>NC_092526.1:26427500-28927500 GCF_037038585.1 Patagioenas fasciata | reverse complement strand
TTCCTGTGGGCACTGAGCTCTTCAGATACTGTCAGCAAAGCCCTGTGGCACACAGGCCTCATAATTCAATGTACATAAAATGGTACATGACTCTTTATCATCAGACTTATTTTCTTTCTCATTTATTTTGTAGCTCCAAGTAGTGAAAAGGCAGGATTTAGGCTAAAGGTTGTATTGGGAGACCTTTGGGATGTCACTTGGGAGAAGGCACTGAATTGCAGCTCTGAAAACTTCCACTCAGACACTGCCTGACAAGGGAAGTGTCAGGGCTTTTATAGGTACTTGATATTGATACAGCTTCTCAGATTTGGGAACTTAATATATTTTCCACTGCATATACCTGCTTGAGCTCAGTCCTTCCCCTGCCTGAATACCTTAGCAAATATTTCATGTGCAAGTCAGCCAGGTCCTGAGGGGTTTGAGCTGACGACTTTCAAAGCAGTGTTACAGTGGCCTGGTTTAAGCACTGTGTTGAACAGCTGCGACAAAACTGGAAGCACAGACACCCAACTTCTGCCTTTGCTTTTCACATGAAACAGTCACTGAATGACACTGAATAAAAAATGAGATCCTCCCAGACAGGAGACTAAACCTTGGATTACAGATTTATACTTGCCCTTGTGCTCTCTTTCACTGGTCAAGAAGTTTTCTGCACAATGAAGTCACTTCAGCAGGTTGACGGAAATCTGTTCCTTTCTTTTCCTGCTGCAAACTATGATCTGTGAGTTAGCTGGGGGTTTTTTTTGTGCAGAAAACCTGTGCTTGAATCCTTTTGGCAGAGGAGGGGAGGGTTTGGTTCCCAGGCACTGCATTCTGAGCAGGGACTGTAATCAGTCAGCTCTTGCTTAAAAAAGGGAGTGGGGCAGCAGTTATGAGTAACCACTTCCTCCAGGTGTTTCAAAGTCTTAGTTTCTCCCAAGAAAAGTCCATCAGGCTTCCAGGAGCATCCATGGCGTTAACTGGTGACCGGCTAAGGAAAGCCCTGGCTTTCAATTTATTATAGAATCGTTCTGGTTGGAAAAGACCCTCAAGGTCATCATTTGTCCCTCTCCAGGGAGGTCCCTGCCAGCAACGCCCAACTGAAATAGCAGAAGGCCCATGATCTGACGTACCCAGGTGTTCTGGGATGCTCTCTGGGGGGACAGCTTGACCAGAGCTGGAGTGACACAGACCAAAGAGCAAATTATTCAATTGTTGGGCAGTGCAGCTTCTTCTGTGCTCCAACCCGTCATATCTCCCATCTGCAACATGATATTATCTGTCTGCTGATGGTGTTTATCTAAACTGTTTTTATTAGACTGGGAGTTTTTCAGGGTCAGGGCTTTATTATGTATACATACAGTTTCTATGTTCCAGTGAGGGCCTCTGGGTGTTTCTATATTATGTGTGAGAATAAATATGAGAAAGGTAAAAGCTTTGGTGTCTCAGACTGGTGAATATCTGTATACTAAGAAATTGCAAAGTTATCATAGCATTATTCACTTATTGTGCGTTCAACAAGGACAAAAACGATCTGCAGTCTTGTGTTCTTCCGTATCAAATAGGTTACACAAAATACCATGTAAAAAAGATGTTTTATATAAATTGCTTATAAGAGAGCTCCATAGAGGAAAAAGAACCTTCCAGTTTGAAGATTCCAGTTTGAGAGATCTCTTTATGATCCTTGATTTTGCAGTAATAAAACCTGAGAGCTGTTTTCTATCCTTTCATTTACACACTTTTATCATGCACAGTGTGATGCTTATAAACTGGACCATAGCCACAGTCAGAACTCCTGTGGGGAGGATAAGTGCCTATTTTCCTAATAATAATAATGCCTTTTTTGGCTTCCGTAAAATTCATCTCCCAGCAACTATGCCCTTTTCTATTAGCTGGGTAAGTGCTTATGCTTTTTCAACTAAACATGTAGGGTTTCTGGAGAAATGGGAAGACGCACACTAATTCGTTAGTGCTCATATGCTAACGTTCTCTGTGACTTCCTAGGCAGATCTTCCTTGTCAATAGGCCCATGAAGTAGCTAGCAAATTGTGTATTTGATTTCTTTCAACAGTGAATGGAGTTTGAGAAGTGTGGGGGTTTTGGAAATAGTATGAATACATATGAATACACTCAGTTCAAGGACAGGGAACTGGTGGAGAGAGTCCAGTGTAGGGCAACAAAGATGATGAAGGGAGTGGAGCACCTCCCTTATGAAGAAAGGCTGAGGGAGCTCAGTCTCTTTAGTTTGGAGGAGACTGAGGGGTGACCTTATTAATGTTTATAAATATATAAAAGGTGAGTGCCACGAGGATGGAACCAGGCTCTTCTCAGTGGCAAACAGTGATAGGACAAGGGGTAATGGGATCAAGCTGGAACACAAGAGGTTCCACTTAAATTTGAGAAAGAACTTCTTCTCAGTGAGGGTGACAGAGCACTGGAACAGGCTGCCCAGTGAGGTTGTGGAGTCTCCTTCCCTGGAGACATTCAAAGCCCGCCTGGACACATTCCTGTGCGACCTCACCTAGGCGTTCCTGCTCCAGCAGGGGGATTGGACTAGATGATCTTTTGAGGTCCCTTCCAATCCCAAACATACTGTGATACTGTGATACTGTGATATTACGTGTGCCAACTGAATGGAGCAGAACACAGCCCTGTGGTGTCAAGCATCGGAGCATATCTGCCTCTGAGCTCTGGAAAGCACCCAGAGATAGGTCTGAAAAAGCTACCTCCTTCTCCTGGAGGCTGTAACATCTCCTGATTGAAGAGGCTGCTAAATACTGAACTGAAAGTCATGTAAAGAGATTAACTTGTTAAAAGACAGAGTAAGACCAGTCATAGCCCAGGACGAGCCAGGAGGTTGTGATAGAAGATATTGTGCAGAACTAATACAGGGTTTCTTATAGCTACTGGGATGCCATGAGATGGACAGTTGCAATCTAATGTTCTATTCAATGCTTTTAACAAACAAACAACAAACAAACGTATTATGCTTTGGCAAGGTCACAATAATTAAAATGTAATCTCTAAAAGAGCAGAATCTCAGGTATTGAATAAGCTAAGATGTCCTAATGCATCCCAGTATTCAGAAACAGAACTGCCCATTACGATTGTAACTTAGAAGCTACTCTATTTTTGTACATAGGTTGAAATATATAGAATCTGATTTACCCTCTGCTTTTACATTCACCTTTTTTCCTAAGGTGTTCTTATTCTTTAAAATCTTCTGGAATGCAGAAGATGGTGAGTGAGCCCAACTGGTCTTTGTATTAGAGTCCATGTCCCACGTTATGGCTGGATTCTACCAGATGTAACTCAGATGAGTTATACTGTGCAGTTGTGGTTACATCTCCCTTTTAATATTAGAACAATAGTCATCCCAGACATCTCCATGAAAGAAAAATAATCCCAGTTAAGGTATGGCACTTGAATATAAAAATGAGAGCATGGAGATGAAAAAGTGATGGAAGTATGACCTAGTCATAACTGGGTACTTCTGATATAAATCTGTCTCTACTAGAAATGAGAACTATGGGTAATTACTTTGTCCTATGGGTGCTCAGTTCTATAGTAAGTTGACAAATGTGTTTAAGATACGCTAATAATTGTTGATTCTTTCACATAGTGCGTCTTTCCAGGGATGTAAACTCCCTTCATAGTAAATGCATTTTTACTGCAAGTTATGTATAGGAAATACATAAGCTTTCTTTTTTTCAAAACCAAGTGAGTGTGTTAGCTGTTCTATTTTTTTTTTTTTTTAGTATTCTTCATTATGTACAGGAGTCTGGAAGTGCTCAAGTAACCAGGCAAAAAGTATTCTTTTATTTCTGTGTGCGTATGCAGCATAGAACAAGTGAAATCTGGCTTAATTGGCTCCTTTGTTTATGAAACACAAATGTGTGCATTCTCAGATACTGTACTGCGGATCTAATCTCATGTTTAAAAGCTGGTACAAAAAGATGCCAGAGGAAGTAGTTTATAGCCACAGGAATACCTCAGCCAAGTATTTCCGTATCTGCTGGTTCAGTTGTTATTTGAGAGGAGTGCAAGCGGACTTCACAGGAAAGAAGAACAGTCCAGATCCCTGGGTGGACTCCCATCAAAATGAAAGTTCAGTGCCACTTTGTACCCAGCCAGTTTGATCTTTTCCCTTGTAACGACGGAGCACGATCTGTTTTCCAGAACCTGCTGTACAGGTCAGAACTGGCAGACATCAGGCTGGTGTCTGGTTTTGTCATGCCCAAGAATTTTTAGCTATGCTCATTAAAATTCCTGGTGTTCCTCAGGTGTTGGGCATGGAGTGATGAGGTGTTACTGGAGAAAGCTCCATGAAAGGCTTCGAACAAGAGGTACCATAGAGGGCTATGGATCTTGCTGCCGCTTGCTGTGCTGTGAGTGGCCGTTGCCCTATTTCTTGGTCATATTCTCTTTTATTCCACAGTTTATTTTTAATGGAACCTACTTATACTTTCCTAACCTGCCAGGCATCAAACCTGGCCCTTCTTATAGGCTCACGTGGGACTAGAATTGCAATACAGAGAGGTAACATTTAGTGGAAGCTGTTCTTGTGCACCAGAATGCAGTGAGGGAACCCATAAAACACAGAGGCTTTGTACATATAGCACGTATCAACAATATATTTTTAATTTATCTTTTATGTTAAACTGGGATTTTATTTTTTTCATTTCTAAAGTCATAGCATTATAAATTAACTAAGCTTGTGCTCCTAATATTATTATTGGATGCACATGCATTAATCTGTTTTAATTTTTTAAGTGATGCTGACCCTAGCAAGCATAAAAATACTATAAATACTAGGAAACTGCTAAAACTCATCAATATTCCATTTTCACTAAAATCTACACACTTCTGTCTTAGCATTTGCACATTGACTGTTCAAAGAGCCAATTTAAAATTTTATCTGGATAAATATTTTCAAGGGACAGAAACACGTTGGGCAAATAACAAACATATGTTAGCACTCAGAATAACCAGTTCAGCGATGTTTTCTTGTGTGCATTTTGGTGCCTATGTAGGCTATTGCAATGTTAATTTTAGAAATTCTAGCCCAGCAACAGACTCTTAGGAACAGAATGATGCACTGCAAGCAGCAAGATTTTTAAGTGCAGACTATAGCTTTATTTTCTTATTTATAGCTCCCGTCATTTTGTTGTGTTTTATGAAAGATGTTTCATCTTTGAGAGTGCCCTGGCTCTGTGCTCTCCTGACCACAATACTGAATTTATAAAAAGGCAAATCATAAAACCTTAACTTCAGGTTTTAGATGCCATGTAAATATTATTAAGAAATAATTACAATTTTATTTAACTGCTGACTATCTTGACTTTGTGTTTGTTTTTTAATAAACATGCAGTTGATCTAGGAGAAAGCTTGAGGTAAACACAAAGAACTGCAAACATTTATGTTGTATCTTACAGGGAAAGGACAAAGCCAAATTTCAAAGATTTAATAGTACTACACATGTTAATAAGCAAAATCTGATAGTATTTTAGTTGTTTGCTGAGGTTGAAGATCAGATGGACAGATTTACAACTGTTATAAGTTGCTGCAGTTCTATTGGTTTTGACTGATTTCCCCAAAATGGGAGGATTAATTTTAGAGATGTAGTATTCTGATGTTAACAACAACATTTTGTCCAATAGTTAACTGAAGTAAAAAAAAACCCTCAACAACATAATGACTGAAATAAATAATAAAAGGCCAGAGTTATTAACTTTCACCTGTTTCCATTGAGCTTATAATTTCTATTTAAATTCGGGTAATTATGTTCTCCCAATATTTTATCTTCCCTCCCCCACCCGCTTTTTTTTTAGTGGAAAATATCTTAATAAGACAAAAGCATTTACAAAGGAGAAAAAAAATGCCTATTCACCTCTATTTTCTCTATTGACTTAAAGATCAAAGTCCCATAAGAAAGCCAAACTCGCAGAAGAAATTATGGACATATATGGAATTCAAACTTGTACGTCTACCACAGGATGGACTGTGTTTAGTGCAAAATGAGATTAGGGGATTGAAAAGTATTTCTAGGTGGCTTTTTTATTTGAGTATTGATTCTTTAGGCAGAAAGCCCTTCCATTTACATCTTTTTTATTTAGACTAATAACAAAGAGGCGAGAATGAAGAGAGATTTCTTTCTCTTCTACTCTGCTTTATACAAAGCCTCCTTTACTTTTCTGCCTTGTCTCCTTCCCAGTCTCCTTAACTCTTTATTGCTTTTAATGTCATTATTATGAACCATTCTTTTCATATTCAGTGTGCTCAGACATTTTAATACAGATATAATTGTAAGGTGCAAAATGTAAATCCCCATAATGTGTTGGAAGACAAATGTGTCAAAGTCCCTTTGTCATACTGACAGGTTATAAAACCAGACTGGCTCAGTTTAATCAGGTTTAAATTTTAATGACATAAGCAAAACTCAGACTAAAATAGCTATCTTTTGGTTATTATTTCAGATCACTGCCACAAATTAGAAACGTTTTATCATTTATTCATCGATTTTATCATTCAGAGCTATCTTGAATCCTAACATCAGTTCTGGGGAATGTGTTTTAAATCAGTAAATATTTTTCAGATGCGGTATCACTGTTTGGTGGCTAGTTGTCATCTTTTGTCATGGTACCTCTGCCTTTTCATCCTTATCTTCCTCAGGTGAATTCTTATCCCTAGATATATCCACTGTGTGTCTAGGTCCAGGGAAACACTTCATTTTTGTATTGATCTTGCTCAGCTGTCTAGCTTGGCAGTTGAGAGTCTTCCCTTTCAGAATTTGCAACCAGTGGCTAATAAAGTTGCAAGCTAATCAAGTTAGTAATTGGTCATGGCTTCACTTTTGGGGAACAGGAAAATCAGGAATCCTAAACTGTTATCCCAACAGGTGGCCCACATGCTGTAATCGTAAATTCTTCTAAGTAATTTCCACATCCTGCACTTGGGGCTTCTTATCAGTAAAGTTAATTGAACATCTCTTTTGGAGATGTTACTTACATTAACTTGATGCTGGCTGCCTTGGGGAGCAGAGTCATTCTCTGTCAACCCAAAGAGCCCCGATGTAACCAACAGTGAGGCCAGACCCTCTGCTATGGTTCACATAACATGGAGGATTTCTGATGCTGATCTCAGAAAACTCCAGCCACTTCATCATGAAGCTGTCAACAGACGAGAAAATTAGTATTTTAAAAGTACAGGTGAGAAGATAGAGATTTGTGACTTAATTAAGAAAGGGATAGTAGTAGTTTTTTGGTGACTATCATTTTCATTTGACTTTGTATCTCTATCCTAGAGGCTAGGCTTGTATCCTAACCTTGTATCATATGCCCAGTGTTCTGAATCAGCACCACGTTAATATCACCAACTATTCAAATAATCAGTGTGATGGAAATTAAAAAGGAGAACACCTCTCCGAAGTTGTGTGCAGGCATTACTGTTAAACAGTGTCAACAGCTTCACTAAAGCTTTTTTCTTTATTAAGAGGCATTTTATAAACAAAATGGCCTGTCTGAAATCAGAAGTTGTTTTCTAGAACAAGAAATAAGCTGCACCCAAGTAACAGCCTCAGAAAAAATAAGGACTAAAGAAAGATATGTCAAACTGTCTTTCTGTTGCATCAGTGAAAGTGACAGTCATCGCTTTTTTCCCAAGGTGCGGTTGACAGGAAATAGGAAGAAAAATATGGACTTTTGCTTATATTCTGGTAATACATTGTTTGTTTTGTCAGATGTGTGCGCCTGACTTCTTGCTGATCATTGGCATATGCAGCAAAATTCACGTCTTGCTCACGTTCTTCAGATTTGATTCCACTCTCACATAGACCTTTATAAATCACAACTGACTAGGTAAAAGCATCAAAGATGAGATTAAATTGCTTAAGAGCCAAAACACGTTTAACACATTAATGTGAAGTTAAATCTACTAAGCAATACAAGGGCGTATTTTTAAGACGAAATTAGGTGGAAAGCAAGCAGAAAAAAGACAATTGTGTGCCCTTGTTATAAGCATCACTGACCTGTTGATCAGAAATTTATTGCTGTTTTGCTTTTGTTTTGAATGGATTACATACATAAAAAAAAAATTGTGTCTTCTGAAACAGTAAACTATTCATAAAAGAGAATGCCACCCCTTAGACTGTTTGATTTCTAAATTTGAGCGCAATTCTAACATGACATGGGAACTTGGTCTTTGCCCAAAATTGAAAATTTCTAAATTTTCCCCTTATTTTGTGAGAGAACTGCAAATTTAACATCGAAGGAGGTGGGGAGAGGAAAGGATGAGCTGTCCTTTTCAACATATTGAAAGGGGGCTGAAATCTCTGTGGGGAGTGTGTATGTAGCATATGCCTATCACGAATACTCACTGTGGTGCCTACTTATCAGGAGAGGGTGAGTCAGATTTAGCATTAGGAAAACATCTTGCACATCTTTGCATGAAGTGACAGCACATTTGACATATTAAAGAGGTATTAAAACACAGATATTTATAATTGCTTTCTAAGAGGTGCTAGTAATAGGTGAGATTCCTAATCTACTTGAATTTGCAAGATTTGAATCTGCAGAATTGAAGCAAACTCCAAGAAAAAACCTAGCAAAGTTGAGCTTTCACAGCATGGAAATGTAGCAATTTCTCAGAAAACTGGGTTTAAAGCATAGGCTGGTGCAGGAGAGAACCATGTGTATTGAAGGGTGTAGCCTCCAAGAGCCTGTGGGATGTGGGCATAAGTAGAGCCACAGTTCTCAAGCAAGTTACATCTTTCTGCAGCAAGAGGGTATGAAGACATTGGCTTTGCCTTCTTGCTTCTCTTTGCAAAGAGAGATTGGAGAGCTCCTAAACCAGAGGTGGAGCCAAATAAATACAAGAGAATTGAAATGTTTGGTAGTGGGTGCAGTGCAATAAATCCTCATGTCCTAATGTTGAGTCACCTTCTGTCATTTATGCAAATTAAATCCATCCTGGCCAAAGATGCAAACCTAGTTTGCAGATCATATGTATAAAATTTGCAAGTATTTGAACCTTAGCTTTATTAGAACTAGAAGTTACCTTCGTTGCAGGATGTAGAGTATTTTTTGCAAGGTTAGCAATGCTGTGAGAACAGGTGCTGAACCCTGCTACCTGAGGGCTCCCCAAGGTGCTTGTTGGGAAGGTTGTGAGGTTAAGAGTTTACACATGAAAAATATTGTTTTGTAGAAAAGGCAATTGATCTTTTTCAGACTTTAAAAATTAATGGCTCAGGATTTGTTTGGGTTTTAGATAATGGGCACAGGGACTTCTTGATTCTTGTTAACTATTTCATAAATTTCTGTGGGTTACAAAACATATTTCCCTCTGCTTATGTGGAGCGGTGTTTCTAGATTCAAAGTTATGAACTGCAAATGCTTAACTCAGTAGGTAATGTTGTTTTCTTCTTGGATTTTAAGCTGGTATCAACTTCACTGTAGCATATAGCATAGTTTAGAGAATGTGGATCGATGCTCTGTTTTCAATCAGGCATGTTTTCAAGAAGATGTTTGATCTTGACAAATGTAGGCAGTGTGAATCACTCTTATGTGTGTAAATGTATATGTGTGTGTATATTTTTACCATTTGTCCCTCTCTTTTCCCAAGGCATATTCTCTGCCAATTATAAGAGCTCCAAAAACATAGCTTGACAGAGAGAATTACTTGAAGCACACAACAAAGAGAAACTGTATTGATCAATAAAATCCAAGATCAATGATGTAAATTTTTGACTGGCATCTACCAGTAACATATCTCTCTACGTGCATGACAACTAATACATTTTCAGGGACACTCTGGGAAAACACAATAATTAAAATAGCCAGCCACTCAGTTCCTCATAGACTTTGTCATTTCATTGCAGATTTCATTGTAATTCCAGCAATTTTTAAAGCAGCACATTTCTCAAAATTAGCAAGCTGAGATATTGGTGCCAGAATCTATGTTAATGTGCTGTAGTGGAGTGTCAGTCAGTAAACATTAGACTGAGGGAGTGCCAACCAAAAAAAAAAAAACACAAAACCGCACCCCGAGATCCAAGTCACCATTCCTGCCTTCAGATAGTGGCTTCTAAACAGCTTTGAAGGTCATTCTTTGTATCCACCAAGTCAAAGGCTGTATTTTACAGTTGGGAAGCGTCAAATTAGGGCAATTGCTAAATGTTGCTTTGCACTCAACACAGTGTGCCAGGCCTTGCAGGTTTTCCACAGCAGCTGTTATGATTTATGAACTACTCAAGAATCTGTTTCTATACTCAAATCATTTCCTTGGTCTCTATTTCGTTAATTATTAACACGCATCTAATATTATTCCCTGTGAGGTCTTGTATCTACAGTTATATTAAGAATTTTAACATATCACATTTTAAATAATTGTTAGTTTTCCAAATGCTGTGATGACTGGAGAATCTTCACATAATAAAATAAAGACAAACTAAGAACAGATGTAGTATGTTACTTATGACAACTTGGATTGAAAGCTTATTTCAGGACTCTGTATGACATTCTCATCCTCTCTAGCTGTTCTAGACCAATTGTGCAGACAGCGACATTTCACCTTACAAAGTGGAGGAAAGAATCACAGAAAAAGTAGGAACCATTACCAGTAGGGGGAAGGTGAATTAAAATTAGTCCTTGCTTTTGATTACAGTAACGTGCTTGCCAAATATGGCACATTTTTTATAGAAGTTGTGCATAAACCTTTGAGTATTTGTTTGGGTTTTGTGGGTGTTTGGTTTGGTTTTGTGTGTGCCTTGTTGGTTTTTTTTTTGTGTGTTTTCCTTTTTTTTCAATCAACCTATATATGTGCTGTCCTTTCTCTTTGTACTCTTCAGAAATGCTCAGTGATGATCTGGTCATTATGCTTATAAAGTTGCCTCCATAAGAACTTTGTTCCTTCTAAATGCCTGAAATCTGTCACAGTAGAAATCCGAAGTTTTATCTCCATGCTCAAGACCTGAGATCATGTTCCCTTCTCTCCTCTTTGCAGATAGTGTTGTGAGCAAGAATTTGTCACAAGTGTGAAATAGAGTGACAGATTTGCTACGTGTTACTGGGTATGATGAGTATGTACAACCTGAAGTCTCAGTGCAGCCTATTAGGAAAAAAGCTTTATTATTAATTTGTCTCTAGCTGTGTTTCTTCATCTTAGCAGCATGCTTTTGTACATTCATCTTCAGAAGGATGGGAGAATCCAGTTTGATTTGTTTTACCTAGCACAGCAACCTCAGTGCCCTGAAAATACTACTTTTGTCTTTTTGTCTTGAAAATAACTGAAAAATATTTGAAAATATATGGTTTAATGAAATGAATAGAGCATATATAATGTTCTTGGCTGGATTAAGCTGACATTCTAGTCTCCCATCATCATCCAAAACCAAAGCATTTTATTTTTCCTGAGTTTTTCTAAGCAGTCATTATTTAAATTAAATTTTCATTTAAAGAATAATATTTACATCACTAATATAAAATGAAGTTTATGGAACCATCATGGAGCATTTACACATTTCCTCTTTTCATTCCCACCTAGTCATGCCTTCATTATATATAAATATATATAGTTTGTTTAATTTGAGTGGAAAAAAAAAAAATGGAAACAAATTGTGTGTTTATTGTAAAAAAATTAAAAAAACAATAACAATTACCTTGCATATATACTTTTTTAAATTGATATTTGCTATTTTTTTTTTAACTGAATTTTCACATCAGTACTGGGAATAGCAAAGGCAACCATTAAGCTAGTTTTCACCACTGCAAACCAGTGTGAATAATCAGTGGCAGGATACTAGAAATTGTTAATTTACTATTATTCCAAAGGTGGTGAAATTAAATACATTTTGCCATTTTTTGCTGAAAACCTTCTGAGTTTAGCAGACGTTCCTGCAAATGGAAAGCCCCATGTGGTCACAGTACCTGGGCACATATGATCCTGAGTTCTGCATTGGCCAGCCAAGAAAAAGTGTATTAGAACACCTATTCTCTTAAATTTAATTACATTTCATCCTAAGGATGAAGAAGGCCATGCATTTTCCATTTATTAAGAGAAACTTTGTCTACGCAGCATATCTGATTTTATTATCAAAGGTGATCAGATTCTGCCTTGTCTCATTTAATTTCTTCTTATTTGTGACCAAGAATTTGGGCAATCAATTCCTGTCAAGTGGGATAGCATCTGAGATGTACCACCTGGGAGGTAATTACTTGGAAGTTACTGCTTTTGGTTTTGTTTGCTTTGTTTGAACCCCCATGGGAAAAAAGAAAAAAAAAAAAAAAAAAACACATCACTACAAAGTTCCTGGAAAATGAGTACAATTAACTTTAAGGATTTACTTGCAAAATTTCAATTTAATTTCTTGCGCTTACAGTTCTAGCTCACAATGATATCATGGTAATTTATTCAGTTTGAGAGACTGATTTGTGATTTTGAGGGCTCTTGGGGAAGAAAAAAGATCCATAAAGTTCAAGTTATATGTGTTTTGAGGGTTATATGTATCCAAAAGAACAAGGATTAGTTGCCACTTTGCTACTTGCTGGCTAGAATTGCTGTAATAGCCTCTATGGGAAGTGTTTTTAGGCAAGAAGTTAGGCTCCAGTGTGGTATCATTTAATCATTTGGCCATGCAAGGTAGGATAGGAGAATCACTCTTTTTTTTGTGATTTTGCCAAGTGTTAATTTCCTTTGTGCAGAACAAGGTTTGAAAATCTTTTACTCAGGTGTTATTTACATAATAAAACACAAGCAGTGTTCGGGAGGGGAGATGATTATTATAAACGGAATGTGATCTGTGTGTCACTGTTCATAGGAGTTTTGGGGGATTTTTTGATTGAAAACCCTAATCTTAGCAGTCTAAAGTCTTCATATGTCACAAAGACTTGGAAATTGTGTATACAATTTTTTATGAAAGGAAAGGGTAAATAAATATCACATTATGCTGTTCTAGGATATCTTTCATAGCGTCATTAATTAACGGTGAAACATCTGCTATAAATTTGAACACTGTCTCTTTTGCTGCATCACTGCCTTTAAGTTATGAATCTTTAGAGAGGTTCCATTTGCAATTTATTTTTTTAAAAAGAAACAAATATGTCGTTTCTTTGAAATGGTGTAACTCTGTGCTACGGATATATGGGGATATTTGGATTTTATTTTGAGAGTACAGAATATTAGATGCCATTTGAACACCTTCTTGAACTCTCTGTGAGAAATGTATAGATACCTACACATAATTCATTACAGCTGACCAAATAGAAATCGTGCCTTCAGGCTCTCCTGGCATCCCAGCTACTTGCACAGCATTAGGAATCAGAATCCTTCAGTACAGCATTAGTTTCACTCACTGGATATCTTTGGTGCTACAAGAACTGCCACAACCCAAGGTAATGCAGGTAGAAATGATGCTATTGTGCCTTTGAGAGTGACTGTCCAATACGGACATGTAATTTCCAGAGCTTCCCAGCAATCAGAGAGCCTCCAAATGTTCAGCTGTTCCAGCAGGTGTAAAACAAATTGCATTTTGGTGGCTTCCAGCAAGGGTAACACCGTTTTAGAAAATATGAAGCTGCTCATCTTTTATTTCTATTCAAGACACTTAAGAAGAAACTAGGTCTTTATAAGTGTCTAGACCTAATAATTTGTGTTCTGAACAGAAGCTTAGGTATCAAGGCTGCAGGGGAAAGAAATACCATCAGGGAGAATCTCTTTACATGTTTTCAGACAAAGGTGAGGGTTGGATTTGCCCTGGTAGGTCAATGCTCAGAGGCATTCCCAGTTCTCCAATCACTGGTTTCTTCAGAAGACCCCAGATGTTTTCCCACATTCCCGCTCTGAAATGCTGGAACTTTTATTCTCCCATACACTTTGCCTTTAGCAGAAACCATCAGGACTTTCTTAGCTAAAGGCAGCCCTTGTAGATCCATCAGTGGAGATACCCATCTGAAAAAAGGCCAAAGGAGAAGGAAAGGCACTTGGAAATGTAGTTTTTAACTTCATTAGTTTGCTGACTGATGGAAGTGGAGGGGGAGAGAGTCTCATGCTGTCTTTATCCAGATCTCTGTGTGCTTTGTTCATTTATGAAGATGTCCTGTGTGAAGGGAGAATCTTCCTTGAGGACTCTCAGAACAGAGATACTAATCTTCTTTTCCCATTATTCTTGTAAGAAAAAATAATTTTCTTCCTCCCTCAGGGTGGAGTCAGAAAAAATCAGAGAACCAGCTTCCAGTTCTTTACTGTTTTGTATCATGCAGTCTCGTAGTTAAGAATTCAGTAAAAATCCTTTTACCTTATTAGCAGCAGCATCTTGGGTACATCCAATCTCAACAACTACCCCCTTCCTAGTCAATAATTATCGTCAGATATGCTGAGACTGTTACTGGGACTATTATCAAATGGGAAAGGTTTCATTTGATTCAAAGTTTTACACAGACTTTGAAAATGTCTCAGTTCTTAATTATTCTGAAACAAAAAGGGTTTTTTTTTCCAAGTAGTTAAATTTTTTTTTCTACAAATATATGCAGTGATTAAGGGAGAATGATTGCAACAAAACAACATAAAGTATTCAGCATAAACTTATCCGCTTTCAGAGATGTATTACAAAAATGTTTATTTTTATTTCCTGTACTTGCATTCCTTCAGGAAACAATTTTCTCAAATTTAGTCTGACTAAGTGGAAAAGAAAGGAAACAGGTAGGTAAATGTTTATGTGCTGATGATGCAGGTAAACAGATATTTAGAATATGTGCATATGTTTACAAAGGATTAAGGAAGCTCAAGATAACTGTTAACAGGGGCATTAGAATTTAATCTCAGCTCTACAAAGTCAACAAAAGGCCCCTGTTGATCTGTAATGGGACAGCTTGGCTCTCCTGTACCTACCTGTAGCCCCATAACTAGTTAAAACATGTCTTCTAAGTTTTAATCAATGACACAACCTTGAAAATAAGCTTGTGACAAATGACTTGTAAAAGAACAGCCTGCAAGTTATCCTCTGAATATTCACTTTTTTGTGCCTGCTGATGTCTTGGCTATTCAAAGTCTATAAAAATTATGGATGTTTTAAAGTTATTTAAACACACTAGTCTTAGTCTGCTGTCACTGCGAAAAAATGAGTGTACTCATTAGCAAGAGCTAAAACCTTTTTACAGCCCTAGTATTTAATTTTATCCTGAACAATACTTTCCAATATGTGTCATGTGCTTTATAGAAGCAAGAGTTGTGGGAACATTCCTCCTGGGACTAAAGTGCTCCAGACAGAATATTGGTCTTTGTGAGTAATAAAGAAAGACAATGCCTAATCAAGCATTTACTTGGAATTTCTAATAGATTTCCAACCTAATTAAAAACCCTTTCATGGCTTTTTGGTTTTGATAGGAGCTAAATATAGATAACCATGATAATAATGGCCTTAACAGCACTGCAGACCAACTCTACTATCCCTCCAGTGCATTATAAAAGGGTTAAAAATGTAGCAGCACCAGAGAGGTTAATTCTCAAATAATTCAGAGAGAAATGGTAATGCTTCTATATTGAAATCTCTCAGCCCTCAGCACTTCAGGGACTCTTTGGAGCATATAAACAGGTTTAGCTTATCTGCTTTAATTTTACAGTATATAGACATGGATTCAGGGAAGGACCTGTGTCCTCCTACAGCACATTTCTCTGGTGTGTAGCAGATAAGAGTTTGCCTGGTGGTTGTGTCTGAGCTGTGTCAGCAAGGTGACCTGCCCAATGCAAGCGTCAGGGGATGCTGGTTTTAGGAGACCAAGGCTCTGGTGCAATATGGAGATGTTTGATGAGCTCTATTGACTAGGTTTTAACAGAATTGCAACCATTAGTAGAAGGAAAGGAGATGGAAACCAAACCAACCTTAAACATCTGGTTGTGGCTCCAGTTCCAGCAAAAATCCCAGTTGCTTCAGTGGGAATTTCAGGTGCAGAGTGACTGCAACAATAGATCTGGGGGAAAAAAAAATAAAATAAAAATATTGAGAACTATTAAAAGATCAAATATGTCATATAACCCTACAATGAATTGCTGAGCTGACTTTGACTATTGATTTTAGTTAATCAATCCTAAAATCAAGTCAGAAATATTCTATATGTTCAATGGAATTCATAATATATTTGTATAAATTTAATTGGAGGGTACTATGTGTGACATCTTCAAATTTCTGAATTTCTTTCACCCCCTCTATTTTACTTGTATTGGATTGGAACATAACAGTTCTGATTCAGATTGGGAAGAATATACTTAGAAATACATCTATATATATCTATATCTATATATATATATATAAAAATAAGTATAAATAATACAATAAATGTATAAGCTTATTTCTTTGCATTACTTTAAATCATATTATACATTCATGTTTTTTGTTAGATTTTTTTACTTAGCAAGTAAATATAGTTATAAATATATAAGATATGAATCTTTACATACAGATAGACCCAGTTACCAGTGGCTTGACAGACATTCAGATGTAATGCTCGGGTCTAATGGACACAGCTATGTTTTTTCAAAAGGTTAGCTCTTTTTCTTTATTAATAGCATTTGTGAAACAAATAATGAAAGAAAATGGTTTCTTTTTCTTTCACACAGGCAAATACTATCTTGAAATAGAATTGTTAATTTAACATAAACTGCTGAAGTCAACAATGAAAGCAGAATAATGCTCTTTCCTGACTGCCTTAACTCATTCTGCTCTTATAGAGGTTTTCTTCTCATTCTTGAGATATAAGAAACCTGAATAAAGGATTTAGGTAGTGCTAACTCATCTGGATTTGAGCAGATTGTCGCTCTGCTTAGATTTTATACATATTTTTTAATTAAAATAAACTACATTAGAGATTATTGGATCAGTATATTACAAGGAATTTATCATTCTTAAACATCTGGAATCTGTAGATGGATAGGTAATTTATAAAAAGTAAACTAAGAAAATAAGGAAGAAGAAATAACTTACCTTGTCATGTACCTAATAATGCCAATTTTATACCAACTGTGATTTTTCCAGAACAGGTAATACATTAAAGCTTTTATTACTTTTATGCAGTAATGCAATAAAGCTCATACTTCTCTGAGAAATATCTGAACATAATTGAAATAATAAGGAAAAGAATAATGTTGGAGAATGGAATAAAATATGTAGGGTAAGAAGAAAACTTTTGGTAAATCCAGGCAATTGTAAGTAACATAAGATTTTCCATTTGAAGGATCCCATTGTTTGTTCTGTGTTTTCTTAACAATATAGACTAGGAAAAAGATATGGTTACCTACTTCTTGGTAGCAATTAGAAGGCCAATATTGACCTCAGCAGTGTGGTTATGGTGCTCGGTGGAAAAACAACAAGTTGTGCTGGTGTTGCCTTAGTCTAACCCGCTCTGTGAGGAGAAAGAGCTTGCAAGGTGCAACCTGTGAGCTACTTCTGGTAGGATTTCTGATTTTTTTTTTTTAATTGCTTCTAAAATGGGTATGCTTAATTCAGCTGTAATTTCCGAGCAAAGACTCTCTCTGTGGGTAGTGAACCTAGTGTATTAGTCACCTCAAAAGGTTTTTTAAAAAGTCTTCAGACTTCTGTGGAGTGGAGATTTTTTTTCTGTGTTATTGTTACTATTATTATGACATACTTAAAAACAGTTGGAGTGATTTTTAAGAAGGCCAGTTTGCTCCGAGTGAGGAGGGACGGCTGTGGCGAGTGGGCTTCAAGGGGAAGGGATGTTCCTGTGAAACCATCCACTGTGACCAGCCGGGCTGCGTTCCACTTCTGTGAGACTTTTGCGAAGGTGGGATGGTAAAAGATGGCTGAAGATGGCTGTTTTCCCTTAATAGAATGCTTAGGGACAAGAAAAAGCAATAGGATTTCGGGTATCGCTGGCCCTCTGTGAGCAGAAGCCATGAGGTTGCAGATTGCATAGCAACAAATGGGTAATACCGTCTGTCAAGAGAGAAAACATACTGCAAAGGTAGGCAAATTTATGGCTCCTAAGTAGTCTCATTGCATCTCCTTTCACATTTCTTGGGGTAAAGAGCAATACACGGACGCTTACATTTAACTGGATATATAAAGTGCAGGAGGCGTATGGCTTTTCTCTATAGGTTTAAACTCATCTATCATGCCTTGCAGGATTTGTTTTCTTGTTTGTTTTCTGCCTTTGGTATTGTGGCTGTTCTGTCCGCCTTATTTTAACTGAGGGGCTGAGCTGAATTTCCTCCAGGGGCCTCTTACCACCTGAATTATTCTGTGATTCTTCACAATATTTGCTGGTTGGTCACTTAGGTTTCAAAGCCTGCAGAAGGAGACCTGCTTTATTGTATCGCTAACTGGGTTGGGATAGGCTGGGTACAACATGGAATAACTTTCTTTGGAGTAAGGAAGGTACGAAGAAGTTGTAAAAGTGTGCTGGGTTATTATTGTTGATCTATGGGCAGCGTATGTCTCGGTGGCAGAGACTGAGATAGCTGTGAAAGCATTGGGAAAATTATCAAAATCAAAAGGACTGACTCATAGGCATCAGAGTTAATCAAACTGTACCTCATTTGTAAATAAAAACTGATTTGCAGTACAACTGATGTTGTAAAGATAAATAGATTTGTGTTTATGAAGTACTGAGGTCCTATATGTGTCAAAGACTGAGATGGGTATGAAAAATGACCACAGTAAAAGAACACCAATGAGGGTCACTATGTGGAAAGAATAAGAATATTTATATTCCTATTTCATCTTCAAGAACAAAATTGGTTTTACGAGCCCCCAGCAACTGTATGGTCCTAACCAACTCTGAGTTTTTTCACTGTCCTAACCTAGTATGCTTTTACAAGATTTTAATATCTCTTTTGCCTTTCATGAAACTCTCTCTGCTTCGAAGTGTCCCAAAATAGTGAATCCCAAACTTGCATTCCTCTATTTTTGACTTGAGAGAAAAATCTCCTCAGGAAATATATAATCTATTCTTTACTGAGTAAAAGGGTTGAAGAAGTTATTTGCTTGATGGACAGCTACATTTTACTTACCGCCAGTAAAAATGAGTTTTGCAAGCTATTTTAACTGTTACTTCATATTTTATAAGGGGTTTTTTTTGTTTAATTTGTATTGATTTAATTTAGTACAAGGTACATATATTCATGAGCACTGCTTAGGCTTTCGCCACATAATTTTTTACAATGTTCTTACAGTTTGTCTGTTTTAATGTTAATATCATACCTATTAAGTCAGTCCCCAGGCAAAGTGTTGATGATGATTGCTTGCCCTCACAAAATTGTTAACAGGTTCCACTTAGAATGCGTACGGCCCATTTCAAGTCTCCTGTTGCAAGGTCACACTCATCTCTGATTTTTGCCTACAATTTGGAGGTACAATTAATAGGGAAGAAAATTCTACCTAATCAGTGAAAGGTGTAAAGCACAGAATTTAGAAATCTACCTGCAAAACTCAGGATGTTACGCATATAAATTCATCCTTTGTGTTCCTGAGTGGCAATGCCCATTAAATTGCAGATGCTAGTCTAAAGATTATTATTACAAAAAGACATGGTTCAAAGTAGCAGTGAATCTACTGGTGTTTCATCCTGATGCTTGAAAAGTCCTGAATGCCATAATGTCAACTTGGAGTAAAAAAGGAAAAAATATGTAAGTATAAAATAAAATATGTTAAAAAGCAGATAACAAGAATGACATTTTCCCATATTTCCAGCCTTTTGTATGTGCTGTGATTTGTGATAAAAAACCTGTAGTCTCCTGAGGTGTCTTGAAACATGTTAAACTTATTTTGACTTATCTGTGACATATTCCTAGATCAGTGACAGCTAGATTTTTATAACTCAGCATAGAAAAACAAGGATAACGGTTTCCAAACCTAACAGTTTTGTTAAGAAACAGGCTGTGCCTCCGATTAGTGAAAGTATGTGCTATGGTTCATTATGGTAGGAAGAAGAGAAAACTGAGAACATTTAGAAAATAAATCATTTTTTCCTTCAGTGCCTTCATATGTCAGTAAGAACAAAAATACTATTTATGTAAGGCTAACAGGTATTGCACACTTCTTTTTGATATTTTCTTAGGTAATTTAAGCAGCAGTCATTGCTAGCTTATAGAACAATGCATGTCAAATAAGATTTTATAATATACTTTCCAAAAAGGAGGGAAGACTTTTTTCCTTTTTAATATGGAAATTGTGTGTTTCAAAAGAAACATTGCATTGTGACACATAAAATATCTGAACATAAGTTCAATACCATTTTCTGATGCAGACATGGCATCTGATTGAAAAGACAGGCTGCTGACTGCAGGGTGCACCAAGTTGAGTCCACACCCTACTGTTATTTCTATGCTTTTGCAGACAGTTTCATGTTAATGCAGTAATCTAACCTGTCTTATTTTTTACTTTCTCCTCCCAAATATGTGGTGGCTCTTGGTTATGCCCAAAAGACGTTTGTTATCACTCACATCCATAAAATGTTGAAGGAGGTGTAGTTCCACAGGGTGAGGTCTGCGATAGTTGTTACTGATGAGAATGCCATTAAAAGAAAACAGCAGAAGAATGTGAATCCAGGAAATCTGGAGAGATGGCAAGACTGACACATGGCAGGATTTTCTCCCTCAAATTGTAATTAATGACTATATTTTTTAAAAAAAAGTTATTTTATCTGTATTATCATTACAGTCCGCAGCACAGCCATAGAGAAAAGCAATCTCTTCCCCTCAGAGCTTAGATGTTGTTTTTTTGGTTTAAATGAAATGCTCGTGATTGTACGGATGGTTGAAATTTGGTTGCCTCTAGCAAGCCTTTATTTATTAGAGATCCAGCCCATCTTAATTTGTGTATCTTCATGTGTGATAAAAGGAAGTCTTAAAGCCCTCTCTCATTACTGCTCTTCCTCTGGTATACGAGATAATTCTGACAATAACTACCTTGTGCACAAGGGCATTATGAAATTTATTCTCTTAAGACGTATTTCTGATTTCACATCTGTGAAATTAGATCAGATATATCTCTGTGGAAACTGGAGTAGTTATGTCTTCCCCAAACCATCTTCATGATTTAGGAATCGATTCCATAAGGTATCTGATGCACAAAAATTGTGCTACTTATTATTGTGTCCATGTACATACAGACATAATTTTACCTTTTTTTAAAAGTTTTTAAAAAACCTAGTGAAATTTTAATAGGTGGATAACGTCCTCTTCTACTAAGTGAGAAAGTAAGCAAATCTAATATTTTACATGTAAATAAATCACACATGCTTTAAGTCCCACCTTTATGTCAGACCATATCAGTTTGCACATCCAAAATTCATGGATAAGCAATATACTGCTTAGAATATTGAATAAGAATGGAAGAAACCCAGTATATCTGTCCCTGTTAAAGATCGGTCTCCCTTCTCTCTTCACTTTCATGTGACTGTTTTTCCATTGGTATAACCGCAATAACGACACTTGCATCCTTTGACACAAAAAAAAAAAAAAAAAAAAAAAAAAACAAGAAAAGGAAAAAAAATCAGACCTGAAAGCACCATAAGAGTAAGCTGTTAGCGTACTAGTGGTGGTATTGTAGTTCGTTTTCAAGAAGATGAGGAATCAATCTAACAGTCAATTTCATTTTAGGTTCTGAGAGCATCAGTATTCAGAAAAGTTTTCAGATACTTTTCATGTTCACCAAGTTGCTATTATAGTTGGCAAAAAATGTAGAAATCTTTGATTATTGTGCTATTATTAACTGAAGTTTAAGGACCAGCAAAGTCCAGTGGAGTAAAGGTATATCATTATCTTGCTGGAAGACTGCTTTAATTAAATTCTCCCAACTGAGACCTGTCCCCATTTTTTAAGTGAGGCATACACTATAATCAGTTCCATTAACATTCAATTTGCTCCTCGGTAGATGACCATGGAAGTGAGCGCATCTCAGTTAAGCTTCGCTTCATGTGGGACGGTTTGTCTTGAAACCAGTACATTCACCAATTCTCCACTTTCCCAGACCTGTTTAGATGTCAGCCGATGCACCAAACAGGAAGATATTGTGCATTGTAGGTGTTTGTCAATACCTACTTTGGTGCATACATAAAATGACATTCTTAGCCTCTTTTTAATTGCTTACCTGGTGGAGTGCTACAATACCAGAGTATACATACAGAGAGCAGCTTCAATGAATCGTGCTCAATGGTACATTATCTTTTTATTCATCTGATCAAACTGTAGATAGAGACAGGGACTTGAGCCACTCTGAAACTTTACAAACTCGAGATCTGTGAGATGCAAAACATTTGTACTGAGGAATGAAGAGTTGATAATCACCCTCCATACTGCAGGGCCCTACAGTCATACCTGGGCTGCAAACTCTGCTCTGAGCTGTTTTCACATATAACTAACATTTTTAAATTAGAAAGGAAGATCAAGACAAGATAGTGAAGAACGAAACACATGCACCTCTGCATTTTTGCTTTGATTTTGCGCATTCGCAGTCTCCTAAAAGCATCTGAAATTCGCAGTACCTAGAAGTTACAGGGATCATTGAAGTAAGTGCAGAAATAATTCTTTGTGTTTCTTGGTGATATTGTGATCAGGTGGGTTTGCAGCTCCTGCACAGTTAGGTGAACATTCCAGAATAGCTCCAAAACCAGCATTTTTCAAAACTCAGCCTGAAGACAGGCTAAACTGTTGTGAATACCATTCTAAAACAAAAAGTTACATGTTTTCAGCAACCTTGGAAAAAGGTGTTCTTCATAATGCTGTTACCAGAGATTACGTACAAAAAAATTCAAGCAAGACAACAAACACCATCAAGAATAAGAAACAGTCCACTATTATCGTCATTTTTATAGGCTACAGTCTAGTTTTCATGTTCATGGATGCAAAGTTAGATTCGTATTACTTCAGACGGCGAGTTATAAATGAGCCTAAGCACTTCAGGCTGATGATTTAACATCTTTAACAATCCTTTTTTACCAACATTCCTGAGCACAACATTGTATATACCCACTACAAAAAAAATTAGGAATTTGGAGGAGGAACATCACGCACATATCAATTAATTATTATATTCTGCTTACATGGTCTTTATGCAACTAAGCAAAATGGTTTCATCTTTGTGGCAAACTGGAAATAATGAGAATTACTTGCAATACTGCACTTGTAAGGACCTAAAATAGGAAAGGAAGCTCCACAGTGTTTCCATATACTCAGTAGAGAGAATGTATTTTTAAAATAATTCACTCTGAATCACTCTCTGTATATTGAATTTTTGGAATAAATTAAGGATTGTTGAAGTATTCCAATGATTCAGGCTCTGGAAATAACTAGATACTATGTAGAAACACCTTTTAGTGTTAATTATGATAAATCTTTCAGGATGTGAGAAGGATTACTTGTTGATAATTCTGCAGATCTAGCTAGAGGACAGATATTGGTAGAAATGCCATTTGTTAAACACAACAAAGAACTGGGAATGGAAATAGAAATTGATTGGAAAGCAATGGGAAATTGAATTCACACTTACTGTTTCTTAACTACTAGGTAATGACCTTAGTTCCAAATTAATTATGCAAAATTAACTCCTCCAAAACCATCTACTGACAAAACTGAACTTCCTTTTAGTATACTAGGAGCATATTTGCCCCAAA
Source organism: Patagioenas fasciata (assembly GCF_037038585.1). NCBI lineage: Eukaryota > Metazoa > Chordata > Aves > Columbiformes > Columbidae > Patagioenas > Patagioenas fasciata. The sequence goes on along the minus strand of NC_092526.1, from coordinate 28,903,903 downwards.
TTACACTCATTTGAGAAAAGCACATTGATTTTACCATTTGCCAAGCTCAAACTGGTAGCTAGAAAGCCACATCTTAAAATCTAGTGAAAGTCACAATTCAGTTCAAGAAAACAAAGGATCATTCTGCAGAACAGATGGTGAATTATTTAGTTATACATGAGGATATGCAGCATATGGACCACTTGAGCCTCCAGTGTCAGCCTAACTCCAGCCTTGCCTCGGTAGTCATAGTTCTGTGTCCCAGCAGTGTTTGTGCTAAGGGAGTTTTAGATTTACCTGATTGACATCAGAGTCTGGATTTGACTAAAAAAAAAACCAAAACAAACAACTTGTAATGCATTGACTATTGAAGTACAGTTCTTGTTCAATCATCAATCTTTATCCGTTTTGAAGGACATCTTATGGATATAAATTATGAGGTCTGTCAGGGGAAGGTTCATAGATAAATGGGTTTAGTCACTGGAATATTGCTTCCTACAGGACTGGCTGCTGAGTAACAGTAAATTGTGGGGTCTAAGGAAGTTTATAAAAGCCAGATCAACTCAGTTGCCTCACTCCTGAATCGACAGCAGCATATGCAAAAGCCAAAGTTATGGTGTCACAAGGCAGGTTCAACAATGTCACTTTGACAATTACAATATATTTGCAGATTGACAATGTGATAAAATGCATCATTCATATAAAACTGATTAGCTTTAGAACTTTAGATTTTTTTTCAAGTATTATGTAACTTCATCAAACATAACACGTTAAAAAAAAAAGAAAAGCCCTTCAAATGAAAGACACATCTTTTCTACCTTGAAATCATCTAATGTCTGTACAGTGAGAGCCCCCAGCTGTGACAGCTTCACCATTTGTGTGATCTCTTGCCTTAAATTCTCACGTTGTAAAGAGTATACTAAAACAATTCAATTTTTAAAATTTTTTTCTGAGACCCCTGATCAGTCTACTTTGAAATGCACAATATAAGAAATATTCAATGTCTCAATGTTTTTTGATACAGTTGACACCTCTACTAATGACCATCCCAGCCCAATTTTAAAGACTTGGGAAACATATTTTTATTGTCTTTTAACTGTATATCTGCTGTTACATGGGTAACAGTGCTGCATGATGAAGGAAACAAGACCCTTAATGCATGACTCTCTTCCCTTACAGAAATAATTTGATATAGTTTCCTTGGATACTATCCAGCATGTATCTCAGACAGTGTTTTTTATTTTCAGTTTGGTGTTTTGTTTTCAGAAGCAGGTGGTGAATTGCATTATTTGTTAAGAATAACAGAGTTATTATGTATGTTTTCTGAATTTCTATCATCTACCATTCAGAAAGGCTGAGGTATATCTGAAGTCTCACAAGGATGAAATACAGTAATAAAAATATCAGTCATTATCTCTGCATCTTACTAAAGGCTCATAGATTTGTTTTTCCCTTAAAATGGCAGGGCTAAGTTAACCTGGATCGTAATGCCAAGGACAAAAATAAAATCTTTACAAAATAAATTCCATCATTACATGTTTACAGAAGAGTTTTTCTGGCACAAAACTTTTTTCTATTTTTTTTTTTTTTTTTGAAAAGCTTGAGCAAATGATCACCTACTAGGTATGGATGGTTTACAGAGGACAGCTGAGGAAGACAAATAGAAGGAGAACAGAGAAAATTTAAGGGAAATGTCTATCTGATAGAGATAACTGTGTTAAATCTAATAGAGAAATAGCATTTTTTCTTTTTATTTTGCAACCATTTCTAAAAGGAAGGAACGCAGTCCATCAATAAAGACGCAGCTTTCTATTTTGCTGATACTCATTGTAGCATAGTATTCTGAAATGTGTCTTGGTTCTACATTGGCTCTAGAACTCTCCATCATAATTTTCTTCTTAATAGAAATGTTTTGCTTTATGTAAGGATGATTCCTGTTTTGTGTTCTTTCGTTTTTCCATTGTTTCTCTTACTCCTGTTTGTGTTTTTATGTCAGACAGGTGGGTGTAGATAGTATATTCTTGAAGTGTATTACAAATTTGCTGCCTTACACACATCTGTATTTCCCCCATATTTCCTGTCCCAATAGGCAAGGCAAAGGTTTATTCTCTACAATTCGATGCATACAGACAATGCTAACATAGAGGCAACATTTTGATCAAAGCTACCAGATGTGCAGGGAAATAAAATTATAATATGTCCAAAACTGTTTTGCAAGACCAATGTTCTTGTATTTTTATAGTTGATCTTTGATATATTGATGTTGTTTGCGGCCAAAAGAAGTGCAACCCAAAGCCTGTCAGCGGAAAACTGTGCAGAATTTCTAAATAAAGATAAAAATTCATTGAAGCCAGCCAAAATTTTTTTTTTTTTTTTTTTGTTACCTGCAGGATTGGATATTTATGCAATTCAGTAGTTTCATACTGAAAACAATATTAATGAAATATTTTCAATCAGATCTTGCTTTTTCCTTTAAAGTCTGAAACATACTGATTATAAAAAGTGTATAAGCATATGCATACAAGCACTCAGGCAGATAGAAGGCAGAGAGAGATGTATCTTCACTACACTTCAAATTCCTTTTAAAAATCACATCAGAATGAACAGGTACTGCTACTAGTTTCCCCATAACTTTCACAATCAGCTTTCATAGCTTCTTCTTCTTCAGTGTGGCCAGAGGTATGGAAGTATGTCTCATCCTTTTGTTTCAGGAAATATTGCTTCTTCCATAGTAGCTTATAATAACCATTATTATGTTATTTTATAAAGGGATACTTTCTTTTGCAAATGCCAGTATTTCTTGTTACATATCTTCCTTACAAGATTCATGGGTTTTGCTCTCTTTCTTTTCTCTCTCCTACCCCAGATGAGACATTCTGTCCCTGAACTGTGTCCTAATTTCATAAAACGAGGAAAATAAAAAATGTTCACAGGGATCCCACAACATAATACGTGTTTTCAAAATTACATTGGATCGCCCACCTCAAATGACTCAGCCAGTGGGCAGCAGCAGAGACATTTCAAGTGGCTGTTTTCCAAATCAGTGATTACTTTACTGCATTTCATGTGAACTGACTTTTTTCTCCTGAAAGGTATGTTTTAGAGCCTAGAGACAAAAAAGTACCATCAGTCTCAGTTTTGACTCAGAAATGCTATTTCATTCGTACCGTTAAGTCCTGAATGGCACTACAGACACGGCAAACATTACTCCTTCCCTGGAACAACCACCTGTTTGACAGGTGGAAGACCAGGAAATGACAATAAACATCCTTCTGAATGGATATATATATTTCAATAATTGGCCTAAACCAACGTGAAAATAGTAGAAAAAGCCAAACACCCATTGAATCCACTTCAATTGTGTATTTTGAGTATTAATATGTATTTATATATTCATACATGTACTTTTGTTTATTTTGGCTGGCAGAAGTTGTCACTTTAAGAAGAGAAAGGGAAACCCAGTGATAGAGTTTGTTTGCAAAGGGTTTGTATTAGCAGATGGCAGGCTTTTGTAAGTGTTTCCCAGGCCTTTACATGTATGAAAACACAGAGTTCTATTTAATACACCCATCTTTCAGGGGAACTAGTCCCTTTTAAGGTATATCAATATAATATGAAATAATCTCCCTGGAGCTGTAGAAGCTGCTCTACTTTGAAGCCATTAGCCATTAACCATGGAAGTAAGTGCACTGCTGGTAGGATTAACAACAGGTTCCTGATTGTCTACAACAGATGACATGTTCATGCAGGAATTACTTGAAATGCAGCACCTCATCGCACAGCCTCCCCAGGATGCTGCTCGAAGATTTCAGTCATTCTTACATCACGATAATTTATTTTTTGACAAAACATTTTTGGTGAGGAATATTAACACAGCAGGGCAGGCAGCTGCCTCTGCTGCACTTACACCAGGGCTGAATTTTAGGCAGGCCACAATTTGGCTGTAAAATTACAGCTCCATATACCTGTGGGTGCAATTATTGTCTCTTGGATGATGAGATCTCTCATGTGTAGGTGCAATCATATAACTGCATAGTAATCTTATTCACAGCTATGCACATGTACAGAAGGAAGAGTGTTAATTCCAGACTGACCTTTTTAAAAAGATGCCTTCCACTTTCATTCCAATATTGAACTCACCTCTACTAGAGCCAAGTTCCACAAAAAATTACCTGTGATCAGCTTTGGTGTTAGGGCATTATCACATTTTTTAGACTAAAGGATTTTTCAGGAAACATTTAAGTCTGTTATTCCACAGGTCCCTAAATTATCTGTAAAGCAGGAGTTTTAGCCTACTTTCCTTCCTAGTAACCAGGATGTAGTTTTCTGGGAGTCACAAGGCATTAACAGAAACTTTTATCAGCCTCAGGAGAGATGGACAGGAGCACATTCATAATATTCGATTTTCGTTGTATCTGGGTATGATACCAAAAGTGTGGAAAGGAGTTTTAAGATATCTTGAAGTGTTATTTTAAACTAATTTGCTTAAAAAAATGATTTCTTTTTTCTTTTGTGTGTTTGATTAAAGTATTTGTCCTTTTGTGGATATCATAAGCCACAGAGAATGATTCTTTCCATATATGATCTTTTATTTTAACTGAATATTGAATTCATTGAGTTGCTAGCACCTGCTCCTAAGATGACTGTAATGATTCTGTAATATATCGTCTCTGAATAACTTAAATATGATCTCATTTTTCACTTTTTTTTTTCTAATGTTGTTTTGACAAGTCACTATTAAGGCTGCCTGACACACCTGATGATAAGATGATGATTCACTTGCTAATTATTTTGCCAAATATTAATCACTTGTACTGAAATTTTATATTTCAGATGTCTATTTGAGGACATTTTTTTAAATTTTTTTTTTAGTTCAGTTGAAATGATCTATTTATTTCTGACAAAGAGGTAGAAAAGGTCTTCACTTTTGATATTATGAAAATGTGGTGATAATTTGTTTGGGAAATTTAGAATCTTTAATGGCTTGGAGCAATTTACATCTTCCAGGCAGTGTGCAGAAGTCTTTTGTCAGAGATACTGCTCTTAGTCACATACTTAAAGAATCTGAGAGTTTATCAGACCAAGACTGCTGGTTTATGGAACCAGTGAGTTTAGGAAAATCGAAAGGTAGCCCAAAGCGTGCCATGGGTGAAGGACCCCGGTGGGGGATGATAGCAGGTACAGCATTTCTGCACAGAGCATTGGTCTCCCCTCTTTGGAGGATACTAATTGTGCTAATTTTTGCTGATTGCATATCTACAATATGGCTAGAGACTTACCTAATGACCACAGATGTCAGTGGAAATGGTTAGATCAAACAAGGCATGCACAGCGGGCATGTATCAGTCTTCTGGTTTTGAAAATGTTAATAATATTATATTGATGATGTAATATGTGCTTTTGCAAATATAATTTTTAGCTGAGTTTTTGCAAATAGCAAAAGTCCAGCAACATTAGAGAAGCTGAATTTTTTTTTTGGTTTGAAGACGATGTATGAATTCAGTAATGTTAATTAAAGAATAAGTATTAGCAGATTTTAACATTCCTAGCATGCTTTGAAGATTGATTAATAAGGGTAATACTTAGCTGGCACAATGGAATCATTTTCAACATCATTACCTTGTCCCTTGAACAAATCAAGCTCCAACCCTTGGGATTTGGCAACACTTTGTAAAATAAACATTACCAAACTCATCTGACTTTCTGAAGGACAAGACTTTTAATAATCAAAACATTTGAATGTATTAAACTGGGAAGTGATGCAAACCAAAAGGAGTGACTTGAGAAGATTATAATTAGAAGAACTATTTGAAGGAGTTCACAAAATGTTCTTCAGCTTAGGAAAATTACATAGAAACTAAAGTTAAGCCTACATACATAATGGGAAGATTGACATGGCAGCACTGAAATCACAGCAGCCAGCAAATCAGATACTAGGTAAGGTCACTGTAGCTATTGATGAAGTTACTGGCTTATCAGATCTTTATATAGATTAAGGAAAAAGAAAATAAGAATATATGTACTATAAATAAAAATACATGTAATATATAGAAGATAACATAAAAATAGACATTCAGAGGGAGTTGCAAGGCAACTAAGGACAATCTGTGTGGCTTGATGCCATAAAATCATTACATGTACATCCCACAGGTACCTTACGAGATGCCCTGTTAGTACAAAATGAGAGCAACAATTTCTATTTGTCTCCCCAGAGACATCAAAACCAAGCAAGTTTATTTTTTCTGTAAAATAGGCTTGGTAAACTTTCATACAGGAACTTTGCACAAGAATATTCCCAGAGATCTGACCCTGAGGAGGGTTTAGCCTTGAGGTCAATCTTCAGATTGTCTGGGGGGAAACCTGAGGCGGAGCTGAGCTTCTCCATGGCCTTTCAGGATTGAGGAGCTTCTACACGTCCTCAGGTGCAGAATGATGTGCAGATAGCTGTCTTCAGTACTGAACACTGAAGATGAGGGGTGGTTCCCTTTACAGCCAGTCCATCAGGGTTTACAGTTTTGGACTTGACTCCCAAATGTTGCATTTGATTTTGTAGTGTGGTAGGTTTACATTTGTTTGTTTGTTTTGGTTTTGACTGAATCTCAATACATAATGGTTGTAACATTTAGTTTCAGCAGTGTCTCTCTACATATTCGTGAAGAAATTACCTGTAAAACACTCTCTAATGTCATGACTTCATTTGACAGATGCTCTTACTATCGTAGTATCCTCAAAGCAGCAAAATAGCTGCAAGAAAAGAACAGAAAGAGCCTCATCCAAGAAAGTGAATTGTACAAATTAACTTGGCTCTTTTAGTGTAGGTACTTAGCAAGAACTGCTCTGAGTAGGAAATAAGTCTTTGATTTAGGAAAGGTATCTTTTGACAGGCTGGAAAATATGCAGACCTGTTGCATTTGGGGGCTTAGGCCTACAAAAGGGGAAATGAGATCTTGAAAAAAATGTGGACTTTTATTTTTCTCTTTTTCTTTTTATCTGCTTCGCTTTTTTTGCATTTCTTAGGCTAAGATCAGCTGTTTAAGGTCAGGTTTCACCAGCTTGTAGGGCAGATTTTTTTTTTTTTTTCAAAGGCTGTGAAGTGAATTGTTTCAACCTGGATATGTTCATCTCACCTCTGCTGAATATGCTACATTCTTCTGCTTTATTCTTACTTATGTGGCTTTCCTGAAGAGGGTAATTCAACAGATTAAATAAAACAAAAAAAGTTAGCGTTTTACTACTGGAAGAAACAGGGAGTTTGCAAAATAAGCTGGCAGGTGGGTAGATAATATGAGAAAAAAGCATTCTCAAACTGCCATCATAAATAAAGGCTTACATAAATATTATATAAAAGAGGTAAATAGAGTTATTCAGATGGTAGTTTAGTTTCGATTTGTTACATGAAAGCTATGTTAAAGAAACAGCTTGAATTCTTTCCTACTTGCCCAAACTCCTGTCTTTCACATTTATAAGGTTGTAATATGGCTTGCAGTCAATTTGTCACCCAGAATGAGACCTTGCTTGACACTGAGGAAGAGAGGGAAGTTTTGAGAATGCAAAGAACAAGTAACCTCCTTGTTGAGGCTCCATCATCCTCAGTAGGGTGTATCATATCCCTGAAAATGTCAGAAGGTTCAGTTTTTCAGTGTTGTTATCGAGAACTTTGAGCACTTGATTCTGGCAAACTAGTAGCTATGGCTGTGTTCAAAGTCAGCTGTCAGGCTGAACGGGTCAAACATCAGTTGTCCTGAATGTGGCATTGGCCCAACTATTACGATAATGGAACTTGACAAAGGATTTGCTTTTTCTTACTTTTAATTACAGGAAAAGCTTTGCTATCTTAAATCTTATGTGGTATGCTACCTCTCAACTGCTATATAAAATAATATTTTAAAATATTTTTGTTATTTCTTTAACATTTCTGTGATTAGGCTGTCTGCCATTACCTACTTATGAGCCTTGTAAGTCCTGCCTATTCTCTCTGTGTGCCTACATAAGCACTGATGTATCTACATAGTGTCTTATTTAAGCCTATATATGATTGTGTAGATTGAGAGGATTAATCTTCTAAAACAATTTTCCTGCCACCTTAGCTGTATTGAAGCTGACCCATCTGTGTATCCCAAAGTTCTTTTGTTTCAGATAATCACAGTAGGCCTATGACGACACCTGTTGTAGAAACTGCATTTGCGACATGGTCCAGGTTATCCTAAAAATCACCCATCCTTCACATTCAAAAAGTGTGTCACAACAATGACAAACTGGAGTAAAATGCAATGGCCCTTGAGGCATCACCCAGCAGTTCTGCTAACTGGACAGGCTCAGGAGCAGAAAGGCTGAAAAGCAACCTGGCATCTTTCCGAAACTGTTTTAATGTCACTGATTTATAGATCTGTTATTTTCTTTAGAGGATGGGAAAGAATAGCAAAGTAAACATGATGGAGAGGGCATCCACTTAAGGCTAAGGTCAATCACTCAAGGGAATAAATGTGCGTAATTGTACACCTGATAGCCAACAGCATAAATAGACTGTTGATTTATATTGTGAGTCTTAAACTGCAGCCCTTTTATACAAACAATTGTAATAATAGGAGGCTGATTATTTGTATTTGTTCCAAGTACTTGTGATGATCATCTTTACAAAGATATGGGAGAAAAATAGGCTAGTGTTCTCTTTGGCAGATATCCTTTCTCATTAGATGATAACTGGCGTTGTGGATAAACCTTTTATAGGTTAGGGTAGACAAACACTTTAATTTTGCTTGGGATGATTTTAATTCCCAAATGGCTAGATCAGGGAATCTTCTGGCATCTCAAGTTGGTGAATAAAAAGCATCTATCTGTCTTGCTAGTTCAATGATTTTTCATTAGCAATGATATTTTGCCACTCTGCTCTATTCTTAGCATCACTACAGTAATTAAGAGGTAATTTTTAAAAATCTTTGTTGAAACTCTGCGTGATTCAGGGTTTGCTGAGCTCAGGAAATCAACATCTCTCAGACAAATTGGAGGCCCAGTACCTAAGTTCCAGGCAAAATTGTCACTACTAGATGGTATTGGCATCCCCAAGCAGCACAAGTCCAATCTTCAAAATAGCTGCTTCACCAGACAGGGCTTTTTTTAATTGTGTGTTTCAGTTGTTGGGGGGTGTTGGGGGGTGAAGGCTTGGCCAGGAGGTGTTGGCAGAGAATGAGAACTGCATGAAACTAAAGCATTTTTCAAAACTCAGTGCAGTCAGACATTTTTCATTTTCCAGAGAAGATGCATCTTTCTTCTCTCCACCCAGACGTTTTCAAGTCTCTTGGCTGCCTCTGAGTCTAAATCAAGGTCCAAATCTGAAAACTGTCATGCATTTGAGTAACCTTATAAATAGGCTGCACAAAAAAAAAAAAAAGGCAAGATAACTTCAGATTGTTTAGAAATAATCAAACTTTATGAATAAATAAACCTTGTCTAACTTAATTTTATATTTCTGTGTCATTGTAAGTTACTATTACCCTGTGCAGATAAATACAGGTATATATTTCACTGGTCTCTAATTTTCCTGTTACACCACTGACTAGTCTGCCTGAATTTTGTGCACTCTTTCCCACACGCTCCTCTTGTCTGATTTTGGTTCCTGTGAGCTGTAATTTTGAGTTGTATACCCAAAAGTCTCTACCCAGGTTTTTCTCTTCTCCAGAACTGAGGAACATTCTGGTAGTTATTAGCTAAGCCCATAACACAATAACAAGACCTAGTTGAGCCTCATAATATATCTTGGCTTTATCAAAAAACTGCTGTGACCTCAATAAACCCACAGTACCCAGACTTTTCAAGAAACCATAAAGGAAATTATTTTTTCTATATTCAGTATTTACTTTGGCAGCTAATCCTCTGAATTCTGCAAAAGTACCTACAAAAATCTAATTTTTTTCATTGTGATAAACAAATAATTCATGGATGTGGAAGTATTTAGAGAGTTCAGTCCAAAAGTATCTTCTTAACTTAGCAAACCTTTCCTAATCTTCTTACCCTTAGCAATCACAGAAATCATATTCCTGGTGGGTCAAATGATGAATGCCATGAGGTACAGCAAGGAATTGTGAAGTTCTTGCTTCTGCTTCTCCTTTCAAAAGCTGCCACACATTCAGCTCTCTTATTTTTACCCAGTGTCACCTCTTTATGGAGCTGATGACCAGCAGAGCACAAGCATTTTTTTTTCCCACTTTGGTTTCCCTTTAGTCTCTACTCTCCTGAAACCCGGTGAATTGCTATGAAACTACTTCTCGGTCACCGAATATCTAACCAGGATGCATCCTAACAGGACACATAAGTCAGTGGGAAATTGTGATATGACATTGTTTCAGGACTTTATTCCAGACCAGAAAAATTAAAAAAAATAAAGTTTTGCTTTTCTTGGAAGCACCTTTTCACTTGGGAAGAGCGGAAATATTCTGCCCTCCCAAAAGTAGCAGTGCTGTTATATGAGTTACATTCTGACCTTTTCAAGTGTGTCTCCAGTCTCATACGTAAAGTCCTGCTCAAGACACAGGAACATTATTTACACTTGATCTATTAAATGAGTTAGTGGTTTGAATGTGTATAGCTTTGTGAATTACTAAATTACTGTTAGTAAAATGTGGGTTTGGACAATATTTTTCAAAGGGCTCTAATTTAATATTGACCATTGAAAGATTTATAAGATTTAGACATGTATTTGTCTATGAGAACAAATTAGAGAAATGGGTGGCTAAATAATGCCATTTTAACCATTCAAGTACAAAATTATGCCTGTGAAAGTATAAACCATGTTGAGTCCTGTTTATGCATTTTGAAAATCAAAAGCCTTTTGTATCCCATTGTTAAACATATGTTTTATATGTTCAGCAGATACTTATTCTAATACAAGCAGGAGATCATCATTTCTGAACAGACTGTAGATGTTATTTTAATAGCAGATTAGCACATTAATACATGTTATAAGGCTATCCCTTGCTTCAGCAGATTATACTCAGCTATAAAGATAAAATACGTTTTCGGGGTTCTACTTTAATTCAATTTGGCATGAACTGTGTTACCTTCCACCTTGCCCATGATACCTTACCTTCCTAGGTGTGAGTGCATCCCCTCATTCATAAAAGCTTTGGAATATGTCTAGTGATGAAGGGCTGAGGAAAACTGCAGAATGTTACTAGCCAGAGGGTGAACATAAACAGCCTTATTTGAAATTCAGAAAATAGCTGTTAATGACCTTCACCCCCTAAGGAAAGGGAATTGCTTGTGTACTTTGTTCTTTCTTCCCTTAATACAAGAGTAAGATCTTGTCATTACTAAATGAAACTTCACATCCACTTCTTGTCTGGCAGACACAACTGACATGTGTGGCTTTGACAGAGCCCAGCATGTCTCTTTGCTCACCCCATTCATCGTGTATGAAGAATCTGGCACATGCCAGGAGCTCAGTGCAAAGCCTGTGGAGCCAGGTCAGAGTTAAAATACAGTAATGCAAACTAACAGGCTGCTGGATCTGCAGGCTCAAATTCCTCCCCAGAACACAAGGAGGGAAGGAAGCGTTGCAGTTTGCAGCCTGTGAATAGGAGAGCGTTAAGCTAACACTTCGCAAGTCACTGAAGATGGAAAACATCTGTGTCTCTTATTCTTTCTGAGGGTGTCTCCTGGGACGCGTGAGTCAACCTCTCTCAGCTGAGTGATTCCGAAGCTCATGCTCACCCCGCTGAAGTAGTATTTGGGGAAAAACATAAGGACGTGTTGCTCAGTCTCCAGAGAGCAAGATCAAGGAAAGGATCTCGGCTATGTAATTCACTGACACACTAGATTTAGTTTCAGGGAGGCTAAACATTGACAAAGAAGAATGAGAGAGAGAACTGGGACTGTTTTCCCTGTATTTTATACCCAAGCAACATCCTTTTAGTATTAAAATGGTGGCAGATGATCAGGATAGGGACCACAAAAGCATTGCTTACCATTCCTGTGGATTACCTTAGAGTAAAAATTTTGCTTCTGTAATCAAAGTACTAGTTGTAATCAAAGTCAGACATGCATTGAAAATTCTCTTCCAATTTCTAGTCATGCCACAGATTTTTTTAACAAGAAGAAACAACTTGTCTTTTGAAGAAGGCTTTGAGGTGAAGTTAATGGAGTCAGTTTATCTCACCCGAGTCAGAATAATGGAGTTAATCTCAGTATCTGATTTTAGGAGCAATTCTTTTCTATCCTCTCCATAATGTTTTGTATTACGAAATATTTGTATAGAAATTCTCATGCTGACTGTGCACACAATATTTGAGTTAATCTTATCAATTATTATTTCTTTCTTGACACCACTAGGCAACGAAAAAGACAGAGATGTGCCACGTTCACCTAGGAAATCAGAAGTTTTCTGACTAGTGAAAAAGATGGGTTTAAAGGGCTTCACTTAGAGGGGCCTCAAGAGCCTTAATAGGGCCCCACTTCTAAAACAACAGTCTTGGTGAGATGAATAAAAATAGTTGGACATTTATCTTAGAACAGCTATAACTCCGTTATAGATTCAGAGCTGTTATTTCGTGTCATTCTAGGCTGCCTGGAGTATCTCACTCACAATAATGTTTACAATACTGTCAGCACAGAAGAATGGATTTAGAGCAAAAAACCAAGAGTTGAAATTCAGTGTTTATGAGAAAAAAATGATAATGCTGTTTCTGTTCTCTTTGGAAGGGAAAAAATTAATCAGAGTGTGTAATACGCTATCAAGGTAGACTTGTTTGTTACTTGTGTCATACCAGTGCAGCACCTCTGGTTTTACTGAGTGCATTAGGAAGCTGGAGCATAGAAATGTAGATGCACAGTGAAGATCTCAGGATAATTTTGCCCTTAGCTTCACACTGCTGACCCATTCTTCAAGTCTCTTATTTATGCAGTTAATACGGTTCAACATTATTACGTGATGCTGTTGACCTGAGTGCAGCCAACGGCTGTAACCAGGCTGAGAAAACTTGTATAAATATGCAGTGAGTAATGGGAAGTATGCCTTAAGCCTGTGCCTTCATAAATTCTATGAATTTTCAATGTGCTAAGTGCAGTACAATTTATTTGTTCACAGACCAAGGCAAAGCATTGGAATCTAAAGCTATTGCTATCCTTAGTTCAAAATAAGAAAGCACCGTCAAAATAGACAACTAGCGTTTTAAGGGAAATGCACAGTAGAGCAGTCACATACAATCAAAGTCACCAGGGTTTTTACTCCTCACACACTATTATATCACCCTCACCTTATAGAGGCATGGAAATGCAGTAGCTCCAGCATCAGGCTCTGCCTTTCACACTGTAAAGCTCTCCTGCAAGACTGGGTCATGGGAAGAGAGGAAGTTGTTCAACTCTCTACCTTATTTTTCAAAAAGTAAAGTGATGGTACTTTCCTCCTTTGTAGAGTAATGTCAAATCCTTGAATGACAGGGGTTTTCTATAGAGGAATATTTTTCCTACCTTTTCGTCACTCTGTATTTCCATTCTTGCCATGATGTGGGGTATGTTCTCAAATACCTTGAAATTTCAGCATTATTTTAGAGTTCTGCCTCTCATGAAGGGTTCTATGGGTTTCTTAAATATCTTCTCGTCTTTGAAATAGTTTAACAGGAAGAATCAACTGAACTCACTCTAGAGTCAGGATTCCAGAGCAAGAACTAATACTCCTGATTTTACAGTTTAACTCCGCTTTTCCTTGATCAATTTGTGACCTTTATTCCCCAAATAAATAATTTTGGCTTTGGGTGGTGTTAGTAGCAGAAAACGGTACAAAGTTGTTTTTTCTAGTAGTCCTTCACATGTACCAAATCTCTGCCTAATTATATCAGCAGTTTTCTGGAAATATAATCTTGCCCATCTATAGTGGTTCTGTTCATCTTTCTCCACTCATTGTTAATGAGAGAAAAGAGATAAAATAGTTTCTTTCTTCATAAGCCTAAGACACGTTAAGTATGGTAAAACATTTCTACTGCAGGGACAACAAAGTGCTTACATCCAGCAGAAACGCAGACGCATGGAGACACACTTTGAAAAACACCAACAGGAACAGAAGGAAGAGAGGAGTAACTAGGCTCTTGACAATTGCAGAAATTTCTGCTGACAATAGAGAGATGAAATACTTCAGAGAGAAATCTGACTATAATTCACAGAAGGTGGGAAAGAGGTAAAATAAGGAAAAATAAAGATAAGGGAGGACTCATTACCTAGAGCTTTTGCCTTTGCTAATACTCACCAAGGTTCTGCCTGTATCTGCATATCTGTTTGTGTTCATTTACCTTTTCTTTTCCATCACTTGCAATCAACCTGGTGATGTTTTGGTGATAAAGAGCTATGCTGCTTCACATCTGCTGGGGATCTGTCTCTAAAACAGTGAAGTGACTCAGTCATGGTAAACATAAATGAAGGTAATATGCAATTTCTATGGCTATATCTTTTTAGTTTCTTTCTAAATGTCCGTCACATTTAGATTTCTTTGTTCTGTGTTAGTTCTCATTTGACTTCCCCAGTAAGGAATAGAGATCACATGCTATAAGCGAAAGCAACTTGTGACTTGTCTCTTTGTCTTGATGATTTTGCTTTAACTCAGGCAATAAATAGGTTACTACAGGCTTTAAATCACATAAGAAAAGCTCTAGATGAGAGCTGTGACTAGCAACAGTGTGCTCAGAGCTCTCATTTAAATCTACCATCTGAGAGACATCTAGAACAACTGCTGTTAAAAAGCAACACCTTCAGGAACAAAAGGAAAAGGGTTGGTAGGCATATGCCCAGCTAACTTCAACATCATAAAAGGAATAATTATAAATCATTATTCACTAAATAGAAGGAAAGTTAAGCTTGCCATAATACCTTTCATCTATCCGAGTGTGTAGTATATAATGGATTCCGTGCTGAACAGAGCCTGAGAGATACCCCAGGAAGCAGAGCAATAGCTTACAAAACAACTATGAAATCAGTCTGTAACCTGGGGGGAGTTTAGATTTTTTTCACAAAATAATTGCATGTTACAGTAATACGTACTATTCTAGAACAAGGCATAAATTCAATTCACTTAATTTTAAATACTGTTTTTACAATGTTCCTCTGCTATTTTCTAATTATTTCAGGTGAGACTATTAAAAAAAAAAATGAAGAGAAACTATGGAAAAAGGTAAATAATTCAGTCTCGCCTAGCATGAATAACTAAGCTGCAAATTACTGTAAACTGAGAATATAAAACCTTTAGGAGAAGTGTTTTTTTCTACTTGAAGTCAGGAAATAGAAACCATAGTGGATGTTTCAGTTATATTGTTCTGCAGACTTTACCTGGCATGAGGAGTAGGATGTACTGTGTTTGAATAGAAGGAAATCCTGATGATACTGTGTTGTCTTCTAAATGATTGTCACATCGGACCACAAAAGACCAAAAGAGATAGTGCAACCAAATTACAGTTCCCTCCAAATTTCCCAGTCCAGGGACTGTGGAAGTCCCTGCTGCCTCAGGTACCTGTGTACTTGGAGACCCCCCAGCTGAAACTGCAGTTCACAGCCGTGGAAAGTCAAAGGGATGCAAATTGCAAAATGACTGGAGGCTCAGACATAGGGACACCATCTGAAGCTTGTCTGATTAGTGTGCTCCAGGCAACTCTACCTGCCCTTCCTCTTCGTAAAAAAAATATTTTGAAATGCGCCTGTCAGGAATGAAGACCCTCCTCTTGTCCCTGCCAAGGAAAAGCAGTAAAATTGCCCTGAAGAGTTGTGGGACTTCTATATTCTTCTGTTTCACATAATCTTTCAAACTGTTTGAAATATCTTTTTTGGGTTTTTCCACAATCTTCAGATCCTTTCTGTCCCAGGCAGTCCCATTGGTTTTCAGTGAAAGCATTTTCTAGAGTAGTGAGAAGTTCATAATACATAAGTAAGGGATAAATCCCATGTCAATAACCAACTAGATGATCCACTAGAACAATAAGAAATATCATCACTGTTAAGGAATTAATGTGATAAGGCAACCGTGAATATTTATTTTATATTTGCTATTTGTCAATGGTTGCCTGGCTTTACAAGGTTTTCTGCCTGCAAAAGGGTCAAATATAAATAAACAGCTTTCATAATGATGGAGTAAAGCAGAGATTCATCTAATAAACATTCAATTATTCCAGACAGTAGTTAGTAAGGGATTAACTTTTGAACAATGTAATCAAACTAAAAAAAAATGTTAAATTTACTGTAAATGGCAAAAAAGCCTCTTGCACAGAATCATGAGCACCATTGAAAGTCTGAATTTATTATCAGAGACTTAAACCCTTCAGGCAAAGACAGGTCACTTACTAGAACAATTTGTTTTTCATTAGCCTAAACCTGCCTGACCCATTCATCTGTTTGTGTCCTGTAAAATATCCTGTTAGTACATGTAGATGCAGTATTAGCAGAGGAAATTATATTGCCTCTTTGAACTTAAGAATTCTTGGTACACGTCAGTGAAAATTCTCATATTCCCCAGAAGCCTACCCAGCAAGCCTGCCAGTTGTCTTGAGTGGGCTTCCAGGAAATAAACTGCATAAGGTAGCACAAAATAGGGTTAAAATTGGAAAATTTTACTCTGAGGTAGCCGGGAGTGCTTTGAAAACAAGGAGTTACTTGATTTTATGAGGAATGACTGCTTAGAGAAATTACTAAAGATGTGAAGATCTCAAAACGACGGCAGTAACTTTGACTGTCTTACATGATCTGCAAGTGGAGCTGGTCTGTCTGCACCTTAAGGCTCACACAACAGCAAGTTGCTGTGAACATCTGTTCAAGAGGGTGACACCCATCTGTTCTCATTTTCCTTGTCTAGGGAAGATCAGGACGGTGACTTTGTACTTTATGAATATCCCTAACCTGCATATACAGGTGTTGGTAATGAAAAAAAAGTGAAATTACTTTTCTTTCAAAATTAAACAGGTCCTTTTTAGGGGAAGTATTTGCAGAGACGTTTCAGCTCTCCAAAAGCAAACTCACATTCCCTTCAAGTTCTATATGAATAGCCAGGCAAATAACAGCCAGATTCTCAATCAGTAAATCTCAAATAAAATTGTTCTTTAAGTGTCCATCCCATTCCAAAGCTTCCTGTATATTTTGAGAGTCCTGCATACAGAAGGTATTCATAATTGAATGTAAAACTACTTATATTATGTACACCTAAAATGTAGGCATAAATCTAAAATTCATTGTCTCATCTTAAGCTGTTGTAAATTATCATCACTCCATTTTCATGGTTGAGAATATGTCAGTTGTAATGACTAAGGATTTGTCCATAGTACATTAAACACTGAATACTATTCAGGTAAGCAGTAGATATTTATTCTTTAGAACACATAGAAATATATCATTACAGAAAGTGCTGAAAGGATGCTCCAGAGCTGGTGAAATTTCTAGTATGTTATGCAGACCTATTTATAGCACACACTTTTAGTGTCGGTAAGAACTGCTAAACAGAAGACTTACACTAAAACAAAAACATTTTCATGGAAATTCCTAGTCATTCTGTCGATGGGAAACACATCTTTATCCTACTTGTTTTATAAATATGTGTCTTGTAATTAAACCTCAAAACATTTAAACTGTTTGCGAGACCACACAGCCCAGAACATTACAGCAAAGTTGGGACTTCACTAACATTTGTCATGAGACTTTATAAATGTGATGGCAAGCAAACTCATTTTGGTGCTAGTCTTATCTTCCTGACGGGTTGTCCAAGCAGTTCCCTGGGTCTGCTTACTTTCTAGTGTCTCCCTAGATGTCATTCCCTTCTTCCTTTCCTCCTAGCCTCAAAACTGAAAAGATATTTCTTCTCTCTCCTTAAAGGCATCAATGGTTTTGTCAAGAGGCCTTTTCTCATTGCTGGTGTTTGGGATCTGTTTCCTTCCATATACCTGATGTCTCATGTCACCCTCTCCTCAGTGTTTGCTGACTCACCTCCTGGGCTCACCGTTGCCCACAAGCTGAGACAAGGAGCCCGATGGCTGCTTCAAAAAAGGAAGGGAGTCTCCAGAACATGCAGGGGAAAAAAAATCTCAGAAAATTAAAGAGATCCTGGTAAAATTTGATCATAGAATAATTTAAGAAAAGACTCTTGAGATCATCAAGGCCAACTGTGAACTTAACACTACCAAGTCACCGCTAAAACATGTTCCTAAGTGTCACATCTACACATCTTTCAAACCCTTCCAGGGATGGCGACTGCACTGCTTCTCTGGGCAGCCTGTTCCAGTCCTTGGCAACCCTTTTGGTGAAGAAATTTTTCCTCATATTCAGTCCTAACCTCCCCTGGTGCAGTTTGAGGCCATTTCCTCTCATCCTATCACTTGTTACTTGATTTGTTTTTTCTTATCAAGGTATTTGTTAAAAAAAGGAAGCAGGGGGGGAAAGCATTTTCCTTTAGTATTTCTTCCTAAGACTGAAATGCTACATCATACAGAAAGGCTATGAGTATGAATGATGGGAACCTAAAAGACTAAGAGCAGGAAGATTTGTATTATCTCCAAACCAGTATTCCCTCTTAGGCAATATAAAATCAGAGCTGAAAGTTAAAAGTTTAAAATTCATCCATCAACACAGCAAGGTCCATTTTTTTCAGATGAAACTACACTACTAACATTCTTCCCACTCATAATTCCGCAGGAATACTGGGAACTGAAAAACTCCAGGTGTTGAATATGATCCTGAAAACTTGAAACTGAGAAAGAGCTTTCCTCCCAAGCTAGAAGTGGCAGGTTAAAAGAACTTCCTTTCCCAAAAGCAAATATGAAGTTGCCAGAGAGATACTGTGAACAGTTCTATTACCCATCTGCTTTGCAATAATGTACCCATTGACAACATGATTGCTGTATGCAAAGGGAAGATAAAGACAAATGCTATAGGGGCTCAAAGAAAAAGACAGCTTTTGGTTTTACATCTGCACTCTAGTGAAACTTCACCATGGACTTATTTGTTATTATGCTGGTGAGAAATCATATTCTTAATCCTGAATTTGAGCAAAGAAATATATTGCACTGTAAGGGCAAAGTGAGGCCATGGTGGGGGTTGAAAAGAATACTCAGTGCATGAAGTTCACAGAATAATCCCCCATGTGCTTTCACATTAAAGCGTGACTTGCCTGGTTGCAGGAGAGGGAATCCACTTCTGAGGGTAAACATTTGTCTCCTAATTAACAGTTTCAGCTGTTAAGCAGAAATGCTTTAGGTGGAATTTGCATATGTACTTGTACAACACACTTCTGCTTATTTTGTTCCTTCAGATGTTTTCAAAAGCTCTAAGTTATGATTTTGAATTTCCAGACATTTCTGCCAATGCTTAAGAGCTATTCACCAACTTTACAAGAACTCTGCTGCAGTCTCTTTGTAGGAGAACAGTGTGCTCCTTCATTCAAACTTAATGAGTTGAATAACTTGGCATCTAATTGGACTTTAGATCACTGCTTGTCTTGTTAACGCAGTGTTAAAACTGAAGGTGACCAGATGTAATCGCAGTAAAGACTATTTTAGTATGCTCGGTATGCTACAAGAGATCATATTTTAGTTCCTATTAAATAGACTTCATTTAGTGATACAAAATCCCAAGTACCTCTCTGTGCAGGTACCTGTTGAGCACTCTCCCCATGCTAATTGTGATACAATACTAAATAATAATGAACTTAGAGTACTTAAAGTGCCAGAAATACCCCTGGAAAGATACTTCGAGCCAATAAAACTACAAGCTTTTTATTTTCTCTAAATTTCCAACCTATTAACCTGTGGTACAAGTTGGGCTTCCTTCCATCTTACTGCTCTGGGAATGAAATAGGATGGCTAGGTGGTCTGTAGTTACTACAGGCAGCTTTATATCACATTAATATGCTTTGGGGCTATATATGCATTTCAAAAAGATATCCCAGAAAAGTAACGAGGATGAAAGACCGAACCATGACCC
Source organism: Patagioenas fasciata (assembly GCF_037038585.1). Classification (NCBI taxonomy): domain Eukaryota; kingdom Metazoa; phylum Chordata; class Aves; order Columbiformes; family Columbidae; genus Patagioenas; species Patagioenas fasciata. The sequence continues at coordinate 28,883,992 of NC_092526.1, read as the reverse complement.
TGAATGGTACTGTGTGACACAGAGGAGTAGGAGGTGAATTCAAAAGCAGTGCCAGTTTGTGTGGAGAGAGCATAAATGTGGAATTACTGAAGGCCTCTGTTCTGTAGTCCTGAAACATGTGTTTGTTTTGAAGCATGTGACTCTCTCTTATCCAAAACCACATATAGACATAGTCTTGTGTCTTTCATCAAACTTAGGTCTCACTTAACAATTTTGGCTTTACCTTAAGGCCTAAAAAGTTTCCTTTGCCTGCTCCCAGAGTGCTAACCATGCCGTTTTTTGAAGACTTGCCAAACCGCATGCCCTTGCGTTGTGCAGTCCATGCAATGCAATTTAAGAAGGAATATAAGGGGAATAGACATGACTTGAACTATGCCTGAAAGACTGATCCAGATTTGATTGACACCTTATCTTTTAAAGCCTTATAATCTGCTGGACAGAATATTGTAGCTGCTCATCTGCCTTGAGAGTTACATTTTGTACCATACCATTTTATAACTAGAGTCTAGTGATTTATTCATTGGAGGAAGCTATCAAATATTAACCATTTCAAGGAAAAATAAAGTTTAGGTAAGTAAGGCAGGCTTTTGGAACAGGAAGCCTGATCAGTGAACTCTTAACTACATGTTCTGTCCTTAATCTTGGTTAAGTAGTACACCATATTTGTGTCATGGAAAAAATCTGAAATACTTTAGCACACTGCCAGTGATTTCTGTGCTTTATGAACTGTACCACAGGTAATATGTACAATCTGAAATGTTTGTGAAGCCTTAAGATTTAGGCTACCTAGCTCTAGTGGTACTAAAAGTGAAATGTGGTCAAGGTGGGACCATTCCTTTTGCCTTCAGACGATAAGAATTCAGTCAGATACAGTCTGCCTGAAATAAAAGAAAAACTACTGGGGCATACCAAGCAGTCTTGCATTTTTTTTCACTTTTTCTTCATTCTTCTAATATTCCATACATATTTTAAGGTGCTTGTCACTTCCAACATCACAGAAAGTTATTATGCAGATACTTGATCTGCCCCAAAAGGAATTCATTGTTTCAAGAAAGCCATTAAATTATGCACAGTGTTAGCCTGTGACCATCTATTCTTATCTCTATTACAGTTGCTGCCTATCTTCTATTTCTGCTCCCATTTCACTGCTTTCTTCCCCCCACTGCTTGGTTGTGTCCTACTTAAAATTCAATAGCAAGACCTTCGGGAGAAGTATCAAATCCTCCATTGATACTGATATGTCATCTATGAGAATGGCACTGAAAATAAGTTTGTATAAGAAAAGTACCAATGATTTTTATACATTCAGTATCATATTGCTGTTAAATATTTTATTTCATGATTGGAGATGGAAAAAATACTTTATCTCTGAAACTATTTGGAACATGAAGAAGAAAAATATGTTTGATATTAAGATTTTCAAGTTCATCCAGCAGGTTTTTAGCTGGAAGACACTTGTATCCGAAAAGATACAATAGTTTCAAAATTGAGATTGTTTATTTTACTTCCATAAATCTTTTTTGCTCATCCTGATTTGAATGTGAGCTTTCCGCAAGTACCCAGACTTCTGTATGTACTTGGCAGGTCTCCTTCTAATAATACTCCCAAATCAGAAACTCCACTTGGGACCTGAAATACTTCTTGTCACAGCTTTGGTTCATCATGTCATTTCACTATTGTATTCCAGACGAAATGTGGTGGTGTTCATATGTTCATTGGTATCTTACAAAGTATTTAACCTAGCTCCTGTTCAGTATGGTAATGATGTAAAGACAGATATTTAATGGAACCTTTTCCATTTGCCTAAATATTTTAAATTGTCAGGTAATAGACTTGCGTGATTGCCAGGAACATCAGGTTTTTTATGAGCTAAAAATACAACAGGAATGGGTCTCCTTCTGAACTTGGATGTTTCTGTTCTCCATGATCAACTGGGATATGCAGAGACACTCTGCAAGAGACCTTTTCACTTCAGAGGGGATACGTGGTAGATGTATGCAGACACCTTCGTGATTTCTTCGGCAAGGATAGGTCTGAGTGACATTAGGGGAGCACTTTTGGGCTTATTTGGAGTATTTGAAAATTAAGAGGCTCATTATTTTCAAATGATCCTGGTCTGATGCAGCGTTTGTCTCTTAGATGGTGTTTTTTATTCGATTTTTGTCACCTTTCCAGGGAAAATGAAGTATGTGTACATTTCAGATTTTGAACTACACACACAATGTGTGTGCTTTCATCACATAGGAGCTCTTTATCCATCTTTTGACCTGATAATCTCTCTTTAGGGGCACTGCTGAGCCTAGTCTATGACAGAAGAACCACAATAGTGTGTTTATCAGCGGCTAATACTCTCCTGTGAAGCTAACCTGAGGAACTGAGGATTTATAATTCCAGCCTTGTGTAGCCCAACCATAGAGCCTTTGTGTAAAGATGGAGATGTCTAAAAGGTCAGCTAGAGAGTCAAGTGGTCCGAGAAGCGCTGTAGACAGGCAAGCTTTGTGGGCAACAGCTACTCGCCTTAGACATCACTTGGGTGCTGCTTGCAGAGTTACCTGTTTAGAGGAATTAATAATAACCTCTTTCTGGAGGGCACTGAGAGCTCTCAAGTGATACTTATGTTTTGATACAGTGCATTTCACAGGATCAGATCCAAGAGCAGGAAATTACCTTCAGAGCTCTTGCACTTTAAAATAGAGATGAATTTTTTTAATCCTTAAGTGTCCATGAGGAATTGTACTGTATATTCTCTTTAGATTGAAAAATCTTCTTTCTATTAGTGAGTATATGAGCTCTAGCTCTATTAAACAGAATATATTGGTGGGAAGGGGAATGTACTTTATACAGTAAATATATGCCTGTGAGACTGTGATGAAGCGAATTGTTAAAATGGCTCCAACATGTAAAGGATGCATAAAAATCTCACAAAAGCCTGAGATGCAGAGTTAGTGCTGACAGTGTATAGTGAAGTAAGCTGATAGTACCTTTATTGTAGACATCTGCAACGAAGGATCCTCTTGGGATCACCCTTTGCTTGCCCAGAGAATTTGTTGGCATGTTAGATGTCAGCATCCACAAGTTTCATGGACTGGAACAGAAGGGTGTTCCCTGATCTTAAGTTTTTTATAAACAAACTCTTTAGTTAGTGATATAGCATTTGATAGTACTGTTGGACTGGGGAGGTAGACAATTTGTCAGGTCACAGCTGGAGATTGGATTTCTCCATATGTGCTGAGTAAGAGTGGTGCGGAATACTCCTGACGTCGCATGAAGTGTTAAATGTTAGCTTAGGATCATCAGTACTAGTCTCAAACTTCAGTAAATATTCTTAAGCAGTCGTTAAATTACAGAGAAATTCCAATAGTATCGCATTCTATATCAAATATCAAATGAGAGCAGCATCATTAATGACACACTAATGAATACCACATGAATTAATAATTATCGGCTACTTTTTGAAGTCTCCCTGGCTTCCATCTGTCTCTTAAATCACTTCAAATAATTAATTGCTTAATGCTTTTCACCTTTGACAGACAGAAATAAATTGCAGATTAAAAATACCTGTGTTGGCAGTGGGCAGAGTGAAGTAGCGTGGCTGATTGCTGCCAATGTAGAGGGATGATGCATTTTGTCCTGCTGATCCTGCCTTGCGCAGGTACTAATGCACAGATACAGAAGACTGATATTACTCATTTTAGTCAAAAATTCACCCAGACTTGCAGATTTTTCACCATTTTTTCTCCTTGTCAGAGTCCTCTTTTGTGGCACTGCTGCAGGACAATTGGTGGCAATAACTTTCCCCTTTAGCCTGTCTGTGTCAGTAGGTGACAAGGCAGAGCAGTGAAGCCTCAGTCCTTTCTGCTGAGAAGAGTTGGGGTCAGAGGTCATTTTTAGGGTCACCTCTGTTGAGTGCTGCCTTATCACCTTGGTCAATAAGTGACCTAGCAATTGCAAGAATTTCCAGTCCAATAGACTGGATAAAATATAAATGACAACCTTATGTAAATGCAAACAACTTAATGTAACATTGTTTATTCTGGAAACTGCCTAGCCCTGAGGATTTACATATTTTTTTTATTTATAGGCACTAACTAAGGAACTCAGTTGCTTGGAGACCTGCAACTTTTTATCTGTGCTTGAAGCCAGGTGAGGTCAGTTATTCAAATAATGTTGTAGTGACTATGGAATGCATGAGAAGCATGTTAATTTTTAATCAGTCTGAAAATGGGGAAGTCAGTCGTGATTCCTTCTTCTCAAAAGATTTGAAGTTGCAGATTGAGTAATCTTGCCATTTCAAAAAGTACAGGAAAGTGTCTGAGAAAGGTTGCGGCAAGAATTCTACGCCATTGTGTATTCTGCTTTATTCCACGAGTGACAACCTTATGACAGTGCTGGATGCAAGAGTGTTGCTTTTGTAAATCTTATAACCGGCAATATTGATAAATGTTGTACTGTCTAGGCAATGTATATGTTTCATACCGCAATTTATTATTTTTTAGTCATTTTTTTAAACTTTTTTTGGTGGCTTTGTGATAAATTGTGCAAGAAAGAGGGAAGGCACGTGTGCTCTGTAATTCAAAGTGAAGGAAAGTCCAAATTCCTGTCTCAGCCTCTGATAAATGCAACTCACAACATTCAGCTGCTAATGCAGAATTTAATCCTAGTTCCACATTTTCCCTTCCTCATTCTTTTAAATGTGATACAGAATGGCACCTCCTACTTTCTTCTTAATGTTTTTTAAATGCACTTTTTTCAAGCTCTAAAGTTACTGGAGGAGTTCTTTGCATAAAATGACATTACCCTGTGTATGCAGAAAAAATTGAAGGTAACAGGAATTTGTTAGGAATTTTTGCTAGAGAGTGATAGCTGCTAGATTTTCAGATATTTAAAACTCTGGGAAAGATATTGCCATTAAAAAATAAAAGGAGGGGGAAGGGGGCAAAGCAACAATAAACAAAGCAGTAAGAACATAAGCTCAGAAGTGTTTTGCTCTCGTATTACAAAACAAAAATTCCACCGGGAAAGGAGGCCAAGCACTGGGTTAAGACAAGAGGCAACATTTCACTGTGCCTGAAAGCATCTTGTTTTGATGAGTTTTCTTTATGCATCCATACCCTCTACCTAAGCGCAGTAAGATTAGTTTGGGGCTTGTTGGGTATTGAATGTATTTATGATTTTCTGCTCTCAAATAAGTGTTCAATTTTGTTCAAATATTGTTTTCTTTATTTTTTCATGGCATGTGCTTATACTGCCAAAACTAAATGTCACTCCTATCTGCTAGAAATATTTTATTCTGGGTAATAGCCCAATGACTTTACAATTCAGTGTATTTATGCTTTAGTTAAAAATAATGAACAATATAGCTGTATTTCACAATGAATAAGTGTATTAATTATGAGACAAATCACACTAGATACTGTTTGCTGCTCAATTCCCTTTGAATTTCAGTGAATAAAACTTGCTTTCAAATAAAGGGCATTTTTAATGCATCCACCAATGATGAAGTAGACTAATTACAGGTAATAAATATAGTTTAATTGAAACCTGAATGACTATACTTGTCATTCGCTCTCAGAAGTATGCCATACTAATTTGAATTATATACCTTTATATATATCTACATCAACTAATGACGTGTTTGTTGCATTCCTAATTAAAAGATGAAAACAAGAATTAAAAAAACAACACCAAACAAGTTAGAATTTTATCAGATGCAATTTTGAAGTCACAGAGGTAAAGCTCCTCTTGACCTAAATGGAAGCTGTGTTCATTCTGCATTTTAAGGTGGGAGTATTCTGCTTACCTTATGACTTTTGCAAAACAGAATATACAGCACTAGAAACTAAGTGCTAGTTTAAAAGGCTGGGAGAAAGCTGAGAAAAGAAAAACAATACTAACCCAGGCAAAGTTTGGCTTCTTGTGATCCACTGGCTTACAGGCTTCCCCTCAGGTGAGCTGTCAGGCTTTAAGTTACCCTTACCCCAAAGTTAAAATCCAGACCCTCTTCAGACCAATCCTTTCCCTCATCAGTAGAAAAAAACTGCAGGTTCCATGGAGTTCTGGGGGACTTTGTCCTCCTGATTCAATAAAAGTCATATAAACATCTTTAGCCTCCTGATGACCAAGGCACCAAACAGTCCCCTTGCCTCACTGTTATGAACAAGAATTTCAGAAGTGCTGAAAAATCCTGTTCCTTGATGTCACAAACATATCCTCATTTACTGAATGGCTACAGGGAAGAGTTCCCAGTTCAGTTTCATTTGTAGTCTGATAAGTTACCTCCTGACTTAAAACATAGAGACAGAGTTGCTCTGTGCCTTCTGAGATTCCCTGAGGTGACAGAAATTACAGCCCCAAAGACTTCAAAATAAATTGTGCTGCCCCAGCCCTGGCAGCTGTTTGGTCTGACCTTGGGGTGAGATATCACTTACTGGCACCGTGGGTGTCACCTGCAGGATAAAAAGGCTGTACCATGGTGATACAGACTCAAGACCAAGAAAAAAATTCAGATTCTGTCATCTTCAGTTTTAATTTTTGCTTTGTGTAAGCCTCAGCAATGTTCAGTAAACTTAGCTGTTTAAGCACTTATACCTGCTAGTCAATTAATGTGCTGGAATATTAATGGAAAGGGAGCACAAAGGGTACAGTCAGTCTAAGTTAATTTCAAAATTCAAATAAATGATAATGCATAGGTTGTTTTTCTCCAGTATTCACAATTTCTAATTAGGATGCAATATGACATGTCCTGTTTTCACATTTCACATGCTGCATATTTCAAGTAGCAAATCTAAACTCTTGAGATGATGGCTGGCAACTCAAGAGAAAGAAAAACATAAACAACTTGGAGAAAAAATTGAATATAATAAAAATAATCTTGAAAATATTCCAAGGCTAAGTCAATTCAGAAATATGTTCAAAATATGGAGTGTGAACATTGGTTTTCTGTAATACAGATGGAATCAATGCAAGTAGAATATTGACTAAAGATTAAGCTCACCTTATCGATCAAGATGAATTTTTGCAATCTCCACCTTCTGAGGGATCCATCATGTGGTTCCTATAAATCCTGAAAAAAAAATAAAATCTTTCCATCGTTAGCAGGCTTCCATTTTTCACTTTAACAGTGTCTGAAAAGTTATTCATCAACTCAGTTCCTAAAGAAACTTAGCTACTATGTTTTTTCTATTTCTTCATCTGTAACAATATTCTGGTTTTTTAGAGATTAATATGAATTTCTTAAGCACTATTGAAGAAAAAATGTATTTAATAAATGATAGAGTTATAGTGAAGGTAAAATTCAAAGGGCACAATGGACTCTGCAAGAAAATATTAAATTACATATCAAAATATAAATATACTAAAAACAGTGAAACAGGTATGGTCTACTAAGATTATGCAGTACACATTCCAAAACATGTATCTATAATTGGAATACAGATCATGAAGCTAATGCAGTCTTCAGATCTTACTCTCTTCCTACAATTAACTCATTGATCTAACACACATTTAAAAAATTATATTTTCATTTGGCAGCAAACAGCTACCAGTGGAAGCAACATCGTCGAACAGTGAGTTTGTGGTTATTTAAAATTAGTATTGGACTATTTTGGTTTCAGGTGGGCTGTAAGAGTTAGAACAAAGCATGTGTTTTCCAAACTGGTGGAGATGGCAAATAGATCACAAACTGGCACAACTCCAACATATTTTCCCTTTCATGTAAAGCAATAGATGAACTTGCCTTTCAGAGTTCAAGTTCAAACTCAGTCTGTGTCCCAAGCAGGTGAAAAATCCTGTCATTTAAATAACATATCACCTCCAATTATGACTTTATAACCGATATTCTTTAGTCCTGTAATTGCAAGTACAGAAATTGTGTTTGATTTTTACCAAATATAATAGCAGCATTGGTCATTAACCCTTAAGAAGACATCATGAGCTTCAGTAATAGTGTGTTATCAAGGCTAATGTCTCATTTCATTAGCTTGTGCTAAAAGCTGTACAATTTTTATTCAATAGAATAGTAATACTGCTTTTTTCAAGCTTATTGATAGTTTCAGGAATTGACCAAGAAATTTTGTCTTTCCCTGGAGGGAAAGAAAAAACAAAAGGTTGGAAAAAATTTAAGAATGGAGAAATTAATAACAAACCATGATTAGTTGCGCAGAAATTACTGAGATTTCCCTTTGCTGTTAGGATTACTCCCTGCAAAATGTCCTGGAGAATAAGATCCTTTAAGAAAGTAAACATGTGTTCTTGAGTTGTATGGACTAGGAAATCACAAGAGACTTCTTGCTCTGACATTTGGTTTAACAGGGCTTTTGAGCCTTGTTTTGTTGTTATCTCAGTGGAAACTCAGAAATATTTGTTATCTTCAGAAAGTGCTTCCACTGAATCCAGAACTCTTTCTAGAAATGTTTCTGGACTTGAGTCTCTCTCTTCCTTCCAAACTTCCCTGCCACTAAGGATTCCTATGCAGATGCTAAATGTAAAGAGGTTCTAGTTCAGACTTTTTGTAGTATACTTTAAAAAACTTCAGCTTAAAATCTCATCTGGTAATGGAATATGCTATTAACAAGACAACAGAAGGCTTCATATACTATAAAATTGTGCTTCACTGTGATTATTTAGAAATACAATATGCCTATAAGTGCATTTAAACTGCAGTAAGCAAACCAGCACTTTGGGAAGAGTTGGGTGGTATTGGGTTTTGGGTGATTTTTCTTTTTAATGGACTTGAACCACCCACTAAAGGATTTCTGGTTTCTTGGGTGATTCATTAATGCTTCCTTCATTTTCCAATTTCTATGGGACCATCTGGCCCATCTTTGTAGAAAGGCATTTAGCTGTAGATATATTTTACAGTCTTTCTCAATTTAAAAGTAGTTGCCCAGCTGCTTCACAGAAACTGTCAGCAATTGGTAAACTCCTTAGAATTGCCAGCCTTCATTAGTAATCCAATCAGGATGTAGTTTAAAATACTGCAAATCAGATTATACTCCATTGGACAGGAATTGGAGTGACATGATGTGCTGGGTTATCTTATTTTGCATCTGTGGTGGCCTTTAATCCAGGAGATGCAGGGACTTTCTTTTGTGGGGAGTGCACTTAGGCTGAGATTGGCTCTCCCTAATACATATGCAGTTGTGTTTGTGTTCCCCCCAAAAAAGACAACTGTTGGGGTTTTTATGTGTCTTGTAAAATCAAATTCAGTGTCAGGTGTTAGTAGTAAGAGTTATATGCAGTATTGAGTATGCATTTGAGTTCCTGTTTTGTCTGGTTTATATTAAATCTGTAAATTTGTGTTTTGTGATTTGAGTGGATTTTAGATCAGTCGCTTTCTCTCACCCTATTATTTTCTGTACTATCAAAACCATATTTCTTTGACAGCTGGCAGTGCTTGCTGGTAATAAGATAAAAATGTGGAGGTAAGACAATAAGGCTAGCATTTGGCTGCATTAAACAATTACATTAGTACATCATTTCTATAGTTGCGAGGCTCTGCTATAATATGCAGGTGGGAATATTTATAAGAACAGTCTAATTAAAATTAATTTCTACACATGAAGAGTCTTACACATTAGAAATCAAGCTGTACAAGGATTTTGATGGATACAGAATTCCATATTTGTTTATAAGGTATCTATATTGCTCAAAGAAAATTGTGCATAGAAAAATTGCCATGGTACACTAGACCATACACTCTTTGGACTGTTACTATTATATTTTCTGATGGGACAACTCAGGTAAGCCATTAGTGAGGGAGTAAAGTTTACCTTGTCTAGCCAGCTGGTGTTTCCTACATGACATTTCACTATGCTACACTCAGAAGTAACTGAACTTCATGCTTTATACAGGTGTTCTGAGTTATTCATTGCTATAGTAAGAGAAAACAGGGCATCCAAAAGCTGCTACTCAGCTACAGAAATCTCATAGTTTGTTAAAGACTGACAAGTCTATTCATTTTTATCAGTTGGATGCGATCAGAGTTGCATTATAGAGCTTTTATCAGTTGTATTTATATGCCTCTAATTAGATGAGGCTTCAGGAACAGCTTTGAAACTATGAAGAGAACATTAAAACTTTATGTAAAAAATTCTGTGAGACATTAATACACTGCTTCCAGTTGAACCAAAGATTTTCTAGGTGTGCGATATAAAGGGAAATGTTAACAGAATAATGTGATGTCAGAGAAGTTTCTCTAGTCCTTATTTCCATGAGAAATCTAGAAATAGGTAATAGTGTGAAGACAGATTCTGACAGAAAGGTCTATACAGAGTAGATGAAAGAAGACAAATTTCTGGACAATCAGGTCTTGGGATTTATTCAGTTAACAGGACAGAGGGAGAACATTTAAATGAGTGGAGGAGAAGCAAGACAGAAATTGTGTTAGGAGTTCAGAATCATAAAAATTGCATTTCACTATTTTTGTCAAATCTGTAATTGAATAGTAATAAAAAAATGCTAAGACTAGATCTCCTAGTGGTATTAAAAGAATAAAGTTTAGCAAGTAAGTTCTACTTTTTGACAATACGATGATAATAAATCTACTTTCTGACACAAAAGAAAATAATCTTACCGTTCATTGTGTGATGCATTCACATCCTCCAAACAATATTTTTAATTAGCTTTTGGGAGGAAATTATGGAGTGACAAGTATCCATTATCAGATGTTTGGTAGGGGTAATTTTCCTTAATTAAATCCATCGTTTATGGAGTCATTGGCACTCAGCTAGTAGAAAGTTTCAAGATAACCACTTTTTTCATAGGCAGTTGCATGGAATTATTTGAGTGTGTTTGGTTACTTTATTAAATGCAGAGAGCTCTGCTGATTCTGAATTTTGTGTATCTTTTCATTTTTGTCTGCTCTCAATGCGATCTGTGAAGACTTGGTTTTCAGCTAAATCCCCCAGTTCAGTTCATTCCAAGCATAGTTTGAAGACTCATCCTAGTGGATAATTACACATTTCATGGCATTTTTATGAGCCTTTGCTTCATAGCTGGTGAATGTCTGTATTTCATAAGCTTTATAGTCCTTGAAATAAAGGGGTTGTGTTGCAGTACGTTCAACAGCTTATACATATAACCTGAATGCTAATTTTTAGGAACTGAGGTTTTAGGCAAGTGGAATAATTTTCCTCCTGCAGTTGGGAGTCAGGAATGACTCTACTGAAGTGAATGGAGCTCAGCTAAGAAGAAGCTTTTGGAAATCCTGTCGATTCCTAAATACAGTATGGCTTCCAGGGGAATTTTCTCTGATCTCCATGGAACAGGAAGGAACTCAGTATATATTCATGCACTTTTGTTGACTATGAGACTGTTAAATACAGATTATTCAAGCAAAATAAACAGTAATGTACAACACTTTTTCCACAGCTGAAAAACAAATGTGAAGTAGCTATTGTATCACTACACACTCAACTGTGAGAAAAATAAGCAAAAGGGAAATGAAAAACGATACAAGAAGGGAGGAATGGAATAAAAAAGGAGGAAAATGCAATCCAGCTGTCATCTCAAACTAAAAAAAAAAAAATCCAAAGAAACAGCTGCTGTCAATTCCCAAGTGTGAGAAAGCAGCTTCCATGCTCATGTGAAGGTTGCTATCATTCTGTCCTTGTCACGTTTAAATATTAGCCTTACTTTTGTTTAACTATTCAGTAAAGAGCAGTTATGAAATTTCTTTCCTACTGGATTTGGTGATTGATCCTTTATTCAGATCTTCATAAAATATCCACCAAGATCTACCAGTGAGTTACCTCTTTTGACTGGTAATACTGATGACTTTATTAACATAGGTGCAAAGAGAATGAATATTTATATTCAGAAAGACATAGTTTAAAGCCCATATTTTATATGTTATTAAATGATATTGTTATGGCTAAAGCAGTGGATACATTGCATACATAGGAAATACTCTATAGGTCTGGCTTAGACTTCCTTTGTGATTTTACTCTCATAAATGATTGCACAGTATGCTAGGGTAAACTGCAGAGATTTAATAATTTCTTCCCTTTTTCTCTTTTAGTATGTTCCTTGTTTTTATTCTCTCTTTCACTCCATCTACACTAGCAGTAGGAAAATAAGATAAAAAGATGAAAGATATGATACTTATTCTTCCACACCACAGTCTATTCCAGTTGCCAATGTTTAACTCATGGGTTAGGCATTATTTAGCCTTAAGAACTTTCCATACTATTTAAGAGCAAAATACACGCATACATGCAAAACAGAGATGCTTGTATTTATAGATTTATATACTATTTGTATAGCAGTCAATTTTCAGCAAAGCCCTTGTGGTTATTAAAAAATCCAAGGACATTTATTTGACAAAATGAAAGAAGGGGAAACTGATAAAATATGAAAAATATAATTGTCTCAAAGAATGCTAAGAAAATGAAATGCATGTTTCTATTGCAATCCAGAAGTTATTCTCAGTGAGAGATCTCACAGAGTAATGTCTGTTCCAATATTACTTTCAATAGACTAAGAGTAACTAATTAGATTGTTCTGATTTGATCCACTTTGGGGGGGGTTAGCTCTATTGTGTGAAAACGTCAGTCATTCTGGTACTTGGTAAAAACAGTATTGAAATGCTTTGTATAAATATTGTACAAAAGCTTATAGACTTCATAATATTTTCAGTAGACCTTATAAGAAAATGTGCAATATTTTGGCACCTCTTTCCCTAGTCCCAGCCATGAGTAAGAATCACAGAAAATGAAAAGGAAAACAAACTGACGATAAGTTATGCAAAACTTGCTTGAAATTAAAATATTTTACTTGGTAAAGATTCAAATCAGTGACTGTTTTAAATTATTCCTCAGTGGTTTGCTGGTCAAATGGGATGAAACTGCTACAAAATTTGAGGTAGGCTGTTTTTCAATGATTAAAGTAATAAACTGGTGCATTCTGGAGGAGGATATGAGCTCTGCAACTTGACTATTAGTTCAGTCGAAGAGGTGAAATATTATATTTCATCATCACTACCTCTTTGATTGTGGATCATTTAAAAAAGGGTTCTAATCCCTTGTGGCTCTAGAGGTAAAAAATGTATCAAAGACGATGGAAAGGATGCACGTTGTATCACTTGCATCTGCAAAGGTCTTGGGAACCATATGTAAGAAACAAAAGCATAGTTATTGAAAGCATGTCACTGGACAGAACAGTGACTTTGATCGTGATGTATAAGTGGGGAAAACAAAATAACTTTGAATTTGGGATGTGGGCTGTATAACTTTTTTACTGGAATAATAAATTGAATCCCAGCATTATAATGCTTTTTTCCAACCTAACCCTTAATTTGCTTTGACTTTAGTTTTGGATGGTTTACCTTGTATTTATGAAAAGTATCTATGAGCCTATTGTACAAAAGAACTCTTTTTCTGGTTTGTATTTTTAAAGCCATATATTAATATTAAAAAAACCTGCAGGAGAACCATACATTATAAGTAAATCAAGCATTTAAAGTTAATTCAGTATTCAAGGTTTGGTTTGAACCTGTGACACTTTGAAAAAAATCTGAATCTAAACCATACACAACAGAACATGCATTGATTTTTGTGTTTTCCATTTTACATAGTGGACATTGATTTGCATTCCTAATAAGGCCATTAATAACAAAGTGAAAGGAAGGGTAATATTCATCCGGTATATCCGTAATAAGTAGGAATATCAGTTGTTAACCACTGCGCCTGTAGTCACTTAATACAAAATTGTCTATAGGTGCCCTCTTACTATATACATACTGAGAGAGTATGCCACAAAAGAGATTTTTAGAAAGTTTTTACTGGTCTAAATAAAAGTCAATATTTACTTCAGATATTACTTAATTGTGCCCAAACAAAGACAAGAATCAAGAAACTTTAATTTAGACATTTTTAATTAGAACATTCTTCACTGGGGGAAAGAGAAGATGGTTCAAACATGGTAGAATTTCAATGGTGAAGAGCATTGCAGTTTTATTGGCTAGAGTAAGTGCGTGAGACAGCAAATGTGAGTTACAAAAGGAGAAAATAGCAGGTCAGAACCTCTATATGCTTGGTGTACTTTAATATAAATAGTAATAGTGGCACTACCAGCTGGAAGGCAGGAAGAATGCATCTGAACAATACTTGAGCTTTGGGATTCTAGGAAGTTTTATGGAAAATGGATTAGTAGATGGGAACAAATAGTATGAAAAGGTGTGGTGTTGCATTGTGAACCATCACAGCATAGTTGGGAACTTAATTTAGGTCTAGAAAGCACAAATGCTAATGATGGAAGTGGAGGCATCATCAAACTTAACACATTCAGATTCATAAAAACTCATGCATATGTTACCAGTCTCTCAGTTGTCTGTCCACTCAAATTTTTTTGAGACACAAAGATAAACCTAAGAAACACTAAAATGTAGCTTAAACTCCAAGTAGCAGGTTTATAAATTCAGAATAATGAAATCACCTACCTACCTGTTTCATATAAATATTGAATAGATAAAATGTTACATAGACGAAATTATAAGTGTACTCTAACAAAATTATTAACATGTATAGACTCCATGATTTCATTAATTTATCCAAGGGGGCAAAGAAATAGCCTAGAAAATCTCTTGTTGTCTTCCTAAGGATGAAGTCTACCAGTTAAAATGTTATGTCTCATTCCTTATTTACTATTTTTATCTGTGTTGGAGATAGTACTGAAACTGGCTTCCTTACAGTGCCACAAACTCCCAGTCTCTTACATAGTTTCTTTTCAATTTATTTTTTGTGGTTTCTTAACTAATGCTATCATTCTGTGTTGGACACACCATTTCACCTCTCCTGAAAAGCTCTGACAGGCTGCATTGGGAAAACAGCACCTCTCTCTCGTGGTGAACAACAGTACTGCCTTGTGCTTTCTAATCCTCTCAGTCCCATGCTTTCCAGCCGGCTCAAGGGTTCCCTTTCAAGCACTTCCATAAGTATTTAAAATCAAAGTGATGTTGGTTTTTTATCAGTTTGTTGATCCTTCTGTATCACTGTGAGTTGCAATTCTCCCAGTTATCCAAGTATATAATCTGTTTTGTTTTTCCCATCCAATCATTGCATACTTCCCATCAGTAAGTATGGAAGATCATACATTAAACTTCTTTTGTAAAATCATAACCACAGAATTTAGTCTGTGTTTCATCTACCTAGTTTAACAACCTGTTTCATCTATCTGTTTAAATGTTTATTGAAAACAAATCCTGATATTAGCCAATGTATGTGTAACCAAAAAGGGAGAAATTTTCTAGCATTCGTAGACTTCCTAAAGACCCTCATGATGAGATGAACAGGAGCAGACAATAAATCCCACTTCTTACAGATCTTCCTGACACTATGGAAGGTCAATCTTTGCTTGAGATCTTACCAAATTTGTTCTATTTTGCTGTTGTAGCAAAAAAAATATGAGGTTTGACAGTTGCCATGCGCCCACCTCCTGATTCTTCACGAGAAAAAATTTTAGACAGTTTTGTCAGCTACCTGAGTTTTCATTCCTCCTGGGCCTTCTCACAGTTTGAACAACTTCAGGATAATTCAATGTCAAGGACATTGCTTCTTCTGAAAACTGCAGATCTGCCATTTTCAGAGTATGCAGGGAGTTGTCTCCTGCCAGCTGCAGTAAAAGTTCATTAATTTTGAAAGCATCAGAAAGGCCACCATACATGATTGCTTAAATAGAAGTACCTCTTTTCCACACCTGCAAACATTAGAGCAGTCCCTCTGTCCTGTCAGATCTGACAGCCACCATCACCTTCTGAGTCTCTCACCTACCCACCACCATTTCAAAAACCCTTTTAAAACTAATTATTTCGGAGGGTCACAGCTTATATCCTTATATATATAACCTTATCCTTATATCCTGTAGCATTCTGTCATTTTCTGGGTAGCTGCAGGTGAAGCCTGAAGATGCAAAGGAAGGGCAAGAAGACTGATACGTGTGACTAAATGATTGGTTTTCTTCAGGGGAAGCAGAGAGAGATAAGTCTGGGATCTTGGTGGACCCAACCATCCCTTCCTGCTCACAAGGGAAGCTGAGATATTGTTTTTTCCTCTGTTTCTCATGAGCACAATGATCCTCCTTTGCCTTCAACTCCAGCACCTCCCACAGATGTAATGAGAGAGGCATTTTCGGGCAATGGTCACTTTTCCCTACATCCGCTCCTAATTTCCCTTTTCAGGGAACACATTCTGTCTCTAGTCTTTCTTATTTCTTTTCTCCTAAGATTGTTTTAATTTCTCATCAATGATTCCTCTCCATGTATCTCATGTCAATCAAGCACAGTGAGTAAACTTATTTTTGTACAGGATTACTGCTGTACTTTGGGTAATGTTTGTCTCTGTGTTAGCAGAGTTTGCATGAATTATTTGAAAAACTGGTGAAATTTACTGAGATGCGATCAGCATATGCTCAAAAAATAATTGGCTTTTGCATTTCTTCAGTACCCTCTCATCTTTGAGGAACTCAGTGAAGGATCATGTTTAGGGTGTATGTGTGGACAGGAAACCTACGTTACTTACACCCTAGAAAAATTTCAATCAATTTAATTTTTGCTTCCACGTTTTAAAAGATTGCACATTATATTGGCACACATGCTTGGGAAAATAATTCACTCTTAAGGTAAGCGTCCAGGCATAAATCAGTTTGACACATTCTGTCTCCATGGTTAGGAATGGCATTGAAAAGAAGGTAACATAATTTCAAAGTTAAAGAATAGTATGGGCCACAGCAACGGAGACAGTAATGAATAAAAATTGCTATTCATTGTGCAAACTTGAATATAAAAGAAGCCATATCTGAGAAAAGAATCTGAGAAAAAAAGATAAAATCCAGCATCTGTTCATATTTGCTCTTTGAAGTCTGATTGTGTCCATGGAAAATGAATAAAAGAAACAGGGAGTGCTTTTTTCTGATGATCAGATTTTTCAACTGTTGACAATCCCAGTTCTTTTTCCTGTTAATACAGTGTGTCAAGTGTATATTTAAATATAAATAATTGGAGATCAGGAAGATTCCTTTTAATCTTTCTTAAATTCACATCAAGCGTTGTGCTTCAGCATTGGAATGACGTGCATGTTGCTGTTGAAATCAGCAGGGTAGAAAAAAATCAAACCAAGGAAACACCACTCTTCACATCCCAGGATTTTCTGCTTTATTAAAAGAGTCTTGGAGAAACAGATATATCTGAGAATTGACAGTGCTGTGGGAAAACTGGCAAAACTTTAGTTTTACACAGCCTTTAACATGACCTTTTTCAAATGGTATGCTAGAGGAGTTGATATCTGATATGGTATGTACCGACCTCCTTCACTTTTAGGTAAGAGATTTCCATCTTCTTCCAGGTGTTGTCTCTACTCTTAGGTCATGAACACCAGTGTTACAATGGTTTGGTTGAGTTACAAATAAGTCAATTCTCATTGTGACTGACTGAAGTAAATAAGGAATCAGGTGTGGGATTGAACTGAGTAGATTTAGACTGTGTCTGTTCTCGGATATCTTTGTATGGCATTTAGCACAATGCAGCTGCTAATGATTGAAATATTTCGGCTCTTTCTTAATCAAAAATAACAATTACGAAACTATTAAGTGTAAAATTAAAATTTAATAAAAGCATTTTTCTTTTTCCTGATAAATATTGACTGGATTAAGTGTTTGTAGGGCAGCAAAAGCTTTGTCAGTTGGGGCAAACAGTTGATTTCAGAGGTTGCAGATGTGTTTGCCTGGAGCTCTGACTTCCACAGCTTCCTACAAGCTTGTAGCTGGAGCTTTGCAGGGAGAAAAGGCCATAGTAAATATTAGGTGAACCTACAGCTGCTGTGCACATATCCTGCGTGTCACAGGAGGCTGTCACCGTCCCCATCAGCTGCATTTGATGTGTGTTTGGTGCAGGATCATGGACATGTTGGTGAAGGCGTTTGCCTCTGGCCTTCCCTCATCTTCCTGGATGGACACAGACGTTCAGAATTCGTGCTTTTGTGCAGTTTAATGGTTAGGTGTCATGGAATATTGTGCTGGCTGCTGTTACCAAGGAAACTTGTGATACAGATTTTTAGAAACTGTCTGGGAAAGAATTAATGAGCAGTTAACTTGGTCTCAGATCCGTTTGTGTGAAAAAGGAGGGTTCATCCACACTAAAAACCTTCAGTGAAACCTTGATTAGGGTTCTTTTATCTGATTATTTTGAATTTTTTTTAAATTAGAATATTTCATCGTTTTCTAACACATTGAACATTACAAATATTTTTTTTAAAGTATTTTCATATCAGGAAGACTGTGAAATGGAGAATAAGGCTGAAAAGGACCATATCTTCTGTTCCGGGGTATTTCTTGGCTGATGCTGCCCTTGAAACTCTGGATTCTTCCACTTTCTCAGCCAATTTGATTCTTTCTTTATACTCTCACTGAAGAGTTTCTTATAACGTCTAGCTTAAACCCCCATTGCTGCATTTTATGCACATCACTTTCATCGTATTGCCCAATGGATATAGAAGGCAATTTATAGCTAGCTTTGCCAGAGTAACCTTTTATGTGTATGACTAGTACTTCATTTTTCCTTTCAAGACTGAACAAACCAATTCTTTCCAAATTTCCTTTGATTTCAATTTCAGCTAACCTCACAGACAAAAATCACTATTAAAAACCTGCTAACAAATATAAGAGTCCCCCACTTTATTCTTGGAGCGAACTTTGCTGAGAGCTGAGGCAGCGTGCGAAGGAAAAGCCAAGCATCCAGTCTAATAGTGTGCATTATAAACAAAATGAAAATTTGAGAAAATTCTGTAACTGAGTGATTTTTTTAAAACATTGTGATGAAAAGTAGTCTATAACATAATCACAGGCAATATGATTCTTTCTGGTTCTTGTATCTACGTTTACTGGATTATTTTTATTTACTCTTCATTTTTATACCCAATTGCTTTCATTTATGTTGTTACCTGCTTGCAGTAAGAATTGTATTTTTTTAAAATTTATGTTTGTACATCAGAGTATAATTATGTGGACATGTCCTTTCATCATTACAGCTCAATTATAGGTAGGATGTTTCTTCTTGAAGAAATCAGACTGAAGAAAATATTACTAGGAAAATTAAATCATGTAACCAAGCATATTTACACATAGGTACGGTACATGACTATTTTTTTTTTCCAAAATAAGAGATGGCCTATGTTTTCAAATATTGCTATCAAAAATAATTTTATGAAGTTGCCATTAAAAGTATTTTGTGAACTTCTTGGCTGGAAGGACTTCGTAGCAAATCAATGAAACCCCAAGAGAAGTCATTTTTTGCATTCCAACTATACATGAAACAATGTCAGTCTTGCAAGCCACAGTTTTGTTTCCCCATGTAGTTTCTGAGGCACATATCGTGTTGCATGTATAGGTACAAGGTTCTTGCTGTGTAATTTATAGTTGGGGATGCCAAAAGCCCTCAGTCTAATCAGGAACTAAGCTCAGTAAGTAGATGATAGATGCAGTTCCATAGAGATTCCTCAAATGTCTCTCCTTGTTCCCAAGACTTAAGGTCACCAGCTTGCTACCTGTTAATTACTGAGAACTGATCCTTTTCCATCACATAACTGCACATGTAGGCGTCCCTGTTCTCTATTTGCTCCATTTGATGAGGGAAGGATTTGTTTAACTATTGCCAGGGAGACCTCATCAGAGGGAGAAACCCTTTTTATTTGTGTTAGTCCAGAGAGGCAAATGGCATTTGTCCTTCTCCTGCCCATTATCAGTTCAGTACAGTGTCACCTTCACCCAAAAGAAATTTAGTTTGCACATCTAGGATGCACGAGTACATAAAACTTCTATCCTGGTCCCTCAAATGGAAGGAATAATGCTGAGAACAGTAGTGTAGCAGGAATACTGTTCTTTTCTCAAATTGTCTCTGCTGTCTGTTGTAGGTTATGGCTTCCTGGGAGAAAATTATAAGGTGGGCACTTGGAAGTCTTGGAAGCGCTTTGGTATATTCTGGTATCTGCTTGAGTTGTAGTGATACTCAAGCACGTTTTAACAATCTAAAAGAAACTACGTTTTTAGTTACGATACCAAAAAGTAGATAATTTTCTGAAAAATTGAAACAAACAAAAAAAAGACTGTCAAAATATATTTACGCTCTAGAAACCGTTCCTTCTGTTTGGCAAAGCTGATGTGACTGGGATTTATTACTCATGTTTTTGAATGTCTGCACTGCCCAGGGATTTTTGGTTCACTTGCTGCTTCTTGAACTGGCACACATTACCTGTTTCTAGCAGCTATTTTAAAGCAAACAAAACCTATAACATTTAAAAACACTAAGAATTTGTTCTCAGCGTGATGGAAGTAGGCAAAAAAGGCGATTTCTTTAGTCTTACGGGACCCTCACCCTTTTCAACTGATAAATCTCATGGCATTGCTTTTTCCAAGGATTTCATTTTAACTAAATTCCTTTTCAATATGATAGAAAAAAAAATGAAGAAGGGTTTGAAGAGAAAGTGAGAAACATAATTTTCACATGTTGATGTCACTGTGCGTTTTTGGCAATTAAGCATCATTTTAATTTTGATTGGTCAATGAAACTGTGAGAATGTGCTGAATGAAATTAATTGGCTGCACTCCAGTAGTGACATCATTTTACTTTTGATTTGTATACAGTGAGACAGAATGCTAGCTTCTAGTGGGTAAATACTTATTTTGCCTATTTAATGGCCTAATCTGTATATTAGAGTGAATATATCTTTTCACCTCTGTGCTATAGTCAACTTCTGTGTGCTGTTCTATACTGTAAACATCTTCCACTGGTCATTTATCTGCTTCATTTAGATAAAAAATAATGGAAAAATTAATAATAGCTGACTGTCTATTGATCAAAATGTGCAGTCATGTAGCCACATACCCTGCCTCTCATACATGACATATACACCTGATCTGTAAAAAAAAAAAAGGTGTGCAATGAACTACAATTATACCTTATTCCTAAATATTTTTTTCACGTAATTCCCCTCCCTGTGAAGGAAGAATGAGCTGGTATCAATAGTATTCATATACATGTACTTATGGTTTTATGGACAGTCCCCTTTTCCCATTTCTTACAGTTACCAGAATAAAGTAAATATCTCTGTGCATTAGAAGGAAATACTCCAGGTATTAGAGTGCAATGGAAGGAGCAAGAGCTATGAAATATCCCCCCAAATAAAAGGCCTGTAGATTTCTGGGGCCCAAAACATACATATGGTAGCCTCCGAATAGAATTACAGTCTTTACCTCTGAAACTGGGAGAGAAACTTTCGTCATCCTTGAAAGCCAAACTTTGGTTTAACTTCTGAAACATACTGTTAATATCATGTGGCTAGATTGTGTTCAACGATAGCGCATTCTTCTCTACTGCTCAATAAATTTAAGGCAAGCTAACCTGCTTAGAACTTGCAGTGCAAAAATTATATAATTCTTTACATTCCTCATTTTTATTCATTGTTAGCAAAACCCTGGTCCTTTTAAGTACAAGATGATGCTACTGATGTAACTGGTTAGTTACATAATTGTGCATACCCTGTTACAGACACACTTTAACAACATAGTGTCACATGAATATATATCATTGTTCTACTTGTAATTTTATAAATCATAATGAAAATATTACACCGTAATGGTTTATCCATAGTTATTATAAATGCTCTATATTTATTTACATAGTAGTTTTGTCTGTATGTAATGCAGAAACACAAAAATTCCAAGTAAAGGAGGAATGAAAGGAGGTAGTCCTTGAATCATTCCTAAATAGGGAACTCTTTCCCCCTTGCCCTTCAAAAAAAAAAAAAAGTAGTAAAAACATTTTCCCTTTTATGTAAGCAGCAAGAAAAACAAACTGGAAACTCATATTCCGTTTCTTATATCTGCATCTGCAGTGTACACTGAGGAGGACACTGATGACTTTTATAAACATTGGTTAGCAGGTGAAAGCATTTTAAAATCTTGAAAAACCAACAGAAATCTGACAACCAGTCACGCTGTGTCCTGACATGTGAGTGAAAAGATTATTATTTTCTTAATGCAAGAGGCAGTTTCAGTATTCACTGTCCATACGTAAAATAAACCAATTTAAAATTTCATCATGACTATCAAGAATGACTATGAGCAGAAAGATAGAAAAATCTCGAAGGTATAAAATTCACCAATTAAAAGAAAAAAAAACACAGGAAAATGTAGGATATAATAGTGTTGGAGAGATCTGCGTCTCATTCCTGTTAGTAAACTTTTACCCTCGAGCAGATTTTTACAGTAGGCATAAAAGAAGCGGGTAATTTTTCTGGCTACAATAACCTTAAACTTAATGCAGAGGGAGAAGGAAAACAAAGGAATTGAGTGCCTGAGTGGCTTCTGAAAAGTCTCAAGAGCTAAGTTACAATGCATAGCACTGTAGGTAATGGTAGCAAAAGCTAACTTTTTTATTTTTTTATTTTCTTTTTTGCAGTTCCATTAAATGCTAGTCAAGCACTTGCCTGTCCAATTGAAGAGACTGTGCTTAGGTATTTTTCCCATCTTTGTGCCTATCATGCCAGCGTATCAGTTGTCAAAGCCAGTGAAAGTGTGAGGCTCTTAGTGCAAGACACTTGTTCGAGAAGCCAGAGGAAGGGAAAGAACAAAGCCAAATCAGGCTTCAGGGCTTTATTCTGTCAGTGGACTGTGACATCGTGTGAGTTTAATAAGAGCTTAACTGAGCCCTTCGCAGGGAAAGAGAATTCTGGTGAAAGCCCAGGATTTTAAGCGGTTATCAAGGGACACAGATTTAGTTGATGAAATGTCATGTCATGAACCTTGCTCATTGCTAACAACATAAAACAAAGAATGTGCTGTGAGAACAAGCAAAGAAGTGTTCTCATTACTGATTTTATTCTGACTGAATGGCTTCATATCCATCAGCTGCAGAGTGCTGATCCGTTCTAAATTAAAACTGCTACAGGTGTTGCATGCTGTTCATAGGCTTCCACAAAAAGACGTGTTACTGTACATGCAGAAAAACATTTGAAAAAGTATTATGCTCCCAGCAGTCAGCAGGGTATCTTTACACTAAGAATACTTCTGATAGTAATGCTATCTGTAGGACCAAAAGTAATTTATTGTCCTAAAAACCAGAGATTACTGGTACTTCTGCAGCAAGAAAGCTCCTTTCCTTGAACAGGTGTGCAGATACAGGAAAGGCATAATAGTGGGGTGATAAAAATCTTGAGGTGATACAATGCAGTGAGGAAGTTAGAGCAGTTTGTCTTAGTTCTGTCATCCCAACAATGCTTCATAACCCAAAGGACATGGTTTTAATCAGTGGGTCTGAAATGTAAATGAAGTAAATTCTGACAGCCTTTGATCAAAGGCAAAGAGAAGGATGGAAAGCTTCTCAGATAAGTCTCTAAGGGAGCAGTCAGACGTAGTCAGATAAACAGAACAAAAGTAGAATATATTCGCATCCCAAATTTTGCTAAATTTAGCTTTGACAAAAGAACCCAGAGGTAGCCTTAAGCCACTGTAATTAACTGGTTAAAAAAGTAGCAGTGGGCTAATACCTTTTGGTGTTGGACTTTATGCCCACTGAAAACCTGATAAGGTGTGGGCTACAGAGATGACATCATCAAAGCGATTTGGAACGCTTTGATGGGTGCCGAGAGACACAGTTTTTAAATGGGGATTCAGTTACTTACTGCTTGGTAATTCAGAAGAATCAGGTTAATACTTTGAGCTTTAAAAACTCTGAATGAGAAATGGCTGACTTAGGAGTCGTTAAAAAAGGAGTCAGACTTTAGAGTAATGGACACCAATTAATTATTATCATTAAGTTTCAGAATACATATGTGTCAGGATCTTACACTCACAGAAAGTATCCCACAAAATAATCTGTTTCTCACGTTTGAAAAAAAAAAAAAAACACAAACACAAGAGTTTGTTATTTCATTAATTTTGAATGATTTACTGTGGGAAATGGGTTTCATTGAATTGACTTCATGATGATCAAAGTCATTGCTGCTTAGTTAGACTGTAAGTTTGGACAAAAGTGAAATAGGATTCAGTGGATGTTTAACTGAAGCACAGTTCTGAAATGTCAACAGTTTTAAAATAATTTATTTAAATACTATTTGAAACAATATGTTACAAATAGAACATTTTAAACAATGTATTTTTAAAAGTCACTATTAGAATCAACTGGTCATGTTATGGAGTGTATTCCATATGTTCTAGGTCTGGTCAGACATTTGCCTATTTGTGAAACTCTCACTATTGCAAAGACTCAGTTTGATTTCAAAATGTTCTAGTGAGCTATGACGAGAATTTTCACAAAAATTGATTGGATTGTCTTCCAAAGATCTCAACAGCTTCCTAAGGCAGAAAACAGGCTGCAGAGGCAGGTGTATGAGGATTCCCAGGTTCCTGTTGGACCCACTGGCCAAACTACTGAAAATCTGGGGCTGCTTCCAGCTCCTTGAGTTCATTAATGCCTATTAGACAACCACCAGCATGAGAAACCTCAGGAAGTAAAAGATGATACATTATTTTTCTTAGTTTTCTTGCTGGCCAACAGTGAGCAGCAGAAATAAAACATAACCATACTCTTCTGGTCAGATTAGCAGAAACACGGTCACATTTTTCCCTCTCAGGTCTCTGGTGGGCAGTAGGGAAGCTGAGTTACCCGTCACTTTGAATCGGCGGTTGCCAGGACAGTGGGTTACCAGCTGGCAGGCAAGGGCTGCAGGTTGCATGTATGATTTTGGTAACTTTAAATTTCAGTGTTTCTCAGGCAAAATATTTTCATTAAGGTTTTTATGAGTTTATGAGATAAATGGGCTCTCCACCTCCCCATGTCCAGGCATCCCAACATTTGACTTTATGAAAAGCTACACAGGTTGTGTTTTTTTTCTAAGCAGCAGTACTGTTGTGCCTTTGAAAACACAGTAAATCTTAAATTATCTTTATAGCACTTAGGAGAGAATATACAGTGGCTGAATTAATTAGAAAACATTTCTTTAAGGATAAAAGAACTATTGAAAATACATTATTAACATTTCTCAAATATGCATTAATGAATCTTCCAGCATGCATTTAATAATAAAAGGGCAGTAACTAAGAAAAGTTTGCATCTCTTTTTTGAAGAAGTCTTCATAAGAGAAAGTGTAAGAACAACACTGTGATTCAAAAAGTAATAATCTACTAACATTTTCTTTATGCTAGAAAAATGCTTTTGCATCATGCCTCAGTATAAGAACAGAATGTATTTGAAAAGTGTGAAGCAATCTGCGTAGTGTACTGTTAACATTAAAATAGATTATTGATGTGTAGGCAAATCAAATGAACTGTTCCTGAGTTCTGAATTTTATGCCCCAGTCCTGAGGGCAGTGGAACCCCCACTTATTTCACTAGTTGTTAGATCTTTACTTTGAATGCACTTCAAGGATTTGAACAACTCAGAATTGTAAAACCAGTATAAACATAAAGCGTATCTACATTTATAATATCATTTTATTGTCTTTTTAAATTATTTTCACAGTTTGGAATACTTCCCACTGAGGACAATGAAAGTTATAGAAACCTCTTCTATATAAGTGTCAGAAAGTAGATGTAGAGGCTATCCTGCAAACAATACAATTGTTCTTACTCTATGAATTTAACTGCACTAAAAATATGTAGTTTTGCAGGTTCATAGCTGTTTTGCAAGGTCGAGTGCAACATTTTAGTCACCAAATAAATATAAGTCCTGAAGATACTTCTATCTTTTGCATTAAAGAAAAAAAAAAAAAATCATGGCATGAAATTTTAAGAAAACAAGCATGATGTGATTTAAACTGTCTGGCTCAGAATCTTCAGATTACCTTTCTCTTACTCTGGACAATAATTTTTACATGGCAGCTGGATCATAAATTACATGTATTTTCCTTTTTGTGTTTTACTCTCCATTTACTTGAATACTTCATAACTGATTTTATATTTGTCTTGTGGAAGACACATCATCAACATGTGAGAGCTCACCCTTGGGAATATTGCATATATATTTAATGTTTCTACCTAAATCCCCAAATCCCAAGCTCACTGTGTTTTTTCCTTGTTTTATAAATTCACTGATCCTTCTGTAAATACTTTTGCATACTACTAAGACACTGGATTTTTGTTTAGACAATCTACCGTGTGTCCTTTCTGTAAAGAATATCTTTGATATTCTTTTACACTTCAATTAGAACACTATTTTTTAACAAAGACCTTTTATAGAACAGAACTTCATAAAATTGGAAATAATTAGATTATCTTTTAAAAAAAATCATCTTGATTATAGAAAAAAAGGCAAAGCTCAAGACAAACGGATAACCTGCTATGTCTAGTTTCTGGAATACATGAGCAAACAATTTGGCATGAGCAGGGACTACATCTACTCCTTTTTGTAGCACTTTGAAGAGCTCAGTATATATGCTAGGATCATTTATCGTTGCTTCCTACAAACAAGTAATTGTTTGACTGCAGTTTTATCACAATTTACAATATGTTGACTTTAGCTTGTTTAGTACTAAACATCAGAGCTATAAGAAATTTAAAAAAAAAAAAAATCATAGGCTAAGATTAAACTGGGGGATTTATTCCCTGATTTTATGTCATAGAGAGTGAAGAGCAGTAAACAGAAGTGAGATAGAAATAATAACAAATCTGTACCATAAAGCACACTTGCTGCTTTTTTACCATTTAAGAACATCTTTTCAGTTGGTTCATAAAACTAAAGTGAGAGCTATACAATATCAAATTAGTGGAAATGGTGCATGTAACTAATTATTTTTAGCTCTTACTTTCATTAAACTTCATATTCATATCCATGATTAGAAGATCAAGCTCCGTTCTACAAAATCCTTGGGGAGGGAGTCCCTGCAAATACATTCTAAAGGGCCACAAAAGAAAAGCAAGACTATTATTAGTAGTCTTCAATTTTCAATATAGGCTATCTTATCTCCAGTGGAAAATTGTCAAGGTGGTACCTAAAAAAAATGTTGAAAATCAGCATTATTATATTAGGATCATAGAAGCTTAAGGTCATGCAAAATTTTACTGTAGAAACTATATTTTTTTCTCATATTCTCAGACTGTGTTTTAATTTTTAATTGAGCACAATATCCAGCTGTCATCCTCAGCATTCCTCCATTCTCAGCTGTTGTCTCATAAATGGCTAGAGAATGCTCTTTCACCATTTAGCACTAATTAATTTGGTTAATTAAATGTCACCCTGCTTTTTTTCCTTATTAGAGTTTTTATACCAAAATGGTTCCCAGGACATTGCTGCTAAAATCACTAAAGATTAAAAAGAAAGGATGGAAATTGAATGTGCAAGCACTAGAGAATTCATTAAGCGCATTGTAAGGTTTGCAAATGCCTCTTGACAAGCAGGATGGGAACTGGAAGGCACTTTCCTCCGAGGGTGAGTTAATAGACTAACCATTTATGTCAAATGTTCTGTTGGTGGGCAGTACTATCACAAAGTGCTGAACTCAAGAACCAGTGTCAACATGTAATCCTGTTCTGAAATTTCTCATTACAGCAATTACATTGTCTGGGAATTTCCCTGTATTAATTACATAAAGCCAGTCGACAAATACCTTGTTATTTCTGGTTTCCTTTTTAGATCTAAAGTATGTGCATGTGGGAAGGAAATGAGAAAGTCAAACTTTGTCCTCCTCCAATTTATTGGCAGCTCATCCATCCACTAAAAAAAAAAAAAAAAAAAAAAAAAGGCTTGGATCGCTTTCAGGGGTGTGCTTATATGCATATGTGGCAAGCAGTAGCCTAAAGATGGATACTGCTTCTTGAACCCCTGTAGTCTATGGCAGAGCATAATGCATGAGTTAATATGCTCTCATGTCGTGTTGAGGTGTTCCACTATTTTTTGTTGGCACGGTACCCAAGTGCAGACCAATTGTATTAAGTAACACAGAAAGCTGCCAGTGAGGAATGTAGTCTGGGAAATTATCAGGAGAAACATGCAATCTTCATTGATTTCTTGACACTATCATTAATAACAAAGCCAGGGTTTTCTATAAGTCCCTGAAGTTTTTAGTCAGCACGTTCAGTTAGTTCTTCTTGTTGTCATTTATCCTTCTCTGAAGGATTTTGGGGGAGTAGGGAGAGAGGGAGCAAACGCACCTGGTTGTGTTTCTATGGAGCAGGCATGTGAACAGCGAGTGCTGTGTATTATGCAGGAGACAGTGACCTGGGAGAAACCTCTGGGCTTTGTGTCAAGCTTCAGATGACACCAGAATTAAGCCTGGTACTTCCATCAGCTTCCAGGGATGGAGGCAGCAGTGAAGGATATTTTACTCAGTCCCCTTTGCTTGTGCATACGCATGAAATGCACAGGGGTGGCCTAGCTTGTCAAAGGTGAAATGGCTAGGAGTTACCATGTGTACAAGTAAATTAAACATGTGATACTTACCTAAATATCAGGTTCAGCCTGAGCTAACTGTTTCCAGACAGCACCTGGAAATGCTTAGAAAGGGCTATTTGTGAAACTGAGGTTTACATATAGGTCAGCTCTTTAAAACATTGTATTACAATATAAAGCTGCTATTTCTCTACAGGCTCTTCTCCCCCAGCTCCCCGTGCAATAGATCAAGATCTGTAAGGGGGAAAAGAATCAGTTGTGCAAATAAATAAAATAGAGAGCCAACCCAAATTCTGTTGCAAGCCAGGATTTAATTTAAATTTGTTTCTTTAACTTTCTAACATTTAAATACGCATTCACAGATACACAGCGTCCTGCAATTGCTAATCTTGTGTTAGCTTA
Organism: Patagioenas fasciata; assembly: GCF_037038585.1. Taxonomy (NCBI): domain Eukaryota; kingdom Metazoa; phylum Chordata; class Aves; order Columbiformes; family Columbidae; genus Patagioenas; species Patagioenas fasciata. The sequence continues at coordinate 28,855,221 of NC_092526.1, read as the reverse complement.
TTAGTTAGTTTAGTTAGTATATAATTTAATACAATTTATGTAATACTTCTCTTGCTTCTCTCTGTATGAATAAAAAGTTCACAGTTACTATTTAGGGGGATATAAACATTGGATTGCCGAAGGAGTGACCAGAGTGTTTTCTAATTCCAATGACAAACTAAGACAAATAAAAGAGACAGTAAGTCTCCAGTAAAGCTGCAATGTAAATAGTATATTGCAATATATATGTTGATCTTAAGTAAAAAAGCATAATCCTTGGTTTATAATAGATCTATAAAGGGATTCTTTTGTCTGCTGCTGCGTATTCAGTTCCTTAACTATTAGTTATTGAGTCTTTAAGCTCAATTAATGGCCCTCACGCACATTTACCTAGGACTATCCAAAGTGATCTTCATGGTAAATGAATGAGGTGGTGTAGGTCAGCCACTACTCACTCGTTTATCTCCTTGCTGTGTCGACACTATATGAAATGTATATATTTTGCATATTTATACTGACACCTTAGAGATGCTGAAACAGGTGTCTTTCAAATGTCCAGACTCAGGTAAATCACTCCCTAACTTTCTTAATACGGTCTATAAAATTTTTACTCAGCAAAGATCTCTTCCTTTGACTGTCTTGAGAAATTCAAGCAGCCTGTAGGTATATATATATTGAGCTGATCTATTTTGTAAACATTTCAAAATAAGGAATGCCTTCTGAGTGTTTTAGACAAGATTACCCACAAACAAACAAATATACAAGCACAAACTCTTCTTTCAAAACCAGTTCTTTACAACCTATACTTCAGTCTGTCCTAGAGATGTGACAGCATTATTAGTGTGATGAAGAGAGTAAAAATAATTGCGAAGAGAAACTTCAAGAAGGTGGCAACATTGCATGAATTAAATAGAAGAAAAATTGAAAAGGTAATTATAGAACAGATTTTTAAAAAGCAATAAGAACTATAAGGGTATTGGCATCCCTAAAAGAAATGGAGGAAAACCAAGCCCAACTAAATCATAGAATAGCTGGCTAATGTATACATATTACTAGATCTCAGTCATGCACGGTTATAGGACAAAAGCTAATATATTGTTCATATCCTAAACTTGTATCTGGTTTAGACTTACAATATCATCAGGAAATTGCTTAGAAATAAACTAAAGAATGGGGACTATTAAGATAATTTTCCTGCACTGCCAAAAATGTACAGTCGATACTGTAATAGTAATAATACTACTAATAATACCTTTTTTCCTTGACATTGACATGCTAGGAATATTGAACAACGCTATGTCCAAAGAGCTCACGTGCAAAACTAACCGGTGAATGCAAGTGTTTGAGATGAACTGGTTCCTAGACACAGGAGAAAATGAGATTGCCTGTGTGGACGGACAACAGGAATGTTATAACCTGCTCTTGGTAACAGGCTGTCATCAATTACCTCTCTCCTGTACAGGCTGGCAGGGGAGCAGAGAAGTCAAAGCCACTGCTGTAGCAAGCAAGATCTAAACCTCTATCATGTCATTGATCTACCCCCAAAATGCCCTTTCCTGCGAGTTCCTCATGGCAAGGTAAATACAGTTATTTTTCTGACTTCTCACTGTTAGATCCTGCACATGTTCTCATAGACCCAGAGTCAGCATCTCTAGTGCAATATATGCTGTACCCATGCTGTTGACTGTTATTCAGCAAGTTTAAGCTAATTGTGATAATGTTCTAGCTTAAGTGCCAGGGAATATTCGGTGTCTTACAGCCGAATGCCAATCCAAAGAGGGTTGTAACAGGAGATTAGCTTGTAGGAACATCATCCTAACTGTAAGAGAGAGCAGAAAAATAAGAGGGAAATCAAAGCAAGTCTGAAGATTAAAATATAAACATCAGGAGATCATTTTAGAGTTTACTGGAGACTGGCCAAAGTGAAGAACCGTGAAACAGACAATAAAAATAATCGCTGGGGTTGTAGGAAAGGATGTGGGAAAATATTACACACATTACGGTCGTGTCTGAAAATGCAATCCTCTGTCTGCAGAGATAGGAGGGAAGAAAGGAATCATGAACCCCTTGGGTTCTAACATTCCTCTGTAGCCAAAATCTGGGAGATGTGAGTGGTTTCATAAATTGAACAGAGCACTGAAAAAAATCATTTCAACAGCTTCTGCAAATAGCAACATTTTTATACTAAAACTGGGACTTGGCTATAAAACTCCTATGTCTGAATATGAGATATACTTCGAGGAAAAAAAAAAAAGTGGGGTTAAATGAGAATAGAAAAAAACTGTGCATAGACAATAAATGATCTATTAATTCTGCAATCACTCTCAGTAAGGCTGAGTCTTTCCAAATCCCAGTGACACCAGTAGTGGGGTCCATGGTAGCATTCTTACATATATGTAACAACTTTATAAATTGATAGATCTATATACACAGCATTACCAGATCCGAATGACATTGAGTAGGTAGTTGACAGTTGGATAGTTGGTAGTAAAAATTGCGAGATGGGTAGTTTCAGTTAAAGCTGGAGGACATGATCTCTATAGGGATAAGTAAAGAGAAACTGCCTTAGCACATGAGAGCTAATTTTGAAATGCGAAAGAAGATAAAGCGCTCCCACGCCAGAGCTGGAAAGTCTTGGAGCAGCAGAGAAATTACTTAGTGTAAGCAAAACCCATGCAGTTTTGCTTATATTTTCCAGGAATAGATGATGGATAAAACAGATAAATTTAGTTATTGTGTTGCTGGCCATATTCCTGTTGACAGCATAAGAATCTTTTAGCTCTACAAGGCCAAAGATTGAGAGTGATTTACAGTGGATTGTTACAGATGAGTCAGATGCATGTTACGTTCAGGCCTATCTGCAATACAGGGAAAAAAATCTGTTGGCAATTACATGTGGCTATGAGGGGTTGACTATTTGGCGCTAACACATGAACAGCACAGAAGCAGAGGGATTTTTGGCCACTGACTATTGGCCTTTCTTCTCTTTAAAATCCCTGGCAATTCCAGGAGTCTGAGCAACTCCCACTGTCCTGTTGACTTCTGTTTTACCTTCATACAGCAGGATTATTGCTGTTTTCTGCTACAGTCATTTTTGCAGGGCTAATACAATCTATGTAGTTGTGGTTAAGAAATTAAGTTAGCAAATAACATGATTTGCAATCAGAGATGATTTTCTTTTCTAAGAAATTAAAAGACTTAATGAAACCCCGTAATTTAACAATAAGTTAAAAGCCTAAAACAAGTATAGAATAATGTATTTACTTCAGGCATTTAGCAATTCTGAGCTACATGTTTGAATACGTGACTTTCAAAGACGCAGCTTCTGGAACAAGATCATCTTGTGCTCTGTTTCTCTGACTTGCATGCTACATTTATGCTTGAAAAGCACACTAAATTAATATTTTGGAGAGTTTATTGTTTTATGTTATCTACCATTTAAATCTGAAAGTTTCTTGTGATAGTGGTGAGATTTTTTTGTACCGTCTGGTTTCTCAGAGATAAGGTCCTCCTTTTTTCTAAAGCTGGCAAACAATCCACTTGCCATACCTATCATTGCGTGACATATCTGTGACTTTGAATGTGGAGTGCAGTTATAAGAAGAAAATATTTGGTGAATTTGTATTTTTTTCCTATTATTTTATGCTGAAATATTAATACATTATTTTTCATCCATGCCTTTAATGTTTCCTCTGTGTTATTTATTTTGGTATACAACATCTATCACTTCTGCAAATATGCATGTATGAATATAAGATCAAGGGTAATACCTATGTGCATTGAATCATATGTAGTAATTTTGATATTGAAGCCTGTATTTAGTTTCTTAGAAAGATTTCCAGAGAAACAAGCACAACCAGTGTTCTTCATGGTGAAAGCTATTGGTATGAAATTTTAAAGTTATAGAAAAGTAAAACATATTTAATGGGGTCTTTCTCTAAGATCACAGAATTGGTTTGGTGCAGTGCAGTTCTGTAGGTAAAACAGGTAAACCGTGCGATGAGAATAAAAAAAAAAACTAACGAAAGATGAGACAGTTGAGCTGTGCCATGTTTTATATGATTTGCAATCCATCATCTTTGGTTTTAAAATATTTAGAACAGTTTGGTTAACATTCTTCAGGAGGGAAGGAAAACTAAGCTGTTGACATAGCTGCTAGAATATTTACGTGCAGATACAAAAGTATGGACTAACACAGTTATAGGCTGCAGGCTGTTATTGTGTTCTCATGTTCACTGCCAAAATTCAGGTTTTCAGTTTCACTCTGTGGTTCTTTGGACGTGAGAAAGAAATAGGCATATGACTTCAAGGTGCCAAGGTGCTTGTGCTTGAAGCATTTAAAGAGCTTTTTGTTTTCTGTCTTCTTTTGCTCCACTAAGGTGGAGAGGTGTACGCATATTACAGTACACATGTGTGTCTATAGTACCAAGAAAGATCATCTCTTGATTATTGAAAAGCTAACTATAGTCTATCTATATTTCTTTTTACCCGTAAGTGCATCATAAACACTTACCTGTGTGAATATAAATTAATTTTATTCTTCCTCCTTGTCATTTTCAGTCACATAGTTTTAAACATATTCTGTTATATCCTGTTACTTTCAGTGAAATCATAAGTATTATTGTATAATGAAGTATAGCAATTTTTGTAATCTACCAGACTGTAATTAATGCATTTTAATACCTAGCAACAGAAAAACAAAAATACACTCAGATGGAATGGGAGTTAGGTATTTTAAAATCATGCATTTCAAAAGAATGAATCAGCAGAACCATGTGCAAATCACACTACATATCAGCTGAAAAGGCCCAAAGTGCGTTTTCTTGTGGGAAATTTAAAATATCTATATTAATGGAAGTGGGATGCACAGATAGACTACTCTTAGGAATGTTTTTTCTCTTCTTGCAAGTGTTTTTAAGTTATCCTATTCTCCTGATTTAAATAAAGACCAATGACCGAAAAAAAAGGTAGCTTAAGACAGGAGAATTCAGTGTGAAATCCTGATCTAGTACAACTGGTGTGAGTTTTCCCTTTCATTCCGGTGTGGGCAGCTTTGTCCCAACATCCTTCCACTTGGAACTTCCAGACCTAATCCTGCCAGTCTCTTCCACGATCACCATATGCAAGAGTTCTCAGTTGTATTATCCATTTCCTTTTTTTAAACAAAGATACCTGGGAGAAAAGAGAAAGTTGTTCTTTTTCGCTAACACCAAAGATCAATAATAATAAATCTCAGCACTTAAAATGTAGTATATAGAACTGGCAGTATCTTAGTGGGTTTTCTGTTTAAATCATTAAACTGAACCACTTCTGCAGAGTCTAATCCTCAGTGTACACCATTGCATACAAAGCATTTTCTACTACAAACTTCTGCTCATGTTATTAAAGCTCATCAAAACAAATTATGTCTTTTCAAATGTTACTGAAAAGTCAATTCTCCTCCCAGCATCCAGTAAACTTTTATGGCTGGGATATTTTCTATTTAGGATGCCTATGCTGGGTCAGGGAGATTTGGGGGATAACAGTGGACGTACTGCTCTTTCCCAGTAACCACTTAAATTAAATATTAAGGTTTCACCTAGAGAGAGATAACAGAAATGAAGAAGTGGCAAATAGCACAAGAAGTCTAGTGTTAGGATTAGGATAATGATCATAACAATGAAGAAATAAAGATTTATTTTAAAGTAATCCTTTACTCTTAGGCCTACTACTTTGATCGTTCATTGTCATAAAAGTTTCTTCATATCAATGATCATAAACTAATTTGGATTGTAGCTGTGGTTTAATTATCAGCAGATGTTTGGTTTATGACTAAAACATTTATATAAGAAATCAGTAGTTTCTAAAGAAACTATTATTTCAAACAACAGAAATAACAATGTATTGATGCCCACTCTTACAAACCACTGGCAGTGATTATTCACAGGGATTTTTGAGGGAAGCACACAGTAGAAATAAATGGGCTGAAACATACCTCTTGCCAAAAAAAGAACAACTCATATTATAAATACATACAGAACTATTCATCATCATCAGAATAATGATGACTACTGGCATGGTTGTTGGTATATTAAATGTACAAATAAAAAAAACCTAAACACAAAATGTTTGACCTAAGGGTTCATTAAGCCAATTTCAGAAAGCGTAAAATTTTACAGATTTTTTTTCAAAATTCTTTTTTAGCAAAACTCTGTATGAAAATATTTTCCATTTTCATTCAGCTGTTACAAGACCTTTCTGTGTTTCTTGTTAGCTGTACAACAACACTGTCATACCAGTCAGAATAAGGTACAAATTCAAAGCACAAAAATGAAGATAATTAATAGTGAACAATATCCATTCTGGATAATAAAGAAAATAATAGCTGACAAACTACACAAAAATCTGAGAAAAAAAATCCATAAATCAAGGATGTTAATTGTTATTTCCACAACTTGTTAAGATGAAAGATGACACTACATAGGCATTTTCTCAGCATGATCTCTCATAAACAGATGTCCAATGCCTTGGGTAAACCTGTACAAACCGAGAAGTATCTCCTGACTACATCATTAGTCTTCTTCTGATTTCAAGCCAGGGATGCTGAAGAACAAATTAGTCAAGTGATCCTTGCCAAAGTCAAGTTTTATTAAGTAAAAGCATTTGTTGCATGGTAGAGAGGAATGCTGGGTGTGTGCTGAACTTTATATAACAAAATCCCGCTGAGAAAAATATTTTTGTAATTTCGTATTTGAATAATTATTTGCAAAGTTTACATTCTTCCTGTGTCCTATTCATACCATACATTCATTTTTCCTCTAAAATATGCACTTTAAGTATGTTAAAAATACGAATATGCTTGAGGATACAACAGTTGATATTCAAGTAAAATACCACGTTTTCCCAGCTTCATTATTCACATGTACTCCGTTAAGCACTGTTTTCTTGCCTACACCTAATAAAAGAAGTGAATCCGCAGGTCACCCATATGGGAATTCTTAGCTCTAATAAACCCACTTTAGATTTCTCAAGCCAGTATTGCCTGAAAAGAGACTGATGCAGATCATGACATTTTTTCTCTGAAAACTGTATAGAATTAACATGTTCTTCAGTATGTTTCATTTCTACTGAAGCTATCTTTCTACAATATTTGAAAAGTGCCAGTTAGATATCATCAAGAAAAAAAATATTTAGGGATACACCTATGTGAAAAGTGAGGAATGATAGAATGAAATCAAGAAAAGTATAATCTAGAATTATATCAGGAAAAAAACTACTGCAGTGAATGACTATGTCACGGAAAAACACTGCGAAGAGAAACATTTTAAGCTCTTACCTATATTTCTAATAAAAATAATATCTAGAAACTTAAATTCAATAAATAATTATGTGTTAAAGGATTAGAAGGTCTGGATTAGATAAATTTGGCATTTCTTCTTATCTCTACCATCCATAATTCCATGCCTGCTTTGTATAAGCACGAACAACAATACATTATCTGAAACTAATTATCAAGGAAGTAAGTGGCTTTAAGAGAAAAATTTATAGTTATATTGAGAAGAGGCTTTAAATAATGCTGGTCATTGTTTCATTGTCATTGTTCAGCTTTTACTGTTAGTTGAGACAACATAAAAAATTAGGGACTAGAATAAAACACTTGTATATGCAAAATCTCAGAGACAATTTCTCCCAGTAGTTGCTGTTGCAAAAAATCACACATAATGCAATGCAGTTGCAAAGATTCCAATGGCCAAATAAGTCACTCGGATAGAATGACAGCATCTTTTTACCGCTGCTTCAGAAATTAAACTGTGTAGGAGCTGGATGTACCTGAAGGGATCCGACCTTAGTGGCTTTAATAGGCATTTGCTCGAGTAGAGGCTGCATAAAACCAGAGTACAAGCCCAGGAATATTGCCCTTTAATGAGGAATATCCTTATGACATAGAAAGATTAAAGGACTTTTTCCTGCTCATAATGAGTTCAATAGGAGTTTGGTCATTGTCTTGTTTTCTTTCTAGATAATATCCTTAACTATGCAGTCTATTACTCTTTCTTATGCTAGGATAGTACATTAGAGGTATTCTGATTTTTCCAAACAGTAGTTCTTTCTTGAACTTCTTAGCATTATAAATATTAATGATGTGTGTTTAGAAGCAGGTTTGATTAGCAATTTCATTAGCTGTGAGTAGACAGCAGAATAGCTAAATGTCAACATTTAACTTTATCTCCCAAGGTATGATAGCTAAAAATAACATTAAAAACCCTCACAATTACAAAAATGCTAATCCTTATTAATCGAAAATAAAAATATTGGTTGTTTCTATCTCTTTGGCCTATTTCACATTTCATAGTACCAAATTAAAATGAATTGGATAACAAGAGTAAATATCTTGCTGGAAGCATTTGAAAAATTCAGTATGAGATTACTATATTTAAGCGCAAGGAGTCTACAAGTGAAATATGAGAAAGCTGTCATCATGAGTGCTTTACCAGCATTAAAAAAATACATATTTTTTAGGTGTCTTCATCACATCTGGGAATTAATTTCAATTCATCCATCCAGTACTTCAGGTCATGTGACAAATCATACAGAATGATATGTAGAGTTATATTATTTGATACCACATTGCTCACTGTTGGACATTAGGATCATAGACTCAGAGAATGTCCTCAGTTGGGAGGGACCCACAAGGATCATGGAGTCCAGCTCCTGTCCCTGCATATGACAGCCCCACAGTTCACACCACGTGTCTGAGGGTGTTGTCCAGTCTCTTCTTGAACGCTGTCAGGCTTGGGGCTGTGACACCTCCCTGGGGAGCCTGTTCAGTGCTCCAGCACCCTCTGGGTGAAGAATCTTTTCCTAATGTCCAACCTAAACCTCCTCGGCACAGCTTCCTGCCATTCCCTCTGGTTCTATCATTGGTCACTAGAGAGAAGAGTTTGGTGTCTGCCCCTCCTCCTCCCCTTGTAGGAAAATGTAGACTGCGATGAGATCTCCTCTTCTTCAGGCTGAACAAACCAAGTGACTTTAGCCACTGCTCATACGGCTCCCTCTCCAAACCCTTCACCAACTCCATAGCCCTCTTCTGGACACTCTCCAGCAGCTTTATATCTTTTTTTATCCTGTGGCACCCAGACCTGCACACAGTGCTCCAGGTGAGGTCGCACCAGTGCAGAGCAGAGTGGGACAATCCCCTCCCTGCCTGGCTGGCCATGCTGTGCTGGATGCACCCAGGACATGGTTGCCTTCTTGCCTGCCAGGGACACTGTTGGCTCACGTTCAGCTTGCCAATGACCAGAAACCCCAGATCCCTCTCCACAGAACTGCTTTCCAGCATCTCGTCCTGAAGTCTATATGTACAGCCAGGGTTGCCGTGTCCCAGGTGCAAAATATGGCACTTGCTCATGTTGAACTTCATGCAGTTGGTGATTGCCCAGTTGTCCAATTTGTCCAGGTACATCTGCAGGGTCTCTCCACCCTCGAGAGTGTCGACAGCTCCCCCCAGTTTTGTGTCATCAGCAAACTTGCTGAGCAATCCCTCAAGTCCTGAGTCCAAGTCCAAGTCATTGAAGAGTGCTGGCCCTAAGATGGATCCCTGCAGAACCCCACTGGTGACTGGTCACCAGCCCGACATAGCCCCGTTTACTAGAACCCTTTGAGCCCGGCCTGTCAGTCAGTTGCTCACCCACTGCCCTGTGTGTTTATCCAGCTGTGTGCTGGACATCTTGTCCAGGAGAATACTGTGTGATATAACACCTAACTCCTGTTAAGCCACATTCTCTTCCAGAACCAAGTAATAAGTGTAGGCAGTTTGGATTTAAGCTTATCTGAATTTGTGGATATAATTTGTCTACACTAACTATCAGTATATGTATTAAGGCACAGTAGGTTCTAAAATACAATAACCAGATATACTAGAAATATAACCTAGCAGAAAACGTTAGAATTTGCCATCAGAGGATATGTCAAATAATTGCTTTAAAATGCCTTGAGAATCTCAATGTTTTCTAAATAAAAATCCTACAGTTTACCAAACTGAGATTAATGTATAAAGTATAAAAACACACAAAGCATTTCTTTAATATTTTAGTTATTACTGTCATTATTATCTGCAAGGCTTGGATGTTTCGTGCTTCTATGTCAATTATGTTTTTGAAAGTGTTAGAAAATAATTATTTTAAATTATGTTCCATATTGCCGAACAAACTGGAGCTGAATAAAGAACACATTTAGATAGAGCTACGTATTTTTTCATACAGTGTAAATTTAGTAATTTTAAATTTCACATTATTTTTTCTCTGTTTCCCAACCGGAACTGTGCTAGAGGGCCTCTTCTGACAGTATGACCCTCCCAAGAGGAATGGAAATGCCTGATGCCAAAAAACTGCACACAATAATGCAAGAAAATCTTGTACATCTAATTTCATATGCAAGTTCTTGCTGCACATTAAAGTACCCAGTCACCATGCCTCTGGGCAGCCCAGCACAACTCTCAGCACAGCACTATGCTGGAAATGGCTCTTGCAATAACTTGACTAAATATTTAAGTCCAGAAAAACTCAACAGAGGCGCCACAACCCTCATTTTCCATGGATTAACACAGACTGTGTGTAAACATGGATGGCTAGTGTGACCAGACGTTTTGCCATGGGGCCCACATGATAAATTTCATGGCTTTTTCAGTTGCTGAATCATTTTTACTAGGGTGTCTCATCATGTTAGAAATGAGTGTGCAGGTTCTGATGAATTTGGCTTAGGGACTCAAAGCTCAGCCTGGTTATTGCTTTTCTGGGGGGTGATTTCCCTGCAGCGCTGGGTGTTTCAGCCCTTTTCTAGGAGGAGAGACGGCTTTTTCTGTCTCTCTTTCTGTCTTTTGCAAGTTGTGTGTTCTGAAGAAGATTTTTTTAAAACATTATTTTTAAAATACTAATTAAAAATGTTAATATTGTTTTGTCAGAAAAGAATATTGACTGTAGCTCATTGATACAGACAGTTGCTTCAGCTGGAGGAAGGTGAGGTTAAATCCTGAGGTTTATGGGCATGCTATTCTTAATGCTATTCTTCATTTTTATTCATTAAGCATAGGTAACACATAGCTAGTTACAGCAGGAGTTTCCTCTATATATTAAGCACAGTTTCAATTTAAATGTCTCAGATTTCAAAAAACAATACAGAAGACCTAGTTTTTGTGTGCTTTCACTCTACAATGGGGAAAAATGGAAGAAAAAGTACAGAAAGATCATTTGAAAAACCCAAGAAAACAGAAGATGTTAGGTAGAAGAACCTGAAAGTTCTGAGTGTTCAAATCTTGTAAACTCGCCCACATTCCTCTTTATTGCTTACAAAGCTGGGAGGAACATGTGACAGCTGCTTAAAGTCGGGGTGGAAAATGATGAGTCGGGTAGAAAAGAAAAGGAAGTAGTAAAAGCCATCTTATTCTCAAAGTACCTACCGAAACGCGGAGGAGTCTGTCATCTGGCACCCATCAGCATATGAGCCCTGGCAACAAACACAAATAAATCCCAGAGGGAAGTTTGCAGTACTTCAAAGACACCAAAGTAAGTTCACAGTTAGCTAGAAGTAGGCAGACCTCAAAATTTGATCATTACAGAAATATGAAATGTATTTTCCATGAATAAACAATCCAAAGATTTAACCCTTTTTCTGCTGTTTTTCAGAATGGTTGGTTTGTTGTTAGGAAGTCTTTGATGAAAAGCTTATGCTAATAAATTTTAGCCTACACGATATCCATGAACCTTTCATTAACTATTTCCTTTATGAGGCGTGCTTAGACATTCAAATCATGCGCTGTTATTTTTGCTTCCTGATTGGAAACGTAAAAGATTTAATAAATTATAACTATAAATGCTTAAAAATTCTCTTTTTCTGTGAATGCTCAGCTCTTTATGAGGGCTACACAGGTATTAATATAGAGAACAGCAATTCTTCAACCATTTATGCAAACAATCTTAATAGTCCAGATGTTCATGAATAGTAAATAAAACGCAGCAAAAACATGAATGAATAGAGCAGCTGCTCAGAATGCAGGAGAATGTTTGCAAACACCATTTTGAAGTATGCAATCAGTCCTGGTTCAGAGGGAAAACTTGGGTAACCAACAAAAAGTTTGAATAAGTAACTGAACATCTCAACAGTGTTACCTTGTCTATCCAAACTTTGAAAATATTCAGCTGGAAGTTTCTTGTTCTTCTTGTGATTAAGTCTTACTCCGAAATGGGTCAAAACTATAGCAAGAAAAATGCTGTCAGGTTTAGGTTAATGTGTCTGTAGGAGGGCACAGAATTCTACACATACACGTACACACCTTTGCTTACTAATGTGACTGCCTTACTGTGTGGTTCTTTAGGTATGTAGGTCCTACATTTTTAATTAAAGAAGCATCAGATGTCAGAAATTAGTTTTAGTTGGTGGGCAAAATATCAGGATATTCCACCCATCCCTCTCTTTTGAATTTCTTAAAAATAAGCTCTTCACAGGCTTGGTAAAGGGGCTGGAATAAACTTTATTATTTTAATAGCTGTGAGCCATCCTTTATGAAAGGTCTGGAACAAGCAGCTCTACTTTCTGTCTTTCCGTTCTTTTCAACTGTTCCAATCCATTTCAATGGAATTTTTCAACTTTCCCTCTCCAATTACATTGCTGTTGAATTAAGTATGTGATAGTCTCCATTTTCAAAATCTGTACAGTTAAATCTTTGCATAGAGTTGCACACTGAAAGAGTGATATTAACACCTGGGACATCTCTGTTGTGTACATCTATTGTTTGCTCATGATGCCAGCTACGTCTCAAGGTGCTTGTGAAGCTTGCAGGAAGAAGCAGGAAAACAGAGAGATGTGGCAAGAAGACCATTGAGGAAAAAAAAGGTACGAGCACTTAGCTGGCCTTAGAGGTGACAGAAAGAAGAAAATCTTTCTTGGAGGCACAGAGGGGATTTTGTAGAGCTTGTTGCAATCCAAGAAGTCAAATACAAGATAATTAATCACAAAACAAGTATCAAGGACATACCTTGTAATCCTCATCAGAGGAAAGAGTTTACTTCAACATGGGCTTTAAACTTAATTTATCTCACTCTTTTTTCTGTTTAAAAATTCTGTTGTAATTTTGTGTTCTGGTAAAAAAAAATTATGTAGAATTTAAAGCCCCTGTTGTGTTTTTGCTGTGTTTAGTGTAAAGCAAATATACAGCTAGATGTATCTAAAACCTCTGGATAGCCATCTGGTCAATGCTGTTTGGCCCATTTATTCATCAGAAGTAACTCAGTGGTGGTTCTAAGCTGAGCACCTGCAAACTGCAGCAGATAATTAATTTCTTCACTTCCTTTACCTCCCATCTGTAAGTTTGTGCTCTGCTGTTGTATGAGGAACTGATATCAACAAACTGATGGTGCAGAATGAATTAAAATTTGGAAGGAAGAGTAACAAAAATAGCAAAAAGGTTATTGGATGATTTATAGTATTTTTCATGAATAATTTCTGAAATGCTTCCTTTTCCATCATTTCTTTCAAATTTTGGCAATAACATTAATGCAAGGAAACAAAAGACCCACTTTGCGTATACACACAAACTGGTTTCAACCATCAAGTATCAGAAATTGAAGATATGAGAGGTTAATCTGCTTGAGATAAGCCCAGATCTTTTGACTGCATACAGGCAATGTGTAGCAGAATTTTTGTCTCCGGAGAGTGAGGAGTGTTTTAATCTTTGTTCAAATTCTGTTGATCATTCAGGTTTCCTTTCTGATGTACCTTGTCCAAAGTGCAATGAAGCTAATGCAGAGATCCATTAAGCTTTTTATAAACCCCAGTTTAGGCCCATAGCAGAATGGACGTACATATGAGCTTAGAGATGTAGCAAAATTACAACTTTACTGGCTAACAGGCCAAGTATCTACCTGTATAAATGTCTGGATTTGTCTCAGCAATTCTGTAGTTTCATAATTTTAAATTCATATTGTCAGACTAAAATCGACTCCCATTGAAACTACAAGGAAAACTCATACTCCTGCGACCTGGAGTTCATCCTCATGGCTTTTATGTTCTATGAAAACACCTTGAGTCTAGAATATCAGGGACGTTATTCTATGCAGACATACAAATATCACCACACTTGCTGACATTTTTTTATTAGTTTAAAAATATATAGTTCCATTCCTGTTTTGAGTAAGTATGCTCTAAAATTTCCAACTGTCTATGGAAAATAATCTGACTTGTATGTCATCCTCCTTTTTTTTTTTTTTAAATTAGCCTTTGTTACCTTTTCAAACTTTCTCTGTCAAAATATAAATATACAAAATGTTCATTTTGGCTCTATGTTATCTGCACTTAGTGTAAAGTGTTCTGGTGGGTACCTCATTTGCTTGCAATGATTTCACATCATGTATCTCATTCATCTTCTCTTTCAAATTTGGCGGACCACCTTAGAGTTTTCCAGCAGGAGAAAGGAAAAACAAGAACAAGCTTCTTACAAATGGTTTTGAAACCATTTCACAAGATTATGCTAATGAAATGAATGGGAAGAGTGGGGTTTTACCCTGACAAGAGCAAGGGCACCGAGAAGATGGGCCGAATTTCCTTCAAATCTGTGGAGTCTGGGCTGCAGCTTGAACGATTTGCGTGAAATCGGGCAGCTTAAGCCACCCCTTTGGTAATGTCACCCAGGCAAGACTCCATTGCCTTGGGGGCTTGCAAAGGGAGGACACGGTGCAGGATTTGACTCTGCAGTGTTAAGAGGTGTTGGTTTAATTCCAGCATCTTCAATTAGGCCAGTCTAAAAGTTTCCAGGTGGGAGTGAAATGATGGGCAGCATTGTTTTTCATGATTCTACTTTAAGTACCTCTGAGGACAGGCGCCTTGGTAATATTCTAAGAGCTTATTAGAGATATTCTCATAGATAATGCAACAGAAGTAGGTTATTAAGTAATACAAGATTAATCCTTTCACATAGGGCAACGTTCAAAATCAGGGTGAAAATTTAGATCTGATGTTGCATATTTGGTCTTTGTGCTTAACACAGGATTGTCATTTTTTGTGAATATACCTTGCACCTTTTTAAAAACAGTTAGCATACAAGGTTGAACACAGAGTTTCACTTAAAATGGCTTACATTTTTTCAGCTCTTCCCTTTGATTTTATGTTTTGTACATCTAATGCTTGGCTACTGTAGCTTAATTAGAAGACGATAAGTATTGTAACAATGAACAGTCATTTTTTAGCTTGCCTTCTCATTTGAAATCCCTCATGCTATATTTTTAAATGAAAATCAATGATTATAGTATGGTCAATCATAAAGCATGTTTTCCCAGCGTACCATGTCATGAAAGGGCATATACGCAGAGCTGAGTGTCTAAAATGAGATCTTTATAGCCAGCTTAGACACAGAGAACGATGGACTGAAAGTGGTCGCTAATGACATTGTTAATGATAGATACCATTACCTTAGAACAGATGTCAAAGTGAAATAGCATTATAGCCTTCAAGATGGACTGTCTTGTCCTTCTCAGTAAATCTATTAAGCTGGCTTGCAACAACACAACACTGTGGTGTGGGTTTTTTTTCCTCCCCTTTTTCTGAAATACAAAACATTCTGTGCTAGGGATGTAACTCATTTACCTGCAAAAGGCTCAAGTAAGAACAAATTTTGTGAGTGGAACAAGTATGTGGGGGAGTAAACAGAAAAGATCAGACAGAAAAACAGGAAGATCCTATGTATTTAGAAAAAAATATTCTGAATAGACAGAAACAAAAACATACTTAATCTAGACTAAGACCAAACACTAAAATGTTGTTAGCACAAACCAGGGAGAACAGGAACTTTGGATTGCTGTAGCTATACCTGAAAAGCGCAGAGAAGTCTACATGGTGATAGGCCTTAATTATAAGAAACTATATTTGTTTCTAATCTGGGAGATATGAATTCCCATGTCTGCTTGCCTACAAATCTCTATAAGGATGATTGCATGTGTGTATGCATAAATACAGCCATGAAGTTCCTTGCTAAGGTAGGGATATGTGGCAGGGTAAGGGTAAAAATATTAACAGAGAACAAGTTACTTGTGGCTCTCCTTTTATGTAATTATTTCTTTTTTACATACGTTAATATGTAAGCTAAAGTTGATTTAAAAATTGTAAATTACACTATGTATGTGCGTAAACAACAATATATGAAACCAATTAAACATATGAAGGTCAAGAAAATCCCATTGAAATGTATCTGAGAACACCAAAAGAAAGAAAAGCTGTGATTTTGGGTTTTATTCATTTACCATTCAGTAAGTGCACTGCTGCCATGGAACAGATCAATGAACATGTGCATCAAATTAAACACATTACTGCAGTATGTCTTGTAGTTTTAAAGTATCATAAGTATAGAGTATCTAAAGACAGTTCAGATACCTGTTATTTGGAATATCAGATTGAATATTGGTTGCAAATTCTTGTCGTATAAAGTATAGAAGGAGTTTATTTGCTACAGTATTCTCTGTATCTGTAGGCTTTATCTACTACAGTATTTATTTATACATATCTTTTAATCTCTGGTTTAATAATGAAAAAAAAGAATGGACATAGTCTTTTGGCCAAAACTGTAGCTTGAATTGAGATATCCACCAAACATATACATGAGTACATGGAATACTCGTGCATTATTCACCAGTTTTATCTTGATGATGATCAGGGTCTCCGAGTCATCATCTGCTGTTACGGCTCTTGCAAAGCACTTTGCATGGTAAAAAGTGTGGTACCTACGTGGGGAGGGTGGTTCGGGCAAAGGTAGACACTTTAATGCTCTCAGAATGGTTCAATTAAGTTAAATCTGCAGTTTTTAATGGGGTTTGAAGCATGTCCTGGAACAGGAATAATTTTTATTTAGTAGGGGTAGGAATAGTGGAGAGAATGTGGATCATAAAAATGTGATCCAAAGTTCAGTGAGTGCAACAGGATTGTTTCCATGTCCATTGATTTCAGTGTACTCTGGAGAAAGCTCGGGGGATTGGTCTCAGACCAAATTTCGGCATGTTCACAAACACATTTCCTCACACAGACACAGGAAATTTAGGTCCAAATTTTGCAGCATTCCTGCCATACAAATCAAGAGAACTTGCTGTTATGCTCAGTTATTTCATATCCTCAGTGATAAACAGAGGAAGTGTCTCACTTCACATTTTGCTTCATGTGCTGTTACATTATCTTTAGGGGCAGGAATTTTATCATTTTGCTGTTGCACTAAACCTTGCCAAAAGCATCAGCAAAGGAGAGGTAAATGGAAATCACTGTCCTTGCAGTCAGCAGTGCCTGGTCTGCAGCAGCACCGGATCCAGCTGAGGGAACATGAAGAATTTACGTAGACACACCCTTCTGAGCCTGTTCTTCCAAGCTCCCAAATCTGCTTTCAAGACAAGCAGCAGCGTTTGATACAGGAGTGAGATCAACAGCATTTGCAGTATCATGGAGAGAGGTGATATTTTGTGAAGTGACACCAAGAAAAAGTAAGTTGAGTGTGAGCCTAATGAGCAAATAGAGGGACAAGACAATGATTTTCATGAAACCCAGTGGGGTCTGTTTATTTGTGTCAGGAGCTTGAATGAGCAGCTTGCTGCAGCTATGGTTATTGTCAGCACCTGTATCAGTTGTACTTGTTGGGATTTCAGTTCAAACTGCTGCAGGAAATGAGATTTGGCTTTAGATTCGGGGTCTAAATTTTTTCTTACATGTTGCGACATTGTACCATGTTTTCAGAGCCTCAGTGCTAGCAAGGTGACACTAACGAGAATCAGAGCTCCTACTCACAGAGGATTTATGACCTCAAACATGTTTGTGGCTTCCAGACACACAGCAAGTCATACAACAGTTTCTGGATTAGCAGGCTGTGGTGTTTTTTATATATATATATCTATCTATCTATCTTTATTTATTTATTTATTTATTTATTTATTTATTTATTTATTTATTTATTTATTTTTAATTTAAAAGCAAAAATAAACTCCAAACAAATTGAAATGAAAAGCCTCTGTGCTAGAGAGCTGCAGACTTTAAACATTTCTGCTTCTGGGCTCTAAATGTGTGACCCAGCTGAATACTTCCTTCTATAAACAAGAATGTGAACATGAACAAAAGCAGGGGTTTTTTTTCTTTTTTCCTGAGTCTGAGAGATGGAGGGAGAGCAGCCATGTGGGCTATAAACATGTGCAAACAAGCAAAAAAGAGTTTACAAAAGAGCCTCCCCATCAGGAGTGCCCTACCTTTAGTAATTATTTTTCTAAAGCTTCTTTCCCTCAAAAACTCTATTCTGATTCCAACAATGAGCTTTTTCCTCTCTTCCAAAATCACCTCTGCCTCTGACTTGCACTTGCTTCTGATTTTGATCAGGTCACCTGAGCATGTGAGTTGTCTAAGGATGGGTGTTGTCTGAGGAGGCATTTCATGAAGTGGGATTTTTAAGAAAGTTGGGGTTGTCAGAGGAAACTATGCAGGGTGCTATGCATGAGAAAATATGGCCTTGAAGTCCTCAGAATCTGTCTTTTATT
Organism: Patagioenas fasciata; assembly: GCF_037038585.1. NCBI lineage: Eukaryota > Metazoa > Chordata > Aves > Columbiformes > Columbidae > Patagioenas > Patagioenas fasciata. The sequence continues at coordinate 28,836,718 of NC_092526.1, read as the reverse complement.
ACATTTCCTGGAAGAAACTTTGTTTCTTCACTGGATCTCTGTAAATTGTTAGTATAAACCTGCAAGTCATCCTGTTATTAGGCCACAAATTCCTAGGCATGATTTAAAAAATTATCTGATTCTCCTGGCTAAAAATACAAGTGGAGTGGCGTTAAGTTGATCTGGGTTCTGAGACAGTGGTTCTGAGTCAGTTTTATGTCTAATCATCTTTCATGACTTCACTCTGAGAATGATGAATTTTCTTTCTTGGCTGTTGGAAGTTAAAAGAAATGGCTGACAGACCACATTTTACTATTCCTCTAAAACAGACTGTCATAATCATGGATGTTACTGTTAACTTACCTCAGTCAGAAGCATGGAAGCTTGCACACTGTCTTGCAAATGCTGATAAATCCTGCTCCTTCCAGTAAAGAGCTCCTGCATCCTCTGGAAGAAGTCTTGTTGTTGCCGAGTTGTTTATTTCTGGACCAAAAATGTGTCTCCCTGTTTTTTTTTTTTTATTTCACAGGAAGACCACTTTATCCAACCAGTTATACATTGAAAATTATATGCCAGTCTGAGCTGTTCTGACTAGGAAGTGAATCAATATATTTGCCTTCTTAGGGAACTGCAGCTAAGTTACAAATAAAATTATCTCATCCAAATATTCATAAATGCATGTGCTTTTATCTTTCTTTGCTGAAGGAAGAATAAATGAAGATGTTACCTTCAAGTCTCAGACATTTCTTGAGCTCTTAAAATAATGAGAAAGTCCAAGGTCAACAACTTTATTTCTGAAGTATGTCTTCTCTTGTCCTGCTGCTTTCCTGAACTTTAATGAGAAGACATATTTTAACAAAAATAACCCACTCCTGTCCTAATGCTGAAGAGAAGCAGAGGTCTTCCCCATAGCCTCTGATCTTTAACCCCAGGAGTTTTTCTAGCAAGGTAATCAGGTGTTCAAGTTAAATCTCTCTTTTTCACCAGCCATTTATGTCTTGTTCCTTACGACTGTACTATGTCAGCTGAAGGTACCAGATGGTTGTATTCTAAAAGCTTCACATTCAATGCCTATTTCTGAGAGATATATGAGAAACCAGAAGAGGCCTATGAGTACAAACAGGTGTAAGTGAACTTGGATGAAATTTTGAGATCAGTCCTGATTCAATTTTATCTTTAATACTATATCATCGGTCTTTAAGTCTGAGCACATAGATATTCCAAAGTCTTTCATGTAAACTTTGGAATGTATCAGCTCCATCTGTTTGTCTTAGGTAAGATGTACTTTTATTATTTCAATTGAAATAATACAATGAGGTTATTGTCTCCAAAGATGTATTTTGTCTTTCTTCACATCTGGCAAAGCAATCTGTATCTTCTATCTGAAACCATGTAATTGTAAAATGAGGTAAAGCAAAACAAAGAAGAATCCTCTGACCTGCAGTGGTCTTCAGATATTGAATAAAACCAGCTATTTTTTTCCAATTGGATAAAAGCTTTTTTCCTGTTTTTCTCCATTTGGCAGTTTAGGCATTTGGACTCACAAAGATTTATACTCAGTGGAAGTGTCAGTAAGAAGCTGTCAGAATGGGGGGATATTGACATTTTTCAGTCAAGTTGTGGATGAAAACAGAAAAGATAAAACAGACACCATAAAACAACGTGTAGAATCCTGTTCACATTGCAGTCAATAGCAGATTTCCTAAGATTTCACCCAAGGGATTTTTAAAAGCATGTGGGTGACCTGAGAGCCCTTATAACGGGGTTTTATGGTACAAAGCCATGCAAACACTTTTTGAAGTTTCTGACTTTGACCCAAATTGAATTATTAACTGGTATAGTACATGGTGATTTTCTCTTCTGGTTGTCTACACTGTAACTAGGAAACAATTCAAACGACCCACAACACTGGAATCAAAATCTTGAGGTTTATAGAAACAAGGGAGTCAGGATAGCCAACAAGTCTAAAATGTTTTGTGCTCCTTTATTAACACTTCTCACTTTTGAGAAGCTCTTTTAAAACTTGGGGAAATTCAGCCTATTCACTGAATTCCTGCAAGTTGTCTAACAGGAGCTGTGTTTTGGGTTCTCCTTTGTGGTCCAGGCTTCCCTGCTGTGGGGAACTATACACCACAAACTGCAGAGGTAGTTGGGCTTAGATGCAATGTGTTCAGAAAATTTTCTTCCTTTCTGTTACTCTTATTGAGAACCTAGATCGTGATGGGTAAGCTAAATGATAAACAGGCATTGATTATTTACTACATGCAGCACTTTATGCAGAATACTCACAAAATAGTAAAAAGAAAGAAACATCTATATGAAGTTTTCCCTTCACTTTGAAATATCCACTTTTTATGTGTATGGCTAAAATTCATCTATATTGCAGTCAGCAAGGTTGCATTAGTTTCATATGGTTCCCTTTGGGTAACTTCAGTTCTTTACTAATTCAAATTGTCTGACCAAAGCATGGAGAGATTTAGTCAGCTAATTAACTCAAAAAATGAAATAACAAACAGCATATATAACATTCATGGAAAATAAAGATAACAGGAGTCTGCAATATATATGTCTTACAGATTTAAGCATATGTTTTGATTTTTATTTTTTTGAGTAATTCTTCAGTAATAATAGTAATAATACTCAGTTTATTTAGGATGAGAGACTGTGGAAAGGGTTTTCGTTGAGCATAACAAGGACATTTCCAATGACATGTTTTTTTCATTTATGTGAAAGGAAATTATGTTTCTATCTTACATGTTTGGTTTTTTAAAGTCCAAACGGTTCATCCTATGGATTCAGTCTCTGGCTTACAGAGTTGAGAATAATTTTATGTGCTCTAAATATCACTTGTAGCTTTCTCTTGTACTGTATTGAAAATAATAACTCTCAAGCTCACTACCTTTCTTACCTTCCTTTCCTCATACAGTTTTGAGCTTGGCTACAAGATAGGCAGCTACAAGAAAGGCTTCTTCATACTGTCTTATATCTTTTTTTTCAAACCCACACGTCTTCTGTCTTTACCAAGTGAACCTGCTATTTGCACGCTGTTTATGAGCAAAAGTAAATTTTAATGCTGTATTGCCTATCCTTCCCTGTTGAACATCTTGCTGCTTTAATAATAATCTTCACCATATTCAGCTAAAGCAAATGGCCAACAGGAGGAAAAAGAGATAATAATTCTTCAGCTAGACACGGCAGGAACAATTAAAGTCAATATTTTCCTGTAGTAAAAGTTTGCAAATCCAAATTTCAAGGCACTAATTATGTCCAAAGGCTCCAGAGTAGCTTTGAATCCCTTGGTGGGAGCAAATCTCTCAGGGGTGCAGGTTTCTTGTAGCAGAACCCAGAGGTGAGCCCACTGCAGCCGGGACACAAGTGCTAAACCCACATTGCATTGGGTTCTGCATGGATGTTGGAGAGGTCAGAATGTGGACCAATGTACGTGCATCTCAGTTATCAGAGGCCAAATATATTTAAAGAGACAATAAGGACAACTTTAAGCTGTAAGGATGTAATATAGAGGAGATAGTTCTCCTTTAATCCCACAAGTAAAAGTACTCTTTATGAAGAGGAAAGTTTAATGAAGTCATAGGAAGCTCAATGAAGACTGACAGTAAGCAAGTAATATATATATATGTATATATGTATATATGTGGTAAATGACTTCATTTTCTTGTATCTTTATCATAGGAGGCAGTGTCAAGCCTTGCCTTATCTAAGTATTTTATATACCTAGCCCTTAGACACACCATGTTTTGAACTATTTTGTGTATAAATATTAATGTTTGCAGCACATAGAGGGAGACAAGCTCTCTTGTCTCAAGCTTCGGCGAGATGGCCACATGAAGGATGGGTGAGGTCATAATGGATCAAAGGATCATAATAATATGATTATTCATTTTTAATTCATTTGAATAATGGATAATCATGTTGGGGCAAATTCTTGTTAAGGGCAGCTCTTTCTCCCTTTTTCCTGTCTATTTTGCAAACTAATACTTCTATTAAAATGTCAGTAATTTGTATGTGTTCTGTCAGCTTACTACAGTGGTGTAAACATTCTCTTGATCCACTCTGTGCATGTAAGTTGTCCAGGAACTAGTCAGAAAATCACTAAAAATAAAGGTGAAATTGATCTTCCAGTGTAACTGTACAGCAACAAATGCAAGCAAGCACAAATTAAGTGAGCAGACATTTCAATTTATTTCCAAATTGCAAGTATTATTTTCTTGCAAGGGAAAGGAATATTTTACTAGGATGTTTACAGTGGCTCCAAATCTAAAACCTGATGGCAGGACACAAGCAGCTGTAGGGTTGCCAGTGGTATGTGTGGAAGATTATTTACCCACTTGGCACCCTTTGGACAACCCGTAACCGGAAAAGTGAGATATAAACATAGTGTAAACTGTATCTAAAGTCATATCAGCTGTAGAGGAACAGGAGCTATTCCCACATTGTTGTGCATTGTATAGTAATTTGTGTGAGTGTTCGGGGAGCAGAATTAAGTGCTTTCTTCCCATGACTGGGCTCCTTAACTCGTACAAAGTGGTTTTGACTGGGAGGCTCTCCTTTCCCTGCTCATATCTCCAGCATCCATCACACCCCCGTGTAAGCAGCAAGCAGAATCTGGTGCTGAGAGAGTTGAATGAACTGCCGGACTGGGAGCAGTACCAAATCCCACCATCCCACTGCAGTTATGAGCTTTTAGTAAATAAATGGGAAACATTTCACATAATTAAATACCATCTTAGGAAACTGGAAAAATATGCCCTAATTTAGAAAATCATTCAGAATGGCATATAAAACATGCTGCTTAAATGTATTTTGTAGTGATTTTGCAGCAGGAGCACACATCTGAATACGTTCATAAAAGATCACAATTAATCAGCATATGATCTTTCAATCTGTCAGGATTTTTCTAGGGCATGTTGTTGCTAACATTTCTTCAATAGCTTTACCATATCCAAACTCCACCTGCCCACCTCTCTGCCCCCTCGAAATTCCCATTTAACCAGGGTTCTCATTTTATCAATTGCATTTTGTAATAGAAGTCAGTTTTGTGTGTCCCAAGTGGCTAAGCATTTCTATCATTATACCAAGAATTAAGCATCTCCCGAGAAGGAAGAGAGGTCAAGTGCTGTAATAAACCAGATTCCATCAAGAATGTGAAAAAATGCTGCCCTGACCAGAGCTAGATGGAAGTATTACTGGTTTGAGATGTGATGTGAAAACGTAATGAATAAGCTGAAGCTATTTCTAGACTTTATGTCCACTGTAGTTGATTCCTCCTCATTCTTTCTGACACTGTTATTTACTCTGAATCGGGCTGAAAACTCTTTATACATCCATGATGTATTCAGAAGACTGGGTCCACAGCCAGTTTCAAGCACCAGAATTTCACAACACGTATCCATGCCTTTTGACTATGGACCTTAAAACCAGAATAAACCCTTGGGAATGAAATCTGAATGAGGAATAGGCATAAAATAAGTTTAAGCAGGCAGATATTGAATAAGAAAATGGTTTGACTGGACTTCTCGTTCAGAAAGTAGAGCAACTCTGAGGAATCTGTTAGCCTGTTCCCATGTTTCAGTAGGCGAAATGCTGGCCACGTTAGTAGTGCTGGAAAATGTCTTATTGATTTCAACGGAAATGGTATTATTTTCCACTGAAATTTTCTACTTGATAGCATAACACAATATTTTTTCCATTTTATATATTAAATTACCAGAGGAACAAAATACAGTCTTCAGTATTTAGCAGAAACACAATACTGTATTTATTAGCTTGCTGCAATATTTCTATTGGGCAATAAATCCAGTAATTTTGTTTTAAATTAAAAATTTAAAAACCTGCAATTTCCTGCTCCCCAAATATTCTGAGTATTCAACTAACTGACTGAGATGAAATAAACTTTTGATGTTTATTCTGAACAGAACACATATTGTTTGAAGTAAAATTTAATTTTGATATGAATCCAATGAAATACAACGTATTACTTTTTAAAAATGTGTTTTATCTCTTTATTCTCATTTGTGATGGAATAATGCTGACAATCACCAATAAAATCTAATCTTACAAAAATATTACTTCATATGCAAACCGCAGCAGTTGTGGCTGAGGAGAAAACAGGCTTATATCAGTAATGCTTAGGTAGTTGGTAAAAGATGACATACGGAATTCTCTCTAAATTAACATCCTTGAATTGTGAAGGGGGCACATCAGTTATAAAGAATGATGACAAATTCCTTGAATTTCTGAAAAAATACTTAAAAAACTTTAATTCTAACTGTTTATTATTAAGTCTATGTCTGAAAAAGTATAATTTGTAAATCAATTATTACTCCTAAACTGCTTTTATTGAAGCTCATTACTTCTGTACTGAGAGGAAATTACTATAATTGACCTTCACCTTAGATTTTCAACAGTAATGGAGATGATTGTTGCCTGTTATTGTTGTCCTCTCAAATAGTACTAATCAATATACCACGAACATTTGAAAGTACTCATCAACTTTTTTGTCTCTGTGGTGCTCCATATATCTGCGTTATTAAATAAAAATAAATATTTTTAAGTTTCCTTTTTTAGAAGGAGACATATTTCCTTGCACAGTACTCAGCTAAACTACCTTATATATATGTGCAAGAGAGGAAAACGATCAGCAGCATTGATAATTAATTCTCTGTGTTGTGCGTTGAGTTCCCTGAATCAAGCCAGGTGAACCTTCAACACTTCTTTTTTTTTTTCTGCCTGATTATGGATATCAGTTTCTCAAAATGCTTCATCATTGCTGAAATAAACATTTTCTAGTGAAAAATATTCTCATTTCTTTTCATATCTTCCAGGCAGCACAGTTTCATCACTATTACTTCTTGCTTTTATGCAAAAAATATTGAATCTTAGGTTTCAGGTTTTACTTTTTTCTTCCTGAACATACTAGATGAAAAACCTCAGGAATAATACTTTCACCTTGAAGATTAACCAATTTACATTGTTATTAGAAAGAATGCCAAGACAGAAGCATTTTTGTTTTCATCATTCAATTTGATTTTCATAATGTTTCCATTGAAGCAGATAAGGACCTTTTTCAGCTTTTTTTTTTTTTTTCAGTTTGAAAATATCAAAAATGTAGTAGTAAAAGGTTTATTTTGAGATTTCTGCACAGAACAACGTTTGAAAAGTAAAATCTAGTAGCATGGATTTTCGGTTGTTCTCTGAAGGAATGCTTTCATTTCCATAACTCATATGCTAGTGTCTACTTAAGAGTCTATGTGTGTTGTTAATTCTAAGTGTGGATAGTTATAAAATAGTGATAAACCACTTCTAAATGAAGTGGTTTGAGAAAATTCATGACTTTGTTTCACTAAGAAGAAAGATGGAATAATTCTTTAGAAGACTCATGACATTCCGTTTTCTAGAAAGCTTCAGAAACTACTTTCCTGAAAGTTTTATTTTCCTGTTTGTCTTATTCTTGGACAAAGTCCCTCTTGCCTACAACAGTTCTCATGCTGCTGCTAAGATTGGTGAGTCAGTCCATGTGCATAATATTAATTAATAGATCTCAAGTCACTTCACAAAAAAGATCAGTGTCATTTCAGTAAGGGACAGTGTAGGAAAGCGACTTTTTGAAAGTCATCAACATGAGGTCATCATGATGAGTTCATGAGTTTAAATCCACGTTTTCTGTGTTGTACAAAAGTACACAAGACACAAGGATTTGATGTGATGGAGACACTGGAGACAAATATGGAGATCTTACTATGGATTTGCCTTCACAAAACTGCCATTAAACAGAAAAGTAACATACATGCTGTAGGGGGGTTTACATTGTCTTAGCTCCAATTGCTTGTGTGGAATATGCTCTCTACAATAGTGGAAAAATTATTGAAATTAAAAGTCTACAAATACAATACTGCATGTAGGTTTGGGAGCCAAATGGGAGGTTCTCACCACAGCAGTGTGATGTAAACAAGGGCTTGGGGAGAAAGGCAGCACCCCTGGATAACCAGACCTCTCAATCTGCATATCTGTGAGTAGTCGGCGTTGTGACTCCTCCTCCCCGTTTACTGCTCACAGGCAGTAATTTTTTGTGCATGGGCATCTGTGTTGTGATAGAAATAAGGACAGGGAAGAGGGGAATGTGCCAGAGCTCCCAGCACATGCCTGGGACACCAAAGTATCTCCCTGCTGCCACATCATGATTTAGATGTTTGTTCTTGGACTGATTCCTGCTGTTATTCACTGGAAGTGCAAGCATCTTCTCAGAATTTCATCTAGGCTTCCTTTAAATGTCCAAGTGATATAATGAAGATGTAAAATAAGTCTTAAATGCAGTTTTTGTGCCACTTTGAAAAGAAATTTCTGAAATCCCTTTTTAGAGCTTTAAAACTAATCTCTCCATTGCAAACTCATGCAGGCATGATCTCACCTTTTGGCTTAGAAATCATTCCATCTTGCCAAACAGTGTTGCTATTCCTCACCTTTTAAATGCAATTTGATCTTCTCATGCAGCTCTAACAATAAGATTTTTTTGATGGGTTGAAGGCAATTGCAGAAAATAACAACTTGGCACAAGGGAATGCAGAATGACTGATAATTTTGCAGAAAAAAATAGAAATACTTGACTTCTGAGGCTGTAGGGCAGCAAATGTCCTTGCCTAAAGCATATAAGCAAAACTGAAACTTTCTAAAAGGTTTTTGTTTTCCTTCCCTATTGTTTAATCTTCTGAAGTACACACTTTTCTTGTCTTTGCTAATAATTTTATCCTCATGAAAGGATGTTGTTGTCATGAGAGATTTTCATACAGCAGGCTTACTTCTAAATATTTGTTAAAGGGGTGCAAAAATCCCTTCTGGACCTCTCCCTTGTTTGACTAATGTTTCCCTGCACAGCTGAGAACAACCCAGGAGCTACACCACATGCTGGATCCATTACCATATCCCTCCTCCTGCTTTTTCCCAGGAAGCCTCTCACTTTTTACCAACAGGTATTTCCAAGTGGAGGGCATAAATCTGTGCTGATTATATTGGATCATATTGATCATATTTAAACCAACTACTTTGGATATCTCAGTTTCAAGAAATATAACTTTTGGAAGTATAAATCAGTGCAAAATTTGCCTTTGCAATCTGGAGCTCAGAATGGAATTTATAATGTTCCAACTTTCAGCCTGCATGACTATTAACATTAATTGCTTCCTAAGAATACTGCAAACAAAGCATATTAAGATTTCTTTTCTCCTTAGCACAACTCTAACACCATCATTATGGAGAGTTGATATAAAATCTGTTGTTCTATAGGCAGATTTTTAAAACACTTGAATTTGAGTGAGCGTATTATGGGGAATGTTCAGACTGCTAAACACCTTTAATATTCTATGCATGTACAAATAATTTTCCCTGTTCTTTCACCAAGTACTATAATGCTTAAAACCAATCTGTAAGATAAAAGTTGTCATATAACCCTTCCACACAAAAGATGTTAACTATACAAAATTGTGAGGATGTGCTTAGATTTTCATCTAAAATTGTTACATGAAATTGAATCAAAATATTATCACCCAATAAAATATCTTTTGCATTACACTGTATAGATACTGCTGAGAAGACAGAAAGAAAATTTCATTGCTTTGGGAAAAAAAAAAGAAACAGCTGTTGTAATAATATGGTGTTTTATATAGGTCAGTTTCTGTGATCAAATATGAAATAAGAGATTCATGCAAGATCCCAAGCACTCCATAATTTAAAAAACAACAAATGAAAAAGCAGCAAAAATCACATTCATAAGGTGGTACTTCCAAACCCCTCCAAACTGCTAATCCCATCCTGAACAAGAAATGTCACTTCACTGTCTAAAACTTAACCCTCCTCTGCTAATTCTGCCTCCAAATAAATGAGATTTACAGTAGGTTTTAAAAGTGAACATGTTTCACAAGAAGGACTGGAGAGAATTCCAAAGTGGAAATTCCTCCAACAGAAAGAGATGTGAGCAAATGGTTCATATGCCAAGAAAATGACGGCATGCTTCAGAAAAATGGACCCAATTTCAAAACAGTATATTTCACAATAACAACATGTTACAATTGCCCCAAAATTTACAAAGGGTTTAATGAGTTATATGGCAGTAATTATTTGAAACTCTATGCCCCACCCTTTCCAGTGATAAGAGTTTCATTTGTGGTTGTTTTTCGTTAAATGATCAAGCACAATTTCTGAGCTTCTGAAATCTTCTTTCCCCATTGCTCCCTCTGAATTACTGTCTCATTTGGCAAACTGAGTCCCACAGTCTTTGAGATTTAGTTTTATTTATGTTAGTTTTTTACAAATTCATTTGTCCTTTTAGGAAATTTGAAGGAATAGTTACAGGCACTTTATATACGTGGGTGCTTTAAGAATAACACTCCCGAATATTTTATTCTTGTTTTATTAAATGAAAAGTTCAGGCTAATTAAAGAAACTTACAGGAATTTTTATTTCTGCTTACCTTTAAGATGTGTTCAGGACAAATAACTGTTTCTTGTCCCTAAAGTCTATGCTTAGAATTTCCATATCCAGACGTATCTTCTAGAATTGTATAGCTGCTATATTGTTTTTCTGTTGAGTATGCTATAATTCACATAATGTTTAGGAGAGAATGAAAATATTAGTAACTGTGACTGAGATGTTGTTTTGCAAGTTTGGCAGGAGTTTTAATTGTGTATTGCTGAGTATCTACTCTAGATGGTACTCTTAAGGAAGTTAACAAATTAATAGGTTGCATATCCAGAAGCTAAGGGGAGGTGTGGGAAGAACCATTCTGGGGAGAAGGGGCAATAGCAGGTAATTCTAAATGTAGCCTCCTCCCCAAATCCATCTTTCTCCATTGGTGGCTTCTTGTAGAGGTTCAGTGATCGAAAAACAAGCCTGCTTGCTAGGGATTGAACATTGCAGGGGATAATCAAAACAAGACCACTTGAGCATTCCATTAGGAAGGGATGTGTCCATCAGACTTTTTAAAGAATTGTTAGATCCTTATCTGGAAATAGAGTAACTCAAACGCATAGACATGGATTCAGATAGGGTGTTATAAATCCAATTTTGAAAAGGCTTTAGCTAACAATATTTTGACATTATTTTGACAGAGGAAGTTAGAATGGGTCTTTTTTAGGTTTGGGAGTGGTTGAAACAACAGTTTCCTCTGAAGAGCGAAATGTGTCTCAAGCTACTTTGCACGTAAGCAATACTGAATTCTGAATGTAGAATATTATTTATTAAAACAAAAGTCAGTGACAAATCCATCTGGGCCTGGTGCTTTTCCAGTATTAACTTCTGTGTGTTTTGTATTAAGTTTTTTACCTTCCAAGGACTTCTTTCTGTAAAAAAAGTGAAATAATAAAATTGAGAACATCTGCACTGATTCAGCTGAGTGTGGCATAAAACTCCTGAAGTTGGTCATTCATTGCCAATTGCAGTGTTATTCCTATCCAAAATAGCAGTCATTTTTATTTAATAGGGTTTTTTTTGGATGAACATCCAAAACAGCAACTTGCTAGGGCCTGCACCACCCACCCCCAAAAACTCTTAGAAGAAAACTGGGGCCAATTTTGGTCTGTACTTTTCTATCTTACTGTTCTCAGACTTGCATTGATAAAGGTCCATAGCTCCTACAAGGAAAAGATTAACATATGTCATAATCAAAAGCTTTGATTTTTATTACTTTAGCATTTTACCACTCTCGTGTAATAAAAAGATACATGCAAAAGGATACCCATGAGTAAAAAAATATGTTCCTTGCCTACAAAATATCAAAGAAGGGTCTTTCAAAGCACTAGTTAATAAACCCTCTGAAATTCCCAGTGTCTGCTACAAAAACAAAGATTGAGGGGATGTTAGGTTAAGTGGGAATGAACAGGGTATGTCTGATGGCCAAACCCCACTGCAGAACAGGGCCTTTGAAAGTAAATTGCTCTCATGAAACAGTCATCCTTGCTTTCAGTTAATTTGTGACGGACTACAAAGTAATTTGGATCACAGTATACAGGCTGCACTGCAGGAAAGGAAGAGATCCTTGGCTGTAGGGCTACACACCTTCAAAAAAGAGGTGGACTGAGACCTGTCATAGCAGAGAGACTCTTGTGTCTTGTGTGAATCCAACACGGGAAGAGGAACTAGCATTTCAGTTACACCACCTGCGGGGGAGAAATGCCATGTAGCATCAAATTTGCAAAAAAGGTGCAAGTAATTTGGGTCAGCCACAACTACTGGAAAACAGAAGCTTATCAGATCCAGCCTAGATGAATGCATAGATGAGATTCTTAGGGACATGGTTTAGTGCCAGCGTGAGGTTAACAGCTGGCCTTGAGGATCCTGAGGGTCTCTTCCAATCCAAATGATTCTGTGATTCTGTCTTTCTATCCTATGGGTTCCTTTGGTTGTTGGGGGCTTTTTCTCTTTTTTATTTAAAAAAGGGTCCTGGTCTGCTTGCCTGGGCACGATACACACCTGTTCCATAGCTTCAGCTCAGGTCCTTTGCAACAGCTTTCTCACTCACACCTAAGTCTGGAAGCTCCACTTCAACCATCTAAACACTGATCAATTTTTTTCTCCCTCTTAATTGGATTATTTAGACACTTTCCATTCCAGAAGGCACACTGATTTGTTTCAATCATTGATCACTACCAAAAGCATGGACCACACGCAGTTACAGAGCATTGAGCTAAAAAGCCAGCATCATTCAAGGCAGGGTTTTCAGTGCACAGATTGAGCGGTGCCTGGAGTAGTAACATGGAAGGGACGGTGTTTGCAGAGCTCGGGGGACAGCAGTGCCACACTGACTGGTTCAACTACAGCAATGTGAGGATGTGCTCAGCAAATCATACGCTGCCTGCAGCAATGGCTGGTGTAACTTCTGCTTGTGCTCTGCTCCCCAGCCTTGCCGAACAGTGAGTTTGACGATTTCATGCATTTCAAGAATTGTGATTCTTGCTTTACCCAATTTCACAGCTACCAAGAGGTTTCTCTCCTTGTAGAGTACCTGGAGTAGAGAAGAGGACTGGGAAAAACATGACTGAGATAAGAGAAGCATAAGGAGAGTTGAACATGACTTACTCTGAGGACAAAGGGGTGATAACAAAAGAAGCAGAAATTGACACCTGTAATTCTTAGACTGCTTCAGATGTACAAGGAAGCTTTCAGTCCCAGCATCTTACAATGTACTCAAAGTTGAGTTTATACAGAAAAAGAAGGCAAAAATAACCCTTTACAAACAATTATACCCAAAATCACAATAGAAAATGTAAATACTATTCGCAGAGAAATGGTCCATAATCGTAACCATTGAGCATTGTTCCTACTCAGTCCGTTGATGCAACCAGTCTGGTCAGAATCAGGTTGCATCACTAGACATGACCAAGTCATATATCACACAGTATATAATAAATCCATTAACACAGAGGCCTGGAGGATGTATTGTGTTACAGGAAGGGAAAGAACTCCACATCCCCTTTCAACTCCAGAGATCCAGCTGGAGAACATGATCAAGTAAAGACAGTTCCAGTAAGTGTGCTGCAAGCTTACCAGCAGAATGCCTTTTACACTTAGTGTGGGACAAGAGGCAGCATCTTCAAAAACATGTAAATCTTTCAAACAGCACTGAAAAGAAAAAAGCCACTGTGGCAATATCAGAGCTAGCTGTTGTAGAGCTTAATCCGAAAAATATTCATTCAGAACAGGAAAGAGCTAAGTCTATTAGGAGACTGCTAGTGATTTATTTGCTTTTTTTACAGAGTCATGTAGTGGGTAAAGGCAGCTAATCTTGTTGGACTCCATTAAGGAAGTCTCTTCAGGCTTCAGACAGCCGCACATCCTCCACCTGGACTTCCCCAGCAGCATGACTAGAAATTTTGTCTAATGTTCAGGGCCTATTTGCATAGGCATGGCAGCAGACTTGCATTAATAATACCTGTATTAAGGGCCTAAAAAATCCTGGTCATGTCATTAGACGTGCTCCCTGGACGTTTTTACTGCATCAGAAATATCTCCTGACCACCTCCTTTATTTCTGTGACATCCACGATAATAACAATTTTATAGTACTGCTGAAGTCAGAGTGAGAAGACATAGTTTTTAATTGATTTTTTTTCCTCTTTTTAAAGAGGAGAAGGAAGAGTTTTAAATATATCTAATAGTATCTGACTTCCAGAGATATTACTCTTAAACCTTTAGGGTTCAAGATACAGAAAAGAAACTGTGAAGATCAGAGGCAGGATTTTCATAGGAGATTTTGCATATCCAAAAAATCACACCACCAAACAAGTAAGTAGAAGCAATGGACTTGCAGGACAGGTGTGTCCACTCCGATCGAGGTCCTTTCAGGTTTTGAGGGAAAGGCTTATTTTGTGAGAGTTGGGAGTTTTTCTGAGTTTGCTTTTCTTTTTCCAGCCTAGAGAGAGACCGGCCTAAAATGTGAAAACACGGTGTGAGATTTTTGAGGGGAGAATGGCTGTGTGCCAACAAGTCCATTTCTACCTCTGAAAGATAAAAGCGGGGCTCTTTCCTCAGCTGATTTGCTCGAACAGACGAGATCACGCAAAAGCGAGACCTGATTTCTACCCCCCACTCCCGACCCTGCACCAGACTCAGTGGGTCCCATGAGCCCCCTCCCCAGGGGCCTGGGCCAGGCTGGAGGCTACCGACCACTTGGATAGTTTAAAAAAAAATCTCATTGACCTTTCCTAATAATAAAAGAACTAATGAAAATCCTTATCAGTTATATGCTAGTAAGAAATCAACATTTACTGATAGTTACGGTGCAGTGGTTTGCCTTTTAAAAAATGTCATCAGTTTTTTATTTGTAGCTTTTAATCAGATCCCACTTAACCTGCTTTTTAATTCCACCAACTCTTCAGTGAAATCCAGACATCCCGACAGTGTTTGGGATCCAGCAATGCATATGTAGCCTCATAGGAACTCAGTTCCCCTGAAAGTCTGAATGAACAAAAAAACTGGTTTGACAGCATTCAAGCAACACATTCATGAAGTCCTTTGAACTGGGAATTCCAGCATAATTCAGCATGATTGTAAATGCTCTAAAATATGTAAGTCTAAATGGCAAAGGGATTTGTATACTGTAGTTAGTGATAAATGTTCCGTGCAATATACTGGTGTTATCTGTCCCACTTACCCAACGCTCAGTGGAATTAAGTAGTTAAATTTATGTGCATAGTACTGAAACTGTAATGCAGAGTGTCAACCTCGGACCTGTTTTTCTCCTAAAACATAATAAAAATACCAGTGGAAAAACTGTCCCAAACCTCTGCCTAGTAAAAAGACTGCAAGTCTAGCAGAAAATGTAAAACACCTCTGGTTTTCCTGACCAACCTGTCACAGCCCAATCTGTTGTGACAGCAGAGGAGCCACAGCCTGAAAGCACATTGGGATGGGGTCATGGCTTAGGCTCCTTTCTTTTTGACAGAGGTGAAGGTCTAGGCACACAGCATCAGACCTGCCTGTGCTAACAAGGTGGCTTTTTTGCAAACCATCAAAGACAGAGTTGGGACACGGAGGGTTTTCTGTCTCCTGGGATGTCCCGGCTTGGTCTGGAAGTTCTCTTAATTTTCTGTTAAAGTTCTGGATGTACTTGTTTGTCCTTAGTGTGAAAAAGACAGTACTGACCATGGAGCACAGCTCTCCCTCGATTCTCAATTTACTCTTTCTGGAGGAGAAAGTAAAGAAGGTTGTGTAACTGCTCACTTCTACATGCAAATATGAGCAACTGGGTGCCTGCAGGACAGCAGTGGTTGACCTCACCTTCCCCAGCCAAAGCACATGAATTTGCTGTGTGTCCTGAACAACCCACTCTGCAAATGACACATAGGTCCTTCCTGCAAAAGCCACCACAGCAAAGATAACCTGAAACAGAAAGGCTCACTAATTTCTGATGTAAAAGAAGAACCACACCTGTGGGGGTGAGGGCAGAGGGGCCATCTCAGGTGTTGGCCATCTCATGTGATGTGGTGGGCTGGGAGCACCTTTTCTTTGCACGCTGCTGACCAGTTTGTTTTTTTTTTCTCAGAAAGGTACCAGCTTGAGGAGAAGGAGTTACACATAAAGTTGGGAACAATCCTTTGTGGTGTTTTGTCAACCAGGGAGAAACTGTGAGAATGAGTCACTGTTTATGGAATTATTCTGCTTTTCCTGTGATGTACATTATATGAAGAGAGTATGTAATTCCTGAGCCGG
Organism: Patagioenas fasciata; assembly: GCF_037038585.1. Taxonomy (NCBI): domain Eukaryota; kingdom Metazoa; phylum Chordata; class Aves; order Columbiformes; family Columbidae; genus Patagioenas; species Patagioenas fasciata. Next base: position 28,820,525 of record NC_092526.1, on the reverse strand, counting down.
GGACTTAAGGAGTTTAAAAGTTGAAGAATGCAAAGATGAAGTGAGTTGTTCTGGATAATTTGGGGTTTCTGTGATATGGGAGATTAAGGAGAAAATAAAGTTACTCATTATATACAGTGAGCATATATTCTACATTATAAGGCAATCATTCTTGGGCATGTGCCAATTTCTCTGCCTGTATTTGTGTTTGAAAAAATTAGTTTTCTCGCTGTACCTGGAAAAGTTCTAGAAGTTCTCTGTAAAACATAGTGTATACATCCATACATGGTATATCCAAGCGTATATCTTGAGTGGAAATAATTGCAGCTGTATGCAGGGCAAATAGTCCTTTATATAACCTATTTATCCGACACCACCATTTGGCTTGAGTTTGCTCCTATAGCTGAGGAACTGTCTTGAGCTTCAACACTTAACAAATCTAGTTCAATACAAATAGACCTCAATTTTCCTGGGAACAACATTGCAAAAACATGACAGTTGTGTACTGATTATTGTGAGACTTAATATAAAATATGCGGAAAGGGAGGCAGTTGTGTGGCTTAACTGAAGGTTGTTCTAATAGTCTTATGAGTGTGTTTGTATGGGGGGCCCTTGGGATGCCCTGACCTCAGGCGAGGAGCCTGAGAGACACCAACACATCAAAGTTGGAACATGTTTTCCTTTCCCTGCTGACTCGCTTTTTTCTCTTTTCTCAGAAACTGTGACTGTTGAGTTCTGCTATTGCTATATTATGCTCTTTGCTTTTTGCTTATTCAGCTGGTTCACAGGGATCTCCTTTCCCACCCCCATTCCCCCCCTGCTCCGTCCCTCTTAAAAAAAAAAGTAAAATCTCATAAGTTATTAACAAATCTTTTTGTTCTTGTTTGACTAGGGCTGTGGCAGTTGCACATGCCCTTGAGATCTGGAGCCTTCATTGGGGCAGTTGATGGCTCCTTAGCACCTTTTGTGCCCCATTGTGCCTGTCCCCACATACACATCCATGGTGGTACCAAGGTGCTGTCACATCCTCTCCTGCCCTGGAACAGGATGACTTCACCTCCACCAGTCCGTGGGGCAGGAGGGCTGGCACCCTCAGCCAATAGGCAGGATCCTTGACAGGATTCTGAGTCAATTGATGGGGTCGGTAACAAAGGAGGTACCCAGAGCAGCTGTGAAGCTTCTGCATTATTTTGTAATGCCCACAGCCAGATCTAAACAGACTGTAAAATGGGGTCCCCACCAAAAATGCCCTTTGAGTGGTCTTCTCATTTGGATGAGTGGTTATTTACTAAATATATTCTTGAGTGAGTCCTTGCATAACCAGGCAGGTGTGAGCCCTCACCTAACCCAGGTAAGTGATTATTTCTTGTGGGCACCCTGGAGTAAGAGGCCTCTGGTTTTGCTTCTTGTGAGTGAACATGTGCATGTTGTGGATCCTCATTATTCTTATGTTGTCATACCCAACAGTCTCTTCAACTGATACCCAAATCTGCATTTTATGTTGTCGGAATGCTGAATAGTTGTAGAAACCCTGTTTCTAGTGGGTTTATTTGCTATACTTTTGTGGCTAGAGTAAAGTCTGTTTTGGAACTTGTCCACCTAAAATTGACTTTTCGGCTGCCTCCGTGATATGGGCAGTCCCAAGCTGCCTTTATTTTGCATTCTTAGCTCCTATATGTGATGTAGAATCTTTAAGTTGTATATTCATTCTCAGCCTGAAACTAAAGTTTACATTGAAGATGCTTTAATAGCAGAAAATGCTATTTTTCTGTTTGATAAGCTAAACAAGGAAGTCAATCAAAATATGTATCAAGAGTTACTAACTCAAATAGGCCTCAGATTTTTCTGAAAGTACATTAAATTATTTTGCTACTGTCTCAGGAGATAAATAGATTTGAGCAGAATTTGAAACATAAGAAGTATTAGTATTTTAATGGGGGGGGGGGGGGGGGTTTGTTCATTTTTTGTTTTCCCCGCATTTGAAGCAGAAGTTGAAATACTCAGTCCACTGAAAAAATTCCCTAATTTTAAAATTTAGTGTAATATATTTTGGATTTTGAGTACTTGATCAAAACAAAAATATTTGGTTTCAATTTTATATGTTATTTATTTCCAGCTTTAAATATTTATCGTATGTCCACGCTAAGTCTTTCAATGTGAAGTTTATTGTGATGGTTTGAATTTCTGAATTTAAATGTGAGATTTCCGGTGATTTGCAGTCAAACTCAAAAGAGAGGACATTCTGAACAAAATACAAAAATTATTTTGCTGTCAGAAGACAAAAACTTCGAGAGAGCACAACAACTTAGTGACAATGCATAGTGAATGAGCCACAATCAACAGGAAAAAATATTAATAAATAGCTTTAAAAAAAAGTGGGGGCAGATATAACTGTAGCAATATCCAGCAGAAGAAGAGAGGGCAGTGTCACGTAAATTAGTAAAGTGATGGATTCTGAGATGCATCCAGAGTGCAAAGCACCTCCTGAAAGGCAAGTTTTCTCTCATTCCTTCTCCCTGTCTCTTTTGTGTTGTGTTTTTTTTTTTCTTGCCAAGTTTCCACAGGGATGTTTCAGAGGAGCTATGCATACTTGAAAAGATTAGAAAAAGTGAGGCAAATTCTGCACTGACGTGCACCTCCCCTGACATCAAAAGGGGTGACATACCTCATATCTCTTCTGTTCTAAGTTTATGAAAAAAGGCACAAACTGAAAAAACATGTCCACTGCTTGAAGAAATGTTACTGTCGATGCCAGAGGGAGCAGACAGACACCATCCGAAGAAAAAATAATGATGAATTTAAAAGACAGCCATGGCCTCCTTTGCTCTGACCTATTGGATGCTGGTTCTGACCTACCAGATCAAATCTTGACCTCAGTCCCGCAGCCACATCCCTCACCGAAGGCAGGTCCCACCTCGTGCCACCCCTAAGCCCTTTGCATAAGGGAAGCCATTGTACAGCAAGGCTTCTGGGGTCCTTTAGCAAATCCTCTGGTCGCATTGCAGTCACACACCTTGTTCAAGCCTCAGGAATTATGGATTTCCAACAGGAAGGGCAGCCCCTCCTTTGAACCGAAAACATTTCAGTGAACAAACTTGTTTTTCATTTTGCATTTGACACTATTTCTGAATACTAGGAATGTGGGTGGTACTTTCACAGCAACAGTCTCAGAAAAAGTAAATATGTGTGTCAAATACCATATGCCATTAGGTTTTTCTTCCCCCTCTTTGCCTCCCCTCCCACCTCCCCTCCTGAGAATAATTGCAAGTAGGAAAAAAAAAAAATGCTGAGATGGTTTCAGAAGAAACCCCTATACTTTGGATACGGATATCTACCTAACTGTTCTGGCAGCAATTATGGTTTAACCGTACCCAAATTACTTTTCCAAAGCATGATTATGTTTTTGTTTAGGTTTTAGCTTAATAGAAATTCTTGGTGACAAGTACACCTGCACACTATTTTGGTTAATGCCATTAGATGTAGCAGTGACAAGTTACCAAGCATGTAATATCCTAAAGCAAATAGATTTGTATGTTCTTTTTCAAACTGGATGATTATGTCACACTCTCTAAAGACATTTTAGATCAGTGAGAATGTCTCCTCAGGGAATCATAGTGATAACTACTTTTGACAAGTAGTAATAACAGAAGTTTAGTTCAACCATGAAATGAAAGACTTGTGCTGAAGCCGGGATTACAGGTAGTGGACTGCAGGGGCACTGTAATTGCACATCGCTCGTTTTAGTGATGGCACCTCTGCCTTCACTCCATCTATACTTGCGAGTTCAGAATTGCCTGTTTGATACTATGAAGCAAAAAGCATAGTATCGATTCAAAGGGATCAATGGTAAGAAGCATTGTTTTATTAATAACTTAGTAGTAGGTAAGATCAATTGCTTCCACAGAAAGCCATTGTGTTTTATGTTGCAATTCTAAGTACAGGGAAAAATCCCAAAATCTGTGTGACTATTGATTGCCCTCACCCTTGGCTAATTAGAAACAATTTACCGATCCTTTCAGTAGCTCGGTTAGGTGGCAAGATCTCCCAAGGAGATTTATCATGATACTTCTGAGCGAACATTTGCAATGATCATGACTCTTTCTTAGCTCTTAGTTGTTTCTTTACTGAAGCATCAAAGGCTATCGTTATTTCACATTGACACAGAGCTACAGAATGGTTGATAAATCTATATTCAAGTTGTGTTTAAAATCAATATTATAGCAGTTACTGTGCCAAATCAATATTTACCAAGTTGCTAGCTCCCCGTGCCTGGTGTACTGTAATTATTCCTCTTCTCAAGTAGAACATGGGAACCTAATCCAACACCCACTGAAGTCAAGAGAGACTCTCATTGATCTCGGGCTTTGAATCAACCCTTGTTTGCTTTTATTTACTCATATTTGTCATAGAATTGTACAAAAAATTACACACAACAGAAGGCCTGTTTACTTGGTCTCTACATCTTATCGTAATACATGTACTATCAGCTTCTGCTATTATTAAAACAAGAAGCAAATGTGAACTTGTCACTGTTGGATTTTTGGACTATTTTGGTAGTGATATGCAGACAGTGGCTGCTTAATACAGATAAAAACCATTTGCTTCAAAAATAATTCATAAGTTTTGACGATACAGCAATTCAGAAACACCACATTTGAGACAGATCAAGTAAGACTAATTATCAAAATAGACCTGTGTAATCATCTATGCTTCCATGTTTTAATTGAACACTGGGATATTTCTTTTTTAAAAAGTGTGTTAATTGGGGTCTGCTCATTGGAAGGAGTGACTAATTGAACTGGCATGAGCCTGATAGCAGGTTTTTTCATTAAAATGTTAACTTTTAAAGTCAGTGTTACACTGCAAATATTGTCTGTCTTTCAATTGGACTAGTCTATCTGACACATGCCAGCTCAATTAGGAACTTGCCTTCATGAGCAGACCCCAATTAACACACACTTAAAGAAGTATTCCACAATTTAAATTAGCACATTTACATTAAAAGTAATTATGCTGTGTTTGGTTGTTAGTTGTTCCTAATTTTTGTGATGATTAAATATGCTTTAATGGAAAATGACATTTGTTGATTAATTACCCAAGTTGTAGTGGATGTTTGTAGAAAATATTCAAATATGGAAGGGAGAGAAACTAAGCTAAGACCAAAATTTATCAATCCATAGGTATACAAGGTACAGGTTCTGTCAGTGTATGCCATTTCCACACACATGATGCCACTATCCACTCAGCCCTACAATGAACTAAATTTTTTTTTTTAATTGTTTCTGTGTATTTGGCTTATGTGTGACCTCTGAAGCAGAACCATGTGAGTTAACAACTAATTAGGACACTCTAGCTCTAAGATAAGTGAACTCCTTATCTTCTGTGAGTGAAAATACGTAGAAAAGCATCCTTGGCATAATACAGATATGATGGGGAAGGTCTAATCCAGAACTTCAAGTTTGAAGAAAGAACAGGAAAGAAATATTTCAGTTTTACAAGTGTAAATATTTATTAGCAAAAGCATCTAAGCTCAACCCTTCTGCTCATGAAGGAAACTACTCTCAGGGGGCTGTGGAAATGGTTTTAAACTCTTTAGCACATATTTAAGAAATACATTAATATTCTATAGTGTGGACTCTGTACCATCAATTGAGTTCACACGTGACATGAAGTAAACCATGTTTAAAATTTTGCTATATGTGAGCAATATTGCTGCTGCATAACAGGTTTTTTTTTTTTGCTTTAGAATACAGGCAGAAAGGTTCCAGGTGAAAATGGATGTGTTACCATAATCCATATGAACTATATGAAAGATACTTCACAGTTTGCGTTTAAATTTGGAAGGGATCATTAAATTTAATCCAGTACCTGTATGAGGAGAGTCATTAAATCTTCTTACATCTCTGTAACTTGCCTTTAAGACATAACTTGCGGTTAGCCAAAGCATTTCTTCCTGAAATGCATCCAGTCTTCAAGAGATATAATCTACCATTTTACTTAGAAGTGTGTTGAAATGATTAATTTTTCTCTTTGTTGCAAAACTGTCTAATTCTTCAACCTGACTTTTTATTACTTCAATTTTTGGCTTTTGAATCTTGGTAGTATTTCTCTCTATTACGCCCCCTGACCCCAACTATTGAAAAAACAAAAAACAGCAACAAAAAACCCCACCAACAACAACCAAATGCTTTTTATTACTGGTTATTTTTCTCTTTTGAAGAGATGGTACACTCTCAATGTTCTTTTATGACAGTGTCTCCAGTATACAGACATAAATATTGTCGTTCTGAGAGCTGCTTCTCTTATAGCTGTATATCTTCAACCACTGAGGTGTTCTTATTTAAAGTCTATACATGCAGTGTAGTCATTGTCCTGTGTGAGTCAACCCTTCTCTAAAAATGCCATTCTCCAGAGTTTCTATGCATCTGATATTTGGTTGGTTGGTTTGTCTGTTTGAAAAAAAAACATACTTTGTCGTAACATTACCACCTATGCTATTGTAAATGGCTTGTATAAACTACAAGGTTTGCCAAAAATCAGTTGAAAGATGAGAAAGGTTTGGTGGGAGCAAATGCAATCAGGTCATGGTTAAAAGTGATTTTGGGTTTGTTTTTTGGTTTTTTAACTCTATGTAATAGATGTGGAAACCAAGACAATGCTTTTTCCAAGCGAAGTGTCTGTTATGAGCAGGTGTCTGTGCTGTGTAGTATAACACCTGTCAGGAAGCCTTGCTTCAGAAATAACACAAGCCTCTGGAGGCTTGTCCAGCAGAGGTATCATCCAAGGTCACTGTGCGTGGCAACATATGTGGAGCAGGAGCTGCCTGGAGCTGAGCCTTCAGAGCAAAGCTGGGGCTCACAGGAGAGCTGTGGTGCCTAGAAAAAGCAGGATAACATCTAGCACAAGGTACATAACAGTGGAAAAATTTAAAAGCCAAACAAAAAGTCCCTTCCCAAAGAACAAACAACGTGCTTCTAGAAAGAAATAGAAATAGCTCTCTGCTTTACACTGGGGGCCACATCAGCCTCACAGTTGCCTTCAAAGGGCCCAAAGTAATTTTAGGACTGTATAAATGTAGGAGTAGTTGTATTTACACAGTCCTAAAGGCTGATGTGGCCCCCAGTGAAAATTAGTTTGATGCCCCTTCTCTACAGGACGAATCATGAAGCTAGAACCATTTATTCAAAGATATATAGAACATGGTCTGTGGTTTTGTGTGTCTGTATACAATGTCCAGCTGTATACATTTATACAGAGATAAATGGAGGGTTTCTAGAGCTGCAGGTGCATATCTGAGTCAAATTATGATCCATTAATGGAAGTAGTGATACCATTAATACAGTGCCAAATGTGTCTTAAGTCCTTCATAGACAACAAACAAGCCTGGTCTCAGAAACTCTGTGGGGTTCAGTTCAGGTGACCCTTTAAAACAAAGTAAGTTTTTTTTAGGTATGTGGGAGAAGTGGGACTTCAGAATCATAGGGAGGCATGTTTTGAAGAAAAATGATTTTTCTTTCGAGAAAGTACCCAGGCATTTCTTCAACTGTGTGCTCACCTGCTGTTCAGGAGAGACTCGCTCCTGGGTTTACTCAGCCAGCAGCTGAGTGTGCTTGGGGTGTAAGCATTAGATATTTCTGTGCTGTCGTGGACAAGAAAAGAGTGCACACAGAAAAAGAGGAAAAATGATAGATTAAGAGAATGTTGCTGAAGGAAGCAGTTGTGCATGTTGTTAGGACGAGGTTACCACCCTGAGCAAAGTCATATGGTGGGGGAAATGGTGCTGACCTGCAGAGTTTGGGGACCTGGGACACACAGAGAGAAGCCTTGTGTAATGTTACTCAAGTTTCTTAAATTCACTGGTTGCCTTTCCCACATTCTGCCTATTAACAATAGAATTAATTTCACACTTTGAGAAATGACAAAATTAAAACTTGCACCCTGCCTTCTGTTTCTCTAGGAGCAATTCTTTGGTTTTGCAAGTGTAAATATTATTTTTTAAGCTGGAGCTTATTATTCTGCTGGAAAAAAAAAAAATGTTACTGATGGATGTTCAACCTAAGCAAGAAAGATTTTAATTCAGTTGAAATGTGGGAAGTTTATATATAGTTATGTGTATTGGCAAGAAGCTATATTGTTACATCAGTGAAGGTGAATTTGTGGCTGAAAACAGCTCAGTCAACAATCTACTACTCAGTAGCAGACTTTAACAAGGACACGGCTTAGATGGCTGATCCCATCTGTATAATCTGTGATTCTGTAAAATTCCTTTGTTCGATTCAATGATAAATTAAGAAACAAATGCCAATGCCATCTTTAAAGACCATAACCAGAGAAAGAAGAATAGCTATGACATGAACAAATATCTTAATAATGTTTTACTCTGGTATTAAATATTTTAATCTTTATCTCAGCTTAATTAGTTGATCAAGATTCACTTGATATCAATCTTTGAAAAGGCTTAGTGAGGGGGGGAGAATAAAAACAAAAAATGGAAGCTTTGGGCTTTTAATGATTTTCTGTTGAGAACAAGGAATGCTGCAATGTAGCTTTTTCTGCCTCCCATGTATGAAAAGTCTGGTGCTGTCTGGGCATATCCAAAAGTACGTGAAAGCCAAAGCTGAGGAGGAGTCCTTCCAGAAAGACTGAACAACTTGTCTCTGATTAGTTGGTAGTTTTAGGGTCTTCAGTAAAAGTGAGGTACCCAGGGTGCAGCAAAAAGAAGAAACATATAACCACAGTCCTGGGATACGAGGCCTGATAACCCCCTGTGATCTTGTTCAAAAGACGTGTTTGTTTTCCAGTTTAAGTTGCATCTCCTTGCAGTACATGACTGTAATCCCCTCAAGTCACAGTTCTGTAAGAAATCTACCTGGAGTAGGGAGCAATATTTTTTCCTAATAATGTCAACAGCTGTATTCTAACATTTAACCATGCAATAAGGGGGGAAAAAGAAAAGTAGTCGCATGTATGCAGACAACAAATGCAGTGTGGCTGGCAGGCAATCCATTAGATAGCCATAATGCTCACAGCTGGAGATTTTTTTGAGATGGCGTTTGATATCATCATTGTTAGCCTTCATATAATGCAATATTTATTACAGTAAGGGAAGAAGGGAGTATTTTTAGCTGCATCTTGAGTAACTTATCTCCATGGCAACCTCTTACTTGCCTGCACTGTTGCTGCTATATAGAATGTTGTCACATTAATAATAAATGGAACACATCTAACACATTTGGCTGACGATTGGCTTCTAGCCACCTATTTCTCTTGTTGTAGTTGAAGGGTTTGTGAAGCTTAGGGTCCATAAGCAAATTTCATTCATTTTGTTTCTTAGAGAAAATTGCCTTGGATTATATTAAAGCACTCAGGAGGTTTCATCAAGACATGCATTGTGTTTGTTGGGTTGGATTTTTTTTGTTTGCTTTTGTTTCTGCTTCCACTTTAAAATACCAAGGAAAACCGTGAACAAATATAATTAACAAAGCTAGAAACCCAGCAGCTGTGGAGTGATTTTATTTGACTTGCATTTGTATGGATAACAAAATGACATTTTAAAAAACTGCTTATGAGGAACCCCTGTAAAATGTTTTTGAAGAACAATACTTTCATTAATGGAAACTTAAAGCAAGCAGGTCTCCAAGTGAGATCTGTACTTGCTGATCCTTTCTACACACATACAAAAAAGCAGCTGCAAGGAGTCAGCCCTCATTTACTAGTCTAAATATACTGATTTCGAATTTGGCAGATGTTTCTTAAAAAGGTGAAAAAATAGACAAAAGAACATTAGATTTCAGCTTAAATGTGTCACTTTTTTGCTATAGATTCTAACACTAGTGAACAGTACAGTGCAACTGGCTTTTAAGTTAGTTTGTTAAGGCTCAAATACTACCTGCTTGTCATGAGAAACCACTGGGAGCCTGTTTAAATGGCACCACACAAGTACTTACCCAAATATTAAGTATTCACATCTGGATGACTTAGCTCCTATTTCTTTTGTCCATCTTCTCAACCCTTTACTTATTTCCAAATCTGCAAGAAAGGAAGAGAGGGAACAAAATGAAATAAAACTGTTTTTTATTGCATGAGTGTATGATCTTTCTGCAGTCTACCTCAGTTGATTTAATATCTCAAATGTAGCATGTGTGCCAACAGGAATAATTCCCATAGAAATCATTATTTATAAGACACCTATGGCATTTTAGTTTACATAATAATGATATGTTGCCAATGATAACTAACTGGTCTAGGATCATGTACTTACTGCTGTAGTTTCCAAATATCTTACTTTTGACTCTAAGACTTCAGGAAAAAAGGCAGTTCTCTTACTTGCTTGTTCTGCTTTTCAGAACAAATATTCTGCTTTAAGCTTGTAACAGAAAATAGCAGCTTAAAAAAAAAAAAAAAAAGGGGAATTTCAATAACAGGAATGACGTTGGTACCCCCAGAATTTATAAATAAGGGAAAAGCATAAATTTTTGGGAGTTCTCAAGCTCTACCAAGGAACTGAGAGTTTCTAAGAGCCTGATATTCTGTAGCGATCCCTGGGAACATTGTTATTGATCTGTGAGCTTTAAGTCAATCTCTACTTTACATGTCAAAAGTTTGCAAAAGGTTTTTTAACCAGAAGGTGTCTTTTTTTTTTTTTTCCTCTGTAAACTAGCAGCATTCATTTCCTTCATTACTTGTATCTAAACACACATACAAAGAATAAGTTTATTCAAGGAGAATAACTGGTAGCATTTTTTTTTTTAAAGGACAATTAAACATCCCTGAAACTCAAAGTCAGTAAATATTTTAGCTTTAATACTATTTTTATTTGGAGGGTCCTGCTTTTACCAAGTGACAGCCAACTTGAGATGAGCTGTGTTGAGCTGGTGGCTTCTTGGCCGTAGTGCCTGCAGGACCACTGCTTCTCAATCCTATATGGAACCTGTTTAATATAAAGCCCCATTTCTAGGGTTTCAGACATTCATACTTATTTATCTTGATCTGGAACTCACTTGCCATCTTCTGAAAGGCCAAGAGATAAATGAATGTGGGGAAAGGTTATTTTTCTCCCTGTTGTAGCAGGTTCCTTTACAGAATGGGTGTGTTCTGGACTTAAAATAAAGGACTTTGGGCCAGGCATTGTAGTACATGAAAGAGGAAAAAATTTGCAGGATGTTTATTCCTCCCAAGCAGCTGGAATTCAGATGACTGAGTTGCTACATCTAACATAGCAGAAAGGCATGTTTTTAATTAGAGAAATTTTCTTAAGTGCTATGAACATTCAACTTACATATATAATTGCTATTAAGGTGGTTACACTTGAATGTATGGTTCATCTTTGCTTGAGACAAATCTACAGTAAAAATAAAAAAAGTTTCTATAATTAATCTGCAAGGGATAGTTTTCAAAGTGAACTATGATTCTCTCATCTAGGATTTGGTGAATAAAAGAAAAAATATGGCAACTTATGCATTTAAGGTTTGTGTTTGTGATAGTGGAAAGTACAGGAATTAAAGCATGTTTCACACCTGACTTCAGTGAAGTGAGAAACTGGTACTTAGAAAAACAGGTGCTCTGACCTTGGTGTGTGGTTTTTGATGCAGGTTGTGTTTCTATCTCACTTGTACAGCTCTCCCTCAGCTTTTACAGACACACATTCTTTATACCTGGCTTGAAAGCATTTACAGTGTCTAGCTGCATTGTTGTGTTCACTGTTTGGCTTCCCTGAATGACGACAAAAAAATATATATATCTTATTTTGACAATTTCATTAAATATTTGATATTCAACTCTGCCCTTTCGGAGAATCCTGGATGTTCAAAGAACTTGAAATGTAGCTGTTCCTTTCATCTGTGATGCTATGTATTTCCCTGATTTCACTTGCTGGTGCTTCTTTGCTTTTGTTTGTTTTGCTTTGGCTGGTGGCTTTTTTAGGTTTTGTTGTATTTTTTTTTTCCTCTCTGAAGTGTTACTTAGCTAAAAACGCTGACTGCAAGTCAGAACCCCAATGTAAGCACAGGAGCTATAAAACTGAGATTACTGTGTATTTTGCACTAAGCAAATCCTCTATTATCGATGTAATACTGCAGCTTTGGAGAAACAATATCACAGATTTTTCCTATCGTACACACATTCCCATCTTTTCTTAGCTGTGGGAACACGGTACTATAGTGCAAGTTAAACCCTGAAGGCTCTGAGTCTTTCCAGGCTTGGATTCTCTCTTACTGGCCCAGGTCTTATTTGAGAGCAAGATCTGCACAAGCAGCATCTTTATTTTAACACTATTTCACTAAATATGTTGTTTCACTGGGTCAAGGAGACAATTTTTACTCTTTTAAATTTTATTTTTAGAATTACTTTTAATGAGAAATCTAATGAACTACCTAAGATTGAGAAGGAAGAAACAGTTCTGCCACAAAAATGGGCATTAATTTGAAAACCTGGGGAGGGCTCCCAGCTTGCCTTTGTGTGATCTGCCATTTTCCTGGGGTGTCTTCCAGCACAAACTTAATCCCTATAAAAACAGACAGTGAAAACTGAACGAACACAAGAGACACATGCATTCTTTGTGATAAGCACCCTTGAGCTTCTCACAATTGCATTTATTTTTCACCTGCTCATTTACTGTACACCTGTCCCAGGCTGGCACTGTTCTTGGCTGCACTATGGATGATTCTCAGTTTCAGAGCCAGATTCGTTCTTACAATTATTTCACTGGCACATAGTAAAAACTGTTTCCTGCACTCAGCAAAATGCAGCTAAATAAAGAGTCCAGGTGTGCCATGTTTATTAGCCTTTTCTACAGTGTAATACTAATCTTTGCTCTAAATAAGTACCTTTAAGAGACTGTAAAATAACCACTTGGCTTGCACGCCCCAGGCGAGAAACAGAAGATGCTCCAGTCCTCTGAACGCAGATTTCATGGTGGGTTTAGATGAAGTTTGTGGCACAGGTGTTGATGTAATTGCAATAATGATACGCGAGGAGTGCACACGTGGTTCAACCAGCCTTCAGATAAATGTTTTCACTGGAGTGGCATGGCAGCTTGCCATCAGGTGGGGGGGCCAATCAGACCCATGTGGGAGATTGGTGTGGGAAAAGGAGAAAAAAAAGGAAAAGGGAAGGGGAAAAAAAATGTAAAAAATAATAGTAAAAAAAACCCAACACCACAAAGAAAAAAATAAAGGAAAAAACACAAAGCAAAAAACCCTGCAAAACCACAATGTGAAATAAAAAGAAAAAAATCACAAAGCAGAAAAAAAAAAATTAAAAAAAAGAAGCAACCCCACACCACAAAACCAAACAGCAAACAAACAAAACCTCCACATCAAAAGAAACAACACCCACACACACAAACACCACCACACCTTCAAGCGTTGCAGCTGCTAACACAACAAGGGGTTAGGGGTTTTTTCCTGTATTATGTCTGTGTATTTGCACTACACTGATCATTTCAATATTTTTATCTTGCTCCCCCTCCCTCTGCATATATTTTGATGTCTGTATGCACATATTTATGTATATTACACTTCATAAAAATATGTAAGTAGTTATTATGAGTTAACTCATGATCAATTAATGTTTTAATGAGGAGTTGCAAATCCATATAAATAATGGGGGTTGAATATTTTATTAACGTCTCATAGGTACTGACACATCTAGACTTTTTAAAATCAGAATAGCAGATACATACATGCCCAACCACTTTAAACACAAATCTGTGGCAGGTACAAACATGTACCCTTGGCAGATGAAAACGTGTGCGCCTGGAATGTCTTAACTCTGAGAATGTGTTGTCGTGTCCTAGTGAAAGTGTTAATTCTGCACTGTCTAAGCTACTTGTTTAGGGTATGAGCTGGGAAAAGTACTTAGCTGCATGATTAACTGCAAAGACGTGGTTACAGCTTTTGTAGGACTATTCACATTACTAAAATAATACCTTTACATCTTTCTGTGATTTTTCACACTCTGACTGGGCATTTATTTACATCCTTTGCAAGTCAAGGGTAGTTCTGCAAACACTGAAGGAGCAAATCTGTGTTTTCCTGCAGCAATTTAACCAAATAGCGTGATGAAACTGTAACTCAGATTTCAATCTTAATTCATTCAAATTATTCATCTCCTCAGTTGTTGCAAGATTTCTTCTTTTCATTGTTGTTTGACTGTAAAATATGTAGAGACAAATAGATACAGTCGTGTGTTGAGTAGTCTTTAACTGCTCTAAAGAAAACAAATGAAATAAGTATACGCGCAACTGCATCAATGCTGGTTCACTTGAACATGTGCTGTAACCAATGAACGTTTTGCTAATTATCTTTCTCTTGAACTGTATGACTGAGGAAGACCAAGCACAGACTGAGATTGGTGTTGCTTTCCAAAAGGCTTAGCTCACTAAAGCTGTTGCTTTATGCTTTGATATGACTTTAAAAATCCAGATATTTATTTCTTAGAACTTGGTATTAGTTTGATTCACAAGAGCCTTTCAAACTGATTCTTTGTCTGGACTTATTTCCTCAACTTGAGCTTGAATTATGGGTGTTTAACCGTCCCATTTTGTCTAGTATTTCTTGTATGCTTGCTTCAAATTGTTCTAGCTCCTCTGATGTATTCACTGCAAAGAATTCATTGCAGGTGGGAATGTTCACGGTGTCATCAACATCTTTTCTACAAGAAATGGAGCTGGAGAAGCACCTCAAAGGAATCTTGTCTCTTATTTTGAAAACATATTTCAGGATGTAATGAGTCTTCCTGTGGAGCAGTGAGTGTGAACTCTTGCTTGCTCTTGTCTTTGTGAACTCTAACCAGAATTTAGTTGTCTTGCTTTTAGATCTCATGTGCTCTCTGAGGACCTGTCTCCTCTTCGGAGATCTCTCTTTCCTTTAATCTCACTCTCCCCTGCCCCAGTAGATAAATAATTTCTAATTCACCATCATATCTCTTATGGAACAATTGTATTGGTCAAATTGATAAATTATTAATTATTCATTACTAGTGCTATAAATCCTCAATGTATGAATATATTTGTCTGGTAGAGACATTGAAGAAAGTTGTCCAATTCTAGAACTGGCTTTTCCAAACCTTAGCTTGACCTGGTAAATATCAGCAAAATCTGTATTAGGTCTTCCACTCTTCGCAACAATACTGAATAAATCTGTTCCATGGCAGTCTTTATTGAACTTCCACTGCGAATGGTTCTGCATGGCATGACTCCCTGCAATATTACAATGCACAAATTGCATCACTGAGGATGCAGCAGTACAGAAGTAATTAAAAGAACAAACATGGAATAGTTGGACAACTTAATTTATGCTCTTAACAGGCTACAAATGAAGTAACTGTGACACACAATCAGAGAACCTCTAAGAAAAAACATTCATAAGCTATTTCCATGGTTACAGATTTATCACATAGGTGCTAGAAAAGTAAATCCCTACCTAAACACAGCATGCAGAAAGAGGTATTTATCTCCTGCTTTTACTATGTCCTTGCACTGTACAGTTTTGTAACAATTGTGATTTTATTGAATTCCACCAAACATACTTTTTATGCATGGGAGTTTTCTGTTTGTGTGAATCTAGTGGCCTCAACAGAAAGTAAAATTTTGGCAGTTTCATGTCTTATATACTTGGCTGTATACACACTCTCAACACTATTCTTGTTCCTTATGTTATGTTCTGTTTTCACATTTCAGCCCTCAGGATGTTGAGGATGGCTGCAGGTTTCTCCAACATACTTGACAGACTGTCAAAGGGAAACACAGCTGTGGATCATTGGTTAAGTACTCCAAGGAAGACCTTTGGCTGTTTTTCAGATGACACGGTATAATTACAACCGCATCAGTAAAGGGAGGTCAGATCTATCTTTCAGCCATGCATTATTATGATGGAAAGACCCTGGAATATCTTTTGTGTGGATACAATACCCAGTTACTGGTTATTGATCTGGCATTTTTCCATACCAATTCCCAACCTGATTCTTTGCAGCATGATCTATGTCAACAGTGTATATCTCTTGATATTTCTTTCATTCTTAGGAAGTTGAAGAAAAGGAATAAATATATTCTCTTATTTCCATCAAGTATCCATCAAATATTTCCTCTGGTTTTACCACTCCCAAAGATACAAGAGGCACATGTGTGGTCATTAGTACTTGAAGTGAAAAATAGCATGGCCTCACCTGGGGCAGGTGTGGTGGTAAATGATAGGAAGTACAAAATTCTTTTTTCATTTGAGGTTTATTGCAACTGACATCTTATGGCCAAGGTTTTCCAAAGCATTTAGTGTTATTAGAGGTTGTAGCTTGACAAAGCTTATAAACAGCTCATCTCAGCAGGTCAGATCATGTTTTCTAAAAAGCTTGCCTTTCAAGGCGTCTCCTTTTCAACACTTCAAATGCAGCCAAAATACTTCAATATGTTGGTGTTCTCTATATTTTCAGCTGAATGTGTTGTTTGCATAGTTGCAACATTCCATTTTCTGTAAGTATAAACTTGCGTAAACTTTCCAGAAAATTCAGTGCTGAGAACTCAAAATGGTTAGCAGAATTTGATTTTTTTTATGTGGGCTGTTTTATCATATTATTCTGGAAGTAGTTCCATGGGTGGTGTGATAGGAGGATGTTTGGAAAGAAAAAGAGCTGAGTTTTCACTAATCTATTTATAGTATTCATTAATTGATTTTATTCTTGTGGTTACCCTCCCATTAAAATCCCTTTGAAGCTAGAGTGCTCTTGTCTATTAAGCCACTCACCAAGGGTTTTAAATTACCTCGATATAGTTGAAGAGAAAAAATACACTTATTTCATAGTATGTGTTATTGTTATAAAATTTAGCATTCACTTTTTCCTCAGTCTGAATATTCTTTCCAGAATTGCAGAGATTTTGAACTAATTCTGAATAGGGCAAGGAGGTTAAAATCAAAATTAGTTCTCACTATCGATCTCAAGCAGTCTTTGGCACTCTGAACAAACCAGCCGTGCTTAGTTTGTCGTGCCCAGCACACAAGCTCATTGTTGTTATATAAAGATGACTGAAAAAAGGCATTCAGGTGGAGATGAACAAGCAGTATAAATTGTACAAAACTGGTGGATGCATAGTAATGGATATGCCTGTGCCCTCTGCATTCCAGCACGTGAGTTGGAAAAGTATCTTCAGTGTCCTTTAATGAAATATCTTTTTATGAAGGTATCAAGGGAAAGAAGTAGTTATAAGCACTTTTTGTGATCGTATAAATTCACATGTTATTCATGCTTCGTTTGACTTATTCTGCAAGATCAGTGTAAAGCCATCTAGAAGAATATGTACCTTTAGCATACTGATAATATCCAACAACTAGGTAATAACACTGGTGACATTGCAAAGCCTGGGAGACTTTAGGCCTTTCTGTGTTGACATTAGTAGAAATGAGACATCTCTATTCTTGGGCAGTAGTGGTTCAATGGCCTTTTTCTTTCTCAGGCTTCTGTTATTTTCACATGCTCTTTTTGACCAGTGTAAGGAAATGACAAAACACTTGATTTTTCTACTCTTTTCTACTGTTTGTGTTAAAATAGTCTTCCCTTTAAATGGCTGTCAAAGGGCTTCTTTTATCTTGGATTGTTAAACATTTTGGATATTTAAGAGATGGTTTCCGATTAGAGCTGACTAAAGAAGCAGCAGTGGCATCTGGAAGTGATGGGGTTGTGGTGGTTATTTATCCCTGCCTTGCAAAGCTGAATGTATGACATTGCACTGCTAATGGAAGTCAGCAGAATTGGCCTTAGACTTCTCTGCAAACTTTCCCCTTAATCTGGGAGTATTCCCATCCACTGAAAAAGGCTATTTCTATTTCATTTTTCACTATAAGGAAAGGTAGGAGATTGACAGCAGCGCACTGCTCTTTTGTAGTAACTGATCTTTTTCAAAGCACTTTGGCTTTCTCTGAAGATCTGTCATGTGATTCTTACCTTGTTCTTGCTATAGGTGCCTTTTGCTGTTGTTTTCAGAGAAGTGGGGATCAAAGTATCATGCTCTTAACCACAGAATTACCTTTATTCTGCATTTATTCTGATACTCGATGTAATATTAATGGAAAAGGACCCTTCTGGCAAGGTGAGACACTTTATCAATAGATGTGTAACTAACTTTTGTACCGAGTCCGAGGGAACAAAGGGAACTTGGAGATCAAGAGCCCTGTGCCTCCCTGCCAGAGCGGCACGATCATTCTCAGCCTCAGATTGTTGCTTACACTATGTAGTACTGTGTGTAGTTATCATTTGAGGGCTGGGGGTAGTGATTGTGGTTTGATCAGTCTAAGTGGTAAATGACAGTGCGATTGTATTCTGTGCTGTTAATCAGCCTGCCTGGGTATATACAAACAAAAAAAAATAGGCAAGGAATGGCACTCTGGTACTCAATGTTGTAGATGTATGTAGGTGTGAGCTTGAGAGATGGAGAATGGGCAAGAAGAGGGAAATATTCAGAGTTCAGTATGTTGCAACTGGTGTCAGACACTAACACTGAAGAAGGACTGTGAAATCAAGATTAAAACACTTTAAGATTTGTGTTTAGTCATTTTTTAGTTGTTGAGCGGAAATATTTATTGTTTTTTCCTTGCTGTGGAAAAAAAAAAGTTGTGGGTTTTGGTTTTTTTTAAATTGTATTTGTAAAGCAGATCGAGCAGGAGTTGTATGAACGTAGTGTATCGGAAAGGATGTTTTTGATGCTTATAAATAGGAAGCTCTCAATTGTTCAGATAATTTAAAGATTTAAATTACTGGGGCTTTATAACATTAAATCCACATTATGATCTCTCATATTCCGAATCAAAAGACAGAAGGGAAAAATACAAATTTTACATAATACTATTCATCATGACAAATGATCTGCATCAAAGAACATAACATCCTGGCAAAGCTTCAAGATTACCCAGAGGAGAAGTAACGGACAGGCTGCCGAGCCAAAGTAATTTCAGAAACAGTTCCACACCTTCTTTATCCCTGGTGTGGTGAAGAAAGGCCATGAAACCCTCTAGCACATTGCTTTGTGCATTTGTTTAACCTACTAACCTTAACTCTTGCCCTCCCTGACAGTCTTGTGTTTCTCCACATGGTGGGGGGAAAGATTTCTGTGCAATTCTAAACATGGTTTAGAATTGCTCTATTAGAGCTTATTTCTTTGACAGCTCTTGAGCAAAAATACTTGTTGCAAATACCTTTGCTGGCTTGCCTTGTAGCATCAGAGCAAAAATATCTCCCTTTATACTAAGCATACCTTTATACAAGACTGAGATTATACTCAATCTAAACTTCTGACTCAGAACTGAGAAAATTAAAACTATTTGTTTTTCTGAACCATAAATTTATTCCTTAGTAAGTGTTTGTTTAGTTTTTTTGTTGGTTTGTTTGTTTTTTTCGACTTGGCCAGAGAATTCATACTTTCATATATTAACTCAATTTATTCAGTATTATTAGCACTAAATGCTTCAACTGATCTACAGGAATACTAAAAGCTGGAAATCCTGTTTATGTAAGTCAGTGTAGTACAGATTGAATCACCTATGTGATTTATCCAAATTACATATATTTAACAGGTTGCTGACAGAACTTGGCATTGTACTGAGGGTCACAGAAGAAATCCTCACGTTCTTAACTTACTGCCTGTCCAGGCAGTAGTCACAGTATTCAAATGAACTAGTGCTGCATTGTTTAATAGATGCCAAGATTGAATCTTTGTTAAAGCATATAGTCAAGGCATGGAGGTCCAAAGCTGACCAGAAAGGAGAGATTTGGTCTTTAAACAAAGAAAATAAACCCAACAGAAACCAACACCATGCCACCACTGTTAACTCTTTGTTTGGATGCCTTAGACAGGAGCTGTATTTTGTGAGAGAGATTTATGGCTTAGTGTGGGAGGACAAGACATTTTAGGTTTTCCTGCAACACAAAGCCACTAGCATCTGTTGCGTTAAAAATGAGGCTGGAATTAAATCGGAATGTACTCTGGGAGGCCATAGCAGGCATATGGAATGTTTGTGATGATGCTTTGTGTCACATGCACATGAGTTTGCCTTGTTTTGTTCAACATCTTCTGTTCTAACAAGAGGCAGCTTTAGAAATTGAAGCTTTAGTCACTTCTGACGTGTTTTTCTTCAAGAGCAAAGTTTCCAGAGCCCCCAGTCACAGCCACAAGCTGCTCCCAACTTGTTTTGGTGCTATAGTTGCTTTTCTTTTTTACCTGTTTCCCACTGTTCCTATGAAAGATCTCTAACATTTTACAGATCTTTAGCTATCAAGTTGCCTTATGAGATTTAATTACGAATTTGTCAAATCCATCAGATATTTGCCTAAGTTGCTTTTTAATAATATCTCCTGATGGAAGCCCAGCCTTTCCAGGGAGCCTTTCAGGCTGTCTCCTCAGGCAGTGGTTCACTCCTCTTGTACTTAAGGTTCAACTTGATGTTAGGAATCATCTGCTGCAACTGAATTGTTACCAGTCCTATTTGTTGTGGAAACAGAGAATAGATTGCTGTCTTCAAACTATACTAAAGTTTCTGCAGAGACAGAGTGAATAAATGAAAATGGAAGAGAGAACTAAGTTAAACAGTCAAGTACTTCCATATTTTTCTGAGATATGAGGAGTAGTGACAGTGATTGGAGAACTCACCTCTGGATTTTCTTCAGTTGTTTGAAAATACAGTATCCAAGACTGGATATAATAATCTACATGAGGACTCAGTCTCTTAATGCATCTTGCAGGTTAAACATAGACTACTTGCCCTTTTCCCAGTGCTGACTTTCTTAGCTCCTGTTCAGTTTGACATATCGTCTGGATCCTTTTCTACAGTACCTGGTCAATTATTTTCAAGCACTTGTTTTTGTAGGTGGTTATTCCTGTCTCCTTAGAGCAGCGCATGTCACTTACCTCTATTGAGTTACAGCTTTTTTCTTTCTTTTGACGTTTTTCGTCCAGTTCACTTGGGAATCCCCCTGCTTGGTATCATATGTAATTAAGTAAGCAAACATTCTAATAACTGTGCATGTGTGTTTTCCATCTCCATTTTTTGCCACCTAGAGTATTAGATCTTTTGCTATTTGTTAAAAAGTGAAAAATACAGATAATTTTATATACTTAATTGGGAACAAGTTTGGTTGATGACATTTGTATAAGTTGACAACATTCTATGACAAAAACTGGTTCTCTGCACAGAGTATAACTCTGACTAGTCTCATTTTCGGTAGGGGAGGTATTCAGTATATTATTTCTCTAGATAAACTATTCACATTTTTTGTGAAAATCCCATTCTCTGACACTCAAATCTCTAATTTTAATGTAACAATAAGCATAATGACTTTCAAGGTACACTGTAAATTTTAGGTCATTCTTGATATTTAATTTTGGAAGATGACAAGCTTTGTATTTGCATTTCAGATTGCATCCTGTCATGGTTACTTTCTTGAAAGTTCACCTTATGACTAGAACTGTAACTTGTTTTTCTTGTGAAATATAAAGCCACTTTTGCTTATTAGGATTTCACTGCAAACTGCAATTCACTCAGTTCATGGAGCTCAAAAGGGGACCTGTGAGGCCTCATCTTGGTCCAGCTGGCACTGATTTAAAGCTGTGACGTGATCATAATGATAATGTCTCAATTAAGTGTTGCTTTGAGATATTGAGCTTGCTTGAACATGAAGCTCTTGAGGTCCAAGGCCACGTGACTAAAATCCAGAAGTGGTTCACCTAACCATTCTTATAACTAAGTTTCTGAAATTATGCAGTTTCTGTAAGAGTGAAGAAAAATAATCACTCAATTATTGCACTGGAGAAAATAGTGAAGCCCTCCTTTCAGAATGTTTTAATGAAAGATGAATCTATAAAGACAATATCATACTTAGAGCAAGATCTGAGATAGGTGGGACCTTAGGTAGACAGAGAAGATCCTGGTTCATCTCTGGGACCTTCCTATTTTGCATGTTTGTGTTTGTCAACACTGCAACCTCGAAGTGTGCCATGCAGAATGGGCAAGGAAATGCCTAAACCTGTGCAGAAAATACATTTAAACCCAGATTATCCTAGATGCTCCTTGTACCTTAAGAACAGAAATGTCCTTTCTTTACTTTTCAGCAACTGATATAAATGATAAATTGTGGGAAGAGGATGGATTTGTAATTTCAACACACAGCATAGAGAAACTTGGTAAACAAAAGAGCATTGCTGGTGTCAGTGAAGAGAGGAAGCAAGAGGAAAGCCTCATTAACTCTGATTGTTACAGCACACAGTGATAATGGTCCTGTACATCAGATAATGATTTACTTAGTGTCTCCAGTACACATTAGATAGATTACATAAGTACATTATTTCTTATTGAAATAACAGCTATCATTAACAGCCAGTGAAATAGTTGAGTAAATCTTTGTGCTTTACAGAAGGAAAAAAAAAAGTTAGCAACATTAAAATAATGCAGTTTCATCCCAAAGTGAATCATAATTACTAATGTTGAATGTATGACCTTCACAATACAAAACTTTCAGAGACCTGTGTTTCATTTTTCTGTGGTTTTGCAACAACCAGTAACGTAAAATGATAACGTTTAGCAACTCAAGCTTAAAACTGAAATAATTTCTTAATAAAATTGTAGGTTTTGAGTAAAGAAGCAGGCGCAAGTAGATTACAGTCATCCAATTGTATACCCGAATTAACCTTAGTGAAGAACGAAGCATGCAGGTTGCTGAGTCTGGTTCCCTGTGCTTGATCTTCCCTTAGACCAAGGACTGAAGAATTCCTGGCTTCGGCAGCTTGACCCCATGTCCATTTATTTCCCTCTCTACATCATCATTTCAGAGCCCAAATGTGCAAGCTGTCACGTTGCCACTCTTCTCAACCTACTAAAGGCAATCCCCTCAGCAGCAAATTAAAGAACTTTTTGAAGCCTGCAGACAAGCTAATATATATTTTATATGTTCTGTACACATACATGCACTCGCATATCCTTCAAAGTTGAAAGGGGCCCATTTGAGTTAAAATGAAAATCTATGCAGATCAAAAGAAAATATTAAACTCTTGTTTCTGGTTTTAAGGGGGAATTTTTAAAGAAATAGCAAATCTTTTAAGGTCTTTAAAGATTTTTTCAAAATTGCTGGCAGCTTATCTGTGAAGTCCAGCTCTAAGAATTAGATATGAAATTCACTCACTAGCCATATTCTCACTTCATCTGTTTGAAGATGCTGCAATTGTAATGAAACAATTGTTACAAATAACTCATCTGCAATGTGTTGTCAACATGTTTTCCCTTTTCAAATTGCTTTTGGATCATGCAATCATTTAAATATCTAAGTGCCAACAGAAGTATTACTCAAACTATCATAAATTGCATTGTATGGCTCCAGTTATGCTTATTAATTCATCAGCCGTACCTCCACTAACCATGTTATGTGGTCAACTTGAGACATTTAAGTTCCAAGTATATTGAGAAACAAATGAAACGTGTTGGAAGTAATTAAAAAAGGCACGTAAGCATTTCTGAACTGCTAATGACAGAGTCGGGGCCTGACACTAAAACTGAGTCATTGCTATCAGACTGTTACCTACTAGAATATGTGAGGAGATACAGAAGACCTTCCAATGCTAAAAAAGCAGCCCAGGAGAGGAAAAATCAGTTTTGGTTTGCTTGGGTTTTTTTCCCATTCTAAACAGTGGAAAAGAAACATTGCTGTAAAGGGAAAATACATAACAAATCCATAAAATAAAACATAAGCTTCTGAGTATCCAGAAGAAAAAAAGCATTTGCAGAGGTCTCAGACCAAGGGAATGAAAGAAAAAGCTGAAGTCTTTGTAGTCAACCTGGCATAAAGCTGAGAAATTTAGCAAACTGGATGTTGTGGAAGAAATATTAATTGAGGGGGCGGGATGGGGGGGATATTGTAAGAACCATCTTAACATGAAAGTGGTTGGAATTTTTCTTCCACTTGTAAGATATTTCCCTCCTCCTACTTAAAACAGAGGAACAAACTATAAAACTTCTATCTTCTCTAAGCTTGAGTAGTGCTTTTTCTTTTTAGTTGTGTGGCATGATAATAGTATCTGAAATTTTAATTAAAGCTTGCAGTTCACATTGAAAAGATCAATACTCTGCTGTAGAAAATGTGTCCTTTTCATTCTCTTTCAGTATGGCATCATGTCCTATGGAGGGGTTTGAACTATATCTAGGTGTTCTCAATTTTCTTTTTTTGGCTCTTATGCTAACAGATGCTAATCAGGAGGATTTTGCATGTGCTTGGATCAAAAAATGTCTGTCAACCTTTTTAAATCCATTTTGTGTGCTACATGCTGTATTTCTAGGTTCAATGGAAAGGGTTTCGATGCCATTTATATGCAAAGAAAACCTCATTATCCGATGTAAATTGGTAGTTGAGCTACTGTGAGTACAGAATCAATGCTGATAATACGGATGCTGAGGATTGCTTTGGCAGTGGCCGGGGGTCTGTGCTGTTTGGAGTCCATCATTGAGCCAACTGGTTTTGACACAGCCGAGATGAAATTGGTGCTAACAAGCAAAGACTTGTATTGGCTTCTGCAGAAGAAGAGCTAATTGCTCATGTGTCTGCACTGTAGACACTGCTGTGGTGTCACAGATGCCGATGCACTGCCCTTACCATTGGTGGGGCTAATAGGAGGTTTATTTGCGTGTGCTGGGGCTGTCCCAGATCAGCATGCTTGTACTGGTACGACTGGAGTGGTAAACCTTTTCAACCTCCGGGATACTGCAGGGCAGAGCGCAGAAATGGGGAGGGACACCCAGTAGAGACCAGACATTGTGATAAATCAACCTGTTTGGCACCACCACCTCTGAACATGGTTTCTCTCAACATGGTTTTGCAGAAGGCAAAGTTAAATAGAAAGCATTGTTGTTGTGCAAATGATGGAAGTATTTTTTTACTCATCTCTCCTACAACGGGGGGTTGTACTAGACATACAAGTACTGAGAAGTCTTTGGAGTAGTATTCGGTGGTCATAAAAATGAACACGGAAGAGAATGAAGAAAGCCATAGCTTAGCTCAAAAATAAATATAATTTGGTGCAAGATTCACTTCTGTGGAATTAAGTTCTTCCCTATGAAAGCCATATAGATAGATATAAGTGTGTGTGTGTGCACTCTCCCTCAAATGTTTTCTGTTAGACAACGTACCAAGAAAGAAACACTGTTAAAATAATACCAGTGTTGTTGAAAGTTCCTTCCAGATGTCACAAGACAACTTTTTTCAATAGAGGTTTTGGGATAAACTTGTGCACAGTCCTATACCTCCAAAGTATAGGTGTTCTGCAGTACCACACTGCTGTTCTCAGTTCTTTTTGGTCTTATACAATAATGTAAACATACATTGAAAATATATTGAGAACGTAACCTCCAGGTTATGCATTCCCCTGAATCTTACAACCTATCAGTCTACTCAGAGTGTCTTTCAAGTGGACACAGTATCAGCAGGTGGTTTAATTAAAAAATAAATGTGTTTCAGGGGTAGTGCCAACTCAGAATGAAGAACACACATGGCTGATATAAGTAGTAAAACTGAAAATGAAGTCTAACAAAAATCCATTCAGGTGAGAGTTGCAGGCAGTGGTACTTGTGTCCACATCAAAATGATCTGCACATCCTCTGTTCCCCCGCTGACCAAAACTCTGGTGAAACCTTGATAGGAAGAGCTGATGAGTTTGAAAAATGGTCTGAGAAGAAACAAGGGGATCAGGAGGAGTCCTCTGAACTCAGGGGAGGCATGAGTGAAGTTCGAGTCCTCACTATTATCACAGCTGGCTAATAATAATAGCAGAAGGTCAGAGTAATGTAGTAATTACTCAAACTTAGTTTCACTTTTTCCCTTTGGAAAATCACATCAGCTTTAAAGAAGTTATGAATAAAACATACAGGCCAAAATCTATTAAGCATCTCCAGACAGGTTTCCTACGAACTAGGAACATAATGTATATTTATTTGTCTGATGAGAACCTACTCATCACTGGTAAATCCTCATGTCCTAATTAGGATGCCTGATGCATTTTGATGCTTGATATATTTCCTCTTGCATACACTTAAATGGATCAAATCTTGAACTCAGTTACACCAATATATAAATGCGTAATGAAATGGGTGATTCCGATCGCTTATTCAAATCTATGGCAATGTACGAAACCAAACAATATAGTCAGAAACTTTTATTTTCTTAAGTAAAATAATAAAAGGAAACATCTATAGAAATCTTGCTGAAAGTTTTTTAGTTCTCTTCTGCCAGTAATCTTAAAAATCAAGCTTCCTTTCTGCTATAACAGTAAGGTGAATTTGGCTTTTGTATTGATTATATAGCTATCTGTTCAGATTTTTGATTACTGAAATTCCTACCTAATATCTGTTCAGCATTTGTAGCAAATTAACATAATCTGAGTTTGCCTTGCAGCAGTTAGAAAGTCTGCTTGCTATACATTAATTCTTAGTTTTGTGAATGAAGTGTAGCTACTTGCCCTGCATTCAAATGCTGTATGTGTCTCTGTGCACAGAGTATATATAAAATGAAATGGCATTAGGCTGAATTAATGCAAATATTAGAATGAAGATTATTTGGTTGAACATTGCATGTGAATTAATGTGATAGATCTTTTCCTAATCTGCATTTAGTAAACGGTTTCAAGTGTCTGCTTTCTGAGAGTCATCTGTTTTTAATTATTAATGAATGCTTCGTTCTACCACTGTGTATCTTATTCAAAAATAGGAAACTTAAAAACTTGTTGGTGATGTTAAAAATGCTAAGTATTTGTTAGAGCTGGCAGTGGTGATGGCTGGTGGTCAAAGATTGTTCCCAAAATGCCTACCTTAAATATGCCTGCAATCTCTCCAGGAGCTGTAAACTTCTCAACAAATACAAGTATCTATATGTGAAAAAAGATAATTGTGCATTTGACTTATTGCTGTAGTTTCTCCGCTTTAACTAGTACATTTGAATTGATGTACTTTGTTCATTGTAATTCAGCCATACTAGTATTAGAATAACACACTAAGTTGCAAATATGTTGTATAGAACTTTAAGACAAAATGTTAATCTTGACGGGATTAAGAAAATCATTAAAATTAATGAAATGGTTGCATATCAATCTGCATATGTAAATTAGGATAAATGCTATGCCCAACAATAGTATAAGCAAAAGATTATGATAATAAATTGCGTTATCTGAATTAATGACTGGCTAACCCCACTTGATAAGGTCATAGTAAGTCCCAGTGCATTTACTACTAAAATTTATCATTCAAGCATGTGTATGCATTTAATTATTAGAGCTTATTTTAACAAGCAGATAAACTTTGAGAGCAATGGAAAGTTTTCCTCTTCAACTCAAGTCTGTAAAAGAACACTTTTATTTGTTCAGAACACTTCAGCTCTAAAGATATGTAGAAAAGTAAATAGATATATCCTTATAATTTGACTTAATGATTAATAAATGAAGTTAACCCTACCTTCTTACTACTTTATGGAGTTAAAGTTTTATGGATTCTTTGGAACAGGTGAGAGAGTCGGAGTTAGAAGAGCCCTGATGAAAGAAGTCTTGACGTTTGCTTTATCCTTACATCTGTATTTGTTAAGTTCCCAACAGCTCAGTCTAGCAACAGGTTTTCTCAAGGCAAAGAAGGTTTCTAGCTTTGTGCTAATACAGCGCCTGCTACGGTAAATAATAAATTTCAGCAATGGCCTTTGAGAAATATTGCATTATAGCTTATATTTAGTATTTTTGATCTAGAGAAGATATCAGAAGATATAAGAAGACAGTATTCTGAGACTGCTTTCAGGAAAGGGTATCATAATCTTGTTTGAGGTGGACAGTAAAGCTACTTTCTTCCCCTCTGTGAAAGGTAATTTCATTGTTTCTCACCTGTGTGAATCGTGTCTGTAGGCACTCACACACCTGGTAAACAGCTAATTCCTCATATGTGGCCACTTTAGCAGTGTTTACTGATGACAATTCTGCTAGGAATACAAATACATATACGACACCATATTCCAAAAAGCCTGTAGATGGATTCACTAGCAGAAGAGGGAGACTCAGAGTGGAAGAGCAGTTGCTATCCAGCTGGAACCAAATGAGTGCAAAAGCATCCATGAAAAAAAAACACTGCTGGAATGTCTCAACTGGAATTTTGCCTGGGCTTGTGAAGCAGTTGTGTTCTTTAGTAGCTGCTGAGTAGATGGAGGCTAGTGTCACTTTCTGTAAGCCTTTCAGGTAGAAGAAATTGAGAGGAAAGCAAGCTCATCCACTGCTTGAGAAAATATAAAGGGAGCTGGAAAAACTTGTCACACCATTTTAGATATGCCAGGTACTCCCACCACCTCAGAAAACTGCTATAGATCGACAGCCACTGCCCTTGTTCAGAGCCCCAAGGAACAATGTCTGCACTGGCCACAAGCTGCACCAGCAACATCTATGTTACATCCCAAGGAACGGATAATTTGAGTTAACTTTAACAAGGCAGAAAGGTTGAAATGCTTTAGTACATAATTTCTGCAATAGCCATCCAGCAATGTGATGCCTCTATTCAGAACTATCAAATTATATTCAGTAAAAGGACACTCTAATGAATTAATCATAGGAATACACATCTTACTCCTGGAACAAAATGTGGATGATCCAATTAACCAATTTCTACTAAGGCCTACAATTACTTTATTAGGGCTTTAAAAAATGTTTCTGCAAAGCAATATTTATTCCCAGTTTGCTGCAGTTATCAGACGGTACTGTCTCTAAGACCTGCTGTCGAGGCCTCCGCTGTCCCTTATCTCATTAAGTGTGACATAAACACCTTTGATGAAATGGGGAAGTGCAGCAAATGGAGGCACCTCTTTTCCCACACAGCAATGCCCTAATACATGCTTGCAATCTGGTTTGCTGGCCTTTATTGACAGATGATAACATGTTTTGTACGCGTGCCAGCCAAAGATAGCCATTTAGAGCTTCTAAATAATTAAGTATTGATTAATCAACCTAGAAGGATACAGAATTTTTTTTTTTTCAAGCTTTTGTCCACTCTTAAAGGTCTTATTCTTTCTGCCAGAGGAAGCAAGGGAAGTATAGACCTTCTATAGCTGTCAGGGGGTTTAAAAAATTACAGATCTGTGCTGCCGTCCCCAGAGAAAATAGCACGGCTGACGGGCTGCCATTGAACAAGCCGTGTGCTCCTTGCTTGTCCGCTGTGTCAGCTGTCGGTGAAAAGAAGTGCCTAAATTTCCTAAGTTACAAAGCAGTTAGTAAGGGCCTGAAACTATGAATATTTTAAGGACTGACTGACTTGACTCTATGAACAGAAATTTGTGGTGGCTTATCTGACTTGTGTCTCTCTTGGCACAATTGTATTGAAAAAGTCTTGACAGGTTTGGGGCAGAGTTGTTCAGATAGCAAGTTATCCTGCTTTTTTGAAAAACATGTTATTTTTTTTTTCTTCTAATGTCTAAAATGTGTGACACACGCATGTGAAAAACAAAACCTATACGATATACTGAAGACTCCAGTGAAGATAATGACGATCATTAAGTTGTTATTGATGTGTGATCTCAATGAGCTACTTGATTCTCCCCATCTGGGAGGTTTTCAATAATATTGAGCTAGTTCATTTCTCTTACCCTGAAAACAGCAATTGCCCTATAGATGGTAAATGATTTAAATGTATTGGTTGGTGAGATTCCTCATGTGTCACCAATGACTGAAACTGCATTTACAGCAGGTGGATGACTTCTGAAAAGATGAGAAAGGAATCCTTTTAGTGTGAAAAATGCATTTTTCTTGATATTTCTATACAGTTGGCAAAACTGAGGGTTTATTTGGCTGGAAAGAGTTTTCACATCATGGTTGGAAAGAAAGGACTTCATGGACCTGGAAATGAATAAGGGTATTCTCCATCAAGAGCAGGCAGGAGGTGGATGTGCTGGGGGTGCCAGATGTAGCTCATTATAAAAGCTGGGTGATGCGTGATTCCTGTTAAGAGGAAGATCAGGTAGGGTGCTTTTTTTCTTCCCTGTTTCTCAGGTGAGAGGAGTGTAAGGGTAATAAGTTTGCAGGAATTAACACCATTTAGGGAACTCTTGTCATATCTAGTATTACAGATTCTTAATTTCCTAGTTCACTGAACCTTTCTGTCTTGTAAGTGTTGAGTTACTATCAGCGAATGCAGGTAGGAGTTTCCATAAGCTATCTGCAAGAATTTAAAAGCACTAATATAGCTCGAATTAAAATTATGATGATAGAAGCATTGAAAGAAGCCTCCTTATTTCCATGCTGTCGTGGTTTAACCTGATCTAGCAATACAACCACGATAGCCATTTACCCGCCTCCTGCCCCTCCAATAGGGGAGAAAACCAAAAAGGGAAGGGAGAAACTTGGATTGAGATAAACACAGTTTAATAAAATAACAAAATACTAATATATTACTAGTAAATACATATATATTTATATAAAAAATAGAAATAAAAGATACTCAATGCAATTCCTCACAGAGGATAAAGGTAGAAAAGCCCAGAAGCCTTTACAGGATGGCAAAAGACTGAGCTAAATGTCCTGACTGAACTCTCGCTGTTTGATAGCAAGAACAAGCAAGAGAAAACGGAAGAGCACAACTGGAAGATCCCTTTGCTCCCAAGTCTCCTTAAATAATTAGCTTGATGCTAATGGGATGCAATACTCTTATTGATCAGTCTGGCTGTCAGTCAAGATCTGCCCTGTCTCTGCCCTCCTTCCTCGCTGCCTCACACCTGTGGGCAGAGCACTCAGAGTGTCCTTGGCTCTCAGACCAGAGAAATTGTAAACATTAACTCTGTCCCAGGGTGTTATCTGCTTGTTCTCAAACTAAGTCTAAATAATGAGCGTGCTAGCTACGAAAAAGAAAGGATTCTAACTGCACGGAGAAAATTAACCCATTTTCAGTCAAGCCAGCACACATACTTAGTGAATCTGCCTGTTAGTTGTACTGAAAATATTCCTTAAGGAATACCCAGAACATGCTTCTCTTTGGGCAGTTACTGGTATTTGTTTACTGGTATTAAAACAAAGGCAACTTCCTGCTCCTATGGCATTGTGACATGCTCTCAAGGACTCTGTATCAGTAAATAGGTGGCTGGTTTATGGTTGCAAGGTGCCTGTGCCATTTATACTGCAGGAGGGGAATTAAAACAAAGAAAAAATGCACACAACAAACAGTCACAGAATGCAAGTGTCTTGTGTGCAGTAGCAGTTCCAAGTGCCATGTGGCGTGGCAGCCGCCTTCCCCCCGCCGGCAAAAACAAGATCACAGTTCTCCTGGTACCTGCAAGCCTCTCAGCAAAGTGAAGGCTGAGCATGTCTGTGCTGCAAGCAATAACCATGCAATTTTTGTTGCTACCACTTCTGTAAGGCAAAAGGCAAAACAATTTTCCTGTGATACCGTGTGCAGAAACAGCCTTTTGTTAGCCACAAAAGCCAGCTGAAAGTGTCTTTCTCTTAAAACCATTGGTCATCCTGTCTTGAGTTTAAGAGAATAATTGAAGATGTGCCAGGGTATAAAACAGCTCTGACAGTGAAATGGTCCAGCTTGTTCCTACCGAGCTGTCTGTCTTTGATGGGAAAGCAATTGCTGCAGGTTAGATCAAGATTTTGAATTTTCCTAATAGCTTTGGTAGTCAAGGAGAAGAAGGAAACCAAGATTCTCTATTATGAACCTCGAACATATATAGGATTTGTTGTTATGCTATTTATTTTCTGTTCTAGTTCAGTCTATTTGGTACTAATATTGGCTAAAAAGTTGTCCAAGTTGTCTGAATGCAAGACAGGTAGCAGATTGTAGAATAAGTCTTGATAATCAGGCTTCTAGTTTGCTTCCTATAAAATGTGATGGTGAACATGCAACCGCTTGACAGTCTAAATTCAACTTTGTTGCATTCTGGCTGCTTAGTCAAAAATCATATATACTCAAAAGTCACAAATAACTGCCAAATACTTTCAAAAAAGTTATTATTAGTTCCAGTAATAAGTGAAGTATTGTGAGGAGCAATTGAATGACAAAGTCCTTCAGATAAGCTAAGATATTAATGGCTAGTAACATCTGACAAGGAAATTGGCAGTGTGTTAGAAATAAATCGAGATTTGCTCTTAGGTGGGTGAAACAGCAAGTATATCAAAGGCTGTGCTTTTTTTGTTGTTGTTTTTTGTTTGGTTGGTTTTTTTGTTTGCTTGTTTTTTCTCCAGGAGTTCAGGAGTTTTGTCATTCCTAAAGGACAGTGTTGGTTCATTTTGCTTTGCAAGGGTCATGTGTGTTAGAATTATGATTGATTACATAGGAAGCTGGGAAGGTTTCCCCTTGAATTATAATGTTTGTTACTTAACAAGTCCTCTTTACTTAAAGCATCGCAGTAACAAGAAAAAAAAAAAAAAAGCATATTCTACAACTTTAAAGATCATACTTTTTTATAGGATGTATGACTTATAGGAAGAATGATTGAATGGCCTGAAAATTGTAACTAAAGTTGATGTCTGTCTTCTGTCCAGTCAGTTTGTTGTCCATGGTGCTACTAAACTGATCATAAATCAAGTTCTTCACAGAAATCTGAACTCGCTTTTCATTGTATCTGTAGTTTTACTCCTCTGAGGTGAATTTCCCTTCATCATTTTAGGTTCAGTTTTTGTCTCTACTGTCAACAACTCTGTTTTCATTGTTATTGACTCTCTTTCTGTATTTCTGTTGTGTGTGGTGCTTTGTGTGTGTGGTTTTTTGTGTAGTTGTTGTTGGTTTTCTCCTCTTAGTTCATTTTATTTGTCTTCCTAATCACTCTCACTTGGTTCCTTCTCAACAACTGAATTTGTTTGGTGATGCTCAAGATGAAGGTTGTTTAGAAAACAAAGCATTAGGGAAATTGCAGGGTTAATAGCTTTGCATTAAGAGTTTGCTACTCAAATAATGCTGTGTTTAAGCGAAACTGTCTCCT
The DNA here is from genome assembly GCF_037038585.1 of Patagioenas fasciata. Classification (NCBI taxonomy): domain Eukaryota; kingdom Metazoa; phylum Chordata; class Aves; order Columbiformes; family Columbidae; genus Patagioenas; species Patagioenas fasciata. The sequence continues at coordinate 28,787,600 of NC_092526.1, read as the reverse complement.
GTTCCATCTTATGATTAAGATTGCACTATTTTCTGTGGTTTCTTACCTTCTGGACCTTTCACTCACCATTCAAGGGTAGTTGAGAAAAAAAAAAAAAGATGCTCAGAGTAAACTTGCTGTCATCACCCTCTGTTTTCTGGTACCACAAAAGGGGCTTCTGGGACCTGTGAGAACTAACAATTTCTGTCTACACATCTAAAATCTGTCAGTGTTGCTTGGTAAACAGGAAGAATTTGAAAGCCACATTCCTTTTTTATAATGTGAGTGGAAAATAAGTGTGAGAAAGCAACCTTGCTTAAGATCTCAAACTGATTCAGAATATAGAACAGCAAAAGGATAGCAGAATAGTCCTCTTTGCGCTGAGGTACATTTTTTTTGTTTTAATATCTGAATTTTTACTTATTCCTTGGTGTTAAGAGAGAGGGTAACTGAAGAAGGCTACCAATGAACAAGAATGAGGAGGGAAAAACAGCATCAAGCTTCAGATAAATACTGCAGAATGTGTATAAACAAATCAAAGCTATCTTCTTTTGTCATGACTTTTTCTTCTGTTTGGGAAAAAATTCTTTGAGCACTATTCATCACAGCTTATATTTTTAATTCACAGTGATGAAACTTGGGGTGGTACAGTCAATTTTCTGTGCCAGGTGAGAAACACTTTAAAAGCAAGAAAATCAACAATAGTAATACTTTAAGAAAACTCAATATATCTGTGAGTCATTCCCAAAATCCTAGGAAGCTTCATTTTGGACCAGTAGTGAGAAGCAGAGACCAGTTCCTGGAGAGTATTTGCTGACATTTTGTACCATGAAGAAAAAAAAATACTGGCTTGCGTGATGAAAAGACAAGTTATATGGATCTGCATTACCTCTTTTTTCCAACACTGTTCTTCGGTCATTTCCTGGAAAGTTGTTGTCACGAGTCCATATCCAGGCTTGAGTTTTCAAAGCGGGCTGTGCTACTGATCTTGAGCTCAGTGAAAGGGTTTTCATTAATAAGAATGGGATAAATGCTGAGGTATTAGTATTTTTCTCGGTGATCACAGATAATTGATAGAACATGGAATGTACCACTCTAAATAGAACAACAAAAAATACCCACATTGTTGTCTGACAGCTCTTTATAACTTTCTCAACCACTGCGTGATTTATTTGTGCTAAACTAAGGAATGTGGCATTTTATTTGGTTATAAAAATGAAATATGCAGCTTTGATCTGCTACCTGGATATGGATTTCCTCATAATATGTTAAAATATGTGATACTTTTTAAAGTATTTCGGATACAAAAGCCAATCATGGCATTATATCTATTGCCTAAAGAAAATAAATTCAGGATTAATAGAGAAATACAAAGAAAAACTGAATAACATAAATGTACAAAAAATAATTGTGTATTGATTTTTTTAACCTCTGATTTAAATACACCATCTTACCAGCATAAAACTTCAGCAGAACTATGCATGTGTTTAATTTGGTTATTTATAAGAAATAAATAATTTTGCAGAAAACATTGAGGATGTAGATAAGATTAGGAAAATAAAAGGAAAAAAAAAAACAACCACCAAACAAACAACAAACAAAAATCAACTCTATTGCACCCTAAGACTGAGGTTTTTTATGAACTTAACATACAGGGGATGGTGGGGGAGGGACACCTAACAAAAAGTTATTAAACTACTACTCTATTTTAAAGTTTGGAGAGAAGCAAAAACACCTTCAGACTGTTCTTAGTGTCACTTCCAACTTACTCAGAATGAGGTTGTGCTGAAAGTCTGGTTGTGCCACTAGATAAGGGCTATTTGAGAGCTACATGACTTTTCATGCATCTTCCACAATGGCTTCAGTAGTTAAAACTCAGTAAGAAAAGCTGTTAGAGATGATACATGCAGAATACTAAGGGATTTGCTCTCATCTCGGCATTGAGTCAGCCAGAATAAAGGATGAGAAATGCTGGAAGTTGGCAGTTGTGCAAGTAATAAAGATGGTTTCCAAATAAGAAACCACACCTTCAAAAAGAAAAGTACCTAGGGACTTAGGTATATCTCACACAGACACAGTCTGCATCTTTCCTACCCTGATTTCTTTTTCCAAATACAAGCAGACTATACAATAGCAAAGAAAATGCATTTCAGTGACAGTCTTAAAAGATTATAATGTAAAGAGATCATACATTTACAAGTTTCGTACTGTTACAAACAGGCTCGATTCATAGAGATGACTGGAATCAATACTGAGTACTGAGTCTCTGCTCTCTAATGCTAATTCTGTATCAGTGTGAGAATATAGATTTCTGGAAAAGTTAGAAGGCTGTGTCGCTGTAGCACTGGAGAATTAGCTGTAGTCTGTTATCTTTTATTCTGAATTTTTTTCAGATCTGGAGTGTGAATATTGGTCTTGAACAGATACCCTTGTGACCGCTCAGTCTGATGCTTTCTGTAGATATGTAACAGTGAAATCCAGGCATCATTTCTGAAAGATCAGTGGATCTGCTCCCCAAAGTGGCCAAAAAATGTATTGTGCTTTTCAGTGGGCACAGGTCAATCAAGGAGCCCTTTTTAACTGAAAAACAGTTATTTTGGTGTCTCTGTCCTTCTTTCTATGATGATGCTGCAGCTGCCTCTCTTTCAGGTACATGTCCGGTCAAATTTCCATAGGTCTACAGAGATGGTCCATTGTATTTTTTAAATGTGTTTACATTAAAACATAAGCTAGTGGTTTGGTGGTCTGTTTCTTGTATGATACCTTCTTTTAACAATATCTCTTATAATTTCAAGATGCTTGTAAATTCCTAATGTGAGTTCAGTTTTCTAAAAATACTTTCATCATGCAACTCAGATGCTAGTTTTCAATTTGATATTTAGGAAACACTTATACAGAACTAATGTGGTTACCCTTGTTAGTCAACTGAGGCAAAGCCGTAGCTAGAGAATGTCTATACAGGTTGTGGTGTGTGGTTTAGTGTGTGTTTTGTTTCCCCTCCTGTGTGCAGTTAGATGTGAAGATTCTGGTAACAGTTTCAAACAGTTGAAACAGCTCCACAGAGTCAATTTAATTTTCTTCACTTTCCTTCTGCTTAGTCTTCACTCCTCTTAACACCCTAGCAGGTATTTCATATTTACAGGCCAACCAAACAACGGGGTTTATTCAAATCTTTCTACATAGCAGACATAAACCGAAATTATTTTCATCCTTCAGCAGTTCCAGCCTTTCAATAGTGCCATAGCAATAGAAATGGGGTACTTGCACTTTACTATTCAGTAAAGGCTAACTGAGTGTGTTTGAAGTGCTCTAAGGTTGAGTGACCTTCAATGACTTGTGCATATAGATTATCAAACATCATAGCTGAACTAACAGACCATGAATAGTGTCCGATTCCTTTCAGGCTAAATAGTGCAGATAATCATAATTATTCTGAGTGCCAGGGTCAAAAGAACTGTTCATCACTTTTCTGCCTTACTGAAGAATCTTTTAAAGTACTAAATGATACATCATTCCTGTCAGTGTGTTATAAAGGAATTAAGTGAAGCAAGTTCTAGAAGAGATTTTTGACAGCACATATCTGATATGTCTGTCCTTTCATTCATAGCTCCTCCATTTTTTTTAAATGCAGATTACGGGTCTGTCACTCAGATGCTTTATTTCATAGTCAGCCAGTTTTCATCTCCAGTGGAATTTTCTCCATTAATCTGAATGGACAGTGTAAGAAGTGGTTAATTAACACATGAGATCTGTTCACTGTAGGTGAACAATACTGCATCATTTTCCAGTTTATGGAAAAAATGTGCTACATGTTAAGTATATATTTTTATATTAGATTCTAATTTCTAAAAGTGTTACTAAGTAGCTTGTGTCTGGAGAGTCCTTACCCATAGCCTGCTATACATGCAATTTCGTATTAGCTTACGGTAGCAAGGATGAATTGATATAATTTATGATAACACACTTGACAGATGTTTTCTGATGGATAAATATTAATTGGAGTACACCAGGAAAATAATGCAATCTAACCTCTTGCTTAGTGTTTCTAACTTCTCATTAGTTTGTTACGAAGATTCTTCAAAAGAATGTATATATAGTTTTATATATATATGTATATACATATATACACACACATATATATAAGCACATAAGACTCTCAGACCCCACATAATTGTATGAAGGAATCAACATTTTTAATGCATTCCTAAGTCTAATATAGTAAGTTTAGAATAGGGGCCATAGTTAAATGCACTACAGCAATGGTTTGGAAGAAGAGGGATGGTTATAAAAGAGAAGAAAGACGGATTAAGTCTAGAGCAGCGGTGAAATGTTCACTCCTGCCAAATTAAAATGCGAAAGCATGGGTGAGCTCACAAACTGACTGGCTAATTCCTTTCATGTATATCCTCTGCCTCCTGAGTTATGGCATGAGCATGATAGAATCAAGGTGTGTGAAACTGAGGAAAAACCTCTCTGAGGAAGCCTCAAATAAACACTTAAATCAAGCTTCAGGTGAATATATGTGTACTTAAATTCATAGAACTAAGAGCATTGATTTTGTAGGAGCTAAAAGTATGAAGGGCAGTAATCATGAGTTTAAAGGGAAAGGCAGAACAGAGGATATCAACTGTGTGTGCAGAAGGAATCAGTAGGTATTTCCTTGTATGTCTGGGTAACGCATGCAACAATCCTTGATCAAACTGTGAAAATATTTTTGTTCTTTTGAATGAATAGAACATATCATGTTATGTTTACAGCTCTTTGTTTTTAAGAACGTGACACGCCATCAGTTTGTTCAATGCAGTGCTCAAATGCTCTGATGGCATGAAGTGCATCCCATATAAACTGTGAACTCTATTTGAAAATAAAGTTTATAATTAAAATTGGCATTTGTGGGCCTCCAGCTGGTGGATGCTGTTTTGCTGACGTGTGACATCGCTCCTGACACCCACAGTATGGTTGCTCATTGTCAGATGTTCTGCCAGGTCCTTGCAATGCCAATGCCTCACATGTTGCAAATCTCTGCAAAATGGTGCCTGACAGCAGGAGGTTTGCGAAGGCTTTATTTCACTAGTTATGTGCAAAAAAGGCTTTTCCTCTCTTTGAGAACAATATTTTTATTTTATTAATCGATGATCTTGACTTTGGGCTCTGTACTGAAGTTAACCAGTCTCCTGTAGCAACAGTGGTAGTTGCTTTTCTTGAAGGGGTTGCTTGTCTTTGCAGGGCAAAGTCATTAGACCCTGTAGCATAATGTAGCATAATAATGTGGTGCTTTAGACTTCTCCATTGACAGCACAATATTAATGCCAGTGGGTCAGGTTCTTTTGTATGATCCAGCTTGCTGATGGCTCTGCTTTGTCATAAAGGGACCAGATTATTTTGACATCACATCTCATGCAAGGAAACACTGTAAGCAAGAGAGAACTTGTTTGTGTGTGTGTGTGTTTGGCTGATAGTGGACATGTGAAAAGTTTCTTGTAGACATGAGGTGAGAATCTAAAAATGAGACAAAGCTTCCCAATAAATGAGATTCCATTTTTGCTCAGTCTTAAATAGAAGAAAAACATTTTAAAATGCTGTATGTTTTGGTAGTTTCAAGTGGCTTAATATTATGTTATAATGTCAGCTTTGCTTGAAAAAAATTTCAGAACAAATTTTAAAGGTTCTATTTTGAACACTATTAATAACTAAGCATTAAGATTATTTGTTCAGTGCGTGACAGTGGTACGGCTCCTCTGTATTGCCTATCAAATTAACATGAAGACAAGTTTGTGCATCACAGTTCTTACAGTATAAGTTGTTACTCATCAGCTCTGAACACAAAGGGTCATTTTGCTCTTCACAAAACAGCTTTACACTAGTCTTTTCTAGCTTATATCAACAAACATTAAGTAAAAATATGAAATAGCAAGCTTGGCATAATTATTATGTTACTGTTTAAATAGTGTGTCTGCACCCTTAGTGAACTCTTTGGGATATGGAGTTTTTCACCTTCATAAAACTGTCCTTGAAGTGGGTAATAAGAAAATTACCCCCCACACACACTGTAATATTATTAAGTGACAATGTAAGTCTCACCGGAAAGGGGGGAAAGAAATAGTGGAAAAGACCACCTATTATTGCAAGTTCTACTAACCTCTTAATGCCTTTAGTGGTGCCCCGATACAAATCTGAGGAACGAGATAATTACACTAGTTTGAAGGTTCACAGTGTAAATAAATCTGTAATGACTAGCTGCATTCTTAGAAAGAACAATGACAAGAGTTATTTTGTAGGCTAATATTTTTAAAGTATTTATGTAAAGCAACGGCACAGCAGAAATAAATTCTGATGCATTAGCTGTTTCAAAATATTGTGTTTATAATGGTGGGGGAGCAAAATGGAAACTAGTGAACTTTAGTTTGAGGGAATAAAAAAATTTTAGATGGAAAGTGATGAAACATCCCAACTGCTGCAGGCAGCTCACATATCTGAAGATGATCAGATTGTCAGGTACTGTGCTGGTTTGACTGAAAATGGGTTTTCGTCATGCAGTTAGAGGCCTTTCTTTTTCATAGCTAACATGCTCATTAATTGGGCTTAGTTTGAGAACAAGAGAGAACACCCCAGCACAGAGTCAATGTTTTTAATTGCTCTGAATTGAGAGCCAAGAACGTTCTGAGTGCTCTGCCCACAGGTGTGAGGCAGTGAGGAAGGGGGCAGAGCTTGACTGACAGGCAGACTGACCAATAAGAGTATTCTATGCCATTAACATTATGCTTTGTATTTAAGGAGAGTCAGGACCTTCCAGGTTTCTCTTGCTTGAGCATACCCATTGTTGCTCTTGCTTGCTCTGGGGCACAGATGGGGGAGTTTTGTTTTCTTATTTATGTCACATTGATTGAGTCAGGTTAGAAGTAAATATGAGGGAAGGTGGAAAATTTGAAATTATAACTAAGTGTCCTAAACACATTCCTATTCAAGTGAAGGACCAAGAAAAAAAAAAAAAAAATTGAATCTCTTGAGGTTTTTCCCCTAGCCATAGAAATAAATGACTACTTTGGACCATGCTCTGTACTGCAGAGTTAAATCATGGGACTAAAGTGGAGGACATCTAGTAAAAATTAATAAAATGACACTAGGGCAGAAGAAAGAGACACAAAGGCCTGAAGAGAGGCTGAGCTTGTCTGTTGGAATACTTGATGTGTTTATTATTTATCGCTCCCAGTCATGGCTCCTGGTGCTTTGAGGATGTTGAGGAGATTCCTCAAGTCCTGTGAACAATCCTGCAGCTGGGTACAGACTGCGCAAGGTCCGCTCCTTCAGCAAGCAGCAGGAGCAGATGAGGTTTACTGATTCAATATACAGGTGTTCACACACACACAAACATATATATATATATATTTAAAAAAAAAAAAAAAAAAAAAAAACGAAAAAAAATTAAAAATCCCCCTTTCCTCAGCCAGTGGAAAAATCTGACATTAATCTTTCCTCTCCTCTCCTTCAAATCAAACTGTATTAAAGTCAGAATACATTTGAAAAGGTGAAGCATTTACCAGAACAAAGAAAAGTAAAACAGCAGGCATTTATCTTTATTTACTTATTTATCTTAAAAATAAATAAATTTATCCTTCTACCACTACTTCTCTTGGACACTTAAGATTATAGATGTCGGCATAAACCTTTTTTAAATGAAAATTAGTGACCCCATTAGAATTAAAACTGCTATATTCATTAGAATCTGTATGTGCCAAAGAAAAATGAGGCTTTCTCTCTGGACTGTTGTTTGCTTTTCCTCACTATAAACAAAGAATGGCATAAGGCCCTCTGCCTTCCATTGATTTTTAGGAAAACTTACCCTGGTGACTATATTCATTAATTGGACTCCAATAAAAGCTGTTTAAATTCTTTTAAAAAAGAAGCTGCAATTTGTTGACTTCAGTTAAGCTTACATAAGCTTGTACATATGGGAACTTCCAAGAGAAAAGTGAATTTGCTAACCTGGCAATTTTTCCTCAAATTCACAGAGCACTAATCAAAATGACATTGATTTGCTTAGATTAGCAGCTGACACCTGAAACTTCCTTCTTCAAACTGCTTGAGAGAGGGAAGTTTTGATACAAAACCAGCAACTGGATTTTCATAGCCAAGGGGCAGCATCACAAGTACAAACTCCTTTCCAAACCAGGTAATCCTTTAGCTGCTACCCTGTTTTCCTGAAAATTAGACAGGGTCCTATATTAATTTCAGTTGGCTGAGGTCATTGCTGGATCACTCTCCATCAACTTTGCTAAAACTTGGGAAATGGGAAAAGTGCCTGAGGACTGGAGGAAAGCAAATGTCATTTCAGTCTTCAAAAAGAGCAAGAAGGAGGACCCGGGTAACTATAGACCAGTCAGCCTCACCTCCATCCCTGGGAAACTGATGGAACGACTTATCCTTGGTGCCATCTCAAGGCATATCAGGGATAAGAGGGTCATTAGAGGTGGTCAACATGGCTTCACCAAGGGGAAGTTGTGCTTGACCAACCTCATTGACTTTTATGAGGACATAACAAGATGGATGGATGGATGATGGCAGGGCAGTGGACGTAGTCTACCTTGACTTGAGTAAGGTATTTGACACAGTCTCCCACAGCATCCTTACAGCTAAACTGAGAGTGTGAGGTCTGGATGACCGGGTAGTGAGGTGGACTGCAAACTGGTTGAAGAAAAGAAGCCAGAGAGTCGTGGTCAATGGGGTGGAGTCCAGTTGGAGGTCTGTATCTAGTGGAGTGCCTCAGGGGTCAGTACTGGGACGAGTATTATTCAATATATCCATCAATGATTTGGATGAGGGAATAGGGTGTACTATCAGCAAGTTTGCTGATGACACCAAGCTGGGAGGAGTGGCTGACATGTCAGAAGGCTGTGCTGCCATCCAGCAAGACCTGGACAGGCTGGAGAGTTGGGCAGGGGAAAATTTAATGGGAAAGTGTAGAGTCTTGCATCTGGGCAGGAACAACCCCAAGTTCCAGTATAAGTTGGGGAATGACCTGTTAGAGAGCAGTGTAGGGGAAAGGGACCTGGGGGTCCTGGTAGACAACAGGATGACCATGAGCCAGCTCTGTGCCCTTGTGGCCAGGAAAGCAAATGGCATCCTGGGGTGTATTAGAAGGGGGGTGATTAGTAGGTCAAGAGAGGTTCTCCTTCCTCTCTACTCTGCCCTGGTAAGACAACATCTGGAATATTGTTTCCAGTTCTGGGCCCCTCAGTTCCAGAAGGACAGGGAACAGCCTTCCCAGGGAGATTGTGGAGTTTCCTACTCTGGAGACATTCAAACCCGCCTGGACAACTTCCTGTGTAACTTCATCTAGGTGTTCCTGCTCCGGCGGGGGGATTGGACTAGATGATCTTTTGAGGTCCCTTCCATTTCCTAACATTCTGTGATTCTGTGAATTTTTACTCCAAAAGATGCCTTTTCTACTTGTATAGCTGCCTGGACACTTTTTAAATTGACTTTTTAAAATAACTATAACTAGGGCTTATTTTTGGAGTAGGGCTTATATTTTGAGTATTCTCAAGAATTCTGAAAAATCATGCTAGGGCTTGTTTTCAGGATAGGTCTTATTTTGGGGGAAACAGGGTAATCTGGCCTCCAACAGTAATGTTTATTTTCCAGAACCTGCTGCAGGATAGAGAAACGTTTGCTGAATTGTTGGACTTTAGGAATCAGTTCTTTGTCTTTAATTTGTGCTACTTTTTTTTTATTATTATTATTTCAGTTTCTTCCTCTGTATTCCAAGTACTGTTAAATGTTTGAAAAGAATATGACTGCAATAGAACTGGATTTCATTCTTTCCTGAGAGTAGCAGGGAACAGGAATCTAGAAATCTAAAGCTTTTATTTGTAGAAAAGAACAGTCTATGAAATAGATTCCAACCTAAGGACCCTATGGCGCATCCATTTCATGTCATGGAAAAAGGCTGATTTTTAAATTGCATGTAGAGAAATTTTGCTACTAAAATAGCCACTTTCAGTCATGCGCAGTAGAGAGTCATCAGTAACAGAGGCTGAGCTAGAAGAAAAGGAAGTGTAAAACAGGCTAAACAAGCCTTTTTCTGCTCTTGCTAGCCAGATCAGAAAATGTCCTGTGAATAGTAAATGTTCTCTACCCAGGATGTAGAAATATTCCCTTTGGACAGTACACTGCAAAATGATAGAACTAGAAAACATGGGAAGAGGAGGCCTTAGCAGGGTACAGAGCTAATTTGCTGGTATTGCTTGGTTTGCATCAAGAGAAATAGCAGTACAAGGGGTAAATAAGACAGGTAAGAAACTGGCATCGCTTGAGCTTGGTGAGAACTCAAAGAGCTGGTAAAGTATTCTTGAAACTTAGGAGCTTTCTGTAAGACCACAGCCTTTCAAAACACTTGAACCTTTAAAATAATCTTAAAAAAAAAAAAAAAGTGCACAAAAAACCCAAGGTGCTACAACCTAATTCTTTTTTTTTCATCTAAAAGGGCTTTAACTTGTTCAGTGACTGGCCTGGCATAGCATTAGAAGCAATCTTCTCTTGGCATCTCATCAGCATATAATTTCAGTTGTCAGTCTGCTCTTCTTCCGCTCAGCTTTGTGCGACAGTGTCACGTGCTGGGAAGTTTGGGTTATCCGAATGCAGCAGGCAGCTTCTGCAGGACAAATCCGTGGCAATTGCAGGGCTTTCCATTGGGTAGATTCAAAATCTGCCATGTGCCTTGTTTAATTAAATGAGAAACTTTCAGAAAACACATGGCTAGTGCCCCCAGAGGTGCCTTTTCAATTTCCCGATCAAAGCTGATGAAATTAGAGTTGGCTATCAAATCCTTCTAGCAAACTTGCATCATTCTTTGCTAATTTCCTTTTAGTGGCCCCTTGAGAGTTGCAGATAGTAGCGATGCTGCATATTAAACTTTAATTACTGATTACTGTTATGAGGGTGAGATAACACTCGGACAGAGATAGCTGCATCATAGCTTGCAAGCTCCCCAGGCTTGAAAGCATCCATAAAGTAAATGAAAAATGATTCAGCAACCTATCACCAGTCTCTGTCAGTACATGCTGCACCTTCAACTTCACAGTAGGATACCAGCTGGTCTTCTGTTAACCCTAAATTTTAGATTTCTACTTATTTATAAGTGTTGTTAATCTGGTAGGTTAAATGCAATCTGCTTTCCAAAAAAATAGCATACAGGGTTTAGCATCATCCATGCAGACACAATGGGTAGTTTATGAAAAATATCACCATGTATAAGTCACAGCAGCAGTGCTGTTACATGGAGTTTGAAGCATTTTGCTTATATTACAGAAAGGAGGAATTCTTGTATCAGCATTGCTTGACTTATTTATTTACTTCTCTTATGGAAAAATCCTATGGTTTCAGGTAAACTGCTTCTGCCACTGCATGCCTGACTTGGAACTGCTTTCCCTTCTATGCAAAACTATTACACGGGATTTTAAGACTATGATAACCTTGTTAAACTGAGTGAGACTAGAGATTTTACTTGAAATGACCATATATCGGTGAGACTGGAGCATGTACAGGGGGATTTACAGAAATAAGGCAGCACGTCCAAAGTAGCAGATGAATGTAGGGGGGAAACAGCAATGTTTATGCCAGTGTTGCAGAAGTTTGTGCTAGAATTCTGGAAGTATTCTAACAGGGTGCAGGCAAGAGATTTACACCTTTAGTGATTAGGATGCTACAATATTTTTCTTTTTATTATACCTTCCTGTTGCTGTTCCTGTTATCTGTCTCCTCTGAATGGGTTTAACTGTGCTACTGCCTCCTCTGTTCTTTCTTCCTACTTCCTACTTTCTTCCTACTAGACCTTCCTGGACTAGTCAGCATGTTGTGTTTGAATACTCTACAATATATTTTGGCACTTGAACTGAGATAAAGTCTTCCAGTTCTCACTCAGATTGGAGATTTTTCCATATACCCAATTAACGTAGTTTTTCTTCTCTTTGTGCCACTATGTCACTTTTTCTGTTTATCTAAATAGATGGGATTTCATAGGAAAATTCCCTTCTAACAGGGAAACTCTGACAGCCTGGCTCTTGCTTTGTATTGTGGGGAAATGGAACGGAAATAAAGTTTGATTGCTAAGCTGCTTTGGGCTGTGGTGGGCTGTGAAAACCATCGGGTATTTTAAAGGCTTTATTGTATGGTGCACTTGGCTGCCATGGAAAACCAGAAAGGATGATATAGGACTGGGGCTGTTTCAACGTTCTCTGTTCTAATATTACCCACTTCATCTTCATGGCCCAGTCCACAACAAACAACAACCTGCTGGCCATCAATTTGGAAATTCCTTTGTTCGAACTTTTTATGTTGCCTTCTGTTTAATGGGATCATTAGATTGTGTGGGATTTTTGTTTGTTTGTTTGTTTCTGGATATCTGAATAAGGCTTGAGTTTATTTCTAAACTGCTGTTCATTTAGACTATATCATAAATTGTTTCCTATTTTTAACATCTACATTTTTGATGCCATAGGTCCTTGTTCAACTTAATAAAAACACATTTAGACTTTTAATTAAAAGTAGATGTGGATGCATAGTTTTCAAAATGACAAAATTCTGCTAAAACAAGTGTGTATTTTATACATCAAATCTAGTAGGTTTTTAATTTGCTAAACACGCTATATGTTGGCTTTTAATTGTATCACCCCAAATATCACACTTGTCTTCATTAAAATTTATTATTTTCCCTCACTCCAAGAAATTCTTTTAAGTATCCCTCGTAAATATTCACTGTTGTGGACTGTGCAACTAATTATCTTCTTAAAGCTAATGCTTTTATCATTTATTATATACTAAGCAGGCAGAGTGAATTTCAATATATTTCCTGGTCTGCCTCTTAATTTTTTTTCCTTTAAGCCAATTCACATTTACCCAATCAAAGCATAACAGACAAGTCACCAAGATGTATGGAGTGTTGCGTAATGGGCCGTTTTTACTTATGCAGTGGGTTGGAGAAAAGAAGCATTTCAAACCAGTGAAATAGTTGTGAAGTTGAACAGCAGATTGTTCATAACTGAATCGTACCACACTGTAAAAGTTAAAACAGAGAACCTGACGAGGAGCAGCTTGAATTGCACACTTGGTCTGTTTGTGTGGTGTTGCAAGGCAGGTTCCATTTTAATGCAAAAAATGTGCTAATGCACTATTTCCTCCGGTTTTGCTGAATTTGCTTTTTTTACTACAGTTGATAGCCATCTGGTTAGATTGGTTTGGTATTTTGCTCTGAGTTTAGACCAGTTTCAAATCTACTTTAGAGGTTTTTTTGTTCTGCTCAACAGTGAAGAATGTACCTGTGCTTGAAAAGCTTCACCAATAGTACAGATTCCTTTTAAAGCAAACAATTTTTTTCAAGAATTTTTAATGGGTTTGTGATACGTAGAGGTCATGTTATGCTTATGCTAAACGAAATGATGAGGACACAATAGTATTACATTAAGTGTATTTCACAAATATATGATTATTACATTTGCTTCATGTCTTCTGAAACTTCTTGTTTTTTAATTGACTTCCATTTTCAAATTCTAGAGGCTTGGCAATTTGTTTGTGGTCAAGTGTGGATTTGCTGTTTCTTGGCATGTGTAATTCTTGACAGGTCTAAGTAGAGATTTATTTTTTGGGGGGTTACTTTATGTATGTCAGAGTCAGTGAAACTCCTAACTGTTCACTTTGTCATCTTTTAGATTTTTCTAATAAGATAGACAGGTGTAATCTACAATTTTTGGAATAATATAGTATTTTAGTCAACTTAATATGTAACAATTTGTTACATTTTCACAAATGGGGCATCCTAGACAGAACTTTGGGTGTCACAGTTAACTATAATTGTGTTTTCACTTCAGAGGAAATCTTGCTGTGAAACCAGGTTCATCTCACTCATCTTTTACTAGCAGTATTGACCTCTTGCAACCTAACTTACTCATCTGTTTATCAAAAGTAGGGTTTGGTGATTACTTTGTTCCTCATTTACAGTCACAACTGAAAGGAGAAAATCCATTGAAACTCTAGTTTTCTATTATGAATTCAAGAACAGATTACAAAACTGAGAGCTTTATTAGTATATTAGTATTATCAGTAGTAGTCGACCATAATGGATTTATGGTTCTCCTAACTCATCTGTTCGGTGCTCGCATCTTCAGTGGATAAGCCAGTTTGGGGAATGTGTCAAAATACTTAATGATCCAAACAGTTCCACTGGTTTTGCTATTTAAAATTGATGAAGTAACCACTGGCCAGCGTAACATAACCACAATATTATGACACCATGTGTTGTTATAACAACAGCAACAAAAATCTTATGGACGGGTTTAAAGAGGGTAAATTAAAATAAAACCAACTATTGCATTCAGTCAGTGTTAGGTATTCACTGAATATTCATATTTAATAGAGAATCTGCCCACATTTATATACCACAAGATACTACACATAATTCTTGCAGTTATTAGATTTATATGTTCAAGGAACATCGAAGAAGCAGAGCACAGCTTTTCTTCTCTGGGATCTCATATGTGAAAGAAAAGACTTCATCATGAGGCAGGCCAAGCCCAACCAACATTTACTCAATGAGTCTTGCACTATGCCCTGACGCTGATGAGACTATTAACATTAATTATTCATGTGCTGACAAAGGCCGCTGCAGGAGACACCGAATAAAGACTAATAGGCTGAAACAGAGAAAACTGGATGTACAAGAGAGCCTGGAGAATGGAATATCTTTCAATATTTCTCCTCGTTAGTTTGGCTTATTTCCCACCAGGGCTGCAGCACAAATCTTTGACACGAGAACTTTTCCTCAACTCGGTCTGCAAACACAGAGCCACATTCCCTTTGTGAGAAGTTCTCTGCTCCTGAGCCTTGACCTCTTTTGGGCTCAAATATACTTGCAGATTGCAGGTGTCTTTGAGTCTGACAGATGGACCTCATCTGCCTAGGGCATGGTATAGGACAGGGAAGAACTCAATTTTGAGTTGTATGCTTAAACAAACAAATGAAAAAGGAAACACTAGTAGAAATCAGTGACTTGCCACTGTACTTCTGACTGCAGACCTCGTACAAACATGCTATGATAAGTAGGACCTTGATAAGAGGCCCCTTCTGTAGACAGAAATGCTATTTTGTTTGAAGCTCAATGAATGTTGTGGCAGGTAGAGCAAGAGATGGGATGTTCAGAGGCAATGCTTTCTTATGAGCTTTCTTATGAGCTTTCTTATAAAATGCTGATATTTATATTTTTAACTTATTATAGCTGTTAAAATGAAATACACCTTTAGCTGTAAATGTAGCTCATGTTTATGGCTATCTGCTAATGAAATGAGTATCTCCTTTTCATAGGGTATCTTTAATTTGCATTGGCTTTTTTATTTTTAGGTATGCAGTTCTACAGAAAATTTGATTTGAATCTGATCGGCGTAATGCTAGTAAGAGCCTGAACTCTTGCATTGCTCCAGCTTACATTACACTTCCTAAAGACAGGCACACACAAGACCAGGAATTTTTTTTTAAGTTTTTGGCAATTTTTTTCTTACATAGTACTGGAAAGCTTCAGAAACCAGAACCCTTCATTCAGCAAGCTGGTTGACATTCTGCATTCATAAAGATTGCAGAAAGTGAACTAAAATGCTATTAGCGGTGTCAGAAAACTGTTACTCGTTTCTCCAGTACGGGAAAAACCCCAAAATCTTTGGTAATCCTTATACATGTTCTGGCAGTCACCTGATTTGACCAGTAATCTAAAAGGAAAAAGCTCTATGTATCATTAGGAGTTGCTTATGGCATGTAGTCATCCAAGGTTTTGCCATGAATACGTGTACATTAGCTTTCAAAGTGCATCCTTGCATGTTGTGGAACATTTACTTTTAAAACAGTCTTTTCTGAGCAAATGTGTATTAAAAGGCCACTTGATGTTACTCAAGTGCAAGTTACAAATACAGTTTTTCCTCTTAGTGAGCTTAATCTGTAAAATTTTGCTTCTTAAAAAAAAAATAAATCTTTGTGTTTACTACTGTCTGATGAGGACAAACTTCTGCCCAAAGTATGGAGTTGTAGTTGTCATAGGAAAAAGTAAATTTTTACAAAATTATTGCTTAAAACATCTTATTGTAGATGGTGTTCTCCCTTCACACGTACATCTCTTCCATCAATTTCAATAATATCCTGGGGTTTTTTGTTTTGTTTTTTCTCTCATAAAAGTTACCGTGTGGTCTACGGATACTGAGTTAAAAATAGAGAAGGGAAAACCAGAGGTGGGGGGACAGGTATCAAAACATCCCTTTATAAAGAAATCACTGAAACGTTTGTTATGAACAGAAATCACTATTGCTCTGCTCTATGTCCTATAGTAGGAGATGTTAGTCTGGGAAATAAATCAGCTTAAACTGGAGATTATTTTGCTGGTTACTACTACTGCATTTCTTGAAGCTTGCTGTAGCCATTTGAAAATGTTAATGGCATGAAACAAGAAAAAGTCTTACTAACGAGTTGAGGATAATTAATGCCTCCAGAAAAGTTGTAGTGTGAAGTGCCTTTTTTTTCCCAAACATTTATAAGCCACATTATTCTGACCTCTGTTTATAACATCCTATTGCATGGGCAAGTTGCTTAACTTCTGCTGGTGCTTCTCTTTCTCTACATGGAAACAATGATATTTGACTTTCTTAAAATTCGTTATAATCAGCTCTAGTGGCACTGTGAGCCATAGGTTCAAATTATTAATAATTTACAGGTCTGCAAAGTTCAGTGGCAAGTGCATTTATTTTGTTTATAGTGGAGAACTGGCAAATGACTATTTTTTTTTTTCTAATTAACAGAAGAATGTTAATTCTTTTCCCCTCCCTTCTTTTGTCTTTTGAATCAGTGCTGATAGAAACACAGCACTCCAGGGAGAGCTGTAGTGAGCTAACCTGGCTTGGCTGTGACCTCATCCGTGACATCACCCAAGTCTAAAGTTGTCCACTTTCTTCATATTCTGTAAACTGATAGTGTAGATAAGAAGGGAATCTTGCATTCTTTAAAGGAGGGTGGGTAGACACATGCAATAGTAACACAAGGAAAGAAACAGATTTTTGCTGCTTCAGGCAAAAACTTGGTGAAATAATTACTTTGTAGGGCTAAGCCTTTATTTTTATATTAGGTATCTTAGCACCTTGTATATGTTGGTTTTGTTAAAAGTAAAATGACAAACTTACGTGACCTATGTTCCCAAACCATGTTAGTTAATAATTAAAATGTGTGTTGAAACGTGAACTATTGAGCTGCTTCTAGAAAAACACAATTTTCTTACACTGTACAGCTAAGCAATATTGTTGAAGCCAGACATTATAAATGCTGAGACTTGCTTAAAAATGCTGATTTTACAGAAATTCCTTTATGACACATTTTTGTAATTGTCCTTTGAGATTTTTTTTTAAAGGTAATTTCTCAAACTTTTCTATGCAACTAAATTTCTAATTCTAAAGAGAAACCTAAGACTTATACAATCATAGGAACCCTGGGACAGAAACTTCAAGATATTGTGGCAGCCCAGAATTTTAATAGTTGGTAGCAAAGTGATAAGAAGAAAGTCACAGTTTGAAAAGATCTTATATGCAGAAGTCTAAGTACCAGACTGTTCACAGTAACAGTATTTAGTGGGGAAAAAAGTAAATAACGCTGTTTGCCACAGCTGAGGAAAGGTATTTAATTAACAATGTTAACTATAGTTAACTATAGTTAAACTGTTGTTACTATCCTAAGTTTCTGTCCACTTGACCAATGTTCACTGTCATTAATTTGGCAGAAGAGCACAACTTTTTAAAAAATTATTTATTTTTATTTGAGCAAAGGTTCCATTCTCTTCCCCAGAAAATTTTGGTCAGGTAGGAATTGGAAGTAAGGAAGTGTAAGTTTGAATTTTACCATGGCAATTTTCTACCTCTTTTTATTGTGGATATCCTCAACTTGCAGAGCTCCATCTGGAGACAGACCAGAGCAGCCATATCCAGCTTAGAAGGTGTTCTGCTTAAAATGCCGATGCACCAAGGATGAAGTTCTATGAGAACCTTTGGAAATTTGTACGTAGATGTTCATAGAAATTACTACAAATACAGAGAATCTTGCAATAAAGTAGAAAGCTGCCTTTGTCTGTGACAGAAGAATATTACTGTGGTGAAAATCTATCTATTGCCACTGGGAGCCTGAGGTTTAGCTGCCACTCCCCAGCACAATAAATGAATTATTCCGTCTCTCCAAGGCCATGTATTCATGTGAAGTAATAGTAAGCACTCATGCCATACTAAGTAACATGACACATTGATACTTGGAGGCTACTTTAAACTTCTTTACAGGCTTTTTCTTTTTTTAAAAGAAAAGTTCATTTCAAATCCTGTCAGACCTAACATTTAGCTCTTTCTATTGTACAAAGATGCTTTTGTGGCTTTCTCCTAGCTAGTTTGAGACATGAAAGTGGATTCATTAGAGCTGAAAGATTTCAATTAACTAAAGTGAATACCAGAGCTCAGAGAGAAAGTTTGCTGATTTGCTTCTCACCCGTCAGCCTAGGTAGGTCCTAAAGAAGATTTTTCAGGAAAGAAAACAGATAAAAAACTAGAGGAGAGAGAGGGATGGAATTATGAACACAAAATGAGTGCACGGATTAACATTTTTATGGGAAAAGAACACAAAGTGAAGGGAGAAGAAAACACGCTTGGCTTTCTTATTGTTTGTTGGGTTTTTTTCTTTTTTATTTTCCTTATTCTTTAGCATTCAGATATAGTAAATTCGTTTTGCCTTTAACCAGGCAGTGCCATTTCACAGTAAAATTTAGTAGCAAAAACTCTAATGTCTGTGTGCATGTCCATATGCTTTACTGCAGAGACCTTCTAATCTTTAGTTTCTTGTATTTTGCAAAGAAATCTATGATTTAGAGATTAAAATATAGGTAGCTTTAATCTCAAGCTTTTAAAATAAACGTGTTCCAACAAAAGGAACTACTGTGTTTGTTAATATCATGTGATGCAAACCAAAACAAATTGTGTCCCAGATTCACAGAATGTTTGAGATGTGCAGGGACCCCTGGAGATGATCTGGATCAGCCCCTAGTTCAAGCATGGTCAGCTAGACCTCAGAACTTTGTCCGGTTGGGTTTTGAATGTCCCCAGTATGTGGACTCCAGCACCTCTATGGATAAACTGCACCATTACTCCACCACACTTATGGGAAGTAGTTTTTTTTCTTATTGTTTGAATGGAACATCTTGTATTTTTACGTGTGCCAGTTGCTGCTTTTTCTGTCATTGGATACCACTGAGAAGAGTCTGGTTCTGTTGTATTTACTCTCTTATGTTTTTATACACATTATTGAGCTCTCCACTGAGCCATATCTTCTCCAGGCTGATCAGTCTTGGCTTTCTTGGCCACCCTTCATATGTCAGATGCTCAGATTCCTTCATCTTTGTGGCGCTTTGCTGGGCTCACTGCAGCACATATCCATGTCTCTCTCATAGAATCACTTCGGTTGGAAAAGACCATCAAGATCATCGACTCCAACCATAATCTAACTCTAGCACTAAACCATATCTCTAAAAACCTTGTCTAAACACTTCATAACCCTTTCAGGGATGATGACTGGGCAGCCTGTTCCACTGCTTCACAACCCTTTCTGGGAAGAATTTTTTCCTAATATCCAATCTGAACTGGGAAGCTCAGCATGGGACACAGCACTCCAGATGTGTCTCACGAAGGCAGAGGGGAGCAATCACCACCCTTGACCTGTTGGTAATGCTCTGCAACGCAGACCAGGCTGCTTTTGACCTTCTTTGTGACAGGGATGTATCACTGGCTCATCATTGGCTTGCTGACCACCAGGACCTCCAGGTCTTTTTCTACAAAGCTGTTTTCAAGATGATTAGTTTCCAGCCTGTACTGCTGCACAGGGTTATTCCTTCCCAGATGCAGGGATTTGCATTTCCTTTTGAACTTCATGACATTCTTGCCTGCCAATTTCTGTTGAGGTCCCTCTGAATAGCACCTCAATCATCCACTGTATTAAGAACGTCTCTAAATTATGTTTCTGCAAATCTTCTGAGAGTACATGCTATCCTATCCTCCGTATCATTAGTGGAGATGTTAATTTGGCTTCGATATCATCTCCTGGGACACAACACCAGTGACTACCCTCCAGCTGGAATTTGTGCTGCTGGTCACTACACTTTGCACCCAGTAGTTCAGGTGATTTTTTTTTATCTACATTACCGTCCTTACTCTCAGTAGTTGAATCAATAGTTAGTCTGAGTAACACAATGTTGGTCCTGAGAAATAGAAAGCTGCTGAGTGTCGGCGATGCTTTTAGCTCACTGCCTCTGGGGATACTTGAGGGGAAACATTTAACTGTGTTGAATATAATTGTATAGATCCCTGAAACACTCAGAGCTTCTTCACTTTGGAAAATTTAAGTAATATCTGCTACCTCTGAATAGGATAAACCACGAAGTGAAACGTATAGAACCATAGACTGTTTCAGAATAGGAAAACTGTGTGCAGCTTTGTGAGTGCAGGAAGGTTCAACTGAGCTTTTGGAGATTAATCCAAATGCAAATGACCTCCGAATTATGAAACATTTGCTCACAAGTTATGGTCATAAATGAGTACGTCCTTTTAATGTTTTTATTTGGGAAGGTAATGTATTTTATCTCTGCAAAAATGTTCCTACTATAGGGCATATCAGAAAAGAATCAGAGAAAATCACTAGCCAGAGAGAAAAATGATTATGCCATTAACAATGGATGTTAATAAATGGGATTGTGCTCATTCAGGGCTACAAGAAAATCGACTAAAGCCAGTGGGAACTGTTGCTTTTGATGATCAAAGGAGCTTTATAGCAAATCTTATGAGCTTCCACCTGCAATGCAATTTGGAAAACACTACTCTGCACTGCTGCCTTTGGTAAAGAATCTCAAAAAGCTTCACATGTTAATCAAACCTCCCAGTACACTGAGGGATATTATCCAGAAGTAAAGATCCACAAGCTGAGACAGAAAGTGTTTTTGCTTTACAGAGGGAAAACGACAACTCTGGTCAGAGCAGTTACATTATTTCAGCCATTGAGCAGCCAGTCACCATCCCACATACTCTTGGTAAGATTTGGTCAGTCAGAAAGAGCAAAATTATTAAGAAGTAAGAAGAAAAGGTAGAGGAGGTGACCTTATTCTAATCTGGATTAGTCTATTCACTGAAATTCAGGCAGTGCTGTTGTAAATTAGTAAAACCAGTCAGAATACTTTTGTGCTGCTGTGCTTTAACATGCTGGAAAATCAAAGATATTAAAACAAATACTGTTGATTTTTAAAGCCATTAGGTGAAAAAGATCACATTGCAGGTAATATTTTTAATTTACATTTTTAATATTGTACTTTTACATAAACTGAAGTCTTGCAGTGCTACTCATGAAAGATTGTGCATCAATTTTGGTTTTAACTGGAAGGTTCAGTTACGGATTTGACTAGGCTACACAGAGCACGGAAGGCTGTGAGCAAATACATCAGAAATCCTTATTTCTCACTTAAAAATCAAACTTTTTTTAAATTTAAAAGCTTATTTAATTTTACAACAAATAAAGGAAAACCAAACAAAATAACAACAAAAACCCACCATGTAAGTTGACTCTTCAGATCTATAAAATATGAAGAATACCTGCAGGCTTCACAGGATATCAAGATGTGAAGTTCATAAGCATCTGCATAACATTGTGGATCACAAAAAGAAAAGAGCACTGGAGTGATGTTTACATTACATTACCTTTTTTCATTAGTAGTCTACTTAAAACTTGCACTGGAAAAAGCAGCTAATTTTGAAAATGAATTTTTGATTAAATGAAATTGTAGTTTGGGAGAGAGAAGAAAAAATATTGTAATTTTAAGTGAACTTTCTCTACATAATTTGATACTCTGGGTTCCACTAAGACTTAAAAAATAAATAAGGGATGCTATATGCTATAGTCTTTTGAATCTGGTACAAGGACTCTTCCTTCTTGGCTCTTTCAGTGCCAGTAATTAGGCCATCTGGTTGGTGATGGAAATTAATTCAAGACCATATTAATTCCTACTTTTAAATTTCTTTGTGGGTAACATTTAAGGAGAAAATTATTCTTGCTGGATAATCAGATTTAAAATTAAGAGAATGTGTTGTTGATCATCCTATAGTGCTGGCTACAAAATTAGTCATAGATACTTAGAAACTATTGTGATAAATCTGTTGTAAACATTTAGATAGAAAAAAATAATGGAGTAGAAAGCATGAAGTTCTCACAGATTTGTTTGGATTGGTGCAGAGAATGAGAACTAGTGTCCAATTTGTTGAAAAATTCAGGCTAGGCCTTTTAGAAGACATAAACAAAGTACAATAGTTTGGCTCTGTAGTGCTTTCAATTGCATGTTGTGCTCTTCAGTATAGAACACTGGGTTAGTATGGTGCCAGACTGATAGTGAAAGTCAGGAACATTAATTTAAGTGTTACCTAGACTGCTTTTACAGTTGTTCTTGTGTCTAAATAACAGTGGAGGTTTTATTTTTATATTGTTGCTGAGAAAAAAAGTCACTTGCTATTCCGATTCTTCACTAAAAGAGGCTGTGCCTCAGTAAATGTATTTTTCTTCTGGCTTGGTGCTGTTACAGGTATTAAAATGGCTTCTACTGGTTATGGAAAACTCCAAATTGTTTAGTCAACCCCAAAGTGTGTGGACAGTTTGAATGTCTGTGCATTTTGAAGTTGTGATAAGCACTGCTGAGACTCATAACAGCTTGTTTAGCTGTCTCTGTTTCAGTTGCCTATGGGAATTTCTCTTTCCCAGGAAGCATAGCCAGCCTTAACAGAACTTTTTGGGAAAAAAAAAAAGTTACAGAACAAAATATGAGAGCTACTATTTTGGGTGTAGCATTTTGTTTGGGTAATATGGCATGAAATAGTGCAGTAATAGTGATATTGTTAGAGCAAGGATGATATAAAGCAAAATGTCCAAAATACACTACTAATGGTTGACACAGATTTTTATGCTGTCACATGGCTTTTCTCTCTGCTACATTTTTTAGTACAAAATAAGACTTTAGTCTTGAATTAATCTTGCAATCTCAGTATTTGAGAAGATGTTCTAACAGTGTCTTGGCTCTGGAAGCTTTCAGAGGCAGAAATGAGCAGAAATATAAATCTAGTACATAGAAAGTGAAGGAAATAGTTATGTGTTCTAGTATTATGCATCTATTTTGAGCTCTAGTAGACCATGGTAAGGAGACAACTTAATGGCCAATCATTTTCATACATTTTCAACAAAGATCTGTATTTTCAAAGTTCAAGAGGCCTCTTCTGTCTCATTACAAGCATCTTGCTCTAGAGTAATTCAAGACAAAAAAAATGCCTCTCCTGATCTCAATCTTTATTACTCTCCTTGTTCTGTAAGCTTGTACCTTAACCAACTTCATTACATTTTTCCTATCACTTAAAAACCAATCCATTTGCTAAGAACTTGGCTACTATGACAGCTTTCTTTGTAAATGAAAAAAACTTTTTGATCACAAATTAAGCTGACAAACACACATTTTAAGGTTGTTGGGTTGGTTTTTTTTTTTGTAGTTATATGGAAATGATCTTCCAAATGTTACTTCATCCCAGTTTGGGGAAATTAAACAGAATTAAAAGCATTGGCTATTCTCACAACTACCATGTGAGATCTATGTGGATAGCAGTATTTTTTTTTTCTGTATTCAGATTACCCTTCTTACTACTTCAAGGTCACCTGCACCTTATTGAGTTCCCTGTGCTGAAGGACACCTTGCTATCTTCTTACAAAAAGGGCCTTGATTCACCCTTGACAGCATTTTGCTAATTGACCGGATGTACCTGGTTTTGAGGAAGCCAATGCACGTTATCCAGTATAGCCAACATCTCATAGCCAATGCTTTAGCACCTCAATTATTTGGGCTGCAAGGGGCAGGCAGCAATGGTGTGTTTATCCATCCCTGATTCAACTGATATGGTCTTTTCTTCAAACTCTTGCATGTCTTAATCTTCTAGTGCCAGAGATTTCACTGTGTGGTTTACACTGTCACAACATACCTGTCGGAGCAGCAGGTCTTAACAGACAGAAGTGTCTGTTTAATGAAACATTGATTTCTGGGTGGTAGATAATGTGTTCAGGAGCCTGGACTGTGTTTTAGAAGACAAAGGCAGGCGATTAGGCTCAGTTTTTGCCTTGCTCGTGCAGGTGACCAGGTAATGATGTGTGCCAGATAGTGCTGCCTCCATTTGTTTTCTTATGCACCAAAAATTTGAAAATCTTTATGTCCAGTTTTCTCAGAGAAGGAAAGCATTTGACCAAAGACTGAGATATTATTCATGTATTCTGGTTGTCTAGCATTGTGAGTTACTACCTGGTGTTTCACTTCTGGGGAACAAAAGCCTGACTCCGCAGTCCTCTGCATTATACAGTCACTTATTTCAAGTTCTGCCAGGTCAGAGTGAAAATTAGCTAAGCGCACAATTTTGCTCTTCATATTGAATGGGGCTTGGATCAGATTTTAATAGTCAGAACTGTACAAAGTGTACTGGCACAAAAGTGAGTATCAAAGACAGTGTTATTGTGCATAACTGATCCTTTTCTGATCATCTCATCCCCATTAAACTGCTTTTAAAGGGATTAATCCTTGAGGCACAGAAGTGCCATCATCCTTACTGTGGAGGTGGAGATGACTTTTGTTCAGCACTGTCCTAGACATACTCGGGTTTTTGTTTACAAAGACATCAAGTGGCACCACCAAGTGCCAAAATTCCTATTTTTTGTAATGATTAGGCCTTGAGGATGGGATTGGATGGTCTGTTTTGGCTAATGACATTAGAGGTAGCCTTTTGCTATGTGCCTGGGATTCAGGATGCAAAAACTAGTTGCTGTGAAGCTGTTGTTACTTCAAGATCGTAGTGTGCTGTTCTTTTAGAGAGATGTCTAACTGTGTAGAAAAGCTAGTAAAACCACAAATTCTATGGATTCATCTACATTTCATCAGTATGAGAGGAATCCAGTAAACCTTCCCGGTTTAGCACACATAGAGCATGAACAATCAGCAATAGTTTTTATACCACAGACAAAAACTGCAAACTCTGCCAAAAACTTTGCAGGTAAATTGTCGATATTTGGGAGCCAGCAGTGAATTATTATACCCAGTAGTGTCAAGATAAGTACCAAATGTGCAGCACGATGCCATGCCCTCCTACACCCACAATACTGCCTCATCCCGCTCAGCCTATTAACAGTAATTAGATAATTGCAGTCCATAAATGTCTTTGAAAGATGAACATCTTGCTGCTTGGGACTCATTAGCCCTTTTTAACATTTTTATTACACTTTTTATTTCTGACCACAAAGGGGAAAAACTTAAAATATTCTCTGTTATTTGCCACGTTCTGCTCATGAAGCAAAGCCTGCAAAAGGACCCTTTCTCCCAGATGTCCAATATTAGCTCTGTTTTGACTGAAAAGGATAGATAATGATAAAGGAAGCTTCCATAAAACACCTTGCATTTGATCACAAATTTTTTACTAGCATTCTAAAACAAATGTCACATTATTTTTATATTGCTGGTAAAAATCTGGCCACTCATTTTCTATGATAAAAAATCTTAAGCTTTAATTGTGTATGCAGCTCATAACATGCAAAACCAAATGGTTAGAATAGATTTTTCATGCAAGGCAGCCAGAACTTGTATGGATTGTGGAACTCACCTTCTTTGTTGTAGTACAGTGCAATTTTGTTGTTGTGTGGTTGTTTGTTTGTGGGGTTTTTTCGTTGGTCTGTTTGGTTTCTTAAAATTTAAAACTCTTTTTACCTGAAAACTTTCCTTCAGGTTTGTTCTTGGAGGATGCTCTGATTTTCCTCTTGACCCTTTGTACTGAATGACATATGGGAGTTCACACATCACCAAATATTAGGTAACTAAACAAGGAAGTGAATGTCTTTACAGTCCTGATAACAATGAGAAAAGATCCTCCAGAAGGTAAACCAAGGCCAAGGGGTTTTCCTTTTGGGTGAGAAGAAGAAAATATGTCAAATTGCCTAAATTTCTTGTGGATGAGAGCATTACTCAAGGGGTAGTGCAGCTGCCTGCACACTTAAAAAATCAAGGTTCATAATGGTTATTAAATCATCCATCTATTGCCTTTCTTTTTGCACTTCTGCCTTGTTATGAGTAATGTGACCGCTATTTTTCTGATGTAATAAAGAGCTAGTTTTCAGTTTACATGGAAGGAAATACTTGTTAACTGAAGCAGGTGCCTTATCCCAGCCCTTGAATTTCCAGATATGCTAAGAGGTTTAATGAGAATACTATCAATACAGCAACAGCCTCAGTTGTCATTGGAGTTGGGGGGGGTAAGGATCTAATGAGAGGTTGGTGCTAAGATGGGACTGATTAGATTAACAAAAATCAATAGAACAGTTTGGTTTGCAATTTTGTTTATTGTGCTCTCCACTGCCTGGACTGAAAGGTTGATTTTGATTGATTCATTAGACAACTGCATGATCAAACATAGGTCACTTTGCACTGTGAGACAACAGACTAAATATTTTGTTATTTTGTGTGAGATTTGTTCTAATAATTTTGCCTTCATGAGCTATTGTAACCTAAGAAGTGAATCCTGTGGATGTTTTGTTTTTGTTGTGGATTTTTTTTTCCTAGCCAACAGCAGTTGTAAATTCTGTAATTCCTCATGTCATTTATGTCTGAGGTTTGATAAGTAGTGCTGAGATAAATCAGACTTGGTTGGGAGGATTTAGAAGCCAAAGAATCATGATGGTTTTGCAGAGGTGTTCTTAGAAAGTGACTTTGTGCTACAGAAACAGCAAGAGTAATGATGGAAAATAAAAATAGTACCAAAGGTGGGAATTTCCCAAGATGAATTGTCATGTTGTTTTATTGCATGTTTATTAACCTGATGGTACATGTATGTAGAAGTGACAGAAGTAGATCTACATTTGTCCCCCATTTCCCAAAAAAAAAAAAAAAAAAAAAAAACGACGTGGTCTTATAATAATTTTTGTTCCAAAAGTCACATCAGGGCTTATTTTCAGGGGATGTCTTATTTTTCCATGAACAATAATCTACATTCTTGAACAAAAAAATCAACATTTATTCAGATATAGTCATGTCATCACATTCTGTTACGTCTCTCACCTCTGTCCTGCTGTATTCTATTGCCAGTTAATTTTACATTTTTACATGCCCAACTGCCTGGACACTATTTATATTGACTTTTTTATTAACTGTAACTAGGGTTTATATTTTGAGCATCCTGAAAAATCAAGCTAGAGCTTATTTTCAGGGTAGGTCTTATTTTGGGGAAAGCAGGGTAGCAATGACTGCTGCTTCATCTCTCTCCTAACCCTCCTCTTTGAGTCTGCTTTAAGGCAAGCCCTTAACAAACTGACGTTCGTAAGTATGACTACACTAAGGTTTCTTTTCCCAGCCCTCTCAAAACTCATGAGGGGAGGCTTTAAGATCTCTGGTGGTTTCTGTTGGCTGGGACAGTACTACTGCATTGTGAGACACCACCAGTATGATGGTGTGTCAAAGTTTTTGCTGGCACCTGTGCATCAACTCTTTAAAAGCATCTGTCTTGTAACCCTATCCCTCCAGAGGGTTAATTGACTTGTGACTCTTCAGACATATTTTCACCTCCATTTGCCAGCGGGGCACATGGGAACATCTGACACAGCTGTGGTTGTGCTCAGGGTCTCCCTGCTGTTCGAAGTTATAGTGGAACCAAGTTGGGAATCATTTCTGGACCTCTCAGCCCATAGATGCAGTAAATGTTGCTGCCTAGAAGTTAATGCAGCTCAGATAATTTATTCTCTTGTAATGATGGTTTTCATAAGGTGGTGATGTTGTCCCTCACTTGTAAATAACCCCAGAGGTGCCTGTTAAACCAGAATCATCGTCCTGGTGTTTCATGGAGATTGTGTCTTGTATTAAGATCTGCCTGTCTGTTTTTAATGAGAGCTAGAAGCCAATATATTCATGTATCATTGCAAATCCCACTGTTGCAAAATGCAGAGCAACAAGAATTGTGTGTAGGTCTTTGACTATGAGAACTTGTTCAATTTTTCAGTTCTGTGGGTTAAGAAATCCCCATATTTCTGTGAATAGTAACTTACCCCATTTTGATGTCTGTCCAGTAGTCAGTCCATAATCCATTTAAAATGTGTTCTGCTGAGATGGCACAGTGCTAATCTTTTAATCAGAATGTCACAGTATGCTCACTTAAGTGACTTAAAGTCTGTATTATATCTACATACTGAAATTCATCAAGTGAACGTAATCTAAAAAATGAAGGATAAATCATCATTATGTTCAAATACTCTGATATTTTGTGTATAAATGAAGATACTAACATTAGGTGAACATTAAAACTTTTAATTTTTTAATTCAATTTTTTGGTGGCTCAGTTTTTGTTAGGGTAGCTTTCAAAAAAAAAAAAAACAAACATGTGGCCTTATTTCCTTCAAATTGTGTTTGAGAAATTGCTGGCATGTTTCATTTTCACTTTTATAAAAAAGCTAGCCTCAACAAAATATTTCTGGCTTATCAAGATGGAGAATTTGAATAAGATCAAAACAATATTTTTGGAAGCCATAATGTCACAAAAAAATCACATTTTTCTGCTTCATTTGGCTTCAAGACTAAATAACTGAAATGGAACTAGATTCTAAATTATAACCATGAAACTGTCTAGCTCTTTCCTGTACTAAAGACTATTTATATGACCCTTGTGCTCTGCAAGATAAAACAGTCTCCTTTACATGTGAGAGGATAATTAAAAGGAAGGAAGCCAATCTCTAGACCTCTTAGCTCTGTATGCAGCAGCCAGCTCAGCATTCCCAGCAGAGGCGTACAAAGCACTACCTTCAACAAACTAAGCAAAAAGCAGCTCTTGAAGATTATCTAATGGTAAAAACACACTCACATGCTCTGTAGCACAGTGTAAGGCTGTCAAGTACAAGAGAAAACACAGTCAACTCATTAAGAGGTTGTTGCAAATCATAAATATGTGGTAATATGACACCTTTTTTCCAGCTCTGTTTATTTTTCATGTGGAATATAGACATAGTCTAGTGAAAATAGGAAGACTGACAGATTTAATTTTTTCTCTAGAGCTCAGCACCTCAAATATGAATAGCATTATCTCGAGGACACCATTTACTCTGAGTTAGCAAAACCGTATTGTGGAGGACATCCGACTCTAGCACTAAACTCTGTCCCTAAGAACCTTGTCTAAACACCTTTTAAACCGCTCCATGGATGGTGACTCCACCACTGCCCTGGGCAGCCTGTTCCAATGCCTCACAAAACCTGCTTGGTTTCACACCAGAACTCCTACACATAAAAATATCTTGGTATCTGTTATGGTTCCAAGAAAGAGAAAGCTGATAGCTTAGTTGTGTCCTAAGTGTTGTTTAAGGGGGAGGGCAAAGTGATTTGAGGGTGCCTGGAGGAATTCACTCCCTTGGCATTAGTTAGTTAGGCCATGTGGTTGTGCTCTTGCCCTAGGACTTGCTTTTAACTTGGGTTTAAAGTCAAGATTAAGGTTAGAACTCTGAGAATGAGAAATCCAGGACACCTGGTGGGAACAGGGGTGAAGGAGCTTGCCAAAGGAAAGAATGGACAACTATGAGAATTATTCCCTGTGTAGCCTTTACCCTTGGAGTTTGGGGTGTGCTAAGGCATAAGTTGCAGCCTGGAGTTAGGGTAAGGTGGTGTTGGTGACAGTGGGGACTGTCCCTACCAGAATTTATATAACTCGGGATCAGTCTCACTTCCCTGTCATGTCACATGCAGCACTGAGCCTGGCTCTGCATGACAGGGGCAGAAAGAATGAACAAGAGCCTGATAAATATGCTGTGCCTCCACTGTTGTCTTCAATGCTGGGGGGAGGTTCCTGCCTGTTAAAAAAAATTAAAACTGCCATTGATCCCAACTAGTCCACCAACACCTACTGAATTCAGACCTGTCAGGGTAGACTGAGGTCATAAAGGAAACAGAAAAAGGTGTGTTTGCAGAGAAGAGTCATACCATTTAAGATACAGTAGGTTTTTTTTAAGAATTATGTATGTATGACTTCATGATAACAAGTGTACTGAAGTCAGCAGCATTAGGAGTTGTACAGTTTTCCCAAAGCAAAAAAATAAATACAGTAGCTCTGTAGTATCACAGCAGAATTTTGTGTTCTGACTAACAATCTATATTCTTAAAAAGCAGTAACCCCTACTTAGAAAAATTCCCAGTGTATGTAATTACAGCACCAGATAGCTTGTGAAAATAGTAAATTGGATTTAATATTAGTAATAAAAAAGTATGCATTGCAAGTTTATTGAAATATTTCACTGCATTGATCAGACTAGAGCTCTGTACCTATAAAGAAACTCCAAGTAAATGATGACATTGTGTTGCAATTATGTCTGAGATGGCTGTGAATGCATTTGAGGTAGCTGGTATGAAGATGTAGAAGCTACAGACACTCAAACCCCTCTGTCAACACGTGTACACCCTCTCCTGCTGTCAGTCCAGTCTAGATCAGTACACAGGTTGTCAGCACAGAGACATTTATAAGAACAGAAGCTGTAAGTGATGATGTTTCGGAAGAAGATAAAATCTGGAATCACTACAACAAAGTTGATGGGTTTTATCAAGTTCAGTAGAGATACTAAAACTTGTGATTTTTGAATATTACATGGGCTAGGTAAGAAATCTTGTAATATATCTCTACCTTTCTGTAACTGCTTTTGTACTCTTCTTAAAACAAATACTAAAGCACTTATTTCCATAATGAGTATGCAGGGAACTACATAAAACCCGAGAGTTACAGCAAAATAGAAAGACTTGTGTTATAAAAGAGAAGAAAAATCTGAGTCTTTATTAACAGAAGACAATGGACTCTTGTTTCCTCCTCTATAAAGTTTCAGTGCTACTTTGAAACAAATGTAGACCTTAATTGTAAAAGATCAATGTTATTTATTGAGCATTGTATAAAAAATGCTTGTACCTTTGAGATTGTGTTGTGATATCACCATAGGAAGAGTCTCCTCCAAGATTCTCTAGAAATGGAGAATATAGTGAGAGGTGAGAAGACTTGACTGAATTATTCACAGTCAAGAACAGCAATATATGCAGGTGTATAATGTTTAACCTTGAGTTTCTGTTTGATTTCTCTTTCTCAAGTAAAGAAAAAGTATCACTTATGTAGTAACTAATCACTTAGACATGAGTGTTTCCTGCTTATGGAAATTTTACATAAAAATGAAAGCACTTCATCCTGCGCTGCTTTGCATAGCCATCATCATCTTTACTGAATACTCAACAAAACGTTTTACAAAAAACGTTCACATTTCATATACATTAGAAATGTTTAAAACCTGTGATTGGGACTTTGGAAAAAGAGAGAGCTGGTCTTTAAGACATTTCATAGAATCATAATTGTAGAATGTCCTGAGTTGGAAGGGACCCATAAGGATCATTGAATCCAACTCCTGTCCCTGTATATGACAACCCCAAAATTCATACCATGTGTATGAGCTTCTGAAGACTTACATTTATCCTGGATGGAGCTGCAGCTACAGCATAGCTTACAAAACTATTTGCCTATAGCATCTGTTTTTACAACAGGGTCCTTATTTTCTGTAGCCGTGGGACTATTTTACAAAGGCTGTTCCTTTCTGTGTCAAAAAT
Source organism: Patagioenas fasciata (assembly GCF_037038585.1). Taxonomy (NCBI): domain Eukaryota; kingdom Metazoa; phylum Chordata; class Aves; order Columbiformes; family Columbidae; genus Patagioenas; species Patagioenas fasciata. The sequence goes on along the minus strand of NC_092526.1, from coordinate 28,755,868 downwards.
ATTTTTTAATTGTTTACATCCAAAAATATGTTTCTTCTTCTTCCTGTGTAGTATGAAACAAAAATGGTGGAATAGAAAGCAAGAATTCAAGGGGGTAAATATGAACATTATCGGAAGCCACTACATTGTTCTTCCATTCATGTCTAATCAAGTATCTACCGGTTTATAAACTCATTGATGGCAAGATTGCCTGTATATTTCTTTGACCAAACACAGTTTTGTGAAGTTTCACTTGCACAGTGATCCAACTGCTGGTGAAGTGGTCCTGATGTGAGAATGCCTGGGCTCTTGCAGAAGGTCTCTGCCCGAGACTGAGTGCCACAGACGTTCGTGGTTCATCTCTAGACCCTTCACTAGCACCTTCTACCTCTACTCGCAAAAGGACGGCTTGTGCTGACGTTAATGACTTCGTGTGTGTGATTAGCCATTAATGGAGCAGTGTTAGGGTAGGCAGGCAGGCATGAAGAGAAGTCAGAGAAACTGTTTGCTGTTAGCAGGCCCATGTTTTTCCTAGTGATGGACACCCCCTCCCAGCCTAGTAAAGCTTCCCTGGCTGTCCCTGCTTGTCCCACTATAGGGCTGGAGCCAGTACTGTGGAGGTGAGTCCTTCTGCCCTCTACTGCTGGAGGAAGAAAATAATGTAAACAGCATAAGGATGAGAAACTTGACTCAGTTTGCAGGGATTTCATTCCAAAAAGAAGCTGAGAAACTTGTGAAAATGGGAAAAATCTTGTAAGTTATCAAATGCATCCTTTATGCGATGCTGAGTGAGATTTACCCATGAGCCTCGCTATTAAAATCAGTAAAATTAAAATACTCTTCCCGTTTACAAGCCTGTAGAATTAATACACAGTCATTGAAACTGTCTGTGATGGGAAAAGCTAAACAAGCTCATATAAAGTTAAGTGAAGCCATATCTGAAATTTCAGTTGCATGGCAGAGAATTGATTCATAGTTGTGATTTAATCAGATGAGAGGTGTATGGTAAGCTCGTAACCTAAAAATGACATCCGAAGTTAAGCCAGTTAAGAAGGAATCAGAATAATCAATATAGTCAAATCAGTACGGAATAAATGAATTCACAGCCATGTGAATTAATCTCTACAACTTTGCAAATGCTAGTGTGTTTAGAATTGTTGATTCAAAGGTTCTATTCAAGTATAAGAAATCCGCTGGAATTGCCTAGATTCACGTATATTTTTATCCCACAAGTGCTGAGTAATTGTCATTTTTAGGTTTCCAATTTATCTAAACAAAAAAGACCAAAGGGATCAAGAGGAAGATAAGACTGTGAGCTATTGACCATTCTCATCCTCCTCTGACAAAGGAACATTTTTTATTTGGGGCAATTAAAGGATTCTGTTAAAATTGCTGATACTTAAACTTATCAGATCCTATGTGATAATATGCTCTGTTATTCAGAACATCTTAGTGTTCCCGCTGTAAGAACATGTACAGTTTCACTGGAGTATTTCACTGCTGGGTATGAAGTTGCTTAGACTAAGTACTGATTAAGTAGCTGAATTTTATCCGGTATTTTTTAAATTACCAGCTCATAATAAACACTTTCGAATTGGAATACTGTGCCATTCTATCCTGTTGGTTAACTAGTTGCTTTCTGGAATCTATATTTATGTAAAAAAGTCTATGACAAAAAAAGCATCAATACGTAATTTAACTTTTGCATCTGTATCATACTAAGCCTGCTGCAAGAGGATCCCCAGAAGTCCATAACTATCAATAGCAAAGTAGTTCCATGTTGTTCATGACTGACGCGTGAAGGCACCTTAGCTCCTTGCTAATTAGAGAAACCTTGCAATTCATCAGTGAAAAGTAGCTGGAAAGCCTATGTAAGTTAAGAGAGAGAAGTTCACATAGTTTATGTAAATCAAACAGATTTTTTGCTAGAAATTGTTAGAGACATAAAAATAACAACCTGGAAAAATTAAGCTTTGAGGCTGCCCTTATTGGCTATATAAATAATGCAGCTTATAGCTGTGTTCAAAGAATGATGGACATGAAACTAATCAGCATGCGCAAAAAGCAAATAATTGGCACCGGAATTTGGTAACTGAATTGTGCATAAATTCCTGTTACACCTGAGCTAAGGGAAGCTCTCAAATTGGACCTTCTAGGACAGGGAACTGCTAGAGAGAGTCCAGCACAGGGCAACAAAGATGATGGAATGGGGCATCTCCCATGTGGGGAAAGGCTGATGGAGCTGGGTCTCTTTAGCTTGGAGAAGAGGAGACTGAGGGGTGACCTTATTAATGTTTACAAATATATAAAGGGTGAGTGTCACGAGGATGGAGCCAGACTCTTCTCGGTGACAACCAATGGCAGGACAAGGGGTAATGGGTACAAACTGGAACACAAGAGGTTCCACTTCAACTTGAGAAGAAACTTCTTGTCAGTGAGGGTGACAGACACTGGAACAGGCTGCCCAGGGAGGTTGTGGAGTCTCCTACTCTGGAGACATTCAAGACCTGCCTGGACACCTTCCTGTGTAACCTCATTTGGGTGTTCCTGCTCCGGCAGGGGGATTGGACTGGATGATCTTTTGAGTTCCCTTCCAATCCCTAACATTCTGTGATTCTGCGAACAGATGGATGCTGTGTATGCTGCTACCCATCATTGACAAAGTTTTTGAAGGTGAGTTTGGTCCATGGCTTTCAGTGCTCTTAGCCTAATTTCCTGCATAAACCAAAAATTACTTCTAAAAGTGATTCTCTTGTGATAGCTACAGACATTTTTACAACATTTGGATGTTATACAAGAAACAGCCAATAATGTAGAAAGGTTGCAGTGCTGTGGGTTCCTGTAACTTTGTGTATCTCTCTGGCAAAGCTGGTTTGCCATTATTTCAGCTGTTTAAATCATCTGATCTCATTTCTATTTCAGATACACCTGAATGCCCTAAAGCAGACATTTCTGAGGAGCAGTTGGCTTGGTTAATAACTTTGCTAGAATACAGGTGTAGTATGTGGTAGATGAGCGCAAACTATCCAAAAAGTGATAGGCAAGTATTGAAAGGTATTGCCACTGTGTGACAGTTGCACTCTGTGGTAAATTGTCCAGATATTTTAATATTTTGATTATTTAAAAGTTAACCTTTTTCAATGTTTAAAAGCACCTCGTAAGTTTTAGCTACAGCAAATTAAAAACTGCCAAGTTAATGAAGATGTGGGAGTGTAACAAAATCAACAACTACATAAGACTAATTTCTGACTGTAGCCAGTGATTGTAATGTTGATATGGAATTCTCTTTGTCTCTGCTTCTGTGCTGGGCAGTCACTCCTATCTCCTTTCCCTTCATGCAGAATACTTATATTTCTAGCTTTTTTCCAGCTTTAAAAGGTTGAGCAGCAGTGGTTTAAGCTTTCCAATACCTGAAACCAGAGCTTGTTTTTCAGCACACTGATGAACTGATTCCAAGAAACGAGGTTATTGGACATAGGCAAATAAAAAAAAAAATCGATTACCTTTGGTTGGTCAACTATAAGCCTTCGTTTCGATGTGCTTGATCAACATAGAAGGGGAAACACTGCTGATGTTAATTTGGACAGATCAGAGCATCTTTCTGTGCTTTTTACAAATATTAATGAAACTAGAGAAGAGTATATTATGTTTTGTGGCACCCCCACTTCAGACAAATGAATAAATTTTGCTGTCGTGTTTGTAATCAGGTAATGTAATCTAAGAATGTTTAGGTTTTTTTTTTTTTTAGAGTTGCAAATTCAGTATTGCTTTATAGCTCAACATGCTGTATAATGAACCATTATAGACAGAGCACTGTTTTCTGCAGACACATCATCCCTCTTGTTTGAGCAGTGCCACGGACAGAGCCACACGAATTGTTTTTATATTGGCTCACCACTCAGTCTGGGTCTGGCAGGTGTGACATGATACAAATACGGTTAAGTGACTTTCAGATAGAACCAAGGCCCAGAAGCCGGCTGTGTGCTTGCCCAAGCAAGCCTGGCATGGTGCAGAGCCTGCTCAGGTGGGTCTGGGCTGCCTTCCCAGAACAGGAGCGAGGGGAACGTGGTGCAGAGACGGAGAGTTGGCCTCTCCATGGAGCTCACCCAGGTTCAACAGGGCTCGTTGGCCTCAATTTGATGCCAGCCTTCCTGGATGTGCCCCAAGTCGTGCTTTTGTGCCTCTGCAAATAAAGCTTCCTGGACCAGTGACCGTAAGGTGGAAGCTTCTTAGTTGGCTGAAACCCAGCTTGGTAGTCTATGAATTACCTGCCATTACTCACTGTTCCAGTCCCTTATGCTCTTGGTTGACAGAGCTGACTGTATTTTCAAGTAAGCAAAAGAATTACAGGAAGGTAACACTGGCAATCCTTCTGCAAGGATATGAAATGTTAATAATATCAGGAGATAAATCTGGGTATAAGAGAGACAGTGCCAAGAATTCCTAATATCGAGGTGGTTTGTGATAATAGTTTTGCAGTGCATCATCTGTGTGGGCTTTGAAACCTTCATAAGAAGACCCTACATTTGAACAGAATAATTCCTTAGTTTTTCTTTACTGAGGCAGAAGAGCGTACACCGGCAAGACTGGAAGACTGCTGGTTGGTGATAATATGATAAACAAGGCCCTGAGCAATCTCTTCTAACCGGACGTGCTTTCACCAAGAGGTTAAACTAGACAGTTTCTGGAGGGTCCCTTTATTCTACATGATTTTATAGCCAAACATAAAGGCTGATGGCAATTTCTCTGTTCATATATGACATATATTTTACATATTTCACATCTAGTATATTCTACCAATTTCTTGCACCAATTGTTGTTCTCATGTTTCAGAATAGGTGGCTACTGGTGCAGTGGATGTTAACCAACACACTGTTTTTATCAAATTCTTTTACTCCGGGGTGTCAATATGGGTAGTGTTTAGATAATATGAAATTTCGGTAAACATCTTACAAAACTTCTCTGATTTTCACCAGTTAGCACTGGCAAACCATATTCTGTAATTCTGATTCAGGCTCATAGATGGCATGTGAACACCCAGTTAACTGTGATGTGGTGACTTAGTTTGGCACGAGACAAAGTTTTTCTCTCAGGAAGTGAATGAAGGATGTTTTAAGCAGTCCCTAGCAGAAAAAGCAAAATACTGATTGGTCACAAGTTCTCTGTGACAGCTGACAGGCAAAAGTAGTGTGCCAGAGTAGAAGTGATGTATTTTGAACAGTGATGACATGTTGAGTTAGAACATAAGGCAAACAGAATAACAACAGATTGATTGAGAGGGTGAGTGGAAATGTGAAATTTGTGAGAGAGGATGAGTGTTGTGAAGTGGCCTTGATCGCATGCCCGATATGTTTGATTGCTGTCTCTGCAGGCCTGGTGCCATTATCTTCAGGTAGAAAAAAATCTGCATAAAAGATATTCAGTTTTCACTTTTAGCAGTCATGTAATACTGCTCTAGCATCCCTGACAAGTAAAGAACCAAAATGCTTCAAAATGTGAAACTTCCTTTAAGAAGTGTAATGGGGCAGATGAGGGAAGGATTCCTTAATTAGAGATTGAGAAAGAAATGAACCCAAAGTCAAGTATTTGCTTGCAAGCAAGCCCATCTGGGTCAAAGCAATGCAATATATCTGTGTTTTATATTGCTATGAAGCAGAACTTCCCACTGGAGAAGATTTTCCCTCTATATCTAACAGTTTGCGTGACAGCAATTGTATGAGCTGGGTTGCAGTTCAGATGAATAATAATCATCATGATATAATGATGGGGCAGAAGGCTCATGACCTCCCAGGATTAATGTGACTTTGATAACCTAACGTAAATATTACCAGAATTAGTCAGGCATTTCCCAAGCATTTATCTGCCTTTAGGTAACAAATTTACTGATTTATACATTTCCAGGTTGGACTTGCTCTTCAAAGGTTTATTCTTCTTTATGTTCAAGGTCAGGTGAAAACCTTGATGGGCCATGAGAGGTTGGCACTGATGACACCTTTGGTTTAAATGAAAGGTTATAAGTATGATTTCTTTCGATCCAAAGTCTTGCTGACTCCATAGTACATGCACAGTGTCAGTAGCTACTTACAGTATGCACATGGGTCAAAATTAAGTACTGGTAGTTTATTGGAGGGAGAAATTTGGGAACTTACTATATTCTGAAATGAGAGATTTATATAGAAATGTCTCCTGCTGCTTTTTGTTCCTGCCTTTTGTGTGGAGCTCTAAACAAAACAAATAGTGCTCCTTTAGTATGGTCTTCCACCGATTTTTTTTTTTTTCCTTTTTTTAAATTTTTTTTTCTTAATTAGGCTGTTTCTCTAATGGTTTTCAGTCTCTTGGCTATTTGCTTTTGACAGACACTGTCGTAAGCTGCCATTGCAGAATACTGTTCTCAATATTGTGCAATTAATGGTGGTTTCTGCAAGTAAAATGTTGAAAGCCAAGACACAGACAACTGCCCTTTCCTTGCTGCCTCTTTACAAGGGATTACCAGTGTTAAGATCTTGTATCTGTGCCTAGATATGGCTATATATATATATCTCTATACAAGGATGTTATTTTACGTCCTTTAGTCTTCATGGGAAGAAATCCCTGTTGCAATGATCCCGCTCTGGGTCAGGTTCCAAATGAGCCAGCAAAGAAAACCGCGGTGTCGGTGATGTAACGAGTGCTTAGTACAGAACTTTGTATTAGTCATGTTACAGCAAAATCTACCGTGTGCCGTAGTGTCCTGGATAGATCTCATGAAAAATTAATCTGCAAACATTCTTGGGCTCTGCAGAAAAAGTAGCCCAAATCATGTTTCTCATGAGAAAATTATCTAGTTTAAGAATTTAAAAAGACTTACCCGCTACTGTTACCTGATTCCATGATGACTGTGAAACAAATGAAGACTAGTTGTGAAGCAAACTAAGTGTTGAGTATCCAAAACCCAATTTTCCATGGGAAATACAGATTCTGTGCAGCGTAATTGCGACAAAGGTACCTGCTATGCTGCCACTACGAATGCTGTTTCCAGTGTGCTTAAGATGCAAATATGTTATGCTGGGTGCTACGTGCTTCAGAGTAATTTTTTATTTTATCACTTTTTGTATAGTAACTTTAATTTCGTCTAACTGAAAGCATCAGTTTACTGCAAACTGAAGTATATTTCTTATTACAGTTTTGCTGTTTTCATAACTCCAGAGTATAAATACAGTGAAATGTTTCATAATGAATACTATGAGAATGTCTTGGTTCTAGTTTTGAAAACTGATTAACAAGCATTTTAATTAAGAAAAAGGGGGGAAAAATTCAATTAAAATTGAGGCACTCCATAAATTATGTCTTTTTTTGTTTTTTCAAATAATACATACAGTTCTGTAATATAGCAGGACAATGTAATGAAACTCTAAAAATATAGCATGCCAGAAGCAGATTCTAAAACTTATCTAAAAAATTATAAACATATAATTTAATTAAGAAACTGGGAAAATTAACTATTGGTGGACTTAGTCATAAAATAACTATATACAATTTAATCAAAAAATTCTGTTATATTCTTCCTGTTTCATGGAATTTCATTTTTTATTAATTCAGTTAGCTGTCCAAGCTTACTGACTTTTACTACAACCTGGTGTCAAATTCAGTAAGGAGAACTGAATATAGTCTTTGCAAACCAATAAGAGAATTTGGTACTTAGTGTAAGAAAGAACACTTTTGGATACTTTTGTGGGATCTTAAAGCAGCACAGACTGATCTAGATCAAATTAGTGGTACTAGGACTTGACCAGTCCAGAATCTAAGGAGGAAATATTCACAAGGTTTTTGTTTGTTTTTAAATTGGAAGATAGGAACATTTTTAGTCTACTGTACGAACAATTCACCAGCCCCAAGATTTCTAGAAAGAGATATACTTGAAGAAGGCCATCTCCACAACAGGAGACTAGGTTTAAATGTGTTTTTGAAATAGATAAGAAGTCTGGAACTCAGTGTGCATTCCTAATGTGCTAATCGTCACTTCTTGTTTATTTTAGGATCTATTTCCCTCAGGTTCTTTCCTTGTAGATGTCCCATTTTCAATAAACTGCATTATGTTATGAAGGCCTTATGGGTTGAACTCCCTCAGTTAATAAGTTTCGCTAAGAAACAACTGCCTGCAACTCAGGCTTGTTGTCATTCACATATTAACAGGACAGTGAAAATTAACTTCTACTGCAAAGGGGTGATTTCTCCTGAGTATGTAAAATCAGTAATTACCCTGGTGAAGAGCTTTTGAACTCTGTTCATTAAAGAGTAAAACCAACTCTTCCATTCCAAAGAAAAAAGCTTTTGAAGAAGTTTGGGAATGTCCCAACACAGATCAGAATAGATTATTTTCTTTAGAAACTGAAATTTTTATAACTTGAGAGAGATGTTTCTGACCAGGTCCAGTCTGGATCAGTATTTTCTTCAGCTCTTCACTGTGAGCTCCCTTCTCTCCATGCACAATTTAACTTATACTGAGCTCCATCAGTCTCTCCATATGCAGTTCATAGATAACCTATATCTGTGTCTGTCCCCAGCTTGGTTTTAGTTATCTTTATATTAATATGTATAAGTGTATATGTAAATTTTGCACCATTTTCCAAGCAGTTATTCAGCTTAGTAGGAGGAGCTTAAAGAAGGGAGGCCCTAAAGTTGATTTGTGAGCAGGACACCTCTGCATCTTCAGGTGTTTTAAAGTCTACACCTCATGGAAATAAAGCGATTCTGTAGAAAATAAAGCAATTCTGTAGTCACAGAAGGAAATTAAAGGAGAGGGATGCAACAAGATTATCTAGTTAAAAAAAAAAAAGGTAAGAAAATTTAATTGTTTTATAACAAGTATAGATAAAAGGCTCAGATCAGCTAAGGAAGGGTGAGGAAGAGGAAAGTGGTTGGGAAGAGACTAAGAGATCTGAGAACAAGAGAGCAGATTAAGCAGTCAGAAGGCAGGAAAAAGAAACACTTCTGAACTGGAGGTGGAAACAAAGAAGGAAAAGAAGGAAAAGAAAATGAAAGTGTTAAAGAGGCAACAAAACTGTGAAGGGGGATGAAACGCAGTTGTGCAAGGAAATATGGAAGAGAATGATATATTGCAGGGATGAGACAAAATATTTTAACGGAAAATCCAGAGAAGGGGCTGAAATGGGACTAAGAACAGCTCATTGAATAATTCCCCTTGCTCTCCTTTCATAGGAATCTGGGAAACATGCTGATGTGATTTGACTTTAGTCTATTTGTGTCTGAGCATTTCAGAAAGTATGTGGTTACAGATCAAAGGTAACTCCACACCACCCTATCAAAATATTGCACCAAGTGCTTGGACAAATTCTGTTGTTTTGTGGGAGTCCACAGTCTATTAGTGCTGCAGAGGATGTAAACAGGCTTTTTTGTTGTTGTTGTTTTATTGTGTGGATTATTATGTACCCTGTGAAAACCTTGTTGCTTCCATAGTGAGAATGGTCCAAGTAGAAGAGATGGAGCAAGGAGTTATGAGTGTTAATTAATTTGGGGTGGACTCCTGGAAAGTGATGGAGGAGGTACAGTAAGATCTGGAAATGTCAGAACTGAAAAGCAAAAGGAAAGGAGAAAAATCATGCAGCAATAACATTTCAGAAGCATAATGTATACTGGTAAAAAGATGGTACAGCACAGACTTGAAGCCATGTGTAGTTGTTTTAGGGGAGGGAAATGAAAGCACAACAAGATGGTAATAAGCAATTACTGGGAATTTAATTCCATTCTGTGTTTCTTCTACACTTTAAAATGATAAAACACACAAGGCAAATCAGTGGAGGAGAAAGTCAATTACAGTAGCAAATCAATTAGGGTAAAAAGTCAAACCAATCAAAACTGTAAGGTAACTAATGAAGGACAATTAACAACAATAAGTGGATCCAGCACTGCTCAGATTCAAAAATGAAAGACAGACACAGAAGTGGCATCAAGCTCTAGAGGCTGCAGAAGGTGTTTTATTAAGGAGAAAATATGCTCTTTCTATTTCGTGAACTTTAATAGTCAACTTTAGAAATACCAAGGTAAGGAAAAATTACTTTCTAAGCTTCCATTTTTCTACTGATATTTACTGTTAGTGGAGTAGTGAGAGACTAGTGTCCCATTTGTTGTCTGTTACCAATCTGATGGCTGAGAAAAACCTGCTTGGTGTGCCCCACTGACATCTGTGGGCTTTGGTTAGACCCCTAACCTCTTTGAACCAGCTGTATTAAAGTATTTAAGATTAGATGTCCACACCAGAAGTTACTTTACCTCTGAAGATGAAGGACACAGAAGATGCATAATGTCATAACAGGGCAGCTGTGTACCTAAAATTACACATTGCAAACACTTCACAGGAAGGAGAGTGTCTGTATGCCACTGTCAGTCTTAAAAGTTAGCTAATCGTGCCTTGGCTTGTATATGAATGACTCGTGTCTGCCTTTGTTGATTCTTATCTAAACATTTTTACATTGAGATCCTTCCTAACACATGTGAAGGACCAACGACCTTTTTGGTAGAGGAAAAAAATAAAAAAGTTTGTTGCAAAAGAGTGGAGATTAGCAATCCAAACTGTACTGCTAATGGTGTTGACATATTTTATAGATTTCTATTCAGTCTCTCCTAGTACTCAACATTCTTCCTTATACCAAAGCACACTTTATTCTAAGTTGTCCCCACAGAGAACAGCACTGCTTGATGTATTCAGAACTAGATTGGCTAGATGATCTTAATTCAAGAAAGTACTGAATTTGTCTGTGGTTCATCTATAATGCACTAAAAGGAAAATTCCCCAGCTAGACAAGTAAACTATTAACTCATAAATCTGTGTTGTAATTTGTGTATAGTAATAACTTACCTTTAAGTAGGATTGAAAATATGTGTGGAGAACATGAATCGATTTAGAAATAATTGGTTCTTTTCAAACAGAGGGACAAATTGCAAAGCTGGGTTTACCGGGAGAGGTCAGACTTCTGCCCATGCGAAGGGCACTCTGCCCATCATCGGCACACTGAAGCTGTAAATGCCGCTGCAGCAGCTGCTCGGAAACAAATTTTGAGGTTAATGCTTAGGATAAGATAAATTCAGATGTCTTTCTCCCAGCAGATACTATTGAAAAGAGAGATAAGGTGATGGACATTGTAAAGGAAATATTTTTTCATGTTTAATTGAGTTTCCAATGATACCAATAACTGTATTTTTGCCTAAGAAAATTTTGACACAAAACTGTTTCATTAGTTGGTCTGTCCATGTGCCTGGTGTGGAAATACTCAGAGGTGTTGAAGTAAAAGCTAGTTATTTTTACCTGTAACCCTATTTATTCCTCAGAAACCCTAACCTTTTTTGACTGAGCAATACCTATTTTATCCCTAAGCCGCAAAACAGATCAGTTAAAGCTATAATAAATAATTATACTGTAGGGCTATAAATCTGTACATAACACACGTTGTAAGTGTGTTCAAGTAGTTACTGTGCTGTAATAAGCCTGGTAGCTCTGGTCTTTGCAGTTCTTTGTTGTGCATATTATTTTGGTGTCTCAAAAATGCTTTGCTCTTGTGAAGTGGATGTTATTTATCTGGAGTGTTTTACCTGTCTAAAGCAGCCAGCAACCTGCTTTTTTAGTACAGAAGTTGTGATGTGTTGAGGTTCTTTTCCCTCCTGGCCCTGCTGAACGGAGTCTGCTGTGGTGGATCAGGACTGTTCTCGATTTTCCTGTCTGCTTACTTAGCTAATTAAAATAACAAATCTTCACAGCTGTCTGCTTTAGATTCAGTCTTATCACCATAAACTAATTAAAATAATGCAACTGGTTGCAACTCATTAAATATCAACTATACTTTTCATATAATTACAAACCTTAAAAAAAATAGAACAAAAACTTGGTTCCTCTGCTCTCTCTTCCTTAGCTAATTGCAACTGTTTTCTTAAGATGCCTACACGTTAACTTAGGTATTCATCTGTGTTATTTTGTTGGGTTTTTTTTCCTCTGTGTTCTTTCAATTGTATTTTTGTAGCCTCTCACTGCATCTTTTCTCAAGTCACTCTTAAGGTTTCTGAACAGTGAACATCAAAATACTCAGGGTTTCTACTCACTTTAGTTGGGCACCCTACAGAATGAATGCTTGTTCAAAGCTTTGAAGTCAACTTAGTGGACTGGGGAAATTGCAATTCTAGACAATATTTAAGTGGTGGCTTAATTTTGTTTCCCAGCAGCATATTTATTCATGTGTTTTAATATGATACTGAATTGAGATTGTAGTCTTTATGTAAAATTATTTCTGAAATGAAAGAGATGGAGTTTTCTTACTGTACAGAGAGTAAAGATCCCTAAAATGAAAATAATAAACTTTGTTTTATTGGAATTTTTTGCATCCAAACTAATGCATGTCACCTAAAAGCCATGGGGATGCTAATGTAACTGATTAGGCATGCCTGTGTTTTAATGCTCTGCTTATAAAATAGCAAGAACTCAGTGCTACTATTTAAAAAAAAATTCTTTCCACCAATTTTACCAGGGATTTTTCCTATACCGTAACTTAATATTCTTCTCAGGGAATAATGTTTCTACACACTTTTGAAGCAAGTCTAATCATTTATTTACTGCAAGACCTTCACTTTTAATTAGGTCTTTCCTGTCTCTCTTTTCTTTCTTTTTTTTCCGGGATAAATATTCCTTACACTGTTCTGTGCTGAACTCTACTTCAGTTTTGGCAGACCTACTTTTAACAGGCTTTCTTACCTCTTCAACACCTGACAGACATTTCTTCAGGACAAACAATTAATAACCTTTCTATTTTCTTTGTTCTATTTTTGCCCATTCACTGCTATCCAATTCTAAAACAGACCCTGGCCAGAAAAATATGGACAATAAACGTAAAGTAAATCCAGGGTTCAATTTGTTCATCCCGGGTGTTGTCTGTCTTCAGATCTGAAATTTCTTTGAAAGCCTGAGGCAGAAACTTCTCACACCTCTGTGCAGCAAAAGCAGTAAGAATTGATCATTTTGCTTATCTCTGCACATCCTTCACTGCAGCTAACACCACCTAATAATCGTATACAGGGTTATTCCATAATGTTCTAAAATGCTTCCTCAAGGAAGATACCTTAACATGGTTCCCAATTGTTCTTCCTAACAAGGATCTCTCTCTGAATTGAGTTCTGCAGCTCGTGGTTGCATTTCTTTGCTCTGTGCTTCATAAATGGCATGTAGGCTGGTGGGATGGGAGCTGCACTTGCAAACAGCCAGTTACACAGCTCCCTGCCCATTCGTTAGCATAAATACCTGCTTTGTATCCTTAATTAAGGCAATTTTCCAGGCAAGTTTGGCATGTGCTTTCCTCTTTGCAGACATAATTGCATGTTGCTGATTATGTAAACAATTTGCTATTTTGACATCCCTTGTGTATGTGCATTATTAGAATCCAATGCTTTTAGCCATACATAGTTGGAAATGCAAGATAAAATGAGGTATTGTGTCTTTTTGCCTTCTAGTATTGAATGGGAGATGAAGAAGCTGAAGTGAGTTATAAAGTACAAGGAATATCTTCTAAAGGAGCAGTTCCCAAACTTTCTTGCTTTGTTCTACATTCTTAAAGCTTGTCTCTCATTTCATTCCACTTTTGTCTTCAGCGGACTTGTGTTTTTGTGTTCTCTACTAAAATAAGTGCTACAGAAAGCCTAAACTGTTCAATTTATAACATCCTTTTTAAACGTTGCAGGTACAAAGACAATATATCAAAGGGAAACACAATAAAGCAGGCATTATTATTAATGTTTTCCATGTTGCTTAGATTATAAGAAACAATCAAAATTCTATAAGTGACTTGCTCTCTTGCATTATGCTGCTGAGCTACAATAATGGTTTGCTTTTTTAAGTTACTTAATTTATTTGAGCTCCCTGCCCATTCTTTAGTACAATATCAGTGAGCGGACATCAAAGTTCACCTTGCTTATTCTTGACAAAATTCAAATGAAGAGAAAAACAATGATTTAAAGTAGCACCTGGGGAAATCAAAGCCTACTGCTAGCAGGAGGCGTGCGCTTGCTCCACAGTTGCTTTTTGTCAGTTGGCATATTGGTAAGCTTGAGTTAAGGCTGGTTTACTTCTTTTCAGTTGTGAATAGGGCATAGAAAAGCCAGTCTCAAAGAGAAATGTGGAGCTTAAGGATTCAGTCAGACACCAGACAGAGCTCATTCCTTCACCACAGAAAGTTGCTAAGCTGTGCCTTGTTGGATTTGAACTGGAGTTCATCATTGCGTGACAGTTCAATCAGAAGCTTTCTTCCCTGGGTTGCGAAACCAGGTGGCAAAATGTCTTCTGTGAAATCTAGACCTCTGATCCAACTTTGATTTTTTTTTCACTGTCAGTACAGTATTCATTGAATTCTGTGCCCAAATTCAGGTGGCACTTTTATTTGTTGGCACACATATGCATAAACCTGATACATCAATATAAATAGTTACGTGGGGTATATTTTCTCTATTTCCTTTATGTTTTAAAAATTACACTATCTCGAACACAGCCCCTGTTTTGTCCCAAATATTAAAAGGTGTAACTTTCAGTCTGGTTTTCTGGTGTACTCAGTTCAAACAAGCTGTTCTCAAAGCAATCCGCACATTCAAAGCTGAAATCACCATGAAAAGCTTTACCTTGGAAAAAGATAAAGCAGACCTGTCAGAGCCAAGTCATTGCCTTTCCACGTGAGAGCGATCTCTCTTGTGCTTGGAGATGACCGTGACTGAAAACAAAAGTGAGTGTGTCACTTGTGGTTTAATTACATTTTCTGCCTTTTCACCCTGATCTGGAATGACTTTCAGATTGATGGGCAGTTTGGTGCAACCTGCAGTTTCTGAAGGATGCTATAGAGGAGGACTGAACTTGGCACTGGCAATTGAGTTTTTGTCAGAAATTCACTGTTTTCCCGAGCGTTGTTCACGCTCTATCACAGGAGGCACCTCTCCATCTGTGCCTTTCACCAAATGCTCCAGTAAACTAATGAACTTTGCTTTTTCCTTCCCCTATCATTGTACATCTTAATACATCTTCAAAAATCAGAAAGTCCCCAACTCCAAATGCAAGAGGCAGAAAATTAGTGCTATCAGTATTTGTGTATCTTTATGATGAGTAGTTACTCTGTCTCATATGTCCCATGTGTCTGCATTTGAGAAGCTACGATTTGGTATCTCCTTCATGAACAGTTTAAGGAATAATGGAAGAAATTATTTAAGGAATAGCAACTGCATCTCAGGAGTGTCCTTTTGTGCAACTCTTCCAATTTGTTAGCTTTGGCAATTTCAGCAATATCAAGCTTGTGTTATAGGTTGCTTCAAAGAGGTTTTAAATAATGTGACCAAGACCTGATTTTTTGCATTTTGTTCAATTTTCTTCTCAAAACATTCCACTCAATGTGGTTTTTATTTATTCTTTTAAAGACCTTTACTCTGTATGAGGATGCTCCTGAAGCAGGAAATGCTGCTTTGGATAACATTTCATGACAAATGATGCCCCAAGGCACTGGTTTGCTTTCTTCACCACTGCAAGGAAACCCAGATGATAGGGTTGGGGACATATTTTCTTACAATCTTCTGCTGTCTCATTTGTAGCAAGAAGCTAAGGACAGCACTGGATCTCCTTGGCTTTCTCATGAAGGCTGTGATTCACACAACCACCTTTTTCATCAAAATCCTTTCCATTTTCTTTCTACTTTTCCATTTAAGGTATTGCTACCAGTTGCAAATTACAATTACTTACATAAATATGAAATAGTTTTCATCTAGATCATATTTAGATCAATGGAATTTTTTGTGTAAAAGACTAAGATGAAAAAGACATAAATGTGTGTGAATTCCCTGTCTTGAGCTGAGACTTCAGAATCAATCTGGAACTGACCTTAAAGGAGCTAAGTACTTCACCTTTTCTTTTAATTTGAGTGATGAACCTTTCAATTAATAATGACCCTGAAGAAGACATGGGATGCTCAGGTTTACTGGAATATATTTTGTGTTCTGTGACTTTTGAAATATGGATTTAAAATAATAGATGGTACCTCTAACCTTATATGAAGTTTTGAATACAAGTCATATCAAAATCAATTGGGTTTTTGCTTGGTCTAGTACTGTAGTATACGTTTCACTTCCTTTTTTAAAAAAAAAGATACTGCAAACACCTCTGACATAGTTTACCCTCTCAATGATTTGTGCTAGGGAAAGAATGCACAGGGTTAAGAAAATGATAGCATCAGTTAGGTGATTCTTTGACAGTTATGTTTAATGCTACTAAAGCTTACTAGTTTACCTAATTTTGTATTTGTGTACTACAGTAATTTGGCACTTCAAATGGAAGACAATATCTAGAGGTAGATGACTATGTCATTAAAATGCTTTGTTTGTCTGCATAGTGGAGGGGACAGATTTCTTCGGGAAGCTGGGGGATATTCAGGCACTCTGAGTCCAAAATTTCTCTGTCTGATGGTCCCAGGAGCTCTTTTTAGGAGCCTCCCTTGGATGTCTCAGCTGTTGTGACAACTGTTGTGGCTGACTGTGCTTTATATCTACATGTGATTTCCCAAATACGATGTTTGCTTAAAACTTGATAGGAGCAGGACTACCCACGGCATTGTATTTTGCCATCCAGGATTTCTGCATGGTGGTGTTTCAAGTGCTTTTAACTAATTGTAGAAGAGAGATTGACAGTATATTACATTTCTTGATAAAATAGGTATATTTTTTACAACAGGCAAAGAGTTTTTCCCTAAGTCCTAATCTACTACTCCAGAGTTACTGCTGCTTGAAACTACATCAATGGCAATGCACTTCTATATCCTGTAGGTATGTGCTAGGAAAAATTTGGGCCCTTTGTAGGCATTTTTTTTTCTTCATAACTTTTCTTCTGACTTATTTTTTGTAAATAAGCTTTGTCTGCACAGGAGATGAGGTGTGCATCCCTGTACAAAGTCTTACAGAAGGGATGAGATGACCTGGGGTTGAGGCAGTGGTTTTAAAAAATCAGTTTCACATACGAAGCCAAGGTGCCTAAGGTAGAAAACCAATAAATAGTTTTATATACTGTCCATGGAAAAAAAAACAAACAAGTTAAGGGGCAGTTCTGCAATAACAGTCAGTTGTACGGTGCGTTCTCCCTGGGCCGTGTTGCTGTGTGAACACATTGTTGACACGAGGGAGGTGACAGCAAGGGAACATGAGGGATGTGTTGTGTCACGTGCCCTTGGCTTTCTCTGAAATAGAGGTG
This sequence comes from Patagioenas fasciata, assembly GCF_037038585.1. Classification (NCBI taxonomy): domain Eukaryota; kingdom Metazoa; phylum Chordata; class Aves; order Columbiformes; family Columbidae; genus Patagioenas; species Patagioenas fasciata. The sequence goes on along the minus strand of NC_092526.1, from coordinate 28,738,644 downwards.
CTGGCACTGCCTTCCACTGATCCTGTTGAAAGCTCATTCTGACAGATGCCAGGCCTAAACTCTTCTCTATATGTCCCCAAAGAGTCAATCAATAGGCTGCTGAGACATAATTATTTACCGACTGTTCTTAAATTGCTAACAAATCATGCAATTGTTCATTTCCACCTAATGCAAAAAGGGGAATAAAAGCCGTGTTGGCTGATACTAGTAACTCATAATGCCCAATTATAATTCACGATTGCAGAAAATTTCATAGAAAACCAGACTTTTCACAGCTCCAAAGTCTGAGAACACAAAGCTTTGCATAGAGACATTGACTATTCCTGCTTGCTAAGGTTATTTCCATTTTTCTGCTCAATTTATATAAATATTTTATATATACTACTGCAAATGTATTCTTGGTTTTCTTTCACAATTCCAGTGATGTATTTGACATGTAGGAGCATTTTCAATGTGAAAAACTTACAGCTCTAATCCTGTTCTCCTAATGTGCAGAATTTCACATGACAATTTCTGCCAGTGCACATGCAAGTCAATCACGTGATTTGAGACAGTTGGATTCTATACTAGCAGATCCAGGTACTGTATCTTCCTTTTATTGTTGGTTGATTACAAAACTAATTAGCAACAGATCTGTAAGAATTATTAAGTGTTCATAATGATGCACAAAAATAAACAAAATTAAATTAATTTTTTTTAAAAAGGGGGTGTAGGGCGGGGGTCTAATACTTTGTGGCTGTGCAACAGAAACTTCAGGTTGCCAGAGCCCCAAGGTAAAATTATTGTGCTTCCCTTTTCTTGAAGGGAACAAACCAGAAGACATCAGATGCCTCCAGATAAAACTAAAAATCTAAAATTGAACACCGTAACTAAAAGATGGCAAATAAATAGAGAAGATCCAGGTAATTTGCTCTGCAGATTGAATAAATCTGAAAAATGAACACATTCTCTCCTGATTGTGTCATAGCTAGTCAGTCCTCTAGCCCTGTTTTCTAGTCAAGCAACTTTCTAAGGCTTTGAATCACTTTAGGCAACTTTGACCATGAGCAAAGGTAAGCAATGTAGTAGTTAAAAAAAAAAAAAAGAAGCATTTTTGGCTGTTACACACAGTGGGCAGCTAGTAGGTAGGTATTAATTTGCTTGCCACCTTTGATGCGGTTGTTAGCCAAGAAATGGTGGTTGTCTGCAAGGGGCTGATCTTTAGCATCTGTAAATTGCTGTCCTTCAACTGTTTTTTCTACAGGAGTTTATACTTTTCACATCAGTGTTTTTCTGTCTTGAACTGAGATTTATCCCCATCTCAACAATTTAATCTCTGTCTGAAATTCTACCTTTACCTGATTTTTTTGGTGGTTCATATCTGCCCACTTCGTAACAGCTGGTTCCTTGAATCATAGAATAGTTTGAGGTGGAAGGGACCTTCCAAGCTCATCCAGTGCCACCCCTGCCATGAGCAGGGACATCTTCACCCAGACCAGGTTGCTCAGAGCCCCATCCAGCCTGGCCTGGGATGTCTCCAGGGATGGGGCATTCACCACCTCTCTGGGCAGCCTGGGCCAGGGTCTCACCATCCTCAGTGTAAAACATTTCTTCCTCCTGTCCAGCCTGAATCTCCCCTCATTTAGTTTAAAACCATCACCCCTTGTCCTATCGCAACAAGCCCTGCTAAAAAGCCTGTCCCCATCTTTCTGACAGGCCCCTTTTTATGTACGGAAAGGCTGCAATAAGGTCTCTCCGGAGTCTTCTTCAGGTTGAACCAACCCAGCTCTCTCAGCCTGTCCTCATAGCTGAGGTGTTCCAGCCTTCTGATCATTTTTGTGGCCCTAAGCATTTCAGCCAAGGTTATGCAAGTTCTATCACATGCATCTGAGTCCCTGTGGGGAAGGACACAGTTTCCTGGGTGCTAAGTGTCTTCCTATTGTGTCTTGGGAAGGCTTTGACATGTTTCTGACTTTCCCCAGAGCAAAACTCGTTCTGCAGTGTCACTGCAAGTCGTGTGGCTCATTCCTCTGTGTTCCCATGCTTCTCTCAGGAGAGACCATTTCCCTCTGGAAATCCATGGCTGGCCCAGTAAAGACTCAGCTTTTCTCTCTACTGCCTAGCTGTACCTTTCTCTATATTACAGCAATACACACAGTATTTGCCATTAACTCTGAACAAATGAATCAAACCGTTCTGCAATCTGCCAGAGGTAATAAGATTTTTTGACTGAGCTGTCTGCAAATGGATCTCAAAGTTAGATATATGCTTTGGCTTCCTTGATGTTGCACTGTCAGGCACCCCGGCAGCCATCCAGTAGGAGGTTGTATTACAGCTACATACAAAATGACTTCATCATCGGCGGGTTTTTTCATGGCTGTTGAGATCTTTGAGCAAATCAGTAGGGAGCAGAGACCCTGTTGGCAATTCTGATTCACAGGCTGGATGGCTGCAGGAAGAGGAGTGCTGAAATCTCCACTGATAGAAGAAGATGTAGTAAGTTAAAAAAAGATGTTTTAGTGACCCTGTATAGACAAGAATACATTTGACTTGCTAGTGTCAAGAACAGGTGTATTTGAAAAAAAGGTTTTCCTTCCAGTGGAAAATCTTAGGGAGGAACATTCTGCCAAAGAAAAGCTCAGACTTTCACTTGGCAGAAATCGATGCTAAAAGTGTTGATTTCAGTTGACTGTAATAAGATAAGATTTGGAGCCAACGAAGGGTTGTTTGTTAACAAGCAGGTGTGGGTCTGACCAGGAGCATCCTGCTGGGAACATGTTCCACAGATGGTCACGTCTGATGATGTTCCAAAGGCTCGTTTGAGGAATAACGCTGAGGTGATCAAAGCTCAGGAAAGGAATTTCTGGGCTTGTGGCTTTAGACATGGCAAAATAGATTAAGGGACAATAGATACCACATTTACCTGGCCTTTAAAGTAGGTGAGCTTGTAGGAGTTTAAAACAAATAAATAAAACATAAATCTAGAGGCACATCTTTTTGGTGAGTGTTCTACCCTGTTTACCCGTAAATAAGATGGGGTCCTAAATTAATTTTTGCTCCAAAACTTATTACTTTTTTACATGTATAGCTCCCTGGACAGTACTTAAATTGACCCTTTTTTTTTTTTTTAAGAACTGTAACTAGGGCTTATTTTTGGAGTATGGCTTATATTTTGCACATCCTCAAAAATCCTGAAAAAAATATGCTAGGGCTTATTTTTGGAATAGGTCTTATTTTTGGGCAAACAAGCTAGAAGTTGATATCAAGGAATAAGGCTTTCATTAACTTGCTATTTGACATATTCAACAGAAACCAATAAGAATAGGCAAATGTTCTACATGTAGGCAGGGAAATATTAACGATTTGGTTAATATTTAAGCCAGTTAATTTTATTCTAACATATTTTGGTTTTCCACAGTGAGGAAATAACTTTCAACTGTTTTTGTTTTCTAATAATGTAGCTCCTGTGGCATTGTTTGATGGGCTTCATTCATGTGTGTTGAAAGTTGATGGAGAGAAGTCTAAGCATTCAAAAATGAGCTCTCCCTGCCTCCAGGTTTTTCTGGTTATTTGGCTTTTTTTTTTGTTTTCCTGTTAGATAATTGAGCTGGCTGAATATATTCAGGGGAAAAAAAAAAAATCATATAAAAAAGCCATTTTGTTGAGCCCCAAATGTTTCATTCATGATGTCCCTGGTCCAGGTGCCAAGTGCCTGAATTCCAGCCGAGTTGTCCTGGGGGACGTGGATGGAGGGACCTGCCAGGGCTTCAGACTTGGGTCAATCTTCAGCTGCCTGAGCCCGAGAGCCAGCATTTCCCATGGCTCCTCACTGAAATTGTCATCTTTGCTCTGGTCATGAAAGCTGACAGGAACATCAATATCACTAAGTGGTTGCGGGGCCTGGGGAATTTAGCTCATGTTAGTTTTTGGGGCTGATTTGGACTGTAACTTAGAAGAGTAAAACAAAATCAGCCATGAATGGAAACTCAGCTTTCTAGCCAGCTCATCTGCAGCCTTCACTTGGTGCTAATGAGGAAAAGAAAATTTGAGTTTCTTGTACTTGGAAGCATTTATACCCACTTTTATTTTATTTTCTGTAAGGCCAATTTCAGTTTCCTCACTGTTAATGCATTTAAGACTGAATGCAAATAGTTACTAATGTTTGTGACTGGCATCCACAAAAAAAAAAAAAAAACAAACACAGAAAATCAATGACCAGAAGATTCAATTCAATCATGTTAATGTACAGAGATCAATGTGATCAAAATTACATATTTTTTCTACTTTACCTTAGTACAGAGTTTCAGGCTTTTCACACTTCCAGCTTTTCGCTGTCTAAATTCTTCTGTCCCAGCCAGCGAACAGTTGAACAAACCAGTATAACTATCACAGTGTTATCGGTCTTTTGCAGTCGATATGGCGAGTATTAGAAATGCGGCCTTTTCCAAGCACAGAAAGATGGGATTCCTTCCCCCAGGACATGGGAAAAAATATATTTCTGTTTCAGTGCTGAACAGCTTATGTCCCAAACAACCATGAGTTTATTTTATCTTGCATTTATATTCTTAATTTGCTCATAATTGCTTTCAGGCATCACATCTGAGGCCAGCCTTCATTAATATGTTAATTGTGCAGTCCTTCCCAGTGGATTTTTCCAAAGCTAAGAGTAAACAGAAAGGTTTATTCCCCTGTCCTTCCCCCAAGTCCTCTAAACAGAAAAATATTATTTAGATGAGATACTTGACTAGGCTCAAATCTCCGTGATGATGGACTACATTTATTTCACATTTCTGGATCTGCCCAACACAACTGATCAGATTCCCTCTGTTGGAACTGAACAGAGGCTCATAAGGTTAGAACAAAACTGCATTAATTTTAGGTGCAGTTTACAACCGCTATACACATTTCCCTGGTCTGATTCTGCATGGATATGCTAAATGGATAGAAAAAAAAACAACCAGCCTGACATTATCAAAGTACTACAGGGAGTTACCCACACACTTGCTGTTAATTAATGTGAGATGTGCAGAGGATTTGCCCACACTGCTTTGAAAATCTCAACTGAAACCTTTTATTGGTGAGTATTTTCAGAGAACAAAAAATACAAGGTGCCCTGTAAAACAGGCTCCTTAACTATTTATTGACTCTCTCAGCTCTTGATTTGGATTTATAGAAAGGTCATTTACAGAGAAATCTTAGAGTTCATTTTAGAGTTGTCCTAAAGACAGCCCTCAAAGCTTTCCAGCTAGGAAGGAGGGAGTATAACATGAGTTAAATAACTTTCTTAAAAAAAATAATAATTTAAATTATTTGTTGGAATTAGGATTCTTCCAGCAGCCTCTGTTTCTCTGTTAGGACTGATGATAAACTGTGCAAGGGAAGGCCAGCAGCAACAAGGTGCAAAAATAATTCAGTGCTTGTTCTGTTATTTCTTTCATCCTTTTATTGTGCCACAGGTGGGGGCAGCTTGTGAAATTCCTGTAGGTTGGCTGACTGAGTAGGGGTGGTAATTGTCACCTATAATTGATGTGCTAAAGGCTTCCTGAGAAAAATTTGGGCTTCTGTATCCATTGATATTCTTCTCATCTTTTCTATAGAGTTTAACCCTTTTGGTTCCCCTTGCTGCTGACTGTCATCTTTCCCAGTCTTGCTCATAGTCTGTAATTGTCGTTTTCACCTGACATACCATATGTTATTAATTTTATAGGTACAGAAAACACAGACTAAATCACACAAGGTTGGTTTAGGACCCAGTCTAGTAAAGCCTGAGATGCCCATATGAGCAGGAAAAAAAAAATGTGCAGATATTTGTGACAGATATAGAGGAAGGCCAATGGCACCCTGGGGTGTATTAGAAGGGGGGTGGTCAGTAGGTCGAGAGAGGTTCTCCTTCCTCTCTACTCTGCCCTGCTGAGACCACACATGGAATATTGTGTCCAGTTCTGGGCTCCTCAGTTCAAGAAGGACAGGGAACTGCTGGAGAGAGTCCAGCGTAGGGCAACAAAGACGATTAAGGGAGTGGAGCATCTCCCGTGTGAGGAAAGGTTGAGGGAGCTGGGGCTCTTTAGCTTGGAAAAGAGGAGACTGAGGGGTGACCTTATTAATGTTTATAAATATGTAAAGGGTGAGTGTCAGGAGGATGGAGCGAGGCTCTTCTCAGTGACAACCAGTGACAGGACAAGGGTTAATGGGTGCAAACTGGAACACAAGAGGCTCCACTTAAATTTAAGAAGAAAGTTCTTCTCAGTGAGGGTAACAGAGCACTGGAACAGGCTGCCCAGGGGTGTTGTGGAGTCTCCTACTCTGGAGACATTCAAAACCCACCTGGACACATTCCTGTGTAACCTCATCTGGGTGTTCCTGCTTCGGCAGGGGGATTGGACTGGATGATCTTTCAACGTTCCTTACAATCCCTGACATTCTGTGATTCTGTGACTCATACCTGGCTGCTTTTCCTTCTGTTTAAACATGACTTCAAATGTATCCTCATCCCCAGTCCCTTCGATATTCAGTCTTACTACTCATCCTTACAGGTTACATGGATGCAGGATGGTCACAACAGGCATATGAGAAAAATTCTGGCAGTCAGAAAACAAACAAAACAGATTCTGACCTCTGCTCATTCCCTAAGCTCTTGCAGACTCACTCAGCCCATCAGATTCTTTATCAGAAGTCAGGATTCATTCAGTTGCTGAATTGTGACTTAGCTCATCTTCCCTTCTCTGAAACTTGCTGACTTGTGCTCCCTGTCAACCTGGCTTTTTGGATCCATATACTTTTTACCCTGCACATGATGAGTATCTGCTCCTTAAACATAATGGCACGTGCATTCAGATCTGCCTGCCTCTGTATTTCAGGCCCTGCCAATGAGATGTGATGCCTTTATTTTTCATCTGAATATTTCTCCAGCTTGTGGTTACCTGGATCTTTCATGTGTCTGTGTTATTTCCTTTCCAGCCCATGTACCCATTTGCAGAGTATTGATAAAAATTGATTCTTGTCCTCTGAGTAAATTGTACTCAGATGAAAGGAATTGCTCCTACAGGATCTATGAAGAATTTTGTGGAAAGCACATAGCTCTGAAGACTTTCATATATGCTTGCTGAAGATAAGAAGGTGCTGTGGACTTCATTAATAGGGACTTCACAGTAGTGTGGTAGAACTTCTCAAAGCTGGCATGGCACTTACAGAGGTGTGCTTGGTCTACAGCTACTTCCTTGTTTGAGGTAGTGTTTGATTCTCAGTCTTGTCCCCACTCCATAAATTACCTTCAGAGACCTGGAGTGATTCTTTGATCAAAGCTTTATGGAACAGATGTCTTTCTGCTTCAATCCACCCTTCACATAGAGTAATAAATTTACTTTTAGTAGTGGGACAGTGAGTTTAACTCGTCATATTTTGATGAATGCATATAATACTGAGTCCGTTTTTAGTGAAGCTAATGTTACTATGCTTTTCCTGTTTACATTTTCAAGCATACCGAGTTGCACACTAATACCCATTACAGTAAATAGAGGTGAAGTTGCACAGAGGATCTCAAACACAGTGTCTGTAAAGCCTGTTGGGCAAGGCCATCTTTTACACCAAGATCCATTTAATTGCCAGCTTTCCCATACATAACGATGTATGCCATGTAACTGGCCCAATTTAACAGTTTGTGTTCCTGGAATCAGCAAAAATATCTGGGCAATGTGTCATGTTTAGGCATTCATCTGCAAAATAGCTATTCAAATAGAAAAATTATAAATATGTGTTGGATTTGAGATGGGGGCAGTCCAGTAGCTGGTTGACCTACTTTGTAACAAAATGCCATGGTCAAGGCACACATGGCCCTTGCATCCCAGTGCTCAGAGAAAGGGCTGTCATGCTCTGATATGGCAATAATGGCTTCAAAGAAATATTAATTTCTTAATTTTTATTCAGTGCATTGATCTTTTTCAGTTTTAAAGAAAGCAGTTTTAAACAATCTGGAAGGCACATAGAAAGTATTTGAAATATCTGATATTTATAGCTACTTCACTTTTTTTAAGTCCCTGTTCTTAACAACCAATAACAGCAGTTCAGTGGCAATAGTTCCTGCCAGTAACCTTCTCCTAGTAAAAAGGATTTCAGTAAGCTTTATCACTCAGTGTAGCCAACAGAAATATTTGATGCTAAGAGCAGTAGAACCAGAAATCCACTTCAGATGTCCTTCAAACAGCTACATGAGGAATTCAAGGGGATGTAGAATAGGAAACTCAGAAAATGGAGCTTGACTTTGATACTTACTTGGTGTGATAGAGTAATTTACTCTCCGTATAGATCTTACTGTATGAGAAAAAGGAGGAAAAAGGAAGCAGTAATGTGTCACCTTATCTAAATAAGGTACCTGTCATCCCTGAAATCCTGTTTAAACTATGATGGATGTTCTTATTCAACAAGAGAGATTTTTCCCCACAGTGAAAGCCAATCCTTTCAAACAGAAAAGGACTATGATGAGACTGAATTTCCTGCTTATGGATGAGCCTGAAACAAAGCAGAAATAGCTGCAGAGCAGATGCCCTGGGATTCCTTTCTGACCATTTGCAATGCGTATCGCTGTAGAAAAGAACAGTGATTTGAACAGGAAAACAGCTGTGCTAATTGTCTCACTAGAAACATCTGTATTCTTTGAAGTGGTAACACAGTCTCATGATGTGTTTATTTCCTGAGAAAATTTTGTTTTCTTTTCAGTTAATTTTGATCAACTGGTCTGTCATTCCAGAACTTAATCTTTTTGCTACTTATCCATGGTTCTGCTGTTAATGTTCTGCTAATTTAACTAAAGACATTGGCTGGAAATAGATCTGTGGTATTTACTCTTTCTTTTTTTTTTGTTCTTCCCAAAGCATTTTTTTGTTCCTATAGCTTCTTTCTGAACACTATTTTAAAAACAATCTGGCCAGTACATTGACCTATTCCCAATAATCTTGAGGACAATTCATCAAAATGTGTGGTGAACCTCTTCAGCATTAAAACCATGTTCTACACTATGCATATCAGATAATAAATTCAGTGATTCCTATCCTAGAATTATATAAGTAGATATAGTAACAAAAAAAAAAAAAAAAGCTTGTTCTATGGTAGTGTCAATTAAAACCAACTTCAGCCTAGTAAACAATGTAAATTAGGCCACTTGATGTAAATAGGGCTGTCTGAGAAGGTCTGATGTTATGGTGGTATGCATGGGTGTTTTGGGAAAATGAGGGGAAACAGGAATGAATATTGCCTGGATCACAAATTGCTATTATTTTCTGTGTTGTTTGTAACCTCATCTGGGAAGCCAGGGACTAACCCCGCCACTGTAAAGCTGCAAAATAACTTGAAATCTGTAACTCATTAGATACCTTAAGTTACTGAAGCCAAGAGGGATGTTGCTGTGCACTCTACTATAACAGTTGATCAACCTGTCATTATTCTCGAATATATAATCTTTCCAATAGTTGTTAGATTCCCTTCTCTGATGCTTGGAAACACGTGTACCACAGAAATCCACCAGAGTGGTGATTTTTAGGAATGGAGATTTAGAAGGTGACTCTATGTCCATGCACAAAATATTTTTTTATGATCTTTGTATATTCTTTTGTCCAAAGTAGTTGAGTACCATACCTACAGTGACATGGTGTTACATATAGGAAATCAAAATGCACAAGGGTTTAGGCAACTCTTTCTTATAGCCCACCCACTGGAACCACAGGCTTCATGTAAAAATGAATGAGTTGCATTTATAGAAAGCTTATTGAAAGACCTTCATAAATTGCTTTACTGTGTCTAATATACACCGTTGCTCTCAGGAGCCAATTATGTTCTAAGGACACAGCAGGGTTTTGCAGGCCTCACTTAAGAGTCTTAAACCCCACTATGACTGAAAATACTGTGGAAACAAGTTCATTTACACCTCTTCGACGTGCTGCTTCATTGTTTACACAGTATTTTCATCAAAGAGTGTGCTGCTCATTAAGCACAGGAGAACCTGACAGACGGGACCTGGAACACTTGTCGTCAAATTTAGCCCAAGTCTCTCTGACATCTCAGTAGGGGTAGCAGAGAACTGTGATTCTGAAATAGGCTGTTTGCAGGCTCTAATTTTGAGTATACAACGCTGAAAAGAGCTGTTCCTGCATAATGCAATTTGTGCTGTCAGGTATTGTACATTTTGAGTCACAGATCTGTACTTCCTGAACACCCCCACCCCTTTTTTTTTTAAGTCGTTTTCTTTGCTCACTGACATTTTAAGTGTTCTGTGTTTGGTGCCACTAGATGATGACATTTTGATGTTCAGTTAGAAATCCAAAATAGCAATTAGGGAATTACAAATTGCAGAAATCTTGCCATTTAACTATTAATTAGACTCTTTATTGTCTCAACTAGTAAATGATTATACGAAATGTCTCTTAAATATAACATGCAAAACCTTGTTATAATTAGGGTATTCCTGAGATGTCAGTCCCTACTTGATGGAACTGACTTCTCTCTAGAGCCTGCTGAAGATGACAGTGTTTCTGTGTGAAGAACAGTGCTCAAGAGAAATGAGAGTGTGTGTGTGTGTGATTATGACCTGGAGTCTTAGATACTGACTTGAGCTCTGGGAGATGTTGAAATCCTTGCCTGATCCAAGGCATCATGTGTCATCCTGGATTGCTGCAAGTCAAGCAAGTCTTATTCATATTACCTTTTGTGAAGAGATTTGTGAAAATGGAAATATTTTGGCTTTGATGGGATGGGATATTTCAGCAAATGCTTTCCAAAGGTGTCGTGGAATGGTGCCTTGGGATTACTGCTGCCTTTGTAGCCACAGTGCTTCAGCACTGCGGCAGAAATAGTACTTTATGATGGCTATAGGCAAATGAAATTTCCCCTTTTAGTCCTGTTTTCTACACTGAAATTGTTCTAGCATTGTTCTGCACCTGAGGTTCAACAACATTGCAAAAAATGCAAGTAAAACTCCTAAGTAATGCTGGATGGAAATGCAGTGTTTCTTGGGGAGCAGCTGCCTGTTGATGTGCTCTCAGAAGGTTAAAATCTTGTTTTCAAAAGGGAAGACAATGGTTTAGTAGAGAAGGCTCAGGAAATTACTAGGAAACTCAGCCTGCTTTGGATTTCCAAGCAAATGAGGCACTGCTACCAAGATGTTAGATGTCTAGCTTGGTCTCTTGTGCTGGAGCACATCTTCTGGTTTGGTTTCCTCCCATAGGAATCCTGATCATGTGCTCCAAAACTAAACTTCCTTTTTTAATTACATGCACTGTTGCTGTATGCTTGAGTGCAATGTGCACCTACTGTAAAACAACTACTAAAAATATAAGTAAACATATAGACAATTCTGTCTGTTACATGTTACATGACCAGATGTCGTGTTTGTAAGTGCAGTTCTGAATTTCACCAAGATCTCTGAGTGCAACATGATGGACACACAGAGAACTATATTGAAATTAAAAAAAAAAAAAAAAAGTTTTTCAAGTAAGTTATCCTAACCACCTCTTCAGCAAAATTAGCTGGGAAGTACAGAAAGGAACAGCTTGAGAGGTTCATTTTCAGTCATCTTGAAAATGCTCTTCTACCCTTGTAATTTACTTCCAGACAGTACACACATTTTTAAATGAAAACTTTGTTTAAAAACTGAAAAGATGCTAAAATGTGAAATTAATACATGGTGTTCTGAAGAAGAATTGGAGATAGATGTTGTTCAGATTATTCTGAAAAGGTCTGTATCTCACGGTGATGATGACAATAGTGGAAGCTGGGAAGTGATGGTTGGAAAATTCTGAAATAAAACAACTAGAGAGGCCATGCTTCTCCTGCGGGTCAGTTACATGGATACTGGGAATATATTCCAAGCTGTGTTGGGATCTAGAATGAGTAGTTAAGCTTGCAGTAAACTATTACAAGTAGCATTCTGTGCAGTTCTGGCTGACTCCATGGGTGATTGGGTCTTATTAGAGATAGATTGAGAAAATATTGTATTTCAAGGTTCTCTGATAAAGAATAATGCTATTGTTGATTACTATCTTGTTCAGAATGTATAGGTTGCAAAAGATGTGAAAATATGGCAAAAATTACTCTTACTTTAAGAAAGTATTCTTAATTTACATATTGATTAGGAGTCATTTAATTGGATCAATAAGCTCTGATGATAAGAATTTCAGATGTATGATTTGACTAACATTCCTTAAAACACTTGCTTTACCTGCTTAGGGAAATTAAAATTATCTTAAACATTTCAAAAGGTTTCATTATGAGTCTTACAGAAAATACTGAGTGAGTAAAGCTAAGTATGGCAGGAAACCATTTCAGAAGACCTACATTTATGTAAAAGGTTCTCCTCTGCCCTGTGGCAATTTTGAGCAAATGAATAGGCTTTGGATGAGTTCAGGTCAAGTGACTGGGATGTTTTGTCTCATGTTAAGTCCTGACTGAATGTTCTCCTCATTTTCAACATTTAAAAAATAATATAGGGAGAAAAGGGGAGAGAAGAAGCAGGAAGACTAAAGTTGGAAACAATGAACTATTAGAAAGACAGAAGAAAAGGTCCTAGCAAAGAAATAAAAAGGAACTATAAATCTTCTAAAAATTAGGAAGCAATTAAAAAAGTATTACTACACCGCATAGCCAAACCATGCTTACTTAGGAAAATGTAAGAGAAACATTAAAATAAGTTTTAAAATCTTTGAAACCCCATTATTGCATATTGTCTACAAATTATATCTCCACTAAGGAAGAAGAGCACAAGAAATAAGCTTCATTGGTAATGCACACTGCATAGGTAATTCCAAAATCTGAGAAATAAGGAAGAAACATTTTCAGCTAGCTTATTGTCCTTTAATTTAGAATGAACTCTTGTTCAGACATAGTTATTTTTGTAGAAAGCCGTGACCATAAGAACTGCCATTTAACAGCAGATAGCTACAGATAAATCGCAGAAGGATGCAAATCCCAGACCTACCTCCTCCTGATCTCTTTTGCTACAGCTCAGTGCAAACCCTGGTTCAAGAGCTTTATCTCTCTTCCAGAGTGTTACTTACCGTTAGGTATGGCAACCCACAAACATCTACCTGAAACATAAATCCAAGTACATAGAAATCACACCTACAAATCAACCAAGACACTTAGACTGAATTAAATTACTTATTTGTGGTCAAGAACAGAGGACAATCAGACTGAGGGACTCAAAAGGTTAGCTACTAAACAGAAGCAGTTATTGAGGCTCCTTGAGCATTTGGAAGTTCTACTTATATGAAAAATATAGATATTTCTATTTCTTCCTTGTATTCCAAGGCCTGTAATTCTCTCTTTCTCGTGAGGGGAAAAAAAAATTAAAAATCAACCCCCTGACAATACACATCCATATCAAAAGCTGTCAGGGTTTTCAAGTTAGTCCTGCATTGCTCCATTCCCTTGATATTTTCCAGTGTACTTGCTTTTCAGCGGTCTGTTTTGCATCTTGCAATTCAGAATATTTCATAGGTTTTTATTTCACAAAAGTGGAAAAAAAAATGTCTCCTAATTTTTGAAGACATATCTTTGATTAGTAATTGTCTGAATGGCACTGCTGTGGTAACATAGCTGTTTCACTCCTTTTTCTGCAGTTGCTTGTGTACAAATTGTCATGTGGCTGCAAGGTTTGTGTATCAAGATATATATGTGTTTTGATTTTTTTGTACTGCATGTATGGAATTTTCAAGACTGTGTTTGCCTCACTGGTTTCGTAGTTGAATAAAACACCCAATTCTTGAGTACAAATTCTAAACTTACTATTAAACAAGATTTCACATCTGACAACTCTAGTTGTGAGGACAGTGCCTTCCTTCATAATCACATCACACAGAGATCCGACATTGATTCTTCAAGTCTCTAAAAGCATTTTTCAACCATTTCTAACAATTGTTTTGCCATAGGCTGAAGCTGTGAATACTCTGGACTTAAATAACCTTTAAAATCATTCTCTCCTGCTCATATTTTACCTTTTTGACAGTCAAATTAGAGTATGGTATCTGCCTTTATCTCCACTGGTATGTTATATCTTGCGAACAGAGATTTTTATATCTGAAATAAAATATTCAGCAACTTTATTCTCCAATAAAGTTGTAATAATAGACATTGGAGCTGTTATTGTGAACTAAAATTAAACTTGTTTTCTAGTATACAAGAATAAATTTGCATTATTTGGTGGGGTCTTCAAGCTGAAGTTCCTTCAGCTGTATTTTAAAGCACAGTATCAGACACTAGTCATAATTCTTATTCTCAGTTCTGGTTTTGTACGCAGATCAGAAGTCAATATCATAATTTTTACAACAGATATTAACTCACCAGGAATTTTGTTCTTCCTTTTTTGCTTTTTTTAGTGGATGGTGCACATGTCCTATTAGTTCACTCTTTGCTGTGTGTTACAGTCTGTTATATTTCTTAAAATATGTGAGTGCAGAGCTGAGAAGGCCGCCAACTGTTTGCCTGCTTCTGGGTTGGCAGCCCTTCTGGAGGGAGAGCTCGGTTGTTCTCAGCAAAGGCAAAGCTCAGCCAGGAGAGGCTTTTCTAGATTGCGTTGGGGGAAAAGAGACTAGAATGCATCTGCAGCATGACCAAAGGTTTGGAAACTGTGAAGAACAGGGAGCAGAAATATGCCGGTAGGCTTCAGAGCTGGTGGGGAAAAGTCCTTTTCACTGTGCAGAACAGGCATATATCTCTTTATTTTTAAAATGTTCTGCTGGTCTTGTAGGCTTTTGCAAAACTGTTTTGCAACAGCAAGTGTCCAAAGACAGGACACTTCTTAGGTCTTCATTTCTTTCTATTAGTCTTGCCCCAAATTCAGTCTGGTTTCATTATACAGATTTCTCACCAGTGTGGTTTTGTGTTTGTTTTTTTTTTTACCCCTCATCTGTGCAACCCTATGTTTCTGTTCTTTGGTAACCCAGACTAATGTTACATTCTGTTGTTTAGTTTTCAAAATTTACAATCTGGTCCAGTTTCATTCTGGGTGTTTTAATTCACATTTTAATAGCTTGCACTAAGTTTAAGCTGTTTAGTGATCTTTTTCAGTTATGAATCTTTGATCCCCTTTCCCATCTGGCCTTGGATGAGCAATTCAACAAATGGTTTAAAATGACATGTTTGCTTCAGCATAATCAAATCTATTAAATCTCCTTGTTCTTCCTTTTTCATGTGCACTAGATAACATCCAGAGGATCTGTTCTATTTAGGAGTGTAATGTACTACAAATTTATGCAACTGGTAACCCATAATTCAGTTTTCACTGATAACTGGATTGATCTTCCTCATGTTTTTAAACATAGAGTGCTCAAAGGAAAGTCAGTGCGCCTAAATTGCAATATTAAAATAAACTGGGAGGCAAGGAGGGCGTCTCCTCTTTTATTTGAGGAACTCTATTTGACTCTGTATAAAATCTTTGTTTGAATTTCTTTCAGTGTTTCTGGAGAGTTTATATTTCTTGGACTTCTCCATTCACCTTTACTTCTAACTTGGTGTGTCTGTCCCACTTCTCACACCAACTGTAGTTCAGGATCTCAATTAATGAGAAACATGAGTTTTAGCCACTATAATTTTGATGGCTCTTTACTATAACTGATAGATTGACCGATAGAGAAAAGTTCTGATGAAGGAAAAAGGTTCATGCCTCCTCTAGTTTGCTGAGACTGATCTCTAGTAAACAAGTGGTGTGAACCGAGTCTCACATGGTCTTTTGCAAAAATGTGCTTGTCCTGCTCTTATAAAAGAGAACTGTCACAATTTGTTTTAACTCTTTGATCGCTTGGGTTTTTAAAAATTTCCTTTAGTTTTGATATTTGAGAATGGTTAATATCATCTGTAGATCTCAAACTGTTTTGTTTACAAATCCAGCACAGAGTATGTGGTTTTTTGCATGTAACGGCTCTTTTTCTGTGAGATCACAACTATCTGCTGAGTAAGCAAATGACTGGTGTGCAGTTAAAATGTTCCTTATTTGCAGCCTCATAAATTTCAGTCTGCCCAGAATTATGACAGCACGTCCAGCTCAATGATGTTACACGTTGTAGCATTACAGCTGGACATTTAACCTTCCTGTTGAAAACACAAAAATGTCATCAGAAACCAGACACCAATCACATGCACAAATATTTAGATAGAAAGCAAAGTAGTTTCATTCTATAGGCAGAAAACAGTGTTGAAAAATTTTCTGTCTATCCTTATAGAAGCATAAGGCCAAACTCTTATAGGAGGGAACTGTATTTTATTTTTTTTTCAATCTGAGGTGTTTACCACACGTATTGGTGCCTCTTAAGAGTTCTACAGCACTGAGTGTGCAGTTATGTTTCTTGGTCTCCAACTCCCATTGGTGTGACCACACAGGAGAACAGGACACAAAAAACCTGTTGCCCTACTGCGTCCATCTGGGAATTAAAATGTCTTTAGATCTCTAGGCTATGGCAGGCATAAGTTAGATATAGAATATATGCTGAAAGAAGGATAATTAAATTGCACTGTTACATGAAGGAGAGTGTGTACATATTGGAATACAGCAATAGTCTTCAATTCGGGGACTATTCATGGAAGAATTTATTCTGTATGCTGAAGACTTCCAACTAGATCTCCTTGCCTGCTGCTCATTGTGTCAATAACAACACCGTCTCAGTCCTTAATCCTTTGGGGGGTCTTTCTTTTCTTTTTTCCTCAGTTTACACACAAACTCATGGTACCTCTTTCACACCTGTATTTCTCTGCTTCCTTGACTCTCACTCTGCATCTCACTGAACACTTTGCACATTTTTTTCTTCTTTATCTCTGATCCCTCAGCAATGTGCAACAGCCTGTGATTTTGTTATTCTCTTTCATTCCCCTGATCAGCTCCCTATGGAGTTTAGGTTTTCCTCATCTCCACCCCTCTCTGTTCTATTGTTTTTGGTTTTGGTTTGGTTTTGTTTTTGTTTTGGTTTGGTTTGTTTTTTTTTTCAGTAGACTTCACTATCCCATGAGACTGTGTCCCTGTGTTGGAAGATTTCAGTAAGCTTGGTATTATTTCCTTTGAACCATGTTAGATGACGACCTCTAAGCTGCGGGTTTCTTTTTCTTTTTCTCTCCTTTCTAAGCATTGCTAGGCATCCCCAGCAATATTATTGACTGTTAGATGTAAAGCTGTTTCTGGATTCTGCGTAACCTGTTTTCCTTTCCTCCTCCTCTCCTACTGACATGGTCTACAGGAGATGAACAAAATATTGGGGTGTTATTGTCTCCTCATGGTTTCTGCTTGGATAGCACTAAAAGTTCACCAGTCATTAATATTCCACAAGCTATACCTATTCATGGAGAAAAGATGGAAATTAACACTTTACCTTTCCAGTCACCTGTATTTTCTGTATTAGAAGTTGTCTTTTTCACTAACTCAAGACAAAACAGTGAACTTTAACTGTCTTGATTTGGTACTTGTTCCTGGCACACCTGGGAACATCAACACTCACTGTGTAGTCTTAAAAAATGTCTTCAGGTTTTATTGATCACAACATCTTTCTAAACTATCAGTGGGAGTTAGTGTACTACAGGTATATTAATATTTTGCAATGCGGACTGTTCAGAGATATTCAGAAAATAGGACGATGATTTCTCCAAAAACATTCGTCCACTATATCAAGTAATTTAATCCACAGTTTTAAAGATGCAGAAGTTAGCATTTTCATATTTTAATATCTAATGCATCTATGTTGTTGTGGGTTGAGTTTATCTATGTATTGCAAATCTTTTAGTAGCAGATTCCACCAAAGAATCAAAGCATTGAAAACTGAGCTTCAATTTATTCATGTGTGATCAAGGTCAAAGCTAAAGTTGGATGACAGAGGCTTCATGTCTTCCCTTTCTAGCCCCAGCTGTCTGCTCTGAGAGATGTTATGAGTGTGCAGATATTGCTGTGAATGTTGCTAATCTTTTACTAGTATCCAATAAATGTACTGTTACCAAACAGGTGTTTGCTTAACTGCTACTCTCTTCTTCTCCATTAATTACTGTGGAAACAGGGAGCTAACATAGTGGGAAGGACTGTTGACTAAGCAAGTTATTAGCTGATGTAAAAGCAGGAGAGAAGGCAGCTAGTGTGTTATCAGACAATTCTCCTTACTAAAATGTTCTTTCAGATTGTCTTTTGCGTGAAGGACAGGCATCTTAGTGATTCAGATTAAAACTCTGCAGAGATTGCAGGGCAGTGGTGTGTGCACCTAATTATTTGACAGCTAGTGAAATGGCAGATGTATGCAGGTAAAAGTTAACAACCAAAAGGTTGTTTGAAGGTTTCCTTTTTTTTAAAAAAAAAAAAAACACAAAACAAAAAATGGTCATTTCACACCTTGTGGTTGCAGTGAAGACCACAAATAATCAAATTATCACAGATTATCTCAGCTTCTTGATAGAGACAAAAATGAGCAGCTTGACATAGCAGAAGACAAGAGCCTTTTAAACCTATATTTCTCTTATTGTGTTGGCAAAGCGAAGCCATGTCCTTACTGCAGGAAGAGTTGAGAACAGCAGTGCCTTTTGAGCTCTTAGGGTTAGGAGAACTTATATCAGCATTTGCTCAAATTTTAAGTGTTAGCTACAAGGGTCTTTCAAATTTTCTGATGCAGTGGAGTATAGCATTTTGCAAATTCTATATCGTAGACAATTTTAGCTATACACCAGTCTATATACAATATGACACATTTAGCTTATCTATTTTAAAAGCTTTTACACCGCAGGCAGCCACCCTACTTGGTTAAATAGGTGCTTGTCACACCAGTTTTATGAATTAAATGTGAAAGCCATTTCTTCTTACTTCTGGCTGTAATAGGGCTGGCACCAGTTCTGTTCCGCCAAAGTAATGGCATGGTAGGATCCATGTCATGCAATTTTATATGCGTAATACTCATCAGTATGTCAGCTAATATGAAAAGCAGAAAAAGGAGTTACAAATTAAGATCACAAGCCAAATATCATAATTCTAATTCCTTGTGGAAATATACCACTTTAATTGAAAGATATTACAATAAAAATGAAGAATATTAAATCATTTCATCAAAAATCGTGTGATTCAGATGTATCCTTCATACTCTGTTCTGTGCTTGAACAGAGTAACACAGACTGATTACTGACCTGTCTAATTTTCTAGAGAATTTTGTTATTTAACATCTATTTTAAGCCCTTAAAGATGTTATATCCTTGCTAAGGTAAGAAGAAAGCATTGTCTTGGCTTTTACGGAAAATCCTGCAAAGTTAAAGATGCTGGACTAAAGGAAAACGTCCATTTCCCTCATTTCTCTGTTACTGACTCCAAAGCAGTTTTATCCTCAGCCCAGCAAAAAGCACCCAGTTTTGAAAGGTCAGTCTGTACCACTCTAATTTTTATGTTCCCTCACACAAAAATCAGTGCCCAGCCTACTGATGAAAGAAATTGTTATTTGTCACTTCGGGGTGTTACTCTGGCTGCAACTCTAGGCAGGTTTAATCCCTGTAAAGTACAAAGAAGAAATCTTCACAGTTGGACTTGTAGTGAATGTCAATAATTGGGAGAGAATATACTTTTGACTAACAAGTTGTCTCTGTCAGGTTCTCTAAGCGCTAGAAACCCTGTTTTTTTATTGCTACTGGTAATTACACTGTGCCATGGAAAAAGCACATGTATAGAAACACTTTTCAATGTACCTCTAAATCAGTAAGATACTCCCAGTTACATAATTAACTAAATGCAACTTTCTGCGTAGTCATTGTAGTCCTGTTATTTCGAAAATTTGCATTTACATGATCTCATATACAATTTAATTTCCATACCAAAAAGAAAAATAATAAATGCTAGGGTATTACATGGAGTTCCCGGTGTTAATAATTAAAAGAAAATTGCAGTGAGGTAGAAAAATATGTTCTAACAACTGTATCTCCTTACAAAGAAAAGTGAACCAGAAAATCGTAGAATTGTTTAGGTTGGAAAGTACCTTGAGTCCAACCATCCAAAGGTTTTAAAGTGTATGACACACAATAAAAATAATTAACAGCCAGGCGTGAGAGTGCTACCTCAATCTCACAAGAGTATTTAAGTACAAAAAAAAAAAATCTTGGTAAGCTTTGGAAATCTTAATGAATTAAAGTTTTCTAGCCAAAGCTTACATTCTAAATGACTTGTATAAAGTGATTATTTTAAAGATTATTCCACTGGTTATTCAGGGACCAAAAATTGGTAAGTATTCTTTAAAACTAATGTTTTATCACTCCAAATCTATATTGACTGTTTTATACAGTGAAGGTTGTTCATCTGAATTTTAGAATCAGGCCTTTGTTGTCACATCTCTCTTTTTGGACACTCTTCAGGATTAGCTTTTAGAATACATCTGGTACAATAGGTTCTAACAAGATATTTCCCCTGCTTCTCCAAGTCTCTTCCCCTACTACTGTGAAGTGGGATTTTTGCTGTTAAATTGGTTCTTGTTATTCTTATCCAATGAATAGAGACCCTGAGATCAAGAGAGCTATGCTGTATCATTGAACTCATTATTCAGTATTTTTTTTCTCCTTTGTTGTCTAGAGAGTTGAACACTGCAGGCTTATATGTTTCTGAAAATTACTCGGGACCATTTCTCCCTGAGAGGACATCCATTGTAGTGCAACTTTTTGCTTCTTGGAGTTATACAGGAACTCTAAACATGAAGGAATGGCTGTTATCAATTTCATGGCCACAAGGCCAAGCATGTGGCTTAACTCATAAGTAAAGGCAAGATTGCCAACTACCTGTTGTCCTTTGCCAAATTTTCAGTGGGTAGCAATATTTGACAGTAGTCACCAAAATACCAGGTGTCAGACTTTTATAGCAAAGCCCCGACTTCTAGCTGTTTGGTATCCTAGGTACTTAGGGAGCTTATGAAAGGTTAAACGGTGTAAGTTATAAGTAACAGTGAGCTACATGTGCTGCTTATGCAAGGCAGGATAGTTCAATGAAAATAGAATAGTTTAAAAAAGAAAACCCCAATTTACTTAGTCATAAATTAGTTTTAATTGAAATTTCTGTCAGAAAAATAGAAACGCATGTGTAAAAAGTTAATCTGGCCAGAGTTCATCTCTCTTTTTATCTGGAAATCTCAGAGCAGATGTGATAGGGATTCCTTAGGACCAAGACCATATCTGTGTGAACTACTTTCCCTGAGTCTGTCCCCCAAGATGCCTTGAAGTTGTGATACCCACGTGAAAACAGAGTAGGACCTGCAATGGTATTGCAAATACCCATAAGTTATTCTAAATCGCAGTAACCAGTTGTGTGACTGAAGAGAAGAATTACCTGAAATCAACAGTCTAAACAAAACCTGTATATTCTTCATCAATATTTTCTTGAAAACTTTTGTCCAGTACTCCAAATATGTGAATCCTTCTTTTAGGATGGGGCTATCAGAGTATTCCCACTGTAGCAAGCGTAGAATTTAGATCCTCTGTCTTCACACACTGTTAAAGGTTTCTTTTATGTTTCTGGTGTGTAGAGATTGTAATTGTGACTTATTAATTAGGTTTGCCTTCTTTTCCTTCTGGTTCTAGCACTGACTTAATGAATCAATTCACACAAATCATTCACTCTTCACCTCCATCTAGAGATTATAAAGTAAGTTAAAAAGCACCTCTTAAGTAGCATAGTGTTGTGTTAGTGGAAAGATGCATGTTGTTTAGTTATAGTTTTCTGAGTTTCTGTGTATAACTGATGCATTCACAGTACTTTGGAGTAAATGTCTCTCCCGTAGTGTGGTGAAGAATAAATAAAATAGGGTCAGCCAATGGTCCTTCTTACTACCGTACTTCTTATCTTCTTGTCTTATCCTGCTGAGCCAAATCATCTGCAAAACACGAGTCTTACAGTGCCACCATAAAAAAAAACATCCAGTGCAGGTGCATGAGCATGTAAGAGTACAGATCATAATCAGTCAGGAGACAGACAAATCTGACATTTGCTGAGAGCATCCCTATATTTTATTGAGTTGTCATGCCTTGTTGCATACTTAATGAGGATGAGCCCCTTTACATGCGATTTCACATGACAAATGTTGTTTTGCTTGGACTGTCAGCTGCAAATAGCTTGTGGCGATACGTCTTCCATGCAGCGAATAAACATATATAACATTATAGCGCACTTGTGTTATTGCCACAACTGTAAACAACTAATAAAAACAATGTATTTACTATGCCTTAGAGTCATTCACTCCAGTAATATTTTTTTCCATTTTCAAGCCTATTGACTTTATGGAGCATTTGGCATTATTTCATTGTACCATCATTGCTTATTGTGTCATCATTTAAACAAAAAGCAGGTTATATACCTGCATATATATTAGGCCACACAGAACAGGTATTTCTTTGACCAGTCGGTGTGTTGTGTATAATCTCAAAGACTGGGGAAGTATTTTGTGTGCTAGGAATAGTCACTGACCTCAAGACAACTGATGAAATGTTGGTGGTGGGACACTGATGGCATCAAGTTACTTCGGGCATGGGCGGATCCGGTGTTCTATTCTGCAAAAACAAGCAGCATCACTGGGTCTGCATGGAAATCCACACCACAGTGGTTGTGGGACCAAGAGCTTGATTACACCCAAAGATGTTTTTGGTGTTGCTTTTAGTGGTATTTTGCTAGTTTTGAGGGTAGATAAACATGTGATTATCGAAATCTGTTATCTTCTGGATATTACTGGACTGTTGGTGCCTGCAAAAATCTATTCATGCTTTCAAGAAATTTCTCAAGAATTCAGCTGAACTATTATCTCCCCCTTTAAAGTTCTAAGAACTAGAACCAGAAATTATTTCCTGTATCAGTGAACCCCCGCCACTGTAACTTTGCCAACATATTCCCTTTCAAAACTGTACTTTGGTGGTGGCTCTTTAACACTAATTTCTGACTTCATATTCTTTGTGCTCTGTTTTAATAATTTGTTCCCCCGCTACCACTGTCTTTTTAGATGTGATAACTCCTCCTGTTCCCTTGGGTTTACCCCCTTGATTCATTCAGAAAGTGCAACTGTGGCCTTTTCAGCTTTCTGCTTGGCTAAATGTGAAAAGCTCTTTTAGTCCATTCTCATAAAACAGCTTCTTCATTCACTTTTTGTCTTGGAGACCATTCTGTATTTTTCCCAATTTGAATTGATCTGGTCTAGGGTGACAATAACTGCACACACAACTCCAGAAGAAACTTGTGTCCAGGACAGCAGCATGAATACTCCTCTATGTCCATCACATAAATGTTGACAGAGTAATTTCAGGAGTCAATTTGTCAGTTTTGAGAGCCATCGTGTTTATGTGTAATTTACTAAATAGAAATGCTTATCTCTATACTGCAACTTCTAATTGATGAGCCTACACCTTACAGAAGAAATGCACTTTTTGAGTTTTTAAGTACTGAGCTTCATTTCCCCTTATTTTTCTGCAGTACTACAAACTTGTTCACCCCCTGGAAGATCTCTTCTTTTTTTGCCCCAGTTTCTCAAATTGCATCTTTGACCCTCCCTCTGATTTTCCTTCCCAAGAATTTTACTAGATGTTGTGCAGGTAAATAGCTCCTGTAGCATATTCAGGGAGGTAGTGAACATGCCTCAGTTTCTGAATCTCTATGTTGTTGCCTCAACCATTGTTTTAGTAGCCATCCTTGCCTTCTCCTTCTTGATTACTGTCAAAGAATAAAGGAACAATGCACCATAAACTCACCCCCTTACTGACTCCCACTCCACCCCTTGGCACAGGTTAAATGTACTGATAATAACCTCTCCTTGCTTTTTCAGTTTAGTGTCTGAGTTGGGGGTAAATTTCTACTGCCTTTCCTGAACGGTACAAACTGCAAATTGGTTAAAACCTGATGAAGCTGGATTTGCATCATGTTTTTTCTTCACACATCGCTTACAACACTATTTTATAATGCAGAAGCATTACCTGCTGCTGAGGAATTTTAGCTGCATCTCCTAACTAAGCTAGTGGCAAATTGAAAGCTAATAAGATATATTTTGCATATCAAATACTGCTCTGGGGACAAGCTAGCCTAGGTACCTACTAGATTGCAACTTCCTGCTCAGTAAAAAAGAAGCAATAAAGAAAATCATGACAGCTCATTACATGAAAGAAGAAAATCATCACCCAAAGCAGAAGAAATGGTATTTTATTACTCAGTAATTGTGAAGGCATCTTAACATTTTTGTTCATGAAAATATTAAATGTTTTCCAATGTTATCTGTAATAAGTGTTATTCTGAAGGCAGCAAAATGATTGAATATGTTTTAGCATTCAACAATACCTACAAAACTGAAGCTATCAATGTAGTCAGTTGAGTCATCTTAATGCAGAGAAAAGCCAGGCAGCTTCTTTTACTGTCAAATAAAAACATAATGTTCCGAGATTTCTGTGGATCTACCCTCAGTGTCTCTTTGAAATTATATTTCTTTACCTCCTTGTTTTGTATTAAAAACAATATTGACAATGTCATTGAATATGGTGATAGGCAGTGTTTGTCCTTTAGGATGGATATGCTTCAGAGCATATATTTTCTCATTCCCATGTTACACACATTTTGCTTTTAATCTCTTATTAATCACAAGATATTGCACTTCAACCCTGTCATTGGTGGACAAAAGAGTATGGCCAATTGGTACTTCAACCCAGGAAGGGACAGTTAAAGGGATGAAGTTCAGTATTTGAAATTTTTAAGTTATATTTTAGGTATAATTATATCTTGAAAACTAACCCATCTTGTTGTAATTTAAGAAGCATTTATATAAATTAGGCACATGTGACATTTCTAATTAGGTATACTTTAATGGTTAAATCATGAGTTTTTAAAATGATAATTGGGCTAGTTGTAAAATTTCAAGGTCTGTGATTTTAAAATTGAATTGCTCTTTGACTTATGTAAAAGAATAGATTGTTAAGCGAGTGCCTCGCAGGAGAGAAGCAGTCTAGGATATTATGATTTGAATTAGTTTTTCAAAGGAATTTAGAGTAGGCAATCTGTCCTCTGATCTTTCTTTGCACGCTAAGAGTAGGAGTCAGTTATGCTAAGGTAGCTTACATTGAGAATATAGTGACTTAGTTAACAGCTGGAATTGTGGGATTCCACATGTGAGGAAAGTGATGCATTAATAGCGTCCTGTACAGATACTTTAATGAATCCAAGGTATCCTCCAGTGGAAGCTATTTTTTAGAATACATAGCTGCTTGTGGCAGCTTTTATGAGTTCAGAACAAGAAATTAGGAAGCTAAGGAAAATTACGTCATCACCTGGAATACTTACAGTCAACATATAGATTTGTTCCAAAGGCCCCAATATTGGCTCGCATCACTCAGAAGGGCAGTAGACAAAGACAGGACAAGTGTACCTTCTAGCAGTGCTTTTGAGTGAAAACCCATGGTTCTGATGTTTTTATTTCCCCCTTTTTGCTGGTCCTAACAGCGGATCAGAGCCCAGTTCCACTGTTCGAAGTTCCAATGGGATTGTGGACAGAGGCAAAAGCGAGAGTTGGGTGTTATATTGCCAATATTACCCTGTTGGAGGGCACATCCTGTGAGAGCAGGAGTCAAAAACATGTGAACATGCTGATGTTGGTGCTCTGTTGGCTGATGATCTTTGTGCAGAAATACTCAGCTCTGTGGAATGCAGAAATGCGTTCTGCAATCTAACAGCAAAGATATTTGTCATAACATGGTAATACAGCAAACAAGGATAGTTTGCAAATCGTTTCTGCTATTGCAAATGGTATATTTGTGGTTTTGAGAGTTACGTAGGAGTCACTCTCTTTGTGGTTTCAGTAAGTATTAGAACTGTGTGCTTTGAATCACGTAAAAGGATAGCTTGTTAAGTGGGTGCCTCACAGTAGTTAAGCAGCTTAGGGTATAATGACTCAAACTAGTTTTTCTGAGGAATTTAGAATAGGCAAACTGTCCTCTACTCTCACTTTGCACATTCAGAAGTGTGAATCAGTTGTATGAGGTTGTATGGCTGCCTTCTAAAGAATGACTTGATTAGACTTTTTTTTCAGTCTGGGAAAGAAACAACTGGGGAAGTGAGAGAAGTTTCTAGAATGGTAGCCCATTTGGAGAAGCAGGATAGGACAGTTTCCGCTTTCAATACAGAAATGAAGCCATTGGTGAACCTGGGGAATGGGGATATGAGCTCAGAACAACTGAAGATGATTCTTCCTGCAAAAAGCATCTGAGTTTAGGAAGCCACTGCAAAAGGTTACCCAGGAGTGCTGGAAGTGTGCATAGTTTAGAAACGATTCAGGGAAGGTAAATCCCTTGAGAATTACTCAATACCTAGAAACTGTATTCAACCAAGGAAGCTCCTGAACCAAAAATCTTTGTATGCTGCAGGAAAGGTGGTATTGTGAGCTTTTTTTTTTTTTTTATTACCCCTTGGTATCTGCTTTTGGATATTGTTGTAGACAGTAGGTTGTGCTAGTTGGACCTTTGATCTTCAATTGTTTTAGCTGATTTGGGGAATTTTCTGTATTTTAGAGTAGTCTCTGCTCTCAAATTCCAGTTTTGGCTACTTCTCTGATGTTCGGTCAAATCAATTAAAATCTGATGTTCGGTCAAATCAATTAAAAGATACGACTGTCTCCACTGAGGAAGCAAAATGTGAACCCTCATTGGAGATTATGTGAAACAAATACTCATTTCTTTCTTCTTTATTTTTCATTATCATTCAAACTTTGAGCTCTGTTTTAAATAATTATATTTTGATTGCCAAATCAGGAAATATTTCTCACAGCTTCAATTAGGAGTCTGTTGGACCTCCCAGCACAGGTTCAACGAAAGGTTTAGCTTGGAAAATATAGTTCAGTAAAACTAACCCTAAGTCGTGGTAGAATCTACCTCACTTTGAACCTTGATTCCATCTTCTTCATCATCTCAGATCACTGTCTCCCGGTCTCCTGGAATAACATTGCTTTAATTTCCCCAAATAATGAATACTAACATCTGGTTAGTATGCAAATGCTAAAACTGTACTGTCCTCAGATTGCCATTTTGATATGGGAGAAATCATGCTACAGTTTACCTCCAGATATTCAGTTTGAGCTTCTTTTGGTGTGGGTTTTCTGTTTGATACCTCTAAAAAGGGAGATGACAGCCACCTTGGTGCAATCAAGCACTGGCTCCCAGCCTTAAAAGCTGGAGTACATCCTGTAGCTTCTTTTTCAGGGAAGGGAAAGTTATTTTAGATTATTATAAAATAGGTTTTGTTCTTTTCCCCTATATAATGCACAAAGAGAATAAAAGAGTTCTTCTTCATATTGCAGCCATCAAACTCTGAGATGAATACTTTATGTACAACACCATCACATATATAAGCATGAGTGTGTGTGGTCTGCATGATAATACCCTGTTCAATTTATACTGTAGAAATTGCTGAAAATTTACAATTACAGTTATAGTCCAGAATTGCCAGGGGTTACACTGCAGCAGTCACACAGGGGAGAAGAGCAGCACCAGCATTTTATAAATAGGAGATAACTATTCTATTGCTGTGGCACAACTTGAATTTTTAATATCTACCTCTGTGATGACTTAGTGATTTATGTGCATGTTCTGTTGGTACCACTTTATTTCTAAGCATGGGAAGCACTATGGCAATGGTACATAACAGAGTAGAATGAACGTCTCAATACTGAGATGTTACACATAGTGAAAACACTTCTCACTTGAGAAAATTTGTTGTTTTACAAGTACAGTATAACAACATCTTACATGTGTGGAATCTTTGACAAAGGATCTCAAAGTTCTCATATACACAGGAAACCTAACTTATGTTGTGTTTACAATGGATGAAAAAGATACTATGAGCCTTTTATTTTCCCAGTAGTGTGAAAGACACTGATAAAACTGTCTGCAATATTCGCTAAAACTGTAAGGGCAAGATTCTGCAGCACTCAGGAGTTTCTTACGTTTTGTTTTGAGATTGTAGAATGATAAACTAAAACATGTTAAAGGGATTGTCAAAATGCTGTCAGATTGTCTTCAAAACAAATATTAATTCCAAAACCAGTGTGGCTTCTGTTCCAAGGATCATGCAGCTTTATTTGAGAACACAGTCCACTTTTGCTTGAAAAGTTTGAACCATGAACTTTTTCTAATAATTTTATTGCAATCGAAGACTTGAAATGTGTCAAAAAAAGGAAAAACAAAACAACAAAAGAAACCCCCAAGTTGCTTGACTTGAATAGTCAGGATTTTTTGTTATAGCTGGTTAGCAATGCTTTGATAGGGCAGTTCCCACTGGAAAATTCAGATTTATTCTAATAGTAATGGAGTCATATCAATGGTAATGGAAGTCCAAGGGAGCCTGGAAAATTACCTTATTTTTTAGCACAGTGGGCTCATGGTTCCTCTGCACTATAAAGAAAAAGCTCTAAAGAAAGCTTACAAGCCATTTTTAGTGTATTTATAAAACCCAGTTATAGTTAAAACTGCAGGGCTGATCAGGAATATCTGTGAACAATTTGCATCTAAGCAATCGAGTATGGGCTTAGAAAAAAATCCAGTCCTTCTGAAAGCCTTTTTTTGAAAATTTATGTGAGAAATTGATAATTGACTCAAACATAATGAAGTAGGTTTGAAATTAAAAGGCACTAGAATTTGTTGCATGAGTAATAAGGTCACATCATCAATTTGTTACAGGTCAAAGTCCGAGCTAGGATGTTGCCTGTAGCAGCTGCAGCCATAGCTGCTCCAGCTGTGCTCTTCATTTAAGGTTAGTGGTAGAGTTAGAAGGAATTCGGGGAGCTCTGCTGTCAGGGATTGGTTAATGTTACTTATGTCTGCAGAAAAATATATCTGGAAAACAGAAAACTCATTTTCATCTGATGTTTATATGAAGAATATTTGAAGAGGATAAGCATCCTAAAACTATATTTTTCAGTCTTACCAGGAAAGAACGTCGTCTGAGATTATTCTAATATATGAGGTTAAATATTACTTTGGTTTTAGTATACACTAGGAAAGTAACATCTAATATGTATCAACGGATTGAAGTTAACCATGTTATCGTTATATGGTTAGTCCCAATTCTAAAATAAACTTAACAGCATTTATTTAATGCATTTTATTATATTTGGCCTGTCCAACTGCTGAGCTCAGTGGAAGAATATGACTAAATTTCTGCTTGTAATTCTAAGGTTGCATTTATCCTTATTTTTGCTCAGAATAAGAGCAATACTTATCATTGTTTTTCTACACTACTAAGAACTATATGTTATCTTCTAAGATAATTCAGGTAAAGGTTCCTTTTTTTTTTTTTTTTTTTTTCTGCTTAACTGCTTGGAAAGAGAGTCTAATCAAAACAACCAAAAATGCACTGTGCTTGTAATCAGAAGAATTAGGTTGATAAAACAGTTTGTGTATGTCATTTTCCCAAAATATAGGAATGTTTCATCATTTCTGTAGAAGCTTCGCTAAGGCGGCGTCAGAGTCATCTTACACCCTGTGACTGAAGGACTGTTGTTCTAGCTCATGGACCTGGCATTTTCTACTGAAAGTATTGGAATTTAGAGAGAGAGAGAGAGAGATACACTTTTATTGCAAATATTTTAACACATCAGACTGTTTTCTCTAGTATCTGAAAGTGACTGCTGCATACATCAGCATTTGATCAAGATATTGCCCTAAGTAGATCACTCGTATATACCAAATGATCTATACATAGAAAATAAAACTTTCCTAATAACCTTTTGGTATTTTAGCATCAGCTAATTTTCTGCTGAGAAAAGCAGAATGTGATTAAGGCAATGGAAAATATTTTATAGAGTGACAGGTGGTCATGAAATTATATTAGCATTTAAATGACTAAAATGGAACCTTTCCTCTCGTGGTCTGAGAATGTCAGAAAGGGAAGAGTCAGGATTCATCCTCTCCTCCCGTTCCCCATGGGTTATATTTTACTTTAAAACCAGCTGTTAATTCTGTGTCAAAAATTATGAAGGATTTAAAAGAGGGTGTCATGACTTGCTGCAGATATTACTAGAAAACATTTTCCATCTGTGTGACATATTTAAAGAAAGCCCTTAGTCACTGGGAGACCCAGCTTTGTGAACTTAATCAGATGTTTTTCTTCTCTTGTTACCTCAGAATCAACCCTAGGGAGTGTTAAGATCACCCTGGTATTTATTTTAAATGAGTGATTGAATGATTCCTGAGCTGCTCTTCTGGAAAATGAGGCAAACCCCTGCTTTAGAGGTCACCTCTCATTAGAGATCAAAAAGAACTGCAGATAACTTCACCAAAAATGTAAATAACTAATCAGTACCAGTCCAGTGGCTTTGTTTTATAATTAGTCCTGTACAAAGGCTCCTTGAAGTCAGATGACAGTTGGGTCTCCTGCCTCAAACTTCACAAACGAACCAATAGTTTCAAGCTGATGCTCCCTTTGAACTGCTCTCCCAGGATAAATTACTGATGGCCTAAATGTTACATTTACATTTATTATTCTCCATTACCAAGAACATGTGAAGCTGCAAAAGATTAAAGCAGCAATTACTGAAGTTAGAACATTGGAAATGAAGTTCAAACACCAGAAATGAATGTTTAGGAAAACAGGAAAGACAATTACTTGAGGCCACTTTTAACTAAATAAAAGCAGTGACTTCTGCATTGGAGAGGATATTTACAGATTATTGTTTCTGTGCTCATGGATCTTTGAATGAATCACTGGCAGCCCATGCAGTTGGGTTCATATCCAGCCTGTATAAGACCTTGGTGGTCAGAAAGTTGATTGTGAACTCTTGGTCTTGATATTCTTAGATTTAAGGGAGGTAACAGCATGGGGGGGGAATAAACTTGTTCTAGCAGTTGTGCTTCAGAAAAAATTTCGTAGGTGTTACTGAAATACTTGATTATTTTTTTGTTGGTGATGTATGGGTTTTTTTGTTTGTTTGTTATCTTGGTTATGATTCTATTTTGCTTTTTGTTTCCTCCATTTCATAAAGTGGTTTTGTTCAGTTTGAATTGTTGCTCTCAAGAGATGAAATGCAGTTCATTGAGTCCCATCCAGTTGAATTGTGTTTTCTCAAGTTTGGAAGGCGAGGATGAAATCAGGAGGAGATGTTCAGAGAAAGAGCAGGGAACAGTTCGGAGCAAGGTTTGGTCTCTTTGCACTGTATCCCATTCCTGTGTCATCATGTCTGCAACTATGCTGAGAAGAAATTAATCTGGGCTACATGTCTTGGATGGAAGGTGTTAGGGCAGGAGCTGAGCCTAGCCTTCCTCATGTGGTAAAATATGCTCCTTCATGATGGGTGTAAATGTCTGCTCAAAACCTTTGGAGATTGGACACTTCACCTTTAAAATGATAAAATTAAGCTCCTGCAGTTATTAAGAGACAAAAATTAATGATTTGACTGTACTCTGCATTGTAGTAGCAGGTGCAGCAGTATATTGATCTGCACTCGGTCATATTACATTTACAATGCCGCCTGATCAATATGCCGTTTTTGAACCTGTGGCTTGTGCATGTATGAAATTGGGGTATTTTATTGTAAGGCTTGTGCACATGAGCGAGTCACAGCAGTGTAGTCTAGGGTACTGTACACAAGCTAGATGAGGCAACAAAAAGGTCAGCTTTGTACCTTTTCTCTACTTTTTTGAGTCTTGCAATTTTTTTTGTAATGTCAAGTAAAGCAGAAACACTAGCATGACAGGCACTGTATAAATGCATGGTTGAAGACAGCCCTTATCACAAACACTTTACAGCATGTGCTGACAGACAGACAAAAGCAGGAGGAGGAAAGAGATGACAGCAATGGAATGACCTTGCTCAGGTCACCAAAAAGGTCAACTCCAGATTTGGACACCTTCCTAATTCAGAATATTGGTCTATCTTATTAATTAATCATCCAATTATGTAAGTGGACAGTCTTGTTTTTTGCTAATACACATCAAGAGAATAATTCAAGAATATCAGCAGAGTTAAAATGACGTGAAAAGAAATTCAGCATGTCACATACAACAATTTTGTAGTTTGTCTTAGAATTTTTACTATGTATTTTCTCTCCGAGGGAATGAGGTGTTATCATTCCAACTCCTGAGCCAATAAGAGCAGCTGCTTGAGAAACTCAGTCTCCAAAGGACTGCCAAGGAAGGCCAGAAATAAGAATTTAACAGAGAGAATATACTGCTATTGAGGGTCATGGCTGCAGCCAGTGTGGTGTGTAGATCCGAGTGGTCCCCAAAAGAGGGAACAGTGATTGAATGGGGTGTTTCATTTGGTCTCACTCCAGATCTAATAGAAAGGAAAAGAGATTGAGGTTAGCAGTCATGAACTGGAGAAAAGTCTTTTGGGGACTCTTTTAAAAATTGATTTTGAAAGTAAGTCCCCATGTGTGTATAAATACGTCTGTCTTCTATTAGTTTAGCTCATATGAGTTTCAGTCAGTCTGTTGTATTGTTATGTTGAAGAAATAATAATAGTATTTAGGTGTCAGTTTGGGTTTATAAATTTGTTGTAACTTTTGAGACATATCTTAATTTTCTGAATAGCTGAAGCCATCTTTCGTGACTCTCTAGCTGTAAGCATATTTTCTTATTAAAAATCTCCACTTACTCCTAATGTACTCACTTAAAATTGCAATTCCAGGAGGTAATCAAGACATTAACATGATAAAATATAATGCGCTTAAAACACTTTCCATCAGCTTCAGTAGTCAGTTCAGACCCTCCCACTTTATAATAGAGTAATAATTTTCAGTATTCAGTACACAAAATGAGAGTTGTGCTTTGTACATGGAGTAAATGTGGAAAAGAGCATTAAGGAAATCTAGCCACGATAGTGAAGAAAATATCTGAGATTGGTTGTAGATCATTGTGAAGAAGGTTTTTGTCTGGTCTAAGCTCCGCGGAGCACTGCGCTGTTGTGTAACCTTGCATGCTGTGATTGCAACAATGTATTTTTAAAAATCAAGTTCCCTTAGGAGTTTAAGTTTGCTGTTTCCATTGATGAAGGTTTGCATCCAAACTTAGAGAAAAAGCACTGGAAACTCAGACCTTGGTAACAGGGCCAAGTCTTCCTCTTGAAAACAGGCTTCTGAATTTCAGAGGAGCAACAGATTTTGTGATCTTGAGTGAAATCGTGCTGACCATCCAAACTGCATATGACAAACCTGAGCCGGGTCAGCTGCTCTGCTGGGGTTCTCTGATTCAGCAGGTAACTCTACCAAATGTGTGAAGAATTTCAGATGTTTGTGTGGGAATAGTGGGGTTGGGGAGGTATTTGAGGGAAAGTGTGCCAGTTCTATGCTGCTTGAAGCTGATAACTAAATTCTAATTTCTTATTAACCATGTCAAAGTCTAAAAAACATAAGCATTCGCTATGTGCTCCTACTTTGGTCCATGCATACAATTCAAGGCTAACATCCCAAGAATATAAATG
This sequence comes from Patagioenas fasciata, assembly GCF_037038585.1. Lineage (NCBI taxonomy): Eukaryota > Metazoa > Chordata > Aves > Columbiformes > Columbidae > Patagioenas > Patagioenas fasciata. Next base: position 28,705,271 of record NC_092526.1, on the reverse strand, counting down.
CATAATGCAATTAAAATTAGAAAGCAACTGAGAAACAAGAGTGGTATGTATTTAAAAGATGATTTAAACTATCACTCAGCAACTGTGGATGCTGTTGGGAAACAGTCTCTCTCTGAGTAGGAAGTTCTTATTTCAGTGTGGCTAATGAGCCTTTTTCTGAAATAAGAATATAAAGCTTCAGAAGCAAAGTAGCTGTGAGAACTCAACGCTGCTATAGAAATGTGGATAAGCTAAATGGGTTTAGAAAAGGAGGTATGAATCATTTCAGAAGAAAACACGTAGGAATGAAGAGAAATTGTGGATGTTTGTATTTTTAAAGTCGCTTTCCTAAATCACTCCAATTACTCTCTTAGACATTAACAGAAGTTTATATAAACAGAAGTGCTATCATATAAGCTACAAACTACAGGTAATATATGCTATCAAATACCTTGCTCCAAAATTAAACAGATGCTTCTGTTCCTATTAATCAGTGTTTATTTGGTTATTTGATATTTGCGGAATTATAAGTCATTATGATACAGTCATTATATCATAAGTCATACAGCAAGGAGACAGGCTGCTGATTTTACGGAACCGGTTCAATTAAAATTAGTAGGAATGCTTGAGCAAATAAACCTGTACAGAGTATGGCACTAAAAATCCTCACAAACAGTTCTAAATGAAATGGGGTAGAACGTCAGCTGGTATAAATCACTATTTCCATTAGCACCATCTTCAATAGAGTTATGCTGATTTATGCTTAGAGGATCTGACTCTCTGCATCTGTAGTTACTGTAGTAAAATGAGTTATTTTTTCTGAGTATTTCATTTTTTTCCCCAGTAAATGTATCAGAATTTGGACAAATCTGTGAAACCTGAAGTATTCTAAGATATTTTATTTCCATGCGAGTATAAGGAGATTAGGAACTTCGATACCTAGGCCATAGATATAAAAATTTATGTGTATAGACATCTACGCATATATATGTGTTGAATTTACCATTTTCACAGCTGTAAAGAGGTCAGAGGCCTGCTTCTAAAGGTCTAGCCAAAGGTTTTAATTAAAATACCTATATTTATATCCATCTTCTATCATTAATCAAACGTAGACTGAAATCACCCTGTGTAAATGATGTTATGTTCTCAATTATTGAAACTACAGAATACGTAATATTCTGAGCACAGTCTCTCTTATAGCCTCAAAATTAAAACACTGTCTGTGTGTGCGTGTGTGTGCTTTTTTCTACCTTACCATGACTCAATTTGAGTTGTGGTGAGTGTTTGGAATTGCTTGGCATCAAACATAATGCAACTTAGATGAAGTGTGGGGACTTCTTCCACTATGCATATTGGGTTTTCTAGAGCACAATCGCAACAGCTTCCCTAGCTCTCTGGGGGAAAAAAATCTCTTACGCTGTACAGAAATACTTAGCACAGAATAGTCTCTTTTTAGCCTTAAATTAAGTCTGTCAGATCTAAGACATTAATTCTGGTTTGGGTTTTCTTCATGGTGTTGTAATTCTGTATCTTGTGCCTGTTCCTTTCCTTGAAGATCCAAAGAGTTGATTGTGAAGTGCTTGGAAGGTGCATGTTAACTTGTACACAAGATACTGGTCTCTCAATGCAGGTGCTTTGTTGCAGCAAAGGTCAAAAGCCAAGTAAAACCAATTTAGATTCGACAGCTTTCAAGAACCATCTTCTAAAATAGAAAGTAATTTATATTTTTCCACTTTGATTAAATCTTTCCCTGATAGCATGTATTTTTCTGTATCTTTTTAACTGAAAATATTGTCTGCGGCAGAAGAGAGGCCCTTAATTTTATTGAGGTTAAACGTGCATAGCTCATCTCAGTGGTTTCAAACTCTGGAAAAGGGCAGATCTGAAGAGGCAGGTTCTGAGGAAGAAAAGATACTCACCTATAAGGGCTGGCAACAGATCAGCCTCTATAATATCCTATTTCTTTCCCCTCACCACAGGGTGATTGTGTAGGGAGGAGAAATACTTCAAGAGAGTTAAGCTGTTCCAGAGAGCGAAGATGACTGTAAGGTTTCTGATGAAAACAGAAGAGTTGATGCATCCTTCTTGCACTGTGTTACAAAATAAATTAAGAGTGGTTGAGCAGATATAACTCAGTGTGCTGGGTTTGAGTGTTCGTGTGGTGTGGAGAGAGGTTGGACAAAGGCAATTCTTTCCTTGGGTTACCCTGTGATGAGATGAGGAGGGAGAGCCTGACAGCACTGGTCAAAACGTGCTTTGGAAAGGCAGATGTGAAAAAGAGCCCCAGGCAAAGGCTGACCTGGAAGACAGAATGGCTGAGCTGAGAAGCCCCTGTTGCAAATCCCTCAGAAATTGCTCTGGTTTTGTATTTTTAACATCAAGCTTCCAGCCCTGAAGACTACAAGTGAAATGCGCTTGAAATCTGAAAAGTTTTATGAATACTACTGACAAAAAACCCATGTCATATCATCAGTGCTATAGTATTTACCAGCTAAACAGACCAGTTAAGGAGGGAGGGACGGAAATAATTTACAAGTCCTTGTCTACATCCTGGCACATGTCTAGAACTACTTGTTTAGAAGGGGAACTCTCAGGAAACCTCATTAGATTAATGTTGATGCTTCTCAGCAAACCTGTGGTCCTGCTACTGGCATTAATTTTCCCAAACTGAGTTTTTGCAGAGAGCAACAGTTAAGACTTTATCTACCTTCTGGGCAGCAGTGGGACACCGGGCAAAGGAACGGAGCAACCCGGCGGTGATGGCAATCTTAATAGTGGCCAGAAAGCTCCAAGAGAGAAAAGCTTATTGTCCTTTTAGGAGATGTGGGAGGACTTCCAGCTTATTTGATGTCTCTTAGCTTCATACTAAATACTCCACTGCATCCTTCTCACTAAAACATCTTGGAAGACCCTGTTGCTGCAAAGCTCTTTTCCTCTCATCTCTAAGATTAACAGCAGTTTTTGTCCCCCCAGGTGGGGCAGGGGAAGGATGGTAGTGGGTAGGGCACCACTGGCACAACCTTGCGCTTTGCTGCAGGTGGATGTAATCAAACCCCTCACTTGGAAAGCTTAAGCTTGGCCTAAATGCTTTGTTGAATTGTTCTGTTTTTTGAGAAGTGTGTCTGAAAAGGGGAATGGTATTTGAGCAGCCTCCACATGTATCAGTATCTATGTTTGCTGTTAAATGTTTCATGAGTAGTATTAACATCCACTTTTCTTTCATTCTTGGGAATTTGCTATGTTTCTCTAAACACAACACATTCTCACATTGGGTGATGTTGTTCTAGATAGCTGCAACTGTGACATTCAGTAGCAATTTGTATGATCCCTGTATCAAGCAAACATGATATTCCCCTGTTGTGATACTAAAAAATCAAGTGTGATAAGACAGTTTCTGGAAAGAACAATATGTTCTGACCGTCCTGTTGTCAGTTTTGTCTTGTATTTGATGTTAAAACACTGCAGAATACTTGTTCGGGCCCAGATGACTAATAGGAATTGAGAGATTATAAACCAGACACAGGCTGTGCATAGATTTAAAAAAAAGTTGACCAGAACATGGATCTTTGTATGTTGTATGGAAGCAGTGAATGTTTTCTTTCAGCTAGAAAAGTCTAGACTCAACAACCCCTGTAACAGAGAGACATCAAATAACCTCTCTAATTACTGTAATTACGTCCTTAATAGTTACCTTATTAAAAAAAGTAGACTGAAGGCAAGTAATCGCACCATACCCTGCATGGAAAATACAACACTAGTTTTTTCAGGTTACAGTTGAAGTTGTAATCAGAAGTAACAATTTGACCTGTGATAGGCCAAGTGAGGTCTGCAGGTAGAGGAAGTACCTTTTAATACTTAATGTATTAATATCCGCTGGATATAACCTATGGGTGAGATGTATTAGCTATGAGTTTGTTTTATCTGTAAGATTATTTTCTTAATTCATTTATCACTAGCAAAACTGAAATGTGGCTGTGCAGTTAACTTGGTGGTGGCATCCTGCCATTGCCTGAAAAAAAGAGAAGGGGATGGGAAATGGTTCCTCTAAAGCAACCAATAGGATGGTTTTGACAATTCAATATTTTATTATATTTACAATATTTATTTTTAGCTGTAGTTAAAGCTAATGTTGCTCAGAAACAGACCCACTTAGGGTAACCTTGTTCCTGGAGCACTTAGTAGGTTAATGGAGGAGCAGGTTCAAGCCTTTGGTCCATCTCAGAGAAAAAATGAATTTATATCTCTGACTTGAATAGACTGTTCGCTGAACTATTGTTACCTTGGGAGAAAGTCCCTCTATCCACAAGTGCAGCGAAACAAATGAAGATTCTGCTGATCCAGATTATTTGTTCCCAATATGACATAATTTTACATAGTGATGGAATTACTGTACTGCAAATACACATATTTATAGACAAAAGCATCAGGATAGTGCCAGTAGTGCCATTTTGGGCAAAACATCACCTGCACGTGTATACATTATTAATGTTAATTTAGTGATCTAGGAGGAAGTCAAATATCAGGACAGTAAATAATAATTCATGATGCTAACTTTTGTGCATTTTAGAATGGAATGTTACTACAAAGCAGAAATATAGAGCAAAAATCTCTTGTGTCTTCTTCCCTCACTCTCACACAGTTTATACAGTGATTTTTGTCCACACAACATAGGAGGGAGCAGATGAAATGCTTTGAGAACAGTGATCTTGTTGACCTCTGTGTGGCCCAGGACAGACACTGGGGCATATTCCAGTGGAAGCATCTTATCTTCTGAGGAACCCCAGAGTTAATATAATACATTGTGGTGGTTGACTTGTAGCATGTTTATGTGCTGGCTAGGCTCGGGGGAGAGAGAGAAAGAAACAGTATTTTGGCAGTATTTTTTTTTTTAATCTCTCATTAATGCCAGTGCAAATATAGACATGGATATAAATATCACTTTAAGTAACGGGATATTTGCAAGTATGAAGTATAGACACGTACTATGCATTAGGTCTTCACCGAGAATTCGAATGGCAGATGGCAGTGGAGGTGTGTAGTCCTACTAAAACAGCCTGATATCTGGGTTTTTCTGGCTCACTGGTAATCAGGGACGTAACTGATGCTGGAAGCTTCTCTGTTAATACCACACTGAGATGTTTTCTGACTACTTATTGATTAAATCACTTTATTTCACTGGCCTGTCTCCAGACCATTGAGTGTTTCCCAGAATCTGAAAAGTATCTTTAGAATATCTAAATTTTATCACAACATCAGTGACATGATCATGTATTTTTCAACTAACAAAGCTTTGAAACACTTTTTCCCTACCCTGAGATCCCACCTGATAGCATTATCCAGTTTCACAGCATAAAAACCTGATAAAAACTTGCAGCAACTGTTTTTTGTGCTCGATTTTACAACAGCCAAAACCAGGTTTTAGTGGACCAAGGAAGAAAGTTTATTTCTGAGTCATGAAAATACTCTTTCTTTTGACGTTAGACCACTTATTTCAGCGGGAAGTTGCACCTGCTGCTCCCAAATTCAAAATTGCACACAGGACTTCTGACCACCTCTTAGTGTGCACCCATTATTGAGACCAAACTCCAGGAAAACAAGTTCATCTCTTGGGATTCAAGTTCTACGTGTTCTTTCTCAAAGGTAAAGTGCAACAACGGGCCTGCTTGAGATTAACCTGGAAGATCAATCCAACGAGGAATCCCATTCGAAGAATGTAGTGTTGATGCCCTCATCAGTGCCGACAGCGCTGAAGCGAGAAAGATTAAATTATTGAAACCTCAAACTGATTGGAAAGAGCTTGATATTCTGTGCAGGCTTGATACGTTGATGTTTTACGGTATTTGTACATCTGAATTAAGTAACATATTTTGTCCTTCTTTTGCCACACTGAACTTCTACATAGAATACTCCAGCTAGATAATAAAACTGCTGCAGGACACGTATGGTAGTGCTGCCTACATTGAAAGTGATTGAAAGAGAAGAACAGGAGGATTTCTTTGAGCCCTAACGTTATTTTTCATCCTGCTGGCTATGCCAGCTTCTACAGCTAATTAAGCACAGGAAAAGACAATATTCACCAGATGCCTGCAGAGCCAGTCAGCAGATGGGATGTTTTCTCCCTAGCCCATGTGTGTAGTAGGGGGATTTTTCTTGGAAAAAAATGGTCAAAAGCTGCCAATTATGCGTGATTTGAACGTGAACAGATATGTTCCTGTAGCAGTGGAAGCTGGTTGTGGCACAAATATTCTTCTAAATACGCATGTGCCTTTTCTTTAAAGTAAACTGTTTAAAAGATTAGAGTTCAGTCCTGTGTTGTCAGTCCATGGTTCCTTTCAGAAACCGAAGGCAGACAGTCTTTATCCACAAATGAATGAAAGGCACACAAGTCTGGGACTTTCTAGTCCTGAAATGTGTGCCGCTGGAAGTCGCTTCTTCAAAGGTTTGTCTTTAAAACAGAGAAGGACGTCACAATTGCAGAAACTTCTCCCTCTGGGAGTGGAAAAATGCTCTGAGGTGCTGTAAAATGTCTTCCCCCTTGTTCCCATATAACAAAGAGATTGTTGGAGTCTTTTATACAGTCTAACAAATCTCAAAGTTTGAGTTAGGCTCATTCTCATTCGAACTCTAGCTGCTCCTTAAGGTGTAACCATGGGCACAATTATAATTCTTTTACATCCTTGTAAATGGACTCATGGCAGGCACAAGGCCTGATTCTATACCTGTGTAAACAGGACTAAGTTTACAGTCACATCGTCACAGCCACATAGTTATTATATAGAAGTGTATTTGTTTGCAGAGTATAAACTCTATTTGTATTTATCATGCACAGTTGCATGACATAAATATATATTTTTAACTGGTTATTTGTATTCTAACTGGTTAGGTTCATTATTAATTTATAACAAAGCTGGTTTTGTTTAGGAAAGAATTAGAAATTTCCTGATTAGATTTCGATAAAGAAATCTGATTTGACTCTAGTTACCAGATTGAGTTCAGACTAGCAGTAGAAATTCATTGGTATACAATTTAAGCTGTGATTATTATGGCATCAATGGTGATGAATCTTCCTGGATAAAATAAGTGTTGTATTGCATAATATAATACAAAAACAGATGGATAATAGATTGATACATCCACTCCCCTTCCTCTGGAGCCATGGAAGGGGATTCCGGGCTGTTAATCAGAAACTGGGGAGATTTATGGTAACTTGAAGCATTTCAAGATTCAATACTGATGTTTTTTTCATATTTTGTTGCTGCATTTAATCTTTTTACCATACAGCTCTTTGGCATCATCAGGTAGATTATTTAAGGTTTTTGAGACCCAGGACTGGCAGGTACAGAAGTTCGCCTTTGGCTCTGATTTTTATGTACGAAGTTGAATTCAGCAGCAGCACAGTCTGAGAGATATGAAAGTGCCACTGCACGTTCAGATAACGTAAAAAAAGACATATTCCATCGTGATGTATATTAGATGTAATATGCATAGTTTGAAGAGGAATGGTTTAGAGATTTCTTTGGTTGTTTTTTTGGTTTTGGGGGTGTTTGGGTTTTTTACATATTCTGTGTGTGTGTTTTTGTTTGGTTTGGTGGTGGTGATTGTTTGTTTTAAATTTTCACTCTTCCTTTATTGTGCAATGTTACCTTTCGTATACCAAGGACGTTAGTACTTCCCTGCCTTAAAATATAATGCTGGTCTTCCCAGTCCTGTGTTTCTGTGATTAACTGTTGCACCAAGGCCTTTGAGATCTTTGGTCAAGAATGACAATATCAGTACAAAACAGTTGACCAAGATGCTGACAGTTACCTAGGGGTGCAATATTCCATCACCTCTTTTTAATTTTATTGCAGTTCTTCAAATAAGATACTTGATTTGGTACCAATTTTTATTGATTTTTTTTTTCTATGAAATGATCATCACCTTTTAGTATTTTAAGTATTTAAACGATGAATGCTTACATGACATAGAATATTTCATATTCTTTGTACGTTGTATATATTATGATGTTATTCAAGGCATGTTTGCAGGCTTATGGGTAGAATCATAAAATCATTTTGGTTGGAAGAGACCCTCATGATCATTGAGTCCAGCCATATTGGACTTCATCCTACTTGATTATTCAGGATGTTAGAGCGAAAAAATAGTTTAAGATAGCATGAGGACTCAAGTTCGGTGTGTGGGGCACCCAGGTTTGGCATCTTCAGGTTAGCCTACTGCTAATTAAAGAAATTAGGCAGTTGTAGAGAGTGAGTAGTTCTTTCTCCTTTTTAACTTAACAAGCAATTTGCAGTACACGGCAGTGACCTGAGGTGATTAGGGATTCATTGGCAGCAGCAGACAGTTCCCTTTATAACTGTCTGCCAATGCCTCTTGCTTTTAAAGCAGCCCTCCCATAGATCCACTTTCTAGCAGCTCTTTGCAACCACACCAGCTACTGCTACTCTTTTCTTACTCAGGACTTTGTATTTATCATATCCGTATTGTGTTTATGGCAGCATTGTCATCCAAGCTGATGGGAACAACCCAAATCTGGACTCAGGGTGAAAGGCAAGATGCAGCAATTGAATACAGCTGTTCCACAAATGAAACACTTCTTTTGTCTATGGGGAGCTCTGTGGGGAGCAACAAGGAATTGGCAACACTGTTCTCAGTTGCTTTTTTGCTTCCACATACCTGTGTGAGCTTGAGGCTCTTGCTGAGTTTCTTTTGGCAATCAAGGGAGCCTATAAACATGCTATTGCTTATTGGGCCTGTCTGAGAGCAGTGCGGACCTCTTTTCTCCAAAAAGCTGAGAAAGTAGGATTGGGAAGTGGCCACTGGAAAATTCCAGAAATCTCTGTCCCTAGTGAAAGCAGAAATACAGGCAGTGTCTCCTGTTGTTTTGTACTTGTTGTTTCCATTCCCCATTAGGACTGTAATACAGAAGCAAGCAATAATTGAAAATTTGCAGATTAAAAGTGATTTTAGCTATTAATCATTAAAAAAAATTTGCTCGGTTTAGTTTGGGGTAAATGTCAGCATCAGCTTTCACTGATTTTTTCTCCTCCATCTCCTGTTTACAGCTGAACAAAATACTGTCATCTGCAAGATGGAGAAATAGTAGAATACTGTCTCCTCTGTAGCATTACCACAGCAGGCAAACATTATCAGGCAATTATTCTGGAATATTTGCTTTGACAGAAGTTCAGTACAATAAACTAGTAGAAGGTTAAAGACACCAAAGGTGTAATGGACTTGTCAAACCCTATAAGCAATTTGTATAATTCTGTACCTCACCTGTCTCATAAGGTTGGAACAAACCTGCCAGGTCCACAGTGGGGAGTCAGTAGACTAGAATCTCCCCTGTAATAAATGTTAAATTCTGATTCTTATTTTGCTTGTTTTGTCTGTTTTGGCTATTGCTGACCACTCAGTGAAGGCTAACTTTAAATAATGTTATGCACATTGGCTTGGACACCAAATTCTGACTCTGTTACATTCTGAGTTTTCAGCACCTGAATTGCAGCTTTGTCTCTAGCCAAAGTCCTCTCAAGTTGAAAAATCAGTGCCATCCTTTCCTTCACAGAATTTATATAGTCAGAGGAAGAATATAAGTCAAAATGGAGGCTACTGGAGGTGGTTGAAATTGCCTCACAAAACAAAGGGACATATAAGTCATTTGTAGGGAGGTGAGTTCAGTAGCATGTGTTTTTTAATTAGGATTAAAAAGTAGATAACTAACTACATAGTCAATTTCCAAACTAGCTAGATATTGAACTGCAGTAGATGCAGAGCAGCTGTAGGCATTTTTCAGTAAGCTAACTCTCAAAACACTGGAATTAAACATCAATTGCTATGGCAAGAAACATAGTAAAGATCCACTATTGTTGTGAAAATTTCACTGTTCTTCTGCATGACATTTCACTTTCTGCATGACATGAAGCCTAGAGGGGGATTTGAGGGTGGAAATGTGGCATTCTCCACCCCTACTATTCCTAGTTGCATTTATACCTGAATGCCTTTGCTCTTATAGCTTTCATTTAAGGAAGAAAGGTGCTTTTTCTGTTACAGGTTATATTTTTAAAAATGAAACTATTAAAATGCCCTAGGTGGAAGTTACAGTTTCACATGGCTAACATCCAGAGATGCTTAAAAGACTTACACAGCTTTCAAAGCTGAAGATGCCCCTGATGTAGACATAAAGTCTCCATTTCTCCATTTTGCTGTGTAAAACAGCCCATTTAAGTGAGAACAGATACTCCTTAATGCAGCGCTGCTAGAGATGCTGGCAGCTGAAATGAAGAAGCTGCCCAAGGAATAAGGTTGATATCTGTTTTCCTGCTGTTGTGTAATCCCTTCAGGTGGGGAAAGAGTGTGGAATGAGGCAACTGCAGTGACAGTGTCAGGGCATGACCATGCTGGGCAAAGGGACCTGAGTCTTGGGGTGTCAGTCAAGTTACTTGGGGGACTTTGCTTCGTTTTGGGTAGTGGAAATGGACTTGAAAGAGCAAATAATCTCCTGTGTTGCTGAGCTGTCCCTAACAGCAACAACTGCTGCCCAAGCAAGCTGACATGTTTCCAAAAGATCGGGTATTTTGTCCTGTTTTGAAAGCTACTTGATGATCTGTACAAACAGAGCAATACATTTCTCCACCTGAAGTTTCTTGAGACACCAGCTGCACTTAGAGCTGTTTCTTGTAATGCTTGATGTAAAAAAAAAAAAAAAAAAAAAAAAAGTAAATCCAGTTCAAAAATGTAGCTATTTTGCAATTTTATGTAGAATTTGATTTGTGATTTGTTTGGAGTAGAAATCATTACCAAAGGGCATTCTTTCATTTGGCCACCTGCTTCTATTCAGAGCTATGAAATCTGGAATTAGAGTTCAGTCGTCTTTGTTAATGTTTTCTAAACCACGTTAGAAGACGTTCTCATGCTCAGAATATCACCAAGCTGTGTCCTGCCCTGTTTCAGCTGTTTGCCTAACAGTACTTCGGGTTAGTAAAAACTTCTGTTTCAAGAATTAATGCCATCTAGATTGTTGTGACAGTGTGGAAATGGAAGGGGAGCAGTAACAAGCCTGGTAGGCTGTAAGCTCTGCTGGGGTGATGATGAATAGCTAGAGGCAGTTGTCTCTTGATGTTATTCAGCTGAAACCAAGTGATGGGACCATAGTCTGAGGCACCCTGTGATATATTTTAATGTCTGTCAGCCTTTAAGTTTTCCCCTGAAGGTTGAGGATCATACCAGTTTCTCTTACAGCTAAGAGGAATTTTGACCTTTATAATAAGAATTGCCTTGGATGCTTTGTGCATCAATGAGCAGTTGCATGTGCATATCCAGAAGACTGTTGCAATTGCATCATAAATATAAATGCCTCCTAGATATATCCCATACATTTTCAAAACCAGAGAAGACAAAAATACAACCCAGAGGATTCTGTTCTTTTCCTTGTTCATGGATGTAGATTTTTCTTTGGCAGTGTTAAAGAAAGTTTTAAAACCTTCCAGCTGGCTGTTGCTCATCACTTTCCTGCTGCCTGTCTTACTGTAAATGTTCTTCTACTCAGTTCTTCCTGGCACATGTTTTCTCTTAGGCTGAGTTTTCATTCTTAATCGTATGTTTTGTACCTTAATTATAGTAGGGGAAATCATGTCTTCCGATCAATACCCAGAAGGTATCTTCCACACACCAGTGATCTCTTCTTCTGTGCATGCCTCAGTTGTCCCCCCAGCACTGTCCCTGCACCACACGCACTCATCGCTGCCAAGATCTTCGCTCTGTGCTGATGCACGGGAGCGTTTGTGTTGGGAAGGTGGTGACAAAACTGAGCAGACAGCAAGCTTGAGAAGCAAAGAGAGTGAAACCTCTCTGATAGTCAGAATTTTGCTAAAATAAGAATAGGTTCCATTTAATTACTATATACGGCTGTGCATTTGTATATATTTCAATATATATGCATACATAAATGCATACGTACTCTCACACATGTTTGTAAGTGTGTATCTATATTGATGTGTATATATGAGAGCCCTCCTGTAGACTTTATGTTGCTTCCCATCCATGCTTCTCATCTTCCCGCAGAAAAACTGCAAATAACAGCTGAGAAAATCTGTAGTTAGAAGCATCTTCTTTGGAGAAACAGCTGTATTACACAAGATGATGTAATATAAAGATCTGTAAAACAATGATCTGTGAGCTTTGTGTTGAAAAGTGATCAAAAACAGCTCTTGTTGACATCTAGAAGTCTTGAGTTAACCTTTTTTTTGGGGGGCGAGGAGATGAATCACTGCCCTCTTTCCTTCTGGGCCATCTACTTGTTTCTTTTTTTCTTCCATCCATGCTTATGCTTTTGAAGCAAATCTGCCTGACAGTGCTTTAAATCAATACCATTAAAGCTTTATTTGAATGTAAACTATTTCAAGAGGCTGGCCTGCTCTACCCTGTAATTATATCATGTGCTAAGTGAGTGAAACTTTCCAAGGTATTGGAGGCTTCTGGGTTTGTTTTTTTCTTTTCCATTTGACTAGATGACATCCAATGATAATGGCCTTAACATGATGGGAAATTAATTGAGAGAGCATTTCTACACTGCCATAATTTTATCATCCATCCTATTGCTGCTGTTAGCAGGAATCCATAACCCCACGGGTTTTGAGAGAAGCTCTTTTAGCAGAACTTAGGGTGTCCGGGTTACACAGTTAGCTCCTTCCGTCAGCTGGGTGTCAAATCACTGTCGAAAAGAAATTACCGACGTGTTCATTTTTTTTAGCTTCTACTCTTCTGGTGCAGGAGATGATTTGTAGGAAGCCATTGGGGAGAGAAGAGTGCTGCTGGCTGTCGAAGGCTTCTCTCACAAAGGTACTTGGCAGCATCATCACACATTAACACGGGCGCAGGCAGCAGCATTTTTGATCTAATGTCCCTTATAAAGTGGTGTATAGAATATATGCCTTCTGACTCACCGTGTCATAGCAGGATATTAAAATTATCCTGTTTATTAAATTGAGTTTGCTGAATTTCCCAATGCTGACTACTACAAAGTTTTCTTAAACCCATAGTAACAGACTAGCCTTCCTAATTCGTATCACTGGCAACATAAAATAATTCCATTTTCTTCAAAGCTTATTATTTCCTCTTTCACATTCTTGAATGACTTTAGTAAATCTTGATTTGTACAGCGTAGAGTTACTTTGAATAAAGGTTTTGGAAATGGTTGACATGGTCTCTATAACTACTTATCTCGAGATTCCCAGTTATTTTCTCATTTTCTGTATTATGTGCCCCTTTTCCTGCTCTCCTTCTCCAGTAGTCCAGTAAATTGGGATAAAATGGAGGTTTGCTCTTTTTTCCTCTGTCACCTGTAGCAAAACTCTAATAACTTCATGAGACAGATTATGGATGTGATTGTGGCACGTTCCTCAGCAGCTACACATGCTGGAACTTAAATATATGCTTGCTGAAATGATATAGTTCAAATAATGTGATCTTGGAGGAGAGATGAACTTTTGTAAAAGTTCTGCCTTTTTTCACTTGAAACTTACTGCTTTTTAATACATACTGTAGAATCTCAAGCTTTGAATTCTCTTTCCTTTTTCCATTGTTTTCTCCCTTTTTTCTATTTTTCCATTAATTGAGAAAAAGAAGAGATGAGACAACTGCAAAAATTCAGTAAATGTTTTAGCTATCTCCAATGCTCCTATTTATCTTTTTAAATTTATTTTTCCTTTATAATCATTCATAACCCTTTAATCCTTAACTAGCATTTTTGATGCATCAGGGACATGGTATAGTGCTAGATCTAGGTTATGGTTGGACTCTATGATCTTAAGGGTCTTTTGCAACCAAAGTGATTCTATGATTATTGCTGATCTCTGGCTGTGCAGATCTCATTATAATTAAGCAATAATCATGCCTAGTTTTTCCTGTGAAGGCAGCTGACGTGACTTAGTGCACGCAGGATGCAAATTCCTTGTGTGAAAGTGAGATTTTGCCAGGTGTCACCTTCAAAGCGGGAATCACAGTTTAAATACAACCCTGAAAATGCTGTTTCCTCCTCTCCTCTTCCTTCTGTGTGATACTTTCTTTCTAGAAATCACTTTCCTCTGTTCAGATTCTCCTGTAGGATTCCTTTTATTTGCTGCTATAGTACTGTGATTGACTATGTATGCAGTGGGGTGGTCCTGTAACCTGAGTTTCTTACTGGGGCTGGCCAAAATTTGAAGAACAATCATAGGGCTAACATAACTGTGAGTGAAAGAGAAGACTCAGTGGCCCAGTCCTAGATAAAAATATAATTATTTAACCACATTTTGCAGTGATATTTTTATCAAAGGGAAAATGCTCCTGCAAAATGTTGGAGTGCGTCTTTTTTGAAGAAAATAAAAAAAGGCATCAAAAAACACAGAGATGAATCATTCCTACTGTTATTTTCCCCATAAGGCTATTAGCTCTTCTGAGATTTTTTTTTTTTTTTTTTTTAAAGGGAAATTTTAGGAAGCTTTTTCTGATGTCACCTCTGCCACAGGCTAAATGCGGTACATGATAAGAGCAACATCTTGACTGAAATACAGGAGCTGGGGGGGACATGGATGTTTGCAGAAGAGGGAACATCTGTCTGACATCTCTCTGTTGGGATGTGTGTACTTCCCTATGGATTCATTTACAAGAACATAGCGTAACCATTCTATAGGTTTGGTTAAGAACGCCTGTACCGTTGTAGCTACCAGAGTTACAACTCCTCAGCATCTGTCTAACTGCTGCTTTGCATCTGTGCAAGGACATCAGAGCTGTTACTGGGCTTGGACCCACAAGCATTTCACCATGTGAATAGATTTTACTGATAAAATATTTGTGGGGCTAACAGGGGACTGAAACCTCCCAGGACATGAACTTCTGCAAGGTATCAGCATAGTGGTGCTCTCTTCACTACTGAAATACTACAGTACCTTTCCCTTAAGAGATCTCTGAAAGGAAAGCAAACTTGCATTTTGTTTTAGGCATTAAAAAAACTCCTAAATTCCCATGTTCTTTATCTGCATCATATTTATTAGATTTTTAATTTGTTACTTTCAAAATTGTGTGTTGCTCTGTCAACTGTTTGTTACAAGATTTCCCTTAGGGGAAATGGAGCTTCATATCCATGCTCGCATATTGCAGTATGAATAAGGCTTGTTACACTCCATTTGACAGATAGGGAATATTAGTCAATAATGCTGGAATATAATTGGCTTTAGCTTCTCATGTTGTGTCACTAGATGCAGCTTCGTTCTTAGGGAACCTGACCTGAGAAACAAGGACATACTTCAAATTCCAGTGGGATTAAGTTACCGCATTAAAAGGCTTTGATAGAGTTCAGTTGTTGCTATTAAAGTAAAACTGTCTTTTTTTTGTTTTTTTTTTTCTCCATAATAATCAGTGGTATCAGTGGTGATGCTTATTTTTGTTGCTGATTGTCTTAAGACATTTACATGCTGACAGTTTTGATGGGGACAGCTGGCTTATAAATATTATCCATTAAGTTTTATGCCAAACTCCATCTGAACTACAAGGGATACTTACTGCAGCTCTTTAAATAAATAAATAAATAAATAAATAAAGAAGAAATGCCCTTTTAGTCCTTTTTTTCATAGCAGCAGCTATTATTGCCTTTATTGTTGCTGCATTAAACGTATGTTTGAGTATGATCTTGGAGCTTTCATTGCTGTTGGGTTAAGAACACAAAGAGCATGCCCCCATCCTGATTAGCTAGTCTTGTGCAGCAGGACAAAAAAAGCAGTGATGGTAATTTCTCAGCTCATTAGGTACATATTCATCTTAATGGGGCATCAAAGTTAAAAACCATAATGCTTTCCTCTCATTTAATACTCCAGAGAACATTCACAGTAACCACATGAAAGCAAAAAGGATTTCAGCATCGGAGCTGCAAAAGTAGGTGTCTTCATTCCCTCCAGGCAGATAGAGAAGAGAGAAGAATTACTTTTTATCTACTTTTTATCCTTATCACTGCCGAACTTGCCTTGCTGTGCTAGCCACTGGTCACTATAGTTGTATGAATCAAAACGTTGATCTCTCCTGTTTTTTTTCTGGTGGGTCAAATTTAGATCTGTAGTCTGCAAATGTTTGGCATCAGCTGAAGAGCGCAGTGTATCAAAATAACTTTATTGTTTATGGGTGTGTGGACCCTGATACAGAGACCCTTCATTACAATAAAAACAGTGACTTGAAACATTTCAGTAAGCAACCCCTAGCCTTAGAAGTACTTTTTTTTGTGTAAAGTAGTTGCACCAGCTTAAGCTCCGAGCTTTGCAAAGGGACCATTTCCTGTGGCTTAGGTAATAACAGTGCCCAATTCATGCTATTTACTGAAACAACAGTATTCCCAGAAACGGTTCCTCAAAGTATTTCAGAGCTAGCACCCAGCACGAGTTTTTAGGACACTTTTAAAGATATAGAAGGAAGCCATGTGTGAACGCCACGCTCCCTGACCTGACTCTGTGTGTGTGGTGTGGGATGCTCTGTTGGCTTTGAGGTCTTGGTTTTCTATCTCTGCCAGAGCCATAGAAGAGAGCATAATTTGCATTATACGGTCAGTTATGTAGGGTGCAGCACATTGGAACATTATAGTACGCAGCCACTGTCTCCCCAAAAGACTCAGAATTCTCAGTTGATTTCGTTAGCCTCTCCTAACTATAAAATGATGGGCTAGGTAAAAATAACTGCTGGTAGCATGTGTGTTCATTCAGGATGACAAACAAGTTTTTTCTTCCAGATTTGTCAAGTTCTCATTTTCTTTCAGCTCTACCACCCACATTAGGAATGGAAAAAAGGCTGCTTCTTTCGCCAATACCACTTTTCTTAGGAAATAAAAGGAAAAATCAGTATAGGGCGATGTTCCATAAGTGTATTTTGTTTAAAAGGTAACTTTCATGTATATAATTCCTACAAGGCATTTTTGAAATGATACAAATTTAGCAAAATATGATCACACAATTCAGAATATTTTTGGTGGGGTATTAGTAGGATTGAAGGAAACGAAGAGATGTAGGAGAAGAGGTTTTGAGGAAGATGAATAACTGCCAGTGAAGCAGAAATACTGGGAAGCTCCTTCAGAAATAGGATGAGAGAAGAGAGGGTGGATCCACCCGTTCAAAAAGCATGAATCAACAGGGCAAGACAGAAGAAGCAGACAGAAAGTTTAAGTTCATTGTCTGATTAAGCTCATTAAGGTTCTCTCTATGAAACAACCTCCTGCTTCTATATGCAGAGCTTGGACCTCAGTGGATTAGGTGCTGTTTTGTGGTCTTGCCATCTTAATTTTCTCCATAGTATTTGGTTATGGAGGCCTTATGAATAAAACATTTATTGATAAAGCAAGCTCTTGGTTCTAAATTACTGGAGGAGGGAGGATTGCTGTGTGCAGGTAGTGGAACTCCATTGCTGGGAACAGCAACAACGTACATGCAGCCAATTATATAGCACATGTCCTGTATTTTTCTTTTCTCTTGGCAACTCAGTTTATTGTCCAGTTTATTTTTTTTTTCTGTATTGCTTGTACACTAAATATTTTATTAGGAAAAGTGCAAAATAACCTATTGATGTGTTGCATCAATATGTGTTAGAGAAATCCAGTGATCCAGTAGCTATATTCTGCCTTTGGTCATCATGCATGCTTGTTATATTAGCAAGTTCTGCCGCATTTCAAGGTTCTGTACTGGCTTTCAGGAAAAAGATTGGTCTGTGTGAAAGCAGTTGACATCTGAGCAGGATTTGGATTGATCACTAGGACTGGGATGCTTTAGTTTTCCTGAAGGAGTTTTTCAAGCTGCACTGAAACAAATTCTGCTGTATTTCTTTCATTCCTGGTGGAGGGATTCCTGGGGAAAATTCAGCCAGCTCTGTTACAGAAGAGGTAAGACTAGACCTACATATTGGTTCCTTCTGGCCTCAAAATGATAAAAATTTCAACTACTGGCAGTAGAGGTTGTTCTGCTCAAGTTATGAGCGCTGTACTGATAGTAACACTAATAAGGAATTAGTTTGTATACTTGAGGTTGTCGATCAATTTGGAGGTCCAATTTTAAAAGACTTTGGCTCAGGTATGTAGACCTACTATTTAGAATAGCTTGGCTTCTAGCCATGGATGTGTGTGGACATATCAGACCTGTAGCCCTGGGACTCAGAGGCCTTTCTTTTAAGACATCTCTTGAGGAATACAGAAGCTTGAAAGAATAATTTCCTATCTAAAACCCCAGCCACAGGTGCCTCTATGAAACTTAATAGAGCAGATAAGGGGTTCCAGTCCTCCTTTATGGTAAATAGAGGATATTCCATAATTCATATTGCAAAATATATTTTTTCTCCTGAAAACAGGAGTCTATAAAAAAGCATCTACCTGCTCTGTATGACCTCACAGAGGCTCTGTCCTTTTCCATCTGCTTGCCTGTCTGGGTAGCAGTTACAGCCCTTTCCTTTCTCTGCTCCAATTATTTTAACATTAAGCTGCATTTAAGCAAGAACGGTGCTTCACCGTGCAGAGCTACTGAAACGTTCTCCCTTTCATAGCATCAACTCTGACGTAGGATACTGGAACTTGTGTTGTTCTTGATGTCATGGGCATGCATGGCAAACACTTGCACCTCATTCATGGGCCATGTATAAGCTAAAGTCAATCCCAGCTATATTTTTCAGCTGGAACATAATAAGTGCAGGGTTTTTTTTTACTGGAAAGGCAGCACTAGTGGTGAGATACACTAAAGATTGTAGCATCACAAAATAGTTTGGGTTGAATGAACCTTCCAAGCTCATCCAGTGCCACCCCTGCCATGAGCAGGGACATCTTCACTCAGACCAGGTTGCTCAGAGCCCCGTCCAGCCTGGCCTGGGATGTCTCCAGGGATGGGGCATCCACCACCTCTCTGGGCAACCTGGGCCAGAATCTCACCATTCTCAATGTAAAACATTTCTTCCTCATGTCCAGTCTGAATCTCCACTCTTTCAGCTTAAAACCATCTCCTCTTGTCATGCCGCAACAGGCCCTGCTAAAAAGTCTGTCCCCCATCTTTTTTATAGGCCTCTTTTAAGCAGAATTTGCTGGCTCAGCAAAGCTTCAAAACCAACAGGTTTTTTGGCTGTGTTCAGTACACCAATGTCCCTGAGCCGTACCTTATAAACCCTATACATTGTGCAAGTTTGCAGTGAAGCCTCTTCCTGAATGTTTGACCAAGAAGTTAAACGGATGACTGGTGTCTGCATCGCTACCAGCATAAATGTATTCCCTTCCTTCTAAGTAGTGTGCTTATTATTTTCACCAATTAGCACATTTTTGTGTTTCATTAATGTTTCTCAAGTATCCTGAAGCTGTGATGACAAATCACTGACAGGAAATCAGAACTGCGCAAATTAAAACCAGCTGACTTGTAATGGGGAGAAAGCAGAAAACCATTTATACGCTTCAACTGGGAAAACAATAAAATATTGACTACAAAAATATGCTGGTGCTGCTACTGTGGGCAAGGCTGCTAGCTGAGCTTGTGGCACCAGCAGCTTAGCAGGTCAGGATGCTGTGCTGAGTACTTGTCATTCCTGCTAGAGGGTGTCATTTTTGAGGCTGTTCTTCATTTTTGTGGAAGGTTTTTCTTCTGGCCAGCATTTGTGTTCAATAGCAGAAATCATCCAGGCAAGAACATTACAAGTGACAGTGACTGCTGTGTTCAGGGGAGCCCTGTTTCATGAAGTCTTTGCATTTTAGCAGAAAAAAAAAAAAAAAAAAAAAACAAAAAAACCCTAAAGAATGCATATAATGCTGTCAGTGTGGCAACAGAAAAGCAGATCATAGGACTGGGCCCTCAGAAGAATGCCTATTACTTGTCAATAGGCATTCATGGTAAAATATTGAAGTCAACAAATGCTTAAGTGCGGAGCTTCCATCCATGCAAGCAGGACAAAAGGCGCTTCTAGCTCTGGTATGGGTTTTTTTGGTGTGTGCTTTGATTTTGTTTTAAAGAAATCAAAACATGTTAGAAGCTGTAATTCCATATTTTTAGTTGTAGATGTGAATGTAAATGTGACTTTTGCTTCCATTTGGTTGTTTGACTAAGCAGTTCTGGAGCGTTAAGGGTAAATAGTCCTTGCTTTAAGGACCTTTCTCTAAAACAACCTAAATCAATCAATTCTGAGCTAATATATATTTCTGAAAACTACTCTCCACAGTATCAGATGCCCAAATGAGTAAGGACTTTACTTCAGGTTCGTGCTTGTTTCTCACAGAACCATGAAGCTTCCATAAATATTTGCAGATTTTTTTTTCTATTTTTATGTTGCTACAAGACAAAGCACGAGAGTCTTCAGTTTGCCTTTGTGTCATGAGATGAAAAACACAAGGGTTTTTTTGAGACCATATTTAATCAGAGTCAGCACTAATTAGGTGTTGTCTGAATCAATACCGTCTGGAGAGAGTATGGTGAGAAAGAGCAGGACACACTGTTTAATGCAACAGGAGCTTGTCCCCTGGCTTTGTAAATCCGCAAATATTTAGGTTTAGAGTCTGAGTACCCACGAATTGGTACCTGCTGGAGATGATGTGCTCAGCTTCTCTTTGGAGAGATTTATTTCTCTGGTTTCCTTATCTCCTCCACGAAGTTTATCAGGTAGAGAGGAGCACAGCATTGGGAAAGGATGAGTGAGTAGGCTGCACAGTCTCAGCCTGGTAAGCCCAAGACGATGTCCCCCCTGCCTTCCCTTTCTCCTTATGCCTGGCTTGTTAAAGTATTTGTGAATTAAGACATTGGAGAACCTGCTTTTGTGGCTAATGAAAGCATTCAAACTGAAAAAGAGGAGGTCTGATGGTCAGGTATACAATACCTGTGGTCCACAATTTTTGTGGTAGGGGAAGAAGTGACACAGAATTAGAGGAACTGTATCTCAACAAGGAGTCTTCCTTCTTTCTAGCCAGAAATGTTTCTGCTCTCTGGGTTTTTTTCTTTTATGTGATCAAGGCACTAGTGTTAGCAGAAATGCTGTTGGGGAAAGAGGCTGAGGTTTGCTCTACGTGAATTTGTGATTTTCTGGGCATGCATTTGTGCACACACAAACCAGCATGTCTGTCTGGCTGCCACCCTCCTTTAGCAGCCTGTCACTGTGAACGCTCTTAATGGCTTTCTTATATAATAACTGTGGGCTCCTTAAGTCAATGTACAAATAAATTAAAAAAAAAAAAAAAAAGAGTGGAAAAACTTTTTTTTTAAAGAACACTCTTCAGCTCATATTGTTAAAGCATTGTTCTTTCTTTAGCTTTAATTTCGTCATACTTCTTTCCTAATTAAAATCCACTTTATTTTCCCCAAGTTGTTCAAGATGAAAGATCAGTTTTCTCACTCTCTCGCCTAAATTGGATTTTAAAACCAGAACACCCTGACTTTTTTGTCTAATACAATTTATTACACTATTTTGTATCATCATTGTACTTAGGAATTGCGTATCACTGTTTTGACAAAGCTTCCAGTCAGAAACACTGGAAATCTTACCGTTCTTATTCATTATGAATGGATCCTACTCTGACCCACTCTCTTTACTTTCATGCTGCATTTTTTTTCAGTGACATGCAAGTAATTTATTAGGCAGCCCCTACTAAAGGTAGATCTTATCACTCTTTATTATGATTTAAACGAAAGGTGTCAATCTTTTCATCCCACAATCTTTACTGATATTGGGGATTTTCTCCAATGCAGGACCTTGCATTTGGCCTTGCTGAACTTCAGGAGGTTTGCACAGGCCTGCTCCTCAAGCCTGTCCAGGTCCCTCTGGATGGTTGTCGCTTCCCTCTGGAGAATCTACTGCACCAACTGGCTTGACTGGGAGGGTAGAGGAGACCACCACCAGTGCTCCTGATCCTTTTAACATTGCTCTGAGGAACACATGGTCTGTTTCAGTGGTTCTGAGTTGCCCTGTTACAGTATCACTAGACCCTACATGGCCCAGCAGGAGCAGATGATGCTCTGTAGGGTTCACCAGGCTCGGCAGCCTCTCAGTGATGCTGCAGCTGAGAGCTCCTACCAGGTAACAAACTTCTTTAGAAGTTTCTGACACAAGCAGAAACAAGGGTCAGGACTCCTTCATCTCCTGAGTTCTTTGTGTCAGCCAGCTCCAGGCTGAACTTAGGCTTAAGTTCCCCTTGTGCAGCCTCAAGGCAGGGCTGGGACAGTGCATGGTACCACATTATCAATCTCCTGCTCACATTTCAGATCCAGCACTGCCTGATGAGCTCCTCTCACAACATTGCTGCTGGTTTGAAAGAGTTATTCCAGCTGGCCACACTTGCAGCTATGATATCCACCATGGCCTTTGGGTGCTAGAGGGACCTCCAGATGCTGGAGGTCTGTGGAGCCCAGGGTCTAGACAACCATTTCAGTCCATGGGAGGCTTGTTTGGGTGGAGGTGTCAGCACAGCAGGAGGTGAGGTGGAGGCTCAGACCCTACACAAACCCAGACTTTTTGGTCTTTTGCCCTCTTCACATAACGTGTAATCACCTCAAGTTTCCAGCGTAAGCCGTGACACCAGTCCACGCGCGGTACATGCTGTGGTGACATGTTCAGGGTCTGAACACCAAAGCTGATGAGGAAATGCTCCCTGATTTTTAAAGTAACCAGAAGCATGACTAAAAATGTTGAGTTCCTCCGTAAAACTACTATGAAGCTTTTTATTGGATAGGCATTTAAATGCATTACAGTGAGCATACCAGCTTATTATTGGCTATATGATGATAAGCTGTCCCTAGCTATGCAGAAATGCATAGCAGATACATGCTTTGGCTTTTTTTGAAACAAGAATATACACAATTCAGTCTCGGTTTTTTTGTTTTGGTTTGGGTTTTTTTTGTCCATCAAACTTTGAATGCGGTCTGCATGCGTACTACATAGATTTACAGACTCACCGTGCTCCAGAACTTCCATAGCTGAAATGAGAGTCTAGACACCCTATTACTATCTGAAAAGACACTTACTCATACAGGCCAAATTGATTTGAAGTGTCCGCTTCTCATTTCAAAGGCATTATTTCTGAAGTGGTAGTTGGGGTTATTCTCGTGTGCTGTGTCATGACTGACTTCGGTTTGCTGCTGCATAGATGACTTCGGGTTTGAGCTGCAAACCTTTCACTCGGTGGGGAAGTCAGCGCAGAATCCTCATCTCCTTTTCTCAGCAAGGATTAATGCTTTTGTTTAATTACCCAGCTTCTACTAATAATGGATGGTGAAACCTTTTCTAAAACCTTTATGAGTGATTGCAACTGGGGTTTTGTCATACGACCTCAGCAGGCATAGTTAGTAATTAGTATCTTTATATATAATCCTTAACAATTTCTATATACTGTTTGTAGAAGCTGTGTGTTGGAGGCTGGTGAATAATCCATGGTATTGAAGATATATATGTACTATAATTACACTGTTCTTTCTAATGCTGCAGTCAGAAAAACAGAGCAGGTAATGACATATGTGGAGCCTGGTTCCACGTTGAAAATGAACAGTTAATCTGTTGTATACCCTGCTTGAGACGGGTTTTCCAAATTGTTAAGTGTCCTGGTGATTTCCTTCTTTCAAGGATCTAATGCTGTATCTTTGTAAACTGTATCTTTTGAATACTAGACATTTTTGAGATTCTCACTCCTGCTGAGGAACACGCTTGGGAAAGGTTATCTGAATGCTGGAAGTCAGAATTCCAGAGCTCTAAATGCCCAAGAAAAAGGCTCAAAGAAGTTATCTTTGCTTCAGCTGTCCAAATCTCAACATATCCTTAAGGAGAAAAGATATTCTAATTAGTTTAATTTGTATAGTTTTAGAGGATGCAATGCATCAATAAGTGATGTTTCAAGGTCATGCTGTTCCTCTTACTGACTTGATTTTTGGCTAAAAGCAGGAAGCTATCTAATTGAATTTGAAGCTTCTGTCATTTCATTAAGCAATAATATAATGTGAAATCATCCTCCTAAAATTTTATGTTTTTCACAAGTTTAGCATTGCATATCAATACATAGATCAAGTCAAGATTTTTTAAATAATTATAAGGTGGTGAGTCATAAGACCGAAGATCTGTTTCACCTTCTCACACTAATTTTAAGCTGCCTCTGAGATCACTTTGTTGCCTTGCAAACCAATTAGTAAAACATTATTAGAAAACAAAATTATGAGATGGCGGTTGTGGTAGGACCCACTCCGGTAAAAAAGTTTATTCAGTTCTTATAAAAATAAAAGAGTGTGCAACAGAGGTGTTGTTGCCCACAGGATCTTAACTCAAATCCAAAATGGATGCTTGGAATTGTGGAGAAGAACAGAATCCAGTGGTGGATTAGAGGCACAGAGTCCAAGTCTACCCTTGGTGTAAGCTGTGCAGTAGAAATGAATGGGTTCTGTGAATATAATGTTAATGTATGTGATGAGAGGGAGAGTTGGTGGATGTTTTGCCACTCTGCTAAGGAAATCCTCTTTATTATTCTCCTTATTCTCACACCAAAGGCTCTGAAGTCTCTGTCGCCACTCACGAGAGCACCTGGGTGACATTTCGGGCACTCTGGTGGTGTTCTCCTTGTCATGGTGGTTTGTCTGAGGGAGCATGAGCTGCACTGACATCAGCGGTGACCGCTGAGAGACCTGATCCTGCTTCATACCGTACTGTTCTTGTAATGAGACAGATAAAAGTGCAAAATAAAATAGCTCCAACTTTCTAAATGAAGTGGGTGGATATAAGAGTGGTGACCATAATTCATTTGGTTCTGGGAATGTGTTCACCAGACAGTTGGCAATAAAAAGATTGAGACATCTCAGAGGGGAGCAACAGGAAAAAAAACAAACAACAACCAAAAAACCCAACAAAAACAATACAAACAAACAAAGCACCACCAAACGGGAAGAACTGAAGGAAGAAAAAAAAAAAAGGTAGAGTTTATATATCTAGCCAAATAGATGTCCCCTAGAGAGTGACAATTTTGGTTCTGATTCAAGAAAGCACTTAATCATTTACTTAAGTGCTGCTCTGAATAAGAATGCTTTCCTGAGCTGAAAAGCAAAGGAACCGGTAGCAGTTTATCTCGCATCCTGTCCCTGATGTAGGGAAGGAACAACTGGGGAAGATGTAAATATTAAAAGGCTCCATTTCATCTGTTCAGAATAGGATTTTTGCTATTTCAAGTGAAACTTTTCTTGGAACATTTGAAGGTAACAAAATATTATAGTAGTAAGTATTTTCTTGGGAATAATTCGAACCTGGCAGGGAAATAAATTCATTGACACCAGAGATTTTCTTCTCTTGTTTGCTGCACTTAAAAAATAAAACTGGGGAAGCAAACTGGAATTTGTAGAAATGGGAACTCACTGCTATTTCAGTGTTAACTTTCCACTAACGATCTTTGAAGGCTGTTGAGTGAAACCCTCGCTCTTCTCTTCCCTCTTCCTATTACCCTTAATATATTATTATCCAATTTAGCTCCCCTGCCAAGGGAATCTTTTGCTCTCTGATCTCTGCTGTAAAAGGAATGAAAAAGCACAAGTAAGCTGACAAAGTCTGAAGGAGCAAACTACACCAGGTTCATGCATAATGTAGCCATCACATATTCTGTTCTTTTAATATTACAGAATTCATATGATATTTAGCACTCACAATCAGAAGAGATAGAGACATATCTGTTCCTTGTTTATGGATATTATTTCTATATTAATGAATTATCTTTTCGTCAACAGATAAAAATGCAGGAGACAGGGAACTCCTCTCAAGTGAGAGAAGAGGAATTGCTTACAAAACATTTTACATAATTACCAATGAATTATAAGAATTTAGTTTTCTTAGAAAATAAACACACTGTATTGTAATGCTCTTTAATACTTCAGCTTCCAAATGTAAATATAAGTTAAGTAGCATTCTGGATTGACACCAAAAAAAAAAAAAAAAAAAGACAACTGAAAATGAAATTAATTACAAAGCAAATTTGCTTCAATTACATAAAAAAAATAATCTTATTTAACTTTAAAATGTATGTCTACTGCACCAAGTCCCAAGGCAGTACAGTATTGAGAAGTATGAAGTGGGCTTATTTCAGCCGTGAGGGAACAGCTCATACAAACTTCTGAGAGCACTTACTACTAGAAGTAATATGAAATGTTTGCTGAAATATCACTGTGTTTCGTTTAGATAGATGCATTATAAACAATTAATATCAGGGAGTCTGCAAGGAGAGTAATTCTGTTTCTTTAAAAGTGAAGAGTACTGAGCAGCCTGTTATATATATCAATATATAATTAAAGAAAAAAATGAAGCAGAGCAATGAAGGGGAAAAATGCTTCTGTTTCTCACTTCTGTTAAAGTCCATTTTCAGAAGAATGTAGCAACTCTTTGCTATTGCCAAGTGATGTGGTATCAGATTGTGAATTCTTATTAATCAGTATCATTTAAAACGAAACAAACCACCATGTATGATCTAATTCAGTTTGATGAGAAACCCAACGTGTTACAGAATTTCTTTCCAAGTGACAATTAGGTTTAGTGTTCAGGGTAGCAAAACGCAACCTGATCATCAGCTGATGTGCTGCAAAGTGAGAAGGCTGAAAACATTACACAGAAATTTGCTTTTATAGAAAAATCAGTGGAAAGTGTCTGCAGCTTTGTTTTTAAATACCTGAATGAATGAGATATGCAGATAATAACACAGTGTGTAGTGGCTGGAAAAGGTCTGGAGGGCTCCTTGCACAGGTATTAGTGGTTTAGTGTGAGGGACAACCTACAAAATATATATATTTTAAGATGATATTTATACATAACTCTTGGCCAACAACTCCTTGTACTGAAAAGTGTAAATTAGCACTTTTTCTTCCCTCTAGCTTGGCTAGAAATCCCTAATTTGATGTATTGAAACTGTCAGAGAAATTATGAGGAAGTGTAGAATGGGGCGAAATCCTCCCACACAATGCAATACGCTCCAGGCTCAGCAGCGAATCTCTTGTGAGCCAGGAAAAAAAAACCTTCTGAGGGCTTGTGTGTGTGAGGGGATTTGCTCTGAAGGGGGATTCTTTGCTGAAACTACTTCATAAAGCCCAGTGTTGAGAAATGTAGCAGCCAAGTTTCCCAAACCATCAGATCCTGCTTTGCAGCACATGGAAAAGACAGGTGGGAGCTGGACACGGCTGCCCAATGAAAGAAACTGGACATGTTTCCATGTCCCAGGGATTATTGCTCTAAAAACTAGGTCTCAGGCACTTTGTCTTCGAAGGCTTTTGAGAACAGGTCAGACAAATGTGCCACAGATGGTCCTTTGGAGATGGGGTAGATTAGATGACCTCTCAAATTTCTTTTCATCCTGTTTCCTGCAGCTCTGCCATCTATCTTTTGAGGAATAGCTGCTGCTAATTTCAAATCCTAAATAGCCTATGATGAATGAATCTTCATGACGAAATGTTATTCTTCAGTCCTGCTCCATGTCTTCCAGCCCGTTTTGTGAACATGGCATATTCCCAGCTTGGCAAAGCACAGGGACCAAAGGGACACCTGGTGAAGACAACTATGTGTAGCTTCTTATGGGAAGTGATATAGGGCAAAAAAGTGGATTTGGTGTGAGCCGCTACAAAGTAAGGGGATTAACTGTTCCCTTCTCACCAGCTGCAATCCCTGTTTGCGCACAAAAGAAGATTGGGCATTGCAATAAAGGGGTGCTGAATTTGGGAGGCTCTTTTCTCACATCCACTCGCCACAATGGTTATCTTGATCAGAGGAAAATGATAAGTCGCATGTGATATCACACAATCCTGTCATTACAACAGCAAATACAGCAGCTCGTATGAACCGCAATCTCTCTTGGCAGTCCAGAAGATGTTCTCAAAGGGAGATTTAAGCTGCATTAATCCCCCCTGCTGGTAGGGAGGACTTAGGTCTGGGATGTGCATAAATGCCTGTGCACATCTGGACCACAATGCTTGTGTGCTGCCTCTTCCCAGCTGGTGAGGCAACTCAGGGCCTCAGCAGGGACCAGGTGGAGGTATAAGGGCTAAATAAACCCCCCAGATGTGCTTGGTCAACCTGCAGGTTCATGGAAGGGTGTGAGTGGAAAGAGACAGGACTGAGCTCTGCAACAACACTTCCAAGAGAAGGTGACACATAGTCAGAGAGGCTGCGAGTCCAGAGAGGAGGGAAGGCACTGAAAGAGCAAAGTGGTGTGGGAAGGTGGCAGGAGAACCAGCAAAGAGGTTCATATATGACCATAATGTAGCTAAACATGGTCTGGAAATTATGCATCCGACTAGGATAGGTGCAAAATGGAGATTTGACAGCTACATGGTTGTGACAAGCTGTTTGTTGTGAATTCAGATCGCTTTGTATCCAACAACTAGTTTACACTGCCCGTATATTTTCAAGCATTAAAAAAAACTATCTTCCATCTCCTGATCTAACTACAGAAACAGTTTCACATTATATAAATAGTGCATCCTGAATAAATATTACTCATCTCTAAACCAAGTCATACAGAGTTCTTATCTGCTATCGTGCAACATCAACCAGGTCACTCAACCCATCTCATCAAACAATCCACTATTGCTTTCTTTTTTATTCAGTTCCCCAGTATGTCCTGAGAGGCGGGATGTGCTTTTTGCACACCCACTTTGTGCATGTGAATTAGATATCAAAATCATGTGTCTTATTTCTCACGATAGCGAATGGAGAGAGCCCGTTTCACAGCAGAATACAGAAGAGGGACCTCGTTATGGGGGCACTCCCCAGAGTGACTGCCCCGTCCCCTATTGCAAGCTGTGAATGACAGGCAGAGTGAGCTGGCGATAAGTGATTGATTAGGGCTTAGGGAAAACTGTGACCCTCTGGCTGGAAAAACAAGATTTCTACTTTGGATG
The DNA here is from genome assembly GCF_037038585.1 of Patagioenas fasciata. Lineage (NCBI taxonomy): Eukaryota > Metazoa > Chordata > Aves > Columbiformes > Columbidae > Patagioenas > Patagioenas fasciata. The sequence continues at coordinate 28,676,436 of NC_092526.1, read as the reverse complement.
GAAGTTGATAGGGCAGCAGAGGCAGACCAACTTCAGGGCTTGCCTAGAGAGGAGCGGGTGAATGCAAACAGCTCAAGTCAATGGGCATAAATAAAAGCCTTTAAACTAGAGTTGTTTGGGGTAAAGCACTCTTAGGTTAATGTAGTTTGAAAGTTGCCTTACTCCCAGAGGAGAAGCATGTACATGGTGGTTTAACAGGCCTCAATACATGCTCATTAACTTTATACTCTTAGTTGGCTCTTCATAAATTTCTGATGTATTGACTCTTTTGGGAGTTCTGTTGGATTTATTTTAGTTCTTTGTTTTATTAAGAGTTCTACCAGAAAAATAACAATCTCTGCGATTTCTCAGCAAATAAACAACCCTCATTCCCATTTCAAAAAAATAAACATCATCAAAATAGATTTTTTTTTTTTTTAAAGTCAGAACAGTTAGAAATGGTAGCAGAGACAGCTGTTCACCGGGGACCCAGTGTACCTGTCATGAGAAATGCTGATAGCTCCAAAAAAACAAGGCAGGGTCAGTGACTAGAATGTGATTTGGTATGAAAGTATGTGGTGTAGTTTAAAGGTCCAGTTTTGACAATCTTTATTATTACTTTATGCGGTTTTATATAAAAAGTTGAGCTTAGTATTGTGCTAGTAATATTTATTAAATGGTATTAGAAAATGTGATAAAAGTTTATAGGGAAGTTATTACTGTAACCATAAAGCAATGGCTCAGCCAACATATCACTGCCTATATCTGATGGGCCTTCAGGGGATTGATGCCCATCCAGACACCCCACCCGGGAAAACGGGGCTCTGTGGGGCTGGGAGAAATAAAATATTAAAAAAAAAAAAAATAATAAAAAAAAAAAACAACAGTGGCTTAATGGGGATTCGTTCTGAAACATCTTCTCCTGCCCTTGTCCCTGGTGTTCGCAGAACAGTTGATGCTGGAAAGAAACGGGGATGCAGCGCCTGGGCCTGGGCAGGAGGGGCTCAGCCCGCCCTGAAGCCGGGTGTCAGTAATTATTAACTGCTAATGGTGAGAAAAACCATTATGGCACACAATAGGCTTTCCTTTCACACCGCTAATTGCGTGATGAACTTACTTTGGCAGTAAATTGTCACATCTGCTGTAGAGAGAGATTACACTTAGGGAAATAAAATAAATACAGTTGTCGTTCCTTTATCCCTGGATGATTGAGGCATTAAAAAAAAAAAAAAAGAGGACTTGGCAGATGGAACATATTATTTGTTAGACAAGTAGGGGGAGGTAAAAACTTTTTTTTTTTTTTTTTTTTAACAAAAGAAAAAGTAGAAATAACAGGCGATCTTTCAGAAGCTCTCCTCAATTTGTTTTTTCTGCTCTGGTGGCACTTTGGAGAGCACAACCCCAAGGGCCCTGGTGAAGGCCCATGGCTGGTGGCAGTTCTGGAGGGAGGTTTCTCCTGTTCGTGTCCTTCCACTGGCTCCAGCTGGCTCTGGAATAATAAGCAGACTCAGTACGTGTGATAAGAAAATGGATACTAGTTTGGGGTGTGGTTTTTTGTTGTTTGTTTCTCCTCAGGAAGTGAGGTAGCTGTGGGACCCTGAGGGTCATTAGACAGAGCCTGGGCGCAAAATGTGTCACTAAACTAATATCTTTGTGGAGCCTGTGACTTCTAGTTTCCATTTTGAGCATCTAGTTGGTATTTCTGGAACAGCTGCAGGCTTTTTTTATCCTGAAATATTCTAGAATTTAACAGCTCTAATCTTTTTATCAGTGATACAATGTTCGGAAAGCAGAGCAATGCTTATTAGAGACATTGCAATATGATATTTTCTTTTCAGTCTTAAATCTGTCACTGGTCTTCAGCTCTTCTAAATACTAGTTCTTATTACTGTTTACTTCTACATACTGGTTCTAAATATCAGTGTCCTAGCAGACATTTTGCAGATTTTTTTCTGAGCTCCAGAAAATGTTGTCTATTTTTCTTCACTTTCAGAAGCTGATCTGTAATTATTTATTATTTACATTGCAAGATGGATGACACTTCAACAGACCAAAATCTGTTAAAAAGGCAGCAAAAATTTGCATTCCATGTGTATTTCAATGACTTAGGAATAAAAAGGAAGGAAAGAAGAAGAAAAATTTGCAGAGGGAAATGTAATTATCATTTCCTTGGGCTACAATAATCTGTACATAAGAATTGGACATTAATATCTTTATTTAGATATGAAAAGAAGATAATGTTATAATAGCAGCTGTTGTACCTTTGGAGATTGAGTTATATGGTAAAGATGTATCATATCTTAAAGAAAAGAGACAACATATATAGAAATTAGACTTTTATCGTTTATAAATAAATATGAAAGAGAAGGATGGTTCTGATCTGTACAACCATATTCAACCAAATCTTACAGTCAGTCCACCAGAATTTCAGTTAATGGAAAGAGAAATTTTGGCTGAAATGTGGGCAATAGTATTACCAAAACATTGTTCGTAATAGTCCTGAACAGTATTTCTAGAAATGTCAGTGCAGTGGCAGTATTTTCAGATATGCCTGCTGATAACTCTATTTTAGAAAGATGAGACCTTAGTGTAACTTTTTTCTGATGCTTGGTGTGATGTTCTGTATAATATGAGCAAGCCGATTGTCAAAAAATCACAGTGATCTCTGAGATGTCTTAGCAATAATCTCAAATTGCTTGAGAGGACTGACAAATCTTTTATTTAAATGTCCTCTAGCGAGAGTCCTGCTTTCAAACATATGTCTATGTCACGTCAGTCCCACTTTTCAATGCCAACTGCCTTTTTAGATGTCAGGTCCGTAACATGGGGTTTGCGTTGCTCACAGTCACATTTACAGGATCTTTTTGTCAGTTTGATTGAGACAAATGCGGAAAGTGACAGACGGGTTAATGGTCCTACCACAGTGTCATCACATCACTTCAGGGAATGGCATCAACACGCAATCATGGCCTGATGTACTATTACAGTTCATTTGTCTTTAGAACATTTTTGGAGAATCAGTGGGTGTCCCGTGGTTCAAAGTCAGACATAAAACTGCACATCCTGCTCCTCCCAGTTGCTAATGCATTATTCTGTGCTTTAGTTCCTGCAATTGATTCTGAACCCCAACACCGCCTCTGCTTCTGCAGTTCAGACTAAAGTCAGAGCTTTGGTTTTGCAGAAAGCTTTTTGTTTCAGTTTGGGGTGGGGTGGGGAGGGGAAGGTATATTCACCCTGAATCCCAAATTGGTTTTCTCCAGGAACTAGAAGCATCTTTGCAATTACCATTGCCAGGTGCTTATGGAAATAAATATTTTTGGAACTTTCTGTGCTCCCAATGCCCAGGGGTTCAGTGAGCATCCACCAGCCTGCAAAGGAGGCTCCGGCAGACTTGCATTTTCTCACAGGACTTCATGACTGTAAAGTCTTTAGCAACAGTACTACACACCAGGCCCAAGCGCCATGGTCCTGTAAGGCTCACCCGTTTATTTGCATTCTGAATTTTGCTAGTTATGAAGCAAACTCCTCATCTTCAAGACTTTTCACATCCTACACAGTGCTCTGCTGTCTCCCTGTACCATTTTTAGTGTCCTAATTACAGCCTTCCATCAGTCCAGCATTGTGTCCTCTTCCATTTCCAATCTATGCAGTGGTTCTTCTCCTCACCTCACCCGGCTCTGCACATCTCTGCCTCCCCTCTGCCTTCACGATTTTTTAGGAAAGTTGAGATTTCTCATGCTGTCTACAACAGGCAAGTTTCTCTTCACTGCTAACTCCCTGCTTGACACCAGTACCCTCAATACTAATGCACAAACCTTTTTAGCTCAATTTTTCCTTTGCATTTACACCGCTTCCTTCTCATTGAAGCACTCCACAATAGGATGCTTCAGTATTATATAACTTCTGTGAATAGCGAGGTATTTCTGTGAAAATGCATTATGAAATAAATGGTATTGCATTGTATAGGAGACATAATACGACATTCTCTGGAGGAAGCAATTATTTGCTCAATGATGTCTACCACATTCAGCTCTTCAGTTTATGGGACATTCTTCTAAGGGCAGAAGGGTATGTTTCTTGGGAAAATAATTGTGTTTTAATTTAGAATATCCTCTTTCACTAAACATGAAAATTATATAAAACTCCATAAAAGCAGTCTCATCATGGTCATAAGAGAAGTGGACTTTCCTCATTTAATTTATTTGGAGAAAATAAGTTTTCTGCTTCTTTTCAAAATTGTTATTTCTAGATGTAGATGCCCATAAAAATTAGACTTCTTCCTGTCTGAATCACAGATTCAGTGTTTGGAGAACACAAATTGCAGAAGTTATTTTTGTGGAAAGCTGTGACACGTCATTCTTTAAAAGGTTATTTTAAATTCTTTATTCAGGTCTTTTATGGATTAACTTATAAACAAAAGTCTGAGTTTGCTTGTATTTTATGTAATCAAATTTAGCCATCTTTTTCTTCAAAGGACAAGTGTTAGCAAAATGACAAGATTTAAATGGTACCCATTATGAGTTTTATATTTCCCTGATAAGTTTGGTTAGCTGGTCTCATTCAAAAAATAAGCTGCAAAATATTAGAAGGTGTTCAATAAAAGGCTTATTGTTTTTGACCTCTTTGTTAATAGCCTTGAACTTTTCCTTAACGTTAATTTTGATCATTGACTGTGTGTAATCACCTGCCTATTTAGCAGAGGGCACAGCAGGGTCCCATCTTTGTGCAATGCGACTAGGGCCAGGTCAGCCAATAAATAAAAGCAAATTGAAACTGGATTGTGGTCTTCTATCAAAATGCATAGTTGTGTTTAGACTTTTAAGGATAAGGTGCACTACATGCCGTCAAAAGAAGATTTATATAAATGTAAAGTCTCCATTAAGTGCCACCTATTTCCACGTTTAAAAAAAAAAAAAAATCCCTTAGGGTCTTTACTTTGACACATTCATATGTACAATAACACCTTTTGTGTAGAACTGAGTAGGTTTGGGGTGGGTTCTTTTTCTTTTCTTCCTTTTTTTAAGTCAGTTTGAACATCCAAAACGGGTCCTATCAAATCTGGTTGTGAGCAATCTCATGCGCCTTTCCTCCTGCTTCTGTAGGATGGATTCAGGTAAACATGATTCAACTCATGATTTTTCTTTTGTCAGAAGTGGAAGGAAGGTAAAATCAGTTATAAAAATATTTCCCGCTCAGTAAAGTGATGACAATCCGGCATGGTCTGTGCGGACCTTTCCTTTGGCAGAGTCGGCTTGCCATTTTAAGAGTCTGTCGGATAATCTCTGGTTAACTCAGACAAAAAAAAACCAGTATTTATGTTAAGTAAATTGTGGTGGGCAAGCAGATTGGAAAATGTCCAAAGTTTAATATAACTGACCCATATAACACATTAAAAAAAAAAAAAACCACATACACACAGAAAGAAAAACTTGTAAAAAATATTTTTCAGGGTCTCAAAGTACAGGAAAGGAGTAGCTTGCTGCGGGCCATACTAATGTCTCTCTGAATATCTATCTCACCTTTCCTGATGAACTGTCCGGCCACTGTTTTGCATTTATCGAATTCAAACCACATGAGTGCCCCACCACTTCAGCACCGAGCACTTTTCCCTTCCACATTAATGCATTGCCCATCGCAGAACAACATCTCTTTTAATTACTTTTTTTACTTGAGATTATCTCAAGTACCCTCAGCAATGTACCTTTTCCATCCTCTCTTATAATGAATTTTCATCTAGACTAATCTAGTCCAAAGCAGTAAATATGTATATAATTATGTATTTCACGTGCATGTATTTGATCCAGAACTGCTCTACAGTTAAGAGCTCTGATTTACAAAAATTGGTTCCGTTAAAATTTTAGCTGTATGATTTTTCATGCTTAAGCACGTTCATTGTTACTTGTTAACTGTGAGATGGGATAAAGTCTTTGTTTAGATATTTGTCAAGGCATCCCTAGCATAGAAATCACAAGAGATCCAGGAAGAATGATGTCAGGTTAAAAAGAGCAAAATTTTTTACTGCAGATTTTTCAGTTGGTGTGTGTAAGAGTAAATACTGGAGAACACCAAAGAATTACATTGCTGGAAGACTCAGCTCCCTGACCTCCTCCTGCCTCTCAGGGACACATCCTCTGAAAAGAAGTATAACAAAATATTTAAAATCAAACTATTCAAAACCAAGGGTGGAAAATGGTTTGGTGGCTGAAACTTCACTGGATGTGACCTTTGCTAAGAGCACTCAAAGCATATACACCACCAGATCTAAAAATAAATGATAGACAGAAAATTGGCAGGATGGTCCTCGAGGTCTGAGCAGTGTAATGTAGTTTGTAACTGCATGGATATTTGTCACCACAATTCTGCATGAAGGCCACACACAGTGCAAACTCTTATTAACATCTTACATTGCTTTTCGGTTGTGCTTGGTGAATTGAGTCTGATATTCTCCCTTTTTCTTCCCTGAATTCATTGTGGGAAGCTATCTGATACTTCATGAATTGCATAATAGTGTCTGCTGTGAAGTGTGCGAGTACCTGATTATAGCACACACCTGAACTTGACAGCTCCATTGACAAATTTGTTACAACTATTTTCTCTCTGTGTCTTCTCCAGGATATTATAAGCTGCTGGTGCCGCAGGAGGTCACCCAGGAAGACCTGTGTGCTGAAGAGGAGCACCTCGTTTGCCAGCTCATTCATACCTCTCAAGATTTTTAAGATGAATTATTTATCAAAGATGCTTCTGTCAGAAGTTTGGACAGCAGATGTCTTCTTTAATTATTCCTGACTTTTTTTTCTCCAGCGCAGCACACGGTGAGTTTCTTGAAGAGAAAGTAAAGATGCTTCATCTTCAGGGTGCTAAAGAACAGATCGAAGAAAAATGTTTCTCTACTGGCTTGCATGCTAGCAGTGACTCAAAGCAATATTGTCCTCATATCCACACCACAGATCCTTGCCCAGATATTCAGCTTCCTTCATACAGGAGGCTCCCACTGGTGTCAGCGGGAGCTGAAATGTGCTGGACTGACAATTTGGGATGCTCAAGGCCTTTTTGTCATGTAATGTGCATTTAATAGACCAGAAAAGAAGCTCTCCAGTATAATCACAATCTTGGTAATGAGAAAGAAGATGTGTGAGAGGACATGAGAATTAATTACACCCACTGCTGAGATCAGGAGAGGGGAAGATGCTGGTGGGAAGGCTTCTTGTGCACCCAGGCTGTGGACTGAGTAGGCCTGTTTGAAAATCAGCCTCAGAATTTCCTGTTACTCCAGTATTCAAAAGAAGACTTCAGTGACGCATCAGCTGCAGGCAGCTCCTCTGCAGAGTAGTCAAAAAGCCTGCATTTAAAAAGCAACAGCATGCAGAAATATCAAAGCACAAGATATTTTTTGAATTTGAATTTATTTTACTTATGATTTTATGTGAACATTTGCATAAGATATTGTTTGAAAGGATGTTTCTTTTAGGACCTAAACATATTCGAAACCTCAAATAAACATGTATCTGAAGAAGCCCCATTCAAAGGCTCCCACAAACCTCATAAAATACCACCACTATGGTACATGCTCTTCTAACAGGTGAGGATAGCAAACCACTGAATAGGCAAAGTCACACTAACAAGAAGAATTTCCCATCAGCTCCTAAGCAGACACTTATTTCAGTGACTGTTTTGTGAAAGGCAACTGCAAAAATACTCCCTGGTGGAACATCAACAGTTCCTGCATATGGGTTTTAATTTATCAGAATAAACTGTACATTTTTCAGCAAGGTCAAAAATACACCTTCAGGTTTTCATTTAAGTTTTATCCTTTTCAGGAAATTGAGGCTATATGAATGCTCGATGGAAAAAAAAAAAAAAATGGCAGGTGAAGAGGTGAAGGAAGTTAGAACGGGAGAACCATAAAGAAAGAAGCAAGAGTGAGGGGAAGGAAAACAGCTAAATAAAGAGAGAATTATTTCCCTCTCTGTCACGGAGGCACCGCGAGGCTAGTTTAAAGGACAACAGGGTCCAAACCAACTTTTATGAAACTGGTGAGAAACAGGGTTTTAGCACTCCAAAAGTGACTTAAATATAGGTTCGGGTATCAGTTGAGGAAAATTATTAAGGGGCAGCAACTGGTACAACAGGAGGTCCACAGAGTGCATGCACGTGGCTTCACCCAAAACAATGCCGGAACCTCCCCCGAGTCCCAGAGGAGTGTACACTTGCCTGAACACGGTGCGGGATTATTCTTAAAGAGATATAGGTACTCATAGTGAGTACAAAAAGTGTATGCTCGCGATTGTGTGAGGGTAAATTTATAATACACTCACAATCCTGTGAGGGTTAATTTACTTAGACGTGCAAATATGCACGGAATACTACACGTGCTTATATGGAGGAAAATACACTCGCGATTGTGCGAGGAAATAAAGTTATACGTGCTTGTATTAAGCACGGGAAGTTACACGTGCATAGGTGCACGGAAAGCATAAATATACTCGTAATCTTGCGAGAAGTTTTACTCACACCCGTGGCGGCAAGGCAAGCGGAGTCTCCATCCTGGGAAGGGGGGCTCTCGGCAGCAGCATCTTCAGCTCGCAGCTCCAAGAGACCAGCGACAATGGGCCCAGTCTCGACAAGAAAGTCCCGTTTTTATACTGGCTGATCAGACCTGACTGTAGGCATTCTAGAAGCTTCTCTGCATCCCCACACCGTGTGTGGGGTGCCCCGGAAGCCTCCAAACATCCCCCACACTGGTCACAGGTGCCCAGCGGCTCACTGGCACCTTGGAGGCTTAGAGGTGACCTCATTGCTCTCTATAACTACCTGAAGGGAAGTTATAGTCAGGTGGGAACTGGTCTCTTCTCCCAGGCAGTCAGCAATAGGACAAGGGGACATGGGCTTAAACTCTGCCAGGGGAAGTTTAGGCTGGATATTAGGAAGAAGTTCTTTACGGAAAGAGTGATCAGGCATTGGAATGGCCTGCCTAGGGAGGTGGTGGACTCACCGTCCCTGGAGGTTTTTAAACTGAGATTGGACATGGCTCTTAGTGCCATGATCTAGTAAATGGGCTGAAGTTGGACCAAGGGTTGACTTGATGATCTCTGAGGTCTTTGCCAACCTAGCCAATTCTGTGATTCTGTGATTCTCCTAATGGCCCTGGCCAGGGTGCTCTGAGCCAAAAAACAGAAACTGTTAGCCTCAAGTAGCAGAGAGAGGGAGATGTGCCTACTCCCTCCATACTGAAGGAGGGGGGTGGGAGAGAGGGGGGGTTTGCATTCTGCCACACTCTCCCACCCTGAAATGAGCACTGAAGTTTTTGCCAGCAGTTTTCTTTCAGAACTGAGTTACCAATACTGCCATCCCCTTGCCATTGACTTTGTGCAATCGTCAAAGCTGTAATTAGCTGCCGTGGGCTAATGAGCACCAGATAGACTCTAAATGAGGTCCAGGTGGGCTGGGTGGCCCCTCCCAGCTGGAAGGCTTGGTTGCTCCTTAGTGCAAGAAGACAACAGCGGACAAGAGCAAAGAAGAGCTCCTTCTTCTCCACCTGTGGACAGCTAAGAAACTTTTTGCTTTATGAAATGGCTGAAATAAGTTACTGATATTTCTGTTTTACTGGGGAGTGTGTCTCCTCTCCTGGACTGAGCTGAGGTCCTGCTGCTTGTGCTCACCTGTGTTTGCAGCATCACACATTTAGACAATGGGAAGAGGAGCAAGTGAAGATCTTGTGCTGCCTGTGTGATAGGCTTTTGGTGAAGATGGTGCTTCTGGTGTAAGGAATGAGTTCTGTCAGGGTGGAATGATTGGATCTTCTTTTGAAGGTCCTGTTTGATGTGAGCTTTTGAGCATAGCATATGGTCTCAGGTAGCAGGTCAGTGTTTGGTTATTTGTACAGTGTCTGGCTTGGGTATTTTAGTCAATCGGCCTGCATGAGCTACAGGTGAGGTGAGGGTGTTGTGTTTTCTGTTTGCTATAAAGATAAATGTCTTTCCATGCTCTTAGTTTATGGTGTTTGTAGGCTGTTGGCTTATCTTGTTTCTTCTGGTGATCTGTGGTCATTAAAAAAAAATAGTTTGGGGAATAAGATTTTGTTCCCAACAGATTTTTTTTCCCCAGGAATGAAGAATTGATAAAGATGCTGTCATAAACATTGAAGCTACCTTATTTTCAAGAATCCTGTTACTTGTGATGCAAAGCACAAGCACTGATTGCCCTGTAAAGGTTAGGATTTTTTTGTCGTTGTTCATTTTTAAGATTTATTCTGTATTGCTCCTCACTTAATGATAAAAGTGGTCCCTTTTCTTTGATTTCTTCCTCCTCTAATGTTTCTCTGCTTGTGACTAACAGACTCTTTTGGTCTGTATGTTTCCTTCCATATAGGTTGTGTCTATGTCACACCACATGTTTTCCTTCGAGCCTTCTTCAGTACTTTGTCACCTCTCTGATATCCTTATTTATTGTCTCCTGTTTCAGGGCACTGTCATGACTTTTTGATGAGTTAAAAATTTGGAAACTACCAATATACGGGTGTTTGAATGTCGTTTCAAAATCTCTTCCTTAATCTGTGTGAGCAGAAAAAGGAAACCTGCTCCTTATGAACTTTTTTCTTTCGAATTACTGATAGAAAAGAAATTGTCTGGTACTCTGCTTCTACCAAAACTTGCTGAGATGTGAGATGAGGAAGCAAATACACTCTAGTTATCCGTTTTAATAGCAAACATCTGACCTTTTCTTGTTCTTGTGGGTTTTGTGCTATTTCTGCATATGTGTTCTGCTTTTTTATGATCTTGTGATGTTTCATGTAATGCTTTTTTTTCTTATTGTATATCTCTGCATAGAGTACCTGAATTTGTTTTAAGTTTTATGCCAACAGAACTCCGTTACCTATACCAATAGAGCCCCTTAACAGACCTTTCTTGCTAAACCATGTTTACTGTACATACTGGATTTTTCAGCAGCAAAATACTTATTTTGAGTTTAAAAAAAAAAAAAAACTCATTCTATTAATTAACTTTTTATTGAGGGTTTAATGCATGCTCATTACAGAAATTGCAGCTCTCCTCTGAAAATTAATTCTAAAAAAAACAAAAGCAAACCCAAAAATCTCTTTTTTCTGGGGTTCAGTATTTATTGTGCCACAGTGACTGTTCAGATTAAATACATGCCATTTGTTAGTTAAAAGATGTTTTTATTTTTCTACCTGGAATCCTTATGCATTCAACTGGGGCTGTAGCTCCAGCTGGGTTTTTCACCTTCCCATGCATCAGCAACAGCAGGGCAAATTACAGCTTCTGTTTCCACCTGCCTTTGCAGGGAAGTTGTGCAGGTGTGACAAAATACAGCTTAGCAACCAGTTCCCCTTGTTAGAAAAGAAATCTCAAATCTGGTTTTCCTGCTGTTGTGTTGGTGCTGAAAAACAAACAGGACTTACAAGGGGAAAATGAACTTTTTGTCGTGGTCACAAGTACGTTTACACTTGAGGAATAGGTCTGGTAGACAGATAAACAGGTGGTTGATGTCTTCACCTAGTCATATCCTGAAAAACAACTGTGCTTCCAGCCAGGAAAGGAAATCCTTTTAAATGAGACAGCTGCTTGTGTTCTTAGGAGCTTCCATAGGTAAAGTTGAGAATCTTTCCCTGTTTTGGAGAGGCTGTAGCATGGAGTCGGTCCTTGATCCTCAAACAAAAGGAAGTTTTTGTATTGCAGAATGTGGAGCATCTTCACAGACCAGGGCTGTTGTGTTTGCTGAGTATTGTGTAGATAGACATGGTGAACACCAAAATTTCTCCAGTGGGGCAGGGGAAGAACTACTTTACCTAAAAATTCTGGTGGGTTCTAGTGTGAAATACGTGTCATGGAGGCAAACAAGTCTGAGAAGATTTGCTCCCTGGAGGACAATTGGTCATCTGCGCATCTGCAAAGGTTGTGGTAACTGGTCTTCTGGACACAGTTCCCTATTTTGTGGATTACAGTTAATGCAAAGGGGAGGTGAGTAAAACTAAGTCTATCTCAGGGTACAAACTTGAACCCGTTCACTAAAGGTTTGGTAGACCAAGCAGAGCTTCTCCTTTGCAGACACTGAGACCTTCATGTACATGGCTCCAGAGCTGCCACTTGTACCAGCAGACCTCTCATCATAAACCAGTGTATTCAGAGGCTGCACCAGCCTCTGTCATGCTCAAGTGTCTGGAGATTTTTGCCGCTGCTTTGCCATCTACTATCTGGAAAGTAAAATCTGGTGGAAAATGGACAGAAAAAATTCTACCAGTTGCACTGTTTATTTTTTAAGAAGTCTTGATGGTTATTAAAGTAGTTCCATCTCCCTCTAGTTCACTCCCTTGAAAATACTACTGAATCTAGCAGGAGGAGGGACAAGTGGATTACTTGAATTATTTCCATATAAAACTTGCAATTTTTTTTTTTAATTACATTGTAGCTATGCTTAAATGGAAGACAAGTGTACTGATCATTTGATGATAAGATCTCACGTGGTTGCTGTATTTCAGGTTACTGTAGAATCCCAATGTGTGGCAGCAATTATTTTGTTTCATCCCCGTGCTTTTCTTTTCCTACCACACACTTTTTTCCTAATTTCCTTCTTATAACATCTTTGTGTGTTTGTTCTACTTGAGCTTGCAACTTTATTAAACCCCATTATAGTCCATCTTGTCACAACATCAATGTATTGCTACTTTTAGTGAAAAGGCTTTTCATACATATTTTTTTTTTAATTAAAGAAGGTGTATTTTATTTCTTGGAACTGTAAAACCGTACGTAGAAAGACCAGCATAAAAACACTGAGAAGTAATTAATTACAAATGGGCTTCTCGGCATGTAACAAAAGGTTTTCATTTTAATGTTAATATACTGAGGATATGGTTAAAATGCATCAGGGAAAAAAGCTTACACAGTTAATTTGAACTGTATTGGGTGTGAATAGCAGCTTCACACTTCGGTGGAAAATGTTTATCTAGAATTTAAAATGTGTGCAGCTTAACACATGGCTCTGAAGTGGTTTCTATAGGGTCCTCTGAAGTAAACATACAAAAGAGAGACATACAAAATAGAGGGTCTGGTTTAAGAGCTCTGATATATTTGTTTTCAGCAGATGTCTAATTTGGAAATCCCTCTGTGTATTTGAGCTTCATATCACTTTAGGGGCAACAGGTTCCTCAGGGCCTGTTGTGTTTATTATCCTTGTTTCCCTCTTTATTCCTTTGAAACTTGGGGGAAGGGGAAAAACAGCTCTTTGTCCTCGTCCTCCAAGTTTTCCCTGGGCCCTGAGCCCTGCTTCTATAGAGGCATTTGTAAGGGCAAGACCTCTATTGTGACTTAATGCTGACAACAGGGCAACAGTATCAGAAGCTTTTTTTATGGCTATAAACTGAGATGGTGTGTTCTGCCTTCCAGGGAGTAGATTAATAGTCATCTTGTTTTCTTCCTTTCATGTTGCCAAAGTACTGTTTTCATGGGCTAATTATCTGCATGTAGCAAGGAGCAAAGGTCAGGGTTCTGTGCTGGTATTCTGAATAAAAGTTAATTTTCTAAGTAATTGCTGAGCAAAGCCACGTGTTAAGAAAACAAACTGGACTTTGGGCTCATGCGGACTGTAATCACTTATCTCTTGTCTTCTGAGATGCTATTTGTCTAAAGGTCATAAAAAATAAGCTAATATTAATAAACACAGCCTCCTTGATGTCAGGAGACATGGAGAGGCCATAGGACACGAAGAACATCATTTCCCTTCCTTTTGTTTGAGTTCCATTTGTTCGTTGTGGCTATGAGTGAGCAGATCTCTCAGAAAAACGAATGAGCTACCTTCTTGTTAAGCATGGTAGAATTTAATGCAAATGTGTTCTTAATTTCTGGGACCCCATTTTTTTTTATTTCCTCTCTAATACTTGCTAAGGAATTGTTTGTTAACTTGCTAGTTGCACAAGGATGAATCATAGGAGGAGTGAGATGGCCAATGAAGGACACAGATCTGATGTCCCCATGTTTATAATGAGGATTATTTTCCATGCCTAGTAACCTGTTTCATTATATTTTTGGTATGTAGAAGCAAGTATCCAACTTGTTTTAGTTTTTTACATTGTTGTACATAACTCTGAGTGTCAGAGAACATGGATAAGAGTCTTCATAAAATTGGCTTGCTCACTAGCGATTAGGACCAGAAATGATAGTGCTTTTCCTCCATTTCAAGGTGGCATCTCTGAGAAGTGACTTTCCAAAGACTGTCTTAAACAGGTCAATCTTTTGATGAAAACTCTAAGACTGAAAGCAGTATGTTAATTAGTACAGCAGCAAATCAATACATGTATCAGTGTTGCCTCATCTACTGTCCAAATAAATGAGTTCAGTATTTTACATGGACAGTTTCTTTCTTTTACCCCTCCCTCCCCCAAGATAAAGAATTTAAGATTTTTGCTTCACTTGCTGCTGTACAGACAAATTAGAAACTGCTACTTTCTGTGAATACAACAGATTGATGTATTAAGAATTTATTTCTGTATATGGCTTTCATTGGTACAGGCAGATAAAGTAATTTATTTTAGATCCATCTTTGCAAATAGGTCTTGTTGAAAAGGCTGACTGCTAAGGCTGTTTGGCTCTCAGAATGAATCTTCCTTTTGAAAAGTGTTTAAAGATTTAAGCTTAGCCCTAGACATCAATTTCCAAAAGCTTTTGGACTTCAAACAATGAGCTTAACTAGCCTCTAGAATAACATGAAAGGCAGTACAATGTCCAGAACATCTATTGAAAAAGCCTCTAATATCTCTAAGTGCCAAATTTATCTCTGGATTGAACTTGAAAACTGATGGAATTTTTAAATGAGGAAAAAGTTCTCCTAAAATACGATCATAAGCTGCTCTAAAACACTGTCCTGAACTGACCAAGACAGGTTTAGTTCCTGACATGCCTATATGCGGTAAGATATGCTGCTAAAGGGGATGATTTACTGTTTCTGTCAAAAGGAGCTGCAGTTCCTCTTGCAAAATAGTTAGAGGCTGAGTCTAAAGGGATTAGCAGATTTTAAATTTAAGCTCTTTAGTGTGTCATTTGGTTAATTTATGTTACCTCTTTTAATGGCTGTGGAAATGGTCTGCTTTCTAATATGGTACCACTGATAGAGAATTTTAATTGCTTTACAGGTAGCATTTTTAGCTCTCTTCTGATTCCCTTTGTTGTTCTTTCCAGAAGTGAGGGCTCCAGCTTTCTGACTCTGATATATCTATTTTCTCCTTCTGTTCTTCATTGTAACACACGTCCATTTTAGATGTGGATGGGAACAAGCAGGTTTGTCAGAGTAATGACGTCTTCCTCAAATGTCTCCAGAGCCATAACAATAAGGAGGCCACAGAGGATTTGCCAAGACATGGCCGTGTCCATACAGCCACGGCAGTTGTCAGGTTTCCATACCATTTTAATTTGCATTAAGAGAAAAAGGAAAGAAACAAGCTTTTCTTCATTTGTCACAACTCTTCAGTCAAATTTCTTCCTCTGTGATGACTGCTTAAGATTTGGTTTAAATGGTTTTCAGTTTCTGGGTGTCTTTTGAATTAGTTATTCCATGAAGTAGGTATAACCTGGCATGACACACGGGAGGATATAAAAATCCTAAACTGTCTTCCTTTCCCTGTAGTTTCTCCAAACGGGTGCTCAGCTCTTCCTATAGGTAGTTCTGACTTTATAAATGGGGCCACATGTGCGAAAGTCCTCACAGGGGCACAGCGTCTGGAACTTCGCGTCCATTGAGAGCCTGAGTTTAGGAGACCAAAACCTAAAGTTCAATAGAATTATGGCATTGTTCACTTCTAAAACAAACTGTCATCAATGTCTAAAACACCTGTCTTTGCTCAGCAGGATCTCTTCAAAGGCCATTATGGTCGTCCGGTTGTTTTTTGTGGGTTGGGGCAGGAGTCACCGCATAAATAATTTGACCCATGCTCCCTCTGTTTCTTAGTGTAAAATGCCAAATCTTCCAGCATTGGTTTGTTTCCACCTTTCTCCATTTCAACTTTTAAAGACAAGAGAGGGATGTATTTAGCCTTCCACTGGCCTTCATTCAGCTCTTGGCACAGGTGTGCTTTCTAGGATTTTTTTAATTTTTCTTTTAACTCTGCTAAGACATGAATGTTACATCTACATATAAACATTGAAAGAAAAAAACTTCAGAAAATGAACAGATTTTTTTTCAAGTAGGCAGTTTAAAGTAGATTTTTTTTTTTTCTCTCCACACTACTTTTTCATCTGTCGTGATCTGCTTTGGTGTATAAAATCTGGATCTTTCACTTTCCCATCTCAGGCATCCACATACAAATGTATCTACCCACAATGTCTCTAAATGGCATTCTTCCAATAAGCTTTTGACCGTGTCCATCATAAATTTAGTTGCCAGCTGTGCATCAGTTGCTGAACAGAAATTGGAGCTGCCTGTTACAAGCCCCTTGTCCTTCCCAGGCCTTTGGGCTAGTGATCGTTGCCAGAGAGGTGATATGCTGAGGTGTTAATTTTGCACACTTGTAACATATTTCTTAGGCCTACCCTCTTCCTGGGACTAAAAAGATGGAGTTCTGAATCACAGTTTTTTTCGGGAATGTTAGAGTTTTTTCCAAGCCTGTACTAGCATCCTGTGTCTCTCTTTATCACAGAAGGTTGTGGATGAAATTAATTTCCTTCTAATAGTCTCCAATTAAAATATAATTTATCATGATATGTTTTATTGT
This sequence comes from Patagioenas fasciata, assembly GCF_037038585.1. Taxonomy (NCBI): domain Eukaryota; kingdom Metazoa; phylum Chordata; class Aves; order Columbiformes; family Columbidae; genus Patagioenas; species Patagioenas fasciata. The sequence continues at coordinate 28,659,740 of NC_092526.1, read as the reverse complement.
GACTGACATGAAGAGACTTTAATGCACTATTTTTCAGCAGTGAAAATACTTTGGGTAATTTCACATGGCATTGTTTATACATATGGGAGGAGAAAGAAAATTCTTGATCAGTTGATGGATTATTTCTAAACTGTCTTTGTCCTTAATGTTACAGTTGCTAATAATGATTTATAATGCTTGACCATTTTTCCCTTCCTTTAGGAACAGATTTTTAAAATTGCTGTATTTAAATCTTTGTTCCCAAAACTTGTTTGTTTTTTTCATTTGGTTGGTTTTGGATTTTTTGTATTTTTTGTTTTGTTGTGTTGTTGTTGCTGTTTGGGGTTTTGTTTTGGTTTTTTGTTTTTAGCATTTTTGTCTCATTCTGTTCTACAGATAGACACAATATTGTAGTATGATGGATAACCTTGATTGCTCCAGACACACTGGTGACCATGATTGTTATTTGTATAACCTGAAGAAACCTCAGTGTAATTATTAGCTATCAGGGAATGTCACTCCGATACTCATAAGAATTTCATAAATAATAAAGTTTCAAAGGATAATAGCGGAAGTTTACTATTGGGATTTTTAATCTGCTGAAACAACAAACAAGTTCAACCTTCCAGAGTACTTAAATGCATGATCAAACCCATTCATTCAAGAAATATAGCTAAATAGCTAAATAACTTCCTATTTTTAAGAATATTCTCTAGTATTGTAGATATTGGATATCTAAGTTTTAATATTAGGAGCATCACTGAGGTTTTGAAGACTTTGGTGCTAGTTTGACAAAGGCACCTGATAATCCCAAATCAATTTCTGTCAGATTAGAATAATTTAATAGGTTTAGGTGTTGATGAGGGGGGTGGGACCATTTTGCTTCAGTTATTCTTCCCAGCTATTCTAATTAAACTCCACTTAATTTAAAGAAATTACTTACTGTATCTGATAATGAGTTAATTTGTAATTCAATTAGCAGTACCATTTGCAAGCCTTTAATGTGAACAAAAAAGCACCTGCTGAACTGCTCAGCCTGTGTTATACCTGAGAGAACAGAAGATGAATCTCCGTCCTCCAGCATGCCAGGACAGGCAAGGCTGGGTCGTGCCACTGCCCGCAAAGGGGGACTGGTACCACGTGTCTCAAGTACCAGTAAAATTTTACTCCTTATAAGTAACTAGGATGGGCTTTTTCCTGTAGTGTTTTCTTATTTGGTTCATTATGCAGATATTGAGCTTTCAGTTCCTATATAAGTGAGAGAAGTAAACTCTATAGGTGAGGGTGGTGAGACCCTGTCCCAGGTTGCCCAGAGAGGTGGTGGATGCTCCATCCCTGGAGACAGGCCAGGCTGAATGGGGTTCTGAGCAACCTGGTCTGGGTGAAGATGTCCCTGCTCATGGCAGGGGTGGCACTGGATGAGCTCTGGAGGTCCGTTCAAACCCAAACTATTTTATGATTCCGTAGAACAACCTGTGCAGTCTCTTGCAAACAAGCAGTGTCCTTGTGGATGGGTTGTTTCGGCTCAGCTGTTAGCAAGGAGGTGCTCTCCTTCTCCCGCAATACTAAAATAACATGCTGTCATGTGTCCCGTCCATACATTGTGTCATCATCATTTTCCTCCACCCCAGTTCTGCGGAGATTTCTGGTAGTAGCCATTTAGCAAAAAAGTTAGGTTTATATTTAATTTTGTTGTCAATAGTGCCACTGAAAAGGAAAGGATGCACCGCAGGGTTTTGATTGTTAACAGTGGCCTGGAAGTTCTTTTTCTGGAAAAAAAATAAATAAGGTGAATTTGGACAAATATATCTTTTCAACTCTAATCTTGGCTAAACTGGAAGAGAAATTGTGTTGTACTATGTGCTCTCCCTGATATATAACTTGTATGGTATCTTTTACTAATATTTTCCTTAATTTAAACAGAGAAGAAAAGTATTGTTTTGAAAAGTTTGTAATGACCATTACTGGCAAAGAGCAGCTCCATCTTAAAACAACAAAACCTCAAAACAAACAAACAAAAACAAACAAAGCAAGCCCAAACAAAACAAACGCACACCAAGTTTCTTTTGTTATGGAGCACATATTCTGCAGATCAGTCACTTTCTAAAGCTTTTTTTACACCTGGCTGCTTCAATTAATTGAAAATAGGAAACAAAATAGGAGGCATGCTCCTTAGCTGTGTTAAGCTACAATGGAGCAAAGAAGGTAGGTGTAAACAAATCTTTTCAAAATCCCTTTACAAAAGACAAGTCACTCGGTAAATATAGTTTTGTTTTGTTTTGTTTTTTTGTTTGTTTGTTTGTTTGTTTTCTGATAGGGATGATAGTATGATTTAAAATTGGAATAATGACATAACTGGAGTAGAAAAAGCAAAACTGCATAAAAGTGGCATGACAGGAAGGGTGACATGGGATATTAAAACATTTAGTTCACTGGAAAAAGAAAGGACAGAGATCGAGTGTCTGTATTTCCCACTAGACTGTGACTCAGATGGGTTTTAAGCCAAATGCCAGATTTAGCATTTCTAATAATTTTTTTTCTTCTAAGGTTCTTTTTTTTTCCCCTTCATGACTAGCACCATTTAAAAAAAGACCTAACAGGCCAACGTTCATCTTAATTATTCTCTTTCATGTTTGTGCATGCTCACAATGCCAAGTATTCAAAGCAATCCAAATTTTTTCTGCCTTTGGCAAAAGGAATTAGACGCTTGCCCTGACGCTTTCATCCTGTGTGCTGTATGTCTGCAGCCCCATTGCAGTAACAGTGACAGTGTTAACTCAAGGTTAGAGCTTCCGAGGTTTTTGGATATTTAGCATCATGAATAGGTGACAGTAGAGGCTAGCGGGAGGAAGGTAGAGCAGAGCTTGACAGCCAGTGGAAGACTGGTAATATATTTGTTGTTTTAAATATAAGACTTGCTGGTTCATGTAGTAGTGAGTACACCACTGTCGTGAGTCCTAAACACTTTCGGTATGTTTAGGAATTACACCAGTTGCCTCTTAGAAAATTATATTTGAATGAGCATCAATGTAAAATGACAGGGTTTTTGTTCGGTTTTGGAGCATTCTAGGGACTTGGATGTTTTTTTGTAACATGGTTCCCAGGAACTGAATCTGTTTAGCTGATCTCTGGAAGGACGTGGCTCTGTGTTTTGCTTTAAGAACTCTTTTTTTGTGGCTTTTGGGAACAGCAAACGTAAACTCACTATAATTTTATCTCTAAAATTTACATTGGATTAATTGAATAGGCTGGGTAATGTAATTAGAATATCAGTCACATCTCTTTTTTTTGCCACTGGCTTTTATGACTTTCCATATTACTAAAAATATGGGTTCCTGAACTGGGATGCAATATTTAGAAATGTATTTCCCTTGGTATGCAACTCAGAATGACATTAGCTCTGCTAACTTAATGTTAACTAACAGCTCCTCTTGAACAACTTTACTCTGATCCTTATATACTCTGACTTTCCAAGATTTTCTGATTTTATAGATACAACCAGTGTCTTTTTCCATTATGGCTGGATTAAATGCATAGTCTTGGCTTTCTGCCAGTTTACCAGGTCACTGAACTGTCACCAGTTTACTTACTCACCTTTTCATCTTACTACTAAAACAATTTTTGTGCCCTCTGCGCTTCCACAAGTTTTTCTCACTATATGTGCTTTGTTATTGAATTACATCAAACCTGATCCCTTCAGGACTCAACATCCGGTTTGCTAATGTCAACTGTATCTCTGGTAGTAGCTGTACAACTCTAAGTCTTTAAATTTAGCAAGGAACTATTTAACTTGTTGTGTAGTTCATTAATATCTGCATTACAAAGATTTTTAATTATATTGTGAGCATCTAAGTTGCAGTAATACTGTGGTAAAACGTGAGCTTGTACCATCACTGTTGACTGTTTCAGTCAGGTCTTTGGCCTTCTGTGCTTGAAAAGCAGAGGGGGAATTTTCCAACTCAAATGCATTTGTTATCAAATACTTTGATAATCCAATATTAACTTTGAAGTTGTTTGGTTTAACGTTTATGTTAGCTAATTACGTTCACAGGATAGTGGGATAATTCAGGTTCAAAGGGACCTCTCCTCTACTCCAGCCTCCTCCAAGCAGTGGTGGTTGTGAGACAAGGCTACTCGGGGCATTAACCAGTCGGATGTTGAAAATTTTTCAAGTGTGCAGACAGCACAGCCTGTGTGGGTCCTCGTTCCTCTGCTGAACTGTCTTCATGGTAAAAAGATTTCTCTTCTCCCTTTCACCCTCACACAGTTTATATGAATTTCTGTAGTGTTTGAAGTTAAGGGAGTCTTTTCATCCTCTCTATTGAGCTGGCCGAGCTTATTAGTTTATAAAAGTAAAGAAGTGATGGGACAACATAAAGCTATTAAAGCAATGCAGGATATTATTGAAAACCTGAACTGGAAGGGTTTCATCTAAGCTTTCTGCTTTGACACCGAAAGTGGTGTTGTTAGTGGGTTTGTTGTGAAAACAGTTTTAATTCAAAACTGAAAAACTCTGACACTTCAGGGCAATGGAGCTGGTGAAGGGTTTGGAGCACAAGTATGATGGGGAGCAGCTGGGTGGTTCAGCCTGGAGAACAGGAGGCTGAGGGGAGACCTTATAGCTATCTACAACTACCTGAAAGGAGGTTGTAGCATGGAGGATGTTGGACTCTTCTCCCAAGTAACAAGCAACAGGACAAGAGGAAACAGCCTGAAGTTGCACCAGGGAAGGTTTAGATGGTATATTGTGAACAGTTTCTTCCTGGGAAGGGTTGTCAGGCATTGGAACAGGCTGCCCAGGGCAGTGGTGGAGTCATCATCCCTGGAGGGGTTTAAAAGACCTGTAGATGAGGTTCTTAGGGACATGGTTTAGAGGTGGACTTGGCAGTGTAAAGTTAACAGTTGGATATAATGATCTTAAAGGTCTTTTCCAACCAAAATGATTCTATGAATCTATAACATTTATTTTGTCTGAAAAGTCATAATACGTTGTTCTGTAACAATATAATGCTTTATGTCTTCGGAACAGATATCTGAATGGCTGACAGTTGCTACTGCTAAACGTAGCTGTCACTGTGCAGTAAGTAGATGCTTCAAGTCTAGTTATCGCAAAAAATACACTGCAGTAGATAGCATGGGTTTGTGCTTCAGTTGGCAGAAAAAATGTGCTGTCCCTCGGGAGCCTGGTCCCAGGCAGAAGGAAAGCTTTTCCGGAGCCAAACTCCTTCCAGTAGAGGAAATGACATTTGCTTGTTTTGTTTTATACCTGTTCTGAGTGTCTCTGCTGGATAGTCTGCTGCCTTGGAAATTGAGGGACACTGTGAGAATCACCAGGAAGGAAGATGGGAACCACATTGTTCTAGTGGAAGGACGTTAGGAGCAGATACTGACTGTGGGAGATGATACCCACACTGATCATAACACCCACGCTGTTCTAAAGTGTTGTCCCCTTGTCTTCCACCCCAGATTTAAGCAAGCGCTTTGGTTGTTAAACTTCATTTATTTCCCAGCTTTTTCTTCAGTTCTTCTCAATCTAGTGCTGAGGAAAACAGAAGCCCGCATGGGAAAATACTTGGTTGCTTTTTTACCCAGCAAATGTCCAACAATGTTGTTGAGAGAAGGGGACCCAAAATCAAACCAGCATATGTGTTCATAATGATGGACTTCAACCTGTCATGATGACAAAATTAAAACTGCTTTTTATTGCAACTTTAGAATACTGGTGTCCACATTTAAAGTATCAGCCCCAATCTAGAGTAGAAAAAAGGTAACTTAATGTTTAGTTTTTCAGTTTAGGCCTTTGTTAGGGTATATGAAGTCATAGATGATGACTGAAATGGGTCTGTAGGTTTGCCAGCTTGAACACTTTAAAAGTCTTGGTATAAATCCCAAAGCCTATGTTCTAAAGAGTGTGATTAAAAGTACTGTTGTTGCATGAGGTCAGGTGAAATGTCCAGCCAACTTCTGTCTTATTTCTAACAGTAGCCACTTGAGGATACTTAAGGAAAAAGCATTAAAAAAGATGTGAGGCAGAGGATGATCCTTCTTGCCTGTAATCTGCAATTTAAGGACTTCCTGGAGCAATATACATTTTTCAGTGCTCTGAAAAGTGTCAAGAGGGCATACTGATGCGTATAGGCTTGTTTTGATCACTAGTTAGATAAGTATGGTGTTAAAATAGAACTAGTATTTGTCATCTCTTCTACCCTAATAATTTATTTCAAAGTTTATCAGATAAACTGTATTCAATCTTGGAAATTCAGGCTGATAGTTCAAGTGTAAAAATCTCAAGAATGGGAATGTTCAGCTAAGGCATTCACTAACCTAAACCCAGTCCTTTATGAACAGTACGCATTAATTACAATTAAATTGTTTTGATACAGTCTTAGTTTGGATTAACTGCAAAAAATGCAGCTTCTTTTGGAAGACTCATCCAATTGTTCTTTTATTTATTGTTTCCATCACTGCGGGGCAGAGTTAAGGCTGTTTGGATGCCCTCAACTGTAATTATGCAATTGTAAGCAATTTATTCCAGTGTTTACATGCATATAATACATTGCATATTAACTTCATTGACCCTAATGCGCTTTGGATCAGGTCCAACATACATGTGCTGCTGAATTTGTAAAATGCTTTGGGATACTTCAGATGAAAGGCACTGTGATAAAGTGGGAGTTAGTAATTACTGTAAGCACAAGGAAGTGGTTATACTTGACTCTAGCCATTGACCCATAACTCTTGGAAAGAAATTGAAAGCTAAATGATAGATACTGCAGAGTAGCATCCCATCAGAACAGCTATGCAATTTCATAGTCTCTAATCTAACTACACGGTTCTGAAGGCAGAAGGTGAGACATTTTTATCTAGTTACAGTTAAACAAAAGCCAAGTATTTATTTTTCCATCTTGGTCTTAGCATGCTGAAGCATGAAAATTTATTCCCAGAAAGGGTTGTCAGGCATTGGAACAGGCTGCCCAGGGAAGTGGTTGAATCACTGTCCCTGGAGGCGTTTAAAAGACACAGAGATGAGGTTCTTAGGGAACGTGGTTTAGTGCTAGACTTAGGTTATGGTTGGACTTGATGACCTTGAGGGTCTCTTCCAACCTAAATGATTCTATTGCAGCCTCCAAAGTGTCAATATAACCAGGTACATGGTTTTAAAGACAATTCAGTTATTTCCATGAATAACAGTCTTTGTCATCCTTCTAGTAATTTGGTATTGGTATTTACCTTCGTGAAACTACTCAGCTGAGTGTCAAGAAGGCTGCAGATTGACATGGTCAAATACCCAGCAGAAGAGGAAATTGCAATGCCTCAAATCTGGACATTATCCATTTGGCTGCCTGTAATTAAATCTGATTAGCAAGAGACAAGCAGAATGTATCGGAGAAGTTGTAGCACACTGTGTCTCACCAAAACCAAATTAAGGAGAATGTGAGTGTTTTTCTAAGTGTGTGCTTGTGTGTCAGTGTTAGGAAAGTAAGTGCATTGCTTCTGTAGCGAGAAAGGAAGAAAAAACTTGTCAGTGTGCTTTGTATAGGCAGCAAACTATTAAGTACATATTGTAATTTTCTTGGGATTTGTATTTCTTTTTTACAGTCTTTTTTGCCTGATTGTTGAACCCGTGTATCTTTGTGTAGAAAACTCTATTGAAGAGGATCACAACGGTATCTCTCAGTAACTGCATGTCAGGGTAGCATAGCCAAGAGCTTTCTGTACAGTTGAACAAACATGAAAGCACTTCCAGGGTCTTTAAATAAATAGCTTTAAAACAACTAGTGACTCTTCTATCAAAACCAGATAGTGGTTAAAGGAACCTGGGGAACAGGGCATGTCTTCCAAAGACTTTACATTTGGAAGAGCATCTGCTCCTGACAAAGTGAAGCAAGTGACTGAAATCAGCCTATCTTTCAAAATAAGGTCCTAAGTTGATGGATTAATTCCCATCTCTCTTGAAAGGATCACGATGAAGAGCAGTGGCAGGTGCCCTTTGGATTGTTGTTTGGTTATGGGGTTGTGGAGGGGCCAGGAGGCATCACAGACCAAAGGGCTTAACAACTTCTCCATTTCCTGGTACTTAAGGACTTCAGCATTGCATTGGAAATCTGAATTATTGTATTTCTTATATTATAAAGGAAATATTTGTCATGGTGAGCAGTTAGCACATATGTCGTAACAGAAACCACAACAAATGTATCTTTAGAAAGCGGATATAAACCATCTCTTTCCTGGAGTGCCAGTTTTTGTGTACAAAAGCTACTCCTCAGTGATGCAGGGATACCAGTGGAAGTCGCTAAAATGCAAATATCCTTAATAAGAAGGTAGGTGTCAGAACCATCCACATCACTTACAGGGAAGCTCTGTTTCTGGACAGAAAACATGCTTGATGTATTTAAAAACAAAACAAACGAAAAAAAAACCTTCACCGCAAGGAGTTCAAATGTTCCTTTCCCAATGAGGAAGAAGTTAAGTGTGCTGTGTGTCAGCAAATATAATCTACTTACAAAGAGGGCATATTTTTGCCAGTGAAGCAATTTATTTAGAAAAACAGACATATCAATCTAAGGTAATTACAAATTGCAACAGGAAAATTAAAGTAAGTACCTCAGAGGCACTTGTTGTGGCAGGAATTTTCAAACAGAAACATACAGGGTGGAAAAATACAATACATATTGTTTCTGTCCACAGTCTAGATTAGTTGCTGCATTAATGTGCACTAATGTACATTTATGCACTTGTAATCATATCCAGAGTCCTTCTGAACTAAATAAAGATGCTCTGTGTTCCAGCTAGTCCTGTTACACAAAGCATAGCACTAATCAAGTGAGTTATCAGTGTAATTAGGGAGTAGAAATCACTAGGGCCATCATGCATTGTGATTTATCTGCTCTATTTTAAGATCCCAAAATGCAAATAGGAAATAAATTGTGTTAGTGATAAATTGTTTTTACTTTATGTTGAGACTAGGATGAGCCAGGCACCCAAATGGCACATCTTGACAGAAACTGCTGGCTTCTTGTGTCCCTTCCCCCCGTCCTGCTGCCCATGCATGATGTGTTAGGGAAGCACCTAAACCCAATTTCCTTGCCAGAAAGACAAGAATGGGGCTTCTGTTGGTACCCAAGCTGTCCCCAAGGCAGATGCTTTCCTCTGCCTTGCAGTGCAGGGAAGGGAGGGGCAGAGGGGAGAAATGGGAGGGGGTCAGGAAAGCAGGTGCAGTGATCCATGCAAAACACCCAGTGATGCGCGCTCTGCTGGAGGACATCTCCAGGGTGGGGGGAGGGATAGTGGCCTCAGGCTGGTACAAGGAAGCAAGAATTTGCTCATTTTACTTGACAAATTACCAGTAGGAAACATCCATCAGGAGCTGGAGCCTGAGCACTGTCTTCCTCTTTGGAGCTCCAGAAGTGGCGTAGAACAAAGTGTGCGATGGTGGAGGTTGTCGGTGCAAACTAAATAGCTATGTGCCTTGGCTTGGGTGGGCTGAGGAGAGTGACAGTGGCTAAACTTATTGATTTTAAAAGCTGTAAGGTCACTGCATATGGGCAACAATCATCTCTTCCATGTCTGCTTTCCTGAGCCATTCATGTTTTAGCTAGAACACAGGATTAAATCCCCAAAATTACTTATTGTGGCTTCTTCTGTGTTTCCATTAATAATCTTAGAAAACTCTTTACAAAACCACTTCTGTGTCATTTGGGAGGATGTAGAACCACATCTTCTGGCAATTGGTAACAAAAATGATCTGCACACATAGGAACAGAGGAGATGTGGTCTGAACCAAGAGGAAAACTCACGTAGCTGCTTGGAAAAAAAAAAAAAAAATTAACTGTTACTTAATGGAGAAATTTAATCAAATATCCTTAGTCCCTCAGACAAGCCTGTGCAAAGCCATGATGGAAACATGCCACACAAGAGAACAGGAGATCTCTTAACAGAGTCTTAGAGGAAGGTAGTTGTAAAAGCAGAGAAGGATCTGGCCTGTAGTACTTGTGATTTCAAATATTTATCATAACCTATCATTGCTTTTCCATAAAGTAATGAAAATGGTGATAGATGATGACTAATAGTTTTTAATCCAAATGTTGGTATTGAGGGTGCAAAATGAACAGAGAGCGAACATCTTCATCCCTGTGGAGAGTGGGATTTCTTTTCATAACACAAATAATTTCGAAGACCGAATGCATCCCTCATGCTTTTACAAGTAGGAAAATAATCTAAATATATTTGAATGCACTTCAGTTTCTCTGAATTGTTTGCTTATCTCCAAATGGTATAAGCCAAGCCCATGTTGGGTCTTTCTGGGTGATGCAGAAAGATTGGTGTCTCTGTGTCATAAATAGCCCTCCCCAAATACCCAGACCTAACAGCTCTGAATAAAAAATAGGTACACAGGTGGGTGCAGACAGCAGGATTTCCACATTTATCTCAGAAAAAAACTGTCCTTCCATGTGTGTATTGACCAGAGCATCCCAGGAGCATCTGCTCTCAGGTAATCTATTGATTGCAGATTGTTGCAGGAAACAGGAGAAGTTATCAGTCAAAATATGGTGCTCTTAAGAAGATAACAGTGACCAGAGCTGATCAAAACTATTATTTGGTAGTACATTAGTTGACATGTTTCATCATTTCCCTCCTCACTTTCTTCTGACAGCCTGATTCCTGAAAATATGTAGTGTTCAGATCTATTATTTTCAGAGCATTTGAATGAAGTGGAATTGTGGGGTGCATGTTTGGGGGGGATTTTTTGATTGGTTTTGGTTTTTTTGGGTGGGCATTTTTTTTGTTTGGTTGGGGATTTTTTTTAACCTTTTAGTAATGCAGGTAAAAAATATTCAGACTGTGGTGAGAGTGAAATGTGAGCAAAGAAACTAAACTTTGCAAAGAAGTTAGTGGAAACCAGAAAGGAGAAAGGGCTACAGATGCCAAGCAGACCGTATGAGCCAAAGGATGATATCTATCCATGGCTGCTATCCCTCTTCATTTACTGTGTCTGCTGCTCTTTGAACATTTGTGTTTTTACAGAGGTTTTCTGTCCATTTTCTTTTAAAGCTATTTTCAGAAAGAAAAGCCTGGAGTTTCTTAAAATGAAGGAAATACAACTATTATTGGGCTTTTCAGTATTGCAATGTTGTTTTGCGAAATGAACACACACCTGGAAAAACAAACATATGCTAAAATAATACCTCAAATGGGTGTTTCTTGCAGTAGATATTTGGTTCCATATAACGTATCAGTGAATTATCAGTGTATTGATACTATTAATGTATGCAGAGGAAGGTTTTTGTTCTAAACCAAGTCGTGATTTGTCAAGAACTGGGGAAACAACCCTGTTAGATCTGGTTAGCATGATAGCCATATTTCTGCTGCATCGCACATCTGCTTCCACACTTTGTCTCTATTCCACAAGGTTTGTTTTGGGGGCTTATTGGCGAAGTGCCTACCTAAATGCATTGCTGAATCGGAATTAAGATCTTGTAGGTTCCTTAAGACCCTGATTTAGCAGTTTCCACCAGCAGTACACCTTCAGCATCAATAACAAAGCACTTAGAGCACTGATTAAGCAACTCGCACATCGAAGGCAAGATTAGCTTCAGCTGATTATATCTTTAGCAGCTTCTCTCTCCTTTATACCTTTCTCTGCTCCTTTAAACAGTAAACAAAAATAATGTGTTTTTACACCTCTGAGAGAACTGGACTGGGTTTCTCTGGAAACATTAGCCTCCTGTTTAGGCAGGAACCTGGGATAATCATCAGTGTATTCACATGTGCTATTCTAGTCATCAGTACCAGAAGGTCATATATTTATTTCCCCTCCATTAAAAAGGAGGGGAGTTGGAATTATATGTCTTTAAAAAAACCTCCTGATTAAAAAAAAAAAAAAAATCCACTTTATGAAACATCCACCAGTTGGTGCTTTATCCTACAATCCAGTAAATCACTATAAAACTCCAGTGCCAAAGCAAAAAATGACATTAACTTCTCTCCACCTTTTGTCTTCTTCCCACATCCCCTTCCTTTAGTTATCAGGTGAAGAGCAAAGACCAGGCTGCCAGGCTCATGTAGCAGCCCTTTCCATGATGGACTTCACTGGTTTCTGTAGATTGCAGCTTTAATGGGTGCAGGGATAGAGACCAGAGGCAGGATTCGGTGCCCATGTTTGCCCCACAATCACCATCGGTCCATCATTTTCTCTCATGGTGTACTCCAGTTCAGAAAAATTAAATCTAAATGGGAGAAAGAGAGGGGTGATATTTTTTTCTTTCTTTTTTGATGAGTAGCTGAGAGCAGCCTTTCCTTACCTCCCACCCAAAAAAAAAAAAAAAAAAAAAAAAAAAAAAAAGTCAGTTCAGGCAATGTATCCAGGTGAAGAAAATTGAAGTTTGCAGGTACCATGGTGAGTAGTTGTTCTTTTCTGCCTGCATCCAAAGTATGTGGAACTCCACGGTCACAGGCTTGAAAAACAGTTGCGGTTAATACTTAGACAATATCTTGGATGCAGAAGGACAGAAGTCTTTAGGATTCGGGACACTTAAAGAGAGACTCTTGTCCCTGTGGTCTGTGATGTTGTCTGCCTTATTTCTTGGATCGTCCCAGTGCAGTATTTCTGAGCAGATGTTGCAGGATTTGCAAGGCAATGCAAAATGACATTGGAGATACCAGTCCCAAACAGAGACAGGTGAATGTATGATAGATAATACCGAAAGGTCAGATTGTTCACTGACATTTACAAAGATGTCTCTGTAGGTCTTGATATTTTTTCTATTATCCCTATGCTTAAATTTTATATTCATGTTGTCTAGATCCCACAGTTCTCGCCTCCAAGCACACCTCTTATTGTAATCATCTCTTTATACCTGTTCTCCCCCAGTGTGTGTCTATATATTAAAATAATTGCTATGCATGCAGCTATACATTTATATAAGGTTATTTAAATGGTCAGTTGGAACACCACAAAAGCAAGAATATATTTATAGATTGTTGCAGGGCTTATTTTACTTAAAGGCAAAGAACAGAGACAAATGTAATTTTGTAAGTCTCAAGTTATGGAGCTTTGTGGATACCACAGAGTTAAAAGAAGAGTAGTCCCGTTTCCTACTGCTAACTAGTTAAAACTAAGATTATTAACTGCAAAATAACCAGAAGACCAAGACTGTCATTAAGCGAAGAATTTCTGAAGGCCAGGAAATAGTTGGTCTGAATTTTAAAGTCTCTGTGGTCTCACGTTGTCATCCCTAAGTTCTTCAAACATCACCTTCTGTGTTAGAAAGTCAAGGTCTAATTTATTTGGACATGTGAAAGGTCTGTGTGCTCCCTCAGTTCACTGCCTTTATTTGTGCTCTAAAATACACTGTTTTAAAGTATCTGATAACACGCATTAATGTGCTGCTTCTCTGTCTTCCTGAATTTGAATCCCTGCCCTGGGTTGTAAAAGGATTTTGCAAAGCAGGAGGAGTTTAAGACTTAGAACTTAGCTCTGGTTTAGGCTGTAGAGGGGCACTTGCCTTGTCACAGCTTCCTGATGGGCAAGTGCTTAACAGGGTCACTTCGCATATCTTCCTTTAAGTGAAATCAGAGGGATATCTATGGCTATTAAAATCTAACATCTAAAAAATCGTGTGAACTGCTAGTGAAGTTGCATGTGAAACAACATCAGTTAAAGGTATTTCTGTGCTTTTTTTCTTCTATTGTAAGGCAAAACCTCCTTGCCCTCAACATGAATGTGATAGTAAATTAAAAGCATTCACAGGCACTGCAGGACAAGATAACGTACCTGAAGTGGGAATAATCCTGTCGTGATTGCAGTGCTCACATCAAGAAAATCAGATCTTCTTCCTTTTCTTTTTCAGCCCTTTGTGGTTTAGTTGCTTTGTCAGCAAATCTGACTCACATGGAGTGTTAATTCGTTTTTCAAAACATTCTGGAGTTAACAGTGCCATAGAAACTCAAAGCATTCTTATTGTAGTAATATTGCTAATAGTAAAGTGATATGTGATTAAATGCACGTTAAGTAGTAAAGCTAAATAATTGAGTGAATATAAAAAAATAACTGAGCAGAAGGTGGTATTAGGAGCATTAAACCACTGAGAAACAACTTTTGTGTCAAAGTGACAAATAGGGTCTCTAATCTGATATGTATCTTGTAGCTTGCACTCAAAAACCTTCTTCACTTGTAAGGGAAGCAGATCTTTAGAATCAGATCTTTAAATACTGACAATGTAGTAGCAAGTTTCTCTTCTTGTCTGTCTGTGCACAACGAACACAATTGGGAAAGAGATTACAGATAAATAAAGGGATATTGAAGTGTCAGTGATGACAAAGTATGATCCAATTCTGCTGTTGGGCTTTTTAAGTAGGATGGTAAAACTGAATTTGTATGTAAAGTGACTTTCCCTTTTTTGTTCCTCTCCCTTTTTAAAATATATATGGAAAATAACTTGCTCTGCTGGTGTTGTTTCCTTTCACAGGTGAGTTTTGCTCAGAACTAGTCTCCTGATGTCAGTTAACATTTATTCTATTTCATTCAAGCAAATGACCACAGAAAGATTTCCAAGTGTGGAAATAGCTACATGATTTTTGCGTTTTCTTACCTTAAATTTGCGATGTTACTGTTAGAATTAGCCCCAGGTGTTCACGAATCAGATCTCTGAACTCTGGTGCATCCAGCGTGCAAGTGCAAACCTTTCTGTATGTGGAGCAGTTTTGTAGTTTTTTGTCTCTTACCTCACTGGATTATTTTTGCCATTCCCATGCTGCCCACCTTTTTTACTCTTGGGGATAACACAGCTAGCTTCCCTTCTAACGTACTGAAGTTTGTGTGTGTTTGCTGCTGCATGAGAGATTCAGTATTTCGCAGATTTTAGTTTTCCGCACAAATAACTAACTCTAGTTCATTCTTAAATAAGACTTTATTTGGCATGACACTGCATTTACTGTAAAAGGAAGAATAGGATAGGTATAATTTTTTTTTATTTGAAATAACAAAGTATAATATAGAAAAGAAAAAAAGTTTGTGCAAATATTTCAAGGAAGCCAGAATTAGTGTAGTTAGCTACCTGAATTAGAGGAAACTTCTCCATGATAACATCAAATGTAGAAGTTATGGACCAATGTTTTACAGGAGGGATGTCAAACTCATTTTCACCAGGGCCCACATCAGCTTCATGGTTGCCTTCAAAGGGCTGAATGTAATTTTAGGACTGTGTAAATGCAGGAGTAGTTTTAGAGGGTTTTGAGGAAAAAAAAAAAATTTTAGATTTGAGAATTATATTTGCAACAAAAAGATGCTATAATCTTGATCATTAGATGATTTCTATAAAGCTCAAGCAGCTGTGCACAACTGCAAACCAGATGTTGATCTAGCTGCTAAGCCAATATCCACATTGGGGATGAACACCTCCTGAAAATAGTTTTCAGGAGGGGAATATGAGGTTCATCCATTCTTTCTGAATAAATACAGCTGTCTTTGCTTGTCTCTCCCTCATTGTTCTCATCCTGTGAACTAACGTATGAGGGCCAGCTCTTTTTCTATGCAGAGAAGCAAGGCTTGCTGCTGGCCTCACTAGCTAAGACACATCTGTCTGTAACAATTTCACCAGCACTGAGGATGTTTATTGAGTAGATACCCACTAGAGGTTGGGCATTTCAATTACAGAACACAGGTCCTTGCCAAAGCCTTCCCTAACAGATGTTTCATTTCCTAATACAGCAGTGAATTCTCCCTGACATCTGAATTTTCATCATGGAAACGCTCTTCTGCAGATATAAAGGCAAACTCAATTAATGTGCTGCTCTCTGAGTGGAAGAAAAAGGGTCTGAGCATTTTATTTTTTTCTTTTTGTCATGTATAAAACATAGCAAATAGAAAAACTCTTGATGGCTTTGTTATGTCTGTTGTTTGTTTTTTAAGTAGTAGGAAAGTATTCTGAAGACATATGGAAATGTAAAACAGGCTAAGCCATGAGAACTATCTGATGGGACATGTGATAAAAAGCAGGTGTACTGTGTAGGAGGACAATGGAATAGCCTCCAGCACTTTATTTATGAGAATATCCTTTATCTCCGTCTCTCTACAGCAGACATGTAGCAAAACTGTCTTTTCAAAAGTGGATCAAACAATGCTACCAACACATTCTTCTCATCTCCCACTTATCCTTCCATGTCCATCATACAATACATTTATTTTAGGCTCGGAGGAAAGTTGAGAAATTAAATTTCTTGATTTCAATGGTACCTTCTTTTGCTTCAGATTAGTTGTTGGGCAAAGTGTGATATTTTAAAATAAGCTGTTTTCTAATGCAGCGAGTGAAAGCAGTGGAGAGGCAAGTGATACTCTTTAGTGACATTACAGCTGCTACCATACATGAATGCTATGGATTATCAAATGTGACTTCTGGTCTTGTAGTTCTTTTCAGTCAAGATCAATTTGTGACAGTCCCAAGAGCAACTAGATTAAATAGATGTGGGTACAGGAACATAATGTGTCGCTGTACTAAAATATTCTGTCTAGAGTCATCAGAAAGATTAGTTTGGCGAGTACTACTTCAGTACCCTGGGCACCCATCAGGGTATTTTCTCATGTCATGGGCATGCTGAGACGCATCTAGAACCTGAGTTGAGACCTGGGTTGTCCTTTGCTGAAGACATTTAAACATCCTCCTACATTTTCCCTATCCTACCCTATTTTGAATAGAAGCATATCACAGAGAAGCATGAGCTTCTGTTTACTCAGTGGTGAAGAGAAACAGCCATTAATTGGATGTTTTCCCTCAAAAAAAGAACCAATCTCTTGTTTAACATATCAATGAGACCAACCTTGTTATTATTAGCCTTTTGTCAAAGGCTCACTTACCATGTCTCTAGGAAGGAAAATCAGGGGGAGTAGGAGTGGACAAGGGGGCAAGTAATGAGGGAATAGCTGGAAATTAGAGTCCACAGAAATGTGGCAGCTTTGGTTCATCCAGGGTCCATCTCTGTTCTCACTGAAAGCGGTGGCACAGCTCCCACGTCCTGCAAAAGGATGAGAACGAATTGCGAACCTACAGAGCTGGCTGTTTTCTGAGGATGCACGTTTTGGAGATGAAAGAGAAATGGAAAATCATCAAACGTGCTGTCAACAATTGTATAATCGACTATTTGACCACTGCTGCACGATAGCTGTGGGCAGGAGCGTAGGGCCTTCATCTTGCTCTAGGTCAAACGTTGCACTTCTGCCAACAGCTTCGCGAAGATGCGGAACAGACTTTCCAAGACAAATGTGCGAAAAGGAACAGAGTAACAGGGATCAGCTGTGGCCATGAATTTTATGAATGGTTTGTTGGGAAGAGCATCAAATGGTAATGTCAGTCCAAATATGAGGTCTGCATTGTTTCTGTTCCAAGCCTGCAGATGGGTAATTCACTATGCAAGAGGGTTTCATGGCCAACATTTCAAGCTGTCCTATTTGCCTTGGACCAGCTTTCTTTAAAAAGAGAACTTTTTGTATCAGGAAGGTTTTTGTTTCTGTTGAATATAGTGTCAAGAGAGGAACCAAGGAGAAAAGCTACCTGAGGAATTTTTGTTGGTTTTTTTTTGAACCTTTGGTTAAACAGAAAAGTGGCACCTGAAGGTTGGATGGGAATGCTTCTCTCATAATATATGCACTAAGCTATGGGAGTAAATGCCACAAGATGTCATCCTAGCTAGAAATGTAGTAAGAGCAAGGAAAATGGCTGAAGTATTAGTAAATTTTGAAATATTGAAGAAAAAAGGCTTTGTGGCATAAGCTCATTCCTAGATGATAGTGAGAAAACTTCTCCTTGTATCATCCTTGCTTTTCCCTTCCATCAGTGTCCATTGCCCAGCTCACATACTGCAAAACAAAACTAAATTAAAAGACTGATTTTTCTCCATTTCAGACAGACTGAGCCTGCTTGTCATGAACAACAGTCTCAACCACATTGCTCATGAGATGATGTTGAATTACTGATATTACTCCACATTTTCTATACAAGGAGGTATGAGTCTATGTTCCTAGGTGTCCACCTTTCTATTTTCTTCCAATTTCTGTTTGTGTTTAGCAGACAATGAAAGTTGGTGAGGATCCTTTTGGCAAAATGCATCACACTGACTTGGAGCAGCGGTCTTGCTAGAAGTATTCTACCTTGGTATTCTTGGCAATGCTTCCCTCATTTTATTCCGGCCTTTCTTGTAATTGGGCAAATGAGCCTTCCTAAAGAGGAGGATGCTTCACCTGATGCTTAAATGACTGTGAAGCTGATGAGGATTTCTCATGTGCATGTTCCATATGCATGCATACTGCTTTTTACATCCTAAAATGCTATTCCAGTCTAGGGAATGTTTCCCTTTCTCCCAGAGGGAAGCTTTTAAATATCTGTATGTAAATAAATGTAAAAACCTCTGCTAATTAATTCATTATAAAAAAAGAATGTTAATTTTCTCACCCATGTCCACTTAACATTGTGGATAATGAAGACAGATGACGTGAGCAGCACTAAAATTTCTGTCTAATCAACACCAAGTTGTATGCTTATAAGAGTGAGGTGACACAACAGTGTAACCATGCACATGATACCCTAAGGATTTTTGCCCCAAAATGGCTTTTTTTTTTTTTTTTTTAACAAAAAGGTCAATATTTTTGCTTTCTCTTTTGTCCTACAAGCATCACTGGTAAAGTTTAGAGGTTGCTTGCCCCTTTCAACTGTAGCCTTGAAATGTGAAAATGCGACATTGCCATGGTAACAAGCTGCTTCTACCATCCATAAAAATAAAGGGCCAGCTATTTGTTTCCAATGATAACATCTTATGTTTAGCTGCCTTGAGCAGTGCTGACAGGGTCAATCCTTGTTACAATAGTTGGTTCTCCTTGGTCAAACAAAGAAAAACACTACCTGGTAAAACTGACTGTGATGGACACAACCATAAATCCTTAATACTAATAGATTATATTTTTTTTAATGTTGTAAACAATTAAATGGGTAAAGTACCCTTCTGTCCTAATCCCATGTGAGGTGCTGAGCACTCATGTTGGTTTCTTATTTTGAGAAAATATTATTTTCAACAAAACAAATTTTGTTTTGTGTTTTTTTTCCTTCTTTTTAAAATGAAGTTTCACTCTGAAGTGCTTTACTGTCTAAGGTGGAAATGTCCCGGTGGGACAGAGTCTGGTGAGAGATACCAGCGATTGCCATCTAAGGCACTTCATAGCAGCAGAAGTAAAATACTGTCATTATGAAAATGTACACAGCACTCTGGTCTAAAAGATCATTGTATTGTGTCCTCTGCTAGGATTTCTGGCAGCCTTCTTGTTGATCTTCCTGCTGCTATGCCCAAAAGCCTCACGCAATGAAGGACATCACTGTTGTCCTTAATATACAATTGAAAAATTAAATGAAACGCAGAATGATAAATGTGGGTATTTTCACACAAATGTGTTTTCAGGTATTTAGAGCAGATTGTGTCAGAAATTACAGGGAAATACCTCCCTGGGTTGTGGAGTTTAATCAAACATGTGGAGCTGAAAATTCAAATGTGTCTCATCCTACCTCTAAGTACCTAAATATCTCTTCAGAGTGATGGTATTAATATTTGCTTTCATAATAAAAGGAAATCAACATTTGAGAGGGCCTGAACAGCCTGTGCTCGTGATGTTGTTTTGAGGATGAACACCACCAGCTCACTGTACTGCTGTCTGACTTTAGGGACGTTTCCATATGAGCTCGCTGGTGGTAAAACTGAATCTAGCTGCCACATAAGGACTTGCCCTCCTAGAGTCAGTAAATGCAATCTTCCGGTTAGCGCAAGGAATTATATCCAGGCATTATATTTTGCTAGTTTTAAATAATTCTTATTTTCAGTTTGTTTTGAACTAATTTCAAGGCATCTTAGTGTTCAAGTTTTCCATATTCTGAAATACTTGATAGTTATTCTGTCTGTAATTGAGGTGAACTTGGGTACATCAGGCTTAAAACTTGGTCCTTCCCAGCATAGGCATTGTTTAGGATGTGGATGCTTTGGAAAGATTGTCTGAAATGACAATGCTTTAGGACTTCAGTGTATATCAATACCTGTTAGAATCTGTACGTATTGTTCTTAAAACATAAATAATGTACAGATATCTAAAGCCTGGGACAGACTCAATGAATCGAAGCAATTACACTTAATGCTGAATATTCATTACAGGACCTGGCATTGTGGCAAAATGTAAAGAATCTGTACTTTTGAAGTGTACCAGATGTTCCAGTAATATTCCAAAATGTATGTGTTGCCAATATATCCGTATTTCACAACGAAAGTTAAGCCTTGCTTAAGGTCTGAGGGGTGTGAAACAATGTTACTCGTTGGCTAATAGCAGGCTTCATCCTCTGGCAAGTCAGCCCACTGATACACAGCATGCAGCGATAGCTGTTACAGCAAATGGACAAAAAATATAGGTTTAAATAACTTACATGGCTTTCTGCGCTCTTGGCGTGCGAGCATTATCTTGTGCAAAGGTTAGTTCAGGGCCATTCCATCCCTTTCTGTACTTTGCTTAATTGGACTCCAGAAGCATTTGATAGATAAAAAGATGCTTCTGCAGGCGCATTTGAATTGAAGTCTTTGAGATTTCAGAGAATTTTCTCCTCCCTTTACCAGTTTATAATCAAAGTCACCTAAGGAGCACTTTTCATTTCTCTGGCCATACCTTGTGGGCTTCGTCGGTGGCAGGAGGAGAAGAAAGACAGCTTCACGTTCACGAGCAATTCCCTTGGAAGCAATGGTGCTGTGATGAGAGCCCTTAGGAAACCCATCTTTTCAACAGATTGAATGAAATAACTGGTTTGCAGTGGTTGCTGACAGTGCAAGTGCCATGAGAGGGCTCTTGTGTGGTTCTCAGCTCAGTGATGACTCCATCAAACTACCTTGAACGATTCTGAATGCACCTGGGACAGCTCCACACTCCTTCACAGCACCTCCTCTGCATGTGCTCCATCCAAGCTAAGTTGGACTGTATCACTCCTAGAAAAAACATCATTTCTTAAGCAGCACTGCAGATACGTGATGTAGGTCCACACCTGTGCACCTGATCTGTGCATCTCTTCTGCACTGACCAAGGGATTCTTAATTGGTAATATTGTTGGGTGTTTTCTTCAATGAGTGTTCAAATGGACAAGTCTACCAACCATCACCTTTTCTCAAGGTGAATGTTTCAAATAATGGTAGTTAGCTTCTACTTCCTTGCTTTCTTACTTTACTAAGTATATCTTTTCCACAGTACTCAACATTGAAGTGACATACCAAGGTATAATATTTACCTTTGAACCTAGCAGCTATTTAAAGAAAACTGCTCACTGCTGTGTATGCCACTTCCTAGGACTTTACCATCATTATAATTGTGGAATATGTTTCTTTCTGTGGAGAAATGGAGAATAAGGCTTAGAGAAGTTTGATCAAAAGTAGTGTAAGCTTTGAGTGCTCTTTATTGGTGTCCTCAGTTTCACATCTGCTCAGCAGTAACAGGACAAATGACTCCAACAATGATGTTCTCAGTTGATCAGCTTTCTGGTGGTGAAATACTTAGTGAGCTTACTTAGATAGCAGCATGTGTGACATACAAGGTTCTTTCCTGTGGCACTCACACTTTGAGTCCTGCTTATTTCACAAATCAAGTTTTGGCCTCGTAGAATTTGTCCTCCTCTGCCCCCTCCCGTTTTTCCTCCCCTCTTTTCTTTTTTTTTTAAGGCAGTGGCAAAATTTGAAAAAGACTGAAGAGCAGAAACTACGTGAAGCAAGCTCTTAATCTGTATAGATCAGTCCTGCGAATTTGAGATAGACTTAATCAGCCTTTAAATGAAAATGTTCTGCGCTTTTGTGTGATTCCTGCTTTTCTTAGAGTTTTAGAATGAAACTCCAACTTTAATGGGCAAAGGTCGGACTGGCTACAACAGGTAGAGGGGTGGGTTTATCATGGAACATTTTCCACTGTGAAGAAGAGAAAGCAAAAGGGAGAATGACCTTTCTAATTGTATCTTGGCCTTTACTTCTTGGAGACAAAATACAACAAAAAAAAAAAAAAAAAGAGAGAGAGAGCTAGGTTTGCAAAAGAGCATTATTAGAATTAAAACAGGCAAAACTCAGCAGACAAATTATCTTCGTGTAACTAGTCAGCTGCAGGTGTAAATGTAGATCACATCATGCTTTTCTCAGGGCAGCACCATAATATGCGACAGTGTAAAATAATTTTGCTCTTGAGATAATTTTACTGAAAATAAAGAGGTTTTTGAGGTTATGATTAAGTAAAGCCTGGGGGACGGGGCGGGGGGGCGCATTTGTGCTTCTGGGGTGTGGTGGCTTTTTGCCTGAAGGTCCCATTCCTCTGCTTTATAAGCCCAGAGCTGTGCAGATTCCCCCTACCTGCCTGGCATTGCTGCATTAAAACAAAAGGGGGAAAAAAGGTAATGAGATATAAACACACACACACAGATACATAATTTTGTTTGGTTTGGGTTTTTTTTGGGGGGATAGGGGTGGTGCTAAATGAAAAACAGGCTTTCTGTCCCTGTAAAATAAGTAATAATTTATGGACTTTTAACTGCGTTGGGCCTCATTACACAGTAGTAAATGTTGAAGCTCATGTTTTACAGTCGATGTACGTTTTAAAGCCATGCGCATTTAATTGTAGGGTGCCATTTAGAAGGGAAACTCTCTTCAAAGACCACACGTGCATTACTGGAAAGGATATTGTGGTGTGAGAGAGATCCAGTGGTAGGCATCCTATGGTTTTCTTCCACCTGAACTTAATGGATGATAATGTATCTTTTGTGTCATGTATAATGATAAATTTACTATACTAATAGGTCCATATGCCATAACAATAGACCGCTGCTCCAGTAAGTTGTTCTTTTACATGAAAAATTGCTTGTGTACTGAGAAGAGGTTGACAGGTAAATTGCTGGTTGCTACCATCTTGGGTACAGTGATGAACTACGTCTCCAACAAAAACTATTAAATCAGTCTGTTAATGAAAGCAGGAGGGAAAAACAAGAAATTAGGAAGAGAATCACTTCTCTTAAAAGTAAATACAAAGAAAATAGGGACTGTTGTAAAGAATTGCTCTGCTGGACTGCTGATCTGCAAAAGAATTTTTAAACTCTTTTGCAAAATATAAATATTCAAATATTTATTTCAAATAGCTTGTGTGCAGGTAATACACCTCCCAGGCATTCTGTCAGTAGTAGGCAGCTGCGAATGCTTTAGTTCTTCTTAATACTTCAGCATTCAAAATACATGTGCAAATATATATTCGAAATATATTGAACTATGATCAAACAAGATATTCGAACTCTCATCCCTCCTCTTATTTCCATGCCCCATGTCCAGCGTGGCCCCAATCTGGTGTCAGCAACAAAATATGTTCCAGAAGAAACTAAAACCACCCCTTTACATCCCAGCTGCAGATGGCCTTCCATGCTTTTTTAAAAGAAACTATTATTTTACAATAGAAATTTCATGATTCTGTTGTTTTACAGCATGTTAGAGGTGTTTTTTTGCATACAGATTTAGAGGGAGTATTTTATTTTTTAATCATAAAGATCACCTGTGCTATACCAGCAGAACTGAAATCAATGCAATTTTCAGGGATGCTGAAAAAAAAAATTCACTGAATATTTGCATTGCGTTTTGTCTGGGTAATTTGTCCGGCAAGCAGTGGAGATAGTAGATGGAAAGCGATGGTTGGATTCTTCAGTTGTGTTAAAAACAATTGGTAGAAGAATCCACCTTTATTTAAAAAAAAAAAAAAAAAAAAAAAAAAAAAAAAACAAAAAAAGCCAAGCTTGTGTGTGTGTTTTGAACGGAAAAATTTTTCTTCTCAGTGGGAACAGAAATTGGTTTTGGTTCATTATGGCAAAGGGGGAGCTGAAATTGTCAGATTCCTGCTACATCAGCCCAGAGCACTACTCCTGAGAAGAAATGTCATGGCAGTAGTGACCAAAATGGATTTTAAGTCAAGTGATGAGGTCTTGATGTTTTCCCTGAGTCTAGCACTTAATCACACTAGTATATTTATTAGAAATGTAAATGTGACATCCACAGGACCATGCCAGTCAGAGGTAATAGCATGTATTTATCTCAAAAGAAAAACGTTTATTATGATAATCACTGCACACTGTTCGAGAATACCTTGTGAGAGCAACTTTGTGAAACCTTCTATTAGTGAAGGTAAAGTGACCACAGGTGGGGTATTGTGGGAGCAGGGGAATGAGCATGGGGTAATATGGACCATTTCAAAATCCCCATTTTTGAATATATATCTATTGCTTGGTTTTCTCCCATGCCTGTAAATTATCATTGTAATCTATAACTAGATACTGCAGTTCATAAATAATGCATATATACATAGGTCTTCCAGAATTTTTTTTTCCATTGGTATTATAATGATGTAAAATTCCTGGAACATTTTCAGGATAGGTGTCAGATTACTCAAAGCAGTGATAAGAAAATAATCTCCTTAAACTGATTTATGCCTGACTCAAGAACACAAAATAAATAGTGGCCATCTGCAGTTTAAAAGAAGTTTAAAATAAATAATAATTTAAGAATCCCCTTCTCTCACTGCTAAATATTTCCCATTCTCTTCTGAGATAAATTACCCACTGACACATCATCTGGCACGTTCTTAAGTAACATTTCTAACCTACTTCATTGGTTACAATGAAATTCAGTTGCAAAACCTTCTGAAAATGAGGAGTTCACTGAATTTCTGTAGCAGGACACTGGCATACAGAGTGTTCGCATACACAGATCCCCAGCCAGTTCTGGGGATCCACTTTTCTTACTGTATATTTACAGAGGAGACAGCACACAAATCCTGATCTGAATGTCAGACTTCTCTTGAGTGAACCAGAGGGATTAAGTGATGTGATGGAAATCGATCCTCAATATTTTGAACTTAAATCAATGTTTATCGAAAATAGACAGCAAGTCACTATTAGTGACCATTTGGGCAGAAGGAGCTCACAAACCTTGACGTAACTTCCCACATAGGGTTAATTATAGAAAAACAAAGCTTTTTGAAAGAGCATCATAAAGGGATGTTCGTGTGTGCTGCCGAATTGCAAAATGCAAACTCTTACAATTTACTATTGAAGCAAAACCATCTTCTAAACACACAACAGTTAAAGATAGAATCCGATTTCAGTAACAAGAATTGCATGGGGTATTCCCTTGAAATGGGGCAGTGGGGCTGCTGGAGGAGGGGAAGGTGATGGCAAAAAAGGGTGTGCTTAATTTTTGAAATGAATTCTCCATTGAATAGGTCAAGGAGCTCTGGAACAGACACAAAGTAAATCCTCTGCAGCAGGAGGATCTTAAATGCATCATTAGCACCCATTATTTCAGCTGATCTTTAGCTGAAGTATTTTAACATAAATTAAAGGTAATGGTGTTCTTACAGGAGGTCTATTCAGCAATGAGAAAAACAAGAAAAGAAAAATTGCCATATTTCAGCAGATTGTTGTGAATTTGGGCCGGCTGATCCTTGTAGAGGCCACAGTGCAGGCCCACTGCACAATGGGACTGGATGGAGATTGGGTGACATTTGTCCAGAAGCAAAAATAAACACAATGATTATCATCATTACAGTCTCTTTGTTTGCTGCACCAGAGAATGAATGTCACAACTGTTTTGTTTTGTTTTTTTTTTTTGTACTGGCTATTATGAGAAGTTGACCCTGAAAATACATGCCAGAACTCGGCTAAAAAGAGCATTTTATTTGAAAGAAATTTGTTCTCTTTAAGCAAAATAAAAGCATGAATTTAAAACTCAGCTATTATCTTTGAAAAGGCACAGGAGAATTTCATTTTTGTGAATGACAAAGGAAATGGACTTGCAAGCCAACTTCTGCTCTATGGGCTAGTATAATGAAAAAAGTCTGATTAACATCAGTAAGTGTTGGGTCAGACCCATATTTTGTAGGGTATCTTACTCACAGAGTCTGTCCCAATTCTTCTAAGCACATGGGGCAAAGTTTATTATACCTTATAGGTAACAGGGATAAAATTGCGGACAGAACTGTATAGATCGTGGTTTTGCCCTTGGAGCAACCTCAGATGATGCTATTGCACTGCTTTAGGACTGATTTGTTCATTTCTAGGGCCGAGGAATTGAAACCCTAAATCAGCTCAAGGACTGGGAAACCAGTAACCCAAATGTCTTCATTGACTGAAAACCCCTGTAAGCACAGAGACTAGATTTACTTTTTTTATTATTGTTATTGATATTACAGTAGTACCCCGTTTCCCCCAAAATAAGACAGGGTCGGTATTCATTTTTGC
Source organism: Patagioenas fasciata (assembly GCF_037038585.1). Classification (NCBI taxonomy): domain Eukaryota; kingdom Metazoa; phylum Chordata; class Aves; order Columbiformes; family Columbidae; genus Patagioenas; species Patagioenas fasciata. The sequence continues at coordinate 28,633,449 of NC_092526.1, read as the reverse complement.
TCCAAAAGATGCTTACTTTTTTACTTGTAAAGCTGCATGGACATTATTTAAATTGACTTTTTTTGGTGAACTGTAGCTAGGACTTATTTTTGGAGTAGGGCTTATATTTTAAACATCTTCAAAAATCCTGAAAATTCGTGGTAGGGCTTATTTTTAGAGTAGGTCTTATTTTGGGGGAAACAGGGTAATATGGCTACAATACATCAGATCCCATGCAAACATATGCTTGGAGACAGAACCAGCTCACAGTGATGATGAGTAGAAACTTTTTCTGTTGCAGAGCATGCTATAGCACTGAGATTCCTGAGTAAGTTCTAAGCTAGACAGCCTGGGTACCAAAAAAAATGTTTTTGTGACTATGGTGTGAAGTCACCTGGTGTTTTCTGTGTGGGTCGGAAGGTTACTTTATTAGCTGGTTTTCTAGTGACTTTAACAGTAGAATAAACAAGTAAGGAAGAAAGCAAATACAAAAATTAATATAAGGCCTCATGAGACTGAGGTTGCACCAAGATTAGAAGCAGTTGAGACCTGCTGGAGGCTTCTGAAGCACTTGGACATCTTCTGGGTCCACTTCTGGTTTTATTAGCCAGTTCTTTTAGTGCTTGGGCTGTCTCAGTCGTCACTACGTTTACTCTTTGCTTACTCCATCTATTGCCCCAACCTTGTGATGACCAAGATGGCTAGCACCCTGCCCTCTGTGATCTGGGCAAATTTACCCATTTCACCTGTCACTGGGTTCCCAGTCTGATATGATATTTGTTATTTGGGCTAACAGAAAAGCCAGGCATTCATCTCTTGTTTTTATGCCATGTTTGCATAACAGGGCCACAGTTTCCAAACGTAACTAATGTTTTAGGCTTATTGTGGCTACCCACTCTTACAGAGTGCTGGAGCAGTAGCCAATGCACATATTATTGAATGTACAGCCATTTTCCAGACATTTTTTGGCAAATCCTACTAAAACACTCTTGAGAATAAAAAGCTTAATTAATTACACTGAATTTTTAGGCACCGGATCCAAAATACCACAATAGAGAATTTAAGGGAGGAAAAATATTTTAGAAGAAATCTTGTCATGTTCTTGTTTATGCCAAAAGCCATATAATTGTTCAGCTTTATTTGTGAATTTAAAAATGGAAGTTTTATCCCCATGATCATTTTTGCGAAGAAAATACAGATAATATTTGTCAACCGTAAACAACTAATTCTAGTGGGAAGTAAAGGCTCTAAATTGATGAAGACATGAGCACGAGATAGGAGTTTATCAAGGAATTGCAGGGGATTCTGCCTGGGACAACAATTAAAAATAATAAATTTCATAGAGTGTCGTTGCCAGCTAGAACAAACTGATGATTTAAAGAAAGCTGTCTTGCTTTCACACAAATGCTGCCCTCCTTTTGCTTGCACTCAGTTTCAGGACTTTTTCTCGTGACAGCCTCTCCGAGTTGTCTGGCTGTGGCCTGATGCTAATGGAGCTGGTGCTCAGCAATATCCAGAATGTCCTGACAAGTTCTGGGGTTCCAACGTCCATTACCTCTGCGATCTTTCCCTCTAAGAACCTGCTTTTCATGTGAGAAAATAAATGCAATAAGGGTACAGGAGATTGCATTTTGTGCTAATTTCCTATTTGTCCAGAAGAAGTTTTACAAGCTGCTTGGGGAACTTTATTGTCACTTAGTAGCTGTTCAGATTCTATTTTAAAATATTTAAATATTATACCAGAATGGAAACTTATGTATCCATTGGTTTGACTCTGGTGTGAATAATATCAAGTTTCTAGTGTTTCCCATTGGTTTTCTTTGGAAAGAAATCAGGTTGGAGGCAGCTACTACAGTGAGAGATATTACACTGCATCTAGAGCAGACGTGAGGGCTAAATCTACTTGTGTGATCCAGGCATTCAAACTTGGAGATGTGGAGGAAAAAAAATGACTAAAACTTACTATTAAAAATAGACTGATTTTGTATTTCTTGCCCCTCATTAGGGAACAGAGATGTTATAGAACTGCAGAATTGCAAGACGCAACTTTTGTGTGAGTTGAAGTTCAAAACCATTCTTGAAAACAAACAGCTTCTAAATTTAACATGCTTTATCTACTCTTTTTCAAGCTCCCTCATCACCACTTTTACCCATTAGGCTGTGACATCCATCATATCCTCAGTCCAAAGAAGTGAGAGGTGAGGAGGGAGAGCCTGACACCATCAATGGCTGCCCACCCAGGCAGAGGGCTCTGATCTCATGCCGCTTTGAAATATTCAATTAAAATAGGTGTAAAGGATTGACAGGACCCACTGAAAGTGACTAAATATTTCAAAGAAAAGAATGTGTCATGCTGGGCTGCAAGGTGTGGGAATCTACATAGGAGGGCAAAGAGAAAAAGATTTTTATGTATAAAATATTCAGGAATATCTTGTCTCAGGTGCGGAAGGAGGATAGGAATCTGCTGCTACTGAAAGAGAAAGCTCACAAGAAGAATATTTCAAATTTAAACATATCTGTATTATTCATCCTTGCTTGAAAGAGATCAGACAGTCCCTGTGCTTGGAGAAGCTGATATTTTTTTTTGTTTGTTTGTTTGTTTTTGAAAATCCTGGGTTTAAATCGTGGCCCCTTTGAGCAGCTTGCCCCCAGGGGGTGGGCTGTTGTGAAGTGGGTGCAAAGCTTTATCAGTTAAAAAGGTTGAATTTGCGACCACAGGTCCAGAAACCACAACCAGCCTTTGCGCTGTTGGTTTGGGCTAGCGTCTGACTTTTCAACTATGTGTTTTTTCCACTATCTAGCTGGAGATTTGCTTTATTCAAGTTGCTTTTGAAGGCTGGTCTACTAAGGCCAAAGGAGGAATATTTCCGCCTCCCTTCTGGTTGCTTTTGTCCTCCCTGGTTCCTTCCGCTAGTATGATAGCTGGCCTTTAGTCACAGAATTATGGTTTGTAGTTCCCTCCATGACAACTAAAAAAGCATTGAAAGATTTTTCAGCTTTTGGGGATGTTTGAGTTTCATTTTCTCCACCCTGCTGTATTTCAGGCCCCACCTCAAACGCCAGCCCAGGGATGTGAAATGCTGTTTCCTGATTAATTGCTCACAGCCAGCATGTACAAATGATTTGCAGGAATTTTTTGAAAGGGACTTGTACACATAAATCTTGAGACGATTTCTACTCATGCTGGTTTGTGGGGGTTTGTCTCTGTGAATTTATAGTTTACAGGAAACTAAATGTGCACCCCACTAGAAATTACTGGAAGAAAATGCTAGTCTGATTTAACCGGAATGAGGAAAGCAGTTTTTCTAGCACCTTTGCAGATTTCCTAAAAAAAAATAAAAATATTAATACTGTATCTCTCTTTTCCTCCCTCTGTACATGACGCACACAGTCTGCAGCCTCTATGTGGCTGGATATCTCTCATTTCTGACTTCTCTTGTAACTAGTGCTGGTCATTTCCAGCTTGAGTATCTTTCTCTAGGCTTGCATTTTAGGGTCTCCAGTCTTCTACAACAGGGATTCAGGCACCTTCCTTGCTCCTGTGGTGGGAATTGCCAGGAAATCCCACACCACACTGGGCATTCCCACCCCTTCTCAAGGTCTTCGTGGCTGTCCAGGGGCAGCTCTTGCAGGCATCTACTCCTGAGCTGCCCATCAGATTCTGTATGTGGGGTGGAAAGCAGCATTGCTGAGAGGCACCTGGGACTTCTGGTTGACAACAGGTTGACCATAAGTCAACAATGTGCCCATGTGGCCAAGAAGGCCAACGGTATCCTGTGATGCATTAAGAGTGTGACCAGCAGGTTGAGGGAGGTTGTCTTCCCCCTCTACTCTGCCCTGGTGAGGCTGCACCTGGAGTTCTGCATCCAGTTCTGGGCTCCCCAGGAGGACAAGGAATTACTGGAGGGCGTCCACCAGAGGGACACAGAGGTGATGAGGGATCTGGAGCATCTTTCTGATGAGGAGAGACTGAAAGAACTGGGTCTGTTCAGCCTGGAGAAAAGAAGGCTGAGAGGGGACTTTATTTATGCTGATAAGTATCACAAGGGTGGGTGTCAAGAGGATGGACCAGACTCTTTTCAGTGGTGCTCAATGACAGGACAAGGGGCAACGGGCACAAGCTGAAACTTAGGAGGTTCCATGTAAACATGAGGAGAAACTACTTTGAGGGTACCAGAGCCCTGGAACAGGCTACTCAGAGAGGTTGTGGAGTCTCCTTCTCTGGAGACATCCAAAACCACCTGGATGCAATACTGTGTGATCTGCTCTGGTGAACCTGCTTTAGCAGGTGGGTTGAAGTGGATGATCTCCAGAGGTCCCTTCCAACCCCAAACATTCTGTGATTTTGTGGTGGGACAGACAAGCTCCTGGCACCTGTTTATGTGCAGAGTGTGGCCTCCAGCCTCGTCAGTACAGTTTGGAAGAGGAAAGAGGTTTCTCTTACCCACTACCTGCTCTGCTGGGTCAGAGTCTGTATGGTGGGGAGGAGAGGGGAGTTGGAGAGGAGTGCCACCAGTGAGCAGGGCTGAGCCCTACCTGTGGAGATGAGGTTCTTAGGAACATGATTTAGTGACAGTGGTAGATTAACAGTTGGACTTGATGACCTCAAGGGTATTTTTCAACCAAAATGATTCCATGTTAAGAGGACAGGAGCTGATCCATTCCCATGCCATGCCAGAGGCCTGGCAAGCAGGCAGGAGCTCCCACTGGGAGGTTGCATTATATAGCCCTGGCTGTAATTGTCGAAGCTTTGTGTAATTCTGAGATTTCTTAGTAAATTCTCATTAGTGGGCAAGAGCATGGTGATTCATTGTGTTACCGTACGCAGCAAGAGCAGTTTGCCAAAACCACACTGGCTGTGAGGCTGGCTGGGGTGGGCCTGTGGTGCTCCTGTATTTCCATTGACGTCTCCTGTTCCAGAAAGCGTCTCAGGGCTGGGCAGTTCAAGCTTCAGGGTAGGAACAAGGGGAGGATCTGCTGGACACATTGGCTTAAGAGGACCATTAGGGATGCACTGGTCTGAGATTTCTCCTCATCTGGTTGTACTGCATCTTAAGCTGAGCTTAACAGAGTTGTTTGTGATAGCTCTCTAGTGCTCTCCTTTCTTTTATCCTGACATGAGGGTCACAAGTGGTTCTCTGCCCTGTGTTGAGAAGAACAGACTAAGAGTTCAGCTGGTAAAATCCTGCAGCCTCTTCAATTCTGGGAACAGGTAACAGCGCATGGAAGGATCGCGAGAAGAGCCGAGGGGACTGTAAGGTCAGATAAGTTCATGGATATTGTCTCTCTCTATTAATCTTAGTCTATGTTTGCATGCAAATCACAAACCATCAACTGTGTCTTTCCTTCAAATAAACGATTTTTTCCTTCAAAAATACATATTGTTTTCCCATTGAAATACTTACTTTAAGAATGAGTTCCTGCTATTTCTACAGCATTTGGGTTTTGGCACCCCAATAGTCTTTAGGACTCAGCAGCCACTATGCTGGGCAGGTCTGAGCAGTTTGGTGTTTATACGCAGATCTGCGCCTGGCTTCCTCCCTCTGGTTCATTCATACAGTGGATACAAAGCAGATCCAAAGCTCTTGTTTTCCATGATATTTCAGCATAACTTTATTGTTGACTATGCAGTGGAAGTTGCAAATAATGAAGTCATGTCCAGCTTTACAATCAAAACCTTCTGCACTTTCCAACATTAAGAGAAGGGCTTTGTTTTGTTATTTAAACAACAAATGGGGTCTGGCATTCTGCTGAGTGACAGCTGAAGTCATCCCGGACACATTTTCTTGTGTTTCACAATGGAAAACAAGCAGCATGAATTGAACTGTGTGCTCATCCCCTCTCAGCGGTGTGGTGGAAATTGTCAGGATGTACATGTACATGTGCAGTGCCAGTATAATCTTTTCCAGCATGGCAGTAGGGTTGCAGCTATTGCAGGGGTTCAGGCCTAGACCTTCAGGTCTAGGCCTTTGTAATTGTGAGGGAATGCAGATCCTGATATTCTTAAATGTTGGTAAAACCTGACAAAACGGGAGAAGCAATTGTGTCATGGCAGCTTCCTTGTAAACAATTAAGAGTGGGCTTGGCTTCTCCCTGTCCCCTAGCATGGACAGAAGATGACAGCTGCGCATTTTCCAAAGCTCAAGTTGGAATTTGTTACAGACTGCTGTTATTAGCTCTGGTATTTCTGTTGACAAACAAGTGTGGGAAAGTGTCACCTCACTCTGTCACAGGAGAGCGTTAAGCATAATTAAGCCTTGGAGAAGATTGTCATTAAATACAGTTCTGCCGTATCTCAGAAACTCCTGGTTACTCATCTGCCATGGAGCTGGTCTGTGACTTGAACATGCTGCCTTGTTCCCTGAGCTGCTATAATCTATATGCTATATAAGGCTATATTCTGAGCTGGTGTAGCTGCTTAGCTTCACCAAAGCATGTAGAATATGGTGATACACATCCAAACAAGTTGTGACTTTTAGACAGGTCATTATGAGTCTGTTTCCAAATTCGCCAGCTTCAGTGGACTTTTGCTTAGGCCATATGTCTACAAGAACATGGTTCTATAACACATAGTAATTTCCGTAACAGCAGATTGCTGGGGAGGAAATAAGTTGTTCTGTTTCCATTACATCTACTGTTGTGTTTCAGCAAACTAAAAAAGGGTTCTGAAATATTCCGGTCAATCTCATAACATCTTAAAATATCTCTCCCTAATTAAACAATATCCAGTTTGCTCCTTGGATAGAAATAGAATGAAGCAATTAATCTGTGTCATGGATTTGAGTCCACTCTAGACAGTGTTTTTTACTGTGTGGATTGAATAAAGACATTCCAAATAAATTATTTCAAATTCTTCAGGCTTAACCCTTGCCTGCCTCTCCAAATACAAAAGATGCCTTTGAAAAACAGTATCAAATATTGAAGAGTTGTCTAAACTGTTGTATTTTCTATGGATGCCAGTTTCTTTTGATAGCTTTTGATGTAATCCTGTGTAAATTTGTCAAAAATTTTAATATTGTCTTATATGTGACCTCACATCACCCAGCAGATGCATATTCAACAATATAAATTCCACCAGGACAGTATCTTGATACCAAATAGGGTTTGATGAGTGTATTGCTACCAAATCTAAGGATGTTTTTGAGAATTAAATGAAGCTGGCAACATGGAGTATTTGGCTGAAGTTACAAGCAACTGCAAAGAATATTCATGGTGTAACATTCTGTGTTGTAATATTAATTATTTGGCGTATTTCACAGTTGTTGGAAAGGATCATAAATAAGAAAACTGAGCAAAAGTAGTGGAATTCCACATAACTGCCCTTTCTTAACTTTTCTTTGAGATCTTTTTCCATCCTACCTGTTTCTGCAAGCAGTGTCTTAAAATGAGTTCAGGTCACTAGTAAACCCTCAGCACTCCCCAGCTCTTATTGAAGCCAAATTTATAATCTTATTTTTAATATGTGGTCTGTAGTGTGCAATTACTTCAGGACAATGCTGTTAAATTAAACAATACATAATATTTGGAAAGGTTTATTAGGTAGGTACAACTGCTCAAAGAAATGCCAGCTGCAAAGATGCAGCCTGCAGAAGTTGCCACCTAAATTCAAAAGTGATGTGGGCAGCAAAGGTCAGGAACAGAGTAGAGAAAAAGAACTAAAGTTCCAGTTACTCCATAAGTCTATGATCCTTCAAAATTTAAGCTCTCCAGCAACATTCAGTTGAGCAGTTCTGTTAAATATAGTGCTCTGCTTTCTCCTTGGATGGTGGAAAGAGCACCTATTTTGCAGCCTGTTTCATAGCTTTGGGAAAGAGATCAGAGAATGATAAGGGCTGCTCTTTTTTTTTTTTTTTTTTTATTTCATCTCAATGCATCCACCTCCTATTTTTTTTTTTTTTAAATCTGCAGCAAGAGACTGGAAAAAAAGAAGTTTTAAAACTATAACAATAACAGGTCTCCAAGAAAAGGGCAAGTTTTGCCTGCTTTCAGCTGAGGTAGCCTGTGAATTGAATTCTGCCAAATTCTTTGTTCGTCTCACTTGCCAGCAATGCCCTTGTCTGGCCTGAGCACGATCCTTGACTTCTTTTTTTTCCTTTGACTATCCCCACATGTTGGAGGAATTCAGGTTGTTATTTAAAATGCTGGTATTGCTGGCTCTGACTTCTTACATTTTCTCTTCTTCAGATGCTTTCAATACTTGGATGTTTTTTTCTAGAATCCCAGGATTGTATGAAAAGCTGGTTTTATTTAAAGACAGTATTTTTCTGGACTTCTTGAGTATGAAGAAAAGTTTGCAAAGTAATGTAAATTTTATCTACAGGTTCAAAAGGCAGCAAGGATGCAATTCTTTGCTTATTAATATCTTGGGGGTTGACCAGCCTCGTGGTTTTAGGCAATGTGACACAGAGGTTGGTAAAACTGAGCAGGGGGCTGTTGTCTACATCTACAAAGAACAAAATCAAGACATCGCATCCCAACAACTTGAAGTTAGATGTGGACTCGCTTTCCTGGGCAGAGGCACTTTGGGACCTGTGTGATCTGAGGTACCACACTCATGGGAGGAACTCTTTGCCTGGAGTCTCATCAGGCCCAGGTGAACTGGTGGACAGCACGTGTTCACTTAAAACCCAGAAGCCAAAAAATAAAATATGCCCATTAACAATATTTCTTTCCCATAGCAATGCATTAAGTCTGTAGTAACAAGGACTGAGAGAAGGTAACCATACTAGTATAATAATTTTCTTTCTCTGGTAACAAACAAAAGCTCTGCTCACCTAGAACAATCTTTCTGCTGTTTAAGAGAGAAGCAGGAATGTGGTGGGTCATGACACATATGCTGGGGAAACTTTGCAAAGAGCGAAGACAGTATTCTTATTTTTATTGCCCTGACAGTTCTCTGTCAGTGGACTACATCAGTGCATATTAAGCAGTGTTGTTATATACTCCAGCAGTTCCTCTCCAAAGAGACCTCACTGGTGGTGCTGTGCGTATAGATTCTAACCTATATTCCTTCAGAGGTCACGTAACATCATCCCAAAGCCTTGGGTGTCTCTGCCTTGTTTCCAGTTGGTGGGAAATGGAAATATCTAGGCTGTTCTGTGCACCTATGCCCAGGGAAAAAAAATAATAATAATTTAAAAATCCGGATTTACTTTCCCACTGCACCAACTGAGAGACTGAAGCCACCACGGCTCTGCCTGAGCACTGACTGCTGGTGCACAGACAGTCCACTCATAGACAAAACACAGTTTGTTCCCAGATCTTTCGGGTGGAGGGGACACACACAGTATTTTATCCTCACGTGCTCCCGCAGTTTCTTGCAGAATAGTAAAAGCACAGTGTGCTAGACCTGCATGGGGATCTTCACCCTAGAAGTGAAGCTCAGTGACAATGCAGCCAGTACTGTGGAAAACAGCCTGGTTTATTCTGCTTTATATGGTTTATGCTGTTCTCGGACCTATAATACTGAGTACCTTCTACCAGCGTATCGGGCAATCTAACCAACAATTGGGGTTGAAACAGTTACCCAATATTTTTGCCTGAAATCATAGGCTGTGTACCCTTTTTTCGCATAGTCCCTAGAAAATGGAGCCCAAATCTTTAGATGCACTAATTCAGTGAGTGACATGATTAGTTTCTTTTAAATTATGAGGACTCACATGGTGGTTTGATGTACTCAGACCTGCGTTTATTAATAGCTTTCATTTTATATTTGCTTCCTTATCTTTTTAATAAAGTGAGCATATTACTGAATAAATGTGGTACGGTTTCCCTGATACCACCAGAAACGGCCATGATGACTGAATCATAGCCACAATTAAAATAGAGCAGATAAGCCCGGAGACTCAACTGAGCAAATCGCAAGATTAATATGGCAGATAACTTGTCAAGGGCTATGCAAAAGGTATTTGCTTTGTGGTGCTTTGGCATGAGGGAAAGTTGAAGGAGAATTTTGTTTCAGTCCAGGGTTTGACCAAGTAGGCAGCACGGTGCCATGACCCAGACAGCAAAGACAGACCAATCCCTTCTCGTCTTAGACCCATCCCTTCTGGTCTTAGACCCTTGCCAAGTGAGGCTGCCCAAAGCAGATGGTCACCCATCCTGTTAGTTAATTTTCCCTCATCAGCTCTATGGGAGTGCTCTCGCCTTAAGTCTCACTCTTGTCGCACGTTTCTAATTTATTGGGGTTTTTTTGTTACTTCCCCCTTCCACACACTAAACACAGAACCTGTCAACACAAAGATGCTATTTAAATCCTACACACTGGCAGGTTTTAAATAATGTCCCTTGTGAACTGCAGACTATAGGCAGCTGATGGTAGCAGACGCAGAAAGGGGGGGAAGGGATGGAGAGGCACACTTTTGGGAAAAGAGAACAGCTCAGAACTAACCAATATTGAAAGGTCCCTAAAATCCATGTGTTTGCATTCACTGCAGAGACATGAAGACATTTTTTCATAGTGATTAAAACAACAAAAGCCTTTGCATTTTGTTTCCCTTTTATAGAAATAAATAAAGAAATATTTTTTGGCTCATTCTGCTATCACCAGGTGTTCTTCCAGCAGCGCAGATCACAGGGAGGTGGTGGGGCTGTGCCAGGAGAAGGAGTGTTAATGCCACCACTTAGGTTAATGGGCATTAGTTCTGCTGACTGTGGGTCTAATGATCTAATCTGCACAGTCACTGCCTTCTCCTTACAGTTGTTATTCCTCCATCTAAATTAGGAAACTAATAGTTGTAAGATCATAACTTGCTCTAATGACTTTTAACCTAGAATCAGAAGCTACTTTTTGCATATCTCAGAATAGATTGCTCTTACTAAACAATTAAACTTTTCCCAGCTTAGCTGGAAGCTGAGCCTGTCTCTCTCATGTGTGGTCTTAAACTGTATGTAATGATTTCTTTAATTTATATTAGAATATGAAATGGCAGCTTAAGATTCATCAAAGACAAGACAAACCCTTTAACCTTTACAGGAGTGCTGGTAGTTCAGGGTTTGTGTGATATCAGATTGTGGGCACAGTGACAACTTATACAAAAATTGTGGTCACAGTGGCAATCTATTAAAAAATAACACCAGTTTCTGGTTTTCTCCTAAAATAATCCCTGTTTAAGAGAACTGATCCTTGGTGATGATGTAAAGAAAAAAACCCCCACCCTGGGGGTCCTGGTGGACAGCAGGATGACCATGAGCCAATGCTGTGCCCTTGTGGCCAGGAAGGCCAATGGCATCCTGGTGTGTATTAGAAGGGGGGTGGTTAGTAGGTGGAGAGAGCTTCTCATTCCCCTCTACTCTGCTCTGGTGAGACCACACCTGGAACATTGTGTCCAGTTCTGGGCCCCTCAGTTCCAGAAGGACAGGGAACTGCTGGAGAGGGTCCAGCGCAGGGCAACAAAGATGATGGGGTTGAGCATCTCTTGTATGAGGAAAGGCTGAGGGAGCTGGGGCTCTTTAGCTTGGAGAAGAGGAGACTGAGCGGTGACCTCATTAATGTTTACAAATACATAAAGGGTGAGTGTCACGAGGATGGAGCCAGGCTCTTCTCGGTGACAACCAATGATAAGACAAGGGGTAATGTGTACAAACTGGAACACGAAAGGTTTCACTTAAATTTGAGAAGAAACTTCTTCTCAGTGAGGGTAACAGAACACTGGAACAGGCTGCCCAGGGGGGTTGTGGAATCTCCTTCTCTGGAGACATTCAAACCTGCCTGGACGCCTTCCTGTGTAACCTCATCTGGGTGTTCCTGCTCCGGCAAGGGGATTGGACTGGATGAGCTTTCAAGGTCCCTTCCAATTCCTAACATTCTGTGATTCTGTCAGAGAGCAGAAATCAAACTCTCCTTCACAGAGGTGATTGTGGAATGGTACACATGTTGGCTTCTGTATTCAGCTTCTTATTGTAATTAAGCATATAAAATATCTTCTCAGCCTTTAGTACCATAAATATTTAGATCACTTATTATATTATTATATTTTTGCATGCATCTTATGCAATGGGCTGACAAGGATTTTGAAAAAAATCCATAATGCCAAGAAACTGAGGAGAACCAAAGAGGTCCATGGGGTCTTGTACACATAATTTGTGTTGTGTGTAGCACACTATGGCATTCACTATACAGCTAGACCTTTTCAAAATTTTCTCTTGCTGCAACAATTACCTTACTAATTGTAATTTTTCATTATTTTTTGTTATTTAGACTGCAGTAACCCACTTGTGCTATCTGCCTTGCAGAGACAGAAGCTTAGTCTCTGAGCCAGATAAAATCTAGAAAGGATGTAGAGACAGAAACACAGGGAGCATGTAGAATCAAATGATCACAGTAAAGGCTGGGACAAATCTCATCATTTTAGATGTGTGCTTGTTTTTCTGAGTTAAATACTTTTATTTCCCTTTGTTCCATCATATAAAATCAAATCAGATAAATATACTGCTAATGTATACTATGCCAATTCAGGTGGATTTATTAAACAGGTCTTCAACTAAATGAATGTGAGCAAAGATACTTCTTCATCTGCCTTAGGAAAAAAAATCCTTCTAAAATTTTCATTTTTAAAATATTGATTTTTTTTTAAATTTTTTTTTTTTTTTTTTTTTTAGTGAATAGTGAATGCTGTTGTAGGGCCAGGACCTAAGTCACCCCTTCAACTTCACAGTAAGTCAGGAAAGGTAAATAGCATCCTTACTTTTCTTAAAAAATGTCCTTTATTAGTAAACATTGATAGTGTTTATTTGTATATTTTTAAAAGATCATCCCAATAGCCCACGTTATACTGTTTCAAGATGTTGGCCTTTCTTTTGTCCCAATTCTTCAGGGTAAATCTAGAGCCATTTGACTGAGGTCAGGGGAGTTTTACTGATACCAGGACAGTCTAAATGACAGATGAACCAAACCACATAGCTAACTCAGATGAAGTTTCTGCATTGCTTGAGTTGGATATGGATTTTTTTCTGATCTCTCTGCACACAGATGAATTTCGTTTCCAACAGTCATCTGCTGGGAAAATAGAGATGCTGTATTTAGCACAATCTCGCTCAAAGTGCAATGAAGTGTGTAGAGACATTCCTGTTGATAACTGCGAGCTTTAGGTTGGACCCATACAGTTTTGAACAAAATTCACATTATATTGATTAATCAAACTCTCAAAAGCAGGAACACTGTGACACCTCCCTAAATCGCATGACAGCTGCTTGCAGAGGTGGCCTTCCAGCATATGGGAAAAGCAATATCTGCCCAGCAATCTCCTGCAAATTGAACCTGTATCGCACAGCCAAAAATTGCCTCCAGTGAGCACCCTTTGACCAAGACGAAGGTAGCGAAACAACAGCTGTTTTCCAGCTGACTCAGAGAAAACAGCTGCTACCAAAACAGTCGTGTAGCGCTCAGCAGAAACACAGCCAGGTTTTTGAAGTGCCTTCTAGGTATAAAGCCAGAAACTTAGCAGCACAGCATCTGTAATAGGTTTATGTGTAAGGAAACAGAGCCAGCAGGAAAGGAAAGGAGAAAAAAAAATCACCACCACCAAAAAAAAAAGTCAAACTCTGCTTGCACAGTAGGTGTAAAGAAGCGAGTCTACGTTCCAAGATGGGGGAGAAACAGAATGTCACTTCTCGCTTTTGGGTGACTATATATCCAACAGTTGTGTCCGCAAAAGTTGGTGAAAGATGTGGCTACCTTTCAGAAAACAACACCAGATGTCTTCGAGGAATGAGCAATTCGGGGGTGTCATTGGAACTCAGCTTTGTGAGCAGATGAATGGTAATTCAGTGGTCCATCTAGAGCTGGCAGATAGACCTTGTTTTGCTATCCAGATTTGGGCTTCATTAGTTTGGCGCTTTAGGAGATAATGTTACCCAGGTATAACACCAGGAGCGTTCTGCTCTTTTCAGATCCACTTAGCTGTTAGCAACCTGTGTAATCTGTTGATCTGCTTAGATATGAAAAATCAGGGATAGTTAAATCATTAAGTATGCATTTTAAGGGGAAGACAAGCGATCCCGCAACATGGGAGTGCTTTTGTTACTTTTCATTCTCCTCTGCACAACAGTAAGATGATCTATGATTAGATATAAGGGAATCTGTGGGGAGCTACTTAGTTTCTGTCTTTGTCCTGGGCTGCCTACTGTATATGAAATGGGTAATTCTTTCATTTCATCTAGATGAAATAAACAGAAACCACCTTTTTTAAGCATTTGACATTTCAGATTTTTTTTTTTTTTTCAGAAAGGGACATGGTTTAAGAATAGCAGAAGTTGCAGAGAAAATTAAAAACATGATCCCACATAGAATTTCCACCAATTAACAACTATTTAATTTTAAAGAAAAAATAATTAATTGGGAGAAGGAGAAAAGGAAAAAAGTGTACACTATACATTTGAGGATATTTGTAGTGCATATACCCGACCAGAGAAGCTACCTCTGTTCTGCTATTGCATCCCATTGCTGAAAACATAGTACATTAAAAGTGAGTGTAGCTATGAAAGGATACTGCGGCTTAGGAAGATCTGTGCTTGTCTACATGTAATGACTTTTCTCCAGCTGTTGGAGATTAGTGGATTAGATGCCATGCCCTGTGTCTATAGCTCTTAATAGGCGATTGCCACATATATGTATTTATTTTCCTTCTTTTGATGTTTTTGTTTAGAGACCTGTTCAAATTTTTAAATTTCGGGTAGTCAATTTTATAATTAGTAAGTCTCAAGAGACTTTTATATCCATCAACAGTGGATATAAATCAAATTGTAGGCTGAGCAGTGGTTCTCTGAAATCCAGATTGCCCCCACAAGTGTATCAACTATCGTGGGATATCACCTCTTTAGATGCTTTGAGTTCTTTTCCCAATGTCTTATTCTGCAGCTACAAGCCTGTTCCTCTAGTGCTTCCCAGGCTGAATACGTGTATTGAATCACCTGGTAAGGAAATAATTGGTGACAGAGATATTTGGTAAAAACAAAACAAACAAAAAAAACCCCAAAACACACACAAAAAAGTGAAATGTAAAAAATAACACAGCTAAAATCTGGAAGACAAAGTATGCAAAAGTGGGATAAAAAGAGGCCTGTATGATAATTTCGTGCTCAGCTTTTGAGGACTTTCTGTGTACGAGGAGCTCTAAGAGCATCAGTATTAGATTTGTGTCTACTGGTGTCTAATGGCCTTTGTCGAAGGTCAAAGTTTTACATGGATTTTACCTGTAGCTGGGAGCACTCAGGGATCTCCTGAGGTCTTTTGGTATCTATTAAAAATGAGCTTAGCTCAGAGCATGTCTAGAGTCTCTGTCCTTTTCCTGTTTGCCTACTTCAATGAAACATACGGGAATTTAATTACTTTTGAGAAATCTGTGATTCTCAAGAATGTAATGCCTGTTGTTCCTTTGGAGTCCTGTATGAAGCTTTTTCTCCCGAAGTTTTCGCAGTGTGCTGTTATGAAATTATTTAGCCCAAATGGGCACATATGCTCAAAGCAGCATAAGGCTGTAGATGCTGTAATAAGGTTAAATAATTTGTCACAGCAAGTTAGTTTTCTTGTGGTTAGTCCTTCAGTTAGACGTGAGTTAACAATGCTTTTATTGTTTGCAGCTTTCTAGTAGTAGTGGGAGTCCCGGTGTGACTTAGCTTTTCTAGCAATAGAGAGATGATCTCATTATCATTCAATGAGCCCAGCGACTTCTGCTGGTTTGAACTGCTCAAATTGATGGGACAATGATTGTCATCGGTTTGAGTGCTCCTGTGATTACTTCCTGAGAGTATTACCTGGAAAGATGCTCTCAACATCAAACACCAGTTACTATTTCGTCCACAGTTGCATGATAAATAACAACAAAGAAAAGTCTGTAATCTTGCTAATCTACTCTTTGCCAAGCTGCACATTTTATAAATAGGGCAAGGGGAAGACAAACCACTCCTTCCCATTTCTCAGCATAGATCAAGTGACACAGGGTGAAGTGATTTCCTCTGTATTCCTAAGGTTTCATTACTTTTTATAAAATACAGTGTAGCCTGTTAAGAAGAATGATAAATTATTAAACCTACATTACAGTACTCTAAATCAATATACAATATATATTTTGATCAGAGTATTTTTTCTTTCTTTCTTCAGTTAGTAATTAACAAAATTCTGTAATGTGCTATGGGTCTCCTAGGTATTACAAACAGAGAGAGTATGTGGTAATTGCAATTGAAAACCCCAAGCTAGCTATTTACTTAATGCTGATGTATCTTCATGCTTTGTCACTATCTACAGCAGTGCTGTAATTTTGCTTTCATTTTATATGTTTTCCAGAAATGTTACTTCTGAGCTGTTTGATGGGCTTTAACAAACATTGCATTTACAGAAAATGCAATAGAGCGTCTGCCTCCGGAGCACCATCTCTCACGGGTAGGGGTGGTTTAGATATGTAGTCTTGGCTCTGTCTCTCTTCCATGGGCTCATACATGCCCTTGATCACTGCTGAGCTGGTCAAACACAAAAATAGTTAATTTTACTTCAGCAAAACAACCCAAATGTCCTCATAACAATAATAAAGAGGATCTGGCCAGGCAGTCCAGACCTCACTTCCTTTATGTTTTGGGCCAATTTATGTTCTCTGAATGATACATACAAAAGTCATGGATATATATGCAGAATAGATGAATATGACTGGGAGAAGGGATTGGATACTAGGAAAAATTTCTTCCCGAAAAGGGTTGTCGGGTATTGAAACAGACTGCCCAGGGAAATAGTGGAGTCACCATCCCTGGAGGGGTTTAAAAGACACAGAGATGAGGTTGTTAGCGATATGGTTTAGTGGTGACTGGGCAGTGTTGGGTTAACGGTTGGACTCAATGATCTTGAGGGTCTTTTCCAACCAAAATGACTCTTTGATTCTATGGTTTCCCATTACTATTACAAAACAATACAACGTTATGGCAAAGCAAACTCTTCACAACGGTTAAACCTAAAAAAAATATATATAAACAAGTATTTTATTCTATTCACATAATAATTTACTTAAAATAAGTATTATTGACACAAAAGAGAGAAATTTTTTACTCCATTAAAAAAAAAAAAAAGAAAAGAAAAGAAAAAGAAAATTTCTAAATAAAACTTGCTGCTTCAGGTGTAGAAAAGCCTCAACACTGTCAGAGGCCTGTGGCACAACACCTAGTACAGGAGACATCTGTCCCTGCATAGGGTCAGTGTCCATTACTGCAGGACTACAGAAAAAATTACTCCATCTGGGTTCAGGAGCTCTTGAGGATTTGCATGATGACACCGCATTTAATGCTCGGTATAAGAGCAGTGCTGCTGCCACCAATAGCTCTGCCATTCGTGCACTGAAACCCTTGAATCTGTGATTATTTTGCTTCATTTGCTGAAGCTACTGGCACTAACCTTGGCTTTGATGACATGTGATGCTCTAGAATGTGTATGCAATGTTCAGATCCAATTCGTATTGCTTTAGCTTTTTTCTTGGATAGAAATTAGAAGGTGCTAGTCACCTTTGTAATCTCCCAAACACATTTTGGGCCAGCACATGGCATTAATGGGTCCCTTATATTTGATTGTGCACAGTTTCCAAGCTTCGGTATCAAAGAACATTTCAGGCAGTAAGTTATTAAGACAATTATCATTTAAAATAAAAAATATGCTTTGGCTTAAGTGTGGGAAATAGTCACTGTTCTCAAAACAAGGGATGTAGGTCCCTGATGCCACCCTGTAACAGAGACTGAGATGTGAGCTGACACAAGGAGTGTTTCCTATGGTTTACATTTCCCTCGTGTAAATTCGGTATCAGGTGTAACTGGGATGCACGGACTTTGGGAGGGTCAGCAGACTGCAGAGGGCAGGCACTGAACGATGTCAGGGAGATCAAACCACTCTGATCCCTAAACGTTGCTTGAACAATCTTTTTTAAGTAGTCTGATGTGCAAAATTTCTGCCTTCTGATCACTCAGTACTTTTTTTTTTTTTTTATCCCTTGCCTTGTGGTCCCATATCTGTTCAGAGATGAATTCAGGAAGTACCAAGATAAATGAAAGGGTTTTACTTGACTGCTAAGTAGGCTTTTCTAAATCTCCTATGCTGTACAGTTTGCATTAGTTTTAGATTAAGTTTATTTTATAGATTATCCACACTGGTTCAGCAATCCCTTCTAAAGCCCAAATGATGCAATAAATAATAGCTGAGGAAATCAGGAACCAGGCTTCTTGTGGAAGAATCTTCTTCGTAAGGCACACCATGTGCTCAGAATGGGAGATCGAATCAGAGCGCATGGATCCATCCACTTAGCATACTAAGTGAGTTTCCTTTTTATCTAGTTTCTGTTCAAAAACTCCCATCGTCCCTCACCACTGCCAGAACAGTTCTGTAGGAGAAGCTGTGAATTCATTAGATAGCCCATATTTGCAGAACCACCCTCTTGTCTTCTACACTTCAAGGTGAGCTTTTCTTTAATAGTTTCTAGTGCTGTAATAAAAATAAATGAGCATGAGATTCTCCAAAGTTCATTGGGATATAATGGTATGTAAATCAAAGAGTAACTGTATCAGTCATGAAAGCTGATGGAAAAAAAGTCCCGGCTAACTAAAATAACTAACTCACATTTATTTCAGTGAGATCAGAATGTCATCCTGCTTTCTGCCAATGTTAATACCAGTCTCTGCCTCCTGTATGGGAGGAATTTTGGGAAAAAAAAAAAAAAAAGAGAGAAATTATGACCTCTTGGAAGAATGGAAGCTTTTTTACATGATTCTCAGGGCTTATGGTACCCCTATTAATATGTTAAAAGCTGCATTTCAGGGTTGTAATTTACATTGTTGTAGTTTTAGTTCAACAGTTCGTTCTTAAACCTGAGAGGAGAGTTTCATATAAGGTTTTGTAGCATGTCATGGGTTGAGTGATACTCATCTTCTGTGAAAACATTAGATGGGGTTGGTACTTGCCCTGTGCCTTCACCCTTGTTTTGCTTGTGGCTGTGTGTGCGTCGTTTTGGCACACCGCACATATCATACTACATTATTATATTATTCTGCTATATGCTAGAATACTGTAATATTCTATTTAGTTCCACTATTACTTCATTGGGGGTTAAAATACTACAAGCCTGCATTTCTCCTTCCTATGATAATGGGAAGCAGCAGCTCTACAGCTTCGCTTCTGCAGCTGTGTTTATCAGGCAAGACTGAGAGAAAAAGGTATCATTAGTCTAATAATGAGTATGTGAGCTTTTAGCAATTACATTTTCTCCCTACTTTGCTCCCAGAAAGTGCCAGGTACCTATAGGGAAAGAGATTATGAAAGTAAGTTACATTTTCTCACTAGCCTAATGAGTACAGATACATACAGAGAAAGTGTTCCCTCGGCTAATTATTTAGTCAGCAATCACTCCAGTTGTCCCTGCCATGAAACCAAGAAACAGAAGGAGTATAATAAATATAGACTGGGGTCGCTGACCGGGAAAATATATCACAGTTGGGTGGTGTAGGCCTCAGGACATGCTTTGTGGAAAAACTGCATTCAAAGCATAGATAGAAACAAATTTAATTAAAATTTGAATAAATTTTCAAGTGGAATTTCTAGTTCATATGCTACATCACCAGCTGTCTGAATAAAGTTATGTTGTACAAATCCTCTCCCTTGCTTTAGGAGTGATTAAATAGCTGGAAGAATTTGATTGCTTTTGCTTTTGTTATCTGTCTTTGCTCAATTCACAAAATTTAGGCCTGGCATATAAATCACTGCCCAGATTGAGAATAAAAACTCCTCTCCTTTTCTTTTAAAAGAAAGCAAAAATGGCAATTAAATGTTATCTACTGCACTCATACAGTACTAAAATTCTTTTCAATCCTCTGTAGAATTGCTAACTGTGAGCTTCCCTCCTGGACCCCCTCCCCTTAGGGGTGTTAGTTCATATGCTTGCGAAAATCAACTCTAAATAGACATAGCTCAACTGTTTAGTTAAGAAAAATCTAACTTATTAACTATATAACCCTGCTGGGACTGGGGCACAGAAATAGGGGTACTGCAGAAGTATTCCCTCAGCTTTTTCCAGTCTGTTTAAACAGCCCTTAAATCTCACTGAAAAATTAAAGGGGAATTTCAAACATGCTTTACTGAAAGGGGGTAGCATTTTTGCCTTGAATTATCAAAAATAACTAAGCTAAGAACTTTGATATTTTGAGGCAGGTCTGGAGAGAAGATGATGCAGTTTCATGCAAGTTCTGTCCTCTCACCTTCCCAAAATACAGTCCAAGTGGTTCTTTTCTTCCCGGCATGCAGCAAAAGCAGCTATTAGTCAATAACCAAGAAGTTGTCGCAGTCCTATGAAAGCCATAGGCCTCATATCTTGAGAGCCATCTACTGGCACCTTATCTATTATCCACATATTCTATATCCACACACTCTTCTCAGTTACAGAGCTGACATGTAGCAGATTTTACATCTTCCTGCTATGATGGAAAATAAGAACTATTTAGAGCAGTCTAAGCTCATAAATCATCATAAATCAGCCTGGAGAACGCTCCAGAAAGACCTTATTGTGGCTTTTCCCTACTCAAATGGGGTCTGTAAGAAAGATGGGGATGGAATTTTTAGCAGGCCCTGTTGTGGTAACACAAGGGTAACAATTTTAAACTGTTTCTATAAATTGAAGATATTAAACTTTCTATTAAGGGAACAAGGTTCTCTTTGTTATTACAGAGCTTTGCCTGATGTACTTTACAAGTATTTTTTTTTTAAGTTCCATTTATATTTATCATTTGACACCAATTTTTTATCTAGTGAAGCACCTTCATTTGCTTATTTTACCATTTTGAGTTGCTATGCCTTCAAATAATTTCTAAATAATAGTTACTTTTGCCTGACTGATCATAAAAATGTTTCTAATTCACACAAGCAATGACATTTTGAATAAAAAATTAATTACATGATAGGGAGTGATAATGTTTTCAGGTTTCAATTATGCTTCTCTGTACTGCTGGTTTATTTCATTTAAGGTAAAGTTAAATATATATGTGATAGCTTGCAAATCACATAAATTAGTGTGGCTTGACAAAATACCTGTCTAAGTATTGGTGCTATACGTTAAATGGGAAACAATATTAGTTTTCCTTAGAACATCATCTCTGTGCTAGCTGTTGGTTGTCTATTGTGTACAGTGTCAGCCTTGACAGAATGCCCCTTTCATATTCTTAGAAAGAAAATGCCAAATTACATGTTTTTCACAACTATAACTCCTCTGGGCCTTTCCCTTCTCAGATATGGAATCTGGTTTTATAGTGAATTTCTATACACATATGTGTGTGTGTGTGTAAAAATCTTCTAAGGATATTGACTTCTGATCCTTGTGGCAATCCTTCTTATGCAAATCCTTCAAGACTTTTAGCATGGACCTCATTGGAGAGGGTCCAGAGGAGCCACAAAAATGATCAGAGGGCTGGAACACCTCTCCTATGAGGACAGGCTGAGAGTTGGAGTTGTTCAGCCTGGAAGAAGGCTCCAGGGAGACCTTATTGCAGCCTTTCCGTACTTAAAAGGGGACAATAACAAAGATGGGGACAGACTTTTTTAGCAGGGCCTGTTGCAATAGGAAGAGGGGTGATGGTTTTAAACTAAAAGAGGGGAGATTCACCCTGGACATGAGTATGAAGTTTTTTACCCTGAGGGTGGTGAGATCCTGGCCCAGGTTGCCCAGAGAGGTGGTGGATGCCCCATCCTGGAGACATCCCAGGCCAGGATGGACGGGGCTCTGAGAAACCTGGTCTGCATGAAGATGTCCTTGCTCATGGCAACGGGCCAGACTAGATGAAGGTCCTTTCCAACCCAAACTATTCTATGTTTCTGTGGTTATTTTTTTTTCCTGTTATACTTGTCACTGATGCCCCATTCCCAAAACTAGTAGAAACACTCCCTTGACCCCTCATTCTCTGACTTGAGACAGGCCAGATGAAGACTGTCCATCACCACTGCGTAGTTCATGGGACTTCACCACCACTCTGACAAAGTCACCTGGGCATGATACCATGACAGAGTAGCTGAAGCGAAGTCCACATTCCTGCATATCTTGATATGCACCTGAGGCTTACAAGCGCCCATTGTTCTCAGAAGCCTCATGTGTGACAGGGAACAGTCTCTTTGGGTGCACGCTCTGGTACCCCTGCCATATGCTCGTTTACCGTGACAGGGACACTCATACTGGTAATGCACAAAATGGTCAGACATTGCCTATCGATGCTTCTCATAAGCAGGGACATTGATGCTGGATCTCCATCCATATGCAAAAGGAAAGCGTGGACAGGCTGTTATCTGTTAGAATGATTTAGGAATATATCAGGAGACACGGAGCAGGGCTTATAGATATGGGCTGGCACAAGGTGCTGAATACAAAACAATTGTTTATTGTTTCATAATGCATGAAGGAGGAGTATCAAATGGTGTTAGCAGGTGCCAAGCTTAAGAAAGTTATCTTCTCACACAGTACGTGAAGTTCGTGATCACAGGTCCTCCTGGCTGCCATATGTTTGCATGGTTCATGGGAAATTCATGGAAAGAAAATCTATCAGGAGCTATTAACCACGGAGACGGTAGGTCTGTTCCCTGAGCAGTCCCAGCCTCCAGCTGCCTGTGAGAGCGCAAGGAAAACGCTACCGTAATCCCACTCTGATCTCCTACTCTTAGCTACACATCAGAGGACCCATATGAGATATTTCAGGTAGTTTCTGTTGGCAGCATTGCCAGGCAGAAACAGGAGCAGTTAAGTCAGACTGGTTGGCATTTGTTCAGTTAAACTATAGTTCCCCTTGGTGGTTTGCAGGAATCCTATCTAGGTAGAAGGTCTAGGTGGTCAGTTGGGGTGAGCTGAACGTAAGTTCTGCAAAATCCACCTTCGTAGAAGGAGAACCTAAAAGTTGACTGAGAAATGCCATTTGAAAATGCTGGTTTGTGTCACCAGGTTGTTTTTCTTTTTCATTGAAATAGTTTTATTGCCTGCTAGGAGAAAAAGCAACCACTACAATTCCAATGAGGTAGAGTAGATAGATAAAACAATGGTATACTAAGCCTGCACTTATTTTTTCATGTTATAACACATTTGTGCTCTTTGTCTTAAAAACAACTCTGGGCAAAACAGCCCAAAGATGGAGAATGAAAATAATGGGAAATAAGAGATGAATGTCACACTGCATCAGACAGAAGAAATAGTTTGCGTGGCCAGGAAGCTGATATCACACAGAAATTATACCAGTGAATAGCTGCTGTGGGCTGTCTCATTGCAGGCCGCAGCTCTGCATCTCCATTCAGTACTGCACTGGGGAGAGAGCTGCAAAAATAAAATTCTAGTATCTCCACAATGGTAAAGGTCCCCACCACCATCATCTAATTCTGTATCTGACTCTGAAGAGCTGTCAAGCCACTTAATCTATCGTTGTGCTGTCTGTCCTGGGAGATGGAGGTGATTGCTGCTGCTGGTAGCAAAATGTCCAGTGTTACAAAGGTGCTTGTAAGAGCAAAGCTCTTTGTAAATCAATCGTGAAATAAGACTGTTAAGTTGGCTAACCCTGGTAGTAAACCAGAGTTATGAATTTCTTCTTCTCCCTTGAAGATGTTTTGTTGCTCTTCAGGAATAAACACTGCTGAATAACCATGACTTTATATATAAATAATACACTTCCTCCTACAAGCTGCATGAAATGTTAAAACTCCAGGATGGACTATAAACGGATGCATAAATCTTCAGGATTCATGCATTCCAATCCATCTATTTAAAACTGAAGGTAAAAGGCTCACAGTATTTATTTGCATTTTCCATGCCTTTTGTGCAATTTTTTCTGACATCGATTTCATGTGTGGAGCAGCAAAAAGTAGCATTCAAGTATATATTGCAATACTTTGTTCTGTTTCTTGGCATGTGCCAGCACGTTCAGTTGAAAGTAAAGTGTAACACAAGACAGCTTTTTTGGCATAACAGGTCACCAAAGTAGTGGAATGTTTCAGTCAAAACTCAAAGTGTGAGACACATTGCTGAAAGGCAAGTTGTCTCTCAGGAAAAGCGGAGACCTTTCTTCATCTTTATACATGAGAAGTCCTGCTCTGAAGCAGTTAATTACAATGAAAAATAGAGCACACTTTTCTCATAACTGGCCATGAATTGCACTTGGATTACTCACTAGTTCAAGTGAAGAATAAGAGCCACATTTCTCTCACAAGTAAGGAGCGGGGGGGAAATCTGACAGTATGTAGATGAATGTGATCTACTTGTTGTTTATAGGCCCAAAGGATCCCTCAAAGCACTAAAAATCCATGTGATATCCAAGAGTTGTATACTTTGCATTGAGATATGTGAGATATGTGATTTAGCTGAAAGCTGTAAAATTGCATGTAGGCAAGGAGTACCCTATTGCCTGTGCATCTGAGTGAAGCCATGTGTACTCTTTCCTGCACACATGAAAAATAGATGATTGTAAAATCTGCTTGAGACTCACAGACTTCTGGCAAACGTGTGTATGCTAAATCTGCCAACTTTCAGTCAAATCAGGCCTGAAAATAGACCTGAAATAAGGATTTTTCTTCCGTGGAGTGGGGAAACTCCAGCTTCATACACAGCAAGTCCATACAGGTTGTGTGGCCTTTGCTGGTCTTGTGCTGGGTTGGGTCTTCTCACTGCAACTGTGCTCCCAGGCCATTTCTGGTGCGCTGTTTGGAATCAGACCTGTTCTTCTGTCAAGAGACCCCTAGCTCTGTTCTTTTTAGTACTGGCTAGGACCTTATTTAGACAACTCTCTTGTGGATGAAATAGATTTTTTCACTTTTTGCTCTAGGAACTAACACTGGTGGTGGTATCTCGCGGTTGCTCACTCACATGGTGTGGATCTCATTCTTTGGAGAATTGTGCAGAGCGGTTGTTTTTTTTGTTGTTTGTTTGTTTTTAAATTCTGTATAGGTGTTTCATAAACTTGTTGCAACACAGCGTCAGTGGTGAAGAGGGTAACTCAATTGTGCCTTGTGTATTTGGTGGGATATGTTCTTAGCAGCTGTGGAACCTTTTCCTGTACTTTTAGTGCTGACTTGTTGTCACAGTCCATTCGATGATGGACTCGTGATGGTTCTCTTAAGCTTGATCTCAGAGCGCAAAATTAAGGCGACCAAAATGCCAAGGGGTTATAATTCAATCAAGCAGTGTTACTTCATTAATTTGCCCGTAAAGTGGCATGCGATAGAGAGAGAGAGAGTAAGAAAGAGAAAAGGGAAAAGAAACGAGGAAAAGTAAAGATGAGAAATGAGGTTGCGTTTATCACTAGTCCAGTTCCAGAAGCGTCCCTCTGGTCTCCAGTCCCATGGAGTCCTGCCGGTCCTCCGTCATGGTTCGGGATCCTCTGGTGGGAAGATCTTCAACGGTGTCCATTTTGGTCTCAGCTTTTATGCTTCTTCACCCCACCTTGCTCCCATTGTTTTAGGCCAGTCTCCGCCTTGATTTCGCAACCCAGGCTCGTACTGTGCAGACTCAAAAGATTCACGCTTTCTTTTGTCAACACTTACGTGTCCAGCATTCAGGGGTCTTTCTCTGGTCCATTAGGTGACCTCAGGACCCTTGGCGAGCTTCTGAGCATGCTCCTTTTCGTTGGCCATTCTTTAGGGGAGCAGTTGGGGGACACATGTAACTGAGACTGCAGGTGAGAAAACATCTTCTGGACGGCAGCTATTGTCCCTGGGTCAAAGAGACCCTCATAACAACAGCCTTCAGGAGGCTGGGGCTGATCTTAGCTGAAGCAGCAGGCAAAGTCCATGCAGCAGCCATTGTTAGCAGCAGCCTCCTGTATCGGAGAAAACAGTGCAACACAATGCTTCTCCTCGGGCCTCTATCCAAATCATTGTCCATGCGTTCTTTCTGTCAGGGCCTCAGTTCTCTAAATTCTTGATGGTGATGTTCAGGCAAATACTGCTCCATCTTCAGACCAACTCTCACACTTGTGGAAAACATTGTTGATAAATATTAGCAGGACTGTAAGAAGCCTTTTTTATTGGTATTCTTGACGAAGGTCAACTTCCTAGAATCTTTAGAGACATCAGAAACAGGCCCAAAAGTGTTTTAAAGATAAGGATCCACAAACTCAGCTTTATAGTCTTTGGGTAGACAGTGCAGAAAGAGAATGGTTATTGTGGACCTGTAGCTTGTATTGCCAAGGAGGTTTTGCTTGGCTCATCTGTACCACTTGGCTTCTCCCAAGTTCTGGGAAACTTTTTTGGAAAATGCAGGCTTCCAAGAGCAGCACAGCCAAGATATAATACAAGTGTGAATAACCAACATTGCATAATTCCTCGCTAGTACACCATCTCCTAGCCAAGCACAGCAACAGAAGGCATTACTCACAGACGTGGTTATGTGGGCCTGGGACCAGGTGCAGCCTGGCTTTTGGCTATTGCTGCTCAGTCCTAGGTAAGCGTGCCCTTGCTTGGACATCTCCAGAGCACCTGAACCTCTCAACCAGCTGCTTCGCATTTGGGAGCTGATGTGGAACACTGGCGCGGGTGGCAAGACCATCTGTATTGGATAAAACTCTACCAGTGTCAGCTGCCTTTGAGGTTTCTCATCTGCCTGTTTCTTGTAGTGTAAGTATCTTAAAACTGCACAGGCCTCAGAAAAGCTCCATAAGTAGCAAGTTTAATATTTGTGATGTGGTCTTCCCTCATCACATACTAGAAGAACCCTTCCAAGGAGGATCCAGATTGCTTTTGCTGCTTCTCTGGCACTGGAGCCCAACAGGTAACCACAAGGAACTGCTGTTGGTCTTTGACACTCGGTTTGGACACAGGGTGCACGTGTTGTGACCTCCCTAAGAAGACGCTGGTGTTAATTTGTACATCACACTAGCGTAACACTGCCTGCATGGTAGTGTACCCGTTGCCTGGTTTACAAGCAGTAGTTCTTGTGTAGCAGTGAGATGGGATGGGAACATTGGGGAGCACAAGAATGCAGGTGTCAACTAGCCTAAGTGTTGAAGTATAGCTGGGAATAATGTGTTACCGAGAGACTGTGCTTGCAGCGTTGCACTAATAGGGCAGAAGAATGTATGCTTTGGAGGTAGGAACTACATGAAAAAAATGATTGTATCTCAGTCTCTGTAATTCAAAAGAAATTGCTAGAGACCGTAATGGAGAAATGGGGCTTGTGGGTCTAGCTGTCCCTTTTGCAACACTGACAGAAGTATTTTTATCATATAAATGTTCTTATAAGTAAAGTTTTAGTATCAACAAGGAACATCTTTTTAAATAAAACACCAGTGCTAGTCACAGCAAAAATTGTAATACTGTGCCATAACCAGATTGCCCTTCAGACAGTTTCAGGTTCATAGTTCAAACATCACATTGTGACAATTACAGGATCTCTGGTGGAGCTTCCATATTCAAAGTCAGAAAACAAGCACAAAAATCAAGGGGCGTCTTTGTCTTCTCAGGCAGTGGCTGTTGTCTGGGTGGCTGAAAATAAAGCAGGAGAAATGTAAGTCAGAACCATGTGCCTGAGACTCAGTTGCTGCGGTGTTATACGGCACTCTGGGGAGAACACAGGCCGTAGCCGGGTTTCTGCTGCTGTATTTAATGATATTCTGAGAATGCTGGATACACTTGTGGTATTATCTTGGGCGTGAGTTACAGCGACAGGAGAGACAGATCAGAGAAGGGCCTGGTTGCGAGACTGGGAAAGACTTACCTAACAGTTTCATTCATATGGTCTGGTTAAACTCGTGTTTAAGTGAGAGGGCCAGCGGTGCCTTTGTGATCTGTAGCTGTGGAAATGAAGGTGATTTGGGGTGGAAGAAGGGAGGAAGTGGAGAAAAAGTAGAAAAACAGAATGAGAATAGAAACTGTGGGTCATGGTCGTTGCAAACAGACCAAAATAGAGCAGTGAGACCACATAGAGGAACAAGGGAAGTGGGAAGAAAAGCAACAAGGGAGGGAGCAAGAAGAAGGAAGAGAAAGCAGGACATTCCCCTGGTGAGGCTGTTTGACTGTGGTACCTGGCCAGCCAAAACACTTTTTATTTTTAAGCACTTCAGTGATCAGTCAAGCAGACAGCTGAGTTTCAGCAAGCAACAATGAATATGAGAAAGAAGAAACAACCTAAAAAAAAAATATATATATATATGAAAGAGGAGAAATAGAATATGATCGTAAATGGAATAATGGAATGGCACACACCAAAAAAAAAAAAAAGTGAAATAAAGAGCTAAAGGGAAAGAAAAAGATTGACCCGACACCAGGTGCTCAGCTGGCTGATACTCTGTAGTCCCACAGAAGACTAAGGATAAGATTCAGTGCAACCACTAGCAGGCAGTAAAAATTAGTGTTTCCTTTCTGCTAGGTGCTGCTTAGGGCTTGATTAGTCAGTAGGAAACGGCAGGCACAGGGATTTTTGTGGATCTTTATCAGAGCCTTTGTGCATATTAGAATGTGCAAATTGATACTCTTTTAATTGTAGCAAACGCTTCTGGTGGGTAGATGAGGTCAGTACAAATAGCGGCTGGTGGGCAGAGCAGGGAGCAGACGTAGATGCATGGGGCTGCAAGGTGATAGAAGAAACCTGTCGTATAGCTTATGGAGGAGCTAGATAGGAATTAAATGAGCTGAAAATATTCTTTGGCTTCAGTGTACCAGACCTCTATATGAAAGGGGTACTAAGCAGTAGTAGCATTGTATGGATTTGGGTAGACCCCTCAAAGTATGGTTGCATCAAATATGTCAGGTGGTATTTTTAAAGAGCAAGTCCTAAATCTTTAACTTGGGGTCGAAAAAGAAGTCATGTTTTTGGGAATAGTGAACCTCCACACACTCATTCGGGCGTCTCTGGGGCCGCTGCTGCCCCTTGGGAGTCCCGAGTTGGACTCCACGGGGAGATAGGGGAGGAGGGGGAACAGGGTCGGCCTGGCTCCTGGGCTGTTGCACCTCCTGGGCCCCGCGGTCCTGCCCGGTGGGACGAGACGGGCCCCGGCGGTTCCCACCCCCCCGGGCACCGGCCGAGCACATGGCAAGTGAGAGCCTGTGTCTAGAAAGCGCTTCTAGTTGCCGTCTGGACAAATTGATCCGTTTTTTTTCTTTAGTGGTTGTTGTTTTTTTTTTTTTTTTTTTTGGGGGGGGGTGTGTGTTGTGGTTTTTGTGGGGTTTTTTTGTTTGTTTGTTTTTTTGTTGTTGTTGTTTTTTGGTTGGTTGGTTGGTTGGTTTTGGGTTTTTTTGTTTTTTGTTTTTTGTCTTTTTAATTTTCCAGTATAACGCGTCCTTGCCGCCGGCAGGGCCGCACGTTAAGTGCCGGTCGGGGGACGAAGGAGTCCCATTCACCTGGCAGGTATTTGTCAGCTTCGCTACGCCCGGGTACCGGCGGCGAGCGGGCGCGGAGACGCGCGGAGGAGGAAGCCAAGCTGAGCCGCCCCCAGCCCTGCGGCGGGGCTAAGGCAGGGGCCGGGGCGATGGCTCCGAGCATGGAGCGGGAAGGGTGCGGGGGACTCTGCTACTGTGCCCCCGCCGCCCCGGGAGGGAGGGCGAGTCCCCACCGTCCATCCTGGCCGCCGCCTCCAAAAACTAAAAGCCCGGAGAGGAGAAGGGGAGATGGATGCGCGGCAAAGGGCGCGTCGGGGAGAGGCGGAGAGAGGTTACTGCGGAGCTTCCGCGCTCTCCGAGCGTGGGTTAGGCGTTTAGGGGCAGAGCAGCCCTCCGTGCTGGCGTGATGGTGCAATTTTTGCTTCGGCTCCGTCGCGGGGATGGTGCTGCAGCCCGACAAGCCCTTGCCTGCTGCCTGCCGAGGCTGGGCAGAATCTCCCACCCTCTGTTCTCCCTGCTTACCCCCGCTGTGCTCGTTTCTTCCCCTCGGCGGCCGTGTGTCCACTCCAGACCCCACTAGCCGTGAGAGTGTTTTATTTCCCTAACGTCGCATCCGCACGTGATTAAACACCGGCACTCGGCTGTGCGGCCAGCAACTTCAGCAGCGCCCGGGTTTGAGAGGCGGGGGGGAATCACGTATGTACATGCCAGCGCACCCAGGTGAGCCTGCAGCTCTGTGCTGCCCGGGCTCCGGGGTGCGCACGGAGGACAGCGGCGCAACGCTGCCCGGTCCCCGCCCCGTCGGGGGTGCCCGCAGCCAGCGGCGCGGCACAGGGGTCGCCCCGGCCCCGGAGGTGCCGAGCACTGGCGCAGCGCCCCTCGGTCCCCTGTCCGGCGCTGCCGCGGGGCGCAGCAGCATCACCGGCGGCCCCGCCCGCCGGGCCCCGCATCCCGCTCGGCCAATGGGGGCGGTGCGGCGGCGGCACGTGACGCGGCGGGCCGGGACCTGCTGCTGCTTCCCCCGCGCAGAGGGATGCGGGCGGCAGAGCGGGGCAGGCGGCGGCGGCGGCGGCTGCGCGGCGGCGGCCCCTCCGCGCCCTCCCCCCGCTCCTCGCCGCCCGGCCCCTATGGCAGCCGCTCCCCGCCCCGCCGCCGCCCGCACCCCCGCGCCGCCCCGCCGGCTTCAGCCGCTCCTCTCCCCAGCGTCGCGCCCGCATTCAGCCGCCGCTCGCTGACCCGCTGCCGCCGCCGCCGGCCGGGGCCACGGGATGCCCAGCGGCCCCGCCGCCCGTCCCTGCCGCCCGGGGGGCACGCCGCCGCCGGAGAGTTGAGTTAGGAAGTCATGGTGCCCTGGGAGCCCTCCCCGCCCCGGCAGTGCGGCGGCGGCTGGACGCTCTGCGACTGCTGCTGCTGGCTGCTGCTGCCCGCCGTGCTGCTCGTCCTCGCCCGCCCTGACAAGCTGGCGGCCTTCCCTACCTCCTTAAGCGACTGCCAGACGCCCACCGGCTGGAACTGCTCCGGTAAGCACCGGAGCACCCTGCGCCCGGCTCCTCCGTGCCCCGTCGGGTG
Source organism: Patagioenas fasciata (assembly GCF_037038585.1). Classification (NCBI taxonomy): domain Eukaryota; kingdom Metazoa; phylum Chordata; class Aves; order Columbiformes; family Columbidae; genus Patagioenas; species Patagioenas fasciata. The sequence goes on along the minus strand of NC_092526.1, from coordinate 28,602,617 downwards.
CTCAAAGTTGCTTGGGCGAGCCCCGGAGGAGGCAACTTCAGCGGGCGATGCCGCGTCCCGCTGAATACACGGGAATAGACAAGGGAAAAAGTCCCTGGCGTCGGGGCTCGCCCCGGTTCCCGGCGCGGCCGCAGCCCCCTGGATCCCCACTGCCCCTCGTTCCGCGGGTCCGGGCGCGGCAGCTGCGCCCTCCGCCGGTGCCCAGCGCCGCGGCTGCGGGCGGTTCCCCCCCGGTAAGGCTACCCTCGGTAGTGTTCCGCAGCTCCCCGTTTAAACGGAGTAACTCGGCGCGGAGATACGGGAGACGGGCCGCGTGTGCGCATCCTGCGGGCGGCTGTTTCCCTGCGCACCGAATTGAGGGCAAACCGAGGGATGGACGCCGCGACACCGGGAACCCGGTGCCGGTTCCTTAAAGTCGGGCTGACCTTTATAATGAGTTTCCCATGTAGGTCAGCAGCCGGTCCGGCTCCACTATGTAAATTCTGAAATTAGACTGTAATAGTATTCTAAGGGATTGAGTGTTATTCACAATAACGTGTGCATCGCACATAACATTGGGGTGGAAATTTCTACTGTAAGCTCTTTATTTGAAACATGTAGTGATACGGTTAAGAGTGCTTGGATGGTTTTTTTTAAAAAATCGATGAATTTAAATCTTAGTGGGTTTGGAGTCTGATATAGCTGTTTTGTTTAATACCTTGCTGCACGCTGTTGGAGTGGGAAGTCAGCTAGTGAAATCTGAAATTCATGCTTGTATTCGTGAACTGAATCTTCAGTTAGATCTGTCGGATTTTCCTGGAGAAAATGAAGGCAAAGAGCTATAGGTTCACTCGGCGGCTTGTGAGGAACCTGGCACTTCTGTTAACTTAGAGGTGATCAATCTTCATTGAGATCAGGCAGACCATCACAGAAAACACACAGCCTGTTTGTCTTTATTATTGGGGGCTTTGTTGCATCATGGACTGGAGAAATTCCAATTTGGACGTTTGTCCAACAGATTTGTGATCGGATGGGGCTAAGTTGATGATGTTTCCGACCCAGAGCCATGAAATAGCATAATTACTGGGGCACTTTTGAGGAAATAGGGTCTGTGAAATAGAAAAAAAAGAAGAGAAAGTGTGTGTGTGGCTGTGGGGAATAAGGGCTAATAGAAAGACTGAGGGACCAACTAGAGAAAAAGTGGAGAACTAAGGACAGGGAAGGACAAAAAAATATGTGGACTGAATCATTTCATCAACAAGGTTATTGTGCTGCGTGCATTCAAATGCAATCATCCCATATTGTTTGTCTTGCTGGACCAAACCTGACTTTTTTTTTTTTTCTTTACATTTGAGGTTACGATGACAGAGAAAATGATCTCTTTCTCTGCGACACCAATACCTGTAAATTTGATGGGGAGTGTTTAAGGATTGGAGACAGTGTGACTTGTGTCTGTCAGTTCAAGGTAAGAAGATTGATATTTCATTCTGTAATTCACTAATGAGAATACAAATCAAGGATCTCCCTTTATAACCTATCACTAGGCAATTTATTTCTCTACATGCAGAGAAGTTAGAGGGAAAACCTGGCAGCATGCATAAAAGCTGGCAGGAGAACCAACTGGTGTCAAGAAGACATAAGTTTCTCTGGGAAAATGCAGATGCTGTGGCTTTAAACATCCCTCCGGGTCTGCAGTTTCAGGTTGCGCATTTCTGATTTTTTTGTCTCTGCCCTTTTAACAAGGATTTAGAGTCCTTTCTAAATTCATTTCTGATACAGATCATGGCTTATTGTATTCAGAGTTCTGATCTAGTTAAAGAAATGGATCTGTAATGTGCTTATGCAATATTTTCAGGAAGGGCTGCGTAGTGACAATGCTTCTGCCTCTTTATCTGCCCAGCTGATCAGATTAAGGAGCAATCCCTCTGTTCCAAAATCATGAACTTCCGTTAGGTTTTATATAGTTTTAGGGGGTAGCTACTGAGTAGTAAGGGTTTTTCCTTCTATTTCTTCTCTCTCCCTCTTGCAGCTACATCTAAACCTCAGGCATTCTTAAAGTCAGATGATTTCATTATGAAGGATTCCATTTAATATGTTTTAGCCAACTCACAAACCAGCTGTGCTTTACGTAATGACCTGAATAAAACCTGAACAAATTAAAGGAGTTTTAAGCATGTACCAGCACGTGTTGTATGTACGCTTATGCCCCTGTGGTTTTTTGCATTTTAATGTGGATCTGTGAAGTTGTGGAACTTGTAACGTTGATTTGAGTGTTTACAGTAGAGCAGGCCAAATAGTGCACAGTTCAACATTGTGCACATCTGTAATGATTAATTTATTATTGAGCTTTGATAGACTATTCGCTTTGAAGCATGACAAGTGTTGTTTATGTTTCTAGAGCCAAATGTGTCTTTGGAGAAAAAAAAAGCAAGTTACAAATTCCATCATTTAAAACAAGAAATTTTCTGTAATGAGAACAGGACAGCTGTTTGCTGAAGTGTTCGTGTTTCCCACATTGGGAGAGAATTTATATTGACCGTGGTTGGTTGTTGTAGTTTGTTTTGTTTGTTTGTTTTGTGGGTTTTTAAAAAATTTCATTTCTAGTTTGTGTGCAATCAAATATGCAATGTGAGAACTCTATTTTAAGTACTTCCCTTGGCTCAGCATGTGCAGCGATTTAAGGGCTGGTCTGCTTTCCCTTTCTAAGAAAAATCTGTAATGCAGTGAAATGACTGTGATTTGTCGGATTGCCTGGGGCAGATGTTGTGCCATGATCATGGGAGCTTAGAGCAGCCACACAGAAAACTTGGGTCTTGCCTTTGGTCCCAGTTGGGTGTTGACATTTGGCATAAAGCAGTGGACTCATAGTCTAGAAGGAGCAAATCCAGATGCTGGGGAGGAGGGCACTGGGAGCACTGTTTTTCCAAGGCAGGGTGCTGGTCCCTGCTGATATGGGGTAAATGAAACTCTCCGGGTTGTGTTATCTCCTCTTTGAGAGGTGAATGCTATATATGTGCTGAGTTGAGCAGTTCTTTAGGGCGCTGTTGAAACAGCTCTAAGGAAATTGGATAATTGTATATGAATATGTAAATGAGATCAAAAGAACGAGTTGGGCCTGATTACTAATAAATGGGTTAAAATCAGCAGCAGTCTTTGGTTTCAGTGGCCTTGGGTCAGGCCCTGTAAACACCTGGGAGCTCTTTGTCTTGCTTCGAACCCTCTGCAGCGCTGGCTGTGACCTTGGGGGGCAAATTACCTGTGGCTGATCCTGGGAAGGGTGGTGCGGTGCCGGGGGCTGCTGGAGTCAAATGCGTCCCCTTTGATACAGGCAGAGCTGGGGGGATGTCAGCTTCTCTTGTAGCATCAGTGGGCAGTGTGATAAGCCAAAAAGATATGCCACCAAAGTAGAAAATTATTTTCTAGTGTGGCATCTGAACCTGGCTAAGTAAGGCAGAGCCAGCCAGGTAATTTATGTCATGAGTAAGGGGATTCTCCATCAGAATTCAGGTCCCCCATTTCAGTGACAGCTCTCTGGGGTGATAGTGAGCAAATCAATAGCAGACTCCTCATCACTATAATTACTTTTTATGTTTTCTCCAGAATTTGCCAGGGGCTTTAACTGCAGCTTGAGAGAACAGACAAGGACAGAAAGCTAATTTTGTTTCTGCACTGTTAAAAAGTCCTGTGCTGGCCAGCCCATGTCTTGAGGGACTGGGAGAGGCAGAAGTGGGGAACAGGGCTGCTGCAGCCTTGGTCTAGGTTTTTTTCAAACCAGAATCACAGATGCATCATGTCTGTCCAGGTGGAGTTAATAAAATTAAGTTATTGTTACTTGAAGGGCTGAACATGATCAGAATGATCTGCAAAACCTGAGTTAGGCTTCCATTGCTGGAGAACAGACACATGTGCTAAGGAAGGGATTCATATTGGCTGGCCAAAAATATTCCATCAATGCTGCAGGTCTTTTCACTTCAGCCACCAAGACTGGGCACATTCACTGGTTTTAATGTGAGGAAAGAGTCCCGTTTTCTGGCATGTTGAATCCTTCATGCGCTTCAGTGTTTATGGAGCTGGAACATCACCTGGCCAGCTTGCGATTTTGTATTTCTGGAACATTTGTGCTACTTAGTTCATGACACAGGTGGCATTTTGTGAGTGTTTAATCCATGAGAGTAGAAGGAGGTCAATCTTTTAACAGAAAACAAACCTTATGCTTTCAGTGCTCAGCACTGACCCCAACATTTGCAGAACTGGTTTGTCTCTGGTTGTGACAGTGGGCACTTGTGGCTTGCTCTGCAGCTGTGTTTTAAAAATGTGCATGTATAAGAGAGAAGTGGATAGTATGGTATTGTGCTGCTGGGTTTAGTGGGAATTTTGACATGGATTTCCCAGAGTGCTTGAACAGTTGAGGGATGGAAAGTCATTCTCGCATCCAGGGCTTGGTCTGTTGAGCCCTAAACCAATGCCAAAAATGTGTCACTAGACTGAGGAACCTGGCAGTCAGCGTCTAATGTTCTGTAGTACCAGCAAGAAGTATTTTATAGCGGTGAAGAGCTGAGCATACTGGATTCAGCATGGTCAAGCACAAGAGTCCAGCTCTCCTGGGTTAGGAGTAACCTGTGGGCTAACACCACAACCTTCTCATCGGTGGTCTTCTCTTTACTGGGTAACTTCCACTATGGTTTCCTGGTGGCTTTCAGAGCCATCCCAGCTCAAAGACAAGGCAGGATCGGTCTGGAAGATCTCACTACTTTTTTGTTCCTTGTGGCTCAGCGGCAGCTCCTATGTTCCTGCCTTTTCCATCCAAATACTGGTTGTCCAAAGGTGGTGCTGGGAAGAATGGGCAGCAGATGAAGAAATACATCTTTGACCAGGACAGTTTGAGAAAGAAAAGACCGGATCACCTGTGCTCATTGTGCCCTCTGACCAAAGCCATGTTTAAGTGTGGCTGGAGCCACAGGAGAGATGAGGAAGCTTCTGCCATGAGAGTTAATCTTTCTTGGAGCCCTGGTGTCTTTCAATTGTGTTTGAAAATTGCCAAGCTTTGGAAGAAGTTCCAGCCTAGCTCATAGCAGCTCTGTCACTCGTTTCTGTGGCTCAGGATGTCACCCTTGATGCTGGATGCTGTGCACGGAGTGCTGTCTGGCCTTTCAGATTTGCAGCTGAGTCAGTGTAAAAGATTGTCTCTTGCTCTGGGCAAAACCAACAGAGAGTTTGCCACTCTGGTGGGAACAGGATCCAGCGTTGTTTCTACGTGTAACAGAGCCTGTTGAGATACTTTGGGCCAAATTCTGCACAGATTGCTCCGGCAAAAAGTCCTGGGGTGACAAGCATGTCTGAAGCAAGCATGATTTGATCCTTCATGCTTTAGAAAATTCACATGATTGTGTTATTGTCCTGGTTAAGTATTCCAGATCAGCCTCCAGCAATTGCTGTTGAGCTTCTGGACGAAGTTGGCATTTTCTGCTTGAAACGCTGCTCAGATTTGGAACATAATGGTGAAAATAGCAGAGAAACACTTTTAAATTGACTGTTTAAAATCTCTGCGTGGAGGAGCCCTTCATTGGGAGGGGAAGGAGAGGATTTCTGCTGTTGTGGCTGCTGGTTTTCTTTCTTGTTCCAAGGGAAGAAAGCACTGGGGGTGGGCAGCAGCTTGGGAAGATGTAAGAAAATACAATGCACGAGGAAAATGTCATTTGATTTGGCCCAATCAAAATGTCACTCTGACCAACTATGCATAATTTCTTGGCAGCTGCTCTGTGTGGAGGCCTGCAATTAACGCAATCTATGCAATTGTTTGTGTTAATCACTTCTGTAGTCATTCACTTTGAAGCACATTTGATGTTTATATTCCTGGAATTTCAGTTCTGTGTTGTACATTGTGCCTCATGAACACACCTCAGACACTTCGTGGCTTAATACAACTAAATAGGAAGTAAATTTTCTTTTTAATTTTTACTTGGATTTAAGAAGAGGTGAGCATTTGTAAATAATAATTGTGATCATTCCATTTGTTATAATTAAACAATGAGGCATACCAGGAGTACGGTAATCATGAGATAATCATATCCCTGGTATAATTACCCTGTACAGGGTACATCCAAGTATTTCTAAGCCTCAGAGTGTGATTATCTTATGATAACTGCACCCGGTAGGTTGTCCAATTTTCCATATAAAAAGGAATTATTTTTATTGAAATGAACAAGAGAGGGCAAAGCTGTCTTTTCTGATGTAGAGGGAACAGAGCAGGTAGTTTGCAGAGCCAAGCAGGAGTTTGGGGTGAAGGAAGGGTGCGTGGTGTGGGGAACTTCTGCGCTTTTTGGTGGCAGGGAGAGCTCAGAACTCTGCAGACCATCCCGGGAACAGAACTGTCTCTGCAGAAAGAGGACTGGATTTTGATCATAGGTCTCTCAGAAATCATTTCCTTCTGTGCAGTCAGTTCTGATAATAGCAAAAGTACTTAAGTAGAGAGTTATATGCACACAGGCAGACGCTTGTGTGTATGCAAGCGGCTGTCTCTGTAGCAGGGAGGTGTGTGTACAGAAGGAGGGGAAAAACAAGCCTGTTTCTTAGGACCTGTCTGTAGCCACCCAATGGAAACACATGAGCTGCTATTGCAGATGCGAGGAGCCCTTTGCCTTGCCCATGTTTCTTCCCTGGAAATGCCCCCTCCCACCTCTCCGGGGCACTTATTGAACCCTTTGCCCACTCAGATTATCTTTTTCTAGCCTGTTTAAGACTGGTTTATGCTCCTCGGCCTTTTGTCTTTACAAAAATCCTCCCTGGTAGCTGTAAAGATGAGGAGGAGGGTCAGTGTGTCCCTCACCCATGGTTTTAATACTGGTGGGGGGTACCCAAAAGGATGCTGTGCCACCCCACATGTGACTGACACCGCTGCTCTCTGTCCCTTCCCCTCAGTGTAACAACGACTACGTGCCCGTCTGCGGCTCCAACGGGGACACGTACCAGAACGAATGCTACTTGAAACAGGCTGCCTGCAAGCAGCAGAGTGAAATTCTCCTGGTGTCCGAAGGATCATGCGCCACCGGTACGTATGAACGCGCCCCAGGCTGCCTGCGTACCTTGTCGTGCCCCTGGATAAAATAACCTGGGGATGGCAAAAGCCATTTGAATCCCTGCTTTGAATTCATTACGGGTTAATTCTTTGCAGTTTTAGACGTGAGAAGATGCTGCCATCCTTCCTTTTTAAGTAACTAATTTAGTGTAGGCTTGCGGTCTATGATACATTATACCCTTGACTCTGTTTTGAAGAGCTCAGTACAGAGGTTTTCTTTTTTATTTTTTAATACGTATCTTGTGCTCCTGATCATCCTGTGTGCTGTGTAGGCTTCTGAGCCGTTACGAAAAGTAACTGGAAGTAGATTAAACAAGCAGATGTCTGATAAGTGGGCATCTGGATTACCACAAAACTCTCTGCAATCTGGAGAGATAGGACTGGAGCGTTATTGCTTGCAATCCAGTTTCTTAGGTTTTTCCTTTTGCATGTAGGACCAGGTTCCCAGCTGGTGTGACTCAACAGACCACTTATTGTGATGAGCCAGTTTATACCAGCTCAAGATTTGGCCCAAAACACACTTACTGAACAAGTCTGTGCAACAGGTGTTTTTGTTTTGTTTTGTTTTTTCCTGGACTTGTTGGAAGAATTAATTAAAGAGCACATATGTAAATTGATGGACATTTGGGACACCTTTGCTTAATTCTGGGCGTCATGAGCTATTTGTATCTCTGGTTTTATGACACACATAGAAAGGTGAATGAGTAAAATCAGGAAAACCGAGTTGCTTATGTGCAGGAGTTCTTCGTGTTCTTCTTTTGTGCTCAGTATATGTTAGAGGTGATCAGTGAAGTTAACTTGAAAAGAGCAGGAGGAGTAAGTCTTTGTTCTTGAGAGAGTTCTTTAAACTTAAAGCAGAACTTCTTCTTGGATGAGGATGGAGGAGTCAATAAAAAGTGCATTAGACAAACTTTTTGCAGTGCCGTAATTTTGTCTTACATACACCTGAGAGAAAATAAATTTCTTCTTTGGAAATGTTGTTTTTCTCTGAAGCTGTTACCTGACAATTTTGAAGAGGAAAAAAACATACCCTGCAATTTTTTGTGTATAAATTGGTATTAAATGGAGCTCAGGCTGACAAAGCCTATTGTGGTGTAGGATTTGCTCAACTTAGTAAATTCTCTGAACACAGCAACTCGTCTTTTTTGGCTTAAACTTTTTTAATTAAAGGGATTATTTTAGTGCATTGCTACATCTTTCCTTGAACTTGCTTGCTAACTGGCAGTGATCATGCTGGAGGCATTCCCTCTGACACACATTGTGGGGTCCAGAAACAAAGAAGGAAAAAAAAAAAGGGGGGGGGGGAGGGCGGGTCCTGGAGTCTTGATCAATTTGGCATCTTTTTCCCCACGGGATGGGGCAGAGTGTGGGTGTTAGGAGGTCTGGCAGCAATCAGTCTCCTGGCCATGACCGTTCAGATTCACCAGACTTTGCTGTCAGTAAATTAGATCTAACAGTTCATAGCATAATTGGATCCCAAAGCAGCCTTTCCAAACTGTTTCTATTAATCTTGATGCAGATCATTGAATAACCCCTCCACTAAGGCGGAGGATGGGATGACAGCGTCCTTCCCTGCCAAAGAAACTCCACTTGCGGATTGTTTTTGGTAGCCCTACATGTGTGTGCATTTCTGTGCTTTGCTTTGCTTAGGAAGTTTCGTAATGAAACACGAGGCTTGGCAGTTTCATGATATTGCACTTTCTAAATTTGTGACTCTCATCATCCCAGCCAACAAAACATCGAGTAGAGGAAAAACAAAGATAAAGCACTCCATTTTGAAATTCAGCAACAGCCTTGAGAAAAGTGGCATTTTGATCTTTTATCTGAAGACTTTGTATAATAATAATAATTTCAACAGTTTATTCCATCTAGTTATGATCTGAAGAGATTTCACTGTTTTGTAAAGAAAGTGACATGAATTTCCAACTGGTCTGGCCCCAAACAAATGGGTTTTAACAGTTCTCTTTGGCGGCGAGGGTTAGCAGTGGCCAAGTGAAGTAACTTTGCACAACTATTGGGAGCAAAGCTTAATCTGTCTCGATACAATAAAACAAGGCAGAGGCTTGTGAGGACATTACAGCACTCCAGGGCTTACGTTATTTTAGTCTGATACAGAGACTTTAAAGAAAAAGAGGTGGGATGTGAGAAAGATGCCTTGAGTGAACTATGTTCAGATTAGTTCTCTATCATTTATCCAGGGATGCCATAAAACGTAAGGTACGCTCTAATATGTTTAATGGGGCAGCCTTGCTTTGCATGCTTACAGGACATACCGGAGCACATGAATATGAATTTCTTTCTGTTCTTTTCTCAGATGCCGGCTCAGGATCTGGGGACGGAGGTAAGAGCCATCTTTTAATTTCTATCTGCTTATGTGTACACATATTGTCTTTCATCATTTCAGATTGTAAGTGGATATGCTCTGCGGTTTAGTTGTTACACTACATATTGTCTTTCATTTAGCTTTTTGTCTGACAAAAATGACATTTTGCATTTTAGTTAAACTGGAACCTAATAATGACATCCTGTTTTCTAGGGAAATTTAGAAAGCTCTGCTATTTCTGCTAGAACTTGGAATTATTCATAGGTTGTGCTAGGATCTCTATCTCCATCTACTGTTACAGTTGCACTTATTTGTTTTATGCTTAGGATAATATTTCTTTTGTTTTTAAAACATAAACCAAACCCTTGGCTTCTCCTCACCGGAGGATTGAAGCCAAGTATTTTGTGGTAATGGAGAGCACTCTTTCAAAGATATGAAGAAGTGTCCCAGGGAAAAACAATGTGTGTTTATAAGAACAGCAGCAGCAAAACTGAATGCGAAAATAGTTCCAACCCTTTGCTGCATCCAGGGGATACTGGAAAATGTAGGCAGACTTGCATTTAAGTTTTGTTTTTTGGCTTTTTTTGATTGATTGGTTTGGTATGTTGTTTTGGGGTGTTTTTTTGTTATTTCTTAGGTGCAGTCATTTTTGGGTTTGCTCATTTAACACTGGTCCCTAGGGTTTGTGACCGATCCATTTCGGAAGTTTAATGTTGGATCTGGGTGACTTTTGGGTTCTACTTGTACGGTGGGGCAGGCTTTCCTGGGGGCTGGTCTGGTTCCCAAAAAAACCCCACAACCTAAAACATTGCTATTTGTTTTCAAAAGTTTTGTCCAGCTATTCCTATTTAATATGCTTTTTAAATTGTGTTTTTAAACAGTTACACAAAGGAGATTCCTTATTCAGTGCTTAACATAAATCTACAATTTAATTTATATTTATGATAGGGTTTTCACGCATATGGTCAGTAAATTGGTTTTCAGATGGAGTTGAGCAAAATTCGTCATCCAGGTACCACAGAAAACGGATAAGATTTCCAGTTTGTTTTGTAACTGGGAAGGTGTGGAAACAAACTTGGCCACTTTCTGAAAGCAACAAATTCCATACTCAAAAAGCACAAGAATTTAAAAGTATGATTTCCAAACAGTTTCATTTTAAAAGCTAAGGTTGACAAAAGACGAGCAGAACAGGACCTTGGGGACTGACTGGGCAGACAGTGAGGAAGCAGATTTGCGAAGAAGACAGAACCAAGTCGGTGCGTGTCTTTAAAGGTCTACAAAGCTGCCGTGCATTATTCAAGATTTAGTAGGCAGCTATGGCTGTTCTTAAAGTACAAAAGTATATTTATGTGCCCTAAGAAGCTAAATCCAGCTGAGTGAATGTTGTCACTACATCACTCTTTACTAGACACAGTCTGGTTGTAAAAGCTGCAATAAATTTGGGGTGTCATTACAGCAAGTCTTGTAAAAAACACTTCAACAATCATGAGTGGGATGTTTTTCGTTGAGAAGCCCGAGGTCTCAGGCAATCTTGTGTGTTTCTGTTTTTATGAAAATCTTCCTTTCTTGCGCATCTTCAGGCAGTCTTGGTTATCAAACTGCTAACCAACGCAGCATCACTTTTTGCAAAAGTACAACCATAGGGGCCCTCCCAGCTGACCATACCTGTGCCTAAATCAGCAGAATGGGGCTGCACTGACTGCTGTCAGTATCAGAGGTGCTGGGCACGTGTGCAGCAAGGTACCTGAGATGTCTCAGATACAGGGAGCCCTTAGGAAAGAGCATTGTGGCCAGGAGGACCAGGGCAGTGACTGCCCCCCTCCAATGGGTACTGGGGAGGCCCCACCTTGAATCCTGAGTTCAGTTTTGGGCTGCTCACAACACAAAAGACCTTGAGGTGCTGGAGAGAGTTCAGAGAAAGGAATGGAACTGGTGAAGGGTCTGGAGCACAAGGGACCTGGGGGCTTCAGCCTGGAGGAGGCTGAGGGGAGACCTTCTAGCTCTCTGCAACGGCCTGAAAGGAGACTGGAGCATGGAGGGGTTGGCCCGTTCTCCCAGGTAACAAGTGACAGGATGAGCGGAAACATCCTCAAGTTGTACCGGGGAAGGTTCAGATCGGATATTGGGAAAAATTTCTTCCTGAAAAGGGCTGTCAGGCATTGGAACAGGCTACCCAGGGAAGTGGTGGAGTCACCATCCCTGGAGGAGTTGAAAAGACACATAGATGATGTTCTTAGGGACATGGGTTAATGGTGGACTTGGCAGTGCTGAGTTAACGGTTAGACTTGATGTTCTTAAAAGTCTTTATGATTCTGTGACACAGGCTAGCGCAATACTTCGGCATTACTCTTTACTCTGTGTTGCTTCTACATGTTGTGTTTTTTTGAGCTGGCAGAGTTTCTAGAAAGGTTCAGGTTTGTGCAACTGTTGCAGTCTGGTTTGGGGAGGTCCCTTGCAGCCGGGGAGAGCCAGACTGGAAAATGAACTCAAATTGTGAATTAGTAGAGGACATCATGTTTTTCTGTTATCTCGGAACACAGCAAGTTCCTTGCTTTGAGGTGGTTTACCCCATGACTGATGGCAGTTCAGCTCTTGGTGCTGTGTTTCCCTCCATGGAGCTCTTGTCAAGTGAAATTATAACTGGGTGATACTTCAGAAACTGCTGGAAAGGAGTTGGTGCAATGGTCAGACCTACACAAACACACCACATGGTAACACAAACCTCCTTTTCTCAGGAAACTGAACAGAGCAGGAGCAGAATAGCCAGAGGTTGCGTTTTTCCTGCCACATTTCCCTCCCATGCCTTCCTACCTGGGTTTGCAGAAAAGTCTTCTCCATTTATTATTTAGAATTTGGGGTTTTCTGCTTTCCTGTCAGGGATGCTAGGATCAGAGGGGTCTCAGCTTCTTAGCAATTTAATGATCTTCAGGGTTTTCCAGAGGTGATTTAATCCTTCTTTATGCAGCAATAGCATACAGAAGTCCTCTTATTTGTAAAGTGATGGGGGAATCTTAATCTCATTTGATTACTGAGCCTTCAGCATGCACTTTTGGGGATATCCAGTAAATGGGTAAGAACAGTAGGTGTTCAAGTTTCTTACTGAAGCAGACATTTTTCCCTGTAAATGAAGACTAAAAATGCAGAATCAAGAGCCGTTTCTGTGTTTTGATTGCAGAAGCTGGGAGTATGGTGTGGAATTATTTAAAAACCCATATCCCAAAAAGATACTAATCAATGGCAGAAAGAATGAATGTGAAAGAGTTTATACAGAGAGTAATTTAAAGAGATTCCATTCATTTTCATCTATGCCATTCTCTAGACAACTGGGTTTTTTTAGAACACAGTGATTCATGTTTTGGTCTTGAGCAGCTTCATAATGAATTCTCCCTCACTTCCTAGCTTCCTTCAAACAGCGACAACTCAAGATGCAGTATTTCATTATAGCTCTTAATGTGCTCAGAACATCTCTCTTTGATTTCTTTTTTACATTTAACACTTATTTCCCCCTCCCTGTGCTGTCTGTGTTTTGAGCTCTGTGGATTGGCTTGCATTCACAGCCCGATGGATTTACGGTGGGTGCCTGTTGCGCAAGGTGTTTCTGTGATACGGCAGCGTATAAGTACCTACATTGAATTAGTTTCAGAGCCTCATTCAATTTACCTTCAAGTCCTACTGACTTCAGTGGGAATTGTATGGGGCCCCTGGGCAGGCAGATCTTATCCTTGTTTGATTTTTGTGTTAATTCTTTATGATCTAGACAAAAGCAGAATGAAAAAACAAGTCATAATTCATCAACATCACCATCACCATTTATTTTGCAGTAGCATCTAGAGACACTAATTATAACATTAGGGCTCCAGCGTGGTGCACCCTGATACTGTGAGGCACTTCTTCACGGCAAGGGAGAGAATAAAATCTGTGAAGCAGGGTCTGGATATCCAAGTTGGGCAAAGGCTGGAAGTTGCATCAGAATTCAGTGACTGAATTGGGAATAACAAATGCCATTTCAGAGCCAAAACAGTGCTGTGTCTTTTGAACCATGCTGTTTGTCAGCAGACCCATATGTAGTCCAGAAAGCATCTGCATTTATACTGTTCTTAAAGTTATTCTAATTTGCCATGGTATACATACCTGAAAATCAACAGCCTTACAAACCGTATTTTTTCCCCATCTCTCTTTGCATGCTTATTTTACGGATGAGAATGGCTTGTTTGTTTGTTCTTTTGGTTTATCCCTTCAGTCTTACCCAGAAAAATTGAAGTCTTGCAGCTCTTTGTAGATGCCAACACATAGATTTAATGGTAGATTTGGAATTCTACTCTGCCTTTCCTCTTGGCTTAGAGACGTGTGAGTAAACACATACATATTATAAATCAGTATGGAGCAGTAGTCATCTTGAGATGCTAACCCAGAGAAAACAGGAAGGAAAAAATTAACACTTTGTAGCCTATATTGTTATTTTTAAGCAAAACTATAATGCAGCACGTGTATTTTTTTCTTGCTTTAATCAACAGGCAAATGACTACTTTGACCCAATTGCTCTTGTACTTGTCTCCATAGGAGTTTTGTATGACTAACTTGAATTCAGCAGCTCTGCTGCTTTTCCACCAATTTCCCTTTCTGCTTTATTACGAGGTTGATTGATGGGCAGGGCTACGCAGAACACAATGAATATTGCTGTAAACACTGTCCTAGCAACAACACTTGAGCCAAAATACACCATAAAACTTGGAGTGTGTATTGGTTTGAATGAAACAACGTAAAAAATGCAATGTTGATAAGCACACATTCTCAATATATGGGAAAAATCTGAGAGAGTTCTGGTTTAACCTCTGAAAGAAAGGGAATTCATATTTTGAGGTACAGATCCTGTCCTTTCTTTGCCTGGGTGTAGCGGGTGATAACAGGCTTCTCTCATGTGAATTTAGAGTATCTGCTGACCCCATGCGCTATCATCAACTGCAATAAGGCAACAGGAAAGCTGCTTCTACTCTAATTTCATTTGGGACGTATAATTTAAAGCAGCATCTGAAGGTACAGGATCAACTATAAGCGACGTTCACTGACAGGGTAAATACCTCTGGAGGGAATGTTTAAATCTTCAGTGGTTGACCTGACTGTGTATGGTCAAATATACGTCTCCTTTGTTAAACAGGTTTTTACCTTGTTGACCTCAGCATGGCACTGAGCCCAAACCAATATGCTCTCTGAAAGGCTGTGTTTATTAGCTCAGGCTCTTCACTGTCCTAACATGATTACATGACTTCTGTTTCAGGGCTGGTGCACATCTGACCTATTTAAGAGTTAGGTCGGGGAAAGGCAGTTTACGTCTCTTTGTGGCCTTTAAAAATTAGGAAAGGATGAAGTTCCCATGTTTTTGTTGACTAGATGGGAAGCACTTTGGCATTGGCACATGCCCACCACAGGCATTTTGTGCAGGGTAGGAAGCGTTAGGCATTTTGGAAACCCTAGGAAGGAATGCGAACAATGGAAATACCAGCTTTTGGAATCCTCCTAGGCTCTTATTTGACCTAAGTACTTGAGCTAATTGACCCCACCTGCCTGAGATGTTCCAGCAAATCCCCACAGCTCCTGTGGACCTGAAGCTCTTCAGGTTTATAAAGTACCAGCCTGGGAGATTCATAGAATCATTTAGGTGGGAAGAGACCCACCGGATCATCAAGTCCAACTGCAACATTAAACCACGTCCCTAAGAACCTCATCTAAACACCTTTTAAACCCCTTCAGGAATGGTGAGTCCACCACTTCCCTGGACAGCCTGTTCCAAAATTCTGGTTTTGGATTTAGTTGCTTGGGTTCTGCCTGCATTTTGCTTACTCCTTCTGCTGCTTCTGAAATCAGAATGCAAAAATCATGTGAAAAGTGGTGTGTTTTATCCCTGCACTTGCTTTGTCATTAATGGACCAGAGTCCTTGCTGTGTTCTTGGTGTGAATGCACAGCTCCTCTCAAGCAGGCTCTGAACTCTGAGAATACCATGGGAAAGAGCTGACCATAGCAAATGATTTATGACCCATTTTCAGCCATTCATGCAAAACCCAAGAAAATGAACAGAAGATGCCAGAAGGATCCACAGACTTTCGTAGGTGAGAAGTAGGAGTGACATCCATTCATACCCTCTTTCCTAAATTGTCCAGTCTTTCATGGTTTTTAGCACTTCTTTTAAGTAGTTCAGAGCTACACAACAAGACGGTGAAAGGAAGATGTTCACCTACATCAAAAAATGCGGAGGATGCTCTGGTTTTGCTTAAAAGTCAAAATTGCCTGTCCCCATCAAAGTGGAGCAAAAGAAATCCAAAATATGCTGTCTAATCATATGCAATCTGTAAATCCACAAAAAATTAAGTCATCAAAATCTTATGATACTGTAGCGAACAGATTAAAAAGGGGGCATCTGATCATAAATACTCATTTATTGGTCTGTTATTGTAAACACAGCAAGAGAGAGATGTAGTCGACTAGATTTGTGTGCTGCTTCTCTGTTATCCTGGATTAATTTTCCCTGTGACAACTGTGGAGTCACTGGAGATTAGCTGTGATGACAGTGAAAGGTGAATCTAGCCCGTTTCGCTTTCCAATGCAGGAGGTTCTTCCATAGGGAAGAAAACTGCTACTTGAGCTTTCACATGGCTCCATCACGCTTAGGTTCAGGCTGGACATGAAGAAGAAATGTTTTACACTGAGGGTGATGAAACCCTGGCCCAGGTTGCCCAGTGAGGTGGTGGATTCCCCCATCCCTGGAAACATCCCAGGCCAGGCTGGATGGGGCTCTGAGCAACCTGGTCTGGGTGAAGATGTCCCTGCTCATGGCAGGGGTGGCACTGGATGAGCTCGGAAGCTCCTTCCAACCCAAATTGTTCTATAATTCTACTATGAACACCTTAATTCCTGGGGTAAGCACACGTGTTCAAGCACATGCTTAATTCTTATCACATGCTTAAATGCTATAGACTTGAAGTATTTCTTCTGAATGTCTTGCACAAGTGGAGCCTAAGGCAGCCTTGGAATGACCAGAACTACTTCAGCTCCTTGTGCAACTCTTGGTTATATATTCTGTGGTTTAGTGATTGAAGCATCTGATTCACTTTGTGCTTGCTTTGAACTGTTTTTGGCGTGACATAGGATTTTATTAGATGCTCTCATGAGATCTTAATAAGAACAAATAGGATGGAAACTGCCAAGTCTTTCTCAAGGTTCGTGTACTCGCTTTTCTTTAACTCTTACACTTCAGACCTCAGCTGAATCTGGCAAATTTAATATATTCTGCATTGGATATTTAAATTCCCTTTTGTCTGAGAGGCTTTCTTCCCTTTCAGAGACTGAGAAATAAAACCAGATCTTTTTGCCTGCTCTCTTTGAAGTCAGTGGGAGTTTATCTTCAGGAAGGGCATGACTGATTCCCAGACACTAAGCAAACTGAACATTGCCACCTATTTTATGCAAATGCACATACAGGACAAGCTTAATGAGTGTGGTTCAAGCCCAAGAACAATTAATGATCAACTCCAGAGAAGTTAAAATTCTATGGTACGGTGTCACCAGTCCTTAAGATGTTGCCCCAGGTCTTTCAGCTTGAGTTTTTTGAATAGTGTTATAGAAGGTGCTTAGTTTTCCATTTAAAACAAACACATAAAATGTGTTTTAGTAGTCATTGCTCAAGAGAATACTTGAATAGAAGCCCAAACTGCTGATCAATAGGAAGAACTCCAAATTGTATTTTGAAAATATGATTCGGGGAACAAGAGGTCAAAACTTTTCCATGATATTTCACATGATATTTTTTAATACTTTGCACTTCTTGATCTCATTTGTTCTAGCTGCATGGGAGTTAGATTATGATGGTGCCTATTTAAACCCATTAAGAAAGCGGCTACTGAAGCAGGACCCTTTTTACCTCAGCAGTCCCAAATATCTTCCTAGCAGGAGTTCAAAGAGAGATAGTTAAGGGACTTTAAGGTTGTTTTTTTATAAGTTTGAGAACATGGGAAAGTTCTAAAGGTCTGAGAGGAGGTAGGTGTGTGAGTATTAAAAAGAGTAGAAGAAAAAAAAAATCCAGATATTTGTAGGCCTGTCAATCTGATGTTGATTGAGGTAAAGCAGGACATGCAGACCTAGACCCGCTTAATAAAGAAATAAATGAGAACTTAATGCTGAGCAATATGGGCTGATGTAATAGATTTTTGTCAACTAATTGAAATGTTATTTATGAAGCTGCACGTTTGCTTGATAAAGACAACAATATTGATATATTGTACGTGGATGTCAGTGAAGTATTTGGCATACCACTACTTGACAATATGATTAAGGAACAAGAATCATGCAAAATTAACGTGGTACACAATTAGTGGAGTAAGAACTGCCTTTCACAGTGTCATTATAAGTGAATTTGTCATTGTCACATGGACAACATGGGGGTCAGCCTCATGCTGTTTGTTTGTTTTACCAGTGACCTGGGTGGGCACATACTTTCCTCATAGATCAAGTTCTCAGCAGATATAACTGGGGAAGTAAGAAAGGAACAGTTCATTGACACAACACAATGTGATTTATCTGGTACAGTGGTGCAAGAGCAGGCCTTCTGATGGGGCCAAACGTCAAACCACAACCAGAGCAGAGAGGTCAGGAAGCCCTCCCTGGAAACAGTGATGCTACAAAGAAAGCTGTAGCCTTGGTAGAATCGTAGAATAGTTTGGGTTAGAAAGGACCTTTAAAACTCACCTAGCCTGACTCCCTGCCATGAGCAGGGACATCTTCACCCAGACCAGGTTGCTCAGAGCCCTGTCCAGCCTGGCCTGGGATGTCTCCAGGGATGTGGCATCCACCACCTCTCTGGGCAACCTGGGCCAGGGTCTCACCACCCTTGGTGTGAAAAGTTTCTCCCTAATGTCTCACCTGAATCTCCCTTTAGTGATTAAAAGTTACGTACAACTCTGTGTCACTTGAGGTTTTGACACTTGGATGTTTAGATTGCTTTGCTGAAACAAAGATGAATTTGAAAGTCTCGGGCCACTGTTGTGTGGCAGGTGACAACAGATGCTTAGTGGACCCTTAATTCTAGGTACCATAAATTAGTTTACACAGGAAATAGACTGAGTTTAGCCTATTTTGTTCAGCACAACTTCTGAGTGTTAAGCAGTCTGGAAAGGCATTGATTATGTGGATATGTTTGTTCATTTCAAAATCCACACAAGTGTTTTTCTCTCTGCCCCCTTTCATCTCACTGTGTACATTTACATATGCAGGTAATGGAAAAGATGTGGGCTTTAGCAGCAAGTGGAAAACCTCATGCATAATGCTCTGCTAATTGCTCTGTATTTAAAAATAGGCCACGTTACACTACATTTCATCCTAAGGCTTCTTTATATTGTCTGGCACTGGGTAACTGCAGCTACTCCCAGTCTCATCCAAGTCATGGCAGGTCCCTTTGGGCTTCTGTCTGTCCCAGAGTGCTGCTCTGGTTCCCAGTGTCATTACTGATCTGCACCCAGATAGTGCTTGGAGGGAGTCCTGAGGAGGAGGAAGATCACCAGCTCTTTCTGGAGGATCCATCCAGAATCCTTTTCCTTCCTATTTCTGCTGGTTTAAGGGCAGGAATTGCACCCAAAGAGCTCTGAGGTTGGAACCCACCTTGATCATGATTAAATATAATTTGATCGTCATCTGTTAATACAAAGAGCCTTCCCAGCTTTGATGTAGTAGTGTATGTGATGGGGTTTGGGAGATGAGAGAGAAGGTACCAGAGTAGGCTGTAATTGCTTTGGCTCATACACGTTGTCCACTAGATCCAGACAGAGAGGCATCTTCATCTTTGTTATAATAGAGCCTTGATAAACAAATAACTTATGGTTTAACCGTGGCTAGCAACTAAGGACCATGATAGCCACTCTCTGATTCCCTCTGTATCCCCAGGTAGGGGAAAAATCGAAAGGGAAGGGGGAAACTTGTGGATTGAGATAAAAGCAGTATAATAAGACAAAAAAATATTAATAATATACTAATAATAGTATAAAAGGAAATAAATTATACTCAGTGCAATCCCTCATGATACTCCAGTTGCCATGAACAGTGCTGGAAAGGAACGCGCTCTGGTTCCACATGGACAATCCCAGCAAGAGGGCAAAGTGGGGGCACAAAAGGCAGAAAGGTCCAAAGACCAACTGCGAAACGGCAGAACGACAAAAGGTGAACTAACACTGAACTCCCAATAGAACACAACTAACTAATGGGAAAAGCCGTAAATTATTTAATTGTATAGGTATATAGCTCCAGTTATATACAGAGCATCACGTTAATGTTAGGGAATATTTCACTGATCAGTCTGGGTGTCAGTCTAAGGTGCTGTCCCACCTGTGGCCCTCTCCTACCAATATGCACCTGTAGCTGGATGGCTGAAGTCATCTTTGGTCTCCCTGACAACAGCTGAAGTATCACTAAGTTCTTAAATTCTTTTTGTACAGCCTCAAAAACACAGCTAGCTGCTGAAAGAAAACATTAACTCTAGTCCAGAGAAAAGCAACATTATCTCATACTAAATCCAAAACAAATGACCGTGCTAGCTACAGGAAAGAAAAGTTTCTAACTGAACTCCATTTCAGTCAAACCATCCCACTTACTCTTTTGTAAAGTGCCTGAGATTTTTCATCAAAAGAAGAGGGAGCCAGTTATATGAATCACAAGGCTAGTGCAGGACAAGTCTATGCTGTAATTCATTTAGACAAACGTTGAAGTGAATTGATGGACTCAGGTTTGTTTAGATTAGTGGCCTTTTGAAAAATGAGTTGTCCTGCATGTACAATTTTTCAATCTGTTTACATCTAATTAGCTGCTCAGATTGGCTAAAATTAAGCGATGTCACTTGTAATGCATTCAGGGGTGAAGATACGATAAAATAGGCTTTTATATAATCTCTTCAGCAAGTGGCTTGGAGCACTGGCATAGTGTGAACTGAGGGCGTATGAAAGATCAATCTGTAATGTGGAATCAAATATAATCAAGCTGCAATCTCACAAATTTAGTGAATAGTCTATAGCATGTCTCATATACTGATTCAAAGAGGGAGCATGCCTTTCTGTCATCCTCTCCCACAACTCTTTTTCAGTGTATTTGCCTGGCTGGGGCAAGGTGTTGGGGTGGCTGCCCCCATTCACTGGCATCTTTACCTGTTTTGCTATCGATTCCTGCACACTAGATATTCCTCCCTGGAGACAAGTCATTTGAACAGCTTGAAATCTAAAAACTGACTGCTGCAATGTCAGGTTTCTAATTCTGCAGCTCAGCTGACAGCTCTGGAAAGTCCCTATCAAAGGCAGAAAATACAACACTCTTCAGCAGACTTTGTTCTGCCACCATACAACCCCAATTCTCTTTTACTGCTCCAAAGCCTACAGGCTTTCACATGTTCCTGACTGAAAATTCTGCTATTATAGGTAAGCTTCTCAGCAATTAAGCTGTGCTTATTGCTGCATCAGTGCTTTTAGACCGTGACCAGCAAGCAGCACCCTCTGTACAGCAGCAATTTAGTTCTGATGCTTAGTCATGGATACATGTCTAAGGAGATTTTGGTGCAGGTTTTCTCAAAATTTTTAAAAGTTTTTGTTAGTCTTTTCTTTCTTCCTTGGCTCTCTGAAGGCTTTTGCTAGCAGTGTGCAGAGCACTCCCCTGCCCTTGTGTAACAACCCCAGGACTTAAGGATTTGAGTATTTGCCAACTGTGAGCTTTCCCATGGTGAGTATGAGGTGCCATCAGGGGGGGCTGGACTAGAGGACCTTTGAAGGTCCCTTCTAACCCAAACTATGATATGATTCTATACATTTCCCAAAAGGAAGTGAAGGTGCTCAGCAAATTATGAGGTCAAACCGTGACATCTTAGGTGCAAAGCTTGGCTCCATCCTTGCTGTTGGAGCTCTTTCTGGTTTCTTCACAAGATTTTGTTCCTCCTGCCCTGCTGGCAGTGGCTGTCCCCTCACCATGGTGGTGGCTGGCGCAGGCAGGGTTGTCTGGTGTCAGCAGGGGGAGCTCACATCTTGCCTGTGCTGGGTCCTGAAAAAACGCACTTGGGTGTTTTCCTTTGATTTTTCATTTACTGTTCATATGGTATATCCTCCCTCAAGCTGTATCCTGTGGGGTGGATCAAAACTGAGGCCCTCAATCTCAAGCATTCTCCTAAAGGCGGGGGTGGCAAATGCCTAAGTAGTGTCTATAGACAACAGCAAGATGGGTTTTTAAATTTTTTTTTTTCCCAAAAAGAGAGCATTTTACATGGAGAGAACCAGTAGAATAAATCTGTATCTGAACACATTAGTGTTACTTAAGGATTTGGGTTGGAAAGCTGCAGTATGCTCTAGTTCCTCTGCCAGAAAGTACTTTTTTTCTGGATGTCTTCAGTTGGATGACAGGTGCTTTGGGGCTGAAATTCTCCTTATATTCTTCAGGAGGATTTTCCTGGATTTTTTTTTTATTTGAAAGCAATACCATGAGCCATTTTTTAATTGACAATAGTGTGTATGAAGTGAAAGGTTTTGCTTTTAGGACATTTGTTCTTACTACTTGAAAACAACTGTTTTAACAGGCATGAACTAGTGCTGGGCAATCTCCCACAGGTATTTTGATGGTTTCTTTGTGCCTATCCATCTGCCTTCAGGTTTAAATATCTCCAGGTCAACTCCTGTGCTACAAAATTTGCTGATTAAAAGAGATCCTTTTGATTTCACCGGCAGTTGTTTTGAAGCTAAGACTGTTTTATAGAAGTCAACTAGATTGAGAATAATCTATTTTTTGTTACCGTCTCAAGCCAGTGCTAGGGTGGGCAAAAAAGTATGATTAATTTGGAAGCAACACTGAGAAAATCTGTCTGTAATTTATGTATGGGAAAGACTATCTGACAGAATTTTCTAGAGCATTATAGTTATTTGAAAACAGTTATAAACATAGAACACAGAAAGGTTCAGAGCTGATAAACAATTGGGAAGAAACCTGTACACATAGTAACCTGGAAATTCGCCAGGCTACTTCATTATATTTTCCTGTTTTCATCTTTACGTCTTTCTGCTTAATTCCTTTTAACTTGATTCATAGGAAGGGGAAATTTTGCTTTATCTTAACGAAGGAATTTAGCAGCTGCTGAGGGCAGGAAAAATGGTGGTACAAACCATCTTTTGTTTTATTTAATGATTGAGACATTTCAGAAATCTCTTCTTTCTTTAAGAGATTCCTTGTGCAATCCATGTAATGAAGAATATGCACCCCCGTTTTAGATGATGTGTGATGGTGAGACATATAATTTGCATTTTCTCCCTTCCTCTAAAAGTGCTGTGACTTCAGGATCAGGGCCTCAGAAAGTCATCTCTGCTGTTTCTGTATTTAATTGCCTTGCAATGCTAACTGGTGAAATGTGATTAAATTGAAGGGATGTAGAGGGGGAAAAAAGATCCTTAGCAGACTCTGATCTGACAGCAGGTGAACAACATGGGGAACTATCAGATGGCACAAGTTGCTAAGGTCAGGTTAAATTAATGCCCAACTACTTGTAAAGTGGTAGTAGGTACTAGCGTGTATGATACAAGTATTGCTGTGTAAATCCCTGCAAATTCCAGTCTTAGTGGCACAGAGAAGTCACTTAGTCATGTCATTTGTCTAATGGCAGTGTCCTGGCATGGGACAGGCAATAAAATTTCTTTGTGTTTTTTAGGACCTAGTGTCACTTTTAGTGTAATCCGTAAGGGGTTAGAGCAGTTCAGCTTGATGTCTCAGCTGAACTTATAAACATACTGAAAGTTCCAGCAACCTCCATGAGGGGGAAAAAAATATGATGAAGGTGCCATCATCCCTTGGAGACAAAAGTACACACACTCTCACGATTGTGTCCTTACATAAAGCTGTGCCGGGGAGGTTTAGGTTGGACATGAGGAAAAGGTTCTTCACCCAGAGGGTGCTGGAGCACTGAACAGGCTCTCCAGGGAGGTGTCACAGCCCCAAGCCTGACAGTGTTCAAGAGGAGACTGGACAACACCCTCAGACACGTGGTGTGAACTGTGGGGCTGTCATATGCAGGGACAGGAGTTGGACTCTGATCCTTGTGGGTCCCTTCCAATCTGGATAAAGAAGAGAGGGAGAAGATGTGCAGAGCACCCTGGCCTGGTGATCACCCTTTGGGAACATCACTCAGGGATGTGCGCTGGATACGTCCAAAAGCGACAGTGAAGGAATATAGTGAAGTACAGAAGAAACAAACAAAAAAAACCCCACAGTAGCAAGGGAGAGAAAGCTCTTCCGTTAACTCTCATCCCCCTTGCTATGGTTGCATTGTTATTGACTGGAAAGATTTAGTGCCAGAGGGCTTCATAAAAGACATCAATCCTGGAAATGGAGTGGAGGAGGTTGCGTTACAGAACTTCTCTTCCTCTAAGGTGAGCTGTCGCACAAGGCAGCCATAACGCAGCTCTCAGCAGTGGCAGCCAGTTATGCCATGAACACTGACAAGACAAATGTAATGTTTTACCAGAGGCAGCCAGCAGATGCTTTGCGTAAACCTCAGTGTGCTGCTGAACGGGTTAATTTTTGGTATATTTTACACTGTGTTTTCTTTAAACAAATGTGGAATAACAATCCTGTGCTAGCTTGAGTTTCTTCAAAGTGCTCAACAAAGATTCCCCTCTGTTTGAAGGAACGGTGAAATGTGTGCTTTTTAAAAGCTCCTCTTGTAATCAACAATTCACCATGTAGTTTACAGGCATTGTAGAGGATTAGCTGCAGAGTACTCCAGAGGTGCTCTTCAGTTGTCATCCTACAGCTGACAATGTCAATTGAGGGAGAAGAGTGTAGGTAAGAAATGCAAATAAGCCAAAGAGAGTGAAAATGTTGTTTTCTCCTTTGGCTTGTCTTTCAAATACAGAAGATATAATTTCTGATCCTTTAAACCTACCCATGAATGAAAGCATGTCAGTGGGTGCTCCAAAACATTTGGCTGCTCGTGTCTTCTATGCAGAACCTATTTGGGGTATGAAAAGCTGCACCTCTGCTTTTACCCTCAGAATAGTAATATTGTAGAAAATTCAAGCTTTCAAGCCAACCACAGTATCTTCGTGATGAAGGGAATGGTCAGTGGAGCTTGTCCTTGATGGGAAACAATTCCAGCTGATGTTGAGAAAACTGAAATGGCAGACTAAGCCGTGCTCACGTGTGGCAAACACAATCGAGCTTCTCGCTCATTCCAGCTGCTTCTGGACAATTCTTTTCAACTAGATCTAGTCTTCAGCTAGACTTAATTGAGAAGCCGGTCTTGCTAATGAATTTGTATGAGTTTACTGGCCCTGGCAGTTTTCAGTGTAATGCACTCAGTATATTATATTAAAAATGTATATCACAACTGAAGCAGTTTTGTAAAACAGGCTTTAATGCAGCATCTGCTTATTTGTGCCTTGGGGATGCGAGACGGCAGCAAAGTGCTTACTGGCTGAGAAATCAGCACAGCACCGCGGGCGCTGCTTCGGTGTTAGAAGTCAGGGCAATGCCTTAATCGGGATGCAGATCAAATTGTTGTGTTGATAATTAGAAGACAATAAGCCCACACGAAATTGAACCAAGATGTATTAAAATCAGGTAGTAATTCTCCTTAATGCTGACTAGAAGTAAGCCATGTCAGAAGGTAACCAGAATGCATTATTGTTTGCCATTATAAAAAGGTCCATTTAAATAGCTCTCTGTCACCTAGGGCTATTTAACCTTTTGTAGGTATGAGCATTACAAGGGAGCCTAATGCATATTTTGTGTGCATTATTGTGCATAAATGCATGCCCACAGTTTTTATGTTCCTACGTGCATATTCATCACGAATCAGAGCAGGGTCAGTGTATTTCCAGATCGTGTCACCAGGAGCAGCTGTTCCCAGAGAAGGTGAACGAAGCTTCATCCTTGAGCTGCCCTGATAGGAAATGGCTTGCTAAAACCCACCAACAAGTGGTGGGAGCATAAACATGGACATGAATGGTCTCATATCTAAAAATGTGTTTGTATGTGACAATCAGCTGTGAATACACCTAAATGCCGGGCTCTGGTAATATGATAATTAGCTTAATAGTCATCCATTACTGGAATGAAACCTAATTGTCCTCTTTTCCTGGGATTCTGAAAGCTGAACATGAGAACCTTCAGGAGGTGGAGGACTCTTCCCTGTGCCGGCCCATAGTTTGTTGTTTGCCTCTGTCTGCGCCTTTCAGCTTCATCCCCCATGTAAAAAATATGTGTCATTTTAGGGAAGCACTTCTATGCTCGAGAACATTTTCCTTCCCAGCCTTTCACCTTCTCCTTTTGCTCCCTGTGCTTTTTGTACACTATTTTCTGTGGTAATAGGACGTTGCTAGTTTTATTTATAAGGTGTACTGGTACTAACTGTTAGGTGACTGACTGTGATGCATTCCCATAACCTGGCGTAACTGGCTGCAGTTTGCTGTCATTTTTAATAGCTTCCTTCAAAACAGATGAGCTCTGCTTGTGTTGATCAGTAACTAAAAGGGAAAAAAAATAAGGCAGCATTTGAAAGCTCACAGATAGAGTATGCCTATGAGCTCTCTCTTGGTCTGATGAACCTCATGGTGGGTTTAATTTGGAAATTGTTATTTGCACAAAACCAGGGCAGAGCTGAATCTCAGCTGGTCCCAAATAACTTCACAAACATCAGCTTTTCAGTGTCTGCGCGGCTCTGACAGCAGATGCACTGCTTATTTACAGACAGATGTCACCGGAATCTCTGGTCTGCACTTCATTTTGCACTGCCATAGTGAACAGTTTAAAAAAAAAACCAAAAACTGAGCACCTTAGCATCCTGCAGGCAGCAGGACAGGAGCTTGGCCTACCTCGGCCAGTGATGCCAAAATAATGGAAAGAAAAGAAACTTCCCATTGACCTCTCTCTTGTTCTCAGCTCCAGAGCAGCACTTGAAGTGGTCTTGGCAAGTTGGGCCAGAGCATTAAGAGAAAAGTGTCATTTAGCACGGGAAGAAATGGTCTCTAGTTGCACCAGGGAAGGTTCAGATTGGATATTAAGAACTGGATATGGGGAAAAATTTCTTCCTGGAAAGGGTTGTCAGGCATTGGAACAGGCTGCCCAGGGCAGTGGTGGAGTCACCATCCCTGGAGGAGTTAAAGACACGGTTTAGTGCCAGAGTTAGGTTAATGGTTGGACTTAATGATCTTGAGAGTTTCTTCCAACCAAAATGATTCTGTGATCCATAATATCTTGGATAAAAAAAATGTAAGGTAGCCTCATTAGATCCAGTTGCTTGTGCCATTTCTCAGCAGGTTCTGGATTCAAACATGACTGATGCTCAGTGCCTTCTGTTTAAAGGCATTTAAGTGGCTGATCCTTTACCTGCTTTGTTCTTCTCAAAGCCCTCTTTCTTTAAATTCAAGGGTAAAGATTGAGGCACTTTGTGGCTATTGCTTAGACCAGTAACAGAAGGAGTGAAGAGCTTTGGAGTGTCACTGGTTGTATATGTAGCACATAATATATGGACATACAACATAGAAGATTTGGTTACTTAGATTTAAAAAAATGTTTATTTTAAAGCCATGGAAAGTGAGATTGTTCTCTTTTCTTTCCTTTTTTTTAAGGCCTGCAGTATGCACAGGCCGTGAAACCTGCATTATTAAAATTGACAATCACAATAATGCTCTAAAATCCATGGGAAGAGGCTCTGATGATTGAAAAGCCAAGGAAATCATCAGCAGTCAAGGGCAGACAGGGATCCTAAAGGGATTCCAGCTTGTAGAGAAGAAATAATACACCAGGAAGGAACAAATGGAATTAATTGGTTCTTCAAGTAGAACAGTTACAGGAGGAAGGAGGATTATACATATGTATTATTATTTAAATAATACGAATGAATAGAGGACTCCAGACCTGCGGGTAGCACACAAACACTACCAAGAGACCTCGGGCTGCTGAAATAAATCTGCATTACAACGGGGCAAGGAAGGAGGAGAATAAGGTACAGCAGCTCCACTTGAACTTATTTCAGCTGCTGCTGAATTTGTTAAAACATTAGACCTTCAGGTTTAAAGTCACATTTTTGAACACTGAAAAGTTCCATTTGTTTTTTCATTTGTTTGTTCATTCAGAGGTCCTTGGCTGCTCAGAAATAAGCAGCTTCAGAGTAGGAATTCTGCAAGCCTGACATTTAAATGGCAGTTTCAGTTCTTTGCAATTCTCTTCTCCAATTCTTTTGGGAGTATTTTAGTGTCCTATTACCCAGTGACTGTACTACAAACTCCAGTTGTCTGCGTACCGTGCATTTTGTGTCCTCCTGCCTTTCGTGCCTGGCTCCAGGCACGAGTTCTGTATGGGAAGCTTATGAGATTTGAGAGTTGTTGTTGTTTGTAGTTTGGCTGTGTGCTCTTTAAGCATGAAGGTATTGGATAAACCTAAAACACCATTTTAATTGTGAATTGGAAAATCTTCAGCAAATTTTAAGTCAGATGTCGTAGCAGCTATACTATTTCCATTGGAGGAAATCCCTGTAATATCTTCCAAATAGACTCAGTGTGTTTCTCCTAAAAGGCATAAACCAACTTTTTGCTTTTCCTGGCTCTTATAATTAGCAGAGATAAAAATATTCAAGATTTCAACAAGCCTCTCTACTGGAGTGCAGATGTGATTCTTGGTGACTCAAACATTTCCCAGAACTTAGTTACTCTCTCTGTAATTATTCCAAAGAATTATCCTTCCAAAATTAGAAGAAAAAAACCATGTAATTACAAGTGCAATATTAACATACTTAATGTCTGCCTAATGTCTGAGCATCAAGTCGGAGGCTGTATTTTCAAGCAATATACACACAGTAAGCAAAATGAATTGGGCCACGCAGTTTCTTGAACAAAGATACTAAATATGTGAGCTCTGCATAATTTGTGCTATGATTGGCCGTGGCACTTGAAGAGAAACCGAGCAAAGTAACGTTTCTTTGTGATTACTCTTTTTATACCCTCTTTCTATTTTACATATTGATCTGGCTGTTTTGTCAAGCACAGCAAGCTCGGCTCATCTCACCGTGGGCTTGCCCTGCGTTTTGCTGGCCTGGCTGTTTTCTCAGCCCCTCACTGTGCAGTTTCAGGACATCACCCAGCAGAAAACAGCTCCTGCATCCGTGACTTAGTCCTCTGCTGACTGTTTTAGTGAAGCAGCTCAGCTCGGGGCCAGGCACGGGCCAAAAGTACCTCGGGAAAGGGGCTGAGCGCGGAGCTGGAGACGACGGGTGAACCTGTGTCTGATGCGATGCTGCGTGGCTAAAAAGTGATCTGCAGGCATTATGGTTGTCAGTCCCACTTTTCCTTGTGGAATAATTTGCTTTTTAATCAGAGCAAGTGTTACAGCCAGCAGCCCTGAAATGTTGTGGAAAACGGAGAGCAGGAAATGGAACAGGCCAGAGGTGTATGTATTAGCAACAGTGGTGGAAGAAGAGATGCTGTGGAAAGCTCTAGAAATGCGTTTTGTTTAAGGGGTTAATTAAGTAGAAAGGCTAGAGCCTTAAGTAAAGTCAGGTGGTGTAAGTTGTGCATAATTTCTGAGTTTGGTTGGGTTGGGTTGGGTTTGTTTTTTTGTTTTGAAATGTAGCACCTGGTTCATCTGCCTCTTGTTTTTTGTTTTTTTTTTTTTTTCCAGAGAACTTTCTTTTGTGCTTTATACCTAATTTGACTCCACCTATTTAAAAAATGATTTTTCAGATTCCTCAGCCTGATTAAATTCTGCTGTACTTTGATTCGCAAGGAGCTGTGAGCTGAAGCAAGGGGAAAAGAAAAAAAGAAGGCAGCGTGTTCATATTCGTGATAGAAAATGGAACTTGCAGCACAGTGTTACGTTTATGTGACATGACATGCTCATGTGAATCAAATGTGCTATTTTTATGGCATGTATTAAATGTGAAATTGTGACTGGTGTTAGTCAGAGCAGTGCCAGAACTCCCGCCAATGTGCCATGTAATTTTATTTTAAGAATGAAAGGTCTTGAATGAGAACCCTGTATTTCCAGCAAATTTATTCCATTTGTCTAGGGTCAGCTATGCCCATAGGTCATTGCCCCTTTTTTGTTTGATTTCTTCCTTACATGACATTTGATTTCATCTCAGAATATGAGCAGAGAAACCTATATGACTTCTGAAGCTGTAAAATCACATACAGCTCAGGGGAATGTCCC
Organism: Patagioenas fasciata; assembly: GCF_037038585.1. Classification (NCBI taxonomy): domain Eukaryota; kingdom Metazoa; phylum Chordata; class Aves; order Columbiformes; family Columbidae; genus Patagioenas; species Patagioenas fasciata. The sequence continues at coordinate 28,573,037 of NC_092526.1, read as the reverse complement.
TCTTGTACATCATGTGGTCCACATCTTCAGCCAGAGTGGACTGAAGTCACTGGAGCTGTGTTGTGCTACATACATGAAGGAAGAGCTCAACCCAAGAGATGTTTTTGCTCAGCAGCACCCTTGGCTATGAAATAATCATAGAATCACAGAATAATTTTGGTTGGAAAAGACCCTCAAGATCATAGAGTCCAACCGTAACTCTTGCACTAAACCATGTCCCTAAGAACCTCATCTACGTGTCTTTTAAACCCCTCCAGGGATGATGGCTCCATCACTGCCCTGGGCAGCCTGCTCCAATGCCTGACAATCATATCAGTGAAGAAATGTTTCCTAATATCCAATCTGAACCTCCCCTGGTGCAACTTAAGGCTGTTTTCCTCTTGTCCTATTGCTTTTTACTTGGGAGAAGAGACCAACACCCTCCATGCTACAGCCTCCTTTCAGGTAGTTGCAGACAGCGATAAGATCTCCCCCTCAGCCTCCTTTACTCCAGGCTGTACCCCCCAGATCCCTCAGCCGCTCCCATCAGATTTGTGCTCCAGACCCTTCACCAGCTTTTTTGCCCAAAGAAGGTGAATTGTTTTGGAATTCATGCCAAAAATCATGGTACTATCTGCACTGCAGGCTCGGGTCAGAGGTGCATTATTGATATGGCAATTAGTCCCAGAGTGTGGCAAGTGGGTGCCCAACTCAAACCAGTGTGAAGGGACCTGTTTTGCCCAGAAAAACTTGAGATTTCAGAGGAACTGGCTCCTTGAAGTCATGTTATGCTGTGCTGAGGAAAATGCCTCTCTGCTTTTAAAACGCAGGCATGGCTTTGATCCTTCTTCATCAGGACGAGGGGGGGTTTAATGCCAGGACAGACTGATACTTGAGGAAAGGAGAGTCATGGTGGCCATCAAAGTCCTCCGGCTCCCCACCACCTGCCACCACGTGCTGTGGCTTGGGCCAGGTCAGGCGGCAGAGGAGCAGCAATTAATCACTGTCTCGGCTGACTGGGGTCCATCAGGTCCCAGTACAAGACAGGATCACTGGGGCCAAAAGGAGACAATAGACAGATGAGCTCAGTGAAAATAAAAGTGAGGGGGTTTTAATCTTCAACTCTGAAGTGTTTCTCGTCTCTCATATGTTCGCCTGAAGTTCATATCTCTAAAACTCAAAAAAAAAAAAACACCACCACAAATATAATAACTTATTATTTCAGGGAATTATTTTATTGTAATTACAGCTAATCCAATTAAAGGTGATTTGCGATGACTGCAAATTAATTACAGGAATACTGGATTTAATGAGTGGATTGCTATTTGTTTTGATAAAAGAGAAAATGCGAATACCAAGCCAGAATATTTAGTTCACTTTGATCATGCTGAGCTCGATACCGCTGGATTTACAGAGCCATTTGTTTCCAAAACGGGATGGAGCGTAGTCCCAGCTGAACACATGGAGACAAATATCAAGCTCTCTTCCTTTCAAAGGGTGCATCTGTAGGACAGGGTCTGACTTTCTTGATTTTTCTTATAATAGAAATCAAATGTGATGTCTGAGGTCAGAACTGGATGTGACGCATTGGGAAGTAGAGAAGTATATCTTTTTTTTTTTCTTAGTAGGTTTTTTATCTGTTTTTCCAGTATAAGCTTGCAGTGTAGAGGTGTTTAAAAGACATGTAGATGAGGTTCTTAGGAATGTGGTTTGGAGGTGGACTTAGCAGTGTGAGGTTAACAGTTGGACTCGATCTTGAGGGTCTCTTCCAACCAAAGTGATTCTGTGATTCTGTAAATGCGGGTACAGGGTTAAGCTGTTCAGAGTTTTCTGGGTAGTGTTTTGTATAAAGGTGTTGGCTGGTGGACATGAAGCAGATACCACAGCTCTGTTTCTGCACCTTCCTTATCAGAAGTAATGCATGGTTGTCCTGCTTTGTACAGGACCAAAACATGGGAGAAGAGGTTGGCACTGAGGGCTGCGTGTGTGTGTGTGTTGAAGATGAAAGAAACGCTTGTTGATGACGTTGAAGTCTTGAAAAGTCACCAGGTTTATAAAGCCAAGAGGAGCCCCCAACATTAGCAAATACACGTCTTGAGGCTCTAATGGGGAAGTCTCTCAGTTTGTAAGTATTGCACAAGTAGAAATAGAGAGTTGCATTCCAGAGATGTGCACAGATGTTGCCCAGGCAGTTTCCTTAGTGGTCATGCCATCTTCATTGCTTTACATCCCTCTTTCCCAGCCTTTTGCTCCTCTCATAAAACTAATCACTTCATTTTGACTGTCCATCTGCTTCTTGACATAAGTGCCACCACCTCACTGTCCATGTGGCTCCGACTCACTTCCTCCTCAAAGCCTTTGCTGCTCTAAGTCCATCTCTAAGTCTGGGTCATGCAATTGTATTAGCAGATTTTTTTTTTTCCAAGCAGCTGTTTTGGTTATGTTATCAACGGTGATTGACTAAGTAAATGGAAATGAGCTTCCTTCCCAGCAGCTCTTGCAGCAAATTAGGTATGGAACAAAGTCTGGTTCCCAAGGAAGTCAGAAACCACTGAGCAACCTGTAATCAAGGTTCTTCTAATGTTGTGCTTTAAGTAGACCCATTATCATAGCAATGTCTTCCTGAAAGCATTTAGACTTCATTACCCCATTAGAGAAATTAACATATTTTAGCTGATAAGCTTCTGGCACATTGAAAAATTTGCAATAATGCTGGGTGTTGAAGCTACTCTAAAACGTGCTTTCATTAAAGGGGTCTTGTGCCATATAGGAAATACATAAATAGAAAAACCATAATTAAAATGCCACATTATCTTGTTCTAAGGTTGGTGTGTCTTGAAATTTAAATGTACAGTGCTATCATTAGAACTTTCCAGCAGAATTTTTCCAATTTTATTAGCACAGCAGAAAAGAATCTGGGTGGGTTTTTTGGTGGTTTTGTGTATGTGGTTGGTTGGGGGTTGGTTTGTTTGTGCTTTTTTGTTTGTTGGTTTGTTGGTTTGGAGTATGTTTTGTTTTTAAAAAAGAATGATTTTTCAAGTGTGACTGTAATAACTGTCTTTTTAATTAAAGTTGGGATAAATCTTTTTAAACCACTCACTCATTCTAAGAGGTAGCTGATCATCATTGCCATGTTCAGAGCAGAGATTGCACAGGAGCAAGTCAGGAAGAAATGACAAGGAGGATCAGCAGGGTCGATGTGGAGCCAGCATAAGCGTTGTGTGTAATTACAAACTCAACAGAGAAGAGCCAGTTTATGCCAGAATTTCATCTCAGACAAAAATGAAAAATAACAAAGTCCATAAATACAGATATAAGGAGACCGCCTTTTTTACTTTTTGCAAAAACAGCCAAAATTCAGATTTCAAAATGCTTTTGTGGTCAGAAGAATGTACAAAGCCAGTTCCTGTGGTTTGGATTCACAGCAGCTCTCTCTTCCAAAGCTCCTGCATGTTTCAAGTACAGCCCAGTTTCTAGTCCAGCTTTTCCATCAGTGGGGGCTCTGGCTGGGGTATCTCATCTCAATGAAGCTGCTTATTCTCATGGGGCTTGTAAGGAATTAGTATTCTTTTAAAATCTGATCCAAAAGTTGTGGGAGTCATGCAGAGACCGACAAAGAGAAAATTGAAAAAGTTATTGTGCTTCTCTAGCAGCGATAGAAATGGCTTCTGGTCTCTGGAGGGCAAATTTAACTCCAGAAGAGCTAAAAGATTTTTGTGTTTGTAGGTATCTGTGGAATTTGTGGTGCAGGGCTGCCTCACTGTGTCCCAAATCAAATTCAGTTCCTTGGTGTAATGGAGCTGTGAAAGCTCAAGCTACAACCTGTACAGAGCGCAGCACACAGGCCTGGGGGTAAAAGGCAAAGTATCCAAGGAGAGGTGATCAATACGGTGACTTGATTAGCAAAAAGGTGATGCAGACCGTAAGGCTTCATGGTTGTACAACTCAGATTGTAATTACTGTCACCTCTTCCAGGTCGTTTCATGCAAAGGGAGAGGTTTTTATAGATTTTGGCTTTTGAAACATTCTGCAAGTGTTTAAAATTCAACAAACAAACAAAAAAAAACCCACTCTGCCTCTTGGTTCATCCACAGACTCATTATTCTTTGCACATTTCTGTAAGTTAAATATCGTTGTGCTTTTTAAGAGGGACTGTAACAGGCAGAGAGGCATCGCATGCTCCTGCCTGCATGGGCCACTGAGAAATCTTACAGATGCAGGCGGAGGTTTGAGTGTTTGTACTACTTAATGGACCCTGGGTAATTGGCTGCCTTATTAGTCAATAAATGACCTTCTGTATGCTTCTAGAAAATTATACCTTGATCGATTGTAGGCATATTGCATATTTTTTGTTTGTTTGTTTCTGCTGAGATGGGAACACCCCAGAAACGTGGTCAGAGGCAATCAAGATGCCATTGCCTGGGCACAATTTTCTGATATATTGGCTGAGGTGAACACCAAAGGAACAAATTCCCATTCATCAGACTGAGCTTCAAAAGCATGGCAGGGAGAGAGGGTTGTCTCTGTACTAATGATCTAATACACACTGTTTGTATCAAACCTGTCATAGCAAGGACACTGGTGGGAGTAAGAATGCCATCAGCTCAAAGCTGTGCTTCTGGCATTATCTGGCACGTTTGCAAAATGCATCCTCAAAAATGTAATTATCCCAAATTCACAGAGGTCTTGTGAAAAATGTGTCAAGTTGGATGTTTATTCTGATAGTAAACCAACTCTGACATTCCTCTCTATGTTGAAATGTGATCGTGCGTGGGTGTGTAATGAGATGTATACATACACACATAGGTATCTCTGCATATTATGTACAGACAGAATGTGTATTTCAGTGTATGTGTTTATATGTTTATCCTCTCATGGATGCAGCGAGGTGGTGATTAGATATGAAGAATGGTGAATTTTCACAACAATGTTATAAGGCAGGGGTGTCAAACTCATTTTCACCAGGGGGCCACATCAGCCTCACGGCTGCCTTCAAAGGGCTGAGTATAATTTAGGACTATAAATGTAGGAGTAGTTACATTTATACAGTCCTAAAATTACATTCAGCCCTTTGAAGGCAACTGTTAGGCTGATGTGACCCTCGGTGAAAATGAGTTTGATGCCCCTGGTATAAGACCAATCTGTAATTATTTGATACTGCATCTTATAGAGAAGTTACCATGTGGCTTAGATCTAAATCCTGCCTTCCTCCTCTGCTCTAAAAGTTCGTAAATTCTGTATTTCAAGTGCGGTTTTGAGTTCATGGGAACAGCCTTGCAGATGTGTCACCACTGGCTTACCTGCGGTGGGCAGGGTGTCATCTGCTGGGTAGGGGACAGCCTGGGGATCCGATCCCAGGCTGGAGCAAAGACCCAGCCACAGGTAAGTACAGGGAACAGGTAGTTTTCTAAATGCTGCCTTTGGCCTCTCCAGGCTTGACTTTTAGCACAGCATTTGACCTGCGTGGCCTCTGCTAAATTTATAGATGTGGTTATGCCAGGAAACTCTCCAAAAATGCTTAGGGGTTCCATGGAGAAGACAGGCGAGTGGGCAAGCAGAAAGTAGTAGTAGCTCTCCTTCCGTTTTACAGCTAAAGAACTGAGATGCAAGAGATTAATGGGTGTGCCCAAGGTCATATTGGAAATCTGCAGCAGAGCCAGGCACTGAATCCAGATACTCTGCATCCCAGCTCAGGCCTGTAGCCGTGGTTTTTTTTTTTTCTGCTAGTATTTAAAAGAAATACTGTTCTTAGAGAGTGAAACAAATCAGAAAAATAAGCTGGTAGTGTGCGAATGAGAAGAGGTCATTTGTCCTGTTCCATCACTTTGTTGTCCAAAGATCTAATTACTTCTGGAATTATCTCAATGGCTTTCAATCAGTGCCTGTCTGTCTTGGGTCATTCCACAGACATCACCCTGTCAGTTTAAGATGCTTTCCAAAGATCTTTTTTTTTCCCCCCTCTTAATTAAAAAATAATGCTCCTGGCCAAAACCTGCACAGGTTTTTCAGACCTGTGCATGAGGCTGAATACGGGTAGAACGAAGCACTTCTGACATCTGATGATTGCCGTGTAAGAAGCAAGGCGGTTTTACCTGTAATGTACCAGAGCTTTCCACAGATTGGAGATGACTTATAAATTGCACCGTGGAACTTCTTCACCTGCAATTGAAATGTAATTGCCGTGGTGCTGGGAGGTGCAGGCCATTTGAGAATAGAGAATTTCTACACTGCACAGTCCCTCACAGAACATTTCAAAATTAAGAATGACTCTAAATCAGCTTGTTTTACAATAGTGTGTTTCAGTTCTTTTATTCCCTTTTGGTGTCAGGATCTTTAAAGGTGCATTTATACTTTCAAGTGTTTTTTTCTCTGCAGTCCTAGATTTGGACAGGACTCGTCCCCAGTCCTTCGCCCACCCACTCCACAAAATCCCTTGTGTGTTCTCTTGGTTCCAGCACCCAAAACCTGCACAAAACCAGCAGGTATCACACATATCACAGCAGAACCACGACAATAACTGGTTCTCTGCATACGGCAGGTTATGCGGGCAGCTGACCTGGAAGAAATAGAAAATCAAAAAGAATGTGCTCATTCTCAGCAAATAGCACTTTCAGCCTGAAAGACAATTGGGATCATTCCCCAAGAGGTCTTCCCCCCTCAACTTTGTAACTCTTCCAATTTTTTTTTGATTATTTTAATTTTTTTTACACTGACCCAGATTCTCGATGAGTGATTTTTGGGTAGGGCTATGTGTATATGCCCCTGAGTTCTCAGGAAAAGTTTTGCCTCTCTTGGCTTCTGACTCATGCTGATCTCTGCAGGAAGAGGATAGTACCTTATAACACCAGATATACTGGGATTTTATGGAAGGATCAACTGATTATTAAACCAAAAAGTTTGATTCTTCCCACTATATCTCTCAAATCTCAAACCACGTTTTGGCTTGCCAGCTGTTAATGCCAAGTGAGAGCTTCAGAGGTCCCCGGGCATAGTGACGAGCCCAGGCTGGCTCACCTTTGTGGTGGGGTAGTAATATGCTGGGGTGAGTTATTAGACTGGTGTGGATTAATCTACTGGGATGGCTTAATATACCAGGGCCCAGAAACTCTGGTTGTGGACATGGGCCACCTTGTGCAAGACACACAAGTGTGGAGAAGACCAAGTCTTTGCCCCCGGAAGTTTACAGTCTAAGTAGGGCAAATCTCAGTTAATGGCTTGAAAATAATTTTTACAAAGCCATAATTAGGTTAGATTGTACCTTACTCTCATTTCTTTCCCCCTTCTATGAATGGAGTCAGTGACCTAAAAACTCTGCTAGATTCCATCCCTTTGTTTCTATTATGGACACTGTTTATTTAGTATTTTTCTTGCTGCTGAGAGGGACAAAAGATATTTTTGTTCTCCTTAGATGCAATTTGTATGATACTGTATTTATTTAGAATTAAATGACAATAACCATGTCCATTCTAGGCCCTTTTGCAATTAATCAATCTCCCTCAAATTCTGCGTGCAATAATGAACTCTACTTGGGTGACAGGGAAAAAAGAAGACTAAAACTGCCTTGTTGCACAGCTTTCCACAAAAATGTACCTTAGTTTTCTCTTCTCTGCATCCTTCTCTCTCTGCTCTGGTTTGCAGAGCAACTTCCTTTGCTCTTTGTCTGCGCAGTCTGCTGAACTAAGCTTATTAGTGTATTGCAAACTGATCTTTATCTAGGAGCATAGTTGCAAATTTAACCCAGAATAAGCTTAAAATGCCTTCTGAAAGAAAAGTAGAGAGCAAGACACTTTTTCAGCTGCACTGACAGCATTTGTTCTGTCAGGGACATACAGGAATACACTCTTCAAAGGAAAAAGTTTGGCTGTTTTCTCAGACTTCTTGCTTATTTGGTGTTAGGGTATTAGCTTTCATCTGAGATCTTAAAAGCGATGAACAAGCCGATTCAGTGGAGACTAAGTAGAAAGGAGCAGCAGGTGAAGTCCAGCGGTTCTGTATCAGCTTCTGTCGGTGTGAGAGGTTGTGGATCCTTACTGCTCTTATTGCAGAGAAAAGCACATGGGCTGGGTTTTGTGAGACAGGACCCAGCTCACCTGGGCAAAGAAAACACTGATAAAACATCAGCCAGTGAAACAAAGAGATGAGCCCTTAGCAGAGCCCTGCAAAGTGCCAGACACCAGTTGGCAGCCCAATGGGAGTGACAGTGAAATGCTAAAAATGTTGAGGATGAAAGGTGTAGGTCAAGGATTACAGTAGTGTTCTGCTGAGGTGCACGTATTTGTGGGCAAGTCTGTATCAGATTTACATCAAGTCCTAAACTAGCAAGTCCCAAATTGTATAAAAGATGTGTTACTCTGCATTTCTTCTTTTCACATCAGCAGCTAATTCAAGTTACTGTTGACTAAAGGTCCTTTCACAGTCACCTGGCAACTTCTACTGTATCACGTAAATAATACTCTTCAAGATGTGCAGAGGTAAAAGAGCTTTTAATGGCTTCAGACTCAAAGTGTATCTTGAAAGCACAAATGGAATGATTTTGCGGTGTTTAAAATACCACAGTACCCACGCTTCAGTCTGCACGTCCCTGGGTGAGTTTAGAATTGTCCTTGCAATAAGCACAGTTGATGGGTCTCTTTAATGTGCCTGTAACAGTCTGCTGCAATCCATACAGAGGAGTGCTTTATTCCCCTCAACAGGACAAGAGCAGCAATCTCAGTTTTGAAACTTTTGGACTGATCTTTCAGCTTAATCCTTTACTCATCATGACCTTTATCATCCCATATCTCATTAGAGCCAGAGATTAGTGATTTGTCTCTTGAAAGATCAAAATCATCATTTTTAGATGCTGTTTCATATCTGTATATTTATATCGTACTCTTTTTCCTTGGCATTTCGGTACATGGTATGAAGCATTGGTTTTTAGCTCTAACAATTCTGAGAGGAAGAGCAAAACACTGGTAAAATGTCAGCATTATTATGGCTTAAAGAATATTACAGTATTAGCAGTCAGAGTGTATATCTTCTTGTGATGAAGTTAAGTTCCTGTATGAGAAGAGTACAGTTATTTTCATTTTACAAATAAGCAATTGAGATATACATAAGTGTAAAAGTATTCTTGAGTTCACAGGAGGAGCTCTGAGAGAGCCAGTTCACCCCTCTTAAATCTAACCCTGACTAAATGAGCTAATGGAAGGAGAAGATTTATGCAGAATAGAGAAAATGAAAATCACCAGATGTGTGTAAGAAAACCTCCAGAACTCTGCCCCAGATGAGTGCTTTCAGAAGCATCCTTCTCTGTACCTGGAATTTGGTTTCTAAGCATTTCCTATAGTGGAGTAGAACGTGTTTTGGTTTATTAATACTCTTCCTTGATCAAAATTATGTAGTAAGAAATATTACTGGTTCATGATCACCATAAACACTGGTATGCATGTACATTTTCACATAGGCGTAGTAGCAGGATTATATTTTGCCTTTTGAAGTGATGGTGCATCGTTAACCAAAAAGCAGAATCACAGCTCCTTACCTGCTTCTCCCTTGGTAATGTGCTACTTTTGATACAATACTGATGCAGGGGAGATGACCTGTTAGGATCCCCACTTCCTTTGCTGTAATCTGGGGCTTGCAGAAAGGATAGTTTGTCCTACACTGGTCTGCCATATGATGTTGGGGATAAAGTTTCAGCCGTCTCGGTGCTGCTTTCAGGAGGTCCATGTGGAAATGATGCTCAAGGTCTTTGCAATGCATCTGGGTTTACCCACAGGATACGGTGGGCAGAGAAATATGCGCTGATGTGAGTTAAAATCAGTTTTCCGTAATCTGTAAGGATTACTGTATATCAGTAGTATGCAGGGAAATTGAACCTAGCTGCAAGAGCTAGAACATCCTAGAACTCTTTTTCTTGCAACTGTTCATAACCAACGATCGGCAGAAAAATAATGCAGTTCGTATATTAAGTATGGCATTTTGTGAGTGTTCAGCACAGTAATTCTCATAGTATAGAGGGTGACAAGTGATAAGCCTAAATACTGATAGGAAAGACCTTTATTCCTTTTAGAAATTATGGGGTTTTAACAAGGCCAAACTTTGTATTATTTGTTGAACAAAATGCATGAAAATTCATTAAGCAAAATAAATAACGGAAAATCAAAATAATTAATCACGCAATGAGAAAAAGAGGAATGAAATAACTTGGCAAATTGCATTTGCAGCACAGTAAAATGCATACTGTATCTGCATAAATAGTAAATCAGCATTTTTATAGCAATACTATGTGAAGCCACAAACTAGATATTTGTAAATATTACAAGGTACTGATATATTTGAATATAAAAGGTAACTGCACCAAACCAAAGTCCAAAATTAGGTGACCACCTCCTAATAATTATTTGTAAACATCCTGTTAATCTTGGAAATCTTTATTTGATGTTTTAATACTCTGTTCAGTGATGATACATTACATGTAAGGTTGCATTCAAATAATCATTAGTTTGGAACTTTCTGTTGTTAGCAGGATACCAAGAAGATAAATGATGAATTGTGGTTTTCTGATTCTGTCTTTTTTTTTGCTCCCTGAAGGCTTCATACTGTCTCCTCTTGATTTATGCGAAAAGTCGGACTGATCTAGTCCAAGTACAGGCTTATTTTTGGGTCCATGTCAGGGAAAACAAGACTTTTGGGAGCTGCCACACGTCTTGCCCCGGAATCTGTGAAAACCTCTATCTTGACAGTGTAGTTTTCTCTTCTGTGGCTCAGAGCCTGGCTGTCTCCAGAGACTGCTCCGGAGATCATTAAAAGCATTGGGAATGCTGATATTGGCTGAACGGGCTCAGGGGCGGGTATATATTGTCAAGAGAGACATAAATAAATGCTTGGGGAAGGTGGCTTCTTTACTGACTGTGTGTAGCAAAGGTTCTGCCAGGGTCTGTGGTTTTCTCATTGGCTCTGTGGTATTTTAAATTTGTACAGAAGCTTAGAATCCCTTACATGTGATTTTTTCAAAGACTGGAGCTTGCTTTGATTGTTTTTAAGGAGATTCTCTTGTCCCTCTATGGTAGAAAGCAAGCTGGCAATGCAATCTGTAAATCCAGGGGGGAAAGGTGGGCCTCAGATTTATTATTTTTGATAAAAGATGTTTTCAAAGTCGGTCTCACAATTCCTGGGTCCTCCCTCATCAGTCTTGAGGTTTTTTCCTCAATTGCTGAACCTTTGCTCTGCAGCCGCGCTGCTTTGCTTTTCTCTCCTCTTAACAGTGCTGGATATTAATATATTTTATCCTGTATTCACCCAGTTTATGGTCATCCAAGGTAACTACAAATTGTGGAAACACACTATGGCCTAAATGAAACCCATGTTTAAAATGGACAAAAGTAGCTCTGGAAAGGCAAGTTCAGGGATCCAGTCCAAACGTTCAGCTCAACAGAAATCTTTTAATTGCAGGTCAGACCCTGAATGCAGATGTCTTGTTCTCTTCCTTTGAGTCTGAACCTTGATAAAGTACTTTCACATGAATAAAATAAACAGCAGGTTCCCGGTACAAGGTAATTTTTCCAGGAGCGGTGGAGGGGTTGTTGTTTATCACTCATGGACTCTGCTGAGTCTTTGACTGGGAGAGTACAAAGAAGATAAAGAGCCAAAGGAGGGTGGAACCTGACCAGGAACTTGCTCCAGTTAGCAGAAGGCATCTCATCAGGCTGAGCCGAGCATGGAGCACACACGGGGTGAGCTCCAGCCTCACGTTTTCCATCAAACAGTTACATAAGTATTTGGAAAAATAACTTTGCTTGGCAGAACATGCTGTATGGAAAATGAACTCATTTCTCTTGATGATTTAGATGCCACAGAGATTATGATGTTAAGGCTCTTGTTTTAAAGGGCTGCAGACTTTTAACAGAGATCACAAGGAACATCTTGCTTTGGGATTTAACATTTATTCATTCAGTTCATCAAGTACTGATACGCACACAGTACTTTGTTGCAGGCATCACAGTGCTGATAGTAGCCTCAGGTTATGAACAAGGGATCTCTAGACAGTATAGAAAAGGTTGGCCTCGCGTTAGTTCCAACCCAGTCGTCGTGTAATATTTCTTTAGATCTGACTGGCACATTTTGTACTTTGAACAAATACATGTAGTGCTTTTGCTCACCTCCCCTCTTTTCTGTTTATAAAGGACTTTACCAATTGATTCTTGAAGCAGCTGTGAGATGGGTGATTTTTCTTTCCACTTAGTTTCAGCCGTACTGGGGCTGTGATAAAATCACCAGAGCCCATCTGTTCTGAACACCAAAGCAATCAAAATGAATATACTACTAATTTTAGCAGCAGTCTTTGAGTTATAATTATTAAACACCTTCCATTCTTTTGAAAACATTAACCCAACCTGGATCTCATAATTGCAGAGGCCATGTAGTAGCCAGAGCAGGGTTTCAACTGAGTATCAAAAACTATATCTGTTGATTTCAGCAAGAAATAATATTTCCATATGTGTTTCCTTTTCTTTTGAGTTCTCTTTTTTCCTTACTTTGGAAGATTCTTTAGCAGGTTTTAAAACCTTACAGAAATGCTGTTAGTTTTTTCCAGCAGGATGAAAAATTTAATGTAGAAATTCAAACAGGAAAACTTGAATCTCGTGGGAATTCCTGGGCGTGGATCTTCTATCAGGAAAGAAGTTGGCCAAGGTCACCCTTCATATCTCCTACAATGAGAGTCAGCTGAGTAGCTACATAGAGAGGTGGCAGAGACCAAGTGGTTCATCAGTCCCAGTTTTTTCCACCTCCCGACACATCTCCTGTCTCTCCACACCCACAATATCCCACAATAGCCATCACACTTCTTCTCAACCTATTTCTTAGGTCAAACAGGCCACAGTCACACGTAATTGCTCTATTTCCCTGCTCTTATCGGTGACAACCAGTGATAGGACAAGGGGTAATGGGTACAAACTGGAACACAAAAGGCTCCACTTAAATTTGAGAAGAAACTTCTTCTCAGTGAGGGTGACAGACACCGGAACAGGCTGCCCAGGGAGGTTGTGGAGTCTCCTACTCTGGAGGCATTCAAGACCTGCCTGGACACCTTCCTGTGTAACCTCATCTGGGTGTTCCTGCTCCGGCAGGGGGATTGGACTGGATGAGCTTTCGAGGTCCCTTCCAATCCCTAACATTCTGTCAGTTAGCTTCAGAAATGAGGATTCTTTGAGCATGGCTAACTAGAGTTTAGCACAGAACTCCAATAACAGCGTTAATACTTCTGTTTTTCTCCTGATGGTGAAAATATGTGATCTCAGAAATCCTAAGGTTTTGTCACCTTGATCACGCTGGCATCGCAGCCAGATGTCTCGTGGTCTGTCTGTCACTGCCTCATTACCCCATGATGTTGCTATAGCCAGAGTGTTTCTCATGACTAGGGGAGTTGTGGTCATTGCTACCACCATCTAAATTTGACTCTAAAGATGCTCAAGTATCACTGGACGTTACTTGTTGCTGGGAGTAACTTTCCCGTTGGCGTTGGTTTTGTGCTGGACAGTGTGTATTATAGTAAATTTGTTAGCGTCCACCTACCACTTTTGCTGGCAGCAGGTTGTTCTCCTGTATCACTTATCTCCAAGGAGGGAAGAAATGCATATCAGGCATAGGATTGCACATGGGGGTGTCTTCATTTTGTCACAGATAGTTCCTGATGGATGACACGGACACTGGGCTGTGCTTTGACACGTGCTGTGGCTGTTGCTCATAGAAGCTTTTTCAGCATTTTGCTGAGTTGAGGTAGAAGGATGGAGATGATGTTGGTTTTTAAAGTCAAGAAACTGATGATGGTTGATGAGCTGGATGGCATCAGGCTCTTTGCAACTGTGCTGCACAGTACCAGGATCTGCTGTATGCAATGTGTTTTCATTTGTGCTAAGCTGTTTGTTTTGTTTTGTCTTAGAACTGAGCTCTCTATATATTCACAATAACTATTATCCTAAAAATCTTCATGAAAGGTTATTGCAGTTGTAAGTTAATGTGATGAAATGGCACTCTTAATACAATTATTCATGGTAGTGATGATCATAGAAATGAAGACAATATATGTTGAAAAAATTTATTATAAAACTGGTAAAAGCATTATTGCTGGCATTGTTGCTTAACAACATTGAATTGCTTCGTGTTGCTTGTTGCATTGAAATCAATGGTCTTGTTGACTTTTTTTTTCTATTTGTGTAAATACAATTTATGTTAATGAATATGATATTTGAGTACATCCAAACTAGTTTGTCTTGGAGTCTATGAGTAACAGTGTATTTATAAACTCATCGGAAGCAGATCAACATCCAGGCCAAGCTTTTTTTCTCTCTCTCTATTAAGAGAATGGAATAACTTTCATACAGTAATATTTATGTTGCTAGAATAGAAATTATGTAGTGCTGGGAAGCTCATAGCACTGGATTATTTGCCATGTAACTAATGTTTTCAGCAGTGCTGCAAGCTAACCCTTTAGAAATCAGTCAGTGCTTTTACTAAATGGTAACATTTAATTTTTGAGTGTTTTTACAAAATCCACATGGTTGATGAAAGCAGATTAAAGGAGCATGAAATTAGTGGGGCTTACATCTCTTTATGGTTTGTGAGCTGAACCATTATTGGTCTCCGGACCTGATTCTGCATCCCAACAAATGAAGGCCAGACTTTCTTATATTAAGATTTTCTAAATAAAAGAGCTTTAAAATTACCTTCTTCACACCAGATGGACACCAAATCTCCTGTACATTTGCGTATGAAATTACCCTCTGTCCTTTTGTTTAAGCTGTAACAAAAAGTCTTGAATGAACTAACACTTTGGCAGGAAATTTCAGGACCAATAGCAATCACTAGGGCCTGGGGGGAAGCGTTCCCTGGGGCCGCGTTATTGCCGTGATGTCTAATGATGGGCTGGCGCTGACTGCGTTTGGAAATCAAATAATGCATCAGACTGTTAAACTCCCATTAAAACCACACTGTCTAACACGTCTGTGGATTGGCGCTTGCATTACTGTATAAATTCCAGTTCAGAGTTAAAGAAGAAATGCTCAATAGGAGCTCCTAGAAAAGATCCACGCTTGTCTACTGATCAAGATGACTATATTATATGGCTGGTTTATTATTTATTATTATAATACCCATACTGTGTTAAGCTCCTTTCAGCTGAAAAAGAAGTCACAGACAGTTCTTAAAGCGGAAAGGGGAGTAAGTGGAGATTGTCATTACAGAAACGCTGCAGGATGTCAGCAAAGCTGTAAAAATTGATGGTAGTCACACTGAAGTGTAGTAACATCACTCTTACCACATTGCTGGTTTTGTTTCTCTTCTCAACTGTGATTCACGTCAGAAAATGCCGTTCAGGAGAGTGTCATGAAGGTTTATGGACTTTATAGGTCTTCTTTGAAAGGAACAGAGCAATGGATGAATGGGTTTGTGATGTTTTTAAGAGCTGGAGGGATGGGAAGGGAATGGGATGGACACCAGATGACCAGGAAGGTGCCAGTGATTCAAAGGCATGGAGTGGAGCCAAGGAAAAGTGTCCTGCTGCTGAACGAGGTGTCACATAAAAGCGAGATTGCACCTGGAAAAGGGGAGGGCTGGTCAGAACTCTGATTTGAGAATGTTTTCACTGGCAGAGTCTTGTGTGTGCAACGTTGGCTGTTAGAGTTCTTCTAGATGCAGGAAATGGTGGGTGGAGGAAGATCCTCACTGTGTGATGCAAGAAAGCGAGAGCTCAAAAAACTACTGATCAGTGGCAGGTTTGGGCAGGTGGTTTCTTTTCTACTAGGAGGTGAGAGGTCTCTGGGATTCATTACATTCTCTGGAGTATTATTCTTTTCCTAAAGTTGGTGTTTAAAGAACTGTGTAGCAGACTGACATCTCTTTTTTTTGCATTGGTCTTCATATATATGGAAGCTCTGTTGACAATTTGATAAGTTGCTCTCACTTTATACACAAGAATATATGGTGCACACACATCAGAGGTGTGAAGGGAAAGGACCACATTAATTCCAGTCACATCTGAAAGGAGGTGCAGTGACAAAAAATGTGTTGTTTGCTATGAGGTTTAAAACTCATGCTGCCAAAACTTCAGTGTTTAGATCAGCTGCTTTCATGCCAAAATTTAAAAATAAATAAATAAATAAAAATGTTTCCAATGCAATCAGAAGCAGAACAATCTGTGATTCCTAGAAAGCTCAGCTAAGCAAGGTTTCCACAAACACTAGAGGCTATCGTTTAGAAAACAAAGGGGAAGGGGGGAGAAAAATACTTTCCAGATGTGAAGTTACACTTATATTTTTGCTTCTGTTATTGTTTTCATTTTTCAGAAATTGTTCCAGTGGCTTGATCACAAAAAAAAAAATGGTTTTAAGTTTGAGGCTCTTGATGAATGTGGATTCTCAGCCACTCTTAGATAGTTTTAGGTTTTGAATATAAAGACCTTTATTCTTCTGCCTTGCTTTAATTACAGTTCTGTAATTATTATATTTGAAGAGAATAAATACTTTTTCATCTTCATTGTCTGTGGAGGTACACAAGTGCAAGTCCAACCGGCATCACCACACTAAGAAAATACGTAGCACAAAACTGGATCGCAGATACTTCTAATATAAGGAAAATGCTGACTGAATTGCTGCTTATGCCTGTTCACTTGCTCTTAGCACAGCAGTAGAATAACTATTTTGTCATGGCAGGCAGTGTTATCATTAAGAAGGAACCCTGAAACATCAGTGATTTGCAATGAGCCTGACACCATTGGAAAAATGTATGGTTAGAGTCATCTAAATAAAAAAAAATAAGCTCAAGTTCTTGCACACAAAAAAATCGGGAAGTTTTCATTTGAGGCAGAAACTTTTGCATTGAAAGCATCCCTCTGTGGGAACTTCACTTTCATGAACCATTTTTGATTAATATTAACCTTAGGTTTTAAATTCTCAGTTCAGCTGACAGGAGAGACCTTTGAATAAAGCTTGGCTCCATTGCCTGCATACTTAAACATCTTCATATATTTCAAGACCGTGATCAAAATCAGCCCACAGAGGTACTTTTGAGGTGGGGGGCTCTGAGTAGGACCAAGAAGTAACCCCTGAAGAGATCTCACGGAACAGACAGGGCACCGTGATATTATGCAATATCACAGGGAAATAAATCTGAATGAATCCTTTTAATCAAATGAAGATCAGAGTATTAGGACCAGAAGGTGACTTTTTCATCTACAAGAAATTATTTCCCAGATGAAGAATTCTTGACATATATTCACAAATGTGTGCTCACTCCCAGCTTGTGTAAGAGCAAAGACCAGATTTACCATTTCACCTGTAAACAATTAAACAAGTGAATCAACTCAAAGAATTAACTACTGGTGACCTTAAAATGTGTCAAAACCTGAAATTTCTGGGAAACTTGATGCAAATCTCAGCTCCATAAAGTTCTCATTAGGGCTGCAAGTTTGATGTTGGCACCAAGAAAAAGTAACTTGGCGAATGATGGTATAATGTACTGAGTGTTAAACAGTGAAGCTATTGTATGGTTTGCTTAGAGTTCAATGAATTAACATAAAATAGATCCTACAGGCTAGGTGCTTGGTTCATTGATGGCTGTTGAGATCTTAATGGCTGGCAGAGGAACAATCTGAGAAATTGCCCTGACTTCTCTGAGACCGATTTATTTTGCCTTTGTTTGTTTTAGAATACTAGATATTTTTGAGGCCAGGCTACCATGGACTATTGTGCTTTCTTTATCTAATATCCTGCACAAGAAAAGCACAAACCAAAACTTTTTAAAAGGTCAGTTACAATATCTCATTTACCTAATCAGATCAATACTCAACAAAGGGACATGGGACAATGCGCTGTGCAAATGCTGTTCTGCATATGATAAACCTGTTATAAGCTGGTACTTGAGGGTCAAAGCACGCAGAGATCAACATAAAAACCTCCATTGATGTTGGTAGATCATACCCTTGGTTTCTAAGGCTTAGTGGCACATGCAGTTTTTATATTTGGTAGCAAAGAATGTTATATATATTCACCAGCAAATCATACCTGATGGTTTGGTCTGCATGAGCAATACGCGGGATCTGAATGGAAGATTAAAAAGGCTATTGGGATTTCTACTTTTTCCGTTCCTCTTTTTTAAGGTAGCATTTGTTATCAAAATTAAATTATTTGTTTTGTTTTTAATCATTTGTCTAGCAAACAATTGAAAACACAGGTCACCACTTGTCTGAGTGAATGGTCTAGAAGCCCTTTTGAAAGAAAGGGATTGTCCAACATAAATCCAACAGTATATGTAGCAAAATAAAAATTTTGCATTATTTATTTGTATTTTTTTCAGCTGGAGGTTTGTGCTTCAATATTAAGATCTGAAGATAGGAAAACTGATGCAAAGTACATACAGTATGTATTGTGTTAATCACAATCTCAAATTTGGCTCGCCATGGACTATTTTCTAAGTCTCGTTTCATTTGCAGGAGATTTTTTTATTGTGTCACAAAGGGTTATGTTCTTACTAATTATTAGTAGTATCTCTGATTTGATGGATTAATAAAGAATAGGTTGCCAGAGTCTCTTTATTCCTTTAGTAATCTGTGTAACTTTTCCTGCTATAGTCCATGATAGTCCAGTGTGGTAACTGTGTATTTAGTCTTTGATTCTTCCATCACGTAGCCCAAGAATATAAGTATTGCAAGTTACCACAAATTTCATGATACATTTTTAAATATTGAAGTATGCTACTAAGCTGAATTGATCATGGGTCTCTGTAGCTGCTTTTGTGAAAGGTACTAAGTTTATTTTATTTAAAGTCAGTCTGGAAGAAGGTATATCAAACTTTCTGGACTCAATATCGATGATGTGATTATGTGTGTTATATTTCTTGTGATTCTGGAGAACTGGACCTACTGACTCACTTGATCCCTTCCAAACCCATGTTTCTAAGAGAAGCAAATTTCTGACATGGTAGGAACGGGAATGGTGATTTGGGATTTTCTCATTGGATCTGGTACCAGGCCGTTGCTTCAAATGATTGTAAAGGCCAC
Source organism: Patagioenas fasciata (assembly GCF_037038585.1). NCBI lineage: Eukaryota > Metazoa > Chordata > Aves > Columbiformes > Columbidae > Patagioenas > Patagioenas fasciata. The sequence continues at coordinate 28,554,022 of NC_092526.1, read as the reverse complement.
TGTAAGGGCAGAGGTGTTGACTTTCAGACACAACATCGTTAACTTGTGGTCATTAGAAAAATCCCATGATACTTTTTGAAAAAGTAGAGTAGTTAACCTTGGTGGCTTGGCCAGACTCCAGGTTTTGTAATTGCATCCTGCCTAACTAAAATTGCATTGCACACATTCAATTGGATGGGGTATTCTTCACCTTTTACCCTGAGCTGCTGAGTAGTTCTGTTCAGCATTTTCTGTATTTCAACCCAGAAGTGTCTTCATTCAGCATTATTTGTTTTGAATGATAGTTCACAAAATGCTTTGAAATCCTCCTGGCTGAAAGTTGCTGTCTACTACAAATGTAAATTTTCTTTGTTGCCAACTGTAAAATCATACAGGATTTGACATCAAAAGATCTATGCCTTGCACCATTACAATTCAGCTTGAATTGCTCCTGAAAATCCAGGCAGAGTGTGCATTAAACACAGCCATTCTCTGCAGGGGTGCCAGCGAGACAGCGCATATCTCCCAAAGCCAAGCAGCTCAGATAATCTCCCTATGGATCAATAGTACGTCCTTCAGGGACACCAATACTCCGAGGCAGTCTGGGAATTAGCTACGCACGCAGTGTGCGAATACTGTGCTGGTAATGGTGGTGGGAGCACCAAGAGACCATGGCCATGCTTGAAATACTGCCAGAGGTTAAAATTCATCACCCTGGCAGGTGACTGGTTTGTCTGAAATGTAACTTTTGTAGTCAGCCAAGGGAAGCCTTTGCTTGTTTGCACTGAAACCTGTCAGGGGACTGTGGAGTGGACTGTGATCTAAATATAGTGGTGATTGTTTTCTTAGCAAATCTTACATTTTTTTGACAGAAGTCTTCCATCCGTGCATCAAAGCAAGTGCACTTCAAGGGGCTTTATCTGTGTAGATAAGGCTATGTGATACAGGAATTAGGAAAGGAATAAAGCAGGAATTAGTGCTAAATCCACAGTAATATTCTGCTGTGAGATACTTCGACCTGCAGTTCTTTTCAAGTTGTACTGTGGGCGCTGCGGGCTAGCTGTATGTGCTTGTAATGAAACAACAAGGAAAGTTTCAGGTTTCTCCTGAGGACAAAATCACCTCTTTATTGTTCTCCCCATAATATCTACCCCAAGAGTCAAAACCTGCCCATGACCCTGGAAAAGAGAATTCAAGGGTGAATATGAAAGAAGAAAGAAAAGATCAGCCTAGGGAGAAGGGAAATAAAGACAAAGCTTTGTGCTTTGCCCAAGTGTAAATTAAGGATTATTTTCCCTTTAGATAATTCTCTGTACTGCTCTTTGATGTTCTTTCTGGTGAGACGTGGGCAGACTGCACCAGCACAAGCAATGTTACTCTTGGGATGGCTTTTTGGCATCTGTGGCTTGATCCAAGGCTGACCAAAGGCAGTGAGCTCGCTGTGGTCTTCAGGGAGTCTGAGAGTAAAAAGCTCGAGCACTCTGATGGTGTTTTTGTTCTGCCCGTCTCTTCAGAGGACTGATGTTTAAGAACACCTTTAATCCAAAAAAGTCTGAGAGTTTTCAGACTTCCATGTGCTCAGATGAGGGAAGTTTTCTCCTGCGAGCCTGTGGCCCCTCTTCATAGACACGTCACCTGTTTGGTGGTTGATGTGTCCAAGCAGCGTGTCTTTCTGTAGGATTTATGTGGAGCTCAGCAGGTCTGCTGCCTGGAGAAGGGATGCCAGCATTTTTCAGGCCGTGCCCTCTCCTGTCTTGCAGGGCGTTGCCCATTGCCACTCAACAGGCAGCATTATATTATCTAAGGCACAACTTATAAACATCTTTAGAGAACTGTCGAGTGTAACAACCACAGCCCAAGGAGCAAGGATAACGATGGCTTTACAGGGAATGTGAGGCTAATCGGAGACCCTTGGCACAGAGGGTATTTTTGGAGTGCCTTGCCCTGACAGTCTGCCCGCAGCCTCCATTACAGCAGTTTTTGGGAGCAAGGAGACCTTACTCCATCCGTCATGCTGCTTTCTGGTGAGAGTGGAGCAGGCGGGGAGAGGGAAATACATCAGCAGTTGAAAAAACAAGCAGCCGACCTCTTCAGTCTTCTGCCAGCACGGCTGCAAATCTGATTTTGGATCATGTTCCAATCTGTGCAGTGGCAGCTGGCTTTCATTCACCCATAGCCAGACCCCCTTCCTGAAGGCAATAACTTTCCTTCTCTACCCAAGGAAACACGGTACCCACCCTTCTTCACTTCTACAAATAGTTCAAATTGATCTTACAAGGTTTATTTACTCAGCTATATGCCTAGATTCATGAAATGCTGAAGTCTACAAAATGAATCATGGGCAGAGGTGAAGTTTTTTGTTGTTGTTTTGTTTGTTTGTTTGTTTTTGTTCGGGTTTTTGTTTCATGTTTTGTTTGTTTGCTTGCTTATCTTTGGTTTTGATATCATAATTAACTCTTGCTCTCGGCCCTCTTAATAGCTACTTGTATTCAGAGGATGCAAAACTGCTACCCAGACAGTGTAGCTACAGTAGGCTTGGTTGTGTTTTCTGTAATTTTATCAAATTGGTGGAAGTTTCCTGGATTGTCTTAGAGATGCAGAATTCCTAGAAGTATGAACTTTATAGTTGCACTTAGTAAGTTAGTAGTTTTAACAAGTGAACATCTGTGGTCCTGTTGAGGAGGGGCAACACACAAATCTTGGTGTAGCTAGCATTGTTCATCCAAAACCTGATGATGGAGGCTCTGGTATTTTGTCCTTTCTTATACAGCACTTTCTGTGTGCTCTGGCAGCATAGGCCAATTTTCTAGTAATCTACACACCCACCTATTTTTCTCCAGCTGTACCTGGGAAGATAAGTTTGCATTAGGCCTTACAGAACATGCCGCTCTCCTGAAAAGAGCTCTTCCATCCCTAATGAAATTGTGTGGTGTTGCCATAGTGATTCCTTCCTGCCGGTCTGTAAAACATCTACCCTGTTTCATCACCACAAGCCTGATCTTCTGCAGAGCCTTCTGCTCCACACTGTGATGCTGATCTTCAAGAGGAACGGTGGTGAGAGCATTAGCCTGGACTTTTGCAAAGTTGAGTTTGAAGTCTTACTTCCAAAGGCTGTGTTGAGTGTGACCGTCTCCTGTCACTGTATAAAGATGGTAGATGGTGCTTAATCTGAGCCCCTGCTCTTAATATCTGCAAAGTGAGAAAATCCAGGCATCTAGCTCCAGGAAGAAGACAAGTGCCCTCAGCCTGGGTGGTGGGAGCACAAAGCACGGCAGTGCCCGCGCAGTGGGCAACCTCACATCGCCTCCCTGTTTCGGTCCCTTCATGTGAAATGTGGACAATGATTCTCTCCTCTCCAGGAGATGTTCCATGTGGGTAGATACAAATATTTAAGATGTCCAGTGGAACCATACAGCTACGAGATGTGTTGCGACAGAAAGCTAGGAAGTAAAAAGGCAACTAAGAGCCAGTGAGACACCATGAACAGCCATCAAAACCATCCTCCGTCCCTTTGCCACGCCTTCAGCATTCAGCTGCCACTGTTCTCCTGTGCAAAACCACCTCTTTCCTCTAGAACTCACCTGGCTGGCTCTGGTGGTTGTTGTGCAATAGCATGAAAGCATTTTCTGCACCCCTTATCCTGTTCTGTGAAGACAGGGTACAAAATTGCTATGAGTTACAAGTGTACTTAAGAGGTCTGAAAAAATAGATCTGCAACAAATACTGTGTTCTGAGTAATTTGTGGAGCTTGCAGTTTGCTCCTTCCATCTAATGCCAAAGTAAGAGGCAAGAATGATGTTTAAAATTTGTGGAAGCAATGAAGGAGGGAGCTGTAGTGTCACGAGGCCCATTCAGGAGTGCGGGACCGGTTTGTGATGGGCTTGCTGGAGAGCGCGGGCAGGCGGGGAGACTGGCGGCTGCTCAGCCACAGTGGCACGAAAAATGGGAATATCCAGTGAACAGCACACTGAAACATTATATAGGTGCTGGGGAATGTCTACTGGTGTTCGGCCAGTTGTAAAAGATAAATAAGAAATGGAACAATATGACCAAAGGCACCCTGGGAATAAATCACTGAACTCTGGTCATATCTCTGGGGCCTCAAGCCGAACTAGTGCAAAGAAAGAATGGGGATAGGCTGCAAGAAATTAAATGGCTGGTAGAGGGGCCTGTAATAATTTTTCCATTTGTTAATGTTGCCTTTGATGTGGTTTAGAGCTCAGCTGGTTGGAATATTTAGATCCATCCAATAGAATACTGGTAACAAGAGGGAAAATTAGCTCCCAAGGACACGGTGTTCATGGCCTAGCAAGGATATTTGCAGCTGATACCCTATTTCCCTGAAAATAAGGTAGGATCTTATTTGTTTTTTGCTTCAAAAGGTGCTTGATTTTTACATGTATAGCTGCATGGACGGTATTTAAATTGACCTTTTTTTATGAACTGTAGCTAGGGCTTATTTTTGGATTAGGGCTTATATTTTAAGCATCCTCAAAAATCCTGAAAAAAAATCATGCTATGGCTTATTTTGGGGGTAGGTCTTTTTTCTGGAGGAAACAGGGTATAATAGCATTTTTCAACTGCTTAATGCCCTTGTTGGCTTTTAAGGTTTCTGAACCAAATGTTAGAGAAGTAAGGATAAAGCAGGTGCACTGTTTTACCTTGGCAATGGTGAAAGAAAAGAAATTATTCAGGATGGCATTTACTCAGATGCTTAGTTTTTCCACTGTTTTACAAGGATCAGAAATAACATTATTCAAAGCAAAAGTTATAGTACTACTGGGCAAGTAGTAATATATTTTAGCATCAGATCCTGCATTTGAATAGAGGTTGATTCAGAGCAAGAATAACTTATTTCGAACCTGTCAGAGAGGCAGGGACGATCAGTAGGTATAGATGGGGCTGTACAAAATGGGGAGAAGATGGGTATTTGTCACACAGGCACACATGATCCAAAGCTGAGATTAAGCTTTCTGATACTGCATAATTCTGTTAATCTATTTACATTGTAAATAAAAGTAACCATTAAAAAACCTTATGTTTCCAGAGGGAAAATAGATGCTCTGTAAAGGTTAATATCCTGAATGAAGTCTAAATGTGGACTTTTGTTTGTAAATATATTTTGTAAAGGGCAAGAAGAAAATGAGTAAGAAGAAAAAATTAGAAGCTGATAGAAAAAAATAACGCCGTTTTTTTAATTTGTTCTAAATAATGTTAGTGTGGTAGAATAGCTTTATGGATGTTTTTCCTTTGATCAGATGCAAATCCAAGAACAAAATGGAATCCACTTAAGTAGGATATGCATATATGTCTTACAGGTCACATACTGCAGGGAGTATTTTAGTGAACCTGACCACAAGACCCTAGACACTACTTCCGATAGCAGAGAGTGTCTAATGCACACTGTTCTGGAGGGTAATTACCAGGAAATGCAGAGAAATCAATCATGCTTGATGCACTGAGCAATTATAATTTAACCCCTGAAAAGTCTTTTACTGTTCAGGTTATGCAAAGTGTGTGAATTACATTTTAGCACAGAAATATTGTTAGGAAAACAGCAGCGTTAACAAAGCAGAGAGGCACAGTGTAAGACCATGCAGCTGCTTAGGTGTTAGGGAGGTGCTCCCCATAAAACAAACTGATTTTTTGGAGATATGAAATAAGAAAGAAATAGCACTATGGAAATTCGCAAGTTGGGAGGAGGTCTCTGAGAAGAACCATTCCCCACATGCAGACTCAAACCCTACAGGGACAGGCATTTTGCTTCTGTTAGCCTGAACCCTGAGGTGGGAAATGGCGAAGAAGTGAGGCCATCCAGGCAAGAAGGTGGGATGTGATGAAAATACACTACAGGGTTTTGGATATGCTGGTGGGGACTTGGATCTCCTTGTGGGCTTAGCTCCTGGAAAGGGCCCATCTTGTTGGCAGAGTTGAGTCATCCGTTCTTCAGCCAGTTCATCCACCAAGTGTCAGGGTGCTGGAGGTTCCTGTTCCTCTGAAGTACTTTTATTGAAACTAGCACAACACATGGCTGTGTTTGCCCTGCTTGCTTCGTTAGCTCTTTGATTAAACTACCTGTGATGATAGGGCTGAAAGAGAATTTCTGTTTTCATTAATAAAGCAGTAACACGGAGCTTGGGCAGAGTGTCTGGTAGACAGTGTTTGTGTGGTGCAGCTGAGGTCTTCTCAGGTGGCCTCCTGCTGCCCACCAGCCCTCTCCTGACTTCTGCAGCCGTCCATGGCATGCTGTTGATGCTCTCTCCAAAACGTTGGAGAGCAGGGGAAGAGTTCTACTTTACTGTCTGAAAATTTCGTGCATCCACAGTTATCTTAGAAACAGATAGTCAGCTTTGCTTTGCGAGGCCAGGAGTTTGTGGCCTGTCTGGTTCCCAAGCAGTGATGCAAAAACCTGTGCTGTCCTCCCTGAATGGGTCCCCCATGAGCATTCAGACTGAAAAGAAACTTGAAAGCATAAATCAGAAGTGGTAGTTGTTCCTGTTTTGTTTGGCCAACATGATCGGAGTATCAGAGCCGATGGCAGGCAGGGACTGACAGCACCCCCAGGGTTTTATCTGAAATCCCGGGATGAGCAATCTGACACAGATGACAAGTTTTGTTAAGCTGAAAGAAGCTTTTTCAGAGGGTGGGTGGGAGATTTGGGTGGGTTTGATTAATCACCTCTGTGTGGAAGGCCGCAGCTGGGGAGGAAGACACATTCCCTGCTGCTCTAAACGAAGCTGGAATGAACTGTGCCTGTTCACTGATATCCCCTCGTCACTTTCTACTATCTGCACCTCAAACAGTGGTATTTAACCAACATTCCGCATTCCTTTTTTCCCCTTCTTTTTATTTTTCTTCTATTCTTGTTCTTTGAAGTTTGTTTTTCTGAGGCCAGCAGGAGCTCACTTAGCACCACCCCCCGCTCCCGAATGCAAAATTAGGAGAGGATTCACAACTCCCATGGCAAGAACTCAGTGCAAGCATGTCTGCAAAGCATGCAGGTGCTGAGAAATGGGGCAGGCACAGAGCCCATGCAAGTTCTGTTAAGGGAAGAGTTGAGCCTGGTGTAGCTGCATAAACGAGATAATATACACCAGACAGTGTCTGAGCCTGTGTTTGCACTTCACCCCATCAGTCCATTAATGTGATTCCACTCACACCTAAAAGGGAAAAACAGCGTAAAAAAAAAAGATTGGAAAATAAAGCAGGCAAATGATCAGGCTACAGAGAAGATGCTTTTTTTTTTTTTTTAAGTGTATTCACAAGTTAATTCAGGTAGGAAATTATTCTGACAGGTAGAGAGTAAAGTGTACTCCTGTGGGCTATTTGTGCTTTATTTAGGGCTTAAATGAAGCGCAAAAGCTCAGAAAAGACAGAAAATCCTTCAATGTGGAAGACAATCCTCTGGAGGTGAAATACAGCTAATCCAACAACACCTTCCCCCTCGACTTTCGCAATTGCTGCCCAAGAGCCGTGCGAGGGGTCGGCAGCCCCTGTTAATCCCAGCACAGGGTCAGAAAGCCAGTTTCTCCAGCACCTCTCTCCTGGTGTAAATGGGGACTTTTAAGCTTTGGGGATGCCAGTCTCCCAGAGAGTATAAACACCCTTTGGAGACACACACAGTTGTTTTATAAACCATGCGTTGGGTTCTAAGCAAAGGCAGGCACCCAACCGAAATTCTGGCAGCCCCAGAGCACTGGCAGAGAGCTTTTTAATGTGTGTTCTTTTCCCCTCAAATGAGTAGTCCTGTGTTCTTCCTATGGATAAAACACAGACACAAGCTATGCACCTTGCACTTACATTTTAATGTGGAAATATTATTGCAGAGTCTGAGGTAATTACCCAGTTGTTCCTTTTACGGCATGTAATTACAACAAAATACTACGGGGATGGTTTATAGCAACTCAGTGTAAAATAAGGTATGTGAAAGCAGTGGTTAGGTGACGTTTACGCTTCTTCCCCTCTGAATAGGCTTTTGCTAAGAAACATACCCACATCTACCTTCCATTTCTTTGCCTAAGCAATTTTCATGGTGAAAAATTTTCATACTGAAACCAAATTTACACAGTACTTTGAGCAAGAACAACACTGCACCTTCTATTGCAAATACTTAAGATGTGATAACGTTAAGGCTTTTCCCCGCCACACTGGGTCTACGTCCTGTTTTTTATGTCTCTGTGTATGTAGACGTGGGGTTGCATTGCTTAGCTATGTTTACATTGCTTGTTTACACTTATGGGATCTGGCTGCCTTCTGCATGATTTTGTTGTTGATTTTTTTTTTTTGTTCAGATCCCCTCTTCCCATGTTTAGGGGTAAGACACAAGGGGTTTACTCTCTGCTGAAATAGCATCCATACCATCTGTATGCATTCTATATACATTTGTGCATACGGATTTCCTGCATCAGGGTGAGTTCAGGTAGTCAACCTGATGCTCCACTGCTTTTTCAGGGATTAGACTTTCTTGTTTCTTATCTCTGCTCTATGTACTCAACCAGACATAAAGGGTTTAATGTGATTGTTAGTAGAGGTAATGGAGAGAGTCCCATTGATTAGAACAGGACCTGAATCAGATCCTTCATTTTTCTTGGCTGTCACATGGCACACATTTATTATTCTGGTCTTTCTTTCTTTTTTTTTTTTTTTTTTTCAGCAGAATTCACTGCAGACATTTTTTCCATCAGTTTCTAAGAGTTTTTGGAAGGAGAAGTTTCATTTTAAAAAGAGCTTTGCTGCAATTTATTCAGCTCACTGTTACCTGACACCAGTTGTGCCCTCTTTCTCTAAGAGGGTTAAAGAGGTTGAGTTCCCCCGATGCTAAGTAGAGAGAAAACCTCAAGGTGATCAGGAACGGTGCATGTAATATTCTTAATTGTTCTGTGCATCATTAAAATGTCCATGCATTTCATGCACTTCTGGCTGAAAATTGCCCATTCAGCTTTAACAGCTAATTACAAGAGTGACCGGGCATTCACATGGCACACACATGCTTATTGGACATTACAGATGGATCTGTCCGGACCTCTGATTCACCATTTTATGTTTCCTTTCTGAAAGGCTACGTTATCCCTGTGCAAATGAACTGTAATTCTGAGCAGGAGCAACCCCCCAGGTTCTGTCTACATAGAGATGGGCTGAGTGATAACACTGGAAACGCAGCGCTGACCGCACTGGGAAACGCAGTGCGTTACTCGTATTTCTGTATTAACGTAGATTTTGCAACCCATTGAACAATTTTTTTTGGAAAATGTTTTGCCTTTAAAAGAGACCTATGCCTTTTTCTCTAAAAGGTATTTTATTGTAATGGGACAAAAAGCTTGATCAACTGGAACAGATATTTCCAAACCACCATGTCTGAAAAAACCCTTTTCTCCTGAGGGAGGAAGAAGACACGGTTGGCTCCTCTACCTCTTCAGGATCAGAAGAAAAGCTGAAATCTTGTCCACAAGGTGTAACCAAATCCCCCAAACTTGAAGGAGTCAGGAGCTTTTAGAGATTATGCAAAAATATATACTAGCGTCATACATGGGTAGACATCACACATCCAGCTGATGTCAAGGTGTTTTGATTACATTACCAAAAATACCCCATGATTTCACTGGGAATTTATACAAGTAAAGACTGAGTCTGCATAGTGTAGAGCCCAGCCATTGCCTAACCTGCAGAAAAAGGGATGAAGCACGATTCTGTGATACAGTCGTAGACATGTTGTTATAGAAGTAGCTTCAAATGATCATCTCATCCATCCTTCTCAAGTCAGATGGGAACAACTATAGTTAGACAGTCCCTTCTGGAGATTTGCATGAACTGGTCTTAGAAGCCACTTCTGGGCACATCAGCTTCATTCCGGTGCAGCCTGTTCCAGTGCATGATAATTCTTAGATATTGGGGGAAAAAAATAATCCTAATAGCTAACTTAAATCTCCTTTGCTGCAAATTATATCAATTATTTCTTGTCTCAGAAATAGTGGATGTGGAGAACGATTGATTATCCTTCTTTTTATAGAAGCCTTTTTAACACTCCTTTTGCTATCAGATAACTGGTCTTCTCTTTTCCCAAGCAAAAAAATTCCATTCCCCTAAGTTCACCATGGAAGTTGTGTTTTCTGAACCATGTCATCCTCGTCGCTCTCCCTTCGACTCTGCCAAGGTGCCTGCCCCTTCTTAAATGCTCTGCTGGAGCATTTCTCCATGTGATACCAGGGCAGCATCAAGCAGAGTGGGTTAAGAATGTCTTACAAACATATCAAAATGGGGCAGGGGAAAAAAATAGATAACAGACTAGCCAAAATGTTGTGGGTTTTTTTTTTTTCAGGCCCAGGATAAAATTGGGAGTGAAGTTTCTTCTACGTTACACTTTTTTTTTTTTTTTCTGCCAGTTGTCCCGTTTCAGCCTTTCCTGTCCCCAGGAGGCTTGTAGTGACAACTTCTATTGTATTAAAACAGTCTGATCCTAGTTAATCAATGAGCAAGGCTCTCGGTCTCTAGTAGGCTACATGTCTGCGTTTCCTCCTATAAATCCTTCGCACTTTTTCTGTTTTGGTGCTTATCAACTCAATTAATAAAACTTCAGAGAAAATTGCTTACCCTCTCTGTCAAAGGACAGCATCTTGCATCTTCCAGTATCTTGTGGGTCTGAGTTTCTCCTAGATAATTGTTCTTTCTATGGCTTGGATTTCAGTCTAAAAAAGTGTTAACCTGATATTTATTCAGCACTGGCAGCAATAGACCATTCATAGGATTTTATGTCCTGAGGGTAAACAGCTCGTTCCCTTCATTGTTCATTAAAAATAAATACAGTCTGCGCCCTTTGTCTGTTTCCTTAAAATGAAAAAACAAACAACCCTTTGCTGTATTACCCACCAGCGCAAACATTTCATTACTTATTGCTTAATTGCTGTTTCATACTTGACATAAAAGATGTAAAAATAGGATGTGACTACTAGAGGAATAATTATTAGTGGGGAACAGGACAAAAAGACCCAAAACATCAGCAGTCGCAGAAATGCTATTTCTCACCCGTCGGTGTTTGGTATCATTAGCCACTATAGCAAAGCCTCTCAGCTGGCGTGGTGAACCCTCGCACCACGAAACACTTGTAATCGCTCCTCTGTGGCACCACGCCATGGAGAGATACCATTTTCTCACTCATTTCTATTGTTCTGAAATGAGATCTACGGTTGGCAGACACGACCTCTTGAAAGGAGCTCCATGCTCGATCATCCTCATTGTATTTAACTGGGGTTTATAGTGTCCACTTGAGTCTACTGACACAGTAGGGGAGGAAATGGAGAATTAATCTTCTATCACATTCCCTTCTGTAGAGAAATTTCCTAATTAAACATAGCAGAAAATTACTTTAAAAGTAACAGGAGGAGGGGAAAAAAAAAATCCTTCCTCTATTGTAGGCATGGGCAATATTAATTGAAAAATTTTAATTTATTCATGCAAATCTTCTAACTGCATCTCATGTCTGCAGTGATTTCCCGAAGTTGGAACTAGCTTTGCCCCCAACGAGGACTTGTGTTAGGAAAACAGAAGAACACACTATAATTACTGTTTTGCTTCTGCTTGGTTTGCTTCAGCTTTTCCGTTTGTATTTCCAAAGTTGAGAAAAATCCCTTGATAATTGCCTCTTCTCTAAGATCTTTTCACTGTGGCAGTTGTCACACACACTGAGAATTTTCCATTTTAATATTCTGGTCTATTAGCTGCTAAGAGCACAGATAAGATAACAAGAAATGAAAGTCCCCTTTTTAAGCATTTTTGTTTTGAAAATGACAACTTTAAATGTATTACTCTATTTAGGAAGAAAAATCTGAGTGGATGGCATGATGGGTAATGATATGTAAATGACCATTCATGTGTGAAAATCAGGGCCACAGTTGAATGTATTAAGCAATGACTGATATAATCATTATTTTGGATTTTGCATCTGAAGAGGAGGGGGATTGCATACATTGAGTGAATTGCATATTTAAAGAAAACATTAATGTGTGTGCAGAATAAAGAACGTTTTCAACATTTTTGTGTTAAGTATCCTAGTGGTATGCTGTTTGGACTTAAATAAGGTCAATGTGTTGGGATTTATGTTTTTCGTGTTATCTCTGGCTCCCACTTTGGCCGCTCCTCCCTCTCCCTGTTTGTGCAGGGGTGCCAGGTTTGTAATGTCAACTCTTTTCAGCTCTCTGTAATGCTTTTATCTACAGAAAGCTGCCTACAGCTCGCATTGCGGGGAGTGCAGGGAAAGCCAGTCACTGGCATTTTAAATAATATGTAAAAGTTCATCATCGCTGTGATCCCTTTGTCACTCTTTACACTTAAATGCACAGGGAAATTAATGCTGCAGGTCTGGTGGAGCCCATTGTGGGATGACACTGGTCCCTGTCACCTCCCATCACAGCTGTGACCAGGGTCATCCCTTAACCAGCAGTTTATCTTTGAAGGGTCGGAGTGGCGGCCGCGGGGTTTGAGTCTGTGGTGCTGGGATCGTAGGTGGGGAAGGTGATGGGCAGCACGTAGGCATCAAAACCTCATACAGATGCTCCATCATCCCCCAGCCCACGCGTTGGGGTGCTTATGCCAAGAAAGGTTGGACCAGATAGAATCACAGAACAGTTTGGGTTAGAAGGGACAGTCAAAGCTCATCCAGTCCAACCCCTGCCGTGAACAGCGACATCTTCACCCAGACCAGGTTGCTCAGAGCTCAGCCTGACCTTGGATGATGATCTTTGGTGGTCCCTTCCAACCTTGTAGTGATTCTGTAATTCTGCTGTTGACATGACAGACGGGGAAGCGGGATCTTAACATGGGCTCAGAGTGCAGCTGCTACTCAATCACCTCTGTAAATTGATAAAATTTGCAAGTAGATGCATGTTCGGAGTAGTGCCACCTAAGCATAAACTACAGATGCTTTATTCTGGGGACCCGGGGAAGGCTGGCTGAAGCTGACCCCAAAATATGAGGACAGTGTCCCTGGGGGTTGTTGTCTGGGAGGTGACACTATAACTCACTTCTTTGCTTCCCAGCCAGCACACTGCAGCTGTTCCGCTTTTAAAGCAGAACTGGTAGTCAAGGCTGAAATAAGAAAAGGACATGGTATCAGTAGACATGTGAGATGGTGATGTTTTCTTGTCTCATTTTGTGTTATGAATTTTAAAGAAAATTCCATTTTGGAATAGGAGAAAAATAAGCTGCTGTTATACAATACCTACATTAATGGATTCCTTCTATCAAAGGCAGAAAATAGCTGTGTTAGTAAATATAATTAATGCATCTCGAGTTTGGAGATTATGCTAAATGTCCATGATACATTCTCTGTCCCCTTTGGCAGTAGCATATGATCAATTTTGCTACTTTGTCCTTACCTAATTATTGCTGTCGCTAATGAAGGGAAGTCGAGAAAAACATGTCTTAGTAGGTTAATAAGCCATTCAGAAAATTATATTAGCATGATCAATCCTTAATGATTATGGTTTCTCTTAATATTACATCACCTGAGAGATGTTTTTTGTGGGAAATGGGAGGGGAAGAAGATATCATTTTGGAGCTATTCTCCCAGGTGTGCTTAGTTGGTTTTTGGAGAGAAAAGCAGTCAAACTTTGGCTCAGGAGTTCTGAGTGCTCTTGCAGATGTTGATTTACCTAGCAGCGCTGGTTTATTTTATTGTCCAAGCATCTGGAAGGGCAGCAAGTACGGGAGGTTTTCTACCTTCCCTCTTTCCATGGATGTATTTAATATTGACTTTCACTTGAGCTGATCGTGTGCAGATTCTGTGTTGCTTTTTGCAAGTTTTTGTGAATAAACTGGCAGTCTCGGATCAATCTGAGCAGCTTCAAACTGGCTTTTCCCCCTTCCTCTCTCTATGATGTTGCACCTTCATTTGCAATTTCATATCTGCTTTAGTATGTGTCAGGATTTCTTTTGTTCGGTTGTTTTTTGTCTCATTGAGGCTTCTTCAAGTACCTGTGTATGCCAGTACTGTGGCATACCCAGGACGTGTTTGTTTTGATGAAAGCATTTATCTTAGAGCATGTCCAAGACATTAAAATGAATAGCAGAGGGCAATGATCCTCGAACACCAGACTTTTTTTTTTTTAATTATTTTTATTTAAAGATTTTCCCCAAATTAGGCTGAATCACAATCCTCCCTTTTAATTTGTTAATTACACTTCTGCAATGGTAATGCAATCAGTGAATATAGCTAAAGTGTTTGTGTGTGGGAATCAATATTAATGAGAAGGAGCATATTTATTTGCAAAGCATAATATGTATTAGCTATTTCCTTTGCATCCATCTACCAGTATAAGGCAGCTCTAAACTGGACCCACCTAAGCCATGCCTGGGACTCCAGTTTATTTGCTTCCTGTATTCCTTTCTACACCTTCCATACGTGGCAGCTGTGGTACCTTGGCCAGAGCAAAAAGCCAGGGCTGTCACAGCCTGCCTGCCCTGAATGACTTCGCAGGTGACAAAACTCTTGAGCGAGCTCATAAAGGTTAATCACGACTAAGTGAGAATGAAATCTGGCATTTTCCTGCTGGGCTTCCAATTTTCTGTATATGCAGTGTATTGAAGCTAAGTGAGATTAAATGTTTAAACCTTTCATGCCATATGGCTCCCCCTATATCATAAACACATCTGTAAAATTATACTCAGAGGGGCAACATTGTACTGGTGTAAATGGATTGAAATCCACTCTTCTCTGCTGCTCGTCTCAAGGCCGAGTTTGATGGATCACGCTCAACCTGTTTGTCTTGTTAGTGGAGGTCTGGGAGATTTTTCCCTACACAATCACATAAATTCTGGGTGATAGCACAAAAATAGATCCCTGGTTTATCCACAGACCTGGCCCATGGAGGCTCCTTCTCCTAAATCTTTGCCACCTTTCCAGGAGCGACTGTGCTACTCCTGAACTCCCTTGCCTTTCTGCTCAGGCTGTCGGCAGTGCCACCAGGATTTGTCATGGGTTTTGTACTATGGACACAACTATTCTACTGCATAAACCAAAGAGTACAATAAGCCAGTAATGATGCTGTTCATGCAGTATCTCAACTTCCCACTAATAATGGATATTAAAAAAAGAAAAAAAAAAAATCGACTTTTTTTTTTTTTTCCCCCCATTTGTCCTGAAAGGTCGTCTTATTACTGGAATTTCCATGCAATTAAGTGATGCAGTGGTTTTTTGCTTACTGAAGAACAGGATTATATAAAAGATAGGATCTATGTTGTGTAAATATTTTATCTCCTCCTGCAGGACCTAAAAACTTTGCAGTCTCCCTCATCTTACCTTCTAGCAAGTTCCTGAGGTGCCTGCACCTCCTGTGCACCCTGAGCATCCAGCTCTCGGTTACACATGTGTGTAACCTGAATTAGCACCACAGAAAGGAGTATAACCTGGGGGGGGGGGTGGGGCAGAAAACAGAGTGAGAGAAGAAAACTGCACTCCTCTTGTTGAATTCAGTGAAAGGTAGATACAAGTAATTTTTACAGTAGAGTCACTTTACACCACTCTGATTATGTAAATGGGACATAAAGCAAATTGGACTTTCGCTGGCTCTGACACTCCCTTCCATTGCCGGAGTGATTTACGGAAGCCTTAGTGTAAATTAGAACCAGGACCAGTGTCTGCGCTCTGCACTTTAGGATTTAAAACCAGTCATTTCCCAAGATAATTGTGGTGCAGTCAAGACTAGGAGAAGCTTCCTAAAATTGGTTAATACCCAGATTTGGGTTTCTTCAGTGGCTTAAATGGAGTGGTGTATTATCTTCTCTATAGTCTGCCTGAAAGATAGATTCGATGTCTGCGAGCAAAGACATGAAATTGCTATAGGCTTCCACTCTTATAGCCTGCCACCTATTTGATTTATGTGATAAGTGATCTCAGATGACCCTCCAAGGCACTGAACCATTAGAGAGTTATGCTGCACAGAGATAAGAAATCTTCAGAGATACCTAAATCTTCTTTTACCACTGGGAGTTTCATCTGTTCTGGAATAAAGAACATTTTTATGTATGATGTTGCTATCTTGCTAGCCATACTAATATTCAAAAGGATACACAGACTTAAATCAATAGCAAAGTGACAAAGACCTTAAAACTGAAGTAGTCACCAAGTGGATGCTAGACAGTTCTTTCAGGTTTTATCTTTGTTCCTTTCATTCTGTTCCTTGAAAGATGAGTACCTGTAAGCGTTCACATTCCAGTCGTCTGTTAATCTCTCCACCAGGTAGGAAGCTGGCAAAAACACCCTTTCAGTGCAGAAAGCCCTGGAAAGTCACATAGCCCATTTGGGACTTCCCTACTGTATGCCTTGTAAAACCACGGATTGGATCCTTACTTATTGTTATCACTGAATTTGGTGATCCAAGTTCCTCTCTGCCCAGAGTGAATAAAAGCGCTAGGACCTCAGGTGGGATGTTAATTCTTGACAGAGGTCAGGGAAAGCACAGACGGGTAATTTCTGTGGTTTACATCCAACTGTAGCATCTTCCCCTGCAGAGGAAGGTGCTGCCGACTCGTATTCCTCCATCTGAACCTCTGACAATAAGAAAAATTTTACGATATTGAGTACTTTCCTGGACTGCAGCTGGGGCTTCATGATCCCTGTGGCCAGGCAAGCCAGCCTGAGGGAGGAATCAGCCACCATTGTTTTTTCTTTCTCCTTGATCCTGAAAAATCTCTGGTCCTTGCAATTAGGACTACAGTAATCTCCGTCCAGGCCCTTTAATAATGGCCTTGATTGGTGACCCGTCGCGCTGCATCCATCGGGCTATAGGCATGTCCACTTGGTGGTTTTGTTTGTACTGTTGGGCATATTGAAATACAAGAGAGGAGGGACTGATGACACAAAAGCTTTGGCAGCATCACAGGCATGTTTTTGCAGCAAAGCTGTATCTATTCCTTGAAAAATCCTCCTTCAAGGAAGTGATTTCTCTTTAAAATTAAATTAACGCAAGGCAGAGACGAATAGTCCCCATGTGCTATTTGGCTTTTTACTCAAAGCTGTTTATGAGGGGAAGCTCTTGGCAAAATTAAATGAACCTCTTTTTCCTCAAGCTGGCAAATACTATCGGTGCTGGTCATCGTACACCTTCATAAATCTGCGATGTTGGCATCCCACACACACCAGGCAAACATCAAATTTTGTAGGGGGACTGCACAAGGGTGCAATAATCACAGCTGTTTCATGTCAGCATTCAGAAAGCTTACAATGGAGTTTTATTCAATGAGCCGTTCCTTTTGAAATGCCATTAGAGATATTTGCTGGGAGAAACTGGCCTCGACTAATCGTATTTAATTTTTTATCTAATGCACTGTGGGAACACCAGGGATATGCGTGAGACGGAAACAAGCAAATGGTGTTTATTTAGAGCAAATGAACTTTGAGTAAGAACTGAATCTGTTCCCTCCTGGCCATGGTTGGAGGACTACAGGCAAGTCCCTGTAGAGGTCTGTGGGGTGTCATGTCCTGACTTTAGAGCTGGGTGCTCTTAGAGACCTTCAGGAGAGAAGTGCCATCTGATAGATGCAGAGGAGCATGTTCCTGTGAAACCATTCCCATCCCATCCACTTTTAGCCACAAGGTTCAGAGGGCGTGAAGGCTCCCCAGCTCACCAGGGGAGGCCTCCAAGCCTGGATGACAGCTCGAGAAGGCTTTGAAGACTTCTAAGACGTTAAACTGTGCGAAGCAAGAAGTCCATGTCCCTCCTCATGGCAGTAGAACCTCATCTGCAAGGCTGCCGGAGCTGCCCCACATGAAAAATTATGGGTGGTGGGAAAAGGCAAGAAGCCACAAGAGAATAGGAAGGAAGGTGTGACAGAAAGCAATACAGGAGGTAAAAAATAAAGCCGGAACTAGAGAGAGCAGCAGCGCTTAGTAATAATGTGAAATGATTTTCATGGTAGTTATTTACTGAACGCAGGGCACTTCCCAGATGCTGTTTTCTTGCGCTCATTAGCCTGTATCCAGGGCAGAATCGGAGCCTTCCGCACAAGGGTCTTGCATAAGAGTGAGCTGTTTCAGAAGCACTTCTTTCCTGTCCAACATAAACTCAGCATTGCACAGGGCTGAAAAATTACATGCCAGCCCTACAAAAATAATTCGTTTTTAAAAATTATAAACTTGATAGATTCTGGTATTTATTATACTCACAAGCTTTTTCTCCACAGCCCTAAGGCTTAGACATACCTTTTAAAGCAAATATATATGGAAACTAAGATCCTTACGCATTGAAATAATCCACCAGCTGTGATTTAAAGAAAAAAATGTAACCTGAGAGTCACAGTAGAAATATGAGAGCTGGAAAACACTGCAAATTGAGTCTGGCATCAAAGCAGTGCCAGGCTGTATCTACATGGTCTTTAGCGAGAAGATAAGAGCACATTTTATCAGCAATCTGAGCTGGCTGGGTACATCTAGTTCCTCTCTGAAAACCCTGTTAAGTATTTGCATCATGCTGAAGTCATCCCGTTAACCTTTTCCAGGACAGGCTGGCAATGCAGAGGTACCTGAGATAGGACATGTAGTGATATAAATACTGGGAAAGGTTGTTTTGGTTCCTGGGCTCAGGTATGGCACAACCCTGACACTGTTGAAAGAACCTGCCCATCGATAGACAAATGGTGGCTTCGAGGACTTGATCTTGGAGAAAGTTGGTGTGAAGGAGCATATTTCATGTCTCCTTAAGAAGTTCTGAGTGCTATCCTAAGCTGGGTAGAGACACTGTTTTCTTGTGCAATAAGTAATTTCCCCAACGTGTTTGCATGTGTGAGGGAGAGTAATTCTGTATTTATCGAGATGGAGCCACAGCAGGAGTAAAGCAGAAAAAGACATGTCAGAGTTGGGATTTATTACCAATACAGTAGTGCCATTTTCTTTTCATTTTGACCATAATGCCGTCCTGAGCCTCTGCCAGACTTCAAGAGCAGAGTCATTCATGAGTTGACCCCCTGCTTCACACCCTTCGTTTTTCTCTCTTTGCACGTTTTGACTGAGCTAATGCTTTCAGGGAAAAAAATAAAAAAGACTTATTGATTAGAATGAAGTGGCTTGCAGCATCTGGGCTTTTATTGGTTGAGTTTGTGAGGTGTTTTTAGCCATTTGATAGAGGTGCAGGTAGCGTTTGTTCTAACACATTTAGTGAATTCTGCTGGCTTCTCTGCCTGGGTCTCTCAGAGCTTTCTCACTTTGTCTGTTCCCCTTGTCATCGTCCCAGAGCAGTCCTGGTAGGACTGAAGCATCTGGCCAGATCACCTCAGCTGCTCTGAAGAGTATTCTTCTCCTCCACATTTTAATTTGCACCTTGTCTTCCACAAAAAAAAAAAAAAAATTGCCATCAACCCTTATCTCCACATGATTTTTGTTGTTACCTAGATTTTATAGCTAAAAACAAGTGGATATCCTGTTAGGATGAAGTAGGGCAAGCTTTGTTTCATCTTCTTCGAAAATGGCCCACCACAAGAAGTCAGAATTGGGGATAGCGATGAGCATGCATCCGATGACAACAATCAAAGGAAAACTTCAGAATACAAAAAACAATCAGAAGAAATCTTTATAACCATATTTCTGTACACTCAAGTCTGTGATGATGATGTTTTATGCTGTTCCTTTGTTGGGTTCTGCGGTATAGTTAAAATATATCGAATGAGGATTATGAGGATAGTGCTAGTGATGCTACAAAGCCACATGAAAACTGAACTGAGGCTCTCTAGAGTTTTTCCTGTTGCCTTCAGAGGCGTGTTAGTGAAGAGAGGTTGAGAGATGTGTGTTTAGCTGGTGTCGCCACCTAATTCTTTCTCCCTCATGGCTCACCAGCTCCTCTTTCCACTTCTGTTTACACCTCACAGTATGGTCCATCAGGTGAGGTATGTGCAAGTCACTTGGGAAATAGGTGACACTTTGTACCTACTGAAGAGTCTTGACTCAGAGATTGAAGTGCAAAGAGAAAGTAGAGCTGTCTGCACCTGGGGGCACAGTTTGGGGCTTTTAGATTTCTCCTAATATTACAGGAGATAAGCACAGAATCAGACCAATCTGATGATACTTTCAGTCTGTTTTTTCAGCTTTGAAAACAAAGTGAAATATCTCCAAAATGGTTTCTCTCTTGTGGGACTTGCAAGCAATACAGATATTCTTGAAATCACAACTATCTGATCTGAGTGCGGTGAGAACACCAGAAAAGGACCAAATGATTAAAACAGGAGCTGTTGTGGTTACCACAGTCCATTGATTCTGTAAATTGTGTGTGTGGTGCCTTCCCAGCTGAAGAATTTATATTGCCTGGGAGATTGAGATAGTCTCCAAAGTGACTTTCAGATAATGTTAGTGACCTTCTAACCCGTGTTAGCACATTTCCTTCAACTCTGGAAGTTGCTAATCTTGCTAATACAAATAGCAACCTGCAGCTTAACATTTCTCGGTTGTGTGAGTCATAAGCGGTGGGTTTCAGCAATTAGCCTCCCTGGAGCCCTACAATGTTCATACAGGGTCTTGGTGTTAAACATCAATAGTATGAGAACTACATAACATACATGAGAAAAAGATAATCCTACTCCTTTTATTTTTAGAAGAGGAATCTGGAAACTAGATTGTTTTTACTAACTCTTTTTTTTTCAGTCGAGGTACGAAAGCAAGTGCAAATCAGCAAGCGCAGAGAGATAAAAAAAAAGTCACCTTAGAAAATGAGCATCCACTAGTCCTTAAGCTAAAAGGCAGCCAGAAATATTGGGAAAATAACTCTTTCTAGGATGCCCAGATTTATCAAAGCACTTATCTACACAGCATGGAGAAAGCAAGCCCCTGCATGGGTCAGTCTGGGGTATGTAGGTTTGTGTAAGGGAGAAAAAACACATCTTAAGGAAATGTAAGGAATAATTTGTCTGTGGTTACTGACAGCAGAAGAAGAGAGAGATAAACAGCTGTCTTTTTTAATCAAAACCGCTGCGTGCTCAGACATTTAATGACAATGTGCACATTGATTATGGAGCGCTGGGTGCAGAGCTTCTTCGGAAAAATATGAAGGAGTGAACTATTATTTTGTAGTAGAAATTAAGAACTGCATTGTGCCTTAATGTGGATGTTCCTCTCTAAATCACTTAGTTCTCTTCAGAATGCTCGATCTTGCAAATGCCTCCATTTAATGAGTTAAGTAGTTGTTTTATTCAGCTTGTGATGTGGAACTGTGTGTAGTCCCTGGTCAAACCACATATGCTGGACAGTTGTAAATAGAAATATTACAAGGAGAAAAAACAATAGGGTGGATGGTTTTAATTAAAAGGAAATATAAGGAAAGTGATTTGCAGAATAAGGAAAAAAATATAGCTCTTTTCCATAAAATTATGTTTTCACTTTCCTGAACTAGGGCAATTGTTAAATTCCTGGTGAGGAGTGTTCAGCTGTCATAAGTAGTCTTCTGCCCAGAGGTCCCATTGTACTTTATATACAGCCATTCATTACAGCTCCCAAAGTATCTGCCCAATATTCTGTTTCCCCTTCACAGATGGTGAAACTGTGGCACAGCAAAGCAGCATGACTTGATAAATCCAGATCATGTGTCCTGTCTAATATCTTAAACACTGGAAATTCCCAGCCAAGATTTGCTGACAAAGTTATCTCCTTGGGAAAAAAGATTTCTGGGTTTAAAATATAGATGAAACTCAGTGAAAGAGCCAGGCCTGGGTGCAGCTGCAGAGAGTTTGGGAGGAGCTGTATGGCAACCTGAGCCTCCCGGTGCTGTTTGGTCAGGATCACACACGCGGCACATGGAGGTGCTAATGGTGTGAGGAAGTGGCCCTTGAACACTCCGTCCACCTTTGTATGGTCGCTCTTATAAAATAAGTGCCTGAAGAGTTCCTCAGTCATTTAAGGAAACAGAAAAGCCACAGCTCAGACCCTCCCCACAAGACCCGACAATGCAGAACAGAAATCCAGATGATGATTTTTGAGTTTCCCCTTTGGGTTTTTTTTGTGCATAAGCTTTGTGGATATAAAGGTGAACAAAGTTCCGCAAATAGGGTGAACGCCTCAGAATGCTAATCGTAGTTGTTTTGGTTTTGTTTGTTTTGTTTTCATTTTAATATAGTCTAGATTCAAGCAAGACTGAGATAAGAAATTGCTTTGGCGTAGCTCATACCTGAACATAACAACTCTGACTATATTAGGCCTCAGGAAAAAGCTTCTGAGACAAACCATCTACCTTAGGTATTTCTGTGGTCCATATCACTGTGGTATATAACCATATCATGATCTTTAATAAACTCATCTCCATATTCTTTGTTGATAGAAAGTCACATTACTCCCATGTTACACAGTGGGAAGCAGGACAGAGGTTAAATAATTTGTCCAGAGTAAGAAAGCAGGCATTGGGTTACACTTTTAGGGGCAAAAGCCGTTTTTCCTCCAACAGCGTTGTGAAAGCTTAGGACTCTTCTTTCTGGTGTAAATAACAAAAGCAGCATGTTTAAAGTCGGAGCACTCCAACCCAAGAACCTTCAGTAACACCCAGATTCATGGGGTCTTGTGCAGCAGATGCACGACATCAGGCTGAGGCCGTGTCCCATCAGAGTGTCACTGGGGCTCCCCACATGCTTCAGTATGTCCACCAGCCTTGGTAGGCCGGACCCAACTGTGCAGTAAAGCCTGCACCAGAGTCCTGACTCTGGATGAAAGGATGACACTTCAGAGGCTGGTTAGGCAGATGACATTGGGTTGGCTTAATTATTCTGTATCCAGCAAAAAGGATATCTTTAGGTACTGTGTCTTGCTAGAAGGCAGCACCTTTTGAAAGATATGAAAAGGTGCTTATATGCTTTAGTATAAATGTAGATGGTGTTACTTTTAGATATTTTAACAAACCCTCTTCTTGGTGCCTACCTTAGTCGTCTCTTCCTGTACTCAGCCATCAACAGTTTTTCACAGTCCTCTTACACCTGTATTTTTATTTTCCCCTCAGTCCCTTCATGTTTTTGACTTAAGGGCCACTTACAAACCTCACACAACTGCAGACGAGGGTGTTGACTTTCTAGGGTTTCAAATTTAACCTATGCTGGAGATCATCCCCTCCTCTGGACAGCACTAAATCTTTCCTGCCAGAGGTAACTAGTCCTTGGAGCCCATAGCTGTACATCTGAAAAGAAAAATGTTTTGCCTTTGGAATGGATTAGATTGCACCACACAGCAGGTAATTTCAAAACATTTTCAAGGAAAACATCCCTTTGGGTCTGTCACAAGGTCAGCACTGGCAAAGGACACAAGGCAGAGTGTGATGCTGTCAATGCACCTCCAGGATTCCCGAGTAGTGAGGCTGTGGGACATACAACGTGCCTGGGCTGCAGCTTGAAGGGCTCATTGTTTAATTGGAAAAAGAAGAGGAAGGGTCTTTCTCCCTTTTAACTCCATAATTCAGGGGATTTATCACACACCAACATGGAAAACTAAAGGAGGGGAGATTCAGGCAAGACATGAGCAAGAAATTTTTGCCCCTGAGGGTGGTGAGACCCAGGTCCAGGTTGCCCAGAGAGGTGGTGGATGAACCATCCCTGGAGACATCCCAGGCCAGGCTGGACGGGGCTCTGAGCAACCTGGTCTGGGTGAAGATGTCCCTGCTCATGGCAGGGGTGGCACTGGATGAGCTTGGAAGGTCCCTTCAACCCAGTCTGTTTGATAATTCCCTGTGTTGGCCCATGCAGAAGCCCTGTCTGTTGGCCAGGCATCAGCTTGGTGAGCAGCGCGTTCAGCAGACGTGGTGAATCAATTTTTCTAGAGAGAGAGAAGTGCTTTGCTACGGTGCTGTCTTTACTAATGTATATTCTTCTGCTTTCCATCAAACAGTCAATGAAGGCTCAGGTGAAACCAATCAAAAAGAGACATCGACCTGTGACATTTGCCAGTTTGGGGCAGAGTGTGACGAAGATGCAGAGGATGTTTGGTATGGTAATTTGGTCTACTCTTCTATTTTAATGAATGTTTTATTATTTAAAGTACCGTGGTTTAGAAAGCATTAAAAATATTAGATACTCAATTTTCTGCACCCAGAGATTCATCACATAGTGATTGAGGTGGTTATTGCTCTGAAAAAAAAAAACATATGAAACAGTCTGGTTTATAATTTTGGAACATGCACAATTTAGACAAAGTCTAGAAACACAGTTATCCATTTTGTTGCCGTTATAACTTATGTTATTCCATCTGGGGTTTTATAGCTTTGTACTTTGTTAAAAATGGAGTTGGGAAAAACAATTGACCTAAAGCTTTTCCGGTTAGAAAGTATCATTAGTATTATCATCATGTTAAATCATGTGTGACATTAGAAATGCTGGGAAAGCTGTCTTGGTTTTTCCTAGTTGCTGGAGATGAAGGACCTAACTCGCAAGTGAAATAATGAAATAATTAGCGTACATTTAGACATTTTCTCAATTGAAATAGTTTTATTTTTTAAAAGAAATTTTGAAAGTATTCTATATTATTATTATGATTTTAAACCTTAACCACATAAACTGAAGGGAAATAATTCTGTCTACTCAGATTTTTTTTGTCATTATGCCTAGAAACTATGTGAACATATAGTAAGTCAATTTTAAGCTAATTTTGTTTTGATTTTGAAACAACCAATAGATAAAATAGCTGCTATTTAGAGCTGTACTTCTAACACTGCCTTAATGCCAAGCCTCATATTTCTATCTAAGTAATTAATACAAATTTAGAGAAACAACAACATATGGTGCAAACATTAGAGCAGTTATCTGGATGATGCTCCTGAAGCTATGGGCTGTTGGTAGCTAAAGGATGGACACAGAGACTGGGCAGTGAGGTGTCACTACAGCAATATTGCCCAAACTTGAACTTGGATGGTAGGAATGGGGGAAAAAAAGTCAATGAAGGAAGGAAGGAAGGAATGAAAATGATAATTGATTCCAGCATTGGGCAACTGTCCTCATCTAGGAAAGGCATCCATGCACTGGTCAAGTATGAAATTACAAATATTTCTTCTGTTCAGTGAAGCAACTTAGGAGTATGGTCATGTGTTTGTGCTTGTTTTGGCCTTGCCAGGCTTTTAATAACCTGTGGTCCTTGTCTTTAAAAACCACCAAGTAAACAAACCACAGAGGCCTTACTCTGGCTCCAGTCATCAAAAGAACTTGTGATGTTGAAAAACAGGAGCAAGGTGCATCATGGTCATAGGTTTGTAATAACATAATGAGATTTGTGTGGAAGAAATTGCTTGATTTTGATTTTGCTTAAGGAAATTAGCCCAGGTGCCAGGATTTTCATTGTCTCCTTGACCAGCTGTCCTTGAGAGTTTTGGTGGTGCAGTATAGCAAAAAAAACATGGTAAAATTAATATATCAAAATTCACAGTCTAGTGCTCGTGTTTTCATAATTAAGTGCACTTCCAAATTGGAAGGCAGGAGAAGAGAGGGGCAAGGAATAAAATTAGCTACAAGATAACATTATTAATCATAAGCACTGAGTAGCGGTGTTGATTTTTTTTTTCCAGAAATAGCTCGATAAAATTGCCTGATCCAACTTACCCCAGTAATGTTCCCACTGCAGCTTTTTCACTATCTAATTCCTCCCTTTGAAACAACTTGACTTACCCAAAGCAGCATACAGACTGCGGGAGCTGAAGGTCTCAATCGTTATTGACAGGCGGTCTTTCTGTCGGGGAAGATGCAGGGAAGGGCATTTACTGAGAAGATGCCACCAGCCAAACTGTTAAAAGGCAGGAAAGCAGATTTCCAACCACAAGTACAAAACCCGTGTAAAGCCTGTTAAAGGTCTCCTTTGAAGTATACAACTTCACATGCCATAACAGAGCCCTGTTTTCCTGTCCCTGCCCCCTGATTAGTCTTGGTTAAATGTCTTTCTAAAAAATGAGCCTTCTGGGTGTTAGCTCTTTGTTATTCTGATTTCTAGAATAAAAGAGGACTATGTATGGGGCGCATAGATCCTTCTTTCAAATGTACGTTAATTGAATTCCCATGTTTGGCACCAGATAGACATATTTCCCCACTCTCCCTGCCAAGATCTGGTGTGCAGAAAATGTCCTTAGATTAAGTGGGAAAAGAAATTTCAGCTTATTATTTGATTGTTGTTTTTTTTCTGAGGATCAAATTTCGAATGTAAGTAGGGCTCCTTTAGCTACCTCACCTGACCAATGAGCTTTGTAAAATCTAAATGGGGTCAGTGGGTCCTTGCGGCCCCAGAACCTGTGGTCAGAGGGTGACACTGGTATTGTCCCCTATCAGTCAGCAACGGTTTGAGGCTGTGGGGTCAGTGCCTGATCCATCCCAGGTAAGAGGGATGCGAGCTGGTAGCAGAGCCAGAGCACAGAGAGCTGGAGATACAAGGCTGGCTGCTTGCCTAATATTTCTAGGGTGCCAGAGCAGATCAGAGAAGAGAGCACAGGTGTGATGGCAGATGTGGTTGGGCTGCTGATGATTTAAAGCGACAATTAACATTATTCTGCATTGCCACAGTTTTATTCTGCAGTCCCTTATCTCTGGTTTAAGTCTTTTTTTTTTTTTTGGTCATTCATTGCCAGTTGTCACTCATCTAAATTGTGCTATTGTACAGTATTGCCATTATTTTTAAATCTCTTTTATTTGCGTAAAACCAGTCTATTAATGGCTGGACTCCTAGGGTTCTGATGGGGGTTTGGCACATAGAAAACTACTTGAAGGGGTAAGATATGTGTTTGAACATTCTCTGGAAAGTACAAAGAAAAAGCAGAAAAGAACACACTGTAATAACAGGTTTTCTGCAACATGGTAAAGCACATATGTATATTATCCTATTCTGTAGTCTAATATCACAAGAGTGAATGCAATTTGGCATTCCATTAGTGAATCTCTTTCTCTAGGTTAAAAACAAAGACTGTTCAGTTGAAAGTCTTTAACATCTTGCTTCTTTAATATGTGAAAGCTTCTTGTCACTAAGAGGATCGTGCATTACTGGCATTATTCCCACCTTTAATGCATTTTGCACCAGTGGGCTTCATGAATATTTAAAGCAGGGCAGTGGCTATGCTCTTTAGCGCTGGATTGCAATCTATTGGTAAATCAGACATTTGGTGTTGCTTACTTTGGGTTTTATTTTCTGAGCTGGCTAAGGAATAATTGATTTTGTAAGGCAGGGCTACTCAACATAGCACTCTGAGAGATAGACTTAAAAGGAAATGAAGAATGAAGCGTAACATTCTGAACCATGGTGTATTTCTAAGATCTTCGAAAAAGCATCTATGAAATACTCGCTGTATATAAATAGTACTCAATAAACTGAGTGCCTACTGATCTACTAAAGTGGCTTAGTGTCAGTGCAGAACAACGTCAGAAACCTGGGTTCCCATATTAATCTCCTCCTTATGGGCCACTGAGGAAATAAGAGCACCCTCTACCCTGGGCAAGCCATGATTTGGATGGATGCTGGGCAGTGATTTCAGAGGCCCGTGATGAGTCCAAATAAGTGGAAGGAGATAAATAATAGGAAAAACCCTTCTGCTGAATTTGCTGTTGGAAAACTCTGGGAAGAGAGGACAGGAGTATTTTCTTAATACAAGATTAAAGCCTACAAACCTCTGACTTGTAGAGTTAATCAAAATCAAAATGATGAATTGGAGTTAAATATGCATGCTTTGCCTTTGAATTTTGATATCAGCAGGTCAGCCAGCAGCAGTCTCGCAATGCAGGATTGCCCAGAACAAGATGAGGAGGCCATCTCCTCAGATTGTTCCTCTGCCTTCCTCTTCCTTCCTCTTGGAGGTTGCAGGTGGAGGAGAGAGGCAGGAAGTGCCTGACCTGGAATGGGCCACTCAAGAGTTTGCACCAGTGATAAAAAAAGGGCATAAATATCCCTGTTGCGTCCCACACACCCCAAGCACTCCTTCTTGGCTTGGGCGTAGGGGTTTGTGCTCTGGTGTAGTTACTATGCTTGTGGTAGGCAACTTTCCTCCCTCCTTGTGAGCCTGGTTCATGCTGGAGTGACCTTTTCCATTTCTCTCAAGTGGACATGGATCCCAAGTGGGCAGGTTCAGCTAAGGAGAAGATGCTGAAGCCATTCTGTGGGAGCACTGTGTCCCTGATGTGATTATGAGGAGAAGCTTCTTGATTGTGAGGGTGCCAGAGCCCTGGAACAAGCTGCCCAGAGAGGTTGTGGAGTCTCCTCCTCTGGAGACATTCAGGACCCGCCTGGACACATTCCTATGTGATCTGCTCTGGTGAACCTGCTTTAGCAGGTGGGTTGGACTGGGTGATCTCCAGAGGTCACTTCCAACCCCAACCATTCTGTGATGGTCCAAAGCTGGGAGCTTGGAGGAAGACATCTGGGTTGGAATGAAGGATCTCAACATATTCGGTGTGTAGGTCAGTGGATGAAGGAATGAGCACCGGGCTCAGTTGTTGTGCAGCTGGGTGGTGTTCCCAAGTGAGGTGGTGACATTGCGCCGTAATTACAGCAGGTCCCTTGAATCCTGCAGTACTTTCCGCATGGCTGGGACAATAAACTCCACATCCCCAGAGCAGACAGTCACACAGACACATAAAACATGTTAAGATGATGAACCATTTCTGTCCTTTATTTCTTATATTCCTGCTAATCACTGATATGTCTACTTGGGGTAAATGTTCCTATAAGGCAAGTGAACAGTCTGCAACACTTTAGGATGGCGAAACTGCATTCTCATGCAAATAAGTGGCACTGTACATGGGAGATATTTGTGCAAATCATGCAGCTGCCATCAGCAGCAACCCCTGCAATCAATATTGCTCTAGCAATCAATATTTATCTTTATTATGGTATAGAAAGAAAACATATAAAAGAAAGTAATGATTTTGCAGGCTTCTCAATCCACACAGCAATTAGGTCAGTCAGCTTTGGGTCCCTTCCCCCTTCAACCAGTTGCTTTCAACCAGAGTATCTGCAAACAAGATGCTGTACTACGATGAAGTACTAAAAGGTAGTTTGAAAGCTCACACACGTTACATGGGTATTGGCTGCTTCGTGTTCAGCCATGTATGTAATAACTATGTGTGACCTACTTGTTCCAGATGCAGAAACAATGAGCTGTTTTAACATCTGAAATGTCCTGTGCATTATACAGTAGATATATTGCTGTTTCCTTTTAGAGAAAAAGTAGATTTTCCTTCATGGCTACATATAACACATGGACTTGTGGTTCAAATAAACATAGAAATGGAATCATACAGTTTAAAAAAACAACCCTGCAAAGACTTAAATTTCTGCTTAACTTGAGATCATACCTAAGGCACAAAGTGAAGCTGCTGCTGCATAAATCTTCACGTGGAACTTAGTAGTCATGTCTAATAACAGTTCAGGCATGGGATTACAAAGGAAAGTCAAGGGACTGCAGGGCGCAATCTCTGCATCGCATAACAGTGGACAAGTGGCTTACACCCTCCTACGGCCATGCCGCTTACCTTAGTCGCAGCCTAATAACAGAACACTTTCCAGTGTCTGCCCAGAAATTAGCCCAGTTAACTGTAAACGTTTCATTTGGTGCATGTTCTGTGGTTAAAAGATTTTGAAATGAAAGGAAAGCAGCTGACTTCTAGTTGTAACCATTGAGACACCTTGTTGAGATAACTGTAGAGATCCTATGCAGTGGGCTAAGAGTCAGCAACACTGTAAAAAACGTAGCCCAAGCAACAAGATTTGAACTGGAAATTGGTCAGGGAAGGATTTGCAATGAAAGACAAACATTAGAAAAAGTGAGATGACACCTACGTGTTCATACATGACATTTTAATTATTAAACCTGCTCAGAGGAAAGGCCAGGCTGGTGACCTTCACAGGAGGCTGGTCAGCCAGATCTGCTGCCTGGAGCGTAAGTGCTGAACAGAAAACCTGGACATGGCCCTTCATTTGGGCTGTGGAAAGAAATGCCATGTGAACTGGCACAAAAGCAGGAAAAGGAGCAAAATACCGAATTGTAACTTGGCTTGTTCACAGGACAAACAAGAAGAAAGCTTCAGCAGTTCCAGCTTAGGTCAGAGCTTCAGGCTTACTTGCAGCCACTGTCTAGACATCATCTAAGAGTTGGAAAACAAGGTCCCCAGGTGAGCATTGCATGAACACCACAATTCCCATCAGGTTTCTCACTGGTGAGCTACCAAGCTATTGTAGGACTCAACTTAAAACTGGCCCAGATGAAGAACTGACTTTGTGCCCAACCATGTCCAGAGAAAGATCCCCACTGGCTTCTAAAAGACATTAAATCAATCCAAAAATACGTGTTTTTTCTCTTTCTCAGTAAGGAGTCTGCAGAAAGAGTGAGGGAAGAGATAGGAACAAGGAGTTAGCTTTATGTTCAGAGAATGTTTCTGTATGAGCAACTTATAATCTAGTCTTTTTGAGGAGTATGAAGCAGGAATGAGCACGTTGTATTTCTAAACTGAATGCGCTGCTAGAAAGTGCTTGGCTAGAAAGTTAATGCTTGGAAAAATGATGGCTTGTTTGGCCATCTGGTGAAATCGTTGTGCTCTACATATATTCTATTTGGTTTTAGTTAAAACCAGCCATTTTTCCCAGTCAGGTAGGTTTCAAAAAATTGCCTTACCATCTTTGCATCCTTCATCCTGTGCCAAGATAGCCTATATAATGTTGAAGTGAGAGTGGTTCTCAACTCCCTTCAGATGGTGGTTTGGAGAATTTGACCTTTTCATCCGTTGAGTCAACGCAATCCTTCAGAGGCTTCCGTTCGTTTGACAAACTCTTGCCTTTCCATATTTGCAGGATTTATTTTATTAATAACATTCTAAAAAAAAAAATGTTTTAACGTAAGCCAAGATTGTGTGGAGTTACTTATACTTCATCGTGTTTTATTACCAATACACTTTGGAACACTCTGGTAAATAATTCAGCCTACACAAAGAAATTGGCTATATTTTCTCTATACATCGAGGAAATCTGTCATGTAAACTGTATTTCACATCTCTAAATGTTCTCAGACAAATGCAGCCCCACATTGTGTTCCATTTGTACCACTCACCCAAGGAAGTCTTTGAGGGACCCTATGTGACACATACATCTCTTATCCAAAAACTACAATCCCTAATGTTTGGGTTTGTAATAAAAAAAAGATCTTTTGCAATTACAGCAAAACTCGCCGTGTGTCCAGGGGATAATACCCTACACAGTCGTAAAGCTTACAGGCTTTTTTTCCTCGTGATCCTCTTTTCAGATGCTGAGCCAAATTTTCTTTTCAGTTTCAGAAGGTGAACTTCCAGCTTATGGAAGTCAGTAAAAGTTATTCCACTGACTTCAGGGAAACAAAAGTTCTCTCCTGGTGTCATAACCATGGAGTAACTTCTTGGTAGCCAGTGAAGCTTTTTGCTGGCAAACAGGAGAACAGGCTCTGTCAGAGTGTAAATGTGCTGTCATTTACAGACTGCAAAGCAATAACTTTCAAATTGTGATGATAAAAGCAGAATTTGGCTTACCGACTGCTTCAGTTGCCTCAGAGGAAATATTAATTTGTGAAAAGCCAAAAATAACTTCTGAGATTTTGGGGGGCTTTTCTTGTTGCTGTGCTCTTGTAGGAGCAAGATACAAATTATTCTGAAATTTAAGGGGAGGAAAGCTTGTCAGACATGTAGAGCTGTCACTTGTCTTAACATTAGTCTGTCAGCACTGGAGTTGGGAAAAAAAAAAAGGCAATAATTTTAAAAGGTGTGACACAAAATAGCCGAATTTTCCTGTTAGGTTTCCATGGCCAAGATGCCAACCCGTATGTTTGGCATGTGGTGTGTGGTCAGGAGGCATAGAGGGATGGGTGGGCATGGCAGAGAAGGCTGGAGGGATGGACCAGGAAAGGAAGGAGGGGGTTTTGGGGACAGACCTGAGGGGTTTTGTGGACAGCCTGTACCTGGTTCGGAGGCTGAAATGCTCCTCCCAGTGCAGAGCAGATGAATTCAATATTTATAAGGCAGGAGCAGCTGGAGGCCACGTTGGGGTGGCAGCTGGGCTGGCATTGAGGTGATGTGGCCGTGGACGGTGCTAACGCCGATCTGCACGTTCCGAGAGCACACGTGCATGGCTGGGCATTGTGTGAAACACCAGCAGTATCCCTCTCTATTTCCAGCAATTTTCTATGCGCAGATCAATGTATGCACATGACAGTATGGTAGAGAGCAACCATTTTATGCATCCAGTTTTGCAGTTTTCAGTCCTAGGTAGGAAAATGTAGCAGCCTTCTGAGCGCACACACACCTTTATTTGCATTTGAAGGGATGGTTTTGGCAGTCTGATTTGTGCTCTTGCTGTAACACGGGGTGTTGTAAAGATCATTCCTGGCTCCTGATGTGCCATGGGAGGAACCCAAAAGGATCCTTTTTGGTTTTGCAAGGTGGCAAAGCCACTGCTGGGCTCTATAT
The DNA here is from genome assembly GCF_037038585.1 of Patagioenas fasciata. Classification (NCBI taxonomy): domain Eukaryota; kingdom Metazoa; phylum Chordata; class Aves; order Columbiformes; family Columbidae; genus Patagioenas; species Patagioenas fasciata. Next base: position 28,521,655 of record NC_092526.1, on the reverse strand, counting down.
CCCCATGGCTGGGAGAGCCTGGGCTCTCCAGGCTGTACGAGTGCACGTAAGGGATAATATGACAACGCACATCAAATATTAATGTGCATTGACACATAATCGTCTGTGTATATCAGGGCATTACAGCATGAAAGAGCAAGTGCAGAGACCTTGGAGAGCAAAATGCTTTTGGACCTTTTATTTCAGTTTTCTTTCCTCTTTTCCGTTATTTAAAAATAAGCTTTTCTCCCTCCATGGCCCCCTGTTTAACCAAAGTCATACCTTAGCAGTAAACCGAGCAGTGCCTTCATGACGGCCTATTTAGTCGCAATAAAAAGACGATTGGCCTAATGTGCAATCAAGAAAGGAGTGACATTTATTGCTTGGGTTTTATGATGCTGTGAACCGAGCAAGATTTGGAGCCTTACAGTGCCTTCAGGGGGCAGGAGATCACCAGCAATGAATTGTATTTATACCTTTTCCAATTTCCTACTAGCATTTTAGCAATAAATAGGCTGTGTTGTTACTGAATTTTATGTAATATGTTTATGAAAGCAGGAATGCAACTTTGTAGCTCAGAATTACATGTGTTGGCTAAGTAGATCAGCAGAGAGAATAACTATGTAAAGCACTGGGAGAGCACTTTCCAATTTATTATCAAATGTCTTAATAGAATGCTTCATCTCTTCCATCCCACTTTATGTTAACTGTTAAATTAAAACTGCATCCATTGCCGAAGGTCGGAGGCTCCTTCACACAACCATGGTGGAACATCAAGGACACAATTTGTTCACATACCGAATCCATTAAAAATATATCCCACACATTAAATACAAACCCGAGAAAAACGCAGTAGGAGTTGAGGTGCAGGGCTGACCTCGGCTGTCCCAGCCCCTGTGAGGTTGCAGGTGTCCCCTCCCCACGGTGTCCCCATTTCTTGCTCTGATCCTTTCCCACCTGCAAGTCACAGCTGAAAGCCCATGTGAAATGTGCCCACGCATACAGACTTAATTGCAGCCCATTTTGTAATGAAGCTGTCCTCTGTGGAGGAGCAGGGGTGCTCTGGGGATGCCTGTCCCCAGGGTGCAGTGCTTGTGGCATGTCCCTTTGGGGAGCTGCATCCACTGATCCCTGCCCCAGATCTGTAGAATCATAGAATCACAGAACTGTTTGATTTGGAAAGACCTTCAGAGCTCATCCAGTCCAACTGCTGCCATGAGCAGGGACATCTTCACCCAGACCAGGTTGCTCAGAGCCCCGTCCAGCCTGGCCTGGGATGTCTCCAGGGATGGGGCATCCACCACCTCTCTGGGCAGCCTGGACCAGTGGTTTATGACCATCTTGTTAGCTTGCTGGCAAGGATGTGTCCTTGAGATTACACATTTCATTCATCTGTTCATCTTCCTTTCCCTGGCAGCAGTACTTTCCCTTGGGGCTTGCTCCCAAAAGCCCCTGTGTTCAGCATGAGGCAGCATCCCCAGCCAGTAAAAATACCTAGTTTTGTACAGGAACTTTCATCTACAGACCTGAGTGCTCTGAGGAAATAAAAGGGTCCCTACTGCTCTCTCCTTCTTGCACATGCAGCAATTTACTCAGGTCCCAGGCTCATACTCACAGGCTGAGATCTCATCTCACCACCGTGCAGGATGATGTGAGGTTATCTCGCCTTATTTCTGTCTGTGCAGGAGGTGGAAGCAATGCCTGAAGGAAAGCCTGGAAGAGTATCCTCCTCAAATTTCGTTAAACAGCTAGCCTAGATTTAGTTTTGTAATTTATGGCATCTTACTGAGCAGGGCAGCCTGGCACACACAGCCCATTCAGATGGTGCTGCCTCAGGCAGGTCTCCTCAGAAGCGGGAGGGAGACAGACGTGTTTGAGGACGTAGAGCGTTTTCTGGTGAGAAGGAGTCTGATTTTGCATGAGCGGAGGGAGTCTTTACAAGGAAGAATTATTTTACCATGGTTTTCTTCTCACTGGTTTAAGGAAAGTCACTCCTAAGCCTTGCCTTCCCCACTGACAGTGGATATCTCACATACTGCATGGTTTTAGACTGGATATGAGGAAAGATTTCTTCCTGGAAAGGGTTGTCAGGCATTGGAACAGGCTGCCCAGGGCAGTGATGGAGTCACCTTCCCTGGAGGGGTTTAAAAGACTTATATATTATGTTCTTAGGGACATGGTTTAGTGTTAACATTTGGACTCGATCTTGAGGGTGTCTTCCAACCAAAGTGATTCCATGATTCTAGTGTTGGTAACAAAGGCATTACCAGACATTTGCCATTGGTCCCAGTCTCTGCCACAGCTCTTCATGAGTAGACCGAGCCTTCCTGGGTGGCAAGGTCTGCACTTGGACCTGCACCTAGACGGTGTCCTGTGGTTCCCACCAACCACTGCGATATTCCTACTGGTGAAATGCTGGGATTCAGGGGAACAATTCTCCTTATTCTGCTGCCTTCAAGATAGGAGCGAACAGTATCAGCAGTCTGAGGCACACAGAGATAAAATGTTCGTGAAGGACAGCCTGAAATGTTTACAGAGGGAAACAGTCAGCAAAGCTTTGTTTTAGCACAGACTACAGAGACGTGAAGGACACCGAGTGTAGGCAAACCATAAAAAGGCATTTATTTTATTCTATGTGCTTTAAATAAACTTCACACGTTAGATACCTGCAGACACTTGAATTGGCATATGAACAGAATTAGAATTTTCTTCTGTAAGTCACACAGGTAGCACAAGGATTTTTCCATCGCTCCTCAAACCTGGTCATCAGCCTTGTGATCCTCTGGTTTCTCTGTTTGGGTTTAAAACATCCAGTCTAGTAAAGACTGCTTTATACAGTTTAGTTCCTTTTAAATAGGAATTATATTTTAAAAAAAAATGAGATGTGTGTTTTGCCCTAAAGGTGTTAGCATCCAATTCAATGTGTGGTTGAGGGCACTAGAGGCATCAGGAAGCCAGATGTAGGTTGTATTATAATTGATGCTTTGAATTATAAGAAGGAAGCAAAGGTGAAGTTTGTGATGTTTCTGGTCAGAAACATAGTAAAGAAATTTTGAGGAAAAAAAAAAAAAAAAGAAAAAGAAGGTGAAGCCTTGAAAACTGGTGGAGCATGGGACCAGCACCTCACCGCACTGCTCCAGCTCTGGGAAGGATCCAGTGCCTGGGCAGCTCTCCTCACAGCTGCAAATGCTTTTGACATAACCTCCATGAGCCATCCTAACAAATGTGCTCTGAAAAATCCATATTTTTAAGCCTTGGTGCCCGGCAATTGCCCTAGCTGTTGGCTCTGCGCTCTAGCTAGTCTCCCAGATTGTTGCATTTGGTATGCAAGGAAGGGTAGCAATAAATATATTCACCACTTTAGTGCATTTTAACTTGACATATGTCCAGTAAACAGTATTTTGGTCTCTTGTAGTCCAAAAAAAAAAAAAAGTCACTTGATTATTCAGCGCTTCCTTCTGTTATGACGCTTTGGGGTCCTTCAAATCATTTTCATTATGCACTACATAATAATAAAAATCTCTATGCAGTATGCAGATAATTCTGTGCATGGTCTCTGTGATTTCTAATTGTTTGAATAACAGGATGCTATTGAAATGCCATGCAGAAACATTGCGTCACCCTGAGGGTATAAAGCTTTTTTTCTCCTTTTACTCCTGGTGAAGATAAACATTTGCACAGTTGAAATAGGTAAAATATCCCAGGGAAGCCACTGTGAAAAGTAGATGTGCTAAAGCCCTTAGTGCAGAAGCTGGGCTGCAAAGGACAAAAAGGAAAAATAAATTAGATAAATAAATAAATAAAAATGAATGGGAGGCACTCAAAATAAGCTATGCTTTTTCTTCTCTTGTGATCTTAAAGCAGAAGAGAAGCACTAGCAGACCCAGTAAAGAAATATTGCATGCTATTTTTGCGCTGCCATTATAAAATATGTATTGTGTATTGTTCTGCACTGCAGCTAAAGTTCTGCATCAGCCTCAAAACTACAGGAAAGTTTGTTTTGAAGGAGACACACAGCGTCTCTATTCTTTAAGCCTCTTAATGATGTTTTTAAGAGTGCGGTGATAGGATTTCAATCTCCTGGCAAGCACAGGCAGGTCGCAGGGTATGTTTCACAGAAAGTGTAAAATATTGTGTGCCTGTGTGCATTGTGAATATATTTTGTATATACTATTAAATACATATGTTGTTCAGCTGTATGCAAAACCACGCAGTAAAGCCGGGCAGTTGTGTCTCCTGGGTGGAGGCATCTTTAGGTGCTGTCCTCAAGAGACCAACACAGGGTACCTGGGCTTGACCAAGCTACAAAAAAATCTGTAGTGGATCTTTATTGAGGATGACAGGACTTTGCACTCAAATTTACCTCTGTAAAATGCACATCATAGCACCAGGTTACTGCTGCTATAGGGCTGATTGAGATGATTGTAAAGCTTCATGGTGTATTTGTAAGTAGGCTGAGGACCAGGGAAATAAGTTGGTATTTATGTGGTCCTGTTAAGACTGATGTCAAAACAGGGATGCGTGCAAGCCCCTTGCAGCAACCAGTATATTTTATTTAATCCGAGGTGATAAAACAGCACACAAACGGAATTGCTGAGCTCCTGGAGATGTACAAGCACAGGTCTGCCCAGCCTGCTTAACCTTGACAGTCCCAGCTTAGAGCTAGTTCAAGTATCTCTGCATGGCCTTGTGTTGAGACATCTTAAACATTCCCAAAGCTGCTGGGGTAAATGAACACGTCCCAACACGCAGCTGAACCATGCTACGATTTCAAATGCTGAGATGCAATGTTAAGCCTGGCTTTTATTTCCACTCACCTGCTGGTAATGTCAACAAAGAAGCCCTGTGCACCAGAAAGAAAAACCTTGCAGGAATCCAAATGATACAGAAGGCGCTTGGGACCTATTGCTGGGCTCTTTATGCAGGCGGATACTGCCAGGTTAGCTTAAAATGGGCATTTATTGGCCTACCGAGAGGGGCAGAGGGCTTGGAGAGGACCATACCGACATCCAGCCAGAAATTCTGAGTTTCTGATAATTGTTGCCTAGTCAGAACAGAGGAAGATGAGACATGTCTCTGGTGGAAATATCATAAATGTACAACAACCATATTTTTATTTATATGCTGTTTTATGGCAAAAGGGAAGGCTTTGGGCTTTTTTTTAATGCAGCAAAATGTTGTTTCATTTTTTCCTTTTTTTATTTCTGCCTGGAGAAAATATACGATGCGTTTAAAAGGATTGCAGAATGGAGCATCGCTTTTTTGTAAAATAGTGCTCACTGAGACATGGTGGGATCTCACACTTGACCAAATTACCATATGTGCTCAAATATCAGAGATCTGACTAGTAAAAATAACACTAGATTTGCATTTTCACATTTTTAGCTCTCGCTTCCCTGTCTGTGTGGTTTTATGCCTTTTTTTCTTGACTGACAATTCTCTTTGTGGCAGATTTATTGCTGTTCTGCTGTTTGGACCCTGTAATCAACTAGACACTTGGCTGAAGACGTTAGTCATTTCATTAAGTACTTTTTTGCAGATATCTCAGATGCAATTTTCTGTTGCTCTGGTTCCAAAAAGCAAATGACCCATGGCCAGCAAAGTCTGAATATGAATCTTTAATAAACAGAGGTAGTACCAACAATGCTCTCAGGTTTCCAAACTGCAGAAGGCTAATTAAAAGATGTTAAATAGGGAAGAGCTGCCATTGCCATCCCGCTCTGACAAAAATGTACCAGCATCTGTTCCCAGTAAAACCGCTCTTTTAGAAGCCTTGTCTTATTTATCCTCCTTCTTTCCCATCACAGCTACATATGAAACCTCACTAAATGCAGATATTGCATAGTCTTTTTTTAAAAATTGTTTTTCAATAATACATTGCTAAAAACAAAGACTGTATAGTTGTCTTAAGAGTAGAGATAAAGCATGGAACAGGGTTCTTTTTTATCATCGCTGTGTCACTAATGATTATACTTTATTCATGAACTAAGGAAATATAATTATAGTATTTCCCTACACTTCATGGGCAAAGAACCATTTCCTCATTTTATCGAGGTACCTCCTTAAAATGCTGTTCATCCCTCCAGTGACAGTCCTTCATGGCTATGGATCCTCTTTGGTATCATACTCTCTGCAGGCAAAGAAACTCTCTGTGCCCAGAAAATAATACCATATGTTATTTGCAGAAGAGTGGGGAGTTAGGAGCCTGTGTGCTCACTGATGTACTCACCCGTGCCTGGTTTATTGACCCTGTTAATTTTTACAGAGACTGATTGAACAGAAAGCCAAGTTGGCTGCTCCAGCTTGGCCAAGCAGCCTGGTGCAACACATTTCCATCACTGCTGGGACGCAGACCTCACTGAGATCTGGGCAGTGGGTTTTTTTCCATAGTGAAGATCTGTATGGGAAATAACTACTGGTCTTCTGTGCTCTTAGCTCCTTTGCCTGGGAAGAGGAGAAACACATTATGTGGATGGTATAGTGACAACCACTCCCAAAATTCACATGTGTTCCCCTGTGCTTGTTTAGGAACATTTATCACAGTTACTACCTTGACAGAAGCTCAGAGGCGGAAGTGCTGCGACTTGCACCCCACAAGTCAGGACTAAGTGCCCATCAGAATCTTACCTGCTCCAGGCTAAGTTCAGCTCTGCCAGCCCTCACTCTCTTGTCTTCTCCAGGGTGAGGAAGAATTTTTTTACCGTGAGGGTGGTAAAATATTAGCTGAGGTTGCCCAGAGGCCTCATCCCTGGAGACATCCCAGGCCAGGCTGGACAGGGCTCTGAGCAACCTTATCTGGGTGAAGATGTCCCTGCTCATGGCAGGGGTGGCACTGGATGAGCTTGGAAGCTCCCTTCCGATCCAAATTATTCCATGATTCTGTGATCCCCTCTTTTTTTTTTTTTTTTTACTTTTGTGATCACCAAAATAAGTGGATTGCTGAATGTTCAACTCCTCCAAGTTTTTCACCCTATGAAATGAAATGGAATAAAATAAAGCATATAAAAGAAGTGGAATTCATCAGAGACCTGGAAGAACAGACATAAGAAAGTGAGCCTTGTTTAACGATTGTTTACAGTGACAGCACAAATTTTAATCATTTAATATATAAGCCCGTTGCTTGAAAGATGTGATGGGCCTGTGGGATAGCATTCAGTATTTCTTCCTTTCTCAGGGGACCTGTGGGATATTGGCTGACATCTTAGGAACACTCCTTCCTCACAGATGCTTTTAAAGCTGATTTTCTGACTGCAAGCGTCACGTGTATTTTGTGTGTAGTCTTGGGTCCAGTTTCATCCTGTGACCCCCTAGGAGACCTCATTGACCTTCTCAAAGCTTCTTGAGCCTAAGGAAAGCTCAGTCAGCCTTTCTATTGCCAAGCTTTCTTCAGTGCTACACTTAGGCACACAGAAACCAAATAGATTTATTGATATAATTATAATCAGAAGTCATAGCCAGGGTGATAAAATTGTCAAAGGATCGAATTGCTTAAAATCAGAATCATAGAATCACTTCAGTTGGAAGAGACCTTCAGGATCATGGAGTCCAGTCATAACCTAACCTAACTCTAGCACTAAACCATTTCCCTAAGAACCTCGTCTAAACGCCTTTTAAACCCCTCCAGGGATGGTGACTCCACCACTGCCCTGGGCAGCCTGTTCCAGTGCTTCACAACCCCCTCTCTGAAGAATTTTTTCCTAATATCCAATCTGAATCTTTCCTGGTGCAACTTGAGGCCATTTCCTCTTGTCCTGTCACTTGCTACTTGGGAGAAGATTCCAACCCTCTCCATGCTACAGCCTCCTTTCAGGTAGTTGTAGGCAGCGATAAGGTCTCCCCTCAGCCTCCTTTTCTCCAGGCTGAACCCCCCAGTTCCCTCAGCCACTCGTCATCGGAGTTGTGCTCCAGGCCTCTCACCAGCTTTGTCTCCTCCTCTGCTCTCTCTCCAGTGTTTCAATGCCCTTCTTAAGATGAGGGGCCCAAAACGGGTGAGGTGGGACCTCACCAGTGCCGAGTACAGTGACACAATCACTTCTCTAGTCCTGCTGGCCACACTATTCCTGATACAAACCAGGATGCTGTTGGCCTTTTTGGCCACCTGGGCACACCGCTGGCTCATATTCAGCTGCTGTCAGTCCACACCTGCAGATCCCCCTCTGCCCGGCAGCTTTCCAGCCACTCTTCCCTGAGCCCATAGTGCTGCCTGGGATTATTGTGACCCAAGGACCTGGCACTTGGCCTTGTTAAAACTCATACAACTGGCCTCAGCTCAGCAATCCAGTCAGTCCAGATCCCTCTGTATGACCATCCTACCCTCCAGCAGCTCAACACTCCCACCCAATTTGGTGTCATCTGCAAATTTACTGAAGGTGCACTCAATCCCCTCATCCAGATCATTGATAAAGAGATTAAATAGAACTGACCCCAGTACTGGGCCCAAGGGAACACCACTCATGACTGGCTGCCACCTGGCTTTGGCTCCATTCACCACAGCTCTTTGGGCCCAGTCCTCCAGCCAGTTCTTATCCATCGCAGAGTATACCCATCCAGGCCATGAGCTGCAGCTTCTCCAGGAGAATGCTGTGGGATACGGTGTCAAAAGTTTTACTGAAGTCTAAGTAGACAACATTCACAGCCTTTCCCGCTTCTACTGGGTGGGTCACCTTGTCACAGAAGATCAGGTTGGTCAAACAGGACCTGTCTTTCATAAACCCACGGTGATGGGGCCTTAGAGGTGTGCTGAAGTGCCTGAGGGGCTGGAAAGCTTCAGGTTGGCAGCGGGATGTGTGTTTACAGCCCCGTGCAGGCAGGGGAGGATGTGGGGGGCCCTGAGACTGGTACAGCCACCAATCAAAGAGATGAGGCAGCTCTGATTTTGTCACTTGTGAAAGAAGAAGGTGCCAGGTTGCAGGTTGAATGTGAGAGGGGAAGCGTGGGTGCTTGCTTGGAGCAGGACAGGATTTCTGGGGATTAAAAGTATTGAGACAAGGCTTTCTTTGGGGTAGGGGATTCCTGTGTCCTACAGGATCTGAAATCTTGAACACCATCAGGACTATCTCCTAATGTCTGTCCTGAGGGACAGGTGGGGACATCAAAATTCAGTTCCGTTTGTTTAACAGGACACAGTCCTGCTTCTGTGTTTTATAATGCTACAAGAAGTGAAGGCGTCTTTACCTATGGCTACAGGATTTGATTCAAATGGGTTAAGTGCCATTCATTTTTTGTATTTGTTACATCACTGGTGGATGCTGTGTAAGGATGATGTGTGCTCTGTGGCTGTGTGAGCCTGGACGTGCACGTTTAGAGTAAATGCCCCACCTCTTTCTCTGTATTTTACTCCTCTGGACTTTGGGGGCATGTTTGAAATGGCAGTCTGCGTATTCCTCTAATTTAAAAAAAAAAAATGTTTGAATATACTGTCATTTTCTCTGATAAGATGAATGCTGTAAGTTAAACAGAGTCAGCAACCCAGGTACATTAATCTTCCTGATGCAATCCCACCTTTTGCATTTCCTGGCATATATTTGATGTGGACTTAATTGTGCAGCCTTAAAGCAGGATTTAAGTATAGGAGTGCAAGAATGGTAAGAAACTGCAGATGCAAGTTAGAAGCTCTCAGCCTAAAACTGTGTGAGGGATGGATGATGCATCCTTGCAGCAAAGAGATTGGGGTGGCAAGTTTTTTGTTGTGTTTTTTCACCATCTATTTAGCCAGCCCTGAAAATCAGGCTTCACATGCAAGATCCTGTAAGACTTAAGCATATATAGTGTCATCTCCAGGTTTTCCCTTTCTGCTCTCCCTCGTACATCAAACATCTAAGATCAGCACAAGTAGCACATGGTTCATGGTGCATCCTCTTAATCTCTGAAAACAGAGATCTTCCCTGAAAAGAAAGGCTGGTCTCACAATTAAGGTTTTAGTTGGTGAAAAAATCTTGGTTCTCTCCTTACTTTTACTGAAGGAGGTCAGAAAAGTAATTTTGGAACTTTGTTTTTTTGGAAGATATCAAAAGATGCAAATAAATGCCTAATGGGCTCTGAAATGGTCTTTGAAATCAGTGGGAGATAGGTCTCTGAGATTTCAGAAATCCCACACAAAGTGTTTGCATGCATCTTTAAGCATCTAAACACCTTTAAAAATATGTCTCTTAAGTGCCTAACTCTGAGCATAGGTTCCTTCATCCCCTAGGCATTTTTGAGATTGCATCCAAAGTTGCCTAGATTTCCCCTAAAGACCACCCTTGGCTTTTAATTTTCTTATTGACTTAATTTTCTCTCGACTTGAGACATAACATATATTAACCTACACTCATTTTTTGTAGCAAAATGTAGAGAAGTGAAGCTGTTTCTGAGCTGGTTTATTACAAAAAAAAAGGAGCATATGGCTGATTGTGTCCCATCTGAAATGCAAATGGTGGAGCTACGTGGAAAGAATTACTATTACTTGAGCAGTAAATGTTTCTTGATGAAGTGAGTTTGACTAAGGTGGGAAGCTGGAAATGGCTGTGGGAAGAAATGACGATGGTTAGTATTTCAGTGGAGCAGAACATTCTTATTCCGCTGATAAGGAGGTTCTTAGGAAATTGCCTGCATTTTTTTTTCTTATATTCTGTATGTTCATCAGTGTGAGGAAATTGTTACACAGGGAGCCAGACTCTTTTCTTCCACTAGTTATGAAATCATGTAATTTAATTTATAACCACAGCTTTTCACCGCTGGCCTCTTCTTCAGCTCAAGTTTTCTGTATTTTGTGAGCATTTGGGGAAAATAGACTTATCCAGTGTAAAGAAAGTCTAAAAGAAGATGAGTACTGTTTCCAATGATTTTCATGACCATGGGCATGTTTGTGGAGGCCAGAGGCCAAAGGGCATGATGGAGAAATATGACACCCCCCCACCCCCCCGTCTAGTTTCCTGTGCTCCCTCTTTTCACCAACAATTTTCTCTGGCATGGATCCCTCCACACTTCCAGTGCTCGAAGGTGTCCAGATGTCTGCTGTGAATGGGAGGTGAACTGACTTTTAAGCACTTTCCTAAATCAAGCAGCAAGGCTGGAGCCTGACATTTCCATTCCTTGACTTTCCGACAGGGAGGGCTGCGGGGTTGGCGCTGGGAGGTTCAGCACAACCAATGTGCTGGAGATAGAGCATCGCTCGCATTGCTTTGCCTTAAATGTCAGGAGGAGCCAGAAAGAGTTTAGAAAACAGCATGGGCACAATTACGTGCTCGGAAGAGCTGAAGCAGCTGCCAGGTTAGACCTCTGGCTTTGTCCCCGAGCAGAATCACATCGGTGTTGATGTGAACATTGCTGTCAGATGGCACAGTCAGGGGGACGGAAGATTAGCCTGCCTTTCCCTTGCCAATGCTCAAGGCTGTTTAACATCACTGATGATCATAAAATAGGAGAAACCTGAAGAAAGAAAGGCTGCAGCCTGCTGTTGGTGAAAGTAATTAGGCTTCTCCATCTTCTAAGCAATGGTGTGGCTTGTTGGGATCAAGATGTGTCTACATTTGAGTGTTAATTCAGATCCAGACCAGACTTTGGAAGTGAATCTCCCACTGTGCTTCAGTTCATGTCTCAGGGCAGCCCAGGAACTCTTGAACCTGCTCATTGTGGCTCTGGAGGTGCTCAGAAGTTTCCCAGGTACAGGACCACTGCTGCCCTGCCCATGCTTAGCTCTTGGCCATGGGACCCTTGTCCCCTCATGTCACTGGGTCAGGTGTGGGCACTGATCTTCCTGGGTGACACCTGAGTCAGGTTTTTTGGTTCAAATGCTCCAAAAAGTGATTGTGCTCAGAGTGACTCCTAAAATGAGCATTCCCCTGGTTTCAATACTGAGTTGTCCTGTGGTGTCCAGGAGCCGGGGAAGATGCCACCACCCTGGCACAGTCACATTGCTGGTGCCAGCCTCAGTCTTGGCAGGTGGTTTTATCTCAGTAGGGTGAGGTGAGGCTTCAGCGTCATGTCTTCTGTTATGATCAGGGTGCCTATAGGTGCCATAATTATAGTCAGAATTAAATCATAAATCAATAAAAAACCACAGTTTTGTGGTGTTACATACAATGGGCAACACCTCAGGAGAGGTCAATATTGTGGCTTCTTTAATTGCAAGGGGGCACAGCAGCTTGAATTATCTGCGTATCTGCTTGGGTCTTCCTTGATTTACAAGAAATTACAAGTGGTAATGCTGTGGCATAGTTTTCCATGTATAACAGTCCTTTTTATCTTTCCTTTTGCTTTTGCTTTTCTGCATCTCCTCTGTCTCCCAACATTTCATTTCCATCCAGAAATACAAATGACCTCTTGACAGAACGTTCCACTTTCATTCTGTTGATTTGCATTGTGCAGTCAGAAAAATACAAACACTTTTATTTCTGAGATGTATTTATGATGTCATGAGAAAACTTTCTCATATTAGACTCTTCTTTTTTCTCTTTCTTTATCATTTCAGGTGTGTGTGCAACATTGACTGTTCTCAAACCAACTTCAATCCTCTTTGTGCTTCCGATGGGAAATCTTATGATAATGCATGTCAAATCAAAGAGGCATCATGCCAGAAACAGGAGAAAATTGAAGTCATGTCTTTGGGTCGATGTCAAGGTAACTCTCATAACAAAACTCATTTCAAAGAATGCTTTCAATTTTTGTTCATGAGAAAGAAAAAAAAAAAAAGAACCAGGACTGGCTTCTTATTTGGCACTTCTTATGTTTCCATTAGACTTCTGCAATTTATATTGTAGAGCAGAGGTTGCAGTAGGTGCAGAGACCTCTGTGGTACCAATGCCAAGCAAGGCGTGATGGATGGTGCGTGTAACCCTTCCCACACCTTGCAGGATATGGGGGCTGTCCAGCCCTTCACCACTGCCAAAATCAGGCACCCAGTTTCACAGAATGACAGAATGATTGGGGTTGGAGAAACTTCTGGAGATCATCCAGTCCAACCCACCTGCTAAAGCAGCTTCACCAGAGCAGATCACACAAGAATGTGCCCATGCTGGTTTAAACGTCTCCAGAGAACGAGACTCCACAGCCTTTCTGGGCAGCCTGTTCCAGGGCTTTGGCACCCTCAAGGTAAAGAAAATTCTCCTCATATTCAGATGGAACCTCCTGTGCCCGTTCCCATCATCCTATCATTGGGCACCACTGAAAAGAGTCTGGTCCCATCCCATTGACAGCCACACTTGAGATACTTAGCAGCATAAATAATATCCCCTCTCAGCCTTCTCCTCTACAGGCTGAACAGACCCAGCTCTCTCAGTCTTTCCTCATAAGAAGGGTGCTCCAGACCCCTCACCATCTTTGTAGCTCTCCACGGGACTTTCTCCAGTAATTCCTTGTCCTTCTTAACTGGGAAGCCCAAAACTGGACACAGTTTTTGCCCGGAGCTCTGGAGCAGGACAGCAGGAGAGCCCCTCAGATATATTTTGCCACCCAGGATGGATCCTCTGTTGCTCCCTTAACTGAAGCAGCACAAAGCAATCTCAGGAGGCCACAGACATGTTCCCAAAGATGTGCTCTGCTGCTTGTTTCTCCTGTGACCTGTGCTGGGCCCACGAGCCACCAAAGGTGCCTGGAAGGACACATTGCCAGTAGCAGTTCGAGATTCTCTGTTTCTTCACAAATGCCTTCCTTCTCTGTGCCCAGCTCATGGGCTGCTACGTCACTGATAACCTTTAAGTTGACTTTAAAAATTCTATTTTCTTCTAAAATAAAAAATTAAGAAAATTTGCCTTTAAATAGTTCCCGTAAATAAAGTCTCTGCTGAGGCTCAGACTGTTAATAGCTTTTTTCCCCCCTTAGCTTCTGACCTATAAATTCTCAGTACATCCATTTACAAGGCCATACTATACAGGTGTGTTAAGCACATTCTACTTTCTTTCTATATTTTTTAAAGTTAACTACCTTACGTGGCAGTTCATTTCAGGGTACATATTAAAACTCCCCAATTACTCCAAATAGAGCAGAAATGACAACTCCTGCCTCATACTGATATATTTATCCCAGCTGCAATCTGTTATCACATATTGTTAGGGGCGGGAAAAAAAAATGTGTTCTCTTAATGGAAGATGTTTCATGTTTTGTTCCAAAAAGCCGGATCCTGCTGTTTTCACCTGGCAGGCCCAGGGGAGCATTGCAGCCAGCAGCGATGCCGGGCGTGCAAGCCAAGCTGTGTTTGCCTGGGCACAGTCTGTATCGAGTGCAGGCTCCTTAAATAATTCTGCCTATTTCTTTTCACACAGATAACACTACAACCACTACAAAATCGGAAGATGGGCATTACGCACGAACAGATTATGCAGGTACGGTTCCTATTCTGTGAGAATCGCAATTCGCAGGAAGTGCGTAAGTCTCTTTTGTCCTCCATTCGCTAAGGTGAGGTGCACTCATCTTCTGGTGTGGTTCTCTCAGTTTACTTTGAGAAAACGCCGTCTTCTCATTACTCTTTCTTTTGCTAAAAACTCTTTCTTCTTAATTGATGGTCTTCCATTTTTGTCAATGTATAGACATTCTGACCATAAAACACCTGTTCTGACAGTGAAAATTAGCAGACATGATTGAAAATTCTTGAATCAGTGCACTGGATTATGCATACCTTTGTCACAACATACAGGTTCAAGAAAGTGAAAATACAGACCATAGCACAGAACATGAAATGTTACTGTAATAGATAATATCACCTGTCGGTGTTTAACTATGAAGTTAATATGGTTCTTAAAATATTTTTTTAAAGTGATAAATGGTTTTAATTTATTATAAGCTACAATAAAATATAATCGCTGAATAGCCTTATATGGCATTTGAAATTAAAAACATGTAAATACTAGTGAGGTTTGGGAGACATTTTTTACACCCTTTGCCTGGGAGAATTGATTTAGAAATTGAATGTGTGTGTGCGTGCACGTGCATGCAAATATTCACAGCTTGCACTGAGAATTCCAACCTTTGGGAAGGTATTGTGAAAATGAGTGGGTTGATGCATTCATTGCTTCAGTTTGTGAATTTTTTGTGTGTTTTGAAAGTGTTTAGAGATAATAGGTGCAGATAGCTGGGTTTACCTGCTCACTGAATGATTTAGGTGAAATCCAGCTGATGGTTTCACAGGTCTTAAAGTTTATTATGGGGAGAGTCCTCTGACATTAGTTAATTCAGCAGGTCATCTCTTGTGAAGGCGCTTTGTGCCTGACATCCCTGTGTTAATAGAGTCCCCAGGCATTAGAAGTGATTATTCTGTTCCTACTTAAAAATAGTGCATGGTGATTAAAACTCAGAGCTATGAATAAGCAATGCCTCAGTGAGACAGAGGAGATGCGAGGTGGTGGTGGTGGCTGTGGCACGAAGCAACGAGGTTAGAAATTTCAATGGAAAGTAAACACTGGAATTAATTTCCAAAAGATCAAATGTGAGCCATGGTCCAGATATTTCCTACTGCCAAAGAACCCTTCCATGGGTGAAGTCTCTTTGCCCCAAATCCTGGATTACTCTCAGCTTTTTTTCTGGGAGGCAGCAGTTTTCTTAAAAGGCTGGAATGGTTGAGGTTGTATCATGTGGCAGGCTGCAGAAAGCACCAAGTAGGCCAAAATTATTTATTTTAAGGATGCCAGGGGAATCCTCAAAGCAAGATGAAGGCCTGCAGCCCCTTTTTATAAATGTGGTGCAGCCTATCCTGCTCTGCTGCTGGCTGGTGCTATAGCTTTAGGATGGCAGTGACCCGCATCACCTCGAGAGGAGACAGCGCATTTAACCATGAAGCAACTGAGGGAGGAAAGGCAGGTTGAGGATTAGGGAGGAGGAGATCGGAGTGATGACAAGAGAAAACCAAGTCATGGGTCATGGAGGAAAAGGGGCATGGAAAGCACCTTCAGCTCAAGTGGGAAGCAGAAAGAAAACAGGTCTTGCTTAGGAGAGAGATGATAGCTCAGCACACACTTGAGAGGTGGTAGGTAGAAGATAATTGATTGCGGCAAAGTATGCTCATAGAATCACAGGACAGTTTGGGTTGAAGGGAGCTTCCAAGCTCATCCAGTCCAACCGCTGCCGTGAGCAGGGACATCTTCACCCAGACCAGGTTGCTCAGAGCCCCATCCAGCCTGGCCTGGGATGTCTCCAGGGATGGGACAGGACTTGGGAGTCAGGCACAGAACACAGGAGGAAACTGAGTTACTGGGCAGGGATTTGGGCAGAGCTACCACACAGAGGAGTAGTAGAGACGATCTCTGAGAGGTTAGAAGAAGTGGGGGAAGAGATGGTCCAGCAAGACGTGACTGAGGCCTGTGTAGAGGAGAGAGGGCACCTACTCCTACATTTATACAGTCCTAAAATTACATTTGACCCTTTGAAGGCAACTGGAAGGCTGATGTGACCCCCAGTGAAAATGAGTTTGACACCCCTGCCCTAGGGGAAAGGGATGGTGGTATCAAAAAGCTGTAACAGCTCTAGTCTTTCGGAAATAGTTGATGAAAAGAAAGACAGAAGTACAAAACTGAGCCTCAATGAATACTGAGGCTTCAGCATTTGCCAGGCAGGAAGCTCCATGCCATCCTCATATTCTTTCAAGTGCAGAAACATTTGATGGTGGCTATTATAGGAATGTGGTATGTACTACTTTTTTCCCCACCTTCCTATCTTCTGAGAAGGGAAATGCTGCCCTGACTATGGGAAGCTTTGTGTGAATAAGCTGCAGTTCCTCGACCGTTGTGCCTCTGAAGCAATTTCCCTGAGCCTATGCCTTTCCAGAGAATACCTTTGTTCTCTACCATTTAACAGCACTAAAAATCGCCGAGACCATGAGCACTACAGGCTTTTTAAAACACTTACTTGTAAGGACTGACTTTCCCAGGGGAGAAAATAGTAGTGGGCATAATTGATGTTGTCAATTATGCTAACGCAGCAATGCCAAATGCTGTTTGCAGAGATTGCGGTAGCTGAGCAGTGTGGGATTTTCCATAAACACCCCCACATGCTCCATGTGGTATCCCAGGAAGGCAGCAGCTTTGCCAACAACCACGAGTCTCAACACCCAGCTGATTTTTTTTCATATCGAGCTATTCAAACCGTCTGTTCAATCAGTGTCTTTGCTCCCTCCTGTTCTTTCAAGCCCGTTGATCCTTGCAAATAACACACAGAAATCTTTCCATTTGCAAAACTGAGAGTGCTCGTTCCTTTGGAGCATAGATCTTTGCATTAAGTTTACATTGCCTTGTTTTTTTAAGGCCTCTTACTTTACTCTGACTAATGTTAGAGACACCCAAAAAGTGGCATCCCATTTTTCAGCAAAGCAAACATGGGGAGAATGAACAGTAGGTGGCCCTTCTCTGATGGTGTCCACCTCTCCAGGTTCACCAGTCCTCTCTTGCCATGGTTGCATCTACAGGCGTTTGTGTCTCTCTGCAATTCTGGCCTCTCATTTTTCTGAAACCCCAAATTATTTATCAGATTTGGGGAGGGTGATTTTCACTCTGTTGAACAAATGGCAGATTGTTGACGTTGATCAAGTTTGTGAAATAAGATTTGGTTTTGGTCAATAAATGAATGGGTGGGATTTTTCCCTCAAATCCAATAGAAATACACTTTGTCTTGCAATTGCCATGAGAGAGCATTTTAGGCCATTTTAAGTGTAATGTATGTTTTGGAATGTAGTGTCTGAGCTGAAAGTCCTGTGATTGATGTTTTCTTGAATTTCCCCATTATATGCATAAAGAAGTTGGCTGTTTCAGTGGCTTTTTTGCATTTAGAGTCTAGGCAATCAAGGAGTTTTCATCCTTTTTATTCATTTGCCTATTTATTTTTATTCTTCAATATTTATATTCCCTTCTTAAGATCTGGATATTAGCAATTATCCTCTTAACTGATTTTATCCTTTCTCATTATCGAATTACAGAGATTTTTTCAAACCATTTTGAGCACTATAAAGAATAAGTCCGTATGGATGAGCCATATTTCAATGTTATGTATTCATGAAAATTGTCAGCGAAGACACTGACAAATTTCATAGACCTATTCAATAAGATCATCTTCCAGGCCAGACAAACCTCCCTATATGAGCATTGATTAGATCAAGTCCCAGCAGTGAAACTGATGGAGAGGGGAAGAAGGCATTTTCAACCCAAACAATCTCTTTTGGTGAAAAATGCGCATCTGCAAATGGTCAGTTTGACATGTATTTTTGGGTTCCTCAATGGAAGTAAACTCTCCCTTGGCAGCAGCCTTGAGTGGTGGCTTCTGTGATCTTGACTAGTCCAGGGACCCTCTTGCTGATGCTCTTACGGTGCTCGGGAAACACTAAGGAGCACAAAATGCTGCACATCTGCTCATGGCTGCTCTGTTCCCTGCTCTTCCCACTCGCTTCCCATGGGATTTCAAATCTACGTGACAGTCTTGGATCTTTTTCAGATCGCATTCTGGCACCGGGGCCTTGCTGGCACTACCGGAGGTGCTCGGGCGAGTAATCCAGCAGATGGTTGCGCTGCCCAAGCAAACGGAATGCTCCACCAAAAAAGGGCAAAATCCATCTGTGTCAACACATCATCTTCCCTTGTCTGGGCCAGGGCTGTGGGATGAAGGCCAGGGGAGCCACTGCAGATTCCTCGCTCCAAGGATAACGAAGAGTCTTGGACTCTTCGAAGAGTCTCTTCAAAACCCTGAGAGTCTTTGACTCCAAAATAAATACAACGTAATGTTTATGTTTGAGAAAACTATCCTAAAACTTTACCAAAACCTGCCATTCTGTATCATTAATTTCTAATCCCTTTGAGCAGGAAATCAAGCTGTGCCTGTCAAAGGAAACATGGAGAACTGGCTGTGGTGCCATGACCCAGCCCAGAGGAGAAGCACCAGGCTAAGATGCATCCCGTTCTTCATGGGCTCGACATAAAGCCCACCAAATTCAGTCACAGTTGTCTTCAGTGTCTGTAATGGGCCTGGAGAGCAGCCAGGAATCAGAACAGCAGCACTGGATTCCTATAGACAGTGACTGGTTTGGGGCTTTTTCTCCCAGGAATAAAATATGAGAACTTCAGGCTAGATTCCTTCTCTGGATTATGGATGGGGTTGCACTAGATGACCTTTGAAGGTCCCTTCCAACCCAAACTATTCTATGATTATAACATTTTAAAAATAGGTTAAGTTTTGAGTGTAAACCACTTGCCATTGTCCCTTTAAATTAAATTTTATGTCTACTACCATGTCAGGCATTTCCTAAACTGGTGCAAATAATAAAGCCCCAGAGCTTAGCTATGGGATATAAACTAGCATGCAGTTTTGCTCTGCCTTTGTGAACCAGGCTTTTCTTTCTTCTTAATGGAATTTGCAAGTGAGACATAGAGCTGAGCACCATGCATCCATCACAGCTAGAGAGAAACCATTTCTCATCTGCGGCTTTGTAAAAATGCTGGAGAAATTGCATCCTTGCATATGCAGATTTACTTGGCTTTCAATCCTGCAGACTCCAAGTCAGAGGTTGTCACACTAAACAAATAGATTACTTAGGAAGTGTTCCTGCTTTTCCATCAAATCACTTAAAAATGGAAAAAACCTCCCACATTTTGACAGCTGTGTGGCAGCATGAATGCTGTCTAGCTGGGGCCTCCACCTGGGATCACACACATAGGCGCACACACTCCTTGTGTTTGGGAGTGCAAGAATAATACAATTGATGCATTTCTTAAAAATTGTGAAGCTTTTAAATGTTACTGCAATTGTTAGTTGCATTTACAATTGCAAGATTTTATGAAAATACTTGTAAGTTTTACACACAGTGAAAGTCCACAAAAAATGGTGGATGAGCTCTACAAAACAAAGAAAAAAAAATGTAGATTGTATTTTAGGCCATACAATCTATGTTTCTTTGGCCTGTGATTCATGGAAAGCAATGAGGGCATCTCCCTTCAGGACACGTGACCATATGGTGCCTCAAATGCCTGGATGTCCTTTAAGATGTCTGATTGTTCAGAAACATAGATCACTACAAATGGCTGAAGTCTGGAGCACATAAATTCAAGATTATGTAAGAAGAGAGTTGGTCTCCACTTGTAAAATAATTTCCTCATAAAGACAGGTGGAGAAGGCATTTTGGTCTTGTTTTGCCTACCTAATCTGGGCACTCCTGATAGAAATGTTTTCAAAAAATAAAATACAAGAAATGTCTCAGCTGATTGCATGGGACCTGGAGGTTTCCAGAATCAAGCTCAAATTTACCATCATGGCAAGTAATATAGTGTTTACTCATGAACAGTAGTTATGTGTAGCTTAGTTTAATTAGTGGAGTAATATAAAACACAAATCAGAAAACTGTTCTTATTCTGGGATTCTTCTGAGTGATTTTCAAAGGTGAGAAATCCACCACTTAATTCTGATTGCACGCTGTTCTCCAGCCCTTCTGCTGCCTTGCAGCTCCTCCACTGTTACAATCATAGAATCATAGAATCATTTTGGTTGGAAAACACCCTCAAGATCATTGAGTCCAACAGTTAACTTTATGCTGCCAAGTCCACCTCTAACCCATGTCCCTAAGAACCTCATCTCTGCATCTTTTAAACCCCTCCAGCGATGGTGACTCCACCACTGCCTTGGGCAGACTGTTCCAATGCCTGATAATCCTTTCTGGCAATAGATTTTTCTGGATGGCCAGAAGAAAATGTAAAAAATAGAGACAGAGACCAGCTGGTAGGTTAATAAGTTTTACTGTCAGCTACTTCTGAACTAAAATCTGAGTAGCCAGCAGTGTCAGCCCGAAATACTCACTAGTCCCCCAAACTTTTACTTGTCCCAGATGCTTTTTTAAATGCAAAATTGCAGCAGCTTCTTTTTTTAAATTTAAATTCTGGTTTTAAAAAGGTGGAGTGCAGAAGACCCACTGCAGCATTTTTCTGTGTCGTCAGGAGGACTAGACATTTTATTTCTAAAATATGAAAAACAGGGGCATTAATGCAGCGCAGTCTACCCCTGATGTTTTTCTTCTACAGAACATTCTGAAATGTATCTTTAGATGCTGATAGGCTCCGTCTTCCTAAAATATATGTAATTTTCTTTGGAAGAGGAGATGGACACTGAGACAGAGGTCCCATAGGAGCCTCACAAACAAGTCCCAGGAAGGATGCTGTAGCACTCCAGAGCGCCACGCCGTGTGATTTAACAGCACTTTCTCCTAACAGCCTTTTCCTGAGGAGCATGCAAAATGAAAACAGGCTTATGGAGATGTTAAAAACAAGCAATAGGGGGAGAGAAATATTGCTCATTTAATCTGCCAGCCTCAAGAGAATACCTCACTTTTTATGAGAGTTCTTCTTTAACTTTGAATCACATATGGTAAGGTTGGTAAAAATGTGCCTTGTTTTTTGGATTTCTGTTTCCTTGTGGTTTTATAATGAGAGAAACTGTGCCTTTTCATTACTTACGATTTCCCAGTGTCATGCTCATGGAACCTGTAATTGTTAGCATTAAAACTTAAATTAGGTCTCAGGTGAACTGCTAGGCATCTCTTTACCTAGAATGACGCAGCTCAAGGAAAAAGAGCATTTCCATTTGTGCCTTTAAAGCTTAGCCCTTAATTTAGTCACTAATGAATGGGAATAAAAAGTTGCAGATTTCATTTGTGCTTTCTTCCCATAGTAAACAGATTCAGTAATGTTGTGAGTGAACGTTATAAAGAATGCTATTTGATTTGCACAGAAATATTGACATGGGCAGCCTAGCATATACAAAAATTGGACCAGGCTGTGTTACTCTTGGCAGCACCCCTCAAGTATTTAAGTCCTAGAAATGAATTCAGGTGTCAAGATTTGGGGTGAGGGTGGAGTTTGTAGTGCAAGGATATTTTTCCATCTGGGGTTTACATCAAAACTGTGCAAAATTCATAAAGCTTGCTCCAAACACTGGTTCCCACTTCTTCTGCCTTCCCCAAGACTGTGTACCTTACTGGTTGTTTTTTCCTTTATAGTACCATGTAAGCTGTATTCTGTAACATTTTGTTCTGATAAAGGTTATGGATAAAAACAGAAATTGTATGTGCAATAGAGATGAGCAGACCTAAGTTCATGTAGGCGTTCCTACAGATTCTTCCGTTTTGTGTCCCAGTCCATGAACACATATCGTTTACATATGTTTTATCTTATTTGGAGCATGGAAATCCATCTTCCTTAGCAAATCTGAGCCTTTCAGTACTCACTGATCTTTTTGTCCTCCACTCAGTGTCTGTGTTTTGATCAGAAGAATGAATAAGCTCAAAGGGAGGCAGAGCTTGCAGAAAAAGGAAGACACTTTCCTGCTCACAGCTAAAAACGTGATCCCTAAAACTCAACACAGCTTCAGTTGTGCCCGATTTCTCAAGTTGTCTTTAATCAGATACCTTCTTTCTAAATCGGACCTCTAATGGCAAGGGGTACCCAGAAAAAAATGAATGCAGGAAGGGATCCTCAGCAAAAAAACACTGTTGTGGTTTGCAGTCATGCTGGTTGTCATGCTCTAGTTAAAGGGACTCAGAGAATTTGTTTCTCCCAACCTTTGTTTTCAGAGGTTTATGGAAATGAAGATCCAGCAACATGACCTACAACCACTGTTTGGCTGCCTTGAGCATTTGCACCATAACACTTGGCCCTGAAGAGCATATGTGAAAGGACTTACAGTTATCAAAAAAAGGTTGTTTTATATCTGACTAAATCACATTGTGACACCTCTGTCTTTGCCACTACTTAGATGAGCTACCTTCCACTTGCAGGCCCCTCCTTTGAGATATACCAGCCTTAAATAACAGGGCTCTATATTAACTCCATCTGGCAATGCAGGAAGAGTCTGGCCATGAAGTGGCTTTCAGGGCTCTGTACTTAAATTTACTGCAGACAGCCCCAAACCCACTTCACATCAGAAGTCACAGAGAGGCTTCAATTCTTCTCCCTTTGGGGTCTAGAAAAAAACATGCATCCTAGTTCCTCTGTAGGACACGTGCCAGGAAGATGGTAGATACCAGCTGTCTTTCACGTTTTGACATCTTGGTGAAGACTAGAGTCTGTCAATCTTCCCTAAGGAACAGGCTGGGAAAATGAACCCTGTTGTCTGGATTTGGGGAGGAGGTTCCACTCTTCTTTGGGCTCCAGGCGCTTTGATTAGCTCAAGAGCCATCTTTGAAGGATGCGGTTCAAGATGGTGCACAGCAGCTGTTTGCCATCCACAGCACTAGACTGAATTAGTTAATGGATATTATGGAGTACCACAGTGTATTTTTATGCCTAGCAGCTCTATTTTAGGACTAGTTTCTGCAAATTTGCTGTTAGGAATTACAGAGCCTTCCCAAGGATTTGAGAGTTAAAGTTATAATGACATGCTAGACTCTCCATTTTCAGGAAACATCAACATTTAAATATTTGTGTTTGATCTAGTCTGAAATGTATTAAAAAAAAAAAAAACACACTATTTTGAAATATTCATAGAACTGAATTTCTTAAGAATTTTGTTTCATGGGATGTTTTGGCATTCTTTATGAAATGTTAGATATCTAAATATCATGAGATGAAAGCATATGACAGTTATAATAAATGAGTTGTATGGTAAGGAAAGTTGCTGCTTAGAACTGACTAAAACATCATCTTTTCTAGAAGGAGTATCATCATCATGTCAAATTACAGTACAAACACAAGATAATTTCATCATTTAGACATGTGAAATGGTAACCTGAGCCTTAAGATAACAAAGGCTTTCCCCTAGACTTGGGAAGTATAAATGCATCTGGCAGAATGAGAAGAAATACAGTTAGGGAAGAAAAGAAGGAGCTGGTATATTAATTTTTAATAGACCTTCATAACTGGACCACATGCAGCCAAGTAGCAATTTTTGCCTCGTTTAATAAATTTGAGTAAAGAGGGCTAAATATCTTCCTACATCAGTTTCACTTTGCTGATGGTTCCACTTCTTTTCGTTCAACACATCTGCTAAAACCCACATCTCGCACTGATTGTTCAAGCAATACAATATAACTGTTCTTTTTATATTTCTTAAAACTTAGTGTATGAGATATTGAAACCACAAGTGACAGAAGTTTGTTACTTAGGCAAAAAATGGAAATGGTTTCTAGGAGATAGGAAATGCTGTGGGAGGTGCAGCAGTTTGAATATCAGCTATACGTTCTCCCATACCTCTGCCCATACGAGCATTTCTCTGCATTGGGGAGAACCCAGCCTGGGCAGTTTGAGGCACACATCGGTACCACCGAGTAAGCAGAAGGGTTTTAATTATTCAAGTTTGAACCACAGCATTTCCCTACTTAGCACAGTGACTTTACATACTTGGACTGTCATCTTACCATTTATCCACGAGCGTTAAGTTAGTGTGAAACTCTCTTCCTGCAAGTACAACAGCTGTAGATGAAATGTGCTGTTACAGAACCAGTGGCAGCATGTTTGAGAGTGTTACCAGCATTGCATAATGGCAAAATACTTTTCAGGAGGAAAAAAAAAAAAAACACCACCACCACAAAAGACCAACTCCCTATGGTTTTAATCTCCCTCTTTTATTTTTTCAGTGGTTTAAAGCTCTGTCAGGTGTATGTCAAAAACACCCCCTCCCTGGGGTATTTAATTTACAATTTCATTTAGTAATGGAAGTGTACTTTCATCTAGCTAGGATGGGAAAGGATTAAATAAAAAGCCCTGTTCTAAAATCAAATAGCAGAAGCCTAGCCTGTGCTCTGCAAATCAAGTAGCCATGGAAGGGCTTGTTATTAGTCTATAATATCAAAACTGATAAACTATTAGTGTTTTGTCAGGCGTAATGTATGCTAAACATTTTCCTCTGCCGATTGCCTCAACAAGAACTGTGACTGTTTTTAGACACATCTGGCACTGCGATTTTTTCCATCCTGCATTTCAGTGATTTAAAGGGCCTTGGCTGGGCAGAAGGATGTCAGCTGTTTGGTTTAAAATACTGTTATAAGAGTGAATAAGATTTAAAGAGGCAGTAGGTAAAATTCTGACCTTGCTGATGGCTTAGTGATTTTTCTGTACAGCTGTTTCATCCATTTTTATTCTTAGTAAATTTTCCATTTCCCGAAGTTGCCCTTTTCCATTCAGCTTCTCCATATCAGCTCTAGGAGTGAGCACCGGGATACAACACCAAACCCTGTATTTATACGAATGCCATCTCTACAGCTCATTTGTGTGGTGCTTCTAGAAGACAATAATAATAATGGGTGAGACCAGATACTGCCTGATAGACCTTTGGCATTTAAGCAATATACAAAAAAATTGAATTTGTATGGCAAGATTGGACCCTTTTGTTGCAAAACCAAGTGCATGCAGAGGTTTTGGCTCTGTCCTGCTGTCACACAGTTTCATGACAGATGGGAATCAAAGCATATCTTTGGTAATTAGGTAAAAGAATATAGCAGGTCTTGCTGCAGTGGCATTTTATATGGCTTTACCATTTTTTCCAATACTTAAAACTGGGAATAGTAAGAGATGTCTTTCCAGCTTCAGGCATGGGAAAGGAAACATACTGAACTCCTGATTACTGAGTAGGAATTTCTAGTGTATAGTCTGCTAAAAACTGATCCTCTGAGAAACAACAAAAGGTTTTAACAATAGAACTGGGTATATACAGAAGGCAAAGTTGTAGACTGTGTGGACCCATTACCATCACAATTTTACAGTGCAGCACTCAGGGGAGACAGGTGAGTAAAAATAGAGGCAAGCTGAGTAGGATTCATCCGTCAGAAGCTGTAGTGCTTTGCTTTGTACAGATGAGTGATCATAGTTTTGCAACATGCCAATAAAATGTATTTACTTTTCTGAATAACCCAAACAAAAGCAGTGAAAAGCATGGCTGAAAATGTGCTTTTAGCCAACAACAGGCATATCTCTTGAGCAGTCACAGGCCATTCAGGGTCATGTTCTGGCAACTAAAATAACTAAGATTTGCACAAGGGATTTGCCAGGCATGGGATTCAGGAAGCATTCAAAATACCATATATAGGAGTTAGGTATTTTTATTTCAGTCTCCTGTTTTCTTACACATGCCTCCCCCAAATCCTGCAGCTCTTTCTTCAGTTTCCTGGATGAATTCTCTCATGCAGTGTGTTCTTACAAGCACAGATGCCACTTGGAAAAAAAAGAAAGGAGGGAAGGGAGCCAAATAGGTGTCACACTCCAGCTTGGCAGCACCTTACTGACATGCACTCCCCCCCCCAAAAAAAAAAGACTGCTTTTAGTAATCAAAACTGAATATAAAATTAGTGCAAAACTAGGCTGTGAAACCTTCAGGTTGTCAAAAGGGCTGAAGGAAATGCCTTGTGGCCAAAACGCCGACCCTGCCGTGCTTGTCCGCGCTGTCACGTACCTGGGTAACCTTTCTGTCTCTGTACCTCCCGTCAAACTGCTTTGACAATTTTGTGATTTGTACTCACTTTCACTTGTAATTTTTTGAGTCTGTTTGAAACGTGCAAACAAAAAGTAAATTCTTGTAATGTCATGCTGGCAGGCGTAAAAATAAATCGGAGACCTTTCCAAATACTACTTCTTGCGATCCATTGATCTCTGCGGAAAACAATCCATTCAGACCCAAAGTTCCGATTGGCAATTAGGGGATAGCCTGTAATTGGTTTAGGGTGCACTTTTACTTGCAGCAATTTCTCAAACGAAGCTCCTGTTTTGTCTCATTGATCTCCTGCTCAATCTTTCTGCCAGTAAAAGCCACTCACATCACTGAAGAGACAGGGCGAGGGTTGATGGAAAACGCAGCTTCGTGTTACAGAAGATGTGTGTGTTCCTCTGAATACAGTCAGTTGAATACCAATGATAAGTGCATCTCCCTACAAACATGGAAGCATGCTTTCTTAATCCACAGTTAAATTGCTTAAAAGCAATTTTTATCAATGTAGTCCTTAGAAATTGGAAGGGCCACTAGTAGCATCAGTACTTAAATTCCTGACAGCGAGCTGTGTAGGTGCCACAGAGGGAGTCGCTTCAGGACACCAGGACTGCATGTGTGGAGACCTTTGAAATCTACATTATTGCAGGAATTGGAGGGGAGAGGGGAAAAAAAAGAGTTTGACTCCCCCATTTCCAAAGTTCGGAAATCCTAAATTAAATGTACAGAGTGTACCCCAGAAGCACCCCAGGCTTGAGTGTGAGTTAGCCTGGTGGCAATTGCGAGGCCACAACTTAGGGCACTACAATGCCCTGTTTTACTAGGTCTCCAGAACAAATCTGTATCAGAATTGTTGTCTGTAACTCTTCCCGGGTCTATCATTTTCTTCCATCAGCCTGCGGCTAGGAGACGGGAGACATCGTTAGTCATGAGACTGTCCCCCTTGGGGCATGCCAGCAATGCGATCTTGCTTCCTCCACAACATTAATATTCTTGACACCTGTCTTAAAACTTCGGTCATGCATATCCATCTACTCTTAGAAAAGCATCAGAAGGGTACAAATTTCCCTATTTTTAGGGCCATATCAAAAGTATTTATCAGCTTTCTGGCACCTCATCCCATTTGTCATATTTGATGCTATCTACCAGCAGGTGGAGGAGGAGAATGAAGTCCTTTAGAAATGCAGAGGCAGATGGGTGAAGCTCCATAAGCTAAGACCGCAGTGATGGTTAAAGGTGACCCCTGGCAGTTGTTGCACCTGTTGTCACCATTGGGAAGTGCCTGTTGCAGTCCCCAACAGCAGACAGAGATGGGGCCGAAAGACTGCTGCCTTCACCTTACCCCTGTGACTGCACATCCCAGCACAGATGTGTATGAAGACAGGGCTCAATCTGTGTATTATATGTAACTTATAATACGTATGTGAGAGGTGTTGAGATTGTTTTTCCATACACACGTTGCCAACGGGAAGTTCTTCCAGCTCCTCCGTGACAGGTACCTTGAGGCTTCACGTTGGGCGGCTCTTCAATGTGCAGATAACGTTTGTCTGCCTCGTGCCACAAAATTGGGATGTTTTCCTTAGCACTGTTGGTTTTTAGAAGGCAATGTATTCAGGTTGAAACTTTGCCCACATACCATCTGCTTCAGCCTTATCTTTCTTTGACAAGAAAGCTGAATATATAATGTCCATTTGGCTTTCCCAGCATTACATAAGGTTGTGGTTTTGTGTTAGGTTTGCAGTTTTGGAGCTCCCCAGCAGCTCTTGTTTTCAAGTGAAAGAGCAGTGACAAAAATCAATACCATCTTCATAACTATAATGAATGTGACCCACAGCCTTTTTTAGGATGACCACAGGCTTCTGTCATACGTCTGAGGCCCATTTGCAAATATTGATTTTTATTGCAGATTATCTGTACCCATTTCATATGAAATCTTAAGGTCTTGCAGTTTTGCTCTCTGCGCTTGTTTTGGTATCAAAGGTACAGCTATAAATTAAAAGACCTACCCATAGACACCATTGATAGCTGAGGTTGCCAAGTCATGGAAATGAGGTGTTTCAGGGGTTTTTTAAGCTTCTTAAGGAATATGGTTCCCAGAAAGCTCCAACTGAGTGAAAGCACTGCTTTGGAGGCGAAGCAGACTCTGTTTACTCGAAGAAGTGGAAAAAAAGAAAGTGGAACCTTCATATGCAAATGTATGGCATTTGGAAATGTCATATAGCTGCATCTACATATAAATAAGCCACTCTCCAGTGCTGCACTAGCAAGGTTGCTTTGATATAGAAATTGCATAGTAGCACACAAAGCAGAAACAGCAGGACACCACTCAGTCAAGTTCAGGGAGTTTTGTTCCTTAATTACCACTTAACTAAGTTAACTAATATTTTGTGTGACTGGGTAGAGGTTGTGATTAGCTGCTGTTTGGTTGTGTGTGTGTATGTGCTGCATGAGGCTGGGCAGTGGGGATGATGTGCCCCAAACGTAGAGATCCCTTTTAGTCTCATTTCGTCCATCCCTGCCTGCTTGCTCTGAAGAAGACACGATTTGGTCACATAAAGGAGCATCTTCTGCTGCCAACATCCACATACTGGGACGGTATTTCCATCGCTGTTTAATCTGGTATTAAAGAGTTAATTGCAACTCTCAAAACTACTTTTTCAGAGGGGAGGACATAGAAAGGAGCATTGGTCTGGTGCCCACTCTCCGCTTTTGGCCATGTCTAGCATTGGCACTAAGAAGTAGCTCAAGAAGAGATGGATGGGAGGGACATCGAGCCACTGGGAGGAATTTCCCCATGGAGGGATGCCACCCGCTCTGCTCTTGCTGTGGGTGATGGACACAGCATCACCCCTCTGCCTTCGGGCACACAGCCTTATGGCCAGAAACCTCACTAATCTCTGAACTGACACTAACATTTTTTTTTTCAATGCAGAATTACAATAATAATAAGGTTAACTCATTCTCTAAGGGCTCTGTCATGAGCTGCCTAAGGAGATCATATGCAAGGAGAAAAAAACTATGACTTTATTGCTTTATATGGCTGGTTTCTTGAAGGGAAAGGAACTGCTCCAATGAGGCCAGTGGTGAATCTCTTAGACAGGGAGATCTGAGTGAAGGGAACATCAGTGGCCTGCCAAAAACAAAGACTAGCTGAGTTAGCACAAAGAGGGTTTTAATCTATTCTAGGAATGGGGTTAACACAGATTTATTCAATCCTCGCACAAAAGGAGGAAGCACGCACTGTAAGGGCCCCTTCACCCAGGGCTTTAATAAATCCACGATAGGGCCCTGCATCATTAAATCACATCCGTAGCAATGATTTCAGGCCTGCAGACCAGCCCCTGCTGCAGTGGTCTGAAAGAGCTCCATCTGGGAGGTTTATCCACAAAAATGATAGAATCATAGAATCATTTTGCTTGGAAGACATGCTCAAGATTATCGAGTCCAACCATAACCTAACTCTAGCACTAAACCATGTCCCTAAGAACCTCATCTCTGCATCTGTTAAACCCCTCCAGGGATGGTGACTCCACCACTGCCCTGGGCAGCCTGTTCCAATGCCTGACAACCCTTTCCAGGAAGAAATTTTTCCTTGCATCCAGTGACTTGGTGAGAGCTAACACAGAGATGACATGGGGAAGCAGGCAGGTGCCATTTACAGGCAGCCATGAACCACCTCGTGAAGCTGCTGAAGGAAGATGTTGGTGTGTCACCTCTTGATGTCCTCAATTCAAGTGTGGAGGCACTTGAGCAGCATCTGCTTTGAGCAGCAGCGACCACTACTTTTACCAACAACCTGGGTAGGGGTCAGTGGATGCAATTCTCATGTCAGCACCTGAACACTGAGAAAACGCTGGTTTGAAGCAAGACTTTAGCCCACATGGCATGTATTTTCTTTTTCAGCCTGGCTAATGTTGCTGGGCTTTCGTGTTCATACACATGAGCAATTGGTGCTGGTGTGTACTTGTATGTCCGTGCTATTTCGGGGTTGTATTTTACTTTGTATTGCAGTAGCTACCTGGTAGCATCTGTGCCAGTGAATACAGGTGGACTATGGCCAAAGGAAAAACAGATGAGGGTCAAAAAAAAAAATTACATTTAGTTTTGTGTAGACAAATGGTCTTGTTATGTGCAGGAAAATTATTACCAAGTTGTCTAATTTCAAGCAGTTTTCTCAAATAAGGAAGATATGTCCACAGATGTTGTAAACAAAAGTACGTCTCTATTTCAAAAGTTCAGAGATAGTTTTAACACAAACAGCATAGCCCACATATATATGCTGACAAGCTGAAAGTATTTTTTTCTCCATTTGAACATCTGGGGATTATTAGTGTCTTAATTCATTGGTTTCTATTATTAATAATGGCAGCAGGCTGAATAATTACGATACATTGCTGCAAAAGACAGAGCACCAATATTTTTTTCCAAATGCACAAGGACATCTTGCCATCATCTCAAACATGAAAAGCACTAGATTATTTTTAAAAAAGGAAAGTGGGTGTTATCTTATTCCAGGGAACTCATTTGCATAGGGACATTTGAAATTAATAAATTACTGTGTTGAGCAAGCCTATTTTGCGCCTGAGAAAAGAAGTGAATGTAATTTAATTCACAAAGTTCCATTTCATTTTTTTTTCTTTTGGTGAAGTAGCTAATATGGGGGTGGTATTTTTTTTGGTGCAGTTTATATAGAAAGACGAGCTTGAAGTTTGTACTTGGTGTGGCCGTGGGATGAATTTAGCCTGAGGCTGCAGGATGGTGGTGCCAGACTGACATTTGGCATCTCACTTTCCACTCGCTCGCAGGGCTGGCTGGGCTAGTGGGCTCCAAGCTCTTCCTGCTGAATTCCCACTCCAACACCCACCCCAACAGGGATGTTCAGGCGAGTTGCGTTTTGCACATTTTCTTCATTGGAAAAAGAGATACTCTATATTCGTAAGATCAAGAGCAAGGTTTTAAAGGTTTTCAAAGACAACATGCTGTGTCAAGATAATTAATAGGACAGATCTGAGCAGCTGTTAATGGTGAGGTATGGCTGTGGTGGTGGACGGCAGCTTTGTCAAGGGTGTCTGGAGCATTTGAGCAAAGATTTGGGAGAAATCTCTTTTCTCTCATCAGACCTTGGATTTATGAGCACAGTTCTTCATTATGAGTAAGCAGAAAGCCTGCCGAAGGGCTTCATCCTCATAAGTTGCTGTGGCACCTCAATTCTTGTTAGATGCTATTAGAGAAGAGTAAGTACCGGAAAACCTGCTGAAGCAATTCTGCACTTTCAGGGGGAGCAACACTCTGACCACCCCATTCCTTCTGACTTTGCAAAGGGACTTCCAAACCTCTGCAGATGCTGCAAACGTTGCTGTGCTGAGGAAGCTCTCTTTTCCCCAAAAGAGCAGCAGTTGCTGACCCTGTGAAGACCACAGATGAGTAAAGCAGACTGTCCCTAGGGTCATCCACAGGACTCAGATTTCCACCCCTGGTCATCCACAAAACTTTAGGGCATCCTCTACCTTTGCTGCACTGGTTGATAACTTCTGGACCTTTATTTTGACTTCAGATGAGAATTACTGCACCAAGAGTCTATCACGCAGAAGAGCTTTGTTAAGTTCCCAATGCGATGCTCTGCAGCAGCTCTTTGGGACAGCTGCCAAGGAGGTACAAGGAGTGAGGAGGACACACATCCAAAAGGGGTTGAGGAGGTTAAGGACATACATTTGACCCAAGAATGCCTTTCCCCTTTAAGAAATCCTCAGAAAATGTGATGTGCAAGGAGTCACTACCTCAATATTAGTGAGAGCTTTCAGCTCCAAAGTTGACTGACCTCAGTGGTGTAGAAGATTAAATTATGATCCAAGTCAGTTCTCCTTAACCACTGTTTCCAATGAGACAGGTGTCAAAATAGCTTTTGCTGCGCATCGCTCACCATCCCATCCCTTCTTTGATGAAATATATGTGTATGTATATGTATTTGCAGGACCTCCCTCAGTTCATCGTGACGTACACAAGATATTAACAGTGTATGTTAGCCTATATTTTCTCATATGGGCAGTTATTATTTCCGTAAGCTCCAACATTGCACACTGTACAACAGTGAAAACACAAACATGCAAATTTACAGGTTGTGACCCTCTGCTTTGATTGCCTGAAAGCACCTACAAAGTCTCACTGCTTCAAACATAAAGAACGACAGAATTATCAGCCCAGCAGAACTGATGGTTAAGTGCCTGGCAGTCAATTTTTTGGACATAAGAATCCTATTTTTGCCTAGATTTTCATCTAATTTCTCCAAAGGGGACTGCAGGAACTTATGTCTGGAAAGAATTTTCTGGGCACTCCAGGCAGTACTTCATATAATCCTCATCAAGGACACTAATGAATTTACTCGTTTGTCAGCAGAGCTACTCCGCATGTTCAGTTGTGTTCCAGAAGCTCTGCACTCGCTCTGATGGGAGCTGGGGACCGGGAGGGCTGCCCAGAGAAGAATCTGTTTGCATCGCTTGCAGAGTCAGGTCCTGTTTCAGCTTTGGAATTTCAGCCTTCACTGAGATATTTACCTGAGATTTCTAATGGTGCACATTCAGCTCCCAAAAACTGAAGGAAAGACATGTCGCTAAACCAGAAATTAAAAGAATACAAAATATACTTCTTCCACTGCTTCTTAAGGGAGGATAGCAGCAGCCATAGATATTAAGGAATTTTTAGACAAGATAGCTTTAAATAATTGATTTAACATGTCAGAAGATAGTGCGTCAGGTAAAGGACGATCCCTGAGTGGGTGGTCAGTCACACTGGATGATTTTCAGGATCCAATTTCTTACTCCAGCGAAATAGCTCATCATCTCAGCATCTCACAGAAAGGTTGGAGAGCAAGTCTTCAACTCTGAGTCTTCTAGTAAGCAAGACGATAAGCTGTTTCAGTCTACACAAAGTAGCATCTGGCCTCAATGCATTTAAAAATAATCTGTTTTGACTAGTGTATCTTATACGATAGGCTATCATGTCATGTTCTGGCACTAACAGAAGATGTGAACAGTATGAAATGTCATGTTAGGCTAAAGATGCAAAAAATCTTGCAGAAATGCAAAAGATGTCGGCTTCATCAAAGTGACGTTTTTCTATCAGAAAAATGCTTCAAGATAAAAGGATACAGTTGATATGGAGGGTGAGGGTATATTTCTTTTTACAATAAAAAGGAGAAGCATTTTGAGAAATGCAGCAGAAATTGCATTTGTCGAGAGATAGGAGAGACTGACCCAGTTAGTCTAATTTTAATCTTTAGTTTTTACAGCTTCTGTCTCAAATTCTAGCCACCACACAAAGGTACAAACCTTTCTTTTTGATGCAAATAAAACTTTCACTCATAGTTGCCAATAACAATGCAGCAAGTCTAATGTTCGAAGAGGAGCTACTGAATTTAACTTAACCAAAACCTAACTGTCTTGGAATTTGGTCTGTATTTTTGCTCTATGAATACCAGTCTGCTGTGCTTGTAAAAAAGTTAGCAACTTTGTATTTAAGCTTTGTTTTCTGTATATGTAAGGTTGGTGTGGTAGAGGGGCTCCCTAGTTTGGTAGTACTATAATTCGATTATTAACAATTGTCTCCAGTATTGAATTTATAAATAATCAAAAAATACAATAAGGAGGAAGTCTTAATTTCATTTGGTTTTACTTTGTTGAACTTTGTACAGTTCTTAGTTCATTCATAATTTAAACATGGTTTTTTATTCACATCCTCTCTTTTTAGAAAAGATTTATAGTTCTTGTTTCAGAGTGATGTAAACCCTGGGATGCATTCATGACAGTATCTCACCAATGGCCGGATTACTGAAAAGCACTCAGATCCTTCAGGAATGAGAGCAGTCAGTTTTAACTTGAGGAACTTTTAAAGCATGTCTTGGTGTTTGGGTTTCTGTTTTGAATCTGAAAAGATGTTTTGTGCAATGAGAAAAATAATCTGTTTCGAGACACCAGAATCCATTTGGGTGAATTCAAACAGTGCCTGAAGTAAATGATGCTTTCATTGTGGTCTGTCTTTAAAACAACAATTTGAACTAAACACAAGTTTTTTCCCCCTTTCTGCCTTTATGTTCAATCCCTGACTCTTTTAGAGGAGTCACCAGTCACAGTGAGTGACTACAGACAATTGCTATCTAAGTTCTGTGGTTTCTTCCAAGCCAGATGATGTTTCCCCTATGAAGTGCTTGCAAAGCTTGGGCCATCTCATTTTTGATTCAGTAAAGCATTTTTCATCATAACATCGCACTTAGAGGTGTAATTACAAGTTCTGGAGGATCCTTTAAAGTATGCTGGAGACCTTTCTGAAGCAAACATGGTTTCTACCCACACGATTGCAGGAGGAGTTAAAAATCATTCCTCTTTTTACCAGCCCTACAGCCTACACACAGCGAGAGCATCTGCAAGTCTGGGAGAGGTCCTGGTCCCTCTTGCAAGTCCTGGCGAATTAGTCTGTCCAGAAAGTAACCATTTTCCTCACCATCTTGAAGCACGCCTTTATAAAAAAGACACCAAATGGTATCTTACCATTTTAGAAACGCTGATGGCTCATCTGAGAGAGGGGGTGTTCTCGTGCTGGGAGGGTGGTGGTGCACAGACATCGCAGAGATGTCTTGATACCTGAGAAGAAGATACACACACCAAGAAAACTTCCTCTTGGTAATGGAAGTTTTGGAGAAAATGGCAGAGTATTTTTCACCATAGGAAAAAAAAATGCATATTAATAAGGATCCCATATTTCTTGCTGCAGTTTCTTGGACCATAGCAGAGGTCCAGCAAGCCCAGGAGCCACTGGGCATGGTGCGCAGATGATCACTACACGTGTACGGAGTCCAACAAGTCCCGAGCACAACGGGATCTATCTGGGTGCCCTGGGCAAGCCCACTGGTAGCTGGCAGACATCACACACATTTTTTCTGTTCTGGGAAGAATTCCTGGTGAAAAAAAGGAATATACTTGAAGATCTGGTGGGATGATAACTCTTGTGTATATGTAGTTAGAGGTTGTCCTGTCATTCTCATTTGCTGGGAGCTCATCTTTGTTTTAACCTAAAGACAATGTAACCAACATTATTAGTGCAAGTTGTTAGAGACTCTTGAAACTCTCCTTGGACAGCAGCGATAGGAAGGAAATTCATTATGAAAATCTGAATCTTGGAGCTGCTGCACACGCATTTTTTCCCAAAGGTGGGATAATACCTAAGCGTACCTGCTGCCGGCACGACTGGCTTGGAGGCAGAACACAAACTGCAGTTGTTTCATAATGCTCAGGGACTTCCTTTGGAAGGTACAAATGCTTCAACTTATTTGTGTGCAAACTACATTTCCTCAGACATCTATCATGAGATTTTTGTCTTCTGTTTTTAATTAATTGTGGCTTGATAATGCTATCACAGAAAAAGGATTTTTATAATTGGAGATATCATAAGTATTGGTTAAATGGAAGAATTCGCCAAAATTACCGAGATGAATTAACACATTGGTGGTCTACAAAATTTGTGTGAGTTTATCACAAGTAATGCTCTGCATTTCAGCCCGTGATATAAATGTCAAGCACATACCTATTTCAAAACCTAACAAAACCCCCGTTTTCCTGGCCACATAGAAGGAAGTATTTTCCAGGATTCAGGTCTCAGTGACTGTTTAACAGCTGCAGAAGTAGCACCAAAAGTCAAATTATAATAGTCTGAAGGTACCCGTGCTGTGGGATGGGGAGGAGGCCAGCGGGCACTGGGACACAGGCGTTCAGCACTGCTGCTAATCTTCAGCTCTGGTCTCCTGCTCCTCTGCTTCAGCCATAAAATTGTCTTTCTGAACATGTTGTAGTGAATAACCACACATAACTGTGATGGTAGATTACATGCAAATGCCTAGATTCTTCGTCCTAGTCTTGCCTGGGAGTGAGGAGACTGTCCAAGAAGGATAGCGGAAATGATCAGGCATTTTTATGTGCTATCCTGTAATCAGTTTTTGAACAGACAAATTCTTCTTTTGGAGCCTCATTTGCTGTTACTTGCCAGGAATTAGATATGCAACAGGACAACAGAAAACCTTGCAAGGCTTCGAATCTACATTGACCTACCCGTTTCAATGTGCAAACCCTCTCTTATAAACAACATCTTCTACATATTTTTTCTTCTGATTTTCCTTTCTTTTATAAAATGTGTTCTTTCCATCGTTTCACATTATCCTGTGTTGCCGGGTTAATGATCCCTTCACCTGTGTTCACAGAGAATGCAAATAAACTGGAAGAAAGCGCAAGAGGAATCTACATCCCTTGTCCAGAGCATTACAACGGCTTCTGCATGCACGGCAAGTGCGAGCACTCCACTAACATGCTGGAACCGTCTTGCAGGTAACCCTTCTCTTGCCAAGGAGGAAAGGCTACACACATGACAATATGGACTTACAAAAACACTTAATCTGGATAAACTGCGGAAAATAATTATAACTGTGCCTCTTTGTGCTATAAAACCCATTAGCCTTAAATTATTCAACAAGTTCTCCCCGCCTTTTATGTGGCAAAAGTGTGTTGAGTTACACACAATGTGAATTGATTGTAAAAACATCCAGTAACCTTCAGTTCTATGTAGATATATTTTACAAGCACACACTTCTGAGAGGAGCCCAAGCAATCTAGCTCAGTCTCTTATGGTTGCTCCTGCAATCAACCTGGATTTTCACGTCTCCTTGCTCTGGCTTTTTGGGGGAAATGGGGCAAGAGTTAAAATGGGAAGACCACGTTTGTTCCCCAAAATCGCAGAGGGGAGACATCTGGCTGCAGGATGGGAATGGATGAGCAGCTGGGTGGATGATTGCAGCATCAACAGAGGGTTTTTTATAGCAACCAGACAAAATGTAAATGATGCATCCACTTGCAGCAACATCTAATCACATTTCATACAGAGCTCGGATGATTGCTTATCACCTCCTTAGGGGTAATCTGCATAAGGAGCCACAATGAGATGGCTTTTCACCCTCCCCCACCTCCCCAGAGAAAGGGAGAAATCGAAAATATGTTGTGCAAGGAACTAAATGGATTCTCACCACAACGTGCAAGTAGTTCCACTTGATGCTATAATAGATAAGTCCTAGTCCCCTTGGCACCTCCTCACACTTTTGCAGTGCCGTTCACTCTCGCAGACCTTGGTGATGCTGAGGACCTGAAATTTTCCCTCTGAGAAGTCAAGGAGGCACCAGTGCTCTTTCTGGGGGGCCAATTTTGAAAACAAAATAAAACCACCCAAAACAAAACAAACCCAACACATAAGCTTATGCTTAAGCTACTGATTTTTTTTTAAGATCCAATTTTTTTTTTTTACATTCTTTGAACGCAGCAGGTATAACCAGAAAAAATATTTTTTTGTTTCAGATGCGATGCTGGCTATACTGGACAACACTGTGAAAAAAAGGACTACAGCGTTTTATATGTGGTTCCAGGTCCAGTACGATTTCAGTATGTCTTGATAGCAGCTGTGATTGGAACCATCCAGATTGCTATCATCTGTGTTGTAGTCCTCTGTATTACAAGGTCAGTATCTCTGGTACTTTGCAATAGAAAAAAAAAAAAACAACATTTTTTTTCCTTACTTTGTGCACTGATTATACAGATTTCTGCTGATAACCAATGCTGTTTAATTCACCAACAAACAAAAGATATTGTCTGGTCCAGCCAGCCACCTTTGCTTCATTATTATGACTAAATTTTTACCTCCATCTTAATCAAACTTAGGTACCAATGATACCTACAGCAAATGGAGTTCCTATTTTGTATTCAGATCCTTGGACAAATATTGTTCATATAAATAAGGGGAATATAAACACAGCAGCTGGATCAACACTTAATAAAACTAATCATATCTCCATCTGGTTTCCTCAAGGGGCCATTCCCTTAGTCCTAATCAGGCAAAGCACACAAACTTTTAAGCCTGTTTGCAATCCCATTGATTAAATGATTTCATTAGGCTTATATACATGTTCAGAGGTACCATACATGGTCTTCACTACATGGTGGCACTCCAAGCCATACAGTATTTATTTCTTTTTTTCATTAGTTGAGGGAGAAAGGCTTGTTTGCATAGGAGGGACAGCCCCAAGGTAGTTCAGAACCAAAGGGGTAAATGCAATCCTTCCCCTCCTACACCTGCTGCTCTGCTTCCTCCTCTCTGGGAGGGCTTGGGGTAAGTTCTGAATTCAGATGTCTGCGGTCTTCCCTCAGAAATCACAAGGTTAAATCAATTCAGTTAGCAACACTGATAAATCACTCTTTTATAAATGAGTTTCTTTTTAAAATACTAAAAAAATAGAAGCCAGGCATCATAGCACTGTAGAAATAAAATCTCCACTATATTTCAGTCCCTGAATTGCACTACCTGGCTGGAGGACAAGTGTAGCATTTGTTCCTGGAAAAGACAAAAAGAAACAAAAAAAAAAAATCATAAATCCTTCTCTGGCCTAAAGGCATAAAACAAAACCCTCTGATGAAAGGTAGCTGCTTTTTTGGCCAAGCTGAGTCCATCAACACAATGGTAAATGCCGAATGAGGCAGTAGATTATGGCTGTATTCACAGAAGTAATTCAAACAACAAAAATGTAGCATGTAGTAAGAAAAAGAAGATGGTGCAGTAACCGATAATGGAACAAATGCTGTGCATTATTTTGTCAAGTGACTCGTTTTGTCACTTTGCCACAGTAACACAAGTACTTTATACTGAAGAATGAAGACAGCATGCTCTGAGTGTCCCGGTACTACGCTGCAAATTACCCGTCATGCTGTTTTCATACAGAGATGGTACCTTTCCCCACACGCTTTGTAACCAAGTTAATTTATGATCTTTTGACTTTTTTTTTTTCTGTAATGCATGTAATTACTGCAGAGCATCCTCCATCCCAGCATAATGACTCAAGATACATTTGCAAAAGTGTACCCTTAAGTGGCCTGAGAGACATCCACATGACAAGTGAGCATTGTGGGATCGTATGCATAAGTAATTGAGTTTTTGAAGTCATCTGTTTTGGGAAACCAGGTTTGAACTCAACACCCTAGACTCTCGAAAGTGATAAAATTCCCCTGCCAGGTTCCTGGGAGAAAGAAGGAAAACTTGGCTCCAAATTCTTTGCTGCTCATTTCAGTGCAGCTTCACCTAATTAATTTGTCAAATTAATTTGGTGCACTGGGTCCAAACCCTGCCTTCGAGCCACATAAGACTATCACTGTAAATCTTTAAGCTATCGTTATTGCTGTTGCTCTTAAAATCATACCTCTAACAGGAGTGCAAATATTCAGGGTGTCCTCTATTGCTGGAAGGCTCTGAGCAACTCCTGGACACTTTTAGATGCTTTAATCTGAATAAACGAGCTGTGCTGCTGACAGGGGCCCTTGCCCCTTCCTCTGGCTCCCAGGCACTTGGTCCTGCCAACACTCTTGAGCCATCTTGGCATTTCTGTAGCCACACAGTGAACCCAGTTGGGAAACGGATTCAGATGAAAATTCAACCAACAAAACCGATGATTTGTTTTTAAAGTGGCTTGATTCCTTGAGGAGGTTGTCCACCTGGCTACACATCATTAGTGCCAGCAATGGCAATTAGCAGCTGGGATGGAGGAGCAGGGGAGCAGAGGCCAAGAAATACAGAGGGAAGTAGGTGGAGCAGTGGTGTACAGTCCATGTGCCCAAGGACTTAGAGGTAAGGCGAAAGAGAAGCCATGATAAAAGTGAAGGAGGTGAATAATATAGGTATGGCCTAGCGTCATAATGATTCTCAGCAGTCTTCTGTACAGCTTTGCATTTTAGTGCTTCCCTAATGTTTAGTCACAGCAGCTTATTTATGTGAAGAAATAACTTGATTAAAAATGAATGCATAATGTGTTTTACCTGCTATGAATCACATTGTGAGTTACTCAAGCTCACGAGCAAGCTTCAATGGAGGGAGGGCAGGCAGCCTGTGCTGCGCTACCTAGTTTACATTGATATAACTGCTGCGTTCATAAATGAATGCATCCCACACACGAAGCACTATAAAGAACTTTTGATTAAAGAGTTAAGGACCAAGGAAAAGCTGTCACTCAATTTCAGCAGATGATTAAGTCTAAAAAGCTGGTTAAATGCCAAACCCAGATGCACTTCAGACACAAGCTAACTATAAATGCAATAGCATTGCTTTTAAGCAGTCACGGTGTCAGTACTTGGCCCTAGGACCTTCCCATGCTTCCATCAATTGGAAGCATTGTGCAATTAGAACACGAGTGGTTTTGGTTAAAAAATGTTTTTTCTCCCTGTACTCAGCACTGGTGAGGCTGCACCTCAAACACTGAGGTACGAGAGAAAGTTCAGAGAAGGGCAGCAAAGCTGCTGAAGGGTTTGGAGCACAAGTGTGATGGGGAGCAACTGAGGGACCTGGGAGGTTCAGCCTGGAGAACAGGAGGCTGAGGAGAGAGACCTTATTGCTCTCTGCAGCTGCCTGAAAGGAGGTTGGAGCATGGAGGGGATTGGTCTCTTCTCCCAAGTAACAAGTGACAGGACAAGAGGAAACAGCCTGAAGTTTCGCTGGGGGAGGTTTAAATTGGATATCGCGAACAGTTTCTTCCTGGAAAGAGTTGTCGGGCATTGGAACAGGCTGGCCAGGGCAGTGGTGGAGTCACCATCCCTGGAGGGGGTTAGTGCCAGTTGGCTTAATGGTTTGACTTGATGATCTTAAAGGCCTTTTCCAACCAAAATGATGCTACAATTCTGTGGTTTTTTTTCATCATCCTAATTGGAGTAATCGCTTCATTTGAATCCATTTTTCTTGACTACATACTAAGGGACTGGATAGATACTGTCAGTGTGGTTTTGGGACTGTGAGATGCTCACCTCCTTGCTCCCGACTGGAGTCAGTATCGCCTGTTCTCTGGGAATGCACAGCTGCATCCCCTGGGATTGCTGACCATCCTGGTCATCCCCCGGCCACCTCCTACCTCCATGTTTCTTATAAACCAATCTGCTTGTGCCCACTGTGGTTTCCCACAGCAGTTCCCCAGCCCTGCCTGGCATGGCTGAGCGCTGGTTCTTCTGCTGTAAATCCCCATCCCAGGGGACTCAGGAGGAACCCTTGGTGTCAGCGCTGTCTCACTGCGAGGTCCTACTGTGCCATCCCCCATGGCATGGGCAGGAGAGGACGCCTGGGGA
Source organism: Patagioenas fasciata (assembly GCF_037038585.1). Lineage (NCBI taxonomy): Eukaryota > Metazoa > Chordata > Aves > Columbiformes > Columbidae > Patagioenas > Patagioenas fasciata. The sequence continues at coordinate 28,480,148 of NC_092526.1, read as the reverse complement.
CACTCAGGCAGGGAGGCTGTCAGCACATGACATGCAGTTCGGTGAATCAGCCCTGTGTTTGCTAACAGCAGCTCCCTCGGAAAGTTTGATTGCCTTTTTAGGAACAGGCGATGAATAATGAGTTTGTCACAAAACGGCAAAACAGCTCAAGTCTGCATGAGTTTCATAATGAACGCTCAGCCGTGACCTCCGAGAGCGCTGGAGACGCAGGCTGATTTTTCCCAGAGTAATGATAGCAGCCTACTTTGCTGCTTCCCAGAAAGGTACAAGGCAAAATATAGCACACAGCCATACAGTTTCTCATGAGGGGGTGGTCCCGTTGGCTTAAAAAGTGAGGCAAGTCAGAACAATCTGACCCATATTTTGTTAGACACTTATATAATTGTATTTCAGCATTTTGAAATATCCTTATGCTCTTGTTTAGCTTTTCAGTTGGCATCACAGAGCTATAGCATTAACAGGGAAAAAAAAAATGGCCTTTTTGATTTTAAGGGGGTCAATAAAAAGTTATTTCACTCTGTTTTGCTGTTAGTTATTTGACCTGGAACGTTGAGCTCTCACTGCAAGGAGAGGGTGGGCTCTCTCTGGTGCATAACCCATAGGGTTCCACAAGGAGCTGCTGAAAGCCTCCCTGTAACGGAAAAACCAGTTAGGGATTATTTTTTTCTCCATGTAAACATGGTCTGGGGTATCATAGAGCTTTGTGTCATGCCTCTGCAAGCAGGTGTTTCAGTCCTTCTCATGTAGCTGCCCATGCGCAGGGCAGAAAGAGGCGCAACCAGGCTAAAAACTCACACTGGGCTTAGGCTAAAGAAAGAGGACAAACATGTGGCCAAGTCAGGAATAGCTGCTTCTTCCTCCTGTGCAAAAAGTTAACGAGGTCACCCTGGGAAAAGGACCATTTTTATTGGTGGTTGGTGTTCTGTAGCTCACCATTTTCCTGAAGTGTGAGCATTTTCAGTGGGTGTTGGTGAACCTGTTGGTTTGGTTCTGCTTGCCTGACCATTTCTGCCATAACCTCCTTGGCTTTCAGCTGCTTAGAGCTCTCTGGAGCCTCCTGGGGCTAAATTCATCCATCATTTCTGTCCAAGGGTGCTTCTCCATGGGAGAAAACCAGAAACACTCTTATTATCTTTCCATTATTGGGGAAACACTTGGTAGCAACACGATAGCCAATGATATAGTGAAATGTGCCATAGCTGAGGAGCACCATGAGGTTCCGAGGTAGATTTGGTTTTGCCACCATCCAAAGGCAAAATAAGATATTTTTTTTTGTCTTTCCTATGCGATGGTTTTCCACACAAAGCCCAGCAGCCATAAGGGGTGCAGGCGCCTGTAAGTAAAGTAGCTGCTCGCTAATGACCTGAGCAAGGAGCATTTCCATGGAGACTCGTAGGGACTGCAGGCGCTTTAGCCCCCGTATCCACTGCACGGGCCAGGGAAACTGAGCATGTAAGCATGAGACCGTCCTAAATCTTCCACCTGAAAATAAACGAAAATAAAGCTGTTATTTAAACATGAACCGAACAGCAACCAAGAGATGCTTTGCAGTAGGAGCTGTCGCAATGCAGCTCACCAGGAATCTTAACATTTCCTTTGCCGTATTTTTGCTTACGGTATGCTTTGTGGTTGTTTTTTTGTGTTGTTTGCTTTTTGGGTTTTTGGTTTTGCTTATTTATTTGTTTGGGGTGGGGTTTTTTTGTGGTACCATTGCCCTTAGCCAACCCATTTCATGTCATTGAAGAGGGAACGCGCCGACGGCCAGAGGATGCTGTTCTTGCCCACCACTGCCTCTTGAGCAGATGCGTTATTAAGAGCCCTGTATTCTCACAAGTCTCTTCTTTCAGGAAATGTCCCAGGAGCAACAGAATCCACAGACAGAAGCAAAACACAGGGCACTACAGTTCAGACAACACGACAAGAGCATCGACAAGGTTAATTTAAAGAGCGCATGTTTCCACAATGGCAAAACTAACTGCAGAGAGCTTGGACTACAAAATACAGTATTATAGACAAAAGATTAAGACAAGATCTACACATGTTGCCTTGCATTTGTGGTAATCTACACCAATGAGAACATGTACTACAGCTATATTTGATTATGTATGGATATATTTGAAATAGTATACATTGTCTTGATGTTTTTCTGTAATGTAAATAAACTATTTATATCACACAATATAGTTTTTTTCTTTTTCATGTATTTGTTATATATAATAAATACTCAGTGATGAGAAAAAAAGTGCCTTTCTTAAATTTGCTGTATCTCATAGCTGTGTATAGTCTTGGGATATTGTATATGGACACTAACAAATCTCTTCTTTTTTTTTCTTTTTCCAGTTCTAGTGGCAATTTTGAGTCTACTGAACTCAGTAGTAGGGTTTTGAGTTGGTCCAAGATCAGCGACAATTATGGATGTGGGAAAGGTGAAGAATAATTTAACCTACATTGAGGAGGGATAAAATATTTCAGATCCGGAGTCAACAACATTTCATCAGCCGCCTTCTCCCATACCATCTATCTTTACTCTCCCATAGCTTAGGAAGTCTTTACCTTCTAAATTAAATCCTAACCGAAGGGGAAATGGAAATTCTCGGTAACTGCCATGGGAGTGTTGGGGGTGACATTTTGATTTGGGAGGGAATTAGGTGTCTGTCAAGGTGAACCCTACGAGACCACTTTGCAGAAGCTCCATCTCTGGTTACTGGAGAGACTGAAAATTGCTTCTTACTGTTGATTGAAAATTATAGGTTAAAAAAGTTAATAACGTAATAACAACTGAAATGCCAGCACCATTTGTACCTCGTGAACATGCTGATATAATTTATTTTTTCAAAGAGAAGGTGAAAACTACTCAGAAAATACCTTTATGGGTGACCTTACTCCATTAAATGTAATGAACTCAAATGTTGGCTATACCTCAGGAAAATAAGGGCATATGTTTTGTCACATCCACATGATGGACAAGATGCAAAGTTATTTCCACAGTAGCTGAAACTCTCCAAAACACATTCTTTTGAGAAGCTACTATTGCTCTAGTTTGTGCTATGAATTTTGAAGACCGCAGAGTGAGGCTGAAGGGCAGAGCGTGGTAACTTCACTGATTGACCGATGGAGTACTAGTCACACAAAACAACAGAATTGAAGTAAAAAAAAATTGTAATGCTGTTGATGGTGCTGCTCCTTTCCAAAGAGCCATTGCCCAGGGAGAATGTACCCGTGAGAAGAGTTAGAAGCATTTCCCACTGTCATCACCAAACTTGGCTTTTGGTTGTCCTCCCCCCGCACCCCAGCCTGCTTTAAAGTGAATCCATTGCATGATGTTCACACGCTCTCAAGGTTTTTTTTTTTTGTCTTGTTCTGGGTTTCTTGGCTTTTTAAAGGTAATAAAAAGGCGATTGGCAAGAGATGCTTCCAGGCAGCTGGTCTGTGCTGATTGATGGGAGTGGGAGTGCGGTGTTTCGGCAGGTGACGGCACATGGAGCCGTGGGCTGGGGTTGGACCACGGGGACATTTCCATGCTCAGACCCACCATAAAATACTCATTTTTTTGTCCCTGTCCCTGTCGGTTTTGTCTCCCACACACAGGGGCGGAACCCAGGCACGGCTGTGATGGGCTGTACAGGTTTGGTGACACAAAAATCACTTCTGGGGAGACTGTGCAAGGTCTGTTAATTAAACTGATACCTAAGTGATACCTCCATTGGCTAAACACAACACAGCAATGACAGTGAGCACCTCCGAGGAGCACTTCGTGTCAGGTTGATGCTCAGGTTGGAGGTGGCGAATGTAGCTCTACCCTGCAGCCCCTGGTGCTCTGAGCGAGGTGTCGGAGTCTAACGAGTCAAAAGCAGAGATTTTGAGCCAAATCTAAATGTCAGTCCTCCCCACTGGGACTATCAGGTCTGGATTGTTTACTTCAGCCAGTTAGATTAGCTACAAAAATCAAATGTTAACACATACACACTACCATGTAGCTATAGCAATAAACCTAATTAAAATAAAAAAAAAGGCAAGGCTTGGTCTGGCCTAAAATAGCCTAGCACCCGCTTAGGAGTGAAAATAGGAGTTCAACACATTATCTTTAAACGTGCCAAAGTTATTTGCCTTGCTTTTCCTGTGTAATGCCACATTTAATCCCTAAGCAACCTGCATTTGTGAGGTGTTATCAGCTGCGTCCCCAGCCACAACACCTGTCATGAAGCCTTCACACCTCCAAAAATAAGGCCAGGTTTTAAGTACCTGCTGTAGAGTGGAGGGCAGAGAGGGGAATGTGATTTTGGTTTTTATGCACAGGGGGCAGGTCTCGCAAAACTTTAAACCTCCTTAGGGCTTTCAAAATTAACCTTTGACATGTTGGTATGGGCACACATTCTGAAAATAATAGTCTTGCGGTTGTACGTACAGGAATGGAGATTTCAAGCAGAAAACACTTGTAGTACTTGTACCAAGTGCAGCAGGATTTGTTTTGTTTGGGGTTTTTTTGTCGTGGCACTGGGGCATCTGTAAATAAACTCGAATACCAGCACACACAGACTTACTTTACAAACCACAAAAGAGAAGACCTAGTGTACAAAACAACTGACCAGACCAATAACCCAAGTTCAGCGCTATCACTTATGGACACCGCACACCACCGATGTCCCAACACCCTGTGGGCACTTGCCAGCCTGTCTGTTCTTTACCAAGGCCAAAGCCCTTCATAAAAATAGTTTAAAAAAAAAAAAACAACACAGCACACTGTTGGCCTACGTGTTCCCCAAGGTTTTCCCCTCAGCCTGTAACATTTTTGGAACAATAAGCATGTTTTGTACACAATGCATTTAACACAACCTTGGTCCTCAAAGCCATTGGCATATACTCAGCGCTGATGTCCAGATGATGTTCAACCCCCAGTGTCTTCAGATGCGGTGAACAAGTCCACTGTGCCCAGTCCCAGCCTACACTTTCCTTAAAATAAAGGCTGATCAAATATTCATTATCGTTCCTTTTCATCCAGTAATAGAAGACATGATTTACAGAACATTTATCATTACAAAAATATTATAGTTAATAGAGACTGGACATCCTAATCCCCTGTGCACTGAAGAACCACGATTACTTCAAATGAAAAGACACTGCGGCAGTTTTTTCCTTGCTGCTGGAGCCATTGGGCATCTCAGCTGCCTGGACAGCACAAGATAAACTCAGCTTTGCCAACAGCAGGTGCCAGTCTAGAGGGACGTGTGTATGTCCCACACACGGGTTAATCAAGGGGGCGGACGGACATGGGCAGAAGGTGGGTACCGTGTATCACTGCTGCCTATTTTCCAGAAGCAGCTCTCAAAAAAAATAAAGGGGGGGAAAGGAAAAAAAACCCTCATCTTCAAAGAGTTCTCTCAAGTTTCTTTGAAAACAAAATGATTAAAGGCTATCTTCACTCTCATCCAACATCAGACGCATCTCGCGCCGCATCCTTGCTCTCACCCCTTATTATGCATGCAGCTGCTCCCGGTTTTGCGCTGGGCTGGAAGTTACACGCTCGAATTAAAGGCAAAGTTCATTACCACACTTCGAAGTTGGCACTGTGCCTCAGCCAGGCCTGCCCATTTATTTTTTTTAATAGGTATATGGCTGTTTGCAAGGTGTTTACAGAGGTCAGTGTCTGCAGTTTTGATAGCCAGCAAAGAGTTTGGCCAGATTGTCCATCTGTCTGCACTTTTTCTTGGAGTCAAGAAGGTTTTGAATCCTCTGCAGTCTAAAACTTGCAGAGTCGTCTCCCCTTTAAACTCTTTTTGAGAAAAATCACAGGAGTGAGAGAATTGCACATAACTAATGGGAATACAGACATAATAACAGTTTTATAGTGGGGTTACTTGCTTGGCTTGTGAAGCTGTGGGCCTTAAGGCTGTAATCAAGGGACTATCTGTCCTGTGGAAAGGTCCAAAAAGAGAAAAGTTTAAAAAAAAGGTTAATCTGTAAATAAGCGTCTCCTGAACTGCTCGGTGTACACGGATGTCTGCCACAGCTTCTGCTGAGTCTGTGATTCGGGAGCTGCAAAACAGGGGTGCAGCCACATTCCCCTTTTCTCTCTGAAAATGCTGTTGCCAAATGAAGCCTCTGCCCTTTCAGAGTGGCCTGAAGAAACCATATTTAATGATTCAGTAGCTGGAAATTCGCCTTAAATATCCTCTGGGATATACCTAATGTTCAAAAGAGACCTGAATGTGTGCTGGATACTGATTATCCCTGATCTCTTATATGGTCCAGTATATAACATTTGGCTTTAGAAATGAGCCATTTCTTAGAGCATTCTGAGTATCTGCTTGAGCATCTGTGACCAGACACGTCTTTTAGCTTATTTCAGGTGTTTTTATTTCATTTACTGCAGATTGTGTGAGTGTTAATTACGATAGTTCAGCAGTAGTAAAAAGAAAAAAAAAAATCTAGCTGGAGTTATGATAGCCTTCGTACTAACGTGTGTTCGGGACACAACACAGGTTTCAGGACCCATGTTTCTTATTAAGCCAGGATAAAGCAAAGAGTGTAAAATATAGCAATAGGCTGCTAATTTACATTTTATGAAGAGTGATAATAGAAAACTGCCCCAGACTAAGGATGGATAATGAGAGATTTTCTTTTGCACAGATCTGAAACAAGGGGGAATGGAGTGCTGGAAGGCCAGGGGAAAACTCTGGATATTTGTGGCTCGTTTCTTATAGAGGACAAGGCAGCCTCACGAGGATGTTTAATATTATCTGTGTATGTAAGTGCTACCAAGTATCACCAGCTGTTACAGATGGATGTTCTCTTTTTTGCAGGAATCTAAGCATCCAATGGGTATGAAGAGTGCGTCTGAGAAGCAGGAACCATCAGCCCTTCTGAAGCGCAGCGGTAGGGTATTGGAAGCAAAGCTACACTGTTTATTTTCCTGTGTTGAAAATTCTCTTTGGATGAATGCAGAATATTAAACTCTGAGGTAGAAAATTTCGTATTTTCATGCCAATGCGCTGACTTACAATAATTTTAATGCGCAAAGTTGAAATGGATACTTCATTAAGTGATTGCAGTCATTGTTCTGTCCTGGGTGCGTTGTTGACGAATCATGTTGGCTTAACAGTAACGCCTCTCCTTACAAAAACGTCAATGTACTTTTTATTTAGATTTGGAGTAAAATGAAATTACTTTTTTTTTTCTTCATTAATTGAGAAAGAATGCAATAACGATGTCCTGGAGCAGCAAGCTGAGTCATGAGCAAAGCACTCAGCCGAATGGAGAACGGGGCGAAGGGAGGGAGGGGGTCATGGTGCCGCTCAGGAATGGTTCTTCCAGACCACCCCAAACCCGAATTCTCTTCCTGAGAACACCTGCGTCGGAACTGGCGCTGCTTCTGTACGACCGAGCTTAGACCAAGCCTGCAGCTTTTCAGTGGGAAAGATATTTTGTTGAAACAGTTTTGACCACTTCTGATGAAAGCAGACATTGTTTTTACTGATATATAAATACTTAAGGGCAAAATAAATCTTAGGAGCCAAGCATCTGCTCAGAGTATCTCCAGATAATAAAACAACGATGAGTCTATGCATTAGTAGGGCTGTAGAGCTCTATTTCCTAGAATTCATCAAAAGCTGTCTCTAACATTTATATAGTTTTGCAAATTTGCAAACAGATTTGCAAATTTGTGGAAGAGTGCAGTATCTTTCTATATGCAGAAGGGTTAGTAAGGAATAGTATACGTAACTGAAAATACAGTATTGACTTTGAAATAATGCGAGTGTTTTAATGAGAAAGGCTTTTAAAATGCATTTTGCACCTTTACTGTATGGTTCTGATAATTCTGAATCTGGTGCTGTAAGCTGGATTTCTACCCCATATGAAGAGTTTTGCTTGTGTGCCTGGAATTCAGGTCCTCTTCACTGTTATCTGTCAAACACAGAGTTCGCTTAGCTGAACTGAAGCTTATTGCTCTTTAAAAACAACATTGCTTGGAAACAGGGCAACAGTTCAGCCCTTTTCATCTCTCTCAGGAGCAAGTAGAGTGTGTAGGTATAAAGAGCAGAGAAAAAGCCAGATTTACCTTTCACTCCTTTTACATCAGAGCATTACTGCAAACTTGCAGTGGTTTTTTTGTTTTTGTTTTTTTTTTAATACAGTAGTTCTTTTTGTATGTAATTTGGTCAGTTTAAAAAGCCTACTCACAGTCACCAAAAAAATAACAAAAAGATCATGTGGTAATTGCTTTCTTAGGAAAAAGTACATGTGGTGAAATTTTTCACATGGGGTGTTTTACCAGGAAGTGTGTGAGTGTAATATACAGACCTAAATACTGCCCTGTCTCATCTGTGCCTTGGGGAATTTTTGTGGGGGTGTGGAGAGATGTCTGCATCTCAAAGACTGTTAATTGCACTCTAGAAAACAGATATGTGATAGACAATTTGACACGACAAAAGGAGGTCTTAGCCAACACAACTGCCCGGAGTTTAAAACTATTAAATAGACAAATTCAAGCGAACATGGAGGTTACCTTACAAAATACGTTGGCCTTAGATTTGTTACTATTAGAGGAAGAGAAGCTCAGCTTTCTGTGCTGAGGTATTTGATGGCAATGGTTGTGATTCACTTACGTCTCTAAAGTTACCGCAGTGTATCCAGATGGTTTTTCTCAGAGCAAAACTGCATAGAGAATCCGCTCTGGATATTCCAGGGGAATATCCTTCAAATCTGGCCTGCTGGAAAAGACTCATTCCATAGTTAGTGTACAATCGTACTCCAAATTTTCATCATTAGATACAGGCAATGAAGTAGCAGGATTCAAAGAGGTGGTTGATTTATATACTCTTAGGTTAGCAATTGCAGACAGGACTCATTCTTTCAAGCGATGACAACAGTTTCACTACTTTTACCTTGTCTAAAAGTCTGGCAAAGCTCACCACCATCTTAACAGGCCAATCTGCTTTGTGGATGCTCTATATGTACTTTAACATATGCAGTTGTTTACCATGACACGCTTGCAAACATAGTCTCAATACATTTTGGTTAATGATACTTACATTTCCATATTTCTGAGAATGTAATTCAGTTTAAAACACGGTTTATTTAAAATATTCTATATGTGATAAGAATGTAATTTAGGATTTGCATTTTCTGGTCTGACAGTATTTTTTGTTATAATTTGGATTAACTCCAGGAAAGAAAACAAAGGTGAAAATGTTTACTACAAAGGAGAATTATTAGAGGAGTGCCTGAATCCAGAACAAAATGTAAAACAGGGGAAACAAATGTTAAAAAAGCTCTAGCAAAGTTTTAATGGATCCTTTCAAATGTGGAACGGCATTTTAACATGATGTTAATTTTTTTCTTCCTTTCTCTTTTTAACTTTCAGGCAGACCATTAATCTCAGGGGCTGATTCTGCCTGCAAGAGGCAGAACGTTTCAAAGCACCTACCAGATGTTTGCTGGTGGGCAAAGCACAGCTGGGGTTGAACAAGTCAAGGGCTGTGGGGCAGCTCTTGCTAGAAGTGTCTCCCATCCTTTTCTGAGGACCTACTTTCAGGATTTGACTCCAGCCTATACATTTCTGACACATTAAAACATTTCCAATACTCTGCATTTGAGATGGGTTGACCTCAGCCAGCAGCCAAGCAGCGTGCAGCTGCTTGCTTACTCCCTCAGCGGGACGTGGAGAAAATGGGAAGTACAAAACCGAGAAAAATCATGGGTTGAGGTAATGACAATTGAATAAGTGAAGGAAAGATGGGAAGAAAAAAAAAAAAAGAGTGAAACAAGTCACTCACCTCCCCACAAGCAGACGGATACCCAGCCAGTCTCCAAACACAGAATCACAGAATCACAGAATGTCAGAGATTGGAAGGAACCTCGAAAGATCATCCAGTCCAATACCCCCAAACCCCACCCACACTCCCTCTTTTTTCTTCCTTTGCCTCAGTTGTGAGGCAAAGCATGGCATTCTGTGGTAAAGAATATCTTTTTGGCCAGTCTGGGTCAACTGTCCTGGCTGTGTCCCGTCCCAGTCTCTCTCTCACTTCCAGCCTACCCAAAGGGTGAAGGGTGGGGACCCAAAGTGGGGAAAAAAAAACAAGGAGGGGATCGAAAGGGCCAAGATGTCACTGACAACCATTTTCTGTGCTCACCCCATCAGCACAACATCCTTCTGCTTCCAACTGGAGAACACTGGGATGATGGCTGCAGTAATGGATAATCTAGGTCCAAACCCTGTCGGTGGAGGAGAAAAAGGCTGAACTTGCACATAACATTAGAAAAAAAAAAAGCCCAGGGAAATTAAATACGCAAACCCCTGCATTAAAAGAGCATTAGCTAGGTTTTATAGTCAAGGACTCCAAGATTAGAAAATGCCAGATTGCTGGGAGTCTGAAAAAAAAAATAGAAAAAATAAAGTACAAAAGCTGGGTTCCATTCTCAGCTGTGTAGCCCCCTAAGTACACAATTGTATATCAATACTATATTTCCCCTGGAAACCTGCTTCTTTTGGACAACAGCATATAGGGACAGAGTGAAGTGTGAGCTTGGCAGCTCCCGATCTAGCATCTGCAGTTGGGGTGTTCAACCATGCAAGTGAAATACACTCTATTAATGCTGCTTCTGAGAAAATATTGTTTGAAATTGCAGACCATATGTGAGCAAAGATACAGGGGCTGACAGTAAATACCCCTGTTTGGTGGCAGGGAAGGAGCCAGCACCCACCTGGTGCTCCTGGCCACAGTGGAGGAGATGCCACCACCATCCCCTGGCACTGTCGGGGCTGAGCATCCTCCACCCATCACGCCAAGCTTTACACGGGGAATAAAGCCCGTGACAGAGGAATTTTCCACTTAATCAAAATCCTGGGAAGAATATGAATGGTTATAGGTTAAAGGAACCTGGCAGCTCCTACTTGTCTGTCATGTCTTTCAGGATTGCCATTAAGTCATAAACGTGACAAAGATTAAAGAGTTTATTAATGTTATTAGAGTGTTGAGATAAAATGCTCTGCCTTGCAGGGTCTCTTTTCCTCTCTCACTATTTAATGAAAACAGTTTCATCACTTTCTCAATCTATTATACCAAATATTCATTTCAGGCATCCTAAGATGATTTTATTTTAATTAGAAAAGACGGAGCAACAACCTGAAAGTAATACGGTTAAAATACCTTGCCACGGTTGTTCCCCTTCTCTCCGCTGTCGGCAGAGGAGCGTTTCTCCAGCCGTGCTGCAGAGCGAGCCCACGGAGGCACACTGGCAAATGTTGCAGCACAGAATTATAGAATCATGGATTGGAAGGGACCTTCAAAGCTCATCTAGTCCAACCCCCCTGCAAAACCCAGTCTTTGATGGTAAAGACTGAAAAATCAGTCACTTCTAAGCAGAGCCCAAACAGTTACACTTTTCTATGTGAGCCTTTCCTTCCACCTCAAGACTTTCTAACTGTGTTTGCAAAGCAGGCAGCTCACAGATACTCTTTCTTTTAAACTTTCCAACTAACCCAATTTAATTTGTTAATTTATTCTGTAACCCGATTTACTGTTAATTTATTTTGGTGAGTAAGATATCCTAGCCTTAAGTTAATTAAAGGGGAGGGCTTAATGTTTTTGCTACGCAATATCTTCATGCCACATTGTGTTCCATTTCAACACCGCAATGAAGCATTTCCAAAGTTTATTGCCATTATCTAATATAAATCCATACATCTGCAAATTAATTTCATGCACACAAAAGATTACACTTTGCAAATGTACCTTTAAGAGGGGAATACTGGCCATAGCAATCATCACTTGTTGCTTAGCAACAGCCATGGCATCACTTATGGCAGGTTTGTCCTAAACAGCACTGTAAAACTCAGGGATCATAGAATCACAGAACAGTTTGGGTTGGAAGGGACCTCCAAAGCTCATGCAGTGCCACCCCTGCCATGAGCAGGGACATCTTCACCCAGACCAGGTTGCTCAGAGCCCCGTCCAGCCTGGCCTGGGATGTCTCCAGGGATGGGGCATCCGCCACCACCCTGGGCAACCTGGGCCAGGCTCTCATCACCCGCAGGGTAAAAATTTTCTTCCTCCTGTCCAGCCTGAATCTCCCCTCCTTTAGTTTAAAACCATCACCCCTTGTCCTGTCGTGGATGTGGCTGTCCACCCTGTGTCATCCATCTCTGCAAGTGTCACTTAGTCCTGGGTTAATAAGTGTGAGACTTTGCTGATTTTACTTTATTTTTGGGGGGAGGGAGTGAGGGTTGTCCAGTTTTAGAGATCCTAAAAACAATACAATAATCCTCAGCCATTAAACTAATTTCAAGCAGCAATCCAAAGCTCGTTGCCCCATCCTGACCATGATGGCAATGCCAGCACAAGCCAACATGAGCACGAATACCTATTTAGTCTATAACTACAGCACTACCAACTCAGCATTTTGCATCAAAGACTTTTAAAAAATTTACACATGGTTTGTTACAATCAACCCAAGATTAAAAAGGGGAAAATCAGATTATATTAAGACCATCCTGGGGGTATCCTGAGGCTGTTCTAGTCTTCCTGAAGCCCGGGAAGGTCCCTACAGCCAGCAGCTGTCAGGTCTCATCTCTATCCTTGCAACCAGCTGGCAATGCGACAAATGACCTCTGCAACAGTGCATTGTCTGTCTGTCCATCCATCCATCCACATCTCCGTGCCTCCCGCAGCTCCTCCCCTGGGTATGCTGCCTGCCAAACCACTCTCCAACGTGATGCTCCATTTTGCCAGCCGTGGGTGCCAGCCAGCTGCTCCCCATGGCCAAAAAAAAAACCCAACGAACCAAAACTCAAAAACGGGGCAAGTAAATATTCTAAGAGCATCCATTAGCCCTGCCTTTGGCAGCCTGTGGAGAGGGGCCCACCACCTCAAGCCTGGGTTTTAAAGCCATGATGCCATATCTGTAGGCACAGCTAATTCACAAAAGATGAACGCAGGGTTTGCAATCAAGGAAAAATTAGCATCTCGGCCAGCAGAGGAGGGTGAATGTGCGAGCCAGCCAGCGCTGCCAGCAACCTTGATTCTGGTTTTTGGCAAAGCTGGCTGGCTTGGCAAACACAATGGTAATGAGATAAACTGAAATAACAGGCAACAGGGCTGCTCTTTCAAGTAATTATCCTCCAGGGCAACAAGGAACAGGATGAAAAGGTTTTTTTAAGAGACACAGTGTGGATGCACAGCGAACATTATTTGCATTCCTGAAGTTGCACGGTTCAGGTTTGCCCATGCTGAGCAGCCAGAGCAGGGACAGGAAAAATTCCCAAAAAATTCTTGTCCAGGCAGTCATGCCGTGCCCAGTGTACTGACCCACAGAGGCTTCGCTGCCAACATTTAACCTTCAAAAATACACATCATTTTAAAGAGTAGAGCAAGAGACTAGAGACAAGGGGAAGGATGAAATAATGCACTGTCGAATCTCACCTTGGGGAACCACAAGTGAGCACCAAGTGGGTTTTCATCCAACAGCCTCTGCAGTTCCATGCACACACACGGAGAAGGAAAAGGCAAGGCAAAAAAGTGGTAATACATGGCACAACATGCTGCCTTGGGTCGCTGTGACTAACCGGGGAAGCTGCTGGCATTTTCCTATCAGGACACTTGACTCTAGTCTAAATCTGAGGTCTTTCTTAAACCTGCTGGAGGGGATGGACTGAGAGGGATGCAGGACACATCCCACCCCTCGCAGGCTTCCACCACAGGCGGCAGGGGCTTATGCGATACACTTCCAGTACCTTGGAGTTTAAAATCTTTTAAAAAGCAACAAAAAAACCCCACATACACAGAAAACCCACATACAAACAAACAAATTAAAAAAAAAAAAAAATTTAAATGGCTGAAAGGTCTTTTCCTTTTTTTTTTTTCAAGTGAAAAGGAACACCTTTGAACAGAGCAGTGCAAACTCAGGCCTAGCCCAAGCAGCAGATGTGCAGCCCTTACTCTGCATTAATTCATCCAACTTCAGCCACTTGCTCAAGCTGCTGCTTGGTGACCCTGTCCCTGCCCACAGTCCAGAGGAAGAGGGAGAAACTGCCCAATTCCTTCTCAACCTTAGAAGCTTTTCCTTCTCTCACCCACAGCAGACTTTATAATTAAGTTTTGGGTTTTTTTAATGCAGAGAACCAGAGCATGAAGGCTGGATGAGAAGTGTTTCCAAGTCCCTCAAAACCCCATAAATTCTCTCAGAAGGATGGTTTGGGATCATCTCCCCAGGAGAGCCCACTCCCGCCTAGGCTGGATTCCTGAATGCTGTTGTTTGGAAAGAAAAGCTCTATTCTAGGCAAAAGCCCCACCTTTCCATCTGCACAGCAAACAGTCCCTGCTAATGCAGAGCCAAACCAAGGCAAAAATGTTTATTACAAAGGAGAATTATAAGAGGAGGAGTGCCTGAATCCAGAACAAAATGTAAAATAGGGGAAACAAATGTTAAAAAAGCTCTAGAAAAGTTTTAATGGATACTTTTAAATGTGAAATGGTATTTTAATATGACGTTTAAATTTTTTCTTTTTTTTTCTTTCTCTTTTTAGCTTTTAGGCAGACCATTAATCTGGGGGCTCATTCTGCCTGCAGAGGAGAAACGTTTTAAAGTACCTACCAGATGTTTGCTGGTGGGCAAAGCACAGCTGGGGCTGAACAAGTCAAGGGCTGTGGGGCAGCTCTTGCTAGAAGCATCTCCCATCCTTTTCTGAGGACCTACTTTCAGGGTTTGACTCCAGCATTTCTGACACATTTTAAAAAGTCTCAAACTGTGTGCTTTAAAAAAACTCTTTGGCCTATTGTTGACCTTTCTGAATCCCAAGAAGAGCCATTTCCTTCTTGCTGATGTAGATGCAGGAAATTCTGAACTAAATCCTAACTGAAAGCCAGAAAATGAGATAAGCAGGTTAATCCTCCTCGGACCGCAGGTCGAGTCCTTGCTCTTCAGACCAGCTCAGCAGTTTGCTCATCCCTATCTTGACTGTGTTTCTCTGCAACTGGGGAGGAAAGCACCCCCATTTTCCAAAAAGTGAAATATTTTGCTGCTGTTCGTTCACCACTGACATTTGCAGTGCATGAAGCCGGTCTCTGGCTGCTGCTCCCTTCACAAAAAACCTTGCAGAAGTCTGTGGAAAATGCACTCCAAGAAATATGCATGGTTGGGGCGGTGGGTTTTGTGTGTGTTTGCCAGGTTTTGGTAACATAAAGCCCTCTCCTCCTCAAAATCTCCCTGGTAATATGTGATGCTACTCAGCCAGGAATAGCAGTGTCTTTTAGGGAAATGTCTATGTTAGTTAATAAGGGCAAATAGTTTCAAATGCAATAGCACTGTATATGCAAAAATTATCAATTTTGATGCCTTCAGAGACTCTCCTCTAGTTTAAAGGAAATTAAAAAGAAAAAAAAATGAAGTAATTTTATCTGGAATAATGTAGTATCACTTTCATCTGAATTTGGTCTGCTTTCTCAAGAAGAAGTCTGGGAAACCAGTATGGTGGGGGGGGAATAAAATCCCAGCCACTCACTCATTAACAAAACAGCAACAAACTCATTAAGAGCAGCAATTGTTGCCGAGGGTGCCCCAGTTGCACCAGCTGCTCCGCGCAGCAGAGCCTTGCTGGGAGCCCCAATTAGGCTGATGGAGCTCACCGTACCAGAGGGGGACCAGCAGTTTGGAGGGGCTGGGGCCATGTGGGACTGTGACAATGACAGAGACCCCACCTTTATTAGAAAACAACACTAGCATCATTGCAAAAGCTGCCGCGGAAGAAACTCATGCACAGAAGAACAGCATGGTCAGGAGGGCGAGCACGCACAACACTTACCTGGGAAAGCTTTCCGTTTGGATTTGTCTACAGCCTATGCCCAAGAAGCTGACAAATCTTGATGTGCCCAAGGTGGAAGTCCAAAGGTCAAAAACCAAGGATGGAGAGCAAAGAAGTAATTCAAGAAGAGGGTGATGGAGGTTTAGGATGTGCTGTTCAGAGAGGTACATGGGGCTGGGGTCATGCCCACATACAAGAAAGACCTGGAGGTGCTGGAACGAGTTCAGAGAAGGGAACGGGCCTGGTGAAGAGTTTGGAACACAAGTGTGATGGGGAGCGGCTGAGGGACCTGGGGGGTTCAGCCTGGAGAACAGGAGGCTGAGGGGAGACCTTATTGCTCTCTGCAACTGCCTGAAAGGAGGTTGGAGCATGGAGGGGGTTGTGCCAGGGAAGGGTCGGATTGGATATTGGAAACTATTTCTTCCTCGAAAGTGTTGTCAGGCATTGGAACAGGCTTCCCAGGGCAGTGGTGGAGTCACCATCCCTGAAGCAGTTTAAAATACACACAGTGAGGTTCTTAAGGACATGGTTTACTGCCAGACTTAGATTAACAGTAGGACTCAATGGTTTTTCCAACCAAAATAATTCTGTGATTCTGTGCCTGCAGGACAGCCTGATGAGCTGCTCCTGCTCTCCTCAAATCTGGGAGAAAGGCGATCCTCAGAGGACAAGAATACAACATACAGAGCTCTCTTGTTTCAACAGTGTTATTTTCTAAATGCATTTGCTTTACCAAATGGCACTTAAAAGCCTGGCTACAAATCACCACTGTCATTTCTCCCCCAGGGAACTGAATTGCTTCATCCCGCCACATGTCACCTGCTGAGGCTGTCACAGCTGCTGTGCCAGAGGCTACATGGAGAACATAGGTCCTCCCCTACCAGGACATCCCAAAGGTCCAGCCAGCCTCGTGCCTGGCCTCTGACTGGGGTCAATAGCAGAGGGTGAGAATGTTGGGTCCCTTGCCAGGGCTCCTCAACCAACACTTACTCCTGCTAGCTTCTAGAAGCCGCTTGCAGGCTCTCTGATAGAATCACAGAATAGTTTGGGTTGGAAGGGAACTTCAAAGCTCATCCAGTCCAACCCCTGCCATGAGCAGGGACATCTTCACCCAGCTCAGGTTGCTCAGAGCCTCGTCCAGCTTGGCCTGGGATGTCTCCAGGGATGGGGCATCCACCACCTCTCTGGGCAACCTGGGACAGGGTCTCACCACCCTCAGGGGCAAAAATTTCTTGCTCTTCCATCAACACTACTGGGTTCATGCTGGGGAAAGGCAGCCTGGTGACTTCGGGGTGGATAGATGCTGTAGTGAAGGACCCACTGCTACTTCGAGCAGTAACAAGTGCAGAGACCTTATCTTACCCCTGTCCTTCCCCCGTCTTCCTGACTTCTGCTCACCTGTAACCACAGATTCACTAGAGCAGGAACTTCACCCTTCTGCTCCTGCCACTCCGGCCAGTAGTTCTCTTGCTTCTCCCTGTCTAACAGACTCAAGTTTTTCCCTAAAGCCTTTTCCCATCCTTCTACTTGTACACCCCCATCCTGTCCTCTCACAAGGATGGCTGTGAAGTCACTTGGCACAATGTCTTCACAAATGTTGGTGCATGCTATTTCAGTATTAAAATTGATCCCTACTAACGTTGCCATAATCAGTACTTATACAAAGTAAGTAAAAAACAGAATACTACAAAATACTAAGATGTCTCAAAACCAGGGGTTCAGCAGCACACCTGAAGTACTTCCAACCCTCTCCTCTCAAAAATAGAAAGACAGTGAAGGAACCTCTTGACCAAGTCCTTATCTTACCTTTGTGAGATCTCCAGGGACTAGAAGGTGTGTGAGAATATTGAAGGTCAGTTCCACAGATGCAGGATGTATTTGTATTTCACCTATGGGACAGGTATCCTACATTACATTGCCAGAGCTTCATTAATATTCATCCACACCAATGAAAACATCATTGCCTTCTTGTGAGATACTAGAACCCATAAAGCCACAAGAGGTCCTCTCACTGGCTTGACGTGTCCTTTCGCATCTCTGTACCTTTTGCTGCTCTATCTACTTATTTAGAGCTTCTAGATGAGATTTTTTTTTTCTGGTGCACATTGACATTCTCTGATGACAAAACACGTAAATTGTAGCATGGTGGAGCAGCAATACCAACAATGTCACACAACACTATCCGTCACCAAACTCAGACACACCTTCCTGTACTAAATCTCTGATCCCATCAGAAGAGTCTCAGACATGGATTATCCCTGCACCTTTACCACTTTTTGCAGCCATTGCCTGAGGGGAACAGCAGAAAGGCACCAGCTCACTGAGCAGCCATCACAAAGAGCAAATATCCCACATCAGAAGATCTTTCCTGAGAGCAAGCTGCAATGATGCATTGGCCATGAGCCAGGATTTGGTGGCTTGCCCCTTACTTGATGGCACCACATTGCTCCATGGTGCTCCTGGCACACAGAATATTGAAGTTCTGTAGGGCAAGGATCACTAAAAGAACAACACATAATGGCTCCTGATTTTGCTGAACACACCCAGCAGGATTTGGGGACACTGAATAACCTTTGATGACAACTAAGACTGACGTGGTCGGCCATGGAAGCCATGCTGAATTTGGTTAATACTTTTGATGAGAAAACAAAAACCCTGAATCCAAAAATAAACAAATACTTTGAAAAAGGTTTTGCCATTTTCTAAAACTACTCTTTTTTTAAAAAAAAAACCACCCTTGAATTTTCCTAGAAGGGTACACACAATAGATTTTAGACATCCATCCTTACCTGGGTACTCTCTCTTTGTAACCAAAGGAGGGATTTCTTTAAAATGCTCTTAAAATGGTGCTCTGAAAAGCCTTTGCAGACAATCATCACCCTCCACAAAAGAAGTGTCAAGGAACACCAGGTATCTCTTCTAGATGCTGTGCACTACTGATGGTGAAACCTCTCCTCCCGCTGCATTTGGAAATCCCCATGTGTTTTAACGCACCCAGAAAGACTGCCAAAAGGGGTTGCTTGCCCTTTAAAAGCAAAAAACCTTTCAAAGCTCAAAAAATAATTACATGGATTTCACATGAAGTGACACTGGTAATATGCTTTTAAATAGAGATGTATAAGGCAAGAGAAAAATTCCAAGATCAGAAAACCGACTAATCCTGAAAAGCTATTTTTACAGAAGAGCCAGAAGAAAGAGGGCGACAGGGAAAGATGATAACCACGGTCTGAATAATATTGGAGAGAAGGTACTGGAAAGTGCAGAATTAACCTTTTCCTAATTAATTACGAGTTGTAAGGCAAAGGAAATCAGCCAGTCGAGAGCAATTTCAGTGAGACAGGGATTTCAAGACTTGAAACGCTTTGGCCGCCCTTTGAAAGCAGGAGGGGAAGGGATGAGGCCAGGTGGGAAAAGGGGAGTGAGATGGAGCTGCAATACCCCCCACAACAGCCACAGCTGAGCCCCCCAGCTCCAGAAGGACCACACTGCAGAATGACGGCGGGGAAGATTTCATTACAGGATGTAAACCCACAAGATAACGATCTGTAAATGCATTGGAAACAGGGTTGTTCGAAAGGCAATCAAATTTTTGCAAGAGGACAATTATTCCAGAAGTCAGGCTTCAAAAGGCTTCTGTAACCTCTCATAACCTGACATTTCATACGCTCCTACACTTAATTCTTTAAATATTATAATCTTTAGTAACTGGAGAAGATGTGGAAATATTTGTTGAAGGTATTCCGTAGAGAAAATTTGTTTATTTTCTTTTTAGTCTGGATCATAACTCCTCAAATCACTCAACGACCCACCACAAACCTCCTGCATCATCCCTATGGCAAATACCTTGAGTGCAACTTGGCCAGAGGCTTTTTTTCTTTTTCATATAACCACCGCTTCATTTTTATTAACACCCACACTCTTACATCTCAAAATGGAGAGCTCTCATGGCTGCAGAATTCTCATGAATGCAGATATGGCAAATGACAGAGAGAGGATTCAGGTGGAAAGCAACACTCTGCTCTCTGCCTTGTCCTCTTGAACTTCATTAAAGCTGCAGAAGGTGCAGACCTGCTGTCTGGCCCAATAATGTTGAATCCGGGAAAATATACAGCTTTAAAGCATGCTGCTGCTTTAGACTGTGCTACTTCAAATTATGGGCTGCTGCACTACACAAAACTGTGGACCGATGTGACGATAAACAGGGGAAAAATGCTTATCAGCATTAAAAAAAAAAAAAGATAAGACAGAATGGAAAGAGTGCTATGTTCTAATGCAGAATTCTGCTTGCTTTTTTTTCCTCCTTACACTTTCCATTCAGCTGGGTGTTGTCCAAAAGCAGAAGATATTTTTCTGAGTCTTATGAATGATATTTTTCATCCCAAGTCAGGTAAAGAAGCCAGTATTTCTATTCATATGAGTTCTTAGAGATACATGGAGCTAACTGACAACAGTCAGCTTTTCTGCTTTCTGTGCATGAGGGTTAAAAGCTAAATAGCACTGAGAATAACACTACAGCACCTTGCTTGCCTTAACTGATTGGGGTATCCTCAGATGCCTAGAGATCATTCAGAAACAAATAAACAAACCTGCCGTAGCACTGTAAAGCAATACACTACAGAATAGTTGTTATGAAAATGTAGTAAAGTTATTAATGAAGCTCTGAGGTTGGGCTAACATGTTTAGCAGTCAGGAACTAGGCCTTTCTTCTGTTCTTTTAAATGGACAACATTTTAGGACGTATTTCTAAAGCACAACACCCATTGATTTTTTTTTTCCCCTATAGGTTTTATGGAATCATATAATCATTTCAGTTGGAAGACACCCTCAGGATCATTGAGTCCAACCATAACCTAACTCTGGTACTAAACCGTGTCTCTAAGAACCTCGGCTAAACGCCTTTTAAACCCCTCCAGGGACGGTGACTCCATCACTGCCCTGGGCAGCCTGTTCCAATGCCCAACAACCCTTTTTGTGAAGGCAAAATGGAGTTTATCTGGAAAAAAAAATCCTGATGCTCCGTGTCTTAAATCACAACTTTCCCCTTCCATAGTCTTCCTTTTTCCCATTTACTATTGGATTTGTGGCTGCTACTTCTGGCCAGCAATAAAGAAGCTGGGAAGTGAGATTCTGTGGAGAAAGCGAGCTAGGAGAAAAAGCCTACCCTTCTTTCAGCAAGCTGCAATGCTGTCAGAAGATTCAGAGGGGAAAATGTTTTGGTTTTGGTTTCTTTGGAGGGATGATGTCCCTTTTACAATAGGTCTGCACCACCAAAAGATCCTTTGCTGAGGAAAACTCTAAGCTAGATGAGATGCCCACATATTCCTCTTGTGCCCTAAATCCCTGAGCTCCCCCCGTCCTCCCCTTCTAAGCGATGAGGAGCAGAAGAGATGAAGCTCTGCTCCCAGGGGACAGCGTGGCACCTGGGGACCTGCCTGCAGCTGGCACTGCGCAGATGGGGACAGGTACACTTGCCACTGATTTATACACCACTTAGGAGAAATTTTTATGAAATTATTCATGCAGCACCATGTAGGTATGCAATCACAGCGAGAGGCAGTGGAAAAGCAATGGCATAGCAGCTGGTTGGTTTGGAGGACTAATTGTGGGACGGAGACTTACACATCTGGGTCATCGCTTCACATCCATCTCAGGTGCCTACTAGCGACAAGGTCATTACTCTCTTATAGTTCCTTGGTGACAAACACACAAAATGACTCTGCAGGTCCAGACCAGTTTGTGGTGCACTGGTCTCCTCCTTAGAGTACCCTGTGTGACAGGGACTAATTGATCTCTTTGTTGCCAGCGTGAATAGAGGGCTCAGGACTGACCTGCTCAGGAATGGCATTCAGATTTGACACAGAGGAAGAGGCCAGCTTGGAAGAAGGCCACCCCACCAGCTTCCCTGCCACGTCGCTTCTGCAGCCACCCAGAGAATAGAAAATTCTGCTGTGATCACAGAACAGTTTGGGTTGGAAGGGACCTCCAAAACTCATCCAGTGCCACCCCTACCATGAGCAGGGACATCTTCACCCAGACCAGGTTGCTCAGAGCCCTGTCCAGCCTGGCCTGGGATGTCTCCAGGGATGGGGCATCCACCACCTCTCTGGGCAACCTGGGACAGGGTTTCACCACCCTCAGTGTGAAACATTTCTTCCTCATGTCCAGCCTGAATCTCCTCTCTTCTGGTTTAAAACCATGACCCTTTGTCCTATCATTGCAAACTCTGTTAAAAAGTCTGTCCCCATCTTTCTTATAGGCTTTTTTTTAAGTAATGAAAGGCCACAATAAGGTCTCCTTGTGCGAGTTCAAACACATTCAAGATGGCAAAACAAGATGGGCTTCAGCAAAGGATCATTAGTGGCAGAGGGCACCCAGTGCAACTGCTTTACTGTCCTTTCTCACAGCCAGAGTAACCTTGATGTGGCTGCAACCCTAAATTGCAGAAAAGCAATTGCAGAAAGCCTGGCAACACAGCCTGGAGCCTGTGGATGGAGTCAGGCCTTAGTAGTCAAAGATCCACAACTCCAAATAAAAATAAAATCTTTGCAGGGAAGGACAGACACCCGCTCTTGAGCTGCAGCAGGCGATGGGAAAGCGTCTCCTCGGCAGCCAGAGGAGGAAGGCGGCACCGGGGCGGGTTCCAGGCTGCTGCAGGGCACGAGCGAGCTGTCATCTGAAACACCAAATGGCAGCACGGGTTCAGTTCTGCAGCTGATACATGTAAATAACTCCTGGTGAACTGTGCTCGGGTTAAAAACCAAGTTCACGCCGCTCATAGCTTTGATTTGAGCGCAGGTTCAGTGCCTGTAACCTAGAGCATGACAGCACGCGAGAGAGCGGGTCTAAAATCCTTGGTTCTCAAAGCATAAACAAACTAATTTGCAGCCTGACATTTTAGCCGTGTCTGCTTATTCAATGTTTCTGAATAAAAACACTTAATAGCTGTGCAATAATAAATAAGGTACTAATACTATGCACCACAGATGCTCAGTACCTGATTTAACCTTCTTTTTAGTTTCTAACCTCAACAAAGGCTCTGAAAAACATGCAACTTTTTATATGACTAAGTTAATAAGTGTTTTCAATCACTGAAAATAATTACCATCAAGAAGAGACACAGGGCAATTTACATAGGGCATATATAAGACAGCAAGGGGAGCGTGCAGGAAAGAGAGAGAGAGAGAGGGAGAGAAGATACGGTGGAATACCCAAGATCCTTCCTGCCTAGATTTCCAGTTTTCATGTACAAGAATAAACAGTTTTTAAAATATTTCTCTACGATGAGGGAGTATCTCTGGAGGCAGGGATGCACCCCCACTTTTTGGAGGCTCCCCTACTCCCAGATGCAGTTTTCATGACAAACTGGCTGGTCAAGGTTCAAGTCCCAGTTTGCTTTTTCTAATAATTTCATTTCAACGGTTCCTCATTTACCCAGTTCACACAATTTACCATATGCTTGAGGTTTGGGATTTGTGTTTAGGTCTTTTTCTCCTTCTTCTTCCCCTGCCTTAACACGGGCATGCTAGTGGTGACCTGAGGATAAAAAGGAGCGAGAAAAATTAAGAGTGCTACAGCGGGCAAAGGTTATCGCTGATTTGTCACATCATTATCATGCTCAGCCCCACGAAGGTGGTCTTGACCAGAGTACTGCAAAGGGTACTGCGCACTCAGAGTCCGCAGTTCTTTCATCCTTTACATACCATCTTGTCCCATCATCGCCGTTCACGAGGAACAGTAACTCAGGTTGACATCATTCCTACCACAGACAGGAGCTATTGAATTATCTAAGGACAAACCTAAATACTAGCTTTTAAAGGATAACTGATCTACTAAAAGCAAGTATTGTTTTGGGCATGCCATGTCATATTTATCACACTTGGCTTTGCATTGCTCCGTTATCTCCTGCAATGTCATTTGAGCTACATGTAGCTGCATGGCACAACATGACAGATGCCTCAGCAATGAGGAAAGACACTCTGTAGAATCCAGATCCGTTATAGCTCATCCCAAATAAAAGATTCAACGGTTACAAATGCCAGTGTGTCTGCAGACTGAAAGCAACTCAAGTCTCCCCAATTATCTGCAGAAAACAGATCTCCTCAATTCACCTGCTTTTCACATAATTAATGTTCTTTTTGCTTCCACTAAATGTGATTTCATTATCATCTTCTTCCAAACAACCTGATTACAAAGTAGGAAAGGTTCCTCTTTCAGCTTTTTACCAATAATAACAATCCCAAGGAACGAGCCAGATAGAGGTAGGCTCAAATTTAGCACAATATCAATCATAATCCCCAATTTACTGCTAGCAAGTCTCCCCTCCATCAGGAAAAGGCCTCACCTCAAGTAGTCTCCATGGAGCAACACCAGAATACTCTGCCAGTCTTTGCAGGAACAGACCATCCTCATCCTTTCCAAGAAAGCTGCTCTCTTAAACTTTCCTTGAAAAACTGCAAAAGACAGTAAACCATTAATAAAGTATCCTAGAAGAAAAAGCACCCACGTGTATACAGCTTCAAAATCTTACAAGCTTTCTAATTTTTATTCTGTTTTAGTGGAGGAGGAAAGAGCAAACGGACAGGTTATCTCTGCCTTTCACTGAAAACTACCTCCTCTTTTTCCAGAAATACCCAAAAACAAAAGGGAAAAGTAGCTGTTGCCCTATTTAGCATCTGATATGAATTGGAGAAAAAAATGTTTTCTTCCAAATAACCTGGTGTCTTTGGAGGAAAATTTAAACATTGGTGAGCATTTTAATCACACTTCCTAAAAGCCCATCTTCCAGTTGGAAAGGACTTTCACCAAAAACAGCAGCAAAACAACCTCCCTCAAGCTCAGGTTCCCTGGTCCCTGTGACCTTGTCGATCCTCACACCCACCACAAAGGCTTGGCCACAAGAGCAGTTTTCAAGCATCAAGCTGGTTCTCTGCTCCAAAAGTTCCCGGTAGGTAATCACGGCCCATCTTGCAGATTCTGCCATTTTTCATGTCCTTTTAATATCACCTCCATATCTTTTTTTTAAATTCTGATATTAATGGACTTGCTTATCATGCTCTGTGCCCCACGTATTCACTAGATGAATGTAATAAATTGGTAAGTCTGGTCTGACTGGCCATATGCTGTTCAATTTGTATTTGCTGGTGTCCTGACCTCACTTTTTTCCGAGCTGCTAAAAGGTCCGACTGAAATATTCTCCTTTATCTGAAGCTAAGGAAACTAATCCTTCCCATTTCACATAAACTTAATTCGCTTTTCAAAGAAAAAAAAAAAATAGTTTATTATTGTGCTCCTCAACTGTCTGAGGAAATACATAGAAAATGCCTGGCACATATGGTATTTTTATGTGGCTTATTTTTTTTCGTTGTCTACAAGTCTGCACAGAATTATTACTATTTGGCACACAGCAAAACGAAGTCTTCTGTGCACAACACGATTTAGTCTGGCCGATAAAGTAAAAGTGGATTCCTTTGTTGCATATTAAGTTTCGCTGGATACCATTTGCACAAGAGAACAAAATTGGAGTTTCATGTTATTTTATGATGACACATTTCCCATCAGACAGCCTCATCTCTCTTCTTTCCCCAAGTATTAACATTTCTCACAGCAGCGACTCTCCAAGTTTCCCACTCTGTGGAATATTGGTCGCACGAGTCCAAACTGGTCGCTCAGTGCCAAAGACAAAGCAGCAAAGCAGTTGCTGTTTAAGCTGTTAATGCTGCTTCTCTGATGCTTTTAGAGCACAACACAAACCAGGTGCTGCCGGTGAGACTGGCTCATAACAGACACACCATTTTATTAAAAAAAATAAATAAATCAAAAGGTAATGTTAAGGATTGATGAACTAATTTCTCTATGCTGTGCCACGGGAAGGAGCCAAGGAGGGGAACTGCCTTCTGCTGGGACAAACCCCATCAGCATTTTTAGCCTCACTGCCTAATAACACAAAACTCCACCACTGTGCGTGTTTAAGGAACCAGCCAGCCTGGCCTCCGTTTCCCCAGAAGCTTTTGGCCACTTTCAACCAACCCTGGCTGCAAGGCAGAGGCTCTGATGGTGAGACAAACACCGCCATGACAGGGGGAGCAGATCAATGGGAGGGAAATGTTTCTGTGACCCAGGACCAGCCCCTGGAGAAACCCTCCAATAAGAGGCGACCAAATGTCATATCTTCAGCCACTCGCTGGCTGCAAATGCCACAGGTCCTTGTGCCAGAAGATGCAGCATCACTTCTCCCCATCCCACGAGTGTTCTCTTTTTGCCCTGCTTCCCCAGAGCAGACGTCAGCCCCCTCAAGGCACCCATCCCCCCTTGCTGGGATCTCATCCCACAGCTCTTCTCTTTACCCAGCTCTTCCCTACCTGTGTCCGCACACTTGGATGGCCTCAGCCATACCTTCAAATGCATGGCAGCTTAGACATGAAATTCAATAAGCTGAGGATGACCTGTATGATCCCTGCTGTTCTTCCTTCCCCTATTAATTCCCCTCTCCTTCCTTTCCTGTCATATTGTTTTACCTACTACTCCGTGCCTAATAAATTATCGGTAATGCTCCAGCATCAAACATTTATTATCCTGTGCATCAGGTGACTAATGAGTGAGTTAACCTCCAATTTCTGCCCGTATAATTCACGCATATTGATTTTACATGAAAAGAACATCGGATGACCCTGATAAATTTGATTGCTTTAACGCTGTTTCTTTCTAAATAAAGTGTTTTCCTTTAGAAAGTTTCTCACTGGTAAAAACTGCATTGCAATTTGGCAAAAACTCTCCTCCACTGCCCTGCTGAATTTATCAATAAAACTAAAAAAAAAAAAACCAAACAAACAAACAAAAAAACCCCTAAACCTGCATTAAAAAGTCTCAGATTCCTCCAAGCGTTGGCAGCTCAGCCAGCACAACCGCATTGTTACAAACACAACAGGTAACCAGAGCTGACAGATGGTGTCAAACCCCCAGCTGGAATTAGCAGCTGGCTGGAAGAGGGACCAGTTTTGAGTCCATCATATTCCTGGTCTCATCAACCCCCTTTCCCTACAGCATCACCGCAGGGTCGGTGACCTGAGTGACAAGACTGGGCAGGGAACACAGGGGCAACACAGCACCTCCCAAGCCACGGGGACCCCGAGGAATCCCCAGCAGTGGGTGCTGGTAGGAAACTATCCTTTGGATTTTGTGCTGGCTACCATAGGGCTTTCCAGCTCTTCCCTAGGATATGCACAGTGCTGGAAGGTTTAAACACTCAAAAACTTGCACAACCTTTGCAGAAGGCCCACGAGAGGAGTCAGGAGAGTGATTATCTAGATCTTCTCCATCGTACAAATGTGCCATGTGCAGTAGAACGTTGATGCAGAAAGGTTCAGGGAGACAGGCTCCAAAGTGCAAACCAGAGACAGGCTGGAAAGCCAACTTGTCCAGCAGCCAGGACCATGACCAGACCAGGGCTTTGCAATCAAAACTCATCAAAACTGAAGAAAAAATCTGGGGGAAAAGAATAACTTGGGGAAAAAATTAATTGCGGGGCAAAAAACCCACAAATGTCCCAGGAAGGGCGTATCAGGTAGTGCTGCCAGGGAGAGGCAGCGGAAACAGAAATGGGTTTGTTTAGGTTGCTCCCTTTAAAATATGTCCACTGCCCTCTGATCCTGCATATTTTACACTCTCGGCATACTTTCCTTGTTGACAACTCTGGCAGACTCAGTGATTTTTTTTTCCTAAGTGAACTCACCAAACGCATTTTTCGAGCTCTTGCAACTTGAGGAAGAGAAGTTGCAGCCTGAAAAAAAACAAGGACAAAAAAAATCAGGTACTAACAGTAACAGTACTGAACATTCAGGGGCTCAAACATGCAGTGACTGAAAGGGCTCACTCATTTGCATTATTGTTAAGTCATTAATTTTTATCCCTTTTCACAGTAAAATGATTAAAATATTTTGGTTTCTGTGCATACAAAAAAAAAAACAACACATGAGGATCACAGCCATCTAGACTCCAAATGTATGTTTTAAATCTATAGGATGCAGGAAAATAATAGAGGAATTATATATACCAAAGTACTAGAAAATATTATATTTCAGCTACCCAAATATTAGAATTCTATATACCCAAGTATTGGAAACATCTGTGTTGCAGCAAGAAGTCCTGTTACCAGGCAAAAGTCAAGAATAGAAGATAAAAAGAAATTGTGCACATGGATGAGCAACCCAAGTCCGTAAAACTCTGTCATATTTTCCCTGATGATAACAGCTCTGAATCAGGCCGGGGAATAGTCATGTGTTCATATTATACTAAATAAACAGCTTGGTATTTCTTCATGCCAAATAGCTCCTTTTGGTGCTTTGCAAAAGCTTGAAAACACTGTCCTTCTGCCACCACACCCAGTTCATTGCTACTCCCCCAAAACAGCCATTCTAATCCTATGAATTTTTACTGAACAAACACCAGATAATCCAGTCAGGACAACCAGAGTGACCAGCTCATCTCCACATTGCGGGCAGTGACTCAAATCTCCTGGCAACTCCTTCCACCAAGGAAGAACCCCCTGCAACACCAGACTGGGTTGTTTGACTTTTTTTAAATAATAGGAACGATAAGAAGAATGGAATGGAATAGAATGGAATGTTCATAATATAAATTAGTATTAAAAACAACAACAATAATAATGAGCAGGAGAAGGATTTAAATTATTAATATAAAAAAAAACAGGCTGGTGTTGCATGTGCTATTTGCACAGTGGAAGGAGAACTGGGAGATTTGATTAACCACATGTGAATAGATTAGAAGTACGTTAAGTATTATAACAACTATTATACATAATTATTGATACATTAATATAAAAATAATTATACCTAATATGCAATACGTAATTATTATATCTTGTCATACCACATCAATATTAAGATAGTGTTTTAATAATTGTTATATTGATTATAATATTAATTTATAATTGGGGGGGGGAGTGTTTTATCAGTTTAACCCCTTCAGATTCAGCCTTTAACGCCCATCTACACCCACAAACTCTCCCAGACCATCATCCCCCCTTCTTCCCCCATCTTTTTCGCAACTTCACCAACCACTGGGATTTTTTTCCCCATCCCATCCCATCCCATCCCCAGCCTCATTCCGCGGTATCTCCTGCCACCTACTGATGCTTGCGAGGAGAGGCCAATTCTGCGTTTTGCTAAGTGTGGGATGAGAATACACCCTTTAGTTTTAAAAAGAAAGGGAGGGGGATGTGGGATGGGGAGGAGGCACCGAGAGCCCGGCCCCGGTCCCGGCCCGGCCCTGGGCGGCTTCCAGCCGCCCGGGGCGGGCCGGGACCGGGGCCGAGCTCAGCTCAAAACCTCCCCCGGGGGAGGAGGAAGGCTCAGCTTAAAACCTCCCCCAGGGAAGGGGAAGGCTTAGCCCTTAAGAGAGGCCCCGGCATCCGCCGTCCCCATCCCGGCGCAGCCATGGGGGAGGCGGCGGGAGGCAGCGCGGTCCCTCCGCTCCCACCGTCGGAGGCGGTCGGGGGGCAAGTGAACGCCTTGACCGTTTTGGCTTTACTGGAGAAACTGGTCTCGATGTTGGAAGCGGTGGAAGGGCAGCAGAGACAGATGGAGCAAAGGCAACGGGGTTTAGAAGGGGCGGTGCGGGGTATTCAGGGGGATTTGGGGAAACTGTGCAGAAGTCACGGGGCGACGGGGGAAGCGGTGGAGAAGCTGCTGGAGAAGTCGCGGAAGGTTTGCGCTCACACCCGTGCCGTCCGGGAGCGGCTGGAGAGGCAATGCGACCAGGTGCGACGCCTGGAGCAGCATCATGCCCAGCTGCTCCGGCGGGATCGCTTCAAGGTGCTCATCTTCCAGGTGAGAGGCCCCAACACCACCCTTGCACCCCACATCCCCTCTACCCAGGCTCCCACACCCCCCGAGCTTACTCCTACACTTGAGGGAAGAACCCACTTCTAACTCCTGGCAAATATTATTCTTAGCAAAGAGCCTTTTACTAACTCTTAGCAAACTTGGAAAAAGAGCTTTTTACTAACTTCTAGAAAACTGAAAAAGAGACGTCTTTTTGGCAACTTAGCAAACTTCAGAGAAGAACTTTCTTCAAAACTTTTTTGAGGAAGGAGCCCTCTTTTACTCTTGGCAAACTTCGAGAAAGAGCTGTCTTTTACTAACTCTCAGCAAGCCCGAGAACAGAGACCTTGTTTTGCTAACTCATAGTAACTTGGGGAAAGAGCCACCTTCTAATTCTCGGCAAACGTGAGAAAAGAACAACCTTTTGTTCTCCGCAAGAGCCACCTTTTACTAGCCCTTAGCACATGTGAGGAAAGAGTTGTTTTGCTGATTTGTTTGGTTTTGTTTTTAAACAAACTCATAGCAAACTTGAGGAAAGAACCAGCATTTCTAACTCTTAGCAGTGCCCCTGAAAACCACCCTGGCACCACCCTCAGAAGCAGGAGAAGGGCAGCAATGCCGCTCCCTGTCACACTAAGCCCCACATCCCGTTTTGCTCTGCAGGCTCCTCTGGCCCATTCAAGGGATAAGCTAAAAGTTCAGCTCAAAGCTCAAGCTAAAAACTCATCTTCCTGGGAGTCTGCCCAGTGATAGCAGCAGTTTGCATATTTTCCCCTTTTTAAGCAATGGTCTGTACAGAACACAGAGTGAGCTTTAACTAAACATAGGACGTGACTTTTTCATCTTTAAAAGAGAGAGAGAGATAGATAGATATAAAAAAAAAAAGACAGATCTCCACAATGTACTGAGGGAAGAAAGGAGAGAGAACAGGTTGGGCACATCACCAGCTCCTGAGGCTAAACTACTCTGCTGGGTGTTACAGGCATTAACTCTGCTCCTTGGGTTGCTGTTTTTTTTTTTCTATTTAAACAAAGCCGAAACAACAGATCAGTACTTGATTTTTAAAAGCTGGCATGCCTGCTTAGTGCAAAGACGCTTCCCCCAGAAAGGAAGCCCCCACCTTCCTGCTTATTGTTCTCCCAAAATTACTGTCCAAGCCAGAAGAGGAGGAGCCGCAGTGTGTACCGAGCTTGGTGGTTTCCACCCCAGAAAGAATGTGAAAATTAGTCCAGAGATCGGGTAAATTAAAAGACACATGTTCTCTGCATTTCTAATTTAAGATCTGTTACTGTAAGTCCCATTATTGCTAACGACTGTCTCCAGGTTTAGACCTAAATCTTGAACATCCCCTGTGGGGAGGCTGCACTAGCTTGGCTTGGGTGGAAAACAACTTTGTGGCATCTCTGCTATCTGCAAGTGTGAGAATTAGGGCCTTGCTGTTGCAAATATAGTGTTTTCCTACTAAGAACCCAAATTTTAGCATTTCAAAATGATGTAATATAGAGGAAAGATGCTGGGCAGTTAATGTTATGTTTTCTAGGGATCCCTATTACTGCTGCCTAGTGGCAGTGATTTGAAGACATTGGGTCAAAGTAACAGTAAAACCCACCAAGAAGGGTGCTTTATCGTTCATAAAGCAGCATCCCAACAGCGAAAGGTTGTCTCTGCTTGTTTCCAAACACTAAGCAGTATTGCAGACTTAAGGCCTATTTAAACCTCTCAGCCTTTCTTTAATACAAGGTCCTGAAGTATACAAACCCCAAGCAAATGCTACAGAACAAGTGCTAAAGAAAATCCACTGCCTGTCACTGAGCTGGTACCTTTGGGCAGCAGGTCTGTTCTTCATTGCTTTTACGAGGATTTAATTGATCGTAGTCCCATCTCTCACTGGAAGATACATTGCCGTGGTGGGAGGGCTGGAGATTAACTTAAGCAATCCCAAGCCGATGCAGACCAGGAACACAAGCCTTAGGAAAGAAAATGCTGCAGTTAAATTCAGAAAATATTCAGCTATCGACTGGGGTGTTTCTCCTGGCACTGGCCTGTTACTAAAAGGCAGCAGGCTGTCTGGAAAACCAGGCCGGGTGAAACATCCCCACAGGGTCTCTTGACAAGCTGGCGGTGGGACAAACCGTGGGGCCACTGCCTTGCTGGGGTAATTGTACAGGAGGGAATGCAAGAGGCTGGCTGGGTTTCTGTCCTGCCCCAAGCTGGGATCCATGGAAAAAACAATTGCAGGAAGGAGAAGTCGCAGCAATGAAGTCATATTGATGCCAGATTTCCATAAAAATGGAAAGGAAATCTGGATATATGAGGCTTCAGTTGGGGGATTCTTTTCCACTGGAAAAAAAAAAATCCCAAATTTCACACAGCATGTTTCTCATTAGGACTCGCATTTCCAGCTTAGGATGACACCTCGGTATGAAAATAAAAATGCATGTTCTGCATTCACCATGTACCTAGAAGTCCCTGATAGTTGGTGGGAGCACAGAGCTCCAGCTCTGCAGTTCATGAAATTGTGTTGCCACTTGCCAGTATCAGATTTCCCTCAGCGTACATGCTGAAAATGAACTGTGTTTAGAGAAGTTCATCTATTTACATATTTTCCATTAAAATGCTCTTCGTTTTTCTCTCCCTAGACTGTCTGCATTGTTCCTAGTTTGCATATGTTTCTTTAATTGGCAACATATTTTAATGGAGCTCCATTCTAAGCATTTGAGGTTGCAGAAGTTATTACAAATGCCACAAGTGACACAGCATTTTAGCAAAACACTGAAGTGACTGTTTTAAAAATCCTCGTTAAGCTTTGGCATTGTTCCCCTCTATTTTTTTTCTTGCCACATGACCAGCCTTTTGCTTCTGGTTTTGTGGGGTGTTTGTTTGCTATTTTAGCTGCAGAAGCAAAACACAAGATAAAAAAAGGCTCATGTTTCATTTTTCAATTAAATGTTGTGTTTACTAGTGAATAGGACAGATAAGTCAAAATTACAGCTTGAGGTCAAGCACATTGATATTCAAGCCCCTTTCAGATGCTGCTCTTCATTCTGAGATGAAACAAGAGGAGGGCACAGGAAATTACCCATTTGGTTGCATTCACCATAATAATCTTTTGAAAAAGCAACTTCAAACTCAAAAATGAACAAATGAGGGAAACCAGAAGAATTAC
The DNA here is from genome assembly GCF_037038585.1 of Patagioenas fasciata. Lineage (NCBI taxonomy): Eukaryota > Metazoa > Chordata > Aves > Columbiformes > Columbidae > Patagioenas > Patagioenas fasciata. The sequence continues at coordinate 28,447,348 of NC_092526.1, read as the reverse complement.
AAACCAATAATGTTATTATCTAACTACTCCATTTCCCACTGGAGCCTTGCAAGGAGACTAATCTCGTATTGATTAGTGTCAATAAATGTCTCCTGTGGTTCTTGGGCTTGATCTTGGGGAGATCTGGGGGAAGCTGCACCTCAAAACACCCCAGCCTGCCCAGGACCTACAAATGGGTGGCAATTCTCTCCTCCTCACCCCTGGTCCCAGCCTGCTCCTTGTCCTCCTCCCTGAAGAGCATAAGGAGGTAGAGCTAGAGCTGGTTTTAGAAGGATTTGTCATCTTTCGACCTATTTTGTGTAGCAAACCAAGTTTTAGACTAGTAATCATTTAGGCATATAACAGCATCTACAAAGTGCAGAAGAGCCTGGACTGCCATAAGGATGGGAAAATGCCATCTCCCCTTCTCAAGGGCGATGGCCTCTGACCAGAAATCCAACAGAAATCCAAACTAAGGCACACTGATTTCCCTTATGGGGCATCAGAGATTCAGCACTCCTGAGTAAATCAACTACCTGTTAACTCAGGCCGCCTAGTTTTGTAGTATGCAGTTATGGACCATAGCTTCCTTTCTAGTAAAAAATAGGGTTGAGATTATGACCTACAGAAAGTTCCCAAGAATGGCTGATGAAAGCCACAGGGAAGGCACTGATTTTAACTTTGCAAGTGTTACTAGTGTTAGTGAGAGAGCTCTTTTACACAGAGAACTTGCACAAAGTCTATTTGGCTCCTACATGGAAAAATAAAATTGAGAGGAGCTGGCTACCTTCAGCCAAACTCATCTGAGAAAATGCAGGTGCTCTTTCTGAACTCGGATGTGGAAAATAAAAAGATGTATTGCTTTCTCAGAATTTTAGATGAATTCAAGATGAAAAGATCAGAGTTCTGCTTTTGTTTTTTCCTGGAAAATAGTTACGCACTTTGTAACAGTTGGAATTTTTCAGTGTATTGCTCTTGTCCTCCTAAATCAAGTACTAAACTGCTTGAAAATTGTGTCAAAACAAAATATAGGTGGTGTATAAACAGGTGAGACCAAAAAAGTTACCAAAAGCCCACTTACAATGTGTTACCAGTACCTGTAGTTGAAACAGAAGCACCTGTTCCACCACAGAGCTTCCTATTACACCACCTTTGTATTTCCAGAGCATTTTACTTAATTTATTTTCATTTGCATTTTAATAGCTCCTGTGCTCTTAAGGCCTTGTAGAAATGTGAGATAGAAAACATGTCATTCCCATTTTACAAGCAGAGTAACAGACACCCAGAGGCTGATGTTTTCCAGGGCCATGCAGAGCTTAGACAGAGAGGTGATCTCTTGAATGCCAGCACTGTGTGATAGCCAAAGACCACCTAGGACCTGCTTTTAATTGAATCATTAGCTCATTATTATGCAGTATATTTTTGATTGCCTTTTTTTTTTTTCTTTATAAATATGGGTAGTATGACAGCCTCCCTTCTACTCAGTCACAAATTTGAGAAAAACTGAAATAAAATCTATGTCCATATTCCTCTAGAGACTGCACACAATACTTCTGTTTAATGGAAATACTGAGTTAAACTGAACTTGAGATGAGCCACACCAGCCCATCTATGGCTCACACTGCACCATGATCTCTCTCATACATAACACCACTTTCCTAGACTAAATACTTAAAAGTTACAACCTGTCTTTGCTCATTAAAATCAGAGTTTTCTGTGCCATTCAGGCACTCAGACCTGAATGCCGAGATGCTTAAAACTGTATGAGGTCACCTAGGTTTGGAAAAAATGGACAAGACACAGAAATTGTGCTTTATACTGAGTTCTCATGCTCTGGGGAATAATTTAACACTGCACGTACTCGCGTAACCCACGGTTTATTAACTGCAGTGAGGAGAAAATACAAATATTTGTACTGCAGTTACAGCTGTTTTCACTTAAAGCTGGTGCAGGTTTTCTTTGTTTTGTTATCTTCGTCACCGTTGCCGATAGCTCTAACAACATTATAGGTGTCAGGAGAAGAATGTTGGATTTATGAGATGTTCCACTGTAGCAAAAGGATTGGAAAGCTTTGGCTGTGCCAGTATATTCGACTGAGTCTCCTGATGCTGGAAGGTGTGGGGAAACTGTAGAAGCAAAGCACATACAAACTGTCAAACAGCCATGAATTCGTCGAAAATTTTCATTTTTGTATCCCCAAGAGATAATCATCACACTTGAATCACAATATATATGATTATATACTGTGCATATGCAGTATAAAATGATTCTGCCTGTCCACGTGTATATTCTTACATCCCAGAAGCTCTACAGAGTATTCAGAAGTGGGGTTTTTTTTGTTTTGTTTGCGTTTTTTGTTTTGTTTTGGGTTTTGTGTTTGTTTTGGTTTGGTTTATTTGTGGTTTTGTTTTGGCTTTGTTGGTTTTTGTTGTTTCTTTTTTAACCACAGTGTATTGTAGTATATTGATAAAGACATCCTTACACAGCCTTGACAGCAAATTTAACTCAAGACACCATTCTCTCCAGTGATCACAACTGTGTGCTCAGTCCTGAAATAATGAGCACAAACTTCCAAGTGTACGTGGCCTTTTTCCCCATTTAACTGTGCAGTGGGCCCACTGGGGACAGATCTGAGACTATTACAGCCAATTCACTCAGCACTTATTGCTTTTCCCACCTCAAGATAAATATAGGGGGTTGGTGGGAATTACAAAAAAAAGAAATCCTTTCAATCCATAACACTTGATGATGTTGCATGCACTCTGAAGGTGATTAAAAAAAAAAAAACCAAAACAAACAGTAATAAATAGAGAACATGCAAATCTAAGGCATAATGATCCTGAAAAGGAAGCGTGTGAGGAGCCTTGTTGGCTTTGCAGGGGCAGATGCCTGCAAAACCCACGGCAAAACAGAGCACTCATTGTGCTGCCTCTGCTCCGTGCTCTCTGAGGTCCCTCCTTACCACTTGCAGCTTCTGCCCTCTTTCAGCTGTTTTGTTTCCAGATACCTTCTTTCTCTCCACACCCTGTTTTGGGTTTTGTCTCTAAAAAAAGCAATCATTTTCCTTTTAGCTAGCAGTGACTACCAGTGTTTTCTATGTTGTGTAATGTCTGCTTATTTTTATATGCCAAACTTTTTTTAAAAATTATTTTTCAAGGAGTTGCCCTGGCCACATTTTTAATATTTACCATTTTACCAACCAAATTTTCCTTTTTTCTTTTTTTCTTTTTTTTTTTTTTTTCCGGTGCTGTAAAAAGATGGAAATTTGCCCATACTCTAAACATCACAGACCACACAGCTTCTCAGTAACAGCAATCCAGTTTTAACAGCAACATCCATTTCTCTGAAATACAGTGGGAGGACTAGCTACATTTGCCATCTAAGGTACCCTGTTTCCCTGAAAATGAGACCTAACCCAAAAATAAGTCCTAGCATGATTTTTCAGGATTTTCTAGCATGCTTGAAATATAAGCCCTGCTCCAAAAATAAGCCTTAGTTACAGTTCATTTAAAAAGTCAATTTAAATAGCGTCCAGGCAGCTATACATGTAGAAAAGTAAGCATCTTTTGGAGCACAAATTATATTAGAACCTGTCTTTTTTTCTGGGAAACAGGGTAACTCTCAGATGCACCCAACATCTTTGCAGAGATATTCCAAATTTTTGTCTAGAGAAACCAAAAGGTCTGGGAGTTATGTGACTTCTGAAGGTCTAGGCAGGAGTCTGTAAGTAGGACCTCCTCAGCCATCATTCCATCCATTCTTCCCAGGGATAGGTGTACAACTTCTACAGCTAATCTCTTCAGTAAGAGTATCTAATTTAGATGACAAAGAATGGGATTTCCATTCTTTATACATTCCAAGTGTCTCTGAAAGAGAAATCTTATAGCTGACAGCTCATTAGTCTTAAACTGTACCAGATAATGGTTCAGTGGGCTTTGAGTGGCTTGTTACTGGTTAAATATACTGAAACAACAAGAAATGTTTGGAATCCTTCACCTCATCATGGGGGGGGGGGGAAGAAAAAGTAACTGTTCAGGGTTGTGATTTGTTTATTACATTTGTGTCTTGTGAACTATGAAACTGAAATATTGTCAATTCTTCCAGGAGGAAAATGAGATCCCTGCCAGTGTTTTTGCGAAAGAGCCTATTCCCAGCATTACAGAAGGAAAAGAGGAGCCTGTGGATGAGAACAAGACACTGGAAGAAACCTTGCACACAGTGGAGTTGGGTTCAGATGATGAAATGTTTCATGAGGAAGATGATCTGGATGACAGCGCAGAGGAGAAAACTGAAGAATCAAGAGCTGAGAAACTGAAGAGAACCAGCCTCAAAAAGGTCGACAGCCTCAAAAAGGCATTTTCCCGCCAAAACATTGAGAAGAAGATGAACAAGATCAGCACGAAGATTGTCTCACCTGAACGGAGAGAAAAGATCAAGAAATCACTTACCGTACATCATCAGAAATCCTCCTCTTCAAAGAGCTCACCTTTCAAAGTGTCTCCCCTCACGTTCAACCTGAAGAAAACCCGTGAAGGAGAAAGCCCTGCTGATGCTGAGGACACAGCAACAGAAACCACAAGCAAGGACCAAGCTGAGAATGAGGATGAAATGTCATTCGGCGACGCACAGTCGGATGTGACACCTACCGCCTCGCTGAGCGAGGAGGGCAAAGCCGCAGCTGACTCCCTGGAGAAGGAAGCCCAAATGGAAGGGAACACCATGGTGAACAACAACATCGAGCTGTCCATCGTGGAAGATGATGAAGAGTACGGGGTGCCTCTAGAAGTTCCTAGCCAGAAACTGTACGATGAGAGAAACAACCCAGTCAGCAGGGAAAAAGAACAAACTGATGAAGAAACAACCCAAGCGGCTGTCCTGCAGATAGACCAAACGGTGTAGCCAGCCCAAGCTCACCTTCGCCTTCCCAATACACACGGTTCTACTTCGGCGAGTAACTGGTTTCTGCTACACAGGCAGTAGCGGCGATTACGTTTCTTCCATCCTCTTCTCTGCAGCGGTAATTTATTGCTTCGTGTTGGAACACAGAGTGAAGAAGGTCCATGCCACAGGCTGCAACATGCTCTGGTTTAGGCCAGTTCACTGGTGTTTATTAATTTAGAGATGCTGTCTGCTGGTATAAGAGACTAGGAGGAAAAGAGTACGTCTAGTAGAAGCAAGCTGGTCAACTGGCTTTCTTATAGTTAGGTCAGAGGAATGCATGGAGCGTAGTCAAAACCCAAACATTTCTGTGTTCTTCTCCATCAGTATTTCACAGCACTGTGAGTAGTTTTTATGTCAATGCAGAAATACCAAGGAGAACGTTTGATTTTGGTTTTCATGCTGCACTCCGTGAATACTAACAGCCTCAGTGATGTGCACACACAGAGTTTGTTTGGGGCTTTGCTCCATGATGCTGCAACCCCAGAAGAGCCAAGTACTTTCAGGGCAAGGCTGAAAAGCTGGTTCCATTAATTTCAGTGGGGAAAAATATTTTTGCCAGAAGCCTCTTGCTATTCACTTAGAAGAAATGACTGTGTTTGGGTGGAAATGAAAAGATTATAGAGAGTTATAGAAATACATTAGTGACAAGGATGAATGTGTGATCAGCTACTGTATCTTTAAGGGATCAGAAACTGGGAAAAAAAAAGGAATTTGACAGAAACATGGAGATAGTCTGAAGAAAGTAAGAAACACTTCGAAATGTAAAAAAAGCGAAAACAAATCTATACTCTCAGCTTAAAGAATATATACTCAGAAAACACTAATTAATTCTTAGTCTTTATAGCATATACTATCAAACTTGCACCTGCACAACATTGTATCTCAGAGTATTTTGAAAATAGCATAATTTATCTTTTTACAAATTATTTCATATATAGAGCTATATCTACACAGACGAATTAGATAATTACAGGGATGTAAGGGCTATTTTTTCCAAAAAAGGTGAAATACTCTTTAGGCACATCTAAAGGGAACGATGTGTTACAGATTGAATTTCATGGCAGGGATGAGTTTACGTAAGGATGAGTCTGCAAAGCCACAGGATTTGATTCTCTGCTAATAACTTTGATCAAAGCCACCTACCTGCTCTCAAAATTACAAGTCTGTAATTTTTCAAAATTCACTGCAAATGGGAGGCTACAGGGTCGTTTGTCCACCGTGAATGTTTATTCCTGTCACGTAACAAAGGTAAGGGGGTGGTGAGGAAAGGGAAGCACAATACCCACAACAGTTGCCTTACATCCTTGTTTGTTTATGCAGTGGGTTTATTTTTATATATATATGTAAAATTCTACTGATACTTAACATTGCACTAAAAGGTTGCTTCCTTCAACTTGTATTTAGAATCACAAACTACAGGGGAAATAAAAATAGTAGCAAAACTGCCATTATGAAATGTTTAACAGATATTACTCCACAAGGGGAATACCTGTAACCAGTAAATCACACTGGAAGTTAGTCAATAAGAACTTAGTGTAGGCAAGTGCTATTAAGAGTTAAACTCTTAAGTGTATGGTATCATATAGGAGATACTGTTTGTTAGAAAAAAATCATGGTATAACTGTGCAGCTATATTTTTATTTTGTATTAACTACAATGGATTTAAACCATTTTTACTTGTAACTAACTCCAAATATGGCAAATAAAAGCATAACGTAAAACACAGTCATGTCAGCCTTTGGGAGAAGCAGTCCGAGAAGCTGGCAAAGGTGAAATTCAAAGGCCAAGCATTTATTATAATACTTCAGCTCATATTCCTGCTGTACCTATACTGTTCTCTTTCTCACTCTCTGCTGTTATTTAGCAACGCAAACGCAAGTGCTCAGACTTTGCTTTCCAGACACTCATCAGATCTCTATCACGTCTGAATGTTGTCAGGCATTTCCCAAAACCTGCCAGCTCCATCTGCATTCTTTATTGGACTGCAGCATCCTTCTAATACTTCAAATAGTCCTGAAAGCATATTTATATCGAAGTGTATATTCTGGTTACGCACACAGATAAATTCCTGTCTTCTAGAGTGCCACTTAGTCTTTAGGAGGCTTAATTTTACTGACAGAGCGAAGAACGCGCGTTTAACCTTTGTGTAACAGCTGTCAAGTCCCCACAGCCACCGAGCGCTAACCAGGGGCCCCAGCATCATGTTTGCATTTCGCTTTCAGATGTGCCGGGTTTGTTTGTCCTGCTAAGCTGTAATTCAAACAATACCCCTTGGCCACGCTTTATCCAGTTTTAGAGATGCTGAAACGAATCCCCTGTGCAGTGTTTTAAGAGCATGACAACACTATCCAGTAAAACTGCTGGAAATGCAGATACTGAGCATCTGTGAGAATTAATTCAAATACCCACTTCAGGATACGCTACATGCACAGCCAGCCATTGCAGGGCTAGAATTAGACATTTTCCATGTCACAATCACACATTTACAAGGACAAGCAGGCCTGTAATCCTAACAAACGTAAGAAAACATGCTTTGCAAAAGCAAAAAATATTTATGCAACTCGCCAATGTCAGCTTCGGTGCTATCTTATAAACCAGACCAACAAGCTCAGAATCCCAGGATGTCCCCCAAGCTATTTCTTTCCCTCTCCTTTCACTCTCGAGTTCTGACTAAGAACATTATCCTGCAAAACTCAGTGTTTCAGGGAGGAGACAGACCACAGCACCAATGGCGCCCGATCTTTTCAAGCATCTGAAGTATGTGCCTGGATCTTGTCAGGCTGGCAGACGTCAAGCGTACGCACGGGTATTCCACACTCATGCGGACAGGTTTGTCTACGTAATTACTTGTTTAAAAAAAAAACCTGCTTGTTTACCCTTCTTGACACAATACCACAGGTACAGCACCTGCCTGGGAGCTCCACTCTTACCACTATTTCTGGGAAGACCTGAGCTGTTGGATGCTGCATGGATTCAGATTTTGACCTCTGCTGAGAGCGGCGGGAGCTTTGCACAAAGAAAGAGGGTGTGATAAAGCCCTTAGGGTATAAATATTTAAACTAGCAGCACTCAGCGGCTGCTGATACTTCCATTTGCAGTGCCAGAAAACACCAGCTGACATTTCTGTCCTCTGTTAGGGGAAAAGGCAGAGAGCATCCTGGTGACCCCCACGTGCTAATCTCTGAGCCGGTTCCTTTGTGAAAAGGCACAGATAGGGGCTTTCTGGACCACTGCACTGTCAAATAAGAGAGTGTAGTGAAAGCCTGATATGGGCCTGACTGCAGTGTGTTTGATGATTAAAGAGACATAAGAAAGGGAAAAGAAGAAAAGGCTCAGAAGGTAAAATATACCTGTGTGCCCTTTACGCTGATGCAATGAAAACCAATTGTAGTTACAGGCTGTAATGCTAAACAGTTACGTGACTGATGACTGATAGTAACACACTTAAAAAAAAAGTGATGAACTCAGATGAATTAGTGAAGTAATGGCAATTTGTTAGAGAGCAAACTGACCACCAAGGGATCAGTCTGACCCTGAAAGTCAGTGAAAAGGCTTAAAGGACTCCCTGAGCCATACAAAGTTTTTGTGCCACACATACAACTCCTGTGACCATCAGCAAGAGCTGTGCGCAGAGATGCGGGACGTGAGGTGTCTGTATCTCACCAATTCAATCTGCTTAGCTCATCAACAGAATTAAAGTTTTACTCCCATCAGCACAGCAGATGCCATAGCCTTGCTTTGCAGGGTGCATCGTGAGCAAAATTTCAAGCTTAATTCTGACTGCAAGGTCTTTGCTGTCAGTAACTGCACAAAATGGAGCAAGTGTAGATTCAACGCCTGAAAACAAAGCCAAGTACACAGCTAGAGAAATTTTACTGGGACCCTCTAAGACACACATGCTCACTCCAGGCGTCAAGAGGAAGGTGTCAGGTAGTTTTCCTGCATGCAAAGAAAGAGATTCACCACACAGAAAAGGAAACACACAGTTGTTTGGCCCCAGTCCTGATTCGGGTTTTGCCCAGGCAACTAAACAACGGGCACAGAACAGCTGCCAGAGCAGCCCGAAGGGTGCTGACTCAGCACCTAAGTATCCACCACTCTCTGACTCACAGCCTCGCTTTCCCAAATAAATGGAAAAAGGCCGACAGCCACTTTCCACCACTCTAAACTGCCCCGTTGCCAGGGTTTTGTTTCAGGATTTGCATTTGAACCAGCACCGACCCCAGGCTGAGTCTAACTGCATGCAGAAAGAAATTGTAATCAGCACACTCGCAGCTGTCGGTGGTGGCTGAGATTTCCTGCCCTCCTTTTGATCAAAATGCCTTTTTTCCCCTTCCTCTCCCTCTGCCGAGTCATTTGCCAGAGTCTGAAGTGCACACCAAGTCAAATAAGGAACTCTGTCTAACTGCATGTTAAGAACTGATAATCAACGTCATCTTTAATTTTTCTTACACGGTTATCCCCTTTAATGGAGTGTGCTGCAGTAACTGAGAATAAATCTGCTTTGGGTTAAGCCAAAGATTGTTATTTATTTTTCTTTCAGATCAGAGATTAATACTGCTGTATGACCATCGGCACTAACCTCCTTTTCCATAGCAACACTAAAGAGAACATAAACTATGAGTCATAATTTCTCTCTGGAGGACATTTTTTGTAATTATGATCATTCCACAGTTCCTAAAATATATTAGCTGATATATAGCTCTGGTACAACAGCTTTGATTTTCCTTCATTTGAACACACAGGCAGAAAGAAGAGACTTCCATTATTTTCTCTTTCTCAGACTGAGATAAACACTACACAAAGTACTACACCTTCGTTATTCATTATAACCGTCTGGCTCCTAAAAACTCCACAGAAATGTTTGCCTCGTAAGGGTGGATCGGGTTTCCTTGCTTTCAATGATTTTAAACCATACTGACCTTCTGAAAGAAAACTCGTGTCCTTCCCACCATGGTTAGTAAATTGGGGTCTGACAGCTGGAAATGATCCAAGCCAGAAATCACATTATACTGGGTGGCAGCGAGGCTGCAAACCAGCATTGCTCTTCTGCCCGTCAAGAGATTCAAACTCGCCAGCATTTCCTCTCCTAGAGAGCACAGCTGCAATATACAGCCCCGATTCCATAATAAAAGTGATTCTCTTCACTCCCTTCAGAGAAAACCTGGCCTTGGAACAACTTACCCATACAGCTCCTTTTGGAATATCTAAACAGATGATCACACCACATCATCACAAGAGATTCTAAGACTTTTTTTTTTCCCATGTGGCTGTCTCCTACATTTCCCTTACAACGTAGTCTGCTGCGTAGCACTCTGAAAACCCATAGTGTCTATTGCAGGAGCAGAACTAGGTAAAATGATTGGCAAAGCCAAGGACACCCACATTCAGTCAATAGACATAATCCAAAGCTTGTGCTTCTCACCGCTCTACAATGTGATCCCCAACAGCCCAACCAAGCCCAGGTTGCAGCAACACAAAGGGTATGCGGTTTTCTTGCCAGGATGAAGCAGCAGCGACAGGCTCAGGCTTGTGCACTCACAGCAGCTAAAAACCAAAACACCAACTAATATAGTATCAATCACTCTACAGACCTGTGTACTCCTCCCTAAAGGTTTGGGGAGAAAAAAAAAAAACAGAAACACCACAAACAAACACAAACCTTCCAATTCCTGAGCACAGGGAGCAGAAGGTCATTGTAACACCCTATGCCATAAACTCCAGGGAGGAGGTTCTGGTTCCATCATCTTTACTCCCTCCCAGCAGGCTTAAGCTGTGTAGAAGTGCGGGTGATGTGAACTGTGCTGGGTACCGAAAATGTGCAAGACAGTGCTCGGAACAAATAGGACACAGGGGAGATGTCTGCACTGTACGCCGTGTACACATACCTCATTTAGATCAAGTACCAGGCGCAGACTAACTACAGATACACAGCACTCCATTCCAGCAAATTTATCTTATTTCTCAGCTGCTTAGCTCCTGATGCCCTATGCTATTCATTTAAAGCAAGCTTCAGCATCTTCTCAGTACACTGCCAACTGCAGTTATATATGCCCTTATATTACTTGTTCCTTCTGACATGCCTGTAGGCAAATGAGCCCCGGGAGGGTGACAACATGAGCTGCGTTAACCAGCCACTTGGTTCCTGAATCATTACAGCTCAACATAGCACTGTGAGAGATGTGGGAAAAAAAGGGACAGAGAGAAGGTCTGACCAGCAAGTAAACAAATTATGAAGATACAGAAGTTGTCTGCATTTGCAGAGTCAATTGTTGCTTCCACACCATCGTGGTGAAAGCTATGTGTGCTGTGACTTCTTTTAAACAGCCTTCCTTTTCCTACAAGGTTTACCATTTTTGAACATTGGTGAGCAGGTTATAACTGAAAACATTAAGAGGTGATACATTGTGTAAAACCTGTGTAAATAGGTCCTACATATATTTGAAAAGAAGGGGTTTTCTGTTCTCATGTCTAGGCATAAACTCTTCAGAAGAACGGCCGCATCCTCTGCATGCCACCGCACAGCTCTCCAAATAAAAGAATGGCTACAGTCCGTGAAAATATGCAGGTCTGGGTTTAGGTTTAATAGCATGGAAATCTCAATTAAAACAAGATCATATTGTGCAGCAGCTCTAAAACACGATGCACAACATATATATGTAATATACATGACAACCAGTTTCAAATAAGGTAAGAACCTGGAAAAGTTTTTATGGATTTCGGAATGATTTTAAATTATTTCACTAAAAAGCAAACAGACTGACAGGATCCCGTAAATCCAGTCCTAAAAACCAATTCATCAGATTGTTGAGTTTTTTCAATCAGTTCCCATTAATTCTTAATGATATGATGGCTGACATTCAGCTGGGAGTGGAGGGAGGAATTAAGTCAGGGAGAAGTGTGTGGGAAGAGAAAACAAATAGGAAAATGTGGGTAAGAAATGGAACGGTGGGATATTCACGAGAGAGGGAACATGTGAGGGGTGGAGTTGGTGGGAAGGGTGGAGAATGGGGAGTAAGGAGCAGAAAGGCCACTAAGAACCACCAGCAGCGTACCCAGAATGGAGGCAAAGATCTCAAAGAAAAGGATGGGACAGAACCAAGAGGCACCAACAAAACAGGGAAAACAAAGAAAAACAAGAGCCAATAAGGTCTAGGTTTCAAAAGTATGAAAACAAGAGTACGGAATCCGAAAAGCCTGTGGGATAGCTGTTGTGTAAAAGACAGCAACAGTGAGGAAAGAGCACAAATATTTATTTTATCATCTCCCTACCTGCCTATCTGGAGTAGAGAGGGAAGTGCCCAGGTCTAGAAATTATTTTTACTGTGCAATGTTGTCAATGCTTTTTGTTTTGCTTGAAATATTGTATTTTGCTTGGAATTTTTTGCTTGTTTGAGGGAGAGAAGTTAGTCAGGAACAGGCAAAAGCAACATCGTATACACATCAAACCAGCTCAGCCTGAGCCTGCAGGAAACAGCCCCTGCCCAGGTCTGCAGGCCTCATGGAGAAAATAATTTTGGGCTAGCATCAGTTTTTCATGCTTACTTCCCAAAAGGCTTGAGGAGGTTAGGGGAGAAAAGGATAGCCACTAACAGTAGGATGGGGTCTCCTCTTGTCCACCCATTTAGCTAATCCCCCACTGAGTCAGGACTATAAGAGGGTGGGCAGGATCTGCTGGAAGCCCTGAGGAGCGCCCCTCCAGCAGCTGGATTTCACTGCCAGATCACTGAACCCTCAGGGTTTGCTGCAACAAAGCCAGTGGGATTTTCTTTGCAATTGCAAACAGGTTTTTGGGAAAGAAAACCCAGCTCTCCTCCCCACTGGGCCTCACCCTTTGGCTTTGCCAAGAAATCTGCTATATTAAGGCAGGAGGCAACCATGCTGGCAGGAACACTTCTCCTCCATGCTCAGCCTCCCCGGGGGGAGTTGCTTCATTCCCACATATCTGCTGAGAAACAGCTTGTTCTTTCTGGCTTTCCTCAGTTTCTGTTTTTAGTGGTGCCTTTCTGCCGCTTTGCATAGCAGAGGCCAGGTTCATAGGGACATGATTTAGTGACAACGTTGGGTTAATGGTTGGACTCTATGACCAAAATGATTCAATGATTTTATATCTCGCTCTTACCGTGTGCCCCTCAGTACAGAAGCTTTCTCCTGCTCCACTCCCAACATCTTGAAGGTTGTTTCCTGGTGTTTTCTTGTACTTTTGCTCTCCAGTTCACTATATAACTCTTTCATAAAATGAAAGGCTCTAGTATGAATTCCTGTTGATGTCTCACAGGATGGTTAATGGATCCCATACTGGGATCATTTTCTACACAGGAGAGAGAACCATAAGGACAAAATGATGAAGAGCTCTGGAGCCAATGGAAGGAAAATCTGGGTTAGGACTCTCCAAAAGGGAAATGTCTCCTCACCTAGTCATCTGCTGCTGTCAAACTGCAGTGCTTGAAAAGAAAGTCTGCTTCTACAGAGAGAGGAAGGGGAAGATGTATTGAGAGATAAAAATGACAGCAGAAACTCAAGAGCTGTATATCCTCTTTGGTGCACAACTCTACAGTGACATATGTATCTCATACATGGGGAAATATAGACGCATGTGCATATATACACATGTGAGACATATGTATCTCTAAATGCACACTTGTATATCCATCTTTACTATTTAGCTCAAGGATTAACGTGCTAAATCCTAAAAAAATACTTGGCATCCAAATCCCATTAATTTTGAAGACATCTGCACACCCATACCATTCTATAAACTAATAAAGACAGAGTTTCGCTCCTGACATTTCTTACAGTGCCTACACTATCACAGTATTCAGCACCCATCCTGAAAAACTAAATGAATTCAGGCAATCCCCTTTCGCATGACAAAATCTGTGGGAGACTAAGAAAATCCAGAGGTCCTTAGGGAAAATTAAGGACAAGAGAACTTGAATTGGTGGTTCTTGATCATGTATCAGAGTTACTCAAGCTGCAGCTCTACCAGGAATAATTTCATATTACATAGTGTTTCACAAAATCACTTTCACACACAGCTTTGCGCAATGTTTTTCCGGCAGTGTTCACACCGAGACAGACGCAAGCTCGCTCTGCCCATGCTTCAAGCCAACTGGAAGACATATTAAATGTCAGATGTTGCCCCGAGCTAAAGTGCCATGTCTCTTACTAGCTCAAAGCGGGCACGGCACTAACCGTATCCATATGATGCCCGGTCAGCTCAGAATGCAAACAGGGTGAGATCATCTCTGATCTCTGTTACAGACAACACAGGCAGAGGGTTTTGTCTGCACAAACAATGCAGTTGCAGGGGTATTACTCCACTGTTGCTCCTTTAATGCCTAACCTACCCCAAGTAATAGAAAAAAATTAGATCTTCAGGCTACACTTCAAAACAAAACAAAACAAAACTGGTAAATGGTTTACTTGTAGCATGTACTGAAGTTGGAGAAAAAAAAAAAATTGTCTACTCAGAACTCATCTGATTTGCGTGTTATAGCAGAAAGCATGGCAAAATTTCCTCTTTGATGCCATCCTACTGGAGCAATCTGAAAGAGTATTTTGGCTCTATAAATCTTAATCATCATGCTACAACACAGCACACGGTGTCTGCTCTCATTTTCTTTGTACAAGGCTTCAATACAAAAGTAAAGAAAGGATCAGCTGAACCCTGCAGTAGTTTTCTTCTGGTCTAAATCCTCTGAAGAAAGTGGCATGAAAAAAGGGTCTGTCGTCCAGATGACCACTGGGACCTGAGATATGGAAAGATGCTCTTCTAACATTCCAGAGATCCACGGAATCTAAGAAGCTGACACAGAATAATTACTTTGTGTAGGTAAGGATGAGGCTTTATCCTTCTTCCATAGCCCCACTGTGATGGAGACGTTTTATTCTTTAAGTTTATATATTGTTCAGTGAGTTCTGCCATCTTTCTCCAAATATTATTGAGTTCTGCCATATTTCTCCAAATATTATTTTCACTCAACAATGCAGTTGGCCAAATACTGTAAAAAAGCACTAGCTGAAAAAATTATTTGTCAGGAAATAGGGTTTCCTCTTCTCCACCTAACACATTCCAGCAAGTTCCAGCCACATTGCTTCCTCCTAGCATTTAATTTGCCAAAGCATGCAGTGATCCTGGCAAGAATCTGAAGTCAAATGTTCATTATTATCAGCATTAACAGTTGTTATTGTTCTTATATCAATAGGTAAAGCTTGCCCTTAGTAATAAATTGTTCTTTTTTCCTGACTACTTGTTGTGGTTTAACCTCAACCAGCAACTCAGCCCCACACAGCCACTTGCTCACTCCGACCCCTGCGGTGGGATGAGGGGGGAAAGGGAGAAAAATTGTGGGTTGAGAGAAAGACAGTCTAATGAGTAAAGCAAAAGCCACACACAAGCCAAGCTAAAAATAGTCCTCTTTACGTAGCATCATGATATTTTCAGATTTTCATGTTCAGCTTTGAATGCTATATGCATATTGCCTGGTGAGAAAAAGCCTTCTACATTTAATATATATTATACTTCCATTCTTAACTGGATTTAGTGCAGTGATCATTTCTTGTTCCTCCTTTCCCAGGTTGCACTGCTGTGGCTGTTGCCTTCTAAGTTTCTTGCTTGTTCTCCATCCATATTTCACTACCATTTATTTACAGTTGTCCTGACCATAGAGCAAGAGTCCTTATGCTGCTCCTTGCCTCCAAATTGGCCTGAGTTTGCACAGCTTTGACACTCCTTTGCACAGCTACACTGGGATTGCAGAATTCTTGTTTGTAGGAATACAGAAGCCCTATTTGAGCTTCTCCAAAAGACAGTCTCTTTACCACCTTCAGAACTAAAAGCCTGACCTAAGAGCCAACCGATGGATTAAAATCAACTCCAGTGTGCTTTGCATTTGATTAAAACCAAGATTCCCCACTTTGCCATGACTTCCCAAATACTTTTGCTATGTAAACTAGCTTTTAAGACAACTTTCTCTGAACACAGATTGAACACACATCTGCAAGAACATTTCTTTGAATTCAAGGTAAAGTACCCAGACACAGTTCTGAGGAGTACGATACACAGTATCTTAATTCTCACGCAAACAGTTCCTGTTTATCTTCACCGAGGACTGACTCAAATATTAGCTTTGGGATTTGATAAGGGACACATTAAACAAACACTGATGCCTGTATCATAAAAAAGCTGGCTCTCAGCCAGATAAGAGGAACACTGCCTACAAGTTAAGTATTACCATGCTCAGGGTTTGCTTGCAGTGGTATTTTCTTCTACAGCCTGGATTTTTTTCAGTAGTGCATGAGCATATCTAATAGAGCAGCTTACAGGGAGATTTCAGTCACCCACAGCACACGACAAATAAGACATTTCTTTATCCCACTCAGTACTCTTCTCCCTCCTGAGAACTCTGGTAGGAACTTCAGGTCTGAGACACCATTTTATTACTTCATTATCACACACTGATGAAAAAAACAACTTTAATTGTTTTCTATCTGCGAGATAATGAATTACTCCTCTCTCTAAAATACAGAGGTGGCAAAACAAGGAATATGAATACTCATTTCCTTGTCCAGTCAACAATTAAAACATTTGTCAAAAAATGTGACAATCAGCAAAAATCAATGTAAAATTTGGTAACAGCTTGACACTTTCAGTATTGCAACAGCTCTCACCTCATACTCATAACTAATCAGCCTTACAAAAGCTGAGTGGTTCCTTGAAATTAATGGTGCTTCCTCTGGACTACACTGCTTCTTGGCATGAATTAGGCAAAAAATCCCAGTGTTGTACAAAGAGATTTTGAAGTAGATCTACAGTAACTCCAAAGGAGCTGCTTCTGATTGGGAAAAAAAAAAAAGAGGCAACCAACTAAATAAGATGGACAAAGAGGGGTAAGAAAAGGTCACACTTAACAGAAAACAATGAAAGCTTCCACAGGCACTTACCAACTTCCTTACCCTGAACCACACAAATGTTTTAACTAGATCTTACAAGATCTTGCAACAGATAGTGAATATTTTGCTCCTGGAAGATGACTTTCACATCTTCTCAAACCTACATTTTACCTCAATATTTTCTGAAATCATAGGCATAGGGTAAAAATACCAGAATCTGCCACTGAAATGTGCTGCTTGAATTCGCTAAATGCTTTTGGAGCTCGTATGAGCTCCTTTTCCCAGGACTCAGCCTTCCGCTGATCACATCCTGCAGTAAAGCACTGGAAGAAGTTATATCACTCACATTGGCCGTAAACACCAACAGCTCTGTCGCTCATTTGGAAGCTAAAGTATTTGTCCATAAAACTTGAGGAAAAAGCCATGAAACTTCAGCCTTGTCCCTGAGGAACCGTCCCCTTTCATCCCAGTCTCAGATACTACCACAATAAAGAGTAAATAGTGGGAAAACACCCAACAGGTCCAACAGCAGTGGTTGCACCAGAACACCACCATGTATGCAGGGACTGTTGTTGAAACGGGTCATTGCTGGTGAGGGTCACCTCTCAGGGAAAAGCAGCACTCCATTTCAGAAAAAACTAGTTTAGAGCCTAAGGTAGTGAGAAAGAAAGGATGAGTACTCTCTTTTCTCCAGGCAGGCAAGTATCCATTAGAAAGCTATTTCCAAAGGTGTAGGATAGACTGTGATACCTGCCAGGAGAAATAAAGCCCTGAGCATCCTCCGCAGAGCTTGTTCCACAAGCAGGTAAATAAGCTTCCCGCAGCCGAAGTAGCACAACACCCGGCTTTTGGCTCCTGTCTCATAGAATCACCCAGGAAGCAAGATCTATTTTGCTTAAGGGTAAAGAAGGTCTGTTCCCACAGGAGAGCTTGGCCTCCTGCTTTGGGAAAACTAAAATAGGTTGATTATGTCTGCTACAGCCTCATAAATCCACATCAGCTGCCACCTCAGGGAGAGCCATTGCTCCTCTGGGTGATTTTCTTCCCCACTTAGAGAAGATGAACAGCTGGTTACGTATATCACAGCTCTGGCAAAACACTTACCTGTAGCCTCACGCCACTGAAGGAGCAGATTTCTGTCATTGAGACTCCAGGAAAACAGGAGACAAAGCAGAGGCAGCTTGTTTTCTTTTGCACCAACTTTTTCAGGTTAGAAGACAAAATGGTGGTCAGACCAGGGTTTGGTAGTTTGCTTCCCAAATAGAGCTAGAAGGAAACAAATGAAGCCAAATTTTAAGCCTGTGATCACATATATTATATAACTGTATATGTGTTATAATTGTATAACACTGAGGGGCAGGCAGTGGTGACTTTGGCAGTGTAGCAAGTTGCCGGCTGTGCTCCGACATCTGGATCCCACCTCATCCAACACAGTTTCTGACTCCAGGGTTTTGTCTCCAGGGTCAGCCTGAGCCTCAGGGAACCCAGGCTCAGCCCTCACCATACAGACAAAAATATTAATAATCACAAGCAGGCTTAGTAAAACCAGGTGACTGCAAAGCTGCAGAAACTATGCAGCTCTGAGGTTTTCTCTCACAACACATATAGCTCCACTGATACCAATACAGATGTATCAGCTCATAACCACTAAAAATGAGGTGCAAAATACATTAAGGTAACACTGGCATTTAATAACTCTATGCTTATAAGAATTTTTTAAGGCACGCAGTTTTGCATGCGTATAGCAAATTTCCAAAGAACATAAATTTCCTTTATGCTGAGGCAGAAGTATTATCCCATGAACTCTTGTCTGCTTTTTCTTTCATAGCTGGTCGTGTCAAACAGACCACAACCAGCAGATAAGAAATGCCTACAGAATCAAAGCGCAGATTAGAGACGCAGCAACGGCAGCCGAGAGAACCATCCGCCACAGCTGTGAGACAGATCAAGGGAGCTGAGAAAAGCTAAGTGCAATTTCAAACTTTACATGACATCCAATCCATTACATAAATAAACAGGGTATTACAAGGCTGTGAAAACACAGATTTTCTTCCCTGCCTGTTAGCCATGGACTCTGTGACACCGGTTGTGACTAACGCTGCCAGTCGTGATGCTGAAAGACAAATAAATAAAAAAATAAATTAGCCTCTTCTCTCAGCTTAGATGGGAATGGTCGTGTCTTGGCGCTTGAGAGGATGCGTAGATCTGTTTTTCAGCAAGCTGCCACAGCAATATTAAAACCTAGAACTATTAATACGGGACTGCTCTGTGATTCAAAGACATGCCTGACATGTAAATCTTTTCCTCCAATATATGCGTTCCCTAGTACAACTACAGCAGAGTTTGCGTATCCAGGAACAGATTTACATCATGCAATATCAATGTAAGGAATGCAACAAACAATGCACGGAAGAGGCCTGCCAGGTTTTCCAACGCTTTAAAGGTTACAAGGCAGCTCTCGCCAGGGATACTGGCCAAACGCTTTGTGTAAATGAAGGTGTGCAATATGGAAGTGGTCCCTAGTAGGGAGACCCAAAAAGAAAGGTTGTGAGATCGTTAATTTTCCCAAATTTCCAGGTGTGAACTCAAACTGGGGTTTAACTAGCAATCCGTTTCAATTTGTGCTGGGTCCATGCAGCTGCATGCCTGCCTAATTCTGGCAAAGGCTTATCACATCACCTGAGAACCCTTGTCCTGTAACAGCAACCAATACTGCAGAATCTTATAACAGCCATTGAGGTTTCTTAGCTGCTCCCCAGAAGGCAGGACACAGCCTCCCTCTTTTAGCTTTGTTCTAGTTAGAGACAAGAGTATCCTGAATACACATGGCAGAAATCAGACTACGCAATTTCTGATTTGAGTGTCAAAATGGTTATTTAAATACTAAAACCTTAAAGCCCATCTTCCTCTTCTTCACCATTGCAGTCCTTCAATCTATAAAAATACACCCATGTGAAATTGATCATTCCCAAAATGCATCTTTCTTCTTGTTATGGAAACGGTGACTCAAAATGAAAATATCAAGTGAATGTAACTGTCCCTGATGTCAAAGCAGGGACAGAATCTAAGAGTAAACAAATAACATTTACATGTCATTTATCCCTTGCTGCAAAAGACAGGTTTGATGTGCTCCATCATGCTCCCTAGAGCACAGCTCCTTTTTGTACGGCTTGAAACACTGCACTTTCAAGGACTGTGTTTTCCCCCATTCACAATAAACTGAATAAAATGGGTTGTAATGAAATTGCCAAATGTAAAAAAAAAACCTTGCAGGGCCATTGTTGTGCCTTCAAACCTCCATCCCGCTCCCTGCTTCACCTCAATGCAGTTGAAGACATGTTTATGCTGCAATGATGAAACTACTACAATGCATACATGGCACAAGAGCTAAGAAAAACATCCAGGGTGTTATTAAGTGTCAGTAGAAAAATCTTACAGCGCTTAAAGTATGCAGTTATTTTTACCTGGGGTTCTGGTGATTAACAAGCTGTGAATGTCAGATCCATCTAACTCACCCTGAAAGTACAGGAGAGGGAACCAAGGAACAGGTCCTTAGCACCACTTACTGAAACAATACAAAAGTAAGAATTATTATTATTGCTGGTTCCACTATTGCACTTCAATTCAACTGAAAATCTGCCATCTGATAGCACAAAGGTGAGTCAAGTGCCTCAGGAGATGAAACAACTAGCATCACTCTCCAGCTTAGCTTATATTACACTTTGCAAGATGAAACTATTAGAAAACAACATTCTCTGTATTCCTGATGTACACAGGTGCTTTTAATTCACAGCTCTGCCTTCTCCTCCCCTTCCCATGAAAGAGGCAAAGAATTATGAATAGCAAGTAAGTCAAAAATATGGTGCAAAGTGCCTCACTACGTACTATCTACCGACTGCATGCCTGCACAGCATCAGGCCAAAGCAGGAGACAGCGCCTGCTTCCGGAAAACGCATGTACTCAGGAATTACCTTTCAGTGGAAAATATTTAACCAGATGGGAATGTTATTTACATGAGATGCTTCCCGTTAGTGGCGACTAACAGTCGTGGTATGAAACCTCTTCTTTTTACACTAGAGTTATTCCACGCTTCTAATAATTAGTAGCACTATTATTTTTTTCCTTGCCCAGCCCATACTTTCAAGTTATCTGTGCAAGAAACACTGAACTATTATGGTCTGGCGACCTGCTTAGCACAATGCACAGCAGCAGCCAGCAGATAAGCACGGGAAGAGGGGCAGTTGCGGGGACTGGAATTTGTCACCGTGTTATGATTCACCACTAATTTATGTGGGATGCCGCGTAGCAGAGGCAAAATCCAAGGACGCATTTAAGTTCACCCTCCGTATGTTCTTTTCTGCTTATAGGTGGGGCTCCGTTCACAGGATTTCCCCTTCCTCTGCCATTACAGATCACCAAGGTCGTTTATCCAACAGGGACCACAGGTTGGAAATGCTTCGAGAAAACCCAAGTTTCACCCCAGCTGAGAGCAGGTCAGTGCTATACCCTCAGGACAGCATTTTTTTTGACCTGCAGAATTTAGCATGAGTTGATATATGTTTACGTAAAGGCCATACTTTCCTTCCACGGGGCTTGTGCTTAAAATTACCGTATGTCCAGCACACACATCTTGTCTAACAATAACATTTATGGCGTGGCCGGTAGCACAAAGTCCCATTACAGCCACTTTGCTGACAAGCAGGGTCTGGAAAAGCCTGGCCTGAGCCCCACCACCCCACGGACACCCCCCGCCCCACCCCCCAGACAGCGCCCGCCGCCGCGGGACTGCAGCGCCCCCTGGCGGTCGGCGGCACGCGGCACTCAGCCCCAGCGGCGGCTGCGAACGGCGTGTCCGGCCCCTGGGACCTTTGGTTCGCGTCCCGCCGGCTGCTGAATCAGGGTCGTTCGCGTTGGAAGAGACTCTTAAGATTGAGTCCAACCATAACCTAGCTCTAGCACTAAACCATGTCCCTGACAACCATAACGACGCATCTTTTAAACCACTCCAGTGATGGTGACCCCACCACTGCCCTGGCCAGCCTGTTCCAATACCTGACAGCCCTTGCCACGAAAAAGTTTTTCCTCATATCCAAACTAAACCTCCCCTGGCACAACTTGACACCATTTCCTCTCATCCTATCACTTGTTACTTGGGAGAAGAGACCAACACCCTCCGTGCTACAACCTCCTTTCAGGCAATTGCAGAGAACGAGAAGGTTTCCCCTCAGCCTTCTTTTCTCCAGGCTAAACCACACCAGCTCCTCAGCCGTTTCCCATCAGACCTGTGCTCCAGACCCTTCACCAGCTTCACTGCCCTTCTCTGAACTTGCTCCAGCATCTCAAGTTCTTTCTTGTCCATGATGGTGCACTAACATCTCTCCTGGAAGCAGCAAGGTCTTTCCTCCAGCCTCCTCCCTCTGAGGCCTGGCCAGATCTCCATGCCACCTATTCACTGTCTCCCATCACCCGAGCCCTCTCTGATGGAGGTCATCTTGCAGCCTGGAGCGATCCTGAGGAGGGGATGGGGCAGAAAACCCAGCTGCCCTCCCACCCACATCATCTTCCTCAGAGCTCCCTGTGTCTCCACAAAGCGCAGGCTGTCCGGGGCAAAGCCTTTTCTTACTGTGGGGTGCACCAGCAGCAGCAAAAAGAGCTAAAAACAACCAGTGCTCTGGCAGCAGCTCTTTGTTGCTTTCCATCCACTGGCAGCAGCATTCCCCTCATTAAATCCTCTTTTAATACAGCCCTGCTGAGACAGCAGCTTTCAGAGGTGGTGTGTTTTCTGGCCACATTTCAAGCCCTGGTTGAAAGCAATTAAAACCACTAGCATGGTGCTGAGCTCCCAAGGCCTTGTTTAGTAGGTCGAGGCTGGCAGGGTGACACCAGAGCATGTCCAGTCAACGTGACAGTGCTCGTGGTTTGCGCAAAGTCAGCCTGGTCAGGACATGGTACAGGGTTACGCCTATGGAGCCAACAGAAACAGAGTCACCTACATGCTGGCTAACACGAGAATGTATTCTTCCATCTTAGCCTTGATCATCCAAATCCAACAGGACGTAGAGGAAAAGAAATGTGGAAAGGAAAAATCCCCTGTGCACATTCCTTCCACCTTGGCTCAGCCGTCAAGTGTGTCCCTGGCTTAATGGAATCCGATAGCAGGACCAGCACAAAACTTTCATGACCACTCATGGTGGTCTTGTGCTACCCTTCTTATTAAAAGGGAGTGATGATATGTATTTTGCCTTCAGCAAGGCTTTCTTTGCAGATATAATCTTTAAAAAAAGGAAAGATGACTTAAAGTGCAGAAGATACTCTGTCCTCAGAGAGCACTATCAGTGGTTTGCTGTCAAATCGAAAGGATATTTTCCATTATGATCTGTCTTGGGTGACTTGAACACTTTCATAAATAATTTGGATGATGGGAAAGAACATGCTTACTAATTCTGCAGATGACAAAGCTTTAAGGAAGTTTGAAGACAGAGCTAGAATGAACATGATCTTGGCAAATCAGAAGAGCAAATGGTCTTAAAAATGTAACCCAGTAAAGAAAAATGCAGCGGCCTATGCTTAGTCAGAATTAGCACCTGTACAAAAGAGGGAAGGGCAAGGCAGTGGTGCAGGAACACTTCTGGGATATTCATAAGGATTCATCAAATGTGTATCAGTCAAAGTGACACTCTCGTGAAAAGACTTACATCATAAAATATGGTATCTGTAAGCAATCCCTGTGGAGTAACAACAGCAGCAAACCCAGCAGTCCTTAGGTATCAGCTGGAATACTGCATTTGGAAACCTATGGGCCAAATGGAGAGAGCCAAGAGTGTCAAAGGAAGAGAAAAAAATAATACATGATACATTTGTCATAATTATTTTTACCTTCCTGCACAAAGATCAGAGGAGAAATTACTAGCAGTCAGTTACAAGAAGGACTTTACAAAACTAGTAAGCGATCATCTAGTTATTAACTCCCTAAAGGAAGGGGGAAAAGTAATGATATGTGACGTCAGCAAATCAGCCTGAAGGAGCAGAAACACCCAGCAAGTTTTAAGAGGTTGACCAGTCCTTCAGCACAACACTGCCTAAAATACCTCCCTCTTCCTCCCAGGGCTGTAAACAACCTCTGCATAGGAAATGCAAAACTGCAGTTAAGTCTCTGGCTGGCCACAGGAAATACGAAATGATACACTCCGACTTGAAGGGTTTATGTGAATCCAGTCAAAACTTTCTGAAGTGGATGCCTCGGATCAGGCCATTAGGTCCCTACACAAGCCAAAATCAGTGGCCCCATTTTCAAACACACAGAGAGCTCGGCAGCTCCTGGAGAGTCGGACAGGAGCCAGTGATTGCTTGTCACATCTGAGAACCTGTGCCACTTTGGCTCTGAAATGTGCACCTGAAATCAATTTTCTACGCAATTTTTCGCAGTCCTAATCCTGGTGTTTTGTGAGTACTTTCCCTAGTTTTTTGGGGTTTGTTTTTTGGGTTTTTTTAATATTCCTAGGCCATTATTTCCTTTGTAATGCAAAAATAAATATTTCACATTAAAGCAACTCTAAAGCTCCAACTTCGGAAATCTTCAATGGGTGCAGAACTTCAGGCTGAGAACTACAGCATGCTGAATATTTTACCATATCAAACACAGTTTTGCACTCCCACATTCCCTCCTGCATTCATAATTATGTTCTGACTCACTTTATAATCACATTCGGGTCCCAGTCCTGCTTTGGAAATCTCATGGCTACTGGCAGGGACGTATCTTCCCATGAACAGCACCCATCTTCAGTTAAGCTGTATGCAATCGTTATTGCCGCAGCCAAGAAACTGCTTCTTCACCATTTGAATGCACCAGTTACTGCATCTAGACTTTTTGGCTGAAAAAGCCATATAGTGCAGAATCCTCAGCATTCTCTTTATGGAAGAGCGTTAAATGGAGAGATTTTGTTACTGTCACTCTCAAAGAAGTTATAATACCATTTTTTTTCAGAGCTGAACAATAGAACAAATACGTTGTATCTGTAGGAGGGACAAAAATTATTACCTACAATGATAGTAGAACAGGAAAAATAGCTTTTACCCCCAAATTCTGAGTACTTCATGCAAAATGCATCGAACACCTGATTTTGGGTAAGCTTTGAACAGAAATTCCCAACTTTTCTCAGAATTCATCCCCAGCGAACTGCAAGAACACATTTTGTCAGAAGGATGCATCACCAATAGCAGATGCTTGCAACAGTAATTAGAGCTCAGAAATAGGAGAAAAGGATCCACTAAAAATCTTACCCTAATACTACAGAGCATATGACATGTGTGGTGGGATTACTCTCACCTAACTTCAGATGTCTACAAAGCAGACTTCTGCCTGGAAAATAGTCACCCTTGGCTGGCACCGCAGCCAGAGAAACGAGCAGGTGGCACCAAATTAAATCAGCTTACCCAGGGTAGCAGCATTTGCACAGCAGGGAAAGGAAGAGCTCCTACTTGCTTTAATAACTGCTTTTCCTCACATTACCAGTTGGCTTTCTTTAGTCTATTTCATTTATCTTAAGTGGTTGCTTTCATTTATTTTAAAGTGTTGCAATTCATACAGCTTGAAGTTTGCTCTCCTTTATTCTTAACTTTTTTCTCTCCACACACCCTACAGTTAAGAGATTTATAGGGAAATACAGGCATACCAGAGAATAAGAACCCTTACCTCACCTAAGCTGTTTAGTTTTCATCTATCTTAAACGAAATAACAGTTAATTACTAATCCATTTACAGTATTTTAAAACCGTATTTCTTAAGAAAGGTTTATTTTATATGTGCTCATGCTGCCCTCTTGTTCCCCCACCTAGAAATCAAAATATCCCAATGATATCCTTGAACCAAGCTGAAACTGGAGACAAGGCCAACAAGTACCTGCTGAGTCCAGCTGGGTCAAATGCAAAGATCATCAGCTTGCCTTATTTCAGCAATTTTCTCTTCATCACTATTAAAACATGAGATTTTACTTGTCTTCACATTAAAAATCCTACCTGCTGACACAACTCATCTCTGTAGCATCCAAGAAGGCAACAACTCACTGAGCAATTTTCCAGTCTTACCCCTGTTAATATATTTTTTTACCTACTGAAAACAAATTGGCAACTGAATCAACATCAACAGGTGTCTGAGGTAGGCACAGGTCTGAAGAGCTAAGGATGCAACAGTTCTTCAGGAGGTTAACAATATTAACATTATTTTAGGGTAGAATGATACACATTTCAAGAAGTGACTTTGAATGCTTCATCTCTTACCAAGGAAGTTTTCGTTATTGTGAATTCTTCTGTCTGAAGTTATAGTCATTTGGGCTCAGAGAAAGAAGAATTGGCAGTGGGTTTCTCTTCATAAGAATTTGGTTGTATTTCAGGGTGAGTAAACAAATCCTAAACCAATTATATCTCTTAGCTACTCCAGTTTGATATGTTCAGAATAATATTGGCAATTCCAATCATGATTTTACAGCTCTTTGTTAAATGATAAGACATTTGTGCTTGCCTTTAAAAGTACTAAATACTGAGCACAACCATTGAGGAGTTGTTTTGAGTAGAAGAGAGGTAGTAATATAATTATTAATATAACTGTGGGTGACTCCAACCCTGGAGGACACCGATGTCAGGGATCCATCAGACCTCTTGAACATCTGCCATTAGCCACAGGAGGACAAAGTGAGCCCAGCAGAAACCATCACACATGGGAAAGGGGAGAAGCTCAAGGAAATACAGAATATTTCCAGACATCCTCCAGACCACAGGGGTTTGCTCCACGGTTCACAACCAGCAGCACTCTACACCCCAGAAAAATGAAGCCCAAAAAATCTCAAATAATGGTCGAGTGGTTTGCCAATCCAAGCACCAATTTCAGAATAAACTTATTTGGCCATGGCAGGCACTGCAGCTATTCATAATTCCCCCTTCAATCAAAACCAATTTTTGTGATTTGAAAGAATACTCCTTTTTTTCATAGAGGTTGGCGTCTCCCCAGCAATCGGTGAGCTCCCTGGCAGCCGGCCAGACGCAGCCTAATTCCTGTTCATTATAATGTTTATATCTGCATAAATCTGAGCCAGGTGAAGTCACAATATGCACTAGAATGACAAATGTATCACACACAGCAAAGGGTCGAGAAGATGACTCCGGAGGTTTTTCATCACTGGATGACAGCACGATCCAAATATACAGTTCTCAAGGTTTTCCAGTTCCCAAACTCATTGCCAAGTTTCTGCTAGACCTTGGCCTTTTACTTTGTCCACAGATTTGCTTTAGTTTTCATTAAACAGGTGATAAAGGTAACCTGTATATTATGTTTTTTGTAACTCAATTCAAATTCTTTTTTTAACAAAAAAATTCTTCAGTGTTTCAGTAAATCTTGGTTTTTTCCTTAGAAAGGTAAGGCAGATCTTTCTCAGCTTTGCTGCAGGACCTCTGGGAAATAAAGGGTGCTTATTTTATGCATTTTTCATCCTAGCATTGAGCTGTTATAGACAGGGTTGGTTTGTTTTCTTCCCCACTTGCACACATTCTCTTTTCTTCTCACTATGAAAAAAATCAAGTCTGGGAAGGGACACAACAAAGAAGGAAGGATGCTCAAGATTTTAATTTGGGAGTTGTGTGTTCAAATCATCCAAGTTACTTCAACACATACAAGTTGGAGATATGACCAGAAAAATACAAAAGGCTCATTGCACCTTCACTGGTAGTGAGGGATCTTTCACCAAGATGCGCTCTCCTCAAAGTGCCCATGTCAACAGCCATGTTCAAAACAGCTTGGCTAAAAATCCACATCTTCTAGTCTAAGAAAAAAAAAAATAAAACAATATTTCAAATGTAAAAGCCATACAAAACAAAAAGACTTTTCAAAACAGTCCTTTTCTACCCTGAAACGTATCCCAAAGAGGTAAAACAAGGTGTCAGGTGCCGCCTTAAAAATAAAAGCCAGCTTTGAATAGTTGCCAATAGCACACCAAAATTATCACCCTGGTTTCGTCCAGAGAAATTGCAGCCCCCTCAAGCCAAAAAGCTTTAAAATGGGGGGGTTATGTATCTTTGTCTTGTGGTTTTCCAGCCAGTTGTGTCACCTGGTTAAGTGCCCTTATGCTTTCAGGCCAATTTTATTTAATGAAATCAGCGTGATCATGAGACTGGAAGCTTGAGCCCTAGGGAAAAACACTATCATGAGGCTCCCTATAAAAAATAAATAAATAAATCAGGAGTGAATTGTGAAGTGCAGAGGTCTTTAAACACCAAGGCTATTTCATATCTGTGCCATTTGCCTGTTTGTGCAGGGAGCTCATGCCTGGGCTCTTCCCAGGGGTGAGCAGGCAGTCAAACTGAGCACCCAATTTGCAATTTCCAGGTGTATTTCAAAAGGAATTTGAAAGAACCTCTGCTTGTCTGTGGGTATTTTAATCCCATCACTCTGGCAGAAACTGAACAGCTGCTACATTAAAGGGAAAGCCCATGCTCAGAAGCAAAAAAGATGTTACAAGCAGACCTGAGCAAAAGGCAGCTTATGATTAAGTCATGAGAACGTAATTAGGGGTGTAAGAGCACTGGAATACCCTAGGCAGATTCTTTTCTTTGAGGCCTCCACCTTGGAAAGGCAAGAGGCTCTGCTGTAAATGAGTGCAGGATCTCTATCAGCTTTTCTTTATCACAGACCCCTGCAAACTCCTATGAGGAAAAGGGGTGAATCATAGAATATCTCAAGTTGGAAGGGACCGCTAAGAATCATCAAGTCCAACTCCCTGCTCATCACAGGACTACCTAAAAACTAAACCATATGACTAAGAGCATCATCCAGATATTTGAGATCCCTTTGTAAATTTTTATACTGATACTACAGAGTTGTTTGGCCTCTGCTGGATAAAAGATTTTATTTATATATTGCTAACCACTGCATGTCCTGAAATTATATTCAATATTTCAAACTATCTCTAAAACGTCTACTCTGTTCACCTCTGATATGTCAGGATGCAGGCCTCCATAGGAAGGAAAATCTTCACAAGGTCTTGTAAAATGTATTTTGCTTTTGGAAGTAGGCCAACACACTTATTTCTAACTGAAAGTGAACTGACTGAAGCAGGTAACATTGCAAAACAGCTGGATGCATTTACCACTCAAACAAGAAACAAACATGAGCTTACCTAGATTTGAAAAAAAAAAAAACCACAAAACAGTATTTTACCTGCCACCCTCAAGCAAGCAAGATTTGACTGGACTATAATGGAAACTGCAGAATTTAGGGAAATCAGTAAAATATAAAAAAAAAAAATCTCATCCTGGCTCTTCAATTTAAGTTATTATGCATGAGAAAAATCTTCTGTGTTGAAGAGTACCGGATAGATAGGTAATTCTCTGTCTTTAATTGCAGGACACAGACTCTTTAGCCCCTTGAAGTTACAGCTACCTTTTTTTTTTTAATGAAGTAGGACCTCATGAAGGAAATTGGTGCCACCATGTTTGTGACAAATTAAATCTGAAGAACAGTTAAGTAATAGGGAAGACTGACTTTTACAGCAAGCACTTGGGAAAAGGTAGAACCATAGAACTGTTCCGGTTGGAAGGGACCTTCAAAGCTCATCCGGTCCAATCCCTGCCATGAGCAGGGGGACACTGCCATTGAACAGTTTAAGTGACAAAGAGTGATGCTGGGGGTCAGCAAATACAGAAAAGATGGGAGAATCAGAAACTCTCTCTATGTTGCTGTTCTGAGGAAGGTCAGGGTTTGCTTCTTGCATTTGAGGCAGGGGGAGGGAATAAGAACTATTTTTTAAAATCCTCGAGCTGCTTTGATGTCTTTTGAGTTAACTCCAGTTGAATTAATTTATTATTTGCATATAATTAGTTTTTGCTGCTAGGCAGTCATATTTGCTATTTTGAGTCTAATTAATCATTAAGTTACCTGAAGTCTTTGTACCAACATTTAAGAAATTCCATACATAAAGGCAGGTTTGCTTGGGTTTGTGTCATTGCGGAAAACAGGCTTGCTAGCCAGAGCTGACACCACCCTAACGCTGCACACCTATAACCTGCAAACATGGACCACCAAATATCTTTATAAGCATTTCTTGTGTGTACTTCTAAGTCTACTCATAATATCTTTCACTGCAACAACCAACCTATTTGGTGCAGAAATAGAGAGACCTCACAATGCCATTCCTAAACTTCGGGCAAGTCATGAAATATTTTGAATAAACTCACATTGGTCATCTGGGCAGCCAACAGGAATTAAAAGGGTAAAATTTCAAACAGAAAGGTCTCTGAATATCACAACTCACAATAAAAACATAAATTCTTCCTGAGTGAATCAGACAGAGGAAATGAGGCACATTTCTCCCTAACACCAATTTACTAGAGCTGCACTTTGCATTTTTGCCACTACCATTAAAGCAATGATTTTGATTGACATGAGCTCATTTTTAATTAGCCACATCAACCAAGGCACAACATCAGCATTTCTGAAAGCACCTGAAAAAAAGCAGCCTACTTCTGCAAGAAAAGCTTATTTCCATTTGAAGATTAAAGGTTCCAGACAGCAGCAATATGTTTCTATCCCCCATTTCAAAAAGAAGACTTGAAAACATCAGGCTGTACCACACAAGAGATTAAAAGATACAGGGAGATAACTCACAGCCAATCCTGCTTCTCAGAGGCCTTTCTTCCTTAATCCTGTCCAGCAACAGCCTTTAACAACAACAGTATAACTGCATTAATCAAGGATTATTAGCAAGAGACCTTAAGGCAGCATTTTCACCCATCCATCTTGGATGCACTGCATTGAGAAGGCACCTGCTGTTTTTACACCCAAACCAGATGTTTCCATTTTGATGAAAACAGTCAAAAAACTTTTGTTTTGTTTTGGTTTTTTTCAGTATGAAACAGAGACAGTTGGAAACCTTGAAAGCCGCAGCAAAGAGAAATCATCGCTCCCTGGACAGCTGTGAGCAAGATGAGAGAAAAGCATTTTAAATAATAATAAATTTGTGACGCAGACCAGTTAGAGGAAATCAAATCTTTTCTGACCCGTGATGAAAATTAGACTTAATATTTTACTTTATGGTATATGTATATATAGATATATACACACCTGTACAGATTGGGATTTTTCATACCACACTCTTTGTTGTGTTAACAGGTGACGATCTTCCAACCAAAATGATTCTATGATTCTGTGATGACTGCCAGCTGCTGGGCATGGAAACAAACCCTTGTAGAAAATACTCCTGCAGACAGACTGCACCACTTATGTTTCTCTCTCCTCGACTTCATAGTCCCCCTACATTATACCTGAGCATTAATTTATTCAGCTGTTGGCTGGACCCACAAACAGCAATCCATAGGCATCTATTCTGAAGAAAAATCTGGACGAAATATTTCCATGTAATAAATTTAGGCTCCACAACCCCACAGCTAACCACTGGAGACATTAGGACAGAGCTTCGCTGGCAGTGGAATTCCTGATGGCCTCGCACTCCTGCAAACCTCTGCCTTGCTGCTTTATACCAGATTTCCAAGATCTGCAACACAACCATTTGCAAACCTTGCAGGACATGTTTACAGTCTGATCAGCAAACTACGCAACTGCACATTCAGTGTGCAATGACTTGTTAGACACCCACCTTTGGTTTAGATATTTTTATAATTTTTTTAGCAGTCATAGCTCCTTTAGCTGACACCAGAGGCTTTGTCACTTCTGCTCAGCATCACCAAGGTTTTCACTTTCTGTCATAACCACTTAATGCCAGGCAGAACATAGAGACTAACAGCCTAATTGCTTCACTGTCCTCCCTGCTGCAGCTTGTTTTCTCCAGGAGTGAATTTTGCATTAGAAGGCTCACCTGTCACAGCAGCTGGGTTGGGGGGGCCCCTAGCAGCAGACTTGGGGCTCCTGCCCACCTGGTCATCACCCTTAGGGCCTCATCACTGTCTGCCCTCTCCCTCTGCTGTTTTGGTATTTGCCCAGACTATTGATTGTGGTTATATTTAAGATTCAGCTTTTATTAACAGCTGGCATGGCATTTTGCCTTTCTTTCTCTCATGTCACTACTAGCTTAACAGGCATACTTTGAAAAAATGCTCCAGCTTTCCAGAAGCTGCAGCAAACTTGCACCACCTATCGACACTACGGAGCCTTGGTTTCCAGCAATGCAGCAGTGCTCCCTGCTTTGGAAACGCATCCTTGTACTTTCAGCATCTTACATTCTAACATACCTCAAAAAAACAAACAAACAAAACAAAAAAAAAAAAAACCACAAACAAAACAAACAAACAAAACAAAACAAACACAAAACCCTCAAACGAACAAACCCCAAACAACACCACCACCACCACACCAAAAAGTGTGTTGGATCTTACCAGCTGTTTGGCTGGTGACTTGAGGAGCAGCTACAGCAACAAGCGCTGGACACAATGGAGAGTCAGCACAGCGCCTGCCAATTACCAAAATATGCTGTTTCTTCCTCACTTTTGACAACTGCTCAAGGCCATGCTCTCTGTGGAGGAAACACAGAAATAGTGTATTAATTCCACCATAATGCACTGAGCTTCCTGCTGTGGGTATTGTGGATTTGTTTCATATTATTACAATTTTAACTTGCGGGCTGCAGCATTACCAGCACACGTTGCACTCCTTTTCCTCCAGAGCTATGTTCTTGCTGGGGAAACTGGTTTTATTCTCACTTTCCCCTTTCTGCCTGGCCCATGCTCCACTTTCTACCCACCCTGAATTTTTTCCAAGAATCAATTCAAGGCTTAAGAAAAAGAAAGTTCTGGCCATAGGTACCACATCTGGAGCCAGCCCAAAAGCAATGGGAAGGGGAAAGGCTGGATAACTCTTTTGTCTGAGCCCTATACCAGAATCTTCATGTCTCTGAGTGACAAAAGACAAACACAACAAACCTTGGAGACAACCAGAAAAGAGCCCAAAGGTGGGCTCACAGGTGGGACGTGATGGTGTCATTTCAGAAATGCTTCAGTGGCTTCAGCTGAGTTGCCTCGAGCTCAGAAATTCCATTTTTTAGGGCATTTTGATCCTTAGCAGTTAGGTGGAGCTTCTTTCCCTAATTGAAATGACACACAAATCCTTCCAGGGCCATCAGCAGCTGATAAAAAACCAAACCAAAACAAAATGAACACCAAACCAAAAAACATTGATTTGGGAAAATTTGGGAGCTCGGGGATTGCAAAGTTTAGTTTTGAATTGTATTAAGGTGTAAAACTGCTTCAAACCTGTATCAATTAGGAGACAGTTTGCCAGAGGAAGCCAAAAGTATGGTTCAGTTCTGCCCAGTGCAATGTCCAGTTGCCCCTTATGACTCTTAATAAAACAGAGACTATTTCAGTGTTCACGTTCTATTGATGCACCATGTGCAACTATGATACAAGGGATTCAAAACTTGGAAACTACTTTTTCTGGCAGTTTTCAAAGACAGAGAGAAGTCTACTTTCACAACAGAGCTTGTTCAAATAAATGATAAATGAATGAATAATAAAAATCTATTTCAACCTTACTGGCCTGATCTACTGTGATAGGAATTCATCAAATCCTTGAGAGAGCACCAGCAGCTCACTTGTGTGGTGTGTGCTTACACACAGGCTACACTACTCAGCACTTAGAAGAGAATTTGGTGGCATCCAGAGGCCATTTTATTTCTTTATGCAAAGGATTCAGCTTCCTACCAGCTTTGACAATCTCTTTTACATAGCATAGCATCTGCCATATGACAGCAATCTCCCAGCACAGGTAAGAATCCGGTGTCAAGATACAGCAGTTGCTTCTTCAAGAGTTTTTAACAAATCTCTTAGCTTTTCAGCGTATCTATTAATATTATGCAGTCCGTTACTCTGCATGAGCTCTACAACTTGAAAGGTCTGTCAGATTTAAGGTATTTTAATCAATTTTTTTCCAGCTCCTTTTGATACTTGTAAAAAAAATACCCTGATGTCTGTCTGTCTGTCTTTATTATAAATCAGCAGTTAATTGCAGAATAAGCTACTGTAGCCTAGAAAACAATATTATTATCATTGACTGTTTCTCAAACATTCCTTGCCCAGGACATTCCCCTGGCTGTGATATAAAGCAAGCACCAAAGAAACTGCAGCAATCCAGAAAGTGCTTCCGCACTCACATTAGGCCCAGATCCTCATCTTTATTATAACATTATTTCTTTCCAAAAATTATGTATGAGACAAGTCTTTTGATATTCAATAACCTGTTTACAGGAAATGGCTTTACACAAAACATCAAATGAGTTGACAGAAAATTGAATTTAAAATATGACTTTTTAAAAAGGCTCATGAAATTCATATTGCTTTAAATATAAATTAGCAGCAGTGCCAGAAGGGATGAATGTATTTCACTATTTGACTGCAGATAATTTAAATGTACAGTTTTACCTACGTCCGTTGCATTCTTTGTACTTTGCTAGGAAGGGGTGAAGGAGCACCCTTAGCTGCTCTGCTGCCTAGTTCAAACACATTTCCTGGGACTCCATCTTTAATCCTCTGATCAAGGTTCACACTACAATATTTTCCCTCATTTAAAGTGGTATCATGCATCCTGGTCAAATTCCAAACCTAATTCCTACCTCAATTCTCTTCCTACGTAAATTCTTCCCACACCTTCAATATTCTTTATATTCTGCACAGAATTATTCTGCACTTTTAAAGATTTGATGCCTGCTACCCCAAAGTGAAGCTGAAGTGACACATGCAAATTATTTTGAAAAGTCTTTGTGCTCCCAAGAGGAAATATGCTCAACTTCAGGATCTTACCATCATTAATAAATTCATACAGGAAATAATAACACACATTTGATGGTTCATACTACTCTGATAGTCGCCTTAATAATCACACTCCCACGGGTGAACAGGTTTGCATAAAATTATGTCCAGAAATCTTACTTAAAACTTGAATTCAACCTGTTAAATGAGCAATAGCTTTCCCCTTGCTTGCTTGCATGCAGACAACCAAACACCTCTGGACTTCTATTTTTGCAGTGGAAGAAAAAATTTAAAGACATGGTAAAACATCACCGATGTGCAAAGTTTAAGAGTGCTTCAACAGAGAGCGACAACTAAAATAAACCTCTCTGCATAAAAATCAGCTCCGGGTATTTTTTCCACCCTCTATCAAACTACAGGATCCCCAAGTTATGTTCAGAAAAGCCCTGTCTAAAATGTGAGCTGCTGCATTTCATCAGCTATCAAAGATGACTCAGGATTACAAGGACTGAAATAAAATGAACATCCTGTTCCAGTTTCTTTAACTAAATTCTCTCCCTCAAATAGCATCAACAAGTGACTCAGTACAGTGTCATAACAAACAGTCCTTTTGCTACAGCAATGTACTTGGCAAACAGCAATTCTCACAAATAAGTCAGCCGCATTTTGCTGTAGTGCTAATCAAAAGATCTTCATTTTATCTTGGAGAGGGAAGGAAATAATATCTAATAACCAGATGGCAAGTAAACAATGTTATTTCCATAATAAGTGGGAAAACTATTCATCTGCATTTTGATGAACCAATAAATAACGTTTAGGCTTATATTTAGCTTCAAGTATTGTTCTTCGACCTCACTGAGACCAGGAACACCCTTTTCTCTGTCAGATTTGGTTAAAACATCCCAAATACTAATGCCAGCCAGGTGAGATCCAAACCACCTGTGCAGTGAATTAACATAATAGGGTGGCTACTCACAAGCTGTACCTTTATTTTAGGGTTTTTTCAGTGTACTAAATAGATATAGGGCATCCCTTCCAGATGCCCACTTCCAAGCAGTGACTTTACTGCTACCCTTGGTTACATCAGTGCTACTAAAGCAGAAATATCTCTGTGCTATTGTCTGCACTCCCAGTTTCTTGCATTTGGGAAGCCTAATAAAATGCAAGCCATCACTCAAAGCCTTTTCTCAAATTGCCCTCTTTGCTTCTGAGCAGGTAACCAAGTTACCACACGTTACATTTTACATTCTATCGGATTAAAACAAACAAACAAACACACACACCAAAACCAACACACAACCTATGTCACTACGATATCCAATTCTTGGCAAATAATTCTGGAAGAAAGGACACTTGGAGAATCTGTTCATTTCCAGCAAACAAAAATCTCATTAAAAATAAGCTCCTTCTCACCTGTAGCTAACACAATAATTAGGTCTAGCTACATTAATTAGCTATAATCCTGAGATTACATGGGATAATAGCATGCTCTAAAAAGGAAAAATGAGGTTCGGCTTTTGAACATGTGGGTTTGTGGCAATTTCCTCAGAGGGGAGCATGCTTTACAAAAACTAGGGATTCAAACAAAATACCAATTTTAATACTTCACTGTGTGAAGCAAATATGAAAACAGTTCTCAGAAGCCCAGGAACCCAACCTTGCTGTTCCGTCGCTCACCCTCTTCCAGGTGTTGTACTAGCAATAAAAAACAAGCACAGAGTTTTGTGAGGACGGTGCCAGGTTTGAAGGTTTTGGTGAACTGTTTCGTGTGGCAGGAACAGAATAGCAAAATGACCCATGAAAAGGGTAGCCCACAGTTCTTAGTCCTGCACGCCACCTCCCTGTGCAAGGCATGACAGTGACATTCAAAGACACCCACTTCCACACAGGGCCCACCTGCCAGATGTCAGAGACGTGGAGCTACCCCAGCAAGTCTGCAGAGCATTTACAAAGCAGTTTGCTAAATTATACAGAGGGAATCATTTGCAATGTAATGGTGTGTTTGCATTCTGAATATCTGATTTCCTGTTCAACAAATAACCTAAACATTTGCGACCAAATGAAATGTAGACAAGACTTAAAACGTTTGAAGAAAAGCGCTCATCCAGAAAATTAAGGTCAACACGGAACAGATGGTGCCTCTGAAAAATGTGGCTTCAACATTTATCTTTATGTAAAATAAAAATATTTTAAAAACCTCCGGCTGTTTGGTGACAGTCCTACTTGAAATATTGAATCTCACACTCCATGGATAATAAAGAAGCACTAAAAAATTACTTCAAAATACTAAATCTAAATAAAGTTCTCTCGACTACTGTGCAATAAGATTTTTGTGGGCACGTAAATACATATCAATAAAAGATTCAATCGCTTTTGTAACTGCTATAAATATTGCAAGTGCTCTCCCCATTTCCATAAATACAGCCCACGACTCCCAAGTGAAAAGCTTTTTCATTTGCAGCAGTCAAGAAAAAAAAAATGATCCTTTCTTCTTTATCAAAGTCTTTTGAAAGGCTGAATTTGAAGCCCAGTGCGCGGGGAGTTGTGAACAACGTGTTACGATGATGCATGAAATGCCTTCTCCAGCCTCGGAGGACTGGATCGGTGGGATTTTGCAGGAGGATCACTGGTATCTTGGAGGTCAAACATCCTCAGCCCCCCTAGGAAGGTTACAGCGGCTCTAATTGGACAGAGCTGGGAATTACAGGGTGTTTCAAAGGGACGGACCCAGTTTGAAACCACTACATCTTTGAAATTGTGTCCATCTTTTTGAAACACCCTGTACTTTAGTAATACAGAAATGAGACGGAACAAGCAGAAATAATAAGAGACAGGGCTGTCAAACACCCAATGAGTAATAACATGTCGGAGACAAATCAGAATTATATTAAAGAAGCTGAGTATTGGCAAAAGCCGCAGCGCAAGGTAAGCCCCCTCCGCAGCTGCCGTCAAAGACTTTCTCAGAACAGGTAAAAGAGAGGGCGCTCAGGGAAAACACAGAGCTGTACAGCAGGGATCTTTCAAATTTGCCTGAAACAAACAAACAAAAACAACAAAAAAAACCAAACCCAAAGTCCACACATCCTGTGCCAGAGCAAAGCAAACATTTTTGCAGGAAGTGGAAACACCTGCAGTACCTGAACATCCAGTCCCAGGGAGATTGTCCTCCCGTGTGTCACCAACAGCACCCCAACAGGGTGTTCCTTCTCACCACAGGTGACACACGTCACCCAAATTGCTCCACGTGTCACCTGAGTTCCCTAAATTAATTCCTAAGGGGCCACCTCGATGTCTGGACTGAAGGAGCCTGGGATAACAACTGCAGCTCACCGGCTTTGGACATCAAAGCAGCCACGGCCAGAGGAGGAGCTTTCTGTTCCTACCATCCCCCCCAAAAAAAACAAAACAAACCCCAAAACAGCTCAGTGATAAAAGGCTGCTGAAGCACGTTCACAAACCCACAAGGTAACTACAGATCTACTACTCATTTTTGTTTGACAGTCACCAGACATCCAACAGAGCAACCATCATCAATGAGCCTTTTTATTTCCCAACGTGGCATCTACTAGAAAGACAGAGATTTTTGCAACTCACGCCTTCAGCTACAACACCAGTGAAGCTCCACAGGTGGCTTCTGCAAATCCCCTTGGCTCAAAAAGCTATGGGAAGTTTATTGTAGCAATTTGCCCGAGTTGACACATCCTTCACATTGGCTTCATGGTACCAACTTACTGATGCTTTAGGTCCTGCTTCCTCTGGAAATTACCTCTGATTCCCTGCACTACTTGGGAAAATCAGCTCAGCAAGAACATTTAGACTCACTGTCCCTAGCGATGGGCCTTGCCGTCAGAAAAGTACAGCCAAAATGAAACTAGATTGCACGTACCAGGGAAAAAAAGCTTTCAAGAAAGGCTTTTGCACAGGGGTTTCTTGCCCCAAGGTCATCCCAACCACATCACAGGCCACTCCGATAAGCAACAACACAATAACAGCTCACCTGAGTCTTAAAAATAACAGAGTGTACATCAAGTTCTCTTTCCCTCCCTACCTACTGCTGTTTTAAACTGAATTAGATCTTTTATTTTTCTTTTAAGAGATGGTTGTGTTGATTTTCTCAGTCCTATTGCATAGCCAAGTGCTGCTGCTGCACACAGAAATGTCGATCCGCATCACTATTTCTAAAAATAAAATACATCATATTAATTTGTTCCTCCAGCACCTGCTGTTTAAAGTTATTTGTTGGCAACTACTTTTCTTGGCATTTAAATATTTTTCATATTCAGCTGAAGTCTGACAGCATATTGGTTATCCTTCTCTGCCTTGCTAATAATTTGGTTGATGGCACGCAGGTGGGATGCTCATAATTAAAAAACACATTTACAAAGTTTGCACTAGGTGATCTGAAAAAAAAACAGGGCACTCCATTCAAAGGTTAAATATAAGTAGGCTGCAAAGCTCCATGAAAATATTGCATAATTTAGAGATAAAAATAGTTTTGCTTTATTCAAGCTAGACAGGATAGGTAAATTTTACCGCAATCAGCCTAAACCTCATCTCTCCAAGTTACATGCTCAAGTTGATTACAGAAAATTAAATTTAGTATTAATCAACCTAGGAAGGAGGAAATTATAAAAATTAAGCTAATGCATAAATCATAGAAAATAATGGTGGAAACGGCTACAGGAGAACATTTAATGCATCTTCACAGATGTCCCATATCAGAATCAGCTCCCTCCTCCTCAGGCTACTCCTGGCAGATATTTATCCAACAGTTTTTAAAACTTACCTGTGACACAGGTATTAGAAGCCACCAGGCAGAGCCCTACAGGCCCCTTCTGCTACACATCATGCCCTGGCACCCTCCAGGTATCCTGAGATTTGGGGTGTCCCCCATTCCTGCCCTGGTGGGAATGCACAGCAGGACCTGACTGGAGCAAAAGCACCAGCTCTAACAGATCTGTTGCTAATGCCTGCACTTCCCACCTTATTTTTTTTTAGGGAAAAAAAAAAATAAAAACCAAGCATCACCGACAGGTCCTGCACAGCAGTTTCTATGCTGCTGGATGCTGTGTTCAGAGCAACAGTTTTCCACCCAAGCACTTGCAATTTTGGGCACAGAACTGCAGCATTTGGCACTTCTGGAAAAAGAGCAAACCTGTAACTATAAAGAAACCAAGCTTAGGAATGTATATTCTATATATACACACTTAAATGTTTCTTTATTTAGAAAGAAAAACCTACGCATTGGCTGTGGCTTTCAGCTTTTCCACAACATTCAGTGTCTTCATAAATTATAAATTTAGCACCTGACAGATGTGTGCTGCCACCTTACCCTGGCTTTGCAGCTGAGAAGGTACTGCCGGCATGGATGGATCCAAATCCTGCTTGCAGCTGGTGGGACCTCCTGGCCACCCCAACGGGACACAAGGCAAAACTAGTTCCAAATAGTTGTCCAGTACTTTGCAAGACCATTTTGCTCTCCAGCCATGAAGCTGAAGAAAGGTTGGCAGAGGGCTCTGCTGATACAGTACAACACACAACTATACTCCTGGGGAGTCTCAGTTAATGTCATAGTAAGCTGATTTTGTCTTTTATACGCCCATGTATCTAACCCCCAGCAGCTAGTCAGGCCTGCAGCGACCGCACTGCTCCGGCTTCTCCAATCCGATACCATTCCATTCAACCTTGTATAGGAAGAAAGCTTTTAGCTCTGAAGGCGCATTTACAGCACAAGAATTTTGTTTTCTGAGAAAAACTCTGATGTTTTACTCCTTCTCTAATCTTGCTCCCAGGGAAACATACAAATTCAGACAGTCTTTATCAGCTGCACGGGTGGGAAGGCAGTTTTAGGTGAAGCTCTTAAAACTGCATGGCTTTCTTTCTGAGCAAAAAAATCAACAATTTAGAGAAATTAAGAAGCTAAATGAAGTCCTTAAGTGTTTCCCTTAGTCATGTCCAGAGTTTTGTTTCTAATCCCTTTGGACTCCATCCTTTGTAGTTAAGTCAACAGCTTGTTAAGGATTAATTTTTTCCATCGCAATTACAAGAGAGTGTGTATGTTTATACATGTTCTATATACACACACACACACAAATGCCCATCACAGAGTAGATTAAAAAACATAATCCCTATAAAAAGCAATAACAATTTCAAATTCTGTGGAATCAAGAATGAAGGAATTAGTAGCATGATTAAGGCTGAAGTCAGAAAACGCATTTCTGAATGAATTCCTAAAGGGCTTTGCTGAAAACTTCAATCTGACCTTTCATGCAATTGCCCCTGGTTTTGTGTCTTCCAGTGGGAACACAAAACGGGCCTGTCACAAAGATGGGGACAGATTTTTTTAGTAGGGCCTGTTGCAATAGGACAAGGGGTGGTGGTTTTAAACTAAAGAAGGGGAGATTCAGGCTAAACATGAGGAAGAAAGTTTTGACACTGAGAATGGTGAAACCCTGGCCCAGGTTGCCCAGAGAGGTGGTGGATGAACCATCCCTGGAGACATTCCAGGCCAGGCTGGACAGAGCTCTGAGCAACCTGGTCTGGGTGAAGACGTCCCTGCTCATAGCAGGGGTGGCACTGGATGAGCTTTGGAGGTCCCTTCAACCCAAACTATTCTGTGATTCTGTGCCACTGAGGCTGGTGGAGCCCCGCTGAGCTCCACAAACACAAAGCTGCTTTGGAAGGGGCCACAGGCCCCTGCAAATGGCCAAGTGAATGGAGTGATCTGGAGCACAGGCCTGGCAGGGACCAGCCCAGCACCAGATCCCAGAATGGTTGGGGTTGGACCTCCCCACCATGACACGCAGCCTCTGCAGGAGTGTGTGCTGGACTAAGGGGAAAGTCTCCAAATCCACCAATTCTAGTTCAAAAGCCAGGTGCCAGCAAGCACTGCGGGGAGGAAGCAGGGTACCTCCCTGGGCCTGCCACAAAAGCACTGCCAGAGACAGCACTAGGAGTGCAAAGAATACATAGTATGTCTGAAAGGGTAGATCTACAGACATTTGGGAAAAGCAGGGGAACAACCTGGCAACTGAGAATGCACAGGCCATGAAGAAGCTTATGAAATCTCTGCAGAAACACTCAAAACCCCATTGCTTGTACTAATTC
The DNA here is from genome assembly GCF_037038585.1 of Patagioenas fasciata. Lineage (NCBI taxonomy): Eukaryota > Metazoa > Chordata > Aves > Columbiformes > Columbidae > Patagioenas > Patagioenas fasciata. Next base: position 28,405,685 of record NC_092526.1, on the reverse strand, counting down.
CCAGTTCTAACAAAGCACTGAGAGAGCTGCTGATGAAACCTGCCTTTTAGAACAGCAAAGGGTCCTTTGTTTTGAGAGTATGGACACAAGTTGCAGATGACCATAGCACAGCCAGGCCATTAGCAAAACTCAAGTATTAACATCTAGGTAAAATTTTAAGGCCCGAACAGGCTAGGGTGAAGAGTATTTTTATGCTGAAACATTCCCCTGGGTCCAGAGAAATGCAAAGAGGAAAAGAACATGGCTTACATCCCCACAGTGCTGCTGAGGGTGTCATCTGTATGGACTGCACCCACATGGGAAGGACATTTCACCAGAATTTGTGCAATGTCAGAGAGCATTACTGTAGCACACAGGACTGCAACCTGCCAGCTTCCAGTTAAGGCCAAAGCTTATTAAATGAGCTGGGAAAGCAGTGATTATGTATCACATGGCTCAGTCCAGCACTGGTATCTGTTTTTACAGCACCTTCCCATTTTCACTGTGGTTGTGAAGTGCATGATGTGACTACAAATCAAAGGTCAGGACGGTGTTTCACGGTACAGGACTGCTTTTCCACTTGGGGGAGCACAGCTATTTGTACTGAGGACAGACAGCAGGAACAGAGGTCTGCAGCAGACATACAGGGCAACTCTTAATGCCATCAGCCCTTTTCTTAGGGTGATTAGACAACCTGTTTTGAGGTGACAAAAGCTGGACATCTTGTGACTGTGTCAGGATTACTCCGCTGCACTTCCACACTCCACAGTTCATGTGTGGACATGTGAGCACCTATTTTTTTTCCCCTCCCTTGGCAAGCTGTGTTATCCACAATGAGCCTACCATAAGCGCAGCCTTACATTTAATATCTTGGGAACACATCTGCAAAGAGACTCCCTAATGACCTGACCTCTAGGCGCCCATGAACTGCCTTATAGTGTCACAGTAATTTATGACAGCTGCTTGTTTACACAGAGAAATGTCTGTCTGTCCACAGAGGTGGTGCAATGCAAACAGATGTGAGGCAGGTTCCCAGCTTCCTCGGCCAGCTGAGAACTCGCTACCTGGACACTGATACATCCAAGGGAAACAACTTTGAGGTTCACTGGAACATCGGAAGACCTTGAAAAATTACTATGTTTACTTTAAGTCCATGCAACTTTTCAGGGCACAGATTTCCCCTGCAAAGAAGTAAAAATTTATTAATAAACTGAAATAGTTTTGCACAAGAAACAAGGAAGCAGGAATGCTACTAACCTTGAGAACACGAAGACCAGTCTCCTGCCTTTTTTCCTCCCAACGGCAAATCGATCATCCACTTGACAGCAAGCTTTTAATCTGCCACTTGTCAGCAGTATTCATCTCACTTTTTATTCAGAATTTGTGAACAAGTATTCTGTTTATTAGCTTAATAAAACCTCAAACGCATAGAGCTACAAACATCAGGCACCTCAGCACACATTAACACAGGGTTTCCCCCCTATTTCAACCTTCTTTATGCTGGAGAGAAGCCAAGACCACCAGGATTTGAGCTCAATGGTGAAGATACAGAATAGAATCAGTCAGATACCATGAGCATGAAATCTCCACCATGCCATCACTTGCACCGTTCTCTTGCCACTTGTACAGCTACTCCTGGCACACACAGCTCTCGCACCATACTTACATCTCCTTTACCTCTGGAACATGTCACATATCCTTCACAGGTTGAGAAGTCCTCTCGGCTTCCTTCTCGCACACATATCAAATGTCTTAATGCAACACTGCAGAAGAGGTTGTCCATGCATCTAGACTATACATGACATTTAAATATGCAGTTTAAAGTCCCTGAGTTAAACACCTCCTTATACCATTTCCCTTGAAGTCATTGCATTCTTTCTGTTACAGTTCAGCAGTTTAGCACGGTTCTTCTGTAATGGCACCCATGGGTGACGTCACAAGACAAGCCACCCTGCCATGTCCAAGACAAATTTTGCTAATTCCACCTGGATACAGGTATCAGGACAGCACTTTATACCAGATCAGAGGCAAACAGGCCTCTCTCTAAACCTCCCTGCAGAAGTTTGTTGTGGTTGCTGCTTCCATTTAAAAGAAAGTTCAGTATTTCAGGTTAAGACAGGAGTTTTTACCAATTAGAAGCAATTTTCAACAAATCACAACAGAGTACCAACAGCAGAAGGATCAAATGTAAATAATTTGTAAACATTAGTGACACAGTAGTAGATTCAGTTAACATGAATGACCACAGACAGAACTCACAATTCAGAAATAGCGTTTTGTCATGAAGTCTTTATGGCTTGACAGAAAGAAAGTTAGATTTGTTTTTGAAAAGCTTAGTGCAATTTTTTTTTATTTGAGAGGTCAGCTATAAGAAGATTTAAACAGATGAATCCAGTATGACACCTCAGCTTCCAAGTTGTTTTGAACCTGATCTGAAATATGGTACTGGACTCTGATCTAGAACCAAGGCATTTGTGATCTCAGAAATAAAAACACAGCTATCTTCCCCTGGGAGATGGTGGGGGGTTAAGTTCTTTAAGGGATAATTTGTATTTCATATGAAACAGAGCAAAGAAAGCATAGCAGCTTAACAGCTTCAGAAGTGCAGCTGTGTGTTTGGCCAGTACCTCTGTAATCCACGCGCGTCGCTTCACCTAATACATAATTCATTTGGAAAAGTGAATGAAAGGAGAAGTAGGCAGCCTCACTGAAGAGATGGGTAATGCAGCATTTGAAAACAGTTCTCCTGGAAATTCAGACTCCTGCAAGACAACCCTGGGCTTTCACATAAGGCGTGGCTACAAACACCCTATTCCGCAATGATGTCTGAATTTACATCCTCCTCTCCTGCTATTTCATGCAAAGCAAGAATGAATATCCAAGCTTCTATCAAAAAAAAAAAAAAAACAAACAAACAGCCACCAACAATCAGTGTCACTTTCCTTGACAGTGATAATGGTGTTTATGGAGAGTTTCTAAGTAGTGTACACTTTTTTTGAATCAGAAGTCAAGCTTCAATGTACTCGCCACATCTTCAACTTTCACCTGAGCTATCCATTCTCTGATCCAGGAGACACCACTGGGTGCTGACACTGCTATTTCCTTACAGTTATTGCTTTCACAAGCTATAGTAATTCCAAGGACACCTAGTTCAAAAGAGCATCTTTGCCCTTCCCCTTCATTTCTCTTCCAATATGAAGAACTCCCACTAATCCTAATGGAAGTCAACGTATGCACGCACAGGACGTAATAGATCTTTTAAGGCTATATGGCTGACCAACAGAAACAGAAAAATAGATACATACATGTAACTGAAATTTTCTTGCATGTAGCAAAGGGTACCAAGTTTTCATTGAGACTCTTCAATCTATTGCCCTTATTTTCTTATATCCACCTTCACCCCCTTAATTTATGGGGAAGATTCACTGTGCTTCCCTAAGCAAAACAAGAAATATATCACATCAAGTTTGCTCCATAGACCAAAAGGTTAAAACAAAAACCCCACAAAACACAAAACAAAAAAAAAAAAGACAAACTAGTTCACAGTTAACTATAAATAAAAGTGCAATAAGTGTTCAAGTAGAGTGTAGAGTTTAAGCAAGCTGTAGAACCACATTTGGCATAGTCATCTTTTAAAGGCTCTGCGTGGGTCCCTCCCATTACTGACAGCAGGGGGAAGAGGCTGGACGCTATTAGCTGGTGCTGGATTTACAGGTCCTCGGCCACTGCCTCTCCCACTACCTGCATAAGTGTGGCCGTGATTATATGTAAACGGAAATCCACTTGATTCTGGTCCAGTTTGTAAACCATTTCCTAAAAAGACAGAAAAAAAGGTTATCGCGAGTTCTGTGGGCTGAAATCCATTCACCAACAGGGAACACATGGAATTTGCAACAACCAGTACGTCCCAAGCATCAGAAGGAAAAGCCCCTCTGGCATTGCAAGACCTCAAACTACAGCTTACCTTTCTTTCCCCCCTCCCAAACTACCTCCATCTCTACCCCTCAACTCTCCACTAAAGAAAGGTCACAGAGCTGAACACTGATTCTTTGCCCAGGAGAGAGACCGGAGTCTCATGAAACTAAGGCCGGTGCTTTCAGACACATGCACTGGCTTGTAGGTCACACACAAAGATGTTCCAGAGAGATAGGAGGGCAGCAGAAACTGAGGAGAAAGCAGCAGCAGAAAAGCAGGCTACACAAAGCACACAGAGAGTTGCCTTGTGAAACCCAGCCACAGAAGCAACTCAGCATCAAGTTCTCATGAACCTGAGCCTCATAAGCGTCGCTGCTCATGTTTTGTTGGTAGAAAGAGCTGAAAAGGCAGAATGACAGGACAGATGGGGAGAGAAGGAAGAGACAGAAGAAAATTGCATTTAAAGACCACACAAGAAGCAGCAAGAGGAAAAACAAAAAGTTCCAGAAGATCTGCATGGGTGTCAACAGCTGTCCAGCACCCAAAGCAGAGACACCAAGAAGGTACCAACACACCAAGTGGGCTAAAAGCCTGTGCTGAGGAAAGACAAGCCTGGAAACTCTGCCCTTCTTTGCTCAGAATCATTGATTTTCAAAGGAACAGAAAGAGCTCTGAAGTAAAATAACAGAAATGAAAACAATGTTGCTAAAGAGGAAGCAGCTGGGCACTGAAGTGGCACAGAGCTTTTTAACAGCAAGTTATAGGTCCATTGCTGTCACCCACCAGAAGAAATGAGCTATACGACACCAGGTACTAAGCATGGGCATCGTGCAGGCAGGCCATTGCTATGGTTCCCTCGCACTTTACGCTCACTTGAGTCTTTGAAACATTTACTTATTGAGGATTCAATGTCTAAATACATCACAAAAGTGATCTAGCTGGGTCAAATATGGGAACTCAGATTACAACCATGTCTGTTTTAGGGAACAAACCTGGCAGGAAAGCCAAAGTGACTGGCAAGATTAAAATAAATAATTTTTAAAGCCTAGGTTTTGGGTGGTATAAAAAAAAAACACAGAACTTCAAGTGCTGCAAAAACTCTTTGAAAGGCTCAAAATAAGTTAGTATTAAGTCAAGTCCTTTTACATGATACAAGCACCTTGAATATTCTGATTTCTTCCTCTTCTAGGGAAGAAATCCTGAAACCATTACTCAGGAAATGTTGATGTTTATGTGCATGCAGGTTCAGGCCTCAGTTTAAAAGACTTTCGAGCACAGTGCACTTTCACCCCAGAGTGGAGAACCCTTAGCAAGATATATTTCTTTTTATTCCCACTAACTGTTTATCATTCTTTCACAAAATAAAAAACTTACCCAGTGGCCCAAAAGTACAAGAACCCATATTACTTGATGCAGAACTATTACTCTGTTCACCCTGTGCCTTCAAAGAAATGTAAAAAAAAAAAGACATGGATCAGAGAGAGAAATTTCACATTTTTACAGAAAAGAGCTGATTTTTTTCCTGCATTCTCATAGTGGCTCCACATGGAATTTATCTGCTACTCTAATTATAGGCTCATTTTTGCCTATATATCACTTCAAGTCCATTTTTCCACAGGAGTCACATCTGATCACAGCCTAGTGTAAAGTATTCAGAACAAAGAGCACTTTATGCCAGAAGCCTCAGGCGAGTTTAACATACCAGTTTGTTCTGCCCAATGTGTTCCGAGTTGGGCTCACTGAAGTTTGGCACTTCTGAGTATACCATGCAGAACCTGGGGAGAAATTAGGATTATGAGGAAGTTCTAAAGCCATTTTTGAACAGAGATCTCAACTCCACAACTCAAAGAGCACTACATTTTCGACACAGCCCATCACCTAAAAGTAACTAATCCAGGTCCTGCTGTTCAGAGTATCCATGGGTATTAAAAAGCACTTCGATCCCTTTATAGGATTAGATCTCTAGGGAAAACTTCCACACTTCCACACTATGGAGTGTCCCATTAATGTAACAACACAGAGGGCTCCAAAACTGGGAGTGAAAACCAAAGCATCCTTTTCCACTCCAGTGGACTACAGAGGAACAGGGCCACCAACTCACCAGATGGAAATTTCGGCAGAGGGGAAGAAAGATTTGCATCATGAGGCAGTTTGGACTGGTTAAGTAGAAGTAGAGCTTCTACCTCCTGCCAGGAGGCACAACCCCCAGGAGGACTCGCCTTACTCCAGCCTGCTGGAGAGTCACTGCGTAAAACTTTTGAGGCAACAGCTTTGCACCAATAAAAATCTGCAGGTCATCCCTCACAAAAATCCAGCTGAGCACTGGGCATTTTTGAAACTATCCAACAAGTCACCACCCTTCCCTGATGACTACGAGGCCTCCCACTGCCCTTTGTGCAATAGGGGAACTACTCATTAGAAAATGCAGCTATTTTTCCTGTTGGTTGTCAAGTATGTTACTCATGTTTTTTCTTAGTCAGGAGGAGTCTCCGCCTCAGTTTGTGGGCAGTTTAAAGAAGGTTTAATGACGCCTACTCCTGTTTAGATATGATTCACTGGAGTCACCTTTGTCTTCCTTTGCACTGCTTGTCTCTAAAGCATGATACACACACACAAGGCTTTCACCAAAATAGTTATTCCAGCTAGGGCCTAGGTATGCAATGTAAGTTAAGTCCCTTGTAATTTATAGCATTCCCCTCCTTTAAAACCTAGACCTGTACCATGACAGAAGAAGATTTTCCTCAACATACCTAGAAACCAGAGAGCGTCAGAGCTCGTTTCCACAATAGCATGTAAAAAGTTACACCACAGTTGCCTGTACCACACCTATCCATGACAATCAACAGGCTTTGCTGCCCTCACTTTCATTTACTAAGACTCACCATGTCTTATACTTACCCACGATGCTCTGCTGAGAACAGGACATAACATGGCAAGTACAAACATGCAATACTTACTCCCCAATTTTATGCAGCTCGCCTCCTCGTCCTGTGTAAAGCGTCAGGCATCCTTTCCACAGAGATGCATACCTGGCCCAAGAAAGGAGAAAGAAATCAGTGTCTCTCAACAAATGAGGACTATCACTGTTGGAAAAACAAAGCAGAAGCATGCTACCTTCCAAAAGTTAGTATTACATATCAACAGGAATGGACTAAAAGAATTCCCAAGGACCCCAAAATTACCATGCTAAGGTGTTATAGATCCCCATTTTCCACTTCTAGTAAAAGGTACTAGAAGCTCAGCTGACTCCTTTGGCAATTCCAGGAAATCAGCCAATTATTTTGAGACTGCATGCTCTTTCCTTGGCTGGAGCCCTTATGACTGTTTCTGCAGAGCAAAGGCATCTTGCCAAAAGCAGTATCTGTGTTGCCATTCACTGACAACTCTCAGTTCTGCTTTCAGCAGGAGCCAGGAAGAATTACATTTGTTCACTGGATAATATAAATACTGCTACTGAATATGTATAATAGGAAGTGCTTACTTTTTCAGTGTAGGTCCTTACCAGATATTTTTGTAAAGGCACAAGTTTGACCATCATGTTCCAAGTGACATACAGAAACACAGTGAACACACTTTTTGATTTCAGAACTTACAAAACAGCAGGAGTGCACTCCAGACCTCAGAGTGGCACTTCACTTCAAGCACTGGAATCTGAGTTATGCAAAACTTTCTCTATAGTTGTTCCTTTCAGTGAGGGGCATCAAGTACATGGAAAAAAAATAACAAAAACACAGACCGGAAACCCAGCTGCAGTGCAAGGGAGTTTACAGGAACATGGGTGTCTTTTAGCAAAGGAATTTGGGAGCCCCAGCTATTGCACTCTCGCGAGTCAGAGATAATCCGGACAAGTCACCACTTCCGTATGCTTCGGGTCTATCTCTGGAACACAGATAACAAACCTTCCTCGAGCCCTTTGCCTTATCTGCTGAGAATGGAAGTCATCGGCTGCAGCAGCGAGGAGTCAAGTCAGTGGAACAGAACCATAATGCCAAATGCACCGATAACCTTCCTGGTACTTTGGCATGAGCAGCAAAGCATCGTTATCTAGGGCACACCTCAGGAGTTTTCCATCCAGAAAGAGGATTAAAGCTCTTCATAATGCTACCTTTCACTTTAAAGATCCCCTCTACAATTAAAATAAGCAGCTAGTTGGACAGCCTTGTGGCAAAGCACTAAGGAAAAGACCCACCAAATAATAAACATAAGTTAAACAAACGTTTAGTGGGACAGGACCCAGCAAATCATAGGACTGATAACCTATAGCACAAAGCTGTTCCATGTACACAAGCATTTGTTTTTGTCTCATTAAGTGCTGGTCATAAAGCATTAAACTCCAGAACTAACTTCAAATGTACAAATTAACTGCAACAGCTTCCTGTAATGAGTTAATTTGCCAATGACAAAAATCAGCAAGTGTCTGCTTTTGCAGAGGAATGCATCTACAGCTTGAAATTCAGCAGAGAAAAAGGGCATTTTTTTTTTTCATGTGGGGCCTAGCTAAGCTTTTCTGCTTGTAACAGTGAGCATCCTGCACTGAAAAGTCAAATGAGCCTATAGAGCTGAGATTTACCTGCCTCGCAATGGCAACATCACACACTCAAATTAATCCTATTTGAGGATAAAACTGTGTTCGGATAAACTTGTATGCCAGTGTGAAGGCATTTTTCTTGAGATGAGAGCCAAACCAGAACATATTTAGCTTTAGCCATTTTTAACTCCCTACGCAGTCCTAAGTAAGCATGCAATTCATGCAAATGAAGGCATGACTTAGCCACCCACCAGGAACAGTGATGTCAGTTCATAAATTTAATTCACGCAAGCCAAACACAATTTTGACATGAAGGGATGCAACAACCATCCCATTTGTTGCACTGAAGCACCAGAGCAGCTACAGTAAGCCAGTCACAGAGCAGAGTACAGTTACTCTGCTGAACAGTATCGCTATTAATTTGTTTCAATGTATTTGTGCTGGTCTAGAACTCCGGTTTAGTTCCATGCATCTCAGCATCCCAGCACCCCACGTAATCCAGTTTCCCCAGAACCACCCCTGCTGAGAAATCAGTCTGGTTCTTCGTGTAAAAGGACATTTGCATAGGAGGAAGCAGCAGTGGTTTTTGGTGGCAAGGGGCATCCAATTTCATTCCAAAACCAGGAATTACACTCAAATGAGCCACTTAGAAGCAGCTCAGCAGCTCCACTGAGTAACCTTCTATGTACTTTTTCATGAAAACAAATTCAAATGATCTTACACATGCTGTAGTTCCACCATCTCCTGGTGTGCTGTTGGCCAAAGGATCAGCGTAATGGATTTTTAAGCGTAACTAACTGGCAGGAAGAACTCAAACTGATTATTGCTTTGCTACTGACAATTCAAGTGACATGGAAAAGGATTTGCAAATTGAAACTAGTATTATTTCACACTGATAATAAATGTAAGGGTTTTTTTTAAAAAGATAAAACCACTCTCTGAAATAGATGAACTACACATAACGAAACTAACACTACCCAGTGTAGCCATAGCATTAATTTTTATAGGGAATTTGACAAGCTTCTCCTTTTCTGCCTGTCATTTCTGTTAACTCCACTGCAAAGAAAAGCAACTTTTCTGCATGAGAAACATTAATCATCCCCTCCTTCCACTAAGGAGCTGACTGTTAGAGTAAAGAATTGGCTGTAAAAATAAGAACTTGCTTGATTTACAGACCAGGCTGTTGCATTTCCCTCTCGTCCCCAAAGAAGCAGTATTTTCCTAAGGAGTTTCCTCTTAAGCCGAACCAAACCTCTTCACCACCACCTCCTCGTTAAAAACAAGCCCCTCCTAACCACCGACTAGAGCGTGTGCTCACGGTGAGCATGTTCTGGGGTGGAGGCGGAGGCTTTTAATTTGAGAAGTGATCTCAGGGCGCTGCCTGGGTCACAAGACGGCGTGACCTGTGCCATCCGTGCCCGCTCACAGCCCTGCACCGCGGTGAAAAAAGGCTGCCCCGGGGGAACCCCCCGGCCCCATACGCACCCTTTGGTCAGGCGGATGATGTCCCCTGGCTGGATGAGGCCGCCGATCTCGTCCCACACGGAGATGGTAATGCTGCCCGTCTTGTCCGCCACTTTGCAGGACCTCACTTCGTGCCCGTCCTTCGTCTTGGTGACTCGCCCTGCGGGGAGAACGGCGGCTCAGGGGGGAGTCGGGGCGGGACACGGCCGCGCCACCCCCCAACTCCCCCCCGCAACGCGGGACACGCGTGGGCGGCCCGGGGGTGGGGCGTGCCGGGCGCCACTTACCGATCTCCAGCACAATAAAGACGACATTTAAGTTTTTCAATCCGGGTTTTATGTCTTTTATGAGGTGGTACGTGTCGCTCGCCGCGCTCATGCTGCGGCCGGCGCGGAGAATAGGGCCGGCGGGGCGGGCCGAGCCCGCATCCCGCGGTGGGGAAGCGGCGGCAGGAGCGCAGGGCCGGGCAAGGGGGCACCGGCAGCCCTCACAGGGGATAGGGACACAAGCACCGAGGGACTGCGCGCTGACTGTTCGACCCCCACCGCTCCCTCGCCCCACGACACCACCAACACAACCGATCCCTCCCTCCCGCTCCCGCCGGCACTGAGGAGCACATGTGCGCTGCGCTCCTTTTTATACCAACCGGGCGGGCCCACCTCAGCCACCCGGCGGGGGGGGAAGACGGTGCCGAATGGAATTGTCCGGGGTACGTGGAGCGTCGGGACTGGGTAGCGGGCGGGCGCGAGCCGAGGCCGCGCGCTGATTGGGCCAGCGCCGCCGCCATCTTGTCCTTCTGCGTTCGGGGCTGCCGGCGCGGCCATGGCCAGGAGCGGGCTTGGCCACCTCACCGCCTGCCTGGCCGTGCTCGCTCCCTCCCATCTCCCCACAAAAGGAGCCCTGTAGCGCCCCGGTGTACGGCCAGCAGCGGGCAGAGGGGCGTTAAGAAGCCATACGCCTCATTCCCACACCATTTTAAGGCCCAGTCATAAGACCGAGAGAGGGCTTGTGCTGGAGATGCCTTGGAGGGTGATTCCGCAGCGGTTCCGGGCTCCTTCCTTGGGGAAAAAAAAAAAAGGGGGGGGGAGGAATATGGGCTAATTGGTCTGTCACCACCGAGCAGCAAAGGCTGCCAAGCAGGAGGGTGGGAGTGCTGTGTGGCCACCGTGTGTTTGCAGGGCCGCACCACGTTCTATCAGTGCTGGAGACACATGCAGTGGGCACAGGGAAAGTGTGATTACATGGGTGGATGCTTTGAAGTTTTCTGTGCCAAAAACGTGAGCCTAAGGCTTGCTGAGCACTGAAAGGGTCACAGAAGTGCCTTGATCTTTGCCAGGGTACATGTGACTGAGCTTGGCTGCTTGGGTCAATCATGAGGGGAATGCACCTTCTTCAAGGGAAAATCCAGTGAGTAGGACAGGGCCCTTCAGCCTTGTGACATCCTGGGCTGGGGGCTTCTGAGGAAAGTTCCCTGCTACAGAACAGCCCAAAGGTATGCACATGGTTCTGTAACACAGCTCTCCTCCTTAGGAAAGGGAGCAGAGTGTGTGCACTTCGCTTCTCCTTTCCAGAGCCAGGCTTAGCTAGCTGGGCTTTTGCCTTTTATTTCTGTGAGCAGCAATCCATCAGTGACAGCAGTTGTGAAACACTTGGCCACGTGTTCTGTCACACTGGAGCTGTGCTCCAGCAAGCGTTGTGCAATGTTTATGCAGGCAAATTGAAACACATCAGATTCCATCTGAACACAAACTTTTTTTTAATCGTGAGGGTGCTCAAAAACTGGAGCAGGTTGCGCAGAGAGGTTTTGGAGTATCCATCCATGGAGGTATTCAAAACCAGACTGGACACCATCCTTGGCAACCTGCTCTAGCTCACCCTCCTTGGTGAAGGCTGGACCAGATGATCGCAAGGGACCCAGCCAACAACATCGATTTGGTGATTCTGTGAAGTATTTCATATCTGTCTTCTCAAATGCAAAAAGAGATGCGGAGCTTCAGATTCTGTGAAATCTTGATGCATGGGGCAGGACAGCAAGGTCACAAACTCCCTGTGGATCCAGAAGGGACTGGGACTGTATTGGAAAGACAGAGCCAGTCATCTTCCATGTTATTACCAGGGACATACACATTCCTTCCAGATTCCTTTTAAGGCAGTGTTTACAGTGTCTGTTCCGCATTGACAAACAGTTTTTCTCTGTTTATTTCACAACGAGACGCTGAAAATCTTTTTCATATTTTTTTAATCATCATTCCAATTGCCAGTCCTTTGTATTATCCAGCAGCAATTGAATGACTCCTATTTGCTGTGAAGGTGACCTGCAAAACAAGTTAATTTTTTTCTCCCTCGCTTCTTTATAAATAAATTAGAATTATCATTAATTCAAGTTGTTTTTCTAGCGTCTTCTTTCCTGTTTCTTTTTTAACCTCAGAACCGTAAGGCCATCAAGTCGCAGCCATGGGTGACAAAAGCACCAGCTTTCTGACCTCCTTGCTGGGGGCGTAGTCACTGTTCTGCAAACAGAAGGAGCAAGAGAGCTTTGATGTGGATGTATCTTCAGCCGCAAGAGCTTCCAGTAGATTCTCAAATACCCAGTAACAACAGATAGGCCTAAAAAGAAGTCTGGAAGCCATGACAGCAAGATGTGGTGGAAAGAGAGAAGCAAGAGATGCATCGTCAGTATCTGGGGTTCTTGCAATAACCTGGTCTTAAAAAATAATGTTGAGGAGCACTGACTGCGTGAGCGGGTCACACCAAAACTCTGCTCATGCAGTTCCCAGGAGCAACAGGGAGCATGTTGAATGAATTGTGTGACTGCAGCCAAGGCGGGAGCCTTTCTGTGGCTGCAGGTGCTGCATGGTCAGCATCTTACCACACCAACCAAATTTAGCCCATGATGAATGTCTGCAGCACAGGTTCCACTGATGAAGTTAAATCCGTTTCCAAGCTCATTTGCTTGCTATGGAACATTTTTTCTTCTGTGTGCAAGAGATGTGTTTGTAGGCTAAGACTCCTGGGGAGGTTTCAGTCCAAAGCAAAATCAGGGTTGAGTTGTTTAAAGAGTTCTCAGCAGTCATAAGTCTGGCAAAAATCCCGTGCATCTCAGCAGGGCCGGGATTTCACCCTCCGGCTTTAGTGGAGTTATGCCAGCAGAGACATTGGTCCAAACTCCCCCTTTTCTTTCAGTTGCTCAGTATTCAGTGCTACCAGAGTCCCAGAGCAGATCTTCCTGCAAGAAACCTGCCAGCAAGAGCTGATGTTTAATATTTTATTGTACACAAAGATTAAAAATGTATGGAAGCTCCCAAATGCCACCTTTAACCAAGCCTTACCAGGTGACTACCATACATCTGACAAGTTCCTGAATTAAGGCACAGTTTCAGTCAGCTGTTTTTTAACCTTGATGACACTTCAGCACCCATTTAACAAGCTGGCAGCTTGTCTGGCATTCTGGAAACCCCCAAAAAACAGTGGTTTGGTGTCTTCAGCATTTCTTGAGCAGCTGTTGGGGTCAGGATATCCCCAAGGAAAGATGAATGACTCTAGGGGAAGCCGCACAGGTTTGAGAGGAACTTCAACCCAGAAGCCAGTGGGACAGATGTGGTGGGGAATCCACACTCGGTTGGGTTCAGGGTAGTTTCGTGCATCTGGTCCTGCTCCCGGCTCAGAACACACACCTGTTGTGGGGCAGTTTTAGGACAGTTTTCTTGCTCAGCTGTGATTCTGGGCTTGGACCAGAGGAATTTGAGTCTAAATTTGTCCCATACATATGGAGAATATAGGAACTAGTGCCTCAGCTCTTCAATTAGTACTCCAAAGGACTATGCACAACAAGTCTTGGAGATCATAGGGCTTCACAACTGCTGTTTCTTGCATCTGCAGCAAGCGCTATAGCAAAAACCAGACCTCACAGCCTTGCTCCTTCATCAGACAGGTTTAAGTGCAGATGGGGGGATTAGCACTTTCCCACTGTAGCTATGCCAGAATAACCCCCAGTCCACAAGGACACCAGTCCCAGTCACCTAAACCAGTACAGTAACTCATTTTTTTCATAGGGAAAATAAGTTATCTTCCTATCCACAGTAGCCAGGCAATGTTTCAAAAAGGCTTTGTAAATGCATTGTCCTGTTGCCAGCCCTGCCTCTGCCAGGGGTGATTCTTGCAACCACCACTTGGTCCCATGACACCCCCAGGGCAACAACACATGCCCCAAGACATGAGGAGGATCTCATAACTCTTTCCACCCCAGGAAGGGTTTTGCTTCTCACCAAGTGCCTGGAGGAGGTAACGCAGACAGACCACATCACCCTGGCTCCGGAGAGGCTGATGGGCTGGAAGCTCCGTGTTGGTCTTGCATCATCTGACCTTCAAAAGAAAAACAGGGGATTTATGTCCAGGAAGGAGGCTTTGAAGATTTAATTTGGTTTGGATTTATTTTGTGTAATGAGGATTTGGGTTTCTTCTTTTTTTTTCTTTTTTTTTCTTTTTTTTTTTTTCTGCAACAGTGTTTGCTTTTTCATAAAAGTTTGTTAGTGGTCTTAACAATATGGGCTTCTACCTTTCTTGATAAGCAACAGAGTGTGTCAAAGATGGAAAAAACCCTGATCTTCGCACAGGTCTGTTCCATAGGCAGAGAAACCACGTTTTTGTTCGCACTGCCACGGAGCTGGATGAAAATGTGCTGACCCCTAGCCTGCCCCAGGTAGTCACCACCTCTCTTCTGGGTCTGACCAGTGCGTTCTTGTTGGGTGAACAGCTTCGCTAATGAGTCAGAAGCAGCTGCAATACCTGGTGGAGAAAAAGGGGAGTGCGGTGCTGGGATGAGTAACTGTGGGAAATAAAATTATAGCCCTACCCTCTGCGCCAGGCCGACAACGTGGCCATGATGTGGCTTGTACGGGGCAGATGCAGGGCAGGAAGCAAGCGCCTCCCTGCAAAAGAGCATGTAGACACAGTCTCAGTTGTTTAGCTCTGTGTTAACAGTGAAAAAAACAAATCCTAAGCGGACTAAACAAATCTCATCATGGCAAAGGGCTTCATAAATTACTAATTCAGCCTCCTGCAGGCTAATAGGGAATCAAGCTGTTTACCTCAGAGCACGACACATTTTTCTTTCTCGGCGTCTCCCTGTGGCACCTGTAGATGTATTCTGATGTGCAAAGCTGTGTGTCAGTGACTAATGAGTACCTAGCAGATTTCCATAGGCTGCACATTATCACTCCTGTTTACAACATCAGGAAAAGACCTAAGAACCATTCACCTGGGCCAAAAAGGGTCAACAGATTAAAAAAATGTTCTTTCAAAACAACAAGCCTGGCAGTGCGGCACATTTCAAGTGGCACTAGCAACACAAAGACGTTTTGTACCACAGCTTTTGCATTTCTACTTCAATTTTCTGACCATATATAAAATTGATATTCCCATCTGGATGGGATAACAAAGGAAACTGGTCCTTCTGAAAACCACTGATGCATAGGAAATCACATGAGTGCTCTAAATGGTCCTTTCTAATGACCATCTCTGGAAAGATGCTGCTTAAGACAAACCAAGTTGTTGTTTGGGATGTTTTACAACAGAAAATAATTTTTTTAAAAAGGCCTAACTCATAGTGATAAGGTGTTTGTAGGAGCCATTTTTCTTCCATCTGTACTGCTGCACAGTGTTGTGTTACAGTGTGGGAGGGAATGGAAAAATAAACTGAGTACAGTATAAGCTTCCTAGGGCTTCCCAGCTCTTGGGGGTGCTGATGGCTGACACATCATTCAGAAACAGATTCTGGGATACTCCCAGATCCAGGCAGGGCAGCTCAGAAAAGGACCATCTATGCTGCAAGTTACTCAGAAATGGATTTTGCCATTTGAATGCAGCTCTGGAGGGAAGCACGGCCACACTGCTCCAGCATTGCACAAACAGGGACAGAGCTGACTGGCTCCTTGTGATCCCACAGAAACTCCAGGCACGGAAACTGCAACAGGCTCTCAGGTTTCCAGCCTCAGTCATCAGCTGCAAACCGCCCGCTGATCATTCTATCCTGGCATCTTACGCCTACATTAACCTTTAGAGGTCTGATTTAGTTCTCACTGTAGTGCCAGGGGAGTGGGTACCACACAGTCAAAGTGGATTTTCCCCACACTTTAAAAAAAAAAAAAAAAAGAAAAAAGACTTATCAGATGTCTCAGTGAATGCAGCTTCACTTTAGGAAAGAGGGGAGCGACTCCTGGCCAGCACTGCTTGGGGAAGTGGTTATCCCAAGGCATCAGATGCCTTCACAGCTTTAATTTAATTTTATTTCATATTTGCCGATTGGGTGCATTTCCACTATTATAAAACTTGTAGTGCTGTGATATAACTACTGTTTGTGTTCTGCTGGGTCTCCATGACCAATAAAAGGCTTTAATAATAGTAAAATATTACTGCCTTCATGTTGTGTGGAAAGTCACTTTATTCCTTTCCTGTTACTTTTGGATATATACACAAGAGAGCTAAAAATTCAATTCATGTAAGGACCAATTTTTTCTGTGTTTTTAACCATGAAGATGCTGGTGCTGCCAAGCATACTCTTCCTGTTGAGGTTATAGTATAAGCATTTCTAAGAGTCTCCTCTTCACTGCAGGAGTGAAGAGGAGATAAAATATATACTTGATAAAATATATTTTCTGCAAAAAGAGTAATTAACTATTGTAATTAAGCTTAACAAGCAAACAAATAAAGGAGGTCTTATATAGTTGGAGGACCAAAAGTTTTTCAGTTTGCAGCTGTATTATCTATTGATGCAGTAGTTTCTTTAAGTTCTCCAGTCAAGCTAGACAATATGGAAATCTTAGCAGACAAGAAAATTATTTTGTATTACACATATTTCAACTTTATTCTATAACTTATAAAGAAATAGAAGAGCATCAGTCCAACTGTTTTACGTAAGTCATCTTTCTGTGGATATTGACCTCCACCTGATACAATCTGAGGGTTGTGCCTGGCACCTTGAACTCCAGGAGGATCCAATCCTCAAAAATTCCGCCCAGCCATTGCAAGAAAAAAATACCCTCAGCCTCTGCTCCAAAGGCTGAATATGATAGCAAGAGAAATCTGAATGAGGCTTCTTCAGATTTGAAATTTGGTCCTCTTTTTCTCACACATCTGTGGAATGATTAACTGTAGTGTCAATGACAACAGTGAAAAAAAAAAAAAAAAAATATTTTCTAAGTGGCAACCACCTGAATACTTCAGGTGACCTGGCAGAGCCTTTGCTGGCAGGTGACCGTGAGCCTCGAGTGCAGTTCTTGCCGTGGTGGCTTACTTCATATGATGAAGGCTTTGGCATTATCAGTCTTAATCTATTGGGCATGTCTGTACCTGGGCTTCAGTGTGAAAGGCTAAAGCCAACATGGTTTTCTTATCAAAGTTCTGTCTTCCTCCTTCTGCAGCAGTGTTTTAGGTCCTGCTGGGTTCTCTGATTTTTCATGTATCAAGATGGAGTTTTTCCAGTAAACTAGACTAGAGATTTGTTAGGCTACTGTTTCATACACCCTTAAAATATTGTTAGGTAAACTAAAACAAAACCCTAGAAAAACAAATCACTTATCTTGCAATACTGATTAAACGAGTAGTATTTAATACCAGTGTAGTGTCTTGCATTTCATAGAATCCAGCCATATTATCCATGGTGTATAAAACTATTGAAATGACTATAAAGTAATGGATATTATATTTGGTTAACAGATGAGGAGATATTAAGGGAAGTGGGTACAGTCAGTTTGGGACTTGCTAGATTTGGGAGAAAAATCTGTATTTTCCCAGATGTGTTGCAAGGTTTCCCACATTCAAGCTCACTTTTATCTCATGATACAACAAGTTTTTAAAACGTCCACATAAGCCAGGTTTTAACCAGATGTTACTTTCTGAAGCTTGGTGGCACCTTTCTGGTTTTGAAAGCCAGCGCTGTATTTGTACTATAAACGAAACTGCAACGCATACATGCTGTTTAAAGAAAAACCCCTGATGACATTTGCCAGCCCAGCTACCAAGGTGGAATCCTCGCCATTCCAGCACACCGTTCCTGCAGAACCACGGCATCCTCTCTTCCCTGTTCTTTATTTTTCCAAAGTGTGTCTCTGCCAATGTGACTGGATCTCTTTTCCAACCAGATAAGAATGGCTTTTCCTACCACATTTAACTCCCCTAGAGTTAGGAACCGTGACATTTACATACATTTATCCCAATCAATATTGCTCTATTTCTGAACAGGAATACCAGTAGCTCCTGAAGAAGGGGATGGGGGAATCCCATTGTTGTATTAGCTATTTAAGATTCTCTTTTTAAATTTTTTTATCCTCTGCTTCCGCATTCACTGAATTCAGTGGTCACTACCCCAGATAACACTCATCTCAACTTTGCAGCTCTCCTTAATTAGCAGGTAGCAGAGCAACACATAATTAGCAGTAAGTACTGTCTGTTTTCAGCCAAATGATGCACTGGGGGAGGGTGCAGAGAGCTCACGTGGAGCCCATGTCGCACAAGCTGCTCCATACTGGGGTGATGGTCATGCAGGCTCTTCTCGTGGGAGAGCTCATCGTGTGCAGGTGACCCAACACACGAAAGTTTAAGAACGATGTCAGAGCATCATTTTAACAGCCGGACTCCGATTTCAGGGGGTTGCTGTGGCATGGAGGTCTCTGCTGTGCAAATTGCTGACACGCAGAACATGGTGCTCAGGTCTGGGTGGCCGGTGACCTCCTTACTAAACCCAAAGTCACTGATCTTGGCCCGGCAGCCATCAGCACGTTCTTGCACTTGAGGTCCCGGTGCACCAAGTCGTGGTTGTGCAGGTAGTTCACGACCCCTACCACCTGCGCAAAGATGTCCCAGGCCCTGGGGACATAGGGCAGCTTCCCCAGCTATTGCACCAGCTTCAGCACGTCTGTGGCTGCTGCCTCCATCGCCACGTAGAGCTTCCCATTGCAGAGCTTGATGACCTCGAAGATGTGCACGATGTTGGGGTGCCGGATCTTGCGCATGATGGAGAGCTCCCGGGGCAGAAACTTGTACATGACGGTTGAGGGGAGCCGTTGCCGGTCCACCACCTTGGTGGCCAAGGGGCCCTTGTACTTGTTGGAGGTGGCCGCTTTCACCTTGGAGAAGCTGCCCTCCCCTAATGTGTGACCCAGCCTGTAGCCCAGCTCACGGAGGAGCTTGTCTCCTGCGCTGCTTCTTGGCATGATGTGTGATCCCAACAGGCTTAATCGAAGCTGGAGATTTCCTCCAGGATTTGAAAGGTTTAATATATGGACATCCAAAGGATAGTTCTCTTGCCAAGGTGCAGCAGCTCATGGCAGATGGAACTCCCAGCTCTCCTGCATCCCACCGTTGCCATGGCAGCGTGGAGGCTGCGCACCTTAGTGCTTATTAGGTTCCACAAAGCATTTCCCATGTGAATTAGGCTGCACAGTCACAGAACCGTTAAACCATCACGGTATGGAAATGAGCAGTGGCCACAATTGCATGAAACTCAAAAAGCTGGGAGAGTGATCATTGTCTTTGCACATTGACTGACCCTGTTTAGGGCTTTACCTCTTGGCTCCCAAACACTCCAATAAGCAGTGTCTGCAACGTGGGAACATCAGGTTAACAGACATCCTTTACCTTTGACAATGGAGCCCTCCCCTCTTTCCACCCCATTACAGTAATTCCTTTAATATTTACCCCACACACAGTGTTTATTCTGTGGTCAGAAAGGAAATTCATCTGCCTTGCTTGTGCCTGCGACCCCCTGGAACTGCCAGCAGCAAATGTAAACTCCAGCCTGACCTCCTGGCTCTATAAAGCCCGTTGCCCTGGATCACGCTTCACTGCTTTAATTTTTTTGGATTCCACAGATGCCAAAAGCAATCTTAGCTTACATTAAAGGCGGGCAGGTCAAAGACACTGCGCTGAAGCCAGGAGCACTACTTGCATGAGTAGTGCCTGCTCTCAGGGAGAGGATTACTGGTAGAAATAGAGATTAAAAAGACTGAAGCCATCAGATTATAAATCTCTTTTTTTTTTTTCTGTATCAAGCCAGGAATATGTAAACTGGTCACTGGAGCTGAAAGACTCCCAGGATGACATTGGCTGGAACCACAGTCTCACCTACATTCCCCCAAGGTTAGACTTGCAGCTTCTGGAGTTCCTGCCTTCTTGGAGGACGTCCAAGCCTAATGACAGCAGGGACTGTGCGCTGCCAGAGGCACAGGAGCTGCTGACAACGTCTCCGTGCTCTAATCTGGCAGGGGTGGCTGGATGAAGCTGCACAGCCAGCCCGGGCTCTGGCTCCCAGTGTATTGAGAATCTGGGCAGTGACAGTGGTGATGAAGCACCCGTGGCAGTGACCTTCTCAGGGCTGTCACAACACTGCACACCAGTACAGAGTGTGCAGTAGCTGACTGGCATGTGGGTCTTCTGAAGTACATTGAGGTGCAACTTTTGACAAGGTTGGGAACAGGTTTAGGATGACCCAGTGGGTTAATTTTGGACATTTGCAACGGAGGGGGAACCCTGCAATGTTAACACATCCACCACTTTGGGCCAATAACTTGGTAAGAGCCGCTGTGCTGGCAAGAGCGGCTGCCTCCATGGGGTGGCTAGGAGTGATGGGAGAACATCAACACAGGGACAAAGCAGGGAGTCTTTTCCTAGCGCCTTTTCCAGCAACAGCAGCATTTCAAACCCCCACGTGATGTGCAAGCCGATATTTCAGTGCCTTCAGGTTGCTATGGACAACCAAAGATTTCTCAACTGTCTGACAGAGCAGAGCCCTGTCACACTATACACAGCAACAACACTTGGCATTTTTATTACCAGGAGCTCTATGTCAGAAGGTAAGAAGCACTGTCATCGCTTTGCAACTGGACATACTGAAGGTACGATCAGTTTTAAATAAAACTGGTTCCTCAGGTAACCCCCACCAATTTCAGTGCTCTGATACCTGAAATCACCTCCTCTACCATACAGCCTCTTTGATAGCCTGCACAACATCTTGGGCTGAAGCACGAACTATATATGGAAGTGAGTCACTGGGATAAGAACAGGCTCTAGAAAACAGCGGGGGGATTACTGGGAAAAAAGATACCAGGAGTGAAGTTTCCTCATGCATCTGATCCAGGCTGGAGCAAAACCACAAGTTTATTTACTGAGCACCCTGCTGATGGCACGCACCGTGAGTGGCTTTTCCAGGGGTGTAGATAGAGCTGCGAGGACAAAGCCAGGGATGGTGCAGAGCCTCAACGCTGCCCCGTCCGGCCAGCTGGCATCCACCATGTGCAGCACATCCTCACCTCACAAGGCTTCGGGAACACGGGTATTTTTTAAAAAAACCCACACCCACCAGTTCTTTCTTTGGATCTCTCTCGTGCACGTTAATTTGGCGTTATTAATGCTATGCCTTCGGGATGCAGGGAGGATTGTTACCTGCATTTCATAGAGTCATAGAATCATTTTGTTTGACAGAGACACGATCATCGAGTCCAACCATAACCTAAAATCTAGCACTAAAACACATCCCTGAGAACCTTATCTCTGTGTCTATTAAACCTCTCCAGGGATGGTGACTCCACCACTTCCCTGAGCAGCCTATTCCAATGCCTGACAACCCTTTCCGTCAAAAAATGTTTCCTAACATCCAATCTAAACCTACCCTGGCACAACTTGAGGTCATTTTCACTCATTCTGTCCCTTGTTACTTGGGCGAAGAGACCAACAACCTCCGTGGTACAACCTCCTTTCAGGTAGTTACAGAGAGCAAGAAGGTCTCCCCTCAGCCTCCTTTTCTCCAGGCTTCAGAAAGGGGAAGCAAGGTAGAGCAAAATGAAGTGATGCACCGAACATCATGCAAGAGATCCTTGGCAGACTTAGGTCTCCAGAGTCTGCTGACAGCATTGCGGTTTCTGTCGGGACCAAGACAGCTTGAAATTTAGCAGCATGCTCCCATTTTAAGCTGGTCTGTACAATTTGCAGATATACAGAAACTCAACTCCTGCAATCTGTTTCCTTCAGCATAGAAATACACTTTATTTTGCTCTAAAATGAAAAAAAATATTATACCAAATGATGCAGGATAGTTAATAAAATTACAGTCTCTGAACCATTCTTTGGCTTGGCGCAGATAAAATGTCAAGGAAAAAGATCTGGGAGTAGGCTTTGCTTATTCTTCTCCATCTATACTCAACACACGCCCTCCTCTCTTTCAGCAGATCTGCAGAGCACCAGCTAATTTATCTTCCCACCAACACAGACACAGAGAGCACACCTCCATGATTAATGGAGTTTTATACCCGAGGAGTTGGTTACATTGCAGCAGACAATGAGGAATTTGATTACCACTAATATGGTATTGACACAAATGTCGATGCTGTAAGGCAAGCAATATCGCTTTGAATCAAGAGTCCCTTTCATCATTATTATTTTTGTTTGCTTCTTCCATTTTAATAAGCTGTTGCTCTGTGTATTACCCAAATACTCCCAACCAAAAGTACCTGGGGACAATTTAGTTTTTGTGTAAAGCTTCATTAAGTAGGAGGCACCTTTAACAAAAAAGGGTGCTGTGTGTTCACTAGCCCTGTTATCATTTAAACACACAGAACTCCAGCCAAAAACTCTGGTCACTGATGCCTTTACTTCAGTGATAACTATAATAATTAGCAACAACACCTCCAGCCTCTTTGGGCTCTTCCAAGCACTGCCTACAAACCCTAGGTGTCAAATGGTGTCCAGCTCGGTGGAGGAAAGTCCATGAAGAAACTTAGTGACCCTCACTGAGTGATCATTAAATTTCCGTATCTTCAGGAAGGAATGAGTTTCACTTCTGATGCAAAAATTTCAAAAAGCACTAGAGAAATAGGCAGGATGGGAGAAGCCGCAGAGTTTCGAGAGACAAGGAAGGGAGCTCTTAGTGATGCCTGTGCAACCATTAAAATCCTTAAACGCAGCATGGAGGCTGCACAAGAAATTACGCCAAGCCTTGAAGCTGATCTCATTTCTATCCAGAAACAAGAGCAGAGCAGAGGGAGAGGAACGTAAGGCAGGAGAGCGATGAGCCTTGTAGCCAAATGGCAAAGTTCACACATCGCTTTAAGCTTTATACCTGAACTTCAGGAAACTAAAGGCAGCCCAGGCAAAACGAAGACAACGGAGCTTACCTGGGAAAATTCCAAAGCAGAAATGGGCAAAATCAGACAAAGACCTTCAGGAGCTAAAGAAATAATAATAAAAAACCTCTGTACTTTTCATTAAACAAATTAAAAAAAAAAAAAAAAAAGCTGAAAGTCTGCAAAAGCATTTGTAACCCACCTACTCACAGAGGGGTGGCAAATTAACTAAAGGATGAGATATAAAAGCACCACAAAGCAGCCAAATCATCTCATCACCATCCTGCTGCAGGGTGCGATGAGGCAGCATCTGCATCCAACCTGCTTCTCAGGGTGATGGGCCAAGGTACCACCAGGAGTGGGATGCGAAAGGAGGACGCACAAGCTCAAACTGATACATAAAACAGAAAAAAAAATTGTCACAAGACTGAAGAGCTTGTTTGCTTACTGTTACAGCTGGAAATGGGGAGTGCCTTAGTTGAAAATAAAGCATGCCAATAACGGAAAGCTAAACTGTTTGAACAAATAGGTGGATCACTTATGCTCAGGGTATCGACTCAGTTAAAACAACCTCTTTTCTTCTTCTGTTGCATCTAATAAACATGTTGCACCTTCTGGTCAGCGGTTACTTCAGTGGCCCTTTCTTCCTCGAGATATTCTCACAACCTGGTGTTATCCTAAGTTTATTTAGTGATGACAGCAAATTTAAAAGCCAAAATGAAGGAAGTGAGTCAAACAGGAAGAATTTTATACTATTCAAGCTTGGGAGAGAGTCAGTTCTATAAACAGGGTATACAACCCAATAGACTAGATAGAAGAAGACTTATTTTAAGTCTGCTCAGGTGCTCTCCAGCCATGGAAAGTCAGAGGACAGCTCTGCTCTTCACTGCCGCCTCAGCATTACATGGTTATACTCCAGCTCCCACGACATTAAAATGAAGACAACAAAGATCACTACCCAAATGGTTGGTCATTAGTGTGATCTATTAAACAACCAGTGACAGGAGCTGCAATTACACCAGCGAATATAAAAATTACATGAAAATGCCATCCATTTCACACTGCAGGCCACGAGACAGGCAACAGCTGCAACAAGGAAAAACATTCCCTTCCCCATCACTGGAGATTTTACAGCCCGAGTTAGACAGACACCCTCCTGGTGAAGGTAATGCCAGTCGTGCCCTGGAGCAAAGAGGTGTCCCAGATGACTTTGGAAATGTTACCCGAGCCCTGTTTGCTGCAGACATCCACATGCAACACTTCACAACCGCGGCTCTGACCGTGCAGGACTCCTGTCTGCTGGACAATGAGATCACGGTTACTACAGTAACCACAGCAATTTGCTTTTCTAAGGGATAGACAGAGGAGGATATTTTTTTTTTCTCGAACTGTAACTATGCTCTACTCATGAGCTTCAACACCTGCCACTGTCAGGCACTGCAAACTAGCCCTGGGAGAAAGGGGGACAGCAGGGCTTGGTCCATGCGTGGGAGAGGTGGAACCCCCCAGCATCCACGCCTGACATCGCAGAGTTGCTATAGAATGAGCATTACTCTTTCAAGAACTTAAAAAACAAACAAACCAACCAGTACCCCCCCTGCCAAAACCAAACCGGAATGCCTCCACAAATTTCCTCCCTCCAGATGCAACACTCAACTTTAAAAAACAAAAAGAAAAAATGCAAATGACAGACTAACAGAAATAGCTCCAGAAATGGAGAACAGTAACAACCAAGACAATTTAGGGTTCGCGTTGGTAGGCCAGGAGCAAGCTTGGTGCGAGAATGGAAATTGCCATGTACTCTGTAAGTGAGAGACGTGGACTGCCCTCTACAGCATTTCATTAGATTGCACTTAGCTAGCATGTTCCTAAGTCACTAGGACTACTTTAAAATTCAAATTGTAGGTTTAACTTATCCTCCCACTTACCCATACAGTTTGAATCTAAGTGTGAAAGCTTGATCTGCCACATCTGTCTTCCTTTACTTTAGACATTTATCCATTGCTTTACATTTACTTGCCCTAACAGAGAAATAAATGTTATTCTTCTTTTGGTAATCTGCTAAAATCCCCACTATTGGTACTTATATCGCTTTATGCCCTGTATCCCATCTTCATTGCCATATGTAAAACTTGTTGGGGGTTTTTTGGTGGTGGTTTATTTTTTGTTGTTGTTGTTTGTTTGTTATCCCTCTATCGAAGTCTTCCTCTGGGATCTACTTCTCCATGCTGGGCACTTTTAACAGCATCACAAACTTTTCACCAGCACAATTTTTCCCATCCTAATATATTTATGTCTCTGCTTGACTTTCTCTGCCAGCACATTTGTTGGGAAAATGACAGCCCTTGGGGTAGGTGCTTCTTATATTTTCTTCATGCCTAAAATAATTGTACCCACTTATTAAAAACCTCACCGACAGTATTATACAATACCCTTTGTGATTTATTTATCTTGCAGTGAGCTTTAAAGAGAGCTACTGCCTCTTTTCCAACTTTGTGCTGTATAGTCCATCATCAAATGCAGCCCTGCGCTCTGATGTTTGTAACACACTACAACAAGAAATTGGTCTTTCAATTACATTTATTCTACCCTTATCTAGTTGATCTACTGGTTCCTCAAATATTTGCTTCCTTATACTATCTTAATTGGAGATTCCTCCTGCGTATATTTTCTTTCCTGCTATTCTAAAGAGAATGCCACTCTCCCAGCAGCACTTTCATGCTGTCTTTTCCATTTTCTGTGTACAGCACCGTATCTATTTATTTCCCATCGCTTTAGTCTTTAAAAAAATAAACTAAAATATTTCAAGGGCATTAAAAACAGCTGGATCCCATGGTGCATTTCTTCTTTTTTTCCCAAGGAAGGTCTGCCTTCTGAAGGAACAAGCCCAACGTATGCAAGAGGCACCAGCATCCTTAAGGAAGAACCTCCATAAGGTCCATTGCCCTTTTCTTCTGTATGCCCAGTACTTTGCTGATAACTTTGCAGGCAAGGCAAAGGACCTCTTAGTTATGGGTTCATTGATGTTTCGTGGTAGATACACCTGGAAACATGGCTAAAGCCTCACCAGTTTCTGCTCTGTTCTTGCTGTTCCATCTTGGAGTAATTCAATCATAATCAACATTCCACTGGCATAATGGAGATCAGCATCTGGCCCCACCACTGGCCCAAGGCAAAATTTGATACACCAAAAATCAAGAAGTTTAGCCTTCCTGTAGTGTCAACAAAGTACTCATATAATCACAGAACGGTTTGGGTTGGAAGGGACCTCCAAAGCTCATCCAGTCCAACCCCTGCCATGAGCAGAGACATCTTCACCCAGACCAGGTTGCTCAGAGCCCCATCCAGCCTGGCCTGGGATGCCTGCAGGGATGGGGCATCCACCACCTCTCTGGGCAACCTGGGCCACAGATTCACCATTCTCGGTGTCAAAAATTTGTTCCTTCTGTCCAGCCTGAATCTCCCCTCCTTTAGTTTGAAACCTTCACCCCTTGTCCTGTCATAACACGCCCTTTTGTGTATGGGAGAACATGGACATACTGACTGGCGACACCTTTGGATAGGCCTCAATGCAAAGCTGCTCCTTCCCTCAGTGTCTCACTAATGAGAAATTAATGGAGGATATCGGAATAAATGTATTCCTGTGACCAGCGAGGTGGACTGATCCTGGCACTGCTCCACATTTGCCAGCACTGTCCAAACCAGAGGGCACTGGTACTATACTGAGAAGAGGCCACTGATCTCAAAGCCCTGCCCTGTGGTGGCAGCTCTGGGCTGTGGGCCAAGGCTCAGGCAGAGCTCAGCTTGCAAACCAGGCTGAGCCTGAGCAGAACAGTGCAGTGGGGACATAGTTTTCCAAACAAACAACAAAGCTTTGCTAGCTCAGACTATCAGCTGGATCTGTACCTGTGAATGAAAAGCAGATGGAAAGATCATAGAATTGTTTTGGTTGGAAAAGACCTTCAAGATCATCAATTCCAACCGTTAACCCAATACTGCCAAGTCCACCTCTAAACCATGTCCCTTAGAACCTCATCTCCATGTTTATTAAACCCCTCCAGGGATGGTGACTCCACCACTGTCCTGGGCAGCCTGTTCCAATGCCCAACAACCTTTTCCAGGAAGAATTTTTTCCACATACCAAATCTGAATCTCCCCTGATGCAACTTGAGGCCTTTTCCTCTTTTCCTATCACTTGTTACATATTTTATGTGTTGGGTGGGTATTTTTATTAAGATCAGGTACCTCGAGTATGTGAACTCTCATCTTGGAGCATACTAACAACCCCAGATTGTAAGTGAACAGTACTAAGTGAACTGAAAAAAAAAAGAAATGGTAACATGTTCTTCCAGAAAAATACCAAACAGAAAATGCAGTTCTTCAACCTGTTAGAGAAGAGGCAGGTGTGTTATGGGGCTGGTACAACTCACTGGCAAGGACTGTGAACCTCACTTCATGACCTCTCCTGCATCTTACTAGCCTCTTTGATAAAATGTTATTTTGTGGCAAGGATTTACACTTATTAATTCTGAATATTTCTTGGTTTTCATATCTTTGAACATCCCCTGTTTATCCTGAAAAGACAAAATGGAAATGGAGCACCTGTTTACATCCTCACAATATTGCAGAGGGTGGCATGGCTCGTGATGGCGCTGCTTCTTCTTTTCTAATACCTTTTAAAGTTTCCCAGGGCTACTAACACATTCGTAGCCCAATTTTGAAGCCAGCTGTTTTTTTAAAAAACAACAACAACAACAACCAAACAAACAAGCATACAGTTAGAAGGAAGTTTAGCCCCTGAGAGCAAAAGAAAAATCAGTTTTTCCTTTCCTGCTGTGTGCTGAAACAGAGCTGTATGTTGGGGTTTTTTTTAAATTATATCCAAAGAAGGTTACTAATAATGACCACAAACAGGGAAGCTTTGCGTGAAGTTGCTAATAGTATTCTATCACCTTATCTTTAAATTGTTTCTCATGGATTATAGACGTTCATAATTATGAATCCCCCAGCCTCATTTTATCTGATACAGTAACATAATCAGAATCATCCTGCTCTAACTCTCTATAGCAAATCCTCTTTTTAAAGCCCTTGTTCAACATCCTCCCTAGTTTTCATTTTCTTTGCTGCTGCTTATTATACTAAAGCCTGACATCTGAAAATCGAACAGTGGCATGAGCCATTTTTTCAACACACACCATACCTATTCTTTCTGGATGTTACTGCTGTAAGTATGTTTTAAAACACCAGACTGCCTGCAGTGAAATGCCTTGCATTCCCATTGTGTTACTCTAAATACTATTACTGTGAAGAAATGATTGACTTTGTTTAACGCACTGTTCAAATAGTCAGCAGAGATGTCTGTGATGCCGGTGTGATTCCCATGCTTCAATTATAATTTTAATCATCCATCATCTTCCATTTGTTTGTGCTATCAGCTAATTTTTTTTTTTCTATCACAAAGCACTGGAACGATGTCTTGGTATTGATGATTTTTGTTATTAAGTAGATTTCTATTTCACTTCTGCTCACTTGCTCTGCTAGATCCTCAGGTTTCCAAAGATGCTCCTAAAACCCCACAAAACATTTAATTTCTTCTGCCTCCCAGCCTCTGCACCTAACCAGAACATTTGATGACTCCTTTAGGTTTGGATTTGCATTAGCAGCGAGTCACAGCACAGGTTTAATGCAGATATGTACCTACAGGGAAGCGGAACAACTCGGCACACCTCACAGCCAGGGTCCCACAGCTCTGGGGACCTCTCAAACCCTTTTCCTTGCCCTGTGGTCAGTAATCATAAAATCATTCTGGTTGGAAAAGATCATCAGGTCCAACCATTAACTGTCAACTCTTCCTCTAAACCACGTCCGTAAGAACCTAATCTGTGTGTCTTGGGAGAAGAGACCAACCCCCTCCATGCTCAAACCTCCTTTCAGGCAGTTGTAGACAGCGATAAGGTCTCCCCTCAGCCTCCTGTTCTCCAGGCTGAACCCCCCAGGTCCCTCAGCTGCTCCCCATCACACTTGTGCTCCAAACCCTTCACCAGCTCCAATACCCTTCTCTGAACTTGCTCCAGCACCTCAAGGTCTTTCCTGTAGTGAGGGGCCCAAAACCAAATACAGTGTCTACATCAGATGTCCTTCACAGCTTGCAGCAGACTGTATCCTTTTCTCTCAGGTCTTTAAATTCCCATGAGAGGCAAGACAGAAGAGTGAGGAACCCAATCTCCTGTGAGGTCTCTGCTTTTAACACTTACTCCTGTACTATCTTTTGCAGGCAGATACAGGAGAACTTGCTTTACTCTGCCATCTAGACACCCTGTAGCCTCATAACATAGTGCCATTCCTGAGACAATAACTCCAGAAGAGTGACAGGTCATAGAATTGTTTTGGTTAGGAAAGACCTTTAAGACTGTAAACTATGTCCCTAAGAACCTCAGGTTAGTCAAACAAGGATCAGACTTGTTTGGGGCAAAGCACTCAATTCCTGGTCATGCACCTCTGTCATCACATAGTGAGCTCACAAGGGTTGACTGCAAAGGAACAAGGTGTTGCTCATTTTCTGAAGTCACTTCAACCCCACCGAAAGCCCCACCAGGAGCTAGAAGCACTCTCGTCCTAAAAGGAACTGTGCCCAGAGGCTCCCAGGTGACTGTCCTTGCCTTGCAGCAGGTAGCAGGGTGGGGCTAGCTCGTTAATCAAACTTATCCTAATATAATGTTGTAGGTTTATTTCTAATTCAGTTCCTAGGGGTGCAAGGGGAAACAGTGAAGTCCTATAAGCAACTGCCCCAGGAAGCAGAAGATGCTGTAGCAGTACACTGTATACACTTATAAACCACTGAACTATGTCAAAACGAATAGAAAGCGCTGCTTTTGTAGGGTTTGCTGTGTTCATTTCCCAGGAGAATCACTGATATGCTTTGACAGAAGCCATCATTCCCTGTATATCAGGGCGCAGTCAGCAGATGCTCTGCCAATGTTGGCTTGCAGGAGCAAACAGCTGCTGAAAGCACTACTGATTTTTGGGAAGTGATACCAGAACTGGAGAACCTGACCCCCACAGCCTGCTCAGCTGCTGTCGAGAAGTACCGGCTCACCTGCTCCGAGAAGACAGAGAATAAAATATAACCCTCCACCCGATTTTCTTCATCAGTCATCTTGGGATACCTGCACACACTAGAAAGCCTGTAGGTCAGCTCCGGGAGCAAGCAGAGACATGTCACGGAGAAATAATTAAAGAGAGGCTCAAGCTGTGATGCTGGATTCATTTTTTAAGAACACCAAAGTCCGACAGGTCTCTGGATATTGGTTGTTACTTCACATCCACACCTGGAAATGCAGCAAATTTGCTGCTTCTCTAATTTCAACAAGCAGGCGTTAGACGTGCTGCGAGGTTGTTTGCTATTATGCTTTTACATGGTGGATTTAGTTTCTCACCTGTCTGTGGAGGGTTTCTCCTTTCCAGCAGGTGCCTGTCATGCCTGCCCTCTTCTGGCACTGCCTGGCACTGGAGAGGAAAGATGGGACTTGCCCAAAATGAGCCAGTTTCATGCAGATAAGGTGACCCAAAGTGGATTCTCACAAAGGTTTTTCACCACCTGCAGTGTGTGCCAGCATTTTTTCATGATGGATCAATCTACCTATGTGAACTATGCCAAAATATTGTCAAATATCTCTACAATAACATCAACATTACAGCCACCGTAAAGCGCAAAAAGGGGGAATCAGAACAAAGGGAAAGGGGCCTCTTTGAATTGAATGAACTATCATTTTTCTTCCCATCAAGGTTTTTGGTCAGTAGCTTTTTTATTTTACATCCAACAGTAAACACAGGAGCCATTTCCAGAACAGCTTGATGTAAATACACCCAGGCAAATACACTCACCGGAGGTAAATACACTCAACAAATAACTACAAGGAAAGTGCTAAACTATGGATAAACACACTAAACACCTCTTAATCTGACATCAGGATGTGGAGAGCAGGCACCAGAATGACCTGAAAAAGACAGAAGCTGCAGGGTGGAGCAAGATCTCGGTGCCACCAACACCTGGGCTGAGGTCGCGGTGGACCTCAGGGGCCATGAGCTGACCGGGCTTCCGGATCTCTGCCCTCCTCATCCACCCAGACAGCCTGAGCTGGCTCACATATGCAGCAATGGAAACACAACCCTCTGATGAAAACGAGACCTGTGGCTTTCAGGCAGCTGGGCTGGAGTTTGGGGTGCCCTTTTCCCCCCTTCTGTAACCCAGGATGAGCACAGAGCTCACGAGGTGTCTACCAGGCAGCAGACCCAGGTCCTGCAAGCCAGGAGACCCTCAGAGGGGTCAGTGTGGTCCTGCCTTGCTGCTTCCCAGCAGTGTCCAGCTTACCCAAGGGAGACAGCATCCCCAAAAGGATCAAGAAATGTGGGCAGCGCTCTGGTCCAAGCGCCTGGGACAGCTGGGCAGTGCACAACCACCACTCGTCTCGGCTCACGCTCTCCTCATGGACAGCTGCGATGCAGCGTGTACTCAGTTCTGCATGGTGCCTGTCTTTATGCATATATCCTGTTCTGCTCTATCCCTGCGTAGTAACTCATATGGCTCTCTGGAGCACTGCACAGAGGTGGTGATGCACACCAAGGAGCAGCTCTACCAGCCTCAGCCAAGGGTCTTCTTCACAGCACCTTCTTACTGAAATCTGTCTGGAGCAAAACCCTGTCCCTGCTGCAGCGAGTGACTTCAGGCTCCCTCAGGCTGACCTCCAAGCTTTCCTCAGAGAGGCTGTTCCCCAGCATTCCTTCAGAGTGATAGTAAAGCTGAATCAGCTGTGTTTGTAGCAATCACTATTAGCTTCCTAACAGCCCTCCCATTCCTTTTACAGGCCACTCAGAACAATCTTCTCCTCCTTTTTTTTTTTTTTTTTTTTTTTTTTTTTTTTTTTTTTTAGCTGCAGTGGAAGAGTAATTAGTACCTGAAACTGTTCAGCTTGTGTGCTGAACACTATGGCTGAGAGAGCTGTGCGCCCATCAGCTCCTGTTTCGCATGACCTACCCAAAAAAATGAAATAGTTCTCACTACACGTTCATGTATCGTTCTCTGTTAGTTTGATTTCCATTGGTTATTTGCAGAGAACAGCCTGTGCTTCTTGACCGATAATGGGGCCAGAATGGAAAGATACTGATGTAGAACAACCATTGCATCCGTCTTTTGTGTTGCACTGTCCTTGTTTTCTGCAGAGGCTTTGCTTTTGGATTAAATACTGTCTTCCTTTTAATATTGCTCAGCTGGAGCTCTGTATGAAATGATTACTGCCTTAAAAATAATTTTACAAAAAGTAGCAGCAGCTAATGCTAATACTCACCATTCACCTCTATCCCCAGCCACTCCACTGCTATCAAAGCTTTCTCATCAGACCCTTGCCTTTGAATACTTCAGGCTCACAAACAATGAGCATCCTTTGTTGTTCCAACCCCAGAATACCAGGACATAAAGGACAAACCACAGCACTGACGCAAGTATTGAATTAACAACAAACAGGAGCAAAACCCTTCATATAGGAGTACACATAATAGAGATAGGAAAAATGGTGTAAAAATCTCTCATTTCTACAAAAAAAAAAAAAATTAAAAAACCCCACCTGTTAAAAGAACATTATTAGAATATTATTTGTGATAGCTTAGCATCCGTTACTTTTCAAGTAGGAGAGTTTGAAAAAGATTGTCAGTCCACAGTTACCCTTTATTAAAATCCTGCAGGTCAATATGGGAATAACTACCCTTTATTGAATAGGTAAATTATACATACCAATAGAAATTAATCATAAACGAAAAGTCGGGGGCTTTTTTCTCTCCAGCTCTCACAATATCTTTTAGCATACTGTATAATACACAGTATGTGTGGCTTCCATTATTGAAAAAATGGTTTGTTGCCTGTGACAGACTGTAATATAAAGCAGGGCCAGTGTACAGCTCTGTGTTCATACCCTGTGTGTAACAATGGGATCGCGTTCCTGGCTGCCTGTTCCTTGTGCCCGCCCTAATAACCATCCTTAACAACACGAGTGGGTAAAAGCTATTTTTCTTTGTGTATACTATACAAAGTCAACCTACAGGTTCCATAAAAAGAAAGTGATATTACTCTGACCGTACCAAACACGAATGGAGCAGAAAAATTAGTTTCTCTCCAAGGCTGAGTTTGATCAGTAAGTTCCAAAAACATCACAGATGATTCAGTCTGAATAAATACCAGACCTGTGTGCAAATCAAATTAGTTTTGAAGATGCTCCATCATGAGGCTTTTAGTTCTTTCAGCTCCCAGGTAAAACACTTTTTTTCCAGGGTTCAGAGTTAAACACAGTTCCATAAGTTAGTTCAGCTTGCAAAAACGCAAGTTCATTTTTATCTAACCCAGACTGGTTTCTACTTTAATGCTGAACTGGCTCCAACTCCCTGAAAGTGGTGAGGATACAACCACCTACCCTGTCTGAGGGAGGCCAGGGACACTTCTAGATGGTGGAGGTCACAAGAGTTTGTTACTGAAATGATCTGAAGGACAGAGTAGTATAGCAGGTACAATGGGGGAAAACAAACAAACAAGATACTGTGTATGAGTAGAAAAAGAGACGGTATTGGATCACAGGAGAGCAAAACCCAAAGATGAGTAGACTCATGAAAGATCTTGAAATCGAAAAGAAGCGTGACGTTGGACATGCAGGAATTCAAAGAGAGGAGAAATTACAAGGTCACACTGGAGAAACCTCAGCTGCATATTCTCTGGATTGAAGGGAGATTTGGGGCATATGAGGATGTTAGAGGGAAGGAGGATGCAGCAGCTGGCATAGGTGTTAAAAAAGACCTTGAGGTGGAAGGAGGGACAGCAAACATGAGTGCAATAGGTGTTATCTGAGTGGAGGAAAGGGCTCTGCTGGACTTGTGGCAATGCCAGCACTAGTCACAGAGCCACGTGTCACCAGGGTGAGAGCTCTGGAAGGTCACTTCCCATCTCTGGCTTTCTTTGCTTCCCTCCCTGAGCAGCTCCCGTTAAGATGCTGTGATAAAGCAGGTTCCTCATTTGCATTTTCCAAAACAGGCCAACAGTTTGTTTGCTTTTTTAAAAATTCCTTCCTATGACCTTGACTGTAGAAAGCCCACAAATTCCTTCTGCCGTTTGACTTGACAGCTCAACAGAAGCAGAGAGAGGAATGTTCCAGCCGTTCTCAGCCCATGCACATCAGTGGCAGCTGCCCAGTGTCTCCTCGGTTTCAGCTCTGAGAACTAAGCCTTCCAAGCAAGCCAGTTGGATATTAAAAACCACAGTATAGATAGGAATTAGAATATTGCACATGTCTAATTATTGCTCCTCTGGTGCCCTTACAATTAGGAGCAATACTAAAGGATCTATGGGCTGCCATCCTCACACCCCGACTGGGTATGTTCCGAAGGGTTCCGTTCACGCTCAGAGGGACACATGGCACACAAGAAAACAGAGACTCCTATTTTTTCCAAGGCAGTGACTGCTTGTGAAGGTCCTTGCATCAGTTTGTTACAGCCTGTGTCACTGAAAATGCTGCCAAACATTCAAAAGAGACGAGGGAAGATCTGAAAGATCTGCAGAAAGTGAAGCCAATCACCAGGGCCGGGATGTTCCGAGGGAAATTAAGTGGGACAGCCTCACTGAAGAGTGGACCCGAAATACCGTGAATATTGCTGTCTTGCTGTGACCAAATTAACTTTTACGTGACTTGGAATAGACCTGACAACTCCATATGCGATCCAAAATAGCTTCATGCAATGCAAGACACTCACTCTCTCCCATTAAAATAAGGTTTCCTGCCTTACGCAGCCTAACTGCAGGCGAGGCACAATGCTAATTAGAGAGGGTCTTAGAGAAGGGCCGAGGCTCCCAAGCAAAGATGTGAGATGAAGAAGCAAAGCTGGGTGTCACGGGTGCAGTGCACCGGAGGAGGATGTACTAGTTCTATTTTCTATTGAAAAACCTACCCCTCTTTGTTCGAGGAAACCCAAGTGGTTTCATTTCTCTGCTGCAAACAATTCACTTCCTTCTGCTTCTAGCAGAAGTGGGGATTTTAGGCAGGAGGGGAACATGAACCCCAGCGAGAGGCCACCTCTGAAACACACCTACATACACCAGTCACGGTTGCCTCAGCAATGCTGGTTTGCTGCTTGACCTATTTCTGGCTCCGACAAAGGAGAAAAACAACCCACCATTGATTTTGCAAGCAGTTGTTCTGCAGAATATAGCAGACCAAACCCTGTGTTTATTTTGCTTCCTGGGGATCTGTCAGGGAGACCACTGGAGAAGTTACAAAGATGTAGAACAGGAGATAAAGAGAACATGTTTTCAGTTCAAGAGGCTGATACTTGCTAAAGCTAACCCACCTGCCCTACATTTATTTTCCTACTAAACTCTTGTAGGAAGGGAAATCTTACAAGGGCCAAACCCTGTGAATTATGAAGCAGCCTTGATTCCCCAAGGAAGGGGTTTAGAGCAAGCTCGTAAAGGCAGATGATAGATGATCTGTGCAGGCTCCCAGTGTGAAACATGGCCAGGAGCATCCTTGCTCAACAACACTCTCTCACTCCTTCCGCAGCCCCTTCCCATGCCTTTGTGGCCACCTCGGCTCAGCAAGCCGTCATTTCTGCTGACCCTTGCAGACGAGCCTTCCCTGAGCCCATGCTAGAGCAGCTGAGGATGTCTTCTGCTGGAAAGCTGCTCTTTGCTCACTCTTTAGAGAAAAGCTGCTCCAGAGCCCCTGGATAGGTGACTGAGCTGAAATCTCCTTTGGCAGCATCGTTTTTGCCAAGCTGGAGGCTCTGCAGAGGTAGAGCCACTGGGCTGGAAGCAGGTGGGTACATCTGAGTTCTGCAGAGCTTTGGTCTGGACTAGCGCTGGCCACAGGTCTCCAGGGAAGCACTGGCAGGCAAAGGGGAGCAGACACCATTTCTGGCAGGTGTCAGTCAAAGGTTCTGACCTTAAATACTTGTTACTATGAAGGGTAAAGGCAGAAAAGCAGAGGCTGGCTGTGAAATGTGATTTCCCAGGCAGGTGCAGCACTGCTGGGGATTGCATTTGTATCAGGTGTAAGTCATTAGGCTTTGCAAATGGAAACGTTTTGGGTCTTGTGCATTAACCAAGAGTCACCAACTGCAGTCACATTTGAAAGAAGAAAACAAGTGACACCTGCCCACACAGAGCAAAAGGAAATGGGAAGCAGGAGGCATCACCACCTAGCAGCTGAGTTTTAAAGTATTTTATAATAATAATTATTTATTTCTGTTTTTCAGGATGAGATGAATGCAAGAGAAGCCAGGCTGGGTGAGAGGAGAGGTCTTGGCAGTGCTGTTCCCTGTCCCTGCCAGTAGCCACCCATACCTCCTGTTCCCACACCTAGCTCGGGAAGCCCAGCCCAGCCAGCCATTGGGATCTCTCTCTGTTTAACTCAAGAAAGCTTGAACAGAGCACATAAAGGATGATGAATTTGTGATGAAAGGCACTATAAATTGTGCATGCAAGGAAAATGATGACAGGGCAATCAGATGGTGTTAATGAAGCCCTGGATAAAAGAGAAGAAGAAGCAGAACCACAGTGCACTCTCACCTGGCTCCTGCAATTATGCACCCAGAAGCATTAAGCATAATTAGACAGAGCCACCTGGTTTTGGAGTGAGAAAAACACAGCAAGAATGCCTAAAAAACCAGATCTGCCTGAAAGAGAGGAGGGAGAAGGGCTACAGAGAGCAACTGCCCTGCCTGGAAAGCACTAGCAGTGCCTCCAACCGCAGGGAGGACACCTGGCATCTGGTGTCACAGCAACCCAGGGAGAATAAGCAGGCTTTGCCAGCAGAATAATTAGAAATTTCGTAATCCAGGGACTGTTTCCATGCCTGAGGCTAAAATTCCTGCTCAGCACCTTGCAATCAAGGCTGATGTTTGGTACTCTGAGAGGTGGGAGGTGGATAGAGAGAAGTTTCTCCATCCAAGCTGAAAACAAAGGCAGCTGGGTGAGAAATTCCCCTTCATTAAAGAGCATTTTCCTAGTAGAAAAAGGAGACACAAGAACCAAGTCCTCATCTCCTCCTAAAGAGACTTTTTAATTTTTTCAGCAATTTTGACCCAGACACTCCCTCAAACAGTCTGCCTCAGAAACTGGAGCTATAAAATCTGCACCAGGTGCCTCCCCGTTGTAAAGCTGCTCGCATAGGTGAATAAGTGCTTATTTCTTAAATAAGATATATACCTCACTGTGCACACACACAGTGTTGCTTGTATATTAAAAAAAAAAAAGAAGGAGGCAGAAAGGCATGAACCCATTTCCAGTACACACTACTCGCTGCCCTTCAGGGGCTTTCTCAGCTGATGTCAAACCAATGTCATATATATATATATATATATATATATATATATACACACACACACACATCACACGGGAAAATAATCTGTGACCTCCAGATCTGCTGGAGTCCTGGACACCTGTGCCTGGCTCAGCCCTGCACCACGGAAAAGTGTGGTGTCACAGTCACAACTAATGGACCAGAAGTATGAGATGTCCGAGATGTGGTACAATTCACTTCACACTTAGGTGGGTGAAATGAAACACAGAGTTGCCTGGGGACCCTTCATGCTGTGGGTGGAAGTCACCCCACGTACCACCCCTTTCAAATCCTGGGCCCTTCTCACCCCCCCATTCCTATGTCCTTGTGCCTCCCTACAACCTCATCAGTCAGCCAAGTCCTACACAGTGACTAAGGCGACCAGTTTCTTAAACTGTGCCAGGATTGTTGCGAACGCTCCTGTGTTGTGCACAAGGGCCCTAGAAGCTCTTTCATGTCTGCATCCAATAGCAGAAACCTATCTGGGAAGTGATAAGACGAGAAAGTTTTTATCAGTTGTTTCTGTGTCTGCAGATAGCGCCTGCCCAGTGCCGGGGTTGCTTTTCCTCTAGAGCTCAAAGGCTCTAAGGCTATTTTTTCCTTTGGGAATGAAAATAAATCACTCCAGTCAGCTGCTTTTCTTGAGGTGCTACAAAACAAACTACAGTGGAAACGTTATCACGGGTAACAGCTTTAGTCCACAGGACCATGTGTTCGTTTAAATTTTAACATTTAAAAATACTTTCCAGTGGCACCATGTAAATACAAGGTATGGCCAGCACAAGCAGCTACAAATTGAGCAAAGTTATATTGCTTGAAGTTATTTATTTCTGCATTTGACAGCTCCTGATTAAACCCTGCCTCAATACTCTTCTGTGCCCTTATGTGTTCAGGACACCAGAGTGACTCTGGGAGAAGGAAGAGCACGCAGGAGACTTTACTATCTGCATGAACACACCTACCTGCCACCCAAATATCATAGAATCACAGAATCATTTTGTTGGAAGACACCCTCAAGATCGAGTCCAACCATAACCTGACACTGTCACTAAACCACGTCCCTGAGAACTTCATCTCCACATCTTTAAAACACCTACAGGGATAGTGACTCCACCACTGCCCTGGTCAGCCTGTTCCAGCGCTTCATATCTGCAAGGAACAAAACATTTACTATCTTGACGAATTAATTGTGCCTGGTTTACACCACTGCCAGAAATTATAGCTCTCCTGAAGAGCCCAGAGATGCCATCATTGCACTTCTGCTTACCACACTACCATTTGATGGGACAACAAAATAGATTTTGAACCCATTATCTTCTCATAAATAAATGAAAATTAGTTGTTTTCTCTGGAAGCTGTGAGCTGGAAGGGGGAACCTTTATCAAATAACAGGTTTCTCTTCTTCCTCCCTTGTCCACAGAAGTGATACTTCCCTGAAATATGGATCCTTTCCTAAAACACTCAGCTTTACTCCTGTCTGGCACAAACCAGCTTGGGCCCCATGGTTAAATCTTGTCAAACTTACAACAAACTGAGAGCAGGATTCAGTAAGCAGCAATCAAACAAGTTGCCCCCTTAAAACAGAGCCACTAAATAGAAAAAAAAGAGTAGCTGATGCCTTTGTATAGGCTGAGGATGAGCGAGAACTGACGAAAGAAAGACAGCACAGGAGAGATGCTGCGTCCTACTTGCTGGGAGCTAAGAAAGCCAAGCAGGAAGTTGGAGAGGCCAAGAGTTGTCTTTGCAAAGAAAAAGGCTTCAGCACACAATGCAAGATGCGCTCAGAGATACAGGGATTTCTGCCCGCTCCCAGCTCCACAACAGGGTGCCTGATCAGTGAAAACAGATCTATCCTAGCATTTCCCAACTGCACCTCATTCCTCACATCGTGGTATTTTTGCCCATGCTCTGTCTTCCCAACTGATCGTGCTGCCTGGTATTGCTGGGTGACGTCTGAGGGCTGCTGCCTTGCAACAGTGTCATTATTGTCATTATCATTAGGAAGATAACAACCCAGGAAGAGGGAAGTGGAGAAGCAGCAACATGAAAGACTGACTGTCAGAGCCCAGAACAAGTTTTCAGGCCCTGCTTTTAAGAAAACTCTTACTTCAGATGTGAAGCAAACTAGATCTAGAAATAGCAAAAGAAAATATATAGCAGCCCTCATCATCCATCTTGGAGGGTGGCTTTTCAGAGCTTTTAGGAACATGGACTCATCTGCCACGTGGTGCATCTTTTTTAACTGTATCCTTCCCACACATGCACTTTTAGTAGATTTTGTTCAAATAAAAAAAAAAAATTAACCCCCCAAAACAAACCAATCAACAAAACCCACCAAACCCAATGCCAACCCACAAAACCTCACACAGAGGCTCACAGGTGTACATGCAAGAAAAATTGCCACAAGTCGTAAAGACATGTCACTGTGTATCTTCCTTAAAATAGAGGTTCTTTCCTAATTCCACCAGTCCCACTCCCCTCCTCTGTGCCTGCAGTTGGCCAGGAATCACTGGAGTTACTCGTGTCCTTATTTAACACTTCAGCCATTCTTCACACCCCTTTTTCAGGAGATGCCAGGGCTTTGAGACAGCTCTACCAGCAGGTGCACCGGCACTCAAGCATGCAGTGAAGGAATACAAACACCGACTAATTAAATCTATCATTAAAACAATTTGTTTCTTGCTGGGACTATGTCACCTGAAAAGGTTTAAACACAAGAGGTTTCATTTCTGAGGGCAGGCTGCCATCTTCACTTCTGATATTTTAGATTCAAAGTACGAATCAGCTGCAAAGAAAGGATTTATACTGAAATAGTAATAAAAATTGAAGGCCTAAACTCTGAACTCTCCCTTAGAGCAGCGTTTGTTGAGAAAACCCATAATTTCGCTAGCTCCTAGAATAAATGAGAGTGGGGAGCGATGAGCTCTGCGGAGCACGAATCATAAAAGTGTATTTCCAAGGAACACCTGCCCCCAAGAGGGCACTGTGATATTAGATATAATGCATGTCTCCCAAGCACCCACGGCCTGAGAAGAGGGGTGCAGGCCTGCCTGTCCCTCCGTCCCAGCCCCGCTGGGTGCCTGCCCTCCACGTCTGCAGTAAAATCAAGGGGAATGTCTGGTTTCAATAGGTTTATTTCCCTTTTAGGAAAATGCACAAACAGGAAAGCAACAAAAAGCTTAGTTTCCTGGAAAGCAAAGCAACAAATGTGATGTAAGGTCTTGGGCTACCCGTGTGAGCAGATACATGTTTGCCACCCACCCAATCTGCCCGTCCTTTTGTTTCTGCACACTAGATGAACCTTGAATGTCCCTTCCAAGCCATTCTGTGATTCTATACCCACACCAACTATCTGGTCCAAGATTATCTCTTTCTGCTACCTAGGCTTAGTCTTTGCTGATCTTCCAAGCCTCAGCCTAAGCTTTCTCAACAGTCTTGACAGCTCTGAAGCTTTCTGGTTTGCATCTCTAGCCCCTTCTCTCCTCTAACTCCAGCCCTGACAGACTCCTGTATAGAACTGGCTTAGCCAGGACTGACCAGATCTGTGGGAGAAACCATGTCCGTGCTTATCTGAGCACCTTCACGAAGTGTTTTAGCACCTGACTTCAGAGAAACTAATGAATTCAGCCCCCGACAACTTCCATTTAAAAGCATTTAAACATCTCCTCCATAGCCACAACACTTTGCCATTAACATTCCAACTTTGTGTACTGTAGGCTGTCGTATCCTAATTACAGACCAAATTCTGCAGTTCTTAATTGGCCACAAATTAATTACAATAGGTGCCAGACAACTGTATCTTTTTCTGAATGCATAATGCCCTGCAATGAGCCAGAGGAGTACATCAACATAAGGAAGAAATTTGAGTATGGTTCTATTGGGATAGTTAAACTTACCTGCATTTCTAACTCAATTATACCTGGCTTTAACTGTCATAATTTGACATGGTAAGAGAAGCTTCTAATTTCACAACTTTTTATAGAATCATAGAATACCCTGAGCTGGAAGGGACCCATAAGGATCATCATGTCCAACTCCTGTCCCTGTACAGGACAACTTCAAAATTCATATAATTCTTTTGACCCTCATCACCACCCAATTCCAATACAATTTCCTCTAACTCAGGAGGCACTTGCTGTGGCTCTTCAAGTCTCTGCCTTGCTTAAAGCTCAACCCAAAGCCCTCTCCCTCCTATTGAACAGCCAGACATTGCCAGCTCTGCCTGGGGACAGAGACAGCAAGTCAACAGCCGTGGTAGGTGTTTAATCTTTCAGCTGTGAAAAGAGATTATTGAAGATGAAGCAACAAGAAGAACAGAGAAATGTCCCCTGGTCTCAAAAGATATGCAGCACCAGCCCCACTTCCTACCTGTACATTTTTACTGGTTGCCCAGTGCCAAGGGGCTATCTCAGCAGGCTTGCTGGTCTCTTTCCCTGGCCTCAGGGAGAGGAAGGAAGCACAAGCTTGGACACTTCTTTCCACCCAGCAGCCTGTCAACACTGCACGGCCCTTCCCTTTGGCTCATGAGGAAGTTTGGAGCATCTCCCTGGTAAGTGCACAGAAATCAGCCACTTGAAGGCCAAGCCAAGTGTCTGCAGCACAGGCCAAGGGAGAAAAAGCTTCCCAGCTTTTGGAATAGAGGTGGTGGGAAGGAGCCATCATAACAAAGCGAGATCAACATCTCCAGCCAGGAAGGGGGTGTGATGAGCTCCTGAGGCCAAGTTCTCCCTCCACTCCCAGCTCTCACCCCAACTCAGCAGACATTCATTCCAGCACCAAAAATAAAAAGCTTCCCTACACTACTGGTTTTCCTTAGCTCTGATGAGCCAGGCATGACTTTCCACTTACCGCAAGGATGGGGGCACAACATCTCATTCTTCTTCCTCTTTCCAAAAGGGTTTTAATGCAAAGCCTCTACATGGCAGACCTGCCAGAGGAATCCTCCTGCTCCCTGAGCAACCAGCCTGCCAAAGCCTCCTTAGAGCATTTTGTCTCCCCCTCCGCTCTAATTTTTTGCCTTCGGGTTTGAGATTCTTGGCAGGTGCAGCCACTTGGTGCCAGCTGCAAAATCATGTTTGCAGACCAGCCCGTTGTTAGCCCTTTCTATTCTTTATCTCCTTTGGCACCGACCAAGGCACTCACAACTGCCCAAGAGGTGGTGGTATGGCCTGTTGCCATATATCCATTCCCTCTGATGGCTTACAAGCCCATTTTCTGTCCCTCACACTGTTTAAATTCTCATTTACATGAAGAGATGCTTCTGGCACACAAGGCATGCCAGGCCCAGGCTTCTCTTTGGCTAATCAAAAGGACATCCATGGAGTTTTCTGTTCGGTGTTCATCTTATCCTGACAGATTTCTAGGAGACCTCTTACTAGTCCCACAACAAGCCTCACTACTTTTTTTCTGTTTGAACTAAGGGCAAGATCTGATGGCACACAGCTGTGGGAATCACAGCTGCTCCTGGACACCAGGAATGCGAGGTCCCAGCTCTCCATATCTGCCAAAGGGATAAAAACCCCCACATCACTGGGGGGGAGGGGAAGGGAGAGGAAAATAAGAAGCATATTACCAAGCACAGTTTGCTGATTACCTGCAACTTTGGTTTTCTCCATTGCTGCCAGTACCATGAGAACATGGCCAAATTCAGGCTGCCTCCATCAAACATTCAGAGACAAGGCTTTACAATTAGTTTAGTACCTTCAACTTTCCAGGTCTGCTTAATACCAGTGCCTAAAAAAAACCCCAAAGATGGCTTGATTTTACAGGAAAGGAGCTAGGGCAACAACAGCAACTCATCTCCTGAGGCAGCTGGGATTCAATACTCTTTTCATGGGATCTGCCCTATTTTTCCAGCTGCTCAGACATCACACAGGCCAGTGATCAGTTACCTTTAAACAGCTCATTGAATAGTACTTGGTGAGTAAGGGGCAAATAACATTCCTAGAAAAATGAGAATGCATGCCAATAGCATAATTTTCTTCACTGGCTATGCCCTGTTTAATGAGCATCCAATTACAAATTAGCCACACTGTGGCTTGTTCCCTTTGGTACTAATACCCAGAGAGTGTAGTGTAGCTCTGCAGGACAACAGAAGAATTCTATGATTCTTGCCTGCAAAATTTTCACCAGCGTTCAGCACCTGCATGAACTTTCTGCAAATCCACATGGATAGAAAACAGTGCTACAAGCAGTGGGTTTCTTTTTCAGTCCACTGTTCTCTTTAAAACAAATATATATATATATATAAATCAAATACAGAGTA
This sequence comes from Patagioenas fasciata, assembly GCF_037038585.1. Lineage (NCBI taxonomy): Eukaryota > Metazoa > Chordata > Aves > Columbiformes > Columbidae > Patagioenas > Patagioenas fasciata. The sequence continues at coordinate 28,362,050 of NC_092526.1, read as the reverse complement.
AACCATCAAATGTTATGATTAAAGAGCTATTTTTAGCCATTGTTCACAAGAAAACCCTTCAATATCACCTGGGAAAAATTGAAAGGTGTTTCATTGGTCAAGGGTCCTGTCTGTCGACCAAGGGGGGGGTGTGTGAGACCATGGTGGTCCATCAGTCTAGAAGCTTCTGGGGCTTTTGGTGTTGGGGTCCATCTGCCACATGGTCACTCTGAACGTATGTGGCTGCTCAGCTCATGCCCCATGCTTAATTCAACTGTCACCTTATGGCAACTAAAACTGATTGAAGGCATTTAAAATCTAGACTACAGAAGCTCTCCGAAAGATCTCTGGTCTCACTTTTTCTCCATGGCCTCCATAGAGGCGGTGGATTTCAGGGTAGTAAAATTTTCAACAAGGCTCAACTCTCCTCTTCATACTCACCTTCCAACCAGCCTGTCAGCCTCATCTCTCTCCAAAGCCACCACCTTCCTTTGGGAGAGCTCCCCAGGCCATATCCCAGGATATCCAGGCACCTTCTCATCCCCATCCCTTGCTTATCTCTCCACAACCTGGGATGCAGAAACCTGGTTCCAGACCTGGTGCTACTGTACTGCCGTCTCCTTTTGCTTTCTTTTCATTTTCTTTCGTTAGAGACAAAAGCTGCTATAAAATGAGTTGTTCTCCTATTAGTCAGCACCACATTCTCCTGAACAATTGCATCTGTTGAGGACGTGAGTTGGGACAGATGACTAATGTTTTGCGAGGATGTACCCCCTTGAGTGGTTTGGGAAAGCAGCTGGGGTTCAAGTGAAAAGTGGTTTGAATGAGCCTGAGAACATTTCCTCCTCAGTAGGGTAGAAGTGCATTTGAACCTTCCTGGGAGGTGCACAGTTGACAGAAGTGCCCTTTCCCTGACTTCTGGCAGATGAGCCCCACTATCCTGCCATCAATCATGGCACCCTGCGTTTATGGGAGAGCCCTTGAACTTTGAACAAGCACCCACGGGACACATAACTGGCTCTGCTGGGTTATCAATATCTCCATCAGTCCCGCCGGAGTCATTCTACAATGTGACTCTGTCCTCCTCGGGCTGTTTGTGACAGGCTGGTGTGGCACAATCTGGAAACAAAGGGTCCTGTCTCACATCAGCAGCAAATAAATAACTTTCTATGGGGGGAAATGATCACCGTGCAAGATGCACAATGAAGATACTTTATTTAATCCTTCTCCAAGGACAAGGAGGGACACATTCAGGGACCGTATAGCACAATCCTGCAGTATGTCACCATTTTGCTCCTGTTGGCTTACTGCATGGCCAGAGCATTGCCCCATCTGTAGCCCTGTTGTCAGCTGCTGTCACGCCCTGTTTCACCCCACATGCTCCCTCTGTCTTTCAGATTTTTAAACTCATGTCTTGAAATAAATTAGAGGGACTCTCAAAATGATATGCAGCAGAATAGAGCACTTAGTATTTTCTTGAGATATTTTCTAAGCATCTTGAAGCAATTTTACCCCATTTAATCTGAGCATTAATCATTTCAAAGACATCTCCCAGAACTTTAGTATACCTTTCCTCCCACTGCTCCTTTGTCCAAATTCAGAATCACCTTGCCTGAAATACAGTTTTTATTTCAGGCAAATGAAAGGAAGGGAGATAATTCCCTGCACGTTGACATTAAAGCTCCCTTTTCAGCTAAGCAAAATTTGCTTTCAAGATTTCAGGTCATAGCTGATGTGTCTGATAGGCTTTAGGATTCAGCTATTTAAAAGTCTCCATGTTCCAGCACTCTGGAGGATAAGTATATTAATGAATTGTGGGAAAACACTGCTGGGCAATCAAACACCTCAGGTATTTCTGCATTAACTCTGGAGCTGGCTCTCTCAGGCTGTACGTTCCTGCCTCCAGCAACGCTGGGCTGCCCAGCCTCCACCTAATGACCTGTTTAATTACCCTTGGCCGGGCCAGTGCAGGCAGGTTGGGCCAGAGACATACCTGAGTGACCCTGCCTCATTGGGGAAGCAAAGCTTTCAACAGGCAGTTTAGCAAATAAATATACCTCACTCTGCTTGAATGCATTAACCTTCCCATAATTGCAGTCTTTAGCGCTAGCAGCCTTTTATCCAGCTGCCTGGCACCCTCCTTGCTCTGTTCAAACCCCACGCTGCACCAAGCTGTGGGTCTCCATGCTCTTGTGTGCAACTTAATCCTTCTTCAGTTTAACAACTCCTCCTCTTTTCATGGTCCATTACTTTGGATATGAGGAAAAATTTCTTCCCAGAAAGGGTTGTCGGGCATTGGAACAGGCTGCACAGGGAAGTTGTGGAGTCGCCATCCTTGGAAGGGCTTAACAGGCATTTAGACGAGGTTCTTAGGGACATGGGTTAGTGCTGGAGTTAGGTTATGGTTGGACTTGATGATCTTAAAGGTCTTTTCCAACCAAAATGATTCTATGACTCTATTGCTCTGTGGATCTCTACACTTGTCTGTTGGAAGAGAGAGGGCAAACATTTTCCTCTCTTGAGCGATATAATTACGTTAAGCATAATTAAAAAACAAAACAAAACAAACTTAACAAGAGGTTCTTGCCAGAAGACAGGATCCAGAGGCTCTTTGTGCACATATTTTTCCTTGCAGACAAGAAGCTTTCTGTGAATAATATTGTCATTTTCACAGCACCTAGCAAACATTAATCCTTGCACTAGCACCAAGCGGTAAATATTATTCTCCATGTGTAATAGTTAGCAGACTGAGTGGCTTACCACAAGACAATTTCATTTTACATTACAGTTCAAAACTTCCCTGGCCTCCAGTCTTCTGGTCAGATCATAACTCTGCCTTGAAACGATAATAAATTCAACAATATTTGATAGCCTGAAAAGACATTTGAATTCCCTCTCCCTAAATTGCTTCCAAATCCATCTTATTTTATCTCCTAAATGAATGAAAGGGAATACACTACAAAAGCAGAAGGCTACAGCTTCTTTTCCGTGCTCTGAATAAGGGATCCAAATTTCCTAACTGCATTTAACACTCATTTTTGACAGCCGAGGCAGCACCCACGCCATGGGATGTCACGTGAGCCCAGCTTGCCCAGAGAAGTTGCACCATCTCCATCCTTGGGGGTTTTCAAGTCCTGAGCAGCCTGATCTGATCTCAGAGATGACACTGCCTTGAGTGGGATGTTGGGCTGGAGACCTCTAGGGTCTCCTCTTACCTGAGTGGCCCCGTGATCCCAGAATTCTGCTCTGTCAGCTGTCCTTTCTCTCACAGGTACGCAGACTTCTCCGTGATTTTTGACAGCAAAGGTAATAAATAACTCTATTTTCTAGAAAATGTGGGACAGCAAGAAACACCTGGATCTGCTGATTACATTTTGGCTATTGTTGACTTCTCTTATAGGTGTCAACATGACATAAGCATCTAAAAAGACAAAGCATAGGGGTGAGCATGGTTGTTAGATGTTTCTCTTTGAAGTTAAAGATCTGTACAAGGGTGGGCGGGGTGTCTGTTCTCCTTCCTTCTCACGTTATTATCAGCCACTGCAGCAACCAACCAATTCCTTGAAAGATGTGGTGTTATTTCTTTCTCTCAGCTGACTGATGTTCATTATATTCAGGTAGCACCTAAAATCCCAGAACAGCTGTTGGGAAGAGGTCCTGCGTACAGATTTTGTTAGTGATCATCCCTGCTTCAGAAGGTCTCACCTCTTGACCGAGAGGCACCATGGCCAAGGAAGAAAACCTTCTCCTGGACTGTGCAATCTGTAGGTGGCATCACAGACAACAGTCGGTAGGACACCATGGTCCTCTGTTTGCCTCATGCATTACAGAGCATCAGAAAAGCATTTCTGGGCAGCATGGCTCACAATGTGCTTTACGATATGAGTGATTCCTGCTAACAAGTAGGAAAACAATTAAATGCTTCTTCGCAAACCAGTTTAATGCCAATAAAGACATAAGGTAGATAGGAGCAGCATCAGAGTCAGCATGGTAGCTTACAGGTTCAGAGCTCACCTTGCAACCTCGTAGGAGCATATTTACAAAGGGGCCAGATCCCACCAGATGCCAAGAGCTCTCCAGTCCTACTAAATGGTTGTAAAGTAAATAGTAGCTGAGGGAACTGAGCACCACCAGATGAGCCCTTAAGAAATCCCTGACCACTCCTCCTCCATATGGTCACTCTGCTTATTGTCCGTGTACTGTATTGACCTACTGGAAGTGTAACTGGCAACCTATTTTTTTTCATAATACTTTGCACAGCACTGTCATATCAGTATGTTCTCCAGAGAGGAACAAAAGCGTCATTTCCATTAAAACGCTAATTAAAAATACAGCTTGAGCATTGACTGCAGCTGACTTGGCTTTAGCTTTAACACAGAAATTGGCATCTACAGCCAAACGGTTCATGCCTGAAGGCTGGTAAGATGTTGGAGTTCCACCACGAGTACAAGGTAGGGCTGGGCAAGTAGAAGCAAAAGGGAGTTTTCAAAACAGGAGAGGCAAGATTTACACAGCTCACTGGCTGCTACGTCCTCCGAGCAGCACAGCAAAGAAACAGCCTCACCCCAGGGACACCAAACCAACCAGACAAATTCTCATTAATTACAAGCAAAAAAACAAAACATGCATTATTGTCTCAAATACAGTGATAGTCCTTGGCTCCTCATTTGCATGTTCATTAGCTTGTTAATAGGATACCTGTCATGAACCACTTAAAACACACAATCATGTACAAATGCACCCAGTAATTTATTATAACAATAGCTTCCTCTCTTTCTATTTGACGTATTTCTCCCGTCCAGAAAATGGTTCAAACTGTGCCATCCAGGGCAAACTATAATTGATGAATACATCTCAGAGAAAGCAATTTTGCTTTCTGTGCATTACACAGCCAATTATCTTTTCTGATACCAAGAGCTGTGTGCATCTGCTAGCGATGGATCCAGGGAACTGCTGGAGGAAGGACCCACGGCAGGGCTGGACCTACCAGCAGCCTTCCAATAAATCCACACAGTGGAGAAAACTACTACTGGTGAAGGAAGAACCTGCTGTACAGGGCGTGGATGGGCACAGACCAGGACAGATGTTCCGAGAAGGGAGGATAAGGAACAATGTGCCGAAGGAAGCAGTGGGCAGGAGAGTGGCAGTGCCAGTGGTGGAGCTGGGGACAGGGAGGCACAGCACAGCAAGGATAAGCAGGACAGCTGCTTGTGTAACATCTTGAGCCAAACATGCAATAGTTTCTGATTCAGTGGCACGGATAACTAAGAGGATGTGAGTGAGAGACACTACTCAGGGCAGAAAAACATCCAGGACAGTCCCTGGAAGAAATTCATGGTAGCACACCACCTTACGTCTCAGAGGGATGCTTCAGTTCCTCAAGTCCTTGCATCTTTGGTCTCACTTCTCTATAGCCTCCAAAAGACAACTCTGATAAAAATAAAAGGAGAGCAATTCCCATTTCAAGAAACTGAAAAGGTGTTTCTGCTGAAAGACACATTTCAAGTTCCCCATCCACACCACACAAAGTCAGAAGGCCTACCAAGAAAAATAGGTCCCTGCACCACTGTCATAGAAAACTGAGGATTTACAGACAGCCAAGGAGATTTGTGGTTAGGGACAGTAGAAAAGACCTCTTTGTGCCACTCTACGTAGTTCTGATTTTAATAGAATACCCTGCAGAAAATGGGTCCAGGTCCCCAAATGGATTCCTCCTCCAAGAAAGCAGATGATTCACCACCAGAAGAGCCCTATTTTGAAAACCCAAGTGAAGAGGGAAAAAAAATGTAAATACTCTAAACTATCTACCCATGGGAGTCCTTGCCCTGCGTAGGCGTGGCCAGGGACACCCGTGAGCCAGGGAGATCCACAAGACACCCTTGTCATCTGTCGTGGGGGAGTAACTTAGGGTTCTGCTCACTGCAGAACAATGTTGGGATTTCTCAAAGAGAAGTGCGACTTAAAAGAGTTTGGTGGTGGGTTCACTCTAGTATTTACTGCATGGGGGCAATATCACAAGCTGAACGCTGCTTACCTTCTCTCCAGAGCCTGTACCCATTCACAAAGCAAACTTTCAGGCGTGTTCCCTTCCTGACAACTGCCACTCTGGAGTCTATATTTTAGAACTCCAGAGGCAAACTTGCAGGCAAGGCCTGATAATGGTATGCAGAGCAGACTTTCAGGGAACAAATTATCAGAAAAAAAAAAAGGGAGTAGAATAGCAGGAGGGATGGCTCAAGCTGGGTGCCTTTGTGGAGGTTCCACCTGAGCATAGCAAACCATAGACTTTTCTATCTCTATAGACCATTCATGCCATGATTCAGTCCAATAGCAATATTTCACTTTGGGGTCTTCTTACTTCTCATTTGATCCTTTTCATTGATCTCATATGTGCCTTTGTTTAGCTGTAGACATTGTTTAGAGTCCAGAAGCCTTGTAGGTGCCGTTTTGTCTGAATAAATAATTTTCTTCTCAGCAAAGTGCAAACTGGACCTTATGTTGCAAGTGTTCACTGTAGTTTGTAGTTGCTTCTGGTAAATATGAGAACTTTACAGCTTAAGATTTCAGCAAATCCAGCTTACTAAGTAACATGAAGCAGAGAGTACATTAAAAATCACACAACTTTGTACTTCTGGATGATTCATTATATTCAGTATGCGTTTACTTAAGCTAAATGATTAATGTGAAACTTAAATTGGGCTCATCCACTGTCCTGTGAGTAGTAAAACCACTGCCATACAGCCGGTTTATTTAGCAGGGAGAGCTCAAAGCAGGCTAATCAAGACTGTCATATTTATAGAATAAAGTGGTTGACTCATAGTGAAGTTGCATACAGTGGGAAATGTTTGCACAAGGGTCCCTGTGCCCACAACTTATAGGTGTTCAGTTGCCGTTCTGCTTCCTTGTGGGTCTCCTGGAAGGAGTTCTTGGCCTGGCTGCAGCTCAGGCCCTTCCCTCCTCTAGAGCCTGGACCAAACTGCTGCTGGTTTGGCTGCGGGGGGCCGAGTGCATCTGCCACATCATGTCACAAAGGCACTGCCACACAACACTCCGCCCCATCACAACACCTGGGTGAGCTCTGGAGCCCACATGGACACTCGTGGGACCATGGGGGAGAGCAAAGGCCAACAGCTGCCACACACCATCCATTAAACCTTTCAAATCCTGGAGAAAATCCCCAGCCTCACTTAAGCCTGTTGGGATCACACATCATGCCAAGAAGCAGCGCAGGAGACAAGCTCCTCCGTGAGCTGGGCTACAGGCTGGGTCACACATTAGGGGAGGGCAGCTTCTCCAAGGTGAAAGCGGCCACCTCCAACAAGTACAAGGGCCCCTTGGCCATCAAGGTGGTGGACCGGCGACGGCTCCCCTCAACCGTCATGTACAAGTTTCTACCCCGGGAGCTCTCCATCATGCGCAAGATCCGGCACCCCAACATCGTGCACATCTTCGAGGTCATCGAGCTCTGCAATGGGAAGCTCTACGTGGTGATGGAGGCAGCAGCCACAGACCTGCTGAAGCTGGTGCAGCAGCTGGGGAAGCTGCCCTGTGTTCCCAAGGCCCGGGATATCTTTGCGCAGGTGGTGGGGGCCGTGTCCTACCTGCACGACCATGACTTGGTGCACCGGGACCTCAAGTGCGAGAACGTGCTGCTCAGCGCCGATGGCTGCCGGGCCAAGATCAGTGACTTCGGGTTTAGCAAGGAGGTCAACGGCCACCCAGACCTGAGCACCACGTTCTGTGGGTCATCAGCCTACGCGTCCCCGGAGGTGCTGATGGGCATCCCCTACGATGCCAAGAAGTATGACGTGTGGAGCCTGGGGGTGATACTCTACGTGATGGTGACCGGTTGCCTGCCCTTTGATGACACCTACATCTGCAGGTTTCTCTGGTGGCAGAAGAAAGGGGTGGTGTACCCCGAGGGGCTGCCCCCGCCACCGCAGCCCTGCCAAGCCCTCATCGCCCAACTGCTGCAGTTCTGCCCGGCCTCCCGGCCCGGCGTGGTGCAGGTGGCCAAGAACCGCTGGCTGAGGGGCACATCTGAGTGAGAAGCCGCCACCAGAGATGCCAGGAGAGCAGGAACACTCTACTGCAGCCAATGCTGTGTGCTGGCAGGAACCACATTATACTCAACAACATTTGCTCGCATGAGAAATCCCTGTCCCAGAGGTGCCCGTCTGTCATCAGAACCATGACCAGCTCTCGTGGAACACCTTATGTTCAACTACATCTTTCAGATATCGATTCTTACCAACATTTGAAGTCTCTGCCAGAGACGGCTGATGAGAAAGAAATGCCACTGGCTGTGGAGAACCTGAAATGGCAATGAAATAGAGAGATAAAGGAGACTGCTTTGATAACACACGCTGTCAAGCTTCAACATAGAAAACTACCAATTACTCTGAATGCAACACCCAAAATCTACTACAGGTTCCTACTGGTAAGTCTCGTTGTCAAGGGTTAATTAAAGCGAGGAGCTGGCATCTGAAACGTGCTTTCACGAGACTTTTTGAATCCTCTTTAAACAATCTCCACTCTAGCTTCCACCAAAAACTGAAGCCAAACAGAAGATTTCCAGTGGGTGGTCTCTGGTCTTCATGTTGCTGGTGCCACATGAGGTCCCACAGCCAGGTCACGTCTTAGATGAACAAACTAGTGCACATGGTTCTGCTGGAAGAGAAGGAAACATCCTTGGTAAAGCAAACATTTCGGGTCTATTAAAAGCAGCAGTTTAAGTAGAACAAGATGTGGCAGCAGAGCCAGCCCAAGGCTTTTCAGCACATGGGCTACAGAGATTTTGCCACTCCCAGAAGGAAAATTTATGTTTTTCTCCTCCTTGCAGCTGCAAAATAAAACTCCATAGCAGCAGCAAGCCCAAATTAGACAGAGTAAGGGATAAGAAGGGTGTCTTGGGGCCATCCATGGCTGGGGAAACAGGCTTGGGAAGGATCAGGATGGGGAGGAAAAAGAAGAAGAAAAGTTGTAAGGATGTGGGAAGTGAGGAGATGGATTTGCCTCATGCCTCAGATTTTTACATGGGCAAGGAACAGCTGCAGCTCAGATGCTTCACTAGCAAAACTCCATGGTCAGGGAGGACACAGAAAGGGGCATCAGCTGGTGACCCACCCAACAGCAGGGGAGCAACAGAGGGTTTGGTACCTGTGTTGGTGGGCGTGTGGAATTTGCCATTGAGCAAAAAGTGTCAGAGGAGACTTCGGCGTGCAGGACTAAGACTTTAACTGAGTGCATACATCAAATACCTCAATCATTAACTCTGCTGAAAGTTTAAATATTGCTAGTCTCCAGAATGAATGGTCAGATAAAAGAAACTGCTAAGATTCAGTTATGGTTGAAATAATCACCCACAAAAAGACCATCGCAATGCATCGCTTAAGTCGAGCTCATGTTTCCACAGTCTTCCCCTAAATTTATTGTCAAGAAAATTCTAAATAAGTATACATGCCTGCAGAGCATGCCAGAACAGGACAGAATCTGTAGCTAATTTCAGTATCAGAGAAATACAAAAAAAAAAAAATCACACAGAAGGGGCAAGTTTTTGTAATGGTGACATTTTTTCCAGTAGCAAAGAAACTCAGGTCACTGGTACATATTTAGCCTCTGTCAAATGATAAGGGCAGTTACCAGCCAGCAGAGCACACACCATCTCACTGTACCAAACCCTTCCTTGGTGGTTGCCCCTCATTTGCTCATGCATGGAGGAAGGATGGTGAGTACCATGGCCTTGCAGTGCCACAAGAAGACAACGTTGGGAAGAAATAAACGGTGGCATAGGTTAGACATGGTCAGTAGAGGACTGCTGCTCTCAAGGATGGCCTATTGTGGTAAAGATCTCCTCGTGTTATCACTACATGTCTTTGAGCTAGCTTTCCCCACAGTTTTATATGCAGAAAACAAGGACACTGGGGACAAAGGATGTGGTTCAAGCAGTGTGGGAGCCTGTTTTTCACGTCCGTCGCCAGTGGCGAGTTCAGCTGCTGCTGGAGACACTGAAAATGGGGTTGCTCGGAACTAGTAGGAGGAGGAAGGGTCGTAAGAAAAAAACCCTAGAGACCCACAGAAGGTTGAAGAACACACACACACACACACACATACACAAAAGAGCACAATGTGTCCAAAGAAAGTTCAACAATTTTCCCAGCTCATTGGATTGTGGGAACTTTGCTTTTCCAGGGAATAACTCTGCTATTTTTAGCATTTTTATTATATGATTTGTCACGAGCTGTCTCAGGAGACTATCAACAATCAGCTTCAAGCAGCATCAGACCACAAACACTTCTCCACATGTGATTTAGAACATCTGGAGCAAAGGAGTCGGCTTTCAAAGCATGCCAGCACCACACTGCCTTCCCCACATTTCTTCTTCCTCCTTCCATCTTCACATCCATTCTCAGACTGTGCGTAGAAAACAGGCTTGAGAAGCCAAGTTCAGAGGTATGGACAATCTGCCCATGCTCTGTATTTGCTGTAAACGTGCGGAAAGAGCAGCCACCGCCTGCTTTGAAGAGGAGGACGGCTGGGGATCGTTGGTGGCACATTCCCCGCATCGCTGAGCCGCAGTGATTTATACGTCCTGTCCCCCAAGGATGGGAGATGCGATTCTCAGCCTGGAGATGGGCCAGTGTGAGGAATCATGCCAAAGTGTGTCCACTGCATATTGCATCCACAGAGCCAAAAAGGAGGCTTTGCTACAGTCCCACTGTAGGCAGAAATTCTGTATTCGGTGCACAGGTGGTGAGACCCTGGCCCAGGTTGCCCAAAGAGGTGGTGGATGCCCCATCCCTGCAGACATCCCAGGCCAGGCTGGACGGGGCTCTGAGCAACCTGAGCTGGGTGAAGATGTCCCTGCTCATGGCAGGGGTGGCACTGGTTGAGCTTGGAAGGTCCATTCAACCCAAACTATTCTGTGGTTTCTCCAGAAATTCTGGATAAACCAGAGAGCTCCAGTAGGTAAAGTGTGAATTCACAACGCATTTCTTCAGCAAATTTGAGGAGGGAACGGGAAGATATGAAAAAGGAATCTGAGTGAAAAGCAGAGGAAATGACATGATGGTCCCAGTTGGGAGCTCTGTAATGATCTGCTTGGTGTTTGCACAGAACCTGCATGAGAACAGGGAGAGGTCCGGGCCCCCGCTGAGCCGATGAGAATTTTATCATTGGCTGGGGGCGGGGCGGAGGGTGAAGGTTTCACACAGTTGTTAAATTTTGTGTTCATCTTTAATTTCTCTGACTAATCCACATGTACGTGATGCAATCATACAGGGGTCTGCACTCACACCACCACCTCTGGCTTCCCTACATGGCTTCCAAAGGCTGAGCTCATTAGGACACAGGTTGTGATGCTACCATGCAAATCCCATACAAATCCTGTTTTTTAACAATAAACTCATCCCAGGGAGAGAGAAATCTGCAATTGCGCTTTGTAAAGTGCCGGTAACATGGCAGCAGCATCTGCATCTAATTCTCCTTTATATGTTTTCAAGGAATAAGTGGCAAAATTCAGGGATGTTTGTCTCTCTTAAAGGTAGAAAACCTGGGATTTTGGCTGTTCTTGTGGGGCAACTTCTCTGTCCTTCCAGCACGTGGCCCCAGCTGCCCACAGGGTCGGGTTGGCACGGCCAGAGGCACAGGCAGGAGGGACTGGGCCACGCTGCTAGGGTGGGTGGAAACGCACTGGTTCAGCCTCAGGTTCACTTTTCCAGCCAATTTTAGGAAAGGAATGGCTATAAATACAGCTCTCTTGTAGTTGCTAGGATTTTTTTTTTTAATACTGAGAACTGTTTTCAACTCCATTAGTAGCCAGTTCACTCTCAAAAAAAAATAATATTCCTCTGTGTTGAATTACATTTTTTTTTTAATGAGGAAAAAGATGTATCTTTAAAGCCATGGCAACTGTTATGTCACATTGCAAGTGCAAGAATCAAAAAAAAAGGGAAAAAAACCCAGACAACAATGATAACAAAACATCTCCGGCACAAGGGCCTGTAGGACACACTGGGGCAACATGAGAGCAAGGACCATCTGGCAGCACAAAAACGAGCGCGGGGAAAAGCCACACCAAGGGAAGCCCTTAAATAACATCACGGGCCAGGATTAGCACAGTGGAAACCCAAAAATAGACCAAACCTATGAGAGGTTTTGCTCCACCCTGGCTGGAGGAAGATGCACGCCCCCACCCGTGACATCCCAGAGGAGATGCTCTCTGCATTGGTTTAAAATAAATGCCTTTTTACTATATCAGAAACAGCTGAATTTTTTTTTTTTTTTTTTTTTTTTTTGCATTATCCCCAGAACAGCTCATGAAAACTCATGAACCTGCCATCACAAGGCCACAGTCACCATATAACATTAAGAAGTTTGGGTTGCAATCGACATTTAGGATCCTCCGCTGCAAACTTCTTTTTGGACTTCATTATTGAAAAATTCAATGTTAATCAATAGCTTATGGTGATTGTGATCAGACAGCATTGCTTTGAACACCTGCAGTTTGAGTCTTCGTGGTTAAAGTTAAGCCAAGGTCCCTTTTCAAACACATGTAAGTGTATTTGCAGCTATTTAATGCTCCCTTGCATCTGAATATATATGAGTTCACTCCTTTTGGCACCACAGTTAGAAACCACCTGTTTCACATTCTGATGGATTCCTTTTTTCAGGCTACAAGAAGCATGTCCAGCCACCTTGAAGGCCACGTGCTGTGAATCCAGCCAGCAAGGACTCCATCACAATGTCATTTTGAGTGGATTCCTCTGATAACAGGAAGAGATAGAGCACACAGCAACAGCAGATTTTCATGTTTCAGGCTTCCGTTTTGCTTTTTGTCAGAGTTTTGGAAAGATACTGGTGGGGAATGGATTGGTAACATCCAGAACAGATACTGCCAGGGCAGCAAAAATCAGAATTCATTGTGAGAAAATGCATCATCTCCCATTTTCAGAGAACAGCCCAAAAGGCATTTGATGTTTTGGATGGTGAAGGTGAGACTGGGCAATCCCAGGGGTCTGGGCAAGGACTCCTGCAGACCTGCAGCACTTTGCCATGTTTCCAGGGAAAATGATTCCCTGGCCAGAGGAACATTTGGGTGTTTTCTTAAATAAGTAAAGACCATCAACGGTGGAAAGTTATACAGCAAAAAGATCCTTACCTTGGGTTACTTGCAGCCTTGGAAATAATTTGAACTATTGAGAAGAGATATTCAGAGTCTTCAGATTTTATTTCTATTAATGTATAAACCCTTTTGTGCTTCCTACCTCAAAATTTTGCCTAGTCAGTTCACAATCAGTTGTCAACATCTTCAAAGTTAAGGATGAAGGAGAGAGAGAATCTGTTTCTAAAAATCTTTTAGGACTCTGTTTCTCAAAATGATCATGATCAAAATTATCTGCAATGCCCTCAAACTGTCCCAACTCTCATTTTAAGTTAAATCCTGAATACCCAACTCATCCATATGGGTAAGGGAGCAGGAGCAGAACTGGTTTTAGCTGATAACCCATTGGGATTAAGTTTGGTATTCCTCTCAAAGTCCCAATACTATAAATAGCCCCAGCTTACAAATACAGCCAGACATAAAAAAGTGATGTATTTCCTTAAAAACAACAAATTTGTAGAAGCATTTCTTTGCATTGCAGTTAATTTTTTGAGACTGGCCAAATGAACTCTTCCCAAATTTATGTAAATACATTTTTAAAATAATTACTAACAACAACTGTAAATTCACCTCCATCCTCCATACACTCCAAGTCAAAAGTGCAGAACAGGGAGATTCGGTGCTGCTGAATGAGTGGGTTCTGCTGCCAGTGTTATCCTGCAAGAAAGAAATGGCTTTTCCCTGCAGTGTCTGTCTCTCTCTCTACATATATATGGTGTGTGCGCTTAAAGCAGTGACTGCTCGTCCGTGTGTTGCTTCAGTAGAAGGAAGTGCTGTTCTGCCAACAAACTCCAGCAAAGTTGGTTTTTTTCATACATTAAACCTCTCTTTACCTACATCTCTAGGAGGAAACACTCCCGTTAATCATAAAATGGAAAGTCTTGCTGTAACTGGGACTGACAGGCGAAGGTTGTTCTCCTTGAGGCAGGATGCCACTGCCTGAATTAAGTCTCCTGAAATTACTTAACAGCTCATACAGCTTCAGACAGACAGGCCTGTAGTGCGAATTCGGAAATACTGTGGTGGAACGGCTACAAGATCCCACTACATGCCAGCAACCTTGAGTGAACACTTACCTGGGAGGTCATAGAAGGGACCTTCCAAGGACTGGAAAGACCTTCCAAGCTCATCCAGTGCCACCCCTGCCATGAGCAGGGACATCTTCACCCAGACCAGGTTGCTCAGAGCCCCGTCCAGCCTGGCCTGGGATGTCTCCAGGGATGGGGCATCCGCCACATCTCTGGGCAGCCTGGGCCAGGCTCTCACCACCCTCAATGTAAAACATTTCTTCCTCTTGTGACAAAATACCCCAGTAAGGATGGAAGCTAAAGAGGAGGAAAGCCAGAACTTATCTGTTAGTGATGCTGGAGATAATTAAAATTCACACTTGCCTGTACTGCTCTACGTTTTAATTTCTTTATTCCATAATTTGTATGATGAACAACGGCAACAAAACCTTAAATTGGGATGAAATTGTTAAGGAATAAAAGAAAAAAGAGATAATAAGACAAACCACATAGAATATAATAGGCTTTGGACTCAAGTAAGTTCTTTGAAAGTCAAGTTAATCTGGTTATTAATGCTGTTCTTAGGGACTCTATCGAAATCCTAACATCAGGAAAGTTGAGTTTGCAGACTTTTCAGAGAAAATAATATCAAGGAAAGGATTTGTGCTGAAGAATTGAACTGTAAAGGGTTATTGTGAATCACTGAGAACAACAGGCTGCCTCTTAAGGAAACACATGCAAAATAAAAATTTCTTGTCTCTCCAAATCATATACCAATATTGTGTATATTTAACCTAAGAACCAGTTTTCTGCACTTTTTAGATTTGATGGCAGTAAGGAAGATACAGATATAGAGAAAGTATAGGTCTAGGAAAAGAATTTTATTTGATTCTGGAAAGCATCATGCAACAATTTTTTTTTCTTTTTATGATCCTTGCCCAGCTTTCTGATGACAAATTAGAACTTACGAGTAAAAGTATGTGTAAGGTTAGCACCACAGGAAGAATAGTCTTTTCTTTACAGCTCCATTTGATAAAAGGTTATAAAAGAAAACAGAAGAAAAGGAAAAAATAACTAGCTGACCTTGCATTTTTATTTTCAACATCCTGGAGACTTAAATCTAAACATCAAGATATCACGACTCATCCACCATCTCTAAATAATTTTAACATTCAGCAAAACTTGCTCTGTACATGAATAAATATGAGAGTGTCAAATGGCCGCTATCACAAAGTACCAGCTAATATGCAAGGTAAAAAATGTAAAGGCCCAGAAAACGAAATGAAACAAAGTCAGGAATTTGCCTCTCTCCCAGTCTTACACTACTGTAGCTATCGTGACTTGCTGTGAAGATCAAAAAAATAAGAGATGTGTACTGGGTGTGCCCAGGATGGGTCAAATATCCTAATATTAGCCTGTAATGCCCTAATTTAATGGGCCAGATATCCAGAGGCACGTAATCTAAACTCTCCCATTTCCTACCTGAAATCCTACAGGATTACATCAGACTTCAAATGTTTATTTTTCCTTTTGCATGCATTTTAAAAATTTGCCCCTTGTAGATTTTACCATAAGGTTTTCAAGATCCTGACCAGCTTTCCAAACCCTCCAGTCTTTACCAAGCAACAATTCTAATACTGGATTTAGGAGTTTTAAATACCATGTGCTGTCTTTTTAAGGCAATTATCCTAATTTTGCGTTATAAACTGATGCTACAATTTCCTTTGTAAGTATTTCTAATTACAATACATGCAAAATGATTTAAATTTTACAAAACTACTAACCTGACTCAATTATTAAAAGATCATAAGGAAGAGGCAATTTTTGGTCATAGTTGGGAAAATACACCTTGGATGACTCCCACCTTTCAAGGTCACGTGTGTGGATTTTTCATAGCAACATCAGGCAATCAGTTAAAATGACGATTATGCATCCAGATCACAGCAAAATCATTTACTTTAATCCCAAAGCAAAACGTGGGATAACCCAAACCAGCTCTTTTTTTCCAACCGATAACAATTAGCCTAGAACGACTATTGCAGTAAGTGCTGTTTTAACCCAGAGAGCCAATGTTAACATTGAACTACCCAAAGATTTCATGGCCATGAACGCTCTGTAACGTTACCACCGGGAGAGTAACGAGACTCTGAACTTTTCTTTATCTTTCCTTTATTTATGCTTGGACTTCCAGCACTGCACATCAGATACCCAGGGTCTTAATCTGTCCTATATTAGGCTGCACAAATACAATGCTTTCTCCGCTATCCTCGCATCAACGAATCAAACAGGCACATCCAACAAACCCATCACTTGAGCGGTTACTGCTATCTAAAAAAAATACATTTCTCCTCCTCAGGATTTCAACTCGTGCTTCTGGCTTATAAAAGATTAAGAGCAATCAGTTACACTGAGAGTTGATAATGCAGCTCTTGATTGTATTTTCTGCGCACGCATTTACATCGGGTGCACACACGTTATATAAAATAGTCTGGAGTACAAAAATATGGTTATAACATAGGAGTACCAAACAGCACAGAATTACAACGGTTTTATTACCGTAACACCAATGTATATACAGACCCCAAATGAAGGATTTTTTAATTCTGAGTATTCTTCTCAAATTGGCAAATGCAGTGTACACTCTAAAAAACTGCAAATTAACATCACAAATCTATTTTAACCCCTACACTTCCTATGCAGTCTGCACCAATCCTCTCTCTTGCACACAAAAATGTATTATAAATAATTTTTCACAAAATGTCATGTATATTTTATTGCACATTGTACATGCCAATATCTAAAAGAAAGGCTCAAACCCTTCACTTGATAACTAATCATTTAAATACTTAGCAGTAACTTGTGTTACGAATACTATTGCATTTTCCAGGCTCTAATCTTAACTGATAATCTAAAAGAAAGAAAAAAAAAGAACAGGAATTATGCCTTGAACTGTATAGCTTTTGTGAAATAAACAAGCTTCTTTAATTTTACTGATTTCTACTGTATAAAGTCATTAAAAACATCTGACCTAATTAAAAATCCTGCTTCAGAATTTCTGCCTTTTTTTTTTTACTACAAAATTACACATATAGCTGCTTGTATAATCATATATTCCTTCTGTTTTGTGGAATTAGATGTCTGCGTGCTGTACTGGCTAGAAAACCAAGTTACGCAGGTTCTAGTGTTAACTATGGGAATTAGTGTGTCCGTCTCCATTCTGCCGCTCTCCCCAGCACTGCCAAGCAAGGAGCCCATCAGAACACCCAATAACGTCGATATAAAATGACACTGGGCACAAGTGGCCATCAAGGCCACGTACAGTTCCGGTCAAGTGGATCTCTAGACTAAGGAATATGAGTAATTTATCATTAATATGTAGGTTTATGGTATGCTGCGCTAAAATATGGCTGCTAAACAAACAGAATGATTTCATGGATGACAGATAGATGCCAGCTGGAAAAAATGCCTCACTGGGTAAGATACTCTGCGTTTTGAGGGTTAAAACTCTGGCGTGAACAAAAAGATTAAAAAGTGGATTGATCGAAACATTTTGCCTAGGGTTTCTAAAGCTATTGGCCATCAACAGCTCCAGAAAGGGATAAAACCAGCCAAACCAAGCAACTAAAATTGCACTATTACAAAGAAACAAGTCCGTGAAAGGGGGAGTCACCAGCCGCAGTTAAGGGACGGCCACTTCAAGGAGCCGATTGTTTTTTCGCTTGCAAGTTGGGATGTTGCCGTTTTTCTGGCTGCCTTGTATGAACTTCACGCACACTTTGTCTTGCCTGAACTGGACCAGAAACCTAAGAGAGGGAATAAGATACATTTTAGTCAAAGGTGGAAAAAAAACACATGAAGAGTTGAAGTCTTTTCCCGTTTGTTCTGAGCATCGCTCCAAAAAATGTCACTTTCAGGTCTATATTAATAATAAGAGCTGCAGAATAAAAAAAAAAAGCCACAGGGCTTGAATCTCCTTCAGGTAGTATCTCTTAATTATTGCCTTTTGCCTGTAACTCTGGACCTTTTATATTAATTAGTTTGCTAATCCTTTAGAAAGAGGGCAGTTTAAAACAGAATTTCTAATGTACCACAAAGAGTATTTCCAGCTGCCTCACCATTGTCCAAAGGGATTTTTCTGTTTTCATGGAAGGAAGCTAAATGCTTCTATGGCAACACGGGGAGTGCTGGTCTTCTGGTTTATGGTTAATTTCATATATCTGGTTTCGTAGCAGCTCTCATATTTCTAATCCTTTGTCAGCTTTTACAGCCCCCTGCTCGGCAATTGGGAAAATTCACTTCCTTCCCAGCAGTCTCCAAATTTAGATATTTCCTACAGTCCAGGATAAATTAATCTGGGTTTGCCTCTTCACTTTTACTGGAAGAGAAATTTTGTTGAATGTGAAGAACTGCTTTAAAAACCAAAATAAAACAAAAACCAACCAACCAAACGACACAACACAAAAAAAAAAACAACCAACCAACCAACCAAACAAAAAGACAGGCTCCTGTGGAGCCTCAAACTTCTCGGTGATCTGGACAGTGAAATTAAAAGCAATAAACGGGACAGCGCTGCCTCTTGGCTGACACGTGGCTGGTCGCCAGCCTAAAAAGTCCTTTGCAATACGGCAGAATTTTCCCTTTTACCATCCTTAAAGAGTCCTCAGCGGGGGCCAAAAACTTCAAAGAATTTGTTCTGCAGCCGGAAAGCACAAATCAAGCTGACGGCAGAGCTCAGGGGAGGAAGTGGCCTCTCCTGCACCCTTCGGTCCCGCGTTCCTGCTGCACAGCGCTGATGCTCAAAAATTAACTTGTTTGGCGTTCCCAGCCATGCAAACATCAGAAAAACGCCAGTAGGTCCGATAGCCATCATCTCTTGTCACCAGTGCTGCGTTTTCCTGGGCACACTATTCCAATATTATACATACAAATGGTATGTCTCTTACTAGACATACCCCTGAATCGACAGCATTTTTGCCAGTATCAGCTCTCTTTCCAAAAAGCAGTGTACGGTAGTCAAAATAAAGCCACATTTTCTTCTCAGTGCCTACTTGTATCTAAACTCTGGGAGAGAGAAGATAGTACTGCTTCACCATCAACAGAGATGGAACTGCTAACAATTTAAAAGTTATTTAGTCTGGAGAAACTCAATAGCAATTCACTCTTGAATGTTTTTAATCTGAAAGACAAGAAACAAAACCACATCCCAAAAGGCAAGACTCCCCAAAATCAGAGTGTTTTCCAGACCTAAGGCAGGCAGTCCAGACTAGTGTAATTCATGCTTTAACTTGGGTTTAGTAGTTTATTCCTTTGTAGCCACCATTAAACTAGAAACTTACTGGGGACAGCCACACTCCTTTAGAGGCTAAAACCACACACATCCTTGACCAAATTAAATCACATCTGGTTACAGAACAAAGGAAAATGGTAGATGTCATCTTCAAGGAAAGAGTAAAATTAGGCTTTAAATAAACCCTCAAATGTGAACAGATAAAAACTGTACTCGCCATTGTGACTCTAGAATACAAAGAGTGCTGTGCAGCCAGGTAAAAAGTTCCGTTTTTGCCCACAGAAATTTTATTTCACTATTGTTAAAGGGTTCCAAATTTTCTTCTTTATTCACAATTAATAAGCTCACCAAATCAACACTCCTGAAATCAGGGGGCACTTCACACAACAGACTGAGCACGTAACGATGCTGGACTGAAGGGACTCTGACTCAGGAGGCGTTTTTATATCATGGCTATAAACACTGCAAGTGCAGACCTTACTTAAGGCCAAATGCAAAACTGTACCAAGCAGAAATAAATACTAATTTGAGATAGAAGCTTTTTATCAATCAAAGCTTTTTAACAACCAAAAAACCCCAAACAACATTAGGTGCCTGAAACACCATCAGCAGGAATTTTAAGAATACATTTTTCACCTTCACAAAAAAGAAGGTAGAGCTTTATAGACCTGCATCACTAGCGTCATCGTTCCATGTGTTTGGGGAAGACCTTTTCATTCTGTTTTGGTTGTTTTTGCTAGAACTTGGCACCTAGTGTCCACCCTAATCAATAAACATCTCATAAGAATATGTGAACTTTTCAATCACACACAAAAAGACTCTCTCCAATGTGATATCTTTTAATTATTTCTGCAGCAACAATTCTGCTTCACAGCCCTATTTGAAGCTACCTTAGGCACATTTTCTCTAATGACCTTCAAGGAAATAAGAGCCAAAATGAGTACTAGAAATGAGCATACATTGAAAATCGGATCCTTACTTACAGTACTCTGTCAAGAGAAAAGAATGATTAGCTACAAAAATGTGTTTTGTTTTTCTAACATTAGAAGAGAACACAGAAGGGAATGCAATTTTAAGCAAATTAGACACATACTCATCAGATATCTCAATGTTGAGCTTCTGTTTGGTTTGGCTGAGAGTCGTGCGGTAAAGTTTAGTGGCCATTTCAATCAGGTGGTCGCTGCTGAGCAAGAAATCTCCTTTACCAGCTGCTCCTGAACCCTGAAACAGAAAGCAGTTAGGACTACTAGAATATGAAAAATATTAAATGCCAGCCAAGCAGGAGGTTTGACGAGGCATCTTCTCTTCCCCCTGCAATGAAATGACAGTCTTTTGTAATGTAAATTAAATAGGGATGCAGTGCAGTGCATAGGATCAAAATGCAATGCACTTCCAAATAAACTACCTCTTGAGAAAATTAAAAAACCCAAATCTGCTGTGCTATAACGTGCATTTCTTGGCATCCCATAAAGAAGAGAGAAATATTCTGCCAGTGTGTCAGGAAGAAGTATATGAGAAGCTAAAAGGAAAATACAGCCAGAAGGTATCTGAACCAGATTGAAGGCCCATTTTACAAATGGAAAACTCAGTCCTGGAGAGGCTATAGTGAAATGTGAAACATGATTTTCACAAGGAAATGATTGTTCATAATGTCATAACTGTTCTCATTTGGCTTCAGTAGTTTTAAATTTTTGCAGATGTGGCAAAGTTCAATAAACTTCTAAACCTACAGGCTAACCACTATGATTTAATGCTGAAAAGTAACTAATAAACAATGTTCATATCGCTGCATGTAAACCAGCCATATTATTGCATTATAAAGTTGTAACCAACCTCCTTGAGGTGCACTGCAAAGAATCCGTCATTCTGGGAGCTCATAGACACTTTGGTAACATCTCCCAGTGGAACCTCTGACTTGATATTCCCAGATTTTTGATCCGCAAGAAGCACGTTGTTTTTGGTTAATAAGAAAATCCTGGATGTAGCCTTTGAAAATATCAGAAATGCAAACCATTACCTATACAAATTGGGAACTGGTCTTCATTGAGCACCTAACTAAGACTATGAGCACTTCACAGAGTTAATAGGCTTGGCCTATATTAGTAAACATGTACATCTGATGTTCAGGAAAAGCTGCAGATCAGTTAAAATCAGGTCAAATTTATTTATGTATTCTAATCATAGATTGAGAAGCTTAGCTCATTTTGGCACATATGCTTAGATATAAACAGTTCCTTTAATCACTAGCTTAGAGTTCTAAAATTCAGAAATGGAAACTCAGAAACTATGCAAATCAGGATAACCTTATTTCTCATGCTCTGTCAGTCCCCAGGAAAACCAACGTACCTTTTCAGTGACAGCTAATCAGGATTAAGCCTCACCATTTACTGTTATTCACACCAAAACTGTGTTGCAGAACACAAATCATCACATAGGTATTTTCAACATTATGTTCTCCTCCCTTTATCTATTGGAATTTCTCTTTAAGAAGATACACATTAATATTTTAAATCAACAAATATTTTTAAAGCATGAATGTGTTACTGAATTCATCTTAGAAAATAATACGAGAAACGAGAACTTAATTTACATATCGCTTTTTCTCCTGTAAAACTTTAAATAACAAAATCCTAACTTTTATAATTAAGAAGCAGCTTTCTCAAGCACATGGAACCATATATCTTTTTGCATTATTATTTTTTATTTTCTCAAAAATTTTTAGAGCTGTAGCCTATGCAAGTACAGAAAAGATATTGTCTTCATTTAATTAGTTTCTTCTGAACTATAAAATTAACTTGGCATCAGCAACAGGCAACCTAATTTCACTCCCACGAATCCATAAATGACATTGACATCTGAGAAGCTGAGATCTACTACTTCTAGTATTTAGACAGACATGGCAAAAACAATTACATTTACTACAGGAGGATAATGCTTCCTGTTTAAATAAGTACAATTTAAATGCAAAACAAGTTCTTTGTTGGCAGAATAAAGAAGTACCCAGCATATTTAACAGCTTTATTCAAATGACACAAGAAACCTGCCTCTTCATTCCAAAAAACCTTTGATATCAATCAGAAGACAGGCAAAGTTAGCAGAATATGCCACTCACAATTTGAAAACATAATAAAATGTGATAATGAGGAGCTTAAACAACAGTGTGAACCTTGAAAGTTTATGTTTTCTAAACACTCGAACAGGAACAACATTCTCTAAAACTTTGTTTTCTTCAGTTGGCAAGTAGAAGATTTAAGTTTGGTGCAGAGACTACATTTAGTTGTGAATCGGTACAACTTGTTACCAGTTGATGAGATGCCATTTTTACTTGGAAAATTCACTGAAAACTATAAACCCAAATAAGATCTTAGTAATCTTTATATAAATGTAAAATGGGTGCTTAAAATCACCGGTTTCTATAAATCCAACATTCCCAGTCTTGACCTTAAAAAAAGGCATTTATAAAAATCCTCAGACTATTACGTGACAGAAACCAAGTCTCTCTCTCTGTTTATTTAGAGCAAAAATTATCTTTGCTTCTGGATAAACCAATGCCATCCCATTACCTTCCCGTTAGCTCTATTGATCTTATTGACAACTTCCGCAATGATGATCTTTTCATCCACAGCATCTTTCAGTTTTTTGTACTTGGGGTTCTTGCTGATTTCCAAATACGCCCCTTGGAATGGCTGCCCGACGCTGCCCAGTAAAAAGATGAGAGAAACACGAATTAAATAAAAAATCACAGGGAAAAAGTAAACCTGCTGAGACTGTCACGTTCTACTCAGGCTTTGTGGAGCCAGGGAAAGGGTTACTGGTATTTTAGTGCTCACCAGAAGTCTCTCTCTGTCCTTAAATAATTATATTATACACAGAAAATTAGCCACATCCTATGAGTCATTATCATACTAACTGATCAGAAACTTTAAACAAGTAATTTCCTCCACCCTTAAGGCCAATTAAAAAAAAAAAAAGCAAGAGGAGCTGATCAGCTCTGAGTAAAGGACAAAACCAGATGGAAATGTTTCGAAATGAGAGCATGGTGGGTAATGTTCTACCATGTTGGAGCTTTGGGCTTTGTTTTTTGTTGGTGGTGGGTTTTTGGTTGGTTGGTTTGGTTTTTATGTGTTTGTTGTTGTTGTTTTTTTTTTGTTGTTATTGATTTTCCTTGTTTTGTTTTTATTAATTAGCATTATGAAACCATAGTCACTAAAACCATAGATTCCCTGTCGACTTCATCCCTAATCAAACGATAATGACTTACAAGCCAAAACTGAAAGGAGTCCACAGTTACTCTCTGTCACACATACCACTTAAAAATGTCTTGGATAAAAGTAACTCAGATATATATAGTTTGCTGTACGGTATTTCATTGTTCAGTCTTAGTGTTAAAGTACGCAACCAGGGATATAAATAAAATTCCTTCCTTCCCAAAGAGCTCTATGCTGATCAGCTGTATACTGACCCAAAGAAAATAACCTCCTTGCTCCTAGAAAAGTTCAAAAGCAGCAGCTTTCTCTTCTTCCAGAAGCACAAAAAGACATCCCAAAGCAAACAGGGAAAAAACCACAAGCTAACATATACAACCATTAAATAAGTAATCTACTAAAGGGAAGAAAAAGAAACATATACTGAGCCCATTACAGGAAATAAGGAAATGTCTCAAAAAAAAAAAAAAGAAAAAAAAAAGAAAAGAAAAAAATGAAGTAAAACACACAAACAACCAAGCAGAGCTTGAACATGTGCGGAACTGCCCTCAGCAGCTCCTGCAGATTCCTTTTCTGAACCCTGAACTTGCTCTACAGCACCTTGTTCCTGCTCCATGCAAACTATGGCCTCTAAAAGTAAACTCTCCTGAGATGGACAAGACCTTTGTTTTCAAGAAAAACACAATTTCTAAGCTCATATTCACTTCAATTCAAGTTCTTTCAAGGACATCAGATCTCTGACAGTTTTATGGCATGCGATGAAAAAAAAAAGTCCATTCCTTAAGTAAAATCAGATTCTACTGCGCTTTCTTGAGTAACGGTAGCTCCACAGATAGCAATGACAAGAATTTATCAGTTTTTAAGTACTCAATGTGAGAAACCAAAAAACATATTTGCAGAAATTTCATATTTTAAAAAATTCTGCAATTAAAAATAAATAAATAAAATGGAAGTGAGCACTTCTGGGGTTTTTTTTAAGTATTCTTCGGAAAATATATATACCGACGTATCTAACTCTTAAATTACCCAGTCTTCACATAAGAACATGAGGCTGGACGTACTAAGGTTGAACACATGAGAGCTCCCTGGCACGTGTCATCAGAGAGTGACATTGTCACTTAATTGGTTGCAGGAACCAGCATGATGGAAACTAGGGGAAAGGGTGAGAGTCATTCCCTTCTATGAGTTCTCCAAACTTTTATGATGTGAACAGGTCATTGGGGGTTAGGACAACAAAACATCACGGCTTCTGGACAGAACTGCTCAGTATCAAGGGATTCGTGCTGCACCATCTTAAATTAGAAGCAAACTGAGGTCAATTGCCAGGGTTGTAAAGAAAAATAATGGAGTGACATTGTCAAACAATGAAAACGCACTTTCCCACTTAATGTAAAAAGCAAAATCTTGCTTAGTTTCCTAAATCTACGTAAGGATGCTGAATGTATTGTATGCCAAAAGCAGTAGAATAAGTAATTACCTGGCTGGATATAAAGCCTTCTTATCCTTGAAAAGTTCACTTGCTTCCAGTTTTTCCTCATAGATAAGCTTCTGCTGATCTGTGAACTGGTCTCTGTACTTTTTACACTACAAAACATGACAAATTACACAAACAAAAAATTATCCTTCCACATCTGATATGAAGCAGCACAACTTAATGTTTGCCTATTGCTCAAGATGCACATTCTTCATATACTTCTGATGTGACTCAGCTCCATCCTACATGCCGCTGTAGCACAGTAACAAACAGCGGAGGGGTTTTTCTACTCACTCCTTCTAGATACTTCTGAATTACACCACAACCAGTATCTAAAACATCTTATTTAAGCATGTTGCATTTGAACATGAGCTTAATCTATCAATACCAGTCACTGGAAGATTGTGCTAAAACGCTTCACATATACATATACAGTTTCATGATTGTGGAAGTTTATGTAAGCAGAAAGAAAGAAAAAAACATAGCTGAGAGGATGAATTTTGCAGGCTCAGAAAGAAGAACCGTTCCTTGACGATTCACAGAAAACATAGCCCCCAAGATCAGTAAAACGTCCCATCAGCACTTATATGGATTCTTGCCGTTCTTTCCATCCAAAGATCCAAACCAAACCTCAGCTGACCACAGTTTCTAAGCAAAAAATGCCACCAGGTACTTCCAATATCAGTCCAAGCACTAGTCCCATTCCTGGCCATGGACACAAGTATTACGAGCTACCAGCTAACAGGGAACAGGCACATAAACTGCTTTACTATTAGGTGACAAGCTGACGGCAGGATGCAATCCTCTCCCTAGGCCCAGAAAGGAGTAGGCAGATAGAGATACGCCTTGCAGGCCAAGGACAGTGATCAAAAGACACACTTATTCCGAAGAAATAAAATCATCCTGGCTGGAACAGGAAGAAATACATCTTAAAAACAGGCTCCTCGTGAACAAAACTGTCAAGAATCATGGGATGAAGTTCTATAAAGACTGGGCCAGAATGTGTCCTACCCTCCACAAATGGAAAATCCTCTTTAGTTCCTTGTGAGTGGAATCCAAGAAAAGGTAAGGTCTTGCTGGCCAGTTTTTATCTATTGGTGATAAAGAAGGCATCTTTTTCTTCATTTCCAGGAAGTATTTTTGCATCTGTGATAAAATTGAAGCAAGATGTTTAATTAATGTTCAAATACCAGAGTTATTGAGATAAGCAAGGAAAAGCAGATGCTCTGTGATTAAAAGCATGGTCACTAAACAGCAACTCTCAGTTTTAATAAAACTGAATATGGCTTTAAAAAGCCAGGTATACTGAGATATGCAGATTTAGACATCATGTAAGCATGGCAAATGCTTAGTCAGTGCCATTCCCACACCTTCAAAACACTATCTTCACAACATCAGAGTACTTCAGTTGTCAATTTTCCATATGCTGACCTTGGATATTTCCTTACAAAGACTATTAAGGCCACAATACAGCTGCTACTTTTGCTAGAAAACAAAACACTGAAACACAGAAAATGTACATGTGCTTTGTATGGATATATACATACAAGTCTCTGAAGGGTAAATTCATAAATTTTTCTTCCAGCATTGGCTCTGAAGAATTTCCTGTACTCTCTACGGACCTGAAAAGTTAAACAAACCCTCCAAGTGAATATAAGAACAAATTTGTTTCCACAGGTACTCTATTTTATAAAGCTCTATGACAGAAAATACTTCAAAAGCATACAAGCATGCAAAGTGTCCCCTGAAAGAGGAACATTACCTGGGTACACTTAAAATACATGAACCAAGAGGTCAGAGAGTTACCTCAGATGACCTGAGTAATTTCCAAATTTAACAGAGAATTTGAAATACTTTTCTCTGAAAAGGCAAAATATTCAAATATTCTTGATTTCACAGCATGAATCCATTTTCATGGTTTTTTTGCATAAAACTGATCTGGAAGAAGTGAGGTATCATCAGTAATACGTATTTCATTGTGTCTGAAATCACACTGAACTAATGGTAATTATATAGTTAACTCATGAACTGTTTTTCATTTTTCTCCTTTAAGATTCTTAATACAGAGTTTACTGTAATATAAAGGGATTTTTTTTTTCCAGAGCAGACTTATGCACTGAACAATTCTTCATATAAACAGTCTTAACTCGAAAAGGAAAAGAAGTTTTTGCATTTGATAAAAGCACAGGTTGCTTAATGTCAGCAAGCTTGATTCTTGCTACTAAAACCTATTTTTTAAAAAAATTAAAAAGTGATCATTGAGAACCATTTTTCGAGGTGATACTGATTTTAGCACAGTATTTGAGTTCTTCCCTTTGGGAAACCCATCTGAGAGAGACCACAACCAGTTTGCAGTTTTATGTGAAGCCCTGGCTCACATCAAGTTAGCTGAAACATCCCCCGATTTTAATTTTTATTATTTTTAACTTTGGCACATCTTGCAACACACCTGTTAAAAATTTTGAGCAAAAACCAGAGAAAACATGGTGGCTTTGCATAATTTACCCCAGAGCAAATGTAGTGGTTTTAGCTAACTTGCTGTGTGTTGCTGCGTTCACTGTAACCAGAAAATCAACCCACAGAGGAAAAACCCACATCAATTTATAAGAAAAAGCTAATTTGCCTTATCCTGGAACACCTTCTGCCCCAACCTGAGTGTCGTGCATTTTAAGAAAAGCCAGTATTTTGAAAGCAAAAATCTGGGATTAAAAAAACCCAGATACAAACAGGCTTTGCTTAACTACACATTAAGATGCATCAACAGAATGTACAGCAGTCAGCTGTCTTCATTCTATGCAAATACAGCACATATTTTTTTTTCCTCCTCATTTTGTAAGAAAAATTATTAGAGTTCTTATTCACTGATTTTCTGTAAGGTTTAGTGCTCTGTAATTAGTGCACATCCTTTATTTATTATTCAAGGATGGAAATTAAGACACTCAAAGCCACTCCAACCACAATCATCCCAAATCTCACCATGTTCTCACAGACTCTCTTTAATGATGTTGCTTTATATTAATTCTTCGTGAGCTGCAAGGTGCAAATTAATTTGGAACAAAGGGACTAATATACACCCACACATCCTATCGGCGCTGCAGGGAAGCTGCAAAGCAAGCACTGAGAAATGCAAGCCATTCCAGAAAAGCTGAAATCTGGATAATACTAAAAATGCTATTAAAATCCACTTATACGATCAAAAAAAAAACCAAAACAAACCCCAAACCACAACCTCAAGAATTAATGGTGTAATCTTAATCATTTATATCAATTTAAATCTTCACCTCCACCTGTCATGGGTGAAAATATTTTGCCACCAAAGGAGAACTGCCCATGGTAACAGTGATATATTGGAATTACAGATTATGTTCTTATTCAGAAAAATCTGCGTGTTTCAGGTAAGACAGAAGTGCTGCTTACATTATTAAAAAAGATAAACTGAAAAACCACACCGCAGACAGGCAGAAACATATTTCTGCTGTACGGTGTCTTAAAGGTTTGGGATTAATCAGTTTTCATTTAAATGCTGCTGTTTGATATAAAACAGCCTCTGAGTTCTCAGGAGGGACATATTCTTGTTTCAAAATCATAAAAACAGACCCACGTTGGCAGTAGTACATAAAGTGTGATTCTGATCTGCAGAATGACTTCTTAAAATGGCTCCTTTGTATTTCCAGCTCTGGTTTCCAGTGAGGTATTGTAATTTTTAGATACATAATAGACATAGATATACATAATAGACATAGATTATATATAATTGTATGTTTTGTAACTATTTTTCCCATTTCATCATTGTTAGAATTAAGGATGAAAATAGGAGAGCTGAGCTTAACTCTGCATTATCAAGCAAATTGTTCCCTTTCATACTTCTGCAATACCTCTATTAGCAAAAGTGACACCCAGCCGAACAAAAACGATTCAGATTTCCACAGCTCTTCAGGACTGCAGCTGTAAAAGTGTTTGGAAACGGTGTTATGCAAATCATCTGGGCACAGACCTGAAACATCTCAAGATGCCATTTTTCACAGTCTGTTTACAGAGCAGAACTACATTTTTCCAGATTACAAATGTGTTTTCTTTTGCTGACCAGTCGTTGAAAGAAAGGGACAGAGAACAAAGGACTCCCGTATATCTCAGTTTTTCTGGGAATTCGTGGTGGCCACCAGCCATAGGTAACAATGTCATGACCTACAAAGGTTTGCTGGAAGCGACAGGATATTATAGAATCATTCTGTTTGGAAGAGACCCCAAGACCAATTATTGTTATCAAATATCATTAACTTTACCCTGTGCCCTCGATACAGGGGTCTCCACCCTACTGCCCACTCAAACAAGCACAGGTCATGATAAGAAAATACATCCTTGTAATCTTTCTGAACAGGATCTTTGCCAACGTGGGTCAGGTTTTAAAGTCAACCACCATAATACGGTCCCTTTAATTTGTCATTTGTCTTCTGGTTGAAAACTGAAATTCCTGATATGACAAAAAACCATCGATACCTAAATACTGCTGTAAACGAGGCTTAGGATTTTTTCAGTAAAGTCCATGACAAAATTAAGCAAAGTAATTCTGTGTAAAAAAAAAATCACCCCTACTAGTGAGCCCGCATAACTGCTCGTTCATTAAGTGTTAGTAAGATGCCACACTTTATTGAGTTCACGTTGAGAAAGTACCTTCAGTCCAAGCCAGTAAGCCCAAATGACTGCCACAGCATGCTTACGCCTAGCCTCCTCCTTCAAGCGTCTCAACTCCCTCCGAGCCTAAAAGGGTTAGATAGTGAACAAAAGAGACAGCCCGATGCAGACAGCACAACCACTGGGAAAAGGCTTCTCCCCAAACAGAACAGCCAACTTCAAATCGAGATACAGAGAGATGGAAGAACAGCGATTAACCTTCAAACCCCAATGTGTTGGTGCGAATTGATGTGAAGCCACGTCGGAGGTTCAAAAAGCCTCTGAAGTGGCATGTACAGATAAGAATTTTGTCAGCCCTGTGAGTTGCTATCAGTGTTTTCCATCTTCTTGTCTGTGGTATCTCGTAACTGGATTCTAATGGAGAACTTTGCTGGCAGTTGCATGATGAAAATGATGCATGTGAAAATCCAGGTTTACTAAAGATCTCACTGTCTGGTCCCTTCTTCCACTGGCAGAACAGAACCAACACTGACACTGCACACGTAACGATGAATTACCAGCACTGTATTGAGGGTTTTTATTCTGGAGCTCATTTTTTATTTTGATCTTTATGTACTTTAATTCTTCAGCCTAGTAAATTATGTCTGTATTTAAGGACTGAAGGGGTAAACCCCCCAAACCTCACGCCTTCCTCACATACAAAGAGCTAGGCACCTACTGACATTTAACCAATCCATCCCATTTTAGGAAAGCCATTTGCAAAGTAAGTATTCTAAACACAAAGGTGTGTGTGGGCAACTTAACAGAATCTCACATTTTAGGAGATAATGGGTATGTTTGTTATTCAGTAATCTGATGATAAAATCAAGCAAAATGAAGAGTTCCAGTATTACAGGATGAGTCACAGAGGCTCTAGTTGCTGAGTTACCCTGTTTCCCCAAAAATAAGACAGGGTCTTATTTAATTTTTACTCCAAAAGATGCGTTAGGTCTCACTTTCAGGGGATGTCTTATTTTTCCATGAACAGCAATCTATGTTTATTCTTGAACAAGAAAATCAACATTTATTCAAATACAGTCATGTCATCACATTCTGTTACATCTGTCCTGCTGCATTCTGTTGCCAATTAACTTTACTTTTTTATATGTATTGCTGTCTGGACACTATTTAAATTGATTTTTTTAATTAACTGTAACTGGGGCTTATATTTGGAGTATGGTTTATATTTCGAGCATCCTCAAAAACCCTGAAAAATCATGCTAGGGCTTATTTTTGGGGTAGATCTTATTTTCAGGGAAACAGGGTATATGCAGAAGCACTTCCAGCCTGTGCCACTGACATGTTTCTGATGTAACTAGAAAGGTTAATTTGTGTTAGATATCGGCTCTCATCAAGAATATTTGTCACTAATCTGCTTGGAACAAAACCTCCTACTATACAGGAAAAACAAGAGATCTGCAGAATATTTGTCTCTTGTGAAAAGGAAGGAAATAGAGTACTTGAGGTCTATAGTTATCTGAAGAGAACTTTCAGAAATTTAGTTTTAAATATTCTCCTTGGAAAAGATAAAACATCACACAAGTTAAAACAAGTTTTATCTTTTATCAGATACTGTAATTCTTTTTCTAATCTTAATTCAATGTAGATTATCTTTAAACATATATGTAATTTATATTGGCTCCTGTGAGCCAATTGATAAAAATAACTACTAAAACATGTTAAGAATTATCCAAATCTGCTAAATAATTAATCATAGAATCATTTCAGTTGGAAGAGACCCTCAGGATCATCGAGTTCAACCACAACCTTACCTAACCCTAGCAGTAAATTAAATTAAATGAGGAGCTGTAACACAGTTAATGCTCTTTGCATTGCTTTCTGGATGCGTCCTCCTTAATTCTGAAGAACGTCTTAAAACTGGGAAAGTAAATATCACTTCCACAGTACTGAGCAATTTTTTGGTGAATTGAACTCTGATTAAAAAGAAAAGAAATTATCAATATATTGCATTTAAACAAATGCAGAGGAAGCAGCGTGTTGGTCAAATTTCATAGAAACCTAAGTATCAAGCTAGAACTGAAAAGATGCAAAGTCTCTCTAGTATCAGGAAAATTCTGTATGTGTGTTTGGATTCTTCAGAAATCTAATACAAATCTAATACATCTATATCAAAATAGCAAGGGTCAAATTAAGCATTATACCACAGATGTAATTTGAGCACATTTCTCCATCTAGTTGGCCAGGTGTTCTGACAACAACCCTGCCACCCCTCCAACCTAAATAATAACTGGAAGATGTTTTATATGTAAAGTATTTACTGAATATAGTTTTCAACTACATTACAAATTTATTGATTTTAAACCAAGAAAATTTTGACCTCTAGCAAACAGCATTTCAAATGTTCACATAACCCACAACTGCAGGCTGGGGATTAACAAGAATCTTTCAGTGGGACTTTGCTTCTGAAAACAAACAGCTGATGCTGGAATTCCTGGGATTTTTCTAGGGCTGTAAGTTTAGAATTGCAAACTAACATCATTTTCTGCTCAAAGATCAGGTCATAAAATTGTGCTTGTACTTACTGAAATTTTCTTACTGGTTCAAATCACAGCCAGAGAATCAATTAAACCAATTAAAACTAAAATTTAGTAAAACTTAATAGCGTTGGTTTGAACTTGTAAGTGAAGACTGTCCAGGGTGCAGAATATACAGCCTGGTGAAAATCTCAATTAAATCGCTAATACAGTATCACTGAAAGCACTTGTTGGGGGGGAAAAAACACACTAAAAAAATCCCCAACCTTCTCTCCCCCCGCAAACCATGCTTTGCAAATTTACATGGAGTTAAATGCATTTCTGAAGTTGAGAATACCATAGTCTAGTCATTTTTAATCTAGTCTAATGGCTTGTTAGTGCAAATCACTACTTGGCTGCCATGCAAAGAATTTCCTACTCTACAAAAAACTGACAGGCAGAATGTTGTCAGGTTTATTAAGTGTGGCATGAATGGAAATGGAAGGAATCAATGATCATGCTCTATTATTCTAAAGTAAATTGTATTAGTTATTAATTATCACTATTTACTACTGATGAAATGTTGATATTGTTGGGTAATGAAGGGAGACATGTGATATGTGCATGAAGTACCTTATATCCAAGCCAGAAAGCCCAAATAACAGCAATAGCATGTTTATTTCTAGCCTCCTCCTTCAGCCGTCTCAGTTCCCTTCGCGCCTGTGATGCATTTGGAAACGGGATATAGAAAGGCTTAGGAAAGAAAAGGTTACTGCAAAGTTCCCAGTGGTGCCAGAAAGAAAGAAAGAAACCAGTCACTACAAACAGCAAATATTAAAGCGCGTCCCAGCTTCACGCATTGCACCAGCTAAAACATGTTAGCTGCAAAGAGAAACATAAAAATTGGTAGTTTAAGCTGCTGAAAATATTCCCAGGTAACTTTATCCTGAAGGGCCTTCTTCACTCTATGCACAGACAATTATGTGCACAATTTGTTGTCGCTTTCTTACCTGGGTACCATGCCAGTAAGCGGCAATTATTGTGGCAGCCTCGTTACAACGCTTCTGATGCTTAAGTTCCCGAAGAAGCTTCCGAGCCTATAAAGAATTTAACACATTATTTTATTCAAATAAATAACTATAATTTCTTAATGATTTTCAACTGAGGCACTGCAACCTGTAAAATCTAGGCGAAACCAAAATATAATGCCTCCAAATCCCCAGGAAAATAAATTAATTAATGCTCTGCAGCCTAATATTCGCTGTTCCAGGGAAGATTCTGTGCACAAGCAAGAGCTCAGGACTGGCAGTTCAGGGAGTCTTAGTTCAACATTTAGTTTTCTCCCATATTTACTGCATCATCTGAGATATTGATATGTCTGTCTGCCCAAAAGCAACAATACTCTTCCTCTACACAGTATATGTCTTACCCATTTAGACTGCAATAAAGAATAAATCACAAATAAAGTGCCTGGCTCTCAGTCACACTTTAGGCTGCTGTCAAACCAAGGTTTTATCCATGGCAGTGCTACCTCAAAAGAGCATGTTCTTCAATGACAAACAGAAAGCCATAACTCCAGATGAGATGATGCTTTTACCCAGTTTTCTTCAAATAATGCTCATGGGAAAAGACAGCACATCAACAGTAACACTGAAAGGTTATTTTTAACTCATTTACACAAAATAACAACATGTAAAAATCAAGAAAAAAAGTAAAATTAAATTACAATAGCAAATTAAAGCCTTCTGGGCAGGAGAGGGCTGTTTACATCTATAGCAAGTAACTGCATCCCCTTCCTTTCCCGACTGACAGGAGAGGAACGGACTCCAGATTTTAAGGCAGCTCCTCTTCCCTAAATAGAGGAGAAAGCCACACTTCATGGGGCGGAGAAATGTTAGTAAGAAAACAGAAGAGCCCAGGGACAATTTTTCTGAAGCTGGACAGCAGTAGTTGCTTTAAGCACCGTGGCTGCTTTCATGTGAGCTGTTAACCTCATTTTTACCTGGTTTTACAGCATCACTCCTTCAGTCTCTGCTATGACTGCAGGATTATCCCTTCACAAAGCTCAGAACTCTCAGAGAAGCAGCAAAGTTGTAGCAAATTAAGGCAGAGGGCACGCAAACAGCGATAATGTACTTGCTCAACACAAGTTGAGTACAACACACTGAGCAGCAAGAGGATTGAGAACTGGTAACCCAAATGCTTTATTTTAAGCCTGCTTTCAATTTTGTTCATTCTGTTAACTGTAAAATAACTGCCAACCATGACTTATTTCTTCCAAATCAGTCCAAAGCTAGTTTTCATAAGGCCAGTGGCAGAGCCCTGGACCATCCCTCTCTGGCCTCCCTGATTAGTGCGTATCTGGGTTTGCTCTGAACACCAGACCCACTCATTCACACTCCAGCCCATGGAAAGAGGGCACCTCTCTCCAAATACTCTGTCAGAAGATGCCCCAAGGATAACCCAGTAGTTTAGTGTGGTGCCAGTCTGCACTGTTTGCAGGGATTTTGATCCCAGGCTACCAGCAGATATCCCAAACTCACCTCTTCTATGGCAAACACAAGTGTTTAACAGCTACGGCACAGCCACAGCTCAATGGACAGAAGGTACGAAAGTCGGAAGGCTCACTGCACTTGAAGTGTTGTTTTCGGACCTGCTGCTCACCTTACATTTTTACACGGAGGGTGATGAGACCCTGTCCCAGGTTGCCCAGAGAGGTGGTGGATGCCCCATCCCTGGAGACATCCCAGGCCAGGCTGGACGGGGCTCTGAGCAACCTGGTCTGGGTGAAGATGTCCCTGCTCATGGCAGGGATTGAACTGGATGAGCTTGGAAGGTCCGTTCAACCCAAACCATTCTGTGTTTCTCACTGTGCAGACCCAGCTGCAGTAACAGGAGACTCACCTTCCATCCTCTGATGTAAGACTGCACTATAATAGCCGAACTCTTGATCTTCTGGTACTTTTTTTGTTGCTGTATTGGAAACAAATATGCACTGCTTAGAACAGAATATTGCAACTGTAAAATATTGTATAATAAAACTTTCATTACTAACATTTGGGAAAATAAGATTAAGGATACAAGCACTAAATACAAAAAGTGAATACATTTTGACCAAGCAGATCAAAGTGTAGATTCTGTGCTCAACTCTAGGGGAAACAAAGCACATCAACAATGCTGGATGGACAATGTCACTCTGTGTTTACAGAAACACTAAGTTCATGGTCAGCAGCACAAAAGTGACATGGATTAAATACAAACAGTGACAGCTTTGTCTTTCTTGCCAACAGAGTAGTACACAAACCATCACAAACACTCAGGTTTGTTGGCTAAGCTTTTTACCATCTTTTCATAGGACTTGTGCTGTTCCTATTACCCACAGTCCCTTTGTAATACTAAATGCTGATGATAACATAGCAACTGGAAAAAAACCCCAATGACATGCTGGAGTATTATCCAAGTATGCCAGTTTGAACAATTAACTTCCTGGACAGCTGAGTGTTTTCCTTCCTTTTTAGAAGTTCTCCACCAGACTAGTGGTTAATGTAAGACTAACTATAAGCCTAAGTGGACAATAGTTGAAAGACTTGGTAACAAGTTAAGAAATAAAAATCATGTGTACTTTGTCATGTATTTGTTTTCTTTATATTAACAGTTGTACCAATCTAGCTGAGGCAACTCCATTTTTTATTCATCTAGAACGTATGAGATCATAATGAAGCCATATGGGCACAATGCAACTCTGTAATGATGCTGTTCATAGAAACGGTGCGTTCAATCCTAAAAGTTCAGAGAGGAGAGGTTTTACAGTGAAAAAGCATTTATTCCTACTTTTTTGAAATTATCCAAGATAACTGAACCAAACACTACTGGCTTTCAAGATGATAAACAGAAGTGCTCAAGTGAAAAACTGCGATTGTCAATTCTGCAGCTTCTTCCTTTCCATATCATATATTTTATCAAGCTTCCTCATAAGCACACAATAGCAAAATGCAGCTAAGATGTTTAAGAATTGTTTTAAAACTTAAAAAGAATACTTTTTTTTGTCATATAAGTCAATGTTATTTACTAACTGATGAAAAGACAAGAAAGAGTCATAAAGCAGCACCACTCAGTTCATGACACAGAATAACCAGTCTACAAAGAGATTTGAAACTGTTTTAGAACTGTATCAATAACAACTAGTGAACTATGAGTCTTACGAGCTATAATTAAAATAAATCCCTGGGATCCTCCCAAGCAGCATTCTTGAGCCTCAAATGCAAAGGTTCCAAATAAGGCAAAAATACAAAAAGCCTTAGGAATGACTGAATTCCACAGAACTGCACATGTATATTACCGAACATTTTTTACCCATTAACCATATGTTTTGAGAGCACTCTAAGTGCCAGGCAGCAAAGCATTTCAGCTGAACGAAAAAGGCTCTTCCCAGCTGCGCCACAAAATCCCACTCTCCCAGACCTAACGGGCTCTGGTGAGCTTTTTAATTATTTAAGCACAAAGTAAATACTTAATAGTGGTCTCTAGAAACTCAGTTTCCTTTTATTCACATTTGGTGCTTAAATACTATCAAAAATTGAATTCTTTCAAAACTTCTTCATACATATCAAGGAAAAATATCATATGCGGGTTATATGAAATATCATATCAGGTTTTTAGGAAAAAACATATTAAACAACAAAAAGGCGCCCCCCCACCATTTAGTAAGGATGTTATCTTACTGCGTATCTCCTGTACCAAGAAGCAACCACAATCTGGCTCTTTTTCATTAACAAGAAGCGTGTGCGGCACTTCCAACCTCTATAAATCTTCGCAATTAGAGTAGCCAAGTCCTCTAGCCGCTGCTTTCTCAGATCTTCCAGTTTGAAGAGCTGGGTGTGGAGATTTTTAGGATTTTGTTTGATGTAGGAAGAAAAACAGTAGGAGAGAAAAGACCAAAGAACTCATAAGCACAATTATTTTAAGAGAAATCTGTCCTTTACTCAAGTCTCCCTCCAGACACCTTTTGCTTTATTCATCTTCAGAGCTGCAGGCATGTACATCAACAGGGTTAGTGGCAGATACGTTGCCACAAGTTAGTGCAAAAAAGCTACATTAAATTCAGGCTGACAGCTACGACAGTCTTGATTCACACCAATTTTAATGGGTCTAACATTAAAAAGTTCTTTATTTAATGCCATATTCCACAACAGTACATCAAAGCACAGTATCTAGAAAACTCTGCAGCGACCAGGCAGTAAACGATGCTGTTGATAACAAGGCGTCCTCGTGAAAAGTGGCTCGATTTTGCAGGGGAAGGTATTTTTCACTTACCGTCCTTGGGTTGCGGATGAATATCTTTGATCTACCAAACGAAAATTCTTCTTCAGGGATTTCCAATTCACTAAACAGCACCTCTACTCCAGCCCTAATAAGAAGCAAATAAGCTTAATAAACATGACCTCCAGCTCTAACTCCTTAGTTTACATATTCACAGATTAATTTATGGAAAGCATATGAAAGTGTATTTTAAATTCTTACATAGCACTTGACATAAGAAGATTGGAAACCTAACCCATTTACTCACTGGTTATTTAGCTAAAGGCAAGAATAATCACTGTAAAGGTTCAGAATAATTTGATTTTAAAAAGACCTATTTTTGTATCATCAGCAATAGCCTGCTTTCCTTTTATATGTATGATTTTACTATTAAAAAAATAAATGAAAAGAAAAAAAGGAAGGACTCTCATAATAAATCAAAACGTGAAACAAAGACTGACAAGTTTGACAAATGTGAATGTTCCACACTCCATCAACTGGATTTTATAAATGTTATCGAAAATGAGAAGAATTGCACAGAACTTTGTGTGCTATTGTTATCAATAGTGCACTTCCACCATTATCTAGGTAACCTAAAGATTTCAATTGTAGCTAAAGTTATTAATCTGTTATGAAAGGAATTTACATCATGTTATTGGTGGCCACATGTAAAAATAATTAAGAAAAGCTCATCATATCCAGGACATCATCTGTAAAATACATGCAGATACTATGCAATTTAAAATTACATCTTTAATACAACCGATGTGCAAGAGGTATTATCTCATAGATGTTGATAAATAATTATGTATTTTTTTTCTTGAAAGGACAGAAGCTATTATGACTGTCTTTGAATAAATGGGTGTTCCTACACTTTGAACGTTATTAAAGACAAGTGTCATTTTGATCATTACAGACATAGTCATTTTGACTAATCTCTCTCTCTCTTTCAGGCCCAAATCAGTAAAAGCTGCAATATATTCTAAAAACAACATGTTGTCCTTGCTCACATGCAAAATCTTTTCCATTACTAGGTTAGTTCATCACTAAAATCATCTCCTTTGCCAAGGAACTGTAATGTTGACCCTACTGAAAAGTATGGGTTTCCTGGTGAATGAACTCTAAAATCTCTTCTCCCAAGTAAAAAGTGATAGATCAAGAGGAAAGGGCATAATCTTGAGCCAGAGGAGGTTTATATTGGATATTAAGAAAAATATTTTGATTGAAAGGGTTGTCAGGCATTGGAACAGTCTGCCCAGGGCAGTGGTGGAGTCACCATCCCTGGAGGGTTTTAAAAGACATGGAGATGAGGTTCTTAGGAACATGGTTTAGAGGTGGACTTGGCTGTGTTGGATTAACAGTTGGACTCGATGATCCTAAAGGTCTTTTCCAACCTTAAATGTTCTATGACTATGAAAACCTGGAACCAGATGCTAAGGAACAACAGACAAGTAAAACACTTGAGCCAAAATGGCTTAGTTTTTAAACTTACTTTTATGATATTTGAAAGTTCATTAAATTAAAAAAAAAAAAAACAACCAAACAGGGCAGATAAGAACACTGCTGATTTCCTACCTGGCTGGCCCTCTCCAGTGGGGCCACGTCTGCTTGCACAGCATTTTGTACCGTTCCAGGCAGGGCTCGTACGCTTGCCTGAAGGCATAACCTGCCCTCCTGACCCGCACGTTCTCCAGCAGACCGAGGTAGCGGATCTGGTGACACACCAGGGCGTCATTGAAAATGTGCGCAGCCTTTTTGTCATTGGGTTTGATGCACCTGAAAAGGAAAACAAACGGAGTTTACAGCACTGTACGTGTCAACAACTGTTATTGTGAGTTTAAACCATATATTTCAACAGTTTACCCTCGGAAATCAAGATTTTGTTTTGTTTTTTTAATTTCCCTAGACATAAATTCAGCAAAGCCTTGCCACAGGGTAATTTACCTAATGTAGTTTGGATTTTTGGTCTGAAGATTTTTCATCAGGGTAGCGACCGAAGCCTTGAACTGTGAACCTGCCGTCGGTGGTCTCTTCAGGTTGATCTTCGCAGGGTTACCTTCTGGGAACAAGGCTTTGATAAGAGAGTGACTGGCCTTCCACATGGCCTGGGAGAGGTCACGATACAGAAGATCATTATTTTTGTCAACAAATCCTTCTACCTGGTACATAACCTGAAAAACACAGAAGAGTCACATCAGAGCATGTTTAGAATTATAACATAGATCTGTTCAAAACTGAACCAAGAAGTTAATTTCTTCTTCTTTCTCCCTATCCAAAACAAAGGACATTTCAGCTTTCATTTTAAATTTGACATTTGGAAGACTTTTTGGTGGATAAAATGTCTGTGAACACACTTCCCGAGAAAGATGCATTTCTCACACTGCTAACAGCTGATCAGTTCTGGTTTCTGAAATAGGAAAAAAAAATCTTCTGTGATAACTCGGATACATCACTACTTGCCAACTCTCCAAACTGATCTTTTTTTTGGCTGACAAAAGGGTTTTCCCTCTGTTTTGAATCACAACAGCAAAAATACCCTTTCTCCTTTCAAAGTACCAATGCTTACATTATTTGCCTAACTAAAATGAGATATGAAATATCACCTCTTGATGTTGCAGCAGCAAGCAGCTACCCATGCAGTTCTCAGGGGACTGATATTTTAAAGATCTTTCACCAGAAAAACAGTCCAATGACAACAAGCATGAAAGCAACGCTCTGACCTGCAGCTGGGGACCCAGGAGGCGTCTAGGGGAACTTCCTGCAGATCTCGGATTGCTACTGGCTTTTTAAATTTAATTTATTTTTATTTTAGTTTGATTAATTGCAACAAGTCACCCAGCTGGTAATACAGATCCTTCAGCTTCATGATTTCTCAGTTCTACATAGATATGTACTACGTACATAGAATACTGAATAAAATATTTCACACAACAGCAAGACACTGGAGACTCAGGCAGCATTTTTCTTTGGAGCACATGATTCTGACAGGTGTGGTCATTGCCACTACTGAAAAAAAACCACAACCTATTCATATGAACTTGCTTATACTTCATGAAAGGAGAATCAGACTTTTGTTGTCCAGTGACTGGGTCAAAACGTTCTCAGCTGAGGATGGAAAAACACAATATTCTTCCCAAAACAGGCGGAATTCACTGACTGCTTTACTGGGTAAGTGAATGCCAATAACGATCGAAGAACCCCAGTGCCTGCTAAGAACTAGCCTGTTTGATGGATTATATGCAATTATGAAATATTCTTAGCAAATACATAACATAAAGGTAATGAATGGGTATATTAAGACTGTAGTAACTGTAACTACTCGTACATTTGTACAGTCCTAAAATTACATTTGGCCCCTTGAAAGCAGGTGTGAGGCTGATGTGGCCCCCAGTGAAAATGAGTTTGACACCCCTGGACTAGATGATCTCCAAAGGTCACTTCCAATCTCAACCATCCATCCCGTGACTTCAGCTAGTTCACGGACAAAGAACATGTTTTCCAAAATATCTTGCCTTTAGACATGTGTGAATTTTTGTCATTCTAAACAACATCTTTATTTCCAGAGATCCAGCAGCACAAGCAGTTCACCACCAAAGCATATGGGACATCTTTCCCCTCTGCTGTAAGGAATACTGCCCTTGAGTTCAACCAGAGCAGCACCATCTCAGAAAAACTTTCAGCCCAAATCACAAATCTTAGGTTTAAAATGGAAAATATTAAGACAGGTCTGTTTTTTTTCATAGAACCATAGAATAGTTTGGGTTGAAGGGAGCTTCCAAGCTCATGCAGTCCAACCACTGCAATAAGCAGGGACATCTTCACCCAGATCAGGTTGCTCAGAGCCCCGTCCAGCCTGGCCTGGGATGTCACCAGGGATGGGGCATCCACCACCTCTCTGGACAACCTGGGCCAGGCTCTCACCACTCTCATTGTGATTTTTGATCAACTATTGACTCAAGCAATTTTCCTTCATTACTGTAATATCATTTAATGGGTAAAGAGCCTTCCTTTTGTACCAAACCTTGGCTTCCCACAGGTACAACACCCTAAACCACTGCATACCCTCCGTTTTACCAGGTACCTTGCCAGCATAATGCTGGATCCTGAAGCAGCTGTGAGGCAAGGAGGTGTCATTGAGGAACCGCGAGCACTTGCTCATCCTGCTCTCGAAATGCTGGTGAGTGGCACAGACTTGGTTCAGCTTTTCTAAGAAGGTGTCATCAGTAACAGTTCCTGGTCTCAGGCATTCTTCATCTAGCATGGCCAGGATTCCAGTTTGGTTCTGAAGTTTCAAGACAAGAGCTTTAGTGTTTGTCTCCATCACGTTTCCCTCAAGGCATAAAAAGGAGACTGCTCTCTCTCATTTGACTTCTGCAACCCAGAAAAATGTTCTTCAAGCCATCTCAAAGCTTCGTTTTTTTCCTTATCCCCATTTCCAAGTACCTCCATTTTTGAAAGACTGCTTTTGAGATCTAAA
Source organism: Patagioenas fasciata (assembly GCF_037038585.1). Classification (NCBI taxonomy): domain Eukaryota; kingdom Metazoa; phylum Chordata; class Aves; order Columbiformes; family Columbidae; genus Patagioenas; species Patagioenas fasciata. The sequence goes on along the minus strand of NC_092526.1, from coordinate 28,320,016 downwards.
TCTTGAACTTCATACTGGAGTTTCGTGTCATTTACTCGGACTGTAGAAACTCCAACTTAAATGAAAGTAGCCATGTTAGGAGTAAAACCAGCATACCTTCTATGTTAATTGTTAAAACCTATTCTTTTCCGATTATTGAGGAATTTTATCCTTCTTGCTGCACTAAGTCCTTGGAAGTCCTCTTATTAGATACAAGTACTTTCTGTATCTAAAACACTCAATAACAAGTCTTTGATTTTTCTAGTTTCCATGTGAAAAGAAATATAACTTATAACACATCGTGTGATATCTGCTAGTGAAAACAGCGTTCAACGGAAACATTTAAAGGTTGGTTTGTTGGTTTTTTGTGGATTTTTTGTGGTTTTTTTTGTTTGTGGATTTTTTTTTTTTTGGCATAGATGCTGCTGAACATTTCTAACAAAGTAACACGTAGTCTCATTAAAAAATAGCAAAATAACTTTTACCATACAAAATAAAATGAGTTATACAATGAGTTGCTTCTTGTATAAAATCAAAGTGTGTAAAGATGTGTACAGACTTCACAGCTAAATTCAGTTCATGCATTAAAAAATTATTCAGAGAGATTATTGAATATAACTTACATTTTCTATTAGGTCACAAATTATAGCATTGTTGAAATACTCAATATGAGTCCATTCAATCCCCTATTGGAAAAAAAAATATGTATGAATAGGAAAACAATTGAGGAATATTTCCTCTAGGCAATTTAAGTTATATTCCAGTTAATTTCAAATTTAATTCTATGTACTTACAAACCTTTTATTTATTAAAAAAAGAAATGCAATCATCTACTGCTAACATTTATCTACGCAAAAGGACTGTCCTTGAGCAGCTGCCAAACCCGCTCTCCATTCCTTTCCCCCACCCGTGTCAGCTTCCCATGCACTCCCTGGCCCCCCGCCAGCTGCTCCCACTGCCCACTGGACACAAGGAAACAAACCCGTTTCCCCGCAAGCATCCCAGATCAACATTTCTAAGCTCTTCTTTGGTTGTTTTTTTTTTTTTTTTAACAGGAGGAAGAAAGAGGGCTAAATTTAGATAAGGCTATCTGAAAAATCTAAAGTCTGGCAGATATTGCTAATATCCTATTTTTTTCAAATATCAGCAATATGATTTCTAAGATGAGATGCTAATGCATCAGGAGGTAACACTGGTAGCGCAAAAGACTGAAAAAATAAAATATGAGCTTCATTTTCAATTTGCATTCTGTGGTACATCTTACAGTTTATTTTTTCCAGAGTATTTGAAAGATCATTCAAGAAGCAAATTACAGTAATGGTGTTTCAAGAGTTTCACCACTGAATGCAAAAATAAAAAAGAAGACTCACCACAACTTCACGTTATCCTCAGGATTATAAAGCAGGATCTTTATTTAATTTTTTAAAGTGTTTACCCAGCAAAACGGTATCATCCAATTTGCATAGGGACAGCGTATGCCAGTTTCTACAGCTGCAAGCTGGTATTTTGTCTGTGTATCATGGGGAGTGCTGTTAAAACCTATTAAAACTTTAACTTGACATTCACTCACAGAATCCCATCAATCACCAGAGTACGGGCTCCAAAGCACATCTTAAATTTAAAGCTCACACAGCTCCCTTCAGTAATTAACATAAAGAAAACAAGAACCAAAATCTACTTGTAGGGTTTTTTTCAGCTCGTATGCTCTTGTTTCACCCATCCAATTCTCTTTTGAAATGGGATTAGCTGTGGCCGCTGTCAGGGTGTATCCCAGATGAGACTTCATAATCAAAAGCACAGCGTAATTAGCACTAATAGCAGAACGCAATATTAGTCTTCTAATAATTAGCCCTTGCTCGGAACTGCCAGTCAGTGTAGCTGATGAATGAGAATTGGGTTTTGTTTATACCTGGAGAACTTGTAATGTGAAACAAACCCAACTTTTTTTGCTTAATAGTCTGCCACAATAGTCTGCCACGTGGTCCAACGCAAACATGCTCCATGCCAGGCCTGTGGTCAAAAAGTGACTGTTCCCTAAAAAGAGGTTTCAGTGCACTTTCCTGAGTATCTTCATTACAGGGGCAAGGGGAAGAGGGCAAGGAAAGATCCATTAAGGGTTACCTCTCGGATGTACTCCTCCTGCTCCTCTTTGAGGGTAAGTTCAATGAAGATCTGCTGCAGCTTCTCATTGCAGTAGTTGATAATGAATTGCTCAAAGCTGTTGTCCTGTCAGATAAAACATGTTTGTGTTTGCTCTCGTGTAAACACTCTGGAACTCAGCTGGAGTCACTTGCAGCAGCTGCAAGTCAACAAGCTGCTTTATTAACTGCTCCCTCCAGCTTTTGTGATGCGATAGTTTGAGTAATACTCTATTGAGAATGGGATTAATTTGGAAATTTTAGACCAAATCCTTTCCTGAGGCTTCCTCCATCAGGAGGGACAAAAACTCTGTAGCTTTATATTCATGATGCCTCAGTGTTGATTCCTTGGCACAAGTGCTGTCAGGGAATGAGCAACAATAGTTTTACCTGCACTGATCTGTGTAAAATGTAGTCTCCTGCAGGTTCTGGTAAATAAAATTATGATGGTAGCATTAGCTCTTTTCCAACCAGGACCACTCATCAGCAAATAAATATCGTACTTCACCGCAGACCAAGCCCTAAACTGCTCTCCTGGTTGCAGCTGAGCCTGGGTTAAGAGATTATCAGCTCCAGAGGTCAACCCACCACCTCCCTGCCAACAAACTGCTCAGGGAACTGCCCCAGGAAATGCTGGGAATTAAACGAACTTTATCAGTCAAAAAAATCCTTTAAAAGGCTAATTCATATAACAGTGGGTTGGGGCAAGCACGCATGTGACCCTCTGCAGAAGGGACCGGGGCACAGAGCAGACCCTGGAAGGAGTTCTGTCTTAATTATTAGTTGTCAAAAAAAAATTTGGTTATTTAGGCGGCCTGAAAAGCAGAATAAACCACTATGCTTTTTTAATGCTATCAAGTAAATCTGCTATACAACACCTGTGAAGCTTAAGTTATGGTGATATAAGTTTTATGACTCAGGGCAACTACAATCATTTAAATGTTTTAAATTCAGGATCTGGTTGCTAACATGAGATTAAGAACACACAAGCAGATTAGAAAATATTGAGGTAGCACAGATTACTTTTATCATTTTAGTTTTAAGTAAAGCAAGATCATAGTTGATCACCAAACTTTCTCAGCCACATCAAACTCTGCCCCTCACACCAATTGCAATTATCAATCAGACACTGCAAAACTTGCACAGCTCTAAATGAGAAAGTTAAAATTTGGCATGCATCAAAAATCAGCACTGCAAACAAGTCATACTTACTGCATTCTGTTGGAAAAAGAAATTACATAAACTGCAGTCAGTACTTATACTACTTCCAGAAAAACACAGAATATAATATATCCATTAGCATTTCTTTGGCACACCAAGTAGATCAGACTTTTTAACAGACTCATATTTGTATGTCACTGAAAATGTGAAGTATTGCATAAATGTTACTATTACTGCTTTGGACATGAGTGTATCTGTGGGTTCTATCCAAAGATTATGAAGGGACTGAGGCACATCAAAGGCTATCAGAGAAGAGCATTCTCACATCCTCACATCTCTAAATCACCACCTATCTTTTGTCTCAAAAAGCCAAACATACAGCCTTTGGCAGACACATCTCAGCAGAGGGAGGGAACAACATGGGAAGGAAGAGAGAATACAAAGTTACTCCAGTTACAAGGACTGCAGGACATTTCACTCACATATTATAGACAGTCCTCATCTTCAAAAGAGCATGAAAGCTGAAATGCAAATCCAGCTAAACCATCTAACCAAAAGGCCATTAGCAATATATTAAAGTGATTGCTAGATGCTTTCCTAATTTGCTATGTACCTGTGACACTTATGGTTTGCAAAAGAAAGGCAAACCAAAACCCACAGAGTTCTTCACAAATCACTCACTTTAAGCTATGAAATTCCACTGGACATTGCCAAGCCACCGAAAATTGCTATTCCAGGAAAAAAAAGTCATTGAAGAGCAGAGGCAATTTTTTAATTTATGTATGATACAGTGCAAAAGGCCAATGGTTAATTACAGCAAAGAAAATTAGGAAAAATGTTCAGAATTACTGAAATTCTCAAAACACTTAACTCCAAACAGACCAGAAGACATTTGTTAATTAAATACACTTCAGAAAGCGGCATTTTCTTTTACAGGTTTTAAGAAATGGTATATGAAAAAAATCAGTTAGTGTGTTTATCTTTGAGTAAATCTAAGTCAGGCAACAGAGATTGTGAATTTATTCTCCCTTACTGAGTATTTTTAATTTTTAATTATGTGAGAGCTTCAGAAGGCATTGGGGAATGTTCACAAATGAACTGTCCCCCAATATTTCTAATGAAGGCTCTTAGAAGTCAATATGCAGAACTAGAAGGGATCTGAAGGACTTCTGACATTGTTTTTCAGGAGACAATAGAGAATGATTAATGTCAGCAATAGCACATCACTAAATCCATCCAGGAGGAATGGGCTGGAAGGACCCAGCCATCAGAGACTGTATTTGCTCCTTATGTTGACCAAGGGTGTTAAGCAACAGAAAAGGTTTTGACCAACACAGAAACAGCACAGTCAGACCCAAAGCAAGGAAAAGTTGGTAAATTCAAATATTCTTAGGATTAAAAAAAATTGAGACCAGCGCATCTCAAGTTGTCAGATTCTCTTCCAGGCTGTAATTCTGCTACTTTAATGTTGAGAGCACCACTTCAATCTCTGCATTTTTATAGCAGCATTTTAAACTATCCCTTTGAAATCACTGTGGAATACAAAATATAACCTTCAGGGAAGAAAAAAAATACCCAACCTCTCAAATTAAATTAAAGATGCTGGGAAACAGAATGTCAGCTGAGATAGGCTTAAAGTCATGTCAAATTTATAGATAACAGATCAACCAACCACCCTCAGCTTATCCTCCCCATCTTTTACCAGGTGCAACAATAAATTCAGACAAGTAGAAAAAGTCACTGACAAAAATCAAAGCCTACTTCACCATGTTTTTCACTTCACAAATAACAGTGTCTTGCTCATGCAGCTTTATTCTTTATCAGCCTTCAAACTACTGGGCATCAGGGTGGCATTTCACGAATAGCAAGTCTACAAAACTCTGTCCATGTATAAACATAGTGCTCATACACACAAAGAGATCACGATGTTGTACTCTCTCAGGTTGTTAGGGTCAAACATGAAAGGTTAGAAAGTTCTAGTTTTGAACCACTGCTATTGCATGAATTACATACAGGTGCTTGAAACCCCAAGGAAAATATTTTTTGTTCCTCAATATGTTACTTAATTTCTTTTTTAGACCACTCCAGCCATGTGTATCATAGAATCATGTGAAAAAACATATACTGGTGTTCCTAACCTTATGCATTGTTATACCAGTAAAATATCAATAGCAAACAGACAAAAATATTTTTGTCCTTTAAAAAAAGGCTAAAAGCCTCTTACTGGTCTCAGGCAGAAATGTCTCCATACACTGAGTCTAATTTCTTGCCTTAGATTTACAAACACAAAATATCTAAACCAGGGTATTTTCCTTTGAAAACCAGCCACATTCTAACCTCCTCTCCCCACAAAGAACTCTAATTCACTTGTGAGTACCCAGATTCCACTGATTGTCAGGACACTGAGGCAACTAAGACACCTACTTAAAGCTGAAAAGTGGGTACTTTTCCATACTAGTAGGTAGGAGTAAATTATTATCTTCCATCTGCATAATAAAGTCCTAGTTAAAGTGTTCCATTTTCTTGTGTCCTCTCCACTGTTTTCCCCAAATCAAGCATATGTTGTTGATCCAAATCTACAGACTATACCATCAGGCTATACCATCAGTATCACACCTGTACAAGGTGTTTCTCAATATTTCCTCTTCCTTCTTCATCTTCCATCACACTAGTTCTTGTTGAGAGCCAATTCAAAAATCTACATATTGCTCAGGCCAACCACACTGACAAAAAGCTGTTCAGCAACACCTTTTCTAATACCTTATTTCAACAAATACAACTAAAAAAAAATATACGTGAGAAGTAATTAAAGGAAAAGCATAATTTAAAACATAAATGTTTCAAGTCTTGGGACTGTTGAATTTGACAGAACTAATGTCAGTAAAATGAACTTTTTGATCATAGTGGGGGGAGGGAAAGACATACAGGCTGATGCTTTTGCTCTAACTCATACAGCTCCAGAAAGTAACTTCTTTTAACATCAATGCAGCTCCTAACACAGACTGGTGACCCCAGGTAGCTCCATCAGGCCCCCAAACTCCTATTGAGGCTTCTACAGAAAAAGCCAGATGGCAAAAGTAATGATGATTACAGACCAACATACTTGCTTCACTGAGATGAAGGGTGGAATGAATGGTAAAACCAACAAATTCAATTTTTATCCTCCTGTGGTGTCTGGGGATTTTTATGAATGACCACAGAAGCATAAAAGTTTATGAGATGAAACTAAGAAATATAAATGCTAGAAAATGAAAATCAGTAAAATGGGGAAAGTGCATTTGAAGAAAATAAAAAGGCACTATTGTATATAGAAAGCAATGAGCTGCGTGTGACCCAGTTATAACATTTTTTTTAATTATTTGCAAATTTAGTGAAGATATGTTATCAATATTTATCCTGTGCTTTGCTGTTTACATATACGAACATCCATGTAATCAAACTTAACTGAAAAATATCTCATGTAAACTAGAATAATCTCTGTGCTTCCCTGTAAATATCTCTATAAGCAAAGAACCAGAACTGTAAATATTCCACATATATGTAATCACACTATGTTCCAGTGTATCTGAGCAACAAGAGTTACAAATAGGCAAGAACCTACTATATAATCATATCCATTCCTTTGCTAAGGCAGAATAGCTGCTGTAGGGCAAAACGTTATTCTCACAACCTGAAGCGCAGCATTTGTGTATATTTGCTCGAAGCATTTCAAATAGTTCCTCTGTTGAAAACGGTCAGCCAATGCAATTTCATAAACCTGTGTTTTGCAAAATAAGCCTTTCTAAATACTTACATTATAATGTGATTAATTAAATGGTGATTAACTTCCCAGGATGCACCTCTGCTTCTGAAATTCAGTTTTAACTGCATTTTAAAATAATCTCCATAGCACCTAGGAGTCCAAACAAGGGTCCCTTCTGTGTAAAGCTCCCCGCTTTGATAACACTTCTTCTCTGGTCAATGAGGGCTGAATGGAACCAGTCCCTCCCTTTCTGCAGCCTTTAGTTTTGCAGCTCTATCCTCGGCACATCCCCACTTCCGATTATGTTAAAATACATGGAACAAACTGCTCCGCCAAGGGATGGAGCAGAAAGCATTCCTGCTCTCAAACTGTCCTCTCAGCGCCTGGCAAATTTCAAGAATAAGCCTTGTTTGGCAGCCTTAACTTTTGTAAAACTGCACTCCAAACCATTAGCTTCGTCATATGGACCAGCTACACAGTGGTGCCTGAAAATTCAGAATAAAGCCTTTAAGGCAACTTGCACAGACAGACATTTTTATCTTTGAAGGCTAGGGCAGGATGAAATATTCATACTTGCTCCATGACATTCATTTTTACATACCCTAAGCCCTCATCTGCACAGGAAATGTACACAACAGAAAATTGAACGTGCAAAGCAAACAGAATGAGCGTTCTGCTCATCTCTGTTGAAACCTGCCAGGCCCTCAGTCATCTGCCTTCTATAGCCTTCATTTCACAGAATCACTGCACAGAATCACCGTCAGGATCATTGAGTCCAACTGTTAATCTAACACTGGCACTAAACCATGTCAAACCATTTATTTTTCATCAACCCCACCCCTTCCATGACTCTACCCAACATTTTCCCCCAAAATACAGAATCAAATGTGGAACAAAACAGGATCAGCGCTAAACTTATCCCAAGAAGTCTTCAATCAAACTGGTTCTGAAATTACCATTGCCACCCATCCCTGCCCCATCTCAAATCACAGTCCAGACTGCAGACCGACTATGCACGCAGACACTCAAAATGTGCATAAACTTAACTGGAACAATTAGTGTCAGGCTTCAACCCACTGCTCAAGTTCCAGCAGCATTACACAGCAACCTGGTTCTCAAACCTGTGTTTTCACGCTAATCCTGGTCCCTAAATCCTTGCCCAGAGACATCGCACACAGAGGCACCCAAGTTTCAGCATTTCACTTTCAAAATACCACAAAGGGCACAGCAGCATTCAAAAATAAACACAGCTTTACAGCACCTATTTTGTGGATATTTTAGCCAAGCTTGCTGTTGACATCTGCCAAACCCACAGAGGCGGAGGATTATCGATAGATTTGAATTCCCTAATCTGTATTTTTGGACAGCCAAGTCCTTAAAGCTGCTTTCTTGGATGGATTCTGGGTTTGTCTGAAAAATGGCTTTTGTGCTTGACAAAAATACTAGCAGAAACTAAAGCCCAAAGAGTATATGCCAGCATTATCAATACTCCTGTATCTTTCCTTTGGTAAATTTCATGAAACCTCCAGTTACTTTCTAAATTAACTTCATCTTAATTACAGGAAATTGTAGAAGTTACAGTGGGCAGTAAATAAATCTTTCAAAAAGAGATGAAAAAAATATTTTTGATAAGCTTCAATTTGCATATAATAGAACAAGACTGCTATTGTCATCAGGAGGTGAAGTGTACAATCTTTCAGAATCATAAACCTGGATTTCTTTATTCTTCTTACAGGAGGAATCGTAGGATGTTTTAAGGAATCATCCTAAAAAGGAATAAGGCCCAAGAAACATTGCCTGCACAATACAGATTTACAGATACAGCAGTCTTTCAAATACATTTTTGCCAAAAAGCATTCTTTGTTAGAGACAATGTTAGTTCTAAACTTCAAGAAGAGACATGAAAATCAAAATCTGACTTAACAATTAGGTTCAAAAGGAAACTGCATATTTTTAGTCAGAGGCTTTAAGTAATTTACAATCAGATGGATATAGTTACTGCCAGTAGCTGCACCTCAGCTAATCTTAATATTTTGAATGTTTAGCCATCAAGTTTACAGGTGTACCACACAGCAAACCACTCCAAATTCCACTATACTTTTTAGGCTATACATTTTAAGACGCTATTGAATTTTCCTTGAGTTATGGTATTGTACAGTGCTAACATTTTGTTAATTTATTGTTGTTTTAACATAATTAACTTTAAACAATATCCTTTTTGTGAAGTGGTTACTCAAATTCTCAACAATAATTAGTTTTTGTAAGCATTTTCTCAAGATCTTTAAAAACTTCTATGAGATTCAACTATTTGTTGCAAAACTTAGCATAAAAATATTTCAAAGGCACCCTCTTAATTGACCTTACTATGTAACATTAATTGAAGTGACACAAGATGAGTTACACTTTGCCTACAGAGTGTTCATTACAGAATTATTTTATTCAATTTAAGGATTATGACATAACATCTTTTGTTCCAACTAGAGCTGCAGAGAAAATTAGTTTTGCTTTCCCTAGAAAGAATGTATTTGCTTTTGATTCAACTGAGAATAAGCCAGCAGTATCTGATTATAAAATTAACCTGTCTGGAAATGCAGGGATGGCTAAATGGGCGGTACTGGAAATACAGCTGGGTCAGGATTTTTTAAAGGATTGTTTTTCTATTCACCCTTCAAACTAGAGCATTGCCAGTCACAATACCAGTAACTGTATCAGTTACCTCTACAAACCTCAACCCATCACATTTCTTTTCCAAACGTCTTTAGATTAAAATATGGTACAGTATGGTCATGTATGTTTCTGGTATACTACCCGATTTTCAGAAATAATTCCATTGTTCCTGTGATGCTGAACCAAGCTGCTTGGCTGTCACCATGGGTCTTAACTCACCAGAGGAAGCATCCTGTCTTGTATGAATGTACCCACCAAGTTGATCCTCAAGTCACAAGGTAAACCTTTCCCACCTTCTCCAGTAGAACCAACGCTCGGCATTTAATGGAGCGAACAATAACCACCTATGCTACTTTAAAGCTTTTGAATTTTTATGAATTGGGAAAGCTACATTGTTATTCAGTATGAAAGAAAAGTGAAAAGAGCCTTGTATTTTTTTTTCATTTTTCTTCTGCAAAACTACGTCTCCTGTACTCAACTCCCTACTTCTGACCTTCTAAGACACTGACCTTCTAAGATGGTCTGAAGATGCCAGTGGCTTCCTGAAGGTCCACCAAGGACCACTCCGAAGAGATCTGGCCCTCAGATCTCCATCCATCCACCTGACCACTTGCAATATATTTCCACAAACATGCTTTTATGTTTAATGCAAACAACACAACCTGGCTTGGGAAACCCTAGAAGCAAGAATCAGCTTCTGTTTCCTCTTCATAGAGGTATTTTGAATTGCACTCACTTTGATGTTACGCTTCCAAAATAAAATTTACACCACCCTCCCAGGTAGAAATACTCTTTTCTGGATTATTTCCGTCTTCTATACAATTAAAATGTCCTGCCTGGACTTTCAAGAAGGATGTAGTGAAGCGGATAATGATTGCATATTTTCTACTGATTTTTCTCTCCGAGTTTCTAGTTTAAACACTATACAGATTCCAACCAAGATGTATAAATCTCTTAAAATAAACTGTCAGAATAAGATTTATGAAAACTCCCTCTCCCTGGTGTTCTCTAACACAATTAAAAACTCCTCCTTTAATGTTTTTTTTCAAAATACCATTGATCTAAAAATACTATCATACACAAACACCAATGAGCCACACATAGTTAGCTAAGAATCAGCAGAGAATATTTATCTAAGTGAATCGAGATGGAACAGAATATAACTCCTTGTTTAATTTTGACAGGAAAAAAAATGCATAGTTTTTGTTGTGGTGTTTTTTGTGTTTTTTTTTTAAAGGATACAAAGCTTGTTCAAAGACATCCACAAAACGCCTCAGGGCAGAAATGACACTGCCAGAGTTTCTCTTATGATCAGAATGTATGTCACAACAAAATATATTTAATTTACCCACCATAAATATTTATCTATGGTCTAAAAACACAAGTTTGGCTTTCATAAATTTTCATTTCAATTGCCAGACACACTAAGCCATCTCTCTTTGGCTTACTTTTCTAGTATTTTTCTGTTAGGAATAACACACTTGATTCAAATTACATGTATTCCAATTACAAATTCATCAACTACTCTATTAAGCTTTCATAACAGCTCTCGCACTAAATTTTTGACATTATAAAGGTCTTACCTCAAAAATTTCAAAGCCATAGATGTCCAGCACCCCCATTACCTTTTTTCTCACTTTTGTTTGTGCCTTAAAAAAAAATTAAATGCTGAGTCAGTTATCTGCACACTTTGCACTCGCAAATCAAAAAAATGAATGTCTCTCGTAAGCAGGCTGTGCAATTATGTAAACTAAAATGTTAAGTATGGTTTCCCAAAATACACTTAACATGAATATTTTCATAACTTTCATAATTTTTCAAAATATTTTCATAACAGAGCTGACAGCAACTTGTTCAGCTGTGATACAGTTATTTGCTTGTACCATGTGTAACGTCGTGCAATCAGGAAAAAATGAAATTGCCGAACACAGTTTTACTGTCCACTTTAATTCAAAGGATTTCTATTGATTTTTTTCTTTACAGGCACAAAACAACAATACCTTAATGCTTTCATTGATTCTGGTAACAAGCCAAGAGAACAGCCGACTGTATAAATTCTTAGCCAGAGCATCACGGGCGTAATAAGCCTAAACAGAAGAAAAAAGAAACATGTTATAAACGCTGGGTTAATCCCAAATGTTTTGTATTCTTGCCCACAATCCAGGCACTTCCACTCCCTTCCTGCCCATCTGAATTTCCTCAGAAGACTTGCAAACCCCCTCCTAATCCCAAGCAAAGGGACATGAGCAGCTGTGGCTGGGGCAGGGACATTCCTGCTGGCCGGAGCGGATGGGACACGGGTGACAGTTGTGCTGGCTCTGCAGCATTACAAAGATAAATTCACGCTGGCAGCAAAAGTTTTCCAGCAGCACGGGGTGTAGAGCTCACGTGAAACTACACCAGTTCCGCTAAATGAAAACAGTTGCCACAATACTTTTGACGTGTGTTTTGTGTGGAGCTGTTAAATTTTTTTGTTTTCTGCAACATTTTACTATCCCTCTTCTTTTTGAGGTAATTCACACTTAACATCTGCTGTGTTTGAACACTTAGAAACTGCTGAAGGAAAACCACACTTATTCTAGTGGTATGTTTTATTCACTCCAGACTAATTGTTACAGTTTTCATGTGGGCAGTTAAGGTTCGGTAATGGAGAATAAATCACCATTTAAAACAATTATTTCCTTAAAAATCAGGACCTCTTTTTTTACCTGAGCCACGTTCAGTGTTGTCGAAACTTTCTCTTGCTTGGCTTCAACTGTCCGGAAGCTGAAAGCTCTTTCCAACACAGACTGGTCTATACCCGTCAACTCGCAGATTTCCTTGAGTTCTAGCATGAAAAAGGAGAGTGTAAATCAAATTAATCCTTTCGTATCATTGCTTTTTTCCCCCCCAAACTCCCAGCTTTTAAGTAGTTCAGTATTTTCGCAAAACAGGTTTTCTTCAACAGAAGTGTCCCCATCCACACTCACTCCCCACTACCCTGCCAAGTAACTTTTTTAAAATACATGCACAGCAAGAGGAAACAAGAGTTATTGGTTTTGAAAGCACTTTCTATCTGGTTAATTTTGTGAGGAAACTTTTCTTCCATTTAGCACAGGCTACTTTTCATGATGAAAAACTTCGAAATGAAAATAAATGAACTTTCAAAATCTATCAACTACAAAAACAGAGCCAAATGAATCTGACACTACAGGCAGAGCTACCCTACTACAAAATAACAAAAACTCTCCACTGCAGAATAACCAGTAACAGAAATGCACAGCACCGTTCAGCTTTTCTGAAGAAAGTGTTAATAAAGTGGGAAAAAAAGAAAATAATCATTTTTGGATTTTCAAGAGAGTGATTGAAATTGTACAGAATTCAACTCATATTTGCCTGTGGGTGAGTTCTGGAAACAATCTGATTTAATTCACCTGTAAGGATATTTTAACCACAGAATCATAGAATTAATAATTACTTCAGGCAAATTAGTTGTTTTGCTCCCATCACTAATCTCATCTTACCGTTTTTATCTTTGATTTTACTTTCATCTAGGCCATTCACACGAGATTCGGGCTTAAATTCAATATTTCCCAATTTCAGAACGGCTGCTACCACTTCAAAAACAGACTGTGTTTCATGATCCATAAAACCAACAATCTGCATTGCATTCTGGAAAGAGGGCAGATAAAATTATGAGATAAAAGAATCTACATTTAAACAGATCAGCCTTGCAAAATTCACAATTTGTCTGTATTAGCATAAATCAGAAATGTTTTATGATCGCTTTTGCTGCAAAAAGAACATGATATGATTACTATACTTAGATAAGTTTTTTTAATATTAAAGACAGGTTAAAGAAGACCTGGTAATCGAGCTGGCATGTCAGGCCAGTCCACTTCTAGGATTCATTCAGCTTATGGGTTTCTAAAATGCGTAATATTTTTTTAGCCATGTAATTTAGTTTGTAGCCCAACCTAATTTTTCAGTCAAATGAACAGATACTGTTGTCTCCTCAGTCCAGTCTGTTGTTCTAAAATCCATTAACTTTTAGAATCTACATTTGCAAACACTGGGTAACAGGCTCCTGTATTCTTCTTGCTCCTGAGTACAACCAAGCGAAAACCCAACCCGTTAATTCTTACCCGAACTGTTCTGAAGTTTGCAGCATCATCCACCCCATTCACTTTGGCAGAATCCAGGCCCAGGTAGTTGTACCTACTGAAGTCTCGCTCCAGTTTGAGTTTGCCTAATAAATCAAATAAAAATCTCATTATTAACAGCATTCTTGTTAGCAGCTCTTTTATTGTCAAGAACTGTTAGTAGCAGGATTAAGTTTTCTTTAAGCATCTTTTAATGATAAGCCTCGTGAATAAGGACAGGCTTTCTTCTTCGTTTATAGTATCTTGCAAAGCCAGTTCTAATTCAGATATCTGGATAATACCAAACCACGTATTTACTCCAGGTATTGCTACTGCCACTACCACCAAGAACTTGAAAAACTAATCAATATCACACTTCCCACAAAACAAGATGTGCATGGAACAGCACCTTAAATATAAAGACTAACATCTGAAAAGAACAGAAGGGTAACACTTACAGAGCAAGTCTTCTGAGGCACCCGACAGTATCTGATAGAAAATGTGGAAATTTCTTTCACCTCTTGGCTGCTTAACAACACGAGACTTCTCCAGCAGATCTAGAGAAACAAAATCACACAGGTCAGGGAAAGATTGTTGGAGCAAAATCCTTTAATACGAATATAAACCCCCAATGTTTTCTACTTTGTTGCTTTATATCATTGCAAATTAGAAGATGAAAAATATTAGGCACAAACCTTATCACAATGTATCAAATTAGTACATATTTCTCAAATAAGTTATTGAGGAAGCCTAGTACACTTCTAAATGCTGCAGTGTATGAGCTGCAAAGAAAACTCAGGTTAGAGAAGCAACGTGATTAGAAGACGTCAACTGATTGACAGGATCACCACAAAATTATGATTTGGTGAAAATGATTGTATGGGTGAAGTTTTGAAAAGAAGTGTTAAAAACTAAGCACATGAAAGATGGGTAAATGAAAAGGGGAAGCCAAGTAAAGAGGTTAAACTGAAAAACCATGTGGCACTTTGTGATCCTCAGGTGCACAAGACTACGAAATAATCCCTCATGGGACTGACAGCGGCTCCATCGCAAGATGTTTAAAGTGAAATGGCAAAGCTTTGAAAAGCATCACTGCACTGACTGAGCAGTGTGATGAGAAGATCACTTCACCCACCGCTGTTAGCGACAGCCACAAGTCTAAGCTTTAACAAAAAGTGTTGGAATCAAGGCAGAGAGCAGAGCGGACAGTGGCAAGCAAGGCTTCCACGCCAGCCAGCAAACCGCCATTTCCAGGATGCTCTTAAGCTGCATTTATTCAGTTACACAGGGACATTTCAGGTGCAGAGCAAAGGAGCTCCCATGTCCATACCACTACCAGCTCGCCCTGATCGAGGTTAACCTGTGCCCATGCAAGAAGAAAGCCCCGCAGGGGAACTGACCGCAGCTTGGATGTCACGCTTTGAAGAGCCGTCATAAAGCTGAGATCAAGCTTTCAGAAAGGTAAAACACAGGGGTGGCTGCTAAACACTTCCCCTGACTGGCTGCTATAGTATCTGATGTGTATTAAACTATGTGTTTCCTCAAGTTTCCATTTCTGCTGAAACTCAGCCTGTTTAGTCGCAGTTAGAGGAGGTGCTCAACAACTGCCCCGTGGTTTGCTCCGCGAGCAGAGGAACAAGCAGGGAAGCAACAGAGTGTATTCTTATTTTCGCTAGCAACAGGCAGCATGTTGTGCCTATGCTGCCCACTGGAATTACCCAAATTTACACCCCTTCTCGTGGAACAGGAACTAAAGCCCAGACTTCAACCCACAAAGTTATATGAGCCTTAGGAGGCCCTCCTCCAAATAAAATACAGAAAGCTGGGTGCAAAAATTAATTTCTTCCCCAATAATTAGCTAGTGACAGCAACAACTACATCACAACTGTAGCCTTGTTCGAGTAGACATTTGTGGTTTTATAACTCAATAACCCTACAGTCTCTCCCCCTGTTTCAGCATCTGGACGTTTTTGCACATCCTGATGACAAAGCAATCCAAGATACACTCAGACAAGTGGCTGTCACATACCCTGTTTCCCCAAAAATAAGACCTACCTCAAAAACAAGCCCTGGCATAATTTTTCAGGATTTTTGAGGATGCTTGAAATATAAGCCCTACTCAAAAAATAAGAGCCAGTTACAATTCATTTGAAAAGTCAATTTAAGTAGTGTCCAGGCAGCTATACATGTAAAAAAGTAAGCATCTTTTGGGGCAAAAATTGTATAAGACCCTGTCTTATTTTGTGGCTTTGCCAGCAGCTCATCTTTACATTAGGATGGGGCAGGTTACAGATTTCCACTTCTGCTTTTTCCATTTTATTGGCTTTTTAAAATTTATTTTTTTATTTTTAAATTACAGGCAGTTGAGGGTCACGCTGGCTACTAGAGACGCTCACGCAAAGTGTTCGAATGGACTTGCAGCCAAATTTTAGTCTCAAAGAAATAAACAACTTCAGCTCCCGCGGTGGTTATGAACACTTCAGGAAACAGCTGCATTTGCAAAGGATGCTGAATCAACGACGTTCGTGAAGCAGTTTGCCCTTAAAAATATTATATGTATAAATTTACTCAAACGCTGCCATAAAAGCTTATCTACATATCCTGGCAAAATATTATATGTAAGACTTCTAATTACATGCATGCCTTCCGCAGATTTAACAGTTTCTTGAGTAGATGTCAAATGAGTTATGGTAGGACGACAACTGCCTTGGATTTTTCACCACCATTTATCTTATTTACATGTTTTTAGAAGCAAGGAGGTTAACTAATTAATAGTCAGCTTTCCAAAGTGCCAATATTCCATACTGTTATCTTCATAAGTGAGGAAAAAAGCTCCAGAAATCAGTTACTGACAGAAAATCAGGTATTTACCTTAACAAAGCAGCTGCTACCAATTCTCGTTAAATCTGTGTTATTAATAATTTTCTGCCTTTTTTTTTTTGTCCCTTTTCTTCATGTCCACATGCAGATTGAAATCAGACAGGTAAAAAAGATCCAGACCATTTGCCCTACCCTCAAGACGACTTCTTCCCTTTGCTTGCCCTAATTAACATTTTAATAAATCAGTCAAATCTATTTTCCTTAAATGAACTACTGCACAACCAGTAACTTCTGTGGTAACTCTCACATGATTATAAATTCTTTGGACCAAACAGATAGACACAAAGATGTTCACCAGATTTCTGCATGCACCCACTCAGTAATTCTCTTTACCAGGGCACGTGCAGACGGATGGTGCTTATCTATATGAAAATACACACAAACAAAAACCCAAAGCTATACATATTACACTTTGTTATTTATTATGTATAGCAACTATACAGAATTACCTAAAGAGAACATACAGAACAACATATGGTATATTTATGGATTAGTTTATTTTTTATTTTCTGCATTATCTAACGATGCTTCTGCTTGAAGTGAAACCTTTAACGTGTGTGAATCAAAGCAACTGTAAAAATTCAGTTGCTTTGGAAAGGTCCACCCTGGAAACACTTATTAAATCATATTTTTTGAATACCCATCAATTCAGATGACTCAAAATCCAACTACATCCCTCAGGTTCTGAAGACTCTCTGTTATTCCTGTAAAGCACTGGTTTAAATGCAAGAGATCTGTGTAAGCATCCTGCTAAACCAGACAACTGAACTCAACATAAATAAAAATAAATTATTTTTTTTTTAAATTGATGCTGAATACTTCTGCAAACTCTAACATACAAATTTACATTATTTACATTACATTACCCCACCAGGTGGGTGAGCGATTGGCTGTGTGGGGCTTGGTTGCTGGCTGAGGTAAAATCACAACAATGAACAAACAAGTTGTAAAGTAGAACAGGTTGTAGAGTTATCACTGTCACTTTGATAACTTGAAAAAAGTTGTTGCTTTAGAGAAACATTATAGGTTTCTTTCATCTTGTTTTTGAAAAAGATGGTAAAACAGGGCCCTTTTTTAATCGCTTGTTATTTGGGCTTTAAGTACACTGCGCTCGTTAAAAATAGCTTTTCAAAAGCAGGCCTTACATATACTGTACTTCACCTGCACTATCGCTGCCATGTAGTTAATCATTAAATCACTGACAGGCTTAGGCAGATTAGGAAAGATCACCTAAAGCTAAAAATCTAATATCTTTCAGCAGGAAATCCCGGGTGAAACGTGAAAATCAAATATCCTGGGAAAGATAATGTAATATTCCCTACTTTTGAAAAGGTCTAAACAACAAAAGTATGAAGCGTTTTGGACTGTAACATGCAAAACTATTTCAACCATAAAAATTTAGCATATACAAAACCAGTCACAAAACTAACGAACCAAGTGCGCGTACAAACACTGCCTGGAGAACAGCACAGACATCTGTGGACAGAGAGTCATGTTTTAGAGCTGTACAAGCTATTGCAATTAGCACCTATTAGTCTGAAAACAAACAAACCCATTTTTACAGAAAAAAGATATTATTCTGTAATTACAGAAGAAGAGTAGTTTCTTTTCTACCTTTCTGCTGCTCCCATCCCCACTACACTGTGGTAGTTATCGTAAGTGGCAAACTAAGAATAACATTGATGGTTTCTGTAAACTATTTCCACAATATCACACTCAGGTGAAAGCAAGTTAATTACCCAACACTCCAAATGTCTTACCTCACAAGTTCTCTGGGGAAAAATATACCACCCTGCATAAGCACTGACAAAAGTGTTCACTGCAACAGCAGCAACCGCAAATGCCCCGCGGGAGGACGGAAAAAGCAGAAACACCTTATACACTCCATTCAGGGAGAGAAAATATACATTTACCTGTTTGTAAATGCATTTTAAAGCAGGTGGTGGAACAGGTCAGAGGATGGGCTGGCAGTTGGCTGCACCAGGGCTATGTGCTTCACCTTGCACAGATCCCAGCATCTCTTAAACATTAGGAAAACAAGCCAGGACCTCCACAGAAAACTCACAAAGAAAGGGAGGACTAGAATGACTCAGGCTTACTCCACACCTCAGCTTACTCACCTTTCTTCACCCTCCTGCTCGCCCCCACACCACAGTGGCTGCCGACGTAGGGTCAAACAACCTGAAATCATTTTTATTTTGCAGTCTAAGGGGGGAAAAAGTCCTAACTGAAGTAATATACTTAAAGATTGCACAGAATCATGCCCATCTCTGACTTTTCACTCTCAGTTTCTTTTTTATGACTGTACATTATGATATAGCAGTACATCAAATACCTCAGAAATCAGTGTACTCTGAGTAGCCATGTAATGTAATGAGTCTACACATATTTTGTGCTGTTCAAACATAAAATGATCTTAATAGAATCATATAATCATTTTGGTTGGAAGAGACCATTAAGATCAAGTTCAACCATAATCTAACTGGAGCACTAAACCATGTCCCTAAGAACCTCGTCTAAATGCCTTTTAAACCCCTCCAGGGATGGTGATTCCACCACTGCTCCGGGCAGCCTGTGCCAATACCTGACAACTCTTTCTGGGAATAAATGTTTCCTCATATCCCATCTGAACCTTCCCTGGTGCAACTTGAGGCCGTTTCCTCTTGTCCTGTCACTTGTTACTTGGGAGAAGAGACCAACACCCTCCATGCTACAGCCTCCTTTCAGGCAGTTGCAGAGAGTGAGAAGCTTCAGTTTGGGAACATACCGGTTCTGACATCACAAACCTATTACGATTCCTTCCATTTTATTATTCCCATTCTAATTGTACTCAGAAAATTGATCCTTCCATTTACGGCACATTAAACATTTCGTGTCTATTGGCTCCTGCCCAAGCCAATGGACATTCCCATTCACTGAAAACAGCACAGACACGCACTACACATTGTCATGATAATTTTACCCTCTAGCTCCATCCCATCAAAGGTTTACTTGTAGGTGAAGCCCTCTCATTAAGAAGTCAGAGCTGATTGAAGGGCACCAGGAGAATGGCCCAAGGGAAGGTCACAAGAGCACCAGCCCCTCCATGAAGGGTCTTGAGCGATGGATTTTTCTTTTACTTGTTGACCTTCGGGGAGGGACCAGCCTTTCACCACATTTCAAAGCAGAACAGAACAGGTTATTTCAAACAAGACCTTTTAGTCTAATGGGTCTCTGCTTATCTGTACCAGGCTGATAAAACTAGTAGCTTATCTTCATTACCCCTCTTACCACCAAAATAAACCAGATGTTCCCTGTGTCTGCTTCCAGGCGCCCACAGGGTCAAATCGCCCACTAGTTTCATTGATGTTTGGAAATCAAGCTTGTCAGATAGAACTATTGAAGTTTAATCAAAATATTATGCTATCATCTTTGCATCATGTTAACACCAAGCCAATAGATGGCCAGAAAGTAAAGAATATTTATGAACAGACTAATCATACTTCCCCTTTTAAGGACAGGAAACTTCAACACTACTTGATTTCCTACTTGATTAATTGAGAAGACAAATCCTAAATTTGACTAAAATCAGAGTAAATTCTAAGCAACGTAAAAGATCTTAAGCCCCAATACATCCAGAGTAGTGATACCTCACAAGAGAAATATTTCTCTTGGAATGCAATGCTGCAGATGTGTGGGAAAGATCTAAGGTGGGACAACAAACTTGCTTTAAAACTGCACAGAATTCAAACTCTGTTTTAAAGAGAGATGGATGGACTATCATATTTTGAGAACATTAAATGAAAGATTAGATAATATATTAACACACAGCTACAGGAACTCAGTACTTATCTGTGACATACCCTGTCAAGTATGGGGTGTTTCAACTAGTAACATCTTTTCCACAAGAGGGCTTACATACAAGGTCTTTATTTTTAAATTTAAATTCATCTTCTTGTTATTAGATATTTATTAAATGTGAGAAGACAGGGAGAATGCCTAAAATAGACAACTTTTAGGAAGGTCTAAAAATATGCCTGCCCTTCATTACATATGTCATCACATCATTATAATTACATGTAATGTTACAATTACAACATGCAAAGATTTATAGGGCAGATAAACTATAGAGTAATTATTTGGATCGCCTTTTGATATGACACAATATTTTAATTAGATGGCTCAGCACAGTACTTTCAAAGACAAACTGCTGAATATTCATTCTACAAAGGATGTTTCATTTTTATGTATCTGTTTTGAATGTGAAACAAAAAGAAACAAACAACACAGCTAGCCTGCTAGAACCTTTTTGTTCCCATTTAATTATTGATGAATAGACTGAGTACGTTCAGCCTCTAATTTTGTCGATTGTCAAATGTCAAAGTTAATAGATAGCTGTAAACACTTAAATGGTGACTGCTTTGAGTTTCAAGATCTCCTCTTTCACAAAAATCATGCTCTTTTGGTCATAGTTCCAAAAGGTGACCTGGCGCAGGAAAAAATGTTTGTCCTAAGGAAAAAACAAAACAAAACAGAAAAACAAAACAAAGCAAAGCAAAGCAAAAAAACACCACGCAAAAAAACCCAACCTATATTTCTGAGTAAAAGTCTTCACAAGGATTTGAAATGTCCATACTATATACGGAGAGTTCAGTTCACCTTGGATGGTTCTCGTTATTTCACAACCAGTAAAATGCCAACGGTGTCAAAAATCAGTCTTTAGAAAGAGGAACGAATTGGGTTGAGAGGAAAGAAAGGGCAAGGCTGGGTCAGTGACACCTTGTGTAGTCACTTGCTGCCCTCCTCCATCCCTCCTTAAAAATAAGAAAAACAAACACACACAGCTTTATATAGCATAAAAGAGCAATTTCTTTTTAAAAGCTGCTTTTAAACGCTCAACAGGAAAGCTAGTCAAAGCATCCTGGGCTGGCATTCAGTTCCCAGCCTCTTCCTTCTCAACAGAGAGCTGGTTAAAATTGCTGAATTGCTACAGATTTCACAGCAGGATCCTCACGTCAAGAACCTCTGAGGCCACTTTTTCCTCCTGAATTCAACCACTGTCCATCCTCACTCATGAGAAGCCTTTTCCTGCACTGTGAGCTGTGTTAAAATTAGTATAGAACACTTTGATTCCAAATAAACATCACAGTGTTCTCCAGCAGACTTTGTATCCCTCTTTCAAATTACAACACATATCATCTACCGTAAATACCCATCAAATGACGTAATACAACTGATTCAGGGATTCAAGTATGAAATGAACCCAGCCACATACTCAGTACCTTTTAAACAATGCAATACATTCATTATTCACGTTTACTTCTTCAAGTCTGTTCTCACTTACATTAAGGCACACCAAAACAGCAATAAAATTAAAAAGCAGAATTTACCACATAACAGAGAGAGATGTGACTAAACGAACGCAGCTGATCTTTTCACTAATTCAACCATCTTCTTTTTAGAACAAAACATTTTAAGCTGTTAATGTGCTGAGACCAAGAGTAATACTCACAGTTGCTTATAACTCCTCCAAGTGGGTCCCCCTTGAAATCAAACTCAATGTCCATGTATTTTCCCTGTGAAGGCATTATGGTTTATTAGTTCTGTTTAATAAAGACTGTTCAAGACATTTTTTAAGAAGTTAGTTGATCATTTTTACAGGTTAATAGAGCAATCTGGAAACACCCTGTAAACTCCGTCAAATTCTGAAAGACAGAAGATGATTCAAAGCTTCTAAGATGATTGCATTATCACAGCCAGATGTTCATGAGAATAGCTTTAAATCAAGTTTGTAATGCAAGCCAGTAATTTGTTCAGTTTCTAAGCTTATGTGAAGAGAAAACACGTTACACAAACTTTCACCAGAGCACCAAGAACACCAAAAAATACCTGTGGCAATGTAGGTATTACCGCGCTTATGGACAGAAAAACGTCCTCAGAAATCATCTTCCACCCAGACTTATTTTCTCAGTGCACCAATCTTTTTGGAGCACCAACTGAGGCAGCTGAAAGGCAGCCACCCATTTTGGCTGGAAGGGTGGGCTGGCACCGATCCCTGTTGGTAACTGGGGGGGTGTCTGTCCCCAGGCGTGTGCCCACCTTGGAAAAGTGATGGATTTTCCCCACCAAACACTTTCCCCCATAACTCGGGAGACCAGAGGCAATAATTAACAGACTTGTCACCGCAAAAGCCATTTCATTTTCAGCTGCACCCGCACCGCATGTTTTCTTGACTTCTCTTTGACTTCTCCACATCACAGAAGACCGCTCTGGTCTTTGCTTCATTTAATTTATGTGACAAATGTTTAATGTAGTAACAGCTACAAAATGGACAGACCCAGACTGTGTAGAAAAGGCAAAAAAAAGAAAAAAGGCAGCGTAGCTCAGCTCACATTGGCAAGGAAGTGTAGAAAGATAAAAAACTGCGGGTAGTAATTCAGGCAAATTCCACAAGCCACACACAGAAATGATCTCACCACCCTCTGGTGCTTACTTAGAGGACAAAAACAACTTATTGAAATGTCTGGTGCTTGTACTTCCTTATTCACTGCATTTAGGGTTTTCTTTTTTTCTTTCTCTTTTGATTTTAATTACAGAATGTATAAAACAAGCACTTTACATCAACTCCCTTGAAGACATTTTCTAATTTACTGGGTATTTTGGCAAGATTGGCTTGACTCTACTTAAACTCTATTCTTCTCCTCCTGGCAGCTGAGGCAGGCTAGACAGGACAGTACTTGTGCTTTCTTGTTGGAAGTTAATTCTGAGCAGATTCAAATTTCTGAGATAAAGAATTAAATCAGATAATTAAATTTTAATTTCCCAAGGACTGGGCCAGCTGGACATTTCCAAAAGTATTTTTAGCTTTGTGTTTATAAACAAGGACTTGAAAGGCAAAATACTAGTTGGTTGCACTTTGTCCTGGAAAGATTTCTGTTTGCAAATGGCATCTCTTCTCCTCTGCGTTGTCTCCTCCTCCTTTTATCCATGTGCTTTTACTCACAACACACCATTTTTCCAGTGTATTAATTCTCCTGTTGTCTACTTAACATGTCTCATATTACTCTTCTGCACACAAATGAGCAAATTACAAAGTTGCATTCAGTCTTCTGATTTTGGCAGGAGAAACTATGATTTACACATTTCAGAATTTCCCAATTCTAGCTTCGACTTTTTTTTTTTTTGGCCCATGGTCAATTAGAATAATTCCACACTCAGTTTCCTGCTAAAAACCCGAGTTCAACCAGTCGATTATAAAGAATATAAGAAAAAAAAAAGTAATATTAAAAAAGTTTATGTTAAAATTAAAGCTGTAAACACAGTTTGAAACATCACAGGAAGAAAATGAGAATCCAAAATAAAAATTTTAACAAAAAAAAATGTATGTGTATGGATGGAAAATGAGATCACGCAGAAAGATCAACTTGCTAAGCAGACAGATTTCTGGGCACAGGATCACTGACATTAAAGCCACCACTACCAGAAAATTAAAGAATTCAGCAGCGCTGTAATTATGTTTTCATTTGGTCACAGACTGTCACATCCTAATTTATTTTTTTTAAGCCTCTACTCTGATTCTCAATAGAACTCAATGCCCACATCATAAACCATCAAGACTTCTGATAAGGAGGTGAAACACCTTCTAAAAATGCGTGTGACTGCTAATAATGCACTACTAACATAAAGGGGAAGAAGAACATGCCTGAATGTACAAAATGAAATATTGTTTGCTATTGATGGTGTTTGCCTTCACACCATGGCCCTCAAACAACTACAAGAATGTTCTCTCTCCAAATCGTTCCTTCCCTCCTCATAGGTGCCTGATACAAGGTGTAAAAGAAACAGCCAACAATGTCACATGTTCCCCTAAATGAAATTCAAATTTGGTCTTGAAGAAAATACTTACAAATCTAGAGGAGTTGTCATTCCTCACAGTTTTGGCATTTCCAAAAGCTGGAGAAAAACAAATCAATCAGTCAAAGAATATTTAAATGCTAAAATATCTATTACTTTATATATATTTAAAAGAATAAAGGGCTTTGGACAAAAAAATGTACAGGTATCAGTCACTGGGGATTGACAGAGTGTGACAGACTAGATTACAAATAGGAAACCACCTATGGAAGTCCAAAGAAGTTTTGTCTCAACATCTTATTTAAAAAAGTGAAAGAAAAACATATAAGAGGAAATGGTTCCAAGACAAAACTGCACGTGGACTGAGCACATATCCTTAGGGTTTGAATCACCATATTTAAAATTTTATTACACAAATAACTTTAAACATAGGAAATACTTCTTTCTCTTCAGAGAAGAAATGAACCTTATTTCCCAGAAGCAAAGATGGTAAAAGATGGGAGGTTGGAACTGAGGAAATTACAGATTGACACTTTAAAATTGTTTGCATGCAACAGTTTAATCAATGCTTTGAAACTGAACTATTTATGCTATTCCAATATATTTATGCTAGCTTAAGTTGAATATTAATCAGCTTAAATAAGTCTGTTTACAACAAGAGTTTAACACACTCTCTTCAGCGTGACCTAAACTCACTTTTTGAACAGATTTGTTTCAATTTCCTTAGCTCAAGTTTTCTGACGGCGAAAACTCTCCGAGAAAGGCCATCCCAGGACTACGTTAGATGGGCGGCCACCAGCTGAGAGCATCAGCAGGACAAGAACTCAGACTGGAGGAAAATTCAACATTCATCACACATTGTCAAAGGACACTGAGTCAAACAGGACTCTTCACTACATTATTAAGAATAGGGCTCCAATAAGAGACTTTATTTATCCCAGTATTTATTTATATAGCATATCTGTTTTCAAAGATCGAGTCAATGTTTTTTGAACAGAAATAAATACATGCTTTTAGCCTTCAACAAACTTGCATGAGTAGACTGAAGAACCGAAGCCAAAAGGAGAAGTTTGTTGCTCCTGAAGGCCAAGAAAAAGTGAAAGAATTGTTTTAAAAATCTTTATGCCCTGCAATAAATCATCTTTTCAACAACCAAATCTCTGAGCTGCCTTTTCCTAAACACAGTGCTGAACAGTAGAGTCATTTATAACCGCACAGAATCAAGCACAAACGTTCCATTATAAAGCACGAGACACATTCCTCAGTTTTCCCTTAAGTTCATTGTTTCTGAGAGTTAATTTATAGTAGCAACTATAGTTAAAAAAAAAAAAAATCCCATAAGATAAATTATATGCATGTAACATTTATATCATTTTCTTGCACTGCAGCTTGACTGAAAACAGAACTACATAACCAAAGAAAAATAAATCTAACCACAAATGCTTAATTTCTGTCTAAAATGTATATAAGCAGCCAGGCTTGCTCAGCAGCCTTGTAGAATAATCCTGTGTCCAACCTTCCAAAAAGCACCAAGTACAACAAGTAATACCTTAAAACGATAAGGCAGCTTTCCGCAAACTTGTTTTATTCTTTATGCATTAAAATAAAGATTCACAGACCAACAAGATATCCAATATATTTGGCAGTCCTTGGAGAAAAAAAATCCACCTTTGGCAAGAAAAGCCTCTACACTTCCCATATGATTTCTGTCTCCATCTGAAATCTGCCTTCCAGAAAAGTGACAAAAGCAACACCCCCCTTCTCTGAGAATCCAAAGCAATGCGAGATTGCAGTTCCACTATTCAGCTGTAAGTGGAACATATCCGATCATCAAAGAAAGGCTTATCCGGCATTTTTATCATTCTTATATTTTAACATTTCATCCTTTATATACCAGTGTTTGCTTACAGTTTTGTTTTGTGTACAGTCAATGGCTGCATTTTACCCATCCAGTTCACCACTGCTCTCAGATCACTTTTGCATTCCTTCCCTTTTTTTTTATTGCCCCTCCTGTTCTCACCTGTAAAGTGCTTGCTTCCTATAGACTCCAAATCATCAGGTATATGTACAGATAGCTAAGCAACAGGCAAAATACTGACATTCAACAGTCTTAAAAGCACGCATATCATCTGGCCACCATGCAAAATTATTGTACAGCAGTCCTGAGGATCTGTCTTAGCACCACAACAGTTCAGAAAACTGTGGGAAAGGCTGAGCCAGGGATCAACACAATAAACCTAAATAAGTCAGTGCTGACCAAGGCACATCTGAAGGCAGTTACTGGACAACAGGACAAAACTGCAAGCTTTGAGGATCGTATATCCTATCTCCAGGAAAAATGAAGATCCTGTTTCTGGCAGTCATGTCTTTAAATTAAAATGGCTAATTAAAAGATCAAAAGTCTTTCATGGGAGAGCAGGAAAGGCTGTTGTCAGGAAGACAAGCTGACAGAGCCAGCAGGCCCAGGGAACAATAAGTCTCAGGGAACAATAAGTCTCAGGGAACAACAGCTATGCATATGGATTGTCTTAGTTTTGTTCCGAGATCCATTTCTTCATCCTTTTTTTTTTCCTAAAAGAAAAATAACACTTTACAGAGCTTGTTTGTTTACTAGAGACTCTAATAATATAATGTGGAAGGAAATGAATCAGAGGGACAGAAGTTAAGCCTTTTGATACAGCCAAGCATCATCAAGGGAAGGTTCAGAAAGGGTTCACCCTCAGAGCAGCAGGAGGGAAACAGTTTTCTGCTCAAGAAAACCTCTTTGTAACAGAATAAAATCTTGTAGCTGTCTTCACAGAAAGCACCTCCTATGGTTTTGGACGCCAAATAAGAATGAAACAACAGATACAATTTTCCAAACCAGTTCAGCAAGAAAGCTGGTACACAGAGGTAATACACGCGTATCTGCTCTATGAGGTTCTTACCTTCAAGAACGGGATTTGACTGCAAAAGCTGTTCTTTTACTTGATTAACCTCTTCCCCTTTTCCACACACAGCAGCCACATATGACATGACAAGTTTGCTCGCTTCTGTGGGGTGGGAGAACAAAATAAAACAGTGAGAATATGGGCAAACAGGCCACAAAATTATTTGCAGACCTGATCTCCACCATGTTTCCACCATGCCAGGCAGGAACTGTAAGGACATTTCATTTCAGTTTTCTTCTGCATTGTTGCGCCACCTGGAAATGAGGAAGCAGCTCATCCTATGAGATCTGTGACATTGCAGCAGCAGCCCTATTAATTATGATACCTAGAGCCCCCCAAAGCTAAAGAAGCCACCTGTGGATATGGTACATTACCCGCTACTTTTTCATTTAGCCTTCATTTAGGACTGAGTCAGGGAAGAACTTTATCCCTAGTTAAAACTTTGGAAATGTTTTAATCTAGCGTGAAAAAATAGGCCCAGGCAGTTTCCAGACTCAAAATTACATCAGTTTCTATCAGCAGACACACAATAACATAAGTGTAAACATACAACACTATGCACATGCAATTACAGTTCTAAAGTCCATCAAAAGTAAATGAATAACTGCAATTCAACTTCTCATAACATAGAGCAGTCTGTTTCACGGTATAACAAACGTAAAAAGTGAAGCATTCATTTAAGTAACGACACAAATTTGAAGGTACAAACTTTTAACAAAGCCTGGAAGAATTTTTGGGCTCTCAAGGCTGGGTTCATGTGGGTGTCAATCACCCATTCACTGATAGAAATGAAAATTAAATAATCCATCCAACTCTTATGTTTTTGCTGATAAGGACAAAGAGCATCTGAGAAAGGATTTTGTTTATAAACTGAGTCTGTGATGTTTAGTGTGATGCAAGACAGTGAAACTTGAGGCAATGTCAGCTGATACACAATGTAATTACTAACAGCTGGAATCCCTATTAACACAGTAGTCACAAAAAAACCATTAGTTGTTCTTCAGAGATCTGTCACAAATTTAAGAGTGAAGCTATCCCTTGGATTCTGATTCTTTCCTATTTAATCAATTTCGTTTGCTATTATTAAATTACTATCCTGTATTGTAGAGAAAACTGAGCAAACCTGCCGCCCAGGAAGCAAGAACTATCGGTGTGTCCGTAAGGTCTCTCGTCTCCTTTCATAGCACCTTGAACACAGCTCTCATTTTTAAAAATCCGTTCCCTTCAGAGCTTAGATCTACAAAATACTTTGATTTATTTCCTAAAACAATCAATGTATTGAAGTAGAGAGCTACTTGATCACTGATAGAAGAAAGCACTAAAGCAGCAATTAAGGTTACTATAAACTAATATGCATTAAGACACAATGACTTCAAGATAGACTTTGAATATCACCGAAAGAAGATATAGACTCTTTATTAGAAACTCTGGTCCAATAAAGACACCAGGAAGGGAATCATCACCTTAACATCTAAAAACATTTAAATACACCACTTACTCTGGTAATGTACTGTGTTTTCTTGCATGGTGTTGCTATCAATTACCAATAAACACATGCAGTGCCAAAAGAACAAAATTTGAAGGAAAAAAAAGCCCAACTCATGACAGTTCAGTTTCAATTCTTGCGGTCCTAACATGACAAATGTTCTGGCTACTAGAAATCTAAAATAGAATTACACAGGATCAGTACTCACAAGTTTGTTTCCTCAACACTTCCCTCTCCATACCGTTTTTGGGTTTTTTTTTTTGGTAACAGAAACTTGACTTCTCGGCTAACAGCCCCATTTCAGCAACAGCAGTGACATCACATTTTAGAGAGCGAACAGCACAGATTCCATCATTGACTTGAATTTCAAACCCTATTTTATTCTGTACTTTCCTTTATAAAGAAGGAATAATTCATATTATATCCAGGACACTCAAAATCTCTACACAAATCTGAACCTACCAGAATATTCTCTACAAATAGAGACGTTCAGAAACTCAACCACTGTTGCACCTTTCAACTAAGTAACTAAATAAATGAATAAAAGGTGGACTTCAGTTGTATGAGGTGCTTGATAATTCACTCCTTTTTAAAGACCAAACTCCTACACCGAAACCCTGACAACCATATCAGTAAGAACTTGATTATTTTGATACACACTTTCACTGAAAACACATGCATTTTCGTGTTACTGAAACATGTATGTGTTCTTACCTGCAGTTTCTTTTGCAAGTCACCTCAGTTTTAGGTAGTTATTTCAGAAAATAACTGTCATCTTTCTTTTTCAAGGTCAACTTAAGATGTTTTGCAGTTATGAAATCCTCGCTTGATTTCTACCATTCTGGTTTAAAAATCAGCATTTTCAAGGCAATTCCAGCTTTGTCTGAGCAACACAGTATTCTGGTACCCAAGCCAATCTTAGAATTGCAGCTGAGCACAGCACACAAAAAACCTGATAAAATTTCCAAAGTAATCAGCTACTATTATTTACTTTCCTTGGATAAATGTCACGATCCAGTTTAAATGTACATATTTATTAAAAGACATGCAAAAGCATCAAAGGATTGTCTTCCATAGAAGACTAAGAACATTCCATTTTTTCGACCTTAATGTTTCCTACAGGGAGAGCCTAAAAGTCTTCTGGTCCTTACAATATTCTCTCACAGACCAGCATTATTTTACTCTCACAGACTCTAGCAGCACTTTGCAAGACTCTCAATAACTCTGTTTTTGAATATGATCAAAACTGCTTATTACCTGTTTTTCCAGCTCCACTCTCTCCTGTAATAAGGATACACTGGTCTTTGTCCTGGTCCCTTAAAGATCTATACGCTTCATCTGACAGAGCGAAGCTGCAAAGCAAGAAAGAGTCAAGTGAGAACTAGACAAACAATACTACAGTCTGGCCTTCATGTCCAGGCAGAGGGAGAAAATTTAAAAAAAATAAACGAAACAAAACAAACAAACAAACAAACAAACAAAAAACCCACACACACCACAACCAAACCCAAACCCAAACAAAGAACCCCAAGTCCTCATGTTCAGTAAGTGGTGAAGCGTTCACTTTTCACAATATAAAGACCCATAGTAATAAAATAGATACTTTTTCTCACTGGTTCATTTAGACTTCCTCCAGGAACAAGGAAGCATCATCTCTCAGGTTTTCTAAAGATTGCAAGCTCAAAGCATATTCACAAAATTTCAGGGAAATTTAGGCAGTGCTCTTCATTGAACAAAAAGTCATATTCTTCACTGGACAAAATGTCAGTGCATCAACAGGAAGCACTCTGAAGACATTTAAGAAAAAGGAAACAGGAGATTCCTGAGCACTAACAACACCATAAGATGCAATTTATACTCTGAAAAGTATGAAGAAATCTCGGAACCTGATGAAATACCGAGCATTTTAAGGATTTGGGAATTGCCAGACTTTTGCATAAATATGCAGAAGCGTTTCCCCATAAGCATGTTCTTAACTCAGTAAAGGTGACATCGTAGTGAAATTAAATAATATATTAAGAATCAACAGCTTTCCTGTACCAAAAATGTCCTTCCACGGAGCTTAGAACATCATGTCCTGAAACCACTGGGCTGCATTTTGAATCCAGATGCACTTTATTGCCATGTGGCAACATATATCTTGGAGACATGCAGATGTGTTACTTATATGTAGTTCTCTTTAGTAGTAACTTTGATGCAGACAAAGAGTAATATTGATTTTGTTTCAACTGCATTTTTTACTTCAGGGGATAAAGGACTCTGGAAAAGGAGCATTAGAACCCCTCTGGAAAAACTTAAGCAAGTAGTATCTGAAAAAGGACATAAAAGTAAAATCCAAATAAAAAGGCACACTTGCACTACACAAGTTAGAGAAACTGATAGCCAAACACAGTGTGTTTTTACACTAAATAAATATCCATTCAGCAGACCAAGAGCTTTGTCAGATTACTGCAGCTAGTAAAATATTTAATGTTAGCATGTACCTAAGAGTGGATATTATTTACAGTAAACAAACCAGGCATGAAAAAGAGAAAGAACTCTTAGCTCAACACAAAACACATAATTGTTGCAGATTCAGTGCACCTTTTAGAAACTCGATTCTTTACTCCAGGACAGTTCAGGAGCTTTGCATTCAGCTGATAATGACAAACAGTATTTATTTTGAATAATGTAGACATATAGTGCTTTCACATGCAAGCACAGCCCCTTAACAGATGAGCAAGCTTTTTGTAACCAAACTAGTTAGGGGAAGCAGGACAACACCCAGTACTGAGAGCCACACAGAGCCTTTTCCACCAGCTCTTATCGCTGCAGCTTGAAAATGTCAAATATTAAACCTACATATACACAAATCAGTCCATATTTATTTTTTGCTACTACTGTCCCTTGGTTTAGGCAGTTCTTCCTTCTGGCTTCTATCCCCAAAAAAGTTCATGGAGAGAATGTCATATTGCCCCCGATTTATCACTCCATGCATATGTGACACCATTTATACTTCTCCATCCCTCAGGAGTATAGACTCATATCTGCTTATTTGGGTTTGGGGTTTTTTTTGTTGGGATTTTTTATGGTTGTATTGTGTTATCAGATCAGCCAACCTGCAAAAGCCCACTGTAAGAAGTAAGCAGCACTTCGAAAAGGCTGGAGAACAGGTAAATGAAATACCTTACGGCTTCTTTACTAAGTAATTCCACCTTCCTCTCCCTCTCTAGTTCCTGCCCATGATGCTCATGTTGATTCCCCCATTTTTGTGTCTCTCCTGCAGCACATGGTCTATTTGCACAACCAACCCAGGGCTCCCTCTCTCATTGCTTTTCTCCCCGGTTTATACCATGTAAGGCAATAAATTACAATTTTTCCCTCTGCACAGATGGCTGGGCCATCCACTTCACCACCATAATCAAAGGTCATTAGCTCCTTTTGATACATACACCCTTGAACCCGAATGAAGCCAGATCTCTCAAAACTTCATACCACCTTGATGATCCAAGCATCTGAACTCAGTAGTTCATCTGGAGGTGAAAATGTGTTTACGAGAAAGCAGTAGGCTGTAATGTTTTTAGCATTACAACAAAGTCAGTTTGTGATGTGGCCAACATGCTGGAGATCTAGCAAAAAAATAAAAAAAGAAATCATTCTGGTGCTGCTGCTGAGAGACCATGACACAATTTCTGGCATCCACTTCACTGTCTGGAATCCAAACTACAGTAGCAATAACACTTTACCAGACTCTCTTACAGGACATATTTAGGAAATGAATAATATTTGTTGAATGCTGCTGCAGATGTACTTGTAAGCCGAAGAGTACAATGTGCGGCGCTCAGAAGAGCTTATTCCAGCACCCATTACATTCCTTTTTGCAAGGAAAAAAAAAATGAAAAGCAGTAGGATGCAGAGGAAAGAAATAAAGTTGCACGGAGCATTCACTTGAGAGAAGGTTAATATTAATGCTGTGGTGTCCATGGATTTGACTGAGCAAACTGGCTTTCAGCACGAAGGTGAGACTGCGAGATGCTTTTGAACCTACAGACCACATGGCTCACTCTGTGCCTGCTGCCCTTCAAATAATCTCAGTCGTCAACTGCTATTTCACTGTTGAAATAACTTTCTTGGCAGTGGTTTCACGCAAGAAAATTAAGTCGGCATATTGTTGATATACTGAGTTTTGAGTTAACCAGCTTAGTAACCATTCGTCTTTTCTAACACACTGAATTTTCATTTCCCAACAGGCCCTGTCAAAATATATTTTACCATGTGATGTATTTATTAATTCTGCCTGCACTGCATAGTTAAAAACACCAAATCATGCTTTTCTTCCTCACTCAGCAGAGAAACTGAGGGTCTAAGACAGCAAGGAGACCTCTCAAGTTGGAGAAGAGAGTGGGATTTCATTCAGTTCTGCTTTTATCCAATCTGGTCAGAGACGCTTGGCATACCATCATCTTTTCCTCCGATCTTCTATACAACCCATCAAAGCCTAATACTTCACCAGTCTATCAATTATTATCTACTACTGACAAAAGAAAAAATAAGCTAATTAATTTCAAATGAACTTTTGCACATGTACTTATGAAAAGTTAACTAGTAGAAGTGTTCTAAAATTTACCTCTGACATTTCAGCCACCGCTCCTACAATTCAATCGGAGGAGGCATAACCAAGAGTATATTTAAGTAACTAATATTTCTTTGTCTTTCTGGCATTAGACACATTTATGTCAGAGGCTGAACAAAGATCTTTATCTCAAAGAAAAAGATAGATCTATTCATTTATCATGTTGACTTTTATGGCACACCATTACGCCTCACAGTCCTTCCTATCTATTAGGGCCTTTTATCTTTGACATATATAAAAGAAAAAAGACACAAACTTTGAGTCTTTTGTTCAAACCATTTGTTCAAAAAAATATAATTTCATGCTATTCCCTATTTGTTACAAACATATAAAATAATTCCACTTAAGGTCAGTTTAATGATCCATAGACCACGAAAAATCCTTCTTTCCCTTTTGGCAACATTAAGAAACACGGCTCTGTAAAGTCAGCATTTGCAATGATAGGTTTAAACCACATACCCCTTTTTGAGCCACCTCACAATTACAGAGCCTAAAGAAAATTTTAGAATAGTTTGTAGTTTAAAAAGCCGTTATAAACCATGTGTTTTGAATTAACTGGTGAGTGTGTCAGCAGTGTCGTTTACCGTACCTTATAATAAGCTCTCCTTTGATTTTTAGGTTTTCATGAAAGAAGACGACATTTTCCTACCACAACAAACACAGAAATACTTATTGGAGTTCTCTTTTAGCTAAGAGTTAAGTATAGAAGCAATTTGAAATCAAAACGCCGCCCACACCTCACTCAGGAAGAAGCCTCCTCTTTTTTTATAGCACAGCTCTTTCAGCCGCGTTGCTCCAGATGGCCAGATCTGTCACCAAGTCCCAAACCCAAAAATTCCGACAAAGGGAAACAGCAAACAGGGCTCCAAGGGGGATTTCCAAAGAGCTCTGGCGATTTTCAGCAGTACGATGGCATCTTTGTGCTCGAACAAAATAGGGGGGTCGGGAAGAGACAGGAGCAAGTTTCCCGCTCGCCCCAAAACGAGCATCACCTGCTAGCTCTTCATTTGAACACTCGTGACCACACCCACGATTAAACCAGCATAAAAACCTCACTCTTCTTGTCCTAAATTCATCTCACGGGAGCAGCTTTTCTATCTTCCTTTTCATTTAAGTCAAAAATCACGAGGATCAGTCTTTGTCAGCTCTTGGTACTTCTTTCCACTATCATTTTCCATTCTTGCTCTCATTTCCCTTAGCATTCTCCACTAACAGTAATTAGTTAACACTATCTTAAACTCCTTCCAATTGCTTTTGTCAGGCACTAATAGAGTCAATTCCCTGCATCACATCTTCACCAGCTGCGGCTTTGATTCTGAGAGTTTCAGTTCCCATTTTAAAACACCTATTGCTTATTCTTGGCTTGCAACTGCCAACTCATTTACTGCTTTCAAAGGAAATCAAGAAAAATCTCTCCTTGACCGTTCCAATTCCTCAGGAAGCAGAGCCCTGGTACCACTTCATTTCTGCTCGATTGTGTCTAAATACACTGGGCGGGATACTAGAATTCAGTGCTTATCAAAGACCATGCTGGACTCAAAAGAACAGCAGTAAAATGTAAACTGTACATACATTTTTAACGCAAATTTTACACAAAATGTAACATATATTCATTCTTTTGAGTTTAATTAAGAGCATCATTGAAGTTCCTTCTGTTTCTTTCTGAATGCATAGAAGTGCTCTGTAACAGGGCAAGAGCTAACAAATTATTTCCTCCTCTCACAGCATGCAGAGGGAAAATGTCAGAACCCTAATCCAGGAACAGTGGAAGCACATTTTATAAAGTGCTTTGAGGTTTTACATTGTAAATCATCACTATTTGCTATATATGCTCTCCCCCGCCTCTACCCCCCATTGAAGCTCAGTGGAAAATTCACCATTCAGGAAAAACAACCGTAAGAGATTATTTATAGCATTAGCTCTTAGTGCAGAATCATTTCATTTAATTGCCCTAAGGATAAGAAGTGTACTCCCATTTTCCACAATTACAAACTGTCTCGTGTTCGGCATTTTGACACGTCGGAAAACAAAAGGTTGATTACCCTGCCATTAAATAAAGTAACAGCCATGCTGGTGGAGCATCGGCTGGGGTAGACCTTCACCGGCGAGCAGCTGCTCTTTGAGAAGTGCCAATCAGGAAAAAAAAAAATAAAATAAAACCAGTTTAAACACCAGGATAAAGAGGTGTGCTAAGACAGATGGAAAGCCTTTTCTCCTATTCATATTCTCCAATTTTATCTCCCTGGTGAGCACAGAAATCTGTTTTGTCAACAGTACTATGTGGTTAACATACACAGCAGAAAGGTTCCTCCTGCTTCCCCACTTTGTTATTCACATTAGCAACTGTGCCATTATTAGATGCACAATAAAGATGCCTAATAAAGCCCAAAGCTATGTAAAGTAGCCCATTTGATTTGTGAGAAGCAGCCGTAATTTATGGAAGGAGAGAAGAGAGAGGAAGGGGAAGAGGACAGACAAAGCCACTCTTGATTTTCAAGAGTGCAACACTTTAAAACACAAGCTAATAGTGAGCCAGAGAGATTTATTTTCTGTTCTAGTAGACTGAGAATATAATACACCCTCTAATACTCATATACACACTACAGGTTTAGCAGAAGAGTTGGTTCAGGCCAATATTTTGAGGTCTGGATCACAAAAGATGAAAATATTCATTGTGCTAATCTTGTCTTTCTGAGGA
This sequence comes from Patagioenas fasciata, assembly GCF_037038585.1. Taxonomy (NCBI): domain Eukaryota; kingdom Metazoa; phylum Chordata; class Aves; order Columbiformes; family Columbidae; genus Patagioenas; species Patagioenas fasciata. Next base: position 28,283,769 of record NC_092526.1, on the reverse strand, counting down.
TGAAGCAGGTTTCGGATGTGTCCGATGGACTTTGCCTCAAAACTGGTCTGTCCCCAATGCTCTTACTTACATGTTTCCCCTCCAAGCAAGCGGGAGCCTTTATCAGTTTTGACCATTTCCTTTTTGCTGATTGACAGTTTAAGAAAATGCATTTTTTTTTTCTAAACCAACAGGTTTTTTTCCTCAGCACTGTACACAAAACTCAAAAACCCAGCCTATTATATTTCCTGCCACACAACCATCACCTCCTCACCCATACTGATACTTAGCCCATGGGCCTGGCTTGAACAAATAACTCCCATTTCCAAGGCGCAGTATGACCCAGATGGGTTTGTAAACCCAAATAATCCCTCACCCCACACACCGGGCTGTGTTACCCTGGGTGGACACAGCCAGGCCCCTGACAGACCTACAGCAAATCCGTCTGCTGCAATGTGCACTGCAAAGGGTTTAAGTCTCTTGGGAGAAAAGGCATTTCTGTTTACAAAAATAATAATTTTACTGGGCTGCGATATCCTTTGAAGGGAAGTACAGGAAGTGTTTCCTATTTTTTTTATCAAAAATCCATATTTAATTAGATGTAGTTTATTTCCTAAGATAAATCAGTACTTGCATGCTTGATTTAATGATTGCCTAAAACAGCCAACCCTTTACACTTGGTGGTTTTATTGCAAAAGTATCCGCTGAACCCTTTTAGAAGCCATATTTTGTGTCACAAGCTCTGTATTTTTGCTAGAATTGCACCAAACCTGCAAGGGGAGCAGCTTCATGGCACACCAGAAATGCCAGTGGCGAGAGACTGGTTTCTCCATGGACCTTCTGGAGCTCTGCAGCTTTCTGAGGTTGGGCTTGTAAAAAATTAGGATTTATTCCATTAACAAATGCAGTCTCTCGTTCAAATGGAGTAGCGAGGGGCTGGAGAGCTGAATGGGACCATAAGGAAAGAGAAGTGCAAACTGGTTTTCCTTGCTTGGCTTCTGTGGTTTCAACTAGAGAACACAAAATTTTTTTAAAAATCCCAGTTTACTATTTCATCTCCACACTAACAGATTTGAATCACACCTCTGAGCTCTTGCGTATAGGTAGAAATGAAGGGTTTCTGCGACAGGGACCTAAAGGGGAAGTAAAGGAAAGCATTCCCTTTCTGCCCTGAAATAGCGAGACTCTCAATATTTTACAGAAAATTGAATTAGTTTCTCTACCTAATACATCATGTGTCTGAAAATTATGGAAGTTTAGTGCTCAAACACACATGTTCAAATTCATGTCAGCTTCAACCAAATTTTACATAAAATAAATCTTTTTCTGCGGAACAAGACATGCTTTGAGCGCATGCTTTGAGCTGCTGCGCTGTGTGAATGGCACACGAAAAGTGAACTCCCTCGATAAAACCATAATTCATCCTGACTTCGGTGGCGAAGCATAATCCATCAACATAGAACACTGAGAAACAATTGTTCCTCATTTTCAAAACACTGATCACGGCTAAACACAAGTCCTCACAATTCTCCAGAAAAATTATTCAGGAAAAAACAGGCCCATAGTACAGATTAAGTGAAATACTTAAAAGACCAAACCCTATAATTGTATAAAGGGAACAGTTATAATGATGGATTGGCTCTTTCTGTACAGATGGAAATATACTATTAATCATTTTTTTCCTTTTGTTTTGGGTTTTTTGTGGTTTGTTTGTTGGTTTGGTTGGGGGGGGGGGGTTGTTTGTTTTTTTGTTGTTGTTTTTGTTTTTTGTTTTGTTTTGTTTTTAATAGGATGTATCTTTGGGCCTAGCAGTTTGAACATAAGGAAGTCAAGCATTGGCTCCCACACATCCTCATGCTGAGACTTCTCTTGCTGCAAATAATTTTATCACAGATGTATCAATACTCTCAGATGAGCTTGCTCTACCCCACTAACTGGAAATAAAAAATTTATTCCTTTATTCTGAAGAATTTCAACATGTCATAGTACTCAGGGGAAGAAAAACAGTGATGTGAGGTGCACAGTTTCACATATTCACTTCATAGAACAGGACAAGCTTTCAAAGGACTCATCTCACAGGACAATACTATACATAATAGCATACAAAACTACAATAATAGCATACTATAGCACAACTACACTCCAGGATGTTGAACATACCCAAGAACTAGAGCATCTTACACTAAAAGGTGCATCTTGGAGTGACTGCACAGCTCTGCATGGTCAGACGGTGAAGAAATATCAGATGTGCAATGAAAGTCAACAGTTTGCCATCAGAAAAACTGCTGAGCACTCCACCAAATTCACATCACCATACTGGAGAATTCGGAGTGTTATCACATCCTCACAGCTATTGATAACCTAAAGTAAGTTGCTAATCATCAGATTTGAAGTCTAGGCTTTGTAACAGAAAGGCCAGCATGCAGCTGGCCACAAGTTTATCAGAGACAACAGTGACAAAACTGCAAATAAACATCATTCACTTATCTGGAAAACATATGATGGGCAAAGTCAACACTATATAATTACATAGCGGTCTTGCTACTTTACTGGTAGAGTTCCTGAATTTTTTAATTTTGCGAGTAACTCTTAAGTCCTCTCAACAAACCCAGCAGCTTGTAATGAAGTTAAGAAGCCTTATGCAACCTATTTTTTGCCTCCCAGTTCTCTTTTCCAAATAAAGTACCTCATGAACCTCTGGACAAAGGAGGCACAACAGCTTATCTCAGCTTCTAAGAGCTTGTTAGCTCAGGTACAGCATCTATTCAATCTATAAAATGGCTTTTCCTGAAGTTTGTGCTTGAGATTTGTGGATATATACCCAAAATCTTCTCTCCGTGAACAGTCAAAGAAATTAAAAGCCTTCTTCAGGTTGCTCAAACACGAGGCTTCAGTTCAACCCACGTGGATTATTTCCAGGGACAATATACTTGACCTGTGTCCTTGGTTGCTCTGCTGATGCTCCAGAAGGATGTCAACACTGATATCTTTTTTTGTCTGTAAGTAGATCCTCAGTAAGAATTGTCCTGGAGTCATTATGATCGATTTGCAGTTTGAACTCCACAAGGTTTAGAAACTAAAAATCCTTTCTGTAGCATATAAAAGGAAACTGTGCATACAAGAAAAATGCAGATTTGAACTAATTTACTGAAATAACCACAATTAAACTTTGTACTTCAGACCCTTGTTTGTAAACCCCAGTCCCAGCTCTCTTATCTATTCAAAACGTAACTCAAAGATTATGCAGTGTGTTAGACAGTAAATATTAAGACTGTGCACTTCCTGATTCATAACATGAAAAAGTTTATCTTTAATAATCCAAATTACATTCACCATGATCTACACAGAGCTGAAGAAATCAGAGCATAAAGTTGCCAATAAAAAGAGACTGAATGGAAAACATTCTGCCTCTTGAGGCGGTACAGGAACAAGAATTTACTGAAGTTTCTTTAAGGCTTTAAACGTGACCCTTGTTTACGCTGTATCTAAAATCCTGACAGAGGCTTCTAGCACAGCAGATGGGCATTTCCTGGCGTGTTATAAATTGCTAAGAAAAGAAAAAAATAGACAACCATTAAACACAAAGAGACACTTCCAATGAAAGGATGACAGCTGTTCTTAATTGCAATTTGAAATCTCAGTTCTTAAGAGAGTAAACGTGCTGCCCATTCAGGAAAGGCCTAATAAAAATTCTGGCCTGTGTACCCACAATGTGTTCAATGGGATTGCTGTCATTTCTGACAGGGTCTTTACCTGCCCTCACTTCTCAGTCTGCATTTAGGAAGGAAAACAGAGGTGCCTTCTTTTTATGTACCTTCTAGTGTGCGAAAAGTCCCAAAATTCTGATGAAAATAAAAATGAAGCTATTGGATCCTCCATTTAAAAAACTCAAGTTATATTTAAAGCCACATCAAGTGTTTAAAAACGTTTTTATTTCCAAGTCCCCTGAGAACATCAGTAAATTTTCTGATCAGAAGAACCTCATTTTCTTAAGCAGCACAAAAGAGGCTAGTCTTATTTCTAGCCCAGATGTACAAATGAAGAGCTGGAAGAACTATTTAAAATGTTGAGAAGAGAGAAAAAACAGTTATGTATCAACAAATTTGGAGAACTGCATTACAAAACCGAATAGTTACTAAAGGTCCTTTATTTAATGAAGTGCTTACTTCATTCACAAAATTCAGTCAGACATAGTGAATGGATTCCCAAGCCTTTTGTGTGAATTACAGGGTTCCTACTTCATGTGACAATGTGAATTAATAAAAAAAAAGCCTCCACATTTTATGTCCTAAAAATATCAATGGCATAATATGAACACTAGCCAGAATGTTCCAGTTCCAGGAAAATGAGAGAAATTGGATCTGGCAAAAAAGTTCCCATTAGTTTAGACTACTGGAGCATTAACACACATCTCCAACTATCCAATATATATTAAGGTTTTGGTTCCCTTTTTTATTATTTTTGCTCTAACAATCTAGCCAAACCCTGAATGTTTTTAGGCTTACAAATAAACACAGACTCTAACAAATATGCTCACATGCAAAAGAAAAAAAAGAGAGATCATCACAGATAACATTTGACTCTCAACCCTCAATACGACTGAAGTCAAATGTGCAAGTACGCTGTGCACAGAGGTTCCAGTAAATATTCAAAAGCAGTCCTGAAAACAAAGTCATTTTGTTGAGGCTCTAAGCCAGTAGTTAATTCATGAAGGACGCCCCAAGATTATTTTGCTCCGTGCACCATGACAACAATTCTAGAGTTACAGCAGCATCTGGAATAGATCTCGAGTTAAGTGTCCCTTGCAAACTCACTGTGTTTTAAAGGTCCCAAAGTCTTCCAAGTTTCTTCAAAAAGTCCACTTGACATGTGAATTTCAGGGTTTGGTTTTTGTTTTTGTTTGTTTGTTTGTTTGTTTGTTTTTATTTTGGGCAGGGGGGAGGCTGTTGTTTTTTTGGTTGGTTGGTTTTGTTTGGTTTGGGCTTTGTTGTGTTTTTTGGTTTGGTTAGTTGAGGGTGGGCTCTTTGGGTTTGGGGTTTTTTTTACTTTGGTTTTGTTTTTTTTAATTTGTGTGCGGGTTTTTTTTGTTGTTTGTGGAAGTTTTTTAGTTGGTTGGTTGGTTGTTTTGTTCTTTAAATTGGCTAGGACCACCAAAGCCAGGTGGGTCCTGCCCAGAGAAGGGACCTCCAGCAGCAGGACTTCAGGAGCCGTGACTGACAGTGCTGCCAAATGAGATGGCCGTGGAGACCAAAATAATCTGTGAGCCAGTGGACTTGGTGCTTTTGAATAATTTTTGCCACCTCAATATACACTGCTGTAGCTTTTGAGAGACAGAGGGATGCTGGAGGGCAAGACCAGAGGCAGAGTCCACTCCACTTCCTGGAGTATTTTGGGAGATGCATTTCCCTTGATGCTTTTTATATCCCCTGTAGTCTATATATGCTCCTCCCTAGCCTAGGAAGTGTTTAAATGCCAAAACAGCACAAAAATCCACCTGGTTCCACACCACTAGAGCATTTGGGTGAACCTGTGCTGCGGCTCCGCAGCTGCACAGCATCTGACATTTTCCTGTCGAAAATCCCATTTCCCAAACACTTGCAGGAGAATGACAGCACCAGTGCCAAACATAAAGAATTTAAAGGACCTTTCCATTTCTTAATTTAGGCAGTGCTACTTAGAGGACTGACAGAAAGGCTCGTTCCAGTGGACTTTGGAATCCAGTCTAAACGTCACTCCAGACCACTTTCAAAACTAAAATAAAGCACACAACTCATCTATACGCTGCTTTTCCAGGCTGTTTATATTTCTTGGGTGTTGGGTGCATTTTTTGAGCCTCCTTACAATGGCATGTCCTGCTATAAATCAGTTCCTGCATTATTATGCCTTGGTACAAAATTTCACGCAATCTAATACCGGCAGCAAACAAGCAACTACTGTTCTTGTCAATAAGACTATATTCACCTCTGAAGCACTGGGGTGAGGTGGCTGCATTATGTGTAATCCAAACCAACTCAAATAGCTCTGCTCATATTTCAGGAAAATCTTAAATTTATTGTTGTATGCGAGAGAAAACCTTGCTTTATACCCTAAGCCTTCAAAGCTCACAAAACACCCTTCAGAGAGTCCGACAGGCATTTCCATGCAGCCACATCAGAACTGCCTTCCTCAAAACTCTCTTTTCTCAGAAGGACTTCTGAGGTCTCCTACCAAGTGTAAAATTTGGGGAACCATGCACGACATCGGTGGTGCCAGCAGCCTGCAAGAGAAGAGGCTCTTCTCAGGCACCAGAGTCCTTCTGACTCTTGAAGCAAGTGATGTTTCATCCCTTTTTCATCAATAAACTTGACGGATTTACATTCATGGATGCATCACATCCAGCACTGCCTCACCTTAGGGGTTAAAAGAGTAATAAGCCTGACCCCTTCCAAAATAAGACTTCAATATTCTCTATAGTTTTTTTTTTCTCCCTCTTCTTCATTCATCTCATTCCTAGCATGGATTTAGCAATTACATACTGACAGTCCTCCCTAATTGCTATTTATGATTTCTGTCAGCCATGGATGTTCCCTCCCTGCCCGGCAGTTAATTTTGCCAACTAACCTCTGAAGAGTTCATCTTCCCTCGACTGTAAATCTCTTCTGAAAGAGGCACTTCACTGAGCCACAAGAGTAAGTCCAAAGACAGAGTCTCTGAAGAAGTCAGGAATTATTAGGAGTAGAACAAAAGGTCTGTAAAAAGGGGATAACTGGCAAGGTGAACAAAACCGTAGCGTGGAATTAAAAAAAACCCAAAACAAACAACAAAAAACATACCACACAACCCCCAAAACTAAAGCAAATGAGAATTAGGAAAGGACAAATTGAAAAGGAAATGTTAAAATAAACATATTGGGGCAATGAAGGACACTGAACTACAGCACAGGATCTCACCCCACCACCCCCTTCTTAGACAAATAAAGCAAGCTACTGTGTGCCTTAAAACTCTGCTACTGATACGGAAAAGCTTAGTTTTACATCTAGGCAAAACCCATCATTCACAGTTGGGGCTTTATCACACCATTCAGACAAAACAGAGAAAAAGAGTTACTGTAACCTTCGTGTTACTGAAGACAGGCCATCCTGGGATACGAGCAGAAAAAGCCAGAAATAAAAATATAATTTCTATATTCACTGCTGACATTGGCTAAAACTTGAAAAGGAAACTGCAAATTGTATTTATTGTCAGAGTAATTGCAGATATCTGCAGGATAAATATTTGGTCCAATTATTATGAATATGATCATTGAAATAGGGAACATTGCTCATTCTTGGATTTTAACAAGCATCAGGTTGATATATTTGTGCTTGTGTCCTATATAAAGGGAAGCTGGTTTTCAGGAGTTGCATGCACAAGTTTGTCTTCAGATTTGAAAGATTTTAAAGGCAAAACTACTGTCTCTTCAGAAATATTTGACTTAAAATAATAAAAAGTAAATAAAATGTACAGCAAAATTGCCTATGTGAAATGCAACAGATGTCTGAAAACAGCCTTCTCCAGATATTTTCCTGCTGTCCCAGTTACCTCAAATACTTCAGTACACAGCTAAAAGAAATGCATGGTGACTCTGAACTCTTATTTACTTGTCATTAGCAATACTGCTGCCATTTTCTGTTTTGTCCCTCAAAATAATCCATGATTCTTGTAAAGCGAGCAGGTGTTTCGGAACGCGAAAGGGAGCAAAATGCCACATTCCACCCCACCTCCCAGGGACGGAGAGCTGCCAGGAGCTGGTATTAAAATAGGAAGTGTAAGAAAGCACCTACTCTGCAATCCCTTACAGCTAACCTGCTATTGGTAGGAAAGCAATACGGCATGGTGGTTACAAATAAATGGTACAAAAAGCTATTTATTTCCTATCACCTTTGGTTTAAAGATGCCAGCGGCTGCCTTTGTCACTGGTAGAAGTCAAGGTAATTTAGCAGGATAGACAGCTTGGTCCTCTCTCATGTCTAGCTGAGCCACAAGGTAAGCAAAACAGTAATCACGTCAACTGAAAGAGTAATTACATCAACTGAATGAGCAGAACAGAAGCATAAGGACTGCACAAATCAAGCACTGAACGCTGAAATGTCATAGTCTGCCCTGCCAGGTCAGAGACAAGTTCGATCTTGCCTTGCAGATAAAGACAAAACTGATTAACAAAACACTGGGGAAAAAAAAAAAAATAAATAAAAAGCTTGATAAATTTCCTATTACAGCTATGCAAGAAGCCACAGACTATGAAAAACAAGCATTGCAGGAGATCTAGAGTAGTAACACTTTATTGCATGGTGCCACAACAACAGTGATGTATTAAGACAGGAACAAACCATTCAAATAAAATCTCTTTGATCAAATTTCATCAGGTATAACGCTATCCAAAAATCATCTGACCAGAAGCTCTCTGTCAGAAATTCAGTTTGGCTGCCCATTCAAAATGTGTCCATGGCTTTACTCCAGTTTCCAAAGATCATATAAGAAAAAAAAAGAAAAAAAAAGTGCCCCTGCCCAAACCCTACAATTAAGTATTAACTAGCGTCACCGCAAGCATCAGTCACCCTGGCAAACGCTCCCAAGGACACGCAGGTGACTGGGCGTTCACTCCCCTCCTCTGTCCGACCAGGGCTAAGAAAACACGTGAAGAGATTTTTCACTCCCATATCTTCCCTTCAATGGCCCTATATGGAAAAAATTATCTAGGTATGGATTTCCTGCATGTCATTATATAATTCTCTCTCTTTTTCCTTCTTTTTTCATGTGCTCACCAAGGCTGCTCTTTTACTGGTACAGTTGGCATTCTCAAGCACATCCTCCCCACACCAAAATCAATCCCACTAAAGCACTTGCACGTACCTCAAGCACAAACAGAAGGTTGTACAAAACTACTGGAAAATAACCGAAATGTGATTTAGATTCCTCATTTCCCAGGAGCTCCCACACACAGCCAGAGCCCTGGGAACACCCCACAGTAGTTGCTTGAGAGCCCCTATTGGGGTCCGGTGTAGCTTTTATCCCCCCTTTTCTTTCACCTTCCTAAGGTCCACCTTGGATTGTGTTTTTTTCCAACCCATCAGTATTTTGGCCCAGCCTTTCACAAACCTTTCCAAGTTGGGAGTGAGTGGGTAACCCATCCATCACCTCCCAAGAGATCCACTTTAAAATACCCTTCTTCCAGAGGGTATAATGTTCCTCACTTGGGGCCTGGGGATTCCCAAATTTCAGGTGCCCCCTACTGTTGTTATTCCATAGGAGTTTTGTTTTAAAAGGGGGGTGCCACTCGGTTCATCTGATAGCTTTAGAGTCACCTTCAACAGAGGGCACTGGACGATACTTTCGGCCATAATTAACTAACTCCTGGGACACCTCTCCCAAAGTCCAAACGTACTTTTCAGGGGATCTGTGATTGGGGTCACTATTCCCTCTAAAGCAGCAACAGCCCTTTTGCTCTGGGACATCACCTGTATTGTTCCTTGCAGCTGAATGCCAAAAGCTTTTAGGGAGTTCAGGAGGCTCCACATGAGGGGTGTCATTCGTTCTGGGTCAAGTGGCATCATCACTGGGCATTCTTGTTTAAACTTAAGCTCCTGGTCGCACATCATTTGCAGACAAGCTGCCTCCTGTACGTCCTCCACTAATTGGTTGACCATCCCCACAATGGCAAGGGGATCCCCCCCTTTTCAAAGGGTTGAGGCCTCCAGCCCCATAGGCCACTCTTTGTGTTAGGGACCAGGGCACGCGATGGTCAGCGGTGGTCAGGAACCCTCCTGGTCCCCAGGAGCCCTCGGCTTCCTGTTCACTTGATAATATCTGATCCCCCCAAACAACGACACCCTCCAAATGCATTCCATCTCAGACTCTTTTGGTGAATGACTAAAATCCTTTTTTAGTTTGACTAATTCAGTTGCAGAGTATGGAACCTCCTTGGTGATAATTTGAGAAGATTCGTATTCACCATGCTCATGTTGGTACTCAGTTTTGACCAGTGAACGGACAGAGGGAGGAGGCATTTCCATCCTCCATCTTGCCTCATCCACCTCTTTGGAGGGATATATAGGCTCCCTACCAGCAGGCAAAGAGCCCCTGCAGCTTGTGCCTATAAATTGGTCTTTAAGAGCTGATTGTAAATGGCTTGCTTGGGTTTTTTCTGTTCTAATTGTCTTTTCAAGTCCCCTGCTTGCCCCTGCAAAGACTGGATGAGGGCTTGCAAAGATTGTATGGTATGGGCTCTGGTGCTGTGTTGCTGGTCTCTGGCTTCGACTCGTGCCCCAGACGACACATATAATGGCTTTTCCTCTCCCCGACCGAAGCCCAGCATTTTTGTGCAGGACACTGCTTCAGTTGGTGACACTCTGCAGGTTATGCCAATTATTTTGTGCCCAATTTATGCCCAATGCTGATGGTTGTGCTTTTTATTTGTTTAAATAATCAAAGAGCGCATCCCTGCCTACAGGGAGGGTGCTGCCTTCACACATGCTTAATTTTGAAAAATCTCTCTTCACAGAGGCTTTAAGCATTATGTTTTAGAAGAGTAAATTTGGCAGAGACTAAACCCCCTTTTTTGCATTTTCCTAGCTAGCACTAGCAACAAAATTAGACTGATTATTCGCACAAAGGAGATGCTGAAATAAGAAACACACTGTATATAATTGTATTTCTAGACACACAATGTAGGTCATATGCATTAGTGTGCTTATAAACAGTCAAGTTTTGCTTTACTCAGGATTACGCAATAGGAACCAACCCCCTTTTCCCAAAGCACACTCAAATGGTACAGTGGGCTTACCCACAATCAATTCCTCCCCAGAGGCCGTGACTCAATGGAGATTTACACATCAAAGAAAAATAAGTATGAACATCTCCACAAATCAACGTGGTGGTTTTTTTTACCCCCGTGTCAGAAGCAATACCACTAATTGCAATTTGCCTCACAACATCTCTTCATTAAAGTTCCTGCGCAGCTAAAAAAATAAAATTTAAAAAACCCCAAACCTTGATTGCAAGGTGTATCTCTCTGCCCAGATACATCTGAACCCTGTGTTTAACAGCAGCCTCCCAACATAGGTCAAGCCTAGAATCAGCCGCAAGCTCCAAGGCCGGATGACGCCAGCTCTGACCCAAACCCAGTTCTTGGCTTGTATTTTAGACACCTACAATATTTCAAAAGCATTTTTTTAAAGATGGTGAGAAGTTCATCAATTTTAGCAGAGACAAAAGTGACTCTCTTGATTCTGCAGTTCTCAAAGGCATCTACAGACAGGTGGGAAGGGAAGCAAGGTCACCACAAATAAGATCATTTTGTATTTCTACAGTTTGAAAACACCGTATCCGTAAAAGAAACTATAACAGAGATTATTTCATAGTCCTGTATTTTTAAAGATATTTTGTCTACTTAGCAGCTGTCAGACAACAAAATTTTCATGCAGAAACAATACCAAATAAAGAAAATTCATGGAGAGATCATATCTATCCAAGACAAATTAGTCTTACACTTTTCAAGACTTGGCACTCTATCCAAACTTGCCAGGAACATCTATTACCATCACGCAATCGAGATCTCCTGACATAAATTAAAATTCAACATTTTCTCAAACTACTGCTCTTAAAGTGAATTTCTAGTGTTTGGACTCCAAAAGTTCTCACTCTGAGATGCACCCTGACTACACAATGATTGTCTTTAGTGATCAGTGATGTTTATGAAACATTTTTCTGCCAAGTTAAGACTCTTGTAATACATACCAGACTGATTGTTGAGCATTTCAGTCCTGGAAAACCACCTTGTACTTGATTCAACTTGATTCAACATGCAGCCAAGTACATAGGACTGACTTCCATAACACAAAACGAATTGTAACTCTCAGATTTTACTTTTAAAAATCCCCCATTGTATGACAACAGTAAGTTTTATGCAGCTGCACAAAGTTAGCAGAGCAGAGAGTCCTTTTAGCAACTTTGTTAATTTAGCAAGCAACTGTGCTTGCTAAACAAAACTGTGCAGAAGGAAAACCTGGACATAGCCAGAGTTCAGCCCCAAGAGAGCCAAGAACAACCAGAAGCTTATTCGATCTGATTAATCAGCTGTCTGCATTTCAGCCAATGCATCTGCAAAAATTACTGATGAAGAGTGAAGGCGAAAAAATGAATCACAACAAAATAACTTCCAGAACTGTTTCCAAATATTATTTTCTTTTAACCTAAAAGTTTAAATAAATAAATAAATACACCACTGAAATTTAGACTTGAAATTTACATCATATGCAAATAATACTTTGCAATATTATATGTCTGTGTATATGCTACATATTTTAGCTTTAAAATTTGCATTATGTATTTATGGCACTCTGACTGCCCTCTTAGAATGGGCTCATTGCCACCAGCACAGACGAGAGGAGACCAAGCTTTTTTTTCCTTGCAGATACCATTCAGACACATCCAATATATTTCTGCATTCATCGTGAGGGTTTTTTTCGTTTTTGGCATTGTGCAAAGAGAAATTAAGAGCTTCCTATGTAACACTACATGACTCAAACATTTTGAACAGCTAGAGGCTTTCACAAGGCAATCTGGACTCTGAAAGAAACACATTTCCGCTAAAACAGACTACTTACTTCACAATGCAGCAATAAAGGCTACTGCTAACAATTACAGGAAAATATTCTGAAATGCACATATCGGGATCTAAATACATGAAAGAGTGACTCATCTTGACTTCTCTTTAAAATAAGGATGAACTAATAAAAATTCATTTTGGGAAGTAGCAGTGTGATTTTTGTTTGCTTTAACCAGCACAGACTTTTTGATGACAGAGACAGCTGGCACCATCTGTTTTGGGACAGGATGAAAACTAAAACTTCTCCAGTGTACTTACATGTGAGGACTGAGTTCATAAAAGTTTCGGTTTCTGTATTCTTCCACTTTCTCTGGAGTATAAATGGGTAGAGGTCTGTAGGGGTTTAGTGATATCACCACACTGCCAATGTATGTCTGTCAAAGAAAAACAAAATAATCATTAGATTTTTCTTTTTAACGGACTTTTGCCTCTTATATATCATTCTCCCATTTAATACCTACACAAAAACAAACAAAAAGTCTAATTGTAGTGATGAATAGATAAGTACCCAGACTCTGAAACAGCTTTTAGCGCTCTCTCAACAATCACTGTTGGGTACCAAGTAACAATTTCTGCCTAACCAAAAGCCTCTTACGAACCTTTTTTTAAAAGAAAGCCCAATGGTACAACATTTCTGTAACTCATTCAGGTGGGGAAGGGAAAGAGACAAGGACACACATCACGAAGAATCGACTCCATCTGTGTGGCAAACGTCACATGTGCTTTGCTGCAGCCCTTGGGCACTTGCACAAAACCACGCAAAGGCAAAGCTGAAGCTGCAGGAGTTTCGTGCCGCCTCTACAGAGCCTTGGGCGCTGAAGATAATTTTACTTCCAGATTCTACACATACTCACCATTACCCCTGGAAAGCAGGAGTAATGTATTGTTTTACTCCATTAGCTCCCGTTCACTCCCGAGCTGAATAAAGACCGATACCATACACCATGATTAATTATCACATTGGCACACAACACAATTAATCCACCTTCGTTAAGCCCCACAGCTCTCTGTGCCTCCCTCCAGCTGCCAGGGCTGCATTCAAACACACCCCAGCAGCAAAAAATGCCAAAACCCCATTCCACCCTACCTGCAAGATACTCATCAAAGCCTAATTAATCCCCAAGTGTTTGGTATCTCTTTCCACAACCGTGAAATAAATAAATAACACCTGGTGAAACACCATTTTCCAATAAGCAGGCACTTCCTAGGAGGTGTAAAGGCAGTACACAAAAGCCGCAGGTTCCTATATTATTTGGATTACATTTGATAGTAACTACAGAGAAGGCGGGGGGGGGAGGAACCCAAAACCCACAATGGTTTTTAACATAAATCTATGGTTTTAAGCAGCTTCTTTGCAGAGATACCTTAGCACCTTGCAATCGCTATTTGGATTTCTCCACAGCTTTTATCACAGGGCAGCACTGTAATACACATTTTTAACTGGGAACAGAGGCACCAGGAGCCCAAGTTTCCCTCCAAGAAGAGCACTGAATTACCTCCAGAGCTGCTGCTACTAATTAAAAATATTAATTGCTGCAACCCTTCCCTATCTAACTTTCATGTCTAAAGCAATTTTCTGCTAAATGCTAACAAATTTGCTCTTAAAGAGCACCACTTCCCATTTTCCACAGCACACACACGCACAGTTAAGCCATGAATTCGCACAGCATCATCTGTCCCATTTAGAACTGAGTTGAACTAAACTGCAGTGATAAAACAAGTAGCATGAGACTTCCAGAGCCCCTCACAGTTCATCCTTGTAGCGTTTACCACCCATCCGATGAAATAGGAACAGCCACTGCTGACAATTCATCATACAGTAACTGCTGCGATGAAATGTGACACTTGACTAATTGGCCTCAAGACTCACCATTTCTAAACAACGCATACTCTCTCCTCTCCTTCAGAACTGGCCAGAAACCTTCTGCAAAACTTTTCCCCTACCCCCCATATATCCAAAATAATTAAGATTTTTGCTTCTTATAAACACACACCACAGTGTGTGCGCTTATAAATATTTTCTTCAAATAATAATAATTGAAAAATTGCTCTAGTTTTGTGGCCATCCTCCCCCAAAGGAGGAAAGCGTTTTCCATCTATGTCTAATCTCTTTGGCTGAACAAGAAGAAAATGCAAAAATTGCCTTTCTACAGTGTTTACTTTGCTCTCTCAGTGCATGCGGCTTTGGCAATTTGCAAGCCTACAGATTCTTGGCAAGAATAAAAGATACCCAAGAGTAGAAAGCTTTATAGTCTTCTACAAGTGCACAGATACCCCAGTTAGGACTCTTTCCTAATGAAGCATTAACATGTTAACTCGTTTCCTCCTACATCTTAAGAATTTGTGAATTCAGGCTGTTGTGAAATCAGTGCTGAAAAGCATCAGCAGAAGAGAGATGAGGGTCAGATCTTGAAGATTTTATGTTGAAACAGGAATTCTTTGGAACTCAAAGGCTTGCCCTTTTCAGCTATTCTGTTTATCGTAACAGCATACAATTGCTAAATTCCTTGAAGTATCCTGAAATGCAAGGCAAAGACAAGTGAAAGTGAAAACCTTAATCTTTAATTTTGAACACAAGCATTCAAATGAGATTTATTTAGAACCATCTCCCTGTAGCTAAGTATTGGTTAGATGATGTATTCTGGGAATTCAAGTCAGCTGTTTATTGTCAAACATGAACAAATACAGACTGTTTCCTAAAATATCAATATTTCAAAAGGTCAACTGCCTATATAAAAACAAAGACATACTCATGTCCACTTTAAACACTAAGCCAAGGCATGCCAAGAAATCACTGGTTTTGCTGCAAAGCTGCTTATAAGAACTAAGATATTTCCTCTTCTAAAAATGCCAGTATCTCAACACCGATGCCTAATAGCTACTTGCTACTGGTGGTCTGTGAGATTCCACATAACGGGGATAAACAAATCCAGAAAATAGCTTTCCCACATAACATCTGCCTTCCCACCAGAACTCTATTATAAACAAACAAAATAAATGGCTTAAATCCTTGAGCATGCAAGAAGCACAGAAACATTCCAGTGCTGAAAGCAGAACGCCAAAGAGTAGTGGGAGACTCTACTGTAGCACCCCAGGGACTACAGAGACCCTTCATTTTCCCTGTTTTAGAGAAAAGAAATGAAACCCCAGAGGAACAGCCTCATGAAGATGAACACATAGGAGGCAGTCAGGAGATCCGATTTCTTTCTTGGCTTTGACACGAATTTGTTCCACAAGTTTGGACAAGATCTGCTGTCTCCTTGAGTTTCACTAACTAGAGACTCTTGATAATGCTCCTTTCTCTGAATTTCCACTTTATTGCAATAGCTCACAAAGACAAATTCTGCCTCTGTGGCATGTTTGTCCAGAACCCAAACCAAAAGGACTCTCAACTCACCGTTTACTGGTGCATCTGTCACATACCATGACGACACTGCAATGGGCTAGCATTTCACCTGTATTCAAATTTCTATCACGTCAAACACCACATTCTGCATGCTCCACCAAAACAATGCAGACAACTCATTCTTGTCCAGTAAAGGGTTTAAGACTCTGAGCAGGAAGAAAATTCTAAATACCAACTCAATTGGAAAAGCTCCAAGTACTGGTAAGAGATGCAACATCCAAGAGACCTTGATGCCTCATTTTCTCCCCCTAGGGCTGAAAGCCAACATAACTGCTTGGGGCAAGACATTACTGCTACTGTGAGGGCTTCTGTGCCTTTCTAACCTTAAGACTGCCTTAAGAAGAGGCCCAAAATACCAAGACAACACAAGGCTCCCATTGCTCAGGAGAAGCCTAGAGGCGGCCAAGGGCTGAGGAAAAGCTATTGCTAAAAACTGGCAAACTGCCTGAAAGGCCTGGGGACCTTTTCAAGCTGAAAGGCTGCAAAAACCTTACAGAGAGCCCAGCGAAAGGTCCCCAGACACCTCTGCACCCAGGAGGCACAGGCACTATGGTGAAAGCATCCTCTGCAAAACAACCTTCTGTCGAGTCTAAAATTATTAAGGCTCTACAAAGATTTGCTGCAAGAGTACATCACTTTCAGCAGCTCTTTTGAAAACAAACTCACGGCTTCTTACCCATGGCAGCGTGTAACAGGCCAGAAAAATTGCTGCTGCACACACATCAGTCCAGCAGTAAAACACCCAACTGCAAGTGTGCTAAATGGCAGGGCTCAGTAAGGGTCCTCAATTGACTTATTCTTTAAATGTTGGAGCACAGAAATAGGAAACAAAGAAATTCTAGTAAAATACGATTGCTAGTGTGGATACTGTTTCTTCCATTTATTCAGACCAATGTTAATACTCCAGATGTGCATAAAGCACGTGTCTTTAGTACAGATTATACTTTAATGCACTGGGTTCCTATGACTTGGAAGAGTTTAAGATCACACCACTATCACAATTGATTGAAATGAGAGACACTGACGTAAGATCAAAGAGAAGCATGACTAGATTTTATTGGAACAAATCCAGAACCAAGGATCATCTGGCAGCACTTTTTTCTTCAGAGCCGGGGCGGGTGGGAGGTGCAGCTCTTTGGTTTTGTGGGGATTTTTGTGTTGTTTTTGTTTCTATGTGACATATGCAAAATTATATTTCTAATACAATACTCACTTTCATTTGTATTTGCCTGAACCACTGCGGTTCTGGATCTTGCCAGCTCTTAAGCACATGTGCCCCTGCATGCTCAGAACAGCCGAGGCCAAGGAGACAGCAGATGCAGAGGAAGCCTGTACTTACATGTTTTGTTTTCTGAACTGTCTTAAACTCAAAGACATTGAGTTTAGCACTGCCACGTTCCTCCACAATAAAGTTTCTTATTTTAACAAACATGAGCAACGAGACCAGTGCCTTACTAAAATATTGCCTATTACTTGAACAAGCGTGCTGTTTGCTTAAATTTGCTTTTCATTGTGGTTGGCCACAATAAAATAGCTAAATGCACCCTCCTTCTGGTCCATTGTGTTTTTTCAGGTTGAAAACACAAAGTTGCAAGACGCTCTGTTTGAAAAGAATAAGGAAAAGAGCTACATCAAGATCAAAAGCAAACCCATCTTGGATTGTGATTATTTCTGGGCCCTTGATTTACCTTATTATTGTGTGTAGCAATGTAGGTGTTCATGTTGTTTGGTGGGAAGGGATAGGCTGGGCACTTGAAAAACACAAAACAAACAAACTAGGATTTCATCCTGGGGTTTGTGGGTGCTGTTTCATGACAGAACGTACAAAATAAATTCTACCTGCGATCCAAGCCATGCAGCTGCACTTTGCATTGAGCCAATGCTGGGCTCCAGAGAGCTGGGAGCATGAGCAGAACCTCCGGGTACCACCTGCAAACAACGATGCTGGCACAACACAACCCCAAAAGAGTGATGATCAAGTGGGAAGAATGGGAACTAACAAAGTTTCCTCAAACAGGACCTTCCACGTGAATATTCCTATACTCAGTAAGGGCTGGACTTGCACAGCATCCCATGGCACTAATCTTTAATGAGCTTTGGCTCCTCTCATTAGTATTTCCCAGCAAATACAGCATCTCTACAAAGTTCCTGATGAGCTCTAAAGAGGTTGGAACAATCTGTGAGTTGCTGCAGATAAGAAAGCCTGTTTCTACCCCTTGCCCTCACTGGAAGGGAAACTGCTGCTAAAATTTACTTTTCCAAAAGCTAGTCTGCAGTGAACTGAAAATACAAACCAGTCTCTCACACATAGTCTTTCTCTCCTTGATACTGTTTTTCCTTGTAGTTTGGATGGAGGTCTTTCTAATCATGTTTGTATGAGGGAAGACATATAATACTGGATTTCTGAATAAACATAGCCTATTCCCCAAGATGATTAAAATACTCTTGCTCAAGACCACCATCCCAAACACAGCGTCTGAGCCCCAGAAATGTAGTGGACAAGGTCTGTATGTTGTAACAGAAAACAAACAATTCTGGTAAGCTGTTCTATGTGCTTAATGCAGTTACTGATCACGATAGGCAGCCTTGTAAAACCTGGATGGGACAGGAAAGACTGGAAAGGAAACCACATAGAAGGGCAGTGGATGAGTTCCTGGAATTGAGAAGGAGGAAATAGAAATAAATAAAAGGAATCAGGATCAAGCCCTTAATCGTAGCACAACCACAATCTAAACCAAGATCCGAGCCCCTAAAATCTCTCCGATGCTCAGCAAATATTGCTGCTAACCTCGCGATCATTATGACAGACTCTAACGTTGTTATTAACAAAGCAGATTAATCATCTCGGCCATCCGCCTCTCTGATTACACTGGGGTGTTTTTATACAAACAAACAGAATTCCTACACAGGACGCAATTATAGACAAAACCTGTAAAGTAAGCAATGAGGAACTCAACCCAAAACAGACACTAAAAATTTTAAAGACAGCATTTAAATACCCCAGAATGTCAGTGCTTGCTCACTTTTCAGAAGATAAAGACTTGTTTTCGTAAGCAAACTGTAGCTGGAGGCTGGACAGTGTCTGCGCCAAGAAACCATTGGTGAAAACATTAGCGAGAGCACTCAGTCCACAATGTTTCATTATTTCTGTATGAATAAAACGTGGTGAGAGGATGGTCCCTGCCACTCTGCAGCCAAGGCTAACCTATGTTCCTCACAGTGAAAACCAGGTTTTTACAGTATTTGGATGCTTTTGATTCTATTTCTGCTATTCGCCAACCTTTCATTAATCTTCCTTTTGGTGTTTTATTTCATATAACGTGCACTGAAACCACTAGAAAATGCCCAAAATGTCATTATCACCTTAGGGAAGAAATATATAGCATTTGGGGGCAAAGTCAACACTGCCACAGTCCCTGGGGCCCTATGGGAGGCATTTCCTACATCACCTTCTCTCTTTGCTCAAAACCTCACATCAGGCAAAAAAGAAAGAGTGCATAGGGAAGGAGAAGACCCCTACACACAGCTCACAATACACATATAATTTTCTGTGATCCTTATTAATGTTTTCTTACTCCTTTTATGCAGATATTGCATACAGGCCTACAACCAAGCGCCTCAAAAAAAGCCGTACAAAAAGGAAAAGTCAGAAAGCACTGCCTTGAGATAAGTAACTCTCCTCCCACAAAACACTTTAAGGTAAAAAGCAAACAGCCTGCTAGCTGCAAAAATCTTCAGCCCTGACTCTGGGCAAGATATAAAGTTTGTTTTACCAGAGCGGGCTGATGCAAAGGACCACAGGACCAACAGGATCTCTATCTAGATAATAAGCAAAACAAGATTTAGAGGGAGGCAGAATGATGCTACTTGGATGACAAGCTATCACGGGAAAAGATGTGCCTTGGGCAGACACAAGCCCTTCTTCATATCTGCCAGAGAAGCAGAAGGCTCCAAGGTCCCAGCCTGCGGCAGCTGCAACAATATTATTACTACAACTCAGTCGCTTCCCTCAAAGAGGAAAACTGTTGAGGCACTGCTGGGAAAAATCACTCAAACCAACACAGGCATCTCCCAAGGGAGGAAGAGGAGGAGATCAGAGGGAACTCGTGTCCCCTGGGGTCCCACCATGGGCGGACGGGTGGCCGCTCGGCTCAGGCTCTCAAACCATCCTGCCCTTCAGAAAGGGCTTGGCCACCGCAACCTGCCGCTCCGCCAGCTCCACAAGGAAAGCCCAGGCTGGACTGGCTGGATGAACACCAGCAAACACTGCTGCCATCAGAGGGTAATGAAACTGAGGATAAAACTAAACTTCATCAATCACTCAATCATATTACAACAAAGATTTTCCCAGCAAGCTGCATTTACATTTCCCAATACCAAAAAAAAAAATTGGTTCAGATTGGATATTAGGAAAACTTTCTTTCCAGAAAGGGTTGTCAGGCATTGAAACAGGCTGCCCAGGGAAGTGGTGGAGTCACCATCCCTGGAGGGGTGTAAAAGTTAGACAGACAAGGTTCCTAAGGACATGGTTTAGTGCTGCAGTTAGGTTATGGTTGGACTCTATGATCTTGAGGGCCTTTTCCAACCTAAATGATTCTATGAAAATTCTGTTCTTCAGAACAGCAACAGAATGACCTGGAGGGATGGTCACACAAGGCCAATACAGACCATGACAATAGGTCTCATTCACATAATTCTGTCCTCCACCCTCTCCTTCCAAACATAGCACCTGGAATAGTAGGTACAAGCATGGCAGGAACAAAGCCGCTACGCTTCATGGCGATTCAGTAAACTCCTAAATACTGTAAGGTAGCTGAAAAAGGGGTGAATCAATTATACAGGCAGACATATCGCAGTTAAGTCAAGTTTTAGGCTACGCCGAAAATATTAAAACAATAGAGACGCAGAGGAAGCAGCTCTGTCTGTGAAATGAGCACACCACAACAGCCACAAGGATGTTACCTCAAACAGCTAACAGCGAGTTATTACACTGGAATGCCAAATATTTCATGTTTCAGTGATAAAACAACATGTGTTCAGTACCATAAGGCTGCTCCTGCCCAAAGCAGCCCACAAACTCCACGCGCAGAAAATACAAATTAAACGCTGACATCAGAAAGATTCTGTTTTGTTGTAAAGAACAAAAAGCAAAGAAGCATTTTTGTTGTGAGGAACAAAACACTGACCTCTGCAAATTTGGGAAGACTTCAAGAAACAGCATAACTGCAGGGAAAAATGTGCAGGGCAGCAGAATAAAGCTGGATCTTGCTTCTAAAGGCCTCCACAGCACCGCTCCCCTCCAGACTCCTCACAAAACAACAAGCCCAGCCCCAAAATAATTTTCAGACTGATATATATGCTACAATTTAGCCCGAATCTCTACCATTTGTGAGTCACTGTAAGCGCATGTATAGACAGATGCCCCCCTCCCATTTGCCATCATCCCAAAAATACAAAGGAAAAATAATTGCTGAGTTGGATGGGCTGAGCAAGTTTCAGCCAACTTAAAAAATAAAATCAAAACAAAAAGTTCAGCGAGAGAGTTCAACAGAATGAGTCAAAATTCATCAGTGACATACAACCCGAATTTTATGAATGCGTTTGAAGTTTTCCATGCGGTCTCTGGGTCACACATTTCAACCGCACAAACTGCTCCCTGGAACCTTCAAATAATCAACATTGTATTTTTTTTTTCTACTTGCTAACTACATTGCCCATGAACCACATTTTACTTTGTAAAGTTGAAGAAAACCTCTCACAGGCTTTTGTTACTGATATTTACACAAAACAACTTTTGCAAAAAAGCAATGAAAATTCTGTCAATGAAAAGTTTAAGCGTTGCAAAAAAAAAGAAAAAAAGAGAATGTAATAAACAATTACAGCTTTTTAGTGAGGTTTTTCTTGGTCAGACATACCCCAGACATTTCCAGACATGACTTAACTCCAAGATTCCCATTTCCAATTAACACATACGTGTTACCCAACAAGCCCTTCCACCCAAAGCCACTCAGCACGAGATTACTGCAGAATCTGATGGACTTCAGTAGAATATTTGGCCAAACTCCAGCTCCACCAGCCTTCTCACTTCTTTTTATGGCACTGCCTCCAGTTTTGCACTCTGGTATGCAACCTAACACCCAAGTCCATTAAACTTTCCCTCAAATACACATAAAATTGAACAACAGGTAATCAAGCTGTAGCCTGTTCTCTGGCTCTTAGAAGTGTTCTTATTGCCATGTTTGTGCCACAGTATGAAATTTATATAATTTTCTTGAAGGGCTTAAAGTGACCATACCCAGGATGGTCCAAGAGAACCATCAGGGGATCCACTTCTAAATGGTCTTGGCAAGGAGAGCCCTTATCATAGGATCACAGAATGTCCTGAGTTGGAAAGGACCCACAAGAGTTATCGAGTCCAACTCCTGTTCCTGCATAGGACAATGCCAAAATTCGCACCCTGTCTCTTACAGACCAGATCTGGAATTTCAAAGGGATACCATGGAGCTGTCACTAGGATCTCCAATATCAAACATTCAGCATCAAATGTTAACTAGTGGCAAAAAGACTACAAAAGAAAAAAAATTGTGTTATCTTCCAGTAGAATGAGCCCATTTATTTGGTCACATTTGGCTACGGGGACAGATGTGGCACCAGGCACCGATGGCTTGACCTGACTTTCACGCTTACCAATCAAGACCGGCTCACCATTCTGCAACATCTGGCCAACTTCACAGCATTTTCAAAGCTATTCATGTTACAGGTCTCATAACAAACCCTTTTGAAGGTTGTAACTGTAACTGTTTTAAAATGAACATACGTAGCATAGACACAGCTGTCGGTCTACAGAAAACTGCTTAGAAGCTGATTCTGAGTAAGCCCTGGTTTACTGCTGTAGAAACATTTCAATCCCTTCATATAGCTTCAGTTCTACTTAGTTTTGTTTTTTGTTAAACATGGGCACCACTTTTTAGTAATGCCCACAATGAAGCACTGACATGAGGGGTGACCTTAACCCCACAACTGAGCCACAAAACAACAAATCCATTCCTGTCGCCTGTGAAAGGATCCCGAGAGCTCAACTTGTTAGAGCTGAAGAAATCCCGAGTCTTTGTTAAGCACCAACAGCAGTTCTTTAATAGCCCAAATTTGGCTTCCCCAGGACAGCATGCAAACTACAGATTTTACGTGGTAAAACACACATTACTTCCAGATGTAACAAAGGCTTCATTGTGCCCATTGGAGTCTAAAAACAGAAATGCAAAGTGGAGTTTTCATGAGTGAGGTTTGGGGAGAAGAGACTGGGTGGCAAGAAGAAGAAGGGAGAGAAGAATTTTCACTTGAAAATTAACGTGTGGTTGTTACCATGAGCACCGTTCCAACTGTTACTGTTTGAAAAGTTTTCTAAAATACATAACAGTGGCATGAAATTTGCGGAGCAGCAGAACTCAACCGAGAAAGCAGATAATATTCCTCAAGTGATTTGGTAAATAAAACCATGCAGCACCACAAAGTAACTCGTATACTTGGTAGCAGCACGTGGCACAGGTAGAAACATCTATTCTTTTCACCATGGATATAGTGAATGTTTTGATACTTGCAAAGATCTCCAACATTTTGCCTTCACAGTGTATATTCACAAACAGTACTTGTGAGGCCTTAAAAAATAAAATAAAATAAATAAGTAAAATAAACACATGATCAAACAAACCTGGAGATAAAAAGGGTAACTGATAGTACAACAAACTACAAAGGAATGATTCGGGGAAAAAATACCAAAACACATACACACCAAAAACACACCAACAAAAATATCTTTTGGTTTTGGCAACAGTTCACACTTCTCAACAGAGCATGTTTAAGTATGAGGGTTTCCCACCTGCAAGGCAAAGGATCCTACAATGCCAGAGAAAAGCGACACCTTGTATTACCTGCCAAAGCACATAATACTGTTAATTACCTTGCACATCAGTGCCAGGTCCAGACAAATCAGAAACAGGGAAATACATGTTTCTCTGTCACCATCTCAAAGAACCATGTGTTTGAACACACTTGTCAGTTAGCGTGTAATGGCAGATAAGAATAAAACAGATTGCCCATTTGCCATTCAAACCGATTCCTTTCAAGCAAAAGCTCTCCAGTCTAAATGAAATAGAAACACGTAATTAAATACTTTGCAATCCATAGTAGTTTACAAGGAAAAAAAAAAAAAATCCTGACAAATCCACTCCCATATGACTTTTGGAAATCCTTCTTAAGAAACTCCATAGTCCAGGGTACCCCCACAGAACAGGTTTCTATCCTTAATGCTTTAAATAAAACTTTCAAATATGACCCAATACTAGGCAAGGCAGTACCAGTTTCTTCAGGCTCTAGGCAAGCAGTTCCCTTTTCTTCTCCTTCATATTTTTATGAGCTAAAATGTAATGAGATTATTCGGTATCACCTGCTTTTACTGTAGGTATTAGGAATACTGAGTTAACCCCAAAACTGATGTGAACCACGTTCATTATACAAGCCTCTGACTGAAAAAAAACATATCTCTGAATCCCACCAGAAGCAGCCATGGCAGCTGTTGGGAATGAGGGACTTGCCAGAGCTGGATGAAGAGCAGCAAAGAGGAGCCTGGTCTCTACCTGCTTGTATCAACGTCCAAGGGTTATCAAGAGGGAGCATTCTACATCTTCACAAAACAAGGAAAATTTAAGACACAAATTTTTGGCAATGTAACTCTCGACGGTATCAGGAAGATTTTTCTTTTGAGCATTGTGGAAGAAGTCTTTCTACAAATATATATCATTTTGGTTTCTTCTCCAACATGGTTTTAATGGATACAGAGAATCTTCACCTTACTTTAATTTTCTGATTAATTTAAATTGTCAATCCAGACTTCAGAAGCAAGCAGGTAAAGGTGATCTAATAGCACATAGGTCCAACACTGGATTGCCAAGCTAATGCCTACAGAAAAGGGAACAGGCATACTTGAGTAGGAAAACGACTCCAGGAAAAAGATGCAGTAGGCAAAGGACAGCAGAGGTACAAAAGCAACAGACTATAACTAAAGGACAGAAGAAGCAAATAAAAATAACACAGATCCTCCCATATGGGAGGATGGGAAGGAAAAAGCATAATGAAACCATGAAGGTTCAAATGCTTAGCAAGAAGGAAAAATATAGTCACACTAAAAATTAAAAGCCGGGGGGGGGAGCCAAGTTATAATTAAGTACAGAACACATTATTTGATTTGTAATAAGCTGCAGACACAATTGCTTGCAGATTGTAGCTATGCTTTGGCTTCAATATTTCAGCTTTGCTCTTAAAAGACTTATATCTTTCACCAGCAGCCTTGGAAAGTCCCTACAAATCACAAAGTTCACACAGCCCCAGAAGTACAGCAGATAAAATACTCTGCACATCTTAACAAAAATGGACTAAAGAGGGATGAAGTAGGAAATGAAAAGCTTCACTGTAATCTCCATCTGCCTCTTCATTCCCATCCTGTTTCAAATATCAGCCCACAACACCTCTCCTATCGATCCTCATTCAGAAATGAATATGCTTGAATATTTTGATCACTTCCACATATATCCAAGCTCACTGTTTCTAGTTTAAAACCCAACCGTTCTAATAAACTTAACTTTTTTTTGCAAATCAAAGACAGCAGGCAACATTGAAACTAGCACAAGCATATCACAAGCATAAACTTTCTACATCCACCTGCTCTAATGTCCTGGAAGTGCCTTCCCTGGGAGTGTATCGAAGTCACTGTCCTCATCAATTCTGGAACTGTTTTTTATGAAAATCAGAAGTCCACCACATTGTGCAATGACATAAAAGTAAAAACATTCTAGATGGAAAAGATCAAATGCAAACAGTGCAGTACAGGCAAGACCACAGCACAAGTAAGGTTTTAAATATCCCTAATACAATACATTATGTTCATGCATTGAGTCTATGTGCATACTTATAAACAAACACATACTTCAAGAATGACAACACAGGTCCTCATAGAAAATTATTTGTTAACATATACTCACATATACTTCATCGTGATCAAAGCGCTTTTTCAGGTTATTGATGAACGAATCTTCATCAAGTGGCTCTAAAAGAACCATATCTCCCACCCCTATCATGTTGTCTAAAAGTGACGTCTTCACCTCCATTTTTGCCATTTTGTCCTGCAAAGAAAGGAGGAGAAAAAAAAACAAAACAGAAAAGTTAGCTCAAAATTATTCTAATTATTCCCAGGCATTATCCAGTAACACTATTTAAAGAATACAAGTTACAAACCCATCAAACAGCATTAAAATATTTTTCCAAATAATACTATCAAATTAATTCTGTCCACTCAGGTAGTCCAGACAATTTAAAAAAAATTAATTTCTAACAGTCAATAATGCCTTCTGGCCCACTACACATTAAATCTGAAACTGCAGGAAACAGGAATGAAGATGCCAGTGAGCACCACATCCAGATTTTTTGGATGACTTTAACACCATGTTCAAGTGTACACAAACCCAAGTTTCAGCAAAAGCTTCACCATCAAATCAAATCTGGGTTTAAATTTGTCAGTTACCTAATCTGAATTTCTTTTTCACTCTTATTTGCATTTCCCCAACCACGTCAAAAATTAAATGGAAACAAGTTAAATGAACCCATGCAGAGACAAAACCCATACTATTTTATCTTAATTCATAAACTCCGTATTCTGCAGCACCTATATTCCAGTATAGAACTGCTCTTGGTTACACGTGGCTACCAAATTACTTCATTTCCTAACCAAACCTATTTGGATTTGTTCATTTTTTATTGCTTAAGAGAGTATTTTCTTTGGGCAGCAACAATCCAGCTGACAAGTGGAGACTCTGCACATATATAGATATACAGATATATATGGCATGGCAAAAGGTAGAAGCTGGGCTTAAACTGGGGACCACGTTCAAACAAAGAAATCAGCTCTGATAAACAAAGTAATTCAGACAAAGAAGTCAAGCTCAGGCCAAAACTCAGTACCTGTTTCATCGTCTCAATCTTTTATCCTTCCAATCCAACCTACTACCTCATACAATCATCATTAACTTGCCATAGTGATCTCATTAATGTCTACAGATATATAAAGGGTGAGTGTCACGAGGACAGAGCCAGGCTCTTCTCGGTGACAACCAATGGTAGGACAAGGGGTAATGGGTTCAAACTGGAACACAAGAGGTTCCACTTAAATTTGAGAAGAAACTTCTCAGGAACGGTGACAGACACGGGAACAGGCTGCCCAGGGAGGTTGTGGAGTCTCCTTCTCTGGAGACATTCAAACCTGCCTGGACACCTTCCTGTGTAACCTCATCTGGGTGTTCCTGCTCCGGCAGGGGGATTGGACTGGATGATCTCTTGAGGTCCCTTCCAATCCCTGACATTCTGTGATTATGTGATAGTACCCTGTTTCCCTGAAAATAAGCCCTAACCCAAAAATAAGCCCTAGCATGATTTTTCAGGATTTTTGAGGATGTTCAAAATATAAGCCCTACTTCAAAAATAAACCCTAGTTACAGTTCATCAAAAAAAGTCAATTTAAATAGTGTCCAGGCATTTACACATGTAAAAAAAGTAAGCATCTTTGGGAGTAAAAATTAATACTGACCCGGCCTAATTTTTGGGGAAACAGGGTAGCTACTCATCAAGTAACTAGTTTAAAACAAGCAAAGCCTTTTACCTCTTGCTTCTATCCACAGCCACTGCATTACTACATGTTATCTAATATTTTTTTTCTTAGCAGTGAGTGACATTTGAGGGATATCAGATCAAGACTTCAGTCACGTTTGATGTTTTTCCAAATTCAGCGAAGAGAAGCGCGGCTCCACAGGCAGCTAACACAAGGGATACAACAAGATCCCCAAAACCCAAACCAAGCCTGGGAATGACTAAAAATTCACATGAAAATGCAAAAACAGTGCTGAACTATGATAACCAACCAAAGCTGAGTCAACTCTGCTAAACAAACAACAGAGCATTTATTTTAAACAAAAACACTGGACAAATATTTTTGTAAAGAAAGATACTCTCTTTTCTTAAAAGTTCACCTCTCTGAAGCACCAAAAAAATTTTAAACATTCCCAAAATCTTTTCAGAGGTATCACTTGAACTTCTGTATCCTATTAAGACGAATTCTTTAAACTACCAGTCTTGTTTCAATGACCTAATTACTTCCCATACATCGGCTAACACTCAAATCATTTTTGAAGGCTGGAAAAAAAAAAAGTCCTTCTTAAGCATGGAACTTATTATACATTTGGTTTGGAGTAAAAAAAATATAAAAAATCCTAATATGGGCAATTTCAACCCTAAAATTTAAGTTTTAAGTGGTATACCTCATCTACCATTGTGAAATCACATACCACCTACCACACTTCATGCGTCACTACTCGCGAATTTCAAGACCAAGAGCAGCCAAACCCATCGAGAACATTCTGTTATCCCAAGCTCAGAGGCAGGGTTTGCAGAAGAGGTGCACCAACACTGTATCTACTACTAAAAGCTGGATCAGAAAGTTGTATACAAATACTAATTTATTGATATATTTGAAAAGTTCAATTTTATGGTCAAAGGTTAATTTTCAGCTTGTGTTTTTTCCACACTAATTTAACATCATTCTATGGTTAAAATATTTCCATTTACTTGAGAGCCAGAAAGTATTAGAAACACAGGTGATGAAAAAATTGGGAAAAAAGCTTAGACATCTTGTTTACCGCTGAATTCTCAAAATCTTTGCAAAATCTTCCTTGAAGATTACTGCATCCACTGATGTATGATTCATGAGTATTCTGATGCATCGATGTTTTTAGCCCCCACTTTGGTGGAATTCTTTCAGAATCCCTGCTCTGGTTTAGCTAACAGTAAAGGAAAATCTGGCAAGCTTGTGGGATAATTTGGTTGAGGTAATGAGTGGGGAAAAAAAAGCACTGTTGAGAAAAAACACTTAAACATACATTAAACAATCAGATTAGATTTAATCAAGAACTGAGTTTAAGTCAGTAGAAGAATTTAACAGAAGATCAATACATACAGTGCTTTCAAAATAATAAATACTCATTTTAAATGTTAATAAATAAATAAATAAATTCAAAGCACACTACACAGAAGATAATAAAAATAATCAAACCCTTGCTATATTGTGAGCCAAGACTTTTAGTAACAGGTCACTAAGCTCAGAAATTAAATCCAAATCCATTTCCAAGTATTTGCCATATATTCAAAGGTGTCTTGCAGCTGGAAAGCTTTTCCCATCAGTGCTGGTGACAGCATGCTCACCACATTTTGGAGAACAACGCATAGGAGTCAGCAGCTTCTTCCCATGTATGTGTTTAAAAAGGTGAAGGTTTCTCAAGAATCATTTTCAAGAACCATAACTATGAGAGGGACAGGACCAAAACACGCCTGTGGTGTCAGAGAGACCAGAAATGGTTGAAACCAGAGCTGTGCTGGGGAGAAAACACTAAATAGGAAATCAGGTTAGAAAAAATATAACAAGAAGGGGTTGTATCCTTTAAAATAAGGACAACTTATTTATTTTCTAATGAAGATTGCTGGATGGGGGAAGGTGGATGGAGGTGCTGCTGTCAGGCTCTATTTGGAATTGTGCTGCAATTTCATTCTGACAATTCAATTAAAATTAACCTAAAAATATAACTGATGCTCTGTCAATTTACCTAATACATTGCTTTTCTGACTGCAACATCTCACTCTGATGAAGAAAACCAGTGTTGTATAAAGATTACAGCTGCAAAATATTAATATAGCAACAAATTAGCTCAGAAAAAAAATCCCAAATTCTTCCAACACTTGCAGTCTGCAAATCAGATTCTTCCTCAAACATTCCCTGATCTCTCCCACACCCACTTACCACTTGAGTTTTCACCCAAATTTACTTTTCTCATCCCCAAAGCAAACCTCAGCAGCATTTCACAACACCTCCCTTTAGTCACTTGTCAAATCTGTTCTTCCTCACTTTGGTCTCCCATCTAGGCCTTCATTCAACAGAGTGAGAATGCTTTCAACGTGTTCCCATTCCCAGGAAAAAAAAAAAAATTATTCAGTAACCCTTCTCAGTTTGATCTATGTTGGACAACGTGCTCGAGAGGAGAACGGCTGAGCATGCTAGGATTTAAAATGCTTTTATCCACCCGCTCTCACGTTACACGTAGCATTTTAAAACACAGGCTGTTGTAGCTTAGACTGGCAATTCCCACCCAGCTGGGCCAGTGGAATCTTTAACATTCTCATCCCTCTTGGCCCCAAGAATGGCAAATTAAAAATTAGGCTATACAGCCACAGCAGTCCTGTACCAGGCAATCTGAAACGAGAGCTAATGAAAAATATAAATGGAAGATGCTACAGGGAGCAGGCAAAACCCTCAAAGCCTCATACAATTAAGTTCATGCATCCTCCAAGGGGAAATGAGGTAATGCCCCATTATTAGCATAAAGAATTGTCCAGGGTCTTCCGCATCACCTTCCGACAGTAAAACAGCGACAATTCTCAGCAGGTTCCAACAGACGTGCGGCCCTCAGCGCACGTTTGCATCTGCTGCACTGCGGAGGTGGCTTGGTTTCCGTCTTTTCTGCCGTTGTAGCAAAAGGACGATTTTCCCTACCACCAAAATTGTCACAATAGAGGTACTCACATATGCTTCAAGCTCTATTAAAAAAAAAAAAAAAAAAAGCCTTTGATTGCACTACCACCAACTCACAGTAGAAAATAACCACCTTATTCTTTTTTATAAAAGTTAATGGGAATAATCTGCAACCAGTAATTCAACAGCAGAGCTCCAACTGATTTCATGTTCCAGGGCTGACCCTGGGCTCCCGTCGGGCTGTAATCACACTTGCCCCCTCGTTGCCTTTTTTCTCTGCCAGGGAGCAATCAGCCCAAGCGGAGCAGGGACATCGACAAGCCACCGTTGCACAAACCGCTGGGGACACGGTGTCATTACCTGAACAAAACCATACCAAGAGCAACTACAGCCACCTTGCACTGCTCATGACAAGCAGAAATATCAATTTAGGGAGGAACAGGATTTATATTCATCCTGTCCTGCCGCCCAACAAAGCCCACATATCTCTGACCTGCAGCTGATGCCCAGGAGCTGCAAGTTCCTTGGTAACGCCTCGTGCTGGCTTACCAGGTAAACTGAGGCAGGCTCTTCCAGATCAACTCTTCCAGTGTCCTTTTCCCTCAAAGTGAGATTGCCTGACATCAGCACATAGGGGAAACATTGATATCATCCCAAATATTTGCTTTGCCTCCAGATCCTCTAACTTTTTAGACTGTGGACACCGGAGGAGCTCAGTGCACACAGAATCTGCCGGTGTCCCCCCTGCCCAACTACAGATGTGGCTCTGGCTCCATCAACACGCTGAAGAAAAGAGCCTGCAGGAAGCAGCAACAATGTTCCCAGCCACCATTTCTTCCTGCAGAAAAAGGAACTGGAGAAACCTGACAGGCAGATTGGAGGCAGGAATGCTGATAGATATCGCAAGAACAGCAAAACCACTCTCAAAAAAACACCAAAACGCTTCCTCTGACTTCCCAGCTTTGCTTTTGGTTTGGCCAATTTCTGAATATCTCCTGAATTCCTTTTCCTCCCACAATCCTACTGAACAAATCAGCTCTTTCCAAACTGAAAAAAAACTTATAATTTGAGGCTTTTGATTTAGCTAATGTTTCTCACATCCTACCTACCAAGCAAAAGCTATTATTTGAAAGCCTCATGCAACTTCTCTTTAATTTCTGCAGGCACTGAACACCACTCGTGTGTATCAGATTCCTCAAGTATGTAACAACAAACAGCTCCAGCAAATTACAAAAGTAAAATGTGACATTACTGAGTATATTTGTATTAAGACTACAGGAATGTTCGCATTCAGCATCAGCTAAATGGGAACGGCTCTTTAGCAACATCAGATCAGCACAGTGTTGCGCGCCAGTGACCGCAATTTAGATGACAGATTTGCCCAGCAGAATTCCATAGGAGGGATGAATGCTCCGCTGGCTCCTGCTACCAAACGCCACGCATTTAGCTAAAGATTGGGCAATTTTCAAGAAAGAAACAGGCCACTTAAAGTACTGCTGAACAAACAGCTGCAGCCACGTGAACCAATATAATTTTTTAGCCGTTTAACAACAGAGGCTTAACTGCAGTTTAGAAAAACTGACAGCATGATAACGAGAGTTCATTAGGAAGTGTACAAAACGTTCGCTGGGACATCATCTCCTACCAACATAAAGAGCGGCTGAAACTTTCTGCACTAACAGGACTCAGGTTCTTTATAAATGCAGAGGGGAAAGGTTTGGTTGTTGGAGTCTTTTGGTATTTGTTGTGGGGGTATTGTTGGGGTTTTTTGTTTTGCTGGGGGATTTAGGTGGTTCTTTTATTTTTACATTGGCTTGATTACAATCTACATTATGCACTAATTACTTGTTATCAATCCCCCAAAAGCAAGAGAGATGCCTCTTTCATGCCTCTGTTCATACCCTTTGTCACACTCGCATCACATAAAAGATGCACATCACCTCACCACAAAAAAAACCCTGAAAATAACCTGAGTCATGTATGCAGAAGACCGAGCTTTGCCTTCCTTCTCTTCCCCATTAAAAGACTAATCCATAAGCCCAGAGGAAGGAGTGAGGGGCTGCATTTGCATTTCTCTAAGGCTGCTTTTTGTTATTATGCTTTTGCACACTAGTTTGAATAGCACTAACACAGGTATTACCTGCTGTAAGAGACCGTGGGGTATATCTGTTCTGCTATTTCGCCTTTACGCTCCCAGCAGTACAGGTTTTCAAATTACTTCTAATAATTATTTTGCAACCACAACACAATAACTGCCACCAGTAATGGCACTCAGGAGTTTACCTATTTCCTGAATCAACTTGCAGCCTCACTTAAACTCACCCGGGTCCATCGTACAGTCGCACCAAGTTTGGGGAAAAATATTTGGTCCTACAACATTGCTAAGGCACTCTGCTGTAACACCTGATATAATACAGGCTTAAAATAATCAAAGCATGCTTGGTGCTCCATTTTTACTCTGCAAATGTCCTTTATATTTGGGATTATACTGACAGGTTTCAAAGATTATAGGTGTGGAGTAGCCTTTTTCATATTATTCTGCAGCCTGACTTCTCTATTTTTACTTTTTATTAATGACTTGTGTTTGACAGAGAGAACACCTTGAGCATTTTCAATGTCTAATGCATCTGGAAATAGGTCTTCACTAACAAGGCTGTTTGCAGTCCAAAATTCTGGTCAAATTCCCACTGACTTCAGCAGAAACAAGATCCACGGTGGTTTCTGACGTTTGGGCTTTTCTTAGTCATTGTCTAACCACGGAGTTTTATAATCATTCCAGGTCCACATCTACAGAAAAGGATAAAATATTCAGGAATAGGGGTGGTCTCTTTTTGGCACATGCCTTGTTAAGATTCTCTTGAATCTTTCTCAAAATAAGGAGCAGAATGTGACTGCAAAACTAAAAGTTGTCAGAGGTCTTCTTGCCCTAAACCAAAGACTAGATTTCAGATTAACGGTGTTATTCAGATGTGATTTTTTTTAAGTTGTCAGAACAGTACAGAACATAAACACGAAGAAAACACCCTCATTCTTTCAAAAAAGAGAAAATTCATAAAAATTAGCTTTTAGTAGTGGATATCTGAACTCCACTAAGCAGGGGGTGCCCTTTTAAACTGATCATCTTTCAAGTTGCCGCTTAAAGTTTCCTGCCAGATTTTCAGGATCCTGCCCAATCCAAAGGTTATGTTTGCATAGCTGTTGCAGAACAGGGGCATGAAAACCAAGGTAGCACTTATTTATTTTGGGGGAATCTTCTTTGTTTGTTGTATGTGACACACCAGCAGCTTGCTACCACACCAGTGCTCGCCTTCCAAAGATTTTTCAGTAGCAGATCTCCACAAAACACCACTTAAAAACAACCAGTCCTCACAAATCAAAACATTTCTTTCAAGTGAGGTTTTGCTCCTTTGGGAGCAATGCAGCAATCAACTGTAATCTGTATTTTTCATTTATACTTTTATTATAATTGGGTCTTTACTTTCACACATACCTGATAGAGGCAAAAGAAATCTACCCATGGTTGGGCAACTGGAGTGAATACAAATGATGTCATGTCACTAAGGTGGATATTAAGAGATGTCTTAATACTAGAGGGTTAAAATACCAGAGCACCTGCTAATCTTCTCCTCAAACGTTTGTGTGCATTCCCTGTCCATGATAAGCCTTGAAGATATGCGGAATATGAAATAACAGAGCAGGTAACACGGCAGCTTCGCTCAGCTGGCATGAGCAGAAGGAAGAGCAGCCACAGAACCAAAGTTGTCACAGCGGTCACTGAACCAGACTTAGAACTGGGCACAGACAAACACAAAGCTCATCAGGAGCTTCAGGAAACGCAGATCCCAGAAGCAGCATTGGTGCCTCTGTCTACTCACCACCAAACTACCCGTGACAACCAAGCGTACCCGTTAACTCCTCGAGCAGCTGGGAGACACCGTCACACTCAGAGAGTTACCCACAGAGCAGGGTCCAAGTTTCCACACACCCATATTCTCTTCCAAGCACTACAAGTCTGAGTAAAGCTCAGATTTACATGGCTGAAAGCACCGTGTATTTCCACACCATTCACTTTCCTTTTCCATTTAAAACAGAAGGAAAAGAAGTCACTCGAACACCACTCCAGAGATCTCATCCTTGCTCGCTGCAATTTTCCCCTCCTGGAAATCACAGCCAGCAGGCTCCTTGTGACATCTATAAATAATATTTGTCTTATTTTAACCTAGTATTTTATAAAAATAAATAAGACAAATGATGCTAGCTGTACAGGTCTTGGCCTATGTGTCTACTCTGTCATACATACCTAATGCTGAAATTCATTCAAAGGAGAGAGGAGTAAAGGAGAACAGAATAGCTGATTTTCTACACATTTGTAAAATCAAGCATGGAAGGAGGTTCGAGCATCTGCATCCCATCAGAGATGTGGGCTGCCAGGAGAACAAACACCTTGTTAAGTACCACTGAGCAACTGCAGAAGCATTTCACAAGATTCCCGAGTTGCAGAAAAGCTTTGAATGGAAATTTTTGCTTCTTTGCAAGTCAAGCCATGCAAGAGAAAAACCTGTGGGAAGTCAGACTTGATTAGTCCCATTTCTCCCAGGACCAGCTGCCAAGGTAACAGAATGGTGCGGTGTCTCACCCTACAAGTTGCCGTCACTGTCTATTCTGCACATTGGTTTCTCTCCAGTAAAACAATGCTATTTTTAATGAAAAGCAGGGGAGAATAATTTTTTCTCTTTTTTTTTTTTTAAAAAGGATGCAAGTGATACAGGAAGAGGAAGTAATATTTGCCTAAGTCCATGCTAAAAAAAAGATCTATTTAAGGGCAGAGGAAGCTCAGACACATTACATGTACTGTTAGACGTGTTTGCGTGTCTCAGGTGTTAAATGATATCCGGAGTTTTGTCATTTCCATTCTCAACAGTCATTTTCAGTAAGACACCTGAAATCACAGGATCAAAGTAATCAGTTTTTAAACCAAGGTCTCTCCAGCTATCCCTGGGTATCTCTTATCAAGAGACACCTCAAACAACAGGGGCACTTCAAGAAGCAGCATTTCAACACACAGTAATCATATCGCTCTTGTCCAGACAGCTCTGAAGTTACAAGCCAGTACACAAGTGTTTAGATTAACATCTTGCATGATAAATAAAGGCATTCACAAATGAAATGTAACACTTCGCTGATTTAGAGAGGGACACCTTCCTATAACATCACCAGAAAGCACCTCCCTTCCCCAGAATAAAAACAGTCAGTCTCACAGCAGAGAAACTCAAAATCTACCCAGATGTACTGAGTTTTTCCTCACTTTGTTGCAGCAAGAGTTATCATCTGGCAGTTTTAGGAAGCAAAAAGGTCTATTGACATGGGATACACACAAGCTTCCCTGTGGCAGAAACCTGGTACGAGGAGCTCCAGCTCTGCCTTTGCTTGCCAAAAGATTTTCCAGGTTTTCTCCCAGAGTGAACTTTGTTTTACCGCAGCCTTGCGCTCCTTGATCAGCGAAGGAAAATCTCCGGAGCCCTTTTAACTCCCGCAGCCCGACGGTCTCTGAAGAGAACAATGGTAATAGCAGCTATAACTGTCCTGCGTGTTTGAGGCCAGTGCCAAAACCACTGTATCATACAGTCATGAGTACTACACTGCATTACTCCAGAGCTGATGTTTCATGAGATGTAGTTCCTAAATGTATTCATGGTCAGCTAATATCCACTTCTTCTTGCTTGGGCTAATGCTATAGGGCGCTTTTTTTTGTTTGTTTTGGTTTTAAATTTAAATGTGTTTTCTTGCCTCACAGGAAAATCTTTAGAGATTCACTCTGAATAAAGCATAGCCAGGATGGTTCGTTTTCCTTTCAGCAGCGTCTCCATTTCCCCGACCATCCCAGTAGCTCTCTTCTGCTTCCACTCCTATTTGAGCCCATTTTTGCTGAGCAGGGTTCGCCAAGGCTGTACAGAGAATTCCTGGGATGCTGTGGCAGCGATATTTCCTCATGACAACTGTGACTATTCCTTTCAAGAGAGGGGGATGAACTTTCACCCTCTTCACTGCTCTTCTTTCTATCTCCAAAGTTTCACCTGGTAACAGCACTTCCCTAGCTTAACCCGTGTGACTAAGCTCAGCTGCTCCATCCGTCACAGACCAGTTTTCACAGGTAAAAACTAGGAAGGGTCTCCAGACACCAGCAACCAACTGGTTAGTGGTTTAGCTGTAAGGCTGAACTAATTTAGCTTCTAGTTTTCCCAGAAATGTTCTGCCTCTCAACCCCTACCATCTTCCTTCTGACCCTTCTCCAAGCCTCTCCTGATGAGAAGGGAAGCACCTGGTACTCCCAGATAATTCTTCCTCCATATTGCAGCATGAGCCCCACTAGAAAAAGCTTCTTCCTCTGCCCTCCAACAAGAACCTCCAGTAAAACTACTTGGCAGATGGTTAACTGGCCCCTGGAGTCCCAGAAAAAAAGGCATTTCTTCAGCCTTCAGTACAGGAAAGACATGGAGCTGTTGAAGCAGGTCCAGAGGAGGCCATCAAGACGATCAGGGGGCTGGAGCATCTCCTGTATGAGCACAGGCTGAGTTGGGGTTGTTCAGCCTGGAGAAGAGAAGGCTCCAGAGAGACCTTATTGTGGCCTTTCCGTACTTAAAAAGGGCCGATAACAATGGGGACAGATTTTTTAGCAGGGCCTGTTGTGATAGGACAAGGGATGATGGTTTTAAACTAAATGAGGGGAGATTCAGGCTGGACAGGAGGAAGAAATTTTTTACTCCGAGGGTGGTGAGAGCCTGTCCCAGGTTGCCCAGAGAGGTGGTGGATGCCCCATCCCTGGAGACATCCCAGGCCAGGCTGGACGGGGCTCCGAGCAACCTGGTCTGGGTGAAGATGTCCCTGCTCATGGCAGGGGTGGCACTGCATGAGCTCTAAAGGTTCCTTCCAAAACAAACTATTCTATGATCTCCCAGCCAGCATCACCAACACCTCTCTGTTAATCTTTTTATTTGCTTCCGCAGAGGAGCGGAGAGGATTAATACCAACTTCACTCCCTTCAGAAGGTCTCCTAAAACCAGAACTAATTTCTCATTACAGTGCCATCCAAAAAGTCCTTACGCAATAAGGACTTTCAAGATACCTCTTTGACCTAAAAAGACCCCATTAACAGTCCTACAAATTGTTTTAACACAAAGGCATTAAAATACAGGGAGTAGGTGCAACTTCCTTTGCCCACACTTTCCCAAGATATAGAATTCAACACGGAGTAGTTTCCTTGTTTCATTTCTGAGGCACAGCTTTTTCAAAGGTCAGTGGAAAAGTTATAGCACAGTATCAGGACATTACATATGCTCTACTGTGCACAAAAAAAAATGGTTACCTTAAGGTCAAGCCTTTACAAGGACATTCAAACACCAGTGTGCTCTTTCAGACACCAGAACAGACTCCATAAAGACAAATAAAAGGGTAGGAATGTTTCAGGATGTGACTGCTCTGTACCTGTGTTTATCCCCATTGTGGTAAGCCCTGCAGTTTAAATTATTCTTACTTCTAATTCAAAGTGCCCGCAGTAGCACTTTAGAGCATACAAACTATGAAAATCACAGAAAATTACAGAAAAAAAGAGCAGAGAGAGAAAAGCAAGAGAACACACAGGGCATATTTGTGAGCCCAGGAAACTTGTACCAATGCTGACCAGGCTGTGGTCTCAAACTTTTAAAAACTGCTTTCTGCTGACAGTAGGGAAAAATGAGTCTCTCTTTGTTACTGTATTTAGAAAATAAAGAAATCTACAGCAAGCAATTCTGATAGCAAAGGACCCACCAATCCTCCTGTTAGTCAGCACCTATTCCTCACAATTATCTCCTCTTCTTCTCCTTCCTATATGCTTTTCATTTCTTCTGCTAGCTTTGCTTTTTGTGGTCCTAATGCCCAGCACCATAATGATTTCTGCTAACATAAGGCCCTTGTAAGGGAGAACAAGGCAGAGTTTATTAAGATAATTAGTACATCCACACCCCACAGCAATTCAGAGGCAACACTACATAAAGTCAGGGACAAGGCAATCAGCAAGATACACCAAACTCCCCACCCCTGCAAAGGAGAAAAATCTTTGTGGCAGCCACAACTGTCACAACTGAAGGTTTCTCACCTTCAGTTCCTTGGGACTCTGGATATTCATATTCCTTACTTTGGGCCCTCAGTGTGTTTGCTGAAATGTTAAGTCTGACTGCTCAGGCTACAGGCCACCTCTGGATTGCATTCATCCCAAGGCTCAGGCACTAGTGTGCGTGTACACACATGTGCACGTTTTCCGCTGAAGAGCAAGGATGCTGCTCCTGCCTCTGGGGTCCGTCGCTTCTGCTACGCTGTCTGCACAGCATGATGCTCCAACCACTCTGCAGCTGAAATATGGAATTCTTATATCTACTTAATCTCTGAAACCTTATTTTGAAAGTTACATCCCTCTCATTGAAACAATTTCATCACCACAGCGACTTTGCCAGTGGAATTAAAATGTAGCACGAAACACACACAAGTTTACTTGCTGATGCCATACGAGAAATTTCCCAGTAACAAGGAGTTGGGAGGGACAGAAAGTTCAAGCGTCTGCAAAGCTTTCTCCAAAAGGCATGCCACTAGCTTTTCACATGCAAAAAGACAATCTGGATGGTTCTAGCCCTGCGGCTGGATGATATATCAGTCTAAAACATCCCGTGTGCAGGCAGCTCCAAAGACTCTACAGTTACTTAAACAAAGATAAGCAAAAGGTGAGGCCAAACTGCTTGGACTTACAAGTTTCTTCAAAGATGGAGCAAAGGATCAAAAATGGCAGGAGCCACTGAAAATGGCCATGCATACCACAAAGCACACTTCTGCTCTGCTGAGTTACAGAGAGGTTTCCTTTATTTGCTCTGTGAGCAGAAGTACTTCTCCTATTGAAAGGGAAAACAACTTAATATACTACTTTCATACATTTTTATATATGTGAAAGCACATGGGAAGGTTCTGAGAACCTCACCCTTCTCTTCTCACATCACTCTCCCCCAAGATGGGGCTAAAGTCCAACAGCAAAAAAGAGGTGATCTGGGTCTCCACACTTGATCCAGACACCAAAATCTGGAGTCATAAAAAACAAAAGAGCAAAGCTGCCACAGTCTACTAAGCCAAGTGGGACTAATGGTCAAACTCACCAGGAAAGATTAATCAAAACACCCTTTTTGCAGTTCAAATATTCTGTTTAACAGCTATTTCACAGCATACAACAGAGAATTGCAACCCTTTTCACTATCACATCAGCACAAATGAAAAATCTTTACTTTTACTCTTTTTTTTCATTCTGCAAAACAAAAGAAAATTCATGTTATTCTTTACTGCTTCTTTATGACAAAGCATGCCTTGATGTTAGTTTATACACCAGAAATCAAGCTCCGGTTTCCTTCTTTTTGGAGGATGTGAATGGAGAGGTTCCATAAGGGTGTAATAGGAGCTGTTACTTCCTTTCCCAGTTGAAGACAAAAAGCTGCGGATCAGGTTACAGACTCGAGGGCTGGTCGCCATTACTGCAGCCTTCCTCCATTTTTTGGTCTCAACAAACAGGATAGATACTTAGATACCTTTTATTTCCAAGTAAGAAGGCTCTGAGAATTTAAAAGACTACGTACATAGCGGGGTGGGGGGGAAGCCTTTATTTCTTTCATTCATCAAATTCAGGAAATTCCCTAAGCTTGACGCATGTAATCACTCAAGTCACCATTTTCCATTTCAGTTTGTTCTTCGTTAGCACAATAAAAAGGATGAATGAAGTATAAGACTTTTAGGATGGTCTGACACGTGAGCTGCACTAAGTAAGCTCAGCATACCAAGCGAGCACTTAACTTTGGGTGTCAAAAGCGTTTATCCCAGCTCTGACCACACAGGACAAGCAAAAGGAGGAATCTCAGGGTGTCCAGACTGGCCTGCACGAGCACTGAGCTGTTCTCCAAATCGTCCCTTCTCCACCTTCTTCCCCAATTCCCAAGCCACTGCTGTTGCTGCTGCGGAAGGGAGATGAGATCACACTCCAACCAGGAGGAATTTCTGTTCCCACAGAGAAACCGGATGATCTCAGAGGATCATGTGAAGCAAGTCCATGACACTTCCATGAGGCAGAGCATCACCATGACACTGCCAGCAGTTTCTCCAGAGTGCACAGTGGGAAAAATTAATGGCTTTGCTTGTGTTTCCAATTTTTCTCTCCCACTTCCTCCTCTCATTTGCCAGACTTTTAGTTTCCCTTCCCCCAGAAGCACTAGTAGGCTTGCAATGTGCATTTGCCCTTCTGCAGGGAATTACATCAAGTCTTGCACAACATTTGAAAGGGCTAACACACACAGCTAAATCAAACTACCTGGCATCCTTTCCTCATGGAGTTCCTCCCCACAGATGTGATTTAACAAGGTCTCTCACAGAAAAAAAAAAAAAAAAAGTCAAGTTTCTGTGATCCAAGACAATTTTACAAGTTCTTCCACCTTTGCCTTGCAGAGTACTCAATCTGTTTGTGGTGCCCATACAGAGCCAGAAGCTGTTAGGATGTCTACCAAATACACCACCAAACACCACAAAGGTGTTTCCAGAAACATCTTCTTTCCCAAGGACTGGGGGAAGCTTGTGGTAACCAACACATCAGTAGTCGTTACTAGAAGATAAACCCTGACATGAGTGGTGACCACTGGATGCTACTACAGGGGTAACGGGAACGCTACAACTATGACACAAGCCAGAGGCAGCACATTGCATGAAGCACTAAATTAAAGACATTCTGAAACTCAAGCCTGGGACAACTGGAAATAAAAACACGTGAAGAGAAGGACATTGTTACCTTTAATATGTTTTAAAGCAGCCAAGTGCTGAACTCTACTTTAACAGATGGGTTGGACTATTTTTATTCCCTAACACTGCACGCTTTTGGGGAAAGCCTTGTTTTTGACACAGGGCTTGACAAAGTGATGATTCATCCAGGGAAGGATGGGCAGCTTGTTGCCAGCCTTAATTCACAATTAACAATAGGACCAGCCGGATATGGGAAACTCATGATTCAACACAAAAATTGCAGAGTCAGCCATTTTACCTGACTTTTACATCTTCCAGCGGTAATTCCTAATGTAGATGTATCTTAAACAGTTTCTGCAACAAACATTTCAAGAGCAGCTAGCTTTTGTTTCATATTGTTATGATTGTCCTTTCGGATGGCAGTCATGATTACATATACAGCAATTGACTTAACCACATCATCTGAAATTGCAAAGGTTTAAATTACTCAAAAAAGCACACACTGTGCATTGTGGATGGACAGACACTCACATAGGTACCATGGGCAAGACAAGTGAGCGCTACACCTACATTGTGATCAGTCCTGTGGGCCCTGCCAGGGTGGCCCTTGTTTTGTGTGGGGGAGTCCAAACACTCCAAGGAACAAAAGGATGTCCTTCCCAAAACACAGCGGCAGCAGATGTCTTACCCCGAAATCCGACAGCCTCAGCCCCCTTAGGCACAGACAGATGGTCTTACTCGGGAGGCTGTACCAAGGCAAGCTCTTTTGGACAACAACCCTGCCCTGGAAAGCACTTCCCCTAAGAGTCTTCTCCAAAAGTTCCCCGACGGCTGAATTTATCATCCTGTTCCAAGTTACGGACGCTCTTCCCACGGTCCTTCCCTCTTCCCCGAGCCCGCTCTTTTGAACTGAGCGAAGACATGCACACACGGTAATTATTTTAGACAAGAAGAAACAGATGCCACGGTCTCTTTCCAGAAAAAGCACACACACACACACATTCTTATTTTAAAGGGTAAAATCCGGACCATCCCTGCGTGTGTGCACACCAGCGTTCGTGCCTAAATTTAAGCTGCCTCAAACCCACAGCCATTCACCACACGCTAACGAAAGCCAAAACTCCCGTAAACCGCCCCAAAGCCGCAGGTTTTGCCCCGGGACGAGCCGCCCAGGAGGCGCCGGGATTCCCGCGCTCGGCACCCGGACCCCGGCACCGTCGCTCCCCTCTCCCAAAGGACCCGGCGCCGAAACCCCCCATCCCAAACCTCTGCAGCACCGGCCCCCTCCACCCCATCCCATCCCGGGATCCGCGCCTCGCGGCCCTCAACAAAGGAGGCCGGGGCCGGCCGTGCGGGCAGGGGGGCCCCGGGAGAGCCGTACCTCTGCAGCCCAGGGCGCTGCCCGCCGTCCCGCAGCTGCCCGACGCCTCCCGCCCGGAGAAGCCGCGGCAGAGCGGAGCGGGCGCAGCCCCGGCCCCTCCCCGCCCGCCTGCGAGGGGCGGAGGCGCCACGGCCCCCCGGCCCCGGCCCCGCAGCGCCGCCCGGCGGGAACGCTCCGGAGCGAGTCGAACCGCCCCGGGGCCGCGGACGGGCTGCACCCACCCTCAGCCAAATCCACCCCAGCCTCGCCCTGTGCCGTGGCGGCGCCCCCGGGTGGCCCCGCACGGGCTGAGCCACGGCAGGTGCCCCCGAGCTGGAGTCATAGAATCACAGAACAGTTTGGGTTGAAGGGACCTTCAGAGCTCATCCAGTGCCACCCCTGCAATGAGCAGGGACATCTTCACCCAGACCAGGTTGCTCAGAGCCCCGTCCAGCCTGGCCTGGGATGTCTCCAGGGACGGGGCATCCGCCACCTCTCTGGGCAACCTGGGACAGGCTCTCACCATCCTCAGTGTAAAAAATTTCTTCCTCATGTCTAGCCTAAATCTCCAATCTCCCCTCATTTAGTTTAAAACCATCACCCCTTGTCCTATCATAGAAGCATTTCAGTTGGAAGAAACCCTCGGGATCATCAAGTCCAATTGTAACCTAACCAAACACTAGCACTAAACCGTGTCCCTAAGAACCTCGTCTAAACGCCTTTTAAAGCCCTCCAGGGATGGCGACTCCACCACTGCCCTGGGCAGCCTGTGCCAATGCCTGATAACCCCTTCTGTGAAGAATTTTTTCCTAATATCCAGTCTAAACCTCCCCTGGCACAACTTGAGGCCATTTATTCTTGTCCTATTGCTACAGGTCCTGCTAAAAGTCTGTCCCCATCTTTCTTATTGGCCCCTTTTAAGTATGGAAAGGCCACAATAAGGTCTCCCCAGCATTTTCTCTTCTCCAGGCTGAAAAACCCCAGCTCTCAGCCTTTCCCCATAGCTGAGCTGTTCCAGACCTCTGACCATTTTTCTGGCCTCCTCTGGACCCACCCTAACAGGTCCTCCCCACATCTGCCCCATGTGCTGCAAGGAAGGGGGTGCACACCCATCCCATTTGCTGTACGACTCACACCTGTAAACATCTGAAGTTCCCCAGCTCTACCCTGGCACTAATTGGGGGTTTTTGTGTGCTGTTCACCTTCAGCCTCCAAAAACTAAACAAAAAGACTGACCTATGTTAGTGTGAAATGCAACATTCCCAACTACATTTCTGCAATAATGTTTTCAGCACCTTCTCAAAACATGCCAGCATTTTAAATGTAAGTACCCGAAAGTATTTACAGCAAGCTTTGACATATCTTATCTGCCCAACCCTGCCCCTGATAAGCACCATCAGCCATCAGTGATGTAGGGTGACTCCCCCATTCTGTGAAAAGAGGAGGAAAAAAAAAAAGAAAAAGGAAAAAACCCTAAAAGCCCTGAAAGTGGGTCTGAGGGAAAATAAGCAGACATCTCTCCACACCCCCACAAAAATTCCCCAAGGCACAGATGAGACAGGGCAGTATTTAGGTCTGTATATTACACTCACACACTTCCTGGCAAAATACCCCACGTGAAAAATTTCACCACATGTACTTTTTCCTAAGAAAGCAATTACCACATGATCTTTTTGTTATTTTTTTCATGAGTGTGAGTAGGCTTTTTAAACTGACCAAATTACATACAAAAAGAACTACTGTATTAAAAAAAAAAAAAAAAAACCTCTGCAAGTTTGCAGTAATGCTCT
The DNA here is from genome assembly GCF_037038585.1 of Patagioenas fasciata. NCBI lineage: Eukaryota > Metazoa > Chordata > Aves > Columbiformes > Columbidae > Patagioenas > Patagioenas fasciata. The sequence goes on along the minus strand of NC_092526.1, from coordinate 28,239,195 downwards.
GATGTAAAAGGAGTGAAAGGTAAATCTGGCTTTTTCTCTGTTCTTTATACCTACACACTCCACTTGCTCCGGAGAGAGATGAAAAGGGCTGAACTGTTGCCCTGTTTCTGAGCTGGCTCATTTTTAAAGAGCAATAAGCTTCAGTTCAGCTACAAGCAAACCCTGTGTTTGACAGATAACAGTGAAGAGGACCTGAATTCCAGGCACACAAGCAAAACTCTTCATATAGGGTAGAAATCCAGCTTACAGCACCAGATTCAGAATTATCAGAACCATACAGTAAAGGTGCAAAATGCATTTTAAAAGCCTTTCTCATTAAAACACTCCCATTATTTCAAAGTCAATACTGTATTTTCAGTTACGTATACTATTCCTTACTAACCCTTCTGCATATAGAAAGATACTGCACTCTTCCACAAATTTGCAAATCTGTAACTATATAAATGTTAGAGACAGCTTTTGATGAATTCTAGGAAATAGAGCTCTACAGCCCTACTAATGCATAGACTCATCGTTGTTTTATTATCTGGAGATACTCTGAGCAGATGCTTGGCTCCTAAGATTTATTTTGCCCTTAAGTATTTATATATCAGTAAAAACAATGTCTGCTTTCATCAGAAGTGGTCAAAACTGTTTCAACAAAATATCTTTCCCACTGAAAAGCTGCAGGCTTGGTCTAAGCTCGGTCGTACAGAAGCAGCGCCAGTTCCGACACAGGTGTTCTCAGGAAGAGAATTCGGGTTTGGGGTGATCTGGAAGAACCATTCCTGAGCGGCACCGTGACTCCCTCCCTCCTTTCGCCCCGTTCTCCATTCGGCTGAGTGCTTTGCTCATGACTCAGCTTGCTGCTCCAGGACATCGTTATTGCATTCTTTCTCAATTAATGAAGAAAAAAAAAAGTAATTTCCTTTTACTCCAAATCTAAATAAAAAGTAAATTGAAGTTTTCATAAGGAAAGGAGTTACCATCAAGCCAACACTATTTATCAACAACGCACCCAGAACAGAAAGTTGCATGACAGTACAATGACTGCAAACATTTAATGAAGTATCCATTTCAACTTTGCGCATTAAAATTATTGTAAGTCAGCGCATTGGCATGAAAATACGAAATTTTCTACCTCAGAGTTTAATATTCTGCATTCATCCAAAGAGAATTTTCAACACAGGAAAATAAACAGTGTAGCTTTGCTTCCAATACCCTACCGCTGCGCTTCAGAAGGGCTGATGGTTCCTGCTTCTCAGACGCGCTCTTCATACCCATTGGATGCTTAGATTCCTGCAAAAAAGAGAACATCCATCTGTAACAGCTGGTGATACTTGGTAGCACTTACATACACAGATAATATTAAGCGTCCTCGTGAGGCTGCCTTGTCCTCTATAAGAAACGAGCCACAAATATCCAGAGTTTTCCCCTGGCCTTCCAGCACTCCATTCCCCCTTGTTTCAGATCTGTGCAAAAGAAAATCTCTCATTATCCATCCTTAGTCTGGGGCAGTTTTCTATTCTCACGCTTCATAAAATGTAAATTAGCAGCCTATTGCTATATTTTACACTCTTTGCTTTATCCTGGCTTAATAAGAAACATGGGTCCTGAAACCTGTGTTGTGTCCCTAACACACGTTAGTACGAAGGCTATCATAACTCCAGTTAGATTTTTTTTTTCTTTTTACTACTGCTGAACTATTGTAATTAACACTGACACAATCTGCAGTAAATGAAATAAAACCACCTGAAATAAGCTAAAAGACGTGTCTGGTCACAGATGCTAAGGCAGGTACTCAGAATTCTTTAAGAAATGGCTCGTTTCTAAAGCCAAATGCTATATCCTGGACCTATGCTGTATCCTGGGATAATCAGTATCCAGCACACATTCTCTTTTGAACATTAGATATAACCCAGAGGATTTTTAAGGGGATTTTCTAGATACTGAATAATTAAATATGGTTTCTCCAGGCCACTCTGAAAGGGCAGAGGCTTCATTTGGCAACAGCATTTTCAGAGAGAAAAGGGGAATGTGGCTGCACCCCTGTTTTGCAGCTCCCGAATCACAGACTCAGCAGAAGCTGTGGCAGACATCCGTGTACACCGAGCAGTTCAGGAGACGCTTATTTACAGATTACCCTTTTTTTTAAACTTTTCTCTTTTTGGACCTTTCCACAGGGCAGATAGTCCCTTGATTACAGCCTTAAAGCCTACAAGCCGAACAAGCAAACTGACTGTAAAACTAGCTGTTGCTAAGATTGCAAGGGCAAAACTGCAGAGATTCAGGGACCCGTTTTGACAAACCACAAATCAAACACTCAAACGCCTATGACAATCCCCACCAATTAGAAGAGCACTAGTTAATGGGTAGAAGTACTTCCTAGGCAACCTTGCCGAGAAATAAAACCCAACCAAAAAAAAATACAGCAATTCCTTGACAGAGCTGAAAACACAATTTAGATGTCCATGTTTCTAATCTCACGCTTAGCCACAACACCAAGTTTAGCCATTTTTCCTGTAAGTGGTAAGAAAGCTCTGCGCCCTCATAAAACATTGCAGCTACACCTCTGTTCTAAATCAGTGGGACTGAGAGTCATGGAAATATACCCTACAGTAGTTGCAATACTTTTCCAAAAAACAAAAAATAATATTCATAAGACAATGACAGGAAATCTTGCTCTAAGACTGAGCACAGGGATTTAACAATAATAGTCTCTGGCTTCTTTGTCATGGAAAATGGCCACAGGTTTGAGCTCTGTCTGTGCACAAATAAATGATTCAACAAACAAGCTGCCAGCAGCCCTGAGAATTCCAGTTTTGTGACTGGACAACCAGAAAGCAAAACCTGAACAGGTCTCATCTTTCAACCACCTGTGGCAAATTAAATTGTGTGCAAGTTAGAGCAAACAAGTGGTAGCTCTGTACAGCCATGCGCTGGAATGCTCCTCCGCTGCTTTGGAAAGCATCAGTTAACTCAGGATGGAGGTGGATCATCCACCTTCTCCAACTGGGGATCTTTTACAGGATTTATATTCCCACCTGTCAAAACACCGTCAGTTTTCCATTTTGCCATAAAGTCTCCTGATTTTGCCAAATAAGGACTTTCCCTTTTCGTTGAGAGGCAGCAATATGCCTTCAATTAGCTCTGCATGTCTGCCCTTCACAGCGAAGACCTGCATGAGACAGCCCGAGGGTCCAGACTTGGAGTCCAAGAGAAGAGGTCACCCCCAGGGAGTTCACCCGGTGTGCTGGCATTAAGCACACAACAGGATCTGAGAAGCAGCATTCACTTTTTTCTGGCTAATTCAGGCTTGAAATCAGTCTGGTATTAATACATGACACAAGCTACCAAAGTCCCCAAACCTTACTTGTATGTATCATTCTAATGGTCTTGTGATAGCCACAGAAAATGGCACAGAAAAATGGACTCCTCAGGGAAGCAGGTCCTACATGGTCCGATGGACTCAGTAGGTGCTGGATCTTCTTTTCCAGTTTTTTAAACAAACAATATACAGCTTTCCCTGCTAAACTGCCTTGGGAGCTCTTTCCGTTACGGATTTCTCAAACTACCCAAATGTCTCCACTTTTCCGTTCAAAAGTACACACACTGAAACAAGGAAAATGCAGGAAAAAAGCTGTAAGAAAGCTATGAGAACCTTCTGAACTGTCACCCCATAACTCTGCAAATGTGAATGTTTTTCAGCAACTTAAGGAAGGGTTTGCCAGAGGTAATGCATGCAATTTCAGACTTCCTAACTAATATTCCTCCACATGCCCAGAGCACTGTACTGTTAATCTTACAGGACAGGAGAAGGTCCCATATTTCCTAGTACAAAGAATTAATCTCCCCTCTCTCTGAAAAAGAAACGTTTTGGAGGCATAGCTGCATGCACTCCTTCACAAACACGCTCCCCCAGGCAAATCATAAAAAGCATAATTAGTGGAGGTAAAGGCCCAGTGTCCTGCGAGATTCAAAGTTTCAAGTCAGATCTGTCCTCACATTAAGTGTCAAGGAAAAAATCTTCAGTTTGAAACCACATAGCACTAGCGAGAAAAGTCTCTTTGGGCACCAAAAGACAAACATCACCAGTAAAGTATTCACACTGTGATCTCCATGTATACTGGGATACACAGCTTGAAAATCTTTGCACCAGGGTAATCATGGATATTCTTTCCCCGTTTTATGGTTGGACTCGATGATCCTGAGGGTCTCTTACAACTGAAATGATTCTGTCATTCTATGATTTTAGATACTTCTCACAGATAAATCTGGGTTTGTAATGTATGCATTTTTGTGGATTCCTGAGCACAATACATGATGCATTAGGGTTGCACTTATACGGAGAACCTCCTTCCCATAGGCATATGAACGTAGCAATGATATGTTCTTGTGCTTTGTATGGTCCTCTTTTATCAAGAGCTCTGCTTGGAACAAAAACTTGTCCTTGGATTGAGGATATTGGATTATGACTGTTCTTGCTAACAAAATTACCCAACACAGAACCATTGGAATTGAACTGTAGGTATATGCAGACTTGTCTTCAGAATAAAACCAGATATATTACAATAATAAATCCTACATGCCATATATTGAGGCTTAACAAGTTGCTGCACACTGGGAATTACCATGCTTGTGTGGTGGTATGAAATGATATGAAATTTCTACAATATATTTATCAAGACTTCTAATGAGGAGTTGTGCTTTTTTTATTATTTTTCTCACTATTTAAAACTGATCTGCAGTTTCTACTAGAATTTGGAAAATGAAAGCCCACTTCTTACTGAAGTAATTGACAGAAGACAGTGTTAGAAAAGGGGTTGCACCATTTAAGCCAATGGAAGTTTAAAAGAGAACAATCTTATAAAAGGTCTCATCCTAAACAACTATGCATCCTAAAGGACTCTGCAAATTTTAGGCTGTGGAGGATTCAAAAGCTCCAAGCAAAAGTGCGGACAGATGGACAATCCAGCCAAATTATTTGCTGGCTGTGCCCCAGTCTATGAATGGTAGCAACAATGAGAGTAGTATAAATAATAAAGAAGAGTGCAGCATGGAAAAATCAATGGCTAAAGAATTCAGAAACGAGATGTTTCTGGAAGTTCCATCTTAATAATTTTGTAAGCCCGAAAGCCTTCTGCTTCCCCTGCTCGCTAAAGAAAAGAGATCAACTTACCCAGGGCACATAAGGACAATTTTTTCCTACAGCTTAATTGCAAGAAAAGTCTGGGGAAGGTAACCCAGCTGTGAAGACTGTGCCTGCACACACCAGGCAGACATCGCTAGCACCAGAGTCCTTCCTATGTTCCCCAAATGTTAACTGCTCACTGGGGATTATGCCTGTCTTATACGCATGGAAACAGCAATCTCTTTGTTCCCCAGCTTTACTACAACATAGTGAACTCTTCAGGAGTGCAAATTTTTGCCAAAGAGAAGCAAATTAATAACATGTGTATATGGTATGTTTCTGCTTCCATCATAGGTGAATGTGGTGCTTGTGAGAGATGCTGGAGATTCAAGGATCTTGAATCCAGCCCCAGCTGCTCCAGCATGAACCAGCCAGAATTCTGCTGGAAGCAGCAAGGCAACAGTGATGTAACTGAGGCCTCAGCCAAGCTTTTAACTCTGTCCAAACAGGAACAGAGCGAACACATCTATGCAACTTACCTCTATGTTGCTCTTTTATCTCCTCATCAGTGCAGTTTCTCAAGCTGTTCCGCTCCCTGTTTGAATCCAAGAAAATACTTTATTAAATGTCACCAGATTAATCACTACTCTTTCTGTCAAAATGTAACTTACATGAACGATTCCAGCATTCACTGATTGTGTATGATTTGGCTATTTTCTGTGATTATTATACCATGTAATATATAGAATCTCATTTTCACACACACAAAAAATGTACACATTATAATCAAATTCTATATACTCATGGTGTTTGGTCTTATGCACGTGTTGTCCTATAATACATACTACAAACAATTTGCTTTCATAGATCTCACAGCCTGTCTTTTCTTCAAAACATCTACTTTGTTCTTTCATATTCACTCATTAAGAAACATTCTTATTGTGCGAGTAATAAACCATCCTTATCTCCAGTACTGGTTTAACTAAAAAGGCCCTGCTGCTTTTTGAAGGACCACAGCCAGGGAACTGCATAAAACATGTTCATGTTTAAGTCCTGTTGCTAAATGCCTGCTAATTTGAAGCAGAAGAGCTCGGGTGAACCAGGCTTTGAACATTGAAAATACACTCAGTAAAATCCATAATAACTGCTTTAACAAAGATGACTATTTTTGTTCCCCAACTAGATGCACCAGCTTGAGGCTGACCATCCCACAAGCCCTGGGTATTGTGCTTACTTCAAATACAGGCTAAAAAAAAGGTAAAGCTGGAAGGACATAAATTAAAAGTATGTGCCAAACTACAACAGGTCTGAAGGTCAAAATTCACGTGCATAAATAGAAATATTTCTAACTGACACTCACTAAACAAGCAGACTAGATACTTGCTTTAGACAGCCCTGAACAAATATTAACGGAAAACATCCATAGGACATGTTATCTCTGAAGTAACTCAAGATATGCAGTTGACTTTGGACTAAATTACCCAACAGCTTCCACACAGAAATATCACATTCATGAAATAAACTGATTTACTGCATTAATATAACACACAGCTAGAAAGGGTTCATACAAGATCCTGTGGTTTCTATGATTATTCTCTTTAGGAAAGCATAACTGATAGAGAGAAAATAACTAGAAAGCTGCTCTTTCATCTGTATAATTTATTTCTGAGCTCTGAAGCATCTGCTTAAGGGATGAATTACTCTTTTTGCCTTAAAAAATTTATGAGAGAGTGGCCCTGAGAGAAAGAGAGGGGAAAAAAGGAGCCTTTCCTCCAACTCATCACTTGGACTTAGTACACCACAAGTATTGTTCCTGCCGTACATCTTATAAATACTGGGAAGCAGATGAGGAAAAAAGGTGCCTTCCCCTTACAAAAGAAGGAGAATGGTCCAGACCGGCCAAGGCTACTTACTGTACTGCCTCTTATATCTGGTAGTTACCTCAGAAGGGAAAATTCTAGAAAAACCTTCCCTGTAGGGTGCACAATGAGGGCTACCACGTCGTACCTTACAGGGAACCACTCTGGGTAAATGGTTTAGCATCGCACAAAGGTGCTGCCTGTTGAAACACGGGATGAGAAGCAATGCAAATAGGCAACGGAGACCCAGATGCCGAGGATACATTTGCTTTTCAAGCCCTTGAAAAGAACACTCATGGACAGGGAGTTTCTGTGATGCGATGAAAGGATGGATAAAACACATTTACCATGGTATAATACAAGAATTAAGGCTGGAAACTTTATCAAGATAGTATACCAGAAAAGACAGGAGTCTCCAAAAGGCTGGATTCTTTATTACAAACAAAGCTGGTAGACTTCAAGTAAATCTACGTAGGCTATAATGAATGTTTTTGACTGTAGAGAGAAAAATGAATGGCTTAAGTCCAGAAACTGTCTCTGCCTACACACAGAACTAGGTCTGTAGGAGATCCTTATTCAGCATGTTTCCTACTAAAGACATTAATTTACATTTTCTTGTTTAATGAGCACATAACTTTCTCCTTGTGAGAAATTCCAGCAGAGACGGGCTCAGAGGAATGAGCGAGCGCTGCGGAGAGCACCGCACACTTCATACAAACACTCACTAACTGTTGCCACTTTGAGATTTCAAAGCTTGTGACAAAAAATGCCTTAGGTTTTCTTTTTTTTTCTTTTTTCTTTTTTTTTTCCCAAGCAGAAACTAGGATTTCAACCCTGATTAGTTTGCAGTTGCTCATCTCCTGACAGTGCAGTTCGAGCAGCATGAGGCCTTAATCAAGCTCAGGTGTAAGGAAGAATTTCTTTTAAAATTAATGTTAATGAACAACTCACTCTTGTTTAAACATCCAGGCTGTGATATAGGCAAGTATCTGCGTTTATCATGTCCTCGGTCTTTTGAACAGCCAGATTTTATTTGCTAAGCATCAGTGAGGACAAAAGGAATGAGCTTATCCCAAGTGGCAGTGGCTGAACTTGAAATCTGGACTTCAGATAGCAAAACATTCAGGACTGGATGCAATTTTGCCTCAGCCACCTAAGCCAAGTTTTGGGCTGTCCTTGTAAATCCAGAGACTAAAAGAAACTGTCCTGGATCCTTACTGGAAGAGAGAAAGGCAAATTCTCACTCTAAAAGGCTTTTACATCATGCTTCTATATCTAAAAGCTAAAAAGAGATGCTGAATCTTTGTGCCAAAGGTAACAACCCAAACACAACTGGATGTACTAACTTTAGCTATGTTTTTGCTATTATTTATGCATGTTAGGAGCAGAGGATTCCAAATTAAAAGCCATACTGAAAGAAAGAAACTAAATATCACATCAGTTTTAAAACAAAAACGTTCAGAAAACTAGTTATTTGTGAGATGAATTTATATAAGTTCATCTTATGCTTTGATTAGGGTTTTGTTTGGGTTTTGAGTGCGTTTGGTTTTGTTTTGGGTTTTTGAGGGGGTGTTTGTTTTCGTGTGTGTGTGTTCTTCTGTTTCGTTTGTTTGTTTTAATTTCTTATTATGCCAGTAGTCTACAGCTACGATATCACTGCAAAAGCCATACAGATGTTTAATTTAAAATAAAAAGGCTTTTATGCAAATAGTTTATCACTAAACTACTTCTATCAATATAAGATTTTTATGAAACCTTTTGAACCTATGCTTTTCATATATAGTGGCTCAGATCATACACTAAGATATCAGCTGTGAAATTAGAATAGCCCTGTATAAATATTAATCTACTAAAACAAGGCTTTCCAAATGCGTACTCACTGATCTGTTCTGTGGACTGTTACACAAGAGCATCTTATGAATTTGTTAATCACGGACATATCGTCGATGAAACAGCTACCCTGGGGCTTCCTGCTCCTCCCCCCAGGGTAGACACCTTTCTATTGCCCTGGCTCCCTCAGCATCTCTATTATTGACTTTTTCAGTAATATCGCAGTCTAATATTTGAAGTTCTTGAAGAAAAAAATTGCAACAGAATGATGTGCATATAAGGGCGTATGAAATACCAATTACTATGTTCAGCCACCTGCAGAAACAAAGCCCTATCCTCTGCAAACAAGATTCAAATAATTAAGGGGCAAGTGCATTCTTACTTGTCTGGGACACTCACTTAAGTCCTCTCCATCCTTTCCACCTGGAGTGGAAGAAGAGTTGCAGCTCCTTCTGCAGCCTCCTCTTCCTTTTTCAGCCCTTGTTGCAACCAAACTTTTAGGAAATTTAGTGAAATTCATGGATATTTCAAAACAGGCACCTGTTTCAGGGAATTTTGTTTAGAATAATTTAGACATGTTTAGAAAATTTAGATATGTCAAAATATGTTTAGAATAATCTCTGTACTTAAGAAAAGGTGTAAAGCAAGACAAACTTCCTGAAGCCCAAACACAGCGCAGGATCATGCCGCTGCTTCACACAGGGTTAAATGCACCACCACACTGATATGCAACACAAGAACACCCAATTAGCACTTAAATAGCAAATTTTTCCTTTAGGACACACAGCTTGCCTGTCCTCATTAGCAGAATACTATGACACAGCTGAGCAAACTGCTTCCCTAAAGCTATATTATCCTAAAGGATCCACAAAAACATAAGCTGAATAAGAGAAAGGAAAAGAGAAACAGTCTGCTGCCGGGTGCCGGTGGACCTTTTAAATTTAGGAGAAAACCTACCAGCTACACAGGTGGAACCCATGGACAGGAGCCCCCAGACTGCTTCTGAACCACTTTTGATATGGCCAAGGACACAGTCATGGCAAAACAGAGCGCAACAAGGACGGCTTGCACGAGCTGCAGTCATCCTAATAATAATTATAATTAGATAAATAGATAGATGATAGATAGAGAGATAGAGATATAGACAGACAGACAGATAGATAGATAGCCTTACTATCTATCTATCTATCTACCTAATCACTCATCTTAGATGTCACATTTTTTCAGTGGACACTTAAAAAGTAAAGAAAAAGCAAGTTGTTTTTATTTAAAAAAAGGATAATCCTGTCCATCTGCTTGTGTCCTTTCGTTACCTGTGTTAAGAAATCCTGGGCAGCATCTCCTTCCCCCAGCCCTTTCCTTGCTAACCAGTTAGCTACAGCTGATTTCAAATGTAACAGTGATCTATGGTAACTTACTTTATTTGCACAAGGGATGTGTTAAATATTGTCTGATTCTCTTTCTTCACTGTACTGTTCCTAAAAAAGAAGAGAGTATTACATATTCCAGCTCCACGGGATGCCAAACATAGACATCTCCTGGGTAAACAGAATAAGTTACTCAGAACAATAACCATAAAGACAAGAATAAGATTACAAGAAAACATCCTCTACAGCTGTAAACACTAGCTGCAAGGCTTCATATTCGCCACCGTAACATTTTCATGCTGAGCCTATTCCAATCCCTTCTCATTGCTAAAGCAAGCAGATTTGGGGTTTTTTTTGCATTATTATGGAACTCCTATGTACTATTCGTGCGGAGAGGAAGGGACATGTGTTGATAAATGAGTCTGAAAGCCAATCAAAACTAACACCGGATCATGCATCTCTTGGTTTAAAGTTTGATACATACACACCCCTGCCTCCTCAAAAAGAGAAAAAAAAATCAGAAGTGAATAGCCTGGGGAGTTTCTGCTTTGGCAGGACTAGAGTAAGGCAGTAGCCAAAAACATTGCTACTGACATCCAGTTTTGGAAATTTTAAGCCAGCAAAATCATAGCTTGCTTCAGTACAATTCAAACAGATGCTCAAAGGGGGCACTGTAAGGCTACGCGAAGAAATTATACAAAATGTATTTTAATAATCAAAATGTCTTGAGCAATCAGGAGAGGGGGGAAATAGTATTTCTATGCTTTGAAACTAAATCAGGAAAACTGAAAAAAAAATATGCATGGTAGCAATATGAGAATTCTCCCCCATGCCCTAAAACTGTCAATTTAGGCTAGCACTAGGTATTAAATCTTATATTCTGTAGGTCTTCATTTTTGCAAGCCATGCATCTTTTGCAAATATACAGTGATTTTACAAACAATTGTAAGCCATGGACCAAGGTCTGCCTAAATGCATATATTACCATTGTCTCTAGGATACTGTTTGACATTTTGATGTCATTGCTCAGATGGGCAAACTGTCATCCGTTGTACATGCTTCACTGTAACTGCTTTATCCTCATTGTGGCAGGGAAGAAAACCATTAACCAATTTAATGATTAAGGAAAGCTCATGTCTAAAACCTTTACGGTCGTCTCAGCTATTCTTGTCAGACTCCATATGGTCTCTATAGGAAACAGTTACCACTTTATAGGAAAACACAAGTTTCTGTCCAACTTGTTCCGTTTCTAACAGAGTTTGGACGTGTCTGTTCATTCTATTTTGAAGTCAATCTCCTCATTTTTTAATGACTTCATAAACAGAGCTATGAACAGGCCTATTGTCTCCCGGACAGAGCACTATGTCCAATTTCCATCTGTAATATAATAAATACTCCTTATGATTCTCTCCAGCAGCACTGAGGACCTTCAAGGAATGGTACCAAAATCAGCCTAAGACCCACTGATGATGCCAGAATGAAGGAAAGGGCTCTCATTAGAAGGGGAGAAGTGAGGCTCCCCAGCATTTAGGGAATTTTTTTTTTTTTTTTTTAAAGTGAGCTACAAACCATATGAACTGATTCCTGCCCTTTCTTACATCACCTTTTCAAGTGTAGTGAGCAGTCTGGTTTCTAGGCACGACACAGAGTAAGAGATTTCCTACATGTCACAGGGAGATCTAACTTGTCGTCTTACCTTAACTCTGAATAAACTTACAATTATTTTACTGTGATGCTTTTTGTTGGATATATTTATAGGAAAACATCACTTATCACTATCTGGGAATTATTGTGAATTCAGAGAGTATCTTATGTACGTCATAAAATGACATTTTAGAGCAGCTTCAGTTTTCAGGAAAAGGATAGAAGACACATTAGTATAGTAGACAAAGTGATCAAATTTAAGATATAAACTCTCTATTTGTCAACATGATTTTGATTAGCCTTAGCATGCATCTTAAGAGGTATAACAATACAATGCAAAAACTAAAAACACTATTGGGGCGGGGAGGGGGGTGTTTTGTTTTGTGGTGGTGGTGTTGTTTTTCACATACATAGTAAAGCTACACTTGCTAATATAGAATAGCACCACCCAGTCTGAAAACCTGGTAGTCAGGCTGCCTCTAGGGATATCACGGTTCTGCTATGAATTGTGAATATAGAAATCCATTAAAATGTTTTCATTAATCCCTGATGCTTTTACTGTATGCAAAAGGCATGCCGCTTAAATATCAGATTATTCAATAGACTTCAATCCTCTGCCATGACTCCCTCCTGAGTCTCATTGGCTTAGGGGAGGGAAATGAATGATGAATTCAAACTACTTCAATGAAAAATTCAGAGACAAGTTAGGGCAAAATGTTTTGCAGGATATGACTATCACATCTGCACTTTGGCCACAACAACCCCCTGCAGCGCTACAGGCTGGGCACAGAGTGGCTGGAGAGCAGCCAGGCAGAAAGGGACCTGGGGGTACTGATTGACAGGAAGCTCAACATGAGCCAACAGTGTGCCCAGGTGGCCAAGAAGGCCAATGGTATCCTGGCCTGTATCAAAAATAGTGTGGTCAGCAGGACAAGGGAAGTGATCCTTCCCCTGTACTCTGCATTGGTGAGGCCACACCTGGAGTATTGTGTTCAGTTCTGGGCCCCTCAGTCCAGGGAAGATATTGAGGTGCTGGAGCAGGTCCAGAGAAGAGCAACAAGACTGGTGAAGGGACTTGAGCACATGACCTATGGGGAGAGGCTGAGGGAGCTGGGGTTGTTCAGTCTGGAGAAGAGGAGGCTTAGAGGTGACCTCACCACCCTCTATAACTACCTGAAGGGAAGTTATAGCCAGGTGGGGATTGGTCTCTTCTCCCTGGCAGTTAGCAACAGGACAAGGGGACATGGGCTTAAACTCTGCCAGGGGAAGTTTAGGCTGGATATTAGGAAGAAGTTCTTTACGGAGAGAGTGATCAGGCATTGGAATGGTCTGCCCAGGGAGGTGGTGAACTCACCGTCCCTGGAGGTTTTTAAACTGAGATTGGACATGGCTCTTAGTGCCATGATCTAGTAAATGGGCTGAAGTCGGACCAAGGGTTGGACTTGATGATCTCTGAGGTCTTTTCCAACCTAGCCAATTCTGTGATTCTGTGATCTGAGTGAATAAACGATATTCTGAAGGCCATGGCTCGCCATCTTTTTATAGGACTGAGAAAACTTTCAGCTTTACCTTGATGAAAAGAGGTTATGCAGCTCCCTTAAGAACTGGTACAGACAGAAGCTGAGGAACAAAAACAAAAAGAGGTATGTTAGGGGAGGGTAACATTTTCTTCTATTAAAAATGAGCAATTTGTCTGTATTTCCCCCAAACAGTGATTGATGTTTATTTGCATGCTTTACAGGATAGCTTTTGTTGTTGTTGCTCCAAAGACAGCCACCTTGTAAGAATTAGGTTCCATTCCTTGTGTTTTCATTAAACTAGCAGTTAACAAAACCAGAAAAGACAACAAAGGTCCACACTGACTCCTCAGCTCCATATTCCCATGGAAAAGCAGCGATCACTTTCCTGCAGCGCTGCTTCCAGTGCCATTGGAACTGGTTCCACTCACAGGAATCGAGAGAAATAATAAAACATGGCCTTTGAAAAATGAAACACTTATGTGAATTTAAGGACATGGTTTTCCACCTCCTCCATCCTTCCGTCTGCCTCCTTTCAAGGGACAGTAACCAAGTGACTGCAAATAAAGGTATAACCTACAGAGCCAGCTGGTGGCCAACTGCTACCATTTTCAGGCTGTTTGAGGCAGTTAGTTGCTTCTAGCTGTCTGCCACCTCAGAATTATTCACTCTTACTTGATGAAGCGCTTTGTGGGCCTACCCAAAGGTCTCCAAAATACCAATGGGTAAACAGTTGTCCGTCAACCCAAACATGTAGGACATCTGCTGAGCCAATGTTGCTGGACCATGCTATCACCTGCACAGCGTCCACCAGCCTGGTTAGGCAGCCCTGTCCTGTCTGCAGTTCTGACTTCTCCACCACCATCCAACCAGTGTTCCCACCACGGGAGCTTTGCTTGTGAGCTTCTGTCAAACCTAAATCGGGACCCACCGTCTCATTCTCTCCAACACTGACAAATTTTATCCTGAGCTCTGCCGAACTTTACACAGCACAATCATGGCAGTAAGTCCTGTAGCATTCAGTGACAAATGCTTACTAGAGCAAAGACAACACACACTTCTAAGTTTAAAAACCAAGCAAGAAAAATATTTTTTCCTTTCGTAATATAAAACCAAAACAGTCAGTCCTCCTTTTTCTGTCCTATTTTTTAAAGATAAGTTCTATACTGACTACTATGCTGGAAATGCATCAGGAGGGATTCATTTTCTCATTCAGATTTGAAAGATTAACTCTTCAATTATTAAATTGTATCATCAGCTGATGGCTTGCTGTGCAGTCTATTTTTAAAAGTGCATGAAAAGATTAGCGTAACGAGAATGCCTGGAATAAGAACATTTAGGAAAACTCTGTCATGCGGAAATCTGAAATTTGTGTTTGAGATCTGCAATATCAATTTACAGTTAATCCCAGGCTTGCTCTCAGGGGGGCTCAGGTCACTTTTTAATGGTCTTTCACAGCTGCACACAGACAACCCTCCCCTCCCCAAACCACCACACAACCCACAAGTGTTGTTTCCAACTATGGGGGTGATCCATACTGAAAAGATCTGATGTCTGCTTTACATTCAAAATTACATATTACTTTACAAAAGGAAGGATATCACAAGTTTATCTTTAAAAAAAATGAGTGGGGTGGGAGGGGCCCATTTCAAACTGGAACTGATGCATCTCTTTAGAGCCACCCGTGGGTCCCTTTGAGCTTCTGCTAAAATCCTGGTGCCTGTATTCCAGAGGATTTGTGTTTTGCAGAGCTCCAGGGTGAGGAGAAGAGAGGGAGGAACCAGAAATGTCTCCACAGAAGGTCACCATCTCTTCTGAGGGTCCCCTAAACACTCCCCCCTGCCTACAAAATGCAGTGATTTCTGTGAGAAGACTCTCAGCCTGCACTTTTCAGCATGTTTCCTCCAGAAATTCAGCATGTCTAAACCCACCAGAGCACATTTCTCCATTTAAAGCACATCTCATCCATTTTGCGAGAACTTGCATTTTCAGAAAGTCTAGTAGAGGTTGCCCTCGGTGAATGATGTCTGTCGATGTTTTCCAGAATCTCTTTCTGAAAATTACACCCCGTGAAGGGTTTACTGTTGTATCCTGACCTACTGGCTCCGGGCTACAAGGACCCAGCACAATATAGTAATACCCAATACAAGTTACCTCATTTAAAAAACTCCTTTAACCTAAATGAAGTACTACCTCAGAACTCAGTCAATAGACCCGACTAAGCAGAGACATGAAGGGACGTGAAATAAAACAAGTGCTAATAAAAGTACGTGACCCTTTGAGAATAAGCTTTATTTCGGTGGTAATTCCTGCACTGTGTAAGCCGAGGCAGGAGAGAACTGACGTGACGCATGCGATGATTGAGCAGTTTGGAAACCAGGATGACACCACCAGCAAAGCATTGGCACAGCAAGAGTTAAGAGCATGTGCTGCCCTTCACCGGTGGGAATAGTTTGGGAAGCAGAAATAGTAGGAGCAGGATCCCTTACAATGACTTCAGTTTTTATTAACATATTTTTACAGGATATCCCAGTTAAGCCAGACAGCTTGTTTACAATAGGGCCCTGTCCAAGGACAGCTTAAAACTATTATACAGTACATACAGAAGGACAATACGGTCCCAGTACAAGCTACCAGCAGGCAGTAAATCACGTCAAAGCCTCATGTTACACCTGATTAACTGCTTGGCTCCAGAACTACAACCTATTCCAAGAATGCTCGCTTCAGTGTAGTTAAGACTTGTCAGAGAATTTATGCCATCTGATGGCAACTTACATAAAATAGTGCTCCAGTGTATCATTTAAGAAGCATTAGTTGGCATGAGCTGCACATGTGTGTGTTTCACACCTGCAGTGTCCTCTGGGGCTACATGTTCCTTAAAAAGATATTCCATTTATTATAGATGTCTCATTTACTGGGAGAAATCACATCACCTCTGTCCCAACAGGATTACAACTCTATCTGAACTACACTTCATCAAAAACATCCAAAATTTTATCACTCAGTCCATCCTCAACATGGCTACTGCAATTAAACTGCATTTTCCACAATTTTTTTCTTGATTCTGCGAAATGGCTTAAAACCAGACTTCCTTGTAAAACTGAAGATTTTTCACTAAACATATGAGCCTGTCAGTGGACCAAACAGTGAAATCTTTACTCCACCTGAACACAAACGAAACCTTGTTTCTGTGAAGCTCAAACTCAACCCAAGCCGCAAAAGAGGCAAATTTCAGAAGCATCCCAAGTTCTGTAGATTGCCTGGCTGTCAAACATGAGAGACGCTGTGAGAATCAAACAATAATCCTTATGAATTCTGTGTTTATCCGACTGTCAATCAGCACGCCGGATGGCACAAACTGAGATGTCACGCATCTCGATCAAGAATTAGAGTCCTGTAAGTCAGCAAAAGTGTTTAATTGTGAAATCTACCAGCTCTGACTCTATGCAGCTTTTCCCAGAGCTGTACAGTGACTTAGCAGAAAGCTGGAGGTTGATTTTAGCAGAAACACCTTACACACACACACGAACAAACACAATGTTTGTATAGGGTTCATCACACTTGGCCAGCAGGAGACTTGTTTATATCATTTTATAAGATGAACTGATCACCCCCTTTTTTTTTAAAGTATAGTCTCATACTTATTATCTCTTTCCTTAGGCAAGACAAGTGACAATCCAGCTTTACCCGATTTCATAAACTGGTGAGCTGGTTTGTCCTTCAAGCCTCAGCAGGAAACGTAAACCCCGTCAAGAAGATAATTTCTTGCGTTTCAGCGTATTGCAACACACACAGTGGGCTGAGCACCTGAATTCTTCCTCTTGCTTATTGAGCAAGGCTATTTCCTATTTTAACAATTATATCGCAGAACATAGTCAAACATTTTCTTCTAAAACTGAACAAGGAGCTTAATTAAAGTATGAACAATTCTTCTAAAAATAACAGTGGAAAGGAGGAGCACATATCTCTGGACTGCAAAGCCATTTATCTAATTTTTCTGCTTGGTCACAACAGCATTTCCACAGTTATGAGAAAAAGAGTTATTAACAAATGGAAAGCCTGATATTCAATCACTTTTCCCTGGTAGAAGATGACAGAAAGTCCTTCTGGTTTGAGTATGGAGTAAGACCCAAACTAAATACTAAGGCCATGGCAAAAGAGATGTGTGAAATCTTTTAGAAATCCAGATATGGAAATGCACAATCGTCCACTAGCTGTCATGATGTTTAAGGCTGTGGTGGCTTTTAGACACAAATATCTTTGGAACTGAGAGGCAAGACAGAAAGCAGCACACCTTCCCTAGCAAGGTGAGACATGAACACCAGGCATAGGGGAACACAGATTGGAACTGAACACTTTAATCAGCTCTGGTTTGGAAAATACAAAATTAGTAAATGTGCGTTTACCAAAAATTAGTAAATTTGCTTTCAACAGACCTGTTAATCTCTAGGTGATTTTGTTTAATCACAAGAAAAATCAGAGGTTCAGTCTCAGCTAAGGTTTCGGTAAGTCCAGCTCTTCAGAGTTCAGAGTGCAACTGGCAATCTGTGTTCATCGCCTCGCTCAATTACCTGTACGCACGTAAGTGGAAGTGGCGTATCTGCCTATACAGACTTGGTGACTAACTGCAGATATCACTTATTTGAGATTTTCTTTTCCCCATTTTGCAAGTCTTTGCCTGGAGCATCAAATACCAGAGCCATGATGTGTTAACACCACCTTTCCTGTTGGGCTCTACTCTGCCGTTCCATAACAGGTTTCCAAGAAGTTCTGTGCCTCTGGTAATTCAGCCTGCAAGAGGCACTCAGAAGGCAAAATTGAACGGAAACCGCTGTATTCTTTTCAAATGGATCCGCATACAATTTTTAAATTTACTTTCAAAAATACACCAAATATACCCAGGGGAAATAAACTAACAATATGGATTGCTGCCTGAAATCATTGTAAAGATAGCTCAGGGCATTTAATGTTGTGATGGAAGGAAAGAAACAAGAAAAAGAGATTAGCAGGCTTCACAGAAACGACATGGTTTAGTAAATCTGGCACTTCTCCTTCTGCAACAGAAAGTTTGACATCACCTAATGTATAAATACAGCACTGTGCCTGTTGGTTTTCCCAGTTTGGAAGTCCCTGCTGGTAAGTTCAATATTATACAGGAAACGTGCCTCAAGTGGAGGGCTAGCTTCTGCTCTCATCGAGCCATACCTGCAGATTTCCAACATTATTTCACTGCCCAGCTTTGTAAGAA
This sequence comes from Patagioenas fasciata, assembly GCF_037038585.1. Lineage (NCBI taxonomy): Eukaryota > Metazoa > Chordata > Aves > Columbiformes > Columbidae > Patagioenas > Patagioenas fasciata. The sequence continues at coordinate 28,220,620 of NC_092526.1, read as the reverse complement.
GCAGTGATTTTACGCCAAATACAACTATCTTCTCATGAACAGGCATGTACATTCAAAGACAAAGTTTTGCCTGACAGTGTATGTCAGGCTCGATCAATTCTTGCTGAGAAACAACACAGGACAGGTAATGGACCTCAAGATGTCTCAAAGCCAGAGAGTTTGGAGCTGAATTGTCTAAATCTGTAGCACACCTCAAAATCCTGACAGGCTCTATCTTATTTAACTTTGGCAGAATGCGAAGGGAACTCAGGCATCATTTGTAGGTGAGGACAGTTTGATGCAGCCCTGAAAAATAAGCCTTTGTTTTTTTTCCGTATTTCCTTCAAATTAAATATTCATATGGTAGTAGTTACACAAACAATGTAGTGGCAAGTCTGAGCATGTGCTCTGCAATGGGATTTTACTACCTTCAACTAACCAGGAGGATGAGATAGAGACATTAAGTCCTGACTGTATTATTCTCCCACTGAAACTACACCTACAGTATTTCAGCATTACAACAATTTGCACTTGCATCATCTTTTCCCTTATTAAAAAAAATCAGAAAACAAAACAAAACAAAACAACTTGACCAGTGTTTCTACAAGCAACTCTTGCTCAATTAAAATGATTTTATCCAGAGTGATTTACGCTACACCCTGGTTTGTCATTGAAGTACTTAACTCCAGGTGATGAGTGTATGTGGGTGTCTGTTCATGACTCTGAGCTACGGTTTTAAATAAATGTTCCAAAGATACTTTCCATATAGTCGAGGTCAGTAGGGAGGAGGCAGGGGGAAAAAAAAATTAAAAAAAAAAAAAAAGAAGAACTGTTAAAATTTCACAGAAGGATTAAGAAAGTTGTGCAGAAGAGTTTATTTCAATGCTAATCTTGGCAGAATTCAAATTCATATTTTCTGTATGGCTTAGTTTTTTAAGGTTTGAAATCACAGAATCCATGAGGGACAGAATCATATAATAGAAGCTACAGTGTGAACACTAGAACAATAATAAATAATCTGGAAAGTTTTATCCTAGTTAATGAGATGTCTGTAAACATTTCTAGTACTAAACCCACCAAATCACACCTAAGAGTTGCTCAGTGTGATCTCACCAATATTTGCTTGGTTTGTTACATATCGCATCCCTTCACATGGAATTGAACAGAAACACCGGCTGTCACGGGACCCTTACAGCTACTTGCACAGGCTCTCCCAAAAAAAGAGATTAACAGGGAAGCAAACAACAAAATGAAGAAGGGAAGAACAAAAGCTGACAGGTAATGCCCAAAGTGATCTCTGAAGTGAACTGTACTTGAATATCCTCATTTTTCTATATCATGGTGATTTTAATAACACCGTCTACTTGAAAAAAACTTGGATAAGGCAGTTCTATTACACCACAAGCCTCATTAACAAAAACAATGACTGTGCCATCACAATAGCATTCTTGTGCAAAACCAACAAGAACCTCACAAGCAGGACAACACACTTGCCAGATGGATTTAGCTATTTGCATTTTAGATGGAGAAACTGAGGCATCAAAAGCAAAACATGTTCCCCTAAGCAGCTTTGTCTCAAGTTTTGAGTCAGAGAGGCAGCTGAAGCACTGTGACTACTGCTTCAAATGCTGATCATTACTCCGCTGTCACCTTTTATTCCGCTTTCCACGTTTCTAGTGCTCATTCAACTGCACCACCCATTTACCTTTCAATAACAAGCATTTTGGGTGAGAGATGCATGCAATGTTTAGCAAAACTGAGTCAGAGCCCCTAAGCACCATCACCACACACATGATCAGAATGGTCAGAGTCCTTGGTCTGGCTGTAGGATGGACTGGAAGGAAGGAATGCAAGAGGGACATGTTATTGTAATAAAACTCATTACATATGAATCTGATACTTCTGTTTTACATAATTGATGCACAATCTCACCACTTTGAAGCATCTTTGTGGTCATCATCATGCTTTTTTCCTCCAGGTCAAACAAGCATATCTATCAGAGATTAAGATATAAACACTAAAAAAGAAGGAACAAAAAAGGAGCCATAAATAGAAAAATCTCTTTGAAGATAATACCAAAACAGTAAAGTAGATACTAGAACAAATGAAACATTTTATCACGGAGAAGAAACACTTACTGCTGGGATCTGGCAGATACTGCAACATACACAGCCCTGAATGTTGAAAGAAGACCAAATGGGCTCCTACAATTTGAATCTGAACTTTGCTCCTGGATGGCTCGAAATGCCCTTTCCAACCAGTACTCTCTTTAGCCTGTTTTCCATATTCATAAAGAATATTTACAACTCATGGAAGAAAATACTGATCTCACATCTTAATGGATAACAGCTCCTTGGGCAGTCTGAATGCCAGTGTGAGACATGACTTGCTTTTTAATATACTGGAATTAAACACACCTCATAACACCTATTACCTTGCTTTATTTTCAAGAGATTTTACACATCCCACCCAATTGGCAGGCTATGAAGCCGAGCCAATGTTTAGGGCAGTGAAAGTAGCTATGGGAGCAAGATCTGGTTTGGAAACAAGCTATATCCAGAGGAGGCCATGAAGATGATCAGAGGGCTGGACCATCTCCTGTATGAGGACAGGCTGGGAGAGTTGGGGTTGTTCAGCCTGGAGAAGAGAAGGCTTTGGGGAGATCTTATTGCAGCCTTTCTGTACTTAAAAGAGGTCTGTAAGAAAGATGGGGACAGAGCTTTGAGCAGGGAGTGTAGTGAAAGGATGAGGGATGACACTTTTAAACTGCAAGAGAGTGGATTTAGATTAAATATAAGGATGAAATTCTTCCCCATGAGGGTGGAGAGGCCCTGGCCCAGGCTGCACAGAGCAGCTGCAGATGCCCCATCTCTGGAAGGCCAGGCTGGACGTGGCTCTGAGCAACCTGGTCTAGTGGAAGGTGTCACTGACCAGGGCAGGGGGTTGGAACCAGACGATCTTTGAGGTCCCTTCCAACCCAAACCATTCCATGATACTCTATCCTACCAGTACTATCTTTCTGTAACGTGAGGTAGAACCTAATTTTATGTACTTTCTCAAAGGACCTTTTGAATGGCAACACAGTCCTTTTAATTTTGGTAACTTCATCAGGGTCTCTCTTAGCAGCCTTCTTGCTAACTGCCTGCTACCTAGCACAACATTAGCTTTTGGTAAAGAAAGGCACATGAAAAACTGAGTCTTTACCTTGGTGAACATAACCACGTTGCTGAAAAACAGATGCATTTGTGCAACTCACATGTGGCCACCTCTGAGTCACCGCAGTACTCCCACATCAGCACACAACCTCCTGTCACCTGAGAACCTCCTTAAACCTATCAATGCTTATATCTCTTCAGACTGATGAAACAAAAAGTTTCGAGACAACGCTAGGCTTTGCTGTCCCCTAGCTATAATCTGCTGTGTTTGGGAACTGCCTTCAGAGTTGTTTCCCCTCTTGATTCTGATGGACATGGCACAAACACCATAGATTCCAGCATTTAGTCAGAATTAGGATTCTCTGTTTGAGAAAAAATCTGCAGTTCACAAAGCAATGAAAAGATACTTGTCAGCAGAACTGCAAAACAATATATCTTCAAATAAGAAAAAGCATTCTGATTTTTCAAAAAACACACTTTTAATTACTATGTGGTTTGCTCAGTTTTCTTTCGAATATGCCTGACATATGGTATGATTTACATAACACTGGTAGTGAGCTCAAGACAGAAGATTCAAATCTAGCTGCAGAAGTATGCAAAAATTAACACCACGCATCAGGATCGTTCTTCTCATCAACTGAGTATGGCCTTTTAAGTTTGCATATATGGCTAATTCCTGCTGCTAAATATGATTTTAATATTAAGAAATGTATTGTTCTATTTTCATATGTATGGCTTGTAGTTGATGACATAGGAGCCACCAAGGGGTGGAGATGACTCGCTCCCTTGGAGAGGAAAAGTCCTCTCCTTCCTGACATGCACTTACACTCCTGGCTCCTACCATCTCAAGAATAAAAAAAAATAAGAAGTTTGTGTACAAGGGAATGGCGCTTTACAAGATGTAGTCTTCCAACTATACAGCATACAAACTGTACCGCTGTACCGCTCACTTAAGCCTTTGTGCAGGTCCCTTCCAAGGTGTCCCCAGGGCTCAGCCATCACACAGCCAATGGAGGCACCACAAACAGGTTGGGTAAAACCCCTCAACTGCCCCTTTTGTTCCTAGAGCTTCAAGGAAAGGAGTTACAAACCGGGCCATACACAACAAAATAGTACAGCCTTCAAGAATGTCACACCTTTTGGCATCGCTCAGCGCTCTTCACCTCCCAGTGATGTGGCTGCTCTGTGTGTTCAAATACAGCCTTATGTTATTTCCTTCCCTGTAAAAACACTTTAAAAAAGCACACAACAACATATGGCTTGTAAAACAAAGTTAAAAAAAATATATACCACAAGAGATATTAACATCAGCTTAACTAAGAACTTCTTGCTCGGTTCTCAGGGGTTCAGAGAGCTCAGTGGTTTCTTTTCTGACAAAAGATAATGTTAGTGGTGGAGGTTATCTGCACTACTGGAGCTATTGGAGCAGCAATTCTTTGGGTCACAAGTAGGTCATAAACCTTCGTGCAGCAGTTTGCAAAACAACTATACAGAAAGTGAGATTTTTTTGAAAGATATGCGTACATTCCTAGGTGTGGAAAGAACTAAACAAAATCAGCACTGGAAAAATGATGATCATTCAAAAGCTGTGCCTCATTCTTTTTTGATTGCAAATGATAAGTACTGTGACAGCACTCCACAATGCATTTGTGATTCATTTTTCCCCAAAAAGAAGTTAGGCAATTCTCAGATTTTTTCCATAAGTTTAAGAGGCCATATTATTAAAAAACACCTGTAAAAGAGTGGTCTAGATGGCCTCACCATCAGGGTTCCCTGCCTGAAAATATGAGTGTTGCAGATTCTCACCAGGCAGATGCTGGGAATCCTGAACCAGAGGAGAGGAAAACTGGGATCACAGGTTTCCACTCATGTTGGTTTTAAGGCCAATCATGCAAACTGTACAAAGACAAATTCTTTATTCGGTGTTCAAAGTTTTGAGAAATGTGAGAAATATCTATCATTAAAGATTAGAAATGATAAATGAGTCAAAGAACATCAGAAAACAAGTTATTTAATGTTTGTATTTTAAAAGAGTACCTTCATAGTACCTACCATTTCCGTATTTTGGCAACATTTACGTTGTTAGACACTTAGGACAGAAAAGCAGGGTGAGTCTAACACTGCTTGCTGGGATGCTCCCCCGGCACACAAGGCTGTGACAAGGAGAGATGCAGAAATACCCAAGTAGTTCTTTCCTGTGACCCATCAACCCAACTCGGCGACGTGCACAGAATAGCAACAACACACAAGGCAGCATATCAAAGAGAACCTTAGCCTCGTTTTTAATGAAAGATGACAACCTGAATGCACTTAGAACAAAATCTGGGTGGCATGAATGCAATCCTCAGAATCCTCAGAATCGGTGCTCAGTCTTCTACACATCTAGAATTTGTGGGAGTCTGGATGATGCCATGAAAGTTGTGCCACCTGTATCCAGGTTTGTTCAACACCATCCTGACCCAACCCGGTTCCGATTCCAAACTCTCCAGTTTGTCAAGAGCCTCGGCACCGCTCTAACCCAGAGCACAAGCTCAAATAACGCACAACACGCACAGATCTCAGCAAAACATCCCTCCCCATTTCAAATCCATGCACGGTATTTAAGGCTTTCACCGGGACTCAAAGGCAATGAGTCCTTAATGGGCCCAAGACTGCTGTCCTCCTTGTGATATCTAACAACACAGTCACGGTCAGCTGTACAAGTGCTTCAGATTTGTAGATATCTTATTGCCTAGCCAAGGAAAAAGCTGACATTATTTTTGAAGATGTACGCTTTTTGTTATACAAGTAATATAAAAAGATAAAAAGTTTCAGAGCGTAACATAAATCAAGAGGTTCTTTTGGTACCATCAGAGTTAAAACCTGTAATGTTAATATAGAATATTTCAAGTATTATCAAGCAGAGATAATCAGACTCTGGTTTAATTGCTCCCTTTGTGAAAAGACTTTATTAAATTAATTAACCAAGTTATCTTCTCAGACCACGATCCATTACTAATTCTAAAATTATTGATCTTTTCATTTGGAACTCATTGTTCAGCATCAAACTGGTTTCTGCAATTAGCATAGCCTAGCAAGCTGAATAAAACTCAAGGACTCCTCTAAGGACCTAAGAGGCTGCAAAATGAAAATATTCCTAAGTATGCTCAGAAATTACCATTATGCATAGTCATCTTGATCCCAGGTAAGGAAGGAAGGAAGAACTTGAGTAACTATTGACAGCACAAATCCCAAGTGAGCTTACTATGAAAAAAATTCCCTTTTTTCTTGTCCAGCCAACACTGACTTACATACTAATCGAGTTGCATCACCAGGAGTCTCCATTTGCCCTCCAAGCTGTTACCTCACAGGAACAGATACACAAAACCAAGCATTCCCCAAATCGCACTGGCTTTGTATTCCTTTCTCACACTCTACCGTGGAAAGCACTAATCACAAAGTCCTCAGCTGCTGTGCAAACAAAGAGAGATCATTACCACTTGACAGGGAAGCTGTTGTATAAGGTAAAAAAAAAAAGCTTCCTAAGCACCCACAGACTGCACTGAGGGGAAATGCCCATTAAAATAGCACTAGTAGCATTCCTAACAATCTACATAACTAGAAACAAAAAAGAAAACCTGACTCTAAAGTAATTCAGGAAAAGCAAAACTGAAATTTGCACCATATCATTTGGGAAGTGGAAGGATTAAAGCAATCATATATACCAAGTGATTAAAAAAAAATAGTTAGAGGAGGGATACAAGGCAAAACAGATGATATTCCACATATGCGATTTTTCATTATCAAAAGGACGTTTCATTTACACTACAAGGTAATTAATACAAGGCCCTCAAAGTTCCTCTCCTTGCTCTTCTGAACTATTTTCTTTGCCCTCACTTCTTTATATGCTTCCTCCATTCCTCCACACATGCTCTTTCCATTGATGTTTAGGTTGAATTGAGGTCTTGCAGATAATTTCTTCCTACCTTAATTTTGTCAGTTTGCAAGGTGACTGTAGGACCCCAAGTGGCATTGGCCTTAACTTCTATGAGAGAGATGCACAGGTCTCTTTCTCAGAGCAGTACCTCCTTCCCAGGAAACAAAACAACTCACCAGAGTCTCCAATTCTTTCCTCTTTAGAGCGAATACCTCTGAGTTTTCTCAGGATACACAGTGCAAACCTGCAAATATGACATCAAGAGGTAAAATGATAAAAAAGGCTTGCATTGAAGTAACATACCTGTTATTCAAAGATAACAATAAAAGAACTCCTGGTGTCCCAGCTTGACAGAAGAACTTCTCACTCTGATCTTGCTATGAAGTGGCGCAGAAGATCCTCGCCCTGCGGCAGGAATGATACTTGTCCTGACCTGGTCCTGCATTGCTGCGTGGTCACTCTACTTGCACCTCTGCCAAAAAAAAAGCAAAGCTAGAGACTGCAGAAAGGCCACATTGCCGTGAAAGCAGAGATCCAGACTCAACTCAGTGGGAGACAACTTCATCTTCTATAATTCCTGATTTCTCATTATTCTCTACATGGCAAGTTAGCTACTTTTTTTCTAGCCGATATAATCTTGAATTTGGGTGAGATATGTATCTTTATTTCATATAGATTTATACATCTGCACATATGGTTCATTCATTACTGGAAGGCGGGAAACAGGAAGTTTTTCAGCAATTGAGAGCAACCAAATAGCCAAAACCCCATATATTTTCTAAGCATAACAACCATTCTTTTAACTACACACAAACAGAGAGCTAAGAGTTCTTTTCAGTTTTCATAAACAGCTTGTTACAACATGTAACTTCAGGACAAAATTGCTGTTCCTGTCTTTTTCTCCAAACAGAAGACAGTAAGGGACGTGACCTGCACGCACAACTGCTGATTTATGCTGTGCTGACTAGGAGGAACTATCCTGCCAGCAAGACAATTTCTCATGATTACAGTGTTTACTGGTCTCACTGAGACCAGAAGTCCATGTTCTGAATGCAAGAATGAACAGTTCAGACACAAGACATAACGCATGTATAGCATGTACAAGCTAAATGTCTCCTTTATGTAAAAGACAGATGATACATTCTCTAATTAAAGGTTAGTCAAGGAGTATAATGACTAGAGGCTAAACATAAGAGAAGATAATCATGATTAGAGGTTGGTCAGACAGATCAAAGTAATAAATTGGCTCCTTGTTCCTAGAAACAACTTTGTGAACCTTTGATGAGAAGATTACCATGTCCTGAATCCCTTCTCCATCACTTGAGACTTTTTCTTCCCTTTAAATAGCCCACCTAATTTAGACACTTACTTCTTATTCTTGCTTCGACTGCTGCTGAAACACTGGTGAAGTGGGATGAGATGTTCCACAGCGAAGATTAACCGTGACCTGGGACCACAAGCCTCTTTATTCCCCTCCTCCAAAAAACAGTGCATGTCCCTTCCACCATCTCCAACGAGATTCTGTAAAGCCCCAGGGGTCCCCCCGCCTCACTGTGATGCCACAGGTGACTCCACTCATTTTCCTGCACCCCTCGCTGTGAGCATCATCCTGTTCTCCTGCCATCTTCCCAGAAATTAATCTCTCAAGCTCAGATGAAGAATGACCTCTAGGTTTTGGGAATGACACCTAATTGAACTTTTTTCTCCTGGACTCTTGAAGCAAGCCTGAATAGGTATTTGCATCAGATAGTATCGTCTCAATAGCAACCACTCTACCATGTAGCTTCTTTTCTAAGTTAAGCAGAGAAACAGCAAGCAAAAAAGGGGATTGGAAACCTGTTACTGTCTTATTTTATTGGAATGGTATGAACCACCTTGTCTTCTTAGTGTTACAGATAGCAGTTACGTAAAGATGCCCAGAGAACGAGTACTTAACCTAAAAAGAACAATAAATAGTTACCAATATTTTTTAAAGGCTAAAGAAAAAAGTACGGTGCAATAGTTCCCCCTACTGACAGCACGAAATCAAATTAGTAATCAATGTTATTTCTTGGGTGGTCCTCAAATTACAAATTCAATGTCCTGATGCCCTCTAACACAGTAAACCATGTCAAAATCAGTCAGAACTATGAAGATTCATCAAACAGTAGGGAACAAAATTTGACAAAACTCCAGTTGATCCCTAAGATTATTTTTCAGGTATGCAAAATATCAGTATGCAGCCTTACAAAAAGTGTGAGGGTATGCATTCTGAACGCAATGCCGGGCTATCCATCGACAAAAGCAGAAATGTAGGTAAAGTGCAGCTGAAATATAGCTGATATCTAAAGGACAGATGGCAGGTCTGAGCAGAGACTTGCCAAACCCGGGCTGCATTTGGGGACTGACCTCTTCAAAGAGCAAGTCTGACATTCACTCTGGTTGCCAGTTCCCAGTAGAAGGCAGGGAAAATATCATAATTCTGCTGTAGTGTCAGCTCTTTTGAGCCAGTGGCAGCTGAGTCAAATCAGAATCAAGAACACTTGCTTACAGAAGTCAAAATGCAGTTTGGGACTAGGTGTGCATCTGGTCAGCAACAGAAACATTCCTCCAGCCTTACACACCTAGCTTTTGTTTCTGGGTTGTAAATCTAATGTGATTTTGCACTGTGGTCATTTAGAAGAAAAAAAAAAAAAGGCTGAAGAAAATCATCTCATACTTTACATCCTCATCTCACTTGAAATAGTAATGAATAAATATGCAATGCTACAACGTAAAAGAATAACAGAAATCAATAATCTACTGAAATATGCACTGGACCTCACAATTCTATAAATTAGGATTTTGCAGAATTCTGTTATGATCCCAGCTCTCTGTACATAGATGCACCTGAAAAATTCCTAAATGCTATTAAACATAACGCCAAATCTCATTTCAAGGATGCATACAGTGAATAAGATGTTTACCCAGTTGAAATTCGGCCATGGGTCAGCTGCTGACACCTGTGTACGATCTTCTAGGAGCTGCCTGTCTAGCAAAGCTTCTCACCTCACTTTCAGCTCTCCCTCTGCTCTATCTGGAAAACACAATAACACATCAGTAGGGACATGCACCTTCCTCTTACCTGCATTTCCACCATGTGTTTTTTTCTCTTGATCAAGAATTCATGTTCCTCCCAGCGCAGTGTGTCCCACCACTCAGTCAGCTCCCAGGCAGGTTCTGTGAGCACGCCTCTTACTTCAGGTTTGCACAGCCTGGCACAGAAAAGCTTTGCTCATGACTGGCATTTCTGGTAAGACAAAATACGACAAATAAAACAATTGTCACTCAAAAGGATGCTCTTTACGGCAGATTGCAGCTGCTTCACTTCTCACCAGAGCCACAGTCCTACCACTCAAGCTCTGTAACGAGTTAAGATGGATTTGAAATAGTAATAATTTAGCATTTTCCACTCACTTTGATTTTAGCATTATTACATTTACTATTTCAGAAATCCTCTTTACAATAACATACTACATTAGGAAAAAAAATACTTGGAGCGTGTGTCTGTTGCCATAATCCTTGCTGTAATATCATTTACAGGTACAATGTTGGATCCCGAGGGCAGGGACCAAGTCTGCTATCCTGGAGAGAAGCTCCTGCATCCCAGGTACTGCCTGAAATGAGGAACACCAGGAGCTGCTGTAGGAAGCAACAGTGTGTGACATTTCCATGTTCTACTGCCAAGCTCCTCTCAACACTGCTCTTTGATTATCTGATTAGTGTTCATTATAGAATCACAGAATGATTTTGGTTGGAATAGACCCTCAAGATCATTGAGTCCAACCATAACCTAGCTTTGGCACTAAATTGTGTCCCTAAGATCCTCATCTTTGCATCTGTTAAACCCCTCCAGGGATGGTGACTCCACCACTGGACTGGGCAGCCTGTTCCAACGCCTGACAACCCTTTCCAGGAAGGTTTTTTTCCTAGTATCTAATCTAAACCTTCTTTGGTGCAAGGAAGTCAGATGGTGAGTACATGTGTGGGGAAGCCGGTGGGGCCCAATCCTCCTCCACGACAACGCCCAACTGCATGTCACACAACAAACACTTCAAAAGTTGAACAAATTGCGCTATGAAGTTTTGCCTCATCCACCATATTCACCTGACCTCTCGCCAACCGACTACCACTTCCTCAAGCATCTTGACAACTTTTTGCAGGGAAAATGCCTCCAAAACCAGCAGGATGCAGAAAATGCTTTCCAAGGGTTTGCCGAATCTCGAAGCACAGATTTTTACACTACAGGAATAAACAAACTTACTTCTCATTGGCAAAAATGTGTTGATTGTAATGGTTCCTATTTTGATAAATGACGATGTGCTTGAGTCTGGTTATAACAGTTTAAAATTCATGGTCTGAAACTATTACTTTTGCACCAACCTAACAACTGCCCTAACTTTCTGCTTCTCCCACACCCCCCCGGGGGTCCCGCACAGCTGGAACACGCTGTCTGGACCCCGGGGGTGTCAGGGCGGTGGAACGAACGCTGACGCACAGGAAGGCGCTGCCGGGGGCGGGCGCGGTATAAAAAGACGGCGAGGCGGGGGGGGGCGACCGGGCAGGAGCAGCCGCCGGGCTGGAGGAGGCGCCGCGGGCACAGGCGAGTGGGGCTGCGATCCCGGGGGGCTGGAGCGGGGGCGGCCGGGCCGTCCTGTGCTGCGGCTCTGGCAGGGGAGAGGCTGGGAGAGGGCAGCGGGTCCCGGCCGGAGGGACGGGAGGAAATTCCCGGAGGGCTTGGTGTAGGTGCTGTGCTTAGACAGGGGCTCGGACAGAACCCACAGCATCGCGGGCTAGACCAGATGAGCTTGGCAGGCCCCTTCCAACCCAGACTATTCTGTGATTGATTTAAGAAGAGACCTTACTGCTGCCTTTCAGTACATAAAAGGGGCCGATAAGAAAGATGAGGACAGACTTCAGCAGGGCATGTTACAACACGACAAGGGGTGATGGTTTTAAACTAAAGGAGAGGAGATTCAGGCTGGACATGAGCAAAAAATTTTTTACACCGAGGGTGGTGAGAGCCTGGCCCAGGCTGCCCAGAGAGGTGGAGGATGCCCCATCCCTGGAGACATCCCAGGCCAGGCTGGACGGGGCTCTGAGCAACCTGGTCTGGGTAAAGATGTCCCTGCTCATGGCAGCAGTTTGACTGCATGAGCTTGGAAGGTCCCTTCAACCCAAACTATTTTGTGATTCTATGATTCATTTAAGTGAGAACTTCGCCATGTGAAAAATAGGACATCAAGCAGCTGTGCTGTCACTACTGCAATCAACTGCATCTTAATACTGTTACATGGCACACATTTTTGCCAGCTGCCTTTGGCGGGGTCCAAAATAAAATAACCATCTGAGCTTTTTAACTTATTGTGCAACTTCTTTTGCACAGACGAAGAATAAATGCCTGAATGTATTGTACTGAGCATGTCACAAAACCCCCCTTACAAACCGTACCCATGTGCCTTGCAAGCATGTGATCATCCATGCACCCTACAGAGAAGGCCTAGAGGAGTTGCAGCCTATACAAAATATATTTTTTTCCTGGTTTAGATAATATTAATTTTTCTTACTAATCTTTTTAGGGTATTGTAATAACAGAATTCACCAGAAATTGGCACTGAAATTGCACTGAAAGTGAAGAGGCTTACAAATCTTAATTTTTTTTTTTTTTTCTGATCATGAGTCATTAATGAATCATGATTTGGCTCCTTGTATGCATCTCAAGAGATAAGGTCTGTGATTCTTTGTAACTATGGGTATAGCAACAAAGACAGCGAAACACAAAAGCTCCTATGCATTACTCCTTTTCAGCAATTTAAAGAAACGAAGTAAATGTTCAGGCAATATTTTTTCCTCTCTGAATGGAAGTTATGAAGATGAGGGGAATGTCACTGGGCACATTTCCACTGACCTTATACAGTGTCCTTGGTACCACACACAGAACCATCCCATCCAGCCTTTGTTAAGGAGAAACTAAAACCTGTCACTTTTACTTTTGCATGAGTAAGTGCTCAGGACTCTGTTACACCTTGAGACACTTCATGTTGGTGTTTTGGTTTTTTTTTTCCCCTCTGACTTCAGAAAATGTGAAATGAAAGACCACAGCATTAAATATGTGATGAATTCTCCACTTCAAACTGTTGGCATTCTGAAACTGTGATTCAGAGTTGGAAATAGAAAAGCTATTTATAACAAGGTCAACTTTCTACAAAAACATCAATTTTTATGAAATCTCCTATCAAAATTAATAATCAAAATTTATATCAAAAATGTTCCAACAGATGTAATATGTTGACCTACTGCTGTGCAATCTCTAGTAAAATCAGTAAACAGCCAAAACTTCCTTGGGATAGTTATTTCAGCAAGAATTGCAGAGGCTGTCATCAGGCAATGCTACTCTTGCTCATCTTGCAGTTTTTTTATGACCTTATTCTTCCCAATTTTATGTTTTTTTTTTTCTTTCTGTAACATGAAATCTCAGAATTCTGTGGCAATTAAAAATGGAAAGATGTGCTAGATAAACGATTAAGGTTGTAAACCGAACAGTACTCTTCAAACAGAAAACATGGGGCTCTAAGAACAGCACAGTAACATAGAACCTTTATGGCTTTAGGAAAAATTGGAGTGGTATGAATTCACTAAAAAGAGAGCAAATTCATTGCTTTCTACCACTGTTTCATAAGAATAATTTTACCTGGATTTGAAAGAGACACTGTGGAAAGCTCCCTGCTTTATAAGCATCAGACAGTGCCCCAAAACATTTGGATTAAGGAAGGAAATTGGCAGAGGTGCCCATCCATGAGTAAGAGTGAGAACCCCTTTTAATGGTCTTCCTCGCTTTTCTCCCTCTTCCTTTTACCTGACTGACTTTAGCCAAGTGCCATCCGTTTTGAAAGACAGAATAAAGTATATAAAAAGAATTACAATGAGAATAACCAATTTATGCACTTTAGATTATTAATTTGTATTCACCTTTCAATGACAAACATGTTCAATCTCTTTTTTTGCAGTATGTCCCAATGGAGTCAAGTTCAACAACTGGAAATAAAGTTTTTAGAGCAGGTAGACCAGTTCTATGATGATAACTTTCCCATGGAAATCCGGCATCTCCTCGCACAATGGATAGAAAGCCAAGATTGGTAGGATTAAATTTATTCCTTCCCTTATTATTTCAGTCATGAGTAATTTTTTACTTACCTGGCAGATTTTAGCGTGCTCATTTGTGAGCTGTGCAGGCACCTGCACTACAAGAACAGTATTCCACTAGTTCTGAATTTAGCATGTTGAACTTTCAAACTTTAAGGAATATCTGGAGGTGAGCTTTCATTTGAACTTATTCCTAAACAAAATCCAATAAAAATGGTCTAGAAAAATAATGGTATTGCAGAATTTTCATAAAAAAAATATAATACAAGTTAGCTTTCAATTGAAATGTTGCACATTGACCTCCTGCAGCATAAAATTATTCATTTATCCAAAACTGCATTTAAAGTTGGATATATAATTTTGCAGAACAAGACAGCTGTTTGCAGGAACTATTCTCTAGAAGATGAAATTGTGCACAAATTTGGATTGAATCCACTGGATAGTTATACTAAGAAAATTCAGAACCAAATGCAAAAAAAAAAAAGTTTATATTAGTTGTACCAGATACATCTCAATTTTTCAAGCTAATTCCACAAGACTATTGCAAAAAAATATCTCGTAAGGAATATGATCTTTCCTTACAGTTTATAGCCAGTGTTTACGGGGCTATGGGAACATGGGCAACATCAAAATCTTCTTTTCACGAGATTTACCAGGCATATCTCAAACAGGCATCTGCCATTTGGAGGGCAAAGAGAATGTCCCAAGGACAAGGATGCCCTGCAGTCCAAAGTCTGTCTTCCTCTGTTTTGTTTGCTGATGTTATCGCCCTTCACCTACCAAACTGTTCCATAAACAGCAGAAGCAGCAAAGCCTGCTTCTGTGTGTGTTTGCATCCTCTGTCCCCTACATACCCTTCACCAGCAGCTTCAGAGGTTTCCTGTATCCCCAAATAGTTTGGCCAAGCGAAGGCTCATCTGGTGCCTGGTGTGAAAATACGGATCCGCTGACTGGCCATCTGGCTGTTGCCTCCTGGAGCAGGTTATTATTGCCGTTTTCTTCAGCAGAGGTGCTAATTTGGATCCTTCTCCTCTCCCAACCTGCCAGTTTCCAATGAAATTTGTAAGAACACTCTGTCTTTTGGAGTTTGAGCCCAGTGTCAGCTTTGTCTGAAATGATGTCTGTGTGACTGACAGAGTGAGAGGAACAGTATGCATAAGCCCTATTTGGGGGCAAAAAATATTTATATATTCACTGGACCAGAGATTAGAAAACCCTGGTTGTCTCCCCTCTGGGTGACCCTATAGCCCAGGGGTGTCAAACTCATTTTCACCGGGGCCCACTTCAGCCTCGTGGTTGCCTTCAAAGGGCTGAATGTAATTTTAACTACTAATTTTAACTGTAACTACTCCTACATTTATACACTTCTAAAATTAAATTTAGCCCTTTGAAGGCAACCACGAGGCTGATGTGGTCTCTGGTGAAAATGAATTTGACACCCCTGCTATAGCCTGTGCTAAGAACATCCTCACACTGTCTTAATAGATGCATATCCACATGAACATAAATAAAATCAATAAATCACAAACCTCTAACTATATGCAAGTCACTGTATATTTAAAGCTTTTTTTTTTTTTTGCTGCCTAGATTTCTGAATGGATTATGATTTTTCTGTACAGACAGATTAACACTTCTTACTGTATTTAAACACACGTGGTTCTCCATTGGTTCTTTAGGGAGGCTGCGTCCAACAACGAAGCGATGGCAACGATCCTTTTACAGAATTTGCTGATACAGGTGGATGAACAGCTGGACCGGGTTTCACAGGAGAAGAATCTTCTCTTGATACACAACCTGAAAAGAATCAGAAAGCTGCTGCAGGTAGGTCATTCAGGTGACAAATTGCGTAATTGTTCTAGTTTCTAAAGGCAGTGCCCAACCTCTGCTCAACACCATTTGTTCTTGTGCACAGCTCAGAGCTGTCCCGATTGCTGCAGACTCCAAGCAGCTATAAGAAGACCAAGCCTTTGACAAGATAATTCAAAATAATAATACCACTGTCTGTTACTTTGTGGAACAACAATTCACATTTTAGTGCACTCTGCTCAGACACAACAATGCTATGGCTACTTAGCTCTAGGTGAATCTGTGTTTCACTCAGCTCTTAAAAATAACACTGTGTAGTGCTTATGGATGTTCATGTTTATTACAAATGTAATTATCACCTTTCAGACACATACAGATATTTCACTATGATTAGCTGCAGTTATCTCAGGAACAGACATGCATATTTTGGCCTTAAAGCAGTGCCATGAAAAAGGAACCCCTGTAAATCATTAGCGTGTTTGCCATTTTATGCTTAGCTGGGATTATTTGTTATGAATAGCTTAAAGGATTTTCCATTAGGCTTCTGCAAAATGATATTTATTTCGACTGGGTGAATGTTTCTCTAATAACGGGTTATCTAAGGCAAGGATTCTCAGACTTCCACTTCATTAGTCACCTACTTCCTGACATCTATCAGTCTTCTGCATAAAACAGATATGCATCTGAGTTTAATGAAAGTTTGGGGTTTTTTCTCTTCTTTGGTGGTGTTTTCCGTAAGTACTTAAATGACAATTATATTGCTTGCAAAACATTTTCTTTCTTATATATATATATATATACACACACACACAGGTCTGGAAAATCTTAGCATGACCTTGCCAATTATCTTGTTCTCTTTATGGCTGTATATCTTTCTATTCTTTATCCCTAATGGTGGCCTTTTTAAAATGTGACAAGATTTCCATTGCTACCACTTTTTCTTCTGGTGTTATGCAAGCAGTCTCATGTAACTTGAAACTAAAGTTACCTTTTATTTCTTTTCTGGTTTGTAAAATACGTTCTAAAAATTACAAGTTGCAACATAAGTGATAAGTGCATTTTCAGCTAAAATATGTGCTGCGCAGCCCTGAGCTTCAGCTGTTCAGATTATTTCTTTATTGGTTAGTCAAGTACATCAGGAAAAAAATGCTATAGTAGTTGTAAGTAGCTGACATCCTATCCTTGTTATTAACTGTCAAGCGTTATTAATGGATTATGAACTATACACAACACACAGTATGGACAGTATCTGCTGTAATGTCCTTAAATTTGAGTAGGCAAATTATGTCATTATGGGTCTAATAGTTTTAATGCATCACAGATTGTGTTTTATTGCTGAATATATGAGAAGTCTGGAACTGGGCATTTGCCTCCCACCCAGAGCTGGATGTGCTTGCAGACACCTAACTTGTGATTTGAGGTAGTTTGTGACAGCTTCATGAGACACCAGAAAAAGGTGACTGAAGTAAGGTGCCACGGTCCTTTTTGTCCCAACACACCACCTAGAGAAAGGTAAACTGGGAGGGTACCCTGTAGAACTAGTGAGATTTTTCACTGGCTTTGCTGGAGGAAAGCCTGGGCTCCTGAAGAGGAGAGGAAGCTGCATTTGTAAACAACTTTTCATTGCTGGTGGCTCTGGGAACAGCATTGGTTTGGTTTTCTCTGAAGGCTGGTTACCAGGAGCCCACCTTCATCTCCGCTTTGCTCTCCAGTGCGAGCGCTTCTTTGAAATTTCACAGCTCCCTCCTCTTCCTTCCCCTCTACACCACACACAGCCGTACAGGTACAGTGAGCACATACACACAAAACTCTTCAAACTCAACACATGATGCGAGCACAACGTTTGGGTTTTTTGAGCCAAATTGCGTTAAAATTTTAAGTAGTACTTGTCAAATTAGCTAATGCTGGAAACCAGTGTTTATCACTAAATACGCAGAGTAGTCTGTTGAGCTATGGTATAGGTTCCTAAATACCATGACAATAGCAATAATAAAATAATTAAAATTAGAGAGCACACGAAAGCCATCCAAAAGCACTCTGTAGCATTCTTGAAAAGAGGCAAAATGAAGGACTGATGTATAACAAGAAATACAACAGCTGGAGAAGTGGAAGCAACGCACACTTTACAAATGGCTTGTGCAACTGTTTGCTGAACAGCAAAGGTCTCGTTAGGATCAAGATTCCTGGTGCTGTTACTCAGTCTAGAGACAATGATGCCTATGAGTTACCAGCACCCCAGCCGAGCACACCCCATCTGAAGTATCTCCCTGGGATTCATTTTGTTGTCGTAAAATGGAGAAAATGTTTTATTCTGAGCTTCACCTGAGACATCTTTATGTAAACATCTCAGTTGTGCCACAAAAATATCGGTGGAAGCAGTGGAAGTGAGAACTTGCCTGCCTCATACTTGCAATACAAAGATTTAGGCAATTTTAGGTATTGGGAAGGGCAAAGAGCAGAAGTCTTAGTGAGAAGACAGGTCTACCTGATAATTTAGACCACTGGGACAATCCATATTCTCTCACCCATCATTAGACAAATAACTACAGAATGTAGCATTTCTGCTCAGACAGCTGACATTTCCAAAATTGTCTTGAGGTAAAAAGAAACACTGACCCGAAACAGGCAATTTGACACAATTATAAGCACTTTAAAAAGTGCTGAGGAACTGAGCTAAGCAGCTGAGGTTACTGCTAGCTCTCAGTAATTTGCTACTGTTTCTTGCTTTCATTGAAGCATGGCTTCCTGACATTAAGCTGGTACAAATGCAGATATTATATTAAAATCAGGGTCAGTAGTTTAGGTTAAAATCCTTCATATTTACTTCTTACCTTATTATTACTTTTACTTCTCTGGTCAGTAAATTGGATTCATTTTTATAGTAGAGCAGCCTTTGTGGCTGTGAATTTTGGTGGCAGACAGCATGGCACAGGCACTCGCTAAGGTTAAATTCTCTGTCCATCTCCTGTGCCCCACAGCAGCAGTTCTGGAAAGGGATGAAAAGAAAAAATGTTTGGAGGCAGCAGGACAGAGAAGAGGGAAACTATGTCTATGGTTCTTTCTCCTGTTTAAAACCTCAATGGAGAAAAGCAGAGCAGATTAGTCACAAGGAGATGGTTCGTGCTGCTGCTGCCATGACAACAATGCGTAAAGGGCAGATGTTCAGCTCAGAACCAAAAGCTCTAGGAACCAAATCACAGATGCAACAGTCTACACCACCTCTACCCATGAACAATTATATCTTAGTTTTCAGAAGGAATGTTTATAAATGACTCACGTGCCAAAACCTTTTGTTTGGGGAGGGCAGCCGGGCTGCAGTGTCCCCGGGGAGCCTAGGCTGTGGGTCTCTGAGTAATGCAACAATGTTCCCCTCAGGGATCTTCTTTCCCCCCAGGTCTAAGCTGGAAATGTGGAGCAGTCGGCAGGTAACTGCTAGACAAGGTGCAGCTCTGTGGGGTGTAGCCCGGCCTGTGTGTGGGCTCAGGTGAGCTCCCAGGAACCAAGCAGCAGTGGGGACACCACAGCTACATCAGGAAAAAGCAGAAATCCCCAGAACTGTCCCACTCATGATTGTATGTCTCATTTATGCTCTCGTCCCAAGATAACTTTTGAAAGCAATTCTTTCTCATTAATGGCAACACGGATCTGTGTCACATCACTATTTACGGTATTCAGGAGAAAATTTGATCACAATACACCTTCCTTTATAAAAGTAAAATAACAGCTTTCAGGAATAGGAAGAAGTGCTACGCTGCTCATTTGCCATTGAAGCCTGAGTTAATTAATATACTGTGTGCTCTGGGGAACATTTTGCTGTAAATGATCTATGGTCATGGTATTCATTTAATACTCATGGCAGATTCCCAGGTATCGGTGAACTTTACCCACTTGGCAGCGGGGATTCTGCCTGAAGGAGCAAGTCTTTGTGCAGACCAAGAACACCTTAGGCCATGCTTACCGAGGGTGAGGTCAGGCACAACCACCAGATTTGCCAATTCACACCAACCAATTATAGTAAAATGAGCTTTTGGAAGCACTATGAGCTTGGGAAATGATACTTTAGTTGTATTTTTTCCTCGTACACAGCCCTACTTTTTAAACAGAAAGATCTGGAAGAGCATCTAAAAGTATCTTCTGTCAGCCTAATCAATATATATTAACATCATGGCACTTCATTCAAAAAAATTCATTCTGTTTCTCAGTAGTGCAAACAAATAGCCTCTTAGTTTACATGATGCTACTTCTATAATGGTAAAACAGTATCACATTCCTGATTCTGTTTCAGGGTCTCAGTTATGCAGCACAGCCTGTTTCTATCTGTAATGAGAACGGAACATCTTTGTGCTTCTCCAAAGAGAACTAAAGCAAACTTATAAAGTTTTGTATTTTAGTTCAGGTGACTGTTTACGCAAGTCACTGCACCAGAAAGGTACATGCATGAGGAATCCTAACATTGTTTATTTCGGTGCAACAAAGAAAATGGAGAAAATAGCATCAGATCAGAAGTAGGACATCCCAGTTGGTACCTCACAAGTATTTCTAATAAACACTATGCTGAGAATCACTTGTGAAGAATGGAAACAGATGATGTTTAAGTTGCAGTTTCCTGTTAAAACTTACAAGGTGAGAATAGAACAAAATAGAGAAAGTTTCTACTGTACCACAGAAATTCCATTTTAAAGTGTTATTTACCTGTATTTTGAACTCATGTAACTTGCCAGATCAAAAAAGCAACAATACATTCTGCTGTGTAATAAAATACAGCTTGGTTTTTCATATTAGCGCCTTGAACCGAGTGAGTTTTCCAGTTCCAGCATTAAAGCTGCTTGCAAATGGGGAACCCCACACAGAAGTCTGTGCTAAAGCAGCTGTGTTAGTGATCACTGGCTGGTGATGGCACATCAGCTAACACAGATTTTTAAAAGTGCTTGACACAAGACTGAAAAAAAATGTTACTTATTAGAAGTAAAATACTTTAACTTCCTAGTTACTATTTGAAGAATGTAACTAAGAAATTATAAATGATTCAGTTTTGTTTTGCAGAAGGAATAAAAGAGCTCACAAATAGAAACTTAAAAAAAAACAAAGCAAGCAACCAACCTCTGAAGTATTAAGGGTCCATTTGCAGTCAAACATCTGCCTGAGAGATTAGTTAATAATTCTTGGGTCTTTGTGTCCAGAAGATGAAAACAAAACAAAACAAAAAAAAAACCCCAACAACAACAAAAATCAGTCTTCTCTCCCCTCTGCTATTTTACCTTTTTTTCATGGGGAAAACTGTACTTTTATTTATTCTGAAAACAATCTCATTTAAAAAAGAAGTCCTATGATGAGATCTGCAGCCATATATTTTCTGTAGCCGTACCTCGCACTAGCTGCTTAGAAATCTCCTGTTCCTTGACTACTTTTAGTGTCCATTGGGAAGGACTCAGCAGTGGAATTTGGGGGCAAACTGGGGGATGGAAATAAAAGATCTCTGTCTTCACGGCTTATTCATGGTACCTTTACAACCTTGCCTGTTGCAATTTACTTACATATGCCATCCCCCGCTACCCCCCTGTACAATCTTTTGGAAGTTATGCAAAACACAGAAAGAGAAAAGCGGAACTACAACTTCGCAGATATATGTCTTAGGATGTCCCACACATCATTGTCTAAAACAATGAGGTTGCCTTAAATTTCTCTCATGTATTTTGAGAGGGGGAAGGGGAAATCTAAAAATAAAAGTCTAACAAGAGCAGTCTAAATAGATAGTGTCACAGGTACTTCCTCTAAAAAACCCAGATAAAACAGAGCCACTTCTCTATTAGAAAAAAGATGTTTTCAGCAAGAATGCCACCTGTTTAAATACAGGCTTTCAAAAAAGTCCCAACCACTTTACTTCTATCAGGGTATCACAAGGACTGACTCTTTTTCTCTGTTGTAGTGCTGACTTTATTAGATTTTTCTGTCTGGATGCATAAACAAAAGTAGAAAACAAATCAAGGCAAAAATGTTGTTTGCCGTATTTGAAGGTGAAAACGGGAAATGCGTGTGTGGTTATGCCTTCCTACCCACACGTTTCTTTGAGATACACGACTACAACAAAGTTGTTTTTCTTTTAAAAATAAGATGTTCAACAAAAGGGTTTTTTCCTCCCTGTTTTTTTACATGAAAGTCGAAAGATCTGGTTATCTAGAAAGATGCTGAATATCACACTTAGTAAAATAAGCATATCACAAGTGAGCAACAGGGAAGGAAATGTATTTTTGCTTGACTGGTAACCCTGTTTCCTATGTCTCCATGTCGCACCTCCTTTCCATCAGCTTCTTTAAATATTCATTCGACTTCAACAAATACATCAACAGTCATATTAGTTAACAGTTCCATGCCTCCAGTAAAGCTCTTATTGTATACAATTAAAAGCCTCAGGCAGGGCATTTTTAGCAGAACCAAGGAAAAATACAGCTGATGTTTACAGTAGTTAAAAAAAATTAAAAAAAAAAAAAGTGGGGAAAACCCAGTCAAATTCTGCAGCACTTTTTTCAGAATTAGAAAACACTAAAACCTACTCAAGTTCGGGACATAACCAGGTAAACCCCTGACTGACTTTCTAAAGGTTGCACTGCACATCCTTCTACGTTACAAGTAGAGATCAACAGTCACTAATTCCTAATCCTCTATTTTAATCACCAAAAATAGACTCAGGATGCTCAAGTAGTGCCTATATAGTATTCATTTATAGATGTGCACAGTATATAGAGACCTTTGACACATGAAAAGAAAGCTGGGCAATATTCCTGTGGTTAAAAGCGATCCACTTGGTGGAGCTGCCCACAGGAAAATAAGCTAAATTTCAGAAGCTTTAAAAAATGGGAAGAAAATAAGAGTAAGAGAATGAATCTCTCTTCTAAATCTCTTCATCTCAGGAAAGACAGTTCAGTGTTCTTTTTAAAAGCACATGTGTTTTAGTGTCATGATATGTATTTTAAAGTTTTTCCATGATCTCAAAACTTAGAGAATCAAGTCTTGCACTTCCCAGCCACTGTTTCATGCATCTTAACATACCCCAAATATTTCAAGCTGTTTTAAAATTTGGCCAAAGGGTCTAAGCCCTCCACACTATAATGTATAAGTTGTTGTGGGTTTTTTTGCAGAAATGCTGCTTTGTTTTTCTCCATGATCTAGTAAGATACTATCACAACAGCTGTGCCTGGAGCAGCCACAGCGCGGGCTGGGTTGTGGTAGGAAAGTTTTCTCCTGAGGAAATGTCTTCAGCATTCAGAGAAAATTTTCACCTGTTCAGAATGAAAGTTTAATTTCCCCCATTTGCTTAAATTTAGCATCATGCTGGTAGTTGTTGAGAAGACGAGAGTCCAAATAAGATCATTTATTGTTTGTTGTAAATCATGACATGGAAATCCTCATCAAAACAGAAGGGAGGAGAAAGAAAATATCTAAGAACAACTGAATTACAGTAGTATTAGCAGATAAAACTAAAGTTTTTATTAGAAACTTCAGGTGAAAACTGAATCCTCAATTTCTCTTTGTTAGTATTTATCAAAAAATGATTGTAAGTTTTCTCTATCTAAACTTAATAGAAAGTTTTGCATAACTACAGAATCCACACCCTTCCTCCTTTCCTGGCTGCTGATGCTCATGTCACACTATGTAAGAATTCCCCTTTTTTTGGTTAAATTTCCTTTATTTTCCAACTCTACTGCTGTTTCAATGATGGGAAATGATTTTCAGTTAGTCATTCAAAAACCAAGGTTATCTTGAGCAAATTCTGTCCTCAACAAACTGGAAGTGCAGGGCAGGAAGAACTGGCAGTAAACAGATAATAAGGGAATACTGGCTGGCACATTCTGAAGTCAAATTACCTCTGCAGATCCATCATTATCCCAGCTTTTGTCAGGAAGGTGGGTGGCAGTTTCTTCATCAACTTGCTTGGTGTCTGTTCAAACTGAATCAAACAGAGTTGAGCAAGCACCAGACAGGCCCAAGTATGGGAATCACTACAGGCACAGCTTATAACTAGAGCTTTAAAAGTTAGAGAAGAAAGGAAAAAAAAAAGTGAATTTCCACTTTGTCTCTTGATTCAGATGGTTTTCTCTTAATGAAACAAAGAAAATGATAAATACCTTTTAAAGTTTTGCATATGAATAGTATCTAGAAATGCTAGGAAAGTCCCCACTACTGGCATTTTATCAGGGGGATTTTAAACCATCCCACTGTCAGAAGTGCCTCTTCTACATAAATGCATTTTCCAGCTCCAAGAAGGGATTTTTCTTTCTTCTTGAGTTTGTTAAATAGCTTTTGTTTGACTCCTTTTTGTCACAGGGCAAAGACAAAAGGCAACCATCAAACCTTAGAGTGCTCCAATTCTGTCAGGAAGTGGTAAGCCAGGACTAAACACTCCTTGGGCTTTGTAGTTTCTAAGAGCCTGTAACCACCAAGGTGTGGTATGGACCTCATTATATTAGCATCTATGTGGAAGGTGGGAGCTTGTTTTACCGGACAAAAAAAAAAAAAAAACAGCAACAAGCAGAAATAAACAGACATTAACTGAGGAATTAATATGTACATTGGTGGATTTACTCTAGTCACAGATTTCTAACCACAGCTTTGATCCTCAAGCATTATTAAAACCAGGAATTCTTTTTTCTCCTCTAGTTGAGGTGCCGATAGATGAGACTGGCTTAGGGACACCACTCACCGCAGCTGAAACAAGGCAGGACAGCCAGGAGCATGAGCATTGTTTTGCAATTAATTTTCTCCGGCTGCTGCTGCTGGACCCTACCACTACCTTATTTCTCCATGAAGCTCCACTTCATCTTCTGCAGGAAGATCGTAGCCATTTCCCTTCCCAAAGTTACATCCTGATGCTACGCAAAGACAGGGAGTGCTGAGCGTTTCATCAGAGACAATGTGTCCTGGGGTAGTGTTACCGCTTCTTTTTACCAGAGAAACTCCTAAAATCAGTCTAGTTCATAACTGTCATAGTAATACCTGGAGTATAGAAGCAGCGTGTTCACATTTCTATCAGATGTGTTCACACCCTTGTTTCTAATACAACAGTTGGTATGAGATGTCAAAGGAAAATAAAGCGTCGGTTTGAGTATGTATAAACTTATTGTCGCATTCAGAGAAAGCAAAAATAAATGAAGTTCCAAGTGGCAGCAAAATATGACGAGAATAAAAACTGATCAGAAAGAAGGGAAAATAGAAAAAGTCCAAAAGTGGAAACCGTACAGGAAAAATAAAATTAACTGGATTAATTCTAACAAGTGGCTGAAAACTGTTTGAGCACTGAAAAAATGAGTTATATGTGAATACTGAACAAAAGGCATGAAGCATATTGAGAAACACTGAACAAATACATCACTGTGAAGGATGCTGCTCGAGAGTCCTCAGTCATTCCAATTTGATAAATACAGCACAAACCAATATTTGTTCAAATTGTGCCCAGTCCTCAGTCACACATCAGCAATTCTGCGCCTTGCTTATGGTGCTGTAAAAACAGAGACTTTTTTTGTTCTTCAGCTTGGCACTAGAGCTGCTTCTTCCTTCATCTTAGGCACAAT
The DNA here is from genome assembly GCF_037038585.1 of Patagioenas fasciata. Lineage (NCBI taxonomy): Eukaryota > Metazoa > Chordata > Aves > Columbiformes > Columbidae > Patagioenas > Patagioenas fasciata. The sequence continues at coordinate 28,195,037 of NC_092526.1, read as the reverse complement.
AGTTATTGAAGGATAAAAAATATTCATAGACATTAAAATTTAGGTCTTGTGCTTTATGCAGGGGAGGCTTTTCTGCTTGCATCATTACCGTATTGATACGCTAACGATTTTTTTGTTGGCAGAAGTGCTACATGCTACTGAAAATGGAAGACATGATAAAATCGTGCACAGAACAGGCTGACAGGAAAGCCCTTTCAAAACAGCTGTGTTCGCAGCAGAGCAATTTGATCTCCGAATCATGTGTATCTCCAAGTTGTATCTTTATAATCTCTGCGGAACCTTGTTAAGAAGTGCTGCTGCACAGCCAGGCTGAACCAGCACTGAGAAAGGTCAAGAGCAGTACAGGAGTCTCTTCACGCCACTGCTCGTAGACACAAAACCACGTTGTGATTGCCAGAGGGACACCCTGAATTCTGAATCTTTAAAAGTCGTATTTCCTGTGCTTGCAGGGCAAATATCATGGTAATCCCATGCATATAGCAGTAATCATCTCCAACTGTTTAAGAGAAGAACGAAGAATACTGGCCGCAGCTAGCATGCCTGTACAGGTAATGAACTATATTTTGTTAATCTGCTCACGTGCTTTGAGGAACAAATCCTGTCCTCTCGTTCCAACAGAGTGATTTGTGTGCACGAGGAGTTGCCAAATGGTGCCCTTTAAACTCACGTTTGTACTTCTTTAGTGGCTCTACTGCCGCAAACATTGCTGTAAGTGTCACAGCTAATCTTCAAAGACTTTAATCTGTGGGAAAGGCTTGAAAAATATTATTCTTTGTAAATATATTTTAAATTATGCAATGCATCAATTCATATTAATTATGCCATGCAAAAGACATTCCATCTGATATGGTACAAAGGCATTGATAGTTTTCACTTTTGAAGAAATAAACTTAAAAATTACATGTAAAACTTATTTTGGGGAAATTGTTACATGGTTAAAACCCAGACAGAATTTTTAGGTCAGATGTGTTCTTTTTAATCACCTGTAGATATAATACATATTCTTATATGAGCATTGTGACATGGGTCTTTTTCAGAAATCTAATATCTTTCAGTTTCTTGAATTTGCTAGGTGTTTAATGTTTGCAGTATACCTGCACCCTTTCACCTTCTGGATTTCAAAGTTAAAGCAGCATGTTCTTCAAATCTGTGGAACTAAGCAGCTTTGTCTGTTTGCACCAGTCTTCAGCCGGTTGAAGACCAGTTTCTGAATCCCCTCCCTATGCAGGAACTCGCTGTACAGTTACAGTCACTCATTATTCCTCATCCTCCCATTATCTGTTCCATGTGTTCCAGGGGCCACTGGAGAAATCTCTGCAGAACTCCGTGGTTTCGGAACGACAACGGAACGTAGAACACAAAGTGTCAGCCATCAAGAACAGCGCTCAGGTATTTTTTTTGTGCTGTTTGCTGTTTATGCAGCCGTGATTTTCATACATACCTGAACTATCTCTAAGCTGGGTTGCACAAATAGTTTTGATGACAAGCTACACCAACCATCTTTCATTCTTCTGAGGACCTCAGTCCAGACCAGCTACTCGGGATATACCTGCATGCTCAGGTTTTCACAGCTGCTCTGGGTTCAGTGTGAGAGCTCCCTATTTTAAAGCTATCACACTCATCCTCATGCAGACCACCGAGTGCAAGAAGAACATACCTACTGTCTCTAAAAAAGATGTGGGGTTCAGTAGATGTATTCCTGTAACTTTACCTCTTTCAGTTGGGCCAGCAGTAGCTACCCTTTGGGACCTCTGAGTCATGTACCAAGACTGTAGTAAAGCTGAAAGCCACCTAACTTAATTACATGTTTTGGAGATGTGAGGGGAGAAGAACTCTGGGAGCTGATGCTAACAATTCTCCAGGAGATTCCTATACAGGGCAGAGCCATACCTGTAGCCGTGTCCCACAGAGACCTTGAAAATTCAGACCTTGAATACCTGCCCATTCAGTTGAAGGCCAGATAAGAATTCAGATTATTTGTGGCCTTTTTGTCGTCTCACCTCTCCTTTCAGCTTTGTAGCAGTCTCAGTGCAGAAGTCCCTGGGCCATTCAGGAGCAACACTTCTGGTATACTGGACAGAGGTCCTAGTAGTGCTCTCTCATCAGTGTCTCCCCACATGCGGAAGAAGGGTTAGGGAGATGAAACCTCCTACAAGGACAGGCTGGGCGAGCTGGGGTTGTTCAGCCTGGAGAAGAGAAGGTTTCACAGAGACCTTATTGTGGCATTTCCGTACTTAAAAGGAGACGATAAGAATGATGGGGACAGATTTTTTAGCCGGGCCTGTCACAATAGGACAAGGGGTGATAGTTTTAAACTAAAGGAGGGGAGATTCAGGCTGGACAGGAGGAGGAAATTTTTGCCCCCGAGGGAGGTGAAACCCTGTCCCAGGTTGCCCAGAGAGGTGGTGGATGCCCCATCCCTGGAGACATCCCAGGCCAGGCTGGATGGGGCTCTGAGCAACCTGGTCTGGGTGAAGATGTCCCTGCTCATGGCAGGGGTGCGACTGGATGAGCTCGGAAGGTCCCTTCAACCCAAACTTATTCTGTGATGCTATGAAACCCTTAAAAGGATAAAGCTAGCTTTAGGAGAATGTGATACTAGATCTCTATCTACATATAAAGTCATAAGGGTTGCAGAGCAAAACCAAAGCTGCAACAGCAGCCAACCATTCTGCTCCTTCTGCCTGGGGGAGCAGCACAGACACCCCTGGAAAAATAGCGAAAATTAGAACGATTTCTAGAGACAAGGGTTTTTTTAGCGGGTAATTAAGTTGAACACAGAAATCAGCCAGCTCCTTGTGTATGTAATTTTGTATCTTACACATATAATTTAAATGTTTAGTCTCCAAAATAAAGAGGAAACCAAAATGGCTAATTCTGTGTGTCCTAATTTAGCAAGTGAGGTTTTTTGGGGTTTTTTCACAAACACTTAACATGCATATCTCAGGGAACTGAAAAGGATTGTTTATGAGTTGTTGGCAGAATCAAGGTTTCCTCTGAAACAAACCTTCTAAGTAAAACAGATTATTTCCTACAGTTTTGTTTTCCTTCTTTTGATGTGTCTTTTTTTTTTTTTTGTATTATCATTGTTTGGTTACTAGAAAACACCTCCTAAACTTTTTGCAGTACAGATGAAAACAAGCCCTTGCAAAAAGCCAAAGCAGCAAGAATGTTTAATTTCTTCACCCAAAATCTTAAGTAATTCTCTAAATAAAATCTCTGAACTCTGCTCCTGTCTCGTGCTTCACCTTTCTTGGCTTTGCGCACCCCATTTCCATTTCCAGTAAGTCAATGCAAAATTATCCATTTGCCCTGCTTTAAAGGTCCAAGAAGAGAGTTACATTACTGGCATAATAATTTCAATTTCTCTCAGGGAAAATGTAATCATTCTTACTTTCCAGTACGTCATTGTGTCAACTACTGTTTGACTGTGGGAGAGAGGATAATAGTTGGCTTTCTGAGCAAGTAAAATAATTACGTAGTTATAAATGTGCACTTTTAATTCAATTGTCTTTTTAAAAGTTTACAAGTTAGTAAACCAGACCTCCTAAAACCGTTTAGGGATTTTCAGCTTATAGGAAAGGAAAATACTACATTATGCATTTGTCCCTCACAAAACAAACTCCTTTTTATGTCACTGTGAATACCCAAATAATTTTCTTTTCTTTTCCCTGGGAAAGATGACTGATCAAGATGTCAAATACTTGGAAGACTTGCAAGAGGAGTTTGACTTCAGGTATAAAACAATACAAAGCTTAGGTAAGAGTTTTTGTAATACTTTTTAGATTCTCCAGGAAATGGCTGATTCCACAGATAGACCCCAGCATAAGGGCTTTTGTGAGCATTACCTCAGATAATAGATGTAAACATAAAACCCAGATTTTTAGTTTATATAAAGTTATTGTCTTGGAACACAATTACTTTTGGGGTTAAGAGGGTTAATAGGATCTTGTTGAGCAAATATAGAAATTTTCTGTAGATAAGTTGCATAATGGCATGAAAAGTAGTAGTCTCCTTAATTTAAATAACCTGTTTTTCAATTTCTTCCCCTTGGACATGGCCCTTCCTTGGCAGGATGTAGAAGAGCCTCTTATTTCCCAGAGTAGAGTTGTTCAGAAGTGATTTTTTTAGCCTCTAACTTGGCTTTCTGTTCTTTTTTTGACCACAGTGGTGGTAACCAGCTGGTAAGCACTCTGAATGCATGTTTGACCAGACTGCGATGGTTGAGATCCGCACACAGCAATAGCCCTGGCAGGATCTCCTTCAGAAAAGAAACTGAGGTCCACTTGTGTCAGCTCAGATATCTTCATATTATCTCCGTCTGAACAAGCAAAGACTTAAAAAGGCTTAAAACGTCCAAGTTCTTTAACATGCCAATATGTTTAAGGCTGGATATATGGCTGGAAGAGATCAAGTTTCCATGGTTCAATGAGTCATTAGTCATCAGGCCAGTCATAATTACTGACCACGCAAGATGACTGCAACCTGCCCTGCTTACAAAATAAAACATGCTTATATAAAAAAACAGGGCTTCAAATTTCACTATGTCAACAAATGCTCTAAACCAGCACAGCCAGCTTGCAGTACCTTAAATGTGCACGAGCAATTGGGTATTGAAACATCTACCCAAATGTAACAGGCAGGTGTCAATCCAGACCTTAGCAGAGACACAGTTGGCACCAATTTCTTTTTTGAAGGTAGCATGAAAGATGCAAGAAGAGCAAAAGGGGCAATAATGAACGCAGGGCAACCTTGGGGAAGCTTGAAATTAATGCATGATCCAGAGAAGGAAAAAAGTAACAGGGAGGGGGATATACCAAATACTCCTGGCTGCTGCGATCCCCACAGCAATGAGTGCTTTATCTCTGTTTCAAATGCCCAACCTCCATTCTCTCAGCCCCAAGAGCTTTAGTCTTAACTGCTGACACCACGAGCACGTTGCAGTGGTGCACAGATCAATCATCGGTCGAAGCCAGATGTACATAATACACCTGAGCATGCAAAAAAATAAGAAATTTCTAGATTTCTAGGTATCATCCTTATGTTTTCTACCTTCTCCTGTTCCACACACATCTAAAGAGTGGAGTAGTAAGACCTTATCTTAAACTTGTACTAAAGTTAGTCCATTCAAACAAAACACACTATTACGTAATCTACTGATGTCTGTAATCAATTATTTTGCTACTTCACGCCGCGGTCTGGTGGTGGTTTTTTCCCCTCCTCCCTTTATAAGCATGCACATGCATCCACGTGCATTTATACTGATTTTTTTTCATCCCCCTACAGAGCAGAGCGACAAAAACAGCGCCCTCATTAAGCAGGAAATGTTGGCCTTGCAGGCAATGCTCAACACTTTAGACTACAAGAGAAAGGTCAGTGGCATGTTCTGTCGTTTGTGGTTTGTTCGCTTTCTCCCCTTATTCCCACACCGAATACCCAAATGCATACGTGTGCTTTTTAAAATTCTCCTCTCAGAAGGGCAGACAAATAACACAGGAGGTACAAATCCACAAAAGGTTTTGGGTGGGTGGGGGTGATTTTGAGTAACAGTTAAGAAACTGGCAGTTAAGCAATGGCTCAATCAAGGATAAGGGTCTGCACACCTTAGAAAGGAGGTGGGGATGTCAGCTCACAGGACCTCTTATGTACTGCACTAAATGGATAACTTAGTTGTCAGTTATTGCTTTTAAAGTATGCAACAGGTATTCAAAGTATATGTAATCTAATAATGGAAAAAAATGAACCAAACAGAATTTTAAAAAAATAAATAATAAACAAAACAACCACCAAAAAAACCCACCAACCTCCCACCCCCCAAAAAAAAAAATTATACTTTGCTTTGCTCAGTAACCAAGACTTGCAAATACAACAAATATTGCCCTGACCACTTCTTTGCTGGCACAGAAAACAGTACATTTAGGCAATTTGTTTGAGTCTATGTGCTTTTTACAGATACAAGCAAGCAGCAAAAACAAAACAAAAAACAAAACAGTGCCCTGGATATGATACAAAACAAAAGGAGAACTTTTTGACCTTAGCGGTATTTGTAAACATCAACTCCTTGGAGATGTTATGCCCACAGAGAATACAACAATTCTCCTTTCCACCCCCCCAAAAAAAGAAGTTTTACTGAGGAAGAGCTCATATAGATTCGGGATTAATTATCAAATCCCACGGGTGGTGAATCCAGTCACCTCTGAATTAAAGAGAATAAAGCTGGGGGGAGTAAATACGGTTAGTTTCAAAGTAATTGAAAGAAATGCAACCAGCACTTCATGCTAATCGCCAAATCGCGTGGCTGTGCCCTGCGGTCGACGTGCGACACCTTTCCCATTTGACAGGAGGTGCTCAGCAAAATAGGGCGCGTGATTCACGAGATCGACGTGCTGATGAGCAACATGCTGACCGAGGAGCTGCTGGACTGGAAGAGGCGGCAGCAGATCGCCTGCATCGGGGGTCCGCTCCACGGCGGCCTCGATCAGCTCCAGAACTGGTAAAAACCAGCCCCGCGCTCACGTTTCCACCCAAAACCACAGGAAGTTTGCTGCGTGCAAAACAAGCATTCCTTTAGATCCGCTGCCTTGCCACAGCGGCAAATTCACTAGCAGCTAAGCAAGTAAATAACAACAACAACAAATCTGTTTTGGTGGATAATATTTGCTATCCAGAATAATAATTCAGAATCATTAATAACAGCTGCTGAGCCTGAGCCATGGCAGTCACTCATTTTTTGCTTTGGCAATTGTTCCAGATAGATGATACATACCCTCTCGGGAGTTTTATTTTAGTAAGAACTGACTTTGTCATTGAGGACAGGGGGAGTTTGGTCTCGCAGGATATAGACGCCTTATACTTTGACTCACTAGGTACATCACTCCTCCAGACTTCAAACTAGGGAGGAATTGAACAGCAGGAGTCTTTGTGGTGGCAATTCTAAAAGCGATTGCAAATAAAAAAGAAAATGGCATTGTATTTTAAAATATAATGCAGCTAGAGAATGTCAATGTCCTGGTTATTTCTCTTCCAAACTCATTTTCTGGAAAATGTAAAGAATAAGAAGGAAAAAGGAAGGAAAACAATCAAGAACCCTTTCAAGTTTGAAGAAAAAAAAGTATTTTTTTGCTGCCCTCCCCCCATTTTTTTTTTTCACTTTTTTTTTTTCCCAATTAAGATGTTAAAAATTGCTTCAAAAATGTGATTTTATACACATGCACCCTATTAGACTGTTAGCAAGCATGTTTGGATTTTATTTTCCTTGTTGCTTTTACACTTCTTCAGTATTGGTAACTTGCTTATTGTATATAAATATTATCCTTTTAAAGAGCACATTTTGCAAAACTACTGCACTGTAGGAAAGAATTAAAAGTGACCCAAGTGCCCTGCATGTAAAAACATCACCTATATATATTTCTTCCAAATTATCAAAAATGGTGCTCCATTGCCATTGATGAGGCCTGTTGTGTAAATATTTATATTTCAAAATAAAGTAGGCAATTTGCCTGATATATTTTTATACTCCTGTAAACAAAAGATGGATGGAAGTGAAGTGAGTTTGGATAAAGCTAGAAAGCACCAATCAGTCTCAATTCTGATTTCCCTAAGTAGGAACCTCAGGAGCCATTATTTTCTAGGAAATGGTTTACTTCAAAGATCGCAAACTAAATTTTTTGTCTTGCTGCAGCTTTACGCTGTTGGCAGAGAGTCTCTTTCAAGTTAGAAGGCAACTGGAAAAACTGGATGAACTGTTGACCCGACTGACATATGATGGGGACCCTATCCCAGTGCAGAGACCTCAGCTGCTGGAAAAAGTCAACTTTCTGCTCTACAACCTTTTCCGCAAGTATGTAAGCCACTGTCAACTTACATAATGCACTGACACTAATTTACTGGCAACAATGAGACCACATTGTTAAAAAAAAAAAAAATTATATATATATATATATATAAGTGAAGTGGCAGGTGTTAATTTGTTCCTTGTATTTCCTCTTCCCCCATTCCTCCCCCCCAGCCCAATTCACTCTTCTATTAATATATAAAATATTATCATCATTCCTTGTGCCTTTTGTACCGGCTATACTAGAGACATACCTCAAGTGACTATTTGAAACCAAAACAAGGTCAATTTTTTTAATTAAAAAAAGATAAAATGATTGTTTCATTTAATTGGAGCCAGGCTCTGCATATTTTCATACTCTCTTTTATGGTTCTGGTAAAAGTCTCAGTCTTCCAGACTTTTATCAGCCTGATATTTTAGGACTATGGAATTTGTTTTGGTTTGACTTTTAGTTTATTCCAAATATCCATTTCTTACGGGAACAACTCAACTGTTACTTAGACCACTGGATCATGCTGAGAACTGAGATTTGGAACATATATCTCACACTTCAGCAGCTGTAGAGAAACAGGTCTCAGAGATACCAGCACTTTTGGTTTTTCTCCTATATATAGCTGTTTATTTATGAATATTCCTAACAGTATATTTGTTTCACTTCTTTTCACACAGTTCCTTTGTGGTCGAAAGACAGCCCTGTATGCCAACGCATCCCCAGAGGCCAATGGTTCTTAAAACGTTAATACAGTTCACTGTTAAATTAAGGTAAGGAAAGGTAATCTGATAAAAACTCCTTCATAATCCTAAATGCCTAATCTGTTTTCAGATTGTAATAATTTCAGATACTTTAATGTGGAGCTACTGCTCTCTAATATTTTCTAGTAAGAAGTTTATTCTGTTCATATTCACTTGTCCATTTTCTGTTTTGAAGGTTGCTGATTAAATTGCCGGAGCTGAACTACCAGATCAGAGTGAAAGCAACTATTGACAAGTAAGAAAACTTCAAAGGGAGGATATTTGCTCTCTCCCTACAGCAACCCAAGGTTTTCTAATGGCTATTCTCTCTAATTCAGCAGTTGCTCAAAAAAAAAAAAAAAAAGTTAAAACATCAGGGTAATGCTTGTCTCTTTCTTTTTCTTTTTTTAATGTGGAAGATTTATTTGTGTTTTCTTTAAAAAAATAACCACTATGTCTAATTGACATTTTGAAATTGGAGGCAAGAAGTCTATTTAAGATTTGCTTCAAGGCTAAATAGAATTTGTTAGTCTGAAGAAGTAGCATCACACAAAAACTTTAGATAAAGCTGTATTTTGAGCAATACCCAGCACTCTAGAGCCAGCTCGGTCACAGATAGCTCAGGGCACCCTAGCACGATAAAAAACGACACAGTTGCTGTCGAGGTCTGATTTCAAAAATCAGCAAAGGCGACCCAAGTCCTCACCACCCACTGTCCCCAGGTCACAGCCACCTTCTGTGGGACCCTAAGAAACACCCTGAGCACACAGTCCTGGGTGTTGGCCCAAAAGAAGGATGGAAAACACCAGGAGAGGAACCAGGACTCTCTCCAAAGCTGCATGCTAGCCAGTTTTCTTTAGTTTAAAAACTGCAGTTGTATTGGTAATCCAAATTAACTTTGACAAGGTAAAATCTACTCTGGGGATATGTTTCTCAGTACAAGTTATGACTTACGCATTCACTGACTCACAATCTGTTCTTTCCCCTCTTCTATTTTAGGAATGTTTCAACTGTAAGGTAAGAAAATAAAATATCATGTTTCTTAAATTATCCAGTACAATATTATTTGAGTGTGTAAGCGCAACGTCTTCCACAGTAATCGCAGATTTGTTCTGTGCGGAACGCACGTGAAAGCAATGAACATGGATGAGTCCGCAAACGGAAGCCTGTCAGTAGAATTTCGGCATTTGGTAAGTTTGACTGCTTTTGTCTTGTTGTGTGCCTCTGGCAAAGAAATGAAAGATTCTTTAAAAACTATGCAGGGAGAACTATATTACTGTCAAGTCTACGCTCATTTTCTTTTTCCTTACACAGAAAGTTTATTCTTAACCTCTTTATCCCGTTCTGTACTTATCCCTTCCATAAAATAAGACTATATATTTTCACAGAAATGACAAACCAAATCCTAATTAATGCCATAAAAAGAAAAAACTAGTCATGCTGAATTACATCTTTTCAGAAACTGAGTTCTGTTAAAAAGAAGAAAAACAAACAAACAAAACAGACAAACAAACAACCACCACAAAATACCACCACAATTGTCTAGAGGAAATATGGGGTTTTTTTTGGCTTAACCACGGATGCAGGGCCCCAGTGTAGTCTTGCAAAAGGAGATGGAGATTGACAGTCTTTAGTTCTTTTTTTTTTGTATTATACACTTTGCAAACATCCTAATTAACACTTTGTTACATTAACTTACTTAAGAAAAAAATATTTAAAAACTATCAAAAGATTATTCACTGAACAGACTTTTCAAGGCATATTGTCAGAGCCTTAATTACAGCATATTTGTATATTGTAAATTAAACTTTATTATATGAAGCACATCAGGGTTACAAATGAGGTTCTTTACGTGTACTTCTGTCTATAGTTTCTTTGGCACATAAATATCTTTTTGTTTTATACAGCAACCCAAAGAAATGAAATCAAGTGCTGGAAGCAAAGGAAATGAGGTTTGTGCACTTATTTTACATGTTATTTTTGGTTACTCTCCCAATTATTTCAGATTGGATTTTCTTTAAATCCAAGGGCAACCATATGTTGTTAGATTTTGAAATATACATTATTCTTATAGTAAGTATAGGACCCAATTATCATCTGATAGTATAATGAGAACTTTTCAGAACTACTCATATAAGTTTTAATTACATACCTTAAATATTTATATTTTAAAAGTTACAATAGAAAGTAGGAAGTAATAATATGAATGTATGCAATTCCTCTTGAAGGCTGCCTTTTCGGTCATTTACATTTTGAAAAAAATAAGCTTTTTGAGTTTTTTGCTGAAACTATTTCTCCTATACTAACTGTCCTTTGAATATATATCCTGTTGGCCAAGTTTACAGCTGAAGTAAGGGTATAATCATATTTGCATCAAAGAAGTTTGCTTGCCTCAAGCAGGACCAGTGTGCTTAGTTCACCAATACTCATCCAAACCCGGTGGTAGATTCCCTCTGGTGGTGACAAGATGTGGTGACATATTCACCCTCACAAACCAGCAGGTATTTGCAGCACCCAGATTTCAGAGACATGCATGTACCTCCTGGCAGAGGAGCTTAAAATCCATATGCTCTTGCTTTGTGGAGAACAGAAATCAGCATTATCAGCTTGCGATCAAGGATTCAGCCTTGGCCGAGGCCACCAGGACAGGGCCACCAAGGCCACCAGTGTCTCCCAAGGTCACTGAAATAATAAGATGCTTCTGTGAATGCATCTACTGACCTAGGAGGTGAACCTGCCTGTACGGAAGTGAGGTGTCTCCACACCCATGTAAATTTTTTGCACAGTAGAAGTGCTGAGGGTAACGTCGTATTGACAAGTTTAAAAAGAAATTTTTTAAAAAATTAAAAAAAAAAAAAAAGCCAAAATCGCTGATATCACAGCCTAAATAAGTGTAGCTATACAAGCACAAAAGTTATTACCAGCAGTCTTTAAGGTGCGATGATCAGCACGGAGAATTTTCACCAAAAACCTCCCCCAGAAGGTACTTGTGAAGGCCTCACACGGCGTTTCTGAACGGAATAACCCGCAACCTGGTTAGCAAGACTGAAACTCCGGGCTCACCTCCCAGCTACTTTGCTACTTAAAGTCATTTGCATCAAGACAAGCGAAGGCAAAAACGTAGGTGGAAAAATGTTGGTGCTCTACTTTTGATAGCATTTTACTCCCACTTTCCCACATTGGGCTTTTCTAACTATATAAAATATAGGGCTGTGGAGAATTAAGATGGCTGAGCTGTGAGACAGTTCACTGGTAACTGATTTCCTCAAACGGCTTCTCCTTGGTCAAGTCACAGTCTGAAATCATCATTAGCATGAGCAAGTTTTTTGATTAACAGTGACTATAATAATTGAAAAACTTGGTTTGCGTACAGGATGTTTAGTAAGCTGAGAGTGCATTTGTTAAGTATGAGTGGCCTCATAAAAAGTAAAAAAAAAGTGGAAACTCTCCGTCTTTGACATTTGTCCTTTCATGCAGATATGTCTTTTTGCCTAGATGATTTTTCCATAACAAAAAAAATGAAGTTTTTGCAAAATCATAACGGGGCGGGAGGGGAAGGAAAGTGTAATCAACCGTTTTCAACTTTATTTGAGCTCATTTGATGGTTGAGTATTTGATGTAAAAGCCTTCAGGTCTAAGCTGGATTTTCCGTTTACAAGGCAGATTTATTATTCAGATGCGTGAGGATCTCCTGCAGTCTCAGCCCCTCATTTATACAACTATCTTCTGTTGCAGTGTCCTGTATGAGGCATTTTCCTAAGGAATAATTTTATTTTACGTTGACTGAGAGTAGAGTATTTCAATAAATTGAAACATTTTTATTTAGGATTTTTTGTTTCTCTTTTAGAAAATCTGACACAACAAATATGTGATAGACAAAAATAAATAGGAAAAGGACAAACAGATTTTTATGCTTTGACTTCTGGGGATGGAAATGTATTTCAAAAGATGTTTCCCCAAGGAGCAGAGATTCAGATCTTTACAGAGCTATACTAGTTTGTAATCAACACAAAACGCTTGTACCGCAAACTTTAATCAAATAGATTTTTTAAAATCAGATTTACTTTCAATTAATGATTTAGGTCTCTACTCCTTCCGTTAGTAGCATCTAAGGACAGTCACAACAAACCTGTTGTAAAATGGGGTCCTACTCATCATTAAAGCTGTGGCTTCTTGTTTCTATTTTGTTTCTCCCTGAAGTTTAACATCTCTGTTTAAATTGGAATCATCAATCAGTGAAGAAACTTTAGGAAAAGTTGGAGATGATATTTATCAGACACAAAAACTAATCTGTTAACTTCTTCTGCACAACACTGTTTAAAAGCAACATTTTAAACAAATTAAAAGCAGAAGTTAAGAGTGTTGCTTTATCAATGTCAAGGGGATTTTTAGATTCATCAGAAAAAACCACCAGTTCTGGACTAATTTCATGTCAGCGTTTAACAAACTGACAATTTACTTCTTGTCCTGCTCTACTTATATATTGGATATGTTTTTTCTTGCCAAATTGTGTAATCTGAGCAGTGGGACCACTGAACCAGTGCCAAATGCCACCTGTGCCCTCCCAGTTTTCCAACCCCCTCACTCCCGCAGGGCCCACACATGGTGACCGAGGAGCTGCACTCCATCAGCTTCGAAACGCAGGTCTGCCTCTACGGACTGACCATCAACCTGGAAGTGAGTATATAAAAAGCATTTTCCAGCACCTTAGATGAGAACAGCCCCATGGCACCAGACTACAGGTACGTCTGTCCTGGATTTTATCGTCAGCAGTAACCATAAGCAGACAGGAGATTTTCAGAACTTCGGGACAGAAAGTAGTATGCACAGGTTTACAGCAACATTTTTAGCCCTTCAGAAGCTCAAATACTGGCTGTCATGGTAATTTTGTTACGCTATGCAAAGGTAATACATCTTACCGAGCAAAGACTGTGGGATCCATTGAAGTCAGTGACAAAATCCAGTCACAAAATCCCTATGCACCAGCAGGCACATCCCTCCATTACACATTTTAAGTTAACGTCTTAGAGAAAGTCTATGATACCAACTGCAAGTTATAGGCTAAGGACATCCCTGTGTGCCTAAAATGGACCTTCAGGACCTCTTGTAGTGGTAAGGACTGTCACAGATCACTCTTCTGGCTGCCCATACCATTGTCATAGAATCATTTTGGTTGAAAAAGACCTTTAAGATCATCACATCCAGCTGTTAACCCAACACTGCCAAGTGTGCATCTAAACCATGTCCTGCTCCACAAGCTGAAGGGGGTGGAGGGGTGGAGGAACAAAAAACAAAGAAAGAAGATGCTAAAAGAAAAAGCATAACTCAGCACTAACACTTTCCATAGCAGCATTTACATACTGCATTTGTTCTTTCCACCAGACCAGCTCTTTGCCTGTGGTGATGATTTCCAACGTCAGCCAACTACCCAACGCCTGGGCTTCTATTATTTGGTACAATCTATCAACCAATGATCCTCAGGTATAAGCATGTAACCATTTAGAACTTCCATGCACTAAACACTATGATGAGACTATCTGCATTTGTTGGATAGGCTTTAAGCACATTTTCACTGTCTTAATAAATGATACTGTGAGAAACATCCAAGGTGCACATACATTCTTGTGCTCCGTTTCCCTCTTCCCTTCCAACTCTGCCTGGGCACCAAAGTGGACCTTGCTGGGTGGCTGCAGGTGGGACAGCCAACACTCATTTACCCCAATTTGTACTAATATATACCGATATATAATACAGACCTCCCCTTTTTACACTTCTGGATTGCGCTCAAGCACTTGCAGACTTCTTTGGCAGCCTGTACCATATTTGATGGTTGTTAACTGTCTAAACAAACTACTAATTCTTTTGCAGAATTTGTCTTTCTTCAACAATCCCCCTGCTGCCACTTTAAGTCAGCTCTTAGAAGTGCTGAGCTGGCAGTTTTCGTCATATGTCGGTCGTGGACTCAATTCTGAGCAGCTCAACATGCTGGCGGAGAAACTTATGGGTAAGACAGTAGAAATATACAGATTTTAGTTGCTCTTGGGTTCTTATAGTTGATAGTTAACAGGCAACGACTTTAAGCATGACCTCCACTCCCAGAGCTGCCTTCAAAAATGCCACAAAGACATTTTTTTTCTTTAAAGAAAGGCACATGTCAGCTTATTCTTACCACAAAGTGATTCAACTTCTGAACTCCCAGACTGCTGAGCTGAAGAAAGAGGGCATCAGAGTCACACTGAACTGTGATGTTATTTTGTTTCCTTAGCAAGTAATTTATCTCCTGCATCTCAAACAAAAAGGAAGTCTTTTTGCTTGCTGATGGGGTTTGGTTTGGGTTTTGTGTCATTTTAAGTACCTGTTCTTGTGGGTCTGTTTACTTCTGGGACACATCTTTCACTGGTGACAGCACAGCAAAGAGGCCCTGTAACTGCAATAGATGAACCATGGAATACTTTGATGTGACTGTCCCCTGGAAGGGAGAGGACTTAGGAGAAGCTGCAGAAGAAAATAAAGCCTTATCTGTTTCTGGAGAAGAAACAATTATATATCATGAGCTGTAAGAAACCCCAAGCTGAGGGGGTAACAATGCCTCTGCTGTGGGGCAAGAACATGAGCATTTGTCAGAGACCGGGGGGGAATCTTTGCTGTTATTGCTTTCAAAGACTGGTTTCCCTGGGTGACAGTCACTTGCTCTGATGATTTCTTGGAGATTTCTTGCTTAGTAGGGGTAGTGGATTAGAGAGTTGCCATTGTAAATCAACAACAATCACAAGAAAGAAAAACTAGATTGTCTTAAAATATGGAAGCTCAAGATAGAGTGAAGGCCAAGAGAAGTAACACACGGGCTACAAACTGAAACCGAGCACATAGTTGCAGAAACAAAGTCCCAGACTAATTTAGGCAAATATTCCCAAAATTACTATTATCAGCTGCTTCAAAAGGATACAGCAAAGCTGATGTACAGCCCCTAAGCATGCCCTTCTTAATGCCTCTCCAAGTCTGGATGTAATGTGCTCCCCCCTGCTAACCCACAGCTACACAGATATCAACCTTTGTCTGTTTCAAAACTACAGAAAAATAGATTCACAGTTTGCCTTTTTTTTTTTTTTCTCCCCCCCACCCCTCTCAGGACAACAAGTCAGTTACAATGATTATCAACTATCCTGGGCAAAGTTCTGCAAGGTACAGTTCTGAAAGTAAAACCAGACTCCTCTTGCTCTTTCTACCCACACGTTGCTTTACTCTGTCTCTCTGGCGCTACTGATGAGATTCCCATTTGCCATACGTGGGACACATAGCCCAACACAATCACATTCATTGTAAAAAAATTAACTGTGAAAATAGCATTTCCAGACGTTTAAAGCTTGAGCTAAGAGATCTACTCAGTTACATTGCTACAGAGATCAGAAGCGGCCATCACAGCATGCCCTATATATTTCTGTAATGTAAATTTCTGCTATCAAAGCGTGCATTTTTCATAAAGCAAGCAGTAAATTTTTTCATACGCTCAGTTCTGACCTAAATTATTTCAAGTTGGTGATATATCCAGTATCTTTAATGTGGAACAGAAAGGTTTTTGAGAAGAGTAAACCCATTTTATTCATATTCACTACATTATTTAGACATATATAGAACCTTGGAAGGAAATTCAACTTTTTCATCATTTCTCTCAAAAATGTAATTTCATAACCAGGAAGAAACAAATGTGATTTATTTTTTTTCCTTGAAAAATGAGGTGCTTCCAGTGTGTATCTTAAAAACCAATTGTTTTTGTATCAGGCTCAGAGACATTACTCAAAACAGCAGTTCACATTTTTCATTCTCGCTTGAACAAACTAGATTATTCTTAAGAAACTGAGATGGCCATATCATGTGGATATTGGTTAACAAAACTCTCACAATTCTCTTGTGTGTTTTTTTTCTTTTTAACCATTAGGAACATTTGCCTGGGAAGTCTTTTACCTTTTGGGTTTGGCTTGAAGCAATCCTGGACTTAATTAAAAAACACATCCTTCCTCTTTGGATTGATGGGTGAGCAACAAGGAAACAGCTGAATATTGATCTCTCTCTGCTTTGTCTTTGTTCTTTATTAAGCTCAGTTTTAGCTACGCTAAAACTAGAGAATTTGTAAAGAACGTTGTACTTCTGTCTCCCTTTTCCCATTTATAACTTTCTGAAATGTTTGCCAAAAGGGAACACTATTGAATCTCTCAGAAATGCAGATTTAGATCTGTTTATCAGTTCTGTCAGTGGACAGTCAAGTACAGTGATAAATGCCATCCTGCTTCATAGCACTTCGAGCTCAATGCCGCAATCCACACATAACTCACAGGAATCTTTCATCAATAGCTCCAAGACCTTATAAAACTTTTGTAACCAGGCTTTGAACACCTGTATAAAGTTTGGCCAGATGCAGTTGCACAGATTGAAGTCTGTATTTTTTTCCAAAAGCAAACCCTTTCTTTCCTGTTACGCTTCAGGTACGTAATGGGATTTGTCAGCAAAGAGAAGGAACGAATTTTGCTTAAAGACAAGACACCAGGAACATTTTTATTAAGGTTTAGTGAAAGCAATCTGGGTGGAATTACCTTTACGTGGGTGGATCAGTTAGAAAATGGTAAGTACAATCTTTGAAAAAGCATATTAACATTGAACTCTGCTAAACACCTGTAATGCAAGACCCACAATTTATTTGGTTTAAAAGTAAAATTCATGTGTATCATGCCTTAGTATGGTTTCAGCCAAGATAGTAATACAATATTTACTGAAACACAAACCAAAACTCTGACAGTCTACCTCTCAGTTCTTTATATTAACCATATAAGTTCATTAGGAGGTGCACCTGCTTATTGCAAGCTTTAAATTTCTTTCCACATGTGCAGAAAGCATAACTTGAAAGATACCAACATGGGTACAAACAGGTAAAACCCACACTAGTGTAAACTGCTAAAGAAAGTAAAAAAAACCTGCAGATGCTGATCTCCCAGGTACCAGCGGTTACGGCGCCTTTGTATTTTTATTTACAGGAGACGTAACATTTCATTCGGTGGAACCCTATAACAAAGGTCGCCTATCTGCACTGCCTTTCGCTGATATACTGCGCGATTACAAAGTGATTATGGCAGACAACGTTCCCGAAAACCCTCTGAAGTATCTGTATCCAGACATTCCCAAAGACAAGGCCTTTGGCAAACACTACAGCTGTCAGCCAAGTGAAGGTTTGGGCTCCACTGCTGTATTTACCCTTTCTGCAAAGCAGCTGCCAAGTCAAGAGCCTGTTTGAGGAATGGAGGGGGAGGAGGAAGGGAACAGATTAAGATGCCTCTTCTAATTGGCATCTGCAAGAGAACTGTTTTAATGCATGCCTGTCATTTAGACAGATTCATTTTATAAATATATCCCTGGTCTTGGGTATTATATTAGAGGCAACGACAAGAATTTTGAAAAGAAGCTAAGAAATACATCTTGGGGTAGAAAGAGTCAAAAAAAATAAGATTTTTTTTCCTGACTGATGCATTACAAAATTCAGTGCTCAGGCATTCAAATGAGATGAAACTGAAAAGTCATCCTGCGTATCAGCTTCATAATTTTGTTACACTGTAGCATGCCATCTCTTTAATTTCAAGGAAATTCTGTATTTTCCAAACAGCTTGGAAGACCTACTTTTATTCCAGCAGCATAACCCCTGGGAACTGCACTGGAAAACAGAAAAAGGCTAGACAAGAATGGCTCCAAATGTGTTCAGGCCCATGCTCTTTCTTGTCCAAGTCAGGCCAGTTCTGAATCAATCTCGCACTCTAAAAAGCCCTCAAAGCCTTGATATTTTTTAAGAGAGAATACACATTCTTCCAGACTTACAGTACCAGAAGTTACAACTCCATTTGAATTCAATTTTCTACACTACTCAAAAATATTTGGAGGCTACAAACTTTTTTTTCTTCATTTTAATTCAGTGGACTTTGCCTAATGCTCCAATCTGCTAAAAAATTATGTATATCCTTAATTTCATGCAGAAGACATTGCTGAAGCTGTGTCTGTAGAGATAAGAGTTCCACACAAGCATTTGCAGACTGAAATCTAGACGCTCAAAGTTCCAAGGTTGTAGAGCGACAGTATATTTGCTTTTGAAGCCCTGATAAGATCTGTTTCATCTGTTACTGTATTACATTCTGAGATGTCGATTCATATCAAGGGAGCACAGTCAATTACATGACTAAGACCTGAATTGAAAGACTAATCTCAGGAATTCCCCTCATTTTTATGGCTGTTTATTTGAGCATAAACAGGGAGGTTTCTTTTTTAATATATTAGGGTCTGCAGCACTTAAAGCAGATAATAATTGTCAAATAAATAATAAAATTACTAGTCAACATTTAATTTCTCTAATATTTACTTTTAGTCTCAAAGCCCTCTGATGGAGGAGGCAAAGGTTACGTTCCTTCCGTTTTTATCCCAGTCTCCAAAATGTAAGTACCCTTACAGATGTATTACACATCAAATGTTATTGTTGTTAAATTTACATACTATTTCAAAGTTTTCCCTGCCTCCCTTCCCCTATTCAAATAGTTTGGGATAGTAACATATTGTTTTTATTTAACAAAAGATTGTTAAAGACAAGAAAGGGAATTAAAGAGCTTCAGTGCTACAATGATTTTCCTATCCACGTGGCAAAACATTTGTAAAAATTGAATGCAGACTTTACAGTACTCTGATCTGTTTGTCTTTCACTGCCTCCTTTTTCTCTCCAGCTGGTGATATTATAGAGTCAGGTTTATTCTCTCTTCCCTTGGTCTTATCTCCCGCATTTTTAAACATATACCAGGTTGTTGGCCTGTGCCACCAGCAAGCCCTGTACAGGCTTAACTAACTTTATAAGCATTCACCATACTCCTCTGGTATGCATCAAGTGAGAGGGATTTAGGTTGCTTTTAAGATTATTTTTGTGTTTTTTTTGTTTTAAGCTTAAATGATTCTACAGATCCACATTCTCCATCAGATCTTCTTCCAATGTCTCCAAGTGTTTATGCCGTGCTGAGAGAACACCTGAGTCCCACAGTGATCGAAACTGCTGTACGTTGTAAACTTTTTCATTCATAAGTTAATACTAAGCAAATGGGACATGTACAACATAGATGTTGGTTACACAAAAGCTGCTTGTACAATTTGGAAAAAATAGAGCTCTTGATCACTTGCTGTATTATATTCTGAAACAATGGTGCAGCCATTTCCTGTTCTAAACGGGACAGGATGCTGCAAGCATCTTTGAAAGCTCTGTGTTACAAGAAACTGTCCAACATGGTGGCCTGTGAATCATGAATGTCATAACTGAAAGGTCTCAGAGTTCTTGCACAAAGTCTTTACACTGAGAAATGCATAATAATTACATTAATTCTGTAGACAGCATGAGGAACTTGAAAAACTTTTTAGTGCTGCAAGTTTCTACATGGGGTACCAAAGTGAGAAATCAAAAGTCAAATAAAACACTTCTAGCAAATAGAACCAGTATTCACTTAGTATACAGAAAGACTGGGAAAATACTGTACTAATGTCCTATTAAAAATATTTTCCTCTTTTACATATTGACTAGAAATTGTGTTCTGGATTATCGTGGCTTAGAGTCCTTAAGCACTGCTTTATACCCACTGAGGATTTGTTCTGCAGACTTCTATCCAGAAAACACAGCAGTGGTTTGGCTTTAACAGCTATAAAAGAAAACATCCTTCTCAATACTAGCTCTTTTTCTCTATGTTCAGTGATTTATGATCTTAAAATGGTTATGTATTTAAAAGCCTGTCAACTCCCCTTCAAATGCCTCTCTGTAAACACTCCTCCTCACCCACAAACAGAACAAAACTAAACCAGAATCCTGACTGTCAATGATTGGAAGCAGTTAAACTTTATACACAAATCGAAAAGTTCTTTAATATCCACCAAGCTGAAGATCTGTTCAAGAGCAAAATATCTTTTTTGGCTTCTTCACCTTTTTCTCTGTTAGCACTCTTGGCAAACTAGTTCTTCAGCTAAAACTGAAATACTAGCCTAAATGAAAATTCTGTGTTAAAACCTACTGCACCCAATCTGAGACATGTCCACACATGTTTGACATGTTTGGTTTATACACACAAAAACAGTTCTGACTTTCCAAACTGTGTTTGTGAGCTACGTACACATTTGTGTTTCCCAGAGTTTTGGTAGTGAAAAGAAGAGTTGGCTTTGCTTTTGTTTTTCATCAGGCTCCAAACATGTTTAGTTTCTTTTAGCATGCACAGTCATTCTCAAACCAGATCTGCCCAGAGCTTCCAAACCAGCTGTGACCACCAACATCTTTTGGGGTCGCAACCACACAAAAAAAGTGGGGACAAATTGGGAGAGTCAAATACAATCATGCTGCATTTTTTAAGGTTACTAGAGAAGTGGTTCAGTGCTGTTAGATAGTATAATAGGTGAATCTCTGGAGGCTCTTGCTAGAAGTGTTTTCAAGTTCTCCTAGAAATTAGGGGAGAAAAATAGTTTTGGAAGATGTTTAAAGAATTCCTTTTTCTATTCTATTTACCTCACTAAAAGGGAATGAAGAAATTATGGAGGTTGTGGGGTTTTTTTTATCATTCCAAATTCACACAACATGACCTACCCTGGGGAAGAGTTGGCTGAGTACAGCAAGCAAATAATCTGCATTATTAAAGCAACACTTTTCCTCCATGAGATGCCAATAAAAGTCATCACGTGAGGCACAGAGAACAGAAGTGAAATCTGCGGCAGGACAAAATATCCTACTACTCAACTCCATCTTAGCAAGAGATACTTTCTGCAGTCTTGCTGAATACCCTTCTATTCCCCTACCCATCAGGAAAACAAGGACTCCATCAAGAACCCTGCTATACATATCCATAGGCTGCAAGAACCGCAAAAGTTCATATAAAACACGTCATTTTTATCGCAACTGTTTCCCACAGCGTTTTCTAATGAGCGCTCCTATATTCTAAAAAGGACCAGAAAGAGGATCCTCAGAACCTTACCAGTTTGTACTACACTGTCAAAATGACGCTGCAGTCACCTTGCTGAGGTTTAATCTGCAGTTATTTCTGAATAAAAAGCAGTAACTACCATGAGACTAATATTTTCCTTCTTCTCTTCTAGCTGAGTTCTCCTTACTCAACTGACTGAAGTTCATCCTGGAAAAACCACAAATCGTGTGAACACTGGATGGGTTAAAGATGCAGTAATCATTTGTTTGTTTGTTCATTCTCTGTAAATCAGCATTTCCTGGAAACCATTATGTTATTCTTGGAGCTCTTTCTGTTATCAGTACCATGTAAACCAGGAATCTGCTCCCTAGGGATTGCAAACAGCCTCCTGCAAGTCAGAATTGCTATCCTCTCTGATAAAAGGCCAAATCCTTTCTGGCTTGGAGGTTGTGTGACTTCAGTGGAGTCCAGCAGGGATAAATTTTACTTGCAGAATTAACATCCATAGAATTGCTGTAAATACAAGCGTATAACAAAATGTTTGACTTCTGAGAACAGCATATAAGGATAACTGATGACATTAATACATTTAGGGAAATTAGCATTTATTATGTTAAAAAGTCTCTGTTTCATTATCATCTTGTATACCATTAGTTTAGCTTCTATTTTAAAGTGAAGATGCTCATCCCTCTGAGCTGAGATGTACCATAGGTGTCCAGGGTTTGCTTGTGTTCCAAAAATGAACTACCTTCAACATAGATCTTCATCTGCTACCACAGCAGAAGTTGTGGAAGGCAGGCAGGCTGGGAAAAGAACAGAGTTCCAGAAGTCAAACAGACACAAAACTGGTGGTGTCTCCATTTTACTATCTGGTAAACACAAACTGGGAAGCAGTTTTTTAAAATAGTTACTGAAGATCTGCAGCATTTGCTGACCGCTGGGCAATTTGTGCTACATGACAGAATGTTACATGCCTGTAAGAGACTCATTTAATAAGCAGAATAACTACTTTTTATGTAAGTTGTAAATTGCCTTTTTGAAGTATTCTCCCCCCCCCCCCAATATAATTCCCTTAAAACTCTGTTAATAGAATAATAAATGGGCAATTCCAAGGCCACTGCATTTCATGTATGCAGGCTTATTCAAGATTTAATTCTTGCCTACAGAATATATGGTTGAAACATGCAAAGCTCTTAAAATACACATGAAAACTTGAATGTTTGCACCTTACACTCTTCTTGAGTAGATACAAATCAGACAGGCAAGATGAAAACATAACCTCCTCGAATCAGTAAGACCTGGATTTTACTTTCATTTCTTCTTTTTTACTCACTTCTCTCACCCGTACTATTGACATTAGTTGAGAGCAACTGAATGAAAAAAGATGAGATACTTCTGTGATACACAGGAGTAGATTTTAAACAAGCAAACACATCTCTGTTCATTAATATGAGTGATCCAAAGCAAGCTGCAGAGAGTAAGTAACTTTTCCTCAGAAAGCATCATGTATAAATAATGTTCCAGAACAATGAGAGCAACTATGTATATAGTTTGGCAACACCTGTAATTTATATTACCAGTAAGAATAAAAACTGATTTTCGCTTAAAGCTGGATACCTGGACTTTGGTGGAATTTTTCAAGATACAACAAAAACGGTCTTGCCATCTTTTTGTCAAACTGGAAGCAGTAGCACAGGCTCCTAAAAAGCAGCAAACATAACTTCACATCGTATTATGCCTTTTCATTCTAGCCTGTTCTCACAATCCTAACACAAACAAAATGTTGGGTACCCTATACTTCTGATCACCTGAAACTCATGAGAATTACTGTAAAAAAAGGTCCAGACACGGCATGCGAATCCATCTTCTGTCTCTTTTCCCCCTGCATCCCATGCAATGCAACTCTTCCAGACTCTCAAGTCTTGACCTGAATACCATGCATTTTGTGCTACTGAATGGCATTGTCAATCGGATTTTAGCATTACAATTTCTACTATTATTTTAAAATAGATTTTCCAAGTGGCGGGTTCAACGTTTAATTGAAAGGTATATATACAACTTCAAATCAGTTTGCTGCTTTAAAGGAACATCGGAGTAATTTTCTGTAAGATAAACATATACACCCCAAGCCTCCTTCTATTAAAAAAAAAAAAAAAAAAAGACATTTTTTTCTTTATGCCACTATGAGTAAGAACAGGGTTCTCTAGTAAAAAGACGGAAGAAGAGAAGGGAAAACAACTGTGAAAGGGATGCCTCAGATACTGCCAGAAGAAACGAAACATCTGCTTTTAAGTACTTTTACTAACTGTGCTTGTGTTTTCACTGTGGTTTGCAGCAGAACAGTAAAAATAACAAGAAAAAAAATCACGTAATTCTTTCATGCTTTTCTGCATCACTGTTACGATTTTAATTAATCAAATGTAAAAAGTGTCAGTTACCTTCTACTACAGCTTTCATTTATAGCCACATTTATATCCCTTACTCAGCATTCCATGCCATGAAATTTAGCAAACAGAACTTCTAGATACTTGTTTCTTCCATGGACTAAGAAGTGTCTCCTCTGTCTAAGGAGATGGGTATACATGGGATACCAAAAAGGATCCAGGTATCCTGGAGAACCACAACAAAGCCTGGACTTGGACTTTCCTTCTTCCAGTCTTTGTTCCCACTTCATAATTAGACATGAACAAACAAGATGTTGCGTGTCTAAGTAGCTGCGGCAACATCTTGGCAAATAAGACTGTTGAAAGAAAGATGACATGGAGGAAAAGAAAACCTCATTATCACTGGGAAGAAAATTCCAGGCACAAACAAAACGCTCAGCCTCTTAGCACTCATAAGCATTCCTAAAAGTTTCCGTAACTGATGGACATCTGGGTTACAGTTCGTAAGCCAACAACTGTGTCTGTAACAATCCTTCAGTGCACTTAGAGGCATTGCTTCCACCCGTGCAATGCAAATGGCTGAGAAAATGACGGTTTTCACAGGGTTCTCTGTCCCAATACCACCTTCCAGAGCCAGCCAGTCATTACACCATGCAGCTAAAAACCATGAGATTTTCTTACGATGACAACGAAAATTAGGCCACCTTGCCTTCGATTGCTTACAGTTCAGCACCACTTTCAACCTGCAGTGCTTTAAACCCCCACAAATCGCGACGACGAGGTGAAGCAGCGGCCTAGGCAGCGAGCGCCGGGCCAGGCTTCGCAGCGTCCACCACCGCCTCAGGATCTGCCCGAGCGGCCCCTCTCGCCGCCAAGTCCGATCGCTCCGCTCTCGGAACGTTGGCCCGGCAGCGGTGGCCGGACGAGCGGTCAGCCCGGGGTGCGGGGGCCACGCCGCCGCGGGTTTCACTTTTGCTTTCCCCTCAGCCGCCGCTTTCCCGCTCCCCGCCGCCTTTCCCCGAAATCACGTGGTGCGGCTGTTGCCGGCGCGGCTTCCACCCCCCCCGCCCGCCGCGCCTGCGCACTCCGCCCGGTGTGACGGTCTGACTGAAGCAGCGGAGCCGGTATCCGTGGGCACCGGGCGCTGGGCACGAGAAAAGGCTTCCGGAGCCTTCCCCGAGAGGTGAGGGGAGGATTCCGAGCTGCATTCCGAAAGGGCAGGGGGACGGCGCCGCCAGCCCCAGGAGCGGGGTGAGCGCCCAGGGGAACTCACATAGCTGCCGGCCCGAGACGGCCCCCGGGGCTCTGCGCTTTAGTGTCTTCCCTCCTCGGGGCGATGGGAGTCAGCTCCTGAGGGCCCTCACCCTGACAGGGCCTGGGGGACACTAGAGGCACCTGTCATACGTGCTCTCACATCCCGCTTCTTCAACCTCCTCGACAGCTGTACGTTCTCTACGCCCCACGCGCGGTGCATCTGCACGCAACTCCCGCGCGGTTATTCGGGACCAGCCGGGTAGGGACCGACGGGAGCCCCCGGGTGACCGGTGAGTCCCCGGCGTGGGGGGAAAGCACGACAGCAGGAACACCCGGCGTGCTCCACCCACGCCCAGGAAAGGAAAGGGCGGTAGGCGGAGCATCGCGGCACTGCTGCGCGCCTATTGGCTGACGTGGGGGGAGCTGGGCTCTGGTTGGCTCTGTGGGCCGCCCTCCCGCTCGCTGGCCGTGCGGGTATTTCTCGGCAGGAGCGGGGGTCAGGGTCCGGAGCCGGAGGAGCTTCGTCCCGCAGGTGAGTGTGGGGTCCCGGGGAGCGCTGTCAGAGCAGTGGGGGCGGAGGGGGGGAGGCGGCAGGGACAGCGACAGCGTTCAGCCGCCCTTTGCTCCCGAGCTGCCGTTGCACGGTTCGGCGGCGATCGGCCGAGAACTGCACGGAGAACCTAATTTTTAGGAGGCGGTTAAATGGGGTTAGAAAAGGAGCCCAAGCTCTCAGGACGGATGGCACCGAGGTGCACAGACCCTGCAAATAAGCCACCCCCGATTTCGGGGCTTCCAGCCCGGTCCTCTTTTCTCCAGGGACACTCCCAGACTGCAATCATATTGCATTTATTTAAGGGAAGGCAGGACCTCAAAACGGGCTGTCTGTCCTACTCACATCACCTGTCAGTCCGTGCCAGGGCGAGCACTGCACCCCAGTATCGCTTTCTCTAATGCCTTCACCACAAAAGGTGCTAACTTCCCTATTTTTTTCAGCGTTTCCCTGCTTGCATCCCAAAGATTGCATTTGCTGTGTTATCATATTGCTCTGTAACCGCCCCTTTGGATGGTTCTCTGTGACCCCTCTTACGTCTTTTCCCACTCTGGTTGCTTTAAGACACAGGAATATTAAACTACACCAAGAAAAAGAACAAAAGAAAAAACAAGCAAAAACACAATGGACTAACTTAATGCATTTAGACAAATTCTTCCAGCTTTCCTCACCAACGTTGTGTTTAACTGTTCACCTTGGTGCCACTACAGCATTCTCAAATGTTGCGTTACCTGTAATCTGAATTCCAGACACACATCAAAACCCTCAAAGCCTCCACTTCAAAAAAAAAAAAAAAAAAAAAATTAGCATTTTGGACTCTCATTCACTACTCACGCATACACCCCAGGGCAGCTGGGGAAGCTGGCACACAGACACTGATGGCATTTGACAAGAAGCCATGTCTAAGATATTTTTTCACCCTGATGCTGCCTTGTTCTTTGGATAGGTCCTATCACCCTGTTTTAAAAGTTGCAGCTGCAAATGGACTTGCATTTCAGCACCCACGTTCTGAGCCTGAACTGTTCCTCAGACATATCTTGACATGCCATTTCTAGCACAAGACACTAAACTGCAGCCCAGGGAGGAGATGGTAACAGGTCTACACAGACCAAATATCTGACCATCCAGCCAGCCTGTCACAGAACATCGTTCTACAGCACAGCCTCTCTTCATCATGTTAGTTCCTTTTAAAAACCCTGTGTCTGCTGCAGCCATTACTTAATTTAAACGGAAAATTTGATCATGGGAACTGACGGATACAGTAGGAAAAATAGCACTCCAATATTTCTCTATTTAAAGCGACTTCAGATTTTGTTCATTTTCAGAGCAGGTAAGTGAAAACAAATAGCACCTGAAAATGGGCCATTAAAGGTTTCTTTGGTTTTCCACCTCTTGGTGAGGGGGGTACATCAGTACTGATAAAAGGCAAAACTCCATGTACAGAATCTCAATCCTACGGAATACAGGTATTAAACACACAGCTCCTCATTCCTGTATCGTATCCCTGCTAAGCAAGAGAGTGATAACACTACCAGTACCGTAAATACAGTAAAAAGGGGTTCAAAGGGAAAAAAAAAAAAAAAAAGGCATGTTTTCACAGGGAAGGGCGATTTAGCTTTGAGTTGTTTTTCATTAAAGAGTTCACTGTCTTCGCAGTTTTGTTAATTTTTCTTTTAAATTAAACACAAGTATTCAATTGTAATGGCTACCTTTGTAAAACAGTTACAACTGAAAATGTTTTTGTTTGCTGCAAACACTTTTCCTTCCTACTCCCTCAATTTTGCTATTGTTCATGAAAACTTAAAGAGTTGACTTTTACCAGAGCAGTCTTACTTATACATTTACACCTTTTTATTTTTTTCTTCTCCCTCCTCAGGATGACTCAGTGGTATCAGCTCCAGCAACTTGACTCCAAGTTCTTGGAGCAAGTTCACCAGCTATACGATGACAGCTTTCCCATGGAAATCAGGCAGTACCTGGCACAGTGGCTAGAAAACCAGGATTGGTAAGATTGGACATTGGCTTTAAGGTAGCTCACTGTGGGTGCTATCGCCTGCATTCTTGCCCCTCCAGGGCTTTTTAGAGACTAACAAGTACTATCTCATATTTTCCTCGGTTGGTCTGTGACAAAAGCAGCTCTTTTAAGAGCAATCAGTTATTACCTTGGTAACTCAAGCTCTTGCTGTTGGCAGACTGAACTTTTGCCAGATTTCTTGGGATTCTCTTTTAGAAGAGTGGTACAACATGCACATGAATCAAGCTCACTTTTGGCTTCTTGGTGTGCATGGAATAAGTAAATGAAGTTGCACAGAATGTGGCAAGAATAATACAGAGAAAAACAATATTTCTGTATCAAGGAAAGTCAAAGTTGAGAGAATGCAAGTGTTTGAAGGTAATTCTTACTGTTTGCATATACTGCAACTGGACTTGGGGATTAAAAATAAAGTACTACTGTATGCATTTCTTGAATGTTATATTGAAAGTGTATTTAACACAAACATGCCTTCAATTATTCTAGGGAACATGCAGCCAACAATGTGTCTTTTGCTACAGTGTTATTCCATGACCTGCTGTCACAGCTTGATGATCAGTTTAGTAGATTCTTACTGGAAAACAACTTTTTGCTGCAACACAACATAAGGAAAAGCAAACGTAATCTTCAGGTATGCCTGGGGTATATGCCTGTACATTTGCATGTTTCAGTTGCACAATTGGATGCCTCTAAGCAAATTACCCTGCCATGAGGGATTTTTGCAGAAAATGTGTAGGAATCCCAATTTAAAAGCCAGAATTCAAATGTTGCTCCATTTTTGTTTTCATTGGCTTCAGTTAGAATGTTACAGTTTCACTACCAGTACAGTTAAAATTTCTGAGAACTCCAGGAAGAAGAAAGCTGTCATTTGTAAGGTGTTCACTATACATATTTGGAACAAGTGTAGTTTCAGTTACCCCACCCCTTCCCCAGCTGGTTTCCTCAGTATCCTAATAAGCTTCTGACACAGAAGAAACACAAGGGAAGAAATCCTTCCTGTGCAATTGCAGAACTAGAGTTAATAGCAAGGGATTTGCCATCAGACAGCACTTCTGTGCACCCTGGCAGAGAAAAGGGCCAAAGCAGGTGGTAGCAAATGGCAGTGCAGAACAGATCCCTAGCTACCCTTCAAAACCAGCAGCTATTTCTGTACTACTTTTTTTTTTATGCAGGAGAGTGGCTCTGGAGAGAAGATGAGCTCTATCTAGGGCTGTAGGGAAGCACCTCCCTTCTCCCACTCATGTCTCTGACCCTTTCCTGTTGCTTTGTGCCCAGTCCCATCACTTTGTACACCAATGAACTAAAACAGAAGCTCATTCTTGGACATGGGTGCAGCTGTCACACTCCCTGTAGTCTTGGAGCATCCTATGACCAGCATGTGCCCCAAGGCTCTAATATTTTTGCCAATCACTTTACTGAAGGACAAGAAATCATGGTTGTGAAGCTTAACAATAGACTCTCTCCAATACCAGGATAACTTCCAAGAAGACCCAATACACATGGCAATGATTATCCACAACTGTCTGAAAGAAGAGAGGAAAATACTGAACAGTGCCCAGCTGTCGAGTCAGGTAACAGTCTTGGAATGTCTGCAGCAATTGTATCTACCCTTTCCTATTGTTTGGGACAGAGGTAGTGGAAGAAGACTGAAAGAGGAAACAGGCTGTCCTCTCTGCCCAACAACATGTTTTTTGAGGACAGAAGAGTCAACACCAATCTGTACCAGCTGGACAGGAGGGCTTGTTTGTGCTGTATGAAGCATTTCAAAGGGAAATGGCCAGGAAGTAATTTCTATTCCCAGAGTGATATAAAAGCCATGCTTTTTTTTAATGCTTCTGTCATATAACCTGACGTGCTCATCAGATTTCATTACAACTTAATAATTAGTGCTTGCCTGATTTCTCCAAGATTTTGTAGAATTTTTCTTCTATATTTTACTCCTGAGTGTATTAAGCAGCTGAGCCTTGGTGCTTCTCTGGACTGTCTCTCTGGGAAAATGGTACATCATTCCTTTTCCCAGTTATCTCCAAATATTTATTTCCATTTTTGTTTTTTAAATGAAGCCCATTTCTCTTCTCTGAATCATAGGTAAAGCCATATTCTTCTGCTTCCTCATCTGCTCTGACTTTTTGTCTTTGTTTTTTCCTTTTGTAAGGAGAACTGTTTTGCAATTAAAAAAATCTGCAGTTGGGAAAGGCATGCAAGCCATGTAGGTAGATGTAATCCACTTATGTAGTAATAAAGTAATGACTAACCAAGCATGTTAAGTTTAGATGCTGAAATACTTCCCTTTAGGGCAAGTTTTTGAATGCATGTTTGTAGAGTGGGAAGAACACTGGGGCACAGGCTTTCAACATGATGCCTCATGCAACTATGTCCAAACCAGCTCCTCCAAAAATGTGACTCCAGCAGAGCCCTTGCAGCTGCAGCACAGCTGTTTGGTTTCACTTCTGGCACACAATGCCATAAACCACTCAAAACTGCCTTTCCAGCATGTGATACATTTGGGTCATTAAGAAGGGAAACTTACTGGTGGCACTGGGTACAACACTGTGCCCAGCCTCCACTTTCTGGTAAATATTTGCATTTCCCAAAGCTGAGAAGGTAAAATGCAGAACAAGCACAATTATAAGCATCTTAAAAACCGAAGGAGAATGCCAAATGTTTCAGTATGCTGAGATTTCCCAAGTAGACTGACTTAAATCTACGATGAGGAGCATTTCCCAAAATAAATACTTTAGATGACCTTCGCTTAAGTTGGAGCATTAATCAAAACAACAATGCACACCTGACTGTCCCACACTGGAAAAACAGCAAGTTTCTAGCACTGTTAATGTGTGGAACAAACAAACAAACAAAAAAAAATCCTCTCTTTCAAATTCCTGCAGCTCTCCCTGGGTGAAGTCATGCAGTAAGATTCCTGAATGATGCTGAGATCAGCTTTCAAAGAAACTACACAGATATCTAAAACATGCTTGAAAGGAAAGAAATGGTCAATCAGGTTACCCTGTTTGCCTCCACACAGGCCTATTGTATTCTTAGCCCATTTCTGCCCATATCCTGTATGGATGAATCTAATCCTCATCCAGCCTTCAGGGTTGCTTGGTTTTTTGAAATACATTTAGAAGATACATGAAGAAATGCAAACAAAATAATGATTTGTGCAAAGAGAAGACAGAATATGTTTATAGCTTTGTAATGCTATGATGAAAAACTGCAGCATCACCACACAACAGGCATTTTTAATCCTCCCTTGTTTCTTGTAAATTCACTTGAACTCAATTTTATATTATAATAACTTTAGTACGGTTTCTCAGAACAAAGCTGTGCTTCATCAGATTGTTTATCAGAAAAATCCACTAACCTATATTAATGGGGAAAAAAAAAGTATTTGCTCTGGTTTGACTTGTGGTGTTCTGCTTTCCTCCCTCAGATGGAAGTGGGGAGCGTACAGAACACTGTGATCGGGATGCTGGACAAACAGAAGGAGCTTGATTTGAAAGTTAAGGCTGTAAAAAACAGCGTTGTAGTAAGTATAACTATTTAAAGTAGTGTTTCTTGCTTCACAGATGTTGAAAACTTTCAATACCCTAAGACTTCCTAAAAATGACAAATAAAAATAAGGTAATGATCTGGTTTACAAGTCTCTAACCAATAATTGTCTGAAAATAGAAAGTAATTATTTGTCAGTAGCACCATAATACAGATCGGGATTCAACTGGTTTAGCAAAGTCAGATTTCTCATATCTAAATTTTAGCAACAAAAACATTTTACCCATCTGAAATAAAAGCAACTGAGGCAAAACTCCTAAAAAAAAAAAAATCACATACTTGACCAATTTGTCATTAACTAGAAGATTTTAATTTAGCACATAGATGTTTATTGTCTTAACACTAATGATAGAAAGCTTTTCTTCAAGCAATACGTAAGAATTTGAAAGTCTGTTTAAAATGCTGTGTGTTGTTTTTTCCCCTATAACCTAGAGTCTTCTAAACTCTGTGAACTTACGTATTTTATAAGTAACAGATTGTAGTTATTAATAGCTGAGAAGGGATAGGGAGAGTGACTAGAGGGATGTTTTCTGTTAGTTACAGGAAGAGGCATTGCTACAAAACTGGACTTCATCTCTGTAGAGGTCTGGTACCAGGCAGCTCCTAGTCAGAAGTAGTTTTGCATTACATGAAAATAGTGAATAATTGTGGCCACCTTCATTTATGCTTTATAGGATGTGGAGCAAGACATCAAGACATTAGAGGATATGCAAGATGAATATGACTTTAAATGTAAAACCTTGCAAAATAGAGGTGAGTAAACCTCCCTTGAAATAACAGTTAGCTTCCATTGCCAGGTTAAGGACTATGAATCATTCATGTCTGAAGTCAGCTTGAAAAGAAATAGCCCAGCATGTATCTTCACACAATATAATAATTATTTTAAATCAGGTTCTTGCTCTAAAAAGCAAGCAAACCCACATCTCAATTAGTTCAGTGAGATAGTGGCTTTTCCTTGAATTACTGCTGTAAGTATTGACTCTGTCCTTTCAGAAGAGGGAAAAGAGGAATTAAAAAAAAAATCTAGGAGGCAGTAAATATTTCCTCTCTTAAGCTTTAAAGATATACTTCAGTTGACATTAGCCAGGCAGGTCCCCTCCTGCCCCCAGTGTTTCCCCTACCCAAAAGTCAGCACTCCTTCAGCCTCACCTTCACAATTTGGGCTTATTTTACAGAGCATGACTCCAATGGTGTGTCACAGGAGGAATTTAAGAAAGAGCAAATGAATCTCAAGAAGATGTTTTTATCACTTGACCTCAAGAGAAAGGTAGCGCTCGAGTTTTCTTTCAGAAGGCAACAGTGCCTCATTTTGAACACGTTAATTTTCATTTGGTTGACATAGCAAATTATATAAAAGAAAACTTATGTACTATTATCAATTGAGTTAAGATTTCATTCTTTCAATCCTGACAAAATCTAGAATCCCTGTAAGCAATTTTATTTCTCTTCTAGCAACCTCTATCAAACTCTGTCAGGTAAAGCTAAAAGAACAACGAGGGGAAAAAATGTGTCACATCAATAGTCATGTTCTTGAGGAAATAAACATTTTTTTAAAAAATTGCAGCTATATTAGACACTCATTGCAGTGCTCAAATCTACCTCAAACATTGGGTGGTCCCAGATGTATACTTGGGACATACATGGATGTGGGACACTGGCTCATCAGAATTCAGGAATACTGAACATGCTTTGTTTTTTCCATCATTTCTCCATTTAATCTAGAAAATACTCCAGCTAAAAAGCATCAGGTGTTTCTAGAAACCATCCTCAGTTGACAGAAACTATTACTTTGAGCTCCTTGCAGAGTTTTGCCAGACAGATAGCATTAGCTAAAACAGTACATAGCTTTCCGGTATGAAGTATTTTTAATAAACAGCATAATTTTATACTCTGTATAGGAAGTGGTGAACAAGATTGTACAGCTGCTGAACAACACAGAGCACACACAGAGTGCTCTGATTAAGGAGGAGCTGGTGGAATGGAAACACAGGCAGCAGACCGCGTGCATCGGTGGCCCACCCAACGCCTGTCTTGACCAGCTACAGAACTGGTGAGTCTCTGGTCAGGGGCTGCATTGTGCAGGGACTAGAAGTGTTACGAAGGAACATCAGATCTGTGAAATACAGTGATTTATATCATGCATTTTCATTCTGTCACAACACTACATTTCATTAATTTTTATCACCTCACCACATTTCCAATGAGCAATACAAAAACACACTGAAAGTAATAAGATCCTGTAATTGTAGGTTCACCATTGTTGCCGAAAGCCTACAGCAAGTTCGTCAGCAGCTCAAAAAGCTTGAGGAACTGGAACAGAAGTTTACGTATGACCCGGATCCCATCACCAAAAACAAACAAGTGCTGCAGGACCGAACATACAGTCTTTTCAAACAGCTCATCCAGAGGTAACAAAGAGACTCTTTGTGTGTGCATGAATAAATAGATGGAGAACACCTTCCCTTCTGTTCCCTCAATACTTCCTACATGCTAACTTTGAAGTTTGAAGTTTTCATAAGTTGGGCACAAACGTTAAAGTAAATGACCATTTTTGAGGTTTACCCTATGCAGTGTTTCAACAGGTTTAGGCCTATGGAAAGGGTGATGATCAGTCATGATTTAAGTTAGCAGTAACTAGGCTGCAATATGCCACGATCACAAAATCAGACTCCCAATCTCTTAGTCTGTTCTTTGCTTTAAGCTTCAGCCCTGCAAAGCTCAAGTAACTGGAGGCAAGGAACCATCCACACCAAGATATGCTCAAGATAAATACACACTAGATTGTCCAATCTGTTGTGTCTGGATGCATCCTTTTAATCTCCAGCACAGAGAGACTGACCCTGTCTCTGTATCGTCTCTAATGATGCAAGTTACTCTAGCTGGTAGTTGCCCTGCATAAAATCAGAGTGATATTCTTTAAACATATAGTAGACAAAAAATAATGCTGCAGAAGACTTGAATCTAGCAGGGAAGAGGCTTAGATAAAGTAGGTAACACCCTGTCCTGGGGAGCTAAAACCCAGGTTTCCAGAGTCATGTTCAGAAGCTTTGACCACTAATCTTCATTTGGAAAACACAGGTACTGCTTTTCAAAGCGAAGGCAATGAGGAAGAGCTGTTGAACTGCAGCTGCTGTTCAGTTTTCTTGCCTACGAAAACAGCAGAAGGAAAAGTCGCCATGCCACCTAGGACTCGGTAGCAATAGAAATCCTTCAGGATTTATGTCTACACAGCACAGTGCTAGATAAGTAAAAGGTGCCTAAGATAGCAACAGCTGGGGGTATATCAGAACAGGTTAGAGGCTCAGGAGTTTGCTTTGTGGAGTTCATTAGCCCCTATCAAATCCCCATTTCTCCTATCCAGCTCTTGGGCACGTGTTACGTAGCACTGTCACCGTAAGAATTTGGAAAGAGCTGGGAATAGCAAAAAAAGCAACACTCCTCACTTGGGTTGCAGTAGTTACATCACAGTGTTTACCTGCCATTTGATTTCAGGGAAGTCTGAGGTAACATTCTCTTTCTTCAAGTCACAGATGTATTTAGGACAAGCCAGCCCTTACAAATCACTTTGTACTTGAAACTTTTCTAGCCCCATTGATAGAAATGAAATAAAACAACACACAAACCTCTGTGTAGGTTGAAACTGAACGAATGTGCTGTGCAGTACTACTGGTAAATCACCATTATTTTAAAGTTCACCTTTTTTTTTAAATATAATTTTTTATTCCTTAAAGACAACATTGATAAAGTGCCTTCAATCTGTTCTTTCTGTAGCTCCTTTGTGGTAGAGAGGCAGCCTTGCATGCCAACACACCCTCAGAGGCCCTTAGTCCTGAAGACAGGAGTACAGTTTACTGTAAAACTGAGGTATGTTTTCCCTTTCCCCATTCTTGTTTTGTGGCAAGCCTAAATATGCCTGTGATAAGCATGCCATAGAAGATGACCTGTCTTTTACAATTGCAGTCATTTAGAAAAAAATATTCTCTTTCCAGATTGTTGGTGAAACTGCAGGAACTGAACTACAACTTGAAAGTGAAAGTTCTGTTTGATAAGTATGTTGCATTTTTCTCATTCCTATGTACATTAATGCTAAGCAGTCCCTGTGTTCAGAAAGCCGAGAGGCAGTCTCATTTTAAATATTGAGCTGGCCAGCAGCGGGTTGGTTGTCCATGACAGCAGGTTCGGTCTCCCTTTTTCTTACCCCTGCCCTTGCTCCAAATCTCTTTCTGCCATTAGAGACATGTCACAAAGCACAGACAGCCTCAGCTTCTTGCCCCCATCCCCACTCGGGTGCACTAGAGAGAGCTCACTACTGCAACAGTCACATAGTTGAGCCATGTCTTTAAAATATCTTACTTTTTGGATAGCTCTAGTGAGGGATCTAGCCATCCTAAAGCTGTCTTGGAATTAGGGGTATAAACAGTCTGTCTTTAAACTATGACATTCTCAATTAGTGAAAAACTTAAAGCAATCTGAACAGATCACTACCAGTCTTTTGTAAGCAAGCTCAGCTTTTTATAAGCAATACAGTTCAGATGAATTTAGCACTTACTCTAAGGGCAGGGAAACAAACATAAAAGACTCCCCAAAATAACAGCAGAGGATGTGCTTTTAAGAAAGCAAGTAGGTTTTTGTCCTCCATTTCAAGTCCTTAGGGGGCATTCTGTTTGCTTGAAACCACTCAGGGGTCCAGAAGATTGCAGAGAACAGGGAAAAAGAAATTATGTAGATGTGGGAGCTGAGGCTCTGAGAAATACATCAGGTACAATGCAACTCGGTAAAATCCCAAGCGGTGGGAAAACAGATTCAAGTGATGCAGCAATGTATTCAGTAAGTTGTATAGTTTGAAAGCAGATTTAGAATGGCAGTGCTATGTATTTTTTTTCCTCAGAGCAAGAGTTAAGACCTATGTAGTAAAAGAAAGGACTTTGATTATAAAGCCCCTATAGCAAATTTAAGCTTCAGTAAAGGACAGCCTGCGTAGCACAATATTCATTTTAACTGCTTGAACCAATTGCCTCCTCTTTTGCACCAAAGATTTCACAGAAGCATTTTTACCAGTTCTTAGTCAGCTACTAAAATAAACACATTTTGTCCGTGGCAGAACTGTTAAAAGATTGTCTTTCTTTTTTTTTTTTGACAGAGATGTAAGTGAGAAGAACTCAGTCAAAGGGTATGTGGCATCACACTTCAGTATATTGATGTTGGGTTCTTTCAATTAATTTGAGACTTACTTCTTTTCTCTCTTCATGAAGGTTCAGGAAATTTAATATTTTGGGAACAAACACAAAAGTAATGAACATGGAAGAATCTACTAATGGAAGTCTAGCAGCAGAATTCAGGCACTTGGTAGGGGATTTTTTTTTTTCATTGACACATCCATTTCATTATGTGGGTAGAGGGTGTGGTAGGAAACAGACAAATTGCTTTAGTTATTGGAGTAATTGTTTACTTCTGTATAAGAGGAACTGTAATCATCTCTCCTTTTTCTTGGTTCTTCTCTTTTTGAAATCATTGGCCTGTTTCAATTTAAATGCTATTGCTTTTGTCACTGACATGAGGCCAGAAATGCAAACAAGAGTATTTGCAACTATACAGCTTATGCTGCAAGGAGTTCTTCAGAGGAGGAAGAAAAAGAAGCCTAGAAATGCTGGTTTGGGCCTTTTGGAGGAAGGTCTGTAGGTAGGAAAGCGTGGAGTAGTTGGACTCCATGATCCTTGCGAGTCCATTCCAACTGAGGACATTCTATGATTCTAGTTTAAAGAGCTTTGAGTCGGAAAGACAAAAGTTGTCTGGAAGTGGGCAGCTACCAGAAATTCAGTGCCTTTAGCACACTATACAACACTTCCGATCTGCAGATTGTGAGATAAATCAGATTTGTTTCATCATTACAACAAGAAAGGAAAAAAGCAAGTCCTGAACCAGTGAACGTGGAAGTCTCCCTTCATTGCTTAGAACAGACACTGTCTAGAGTTTATAATCCACTTCAGAGGGGATAAAACCGTATTTCTTCTGATCCTTCCCTATTTCACACTACTGCTGTTCTTACAAGGCCTCTCACATTAAGACATTACATCATAATGGTGCAATATCTGTTTTCACAGATGGTTAGTTTATAAAAGAGTAGCAGTTATCTACAGTTTAATCCTTTGGCTTCCACAGCTTAGAACCAAATAAAATCAGACACTAGTGCAGCAAGTTTGCACACAGTTAAACAACTAGAGCATGCAAACATTTCCACCCTCTCCCACTTTCATTTGAGGCCGAGGTAAGTGAGTGACAGGCTTTTTTTGTTTCTTCATTTACAGCAACTGAAAGAACAGAAAAATGCAGGAAACAGAACAAATGAGGTAAGCAGCACTAACCTTGTTTATGAAGCTTTTGCATAATACTAAAAAGGCATTCGGGCATTTAAGACAACACTCGCTCAGCCCCATGAAGCAACACACAGATCAATAGGAGGGGGTTCAGTATTTTTTGGAAGTTATCTGTGTAAGAGGTACCTGCAAGAACAGTGTCCTCCTGGACAACTGGCTTTAACAAGTCTTTCTGCCAAAGACAGAATTTTTTCTACAGCTTCTGTGTACTAGCCAAAAAAAAAAAAAGCACTTCTAGGAACTTCACATTGTCACTTGACTTTGACATGTAAACTCTGAGGTCTAGAGCAAGAACCCTTGGCCAGAAAAGGTTTTTTTACCACCATGATAAATCTTCTCATCTTCCTGCTAAGCAATTTTCAGTCTTTCCATCCCTGTGAGGTGTGTTTTGTGTGTGTGGTTTTTATTGTTTGTTTGGTTTTTTTGTTTGTTTGTTGTTTTTTTTTTTTTTTAAAGGGTCCTCTCATTGTAACAGAAGAACTTCACTCCTTGAGTTTTGAGACACAGCTGTGCCAGCCTGGCTTGGTGATAGACCTAGAGGTATGTCTTACATGAAAGAGATGGACTTAAATTCCTGGATGTCACTCCTGCTGACAATCTATGCTTTTAATTTTTTTTTTTTTTTAAAGTGCTGAGATATCAAGCACTTCCTGTTATTTCAAAAGATATGAAGTGACACTTCACAAGATCTCTGTATAGGCATATACAGTGAGAATACTGTCAAGTCTCCAGGTAAATAGGAGTAGATGTGCTTGCAAAGTGTCCAATAACCAAACCTGTGTTTTAAGCTCTCTACGTGATTGGTTTCCTTTTATTTTGGAAGTGAGAGGCTGTAAACTCTACTGTTGTTATCAGTGCTATCTTAACTGACACTAAAATCAAGTCCTTATCAGAGAACAATCACCCAAGTCTTTCTAGTACTTCATCATACTGACATTTTCTCCCCTACATACAAAGTTCAAGTGAAAAAGTTAAGACCAGCAGGGAATGACAGTGGAAATGAATTTGTGGGAAATGTGGAGGAATACAGCAGCAGCAGTATGAGACAACCTGACACGAGTCCTTTTGTATCCCTTTCAGACCACATCCCTTCCCATCGTTGTGATCTCAAACGTCAGCCAGCTGCCAAGCGGATGGGCTTCTATCCTGTGGTTCAACATGCTGTCTGCTGATCCCAAGGTATTCACAAAAAAAAAAAAAAGTAGCAGAAGTACTCCATGTAATTTTCAAGCATTGTCTGTATACAAGTGTCTGCTGAATTTTTTTCCATGCAGATGACTCTTAATGGCTTTCAGGTTCAGCAAGAGACAGTGACATCCATGTCCTACACAGAGCACTGTTTAAAACCCACATAAGCTTATTATACATTGTACTCAGTATATACAGTACAGTGAGAAGCCAAATGCTTAAATCTATTTGAATTCTTGAATGTTTAATCTCAGAATTCGTTCCACTGGGAGAAGACACATCCCAAGCAGAATCCCAGATACTGCTTTTCCTGGTGAAGAGCATCTGGCAGAACAGCAGCCTGCTTTTGCAGAGTTGTCTCAAGCTAACATCCATCCTTAAATCTGCATTTCATTTTGGCAATACACTTTCATAAATTCAAATGGCATTCCAAACTTCATGTTTGTTAACTGTAGATTGTTATTTTTCCATTGCTTTCTAGAACTTGTCCTTCTTCCTGAATCCACCTTATGCAAAATGGTCTCAACTTTCTGAAGTTCTGAGCTGGCAGTTTTCATCTGTAACAAAGAGAGGACTTAATGCAGATCAGCTGAGCATGCTGGGAGAGAAGCTACTTGGTATGATCTGCTTCCATTATAGGTGGCCTGTTTGAGCTGAAGCTCATTCTACCTCTTTTCTGCAATCTATTTTATTTCCTCTCACGACTTCCCCCCCCATATAATATCAATTCATAGCAATAAAGTGTTTCCCAGTTTTCAATACAGTAGGGTTTGTAAATGAAGATCAGATAATGAAAAGAAAAAAAAAAACTGTAGTTCTAGCTTAGGAGTTCTCTGCATTAAGGAAGTGTGAATGTGGGCTACTTCTGCCTTTTGAAGAGCTACTGAAATAACACATGTTTAGTCAGTCTTTGAAGTGGCCATTTCTTCGATTTTACTGGTTTTCAATCGACCTCCATTAATTTTAACTTCATGCATGCCCTCAACTACAGTGGAGCTTTATCTGCATAAACACAGTTGCAATATCAAAGTGCAAACACTGTGAAATTAAAGGATATCAAACTGAACATCTCCTAGCCAAGAGTCCTTTGTAAAAGCTTAATTTTAGCCATTAGTTTTGTTTACAAAGTCCTTGTCAGCTTACCTGATAGGCAGGGCACTTGACACTGCTACTGTGTTTGCATAGATAAAAATACTGTTGATTCAGTATGTTCCACTAACCTTAAATTTCAGGAAGCATTTCTCTTCAAAGGGATTTGATGTTAGTGGGTCTAGGTGGTAAGTACACCATTCCAGTCTCTAATTCCCTTTCTCCAGTTTCCCCAAGACATAAGATCTGACAAAACACTTACTGATTTAACAGATTACTTCCCAAAATTCTGCAAGGAGAGTAGTTTTTTTAGTTTAATTAACCATAATGAAGACAAAGTAATCACTGACATACTGACCACTGGATTTTAGAACTTCAGAGATTTTTGTCAAGCTCTGATAATAGTAGGGATGCTATTATCATAACTCTACAGCTAAAAGTATTTAACTACTGAAAAAAAAGCCCAGGTAGATGAACACCGTATTTTCAGGATTCCTTAGCAAAAAGGGGCACAGAATCTAACATGGTACCAGGGTACAACTCACCTGCTGGTTTTGTGATGCAAAAGTTGACAGAATCTTGGACTCTAACACCAGCAGCATCAGAAACAAGCTCCCTAACCCAGTTTATTTTTAAAGATGAAGGGGAGAAGCAGCATATTTTTGAATTTGTTGAAATCCATAGCATGATCTGTGATGGACAGAATTTGGCTCTGAATATAATCAGGGTCTGCAAAGCTCTTGCTGTTGTAGTCACAGCATAGGATTTTCTTGGTGGTTTAGATGTGGTTATGAAACACTGTTGACATAAGAAAAAGGCAACGGGGGAATGATTTTGGCAGGAATGAGATGAGCCTGTGGTTGGGCAAACCTAGAAGTCAAGAGTTTTAAGGCAAAAGCCTATAAGTCACCGGAATTAAGTCAGGAAAGTGCTTGATCTCAGATACTGTAGAGTCTGCTGAGCTCCTACAAAAAAGCTTATGGGATGTGGTTTTCTTTTGCTGCAGAAGAGATGTGCAAGAGTTAAGTCTCCTTCGTGGAAACACTTTGACCCTGGCATGTACAGAAAGTGTCAGAACAAATCAGTTCCCATTACACAAGGGCTGTTTAAATACGTTCGGTCATTCCAATGCAGCGAATTTCTCCAGAGGGGAATTTTGCAAGCTCTTCCTGTACTAGCCATGCAAATACAGTAGTCATCCATTTCTTTCTTAATCCAACAGCTCAGAGTTGTAAATAAACACTCAGAACTTGGTATTATAAGTAATTTCCTTTCAGCCTAAGTAATGTAGGGAACATGACTGAAGTCAATTTATTCTGTTCAGGTCCAACAAGTGGAGGATCTCACGATGGCCTTATTCCTTGGACAAGATTCTGCAAGGTACAGACACAGCTTAAAAACTGAGATGGAATAAGGAACTTTGTCATGGGGTTGGTTTGTTGTTCGGTTGGGTTTTTTCCCCAGGGTGCTTTCTTTTTCAGTAGTGTACCCTAATTATCCTAGAGCTTAGGTGGCTGTGGAAGGTTTGGGTGATGAGGTTAAAGTAAGAGTAGAAAGAAAAAGAATTTTGTAGTAGCAAGGAGTAGGTGATTTTGAGATTGTTTTCCTATATAGTTCACACAGCTGAAAAGCATATTTCAAACAGCATCTTCATTACTATTAATACAGTTTCTATTAATAGTATAGTTCTCTATTTTAACTATTACAGAAAAAAAAAAAAACAAAAAAAAAACACACATACAGAAAACCCAGCAGGATGAACATTCTCTGCATAGTGAAGGACATTTCCCAGACTAGGGGCAACTGCATTATGGTGAGGAGTAGCACAGGGCGGCCAAGAGGGTCAGCATGATGGCAGAAAGCCACACCATGGTGTTTCGCAACCCTGGCTGCAGCAAGACAAGGAGAACTTGTCACATTTTCTTTGGCTTTAGACCCTGAAGTGGTATAGATAAGCAGGAGGTGACAGCAGTGGACAATAAAGACAGTGCCCAGGCAGGAACCAGAGCCCTTTCTCTGCTCTCAGACCAGTGTCATTGCAGGAGAGGTGGTGGATCATGTGTCTGTGTGCACTGCAGGCTCAGGCACACCTCTTGCCTTAAGATTCAGTACATGGTTCATTCCCAAGAGTTTGTCCTTCTGGAGTGGAGAAGCAGAAAGGGAAAAAGAAAAAATAAGCGAATACTGGAAGGGTGGGAAAAAAGGAAGAGGGGAGAACAATGCAAGAGCAAGGAGATGCTGGCAGGACTGAGAACTTGCTTCCTCTCCACTTAACAAAACTCATGTTTCATCACCCCTGTTATACCCCCTCCCACCCCACCTTTCCACAATCTCAATTTCAGGAAAATATGAATGATAAAAACTTCCCCTTCTGGCTGTGGATTGAGGGAATCCTGGAGCTGATTAAGAAACACCTCCTGTGTCTCTGGAATGATGGGTAAGGCCTAAGTGAAGTTAACAAAGACGTGGTCGTTTTCTCAGTCCT
Organism: Patagioenas fasciata; assembly: GCF_037038585.1. NCBI lineage: Eukaryota > Metazoa > Chordata > Aves > Columbiformes > Columbidae > Patagioenas > Patagioenas fasciata. The sequence continues at coordinate 28,152,598 of NC_092526.1, read as the reverse complement.
CTCATTTAGGCCAGCAGTTGCATCCTCAGGTTGTGAAGGTTACTGGATCCAAAGTATCTGCACAAAGTGGAACCTGCAACCAGGAAAATCTGAGGCAAATAAATTCCTATCAGTGAGGAAGCCTCTAATGAGGCAACTGCTTAAAGCAAAAAAAAAAAAAAAAAAAAAGACTAGGCTGTCCCATTTAAGTCACAGAGCAAAGCTTTGAATGTTAGATTTATTTCTTTTTTGCCTCCGCTCCTGCTGTACGTAGGTTCTTTCCACACCCTAGAAAAGAGCCTCTCTCATGTTTCACAGTGAGGACTGAAGTACAACAAAGCATAAGTCATAAAGGGATCATCCATCTTAAAAAACAACCAAAACAAAAACAAACGAACAAAAAACACACACCACCACAAAAACTTTACCCACAAATACACATAACTGTGAGCGTCCTGTGGGTGGCAGCAGCCAGACTCTGAACTTGTGTATTTGCAACATGACCCCAGAAAGTCTTTACTGATTTTAATAGAGTAGTATTAAGTAGTAAGACTCTGCCAGATGGAAAACCAGTTCCATTGGCCCTTCAATAGTGGTTTAGTAAACTTTTGATTCTGCTGTTGCTGATTTCAGGAGTAATTGCTGCCAGAAACAGGTTTAGCCAAGGTCAATATCCTGCATTTTAGGTTTAGCCACATTCCGAAACCCTATCAAATCACACACAGTGGAGCATCCTGCTATCCCACAGGTTTTGCAGGAGGGCTCTGTCTTCCTGCATTCAGCAGCAGGCTTCAAATTATTACCCCCAGCTCCAGACAAGTTCTGCCAAAGCCCTTCATAGTGCATAAGCCTTGTTTCACTTGCTAAAACCTATATATTTCTTAGCTAAGTGGACTCTGGTGCAGTCTTAAATCATTAGCCGTTGCAGTTGTGAGAGCCATCCCCCGTTTAAGGTTTAAACAGAAAGAAGAGGTATGAGTTAACTCCTGAATGTATTTAAAACCAGAAACTGAATGCTATTAGTTTTTCCTCCCTCAGCTGGCTTTGGTGGATCCTCACAGATCTTCATTTCCTAGAAAGGCAAAAAGGGAAACTGAAGGGGAAACTGTTGCCAGCTGGAACGATACTTGAATGGGAAGGAGACAAATCTATAGTGTTCCTTAAGATAAAGGCTCCCCTTGTATACAAAACAATAAGTATTATAGCCTCAAGAACACTTGCCTTTCTTCATACTTGAGGGATAGTAAGGTGAAAGACTCAAAAACTTCAGTTATACACAGGATATTTACTGCCAAACATGTTACCTAAATGAAGCCATTAAACCCACTAAACTCAAACCAAGACAGCTTACAGCATCTGAAATCCTAAGCAAAAACATGATTTAGCAGGTTCTGTGCAAAAAGCACTTTTCCCTAACTCCTAACTTAATGCACAGTCGTAGTACTCAAAATGTCATTATTGATGGAATATTTTGAGAAATAAGAATCAGTGCACAGGAATTCTGCATTTTTTAAAAAACAGTTGGGTTTTGACTCAGGCTATACCCTAGTGCTGGCTCATGCAACTCCCTATACCAACCCATTTTCTATGATTTCCACGTGAGCCTCCTTGCCCACACAATGACATTTGCTGAACAGAGCAAATTGGGGGGAGGGTTGAAGTCACACTAGTGTAACAGCTCATCTAGAAAATGTGCGCAAAGAGCAAAACAAACCCCACACCCATATGAACACAACCTTGTAGCCAGCAAACTGTTTCAGCAGCCAAAGGGGAGAAATGACTGTTCCTTAATACGCTTTTGAAGGTAAAACTGCAAGCTGACTATATTAAACACACATACAACTCCTGCTTCCACAGCCCAGCTTGGACAGCAAGAAACAATCTCTTCTATTCCAAGCTCAGGAAAAAAATTGTATGAGGCACCGGGACAAGTGCCAGGGAAGCTGTGGCAATTCACAGCTTCCCTGGGGCAGCTCCTGGTCACAGGACAAAACTTCTACCAGGCTTTTACAAGCATTACAGGTCTTTTAAGCAACAAAAGCTTTTTCATTTTCCTAGCTAGCCCAACCTTTTGTTGAAGTTTTAAAACAGCTTTTTCTTTTCAATGTTACAGCTGCATTATGGGTTTCATAAGTAAAGAGAAAGAACGTGCTTTACTGAAGGACCAGAGCCCAGGAACGTTTTTACTGAGATTCAGCGAGAGCAGCAGAGAGGGAGCCATCACATTTACTTGGGTGGAAGGATCTCAAAATGGTAAGTCAGTAACGGAGAACATATTTGTCTTCAAAATACGAGCTTACATCAGAACAAATGGTTTTTATGCTCTTTCACACTGAGAACCAATACAACACACCACCCGAGCAATCCCCACACACCACCCGAGCAATCCCCACACACCACCCGAGCAATCCCCACACACCACCCGAGCAATCCCCACACACCACCCGAGCAATCCCCACACACCACAGTAGACACAGGCCTTACTGGGTGTAGTTTATAAGCCATACAGGGGATTTTTTAAGGTCTCAGCTAAGAACAGTAACACTTCCCAGGTACTGCTGCTGGCCTGGGATTTTGTTGAGGACAAACAAACTGACAGGGTTGTTTCCTTGGCCTCCCTGGGGTCTCTCCAAGCAAGAGACCCTTACTACACACACACCTGCATCCACCTCCAAACCCCATCACCTTCCCACCAGATTTCTCTCTCAGGAAAAGTTTACTACAGTCACATTTCACCCTCTGTATTATTGTTCTCTCAGCACTTCACGTTGTGTGCGACACTCCTTCCTCAAACAGCTTTAACTCATAGTCAAGCACATTTGTTCCTTCCCACATTCTTTCCAGGTAAACCATGTAGTCACTTACATTTCCCAAGGAGTTCTCCTTCTTCTCATTTCCAGAAGAACTGGCTTTCTCAGCTAGCTGGGTTACCTCTCTCACCTCTCTTCTAAGAAAGCCTAGATACTTGAAAGCTGCAAAAGAACTATTACCACCCCTGTAGCAAATCAGGGTCCTCCTCTTATCATACTAAATTACCCCCACCTGCCAGGGTGCCGCTGCTGTTGACACCACTTTGAAGAGCCCAAGACCTACAGCTGGAAGAGAAGCTGCTGAATGTGCTTGAATAGCTTTTTCCCTTTGCTGCCTTCATAGCTGAGACATCCATAAACTGAGCAAAGGAGGGTGTATTTGGAGCATTCAGGGCAGCTTTATCTATCTCTATGATTCACAAGAGCTCCAAGTGGTGTATTGGGATCAAGTTTCCTAATAGGGAACAGAGCTTCAATGACATCATTTGGAAGAAGGCTGAAAAAGTAGCACAGCTGTAATTAGTTAGTAAAACACCACTGTTCATTTCCACACACAGGTCACCCCAGTTATTATGTATACAAAATACATCAAAAGCCATCAGTATAAGCTATCCCCGCACGTGCCTTCCTACCCCTCAATACAATCGTCCCTTCCTTTTGACAAGTCATTAAATATTTACCTGCAGCACAGTAGGTGTCATCCAGGTAAGTCTTTTGTTCTCATGACCTCTCAATTTGTGGACGTGGCTGCAGCTCTTCTGGACAGTTTTAGGAAAAAACTTGGAAACCACCTTCAGGACTCACTGTTTCTCTCCTCCGCAGAGCCCCAGTTCCACTCAGTAGAACCGTACACCAAGAAGGAGCTCTCTGCTGTTACTTTCCCTGATATCATTCGCAACTACAAAGTGATGGCAGCTGAAAACATTCCTGAAAATCCGCTGAGGTTTCTGTACCCAGATATACCTAAAGACAATGCCTTTGGCAAATACTACTCCAGGCCTAAGGAGGGTGAGTGCTATAAATGCCTCAGACAGCCTAAGTGTGATGTTTGCTCTTCAGATGTTTGTGCACTGGATAATTTCTGCAGCATCGAAGGAAAGGGTAGGAGTTGGGCTGTCTCAGCAGCCTAACCCTTGCTTGAGTGCTTCTCAGCTGAATGGTGAGAACAGGCGCTTCAGCTTTAGTAGGTCAAGAAAAAGTCTGTTTTTGAAAACCTGATATGTAGTCAGATCAAAAACTGGAAATGTAATTGTCGCTGGCCCTCAAATTCAGCTTTCCTGTGGGTTCCCACTAACAGCTGGAACTGTGACTCAAATGTGACTGTTCCACAGGACTGATCGTGTGGTTCGTCAGACTTCAGGGGAGGTTTTGTTGCCCATTTTCAAAGGGGAAAAGCAAAAAGGGAAAATTTACTAAAAAATTGAATAAATTAACCATAGCGCTGTAAAATGCACGAGAGAGAGACTTGCACATTATCTGGGTCACAGGCTTTATTTTTGGTACAATAATGATGGCAATGTGAAGTAAACTTGCTAAAAAGCACCCAAAAAACAAGCTGCTTTTTTTTTTTTTTTACCTCCTTGAAGCACCGGAGCCGATGGATTTGGATGGTCCCAAGGGAAATGGCTACATCAAGACTGAGTTGATCTCTGTATCTGAAGTGTAAGTTTCCACAGAAATGCTGGATTTCTAGGAACTGATCATAACTTTTTAGCCGCGGTTCTTGTCTCTTCATAGTATTTAAGGGGTAGATGTGCCTGTCAAATCTTTCTTTGAGGATCTGATCACACCACATTAATGCAGTGCTGTGTTTGAAACACCATTTTGGGGTTAAAAACCCTAGGAACTTGCAGGTAGGTGCACTGGCAAATAACGTCTTGAAAAGCAAGTTCTTAAAGACTTGTTGGACTTGTTTGTTTAGAAGGTAGATCGTTGAGCAGTCCCAGTTTTCATTTAAAGCAGTGCTGGCTTTACAAAGTGTGGTGTATGGCTCATGGGCTTCTTCCCAGGAGACCTCAGTAGTGGCCCTTGTGGCCTCAGAGCCAGCGTGGTGGCCCAGCTGTGCCTCGCTCCCTCACTGAAGGGCTGTCCCTGCTCTGCTCTTTCCCCCAGCCACCCTTCCAGGCTCCAGTCTCCAGAAAACCTGCTCCCCATGTCTCCTGAAGAATTCTACGAGGTCTCTCGGATAGTAGGCCCAGAAGAGATTGATACTGTGGTATGTATCATAACCCAGCCTTTGTGGGAGGGTTGAGCCAGAACTTGCTTTTTTTTTTGTTATTTTCCCTTCAAACATCCATCAGAAAACAGAAGGTTAACGCTTCAGAATGCAGCTCTTTAAATGCGTAGGAAAAGCTGGGAACCTGGAGGTTGAATGGGATCTCTACCAGTTGTTCTTTGTGTTTTAAAATCATAGAATCATTTTGGTTGGAAGAGACCGCCAAGATCATTGAGTCCAACCATAACCTAACCTAACTCTGGCACTAAACCATGTCTCTAAGAACCTCATCTAAACACCTTCTAAACCCCTCCAGGGATGGTGACTCCACCACTGCCCTGGGCAGCCTGTTCCAATGCCCAACAACTCTCTCTCTGAATAATTTTTTCCTAAAATTCCTTTTTTTTTTTTTTTTTTGTGTGAGGAGGTGGGTGAAGAACAGGAGAGCAAAGCTCCCAGTGTGCACCTTGCAGGGCAGTGGGAAGGGCGGAAGGAGTAACTGTGTGTGGGGCAAGCATAAGCAGGTATGCAGCTTGCAAGTCTTGCCCTACTGATGAGGTACTGCCTGTTAACAGGGCAGCAGCATCCTTTTGGGGTGTACTTCAGAAAAACTTCCAAATTAAAGCATGGGTTGTTTCTTTTTTCCCCTCCCTCCATGGTAATTTGATCCTGGTACTTGAATCCGGTGCTATTTGGGGAGGAGTGGGTTGTGCTCTGTAGTTAGCAAAGACTAGAATATTAGCGCTTTACTCGGTTTAATTGACATGTACTTTTCTTGTTGCAGATGTGTTCAGCATATACAACGTAAAGCTTTCTGCTACATCATTAAGGCAGCTGATTAGCTTCTGCATCCTGCTTTGCAATCAGTGACTTGCTGACACGCTTCAATTCTTTGGGAAGGTCCTAAATATTTTAGAGCACATCAGTTTCTTATCCTGAAGGTCTGGTAGCAGCTTTTAGCTAATGGGAATACGAACAGCAGTCTGAGCAGCCTCCTTACTTGCACCTTTTTTGTTTAGAAGTCCTTTGTTAAGGAATTTTCAGTTAGTGAAATAACGTGCAAGAGAGGAGGATGGGAACGAGAGGTCCTCAGCAAGAATGATGGGAGAAACGCATTTTTTGTTAAAGGCAATTAGTTAAATGTGACGTTTAAAAGAGTTTGCTGTACACAGCCGGCTTTGAAGGAGAGGTAGTTCTTTTGCAAAGGCTCTCGTTTGGAAAGCTGCACCTTCTGCCTTACTACTTCTGAGGAATTTTCATAGCTTTGAATTCTCACCTGCATCACAGAAAGGAGCAAACACCACAGGTATGAGCCACACTGAATCCACATGCTGCCCAAGTTTGTCCCGGTTTTATCTTTCCTAAGGGCATGGCCTACTGAGAAAACAGCAGTCAGAAGTGTTATCTGCATTTCATTTTCACTTGCTCTTAAGCCAGGGTCTTCTTGTATATGATGTTCAGCACAATCTTTCTCGTAAAGAGCGCTTCTTGGCAAACCACCTTAAAGCACATGCTGACCTTAAAACTCAACCTGCGCAATCGAGACCAAAGCCCCTACAGACTGCAGCCACGCTGTCTGGCAGCAGTATTGGACAAAACAAGAACCTCCTCTTTTTAAAGGGTGCAAAAGGTGGTGCAGTATGTTTTTATTCACAGTGCTTCATGTACCACAGTCAGGATCTAGTCAGTCGTATCCTTTACAATACTGCATACCCCATTTAGGTTGTAACAGGTGAAACAGAGCTTCATTTTCTCATGCACTGTGAACCAGGGCATTTATTTAACTGTTGATCTGAACAGCTAGAAGACTCCGCAGGCTTTGATAAGGAAGTGGGTTTGCAATTAGGGATAAGGCATAGGAAAGTGAAGATTCTGGATCAGTCAGCTGCTTCTTAGAAAATAAATGAATGGTTCAATGTAGTGTGTTGCACTGATGTGCCCATTGCAAAAGCCAGAGAGAAGGAAAATTTAAAGGACCTAGAACATATTATGTGTGTATTTTAACGGAAACCATTGCTAAACCGATTTATTTTTGGTAGCCGGGCTTATTGAGGTGAACAGTGGTACAGAATAGCACATGGTGACTTAATGCTTTTATTGTAAGTAGCTGTATATCTATATTGTAATAAAAAAATCAAAGATTTGTTTCTTGAGCTACATCTTATACTCCTGTTCCGTATACAGCAGTTTGTTTTCATTACTTTTGTATTTCAGTGTTATCAACCAGGGTGAAATTTGAGGTTGAAAGCAGGGGCCTTATTCCTGGCTTTGTTTTTACACAGCCAGTAGTTGTAGAAGCAATGGTTTTTCCCCCCGCCGAGTGGAACATTCTTTTGCCATTTTAAATAAATGGAACTGTCAGTTGACACTTGTGCCCTTTCTCTTGTGTTTTGGCTATTTCTATTATAAAGATGATGTATCTGCCAGTAGTTTATATCTCATTCTAAACTTGCTGCTGCCACTAAGCAGTTAGAGCTCTGAAGCCTAAGGCAATATAGCTGCTTTTAATTCACTGCACTGTTGCAGGTCAGTCTGCACAATAAGAGTTCTTACAAGGTGGTTGGCAAAATAATTTCTTTTCTTTTTATTACATCACGTGTTTTTCTTCCTCTTTCCCACCCAAACTTCAGTGAACTCAAATTTGTAATTGGAGTTGATTGGTAGGATAACTGGTCTACAGCTAAACACTATGAGCTATCAAGCTGTCCACTGCTGCATCATTTTTCTCTGGGGCTATTAAATGACACAATTCCCTTGTCTCACACTTGTTAACTACTTACTAACTATAGGGCCAGAAGAATAATAAATACAAAGAAACTGTTGGGGAGATGAAGGGTAGCAGGAGAGAAGAGACAGCTAGAGAAAGCTAGAGCTGTTGAGGGCACTCAATTTAAGAATCCCAGCATTAACAAAAAGCAACCAGTGAAAAGAGATGGAAGTGTAGGTTTAAAAAAGTATATTTAAAAAAAAAAAAACAAGTTCAGCCAGATAAACTCATTGTGGTTTCCTGTGAGCTTTGCACAAGGGAAGTGACCACAGCAGGTTTTCCTGGCCAGCCTGCCCCATGGCCAAAAGCTTCTTTCCACAGGAATCGCATCAATAACCAATGAATCACACCACCACCACCTTGGTATTTCCATTTATTATGCTGTAAAAAGCAATGCTATCTGGATTTCATTTCTTAAAATAAATAACTTTCATTTTCAGAACCAGTACAGCTCAAGTTTAGATTCATCATGGGAAACTGCTAGAAATACATTCATCACTGTCTGTTCCCCGTGAGACAGAATCTAAAAGTCCAGATCAGCCCCGTTACTGTGACCAGAATTACACCGCCAGCAAGTATCGTCACCGACAGCCCAGCTCCGAAGCAAAAAAAAAATATGATACAATACATTTTGTTCACAAAGAGAGGCTAATTAATGCTAAGACTATCACAATATTTCTGAGTACAAAGCATTAAGTTAGCATAACGATTTGTAGGTTGTGGTACAGAAGAAACATATATGACATAAAAACAAAGGAGTGGGGGAATCCTCTTTGGAGCATTTGATAAGAAAACCAAAAAGCTGTTTACGGCAAAAATCTACATGTCAGTGTCATGAATGATCAACAGCCAACCCAATGTACTGCATATATTTATATTTATAAATAACGCCATGTCTAAATAGCTGCATTGCCAAATTGGACATTACAAAATAAAGCATCTTCTCACAATGAGAAAACACTAAAACTAACCAGCAGAAATGCACTGAAGCTAAAAGCACTCAGTATGATTTAGGAAAGCGTTAAGTTTAGGGACAGCCATGATCTTTAATGCTAACTCAGTTTAAATGACTCCTTTTGGTTTATTTTTGTATATATGTGTATTATATAATATACCTATCTTTTAAAAATGTCAGTATGAACAATGCAAATTTCAATTAAATCAAGTTAAATCAGGTGATTTTCTGAGAAGCCAAAGGATATGTTTTAATAGGAAAAAAAAAAATATAGAAGCAGTCAGATGAGCACTGAGATAGAGAACACTAAACTGGAGTTCCCTCTGCAAACACTCCTCTACACTGAAGTTGACGGATCTGTTGCCAGAGGAAACAGGTTGGAATCGAGTTCAAGGTGCAGCAGAGACCTTGTGCTCCTCAGTGACCAACAGAGCTCAGTGAAGAGCCAGAGCCCAAGACAGTTTATTCTCAATGACGCTGACCTGCTGGGTCACCCTGGACACGTCACCTCTCTCTGTGCCCTAATGGACTCATTTGCAAAATGGGGATAATGTGGTTCAGATCATCTTTATAAAGTGCTTGAGCCATCCAAGAAAGAATTAGGACATTATTTCTGGAGGATTTTGGTGCCTAAACAAAACAATTTGCATTTTGAGAGCTACTAATGACTCATACACTATGTGCTAGAATAAAAATAGCCATATACAAAATTCTCAAGCTCAGTCTCCTTTTCCACATGCTAAACAATTCTTGCCTAAAATTCTTGTGCTAAAATTCTTGCCTGTGCCCAAAACCCCGTGGCGTTCTGTGAATATCCAAGTCTTAACTGCTCACTTTTGAGGTTTGATGCCACAGCACCGGCAGAAGCGATTGCACGTGGGACAGGGAACCGCCAGAACGTCGTCCTTCTGCCAACAATGACTATCGGCACCGACACTCCCCATGCCGGGCTGCAGCAGCAGCACCAGAAACACCGCCATTTGCCACAAAAGGCATCGCCTGTTTGTGCTCCTGTTGCCGAACTCCCATCCAACACCAGCGGGACCCATCCCACTGACACCACATCCCGCCCCCTGGTTGACAGTAGTGCAAGGAGGGAACATACCCCCAAAATTTGGCTTATCTCCTGCCCTGCTCATGCTCTGATTGGCTCTATGCTCCTTAAAGCTGTTCTCACTGCAGCTGTGTGTTCCTTATCACAAGCCTGAATTAAGTCAGATTTACAAGTAATATTTGGTTTAATACTTTGCCTTTCGCTTAATTCCGTTCCCCTCGCTGGTTCCCAGTGCGACCCGCCAATAAGATGACCCGTGAGCCCAGAAGGGGGGTTTGGCGGCTTGTCGAGGCTGTAGTGCAAGAACACCTGTGGGAACACAGCTGCGAAGCACCTGCTCGCCCCAGCCACGGGGAAACGCTTTAGCAGCTGAACACAGAGAGGAGGGAGGTGAGACAAAAAGAACTGAAAGAAACACAACAACAAAACCCCACACCCCACTAAACACAGTTTGAAATGACAAATCACATTCCCCAATGCCATTTGGTCAAACAAACCTTAAAACAGAGTGCCTGACAAGACTATCTCTAAGAACAAGCCCAGACCATTGACAACTGTCACCTATATACTCTGTGGATATTTATATTATGTAAACAAGGTTGTGTGGAAATTTTATTCTATTTTTTCCCCAAATATAAGTGCAGATCCTTACTTAACACACCCAGCCTACATCTACATCAGCACCCTCAGCTTTTGGAAAACCTCACTGACACTCATGCCCAACAATCCTCTGGCTCATCTCGGCCAAACTGGAAACAGAGGGTTATAGAAACAAAAACTGAGCAGAAAAATTCCTGACCACAGACTAGAGTTCACATAGAACACAAAAATAAATTAAGTAGTGCACAGTAAAGCCAACGACAGCTAAATATTTTTATACATCAATTATATGCAGCATGAGGTAATATTGCTCACATTATGGAGGGAGATTCTTAGTTGGTTTTGTTTCTTTTGAGAGAGATTGGATTTGTCCTGTGCGTATAGAAACTCCTGTAACATAACACTGAAGTAACAGAGACTTCTGTAAAATATATACCACTATCAGATAGAAACACACACGCTCTTCATTACTTATGCATACCACAATTAAATAGGTAAGTGATTTGAATCTTAGGATCTAGCTGAGGATGATTATAGTAAGCCATCCAGATTTTTATGAACCGTCCGGTTCTCCTTCCCGTTGTTGGAATCCTCTGATGGCGTGTACTGGACCTGATATTCTTGAAGAATTTTAAACACATCATGGTGTCCAAAATGTAAAGCTTCATCCATAGGAGTGTTATTCCACCTACAAGAAGGAGCAGAGTATTTCTAACATCAGCACCTAAGTACAGAGCCAAAAACTACCAAAAAAAATCTAGTTCTTGATAGAGCGTGCTAATAATTCAGCACACAGACTACACTAAGTTCAGTAACTAAAAACGCTTCCTAAGCAGAACAAAACTTTTTAAGTAATTGTTTTAATGGCTCACCACTTTTTATTTCAGGTATCCTGCTCTCCTTTGGTAGGGAACCTGTCAAGAGTTACAAACAGGCAACAAAAGCACTCACCTGTCTTTGGGGAAAGGATTCACTTTGCACGCTTCCAGCAGAAATTTAACAACGTCCACATGTCCTGTAAGAAAAGCAGGATTGTGAGCGTACATATTTATTTATAAATATGCATATGCATATAGACATACAACATTTTGAGAAGCAGGTATGCATATATATAATGAAAATACCATAACGAAAAGTGACCACATTCCATTAAGAGAGAGCAAAGCACATGTGAGGAGACATCACCTTCTGCAGCTGCTACATGCAGGGCTGTTCGTGAGTCATAGTCTCGTTGTTCCATATCCATTCCTGACAAAGCAAATCTAACAAAAAAATAAAATTAAATAAATAAAAAACACACCACAAAGAGGCCTTACATCATTAAAGCAAGGTACAAAATCAGCATGGAACGATAGCCCTATGCTAAAATGATGAAACATCTGCTGCAAGAGGATATAAACAGCATCAAGAGCCCATTCAGTTATAACGAAAGCGGCCCTTATTGCTTTGGCTCTAAAAATAAGGTAGGGGCTTAATTTTCTTTCTGATCTCTAGTAGTTAGAAGGAAAAATAGAATAAAAATGTCTTTGCAGGGTTTGTAAGAGTCACCGTATCCGATTTAAAATATAAGAGGGACAAGCGAAGTCATATAAGGCAAAGTAAATTTGTGCCAAGAAGAACTCCCAAGTCTGAAAATTCTGGAAATTTATTTCAGTACAATACAAAGAACAGGAAAACGATGGGATTTTAGGACGGTGTGAGGGTAGCTTTTTGATGGTAAGGTTTGGAGTTTTTTGTTTGGTTGAGTTTTTGTGTGACTTTATCGAATCTCCAGTGCAGCTCGGATGTCCCCAACAAGGACACAGTGCATATTCATAATAACAGCATTAGGTATCAAACAAGCAGCTTTCCTCCTCCCAACCCCACACCCGTATTTACCTCCGGAGTGCAGACACATCCCCCGTGTAGGCGGCAAACAGCAGATTGATCACAGACTTCACCTACAGAGAGAGATGAAGGCCAGTTTATTCAGCTTCTTTCCTCGAGAAGAAAACAAATGGAAAACCCAGAAAAGCCCAGCACAGCCAGTCAGTCCAGCGCTTGTGAACCTGTTAATTTTATTTCCCTCTCTGGCCATATTTTGCTGTACAAACACTGGATGAATGCATTCCAGATTGCTTCACTGCCAGTATTTGCATAATATGTCTGACTTTCCAAGGTTGAAGTCAGTTAAAGAATCATAAAATGTGCACTTCTATTCTACTGTGGTAAAAAAAAAAGAGCTTTGCTGTCTGGACAAACCATATTTCTCTCTTTGATTGCCCAAGGATACAGAGTTTTGAACTACAAAGACAGCATCCATTTGCATAAACCATAAACACCTTGTAAGACAAACTCATTCTGAAAAAGTAACAATTTTTTTTTTGCTTTGGTTTTGTTTTTTACAGCATAGATCAAATATAGCGACTTTCTTCAAATACACCATTTTAGCAATTCTGCCACATAACGAACCACTACAAGCAAAGCAAGGTTTCAAGGCAGACAAAAATAAGATCTTTTTAGATCAAAGAACAGAGGCAAAGTCTCAGACAATCAGTGCTTTTTTCAGCTGTATTAACGAGCAAGAAACCACACTGCTAAGCTACCAACTTTGTCCCATGCACATTTTTAACGCAACCTGGCTACAAACGACAAGACAGATGGTTTCAAGCACCCCACCTCAGCTTCTGTCAGAAACTGATACAGCCATTTCTAGGCACCATTTCACAGCATTTTCCAGTAAATTTTCCAAATACTGGCTTGCTTTTTTGAGTCTACAAAGCTTTGTTGCTGCCACCAGCCAAGTAACAGAGATAAAGGAGAAAACTGCTGCTGCATTAACCTTCCACAACAAGGAGAAACAAACACACACAAAAAATCACCGCCCACAAGCAAGTCTCCCACAGATTTCTGCAAAAACACTGGCATATTTTCACAGGGCCCCAGACGAGCCAACATCTGTGCCTCTTACAAAACAAAGTAAGTGAGGCATGAGGAAGAAATATTTTACACTGAAAGTGGTGAGAGCCTGTCCCAGGTTGCCCAGAGAGGTGGCGGATGCCCCATCCCTGGAGACATCCCAGGCCAGGCTGGACGGGGCTCTGAGCAACCTGGTCTGGGTGAAGATGTCCCTGCTCATGGCAGGGGTGGCACTGGATGAGCTTGGAAGGTCCTTTCCAACCCAAACAGTTCAGTGATTCCATAAAGTAGTGGAATTGCTTGTTATTTTTTTACACCTCAAATATGTGCTGATGCAAAGAGGGACTGAAGCAAAAGGAGACAGGGCCAGGACAGAACCAGAGCCGCTCTTCTTCCTCCAGCACCCACCAACTCCCACAGCTCCTTGCCCGTTTGCACCGCAAGGCCCATCAGGCTTCAGAGCTTTGCCCAGCAAGTGTCAGAGGGACCTGCAGATCTCTATCACCACTTCTTGGGAGGCTCAGTGTCCCCCAGACTGCTTCCAAACCTGAATGGCCCCACAGGCTGGGCCCCAGGGCTCCTCATACCGGCCTGAAGTAATTCTGTTCCTCCCATAAAGGTTTTTTTTGACAGAATCATAGAATGTCCTGATTTTGAAGGGACCCACAACGATGGAGTTTTTGTTTAAAGCTTCTGAAAAGATTAAAAAAAAGGAAGGGGGCAGGTGTGCCCAAGGTCGCACAGCAGGTCAGCGTGGGCTTTGCTCCAGTTGCAGAGCCGGCCGCCCCTGGCTGAGCTCACCCACCCCTACAGCCTCTTCTCTTGCTTTTTGCTCAGCACAGCACCTACAGAACCAGGGGGAGAAGCCGTCACGAGCAGCCCCCAGGGATGTCGTGTCTCCTCGCTTTTGAGGGAAAGTCGGAGCTGCCGCGGGGACAGCATCGCCTGCACCACCCAGAGCAGCAAACACCCAAAGACTTCCATTTGGCTTCCAAAAGAAAACAGCACCGTCACACCAAAATGCTAAAACTTCCTAAAATAATGTGCATCTTTTACAGGCTGGACTGCAGGCTGTATTTAAACACAGGTGTGAAAGGGGAATTCAATTTGATAATCCCTGCCAGCAGACCAGGCCGGCCACACTTGGGCATTTTGGGTCGCAAAGGTGCCGAATACCCTCCCCTTTTCAGGATCTAGGATGAGCAAAGGGCATTCTGTCTTCAATAAAAACCATTTCAGAGGTAACTGATTGTTTTGGCCAGGCTCCTGTATGTTTCTGGGAAATGTAAATGTGTATTGAAATAATAAAATATAAATAACATGCATTTCATCTTTACAAAAAATAACTTTCCAAGTGCAGGTAGGGCTCAGATTCCCTCTGGATTCAGCTGCACATTTTGCTAAGAAGTCATTTTCATTAATGATGTGACAAAATGTAATGTGGAGATTCCTGACACTTCCTAACACAATAATCTCAGGCCATGTCTCAGCAATCTGGGAAAGGTTAAAGCTGCTCCTTTCTTAAAATAAGTAACAAAATCCAAGGTCACGTTATTACTAAAAAAAAAAAAAAACAAAACAACTTATTGACAGCTCAAACCAAAAAGAAATACAAGTCCAGCCAAAAAAAAAAAATCCTGTTTGTTTAGGTAAGAAGGAAATTTGAGAGGAAATATGAATGCTCTCTGTACAACAGTGAAGGTAACGGGATACAAAAAGTAGGAGAAAAACAAATTTAGCAGGGCAATTATTCACAGAGTAATTATCCAAAACCGGTCAGGAACGAACTGAAGCTGGAAAAAAGCAGACCAAGTGTAGCCATCAGAGCTAAAATTACCCCCAAGTGCTGTGTGCCCCATGCCAACTGAGACTTTAGTGACTGTATGGAAGAATTAGGTTGGATCTGCTGGCAACAAAACACACCCCAACTCTGTAACTTCACCCTAGTCTGTCAGCAGCACAGTCCAGGCCAAAAATTAACAGATTTCGTAAGGTATGAAATAAAATTGCTCAAAAGGCAACCATAAGCAAAGCTGGACATAAAAAGCGAATTCAAGAGAAAAAAAAATTAAAACTGTTTAAAAAATGTTTCGTTTCAGTATTAATATGGTGAAGTTACAGGTGAAATTTTAACATGTCTAATTGATCTAAAGTGCTTCACTGGTACATTGGAACAGCCTTTACAGAGTATTTGTATCAAAATTGTCTTTGTTAACAGCCTTCCTCTTCTGTTTGAGCTGCACACCCAAATCCAGCCCACATGAGAAGGCTCCTTTGAATAGTCTCAGTCAATAGAGAATCACCGTACGAGACTGAGATGAGAATCACTCCTCTCAACAAAGACTGGTGCAAAAACATCGTCCTGGGAGTTAATGAAAATCATCTGAACAACAACGCAGTCATTGGTCCCAGCCAGCACATGTTCATGAGGGTAAAGTCCTGCTTAACAAACTTAATTTCGTCCTACGACAAGGTTACCCACCTAGTTGACCAAGGAAAGCCTGTCAACGTGATCTTTTTGGATTTCAGCAAAGCCTTTGATACTGTCTCTGACAGTATTCTCCTGGACAAGATGTCCAGCACACAGCTGGGTAAACACACAGGGCAGTGGGTGAGCAACTGACTGACAGGCCGGGCTCAAAGGGTTCTAGTAAACGGGGCTATGTCGGGCTGGTGACCAGTCACCAGTGGGGTTCTGCAGGGATCCATCTTAGGGCCAGCACTCTTCAATGACATGGACTTGGACTCAGGACTTGAGGGATTGCTCAGCAAGTTTGCTGATGACACAAAACTGGGGGGAGTTGTCGACACTCTCAAGGGTGGAGAGACCCCGCAGATGTACCTGGACAAATTGGACAACTGGGCAACGACCAACTGCATGAAGCTCAACAACTGCAAGTGCCAGATTTTGCACCTGGGACACGGCAACCCTCGCTGTACATACAGACTGGGGATGAGATGCTGGAAAGCAGCTCTGTGGAGAAGGATCTGGGGGTTCTGGTCATTGGCAAGCTGAACGTGAGCCATCAGCCTCCCTGGCAGCCAAGAGGGCAGCCGTGTCCTGGGTGCATCCAGCACAGCATTGCCAGCCGGGCAGGGTGGGGATTGTCCCGCTCCGCTCTGCACTGGTGCGGCCTCACCTGGAGCACTGTGTGCAGGTCTGGGTGCCACAGGATTAAAAAAAGGTGTTAAGCTACAGGAGAGTGTCCAGAAGAGGGCTATGGAGTTGGTGAAGGGTTTGGAGGGGAAGTCATAGGAGCAGCAGCTAAAATCACTTGGTTTGTTCTGCCTGGAGAAGAGGAGACTAAGAGGAGATCTCATTGTGATTACAGCTTCCTCACAAGGGGATGAGGAGGGGCAGGCGCTGAACTCTTCTCTTTAGTGACCAATCCTGAGGGAACGGCAGGAAGCTGTGCCAGGGAGGTTTAGGTTGGACATTAGGAAAAGGTTCTTCACCCAGAGGGTGCTGGAGCACTGAACAGGCTCCCCAGGGAGGTGTCACAGCCCCAAGCCTGACAGCGTTCAAGAAGAGACTGGACAACACCCTCAGACACGTGGTATGAACTGTGGGGTTGTCATATGCAGGGACAGGAGCTGGACTCCATGATCCTTGTGGGTCCCTCCCAACTGAGGACATTCTATGATGATTCGAAAAACTTGTCCTGCTCCACTACCGCTGCAATGACTGTGGCACAGCAGGATGAGTCTCTGCTCTATCCTCTGCTTGGGTCAGGAGAGAAAAGCCAGACAGCTGTGCAGCAAAAACAACAAATCCTTCAGAAAAAAAATTAATTTAGCTCAGAGCTGGATTAATTCCATGAGAAGCTCTTAGCTAAAAAGGTCACTGAATGTGGATTTTAATTTCCTACTGTGTCCTGCTTCCTGAGCACACTCCCCACCCACCAGGTCAAAAACATCACAGAATTTACAGTCGAAAAAAATATTGCTCCCAACTTCACTGTTTCTGCAGGTGGCTGAGGAACACAGTCAAGCCCAATAGTTCAAAATGGTCCTGGTAAAGGCAACACAAAAAAAGGATAAACAGACAAACCTCCCTCATCTTTCCAACGCTCTTTACATGATATTTAGGTACAATGCCACAAGGCCTCCCAAAAAAGACATTTAAAAAATGGGGGGGGGGGGGAGGGCAGGAAAGAGGTGGTTTGAATCCATATTGTTTCTCAAGAAATTTACCGTACCTGAACAAAGAAGATGGAGACTCCCTTTTTTGCAAAGAATCCCATGGAAAAGACGAGGGGCAATGGGTACAAGTTACTCTGGGGGAGATACCGATTAGATACAAAAGGGAAAAAGAAGCAGCCATTGGAATAATCTCCCCAGGGAAGTGGTAGATTCCCAAACATGGGACATGTTAAGGTTCAGCTGAGATTTTGCCAAGAAAGGTTTGACCAGATGACCCTTGTGCTCCCTTCCAACCTAGTATTCCATGATTCTGTGATACCTTGGCTGTCCTCCTTCGGCACCTGCACCAACTGAGGATGACACAGCTTGATCTCCCTATTTATACAAGAAGTCTGACAGATATTATCCCAAAACTGCAGATCCTGGCAGTAATTTCTCTCCCACCCTGCATGGCAGCCGGGTCATGCTGACCCACCGCCCAGGGACCCCGCACACCTCTCCATCCCACACCAAGCTCTGCCACGGCACCGCTAATCCAGCTCAGCGCTGGATTAACTCCGAAATGCAAAAAATAGACTGTAAAGCTGTCTAAGGTGAGTGTTTGTCTAGCAAACCAGGATTAGCATTTCATGCTGGGAAGAGACAGGCGAGTGTAAAGCCTACCTGTTCTCCCGACCTTCACTAATGGCCACATAACCACGAGTGAGGCAGGAGCAAAGAGTTCACCTGAGCCAAGAGCGATGGCACAAATTAATTAAAGCTCCCAAACCAACAGGAATTCGACTTTATATTAATGCTGCTGTACTACTTTTCCTAAAGCTGATCCCCCTGATGAGAGTATGTAGCAAAAAGCAATCATCCCTCCTGCTCCCCAGAAAAACTCCAGATTTTTAGATGCTTATTTAATCAATGGAAAACAATTCCCGGACGATGACAATTGTTGAAACAAAACAAAAAAAAGACAATCCAGAGCACAAATTAAACAATTTAGCCACACTGCACTCGTAATTCAACTATGCTGAAAGGTAGCCTATAGATAACTTCCTCCCTGCCTGTAATGTTTCAAAATAAAATTTTAAAAAACCAAACACACACCTGCTCAAAATGAATTTTGAAGCTTCAACTTCAAAATTAAACCAAAAACGCAAGTAGTCCCTAGAAGGATAAAAATACATCAGGGATGAGTCTCAGAGAGGAACCCGTGTGTCTGTACGCTCAGACACTAAGATAGGACCACTTATTAAAAATTGACCATTTTTGTATTTACAATTAATTTGCAATAAACTGGAATCTGCTGTCCACGGTCTGCTGAGAAGGGTAGTGTTGGGGGAAAATAAAATAAATAAAAGATAGAAATCACTGTTCCAGTCTAAAAGAGACAGCCACAGTTGCATTTTAAAATACCACTCCTTGATGTGAAGGTGAGCTGTATTTTATAGGGAAATAAACAGAGACTATGTGAATAAATTAATACATACACTTACATTAATGACATACAGCTATATTTGAGAATACAAACAAGGCTGACTGGTCCATTAAGCTTTCATTTCTTCTTCAGGATTTTTTCCCCCCACCTCTTCGGCCTATTTTCTGCACTACTGATCCTTGTTTCCTAATGCAATGTGAAAAAAGTGCAAAAATAACTTTGGAATTTGCAAATATTTACCCTCTGTGTTTTGAAACTAAGACAGCCAATAAGATTTTTGTCTTTTTTTTTTTTTCCCCTCCAGCCCGTTTTCTAATGCACCAGCCATGGTTTCTTTTCCTCTAGATGGTGCAAGCTCCTTTCCACAGCCCAGGACAGAGGACAATATCCAGCTCCTTCAGTTTTTATGAACTGTGGGAGCAGCATTTATTTCTGGAGCCAAAGCTACAAGAGTATCTTTCAAAGCTGCTACCACGGAGTTTATTTTTGGAGTCTCCCTGGTGGAATTAACTGGAAACGCCGCTTGCACAGCAATTATTCACGGAACTTGTGCTGCTGGTCGAAAACAGGCTCAGAAAACACTTATTTATACCTCAGTAACTGCTGTACAGTTATCGGCAGTCCTGTTCAAACACCACTTGTGTAAATAGCGCAAGCTGCTTCTCCCAGGAGCTGCGTTGAGACTGCAGCCACAGGGGCTGTATTTTCACATATTCATACCCAAAGCAGCTTTAAAGCCGCTGTACTCCTACAGCTGCAAAAACCTCAGGCAAGCCAGTTAGCTACCCAGGTTCACAGAGCAGCTTCTCAGCCTTTTTTTCCCCCCCCTCTAACTGTATATCAAGCTGGTCAAAATGTTAGTACACTTCAAAATATCCTCTTTTTGCACTTAAACTTCTCAAATTGTTTCAAATCCAAATCTGACCTTTGAGAATAAAGCTGGCCATTTCTTCCTCTGACTTCATACATTTTAAAGTTGGCAGGTGGATATTTGACACAACAATTCTATGGTCCTAAAAGTGTACCTTTAAAAGTCTGACAACAGAGCAAAAGAGTTTTGACTGGGTGCAGTTCAGTCTCAAAAGCTAATGCACAAACAAGCTTGTGCTGGTAGTTCAATCTTAGCACCTGCCACAGGAGTTGTGCATGTAGCTGAATATAAAAAACATTTAATTAGAGGAAATATATACATTGAAGATCCCTCTTGACACCAAGAAAAAAAAATTGCAAACCCCTTCCTTTACCCGGAGAACAAATGTCAGTTACCTTTACTGGATAATGTATAGGCTAAAGTCAGTAAAGGAGAAGCCTTTCTGTAGGTGAATGCTGAGCATTAATTGTTTTTTCTCTCTCTCCCTACTCATCAAGTTTCAATGGATTTCTAACCATTCATATTTCCTTCAGATTCAAACCTTCTAGAGATGCATCGGAAAGTTTAAAGTACTAGAGTATGCCTACCTGAAACTGCAAATAATTGTAGTAGCAATATTACATTTACAGTAAGCTTATTTTCTTTGCCCATCTCCACCCAAAGTCCTTTTTTCATCAGAATACTTTAAAACAACCTAGGTATTTAAAAGCATCTAAAAATGATACTTGCTACAAGCTAGTACAATACCACAACTGTTTGTCCATCTTCTCTGCTGTTATACTATTTTGCGTAAAATTTTGAAAGCCAAACAAGAACACTGGAGCAGTAATTGGGAGCAGAGAGTTACCTTTTCTTCTCAATTTGCAGCTATGAAAGAATAAATCAGAATTCTCCTCTTGCAATCCCAACCTCTCACTCATAAGATGATCATCAAGGGGACACACAGTTCTGGGAAGAGTCTGTCTCACTGATGATGCTCAAAACAACATCTCAGTACCTGGGAAAAGGCTAATTTGTCTTAAATAGTAACAGGCAGGAGTTACAAGCTCTTGAAGGAGTTAAAAATAATCTTTCAACACATATGGAGGAAAAGCACAAGTCACAGATTGGACTGAGCTCAGTTCTACAACTAATTCTACCTCTGCATGCTCAGAGATTACTGAAATTCATTGCCTCTAATTTTTAAATGAGATTTATCATCTTGTAAATGAAACTTAAAATGCTGTATATTGGCAATATACTTCACAAGTCCCTAAGTAACAGTCTATTTCATATTATACTATGTTTGGTTTTGCTTTAGTACCTGAAAGACAGTGACAACAGCACTGGTTTGCTGTCCTCGAGGACGGCAGGCTGCAAAAGCACAGGCCTTATTCCACAACAACACACGCTGTGAATTTGCACTGACTTCTTATTTACATTTCTGGCTATTGATTAGTTCTAAAGTATCAGTAAACTGATTCTGTTTACATTACAGATAAGACTATTTAATTAGAATTAGTTCAGAGTTCAATAATTAAACAAAATGTCTGCTAGATTTAAGTGAAACATCTACTTACCTTCAGTAACTGTGATTCTTTCAGGAAGACCGTGTCCACCTATTGCACTCCCAAGATGTGCAAACCCCTCGGGAGAGCTGAGGCTGTTGCAAGCACCCATGATTGGCAACTCCCACCACTGGCTGCCCCAAGGGAGGCAGAAGAATCAGTCCCTTCACCAACATCCACTCTAGAACTAGAGCTCCAGAGGGTCACACCAAAGCTTAGGTGGATCCTTGCACACTCCCCCAAACCAGGGCATTCAAACTCTATTTTTATCTAGAAAAGAGTACGTAGGATCATAAGAACGTCCAGGATGCGTGGACGGGGCCACTTCTCCTTTCCTGTACCCCCATTAGAGGTACGGTGTTCTCAGCACAAAAAATAGGAAAGTGGGAGCAGGAGCACACGATCATTTGTGTCCTTCCCTTTGTAGCAGATAAAACCACATTTAAGGATGAGCTGGTTCAAGAGGAACACAGGAAAAAAGAACAGACAAGTCAAAGCTCAAGATTCAGAGCCATCAACTCCATCAGCATAAGATGACAAGATCCCAGGAACAGAAACTTCTCTGGTTGGAAGACAATTCCTGAAAAAAGGCCTCAAGGTTCCCTTACACACAACTACGGTGCCCAATATTAAGGAAGAGGTACTAGGACAGACACATCCAATACTGTTCTGTCACAGACATCCCTGAACAACTCACAGATGATCCTAAATTTTTTCAACCCATAACCATTGTTTTGGGGATGATCAACGTTGATTTCAAAAGGTAAGAATACTGGGAAAAGAAACTCGAGTTTCTCTTGCAGAAGACTACTGCAGGAATCTTAGGGTCCTCATGGTCTCATGATACAGAGTTTGATACTGCTGCTCAGTCCTTCCATAGAGCAAACCCTGCAAACGCTTCTGCAGCAAAAGCACAGAATATATACACAAATCTTCACCAGAGGAATGAACACTGATCAGTTGACTTCGGATGCAGGGTGGCAGGGGGCCGGGGGAAAGAGCTTTTGAAGTAGTGGCTACAGACATGACAAACACTGCAAGATTTGGGACCAAAATAGTGGGATCAACAACGGCCATCCAAATAAAGCAGAATGCTGATGGGTGCTTTAGTGACACTCGCTGTACAAAGCAGAAGGGACAAAAGAACGTCTGCTGCCTTTTCAAGGACCTGTTGACTGCGACTGATAACCACACAGGCGGGCAATGCTCCCGCGTCCCAGGCCGTCTGTACTTTGCAAATATGGATGACAGTTTACTCTTAACTATAGGATTCAGAGAAGGAATTGAATTATTCCCAAAATAAAGGAGGATGTTCTCAAGAGATATTTACTGAACCTTTACAAACAAGAGACTGACTACACCCTCCAGGTTGAAAGCAGAACACGTGAAATCTTACCAGAAATTTGCACTCTACTTTTGTTGGGAGAATCGTTTCAAAACTATTAGTAACAAGTTTCTAGAAACCCTCTGTTTATTAGACTATTTATTCAGTACCTGTTGTTCTTCCATTGGAAATGTCTCTTAGCTTAAACGAATCTACCTCCACAGTTTTCTCTCCAAACCCTGGCAACAGCCATATTATTCTACCCCAGCCTTTGATTCATAGGGTAAAATGTACTTGGGTGTTTTAGCTTCTCCTATGACTGCTTCTCGTTTTCCTCAGTCATCATTCTTAATCCTTTCTTGCAATGGCATGGGTAATTTTTTTTTGTAAACACATATGATCAGAACAATTTATTCTCAGCCCAAGATTACATTTTAATTAGCTGTCTTGAAACAATTACAGGTCGGAAAAGTTTAAAAGACAAGTCCTTTAAAAGAAGTGTGAAGTGCACTTACCATACAGCTACACATAATAACCAAAACCAGGTCTACCAGTCCAAAAAAGCCTGATACAGAATGAGTAATTCCTGAGCAAACAATAAAGTTGCCAGCCTCAAGGGAAAAGCTGGAGCGGTGACTGACATCAACAGGAATCAAGCAATGTTATCTCTTCCTATCACACCACTTGTGTTCTCAGTTCACTGTTTTGATAAGTGCTCTGATGACAAAGGGTCCCAATAGTAACACGCTGTCCCTCAGCAAATAACATGCTTCCATGTTTGCATTTAGCTTGTTATGCTTTAATAGACAAGTAAAGGGAATACAGGGTTTTAAACCCCTTAAGTCACCTTTTATCAGCGATTTAGATAAAAAAATTGATTAGGATCCAGTAGGAAAATACATCAGGAGGTGAAAATGTTAGTTATTGCTGATGAAAAGCCCTCTTTACCTACACCATTTCTGGGACTCCCTAAAGCCGAACCTTTCCACACAATTTCCACCTGATAGTAAGCTCATCTTGTACGGTGACAAGACGGGAGTCACCTCCAGCTGCAGAAAGGGACAACTTCCACTAGATGTTAGGAAAAAATTATTGACGATGGAAGTATTAGAGCAAAATTGATCTGGTTTAAGAAGAGAGACAGTAGGAAGATAAATTCCCAATTAACAGTGTGCACAAGAATTCTGAAATAACTCACGAATAGTTCAAATTGTGTGTACCGGCTGTTTTGCAACTCACGTGAAAAGACTAGTGAACAATAGCACTTAGCTATTAAAGAACCTTCCAAACAAAATAACAGATATTTGTTGACTGTATTATCAAAACAACTTGAAATTTTCAGAATATTCAACATATAAAAATAAAAATCAAATTCAAACAGTTTCACTGAAAAATAACAATGCCAAACAGACTAACAGAAGTGCAAATACATGGGAAGAACAAAAAAGTCATCCTTTATTCCACGTCTGACCAAATAATGAAATTAATATATGGTGATCTCTAACAGGAAGAGCACAATAAGTGCCAATAATTCACAGAATAATAGTGCTACTTCACTTCCTTCAACCCTGTCTCCATTATTCTCCGAGTGCATACAAATTTGCATGGTTCAAGTTAACTCTGTCTTACTCTATCTCATGCACCCACATCACCTTCATTACCTAAATGAAATGGTTTAAGCTACCTAAAGTGGTGCAACAAAACACACACTTTTCCCTTAAACTCTATTGTAGGGCTTTATTTAAACTTCAGTTTCAGATTAACCAGTACATGAAGTAACTGAACTATGTACAGAGCTGTGCCACTCTTTAGTCTTGCAAAAACTTTAAAATGCCAAGTGTTCAAGTGGTATCAAAAGTCTGCATAAAGCAATATTAGACGCCAATAATAAAACTAACTTCTACTTACACGAAAACCAAAAAGAAACAGGGAATTTCTATTTTGTACACAATATTGTCTAGAAAAAACAAATGGTACTTGATTCTTGATTCTAAGTAGGTAGTTTAATAATTTGGACTGCAACAAACTATCCAAAACACCCGGACATAAATTCCTGGAGGAAAATGGGCTGTGGGTGACCCATCCGTTAAAAGTCTCTCATCACACACACTACTTAAGTCATGTGTTTGCTACGCAGTACAAGCAGCATGCAACAAACAAGATAAACAATAAAAAAAGACATAATTAAGTTTTAGTCAGATTTCTACCTAATTTAAAGCCTCTTGCCACCCCTGCAACTACTACAGACATTTGCGACATTCAAATTCCACAAAGAGGCTCCGCGCTGATGATAAATTACTACGTGTATTGAGTCATCCCAGTAAGAATTCTCCTGAAAAAAGTCTATTCATCTTTCACCGCTTCTGAATTCCCATCAGAAAACTACAAAAATATTTAAACAATTGAAAAAAAAAAAATAGTAAAACCCTACAAACAATGTTCAGGGTACTAAGACATTTTATATAAATTATGAAACTTGTAATTAACTACTTTGCTCACAGCTAACTACTGTGCATCAATGACATGTACGTATCAAGACCAAGTGAAATAAAACCCAACATACTCTGTCCCACTCCCACCCACCCTCTTGTGACTCTGTTGCCTTTTTATTCATCTACCCACCCACTGGTCTCTTGACACAAATGCACAATGAAAACAAAAATATAAGAGCCAAAATAATTCCACAATAAATCTCCCCTGGTTTTCTCTATCTACTACTCTTCTATCTTTCCTCATCTTTATGACTTCAAGAGAATAAACTCTTTTGACATGGGATTTTTTTATGTGTAATGAACACACAGCTGATTTTAAAAACATAGTACAAGTAACTGCAGTTTATAAACCAATCTACAAAAAAGCTAAATTAATAATTATGGCCAAGCTATATTTTCAAATCATAATGCTCAAGATCACCAGTTACTGCCCTGGCACTGGTACCATTAACCACATATTTTCCAAGTGACTGCATCAGCATCTTCAAAACCACACAAATACACAGTGACGTTAACATCCTGCTGCACCGTGACATTTTTATTAGGAAAGTCACAGAGAGACAGTTTCACTACTTCGACTTTTGCTTTCAACTTTCAAAGATAACAGATCAAAGAGAAAAATAATTTGATTATTGCACAAAATGTTTAAGAAATCTCAGGAAGGTCTTTTAATGACTGGTTTAACCTAATCTGCTTATTCCGTCTACTTTTCAAGAACTTATCTTTTTTAGAATGGAGTGCTCACTACCTCACTTCAGTCTCAAAACTGTGTTTGAACAAATCTGTTCTCTATTGAGAGAAAAAAATACAATAAAAATCAGCTTAAAATAAATTTATTAAACAATACAAAAATAAGCATGCTGGAAATCAAGATACATAAATAACATACAATGCAAATGAAAAATGGAAAACGAGACAGGTAACAACTGAGCCATAAAAGTACAACACAAATGCTAAAATAAACCTTTAAAAAGCATTTACATTTCTAATGAAATGTTAATGATGCTGACAAAGAAAAACAAAACAAACAGCTAAAATGCTTGAATATCAAGAATTGCTATTACTGTAGCACAGGTGAACACTAAAACCGTTGCAGACTTCAGACATTGAATGACTAGCCTCTATCACCATGTTCTTTCAGCCCCGCTCACCAGACTTCAGGCAGGCTTGGGTTAAGTCCTCCTGGCAGACCTAACTATAATCCCAGCCTTCTGTGAAACAGAGCTCTTCCCAGACACCCCAGAACAAGAATCTGTGAGTGCAGGCAAGTTACAAATAATTGGTCCAAAGGAGTCTCCTCCTGACCCCTCCAAACTAGAGGCTGGCTTAAATTCTGAGAGGCTTCAAAAGCACGTATTACGGAACTGTAATATACGTATCTAAAGTAAAGACTGTGTAAGCTGTACCCTAAATATTCTTACTATGCATAGTTAAGATCTAGTAGTTTCCTTAATCTTGTATTTCCCATGTAGGACTTGCCTCTACCACAAATTTGGTATGTAAGTGACACAAATACAGTAAAGATTTTTATTTTCAAATTGAAACCCAGATGGAATAGTTTTCCATCTTCAACCATGTTTTTAGAATTATCTTCAGATAGTACTAAACATCAGAAAATAATGTGTGTAGAATTAGATCAAGCAAATCCTGCAACATACATTTTCCTTTTTTAACTAAAACAGTAATTTAACCAGCAATATGTCATCACTGCAAATACATTTCATCAGCAGCAAAGACACATTATGTTTACTCTTGCAATCGAGGCTATTTCAGGTGAAGATGTAGTTTTGCAGGATCTGAATACTTGCTTTGTCTCTGTAACTACTAGTTTACTGTAAAATCCTCAAACAGGTGAGCCATTTTTATAATTCAAGACTTTGCCTTTACTTAGTTCAGTTTATTTTCAAGACAAGCGCTGACAAAGCTAACCTTATCATCAGTGATACGATTCTAAAACAGCTATTATTCAGCAATTTGTGACTGACATTTATTAACAACATCTGCACCACAGATTTAGCTCTTCATCCCAGTAGGACTTTAAATTCACTGAAAAATGATGTTCTGCATTGTTTGGCTTAAACATTTTAATCCTAGGCTTCAAAGACAGGGAGCCCATCCTTTTACAATACCCTGCTAGATGATTATTCAGGGTTTAGTCAGAGCTTAATTCAAATGTTTATGCAGAACTAACACTACCTAATGACAGTAATTAAGAACAGCTTGCTTTCTCTGAGAACATTTGGTTTGCTTTATGCACTTTCCTGAACAAACAAACAGATGGGTCAAAAAAAGGGGCAGGAAAAACCTGACTCTCCCTTTTTGCAAAAAAATCACTTAGGAATGCACTTAGAAGTTTTAGATAAACTAAAGAGGGAGAAGGACTGGGAGAAGGGGTGGACATGTTATTAAGAATTATCTCCCATTGTCTCTTAAAATCCTCCACAAGTTAATATCACTGATCATTACTTGCAGATGCGTTCAACAGTTTTATAAACCGGGACTCCGCACGATGCTCACTGGGAGCGCAATATATCGAATTATCTGCAAAATTGTAATGGGGACAACTCTGTAATAATTTTCTAAGATTTTTAGCAGCGTTAAGAGTCTAATAGCTACAAGTGTCAAGAATTTAGCAAGTCTGTGCCCTCTGTCAGCACTGCCTATTGAGTTTACTCCAAGGTTACATACACCCTTTCAAGCTACACCCTACTCAGATACTCCAAATAATCAAATTATGCAAATGAACAGATGCAGTTGCCTGTAGAATAATGCAAATCCAGTTTCTCAGCAAGCTGACAGAGGTGCAAACTCACTCTTCTCATTTTTAAAAGCAGCAATTAATGCTGATTTATTTTTTTTTTTAAATTTGCTCCTGTGTAAGGAAATTAAACCTCTGATGACACATATGAACATGCACAAGCATCAGTGGTTGAAAAATAAGTCAATTTGAAACAGTTTTAATACTATATACCTATCTGCTTTTCTCAAAATATATTTCCTGCTCCTAGTCGGTTGGTTTCCACTGTAAACCCGGGCTTGCTGACATTCCTCTGCAGGGTGGAGCCCGACAGGCTTCTGAGTCATCACCACCCGCTCCAGCAGACACTCTGAATACTTTGCTAAGAAATCTTCCTGCTGCATTAGCTAACTTGCAGATCAGACAGGATTTTTTTGTGCCCCTTCTCTCAATGCTCCCAAACCATTTTTGCTCTTTTCATTTAAATGTTATCATTAATAATCATTAGAGGTTTGTTAAAACATTATATATATATTTATATAATCGCCATTAGCATGGCATATGCAAAGGATCCTTTTCTGTTCAAAGGAATTTGAAAGCTCATATTAAAAAAAAAAAAGCCTATGGTAATAACACAACTTCGAACCTATCTCCACTTAATACACAAATATTTAGAGATTCATGAATTTGCTGTCATTTGCTGACACTATTTTACTTCGCATTTTAATTAGAATTCTCCTGTCTTTACATGCTGACCCTGATGAGAGGACACGTTGTTAAGTTCTTGCTTTGCTCTAAAGTTAATTTACTTAAAATTCTCTGATACAAACAAAAATAAACAGATATACACAAAAATGGTATATCTTTGAAAACATTCAGATTTACCTCTTTTTTTTGAAGCAAATGTGTTTTAAGTAACCACAAAAGTCAGTTAACAGTTCTGGGTTTTGGTGTTTTTTTGGTTTGGTTTAGTTTTTTTGCATGTGCTTTTTCCACCCCCACCTTGAACTTTGACAGTCTTTTTGGTATAGCATACAGAATTTACACAAAATGGATATATAAATGAAACACCAGGCAAACAATATTCAAATTGAAGTTAAAACTAGAGATGCTTGAGGGTTTTTAAAATGAAGAATTTAATGAAACTAGAACCCATTCATTTAGTTTTGCTCTCCCCGACCTTCAATTCTATACACTACGGTTCTGGAGATGTCCTCGTTTGATTCAGGTGACACTTTTTTCCATACTGTTTCTTTTAAAGCAAGTTCTTGCTGGAGATTCTCATAGTCCATTGGTCCAAAGGAATGCTAGTTGTTCAAGCAACATACGTTATTTATTAGTGTATTTGAAGGAAAAAAAATCCATACTTGCAGTCAATGCTAACAGACTCAAGTTTTCACCTCTTCACATAAACTGTTATTTTCTCTGTTCCAGTTATAAAAAGACTCAAATTGCAAATTGGGCATTTTTTCAGAGGTATGCATGCAAACAGAAGCACTTTAAAAATCATTCTAGTGTACATTTTCCTGAAATCTTCATGCTCTAGTTAAAACATTACCGGGAGTAAAAGCAAAGAGGTTCTCCTTATCTGAAGAACCCTCCCATCTTTTGTCCATGTAGCTGCAGTGGATTCAGTTCATTCTCAGAGATTGCCTATGTAATATATACCACATCCTTAGGAACAGGCACTTCTCTACAGCTCTGTAACGCCTGAATTCAGGGCCTGTGCAACTCTCAGCAAAGTCACGTGCTCTCAGAGATATCAACCGTGAAAAAATGCTGAACGTACAGCTCATGCAGCACAGATCAGAAAGGCTAAGCCCCTCAGCTGGTCAAATCTTTATTAAAGGCAACCAGTACAGCAAAACTCTTTGTGACTTTTATCAGATACCGTACACTTAGTCTAGCAAGGGAGATAACTGCATGAAATGGAGTTACAAATCCAATATGAAATTCTACTGTACAAAACCCTGCGATGGCATGGTCCACCCAGGTTAAATGTCCACTAGTAATCCATACTAACTAGTTTACGTGAAAGCTTTGATGCAATACATGTCATTGAGCAGTTTTGCCTTCGGACAAGAACTTTCTGCACTTCTTCTGATGTCTACAAGCAATACTAACACACATACTAACTTACCCGCTGATCGCCACCTTCTCTGCGAGGATCCAGCTTTTTCGCAAAGTGTCTCAAATTATCATAGTTATGGAAATTGCACAAAGAAACCAGATCCTGCAAATATTTAGAGAACACACATTATTATTTGCTTATTATAGTCAAATACATATGAGATTATACTAACACTGATGTTTTACATCATATCCTAATAACTTAAACCAGTGACAACAGAAGCTTCTTTTTTTTTTATTTAGTAAATCAATACCAATGTTTATAAGGCCTTTTGAACCTAATACAACGATATGATTAAGTTCTAATAACACCTTTAAACTCCTCTTTAAAAAAAGCCACAAAACTACCAATTTGGAAAATATCCATTTCAAAATATTTCTACTCCAGCTGCATGAAACACCCCAGGAACAGGAAGAACAGTCTGGGCTAGTCTAGTACATAAAACTTTCATCAAAACGATAAAACAAAAAAATATGCAACATAATGGATTTTAATTCAGTTTGATTTACAACATGAAAAATTATTATTACAGAACTTTGCTATGCTGTTTGTTTTTAAAAGTGAATGTTACATTCATGTTACTTGCATGCCATGATCATTTATCAGGCTTTAGGTCTTATTATAACAAAAAATGCAATAAATCCTTCACCTACCTATTGTTCTGTGATTCTATATTTAAATTTCTCCTTTTTAAGACTTCCCCCCATTTATAATTACTTAATTGGTATTACAAGGTAGTTTTAAGGAGAAAAAAAAAAGACATTTTTCTATGTTACCTCTCCCACAAAACATCTTTAGTAATCATTACAAGGTACTCTACAAAGTCTCTTCTGCTTCTAATGCTGCTGTCAGACTGCCGACAGCCCTTTCAAAAGGAAATAAAGCCAGGAAGAGCTTGCCCAAAACCTGTGCTCCTTTTCAAAGCTTATCCACAATCAATTTCTCCAGTGTTTCTGGCATCACATTTTCTTAATGCTCACTGAATTAAAAGTGTTACTTATTACTAAAATGCAAGTGTCTCTAACTTTTCACCCTTGGCTCAAATGAAATTTATGATGTATTAAGAGTAACAAATCACTAATTCACTTAGATCTCAGCTATGCTAACTGAAACTCAGTAAACATCAGCTGCAAAAGGCAAACAAACCCAAAACAACATAAAAAAAGGCAATGCTGCTTACATGACAGAAGTGAATTCCTTTAACGCTGTTGCCCATCTTGTCCAATGGAGGTGACCAGCACATCAAGCCCATGACATTAGGAACAACCAGAAGAATCCCACCAGCAACTCCAGATTTCGCAGGAAGACCAACCTATTGAAAAAAATAGAGAATTACTGTTCTCTGCAAACATTCTTCACTATTCTAACACAATGCTTCGGCATTTTACTGAATATTGTTATGCAGCATTTATAAAATGTAGATCTGGAAAGCACTTTAAGGTGGGAAAGCATTATTGCTTATTTCTTTTTAGGTAGACAACAACCTGCAGTACAGTTCATGGCAATCCAATGTACAGGATGATACATCATTGCTATTAGTAACACAGAGAGTCAGTAATAAAGCACAAAATATAATTTAAATCTACTATAAAAAGTAATTACGACTAAGCAGTAGTACACAAGTGTATCTTGAAGTGTGTCATCGTGAACTGCTTGCAACACAGTAGTATCACAAATCTATATACACTGAAAAAAAATCTTGACTTGAAAAGGTAAAAAAAACCCAAAAACTAAAGAAAACAGAACAATCTGTCCATGAAATCATACAATAGCTATTTACTTATAATCTAGATAAAGGTATTGCTTTTTTCCAGCAGAAACTAACATGTCACTTATCCTCATAGCTCTGTAAGCAATAATTTCTAGATCACGTAAACCATCGTAACTGACTTCACATGTATGCAATAAGAAAAAACTAGAAATGCTCAAAACAAAATGCTGAAAACATAAATAAGACACAGTACATCTTAAAATACTTACACATGAGAAACAAACTGGAAAATAGAAGCATGGTACATATGCTGCGTATGACAGCCACTTTTACAACATGAGGACAATTCCTGAGCCTTAGTAAAGAAAAAGCAACTGTCTGCAAAGGCTTTTTGCAATCTTTTACTCCCATATAGCAGGAGTTCTTCACTTCTGCTGCTTCCAGCTACATCTGCATCATTAACAGCCTTTCTTAAGAGACAGTATTCACATTTCCACATGAAAAGGATTCCAAAATATCAAGTGGCAGAGAACAGTAAGTGCT
This sequence comes from Patagioenas fasciata, assembly GCF_037038585.1. Lineage (NCBI taxonomy): Eukaryota > Metazoa > Chordata > Aves > Columbiformes > Columbidae > Patagioenas > Patagioenas fasciata. The sequence continues at coordinate 28,120,395 of NC_092526.1, read as the reverse complement.
ATAAGGTAAATTGTACTAGTAGTGCCATGAATCCTAGGTAAGACTTTCCCATAAGGTGTGTTCATTTCTAAACAACCTTCTCCTCCAGAAGCAAGCCTTGGAACATGGACAACAATAGCACAAATTAATCTTTCTGGTCAGCTATAACAAATATCTGAAAACAATACTTACGTGGAAGGCAAACTGCCCTGAAAAGTCATACATGCCACAGGAATGCATTAAACTGAGGGTATTCCGGACTGCTTCGGGACTCAGGACTCTTTCCCCAGTGATTGGGCAAAATCCACCGTTAGCCAGAGTTGCTGCCATCACACTTGCTGATTCACACGTTACTTCTATCGAGCAAAGCTTATGAAAAAGAAATAGAGATTATAAGAACCGATACTTCTCACACAGGAAGGCCAGGATCAACAATATTTCTCTACAGAAATAACATCTCATAAAATAACCTATAGCATAACATTCGTTACAGGTGACACTAGTAGCATCAATTAATATGGTCTGAATTCCTACTACAAAGATCCCAGCAACAGTGTTTGTAAGCCCTCTCAATAGTTTGAAACAGTATTTGTCATGAGTGTCTCCGCCTGATTCTTCCCCCCACCCCCCTTATGTTTCTTTGAGAGGAAGAGGTCTGGAAAACAATCTCAGTATTGTCTATCTGCTTAAACGGCAAAGCCACAGAATGACTGTTTTTCTTCAATTTGTTTTGTGTGGGTTTTTTTAAGCCTTAGAAGACCCCACATGCTACTACAAGTACATTCGAAAGCTGCAAACTCTAGCACATGCAAGTCTTAATGCCAGCACCTCCTGCTGATGCAGCCTTATTTCACTTTTTTCTCATGTATACTTGATCTGTTAAAGCTACGACCATACAACAGTTTCTCCCAGGATCCCTGCTTCATTACAGACTATACATACTTTGGTGACACACCAGGGAATGTGATATCATGCCATCACCTGATGCTGCCTCATTTCTGCAGAAACCAAAAGATAAGCTGGTTTCAACCTGAAATGCTACTCTGAAAAGTAGTGCTAGTATTCTTGCTTTTGCCAAACAGTCATTACATGATACTTCATGAAATTACCTAAACCAAGTTTGCATGAGTAGTTACTACCTGGAATTCTTATTTTCCGGGTGCCAAACTCAATACATCCTAGTCCAATCAACTGGAGTTGCAAATCAAGAGATTGTCAGAGACGCATCTAAAATGGCAACCGTGTTTTAAACATATGAAGTATTACACGATAACACCTACTTTGAAAAAAAAAAAAGTGTTTCTAGGTTCTCATTTTAAGCACCTGCATTTTGTACCTCTGTTCTCTAAAGTGAGAATAATCTATCCTCGCTTTACAGAGACAACAAGAAAATAAGTTTATTTCTGTTCAGAAAGTTCCCAATTACACAAGGGAGGACAGAGCATTGCAGAAAACCCAAAGAAAATAAATAAATAACCTTTTAGGTTGAATCTGAGCAGAGCGTTGGAAAGCAAGCGTTGTAGAGTGAGGAGAAAAGAAAACAGAATTGCCACTCATCTATGAGCTGCCCTTTTTCTGAGCATGGAGTGAAAAGGCAATTTTGCAACGGGAAAAAAGAATTGACACAGTCATGAAATTAGAGATCACAATGCACAAAAATTAGGCCAAATTAAAATACACCAGAAAAGTTAGTTTTAGCTTTTCTTATGAATAGCTTTGCACTCAGAAGCAAATCAGGACACGAGGCAGTAAGACAGAAAGCATTTAAAAAGCCTATTTAAACAGTAAATTCAAAGAAACTGTAAGTTCTGTTCTGCAACAGCAGAAATTTGGAGTGGACTATTAGCTTGTACCTCAACAAGAGGTCAACTAAGGGTAATCACGTATCCCTTTACTTCATAAACAGTTCTTTGATTTAAAGACTAGAACGGGTACATCCCAATACAAAACCTCAGATAAAATTTGCATTTAAAAATATATTGTTTGTAATTTGCATAGCTAAGACCAAGTCTCACGAATCAAAACCAGATTCATTTTGAGAACTAAACTCTAGATTAAAAAAAAACACAAACAAATAAACAAACAAAAACTATTCCAGGCAGACTGAATCAGCAACACAACTGAAACTGCCTCTAGAAAACTTCATGCAGCAGAGCTGAGTTGTGAATGTTTTAACACTAGGAAACCCTCACTGACGAAACACCTCACACTGGCCAAGTTCTCATTTTGTGACAGTCACAAGCGACTTGCTGAAAGTGAAAAAGAAAAAAAAAAAACAGTGGACAGGAGACTATACATGTCTATATCCTTTGTTTTACTTATAAGCATTGAATTAAACAAAAAGGAATGATATTAATATAATTATTCTGTTTATAGCACTTCTCCTGAGCTTCCAATAGAGCATGCACACGGAGTTTAAAGTACTTCACAGCACAATAAAGAACATCAACCCAAAGAAGCAGAAACATTTTGTAATACAAGACATTTTAAGCTTCTAACTACTAGTGTTTTAAAGACCATTGCTAGTTTACATTAGCAATAAAGGCTGCTGATACATCACCTAAACAAAAGCAGATCTGGACACATCAAATGCACAAAAGTTCCAAACGGAGTTTAACAGAAGCTGACAAGACTAACTATAAGTCATTAAAGCCTTCATATCTAGGAACAAATCAGTTTCTACTGCCTATAACAGTAATTCAGATCTATAATGAGTCTCAATTTTAAAGTCAGTTACCTGAAAATAGAAGTCTAGTATAGCAACCATATCTGTGCCTTCAGGAAAGCACTGAGAAAGAAAAATAGAGTCTTTAGGTAACTTTTTTTTAAATATCACTTCTAGAGAGACATAAATTAAGCTATATCACTGTCAGCATGTTAAGCATTACGTAGATTTAAAGTCAACTATTTATTTAAATGTAACAAGCAGCTATATTGAAACAAGTCAGATTTTAAAATAACAGTGCAGTGAGGTCAATAAGCTAGGTATTAAAATACTTTTCACTACAGATTTCAACATCTGTAAATCTGCAAACCGCATCTCCTATAGAGCGCAGATTATGCGTTTCATGACAAATGGAACAAATTTTCATGGCTGTGATACAGAAAAAAAGATTACAGGTGTTCTATTATAATAAGTATCACACTTTCTAAATGACAGCATGTTGAGTAACAGTACAAAAACATACACAGTTTAGAATCATTTATGCCATACTGTACATTAAATAAATTTGAAAGCTTCATAGACTACGGAATAAAAAAAAACACTCCACAGTCTTCAAAATATAATAAACAAGAGAGACCAACCTTTTTTTCTTTCAAGTAATAGCCAATTGCAAAGTTTCTATCACCACTCTCCCTTTCAGACTGGAACCTTAAAAAAAAAAAAAAGAAAGAACACGTCAAACTTTCAAAAAAACGCTGAACTTCAGAGATGTGATTCAATAAAACTGCATGTAAAGGATACATTAATCTGAACACCAATATTCTACTAATGGAACAGAAGATCAAATGGTGACAAGGTTGATGGCTGCCTGGTTTGTTGTGATGCTCATGTTCAGGATGAAGCCTGAAGTAAGAATCTGTACAGACACACAGGTGTGTAATTCTGTCTGTTTCCTTCCATGCTAAACACTTTCATGTTAACAGAGCTCAGGAAAAACACTAGTTATCTCCTCCTTCTCTGCACCCGTGCTGCCTCTAAAAGCTCTTGAGATTTTTTGAATGCTATATATTGAGATAACGGGGCGGGGGGCGGGGGGAGAAGTGTTGTAGAAAATAATTCAAATATGCAAAATAAAATTTAAAAAAAAAAAATGAAGAGTCCCAGTTGCATAAAGTGTGCTTTCTAAACATCTGATCTGCAGCCATCAACATGCAGAGTTGAATTTTTAATCTGAATGCCAGGAAGATAAGAGTTGCACTAAAGAGCTCTGCCTGCCATAGCACCAACAGAATATTGACATTTCAAAGAGATTTTTATGTGAGATTTAGTCACACTGGTGTCAGAGACATGCACAACTTCAATTGTTTTTGAATTTTAAGCCAAAGACACCCTAATATGAGGGATGAAATGACGGTTTCAATGTAAATTACTAAACTTTGCCATAAGCTCAATATGCCAATTATCAGTTGAGGCATTTTCCAGCTAACTTCATGAAGTAAATAAAAGATACTTACGTAGCATTACTGAACCCAACATACTCGTTACCAGCCATTTTATTCATGAATTGCATCACCTGTTAGAGACAGAAGGGAGGAAGGAAAGCATGCTAACATTGCCAGATATTATAACTAACGAACTTTCAATCCAGCCTTACCCTAAACCTTGTAACACAATTTTACAAATGCAATCCAAATCACTGAATGTTTCAAAAACCAAGACAAAACATTTGAAATCACTAAAATTTCACTTGCAATCCCCCTGCAATCTTGGGACTTTTACCATTAGATTTTATTAAAAAGGAATACTGTAACATTAACTTACGTAGTCAAATTTTTCTGCATTATTTGCTCCTTGCTGAAAGAAAAGAAAAAATAATTTACACGAATTGTTAACATAAGAAAGAAGTTAGTTCACTTAACAGTATTAGGATTTTTAATGCATACTACTACGGTATGATGCTAATTAAGAATAAGGTACTACAATCATTTCATATATTAATGAAAAAATTAAAGTGTTAGATAAGTAAATCTTTAATTATCATTTAAATTAAATAATCCTATAAGAGTCTTATCAAACACCTGTACGTTGGAAATGAATTTAAACTGAAAAAGGTATGCTTTAAGTGCTCTCTATTCAGCTTTATGTGTTTAGCGTAAGTAATGTAGTATGTTAAAGAAAAGAAATACACAAGTAACTACAGTCAGGATAATTACAATGAAAACACTAACTTTTTATAGATTAGTAACCCAAAGGTATTCTGATACTACTAACAGAGCTGAGCATAGGAAAATTCAGGCTACTGAAGTTATTTCCATGGCTAGAGCCCATACTAAGAATTTAGATTGAAGACTTAAAATAATTGTGTTTAATCAAATATATCCAATTAATATCTGACTGAATTCCTACATACTAAAAATTAAACAGCTAGAAAAAATAGAATAACACGTCATAGAGTACACTATTGGGCTAGCAATGTAAGGAAAAAATCTAAATCCAACTTAACAAGGACATCAGTGAAACTTAATTCGAAGTGTTGGGTGTTTTGTTTTTTTTCAGGGAAGACGAGGGGTGTTATTTTGGGGCTTTTTTTTTTTCCTGTTTAAGAACAATCTGAGATTTAGTAGCTGCCAGTTAAGGATGTATTAATTCTTTACAGGTCTCTGACAGGCAACCTTTCACAAATTCCTATAGCAAGACCTTGAAAGAGGGGTGGGAGGTAAAAAAGAGCAAATGTTCTACTGGGGAGAGTTTTTAATTTAAGCAGCCAAGCAGAATTTTTTGAGGAAGTTTAAAAAAAACAATGGCATCACATACACAAGTGGAAACAATGTATCTGGAGATGCTTTTTATGAATAATTTTAATATTAAAGATACTTGATTTAGATAACAAAACTCTGTTTAACATATCTCAAACAATTCAAGACGCTACTTGCGCTGTGTTTAGTATGGGAATGGGGAAGGACGTGGAAAAAAGTGAAGCTTTGTATCTATCAACCGATATTTTACTTAATGAACTGTGTAAAGCCAGTCTCATTTCCCACTCTACAGGGGTTAGGGTGTTGCCGATAACCTCGGAAGCCCATGCATCAGCTCATCTACACGAGGATGTGCAGCCACACACGTACCATCGCTAGCTGAACAGAACACCACGCTGCTTGGTCAAAATTACGCGCCAGTGGTCACCTTATGCTTAAAGGCTAGTAACTTTAAAGGCAATAATCTCTAGCTAATTTGCAATAAGATAAAAAAAAAATCATGATACATTTCATCAAAATGTTCCTGTATAATATACCAGAACACAAGTCTTAAAAAAATTAACTCCAAATCTGTTCAATGAAAAATAATTAAAAGAAGAAATTACCAACTTCATTGAACTGTTGCAGTTGTCAAAATATTCCATAGATCCTAATGCTGTAAAATATGTAACAACATTTAAACCACAAAAACCTTTTTAACCTTTCAAATGCACAATGAACATCTTTTTCTGGGAAAGTGGGTCAGCATTAGTTATGGGATGCTGCATTGATAATTGCATGGTTAGACATGTATAATAAACTGAAACAAGTTCTTTTGTTAAAAAAAGGAAGAGGGAGAAAGGGATCATGCTTTCTGCAAAAATATAAATACATAATAATTCACTCTTTTTTTTTTTCCCAGTTGAAAAAAAATTCCTAGCTCTTCAACAAAAACCTGGCTTTACTAGCAGCATATAAAATTCGTGGGCAACAGACTCAATGCAAACTTTTTCCACATCACCTTGTTATAGTAAAGGTTTCCTTTTAAAATCAACATCTAAGTTTGTATTTTGGGAAGAAAATCTTCTGTCTCCTAACTCAGATGATGTGGTTCTAGTCATTGACGTTCCACATACTCGCATAGGTACTTTGTATTGAACATGAAAGCATCATTACTGAAATCTCACTGCTCGTATACCTAAAATATTTGCTTAAGTGATCATACTACCAAGGCCTCAGTAGGGATTTAACTGTAACATGTTAATAAAACAGAAAACTTTTCTTCCATACACATGAGGACTAAAAACCCCAACATATTAATTTCCCTCTTTCAGCAGCTGACAGAGGTATGCTGCTCCTCCTAAAAAGCTGAAGAGACACAGAGGCAACACACGTTTTATGATTAAAATGCAATTGCAAATATAAAATCCTCACATTCAAAATACTGAGCAACTTTTCCAACGTAATTTAAAAAAATCTAAGAGACAAGAAAAATTCTGTTCTTGCACAAGTGCTTCTTATTGTATTGCTTGATTGTATAAGCCTATGAGGTTGGGGGCACCACAACAATATTTCTTAAAAAACATTTTTATTGAAGTTCAGATGCAAATTTATCTGTCTAGAACAAAGGAAACGTTTCATGCACTAACTCCACATACACTTAGTACATCTACCGGAACATATGTTCATATACACACTTACTGGATACATGCTTGTGTGTATATACATATGAAAACAACACTTCTAAATGAATACAAAATGAAACCAAAAGTGTTGCGATTGAAGCAGACTGATAGGCAGAAAATTCAAACTTGCAGAAGACAGCTCAATAAAATTTTGTAAACACTTAAACCACAATGGACACCATGGCTGTCAATCATAAATTTGAATTTTTTGACTGTGTCAGGTTTTAGTGATCTTCCCTCCCCCCCATTTTTTTTTAAAAAGATACTTTTATAACTTGTAAACTTATAACTAGAAAAATATAAGCAGTTGCACTGGTTGCATGCCTACATGTACATTGGAAAGAAGAGACCCATGGATACTTACCAGAGCTTGCAACGACAAAAATCACGCAATATTTATTAAAAAAGTAGTTAACATTAGCCACTTTTCTCTGATCAACATTCAGTGTTTATACGATTAGACCACATAAGCTCTTACCATGTGTCTCTTGTTAAAATTATTTTTCAATTTTGAATCTAAGCCAAGCTAATAAAAAACATCTGTATCATGAGAAGTTTATAATCTTCCAATAACAGAAGATTATTTTAAAATTAATTTCTGGATTTTTTTTAAAGCAAACTTATAACCAAACACTATGCTGCAACAAAAAACATCTGGAAAAAAAAAATTATGACGCTATGTCAGTGTCTAAGAATTTTTTTTTCATTTGTGCATTTTACATTAACTATTAACGTTCTTATTTTAGTTTTCTGTACTTACGTATATTTTTAAATTTATTTGTTAATCTGGGCCTGTTCTGTGAGAACTGGTGTCCTGACTGCTTAGCGTGCCATTTTCAGCTCTGAAATACCTGAGAGCACACTGTCACAGACAGTATTTGATCCACTAAGACCAATACTCTAACTATTTCAAATACATGTAAGAATTATTTTGGTGTCCTTCAGTATTAAATACTTGCATATGTGATTACATGTAATTTATAATATCACTACTACATATTCTATGTCAAGTAACATCCCATACATTTGAGTTATAATAAAAAACAAGTGCAGAATAATATGAATGTACATTCTATCCAAAATTAGTTACTATGAAAAAATTAATAACCCAGGAAAAGAGAAAATTTCACTAAAATAAAGTATCTGGCAGAGAAGATCACAACACCAGCACAGATTTTAAAGCAGTGTGCATATACATTTACACATCAGTCTATCAGGAAGGATAACTGGACTGGGTAGCATAGAGCAATTCAGCTAAGTCTGTACTATTTATTTAACTATATTGTCAAATAAACCGTGCATTTTCCCACCTCTCAAGTATTAGATATTTTTACAACACTTTCTGACACACTCATTTGATGGCTTTTCAGCATATTTAGAAAGCTCTGAAGGAGAAGAGGAGGCTGAGGGGTGACCTCATTAATGTCTACAAATATATCAAGGGTGTCACGAGGATGGAGCCAGGCTCTTCTCAGTGACAACCAATGATAGGACAAGGGGTAATGGGATCAAGCTGGAACACAAGAGGTTCCACTTAAATTTGAGAAGGAACATCATCTCAGTGAGGGTAACAGAACACTGGAACAGGCTGCCCAGGGGGGTTGTGGAGTCTCCTACTCTGGAGACATTCAAAACCCGCCTGGACGCCTTCCTGTGTAACCTCATCTGGGTGTTGCTGCTCCGGCAGGGGGATTGGACTGGATGAGCTTTTGAGGTCCCTTCGTTCTGTGATTCTGTGATATGGGATACACCTCTCTATGTTTCATACAAAAAAAGAAAAGCCTTCATTGAATTAAGTCCATAAGATCATCATCTTCATTTTCTTGTGCACTAATTTTTCTTCAAGGACTATGAACACTGCTATGCCCCCCAATGTGTCTTAAATGCTCTCCATGTTAATTCACACTATAGAACACCTCCCTTCACTGAGCATTCATGTCTTGTCGTCACTGTCTAAGATTGTGTGTGTCGTTGTCAGCACTTATCAGATATATATATATATATATATATATATATATATGTATTTGCCCAAACCTTTGCTGTTACACTAGGAAAGCTTTTATCTACAGATGGACTCTTGAAGTATACAATAAAAATTATGTAAGCCTAATTCCTTGTACTCTGGTGAATTCTTCCTCAGCCATTTGTCACCTTCTACATATTTCACTCTGGACCTTTCCTCTTCATCCTATTTGCACCCTAAGGCACCACCCTCCCCAGGCACTATATATACCCAGAAATGGGCAATTACTGACACAACCACTCATATTCCTGAAGCTGACATGCTTTGGGAATTGAATTGAAGGTTTAAGAAAAAACAACAGATCAAAGCATTAAATTCTGCCTATGCTACAGGCAATGAACACTTTTCCCAGTCTGTGTGATGCACAGAAAGCTGTGTAGTTCAGAGCACTGCATCTGTACTAAACCTCTGCACCAGCTGAATCATCTTCTTCCAAGCACCTGGATTTCCTCAGGGACATGGGAGAATTTACCATTATATCTAATACCACTTTTCCAAAACCTCCTGTAATTGCCACTGCAATTTTCTTTTGATAACAATTACTTTTAAATTATTATAACTATGTAATTTATGTAGCTAGTAATAAAGGCAAATGGCTGTACAATTACAAACAAGGGAAAAGGTCCTTAGGGTTCTTCAAAAATTTTATATCATTAAAACTGGCCCACGGGATGTCTTTCTGCTAAAGCTTTCTTATCGTAGATACATGTCTTAAATTGCTGGAACAGTCTGTGGAGTGTAATGCAAGTACATTTACAGCAGGGCCGTGAGTCAAGGCACCAAAGTGTAAATATATCGTAGTTCCGAGTACAAGACAGTAGAAGGATCACTTAAGCTGGTAAAAGTATGATATAGTCATGCCTAAGCAAGCCAAATGTAAAACTTAACATGCACATATGCTTTATTATTTATTATTATGAATAGCAAGGGCTAAAGATAACATTACAGTTTAGGTCAGTGCTCTGTTCCAAGGTGTATATACCAAATTCAGCATCCCATACCCAGTCTGAGTGCCTTCTAAGAACTATTTTTTTCCCCCTAAAATGTTCACATCTGATGTGTTCTGACAAAAGGATTACTCTGAGTATCACCTCTTATCCACAAGTAATCATAATTTATGTCCAATTCCAAGGGCAGTTGTATGCAAGATCATGCATACTAACAGCTGCTGAATTCAGTACAACATATGTGAATTTTGAAAGAATTCATATCTCAATTTCTCAGAAAGAGATTAAAAAAATGAACTTCAAATGAGGTAAAAGCATTCTTAACACTGAAAATCAGCACCAATCTCCCCATAGCTATCAACATATAAATCTGTCATACATGGTGAATTAGACCATGTTTAATAATGCCTTAATTTTCTTGGACTGTAGAAGCCATACACAGTCTTCAAGATACACAAGCAACACCTTAAATAAACAGAACAAATGCAGAGGAATTGAGGGCAAAACATGGGTTAATGAGGCCACATTAAAAAAAAGTCTTAGATTAGATCAAACATAAATGTGAATCACTTAAATCACAGGATGATTAGTAGGAATACTATCAAGTTGCAGATTGTAGAGAAGTTATTTCACAAAAAATGACTGGGTAACTTTCTACCCATGACTCACTATGTGATTTTCTTCAGAATATGTTTAGTTTGGTTAGTTATTCAAATGATAAATGGTATCTTAGTGGAAGCAGTACATAAAATAATCTCCATTTTAATCACACTGAAAATAATGGAGTGTGATAAGTATGATATGCGCCCATTAGACGTGCAGTTACCACATGCAAAGATGTCAGTGCAACGCAATACTCTTCATAAGAACATTACAGCAAATAAATAAATAAGAAAACACCCAGCAAAAACAATCCCCCAACCTTCTAAGAAATATCACGATTGCATGCAGTAAACAAATCCATGTTATCTATTTAGAAGTACACCATTTATCAAGAACTATGTGCCTTCTGCAAGAGGCACATGCTTGTGTTTTCCCTTAGGACCAGGAGGGCATGTTGTCATAGGACTAACATTTTGACATTTCAGACAAATGTGTTAAATCAGATTTTAAAATTCACTATTAACCAAGTGAATTTCAATGCTCAGTCAACCTTTAAAAAAATATTAAATGTGAATAAATTTACCTGTCATACTTAAGGCCATTTTCTTTCACCTACAGCTATTAAAGATAAATGTCTTTAAGCAGGAGTTGTTACACAGAAAATCATTATCTAAGTAATTTTAAAATCAACAACTTGGAAATAGGAGGTAGGAAACACACTGTACTAATAGAATTTGAAACAAAACCAAGACAAAGGCTGTAAACAAGATTTTTAGACCTCTGAAGTGACAGTATTTAGTTTTGTACTTCAAAACTCCAGAGAACTGACATGTTCCCCACAATTCTAAGTGGTTACCCTTAAAAAAAAAATGTACGAGTGGTTACCAAAACAAGGCAGAAAATGCAAGTAAAGTATCTAGCAAACATTAGCATTACATGGAATTTACACCACTTACAGCTTGAAAGGATATATACAGCTATTCTAAGGAAAAGTAAAATACAGCTTCCCAAAAGTCACAAGATCACGGACTACAGATGTTAAGTCATTATTCAGTTACAGTTTACGTAGTAAAATATAGGTAATTGTTTCCAAACACACTTCTTTAAGAAAGAACATTTAACATCCCAACAGAAACTACGTAACATAGAAGTTAAGCATAATTTAGTTGCACAGTATGTTAATAACAGACAAATTCAGTACTAAGACTGGGGTGCAAATATAGCTGCATTGCTCCTGTACAAAGTACAGTATCTTCCATTGCTTCTGCACAGCAAGAAATATTTGGGTAACTTCATGCTATATAAGTACATCAGGCATTCAGGAGCGTATTTCTGAGTGCTATAAAGTATATTCCTGAGAACACACTCTTAGTGTTCAACAAGAATGAGGCAATTCTCAAGAGGGACTATCAAGTGTTGTGCAGTTAAAGAAGGAAACAAAGTAAAAATACTAAAGAAAAAGAGTGTCTTTCAGTTGCACCATTACTTTTTAAAAATGGCTGGTCTGATATTGCATTTGTTTGAAGTGTTACTTTTTCCAAAACATCAGAGCTTCTCTACCCACTAATGAGTAAACTGCCATTAGGTATTGCACACACAAAATAAAAACAGGCCATAATCTGTACAAGGTACTTTTTCTACACTCCATTAAAATACTCTGAGAGAAACTGAAAATGAACTTCTTACCTTGATTAAAGATGTGACCACAATTGCTCCAGCATTCACCATAGGGTTATGAGGCTTGTCTGTGAAATAAGTTTTCAATTACAAATAGATCCCAAGACACTTTTGTCAAACAAAACCAGTCAAGTGATTTATGTTAATGTATTACTTAAATGTATGACTTAGTATACATGTATTGATATATATTAATGACTTAAAGCTCTGATTATGGCATATGATCCTAAATTAAACTGTAAATCAACATTATACACCATTTTTTTGTAATTCTGAGCAAAATATTTTATAGCTTAGAACACACTCAGCCTAATGCTACTTAACAGTCCAATAAATTAATCAGTTTTGCATCATTTCTCTTCTTGAAAATTTTTAATCCTCTCCAGTGTTCCAAGATTAGATCAATGCAACATCTGAAAGTGGTACAACCTCCAAGGGACTTTACCATTTTTCTCCAAGTTACCAAGTCTCAGCATTCTCAAAAGTGTTCATACAAGTCCTTTAAAATAAAACAAAATCCTTGAATTTCCTTACTGCTGTCCATAAATATAAAATTCTGATTCTTTTTAAGAATAAGAGGTTTCTATTGGTGGCTGCTGAAATACAAACAACAGTTTATTTATCCTCACTAGAATTTAATTTATAATTGACTTGCATATACCCCCTACACTTAATTTTTTTACTTTCATGACTAATGTCAATATTTAACAGTGGTTTTGCATTCCCAATCATTTTTGGCTACTCATGTGAATGAATCACCTTTTTTTAAAAAAAATTTTTTTTCCAAACAAGTTTTCCTATCAGCTGTCTACTTTTCCCAAATACAAGTTTTCACTCATCAACATCTACCTCCTACAGTTATTACTTATTTTTAACTAACAAGTTTGCTGTGCCTTCTAACTAGGATGTTGATTTTTGAGGGTTCTGGTGTCTGAAAATGTCAACCAATTCTGAGTACATTAATACTGTGACAGGTTTGAATTCTTCTTTTTACTTGCTGTTACTTTGCCTCCAAATTTGAAAACAATCTTCATTTAACACACACAATGTGTTCGCTATTTTTATAATACACAGACAATATTCACAGTACATATACAGACATGTATTTTCCCATGAAAATTACACCAGTCACAGGCAATAGCACTTAGCCATCTATGGGTATCAGGTAATCTCCAAAAACTAATCATCTGAAGTTCCTTTGAGTATTTTTCAGAAAGTCAATATTAAAAGGAACTTTAAAAAAAAAAAAAAAAAATCACATTATTCTATTTGTGAAAAGGTGAGACCAATACCTTCTGTTCAAAAAAATGTGAAGCTCCCCTAAAATACAATCTTAATGTCTATATACTATTTTTGAAGTTGTTGGTGCAATTCCTAATCTTTCCGTCACAGATTCATTAATTGTTCTCATTTCATCTGATTGTACTTAAGACCCACCTATATCAAAGATCCTGTCCTACTTGTGTCAGTAACGCAAGTAAACTGGGTCAAATGTACTCAACTCTTGATTAAAACCAGACTCTAGGTACCAAAAATGAAGTATTTCCATAGCTTCCTAACTCTCTGTCTCCTTAGGGACCAAAAACCTGGCCACCAAAGATGTTACAAGCCAACACAACACAACAACACAACACAAACTACATGTACCAGTTCTGTCCACTTCACAACCAACATGCCACCATGTCCTGACCTCATCTGAGGAATAGCAAGACCCTTCTGATAAAATGAAACATGGACTTCCCCGAATGTGCTTCTGAAATGAAGTTGTGTTTTGTTCCCTCCTTGACGAGTCAACAAGGAACAATCATTGTCACAGTGTTCACAGCTAAGGTAGGGGTACAGCAGCCCAGCTTACCAAACACTGACAAAAGCTCTTCTTTGAGGGTCTCTCCTACTGCTGCCTAACACCAGCATATCACAGAGCAAGGAGGACACCTTCCATCAATCTATAGCCTCTCCTAAGCAGAATAACCCTGTCAGTACCCAGGTCCCAGGAAAGCAGTTTTCACTATTATCTGGATAGTATCAGATAACACTATCCAAATACTTCCCATCCATAGATACCTGCAACAGACAGATAAACTTCTGTCTTGTCACAAGAGCTACAGGCTTCCTGCAGAGGTGGTGGCTGTCCCAGGCCTGTCAGTGTTCAAGAAGCATTTGGACAACACCCTTAACAACATGCAGGAACTTTTGGTCAGCCCTGAAGTGGTCCAGCAGCTGGACTAGACGATTGTTGTACGTCCCTTCCAACTGAAATATTCTGTTCTGTAATGAAGAACCTCTCCCCAGATTTATGATACACTGGCCTTTTTTAAGGGCCTCAAAATAAAAAGCTTACATTCTGAACAATTCCAGCTAATTTCAAACAAGAGACGTGTTCGATTCCCATCAATAATACTCCCATTCCCAGGTATTTTTTCACCTCTTGGGGATGTACAGGTTCTGATGCTACAATAATTTTTAAGGAAAGTCTTACATTGATCCCTTTCTAAAGTGGCAGCAACTACTGATTCACCTCACATCAGCACGGGCATTCCATATTGTACAAGGAATGAGGATTAATACTATAATTGCAAGATCTTGCCAAAGAGGTGAACAAACTCATTTATTAATCTTTACAAAGAGGTATCAAACTCTGCAAAGCTAACTGATACATCGCTAAAAAACACACACATACACTCTCTCTATACAATCAAATAATAAAGGCAATTATCTGCTCAGATCGAAAAAAATCTTTTTCACAACTTCTCTGCAAGTCTCTTATATAGCTGTATCATCTTATACTTCGGAGTAAATTCATGTCTTTATCCTTAATGAAAAGCACAAGTCATAACAACACTTCAACTTTAACTGGGGTGCCCTGATTAAGTCTTGCACTGATTCAAAGATTTGCCTCTTGCATAAACAACCCACCTAACAGCTTCTGAATAGTAGATGTATTATTCTCCGATACAGTGCTCTGTTTTTGCTGTTGGAAGGAGATATTTGTCAAGAAAAGTCTTTTACGTAGAGAAATGCAATATATTTAGAAGGTATATCTAAATTCAAAACTTAAAAAAAATCATTTATTACTGGACTAAGTTCTACAAACCATTCTATTACTGAACTAATTCTACAAATAATTATCAAGAGAAGGTCCCATGTATGCATAAGAGACACTAACTGTGCATATATACAGGTATAGTCAGACATGTCACACCATCAACTCAACAGGCATGAAAAAAACCTGCAAACTGCTCAATTACCATAAAAATTATTCCTGACACTGCGTATTTCAGATACATTTTACTCTGTAAAATTCCTGATCTACTTCTATCAACTAGAACAATCTGGGTTTAATTAACATGGGAATTTTTTTAGTTCTCAAGAAATCTGAATTATTTGATTTGCCATATGTTCCTTTTGATTAAAAAAGTTTTAAAATTGAATATTCACAAGGCTGCAGAATTTCCACATTTCCATTGCACAAAACAGATCTTACTCAAAACATACGTGATTCTTGGTAACAAATTTTATCACAGGTTGGCATTTTTAGCTATGATTTTTTAAACGTCTTGTAATATTCTCCATTCTTTCCAGCTTGAATCTCAATACTAGTAAATAAAGACATGAAAGAACATCCTGGTTTAGGAATCTTTACTGTGGTAATTATAGAAAGTAGCTTCAGATATGTGTCTAACCAGTTTTCAAATACCCACATTTCACTTCACAAAATCCTGACTGCAAACATGAAATTCAACTATATCACAATCATTAAAAAGCAAATAGATTAAATATCTGTATTATATAGAGAGAGATTTTAAAATGTGGTCTTCAAGGTAGTTATGCATGTTCAAACTGCCAAATGTTCTGCATATCCAGACTTCATACATCAACTTAAATCTACAAGTAAAGCATAATCCCTTCTTCCCTCCTCCTCCTTCACTTGTAGAAAACTCAGCTTCCGTTTCTCTCTCTGTAACTGAAATGCTCCTATTTATTAGAGTTTTAGCTTCTGTTTTAGTCTTTCCTTTAAGGACTGTATAGATAAGAGGCTGTTTGGGTTAGTTCTAACATGATTTTTTCCATGTCAGTTGTAGTAGCCACACAAGCATACACTTAAAACATAAAATTTCTATCATGCCAATTAGTCCTCTCTATTAATTTCACACACACTGGTCACACTTTCAATAATCCTAATTCTCTTATAAACACTCTTCAAGTGTAACAGCAAAATAGTAAAAGATCACAGCCTAACAATCTTCTCTCATAGTTCAATTTTTAAAGTAGCAATAAAAACTACTGAAGTGGTAAAAAACTACTATACTTTAATTTTCAGCACCATCAAAACTTTTCTAGATGAAAGCTTTCCTAGGAGATAAAAGGCAGCCTTTTTCACACTGTACAACGTTGTATGTGGAAAAAGTAGAGAGCAAAAACAAGACAACAAAGCTTGACAAAATGCTTAATTCCCTCTTGGAGATATATATGCATATTGGTATTTCACTACCACTTAATAACCTAGCAAAAAAGATGACAAATTGTCAAGATCTATTTTATTTGTAAGTTTGGAAAGAGAATTTTAATGTATGGACTAAATATAATTATGTACCATTTATATGTTAATAATATAGCTATTTAAGTCAGAATTCAATACAGCCCTTGATAAAAATATCATCCAAGCCTTATGCTGTTAATTAAATATTAATTGCAATACCATGGCAACAGAAACATTGTCTGTTCTCTTACTGAGAAGGATCTGCTAGAAGAAACATTTGTGTTTCAGAGATAACATCCAGCATTTCCTCTAAGGCTACATGAGTCATCCCTCTCAGATTTTTGCTATATTGTTTTTAAAAATAACATTTTCATGCTTGAGAATTAATACAATATGAAAAAGAAATAATCTAGATAAGTATGTATGAGAAATTCTTGCTAAACCACTCCTGTCACAAGGAAAAGAAAATAAAAATGAAAACATTGTTTTGAATCAGTAGCCAAATTCACTTGAGGATAATCTGTGAGATGATGTGTTGAATTTTGCTTTCTGGAAACCAGCCAGCACTGGTCTTCGGCACCAGCACCTGCTGTCAGAGGGCTGAGAAGGGAAGTGAGATACATGTTTCTTAAAATCAATTTAACATCTTTGATTCTTTCACTATCATTTTCCAGAAGGTACGATTAAGGAACATTTGCTACCAACTCAACTCAATAAATACACATTTCAAATACTTGCATTATCAAAATTCTTCATTTTTTTTCCTGCAGTTGGATACTAGCAAATAGAACAGAAGTAGTAAACTATCTTTTACTAGCATTCTAAATTAGGTAAAAGTGAGTGACAAAGGATAAGCCTACCTTGCTGATGGTAAAACATTTTGGGACACTGTCTAATAATAAGACTTAAGTGGATACAGTAAAATGAAAAGACTAAAAAAATGTGTAGATTGTTTTATAATTTTCTGAAATGGAGTATTTGCCTTATTAAGTATTATATATATCTTACCATCTTCATTCAGGAACAATTTGTTGAATCTTAGTCCACTAGGCTCTTTACCAACATATCTGTGCACATACTCTGTGCCAAGGTCATTAACAGCAATAGCGTATTTCAAAGGCTTTACACAGGACTGAAGACAAAATGGAACTTTGGTATCGCCAACAGAATGCCTGTGAAAAACACAGATGAAGAGGTTGGAAATTCTTCAACCTACCAGGACTATTAACAAAAACAACCCCAAAAAACAAAATAATATTATTATTATTAAGTCTCATTTTGAAGAACAGTAAAAAAGATTTAAAGGTTTTAACAATTGCCTCCATAAGCTAAGCATAACAAAGTCACTTGCTGGTCCTTACAGAGATGCAACAAAAGAAAAGGAAGTTCAGAAATGGGTTGGTACCACAGCAAAAAAATTCACCCCAGACCTCTGTTAACACACTTACCCTACTCAATTGCAGACAACTAAATAAATAAATAAATAGATAGATAGATAGATAGATAGATAGATAGATAAATGAATAGATAAATAGATAAATAAATATATTTTTTCAGGTCTATGTGAAGAAATATGAGATCCAATTCAGCTTTGGAATTCCGGGACAATAATTATACAGCTGTATTGATACTGCCTTTGATAATGGCATAAGCATTTTATGACAATTATTAAATGCTATCTTTTAAAAGGTTTACTTTCAATATCTAAGTCAAACTGCACTGAAGAATTACTCATACAAGCAGCATATGCCTCATCTGGAGCAAAAGGCTCCAAACAACCATTTGTCTGACGGCAAAATCAGAAGTGGATTTGCTACTTTTCTTTGCAGAAAACGTGAAAAGGCTTCAGAGAAACTTACAAAAGCATTTTGGCATCATAAAAGTTAGCTTTTTCCAGTGACTCACAGTGATCTTTTAATAATGCTACAGTACATAAAATCTAGAAAAGGAACTAACTTTTAAGTATGTTGTGACTCACAGAAAACGTAATATGGTTCAAAGCATGGGTACTATCAGACAAAGCTCTTCAGCTTCCCCAGATTAATGCTACATAAGCATTGTCTCTATCTTGATCTTGGGTAATCACCAAAATTACCCACAGCTTCATTACTGTGTTTGGATCATAAGCACAATATAATACAGCTTTCTTTAAATATAGCATTTACAAACACTATTTAAACCTTTTTATAATAACAGCAAAATAATTCAGTTTAAAGAGAGAAGTTGGAAAAAAAAAAAAGGTTAAGATGACCAAGTGGATTTCACTTCTTAAACAACTCAAATATTTTTCTTTATGAACCCATAAGATACCATCAAGTGCTGTATATTATAGAATATCTCAAGTTGGAAGGGACTCATAAGGATCATTGAGTCCAACTCCCTGCTCCTCACAATATGTCAGATGATAATTTAAAGAATGGAAACAGTAAAATCTGGAAGTCGGAAGATACCTCTGTCCATCCACTGTGCAGAGTGACACACCCCACAAGTCAGGACTGAACTTGGCCAGCTGTGGAATATAGTCAGCAACCTATCACAATGTGAAATAAAAACAGAGACATTACAACATCCAGACTATTTAACTATATGTTAACATATATTAATCAAAATAAATGCCAATGGAAAGGATACACAAGTTACAACTTAATTATTCCACCAATAATCGCCTAGTACATCTAAAACTTCATTATAAATTATTATATTCACTAGATCATTATCAAATAAAATATTTTTTCAATGAAAGTACAAACTTCAGCGCATTCTAAGAGGAAGCTTTGTTCCGTGTTATGGCATGTTTAGCATTTTCAAATAATATAAAGTTTCAGCTTGTAACAAAGTCTTGGATTTTTCAATTAATTTATTGAAAATAAGCACAAGAATAAACTTGAATTGCTAACATAGGTCTGGTGTTGACAACTATTTGTCACACAGTCCAGCCAGTAGTGTAGAGTAGCACAACTCTTTTATAGACTAAGTTTAGTCTGACAAATTATATAGTGGTTTTACAGCTTATGTAAAATAAAGACTTTTCTCTGTCTAACCCCAAAACTGTAGATCATTAGAGGTAAGGAGCTTTATTTCTAACACAGTTTACAAGTTGCAGATATAACTGAACTTCCAAAACTATTTTATCAAGTTATCAGTTCACCATTTTGCTTAAAATATTAAGGAAAAAACTATCTACTTAACAAACATATTTGGTTAATATCAAGAAATCTCTAGAAGTTTGAAACTGAATTTACAAACAGGTTACCTTTCCTCCAGATTGTTTTTTAGCACTTTCATACAATTCATCAATATGTGAAGTAAACGACATAAAATCCGGAATGACAAACTTCCTCCTGAAAGCTTGAGTAAGCAACACGATATTACTTTGTACACACCTGTAAAAAATTTTAAAAGTTCATTAGTATTTTAACAAAGTACTGTCAAAAAGCTTACTTAAGCAGCAATTACATGCTATTTAAATAAGGACCAGTCCCTTGAAGCTATATGCCCAAAAGAACAGGTTGTTATTAGAAAGACTTTTCAATTTTCCAGTCTATAAGCTATATTCCAACTGGTTTTGCCATGAACCGAAGAACAACACTGCCAACAGCCCAAAGTGGAATGAGTTTCCACTCCAAGAACAAAATCCTGTGGAAGTGCTCAGTAACATCTTCTAAACTAAACTAAACTTTGAGCAGTACTGCAAGTTTATGGCTTCAAACTGCCACCAGTTAGGGAGGCTTTGCTGCCTTTTAACCTACAAGACATTATCACCCACACCCTCTGAACATCAGCCCAGCTGGTAAATTTAAAAACCGATGACGCAGAAAGGAAAGGACTTATCTAGGAGAAACAGAAGAGACGAAGGATCAGAACACAAGCTGAGACCTGCTGCTTGAAGTGGTGCAGGGGTGGGGAATTAGGAGCCTTTAACACATCAGTTGAAATATGACCTGATAAAGGGAATTAACAGCCCTATCCCAGCGCAAGGAAGAGAAAGGAAGGTTTAGCATCAAACAAACAACTTCATTAACGTGTTCACACTATGCAGAAGCAGTTAATCCAGACAAATGGGAAGTTAAGAACATCTAGGTCCATATTACAAATGAGCATGTATCCTTCCAATGAAGACTTACAAAATTAATTTTTAGGGAAACAGAATCATAAAATAATTTTGGTTGGAAGAGACATTTAGGATCATCGAGTCAAACTGTTAACCCAACACTGCCAAGTCCACCTCTAAACCATGTCCCTAAGAACCTCATCTCCACATCTTTTAAACCCCTCCAGGGACGGTGACCTCACCACTGTCCTGGGCAGACTGTTCCAATGCCCAACAGCCCTTTCTGGGAAGAAATTGTTCCTCATATCCAACTTAAACCTCCCTGGCACAACTTGAGGCCATTTCCTCTTGTCCTATACTTTCACTAGGGATAGATACTTTCAATAATCCTATTATTAAAAGTCATTATCAGTTCAAAATGAAGTTGCATGAAGACCAGTGAACAGACAGAATTATCTTCCCTTTGAATCCCCCTCTCTTTTTTCAAAGCTTCAGTTTGAACGCCTTTGTGCTTAAGAGACTTTATCCCAAATTCAGTTGACAACCATTTCGGATGCCAGAAGGCGCGACTTTCCAAGAATGAAAGAGAAACAGCGAAGTTTTCGTTGTACACATTTGGCATCTTAAGAATTGCTCTAATAAACTGCTTTGACAGTCTTTACGTTAGAACAGCAATTGATTTGGTTTTGATATAATTTGTCACACTTATCCACTCCTTTTACATGTCTTAAAAAAAATTCTGTTCTTTTTTGTTCGCAGCAGCCTCCAATTAGTGTTACCCACTCCAGGTGCAACAACCCCTTTTCAAAAGTAATTAATAACAGTATGGCAGCTGGGTGTGCTAAAGGAATAACAACACACACCTGCACTAGGTTTAACCTTCTACATTGCCTGAACCACCTGGACAGCATTAAGAAGTCTTGTAGGTGAAATTAATTTTTTTCTTTTTTCTTACAACTGTTAGAACAACTCAAGAATACTAAGTGTGGAAAACAACAAGGCAGTCTGCACATTGTGCGTCTGAAACAGGAAGGGCATTTATACACTTAGGAATTCATACCAAGTCAAGGATGCTCACTTCAATAATTCAACCATTTTAAGTTCAAGATTGAAACTCACTGCAGAAGTAGCTATGCTGGTTAAGGACATTACCTATTTCTTCAAGAAGTTCCTGTCCCCAGACTTCTGCCAAGGGCAGTGTCTAGGTATTTATCCTGGTACTCCTTAACCCAGGGAAATCACATGAATTCAGCGACATTAAATATGGGGGTTCAATTAATCGAGATGTGTACCTGGAACAATTACTGTATGGAGACAGTGAGAGGGGTCTTAGTACGTTGTCATTAAATGGGGCAGTAATATTTGCAGTCAGTGGACAGTCGCCTTGACAGCCTCTAATACTCTGCAACTGGCATCTCCTTGCCACTGGAGTTTCTAACCAGTTTATGCTCTAAGTAACCCCTTGGAGATGAATGGTCTGAGAAAAGGAGCAGCAGGAAAAGATCACAGGGAGGAATTTAAATAAATGAATATATTGACAAATAAAAATCATTCTGCAGTCAAATTTTGCAAACAACATAGCCCTTATCCCCACATACTCTAGCAGTGTTTAAGATAGGTACACTAAAACCTTCCACCTCAAATTCTTCCGTTTCTCCAAACTTTATAATCTCACCCTAAAAACTTCTGTCTCGCCAAATCCCAATCCAAACACTTCTTTCTCCATTCAAAAACACGTCTTTTCAAGCTATAAAACTTCCCTGATACATTTCAGTTAGGAAGATTATGATGCAAGTCTTACGACCTATAATGACTTTCAGTGAAAGTAACAGTTTGAGGGTTTTTTTGGCAATTGAATATTTGGGCTCTATCATAAAGTTAGGACTACTTTGTTTCCTTTACAATAAAACTTGTTACATTTATCTATGCTTTTTCAAGTTCCGACTTTGCTCGGTGATTATTACTTCTCTACACAAAGCAGACATCTGCTAAAAACACAGGCTAAACTCCCACAATTTCTCAAGAACTGTTAGACTATCTATATAGCTGAATGGACACCTTTTTTTCCTGTTTAAAAAGCTATAGTATAATCACTACAATGACATTATTTTGACAAATGAGGTATCAATATTATAACACAGCAGAAGTCCTCTACATCTTCTGTCAAAAGCCTTCTAATTGCTAAAAAAAAAAAGGACTAAAAAAGTTTTCCTCAGCAGGACAGACAGCCCCTTGTGATAAAGGCTAAGTCTACAAAACAAAGTCAGCCATTCTGAAACAGAATCGAGTTTAAACCTCAGTTATACCTGTTACTCAGTAGCTATCATCTCATTCACTTTCACACCTTTTTCAAAGTCACTCAATTACAACTGCCTCTCGGCTTTCCTTCCCCTCCAACCACTAACCAAAATCTTGTTAGTTAAGAAATAGGGCTTTTTGCAAGTCTAATATTCTTCTGTTAGTAACAAGCTGTGAATTAAAGGAAAAGCTAAGAGGGGTAGGAGGATTTCCTACAAAGATTATTAGAAATTTTTCTACAAATTAACTACAATGTCATAGAAATAGATCTAAAAAAATAGCATATGTCAAAATGTATACACTTCATTAGGAAGATTAGCGAGTACAATCTTCCATATCTGTTAAGTTGCTTAAGTCTCATCTAACAATAATTGGATACTACTCCTATTACTTTTGAGTCCTACCATAGCTAAGGTACCAAAAAAAAAGAAAAAAAATTGACGCAGGAAGCTAACTCGCATACTGCGCCGCTTTCAGTAAGCGGGCTGTTCTCAGCAAGGTACCATTCGTGCCACAAAGACTACATGTGATATTATATGAACATAAACAGCTAATTCAAGAAATACATCAAGTACTCTGAAATATGCACCACTGAAACCTTCAATTCAAGAAACTCTGGAGATGAAAGGTTAAAAACCCAAGTTGTTCTGCCCGTAACGTGGAGATTTTTCTTCCAAATTTTTATTTGAGTGGAAAGCAATTTAAGTCAAATTGGACTTTAATGTTTAGACTGCTGAAGAGGTGTTCAAACTTCTTTACAGACAGTAAAAAAGCATGAGCTAAAATATTTTACAGGTGATTTCTACTGGACTTGATTGATTTAGTCAAGCTTACGCTATCAATATCCTTGATGCTTTATTTGATCAATGTGAGAATTACAACCTTGACTTTTACGTTTGGTGAACTGAAACTTCAAATTCCTGAGGTACGTATAGCTGGGTAGATACATTATTATATTTCACACCTTAAAGACCTAGAGAAGAACAAAAATACAGAAAACTTGTGCAGGTCTCTACACAGCAAATGTCATGTGCCTGGGAGGAACAGATCACCGATGTTTGCAGGGGGTTTAATTCATAAAAAGGTTAACACCTGCTGCTGCAACAGAGAATCTGCTATGTGAAGGGAGATTCACCTCTCCAATTTCTGTACAGTCTTTATGTTCAAAACTCTTCCTACACAAAAAGCAACCGTGTACTCTTTCCACAAATTATCACAGTAACCACCACTCCCCTAACTCAGAGAATCAAATCCTGTAGATATGATGCAGAACATGGGCTAATCTTCAGCCCTCTAATTAGCAATCACTTGTCCTTTTTTTAGTATAAAGCCCCAGCCTAAAACAACTCAAATTCACTATTGCAAGCAAGCCTTCTAGTATAAGTGCAATATATAACAGCAAAAGCATTTACTTTCCAATCCAACCACACACCCAGGTAGCTCTCTCACTCTACAAATTTAGAGTTTTTACTGTGCTGACAAATAACCAGTCTTGAACTTAAATACAGGATTAAAGTTAGGCCATGCTGTACCTTTAAGAAGTATCTCACATTTGGTGAAGGAGTTTACTGGTTTGTTATTTTGTCATACACAGAGAAGACATTCATTTTTTCTCAATGTAGTTCAAAAAATGTTTATGTGTATTTTAAAATATAACATATATACTTTGTTTATATTTATATAAACTAAATATTTAATATAGTATAAGCATACACTGTACGCTATATATTTTATATACCTACATGTATGTAATATATACACAAATATATAAGCATACCTTTTAATACACATTAATATTTTAAATTCTAACTACAATAGCATTAGCTCACAAATTTAAAAAGCTACAGAACAAAAATGTACCAATTTTGACAAAAGTATGCTATTCATGAGATAATCAAGTTTTAGATATCATGTAATTTACCCTGTAAATGGAATAAAAATATAGATTCAAAAATAGCCTACAATTCATTTTGACATTTAGGAGAGCCTCTAAACTTCCAATCTTTGGGCCCACAAAAGCTATGAGTAGAGAAGCAAAGGAGTGTGCTTGGAATGAACACGAAGACAACTTGAACAGTGCTTGTATTGTTCATCTGACCACAGACTTTCCTTTAGAAAAAAAAAGTATCACTAAAATATGGCACATAAGTCCTTCACAAAACAGACCAAAGCAGTGTCTACAGTCCTAACTGCTCTTATCTCTACATATCTTGAAATCTAAATTCCCTCTATTTTTCATATAGTCACTTTTAGAATTAACTACATACATCCTCTGAATATCTCGCTCCACAGAAGCAGTATCGTGAACTTCAGATTAAAAACTGACGATGCAGCGAGAGAGAAGTTTTATGTACTCACATTAAATGCTCCACGGTGCATCAATTAATTTATTTGGTGTCTGACTGAGAGTTGCAGTAGTGGGTCAGACAGACACAAAAACAACTCTGATACATTAAACTCTTGTGGAGAACACACAATCTGTCTGCTGCATGAAACCACAGAATAAACTCATATGAAAATAGCATCAGTAGGAGTGTGTTTGATTCCCTTTCTAATTACATACTGATTTATATACCTTATGCTTCTCCTAAGACAGCAGTCAGTAACGCACAGGCATTCATTCAGCATTATATAATTACATTATTGACAGAAACTTTACTTTTTAAAAAGGTCTTTGTCCAGCATAACACCATCCGAAGTTGTTTGAAGGGTCAGTCTTAACATATCCATGCACTCTTTTAACCGGGGATCGGATGTACGTAATCCTGTAGATTTGAGCGCCTGTTACAATAAAGCAATCATTACTAAAATGAAAGAAATGGGCTATAACAAAAAAGTTTCTACTGCTCAGTTATTTATCAACATAAGAGACATCTGCCACCACATTATCAACACAGAGACTTTTTGACACCTTATTGATCCTTTTGCCATTCATTTTGGCTGCATTTGATGTCAAAGGATTAACGTCATTTGAAATCTACAGTGGCCCAACTACTTTTTACACAAGTGCAAATAATACTCAGCCCTGCCACAGATGCTTTCCAAGTATTCCCTTCTGTACAGCAAGTAAGTCAATAACAATAGTAGTACACTTATACTCCTAATTACATAATTGGGGGGGTAGGGGGGGAAGGCAGGGAAATAAAAAGTTACATTCCTTGCTGCAGCTTATCATATATAACAGAAATTCTTTGCTTTGTATTCTTGCATTTAGAATGTTAACAAAACTTGCAGTAGTTTGCTTTCATACAGCATTCTGAAACAGTAAACTTACAGTTATGAATTTATGAACTGGTATTTTTTCTTGTCCTTCTGCAATAGTATAGAAAAGTAGATCTTCTAAGCTAGGAAGGAGACCTTGTTTCATTTTACTGAAAAAAAAAAGCAGCATAGATTAGTTTAGTGCATATTTTCATTTATACACATTTTTGCATTATTTACAAGAAAACACATTTTCACTACCAATATAACTGCTATCATTAATTTCAAAGAATGCTTTTATCAGTGATCACAAAGTTTTAACTCAGCTTTAAGTAGGAAAAAAGGGTAATATTTAAAACTAGCCTACATATACTTTACAATAGCAAACATTTTTATCTGCAACATAGTGATGTTTTCACTGACACACATTTATTGTTAAAATTACATTTAGATATTTTTGGAGCAGATTCATTGCATTTCCCTCTTCCTGATGTTACAGAGGACAGACATGCTACTCACACAGAGGATAAATTATTTATAAGACTCAAAGACCTACATGCCTCATCATAAAGCTGTAAGAGCAGACTGACCCAATGGTTCCACAGGCAAAAGAGATGACGAACGTGTATTATTTTCTTCAAAATAATGCTGGTTTTAGGGACTCCTAGAAGGAGCCTCAAAGCCCTTGCCCTTCTAGGAGGTGCTGTAAGCCCTGTCAGTTGTGTTGAGAGCAAGCAAAGCCTCCTGCAGCACAGCACCGTAACCTGAACCAGCTCAGCCCCAGCAGCAACAACTCTTCATCCTGCATATTTAGAAGCATTAATGTGCAGCATGGATACTTCTTTAACACTCACTGTGGTTAGCAGGGGTAAATGCCTCTCCAAGCATATGCATGCCTGCATTTTTTTTTTTTAATTTGCATCTCCATTTTAAGTGAAAAGGGAAGGAAATCTACCAGACTAAGCATCAAAACTCCTTCCAAGAGAGCCAGCTGTAATACTGACAGCTGTCTCTCAAAGCCTTTGGAGGGTCTCGAAAGGTTTAACCTCTGAGTTCTGCTTTTCCTTGATATTCTGAAGCACCCGCAGCAGGCGGGAGCGCAAGTCTGTACTCAGTTCTTTACACTCCCCCGACAAGCACAGCTGGAACACACAGTTCCAAACTGTGAGAGAGGCAATAGCAAAGGGCTTCGGATTGATCCCTTCAGCTACCCAAAGTGCTCAGGTTTGGTTCTAGACAAACTCAGTTGACAGCCGATGTTTGGACGTTTCACAAGCAAAAACTAGATAAAAACAAAACAGTTCTCTACAAAATGTAGACATAAGCATACTAAAAGGGAGAGTGTGCAGTCTTACATTATTTTAGCCATCCATTTTAAAGCTCAGTCTTATAATTTAATAATATTGGCAATACTTTGTTACTATACTGTAACATATAATAATTATCGCCTGAAACTAGAATGCTCAGTGCCAATTTATTTTTACACGTGTACAAATATGTGTACAACAAGCAAGTCGATATTCTGGTCATGAAAGTTTTCTTAAGGTTAGTAGTTCTTTGAATATCAGTACTCAGGGTTATAACTATGAAAATCAAATACTACAACTAAGCACAGACTCTAGGCAGGCCAATGCAATCTTACAGACTGATATTTAATCCTCCCTCCACTCCCAATGCTAGCTTACTCTAGCTCAACAACAGATTTATTATTATTTTTAATAAAAATCTGATTATATCCAAATAGCCTTTCAAATTTAAGACAACCTTTAGATTGCACTCGCCTCTCTCATTTCCTCATGATTAGCAGTGAAAACCAGCAGTAAAAATCTCACTTCTTATTTTCTGATGTATTTAAAACACTGTACTTACATACTAAGAACAGAAGACAGCTTTGTAAGCCAACAGAAGTTTCCTTGTCTTCCAGTCTGGATTTTTTTTTTTTAATGATGCTGGCTGACTAATGCACAGACAGGCTGGCAATTCAACCAAGACAAACGCTTGCAACTACCTCAAGCAAACTACTGCACACCCATTTTCCTAAAGAAAATTCAAGTTTTCCAGGTAGCACATTGCACCTTCAGTCTTTTGAGAACAGTACATCCAGTCAAGCCAACAGAACTAAAACTACTATAACACACCAATTATAGCTTCATCCTATACCTGCACACAACCTCTGCAGGTATGTACTTTGTTTTTTAAAGCTGAGTTACACAGCCTACACTCCCATGTTTTCCCCATTTACACCAAGCATTTAACTAAGCTCCCCAAAGCGTTGAGATCTCATGTTTTAAGGAATGTCTCTGCTACAAGACTTGTTACAGGACTGTCTGACAGAGGAAACTCCCGTAATTCACTTTGACAAAACAAGTCAGAGAGCACACTGAGACATTTTAACCAATAACCTATTTAATGACAAGTTTCTGAGCTATTACTCAGAATTGTACAGCTTTTCCAAATGTGCAATTTCTATCTGGAAGGGTGCAGAAAAGAACTTCAGACATTCAACCAAGATTTTTATCTACCTCTCTAAGATTTTCATCTCTCAAAGAGATGTGTGCTTTTTGCAACATAAATTCTCTCTCAACTTAGTTGCCATATCTCTCACATCTGCTGCTGTTCAATATTGGGTCAGTCAGCCTGTTTTAACAATGATCTGTACTGACTGCCATAGCAAAGAGGATGGCACTCAATATATTTACAGAAAATCACTCTTTGTCAAATAGTCCGTATTTCAATAAAGTTTATCAGCTAAATAGAAGTGGAAAGGTTTGCTCTGCAGTTTATCAGGTCCATGATGTCAGTAACTAATGTTTGCTTAACCTAAAAGCTATGTTTTGGCAATGCGAGCACACTTCACAAGATAGTGCTGTTCAGCACATTGTAAAGAGCTGTTTTTCCAGTCAGGGAACTTGCAATTTCCACAGTCAAATTAAAATGGAAATTTCCATTTATTCCATTTCATGAATAATGATAGATAGATAGATAGATAGATTCATTTATTCATTCATTCAGTTATTTATTTATTTACTTATTTATTTAAAAGAAGGGAAATAAGTAGGCACCAGGCTATTACACAACCAGACTTCTTCAGTGGTACTGTAACCTGTGGACCAGAATACTGGCAGATGCTCCACACTGCTCTTTATATTTAAATAAAGAAAAGAGTGCAGGATTTCCAAGCAGAAGGACTTTGCAGTCTGTATGATGCCTTCCTTCAGCTCTTCTTTTTGCATCAGCACAGTGCTTATACCAGATTCCACAGAGGACTGCATTCCAACAAAAGCTGAGTTACAATTTCTACAATACAAGAAAGATTAAATTTCAAATACAGTGTAACATTCCTACTTCATACTTCAAGATGTAACTGGCAAAATGCAGAACAGGATTTACAGAACAAACAATACAAAGATATGATACTGCTAATAACAGTATCAGGCTCATTAGTAACCATAAGACACCAGTCATAAAAACAGGAGGGCACAGCACCTGAAAGCTGCAAGGGCTGCAACTCGCAGTCGGCAGCTGCTTTATCTAAAACAGGCACCCTGAAGTTCTCACAATACTTACAAATAACTGATCTTCACCTAAAAGATACGTATGTGCCACTACTTTCTGACCACAGACACCAATCCCATTAACAGTGGTGTGTAACCATTTACCAGAGAACTTACCCAGATTCAGACAAAACTACATATTTATAAACATTAACCAAAAAAATGGAAGCTTTAGTAGATTTCAAAGTGTTTATGGAAAAAACAAAAATTGTTGCTTCAAAACCTTAGCCTTGAAGGAAGTTTTGAAAGGCCTAATCAAAGTACATTTCCAACAGTTTCTTGCAACTATGAGAATTATATCCACACTCAGGCAGGACTAACAGTGAGGTGAACCGCTGCCTGGTTACTATGCAGTTATTCCTCTGGATTCTAGTAGGGGCGCAAAAGCAACATTCATTTTAAAAGTATCTCCAGAATTCAACCCTGCCCTTAAAAAGAAGTGCTACCGCTCCCTCGCCATTTTAAGAAAAAAAATAATTAATAAAACACTTCCATTAACCATTTTGCTATATTCCATATAGTAGTACCCATCACTACTGCAATTCAGTTATACTTTAAAAATCAGGGTTGCTCACATTTAGTTCTCCCCTCTCACCTTAATCAATCAGGGCCTTTGTATATAGAAACAGTTTATACTAAGATAAACCTAGATCCTACTACTTTCCAGCATAAGTTGTAAGTAGAAAAAAGTTGTTATACCGAAAGGAGAGGTAAACGCTATTAAATATTATAGAATTTATAATCTAGGGCTGTACTAGATTACTGTGCTTTAAGTATTTAAGCATGAACATAGATATGATTATCAGTCTATGACCACTCTCAGTTTAAACTCAAACATTTTTCCTTTCCAAAATATATTAAGTTTCAGGTGGAGATGCAGAGCAAAGGCTGTATAGCTGGGATAAGGAGGTAGTGGAAGATGTTCAGGAAAAAATGCACACAGAGATCTGGTTATGCAATGGGATACTGGTTATTTCATCAGCCACAGACTTTGTAATTTATCCCCTCTACGAGGAATTAAACTGTTAAAAATTTCTGTACAGCCTTTGCACAAAACATTTCAGGCTTTTCACTTGCAACTCCTACTCTCTTTATATGAAGACTATAAGGCAAGCAAAGAAGCAAGAGAATTTTAGTGCTGTCTTTTGACACTGCAGGTTATTCCAGTATCCTAGAACCACAAACTTACAACCAAATAGAAAAATAATAATCCTCCAAAACATACAAAAAAGAAAGCATAAAAGAGGACTATTGTCTTCCCAGTTGAGGCTACAAACCATCTGCCAAAAACATATCAAATGATATACACTGCTGGACAGCAAAGTGCTGGACTCAGCAGAACACACAGACTACACTGACTTAGCCCAGTTCCCAATTTAGTCCACAAACCTGTCTTTTAAAGAACTTCACTCTTCGTCTGAATTCTGTGCTCTTTCTTAATATAGCAATGATTTCCACATATAATATACCATTTACAAACACTTAATGCAGAATTATGAAAATCATCTTTAAGAAAAATAAGAATGAAAGTATCCAGCAGCCTGGCTAACGTGCTACCAGGAATTCCTCCACAGCCTGAGAAACTGTTTCCAGCTTTTTCCTTGTTCATAACTATATGCGGTACGTTTTATGTAATTGTTCCTTGCTTATTTTGCAGTAAGGTTCAAAGAACAAGCAATCTGACTTTCAAATACGTCCTTTTTGCAATGATTAAAAGTGTGTAACTGGTTTGTGACTACATAGTCCTATCAGATGTATTAGAAATTTTGGGATCTCCCTAATTGATGTTAGCTGTAGAAAGCTGTTATAAAAGCTTAGTTTAAGAAAATGTTACCTCTTTAATAAATCGCCTTTTCAGCATCCTCAAAAGCCCCTCACAGTTGGCATACTGTTTTTTTCCTAAATTTGTAATGGTACTGTCTATATTTCTCATTGGAAATGGAACTACGACCTTTATAAACCACACCTACTTGAGCCACAGATGAATAATTGTTTTTGTTTGAAAACATTATGTATAGTGCCAATTCAAAAAGTGGATTTCATAGATGTCAAACAATGGTATAAATATAATACTAATACACATATGATTGCGTATTATATTGTATATGGTTATATAACCTGATATGGATGCATTTTTAAGGAGCTTGACAGCAGAAATTGTAAGTGATGCCTTTAAAGAAGGCTATATCCCTCTGAAACAAAAGGTTTGAACCAAGATGAGCAGCTAAGACATCTGGTCGGAGAAAGGGGAGAAGAACAAGAAAACAGCCTCTTTCTCCATGTGCCATGCTGAAGAAATACAAGTTCATGCTAAAAAAAACCTCAAAAACCACAACTCAAAAGCAGAACTATTAACACGGCAAGGGCTGCTGCCTTCCCGACTGGTCTTGGGGAATCTTTCCCAGACTTCCCCTTAGCATTAGGCTAACAAAGACTTCACTCAGTATTAAAACAAGGTACTCCTTTCTTGGCCTTACTTCCTCTGTCTTTTGCTTTCTTCATCTAGGTAACAAGCATAGCAAAGCTTGGGAAATCTTGGGTCTAGATTTTAATTACACCACCCCATAAGCAGCACAAAGACAACACGTGGGCTGCCTACCGGAAAGCCAAGGGACATGTTCCAAACACATGCAAGAGATAGGTCTTCGTGGGGGTTGCAGGTTCAAACAAGCAATGGGCAAACTGTCAGATGGGGGGTGGGAAACAAAACGGACTTTTTCAAGAGCTGCATAATGCTGAGGACTAAGAGCAGAGTGCAAAGGAGAACCATCAATCCATTTACCTCATCATTATACTCTATCCACTCTATCCAGGTATCCACTACTGGTTACTACCAGGGACAGAAACTGGAGCTGATACACCTATCCCTGACCAATACTTTTGAGAATATTTCAGGTTCTTAGTAAAGCAATATTAACTTCATAAACACATACAGTCTTATAATTCCGTAACCTGCACGGACCTTTGCCACTTCGGGACAAATCACGACGTCTTGTCACAGGGACACATCCTGTAGCACCTAGGAACATCTGTACACACAATTAACAGCGGTAACACCTAACCCTAACTGCACCAGACATAGAGAAGACAGTGATGCAAAACTTCCAAGGTAGAACTAGACATCACATCCACCGCCTTTAATAATTAATGTAAGATGACACAGCTTTTGCTTCGCTTGGAAAATATTTTATGCCGAGAGCAACTCTAGAAAAACACACCCTAACACGCGCTGTCTCCCCTGACCCAAAACACAAGCAGCCCCCGCATATGCAAAGCCGTCTGTGACAGGGATCCCAAGACAGGTGGCAGCTCCAGGCGTGCCGAGGACCCCCACAACGAGTCGGGCGGCCCCACAAGCGCATACGGCCCCCCTACCCCGCACCGTCCTCCCTTCCGAGCCCGCCGACCGCCACCGCGGCACGGGGCGGGCGCAGCGAGCACCGCCGGCAGTACCCGGGGAGAGGCCATCACAGCCCAACTCGCCGCGCCAGGGCCCCGGGAGACGCGATGCCTGCCGGGCGCGGCGCCCGCCCCGCGGCCCGGCCCTCGCACCTGCCGGGGAAGCGCCCGGCGGCCCCCGCGCCCTGCCCGGCCCGTCCCCCTTCCGCAGGCTCCCAGCGTGCGAGAGGGAAGGCGGCGCTCACATGGCGCCTCTGCATCCTCCTCCTCCGCCACCGCCCGGCCCGGCCCCGCCGCACCCCCGCCGCCCGCCTCGCACTCACTTCTCTCCTCCGCCGCCGCCTCCGGCCAGCTCCTTGCCGCCGCCGTGGTTATTGTTGTGGCCGCTGTCGGCGGGGGCCTCGCCGGGGGTCGGCGACGGCGACGGCGCCCCCTTCCCCGGCTCCTCCAAGGCTCCCTCCGAGCGAGTGCACAAACCCCGCGCCGCAGGCGGCAGCCCTGGGCCGCGGCGGGAGGCGGGCGGGCTCACGCCGAAGGCGGCCAGCGGCGGCGGGAGGCGCCTGTGGCCGGCGCTGGGCCCCGGACCTCCGCCGCCAGCCGCCCCCGGCGGGCCCAGCAGCAGCAGCTCCCGCAGCAGCGCCGAGCGCCACAGCCGCATCATGCTGCGCCACTTCCCTCCGCCGACTGCCACAGCCGCCAGCCTGCGGCGCCGCTCGCGCCTCGGCGTGCCCGCCTCCGCTCCACTCCATTGGCGGCGGCCGCGTAACTGTCAGGCACGCGGCGCGCTCATTGGTCAGCAGGTACGTCACTCCGGCGTCGGGCCACACCCCGGCGCGGGACGAGCCGCCCCCGGGCGGCTGGGGTCTGGGCGCGCGGGGTGGCGGCGCAGCGGCACCGAGGAGCGGTGCGAGCACGGGCCCGCGGCGAGAGCGGGCGGGAGCGCGGGGCTGGTGTCGGCTGGAGCGGAGCGGCCCGGCACAGCGCCCCCCAGCGGGCCGGCCCGCTGCACGGCGGCTGAGAGGAGCGGGGGCGCGTAGCGGGCCAGGGCTGCGTCCGCACCGAGGTCACCCCGCTTCCCGCCGCCTCCATCTTCTCTCAGTCCCGGCTCCTGAAGGAGAAAACTTGGGAGTGGCCGCCGGGCCGCGGCAGGGACGGGGCGCGGGGCGAGGCCAGTACCTGCGGGGCGGCGCCGGGCGCGCCCGGGGGTCCCCGCGGGCCCCGGAACGGCCTGAAACGGTCCCGGCGGCGCTTCCCTCTGCGAGGGGTTAGAAACACGCTGGGCTGCAGCCCTGTGGGGCTTAGGTTGCCGTGGATACAGTCGATTTTAAAAAAATACTCATTTTTAACTATTAAGCGGACCGCGGGAGGGGCGGCACGGATGCTCACGGTTCGGAGGGCCCGTGATAGCCCTTGGGGAGCTGTGGGGAAGGGCTGGGGAGAGAAAAACGCATTAGAAACACAGAAGAGAGAGCAAAACTTCCCGGGGCGGGAAGAGGAGTTCCCAAACTCTTCGGGCAAAGGCTTCTGTTAATGAGCGGGTCTACCAAGGGGTTTCCGCTTGCAATAAAAATGTAATTGCGTAGCTCGTTGCCAAAACTTCCTGTGGATACCAAAGCATACAACTTCTAAAAGAAAAAAAAAAAAAAAAACAACAAAAAGCTTAAAAGATAAATTAAACCACCTGTGCGCCAAAATGAATTGGGTGCGGCCATTCTTCACATTCACATCATCAAATATTTAATCAGCGTGAAAATTCTGCTACTAATCTACAGGCCTCAATTTGGGAACCGCCGACCTGTAGTAACGCAACACCCACGGCCAAAGTGGGAAGAGGAGCAGAAAATAGCTGTAGGGCCTCAGCGCGAGGTGTAAATGTCATTCCTGTGCCCTTAAACTTCGTCACAGCATCCTAACGTGCTGCTTCCCATATGCACACAGCATCTTGGAAGTCACAGATTTTGCTGTTACCTGGTGAAACTCTTTGCTCGCATAACCGATGGCTAAATTTGTCCTGGATGAATACAAATCTACATTAGTAAATTAGAAGAGGAGGTCTGTTGTCATCCTGCTTCAGTAACACCAGTGTGGAAAGCAGTATTTAATTTGCTGGTAGCTTTTTTTTTCTCCAGGAATTATAATTTTCTGAGCAAAAATATAAATACTTGTGGAGTTCTGACTCTATTGCTGCTAAATTTCCTGGTTAACAATTTCCTCTTGCATCAAGGTTTATTTCTTTTGGTATGTTTATTATGTTGGGGGGTTGGGGGGGCGGGGAAGAAGTTGTAGTTCTGAGTTTAAATATCTCACTGCACACCTTACTGGAAATATTTTACGCTGAAGATAATTATATTTTATTTTCCACCACCCCCCAGACTGAAAGTTTTAGCTGCCTAAACATAGTAAATTGTGCTTACAGAACTGCATACAACACAGAGGGGTTTTTGTTGCCTGTTTTCCATGCACTCCTGAGTTTGAAATAATCACTACAAATGGATTCTCTATTGAGAAGAGCCTTTGCCTGTACTTATGCCACCACACAAATGCCCATAGGAGTTCCTTCTGCTAATATATTGCCACAACAGCCATGAGAGTTTTTGGAAGCAGATTTAAAGATAGCTGGTAATCTGTGCCTCAGCACTCATTTTTCCTTCCCACTGAACAAGGAAACTTGAAATATCAGTGTGGGATGTGTAATCCTGGCCTACAGTCACTTCGCATACAAAAATGCAAAGTACCTACAGTTCTCACATATTTATTACATTACCTATTATATTTCCTGGAACTGAATCTGGATTTCCATCTGCTAAGCCTTTTTGGCAAGCCAATAACTGCCTCTTTCATTCTGCCACCCAATATTTCTCATTTTTTTCAGTTTTGTTATGTAAAATATTCTAAAGTTAGTAGTCTCCCAAGCATGTTTCCCCTTCTCTCTGCAGGAGCTACTGCTGTAAGAACAGCAGCAGCAAGCACGTCTGTGCATTTGGTCACTAATCGAACACGCGGTTCTGCGGCTGCTTACAAGATTCCCCGCTGATTTTTTAGCGCCAAGGTGATATTTTTGGTGCGACAGCTGCAGTCTTTCACAAACCAGCTGTTTAGCAACTGACCTGGCTCCAAACCTTGTCTAATTAGTCTCTTGTACTGTAGCGGGGGAAGAAGAGGAAGAATGCAAAATGCAATGATCTGGATCTTTCCCTTTAGTGCTTTGGTTGCTGTTCAGAATGTTGCAAATAAGGTTGTGGGTAGGGAAGGGAAGGAAAAAAAAAGTAGCACATTAATAAAAATGTTCGCCTCTCATGACAGTAACCTGTGTTACACATTCTTGACCCTACGTGAACTCTTTGACTCATTTCCTTTTTTTTTTTTCCTCCACATGCTATCTCCTCATTCCTTTACTTAACCTTTTAGTACCACTGTAACATCAAGCAATCTCCCAACATGAGTATTCTTCAATAAAGCTTTTCCTAAAAGTCACTCCAAGAAACTAACCCTCAGCTTCTCTCCCAGGAATGTCCCTTGTGTGTATTTTAGCTCCTGTGGGCAGAAAAAGCAAGTTGTTCTGTGTGTGGAACTGCAAACACACAGCTCAGGAACAATGCAAAATGACAAATATAGTTTCAGATTCACAAAGTTCAAGGGCAGTAGTGACTCATTCCCTGTTCTGAGAACTTTTGCTGCATATTTCAGGCCATTGCTCCTACTATGACTAAGTCTAAGTAGTTTCACCCAGTGATTCTTTCCCAAAGGCGCAGGTATGCTAGAGACTCTTACTTTAAAGATGGAATTTTTTTAACTTTTAAAATAAGCCATGAAAAACATAGTAAAGATAACATCAGAAATGCATCCATTTGCTTGTGAAAAGTGTTACACATTAAACCTGTTAAACTGACTCTGATTTTTGTTTTGATCCAGGTGTTAGAGCAGGCTTTCCCCGTACCTCAGTGAAACCCCCTTTAGACTTGTCTTCTGAGCACAGTCATGTTGCTCATCTCTTTGGAAATACAAGCCAGGCCATCTGCTCCACTGTTCTGTGTTCACACAGCATCCCAAGAGAAACAGAAAATTACAGAAATGGTTTCCAACAGACTGCAAAAAAATTTGAAATTAAAATTCCCTATAGCTTTTATTTTGAGTTGGTTACACAACCATAAGCCAATAATTCTCTTTTAATTTCCACAACTATATGTGTATTTCTGTAAAACAAAAATTAAAGAGATAATTTAAGATAACACAGTTCTTCAGTAAAGACCAAAAAAAAAAAGTGGATATTTTAAAGAGGCATTATTAAGTATTTCCCCTAAGCTGTATTGTAGCTAAATATTCCTAGCGTAACCCTCTAAAAATAATCCACATTTCAGAGGTTTTTCTTTCTAAAAGGGGCATAGCAGCGTTAATCTGCTAGGAGAAAGGGCTCTGAAAAGCAGGTGGAAAGAGGTCTTCCCAGTTCAAGCACACGCACTGATAACAGCTTTCAGGAAGGTTAAATCCTCCCATCAGATCGCCAGGGCAGATCGCAGATAAGCAGCCGAAATTAAGGATTATCTTGGCTACGACAGGAACTGTTTACTTTGCTATTTAAAATGGTTATGTTGGCTCCATTTCATTTGTTGCTGGGTAAGAGAACTGAAGGCCAGAAACTGCAGTTTTGACTCTATTCGAGTAGCAGCAGTTCCTAAATATATATATATATTATTTTTCCTTTGTGAGGTTAGCTTGCTGCACATTTGGGTAACATTCTTATGTTGATTCAAATGAAAGGTGCTCAGTCACAAGAAACATTCCCAGTTGGATTGTACAGAGGGTACACAACAGCCTCCTCTGAGCATAGAAGCATAACCAGTA
Source organism: Patagioenas fasciata (assembly GCF_037038585.1). Lineage (NCBI taxonomy): Eukaryota > Metazoa > Chordata > Aves > Columbiformes > Columbidae > Patagioenas > Patagioenas fasciata. Next base: position 28,082,256 of record NC_092526.1, on the reverse strand, counting down.
AATAAAATTACTATTTAATCTAAGAAAATGAAGGTTAAAATATTTAAGTGGAGTAGCTCAGAAATCCAATGAGGAGGAAGGCATTCAGAGGCATAATTTACCTGGAAGGTAAGAGTTGATGGAGTAATCTCAAGTGACAAGCGATAGCAAAAATTCTAAATTCTCTTCCTCATGTAGCACATGAGTGAGACTGTAGCTCATTTCTCATCACTTTCATTCCAGGTGAATATGGGCAGTGAGGCTGTAATTCAAAGGCAAGAAAAAGGTTTGGAAGAGTTGCTGAGACTGGCATGAAAAGAGATTACAAGGGCCTGGGACATTCCTGGAATAACTAAAAGACAATGTATTATGTTTTTTAGTGTACATAACAGAGTAAGCAAATCATAGAAGTAGGTTTACTGGGGATGATCTGCAAAGACTGACACAAAGTCAAGGGATAAAAATTTCTAAAAATGGGTAAAAGACATAGAATTGCCATATGATTTTGAATAAACAGAAAGGGTGATTATTAAAATAACAAAACCAAATCTCTGCAAAATGATACTTAAAATGCTTTTCTTTTCACATATTTCCTAACCTGAGTACTGGGGAAGATTGTCTACCACTGAAAATCTGCACAGGAGCAGAGTCTCAGAAGACAACGTTTATTCCCCACTCTTGGCATGGGTGGGCTGTCTTGCACTTCCTTACCCAAGGGTTTGCTTCTCAGTGGTGACCTCCTTCATCAGCTGCCTTGAAATTAAATTATGAAGAGAGATGAACATTAAAGGGGAGAAAAAAAACCTGGATTTTTTAAAAATACATATGAACACATTTATGTTCTATGGAGTACAGTTATACTCTAATTATGCACTGAAACCATCAGTTGCTACGTCTTTTCTGTCTATAACTTCCGAAGGGAAACTGCTTTGATATGTGTATTTTATATGCCCAAATAATAAAGTGACTCTAGCTTTAATGTTAAAATGTGACCTACAGGTAACCTTGATTCTTCTGCATTCGTATGGTGTGTCCACATTACCAGGCAAATGGGGAACAAAACTTCTTTCACAACTACATGGAAAACTTGCATTGCAATTTCTGAATTATGTTTGTAATTGTTCAGTCTATTAGTCACTGTTTTTCCTTATTACTCTATTTGTTAATGTATTTCTGTTCATCTTCACCAGTGAGACAGTGCTGTTGTTCCTCTTGCATGTTATTGGTTATAGCATTTTTCAGAAGCAAAATTCTTCGTGCATTCACCTTCAGAAGCCACATCTTACCTACTGCAGAAGTAGGTACCTCAATCACAGTGCCACAAAGCCCATGCATTCCGCCCACAACCAGATTTAACGCTGAATTCTGATGACACCTGCCAAACTGCAGTCCAGGTTTTGCTGCTCCAGCAGGCCAGGGAATGGGAACAAACTTGGATCGTCTGGTCATGTTCCCCATCCTCAAATATTAGCCTTGGTAACCTCATGCTGGCAAACAGCAACGAGTGACAGCATCACCTGGCCGCTCCATCGTATCCCAGGTGCCTGTGCCAAGCCCATGAAATCACATCTCGCTGCTTCTGAGCACGGACGCGTAAAATCACCACCTGTGTTTAAGCAAAGGTCAGAGCACTTAGGCTGAGCACAAGCTGGCTGGACATGAACAAAGCTACACAGTGCTGGACGATTGCTGACTGAGCGGTAACATCTGCCCATGCCATCCCAGCCCTGAAGTGGTGGAGATGATGGTTCCAGCACCTTATGGAAAGGCGCCTGGGGAGATGCAGCTTTTCAGGCAGAGACACACCGATGAGTCCCATTTAATGGCCAGATGTAGGAAAAAACCCTCTCTCACACATCTGGTTTTGCCCTTTTACAAATCAAGGTTGAAATTTTGGTTGTGTAGAAGCTTAAGCCTACAAGGACCCCCAGGTTTAGGAGCAGGGCTCCCCATCCTGAAGGAAAACAAAACGATAAAATTAAGCAAGCAAAACAAGCACTCAGACTCTAATAGAAACCATCTCGTCATAAGTCATAGTCCAAATAGTTTAAAAGTCTCCAGGCTCCAGAAGGCTCCTCTGGAGAACACAGAAACCACTCTGATCGAGCATAGAGAATAATGCCAGCACCAACCAAACCCCAGCACTTCTGAAATGGTAAACTAATCAGCAAAACCACACATTTCTTTCTGCCCTGACACTTTTGGCACCTTCTCATTCCTTTTGCCACATGAAGGGAATAGGAATGGACGCGAGAGGTGATTTAGACTCAGCCTTCCATTGCAGCCACCACAATTTGCAAGTCTCCCTAAGTCTTCTGTTGACCTAAAAATAGTCCCATAAAGACTAATGGAAAAACACGCATTTTTTTTTTAGTTCTTGAAGGATGTAACTTTGAAGGCAGATTTTTTTCTTTCTTTTCCCATCCAATTCTCTCTTTATAAACACCTAACCTCCTTAAGGAGGCGAGAGGAAGGAGGTGAGGGAGCACAGTGGGTGAGTCAATGTGTTGCTGGTGACTGCAGACATGCCACCAGCAGCGCACGATGTACCATCACACTCCAAGGGCATTTAATATTTAGACAAGAACTTCCAAACAGTTCCACAACACTAGGCCAGTGGGAACTGAAGATTTGCAAAACTGAATTCAAAGATTAAAAAAATGGAACAAAGTTGTAAATTAGGCAGGATTAAACATATATTTTTGCTAATATCTAGTTTAGTGCCTAAATGTCTGTATGTTCATCTTAACTTCCTAGAAGGCAAATATTCAAAATTCTTATAAAGTATTTTTGGTGCATCTGAAACATTTGTGGAAGAGCATAATTTGTGTTTCTTTAGAGTTAACTGCTGTCATGGAACATTTTGGCGCTATCCTTAACTGCTTCATAATCCTCTGTCTTTTCAGACATGGCTTGAAACAACTGTCGCTGAAGCAAGTTGATTGAAAAACACACAAGAACAGAATCTCTACTTTTTAAATAGTATTTTTAGCCCTCAGCATAGTTTCCATAGCAGTATTAGACCCAATTATGTGGGCTTCTGCCTTGACTGACTGGGTTGCACTGTTGAAATTTGGAGCGTTTCTAACACGACGTGGTCTCTGGTGGCAGTCACTCATTCCCACACACATGCCGTGGCTCATCACCCCCTCACAGTTGTTCTGAGACAACTATTGAATTGGTTCTCACTGTAAACTCCGTGAGCAAAACAACCTGGCCTGAAAATTGATGAGTGATGATTCTCCTCTTTGAGAGACAGGAGTTTCACATAATAAATCTCTGAAACGTGTCTTCGAATTAGACATGCCATAGGATGGCTCAAAGTAAGAGCAATAGCCAAGAAATTTTGATAATTCTGTTTCTCTCTGTATTCTTGACCTTGTACCACAGGAGAGGGATGTTATCAGACAATGGACTTCACAGCCTTCCTGTCAGAGCCAATTTTTAAACAATGACCAAGTGCTTGAATATTTTGAATATTTAGATAAAGTTTCATCTGATTGCTTGATCAACAAACAGAGCTTCAGGCAATGAAATATCCATATAATAAAGCATGAAGCCAAAACAGTTGCCTGTCCGGATAATATCGTTAGATTGATTTGGGGAGGAAATATAAGTAGTTCTGGAATTACTAGAACATCCCTTATTCTGTCACATACTCACATACAAAGTAACCTGGTAATAGCCTACAGTAATCATCCAAGACATCATGGGCCCAATTTGAGAACAAATCTAATAAAGCATACCAGTAGGCCCTTTGACACAATTTTTTTTTGTCTTCAGGCTCTCTGCTATATATGATGAGCTAGACTAAAATCTCGTTAAACGCTTGAGGATCGGCTCTGCTCAAATAAGGTCAGAAGAGCAGTGGTACAGATGAGCAATGAGACCAGAACCAGGCTGTGTCAGGGAGAATATTTTGGGCTAACAGGGCTTTAACACAACAAATGAAAAATGAACTATGTCAAGTATTTTGGGCCAGAAGGCATGCAGAACAGACACATGTAATTATTCATGTATCTATGCTTAGGAAAACATCATCCAGCCACCTTTCTGTTTCCTCCCCAGCTTTGACTTACTGCATCATGTCTGCAGCAGAATTACAAGCTCTCAATACAGGGCATGTGTCTTCCTATTAGTCATAAATTTAATCAAGCAGTTAAATGCTTTATTTCTTGGACTTTCATTATGTGTATTCTGATGCAGTTTTTTTATTCAGTTAATCTCACCTTGTACATTTCTGCAAGTTTTTCCTCTGGTTATCCAGGTTATCAGGTTAACCTTCTAAATTGTATCTCTCTGTCTTTTGATTGATACACTTCAACAGAGAAAGCATGATCTAAAAAAATAGTTTAAATAGTGACTCATTTTGTTCTGCTTTACCTATTAGTTACATTGTTTGATATGTCAACATATTTTGTTGAGATTAAAGGTGAATTTCAGAGTTGAAAAAGCACATGCAGTAGAATGTATTGCCTCTTTACACAGCATTACGACAGAAGAGGTAGGTAATAACAGTTCAGTGTGGCTCACTTAATCTACCTTGGTGTAAAGCCAAATAAATTTTACCCTTTGAAATAAAAAGTAATTCTTAAACTACTTAGTTGTTAATGATTTCTAGAACTGGAAATAATCAAAATCCACATGCTAGTGAGTAATAATCTTCTACAAACATCCTGAACATAAAGATTACGCCCTTTATTTTAACAGCTAGCAGGGATGGGATTAATTTACATCACAATACCAATATGCATAAGAAAAACTATTAACTTAGGAAGCTGATGAGTCAATGCATCCACCAGCTCCACAGGATGACCCTGTACTTACGGAAAAGCTGAGGGATGCGTCCAGTGAGACGCTGCTGATCCTTTCTCAAGGATTTGGCCTGGTTCTGGGTGCCCAGCACAGCCCAGCTGAGCGGAATCCAGCTCCGCTCAGGATTACCAGCAGCTTAAGCCATTGTTCGGAAAAAAAACACAAGCAACCGTGCTCTTCCCACATCGTACTTCTAAAAGAAGACTGCTTGCGGGATCTTTTACATCCCTGAATAGATTGCATACAAATGGCTCCAACGCAGTCTTTAAAATTATACAGGGAGAAGGAAAAGAACAAGCACCTTTAACTGACCTACAGCTGAGCTTTCTCACCTGTTCATTTCTGTTCTTTGTACACTTCTGATGTTCAGGCAACATTTTTTGGCACGTTGGGACTTATATCTTAAAAAAAATCAGGAAAGCGTTGCACACGTGAGATGACAAGTGGAAGCAGTGTGGTCACTGGGTGGCTGTCACTCAGAGGGACAGTCCTGAACCTGCTGAGAACTGATGAAACTCAACGCTGGGAATTTTGCACTCCGAAACGAGCAGCTGCAGCAGAGCAGGCTGGCTTCAGCTTGCCCCGAGCAGGGAAAAACTAGTTTCTATGTACCTCCGTTCCCTGCAGGCCTTCGGAGTTCAAGGGCACAGGTAATGGGCAGCTGTGCTGCAAAAAGTTACAGGTGCAGCCTTTGAGTGCATACTTCAGAGTTTATAACCTCAGCCTGCTTATTCCAGCTGGAACCCAAACTGCTTAACCTTCAACTCTCAGAGACTTTCGGATTGGAGCTGCAGGTGGTGGAGAAGATTATTGTCAAAGGGCCTGGCCACCTGTTACTCATTACCTCTGAGCAGAGGGATGTCTGTCCCCATAGAAAGGGATGTCCCAGGAACCAGCTCATTCACGGGGTCACAGGTTGCCTGTACGCAAAGGCTCAGGCAGCTCTGTCAAAAGGCAACGTGCTTCCCAAAGAGAGGGGTCATTTGTAGAAACGCCTTCCTCAGAGGTGTTGGGAAGCTGTAGGAGATGTGAGGCTCCTGCTGAAGACAGGAGGAGAGCTGGGGTGTTGGGATTCTTTAGAACTGGGCTGCACAAGAATAGAAGTATTCTGAACTATATCACTCTTACTTCTCAGAGAGAAAGAGTGACCATATAACATTAAGGAGAGGATAAAATTATATTTACCATGTACTAGTACAGTGAAGAGAAAAGCAACAAGGAATGATATTACTGGTAACCATGAGGTACATAGCATTTTTAATAAACCCAATTACTTTTGATTTTATGAAAAAACCCCCTGTGATCTATGTTCCATAAGTGATCCTATAGAGATTAACCGTCATATTCTACTCAAAAAAAAAAGTGGAAGTTTACACAGTAGAGTGACCTTTTAAAGAGTTATGTTTTACCAAGCAAATTGTCTGTTTAGTCTCAATGCTATGAACCTTTTCATTTTTTGCTCTTATTTGTGCAGCAAATTGAACATACATTTGCAAGGTTTCTTTCCAGAGCATATTATGCCTCCCCAGCAGACTTGGCTATCACAGGGGTACATTTTAGCAGCGATGCCGATCTGTTCCACTTTTGTGCAGCACAAGGCAGTGTACGGGAGCTCCACTCCTGGCTCAGACACAGCCGTCGGGGCCCCGCTCCTGGCTCAGATGCGCCATCGGGGCTCCGCATGCTGCCCCCCAACATAATTTCATAGTGGAGGGTGCTGTAATGAGAAAGCAGAAGCGGAAAAGCTTTAGCAAATAGCCAAACATAAACGTTCAGTCTTCCAGAGCTAAACCTCATTTAAAGCAACAAGGTGGGGGGGAAACAAGCAAACAAAACAAAACAAGAAAACCCCACATTTTTCTGCTGCCACGAGGAAGCTCGTCTTTCACGAAACCTGGAGGAGCAGATGTTGCTGCATTCCCAGGCAAGTGAAATGTGGAAGGAAATGCACAGCATTACCCGGGAGATGGGAATTATTGGAAGCAGCTGTAAGCCAGAGCCTGGCAGGTCCTGCAGCCGCTGCTCATCCCTGCAAAGCAGGGCTTCAGTGGCCCTTTAGTTCATTTTCCTCTGTCAGAGACACCCCCATGAAGGCTGGCTGCCCTGGCCCCACTGGCGTACTTGAAGATTAGCTCAGGGAAAGTGCAGATGCTGTCCTAATCCCTGTGAAAGCCACAGTAGAGTGCAAACCCCATGTTGCGCAACTGGGTCCTTTCTCCAAGTCTGCAGGAAGGATTCCCTGGGTGTTCCCAGCGATGTTTGCCAAATGCAGGGAGGATACAGGAGTGTGGCTCAGCCAGTTACGCCAGACATGAGATAACCAAGCACTTGAAATGAGTTACTGGTCCTTTTCCACATTTCTGGGCAGCCCTCCTGCCTTCAGTCCTCAGCCTGGAGAGGAGAAGGCTGAGAGGGGACCTTATTCATGCTGATAAGTATCTCAAGGGCGGGTGTCGAGAGGATGGACCAGACTCCTTTCGGTGCTGCCCAACAATAGGATGAGGGGCAATGGGCACAGGCTGAAACACAAGAGGTTCCATCTGAATATGATGAGAAATTTCTTTACTTTGAGAGTACCAGAGCCCTGGAACAGGCTGCTGAGTCTCCTTCTCTGGAGACTTTCAAACCCGCCTGAACACATGCTGTGTGATCTGCTCTGGTGAACCTGCTTTAGCAGGTGGGTTGGACTGGATGATCTCCAGAGGTCCCTTCCAACCCCAACCACTCTGTGATTCTGTGTCGGACCAACACATGCAGCTATTTGGCTCTAAGCCCAAAGGATTAACACAGACCCATGCCAGGCTTCCCCTCCGTGTTCTCAGGTGTGCACAGCCAGGGTCTGTACACCTGTGCCTGGCTCCTCCTCACCACAAAAACATCCTTCCTAGGTGCTGCCAGGACAGAGTACCACGATGGCCCTCACCTCACAGCCACCTTCTGCAGCTGTCAGCACTTCCAAGGAGCTGAAGAGAAATGAAGTGAGGGCTTTCCACAATCTGGTAATGCCACAACTGAACCAAGCAAGCTTCCCCTGTCCCAGCAAAGGTGCGTGATAAAAGAGGCTGTAATACTGTAGCCATAGCATCACACATGCAATGTCTTGTGTCTGGAGAGCATTTGCAGTAGTATGGATGGTGTTACTAACCACTTGCATTTTTGGATATGCTAAATCATCCCAAGAGCTCTGACACACTGTGAGTGGAAGGTGTCCTTTTTTGTTCATCTGGAGGCAAAAATAAAAAAAAAAAAAAAACCAACCTAAATGTGATTATTTCACTACTCAAGCCCTGCTGGGCGGAGTACCAACAATCAAGTGCTTCATCGGCTACTTTGGGACACGCAGGTGGTGTCAGCCATGGCAGTGAAAAGACTGCACGACAATAACAAAGCATGAGTTATCTTGAGCGAGCGAGTCCCTGCTCTCCAGCTGGCTCCAGGCCTCAGCTCAGAAGGTCACATAGCTGACATATCATCCCGTGAGTCATCCCCTGATACTGTGTCTGTCCAACATAACTCGTGGGCTTTGGCAGCATCGAGGGAGGTTCCTTCTCGCTGCCCAGAGTTGGTGCTGCTTTACAGCACATACGAGTTGGTAAAGCCAGCAGAAGACACACGTACGGCAACTTGGCCATCTTGCTGGTTGTCATCACCTCCTAGAGGGGCAGCGCCAGACAAGATTCATACCACAGACTTTACTTTCAGAGCTGTCTAGATGGAGGAGTCTGTATTGTCACAACCAAAATACACCTACCTACACAAAAATAAAGGTTTACAGCCCAGGTCAACTAATTGACCTACATTCTCTGAAGTCCCTGCTTAAATACCAGAACAGGTGCAGATCTTATCCAAACTGAAACAAGAGACATATTCATGAACCACTAAGGTAGATACTTGGTCTCCGCAGCTCTGTGGAATCAGGCTCAGCAGGTAATGCAGATTTCATTCACTGTCTGTATCATGATACTGTCTGAATTTACTCCTGAACCAGATATTCCAAGCCATGGAGACATGACTGGCACTCCGTCAAATGGTGCTCAGTCAAAGCCATTGTTCTCCTGCAAAACCTCTGTTTCTGCTCAGGCTGGCAGGTATGGGAGCTGAAGCCACAGCTGAAGTTGTGCATCAAAGCGATAGGGTGCATTAATCACAGAGAAAGGCCGACAGAAAGCTTGGATGCAGCAGATCTTCTGACAGGAGATGGAGCAGAGGGTTTTGCGAGCAAGGGGAAAAGAAAACAACAAAAAAAGAAGCCATGCAAGTACATGTGAAAAATTACAGTTCTCAGACTGAAGTCAGACCTGAGCCCCCTGAATTTTGGCTAAACTTATACATGAAAAAAATGCATACAGCAGAATGAACATGTGCTGCTTCAGGAGCAAGGACATGGAACCAACAGTTGAAAGAAGCAGAAGGGAGGTGAGACAGAATTCCCCCCGGCTTGCCAGGCACAACTCCATCCTTTCCTGACAGGCACTGCCAGTCAACCTGGAGGAACAAATACCACATCTGGAAGAAAAACTGCCTTGCTAGAATTACAGTGGCCGATGTGTAATTTGTCAATGTAATGGCAACAAAAGGATTATGTTAATAGGCAGGCAGCTATAACAAGAATACAGTAGCACAGTACATCTTCCCAGATGCAAAAATGGATGGCCATGGTGGCTGAGCAGTCTGATGATCATACAGACAGATGTTTAAGATGTGTGCATAAAACCAAATTTTTTCATTATGGGCAGAGCAAGCAATAATCTTACTTTTTTTTTTTTTTTCTGTCAGGGTAAGGCGTTGGTTTTCCACAGCATTAAGCTCCAATGACCACCAGCTCAGGAACAGCTGGCATTTTTCATCTGCAACGAAAGAAAACGTATCATACGTTTCAACTTGTAGCTAAAAGCTATCATCCCGTAATGCTGGATAAAGTGCTGTGAAATGCCAAGGCTGCTCTGTACTATCACAGACGCGACACATGTCTACAAAGACTGTGTTGAGCCAAGAGAGATGCTGAGCCACGAGGCTTCTGGACCGGCAGGACCTCAACAGCTGCTTTTGACCATCCTCACCATCAGGTTAGAGTCAAAGGCAAGTCATACCGTACACCTGGAACAGCACGTCTGTACAACTACGTCCACTCCAAAAAGTCACATTATGCATTTAGGGGTAGACGTCAGGTGCAGAAGAGTGGTTAGGAAAAGCACATACAAAATCACAGGTCAGAAAAAAAGATACTCAAGAATACTTTTTCTAGGTGCTGCAGTGATTTTCCAGAGGCATAGCCAAGAGTTTAACCAAGGCTCATACAAAAGCTGTTTCCCAAACTCTGTGCTAAAGTTATTCATTAGCAGTCCATGTTCAGACACAGGGACATTTGTTAAGGGCAGGAATTTATGTTTGTTTTTATTTTCTCAGAAGCATGTAGCTTACATCTGAAGAAGATCAATTATTAACTCAGCCTGAGGTGGAAGTGTACAGGTTTAACTTCCCTGAGGATCAGGTACCTCATCATGTGTCTAGATCTGACAGGTTCTGGTGGGACTTGTTCCCACGCAGGAGGTTAAACATGGGCACACAGTGAAGCAGTCCCACTGGGAGAAAGGACATCGCACTAAGTACTGATGGGGATAAAATAGGGATTGATTTAATTTAAATAGGAATTTTTACAGCATTAATAGAAACAATGTTGTGAAAAGGGATTTATTATTCCTGATTGTTCCTAGGGCTTAGGTTTTGCTAAAACCTGTTAAGAGTTTTCGGTGAGGTGCAAAGTTCCTGCACCTGTGCTCAGTGGGGGATGTTTCAGACCTCTACAGAACCACTTAACGTGCGTACGTATTTAACATGGGGAAACGTCCTTGTGCTTCTGAAGACCGCTCTTGAAGTGCAACTTCAGGCTCATCCATCACACCTAATTGAGCTCTTGAATATCAGATGTTTCTGCACAAATAAAGTTTTTCCATGCACAGCAGTATATATATAGATTTCCCCCCCCCCCACTTTATACTCTCGCTCCTTTAGTGAGGGGAGCTGTAGCTTTCATTTAATAACACCAGCTTTTTGTCATTGCCATCCAAAAATTATCCCAGCTTTATGGCTGTGTGACAGAGTAACATCACCCATACCCAGTAACGCAAATGAATGGTATGTAAGTGCTCGCACGAGCAGGTATCACATATTACACAACACTTGCCCTCAAGGTATTCTGGAGCTGAACCCGTTCCTCAAAAATCATACCCTTACTCAGAGGGGCCTTTCCTCTTCAGTGAGGACGCATTTAACTCCAAAGCTGAATTCCCGAAGCGGTGGAGGTCTCTGCCCTATGCTGTGGTCTTCAAAGTTGGGCTCAACACCAGGTAAGATCAGGTGAAGCTCTTCTGCAGGGTGACAGTCTGCACATAGCAAGCTGGTGGTGGTTTCTCAATTTTGGCCCTTCTTTTCTAAAATGAGCAAAGGAATTTCCCCACATCTGCTCATTTGCAAATTCGGTTTCTGACTGTCTGTGTGTTTTACTGACCTGCAATTGCAGCACCAGAGGAAGCACAATAAGAGCCGGGGGCTGGAGTGCTGCTGTAATGCTCTGCTTTGGGAAGCTGCCTTCCATACAAAGAAGACCTTATAGTCTCCCATCAAAGCTGCATTTCATCCCGCTCCATCCCAGCAAACCCTCTGTGACTGCTGCCTTGTAGTTGAGACACCAAAACCCAGGGAAGTCACACGGCTGTGTAGCAGACACGAGCAGATCTATTTAAATTGATTATGCTTGAAACAGAACTGGTGCTGTCAATGTCTATTTACATTAAGGTTTCAGGAACATTTCATAACCACTTACCCTTTCAAGATAAAAAAAAAAATGTATTACCTTCATTGCTGAGCCAGCAGTCTTTGCAAAGCATCTTTGCTGTCTCTCTACCACCACATTAACTCAGGCAGGGATGTGTGGTATGAGAAGAGGACCTGTCAGCCCAGTTTCCCCTCTCAAAACCAGTGGGTTGCTCAGGCATGTCTGCAGATGGACGAGGCTCTTACAGACCACAGCATGAACAATCTGACCCAGGAGTGGGAGAGAACAGCTGGGACTGGGGGACAGGGTGACAACCAGGAGCTACAGCCAGGAATGTTTCCTAAACTGGGGGCAGGAGCTCCCTCCACCCAGCTGAAAGTGCCTGGTAGCCCAGAAGGTGTTATAGCTTCCAGGTGAGGAGAAGGCAGCTGAAGCACCAGTCTGCAATAGAGACTACACTGGCTGTCACAAAGGAGGCTCCTGTTCAGGGAAACTTGTGGATATTTCTCTGGCCTGACTGCACATCCTGCTCTTCAGGAGGAAGCCATGGGCCTCCTTCACACTGAGGTTTTGCAAAGTTATTTAAAGGAGCGTGGTTTTTCTGGCCATCCCTGCAACCTCCTCTCTGACACCTCCCCGCGTTGCGTTACGGATTTCTCTGCCGAGGGGAGGCTCGCCACAGAAATACACTTTCTGACAGTTCCCTTATAAGGCAAACCTCTGGGCTCAGCTGGGTTTAACTATTCCCTCAGTCTTTAGTCTCCATTGCAAAAATAGATCTGCGCTCTAGTATCCATTGTACCAGTGTCAAAACGGAAAGAAGAAAACAGAATTCCTCTTTTTTTTTTGCCTTTACTAAATGCCAGCTGACTTCATCATAAAAAAAAAAAAAAAAGAAAAAATCACCCCATCCCCCAAAAACAATCAGTGCAGAGAATGTGTAACATTTGTACCACTAGCTTTGCCACCAACAATAGATCGCAAACTCTTCAGCGCTTGTCTCTTTTATCACATGTTGGAACAGTGCTTAACTCGACACAGCTCTGCCCCTGGTCCCTGGTCCCTGGGCATTTGAGTCACAGAAACACGACAGAAAATAGAGAAAACCCTGTAAAACAACACAATGACTTGAGTTACTGGGCTGGGCCCTTACTCATCACTCCCCTGAGCCATCTCACAAAAGGACCAGAGAATCTGTAATAATGCACACACCAACCCAACTAAGTCCCTTTTGAGCCTTTAGCCAAAGACAACCCTTGTCTCAAATTCATGGACTGCAAAGTGATGCGAAAATGACAAGCACTTTAATAACTGCTGGAGCAATCCTGAGAAGCAAAAGGAAGGGACAAAAGAATATTCAGACAGTGGGTACGTACATATTTATACAACATTTAAATTTAAGGTTTAAGCCTGACCATGTTCATACTTGAACTGGTAAGGCTCAGCCCAGATGTCTCAATTCCTAAATTTTCAAAGGAGCTGCAGAGATGTAAGTTTGTACTTAGGTCTGCACATGATTGTGATGCCCCAAGTAAAGTTATTCTGTGTCAACCATCATAACCCATGAAGTGTTAACAATTAATACCTCATTGCTGTGTAAAGTGTATTAAACATTTGCCTAAAAAAATGTGCTTTTCTTAAAGAAAGCCTGTTGCCCAGATCCAGTTTTGGGCACGGATTCAGTGAACTGTTGAAGCAAAGTGACAGAGAAGACGACAATCTGCAGCAGACAGGATAGCAAACCGGCGGCCAAGAGTGCCTTTAGCCTTCGGCCTTCTCTACATAAACAACAGCAGTTACTTTGGGATAGCAAAATAATGGAATTTATCATTTATTTGTAAATTAGTAGCAATATCCCCACTGATTTTTCTATACGCCTGCCATTAGGCTGCTCAAAGTTTGACAGGAGCGACAAACGCAGGTCACCCTGCTCTGCAAGTCATAGTGTGAGCTTGAGGATGACTCACTTCCAAAGTTGAAATGCCATTAGTTATGTGGTGGTTTCTCAAAGCCCAAGAGCATTCACTTAGAATAACGTCATGGGAAGAAAAAAAAAATCATGTTAGCTGAAAGGACAAGCTGAAATTTGTCAACTTGCAGCTACGGCCCTCTTTGTTTGTTACCTGCCAGGTGCAACATCACCTTACTAAGCATTGTTTCCTTTCTGAAGGGACACTGCTAAGCATTTTGCAAAACCAGCGGATCACAGACTCTCCCTCCAGAGTCCTGTGATCCTTTTTTCACCGCAGGAGAAGAGCTGAGCGACACAGGGGCCATCAGCAGAGCCGGGCTGCTCCAGGCGCTTGGCAGTAGCACCAGCATGTCAGCCCAGCTGAATGGGTGCCCAGATTGCTGCTCCACCCAAAATTAATCTCATGATAATCAAAGGTATCTGTACATTAGCCTGCGCTTCACTGGAGGTAACAGCCAGGGCTACTGTGTGACTGTCTACCAGGCAGGGTGTGCTATATCTCCCTTTGCTTTCACGGGTTACCTTGCAAACACTTTTGCAGCAATCAGAACAAAGGCCAGGAGGTCATAAAAGCTACCAGAGGACAACAAAAATATTTTTGACTGGTAGGCAGTACTGCAAGGAGAAGACTTCTGGTGCACTTTATTTTCTTGTTTACTTCCTTAAGTAGCACCACCACGCATACCACAGTGACGGCTTAATCCAAAATAACGTTTTTGTGTCTGCGTGAGAGAAGAAGGAGAACTGAGAAAGACACATGCTGTAAAAACAATGCAAACTGGATGTGATATGCAGAAATCAGGGATATTTTTGTTTCTTCTGCAAAGTCATTAAGAAAAAGAAACAAAAGCTGTTGTAACTAAATTCAACTTGTTCTGAGCCAGTCTCCCCCTTTCCTCCTGCACCTGCCATATCCAAGTTACTTCTCCATTTAGCAGCACAAGGCATAGCCCTTCCCTGCTGCAACAGCAAAATCAGGCCAGGCTTATCACTGAATTTCGCAGTTTGAGAACTGGCACTTTATCAGGTGTGGCCACTGACAGGGATCTTCCATCATCAAACAGACAAGAAAAACCCCTCAACCATAGAAAAATGTATCAAGCCCAGCATTTTCCTCGTGCCACGGATGTTAATTATGCAAGCACTAACAGTACTGCTCAAACATCCCAACTATATTAGGCACTTCCTTGCTGCCCTTCCCCTGAATGGCTGTTTATTACTTTGCAAGTGCTGCAGGGCAAAGATCTGTCTTCCGAGGCTTTGAAATGTTTAGCACACTCTTGGCATCATATAAAAGTATCGTAAAATACACACAAGCATACATATGCGTAGATTATTGAGGCTGTTTCTGTATCTGCTGGTTATTTTACCATCGCTCTGATTTATTATAAGCTCATTATAGGTTTATACAAATGCAAAGGTAATCTAGCAAATGCAAGTGATTAATAATTTCCCCGACAAACATAATCTGCCAGAAGATAAAAAGTGCGTCATTTTACAGGAGTGGGCTAGGAGAGCAATTAGAGCTGATGAGAAAAGCTGTCCAGAAGCACAACCTGCAGGTATAAGCAGATATTGCACCCAGGCCGCGAGACTCAAACTGAGCCTATGGAAAACCAGTTTGTTCGTGAAGGTAAAGTTATCCTTATGGGATAAAAAAGGGTTACAGATATGAAAGGGATATGGTTCCCTGGAGGCAGCATCCAAATGCTCCCTCACAAGAGCAAAGGTTTGCCACTTACTCTTTCTGGGAAAGGGGCGAAAAGAGGATTTCCAAACCGGTTACAGACATGAGCATGGGGTACTGGAGAAAAAGGTGAATGAAGGTTGAACTATCATATTAATGATGATTTTTCCTTGAAGCTCTTCTTTGCCTGAAATGAATTAGGCACTGTGATTTGTAATATCACCTCCTTCTCCAACAAGTCAGGAAAACTTGTAGCCCACAGAAGCATCATTTATGGTGGATATAGAGAAGATAAATGGCAAAAGGACCGTGGCTTACCTCCGGCTGAGGCTCCTGCTCTTCAGTGACCTTCCACAGCAGCTTCCCCTTCCATCTCCATCCCCTTTCCCACAGGAAGAGGTCCAGATTCCACATTCCTGCATCCCTGGCACATCACTGCAATGACCAGGCAATACCAAGAAAACCCCAGTGAATTAATCCACCAGGTTATTGTGATTATCCAAATCATGGGTGGGGGAAGAAGAGGAGAGAACCTGGCAGGTGCTGATGCTCAGATGTGATCCCAGCTGTGCTCCCAGGGGTCACACACCAGAAATGAGGGGGCCTTTGAATTTCCACCCCCCCAGGCAGCTCTCTATCAGTCTTATGACTCCTAAATATATGAAAATTGAAGCATGTGTCTTGAAAAATGCAAGCCTTCAGCCACTCCAAAAGCAAGAAACAAGAGTGTCTCTGGTCTGACATCTCTAAAAAAGCCTGATTTTCAGCTACATGGCAATTTTTCAAAATTGGCCACACTTCAGGTGTTTCAAATAGCATGGCCAACAATTGCCTACAACTCTTTAAAATATCAGCCTTCATATTTGACCTGTGAAGGCCAGATACTATTTGAAGACACTGCTCTCAGGTAATTCAGTCATGCTGTTACCAGCAGCCAGTCTATATGTGGAATTTGACTGGAATAATTCTTTCCAAATCACTGCAGACTTTTTATTCAGGGATAAAGAGAACATTATTTCCTTGATTTTTTTTTTTTTTTGGGGGGGGGGGCAGGATGGGGGAGAGTGAGTGGAAAGTTGTATGGAGGCAATAATCACACAGGCACCTGGGAGAGATTCCAGAACAGAATCCAAGAAGAGTTTTTTCTCTGCTGCTGTTCTGGTAATTTTCTTCATGTGGAAAAGTCCTGACGACAGTCAACCTCACAGTGTTGCTTACCTCTCCTAACGCATGGAGAGGTGTCACGTACAACCTGCTTTACATCTTGGCCATTTCAGCTACGCACATGATAACGTCATTCTGGTGGTCATGCAGGTCTGGTAGAGATTTGCAGAAGCTTTGGGATCTGCTGCAGGAATCCTCCCAATCAGGTAACCTCCCTTTCTTCTGCAAATCCCTCCTTAGCACCTCATGCATCACTGCTCGCATTTTCAGAACCAAAAACCAAGAGAGAGTTACCGTGAAAGAAGTTAATGTAGATTACAAAAAGACAGGCAAGCTGCCGTTTTCTAAAGCATAGATCTATTTTCTTTGCACTCTCCCTACAAACCAGCAGGGTGTGCCTGCAGACCAGCTTTCTTATACATACACAACGTTTTTTCTCCTTAAATGATGCAAACTCTCTTCTTTATGCATCATAGCTTTCTGCAGCCAAAAAAAGAAAAAAGGCTATGCACCCACTTAAACTAACAAAAAAGGCTCTTCCTTACTGATACTACATCCCCTTTCTGTAGTTTCTCACTAAGATTACAACTCAACTTCAGCAATAGGTAAAATGAGCAGTAAGCCAGGAAATGAAAATCACCTCTGGTTTACTAATTAAAAAAAAAAAATACTCCTGAACTCCTCTTTACACTGCCTGCTCTTAGGAGGATCAGCTTGGCAGCCTTCCCACCACAGCCTCTAAAACTGGATTTGCTGGGACGGCAAATGAGGGCATCCCAGCTCCTTCTTCCAGACCCTGCTTAGCAGCAATAGATTTAGTGAGTTCTCTGCCTCATGGGGTGGAGAAGGGACCGTGGAAGTGTTCCAAAACTGCTGAATTGCACCACACTGAAAGCTACATCTACGCAGAATCATACTTGTATAGCATCAGGCAATATAGTTTACTGCTGAGACGCAGAAAGAATTGAGCTATGCAAAAAAAAAAAAAAAAAAAAAAAAAAGACAGACATGAGAAATAGCTTTTTAAGCCATTTTTAAGCACTTTGTACCGCTGAAGGGAAGGCCTGATTTTTCCCTGCCACTGCACATTGCAATATTGTGCACATCACTCTGTGATTTCACCTCCGCTGACCCAAAAAGATCTACGGCTGGCATTTGATCTATTTTTGACACTAATGCAAAAAAAAAAAAAAAAGAAAAAGAGGAAAAAAAATAAAAAATAAGCTGTCCTGGATCACCAGCAAGTACCATCTGCTCTTTGCAACTGAAACACCATCAGTTCACACAGCAGGGCCAGGAGTTTCAGATATAGCTGGTCTGAAGTGAGATGCCTCGATCTGGATTTAGGCACCTGCCTGAGCACACTGCAGCTCCTGTTAACCTGAATTGGGTGCCCCCTCCCATTGCTGCCTTGGCAGTGTCCTCTGTATTTCTCCAGCCTGGGGACCAGCAAAAAAAGGACCGGTTTGTACTAAAGGCTGATTTAGCACTCTCCTGGATAGTGAAATTCTCCAAAGCATCCAGACATCTCAAGTTTGAAGCAACCAGATTGCTGCTGACTTCCCATTTCTTAGGCCAGAGCTACCTTTTAGCTCAGTTACTTTAAAAAAAAAAAAAAGTAGTTAGAACAGTGATTTTCACTTTACAGAGATAATACAAGTCAAACTCCAGTGTTAGTGTTTACAAAGTAGAAAATGGTTTGCAGAAGCAATCAGAATGCTGTGCTGAATTTGCAGCTACCGCCCATTGCATCCCATTTAT
This sequence comes from Patagioenas fasciata, assembly GCF_037038585.1. Classification (NCBI taxonomy): domain Eukaryota; kingdom Metazoa; phylum Chordata; class Aves; order Columbiformes; family Columbidae; genus Patagioenas; species Patagioenas fasciata. The sequence continues at coordinate 28,064,103 of NC_092526.1, read as the reverse complement.
ATGAAGGACTTTCAGGAATGTCCTTGCTCCTACCACACTGATACACCACATTCATTTTCTTCTAAAGGGGACTAGAGAAATGTAGTTTCATATCTACCATATAGGTCCGTGAAAGCATTTGTGTACCAGTGGAGATCTGGCATTTATACAATGCAACATAAAAATCCTGAAAGCCGTAAAAGATGTTTTCACTGTATTAGTGACTATCATTTTGATGTGAAACCCACTTTAATGAATACCTGACAACTAAACCTTTTAAAGGAATGATTTGACTTGACATGAATGCATTCAACTACTGTTTGTTGAATGATATTCTTCTTAAACAGCCAGCCAAAGAATATAGCAACACCGCAAATCAAGGGTTTGCAACCTCTGCAGCACTAAGGACCATGTTTGAAAAATGCCAGTGCACTCAAGGCAATATTGGATTTAAAAATAAAGTGAGGGGGATTTGCATAAGCAGAGAGAGGCCGTAGCCAGAGAGCAGTCCTCACTACAAATGTGATGAAGTATTGTACACAGAATACTTCCTTCCAGCCAGTTTTTTTATTTTCCCCTCCATTGAACACAGACCAACATAAAGCCAGGTGCCCAACGCTGTCAGGTCAGGTCTGGCAGCCTGTAGTTCCTGCTCAACCCCAGCCTCACCTCTCCAACTGGAGCAGAAAACCAGTGTGTAAATACACCTTGCAACTCCACCGTCCTTCCAGGCTCTGCAGATGCCTTCCAAGCACTTTGGCTGAGCGGGTCCCTCCTGCACCGCAGCAGTTCACCTGATTTTTGTCTCCAGGCTCCTGCTCTCCATCACTGCTGCCTTCCTCCCCCAAATGCAGCAGGCAGTTAAGGTAATGTAGAGAACAGAGGCTGCACAAAGCTGGTAACATCTTTACAGCAAAACGATAAAGCATAAAATAGAATTTGGTGATGTTCAAGAGGTCTGTTTCCACGTGAAAATACGCTCACCTTTCTTTATGGCAATGCCATTAAGCTACCTTGCATTGGTTCACATTCAGAGCAGTTTCTGTGGCCATTGAAATAATTTAAAGTTTAATTAGTTTAGAGGTTTTTGGGTTGTGTGTGGTGTTTTTTTGTTGTGTTTTTTTGTTGTTGTTGGTTTTTCTTGAAAGCTCATTTCCTGCAGAATCAAAGCAATCTGACATCTAGAGAGACAGGTCCTGCACATATAAGTGCCTTGGACAAGTACTTTCCAACCTCCCAAAATGAGTCAGAGTACCGAGAACACCATCTTGGAGCATCAAGAAACCCCATACGGGCAAGCGGTAAGAGATGCATGCTTTTTGGAAAAAATAAAAAGCCACAAAGCAGATCTTGTTTCTGAAGAGCAGCTGTGTCTTTTTGTTACCAGCAGGTGTCATATGGAAATAAGATGTGGTCTCAACTGACACCGCATCCCCTGCCCAGGGACAATCAGCCTGTCCCAGTTCAAGGTGTCTGGGGTACCAGGTCCTGACGAGGAGATAAACAGAGTTATCATCCATCTGGGCAAGGACCATGATCGCTCATAGATGTATTAAATCCCTCATAGGAAACCTGGGTAGCGTTTCAGAAACTGCCTCTCGCTAAGCGGTTCTCTAATGGGACACACCATCCTTCTTTCTCATACAAATAATGACTGACACAGGGTTCGAGTGCTGTTTCGTTTTGGAAGCACTGAGATTCCCAAAGCGTCCCTTTTGAAGATGCATGTTGTGAATGGTGAGAATAAGACAAAAACAACAACAAAAAAATACAGGCAAATAATGAGTTCTCACCTCACAGAAATTTCGAAGCTTCAAGTAAACGCTGTCTCCCAAAAGGAGAAGCCTGACCTTTGGTTCGTTAATACCCAGAAAGCAGGAATTCCCTCTGGGAAGGCTCCACAGCAGCAGCCACTGGAGCACGATGTCTCATCTGCTGAGTGACTGGGAGTGAAGCAAATCAAGACAATTATAACTCTATTAAATGTGAGCATTGATTACTACGATTCATAAAGGCAGGAGTTTTCTTGAATTACACAATGCTATCTTGTTTTGGAGAGAGGTTTTACTTATAACTTGGCTGCCAGAAAAGTGGGTGTCCTTTCAAGAATCCATACAGCCTTATATTTTGTTCCCCTCCTGGAAGAAATACAAAGCAGAGGGGATTGCTTCATAGCAATCAATTTTCAACAGCCCTGTGGAAGTGTGGGAGTACAAATGTCTGACATCCCTCTGCAGAGCTTCAAGCATCCTCAGACCCATCTACACCTTACAGGCTCCGTCAGCCCATGCTAACCTGAAATACCTTGAAATAGAAATGATTCATTTGTAAGAACTGGCGGCTAGTATTTCTTCCATCAACCTGCTCTGAGCAAGAGAAGAGACTTGTAATAAAATTTAAAAAAAAAAGAGACCAAGAAAAGCAGGAGGTTCATGACAGGGAACATGTCCTCGTGCAAGTCCACTGCCGCTGTGACAAGCAGCAAGAATAAACCTAACTGGGTTATCCACAGGATAACCAATACCCCACATCTACCACTTACCAAGTAAGGAGGAAATAAGAAACTTATTTAGATAAACAAACCAACTCCGTAAAAGTGTGGTCAAACAGGGTCTCACAAGGCATGTAGAGCTGCTCCTCAGCTGGTACAAATGATATCGGTAGAAGATATTTGCTGAGCGATAACAGCCCTGGGGAGTGCAAGCCAAGACATTCTTCATATCAGTGCTCCCTTCAATCATAAACATTTAAATGGGAATTATTTATTTTTTCCGAACCCCAAGCCCCCACCAGGTCCTTCTGCAGCTTCTGGGCAGGGCAGCTCCTGCAGGAGAAGCCCCAACAGGAGATGCAGGAAAAGAGATGAGAGGGATGGAGGGATGGTTTGGTACCAATAGTTTCTCAAAACATTAAAAGTCAAATGCTTGAACAATTATTCAATTATGACATTTAGCAGAAGCAGCATAAATACTTGTTTACATTTTTCTGAAATAGAAGAAAAAAAACAAAGTAGTGCATTTTTTTTAATGGAAAATAATTTGTGTGAGTGAACAGAGGAAAAAACACTCCTTGTTTCTCCCCAATTGCTGATGGCAGCTGGTCCACTGCGGGTGGGGAGACAGCAGGAGCAGCCTCGTCCCCTGCTCCCTTGGGAGATGTCCCCCAACACTGCACCCCATGACAGCCAGCAGGGTGAGGTGACATTCCACAATACCCCTTTTTCACAGGTTAAAACCAGACACAAATCTCATGGCCATTGAGCCTGTCAGACATCTGCCCTTCTTCACCATCATGAAAGCCAAGGGAGGTGCCAGACCTGGGGAGCTGTGGGACCCTGAGTACTAAGGGCCCCTAAATTTTTAGAGATCACAGGGATCATAGCACCATCTGGACAGATCCACAAGCCAGTCAACATCTTGACTGACCCGCACACAGTGGCGAGAGCCTTGCTGCCATCCCAGGCGGCTAAGGGGAATGGCAACAAAAATTGTTTTCAATATTTAACTGCTTATTAAAAAAAAAAGGAATAATAAGAAAAAAAAGGCGGAACAGGGAGGCAAGAGGCAGCAAAGCACAGCATAGGAAGGCGTGGAGGGTGAGTCAGTGTGGGCAGGCTGGGGCGAGGGCCGTGCGTGGGATGGGGCATGCACAGTACGGCGGGGTGGGCAGAACACCTCAGCGAGCTCTGCTCAGAGTCCTTGCAAAATACGTGTTCCCAAATCACCACAGGAAATCAATAAATAAAATAAAATAAAAATAAAAATAAAATAAAGACCTGATTTTACACAAAACTAGAAAGCAGATAAGTCTGCTGGTTAGTGGCTCTGGGCTCTATTCTGCATCCCAGATCAGCTTTGCTGTCATCTCATCCTGGTTTGAAACCTCCACTGCTTCTCCTGTGAGATGCAAACCACTCCTGTCTGGGTACATGGCCACCACAGCCTGATCCACTGCTTTTGGGGAGCAGCCCCGGCTCTGGGGAGAGCCTGCAAGGAGGTGAGGGCTCCAAACACCCAGCTCCCTGAAATAGCTTTCCAGATTGAGTGATCATTGTAATTAAAACAGAGTCAAGTGTCACAGCAGAGCAGCAGCTAAATTACAGGTCTGAGAGGAGGGGAAAGGCACGCATCGGACTGCCTGACAATCAAAGGTGGCAAATGAAACTCTGAGCTCCCATACACTGTAATTGCACCCCAATCTGAGGACAGGCAGGAATAGAAGTCTTCCTCAAAAAAAAAAAAAAAACAAACATGTTGCAATTTAATTTCACTCCCTTCCTAATCCACAGTTCAAACTACAAGTATTTTAAATTACAAAGGGTGATACCTCTGTAGACCAGAGACTGTTGAAAATTAAAAGTGTAACTAAAAAGCTATGTAATAAGTAAACCTGGGCTGTCTCCAGCAATTTACATTCCATGAAATTGTTTGCAGGCTATATCCCAAGAATTGCAGTAACTAAGGTGAACACTGGGGTAGCTGGAAGTGCCAGACGTTACTCACATCCATTACCCATCTTGAAGGTCTCCCAGCTCATCACAGGGTGTCTGTCCTTCCTTCTGGGACAGGTAACTACCTGCAAAGGTATTGGGCTGGACAATCGTTTCAGTGAGACCTTGTTTAGCTACAAAAAGCACACTATTGCACCCAGGATTTCTCTAGAAGCCAGCGGTGGCTCTGACGACACTCAGCAGAGGACAGTGTTGCTCATACTCCTTGGGAAATGCTGCAACTGCGTGGGCAGCGTATGCTACAGTGGACACATTTAGAAGCACTTATACCGACACTTTAAAAAACACATTAGTTTTACACACCTACTACTTCAGGAGGGTTGGGTGTTTTTTGTGTTTTTGTTTGTTTGTTTTTAATTATTCAAAATAACACCCTTTTCCCCCACTAAAATGTGCTTTGTATAACAATCAGAGCGAAAAGCAATCCTTCGGTCCCTTGTCTGTGCAGAACACCTCAAAAAAATATATCAATAAATCATAAATCCTCCCTTCCATATAGCAGCCATCTGCTTGGAGAAGGAAATCCCCACCCTACATGCTTCCTGGCAGGGCCAGCTGAGGCGGGTGAAGGGCAATAATAGGTATTTACTAAGCAATATCTTAAAAGGAGCCATGGAAGTTCTTTATTAAAATACCACTGATTGACACAGGTGGTTTCCACCAGAAGTTAAGAGGTTTTTTGGAGTGGGGAGATGATTCTGAAGTGGCAGAGCTGGGCAGCCTGGAAATGTGGAGGAACCCACCTGTGAGGACATCTGTCTGGGAGCTGTTTTAGCACACAAGATACTCATGGCTCGTTATATACCTAAGCCATTTTCCCCTCTTGGCAGCAAATCTAATAACAATTCATCATTAAATGCAGTGGGAAAATAGGGAAATATTTCTCTCTCATCTCATCTTTACAGAATGGTAAAGCTGGGCTTGGGGGATGGCTTCCCTCCCCTTTGCCCCCAAAACACTTAAAATTACTAACAGACTCAAGTGAGTTGATACAATCAATTAGGTCAGTGGCACTGGGACGTGAAAGTGAACCTTAAACATCACAAGAACAGATGCCAGTGAAAAAATTACCCAGGTCACACACAAATAATTTTCTGGGTACACAGGTTGGTGGCCACAAGATATGCATTTTCTTTGTCACTTATTGAATGAGGGCTTTATTGATTTGTTTTAATCAGATTTCTCCCATACCACACAGACTTATCAGATGTGATTGGTGGGGTATGAAATAGCAATACCTAAAAATAGCAGCGAGGCTGAGAGTCTCGCTCTGCTCCCCCCTAAAAGCTGCTGTACGGGACTGTCAAGAGGTCCTGAGGATGGAGTGAGCAAGCTGGTGCGACACAGGTGCTGTTGCCATCACAGTGCAGCCCAAGGCTGATGACAAAGGAGCCAAATCCAGGTCCCTTGGAGGCAGCTAATTGCAGCAAGTTCATAAAGACAGAGGTACAGCCCACGCTTTCTGTGCTGGAGCACCGGGATCACATCACAAGTAGGATCCAGCACTGGTATTTAGAAGGCATAGCAATGGGCATGAGAAGAAAAAAAAAAAAAAAAAGAACACACGACACCAACTTTAGCTTTCCTGTGAGCTCTGGACATGATCCTAGTCCCACAGAAGTGCGTGGGTGTTTTGCAACTATTCCCAGTCAATGTAGATCTGTTCTCCCCTCCTTGTTCCCTTTCCAGCTCTGCCTAGCATTCCTTCTCCCCCCAGCTCTCCTTCCCCAGCGGGAGTTCGCCGGGGTCAGCGCCTGCAGCTCCACCACCCACCTCATGCCCTCCTCAGGGTGCACACAGAGCTGGAAACCAGCCTGTTTCCAGCCAGCATACTCCCACACCAGCAGGGATAACCGGCTCCCAGAGCGGAGCATCCGACAGGGAATGCCCGCCGGCATCCCGAGCTGCTGGGAAGGAAGCTATTTGGGAACGCTGCAACCTGCCCCTTTAAATTCATTTTACTATTACAGTCATTTTGCTAACTACTTAATTGCAGCCATCTATCCGCGTCTGTCTCGGTCCAACACCCACAGATGCGGCCGCCCACACAGCCGCCCACGCCGGCCCACGCTCTGACTCACGCTCCCAGCCGTCGTCAAAAAAAAACCCACAAAAAAAACCCATTCCCTGCCGAACACAAATTCTCTCTTCAAACGTGTGCTGCTACTTTGATCTATTTCCATAGATTCCTGTGAGTCATCTGATCTGTCTCTGATCTAAACCCAGTAGACTAGAGCCTACATGTATGTTGATTTTTTTGCATGAATTTGGCTTGCACAGAGAGCTGACCCGGTTGTAAGGCGCAGGCACGCAGGAGCAGAAAATTCCTGGGAACTCTCTTCCAGGAGTGAATTGCTTACTTGTCCAAAAAGAAGAGCAATTATTTTCTATTAAAAAGTCCTATTGTGCTCTGAAAAAAAAATATATATATATATTATATATAATACATATATTATATATATATAAAATCTCAGCATTATTCTGAGATACAAGGTTATAGCAATGCTCAGAAACCCTTTCCATCAAAACCTGCTTTACCACACAGCCTGTTCCCACCCTGATACCCTTTCCCTCACTTTGCAAATGGCAACATGGTGGTGCCAAACATTAAGGTGCCCATTTTGGCAGAGTGGCAGCCAACCTGCCACAAGCAGCAGAGCTTAATGAAGGTGGTGGGGATGATGAGCCCTGGGAACCTCAGGGGCTGTGTGGATGTGGATGCTCAGGGGATGCTCATTCCCATCTGGATGCTGTTTGACGGGTCCCACCAGCCTGTGCCTGAGTTACCCCCCTGCCATACTTGCATCTGACCTTGCAGACCTACCCTCTGCCCTCGTCTGCCTGCAAATATTACTGCTAAATCCGCTGCTGTTATCGTTCTCATTACCACAGCCTCTGCATGCGACAGGCAGGATCCCTCTCTGAACGCTTCGCAGGCATGTAGCAGATGGAGCCTGTCACTAAAAGCAAATAAATGCTTTGGTGCCCTGATTTATCTGCACAAACACCACCTGAATTATCAAGGACTGAAGGGCCAGTTAGAAACGCCTTGCTTAGTAGATTTGCGTTCGGTGGTGTGATCATAAGCACTGGGCACACAGAGTTCACTCTTCTACGGCGTGTATATTTTGTCACTATTGATAGATCATTTAGATTTGCAAGGATACATTTGAAAAATAATTAAAAAAAAAAAAAAAAAGATGAGCCAGATGGGTTTCATGAAGTTGTCATATACATCATTCCAAGACATGTCTAAAATGCTAAATATTAAGAAAAAAAAATAAAGATGTGAAACTTGGACCCTACACCTGAGCTTCCTGAAATCGGTGGCAAAGCTCCCATCATCTCCCTGCGAGAAGAGGGCTGCAGGTATACAATTAAAAATGGGAAACCCAGGGCCAAATTGCTTCCTTTTGCTCCCTGGTTATAAATCCAGATTAACTCCTTTCTGCACTGCAGATTAGTAACTGAAAGCTGAATGTCACCACTAGGTTCAAAGCTTCCTAGTGACTGAGGCTTGTGCTCACCCTTCTGTTTCCCCCATCTATCCTCCTATGATTATGTAGCACTTTGGTACTGAAAACCCCCTTCTCCCTTTTTATCCCTGCTTGGTTTTGTTCATCTTCTTTCCTTTTGTTTTTGTTTGTTTTCAGGAGAACCGGGGGAGAAGGAAGAGAAAGGGGTAGAATAAATACTCTGTAATTTGATTTCAGTTGCATCGCACTTGCCCCATATTTTTTTTATTCTCGATGGGAACGGCGCAAGCAAATTGGAGAGAACAGCATGTTTCACCAGCCTGAAAAATACTGCCTTGGGCCTAACCCAAATTTTCACTGTCTTCGCTGGAAGTTGAATTAAGTCTTTTGAATAGCCAAAACTGCAACCTGCAATACTGGAGGCTTTAAGAAAAAGGATTTATATGGCAACTTAAATCTCAACAGTCTCAAATATTTTTTTAGCCTGTTAATGGCCATCAGCACTGCTGAGAAAGCAACACATGGCCCTTGCCGGTGCCTTGTCTTCCAGGTCTATAAATGATGTGCAATATGCTAGTAGAATCAAAAGTAATCATAAAAACACATGGAAAGCGCCCATTTTCCCCTCTTACTCCTAACACATCAGCTCTGAATGAGATACGCTGGAGGAGCTTCTGTTAAAACATGGTTGTTTATTCAATTATTTCCGTGCGCGTCTTATTTATTCAAGATTGAAACAAATACTACTCGCACGCCTGTGCTGCCGGCATTAATCATCCCTCGCATCCTGGGCTGCCAGGGATGCGGGAGGTGGAGGGAACGTGACAGCCACACGTGTGGGCACAGAGGTGGGTGTTTGCCTGTTGGAGCAGAGGTTCGCAGCAAGCCAGCCTGAATGTCAAATTCCAGAACCTTCTCAGGGTCTTGCACAACATTCCCTGCTTATTTCTAGATTACTTTTTTTTTTTTTTAAACATCTTTTCTTTGGAAATTTTATTTGTGATCAAGATGCATATTGTCAGTGTTTTGGACTGAACCGCTCTTGGGATGAGGCATTTATTTCTCTTTGGTGGAGGCTCACACATCTGTGGGCTTTGAACACCTGTTTTCAGGTTTTGGCACTTAATTTCCTCTCACCATCAGCTGTGTTACCCCAGCCACTTACTCTCAAACCAGCCCAAACCCTTTTTTGAGCATTTATTTAGCTTGAGAATGGCTGATTTCACTTCAGATGTGGCTCAGGTCTATTTAACATGGATTTATGCCATTTCTAAACAAAGGCAGCCAGAAAGGCTTTTACACTGGCACTAGTAAACCTGATTACAATAATACTGATTAAACACCTCAGCATAGCCACACCTGAGAGCCAGTCCTGTAGATTAAACCCCAGTGGCAGGGTACACCTCATGGGGTATTCTCCTACATTTTTAATATCTGAATGCTGGTTCTTATTTATCTTAGAATCATAGAATCATTGAAGTTGGAAAAGACCCTTAAAATCACAGAGTCCAACTGTAAACCCAACACTATCAAGTCCACCACTAAATCACGTCCCTAAACACCAGGCATCTTTTTATTTCCCATGTCGTTACAACAGTGAGGAAACCCATAACATCTATATGGGAGATATATCACCCAGCTGTGCTCACAGTGAATTAAATGGCATTTTTTCTCTTGCACAGGGGAACAACTCCCCATATTGGGTGCCCTCTGCCACAAATTGGTGTCACAAGACTGCCAGTGTCCTGCTGATGAGAAGATGGGACTGGCACAGGATAAGCTGCCAACAGGCAAAGCTCAACAATGCAAAAACCAGTTGCACCCACTTTTACCTTCTGCTGAGGACTGCTGGCAGCAGCGAGGAAGGCTCCATCACACCAAAAACTTTAGGCAGCGCAATAGCATCCATCATTTTTCATCCTCCATCCTTCCCAAGGAAAGCCCTCAACAGAGTAAAGAAGATGCCAAAGCGTAGGAAATGCTTAAATATGCTTTTGCCTTTATTCCAGAAGAGAAACTTTACCAGAGACCCTGACAGGAGCCCTGCCCAAAGGAAATGTAATCAGCAAAGCCTGTGCAAAATATGGGCCAGCTGCTGCCCCCCTCCCAGCTGTACCAGCACCCCCCTTTGATTGCAGCTGTGGAGCTAAATGTGGAAAAAAAAAAAAAACAAACAGTAAAAAATGAGTGTATCTGGTTCCATTCACCACCAAGCAACAAAAGGGTTGTGTAGAAACACCAAATGGGAATCCAAGGTGCAGAGCAAAAAGGGCCTCATGCCTTGTCTTTCTTCTTTGAAATACAAATAAAGAATAGCTTTAAAAGATGGTTCTTCTGTTTTCTATTTAACAATGGAAAGAAAAATATAAACTCGGCATTTTTGCCCTCAACCACAAAGACTGCGAATTTATTTCGGGAGAAAACAAAATGGCATCTCCAAGCCTCACACATTCAAGACTCAGAGCGCTCTGAAAATAAACCCGAGCATCACAAGGCACATCACAGGCAACCTTGTCAGCAGGCTCTGAACGGGGACCGCCTGCCCCTGTCAGAGCAGATTTCGGGAGGCTTCAGAGCAAAGTCGTCTGGTGAGGACTCTGCTGTCTAATCCGCAAAGCGTACCTGATACCTTAATAAGAAATCTTGGATGTACTCGATATTCACGCAGTCAGATTGGGGCTCCGCGGAGCATCAAGTGCCCTTTCTAAAGAGCTTTAAAAAAAGTGAGTGATTGGAGAAGGAAGGAAGGAAAAAAAAAAAATGAATAAAATGCAGGATGACACTTCTGTAGATGTAACGACTAACAAATGGCTTACTTGCTGCTTTTAGAAACGTGCCTTTAGAAAAATACGGTTTCAGCCTTGCTCCTGTATTGGAGGCTCTACTGGATGCCTTGTTCTTATACAAAGCACAAGGTAAACATGGTCCCTATGGCAGAAAATTGGTGGAGTTTTGTTCCGAAAATGGGAATGGATAATTTCTGGAGTTAATACTCAAAGTCAATATAATGCTGCATTAGACTATAAAACACGTGCTGGGTTTCCTGAGTAAATCAGTGTTTACAGAGCGCAAGCAAAGGGAGAAAAAACACCACTGAGGAACTGCCTTATTGAAAAAAGCTCAATTTTACAGAAGCAAGTTCATTTGTGATTATCAAGTTAGTCTTGATAGAAAATCTTTGATGTGTTCCCTGTACTCCAGGAAGTCACCAGCATTTTACAGGGAGCAGGCGTCTACCGACCCCCAGTGCGATGTACCACAGGGGACAGCCCCAGCAAAGAGCTTCACTCCTGCGAGAAAGGGTCAGAGCATCCCACTCCCTCCTCCTCCTCACTGCCTGCTTGTCAGGCTGGTGTCCCTATCCCTGCCAAAAATATAGGGGGGATGATCCTGATGCTACTGTTATGGGTAGATACTAATAGCAATATCTAGACAAGTGGTTTCATTTCTGGTGCTACAGAATCACAGAATGGTTTGGGTTGGAAGAGACCTTCAAAGGTCATCCAGTCCAGCCGCTGCTATGTGGGGCATCCACCACCTCTCTGGGCAACCTGAGTCAGTGTTTTACCAGCCTCATCATAAAAAATTTCTGTCCAGCCTGAATCTCCGCTCCTTTAGTTTAAAACCATCACCCCTTGTCCTATCGCAACAGGCCCTGCTAAAAGTCTGTGTTAAAAATCCTATGTTAAGGCTGTAGCTCACAAGCTTCTATGCTCCTGAGTGGGGTGAATAAATATATAGCTATATATATATAATGTCATTGTGAGGTCACTCCCCTGACTTGCTTTTCATCACTTTTCCTACTCTGCTTTTCACCTGAGCTTCCCTATTTGGGAGCGGCATACCCTCATTAATTACTGCTCAGAGCAGGGTGATGGATCAGGCCGTGTTCTGGCTTTGAGGGGGTGGGGGAGAAGCAGCGGTTTGGTGCGATCCAGCTCTCGCCATTTGTGCTTCTCTCCTGACAGCCAACAGCGGCAGCAGCACCGAGCGGGGGCTCAGCATCGCCTGCTGCTGCTCCCACGCGCGGCGGGAGGAAAACAGCCTGCTCGCCGTTCTCGCCTTCCAGCAGCACCGCAGGCTCCCAGAGAGGCAGGGAAGCCGTGTCAGCTGAGCAAATATACCCCCAGATACGTGAGGATGTCGACAATTAAACAGTTCATCGATTCACATCCAAGAGTAGGTGTTATAGGGTTGCAAATTGTCGTTGTTACGGGATAAAATTCACCTATAAGGGGTAACTAGCTGTGAGCAGAGACACCAAGCAAAGAGCTGGAGTCACTTATTTGCTATTAATTCCCCTGGATTTCCACAATAGAAAGGCGGCGCCCATCCCAAAAAGCTCTGGGCTCAGCGCCATTATTTAAAACATGCACATCCAAAGTCATCCAGCCTCCGGCAACACCCAGCTGTGAGCTTCAAAGAGGGGGAAAAGAAAAGGAAAAAAAAAAAGAAAGAGAAAAAGAAAAAGGAGAGAAAAGCTCAAAGCAATCCTGGTCGCTCAGGTCCCCCTGGCCACCACACGCATCTCTGGAGGAGCAGGACCTCCCTGTAACTCCCAGCTCCTCGCATGATGTCCATCTCCAACCGGAGGTTGAGACAGGACAGGAGGTAGATCCCAACCCGCCATGGCCCTGCCAAGCACCGGACTGCCCAGCCAGAGCCTCTGCGGGTCACAGGGATGTGGGTGGCGATACCCAGAATGAGGATTTCTAAATCCTGGTTTCTGAGCAGTTATAAACTGGGATGAGAGACCGTCTGTAAGGCAAGGCAGAGCTTTTTTCTCAAGCCAGGAAAGGGAATGGTGCCTCTTAATATAGCAAGGGGAGTAATATAAAAAGAGTTTTCCCTATCTCCCACCTCCCATCCCTCCTACAGACCAACTTATTTTAGTGCCTGGCTACACCCCGGCATGCAGAAAACCATTAGGGTTGCCAAATGCCTGCTTCAGGAGACAATTTACATTCACAAAATAATTAAGGTTTTATTCTCCGCTCCTTGCCAGAGCACTCGAGGCCGAGGCTGCCCAGAAACCTCGCTGGCGGCTCCCAAAGTTTAAAATGACTTCACCGCCTGATCAGGAGCATAAAAACCTTCCCCAAAACTTGGGAATCTCCTCTGGTCCTGGCTGTACCCCTGAGCAGCAGGAGCAGGATGCCGAGGGATATGGGGAAGGACCACTACCTTATCCCAGCCAGCTGCGAGGGAACGAGGTGAGGACAAGAGGGGACATTTGATGGGCAGTGGCTACACGATGCCACAGCTATCGGCAGCCTGAAGTCTCGGGGTTGGTGCAAGAAAAGTGAGATCCCAGCTCCAGCTTTCTTCCACACAGAGAGATGTTAGTTAAAACCATAAGGCAAGACCACAAAGTCATAAATTAAGACCACAAAAGTTGTTTGCATGCAGTTTCAGAAAAAAAGCCCAGGTAGGTGCATCTGTCTCAGGAAGAAATCCGACAGCTTTCCCACTTTTTAATGGCGGCCCGCATCCCGCTCCCAGGCCCAGCAGAGCGAAGCTGATCCTGTTCCCCAGCACAGGGACATCTACAGGAGCATCTCTGCATCCCCAGCGGCTGTGCACCGTTTCTTTATTTTTGGCCAAACTTAGTATTTTCCATTACAAAGGCATGTGCAACAGCATTCAGTTGTTGATGAAAATTGCCACTTTATAAATGGATCCTTCATTAAAAAAAAAATCATTCACATTTTATGGAGTTTCCCATTAATAATATTTTTTTTTTTACCTATTAAATTACATGTCAGAAATAGTCATTGTATCATGTCATATTATGACAGGAATAATAGTTGAAATATTCTCATTTTATTTTCCATTACAATCACAAAGAGCAGTTGTTATCTGGTACTATTTGAGACATCTTTTCTTTGTTCTAGATCAAAGTGGCTCCTGTTTGTGCCCCAGCGAAGCCGTCGAACTGTTTTGTTACAACACAAACAGGAGCCACTTTGATCTAGAAACAAAGGCAAGGTAGTTTAATCAGTATCAAGCCCAAACTGCTCTTAATTAAAAAATAAAAAGAGAAAAATGGTTGAAGCTCTTACGTCATACTGTGACGTGTCAGTAACTGTAAGGCACGTAATGTGCTGCCTTCGCAGGTGTGACATGAAAAGTTGAAATGGCAAAACATCCCTATGCACTAACCACCTTTTGAGATGCCCAAACAAGTTTCCCTCAAAACTCTAAAAAAATAGACTTTTTTCAGAAAGTTCAAAAAAAAAAAATTAAAAATTCCAGTTTTTTGAAAACTGGAGATATTTGGGTTTGTTCTAATTCAGTAGCTATAGATTATTTTCCTTTGTGACATTTCATAAGACTTCTGAAATCTGATGAGCTTTTTTTCTCTGTCATTTACTGATTTTCCAAAATGTCACCTTCAAATTACTTCAGCTAAAACCTAATTTGTTTAGCAATGTATTATCACATGAATTTGCTGAATTCTTTCTGAACCAGCAGACTTCCATGAAAAAAAAAAGACAAACTCAGAATATTTCGAAGGCACATTTCAGTCTCATAAAGAAGGTCCCAAGATAGATGATGTAATATTTTTTTTGCATTTATGATACATTTATAGATCAAAATATCAAAATAAAATATCATTTATTTGCTAAAAGTATCTAAATAAAGTACTTCTATATGAATTACTTAAAATAAAGGACCACAGCTTTCAATTTTCCCCTGGAGAACAACCCGTCCCTGTTCCACAGAGCATCTCTGCCATCCCATTTGTTTGCCACCCCTCAGCCTTGGTCACTGCTTTTATCTATGCAGACTTAAAGCCATATATTTTAAAGGGCTATTTCAGCAGATGCAAAGCACAACAGCTGGATATTAATGCAACTTGGCATTGTGACAATTTGGGTTTGTTGTTTTTTTTTTTTAATTAACGCTCTACCATATTACAACAAGGAAACAGTTTCTCTTCTTTTATTACCACCCTAACCCTGAGCCAACTATTAAATAAGATTTAATTTAATTAGTTCTTATATTCTCCTCTCTTGCAGGATTATTCAGTAACACAAGGTTCTTACCAAGCTCCCTCTCTCGCAAGCAGATAAAAATCCTGCTGATGGTGATGGGAACACTCCAGACACCTCATTTACATGCAAGACGCGTTGTTGGGTTATGAAAAGTAGAGATATTTTGAAGCAGTCCTGCGGTTCACCTTTTGCTCTGCCTGCTTTCACAAGCTGCTCCGCTCCATGCGCTCTTCCGCAGCACTCGGGGACATGCCAGCATCAGACCCCATCCCAAAAACCTAACGTTTCGAGCTGCAGGTTCAAGGTTTATTTGCTGGCACACCCTTATCCTGCTGGCATCATTCCTTCATCCCCAGCTTCTCTCTGCAGACTAAATGAGCCAGTTTTCCTCACCCTCGTGTTTTGGTGAAGGGTTGATGGTCCCAGGAAATGCCCCCAGTCTCCTCTTTAAGCCCATTCCTACTGGGATGTGGACCTCTGGCCTTTTCAGCCCCAATCCTCCATCCAGGAGACCTCCTTGCAGGTTGTTCACAATGTCACCGATGAGGACCCTGCCAAAAGCCTTGTTGAAGGTGGTGGCTGCAGCATCTGTTGCATCAACCTACAACTGCCTGAAAGGAGGTCGTAGCATGGAGGGTGTTGGTCTCTTCTCCCTCAAGAGGAAACAGCCTCAAGTTGCACCAGGGGAGGCTTAGATTGGATATTAGGAAACACTTCTTCATGGAAAGAGATGTGAAGCAGTAGAACAGGCTGCCCAGGGAAGTGGTGGAGTGACTATCCCCAGAGGGGATTGAAAGATGTATAGATGATGCTCTTAGGGACATGTTTTAGTGACAGAGTTAGTTATGGTTGGAATCAATTATCTTGAGGGTCCCTTGCAACCAAAATTAATCTATGACTCTATTCTATTAACCCAATGCATCACGATGCCAAAACCTGAATTAACCAAGCGGCTGCTGTGTCTCAGCAGAGCCACACTCAGTCTGTCACACGGAGGCTTCCACCAGAGCTTGTGGACATGGAGTCATCACTGTGTGTGCCCAAGGCAGAAAAACACCAAGTGGCACTTCAAGGCTGACAGGAGAGAGCTCTGTAAGGGACACAAGCTGTGTGACTGTGGGCTGGAGCAGGAGCAAGCCTACCAAGCAGGAACAGCTGTGAAATGCTCCAGCGCAGCCTCAAATGGTCCTGGGTGCCTGATTTGGGCAGTGAGCCAGAACAATGACTGTGAAGGATGCTGCTCCAGGGTTTGACGCTCCTGTAGGATTTGATGCTGCTGATGCTTCGGCACTGCTAACTATGGCTCATCACCTTGACCTGTGCCCCAGGAGAACAGGAGCAGCTGGGCAGTCTGGACTGGACATGGCTTGAAAAATCTTGTAGATGTTTTTGCTTTGGAGTGGGCTTCTCATCCTTTGAGGCAGCAATAAACAACCTAAATGTTGTGATTAGCCACTTAAAATCAATTGACGTTGACAGCCACAGCCTGGCTGGAGCATGGAAAGTGAAGCCTTTGCCCTTGGGAATGGGGGGGGCACGGTGTCATGTCACACAGATCATCTTTGGGGAGTAAAAACCTGTGTCCTAAGCTCCACCAAGCACATGCTTCTGACCAAAACCAGAGAACATCGCCTTGAAGAGCAAATTACAGCAAAACCCCAGAGCCTCAGGACAAATGCACCCAAAAGGATGAGTTTTGTTCAGTCCAGAGCAGAAAACCCATCAACTGAGTCAGGCTGCTCTGCTGTGAGTCACAGCTACCAGTATCATGATATTCCTGAGCGGGGGCTAAACCCTGCCTGCCGCTGACTGCCCCCCGGTGCTGGCTCTGCCCTCGCCCAAGCCTCCAAGTGCACCTCCTGTGGCAAAACCAATAGTGGTGCCTCCAGAAGCAGAGCAAGGAGAAGTTTTGGCCACAAGCAGTGTCTGGAGGAGCCGTTGAGCTCTAGCAGCTCTGCAAGGGGAAGGATGAGATTGATGGGAAGAGTCAGGAACGGGGAGAAGCCTGGGCAGGAGTGGGCGTCTGGTCCAGGTACTGGCAACAGCGTGCTGGGAGTGCTGCAAAAAGCACTCTGTCAAAGGAAAAAAAACATTCAAGCAGCGAGGTGAAAGGTCTGGAAAAAGCGGCGAGCGAGAGGGAAGGAGGAGGAGGAAACGTGGGCGCAGAAGTAGGTGGTGCCACATAGCAAGTTTCTGATGTAGCCGGGAAAGGCATCCAGAGCTCCCGATTCTCAGTCCCACGCCTTCACCGGGAGACCATCTGTCCTCTCCTGGGGGGAAGGAGCCCCTGGGTCAGGCGAGAGCGTTTTCCTCATCCCATGAAAAATAGCAGGCGGCACTGAGCTGTGGTACGGCACCGAGCCTTGGCATGGCATTGCTTCCCAGGGTTCCTGCTCTGGCTGTGCCTGTCAGTCCCTGCATCCCTCCCCTGGGACCTGCCAGACTTACCTGCCTTCTAAAATGTTTTGAAAACATTGGGTGATAGCTCTGTTTTGTTGTTTTTTTTTTTTTTTCTGCCATAGCTAATCCAATTCTTCCCTCTGGAGCATTTTAAAAAGGGGTTTGGGCTGGGCTTTTGTCTGATAAAAGGCTGTCTTTCAGGAAAATGGACATTTCCCCAAATTCTGCTGAATGCAGATTGCAGAGCAAAGCAATCAAACAAAGCAGTTTGGTGGTGGATTTCTTTGTTTTCTTTTCTTTCCCCCTCCGTCCAGGTTTGATTCAAAGAAAAAATTTAACAATTCTGATCTGGAATTCCTTTTCCTGGTAGCATTTGTGGTTAGCAGACACAACATTTCCTCGTTTTCCTGAGTCCTGATGCTCAGGCGCCACTGAGGAAGACACACAAGAGATGCTGGGAACACCCTCGGGCTTGTCTGTGCTGCTCAGCTGCAGCGGGGACACGTCCCTACGGCACCGACTTCCATCCCAAAGTATTGCCATCACCTGCCCTCACCCTGCCCACACTTGCCGTGGTGGATACCAGTGCCCTGAGCCATGGGGGTGGTCTACAGCAGCTCCGGCATGGGGAGGACACCATCTGGACAGGTCCTTTGGGAGGATGCCAGCCTACTGGCACGATCAAGGGGAAGCATGCTGGTGGCCTGGGTGTCATGGACACCGTGCTGCTCAGCACAGCCCCAGAGACTCCTCATCTCAATCATTAAAAAGCAACAAGGTGCAAGGGATGCCTGCATGGATGTTGGGGACGAGGTGCTACGTCATCAGGTGTGCCCAGCCTCTTGTCCTCAGGCTCTCTCTAGGTAGATGAGGTTAAGCATCTGAGATCAAGAGGCCAAAACATTGCTCAGCATTTCTGAAAATCAAAGTGTAGCTCATCCACAAAGAACCAGGCAGCTCTGGCAGGCAGTTTGGCAGCACCTTGTGGGGCCGGGAGCAGGGTGAAGCATCCAGCCTCTTCCTCAGCATGGCTGTGGAGCTGCCCGTGCCAATAACGCGTGTTTCAAAGCACTTCGCAAATATCACAGCCTGTGAGGAGCAAAATCCTTCCTATTGATTGAACAAACAGGGTGTACAGCGGAGGGTGAATGGCTGCACCCAGCCAGGGACAGGCCACAAGGGACCTGTGTCACCCAGTGTCCCCAGCCAGCGGCACACCCTCTGGGCACACACACAGTGCCAGCAGCTTGGAGCAAACCAGATCAGCCTCTTTCCATCCCATGGGAACACAAACTTTTGACATTGTTCAAGAGGCCCTGGCGATGCACGCTGTGCATTTACATGTCTCTGCTTTCTCCCTGAGAAATGCGGGTGCCAACTTTGCTGCTTTACCAGTAATAAGCTTTTAATGCCATGTATTCAGGATCCCTTGTTTGCCCTGTAGAAAGTGTCTCTTCATGCATCAGACTCAGAGAACAAAGCACGGGCTGTTTAGCCGCAGGATGTAACCACCTGTTGTAATACTTCGTTGATCTAATCTTTTGTTTTAATTAAAAGCCTTTCAGTTTGGTTTGCAGTTTGGTTGGGGTTTTTTTTGCCTCTCTGCACCCAACACAGGTTTGCCACCTGCTTCACCTGCTTTATCTCACCCATGGAGTTGACATAAAACTGCTTCGATTGCCCCCAAATGCATGAAAATGGCCAGATAAAAACCAAAGCCACCCCAACAAGTGTCCACCTGGAGACTCAGCACCATCCAGCCAGTGATGGGTACAGCAAAGGGTGACGTTAAATGGCTCCAGGTATGCAGGGAGCCAGCAAGGAGATCTTCATGGTGTCCACTCATCTTCAAGCCTGCAAATCTCTATTTGAGGGAAGAAACTTGGGAAATGAGGTGGGACCTGGCTCTGTGAGCACCCAGG
Source organism: Patagioenas fasciata (assembly GCF_037038585.1). Classification (NCBI taxonomy): domain Eukaryota; kingdom Metazoa; phylum Chordata; class Aves; order Columbiformes; family Columbidae; genus Patagioenas; species Patagioenas fasciata. Next base: position 28,044,818 of record NC_092526.1, on the reverse strand, counting down.
GATCATCTCGGACAGCAAGAGAAAATGGTTTGCATGAGAATGAGATTTAAACTTGGTTTCAAGCACTGACATGAATTCTTCTGTATCTCTTAACTAAAACATCTATAGTTACATCAGAGATCTCCTGCAATGGGTGCATACTTTGAAATGGCTACTTTGAATATCATTCCAACTTTTTATTCTACAAATTTAAATAAAACCCAGACTCCACCAGCCAGCAAAAGTACTATTTAGCCTTTTGAGCAGGTCACTCCAGCAGAGGAAAATCAGCAACTAGAAAATCGAGTTTTCAGAAGATGTAAAAAAGGGAAAAATCCAGCCGCAGAGCTGCCAGCCCTGCTGCAGCCACGCACCAGTGCTGCCTTGCCCAGCCACTCGTGGCAGCTCCTCGGCAAGAAGATACAATCCGCTCTCCCTCCCATGTTTAATTCACTGTTCCTGTTGAGATTTAAAGGCTTTGTCTTCCCGAGAAGCACAGTGGTAGCCCTTTAAAACTGGCCACGTGCTTAACAGACCAAAATCCTTTGAAAACTCTGTGTTCACGGTATTTCTGGCATTTCACCATGCAATGCTAGCAATACAGCAGGGAATCCTACGCACCCTCAACCTGCGCTATGGAGTCATAGAATCATAGAACAGTCTGGCCTGAAGGGGCCTTCCAAACTCATCCAGTGCCACCCCTGCCATGAGCAGGGACATCTTCACCCAGACCAGGTTGCTCAGAGCCCCATCCAGCCTGGCCTGGGATGTCTCCAGGGATGGGGCATCCACCACCTCTCTGGGCAACCTGGGACAGGGTTTCAACCACCCTCGTCACAGAAAATTTCTTCCTCATGTTTAGTCTGAATCTCACCTCTTTTAGTTTAAAACCATCACCCCTTGTCCTGTTGCAACAGATCCCGCTAAAAAGCCTGTCCTCATCTTTCTTATCGGCCCCTTTTAAGTACGGAAAGGTCGGAAAGTGGCAATCAGGTCTCCCCAGAGTCACCTTCAGCTAACATGGCCACCAATGCCCGTGAGAAAGAAAAGCCAAAACATTATCAAAGACAGCAGCAAGGCTTTGGGCACGTCAAACAGCTGCGGTTTTCCATGCCATATACCAAGAGGTATATATCAGAAGTCAAGACAACTTTGGTGACACCACCGTCCACAGCATCCAGTGCTCTCCTCCACTTCCCCAAAGTCAAGCTGTTGCCGAGGGCCGGCAGGTCCAGCCAGAGAGGCAGCCGGGCACAGCAGGGACAGCTGCTCTGTGCCGTGCTGTGCTGCCGAGACGTGTCAGGATGTGTCACAACACCCGCGTGTCGTGCCTCACTGCTTTGTCAAGCAACAAGCAAATAAAAAAAAAATAAATTCAGATCTAATATGTGAGCAGGCCGGTATGTGCAAAAGAGATGAATATGAAGTAAAACACGCTGGATGCAACAGTAATAAAGTAATAACTGGATGCCCGCGGGAGAGGCTGGAAGGGAGCCAGGGAGGGGAGATGCTGGCGGGATGGATGATGCTGCTGAGCTCAGCCGTGCGCGGCAGCAACACGAGAGCTGCTGAATGAGCCCGGGGAAGATCCCAAGGGTGCTCTCTGTGAGCACGACGCTGACACCGCTCCGCCAAACCTTGGCCACATCGCCCCCGGACTGGGACTGTGTCTCCTCCGGGCTCAGTTGGGGGCTCACCAGACCCCCAAGGAGCTCCATTTTGTGTATGGGGTGATATGGTGACACGGAGTCTGTGCCAGTCCTTGCTTGGGGACAGACAGGAGGAGGTCCAAGGTCCTACCGCCCCGCAGCATCCCCAGCTCAGGCAGGGGCAGGAGGGAGGCAGGGAGGAAGGGCTGCTGCCTTTCCCAGATCCTGTGGGCGTTCAACAGGGCCCCTTTTCGGCAGCCAAACACACGTTTACCAAACGCAAACTTTCAGGGCATGTGGATGAGTCATTACAGGGTTTCAAAATGCGTAAATGTGATCACATCCTAATTCAGTGTGTCACTGCTGAGCTACCCTGAATCTGTGGGGTTCACCGGCTCTGCAGAAACCTCGGAAATTCCTGCCCAACCTTCTGATGAAGAAATTCATTTGCATTTGTGTCACTGCGTGCAAAGAGTTAATTATATATATTTTTTAAATTTTGGCACTGGATTTCAGTGGAGGCTTCTGTGCAGTTTTACAACCCAGTGCTGCTGTGTTTTGTACCACCAATTTACAACCGAGTAATAAGTAAACACAAGATTTTTTGGCTACACAGGATTTTCCAAGGTGATTAAATAATTTTCTAAATAGGTCTGAGAATGAAGCTGTCTAAAATCCCCAAGGTAATGGGAAATTAACTGCATACACATGCGCTCTGAAGACATAGGAGGAATTCAGTTTTACTGGGAAGTAATATAAAATACTTAGGAAACCAAACAACATTGAATAAACCCCCTTGCGATGTAAATTAAATCCACCCAAACCAGCAGCACCCACCTTCACTGTAACACCTTTGAGGGTCTCCGCATGTACATCAGGCCCTGCACCGCCCCTGCTCCACCAGACACCATCGCAGGTGGCACACATCTCAGATGAACACGCTTTAAAGACCTCCAAGTATTTTGCTAAATGGGCAAAAGCGCTCTTGTTAAATGGGAGAAGGCATTTGTCGACCCTCTCAGCACCTCCAACTGCAGCCTCCCAACCAAGAGCAGGATTTTTTGTGGACACACCCAAAGAACAGGGAATCGTGAGCATCAGAGATTTGGCTGGGGGGAGTGGTTTTGGGGTGAGCAGTAGTCTGGAGCACCATCTGATGATCCGAGGACTTAGCAGTAGCTTACATGAGGGCTTCCCAAGCTTTTCCACAGCAGGAGCCATTTCCACCACCTCCTCCCTCAGCCCTGGGGCTGTTGGAGCTGCCAGGCTCAACCCATCTCCTTGGGTGGGAACTGCCCAAAACCATGAGGGAAGGCGTCTCGCCTTTCAGGGGGACTGCAGGTGCAGGTGATGGGGAGCACTGAGCTACAAAATGAAGAGCTGTGGAGAGCCCTCCCTCCTGAACAGCTCGAGGAAATTCATATTTCATGTTCTGCTCCTTCTCCGCCCACAGAGTTCTTTCTCGTGGTGGTGCGTAGGTGTATGTGAGGGATTTATCCTTTCCCCACTGAATCACTGCAGCATAACATCTTTTCAACCCTTCTGTACATGCAGAAAAGAGCCTCATGGCATTTCTCCTCGTTTTCCTGCTGAAGGAGACAGCCAGCGAGCCCGGCTGTACCCCAGCTAGAGGATGGGGAGCAGCACAACCCCCCTAGCCCTGGCAGTGGCACATCTGGGGGAGTAGACACCCCTCCTGCCAGCTGGCACCCCAAAACCAAGCCAAAAGGTTGCCAAATCCCAATTACCGCAGTAATGAGCATTAGTGCTTTAACTGGGGCCCACTGGAAGATGTTTCATTGCCATGTCTGAACCTGGTATTTGTGCTTTATTAATAACTGGGGCCCACTGGAATGTGTTTCATCACCACATCTGAATGTTGTGTTTGTGTACAAGTTTTCTGTATTTTTAAAAGAAAACGTGAAGGGAATGAGTTCCGCAGGTGTTGTCATGGGCAAAGCCATTGCCATGGCCTTGCACAGGTGCTTTCCCTGCTGACCCTTGTAAATTGCTTATCGAGAAAAAGACCCAGGAATTTTAGATAGGCAGCCAGCAACAAAACCTTGAAATGATGAGGGTTTTGGCTGCATGAGAAACAGGCACCTCCTGAAATTTCAAACTAATGTTAAGAACCCTTCTGTAACAGCTGTCTGATCCATCAGTGCTCTCCAAGCCAGGACCTCACAGTATTCACCTTCAGGCCACCTCGACAAGGCACCAGATGTGGCGCGCCTGACGCAGTCCTGTGGCAGGTCCCAGGAGGACCGCGACAGTCTGACATCACGGTGCTTTTATTGAACTTCAGTCACTGCTCTGCCCAGGTCAAGTTTAAAAAAAAAAAATATATATATATATATATATCTAAAGGTTTTCCAATTATACATGTCTGCAGTCTTTAAGATCAATCATTTGTGGCATATTCTGTTCCATCCTTGCACCTTTAAGGCATGAGTAACAAGCTCCTTCCTTCTTCCTCCTATTTCCTCTCCCAGAGCAGGGCAAGATCACACTGAACATGTGATAAAGTGACATGAATCCATTGGTTCTGATTTCCCACCTTCCATCTCCTCTGGGCTGTGGTACGGCAGGGGGAACCGCACCCTCCTCTGCCCCCTTGGGCTGAGGGGACTCTTCCCCATTCTGTGCCACCTCAGCAACCTGCACCTTTTGGAATTTGTTTGGTGGGGTTTCCCCCCACTCCTCCTCTTTGATATTTTTGCTCTGCAGTCTGTTTCTCTTCCCATTTGTGTTCGCATTCTTGTGCAAATAGAAGCACACTGAAGGGCACAGGAGGTAGAGAGGGCATTCAGATCACCATGCTGCAGCCCTTTTCTGGGTGATAGTTCCACCCTCTTCGCCTTGGCCCACCAAAGCCCCCATAAACGAGGAGCAACCTCAAGAGCAGGAAGAGGATTTATCCAGTGAGAGCTGCAGTTTAAGGCTACTCCCTCCTCCCCTGTGCCCAGAAAATTAACATCTCCTTTTGGAAAACACAATTAAAAAAAAAAAAAAAAAAAAACGAAAAAGAAAAAACCCTGGGGAAACTAAGGAATTCTCACGGTGAATTTTATTTTGTAAGCAACAACATAAACATGTGAATAAGAACAGGCATGGTTGGCGGGGCTGGCCTAGGAACCCTCCAAGAGCAGATGTGGACAAGCCTTCACCTGCAGCTCCAGAGGCTGCCCAGGTCGCAGTCCACCCAGGCCTCTGTCATGGAAAGACCAATGCTTGATTTGCTGTTACCGAATGTATGTGCAATCTTGGAATGTATCTCCCACCTCCCCGTCCAGGTTAAAAAAAAATTAAAAACCATACAGCTGCAAAACAGTAAAAAAATTGCTTCCAGCTTATTGAGACTGAAATGGCCTGTTGGACTATAAACTGAAATATCATTCTAGAGATAATCACCTGGCCGTGACACAAAGTACTGTATTTACAACTCAAAAATATAACTGTTATATACTTTAATTTATAGCAAATTTAATACATTAGTGTTTACAAAATAGATTCTGGACTCAACTGAAACAGCGTGCTGCTTAACAAGTTCTTTTTCCTTCCTCTCACTTCAAGCGAAGAGACCAGCAAGCTAAGAGCTTCTGTGATCCACACGCAACTTTTGACTGTGCCAGATGTTGAAAAAAAACAGCATTTCCTGCATCTCTAAAGCCTCGTTGCTTGGTACCTTCTACCACTCGAGCTGTACAGTTCAAACCTGAAGCTGCGTCCTTTAGCAAGTTCCAAACACGTCTCATGAAAGCTACTCAGATACTAACCAGGGCACTGGCTAAATGTTACAAACTGGAGAAATACCTTATCTGTACTACTAGCTCACACAACAGGAATGAGGAAATATAACTACACATTCAATCCCTTATTTCTAACAGCAAAGCTGCAAACTCCATTGCTTAAAATAAGATACTCCGGTAAGTGAAACAGTACCATACAGTTCAAGATTTTTTTTTTTTTTAAAAAAACAAACATTTTAATAGTATAAAAAGTTGTTTACTGGTGTTTCTACTATAAAGCTTTGTTCCACAAATCAAAAGTGATAAAATAATTAGATATGTTTACAGTGATAAGAGACTGCAGTGTAGACATTTCAGCTCACATTTTGCTGATTGTTTCAGCACAACACAGACTGTGACTGAATCGTTAACACACATCTATGACACAGAGCGAACTGCAGACATGAAGTGCGCATCTGAACATGGAAGTTTACCCACTGGCACGGCAACTTACTCTCTTCAGCCCTCCTTTTCCCCTCCCCAACATGTTGTAGGCAAAAACTGTATTCAGAAACTAAGGCATATAACTAGTTTGACTGTGGGAAAGCAACTCTTACTGAGGGAGCTGCGCAGAGGAAAAATGGATGCACGCAAATACACCATGGTAAATTCCAAAGTTATATGCCGACTATCTCTCCTTAGTCAAAATGACAAAAGTGAAAATGTACAAAAAATAAAAACTGTCAAATAAATAAAGAATACAGATGTTAATTCAACACATATATAAAGAAACGTATTGGCATACTGTATGCAGTATACGGTATATTCATAGAATCATGTGGGCTGGACAGCACTTAATAAGGAGTCACATGCTGAAGACATAACTCCTTGTCTCTCTCCTCCAAAAGATCTTATGGTTTCTGGATATCAAGTGCAACCTTTTACACCAATGCATAAATCCTGCATTGCATTTCATCTTTGCCACACCTGGGATGCATACTGTTTTGTTTTCTTAAAGATCCACAGAAAAGTCCAAAAGGTTACAATGGTCTGAATCACAATTCTGGCAGCCCTGTCCATGCTACTCGGTCTCTTGGGTTTCCTACCAAATGAGATTTTAGTAGTTGTACAGTATATCAAACTCTAGTTTTCTGCAACGAAATGGGAGCCAATCATATGGACTCTTCCATACTCTATCTGGCATTTCCTACCCTCCCAAACTGCAGGTAGGAATTACGCTGTGTGTTACACAAAGGCTGCTGCAACCATTAAAGTGATGTCACGCTAGTTAAGTGTCAAGTACGTCTGCTATAATACAGAATCAGGGTCTAGGTCTATCAAATGCTATATCCACGTAACATTTTAAACCATGAAATATTTTATGCATTTTCTTGTTTTCTACAAATATTGTTGCAAAGTTGCTGTTAATTGTGTCACAAGGTTTGCATTCCTAATTCTCCAAGGATTTTTTAAATTCAAATGTTTAACAACCATATCTACGCTAGGTACACTTAAAGTAGACATTGAAATTTCAAGTAAAATGAACTGTAGCCACATCTACTGGACTCAATACACGTCCCAACATCTAGATTTACTCTGATAAGTTATACAAATACATAATACATTCTTAAATAATGAAGACGCACAATATTAATTTGTGAATCTCCCCATGTTATAAAACCACTTTTACAGGAATGTTTATCTGCCTGTATCACTGTTTTAGTTTGCAGTGTCTCTTGCTTTCCTGTTTCCACAGATTACTGTACCAGTTCTTAGGCTTTGGCTATTGAAATCTCTTATTTGAATGAGGCAACGCTGGTTATTAAGGCTGGTTTTTTTCTCTTGTGAAGTTTCATTCTTTATTATGACGCTGTTTTCCGGAGCTGAATGACTATCTTGTGTCTTCAGGTTCTGTTTTTATGACCTTCCTTTCTACGTTGTTAAAAGCCGAATGAGGAAAATCCTTTAAAATACCAAGGCCTTCTGCATTAAGAAAGAAAAAAAAAAAAAGTTAAACAACACTGCTTGGAAACAAATATATTCTGTTCTTAATTCAAGGGAAAAAAAAATTCCATGAACCATATGGATACCAGCAGTTGAAGCAATAAATTCTGCCTCCTCCTACTGGGCTTTAACCCAGCTGGGTGAGAAGCACCTCAGTTACATTGCGGCGATGACAGAGTCGTCACCACAGATTTACTTCAGATCTCTCCGGGAGCAGGGCTCAGTGGAGACACACTCTTCACTTGCATTTTGAAAGGGAACTGGTAAAAATCCCCAACTGCAAATTTCACTAAGTGAATTATCGCTGGCAAAAATTATCGCACCGCAAAAGAGGTGAGTGACGATTGTGATATACCAAAGCGGAAGATGCAAGATTCTGCCCAGTCTTCAAACAACTACTTCTGCATCTTGTTTCACAAATAACCTCTTTCCCATTGCATCTTCCAAACTCAGATGGGATTTTATTATTATTCCTAAAGTTGCGAGTCTGCAGAATTCCTGGCTTTATTTCAGTGTGCTGAGTATTAAACTGGAACCACCCATATAGATTTCACAAAGGATTGTTGCTGTCTTCTGTCAGACTCAAAATGAGTTTCTCCCAGTGCCAGAGATAAATGACAAGATCATCAGTGAGCAGAAGTCAATGAAGAGGAAACCCAGTTCCAAAGACGTACTGCACGATTTAGTTCATAGTAGAGAAACAGTGCCAGGTCCTTACAATCCTGAATAAAAAGTCTTTCTATAAAAAGTTGGATTGCTTTATACAGAGTGAAGACACATTATGATCCAACTGCATTAAAATGACAGCAACACAAGTATTTAACAGGAGTAGTTTAGGTCAATACCACTCACTAAGGACAGACGTGCCAGTACCTGCTTATGTGAACCTAGTCACTGCATCTTCTAAGTTTTTCCCAAATCATATTCAATCTGGTTCTGGATTAACAAGTAACACCCCTCTTGAATTTCTGTGCAGAGCCTTGATTAAAGGGTTACACACAAAGCATGCCAGGCTGAGCTACTCGCTTCTTCACTCCCAGACATGACGTATCAGTAAGTTCATCCCAGGCTTTGTCAGAAGTGGTGAGCAATTTACAAGTGGTAGCACTAACCTGAGGACTGGGACTTTGCCTCACTGCTGGGGTAAAGCCGGATCAAATCTCCGCACAGAGGTTTTCCAACGTGCTGCTCTCCATCGAGTGAAATGTGCTGCAACTGTCTACTCGGCAGGTTTGACATGCGGAGATTCAGCGGTCTCTCACCTGGAAGTTGTTCACAGTGAAACACTGATGCATTAAAAGCAAAGCAATATTAAAAGACAGGTAGAGACTTAAAGACATAGTAATTCTATCAGCAAAAAATGCACCCTGAATTCCAGCTGCCCAGGGAAGATTTCTAGCCAAACAAGGCTTATGTAAATATGCTGCTGCACAGGCACTGCTAGAATGGGACACTCAGCCATACAGGAAAAAAAAAAAAAATCTCTCTTATTCTGCCTAAATAACCCTTTGAGATCCTAAAAATTCCCACTTCCACTGCACAAGGGATACATGGTGTAAAGAAACTGGCACTACCAAGAAGAGCTGAATCCACAGACCTAATTCTTCTTGTATACTTGTGTACCACATTGCTTGACCAATATACACAAATGAAAACCTATGTTTTAACACGTACGTATATTGATTCCCTTAGTTTCTCCCCTTACTGCTTCTTTTCCCTCTCCTTAAACAAACAAGCTCTTAAAAAACAAATACAAAAACTTCTGGTTGTATTTCTTGTGTTTATAACATTTTGTGTCATTTCACAACAGTAAAAAAAGAAATCCAAACAACAAGCGCTTGAACAAAACAAACACTCCTAAAATTAATTCAAGCTAAGGAATAGCCAGTTGGTACATCACAGAGATAACCACAAAACTGTAAGCTTTTAGAAGAATAACAAGCTACTAAAAACATCATTAGAATCTGCTTAGTTCTCATTTACATAGCCAGCTCCTCAGGTTTTGTTCCTAGACTGCACAAACAGGTAAACAAAAAGAGGTACGACTACATTACCTGCTTTACTTTCAGTTCCCACAAAGCAAGAACACTAATTAAATGCAACATTCTGCTCTGTTTTCAATACTGAGGATGAAGCTAAAGCCAAGTTCCACCCTGCAATATCAGCAGTGCACCCTCCTTTCTTCCTTCCCCTCTTTATCCACAGGGAAAGCCGTTTGCCCAGATACATCAGAGTGACAGAGCAGAATCTGCCTATACATCTCATTGCATTATTTAGACTGTGAGCACTGCAGAGATCTTGTCTTGTCCATTCAGTGCTCACTGTTCTGTAGAAGGTAAAGAATGCCCCTGACAAAGGTTGCATCATATCAGATGTATGTGCCTGGAAGCCAGCGTACCTTGTCCATCAGCGTTATCTAATGACATGCCATTGGGGCTGTGCTCTTCCGAGCTTTGCCGGTAACACCCTGTGGAAAGACGTCTCTCTAACGCAGCCTGGTTGCAAAGAAACTCCATCTGTTTTGCCATCACCTTTTCCGACTGCAAATAAAGCAAAAAAAAAAAAAAAATAAATTTGTCTATACATTTAGCAAGTCAAAACACAGGGGAAAAAAACAATATCAAATGATAAGACTAACAGCCTAGATATAGGTTTTTGTTGACTCATATGTACAGATGTGTGCTTTACAGTTTCTTCAAAACTACCAAGCAAACAAAATATTTTTGCACCCATGAAGATTTTCATACTGTAGATCTGAGTCACTCGAGAATACCTAAAATGTAAGCTGCTGTAGTTCATCCATGTGGAAAAGCAACATTAAATTCTGTTCTTCGAAAACACACAAAAATCACTTTCTGCACTATAGGACTGCAGGTTACGTGAAAAGAATCTCAAGAAAGTGAAGAAATAAGGTCTTAATTATCCAGTTAGCTCTATTCAAATATATGTCTTCACAAAGTATTCCAAGAGCAATGGCAACATCTGCTAACAACTTATGCCAAGATTTCACCAGACATCTTGGAGTCTTTATTTTAGGAAACAGCACTACACAAGCTTCAAAATCTGCCATTCTGAAAGTGTAGGATGACAGTATGTTTGTGGGGGATAAAGGTGTGAAATGTCTGTCTAGAAGAAGAACAAGACCTATACACCTCTAGAGAGTGAAGCTAAACAATGCAGCGCAATGTGGGAGGAAATGGTGTCTGAATGTTTGTCGGTGACTTGAATGCCAAGAGAATTCTAACTTTCCATATAATCAAGTTGCTCTTGAGAATGTAAAAAAGCATCTCGCAAAAATAAGAGAAAATAACAAGTCAAGAAAGTTGATTTAGAAGAGTCGCAATGAACATAAGAACAGAAAGTGTACAAACTTAACATCTATGATCAATAGGAAAAAATTCATTTCTCTTTCAGGCAATGCCACCATTGTTTCAACTAGTACAGAGGTCTATTAATTGCAGAGTACTGAACTTCTCATGGAGATGATGAAAGCCCTGACTTCCCACAAAAGTCTGCTTACTCAGCACAGTTCAACACTTTACAAATACAAGGACAGCACAATAGACCAGCAAAGCCTGAGCTCCTCCAGCACAGCAATGACCCTGACAGCCGCATTATGACATGATCTATGCTGCAGAAAAACATCAAGCTCAAGCTTGGTCTTGGGAGGTAAGTAAAAAAGAAATTATTTTCAAATAGTTTACTTTCAAGTGTGCTTTGACTTTGATATTCTGTTGCTCCTGTTACAACTTTTGAACTGTAAAATAATTTTTTTAAAGAATAAAAACTTTTTCACTCATGCCATCTTTGTTGTTTAATTGGTATGAAACCAGAATTTTAAACTGCAGTGATGCTTCTGATCACCATAGGAAAATCTGTGGTGTTGCAGATACATTTAAGCTTAAAATAAATCTCTAGTCCATTGTTATGTAGCAGTGACCAATGAAAACTTTAAAGCATATGCAAGATGAAAATGAGCTTGCAAACAATCAAGCTCATTTAATCAATATGTGACATCAGAACATGCAGCATTAATTGCTTTTCAGTGTATCACGATGAAGAGATCTGTATGACTGTACACTATTTTGCAATAGAAGAAGGTAAAAGACAGGGTAACACACCTAGTCTCAGAAAACAGGAGCGTAACTCCTGAATGTAATCTCCTGTGAAAATTTCGTGATTACATTTGCCCAAATCAGCTACACAAAATAAATTTGTTGCAACTTAACACGAAATCCCTTCTTGGCAACAACTGGCAGTAGGAGATGCGTATTTTGCCTCTGGGCTGGGATACACTAAAGACAAAGTAAGAGCTGGAAACCTGTCTTCATTTATAAAAAGCTTTCCGGATACTCAAAAACACTGCACTTCCACCAGGTTAGATGTTATTTAGAATGTCAATTTATCCTCTCGGATCCAAAGGTTCACTATTTCCTAAATACATTGGCCTTTCCTCTTACAAGAAATGTCAGAACTGAGGACTCCAAGATCGCCTACTCTATTCCTCTAGACTCAGCAACCTGAACTTTCTATTCATAGCTAATAACACCAGTAACACAGCACATACTGTACCAATGGTACCCTACACAGCACCCTACTTGCTTCCAATATGCAGTCACATATTTTCAAAACTACTACGCTAGATTCTACCTCCTTGGAACTAACGAGGGTAAAGCTGTAGCAGAGTGTTAGAACAGTTTCAGAAGGTAAACTCAAATTAAGAGTGATGCAACCTCAGCTAAGCTAGGTAGCCTTTGAAAATTGAAAGTAATTACTTTAGTCACCAGAAAAATACGTCAAAATTAGCGCACAAAGACATGGCCCGTACTACTCACAGTGTAGTGTGGTTGATTTACCTGGGAATTAAGAGTTGCTGAGTCTTCACTCTTCCCTTTAGCCAAAGCAAGCGGCATTTTGTCTTGCTGATAAAGCGTCTGGACTGTGTCCGGGAAATCAGGGTAACCATCCTATTGAGTGTAAGAAAAAAACAAACAGCAAGAAGGACGTTATTGGGTTTTCTTCACTCTCTTTATATACTCAAAAGAAAACAACAACAGAAAACAAAAACAAACAAAACAAAAAAACAGAAACAAACACATTCCTGAACCTCTGTGAAAATTCTGGACTGCAATTTCCGTATTTGTGCCATTTACTTCATTTAAATTTGTGCAAACAACACACACAGCCCCTCTACAACAACAGCGTTATATCTAAAACGGCATACACAGACAATCATATCTCATCTCTGACAGTTTCAGGTTAATCCAGACTACATCAAACCAGTTTAACATTCAACCTTGTCAGGCAGATTCAGGCCCATGGTTTCTGTCACTCGTTATATACAGCCGTTTTGGAGATTCTTAAGATATCAAGTCTATATGTAGTTGAGAATAAGGCACAGTAGCTGCACATACTGACCTTGAGAAACTGAGCAAAGCCTCCCAAAATTCAACATTATTTCACATAGAACTGGTATTAGTATCACAACAAGAAACATGACCATTTGAAAAGCAGGGTAGCAAAGACCTGATCCAATAATTCTTTCAGTCTCAATTGCTTTTGACACAATTCAGTATTTTTTCAGTCTCAAATCCTTATGACATGCAAATCTCTTTTGCAGCTTGCATATGTACCAATCAAGCAAATAAAGTCTCTGTGAAAGCCTGCCAGACTTCATTAAAACATATTAATCATCGAAGCAAAGGTTAAAAATGAGAAATTTATCCTGCTTGGCATTATAAAAGAAAAGCACATGTAAAATAGAAGAACGTCCAGAAATGTTTACAAAAGCCCAATATAGGTGACTGTAAAAACGTGAGAGGAAGCCAGAGATCTTAAGGCAGACCCAAATCTCAAAACGACGACATCTGTCATTGAGCATCCATAGATCCAGGTATCAAAAGTACACCAAATCAGTTACATTTTTCTTGTGCATTCCGAAAGCACATGCATGTAAACAATATTTTTGACAACAGCTGGACAAACGTGTTTCAGATTAAGAAAAAGAAAAGCGATTTTTCAAAATACCCCAGGGGAAGGACTACAAGGTCCGTGCTGCCACAAGCTGCTCACTGAGCTGCAGAGCAGCGACCAGACCCTCCGTGCAACGTAATGCCAATAAAGCTACTCTTTACGCTCCGGAAAAACAGAAAACAAAAATCTGTCTGAACACTGCACATAGCTTTTATCCACCCAACATACTCCCTCAGGGGAAAAATAAACACGATAGGTATGCAAAACTTCATAACCAGGTAAATTGCCACAAAACCTCATCCTCTAGAAACAAAGGCTTTGCAGCGCATTTCCATGAGCACTGACCATTTTTGTAGTTAGACCTGAATTTGTTTGGGAGAGAACGATTATGTGTAGGAGGATGAGAAACCGAATACACAAAAACCTAACACTCAGGATCCTATTTTTGCAACAAAGCAGGTCACACGGCTCTTTATAATGTATCTGCGATCACTTGCTGATACAAAACCAAAGGCTGTTTCCTGGAAGCGGGGCCAACTGCCCACTGCTGCCGTGACTGTCACCTGTCTGTCACATAACAACTCTGGGGTGACGATGCCGCTCTGCACCCCTTCCCACTGGGGAGGGCTGAGGAGGAGCAGGCTGGCCCATGAGAGGACCTGCTCTGCACCACGTTTGCCTGGCAGTTCCTCCCGCTCCTTCTTGTTCTGCCACGCGGCTGTTTTTCAAGTGGCTTTGCGCAGCAGATGTTCTCAGTCCCACATGTGCTTTTTCGCTCCCTCTAATGACATTTTTCCTATGCAAACAGTAGCTTCTACTGCTTTTGCTGGTTTTGTGACAAACACAAATCCCACATGTGGATTGTTTTTCTTTTTAACCTTCTTGGTGAGGGCGGAGCGGGGCCTTTTCTCCCCTCTCCCTCCACCCATACCGGCACCAAGGGAAGACATTTCCTCGCAGCCTCTGCTCATGTCTGCCCACCTGTCTCCCCCCACTCCCACCGAGCTGTGTCAAATTTGCTTTTGCAAGCCCTCCCCATTCCTCCCCTTCAGCTGAGTGGAGATGCTGACACGCAGAGCAACTCCTTTATACCACATTTTTTAAAAGTCTCTTTTCTTTGCTCTCTTGGCTGTTCACACTGTCTCTGGAAGGGGAACCCCATCATCTCCCAAGCAGTGATAAGTAGCCTCTCACTGCACAAGATGTGCTGTTTCCATCCCTATTTCCCTCTCCTGCTCTTTCTCCAGAGCAGATTTAGGAAGCACAACCTCCTTTTTACAATCTGCTCCCAAATCTCAGTTCGCCTCATTCCCTTTCTCACTCCCTCAGCACCTTTAGTCTGTCATTCGCCTGGAATTTTTCCCTCCTCCTTCTCCGCACTTCACTCCCACAGCTCGCCCACCCACTCGACGAATACACGGGGGAGAGCTCACAGGGGGAGAGAAACGCTTTTTACAGGTAATTTGATGTAATTCATGGCATATTGTTTCTTTGTGATGCTTGGGAGCGTTTCATATTCCTGAAGAGGATAAATTTACAGTGGTGGCTGAAAGGCTGCAGCTTGCACACATAGCTCTGCTCTAGGGTGACCTTCAGAGGCTCTCCAGAGGTTTTTTACAGTGTTATTATATCTCAGGAAATTAACTCATCTTTTTTTTTTTTTTTTAAGTAATCTTCAACACTACGCAAACAGGGTGTGAAGTCTTTCCGAATTCTAACATCAGTATTTTATAGACTGTGCTTTGAGGAAATGTTAATGACTAATGGGTAAAGGAATGGTGGATCAAAACAAAGAGTTCAGCCTTAAAACGGAAAGGGGCAAAATGGCCTTTACCACACACACACACAAAAAAAAAAGAGACAGAGCTACTTACAACAATGACAACATCACCCATGTTCGGATCATCTGTATGATACTAGCATGACAGAGAGGTAACCAAGCCACAATGAAGCATCGTGATTTTAAAAACAAGAGAGAGAACTCTCATCCAGAACAAAAGGAAAAATCTGCAGCATTTGCTATGGTTTTCATTTTTACCTCTCGCTTTCTAAAATCAAATGAAAAAAACCCCACAGAATCCTCAAACATACTGCTAAAAAAGGATTATTTTTTTCTTTCAAAGATGTAATCCACAAGAACTGAAACACCACATGTGAAGGTGTTCTACTGTGTAATTCTCCATCTTTCTAAAATTTCTTTGAAGAAAATTAAACGATCTCCAGTGTAACTCAGACTTGTAATGCACTGAAGTAATGGTTTACTCCTTAGAAGACTCCCAAACTTGTAAGGAAAAAGACAACACTGGTCATTTCATAATTATTAATGGTATGCTATCAACTGAAAGATTATTTAGTTTAACTTAAAATTTCTTATTTTGGAAAAAAAAGTCCTATCTCTGAAATAGTAATTTGCACCATTAGAACATGAAATTTTCACACACATTTTAAAATATGACTGGTAATTTTAGACAAAAAGACAACCAAGTAAGCATCCTTTCTCAGAAAGCAGGCCTTCCAGGGTCTTGATTTCAGCATGCAGAAAATAAGAGAATGCACAGATTTCCTGCTCTCCAAAAATCCTGAAGTTTCAGCCTGTATTTTTCAATATTTAATTTTATTTTTTTTCTTTCAATGAAGATCCTGTGGAAAAAAAGCACCTCCTTTGCAGTGTGTCATTTTAGATACTTGTTCATCATCAGTTATTAGTGAAGGAAGGAAAAACTTGCTAATGCTGAAATCTAACAATGAAATACTATTTCAGGCAAAGAAGCAGCAGGTCCCCACCGGCTCTTACAAATTAGGACCAGACTGAACAAAAGCAGGGAGACTCAAGCAACCATCCTGCAATGTGTCGGTCAAGGCAGACAATGGTGAAGGTGGATAAAACCATTTAACACAGCTTCTCTCCACCCTTTTTTCTGGACTGAAGTACAAGCATAGGTCAAAGCAAATCCCAACACATCTAAATGACATTCCTGACTTACGAAAGCTACCAGTAAATCCTCAACACACATGTGTATTTTATATTATATAAGTTCAGACTACAACTGAACACAGACCTATGGAACTTACAAAATAAATACAAAATATTAACTCCTCTATACCACTACTGAAAAAATTACAGCCTCACATTTGGTGCATCATTTATCGCAGATTGAGTTGCATATGAGAAATACATTCCACAATATGTTGAAACTTTCCTCTGTGGTTGGAGAATATATCGCATATCTGCATCACACAAATCTAGCTTACATTCTAATGCACATTTAGCCTACATCTTTTGGAGTAGACAGGACAAATTAAAAAAACCCACAATGCTAAGGATGAATTAGATACCCAGTAACAGTGAAACAGTAATTTGTTTTAAATATAAATTAAAAAGGAAGATCTGCTATTGTTATGAGGTTTATAGGTATCCACACAATTTTTTTTTTTTAAGTGACTTTTTAAAAGGCCTCAGATTTATTTTCCAGTAGTGGTAACTGAAGAAAAAGGTGAACTACATATACCTTGCTCCTGCACTCCTAACAAGAAACTCCCAGCATGTCACTAAGCAACATCTTGTGCAGGTGTATACATTAGCCACGTATACACGTTTTTTATATAAAGCTAATTACAGAACAGTGTAAATTAAAATGTACAGGCACAACCATTTGTGTTGACATACATAGTCTCTAGTTAACTTTTGACTTTCCTGTATTATTAGCTTTATAATTTATAGCATAGCCAGAGATAGCCAGTATTCTGCCATCAATTTGTACCCAGAATTCTGGATTCTAGACATGATGAAAAGTTGACTCGAGCAAATTAAGAAAACCGCACCTCGCGCTGACTTAAACGCATGAGGCTTTATTAAGATGACATTTTCTTTAGAACTTGAGCTTATTCCACCCCAGGACGTCAGTCAGTCCCATTCCTCCCCCTCCTACTCAGAGGGCAAAACACTGAGAGTAACTTTACCATTCAGCAAATCCTACTCTTTGCCCCTGCTCCCACAGGCTTCTCCAATAAGCGCTTCCATTTACAGAGACAGTGGTGATGTTCTCTTTCTCTCACACCCATCAACTGTCTGTCAAATGTTTTTCTGACAAACTTCCCTTAAGACAGATCCCTTCAAAACCAAAGCGAATTTTAGCATGCACAGGTCAGAATACAGGAGTCACAATACTGTACCTCTATCTTGATTCTCTTTGGTGACAGCTCATCCCTTTCTCCGCATTTAGATCTAGAAGAGAAGACACATACGCAATCAGCAAACAGCATGTTAACCCTGACCATCAGAAATAATCACGAAAAACAGTCAAGGAAAAAATACCAGAACAAGTGAGGTGCACAGAAAAAGCCTCCAATTCACTTGGACTTGGCAGTAAATGTCACTCAAGTATAGAGGAATACAAGCACCTTGTGCTGTTTTTGTAAGTGTCAAGAGACTCATGCACTCTTCTGAACAGAAGGGAAAGCTACCTGAGCACACAGAATTACAGAAATGCCTTTGGCACTGCTTACTCAGAATGGATGCGTATTTACATCAATCACTATGGAAGAAAGGGAGCAAAAGAGAACCTTAAAAAACTCCTAGAAGCGTAGAGTGTACGAAAATGCATTTTGAAAGGATATTCAATTACACGTGAGGGAGTTAACATTTAAAACAATATATAGAAGGTATCAAGATTTTAAACTGTATTTATTAATTCTGTAGTTTTACTTATATTTAAAAGCTGTTACACCTTCATTAGTGTTTCATAACAGCAGTTAACAACTGAAATTAGGAGTGAGCTTCAGTTCCTTTAAAACAAGACCGTAAGCCACTCCTTACAACTTTATCTCTTCTACTTCCTGGAAACTAAAACATCAAATCTGTATATGAAAAAAAAAAAAAAGTATACATTGAACAGCTTTGGCTACTCTGCCAAACTGATATTAACCTTGAAATACACAAACGCCTTAAATACTTCAAATGCCAACCTCTTGGATGCCTTGAAACAAGCACTATCATCCCAAAATGTGGAAAACTAGAGAGCCATTGACAGGGTAATTCAAGACAGCTAAATTGTAGCAGTGTGAAAGCTTCAGGACTTAAACAGCATTTTCCTGCCCTCCTCAGAAGAGCACTTTGCTAGGTAAAGAGCAAGAAGAAAGTGTCTCTAGTGCTTCAGAAGAAATTCTATCAGACTGATTAGTTCCCTGCAAGTAAAGGTCCTTTGAGTTCATCAAAACCTTACTTGGTAGTCCTGTACGTGTACTTGTACGTAACTTCTCGAGAGATTTGCCGAGCTAGTGCGAAGAGTTCGTCTCTCCTGGTCAACAACGCGTTATCTTTTACACACAGCTGAGCGGCTGCTTCGTTAACTGTTAGCTGGAAATTAAACACAACACCAGGGATTCATGATTTTGCATACTTCCACCCATTGTGCTTGTAAAAGTACCTGTTCTTCTGAAAGAATAAAAAATTTCAATTGCAAGTAAAATTACCTATAATTGTACGAAGCCCTGGAGGGTTTCTTCAATTTATCTATACCCTTACTAAGCCAGGTAAGCCTCTGGGAAGGAAAAGATATAAACATGGTTGGTGCATTTAATGTCCTTTAAAGCAAAACATTATTGTAAGACTCTCAATGTGCGTCGTTTGTGCCTCATCCCAGCATTAATTAAATCTCAGTTTAAAACAGTAGCTCTGAACATTCACAGTGTTTGGCTCCCAAAGCCTAGTTTACAGGGAATACTATTTTTATAAATGCAATATGCCCAGGAGTTGAAAAAAAAAAAAAAACACAACAAAAAACACCACCACCACCCTGACAGTGTGGGTACAGATGGCTTTCCCTGGTGAATACAGCATACATTCCGTAGAAGGTGATGGTTTAAGAAACGATTAAACTGTTTTTAGCTATGTTTCTCACCCTCATGTTTGTGAAGACTATCTTCAGACATGAATCAAATGTAACTGGTTTGAAGGATGTTTTCCTGAGCCTGCTGGGACACATTTCTAGTGCCTCTGCTGCTGGCAATAGTTTCATAAAGAGGGGGACAGCAACAAAAAAAGCCTTAAGTCTCAAAGTGCTTTTTTAGTGCTCTTCAGAAGCCTATAGAAAGTGGTGACACTATCATGAATTACACGAGCTTAACAATACTGCTGTCAGAAAAGCCTACGATCAACAGCACAGACAAACAACAAAATTATTAATTCAAGGACAGACATCAAAACTGAGATGCTGGAGATTCCCTGCTCCTTCTGCAGTAATCAGGGGCTGAAGAGACGTTTTCACCCCTTCCTCAGCTGAGGAACAGCCAGCACTTTTAATAAGGTGTAACAGCAAGAGGCCAACAGAATCATACAGCTATTTTTTCCTTATTTTGAGAAATGAAGCTGCTCAGAATGGGCTTGGCTTCTCACAAGCCCAGCCTAAGCTTTGCTGCTGCTGTCAACAGTATGTTCTGTACCCATCTTGGGCTGGTGGATATTACCAAGCAGCCCAGTTTTGCACAGCATGGCAGGTATATTGATGAGGGACCACGATGTGCCATCCCCAGCCCTCGATGTGGCCGTGCACGGCATGGGAATACGTGTTCGAGCACAGCAGGACTGTGCGGGTGTGAGCTCGGACACCAACACCGCTGCTTGTGCAAGGAGAGGAAGGTGATGCTGAGGAGAGAGGTCTGCAGTGAAGTGGTGTCTCTGGGCAGGAGGGTGACGAACTCGCTCCCTCACCCCACTGTACCCCATGGTAAATACATTTTTCCTAACGCAAGACTTGTTCTCCAGGGAGGCTGAAAAAAACAAAAACGTATCAGAAGAGCTGAGATTCTCTCAGTGGCCTGTGCCCATATGCTTTGTCTAGGAAAACCTCTCACAGAATTGCTGCTCCTAATATATCATAAGCATTTTTTCCTGTGTTTAGTATAAAAATCTCTGATCTGAGTAGGGCATTTCCTGGGATACCTGAATGTTAATCAGAGTGTAAACATGTCTTTAACAGGTGAATCAGATATGTTGCCTAATCCTTCAGTCTCTGTACAGTGGAAAAAAAAATATCTCACAGAGATCAGATGCACAAGGCCGGGAAGTTTAGGTTTTAATCTGTGAAACATCTCTAGGTTACTATGTTCCTATAATACAATGTACTAGAATAACAAACCATTACCCCTTAGACCGGAAAATGGTTCTACAATGTCTGTCTTTTCAGAAAAAACCACAAGGAAAAAAAAGCACAAAAATAAAAGATTAATACAATGCTGATGAGAAGAACTACCACCCAAAGCAGACATTAATTTCTGTAAGAGTGATAGCTATTACTTTTCAGAGGATAAATGATATGGCTAATGCTTACAAAGCATGGTTTTTATCCCTCAATAAAGTGCTGAAAGGTTGCAAAGAGCTGAAGTGACTGAACATGCTTTGGATAGTTGTAGGCAAATGCTGTTTATCCTAATATATGAGAAAAGCCAAATGTTTGTTTGTTTGTTTTTCCTGGTTTCTTCTTTCAGGTCACATCCAGACTTACTGAATTGAAGTGCATCATGGCTTCCTGCCTTTTCAGAAGGCAAAAAACTGCATGCCTAAAAATAAAGATTCTGTTTGCTGGAAGCCTTAATGATATGGAGCAGCACATAACCATAGAGGCTCTACGGAGAGGTACGGGTATATTCCCATCTGATCGGGTTCATAGATTCCTCCACTAAAAGACCACATAATTAAATATCAAGTCCTACTCTTTTCGTAAGTCAGCAAAAGGAAAAGATCAAGCTAGACAAAATTTATTACATGCATTTCTTACTCCTGTTTCCCACACTATTAAATGGGATTTTTTGTTGTTTTATAGGTACCTAGACAAGTACTGAAATACTAACATGCAAATTACACACCCGACTCAAACACACATGGGTCACTGAGTTCATCCCTCCTCCAGTCCAGCTTCAAACATAAAGTGCTCTCTCTACTCGAAAAGCCGTGTAATACTGAGACAATGGGATGGATTAAGCACAGTATGTTTACTAGTTTTGGAACATCTTTCAAAGATTCTGCATCAGATTTCATGGCAGAGCGTCACCTTACGTGGATAATCCTACCAAGAGCACACGCTTCCAAAACAGCTCAGTGTCTACAGCTCCCACCAGCCTCTGACGGCTGCTCAAACCTCCTGAGACACTCCAGTGTTCACAGTGAAACAGAGAATATTCTCACTAATTCACCACTAATAATTCCATCGAGTTTGTGCTTAATTTGCATGCAACTCCACTCTGCTCGAGAAGCCGGAGGTATCCTGATCTTTACATTCAGAAGCTAACCACTACTTCATCTTTTTAAATTCATAGAGAGGTTTATTCAGCTGTTTGTTGCCAGCTGCAAGGAGAAACCTTGAACTGTGAGGCAGGATGACAGCCTTGGAATGTATTAACACGTGCAGAAACACAGTCCCTGGACAAGCAGAAACTTACCTCCCTGGTTGTTCAAGGTCCTGCCTTCTGAGCAGCAAATTGTTTAAGCCATCCAAATAAAAAAATAATAAAATCCACTGAAGTTGAGTTTACAGAAGGCAAACTCCGGTTTAGCAGATTTGAAACAAAAAAAAAAGTCACGCTGCTACTATTTGTGTGTTTTCTCCTTTAAAATGGAAGTGGAGAGAAAACTGTTCAAGACAAAACTTTGGGAAATCCAGCCTCTTTAAGCAAACAGTAAACCAATTACGAGCAAATTCTTCTTGCTTGCATGTGTGCGGTTCCCATCGAGTTCAGTGAGGCCCCACATGCGTAAGTGAGGCATAAGTCAACCGCATACTCCTTTGATCCTGTGCCCTTAATCATAATAGCGATAGAAATATTTCCTAAAGCTAAACCATGCTCTCATTCCATTTTTAAACATGGTTTTACAATGATGTAGAGAAGATCTGTAGTGCAGTGCTAAAAAAAAATTAACAAGGCAGAGCCCTCATCCTTTCTGCCAGTTTTTTGCAACCCTGCTCCTTGGAACTAACATCCCGCTATTCACTTCTCCATCCTCAGGTGGGGAGAACCCCCTTTCTTCAAATCCTGACTCTGCAGCGATGTACACAGAGCACCTACACAATTCATCCTTTCAAATCTTGCCTCCATCTCACACACAACTTGTTCTGCTCTGGGAGAGGCTTCCGCAAGGTCAGGGGAGTAAGAAGAGACCTGTTCTTGCACACTGGGTGAATTCATACATTGTAAGTGTTCAACATCAAGCCACAAAGCACATAAGCAAAAGCTGCGTAACTAAAACTGTGTGGTAGAAATGCGGTTGACTACTGACAAGTTCCCTTGGAAGCATCTCCCCAGTCTGCAGTAAAAGCTCTAGTGAAGTCACTGCGGTGATGTGCAGTTGCCTTATAAATGCAAACACATAAACAAAAATGTAAAGAAATGCGCCTTGTTTCCTTCTGCCCTTCAACTCAGAGGCATAAAGGGAACCTAGTCTTATGCTATGGAACATGCACCTACAAAACGTCTCCTTGAAGCGAAAAAAGGCTAAAGCCAGTACAGTTTTTTGGCACTCTTGTAACATAAACATTGCCTTTCCTTTTGGGAGCTAAGCCTCACATGCCAAATTTTAAATCCAACTGAAATTTTGCAATCACTGTTAACTGTGAAAACGCTGATGCAGCATTCGTATCCGAGTTCTGGCACCGCTTTGAGTTAATGTTTGTTCTCCTCACGTACTGTACTTTGGCACTGTTCCCCACACAGACACACCTATCGCGTTACAACACACGCAGTGCGAGCCTCAAGAACACCAGCGGAGAAGCAAAGGAGGCCCACGTGGACTTCTAAGGACCAGAGGGAACAGATGCTACTCAAGTACTGAAGCACAAACCTTCAATTACAGCCACTCATCAACACTGGAGATGGTCCTTTCCCTTCCACTTGACCACTTAGGACCACCATGCCCAAAAAGCCCCACAGGTTGGATAATTAAGCTTCAACACAATTCAAATGCAAACAATCCCACCTCCACTGGGTTTAGAGACCTCATCAGTAGAACCCTTTTTACCTGGAGGGCACAAGCTACAGAGCAGGCTCTCAAGGTGAGGGAAGGGGGTAGAAGGCTGTAACCAAGCCAGGTGATCCTGTCACTAGACATAAGCAATTTTAGTTACTAATCTTCCAACCAACCAGCCTGCTGTCAAAGGGGCAAAGGAATATGAAAAATGCCAAACGCTTGGAATCCCAAGGGCCATACTCGGTGCAGTCCCGGTTTGCTATTTCAGTGACAAACTGTTTAAGCCCTGCATCTGACAGGAGGTCAGTGACCGAGCAGTCTGATGACACCAAGTCACCAGTGCGTGTATGCACACAGCCACCCACAAAAAGGTTCTGCTGCACCCAAGATGTCCATCCCAAGACAGGACTCCCTGCAGCTCCTGTACGACACACAACTCCTGTCACCTGGTGAGAATGGCCCCTACAAAAAGCACACACCGTGAGCAGCTCATGGAAAGTGTAGGAATAGGGGAAAAAGGCCACTGTCACTCATGGGGATTTACCTCATGGAGGGTGAGATGTTTGCCGTCCTTTCGTTTCGAGTCAAATCTGCCATATATTGCACTGTACTTCCTGATCTCCTCCTCTTTGTGAGGGTCATCATCACTCATCTCAAAGATGTGACCAATCATCTTTGCCAGTTTCTTATTTGTTTTCAGTAACTCCTTGACTTCATTCGAGTCACTTTTGGGCAGGGAGGGGACCATGCGTTCTACGCACTCAGCAACCGACAGAGCAGCGGCGGCATCCAGGGTCTCACTGTTTTCCTTTGGTGAAGCTGGAGAGCCCAGGTCAGCCGGGGAAAGGCTATGCTCGCTCTCGGTGGTGTGGTGTCCTTGCCAGAGTCTCGGTTCGCTGCCGCTCTGCAGCGATAAGCTCCCCACCACGTCAGATTTGCTCGCACCCACACTCTGCACACACGTCGTGGCAGCACATTTCGGAATCTTCAGGTGAGGCTCCCGGGTGCTGCTGTTCCTTTCGTAGCTGCTGCAGGAGATCCCCAGCCACGCAGGAGACCCTTCCGGCAGCTTGTATATTGGAATGCTGCTGACTGGTAAGGAGGTGAGAGGCTGGTTAAAAAGCCCGGGGTTTGTGACCCAGTCCCTCAAAGCCTTCTGCAGCCTTCGGACATGAAGCGGCTTGCTAGCCATGCCTACGAGAGCCATTATCTCCAAAAACTCCTCCTCGCCTGCTTCACAGAGCTGCTGGACATCATCACCACCCTGCTGAATGAAGGCATCGAAGTAGAATAAGAGATTGGCTTTTTGTAGTATTCGATACAGCTGCAATTCCCCAAGGGTTCTGGGTAGAGCTGACGCCATCACGGACGACAGAACCTGCGAACGGTAACCACAGAGAGAAGGTGAGCACCAGAACATCCAGGAGCAGTGCCCTCAACACCCACCCTTCCAGAAGATTCTCAACTCAGCAGATAGGATTTCTTTCTTTCATTATAAGAACATGTATGGAAATGAAAAAAGGGGCGATAGCTCTATTTTTCGACTGGTTAACTTAATGGAAACATTTGTGAAAAAACAAATCCGCAGATAGTTGCAAAGCACCTACAAAAAAGATGATTCAAACACGAAGCCAGTTTGTTTTAAGCATTCCCAATTCATGTTTGTTCCCAAGAATGTAATTCAATATTGCTCACTGCTTCTACTTTATTCTCTTTTATATCTTCAAATCAAAATGATCACAAAACACTCCGAAGAATTACTGAATACTAGATCCCCTGAAGAAGATAAAAGTCATCAGTTTAGATTTGCCTTAATTCTCAAATCACTTCCCCCATAGTGATGTGGAGGACTGTAAAAGGAAAGCAAAGAAGAAAGAAGCACTTCACAGAACCTGAGGATTAACGAAGCTGGATCAGTAAAAGGGTGTACAGAACAAAGTATTTATACAGTTTTCCCTGTTTCATGTAAAAAATCATCTAATGCCTCTGCAGCCATGTCCGCAGATGAGGCAAAAATACTGATGGGTTCCAGCACATACAGTTAAAAAGATTTATTTTAAATTCACTTGCCCGTTGCATTTGCTAACAGGCCTGTATGTCATTGACACTTTCGACATGAAATACTGTTCAGCAACACAGCAACTGCGCTCCAAGGGCTCCCAGTAGACAAACTGCAGCAGTATTTTACACTTACGGCTGCGGAAAAACCATTTGCACAAGTTTCGACTTCATAAAACCCATTATCCACCGTTATCCCTCAAATCATAAACTCTTCAGAGAATTCTAAGATCTCACACGCACACCTCTTCACTCCACGATGGCTTTCGCAACCATGAGTGCATAATTTCCAGTATTACTGTATTAAGCTAAACCACCAATCAATAAGATCTAAAGCATGTAATTTATAGCTGGTTGGGAAAGTAACAGGACTGAAGCATGGAACTGGCCTGCTAGCGTTTCTCTGGTTTTACTATCACATTGCAGTTTAAAAAACACACAGTAGTAACCTAAAAATTGGCACATACAGAATTATTTGCACACACTGGAGGGAAAGCATTTTAATAACATGCAGCCCTCCTCCCCTAAAAACTCTGATGCATGAATATATGTACGTTTAGGGGCACTGGGAGACTGGTAATCAAAAGTAAAGCTAAGGCAGAAATTATTTTTAAAGTATGCATTTCAGTATATTGTTTTTTTTACAATATGCACTTTTTCTTCATTAACTCAAAATATATGTACAGACACAACAAATGGAACTCAACTTCTACTCAGGAGACATCTGAAAGATCAGGCTTTTGCTACAAAACTTTGATTAAACTCTACTAGAGAAAAATAAAATTAGGAAGCCAACAGAAACTCTAGAAAAATGTGTATGGCAGGAACAGAATATCTACAAACAACCCTTTCAGGAAGAAAAGCCCAGGAAAAAAAAAAAAGAAACAAACAAACCAACCCACAAAACCCCAAACAAGCAGTTGTTCATATAATTCTTTGTACACTAGTATTTGTAAATAAGAAGGGACAGCAATAGCTGTTTAGATCTGAGCAGTCACCTCAAGGAGCTGCTGGTGAGCTCAAGAGCCAATAAACAGAACACTCTGGAACTAAGGGTGAAACTGGAAACATTTAAGAGCTACATATTTTAGAAATACAGTTTAGCTTTCAAAAACAATAGTTAATTGCAGAAAAACAGCTAAGTACTGTCTACAGCAACAAGGAAAATGAGGAAAACCACTGAAGGTAATCCTTTAAACGGTACATAATTCAGTGTTTTTTAAATTGTCATTACTTCATGGAGGTTCCTAGAAAAATCCTCCCATTCCATACAAACTTTGACAAGACAAAGAAAACTAACAGCGTCTTGTTTAGTGGCATTTCAGTAACTGTTTCTACCTTCCTATTTCAAATGATGTTGACTTTCTACCAACAATACCACAAATTAACTAACAGAACTGTTACAAGAATAGCTGTCTGCCCAGGAAGTCATCCATCTTAGCATAAAATCTACATAAATCTATATAAATGGACTTTGTGCAGAGAGCTAAAGTGACTCCGGAGGACGGTGTCAGTGCAATTACACAGCCCCGGAGCTCCAGGAGCACGCCGCTCATTTTTCCTGCCCACAGGCTGGAAGAGCAGCAACAGTCCACGAGCAGCCTTCACCTGGAGGCTTCTAATCAACAAATCTCCTCATGACAGATAAAACTGGATTAATATGTACTACGGAGGCGTCGGTAGCAAGTCCACAGTTCAGGCTGCATTGAGATTTGCATTTAAAGCAAGACTGAAATCCTTTTGTTTTGTACTTTGAAGACCAATTCTGCCTTCCAAATTTAGTACACTAACTCCTGCGAGAGGGCCCTGCAAATTTTCCATTTGAGATTGTTACCGATTTCTGCAGAGAACACATTTTCGAACACTCCTCCTTTTTGACCTCTTTTCTCCTCTCACTAAACTGAGCTCCTTCTGCACGCACCTCAACGACAGCCCAAGTCTTTCTAAACTTGTACTAGGGTAAAGCTCCCTCCCCTTTCCAAGGCAGCTGGGCTGCTTTTCCAGGCTCTGCTCAGCTCAGGCTACAGAGCAGATAAGCTAGTCCACCTGGAGGATAAGACAAGGCTTAGGAGGAGGACAAGCACCAAGCAAGGTTTGCTGAGAAAGCACTGCTGGAACCAGAGGAGATGTTAACCCAAAGGACACATGGCATCGCTCTTGCTGCCTGGCTCTGCTCAATGACCCAACCACGCAAAGCCCAAGCGCAGCCCCTCAGGTCTCAGCACCACCACACATCCTTCAGGCGGCCTTTAAACTGCACCTAAGAGACCTAAAGTGCTGCTTTCCACCACCACTGTTCTCCTTTCTTAGTGCAGCAGGAACTGTGCTTTCGGGGCAAAGGGTGAGCACCAGAGGAGGTTACACAACGAGAAGACACAGGGCGAGCTCACAGCCAGGACACGCGTGTGCTCCTCACCTTGGGTAAGACTCTGGGGCACCACGCATGTTCCCCCTCTTCCACAGCCTCCTACAGGAGTCTGAGGCTTTCTAACCTGCCACCCCAACCAAACCCGGTTCAGAATGACAGCCTGGTAATGGTGTCCTCTGGCAAACCCCAAGAAGCTAAACTAGAACCATCTGCTGCCTCAGGAGCCAGCAAGTAGATCTTCAAAAGTACAGGTAACTGCAAAACCTTTGGGGGCAAAAGGCAGGAACGCAAAGCTGGCATGGGAAGGTCTGCAGGAATAAATGAATGTGGCAATGGCAGCTGAGCTGCTGCTTCTCCCCCTTCTTCGCTTATCATCCATGTGTGGGAACACACGGGCAAGAGCAGCTGCCTTATACATTTTTCACATATAGAACAAACAAAGAAGCAAGGAAATTCCCCATAACACAAAAAGCTGTTTAAAAGACATGCAAAGCTACATACTGTTATAGCCACAGAAGAACCAGGAAATCACTGGTTAGATTTTCACTCGGCCTTTGCAACCCACAACCATGCATTCTCATAGAATCACTTCGGTTGGAAAAGACAGTTAAGATCATCAAGTCCAACTGTAATTTATCCCACATTACATATCTCCCCACACGCCGTGCCCTCCCCTTCAAACGCTGGATGTCACCTGAACTCTGACCACAACCACAACTCCTAGGAAAATGGAAAACAAAAACCACACAGCACTACTAAATATTTGTAAACAATCAGCACAGGAATCACAACCTATTCCTGCAACCGGCCCCCTCTTATCAAGACAAACCAGCAGCAGCCCAGCTCCATATATTTAACCAGGGAAAACTCGCGTTTCTTCCCGTTCTGCCTAGTCCCAGTTCAAAGCTGCACAATTCCCAGAGGTTTCAGGAAGACATGCGGCTGCAGGGAGCAGGTGGTGGGTGAAGTACCGGGAGAAGGAAAACTCAAGAGTTGTGGGATACAGGCTCATGGCAAGGGCTTCACCAGCAGTTTTCCTGCTTTTTAAGGTTGCACTAGATGTAAAAGCTACCAAGCAACCCCAACTGATTCTCAGAGATTTTTATTTCAGGTGAATTCTATTTGGGCTGTCACCAATTAAATTAGGAACACGCACAAGGAGTAAGTGTGAAACATCACATTGCTGTATTTTAGGCAAAAGTGATTATTTCATAATACATCTTGATCACTTTGGGCGTTTTGAGAAGTCTCTGAAGACGAACTGGATTTGGATGTGAGAGCTGGCTGCTTTGCATATTCATTACATTTTTGCAGCGTTTCCAGAGGACTTTTAGCAGAAGAAAATTACATGTAGCTGCAGAAGCGAGACTTAGCAAATTAAACAGTCTTGTCTAGCTCTGAGAGGTGCCAAAATACAACCTAATAAGTGAGTTTCGCATTCAAATACAGATGGGTATCTCGCCCCAACTAATAAGAAACTTCAAACGTGCAAAAAAAAAAAAAAATCGCGTTAAGGATTAAAAAGAACAAGAACCCAAATACTTCCCGATTCCCACCCGCTCGTTGCGATCGTCCCACCCGAGCGCGGCGCGGGGCGCCGTACCTACCGCCCCGGCATGTCAGCGGGGACCGGCCCCGGACGGGAACGGAGGCGACGGAACCACGGGCACCGCGGGGGCTGCGGTCCCGACACGCCGCCGCCACCAAGTTTGCAGGTCGTTTCTCCGCGAAGGCTCCGCCGAGGGGCGTGGGTGCCGGCCCAGCCTCCCCGCGGCCACCGGGCCCAGCAGCCCGGCACGTCCCGGCAGCGGCCGCGGGGCGGGAGGAGGGGGTGAACCACCGCGCGGGGGGGAGAGGCCGCGGAGGGGCACGGCACCGCACTGCCTGGGGCGGGGGGGCGGCCGGTACCACAGCGCCGCCCCCCCGGTACCAGTCCCCGCCGCCAGGGCACCGCCCCCGCTGTCCCGTCCGGCCCGTCCCGTCCCGCCCCGCCGCCCCCGCGCCACTGCTCCCCCGCTCAGCAGCCCCGGCGGGGACGTTTCTCTACTTTCCGCCCGCTCCCCCGGCCCCCCCGCGCCGGATTGCTCCGGGAATCTCCCACGCACCAGCCGCCCTCTCCTTCCGGCCGCCCGCCGCGAAGCCGGCCCCGCGCTGCCCCGGCGCCCCGGTTCCCGCACGTACTCTGCAGTAGGCTGCCGCCGCCGGCCGCCCGGGGCTTCCCTCGATGCCGTCCCGGCGCCGCAGACTCAGCCCCGCCGAAGTTCCTGCCAGCGCCCCCCCCGCCTGCGCGCCGCTGGCCCAGGCTCCTCCTTTCCCATCGACGGGGCGGGTGGGCGAGCCGGTCCCCGCCACCGCCTCGCTGCTGCTGCCGCCGCCGGGGGGGCCGTGCGGCCGCCCCGCGCAGCTCGCCTCGCCGCGGCCGCGCCTGCCGAGCGCGGAGGCCGAGCGGGCGGGCAGGAGGGAGCGGCCTACGTCCCTCCGCCCCCCCGGGCCCGGGCCCCGGCCCCGCCGCCGGCCCCCGCCCCCCCCACCGCCCCCTCCGCGCGGTCACATGGGGAGATCCCGCGCGCGCTCCGCCGCCCGCCCACGCGCGGCTGCCGCGTGACGCAGCGCCTGGCGGGGCCTCCGCCGCGCGGGGGCGGGAGCGGCACCCGCACCCCGGAGGCGCGCGCCCCGCCGCGGCCGGACCCGCTCCGCGCCCCGGGCCGGGGTTCGGGACCCCCGCCGGAAAAGGCGGTTTCGAACTTCCCGCTCGCACTGGCGCTGGTGCCGCTCCGGGGTGCGTGCCGGGCGGGGGGCAGGCACACGCTGCTCCGTGACAACCCTGCGGGACGGGGCGGACCGACCCGGGGTAGGGTCTGGAGATAAACCCCTCTCCCGCGGGGACCCCCAGCGACACCGCTGCCCCGGACCAGCCTCCACAGAAGACTCCCCGGGCTGAGTCCCCCATCTCCCGGGTTGCGGGACACCGAGCATCACCTCTATGGGGTGAGCAGCACCTTCCCCTTCCTCCTCCCCCCTGCCCCGTGCACCCCAAATGCACCAGCACTGGGAATCACTCCACTGGTTAATGGAGTGTGAGGTGCCTCTGGTGTGAGCACCTAATGGTCCTGGCCTGTGTCACACCTGGAGAGCTGCCCACCCCTGGCCCAGGGCCCCCACCAGCAGCGTGGGAAGTTCCCTCAGGAGAAGGACACCCATACAGGTGGTACACGAGGTGATGGTACCCCACAGCCCCTGAGATGCGTCCGGGTAACATGGCAAGTGGCAGAGCTCAAATACCGAGCAGAAGGAAAAGTCCATCTTCCTTTCTGCCCGCCTCTTGTTCTCCCAGGGATACCAGCCGACGGCGATGCTGAGCATTTCCTTCTACAGCTTCACGAGCTCATCCCCGTTAGCCGTTCAATTACCTGCTAGTAGATTTTTAACCTTTGTAAAAACTCAGTGCACAACACGTAATGCAACGATGGGAGATCGCATTCTTGCTCCTCACAGGAGCCTTGGTGACACTGAGGTCAAAATTTGATTGCTTTTTTAAGATACTGTGATTTCATGAGAATTTCTTCTTTCAGGTTTTTAAATCTCTACACAATAAAGATGCACAAAAATCTGTAAGAAATACCAAATGTCAAATCAAGTGAGGACAAACAATACCATGTATTTAATTGATGGAGATTTAATTGATTAAAATCTGAGTTTTCAATAGCATAAATCATATTTAATGCAGATAACAACAGAAAAGTATGGAATGGGGGAAGGGGAAAATAGAGTGTGAGGAAAAACAGCCTCAGTAAAATGCACTTGTCTTGTAGGCAACGTCCAACTCTTCTCTTAGCTGGGAATACCTATCACCAAGGGTTTCCTTTTGGGTTCTGCTGCCCTCCAGTCAGTCCCATGGCTGTCAAAGGCATCGTTGTAACTGTTGAGTCATGAACTGACTCTGGTAACCAGATAAAACTGAATTTCATAGAATCATGGAATGGTTTGGGTTGGAAGGGACCTTAAAGATCATCTGGTTCCAACTCCCTCCAATGAGCAGGGACACCTTCCACTAGACCAGGTTACTCAGAGCCCGTCCAGCCTGCCCTTGAGCGTTCCCAGGGATGGGGCATCCAGAGCTGCTCTGCGCAGCCTGTTCCAGGGTCTCCCCACCCTCATGGGGAAGAACTTCTTATATCTAATCTAAATATACCCTCTTGCAGTTTTTCAAACAGAAGGCTACTGCCTTCGTAACATCTTAATTATGAATCTATGGCAAATCACTGTCAGAAACTACATAAATATGTCTGAAAATGAATATGTGGTCTAGGGACAAAGTTTAAAAAATGTTTTCTAAAGATGCAGGACTGTATACTGTAGCTAGGAAAATGCAAGCATCCTTATTCCACATAATTTTTTTTTCTTACACCTAGATCTAAGAACTTTTCATTCCTGCATGGGCTATTTTCCTACCTTTAAATTAGTGGTGACCACTTTGCATTAGGCCTGTTGCCGCTGCCCTGCAGGCTCCCACGGGAAGGGTGCTGGAAGGTGCTGAAGTGGGTCCCAGAGGGCTCACCCAGCCACACAAGGTCCCTCTGTCTGTCCCCTCGCCTCCCCTGCCCACGCAGGCACGGCTCGGACGGGTGGGCGGCTGCACTGCGTGCCCTGACCGAGGAACAGGCAATGCTGCCCTCAAGGCTGCCAGCAAATCCCTGCCACAAATCAGCCATTGCCCAATCCTAAAATCATCCCGCAGGCGAAACTGTCACTGATTTTACAGAAGGGATGTTGCCCGAGGAAAAACAACCTGTTGCCTGCAGAAACAGCCAGCACCTGCACTGGGAGCCCCTCTGCAAAGCAGAGGCACCGTCAGCGCAGCTTCTGCCTGAAACTGGAGTGACTGTGGTTATACCTCCTTGACTTTGGGGTTGGGTCTGGGATCCTGGCGGAGCAGGGGAGGAGGCAGGGGCAGCTTTGCTCCCTGGCACGCTGTGGTTCCCATGAGAAAACTCAATTACACATTGCCCAGCAAAACCACAAAAATGTTCACAGCACTGCCTTCTCTCCTCCCACTCAAAATGTTTTTGCATATGCCTCAAGGCACTACGATCATGGTAATTAAAACTGTAAAATATTATTAGTATCACGCTTCTACAGACTTTTTCGTCCTAAATGCTTTATATACCATGCATCCAGTGCAACAGAAATACGGCCATTCCTACAGAGAAAACGAGCACGGATGGTGCACATTTAGATGGGAAGTCAAATTTTCACCAGGGACACTCAATGCAAATCCCTGCTCCTGCAAGAAGTTCTCAGGAACTGAAGTCCACCCAGTGTGATCCTGCACACCTGGAACTGTGTGTGCCTGTCCTACAGAGACCATCACCCGTTTCAGGAGTGTTCACAAAGGTTTGCAGGGATGCCGACAGCACTGAGCTGTGCTCCTGAGGGCTGCCAGCAAACGGGGATAACTCAGCCCTATCCTGGGCCACTGGATGTGCCAGGGCAGATGTAGGAGGGGGGCTGAGCAGACTGGAGCCTCCCCTGTGGTGTGTGCTTAGACCGGGAGCAGTGGCTTTATCTGCTTCAGTCTGGCATCTCGCAGAGGGGAAGAGGAATAGGACAAACACGCTCTGCTGTCTCCCTTTACCAGGAGATCCGAGAACACTGGGCAAAAAGCCAGAGGCAGCTGATGAGACAAATAGAGACTCCCCCAATGAAAAAAAAGCAATGAAATGTTTTTACAGTATTTTTTAGCACTGTCCTACCACTAAAATTCAAATACTTTCCTGCCCAGGTACTGCTTCTGTTTACATCCCACAGAGGACAAACCAGCTCCAAGCCTGATTCCTCTCCCAGACGTCCTGACATCTGGAGGTAATGGTCTCCTTTAGAAGATGCCTTCCCTACACAAATGGGAAGGGAGGGAGGGAAACAGTTCTGGTAATTTTTTAGCTGTTTTCACGCTGTTATATTTTGATTGTGAAACAGTTGTAGTGTACTGAGAGTAGGTAGGTGAAAGCAAGAAATTGTAATGCAAAGAGAGTAAATAAATCGGATGGACCCAGTGAATGAGATAGCAGAACTTCAGCTCAGAAGACAACCTCTATTTCAGATCTCCTTTCTTCCCTAAAATGCTTGCAACCTGGGGAATAAATGTACAATTTTAAGACTCTTACCTAGCGTGAGGACTATCTAGTCTGATCTGCTCCATGACATGGGCCCTACAGAGTGCTGAAAAGCTTGTGATGAACATGCAGTGTGACGCGCAGAGCACACACACCCTTGCACCCAAATAAACCCACCCGACGTTCTACACGTGCTTTTTCTATGATACCTCTGTGCTAAGGCACCTGGGTGGGTCTCTACACACAGGAGAGAGAAAAAAGCCTTTTCGCAGAATTCTGGCCACTTCCATGAAGCAGTTTGGTTCCTCAGGACTTCCAAAGAATGAGAAAGGGGCTCGTGCACAGCAGATCTGCAGGCAGACGTGCTCTGCCACTCCTCAAGGATTCTCCACAGCCAGGATTGTTCAAGCAGTCCTGCCCCAGCAGGCTCTGCAAGAGAGGAAACAGAAAATTTGCAAGGCTGAGCAGTGTGGGGTATGGGGAGGTAAAGCACAGGGTCAGAAAGGGGGAAGCAGTAGATGTGCTGTCACCTGGAAGCATCTCTGCAGAAGCAGCTCAGCGCACAGACCTCGCCGGTACAGCCTGACTCCTTCATGGTCCATCTGATTAAACAAAAAAAAATATTGGAATCACATATTGCAGAGGGACATTTTCATAATATACAGAAGAAATCTGCAGATGATCAGTTCTCCATTTCCTCAGAATCCCCAGATTGCAAGATTGACGAGGATGCAAGTGTCACAGAATCAAAGAGAAAGAAAAAAAGAATAATTCAGCAGTGAGCAATTATATTGAAGGAGACAAGACGGCAAGTCAGACCCAGAGGCAGCTCCAAGGCTGCCAACACAGCAGCTGGTACAGCTCCCCAGGGAGCTCCCCGCAGAACGTCCCCGTGGTCGGTCCCCAGCCTCCCCAACTGCCACCCGAGGAGGAGGAGCAGCAGAGCGCAGGGACGTGGGTGCCACCACCTCTCCCCCTCGCCGCACTCTGCCACCTTCTAGCGGGGCACAGCTGCTAGCTGGTCCTAACACATGCAGAAGTACTGCTGAAAATGCAGGCTGAAACATATTTCTCAGGGAAGCTATTAATGCCTGAGAAGAAAACACTCCAGTTGTTCACTGCTAGCGGAGTTGGCAAAAATGCAGTGCAGATACACAAATTTTGTTACCTGCCATAGAGGATGCTGCAGGCTGCCTGGACCACGTAGCTGGGGCCAGAGACGGCTGCACTCCCCCTTTCAGCTCTCCTCTGCCAACATCGGACAAGTTATTTCATCCTCCAGCACCTCAGTTTCCCCATTTGGAAATCAGGATAATGATTTGACTGCTTCCTCGGTGGCGCAATTCTAGATATGCCGAAGAAGAGTCCTGGGTCAGAGGCAAGGATTATTCTTAATATTTAGCACCATAAATATTCATACCATTGTGCAATGGGGACGACTCGATGAACAGACAACCTCACTTGTTAGTGACCACATCCCCGAAAGTTTACAGTCTCTAAAATACTACCTATAAATCCATTCAATGCAATGCAGAACAAATATGGAATGAGATGTATTTCTGGCAGCTACAACACCTGATTGAATGCACGGTTGGGAAAACAATTTGAAGAAGAGTGCATGCTGGATGCACGTAAATCAGAAAGTGGTTTCAGATGAAAAGGACAGTGTGTGCACACACAGAAAGCTGTGCAGGATAGGCTGGGGCAGAGCTTCCAGGAAAAAGACATTTAAGCTTGACAGGAGGGTGAAAACCAGGAGAACTGGATCAGGGCTGAGTAGCACAGGAAATTATCTCATCAATGCTGCAAGTGGTATCTTCCTATTGATTTTCAAATGAATAGATTTTATGGCCAGGAGCAACTGTTTAAAGTCATCACAGTCTCGCCTCTTGTACCCTGAAGATCAAAGAATTTAATCTAGTAATCTGAATTAGATAAATCCTATGTAAATAAAATAGTGTGCTAATTATAATCAGTTGAAAGCTACAGATTCATCACTGACAAAGACCTGTGCAAGCATACAGTCCATAAAACAAAACTTTACTAAAACTTCTCATTTAGTTTTCAGCAAAACAGGCACGAACCTGGAAATTACACCATTTCTTGCAAGGGTGACAAGGTCCCAGTGCTTGCTCCGCTCTGGTGTCACCCAAGCGCTTGGGAAGAGCTGGGAAACACGATGAAACGTGGAGCCCTGGAGAACTGAACATCTTCACAGGTTCAGTCTCTGTCTGACGAAGGGCTGAAAAGTACTCAGAGGAGGAGGAACTTCTGAGATGCCAAAATATACCATTTGAGCATTTTCAAAATAGCAGAGCTGAACTTTTTGCTTTGAAATGGCCTGTTTCTGATAAAGTCACCATAAAACTTAAACATCAATAAAAAAATGGGGAAAAACTACTTTTGAGAGCTCAGTATCAAGTATTAAATGGAATCATCATCTTGGCTCAGACTCACTACTTTGGTCAAATAAAAATAATTTCATTTCATTTTGTACCATACCTACAGACACAGAAATAATACTGTGGTTTGGGACGCAGTTTTACTTCTGTACCTTCCAGCCATGAAACCAAAAAGGCCATTCTTTGCCCAGTTCTACATAAGATACAGGGTGGGTGGGGAAAAATGTGAGAAATTACACAAACAAGCAGCAGAAAGGAATATAAAGCTGTGGGCACATCTAGTGGTAGGTTCAATAGGGTGAGCCTTGTGTGAGACCTCTCTGGGGGGGACAGGAAACCACCAAAGGGCTTGTGACCCTCAGGAGTGTGCCGAGCCGTCACCCAGGACCTTCCTTCAGGCTTATTATTTAATTCTCAGTCTGTAAAAATAGGAAGGGATGGCGGGAGCTGTTGGCTCCGGCAGGAGCGACAGCTCGCACCTCCCAAGTGGGAGTTTGGCTTTGCCGCCAGCCACTCAGATCTCACCAGTTGCCCAAGGGGGATTTTGGTTTGTAACTTTAATCTTTTAACTTGCGCGTGGGCGAGGAGCACGCGGTGGTGGGCTGATCCGCCAACGCCTCTGCCGTGCCGGCTGCTCGCTGTGCAGGGGACCTGAAAAGATGGAAACCAAGACAGCAATGGGCTGAAGGGACCAGGGAAAGGGCTTTCAGCAAACGAGGAGACATGGCATGCCAAATTTCCTGAAGACAAGGCAAGTCAGGGCCAGCAGCAGAAGCCTTCATTATGTCAAGGTGGAGACATGAGCACCAGACAATAATTCAAAAAATATATAATCTGGCAATAAAAATACATAACTGCAAATGGGGGTGTGTGCGGGCAGTTGAGACCACGATGGTCCTGCCTATGCAGGTGGCCAGCATCATTCTCCAAAAACAAACCTGCAAGAGCAACACCCCAAACTGTGCCCAGAAGACCCCAGCATGTGCTGGCTCTGCAGCTTGGGACAAGACTCTCGCCACAAGCATTTAAAGCCAGAGGGCAAAATCTTGACCTCACAGAGATCAAGAACCTATTCATTCGCCAATTACTTAGCGGTAGTTAAACAAACATCTGAATCCACACTGAAGTCTGTTAAAAAAAAAAAAGAAAGTAGGCTGGCTTACAAATGCACCCATGCACTTGCCTCTCCTGAGCTCTCGGTGCCTTTATGCGGATCCCAGTGCCTAAATATCAGGTGCATGAATTTAAATACTCAACGCCTCATTTTATCCACCTTTCAGTGACAGCTGGGGGTTATTCGTGCGGCGGCATTTTGGGAAGCCAAGCACTTGCAGAGAAGCCTGAAGCCTAGAGGTGAAAGCCCGCAGGAGAGGGGAATGATGATTATCCTCCAGGCCCTTTTTCCAAGTAAGGAGAAGGCTTCTGCGCCTTCCAGCTCCTCTCTTGGCAATGATCTGCGTGTAGGCAGTGGTCATGGTCAGGAAGTGCCTCCTCCAGTTTACAGCTGGTGGTACCACCTGTGCCTCTCCAATTCCAGCCAAAACAACCACCTCCTCAAACCCACTTGGAAGGAAGGGCAGAGGATCCAGCGATGACAACTCAGAGGGAAAAGCAAGACTCGGGTTTAAGCGCTGACATTTTCCCTAGACATGTACCACTGTTTACCAGTAGGATATTTTCTTTCTTCTTGTAAAAATAATCACTGTAGCAACCAAGAGAAGACCCTGCCATACCCAGCTGAAGGGTGCACACACTGCAACAGCGAGCAACCAATTAGTAACAGGGCAGACATGAGACAACAAGGAACATTTAAGATGTTCAAATTTGCTGGGCCAGCAAGGGACCAATGTACGTGCCTGTGTGGCAGCTGGAATGGAAAAAAGTGAATAGTTACTCATCACTTCGAGTCTGTCACAGATTTTCTTTCTGGAATGAAAACTATGAGTTGGTAACTGCTGGTGAGGAAGAGAACATTCTCTATAACCGAGATACAGCTGTATATATGGGTGTATGTATAGACACATATCTCATGGGTATACCTCCTTTTGTCCTCTGTGCTTGTTTTTGATTGCCAGGTCCTCCCTGGCCTTTCACCATGCCACGGGTGACTCAGAGCATCTCGAGAACCAGGTCTGCATTAGTAGTCACTGCTTTAATCGACTCTAGACCTTGAAAGGAGCTCTTTTTGGGAACTAGAAACCTGAGGTGATTTTAAAGTACAGAAATTGGTAAGAATTACATCTCTGGCCAGCCAAAACTAACACCAGAAAGTGAAGTCTTGCTGTTCCCATCAATGCAACCAACAGCAGGGCTTCCCCGACTTCCAACGATGAGACAAAAAGAACAGAGGCCACCACCTTATGAGCTGGCATTCATTCTGGGTGGCTTAATTTTTTGACATGTATGTCCATTGTGTGGCATATACTGTGTTTTTGTTCTGGTCCTACTCACAAAACTTAGGTTGGCTTTTCTGGAGCACGCAGAGCCGAGAGGCACTGATTTTCAGATTTACTAAATGCCTGCACTTCTGGTTTATCTGGAGCTGTGGGTGCCAAAACCTCAAGAGAGTCACTTACTCTCATTGCAAATATCATTTCAGCCCTTCTAATGCCACTGTAAAAGTAATAACCTTTTGGGAAGACTTAAGGGCACTCTAAAAGCTATCTACAGAAAAAAACAACAGGAGCAGTATGAAAGCCAACAGTTTCTGATATCAGATAAAACACTTCCTTTCATCAGCCATTTCTTTTTACCCACTTTTCATAGCTTAAAACAGTTACTTTTGAATCACCTGTTTGCTGCTAATTTCCTGAAGAGGCCCAACCATCTACGCACCTTTGAGAAAGTACCTTGCTGTTGCCTGGTCCTGTAATTACTTGCATCTGAACCCAAAGTGGGCAGGTTCTCATCTTCGATTTTTTTTTTTTTTTTTTTTTCTGTAATGGACAATGAAAGCAGAACCATTTCAGCTGTACAGCTCCATAAAGCTTTTGATCTGCTGCTTTCCCAGCCCAGTGCCATGGTGACAAGCCAGCACAGGGAAAACCCACAGCACAATAACCAAGAAACATGCGCTTTGCATTTGAGAGAGAGTGCTCTTCATGTGGCAAAACATCTGTCCAGAGGTATAAAGCAAGTATCTTGCTCTATTTTAAGGCAGTCCTGCAAGAATGCCTACAAGCTACTCTTGTTAGGAAAGGAAGATTTTATTTCTTCTGCTAAACTCCGTGTTTTTTCATCAAACTGGTCCCCGCCATCTGTACCTACTGA
Source organism: Patagioenas fasciata (assembly GCF_037038585.1). NCBI lineage: Eukaryota > Metazoa > Chordata > Aves > Columbiformes > Columbidae > Patagioenas > Patagioenas fasciata. The sequence goes on along the minus strand of NC_092526.1, from coordinate 28,005,316 downwards.
ATCCACACAGCGTACTCCCATCTTAGAAAACCAGGGTTGTCTTCTCAACGGGATCCAGCGCAATGGCATTCTGACCCATGCTTGGGATATCCTGGTACTACCGACACACAAACCAACCACAACTTTTCTTCATAAAGACATGTGGTCACCTCACGTCCTCACGTCAAAGCAAACCCCTCTGAGACAACTGGATGCATTCGTCACAGCATTACCGGCTCTGACAACTGTGACCAGTCTCTTGGCTGCCTTCACTGGACCTCAAGTAAGGAGTCCCGCCCTTTTCTTCTAGGTTCCTTGAGGTACAACAGCAAAATTGGTTTTCTCCTGTTATATGACCCAGGTGGTGGTGCCTCAGAGAGGACCAGGGACAACTGGATGAACTGAACAAAGACCAGCCTTGTGGAAAGCAACTGGTGGCCAACACAGACAGGTGAGAGGCAGCCTTTAGCAACAGACACAAGCAAAGCCCACGGTTGCTTTCCTCTGCACAGATTTGACACAGGAAAAACACATGCAGAACTTCATCCAAGGGGTTTGCCGAGAAACAAAGCAGAAAAGACACAGTAACCATTGAGTAATATGTGGATAGCTGCATGGTTCACCCCAATAATTACCACAGAGGCCTTCTGGTTTTCAAAAATAGCCGCCAGCTTTTCAAAGACAAAACAATACAGGATCTTCTCAAGGTGGCTGATCCCTCTTCAAGTGCTGATTACAGGCTGGGCTGAGAGCTTTGTCTCTTGCCTAACATTTCCTGTAATGAAACCTTGTTTTCAGAAGCTTTGATCTTGGTTAAAGTTTAAATATTTGGATTAGAGTTTTCCATGTCAGGTATTTACCTCGAGTTGATTTCTTAAAATCAATACATCTTTGCACTTGTTTTCTCAAGTCTTATATCAACATCCTTGCTATATAAGACATAACTATCCCCCACCAGACCCTACTACATGTAGGAGTGGGCTAAGTAGGTCTGGTGTTACTCCACAAGAAACAGAGAGCTAGAGATGACCAGATGTTTCTGGCAACAGATGAAGTTTTTGTGCACAGTTTTGCTCATCCCATAAGCCTTCTCTACATTGAGACTTTTGTTTTTGAGGACCTGGGGTTCCCTGTTCATCGCATGGCTGGTGGCAATGATCTGGCTCTGAGGAATGTCATCAAAAACACTGTCTGCAATTCTAACTTCGTGACTTATGGTGATCTGGGTTTCTTTTTTTCCATTCTTTTTTTTTCTCCAGCAGGAACTGGTTACAGACAGGATGAGGTGACTGTGGGAAATAAAAAAAAATAAAAAAAAAAAAAAAGTGTGAAAATGGGAACCTGAAGAAAGGAGCAAGTAGAAGTCATTAGAAATCTATTTAATAGTGACAACATTTCAGATTTGTTGAGAAGCACAACTATTTCTCCCTGAGCCACAAGCCAAGTTGCTGAACTATGCTATTTTCCCTCAGCTAAAAACCAGTTTAATCATACAGATTTCAACCATGTAAGCAACAAAAAATAATGGTTTCCCCTCAATTTTTTCACAAAATACTGGCCAAAATGTTTTCCCTGTTATTGGAATTTACTTTTATTTGTGCTAAAAGTAGTTTCTGATCTTCAATATGTGCTCCAAAAACAGTGACTGAAATAAATAGTGAGACTTTCCCTCTGATTACGGGTTATGGCGACATAAGACCCCCTGCCTAGCACTTACCTTCAGTTCCTCCTTAGTCTCTAGAAATTCCTGGCTAACAAACACAACATCTGGGAAGTCTGACCGCAGTGCTTCATGGGAAAGAAACTAAAAGGAGAAGGATTTCAACAATTACAGTGGCATAAGAATACAGGGAAAAAAAAAAAAGTTAAAATGTCAGACCAATTCTTACCCACAGATCACAGCAGTAGTCCCAGGTAGAATTTACTCTAGTAATTAACATATTAATGATAATAATAAATAAATCTAGGGACACGGGTCTCCTAACACTGCAGAAGTAGCAGCTCCAGGCACAGAGCAGGTTCTGTGGGATCCCAAACAGGCAATTTTGGTAGCAGGAGACTTGGGAGCAGATGAAAGCTTGGGTCCACCATCCCCCAACATACCTGCTGGAGAAGCTGAGCTGGTACAAGATGGGGAAATTACCTGTGCTAGGTAAAGGAGCGGTATTAAAATATCCACTTGCCTGGAGCGGTAAGGAAAGCCAGAGAAGGAGTAGCGACTCTGTGAGGGATGCAGCTGCGTGCCACTCCTTTTTGGGGGTGAGCTGCGATACCTCACTCTTACCTGTTGAATTAATTCTCAGGGAATTATAAACTAGAAGAAAAACGAGTTTTTAAAATGAATTTATTTATTATTACCAACCCATCATGCAGCATTCTTTATCTGTGATTTAATAGCTCTTCTACTATTTGTAACTTCTGTCATTTCAACCAGAGAGAAAAATGCAATAGGATTTTTGCATGACTCACGAAGTCTTGTGAAATCCTTCAGGCTTTTTAACCAGCTTGAAGCAGATTAAAAACCTGAATTCTGTTAAATGGCCTGGACACTGAGCTTCTGTAAAGTATACCTTGTGCTTTTTAATAGTGATTTTCTTCGGAATATACAAACTATTCTGGAAAATTTGACAAATATCTACCTGATGAAGCCCACAAAGTTGTGTTTCTACATTCTTGAGTACATTCTTACATACCTGCAGAGAGCTTCAGGCCTTTTTTTTTTTTAAATCACGGCCAAATTTTAAATCAGGAAAGTAGATCTGCAGATTTGGGTTTACTAAGCCAATGAGAAATATTACTATTACCTGAAGCTTGCATACATGGCTACTCTGCTCTCAGCTGAGCCCCACTCAGACTCTCAGCTGCTGTGAATGTGCGTCGGGCCTCCAGAAATCCGATTGCCAGCAATACCTCACCATTATTACCTGCGAGCAGTTGCCATATGGATTTTCCCTTCTGCTTAGCTTTGATCTGCTTGTGTCCTTTCTCCCGCTCCCTTCCCTCATTAGCACTTATGGCAGAACAGCGGGCAATTGCCAGGACCTCCTGCAGCTGCAAGCTCCTCCTGCTTTGTACACGTGTTTTTGCAGCACAGATACTCTGCCTATTGCAACAGTGATGCTCTGTGCATCGCAGGCACTGAGCCCATCTTATGTTCGCTTCCTAGGAGAGTGACAGGTCACAGGCTCCAAATGGTGTCACCTGAAAATCCTGACCTTTCACATGGCGGGGAGAATCGTCATGCTGCTGTGCCGGGTAACTCCTCTACAAGGCTTGCTAATAACAACACTTAGTAATACCGATAATGGGTTACAGAAGAAATTTGTGTTTCTGACTATCATTCAGCAGGGAATGAAACATATCACGACTGTCTCTTTTCGAAGCACTGGGAAAACTTGTCATAGCTAAGAATGAAAGTATTCAGGAGATGTGACATATAATATCTGAGCTGCTATCAGACAGGAAATTGCATTGTTAAATTGCATTGTTACCCAAGTTAATATAAAAAACCCCACAAAACCTACAAGTTTGACAGTGAGGACTAGCAACCAGCTTCATCCCTGTTTGCTGGAGCCCCCGACATCCAATGGCAGTTCCCATACCATGGCATCCCCTCAGCGGGGAGCGGCATTCACACAGGGTTTCTGTACAACAGCACCAAACACGCTGCAAATTTCTAGGCCAAACTACACAAGATGACAAAACAAATGAAAACTAAGAAACTTCCTAAACCAAATTAAAGTTATCTTTTTTTTTTCCCCACCCACCCATTTCTTGTCTCTGAAACCTCCCACTGTGTTTTCTTCAACCTTTCAGGCTGCAGCACACAAGCAGCAAGCTGCAGATGGACAGACTCAGTTCTGGTGAAGTTGGATGGAGCAAGAAGGAAGTTAATGGGGAAAAAGTTTCACATTTCAATAGACAGAGATAAGCATTTCTCTATAAGACAACAGTATTTGACAGAATTCATTGTGTTTCAAGCTTTGCCTGCCTTTCTTAATAAAAGGCTAAGCTCCCTTCTCCTGACATGGTGTACTGTGTCTCAGATAAAATCCCTTTGAAGAACAACATGCACACACAGAATAATCTGACATTGTTCCAGTGCTACAGGGAACATCTTGAACATAATTGCACCACATGGAAGTTGACTTGCTATGAGAAAAACACACAACAAAGCTTTCACAACAAATCTGTAAACACATTTATGCTCCCAATAGCCATGATAAATCCAATTAAACAGCCAGGATTTGTGCTACAGACTGTTACCAAAGGAGTTAATGCAGTTTCTGTGGAAGGGAATATACCAGTTTTAAGCAAGAAATCACAGCTTCTAGCTGTGAGGATTACAATTTTGTAGCCAAGCCTCACTTGAGAGCACTGGCAGCAAACCAAGACTCCTTAGGCCCAGCTCACTCAGATGCTGTCCACGGTGGTACTACATTGCCTCGCCTCATTCTGCCAGCACCTCTCTTCTGTCCAGACAGCTCTTTGACATGCTCTAATGCCTCTTCCAGCAGTGCTGCTGGCAGGACTGAAGGCCTCAAAAGGTGCTTTGTTTGGCTTTGTAATGAGCATAATTTCATTTCAGGTACAAGGCTGATAACCTGCAGCAACAAAAAGTACCAATGATTTTGAGCACTGCAAGTTTTGGTCACTTAGAGACTTTTTAGAAGTGTCCGGTTCTCAATAAGTGGCAGTACCGTGTCTTTCTCCAAAAATTAACATTATTCTAGAGGCACCACACAGCCACGCAGGATCGGTTCATAAAATACGGGCATTTGGGGCTAGAAGATGCTGTTCTAGTGGAGGGCAGGGTGGACAGGGAGGACGGCAGCAGAGCTGTGCCACTGGCAGCAGTCACCCCCCCATGGAGCAGGACATTTCTGAGCCTCTCCCAGCCCAATGTCAGCAGGCACTGCTTCTCCCATCTCTTTGAACACAACCACAGGTGCTTTTATTCCTGCTCTTTCTGCACTCAGTACCTTGAGAAGCCAGGATCTTCTCTCCCTACATAAGGGCTATAAAAGCACATATACAAACAAATTAAGAAACAGACAAGCGTTACTTGTGTGATTTTAGCCCACTGAGTTTCTTTGGGCATCCAAGCTGCTAAAACCACACCTGCCTGGCTCAGACATCGCTTCAATGGTTGCAAAGCTGCTGGACACCTTGAACAACGTTGATGAGGCTCAAGTCCTTTAGGATTGTTTCCAGGTGTGACTAAGTTGTTTCTGACCTCCTTAGGCTGCAGTCTGCTTGGCTCATGGAGCTGGCAGGATCCCCTGATGTGTTTGCTACTCATAACTTCTTTGAAGCAGAGAAAGGTGTTTGCCAGCTTACCAGTTCTGCAGTGCGTCTCCATGCCAAGGAAGCTTGCTTGGAGCTAGGAACTGCCAAAGGTCCAAATCGGCTAGCAAATAATACTTATGGATGCTCTCCTCTGGAAAAAAAGAGATTTGGGAATTCAGATTTGAAGTTTAATGACACAGAAGGAAGGCTGATGCTTTCAGACTATGCTGCTTTTGAGATTAAAAGCTTAAAAAGCTTTTTTTTTTTTCAGGGATGAAAGAAAACATCCAAGTCAGAAGTTCACTCTCCAGTTAACTTTAACCCTTTGACATTAAAATGGACAGACCGACATATAAAATATCTCATGGCTTTAATGCCCACGTTATACAGCTGGAAAGGCCAGAAGAGCACTGTGCAGTTAAAAAAGCTGGCATCTCATGGGAGCAGAGTTTTGGCTTTCAACCCAGAGTCACGCTTGTGCTTCCATCTCGTGCATTTCCTGCGCTAAACATACACATGGTCTGGCAGACCTAATCCCGAGGTGGGACTGTCCAGGCGCCAGCATCTCAGAGGAGCCTGGTACTGACTTTAGCACATTTATAACCAGACTGAATGTGGCTCCTCATGCCAAGGAAAACGGGAGTATGATACAAGGTTGGTGATGAGTAGATGGCAGGAACGCCTCTGAGGCCAGCAGCAGCAGAGCAGCCACACACAGCAAGGTGCAAGGCTGTAAAGCCCCAGGACAAGCCCATCACAAGGATGTTTGGCAAATACCTTCCTTGTGTTTGGCAGCAGATCCGAAAACTAAACTCTGCTAGTACTTTGAAGAGAACAGCTCTCTTCTCGCCTCGCCACCCCGTTTCTTTATTATTTCTTATCCTCTCAGAATATATGCCAGAGCTGGAAACACTCACTTTGCCAGGAGGAGGGAGTGGGGAAAAGTATTACTTTATGCTCACTTTGGTTTTGACTCTCTTGAAGCTTCTCTGGCTGCTGCTAGAGAAAGAAGCCCGGGCTTGTTTGACCTTTCATCTGAGTCAGTATAACAACTCTTTTCCTTCACTTTCTGGGTGGCATAGAAGAGGAAAAAAAGCATTTGTACTCTGCGGCAAGTCACCATCAGGAAAATCCTATTGTTGTTAGCAAGAGCTGATATGAATGCTGGGAAAGGCTGAGATGGCTGCAGGGGGGAGTATTTGTAAAGACCTATTTGGGGCACATCCTGCATTCCTCAAGGGCCTGCAGGAGGCCGTGACTAGTGGGGCCTAAATGACTGTACATCCTGGCTCACCCTACCTAGACACTCACACATGTACCAAGTATCTCTTGCTCACCAGTGTTTTACAAAAGATAGCCCTTTAAGCAAATTATCTTCTTTTAGGGAAAGACACTGCATGTGTATGAGTAACATACAATGTAAATCCATCAATCAAGCAAAGCCACTCATGTATCACTACCTAATTATTCGATAGCACTTATTTATCAGTCTCTCCCATGTTTACATTGAGATAGGAAAAAATGCAGCAGTCAAAAAGAAAACCTGAGTTGACAAAGTCCTTAAGCAGTCTGACTGGAGATGCATATAAACTTTATAATGAAGGAGGACTGTGTCTGAAAGCAGTAAAAGCAGACATTTAAAAACATCAAGCGTACTGGGAAGTGAAGAGATAAACGTCACCTCCAGTAAAAGGAGTTGCACAGCAGTGGGTGTGAGGTGGGTGTCGGGTGAAGGGGTACAGTGGTGCACAGGTAAGCAACGACAGTCTGTGAAAAGAAACCATCAACAACCCAGCCTGGCCAGAGAGAGCCTGGCTCTCTCTTCGAGAGCAAGGAGAAAAGTTTTAGGTAGTTTGGAAGTAGGCTGGTTATGGGCATGCGAACAACGGCCAGGCTGAGGTGGATCAGCACCTAAAAGAAAATAGGAAGCAGCGAGACACGCCCCCACCCCCCCAAAAAATAGCCTCACAAGAAAGTTTCCGCAAAACAACTAGCTGTTAGCCAAGTACTTAAGCTCGGAGCATGAACAAGGACTAGGTTTTGAGCCAGCTCAACTCTGTCACTGGCTTGTGGATGGACCCAGTTTGGAAGAGGTGTCCACCAAACATGCGCATGGCTGATCAAAACTCCTCAGTTTTTCCTGGCCACTGCAATGGCACACCAGCAACTGCGTTCATGCAAAAGTCATTGGAAGATATTATCAGAATCTTCTTAATACAAAACAGCATCCCCTGGTCTAAAAGAGCTTGACAGGCTCCTCTGACAATACAGAGATTAATCATGAAGATAGTTGAGCACATCAGGGCATTTCAATAACTGTTAGAAATTCTTTTCCCGTTTGTTTAACACTGCCAGCAATTCATTTTTCCAAGAGTTTTTTGTCAAATCCCAGAAAAATTACTAGAGGCTACTGCATAGATGTAGTAACAAGCAACAACAGTTAATATGAAGGTGAATCTGAAGGCGCAAGACAGACACATACTCAGCCATAAACAAGACTTCGTTCCCATGGCCTCTTTACAAAACTGTGCCACCTCCTGTGGCTTCTCATAGCAGACACAGAAGTTGACTCCATGCATTAGTTCTCTTTCCTTCCCTGGCTCTCAGCATCTTTTTTTAAATCAAACACAGTGATTTGGAACGGTGTTTTAAAGTCCGCGGCAGCAGGCAAGTCCTATGTTTCTCAGCAGGACAACTGTTCCTGCAAGGTGACAACCAATATTAGCAGAAGGTCTCAACTTTTGTGATGTGATCATTTGCCAATGAAAGACCAGGGTGGGATCACCAACCTATGCACCACAGACCACCTGTAACCAAAAGAAAGCAATAGATGTCGGTAACCACTAAGCTGAGCCACATACAAAGAGCCTAAGAGCCAAAAGTGACGGTTTCTGAGCTAGCACGTACAACCTCACATTGTTTTCCAGCATCTCCATGCACCATCCACCGCTCCTACATCCAGCAAAACCTCTCACAGGAAGATATATTTTATTGTAGGATGTTAGTAGTAGGCAAATAACCAACCATAAATGTGCATTTTCTTTTTGCCGTACTAGATGTCATTAAAGAGTACCAGCTCCTTTCAAATTGTTTGCTCTGCCATGGAGTGTCCTCACAATTTTGGGACCTTTCCCCATGGATAAATCCATGTAAGGTATTAGATCCTGCACAGCACCCCAAGGCAATCTCACAAGCTGCATCAATGCTCCTTTTGACAAATAACAAGATCCCTTATGCTCTAAAGTGAGAGGTGAGGCCCTTGAAAAATTACCTCTATAACATTAATCAAAGTAAATTTAACATAATAAGAGCTCACAGTCAAAGAAAATACTGCCTCTCTCCTGCAGATTCAAAGTGAAGGAGGAATCCAGTCAGATTTGTATCACTGCTTCCTTGTGATAAAAATAGCTGCAACTAACATGCTAAAAATAAACCAAATATTTAAGGCCCACTGCTCTTTCACTTACTGTTGTGCTTGCTTACTTGCTGCTTATCAGGAATAATAGTGATGAGCTCAATGAATTTACACCAAAATACTTTGCTGAAGTCAAAGGGAGGGTTTGTGTTTCCCAAAATCGCAGACATGTGCTCCTGTGAATATTTTCCCATCGGCTGACTGAGCTTTCCTTTCTCCTGACCCGCAGGTCCCTTTGCTATCAATGAGAAAATGAAAATAGGGTTAAAATGCCAAAAAAGCTGCATAAATCAGAAGCCCTACAAGAAGGAAAAGCTGCTTAACCCGAGGGCTTTCTCTAAAAACATTCCCATGGAGCCCATCTCAGACATGCCTGACCCCACCGGTGCTACAATGGGAAAAACTGTCTCAGAGCACATTGATTTTTGAAAGCATGGAGAGCTACAATAAGCGTCTTGCACTTAGATTAAATAGGCAAAGGTTGAAGAAAAAACAGCATAATGGAAAAATATGGTCCCTTCTGCCTAATCAATAAGACAGGACACAGGTAACCTTTCAAAAATCATTTCCCTTGTTCATTTTTAAGCTTAGCCTGAACAAGGATTGCAGAAGATACCTACTACCTAGAGTAGTTTAGAAGAAAGAAGTATTCTGAGTAGAGTGGTATCTATACATGTCAAATAAAATAGCAATTACAATAAAAGTACTGTAAAAATAAGCAGCTATGCTTTTCTTTTGTAGATCATTTTTCACCCCCAGAAATAACTCAGGATTTTGCCCGTTGAAATACTTCAGACTAATGCACTCCTGAAAAAACAGCTGAAGATGAACAAAATAGTCTCAAATGGCTCTTCTGTCTAATTTTAACTCTAAGAGACCATTTTACATCAAATAAAAAGACAACATAATGTACCTGATAATAAATTGCATTATTCGCGAGGGCACTTGCAGAACACGAATTATTTGTATTACTGGAATAAACATTCAACAGAATCCACCAAAACACGTGAAACTATTTAAAGGGAAATACAGTAGCTCCCCGTCCTGAATAAACCAAAGGAAAAAAAAAAGAAAACAACAACAACAAAACCCCCCACCACCTGTGCTTAAGCACGCACAGGTATTGTGTTATTCTGATTACATGGGAAAACTAAACACACAAAGGCTGCCTGTTTTCCTATTTTTTTTCTTGCCTTTCCAGGAAACCAAATATTAAGTACCTGGCTTACAAACCTCCTCCAGCAGTCGATCCCACTTCCTTTGACGTTTGCCTCCCACGAATGACACAATCCAACACCCACACGCCAGCTCTAAGAAAGTAAGAACGCCATCGCTTCAACAAACCTCCGTCCACTTGGGGCTGGTCAAAGAAAGATAAAAACCCCTGGAACTCCACAATCAAATTACACCCGTTGCTGACGTAAGGAGGGGGAAGGGAGAGCAAAGGGGGAAAAAAAAATAAAATTCAATAAATTAGAGGAAGCATCCTTAGTCATCCAGAGCACACGTTGAGATTTTAATGGTACGCATGGGAATTCAAAGCTGTCTCCAGCAGCACCAGGGCCCAGGGCAGGCGAGACCTGGAGGAGCAGAGGACCTTCCCCACCAGCACTTTGCATAACTGGAGCCTATTCTTGTCGTTGCATAGGCCAAATAAATCATCAGCAGTGAGGAACTGCTCTCTTTGTGGAAGAAAAAGGACTCGGCAGCATGTTTGGTATGACACCTGACATTGCAGTCAGCTTTTAAGCAGCTAGATAAGGGTATTGCCAATGATATTAAATAGCGTGTGCATATTGGGTGGCATAACCCAGAGCTCCCCCAGCCCAAGGGGAACGCACACACTGGGGAAGCGGCTCTGTGCTGCTCACCTGCTGCCTTCCCAACGCCTAAAGTGGGAATTTGCAGAGAGCACAGAGCTTGAGAGCCCTGCACGCTGCACACCGGGAATGTGACCCGTTCCCAGTACCACCAGCGTCGCTGCCTGCAACGGCCGGCTCTTCCCTGTGCTCTCCTAGCCAAGAGCTGGTCTTGTTCAACAATTCCCCAGCTCCTCAGACCTGGGAAGGGCAGAGCTTCTGTGAGCTCAGCTGCACCTGTGAATGACCTCCTCTTTTTCCCTCATTTTGCATCATATTTGTAAGCAAACAGTTAAAAATATCACCTTTAAGCTCAGAACCCAAGCTTTGGCCTAAGCAACATCACCATTCAGGAAGTCAAACAAGCAAACGGGAAGCAAGGAAAACGCTGCATAATTACTCAGAGCCGTCCTGGAAGGAGGGCTGTAGCAAAAGCACCGAGTCTCTGTTATTAAGGATTTCTTACTGTGGTAGAACGCTGCCTAATAGCTGCTGTATCCTGCTTGAGCGAGTACGTTCTCCTTGGAAATGAAGCAAAGGTTTCTAATCGTTTTTGACAGAGTGTGGTCCCCTAAAGCTACATTTTCTCTCTGATTCATGCTGACTGACTGTAACCCTATGACAGTTATTGAAAGTTAATTAGCAGTGAAGTGCAAAGAGCTCTAGGAAGGAAAATACAAGCGAGAACTGAACATGGGAGTGTGTGCTTTCCCAGGAAAAATATTGTCAAGAAGGTTAATGTAACAGAAAAAATATTGTAAATTGAAAATGTGAAAGAGATTCTGCTAATAACTTGTCTATGATTGCTGTTTAGACACACAACTGAGCAGTAACGTATTTCTAAGGGTTTATTAGGTAAGCCAGTAAACACAAAATCCAGCATTTATTTCTTCACATTTGTTAGAGGAAGAGCCCAAAAAGTTATATAAAGACAACACCCAAATTACATAAAGACAAAGATATAAATCAACCACTGCTTCCTCTGGAGACTGAAGTTTGTGTCGCACACACTATCAAATCCCAACTGTTTTTGCTCTTGTTCTCCACTTCCTCAGTACTCGAGAGGAATAATCCACAGTTCCAGTCAGAGAGCCCAGCCAGCACCGAGCAGGCGTAGGAATGAGGAGGAAAAGAGGGGAGAGAAAGGAGAGAAAGGAGAAGAGAAGGAGAAGAGGAGGAGCCACAGCCCCACATGGCCCACTCCCCGCAGATGTAAGTGTGAGGCAGTGGGCAGCCCCTTTAAAAAAACTTATCCTGTGACCCCCAGGAACTGGATCCAGCCCTAAACAATCCAAAATAAGCCCAAAATCAACCTTCATGCAGAGAAACAGCATAGTTTTCAGAACAGGGAAGGGAATGCATTGTAGCAAGGTAAGGCCAAAAGTAATGCTTGGTGTAAAAATAGAGGCTGGTGATGCCAGAGCTCCTTGGCAAAATCATGTCTGTTGATTTTCATAGAATGGAAAAAAAAGCTACAGCCCTTTCCACCCCTGCCTGTGACTCACCAGTGATCTAAAAGGATGGCGATGAGCAAGCGGGGACCGCGCTGAGCTGACCCAGCTCGTGTCTTCGCCGTGCTGACGGGGAACGGGGCGTCCTGCTCCAGGCTCTGCTGAGGCTGCCTGAGAAACACAGACAAGCTGGGGACGTTCACCTCCATCATCCAGTAACACGTCATCCGTGGAGCTCATCTGGGTGCGCATAAGGTCTGCAGAACGTGTGTCAGCCAGTGGCCGAGCCAAATGCCGCTGGGAGCTGCTGGGCCTTTCCCTCAGGCCAGGGGCTGAGGGGCTTGGGAACAGGGTGCGTAAGGAGGTGAATATGAACCCTCCTCTGACCCGTTGGGGTGGAGCCTTGCCCGAGGTTTGGAAAGTGTCACAAGCTGGTCCCATGAGTGGTTTTTGGACCAGCTCATACCTTGGCCGACATGGGCAGTCGGTGGTTTTGGTCAGTCAGGCAGAGACAGCTCCACAGCCCCAAGAAACGCTTTTGTTGATCTGTCACATTCATATGATTTTATTTCGCTTTCCAAGCGCACACTCTTGGCCCCGCAGAAGCCCTAAACACGAGAGAGAAGCAACGGGCAGCCTGTGACACACGGCAGCGCTGCCCGCGGCCGAGCCTCCGTGTAAGGCGGGGCGAGACCCGCCCGGGGCCGGCCCGGCGCGATGCCCAGCGGGGGCAGCCGGGCGCCGGGGCCGCACCGCCCCCTCCCCGCGCCGGGGCCCGCCCTCGCCGCCACCGGTAGGGGCGAGGCCGGAGCTGGCGGCCGCTACATGAGGCCGGCGCGGCCGCCCCGGGCCCGGCTGGGGCTGCTCCTGCTGGTGCTGTGCGGGGCGGCCGGGGGCAGCGGGGAGCTGCCGGCAGCAGGTACTGGCTTCCCCTCCGGCCCTGAGGGGCTATGCGGGGCCGGGAGAGCGGCGGTGGGCTTGGCCGGGGTAGGGGGTCCCTTTCCTCTGCCCGGGCGATCGCAGGCCTGGGGGGGTCCTCACCGCCGTCCCCGTGAGGCCAGGGAGCGGGACGCGCTCTGCTCCGCGCCGTGTCTGGCCGTCCACTGCCGCCTCCGCTCCCGCCCAACATGGCGCTGCCCTGCGGAGCGGCCGCGGCCTCCTCGGCCCAGCGCAGGAGCGTTTCAGGAGCCAGACGCGTCCCCGAGGCGCTTTGCTGTTTTCTCTTGCTTGTCCCATCGCAGTTCGATTTCCATCAGAGCGGTCTGCGTACTTCCCTAGATTATTCTTATTTGCAGTAATACGTAACCCAGGAAAGCGCTTCCCCCGTGCCCTGCCGTTCCCGCGTCCCGGGCACCCTCCGCATCCCGCAGCAGCAGCTGCTGGTTCTCCCCACTGCTCGCAACCTCAGAGCCTGGGAGTTGCCCTCAGGCTCGCTAAAATCTGCCTGCACCTCAGAGTTAACCTGCTCAAAAGCATCTTTCCTTTTGGAACGTGATTGTTGCACGCTATGGAGGCGATGTCATGTTTGAAGCAAATAGTGTTTCTAAAGAAAATGCCTTAAAATTAAAATCCTAATGCACCAGCAGGAAGGTGAGGGCACTCAGGGCCACGTTTTGGTCCTGCTGGGGCATTGCCGTTCCCATCACCAGATGATATTTGTTTAGAGCCCTGGGTAGCGCCCAGCCTCACCTGCTTGCTTTGTCAGTCGGCAGCACTTTTCAGACACAAACGAATAATCCTGTTGTGACTTCATCCGGTGGCTTTTTTTTGTTTTGGTTAAGCAGCACAGCCAGTCCTCATCTGCAAGGTTGTGCTCCCTCCGTGCTGTGGATGAAAATTAACAAGACTGTTAATTTTTCATAGTAAAATTCCCAAATTTTAAATTTAATCCATTTTACTTCAGCAAGATCGTCTGTTGACACTTTAATTCTGGAATTACTTAATAAACTTAAATAATAACATACATGCAGGTATTTTTCATTGGCTTAATTAAATTGGTTAAAAAATAATTTAGCCTAAGCTCAGCTTCCTTATAGAGACAGAGCAGTTTTTTACCTGCAAACAGCATCTCCTGTCTGGATTGAGTCTGTTTTTGCACATACTCATTTTGCTGTCCTGAGTGTATGACAGTGTTTTTAGCAGTTATTACTGAGCTTGGCTTAGACCTACATTTTCTATTCAGTGAGCCAGATGATCCCCTCTGTTCAGATCTCCGATTATTTTCTTTATTCTTCTCTTTAATTATGTTCCTGGAACACTGCAGAAATGTACTACAGAGTATATTTTACATGTGTATATAGATTGGAATGTTATTCTTCAGAGTTTGCTTCATAAATCTTTTAGGTGCATTTCCACTCAGAAGTGCAGTCTAATTCTGAAGATCATAGGGGGTCACTAGCGTTTCAGGGCAGTTAAACCAATTGGCACCCCTAACCAGATAAATGACTTAATGGCAAAGCTGTCAGTGCAGTTGTGTGATGACATATCGCAGCTGGACCGTCTCAGGAAATTTTGTTTTAAAGAGTTGTGTTATTTAACATCAGAGGGGTATGATTTCTGCCATCAGCAGCCATGTCATGTGCTGAGTGACTATTTTTGAACATAAGCCTGTTTACCTGCTCAGACTCCCACAGTTGCATTCCCCACTGCTATAAGCATCCACTCCGGCGGAGTTACTCCCACTCGTGCCGGCAGTGGATTTGGCCCAGGGTGCCTATTCCAGTGCCATCAAAACACTGATACCGAAGCCAAGCTTTTATGGATTACAGTTTTTAGAAATATCACCCTAGATTAATATTTTTTTTTCAAAGGTGTTGCAATTTACTCTGACTTGAAGTCTAATTTGAATTTTCATCTAAATCATATTGAATGTGATGCCCTGCAGCATAGTTTTTAATGTTTGATTATCTGCAAATTGCATGTGATTCCCTCAGCATACAGAATAATGAAAGGGAGAGAAAGTATACATTTATATTTGATACATCCTTAACATTAACTTTTCTGCCCCAATCCCAGGTAGAAACTGTAGCTTTCTGCAGGAAATGGATGTAATCCAGAAACACGATGAAAACTGTTATTGCTATGTGCAAAACAGAACCATTCACTTACAGTACGTCTGGTCAACTCTGCAGGTAAGAGGCTACATAAACGTTAGTGTTACCGATTATTTTGTTGCACACCTTCTCTGCTGATGGACCACTGTTAACCTCTGCAACAAATGTTTTTGTTTATCCCCAACACCTGTGTAAAACTTTAAAATTTGAGGATACAACACAGTTCAGTGACTCACTTGCTGCAGCGTACCAGGCCACAGTATAGGAACCAAGGGTGTATCAGATTGTGACTCATGAAAAAAACAGCAGCAGCCCTGCATTTCTGTTTTTCCAAATAAGAGGGTCATCTTACAAGAAACATGTTTAGAGATTAGCTTGAAGCAATATAAAAAACTCTTAGTGGAAGCAATAACATCTGAAGGAACAAGCTGACTATCTGTGTGGTTCCTTTTTTTTTTTCTTCCTGGGAAGACAAGGGAGGGAAACAGTTTCACTTCACCTCTGGTGGAAGAATTTGCTCTTGGAGCAAATTTTCCTCCAACACAATTTTCCTCTCTCTCTCACATCTATAAGGAAGTGGAACATCTCTTTGTTCCCGGGACTTTCCTCAGGAATGTTCTGTGGATGTTTTTATGAATGGTAGCAGACCTCAGGTGGCAAAACCCTCCAGCAGTCACACAAGCTTTCCTGGAATAGATGTTTAAAAGCAGGAAGTTAAGATTTTTTTCCCACAACAAATTGCTTGCTGATGTGTTGTCTTTCTCCCCATAGAAGCCTGTTTTATTACCTGTTGCATCACTTTTGCAGACAGGTCTTTGTTGTCTAATAGGCCCTGATGGAGAGCTCACAATGAATCACAGTCTCCAGGAAAACCATTCCATCTCAGACGATGGACAAGATCTTTTTATCATTTTGGTGGGAGAGGGTGCTCAAACTAGCAAGAAATGCCAAAACATCCAACAGGAACAAGCTTATATTGAGATGTCTGGTTGTGGTATCTTTCATTTTCCTCATTTCTGTCCCTAACATGAAGATTGCATTATTAATTACAAGAAAAGCAATTCCAATTTCTTACATTTCAGGGGAGAATGGAGAAGCGTATGAACATCCACAAAAGAAACTGTGGTCAGTCAGATATTACTGGTTTTGTTAGAAATTTGTGTGTGGGCAAGTGTCATGGTGAAACCAAACCCACTGAGCTTTGGGATGGATTTAGGCCCCTTCATAGAACTTTGCTGACATTGTGTTCTCTGAATCACGTTGTAAGAGCTAAACAATCTTTACATAATATTACTAGCTAATATTAAACAACTGAGAATTGGACGAGCATTTTGTTCTTGAGCTCTCTATACTGATTTTCATTATCACAAGTACGGCGTTCAGAAAAACAAAAACCCCCAATGATTCTAAGCTACTTCTCTCTGTATTCTGTTGTCTGTTTTTAGGTAAAAGTTAACAGCAGAGAAATGTTCAGGTTTGAGCCTATTTCAGAAAAAAGCAACTGTCGTAATGCAGAAACTGTTTTTGAGTTTGCTGCATGTGCTGTCCAGACCTTCTGGAAACCAGAAACATCTACAGAAACTTTTATAAGGATAAAACAATATGGAGAGGATATTTGTTTCAAAATACAGCCCCTTGAAACTGAGCCATATACTGTGAGTGTCAAACGAGAAAGTAAGTAAAAAAGCTTTCCATTTAGATTACAGATAGATTGGTATTGCCACTGTTACTGAACTTACCATCTCATCTGTAAGAAGCTTCAGACTTTTCTGTTGATATTTTATATAATCAACATTTCAGATTTAATTAGTCTAAAGTCCATTTCTATTTTTTCCCCCTTTTTTTAGTGCTAGATGGAAAGCTCTTGTTTTTGTTTGTAGCTGGAATTTTTCTGTACCATTTTGCAAACAGCCTGAGCAGGTGAGTACTAGCTGCTGGGTTTTCACCTTCTTTCCCAAAGTCTGTGTATCTTTGGTCTGTTTTCTTAACTAAAGAGGCAGGTCTTTGGGAAAGTGAAATAAGGAAACTGAATGCATATTTAAAACTTACACCATTTGTGTTTGGACAGATTGTGACCTGTCTTGGAGTGCTGCAGTCTATTAATCACCGAGCTGTGTCAGGGTTCTTGTATCCAAGTGTCCTGCAGGGATGACACCAAGATAAGCCTCAGTGAGCAAGTGTGTGGAGGCAGAAAAATTCTCTCTCCCTTTTGTGGACCAGGGAGGTTGGCCGAATGCTAAATAAATGGAGGTTACTCAACTGTTACAGCAAAATACGTGGCCCATGACTTCAAAGCAAAATGAGTCATAAATTAATTGTCAGGAGGCACCTCTAAAACAAGGAGAGCAGCAACAGGTTTTATAGAGTTAACTCTGAATTAGAGTCAGGCTTTATAAATGCATAAAGCTTAGAAAAAAACTTACTGGTTTGTGGAGGTTTTTTTACATTTCCAATTAAAAAAAGTAACACTTTTCTTGCAGTACAGAACCATATCAATACATAGAAGAAAATGAAATTACTAGAAAGTAAATGAAATAGAAAATAGTGTGAGCTTTCAAAAAAATCCAACACCATCTCTTAGCCTGTTACAACTTCAGTGACCTTAAGTATCTGTTGGGAATTTTCCTTACACAGATTTAATATCTAAACTGGGTCTGTTAACCATGTCACTACAATTCTACCTTATAGCTCTATCAAGTTCTTCTTGAAGATCACTGCTGTTTTTACAAATATTGGCATCTTAACCAAGTACAAATGATACTTCTCACTATTTTTTCTCTTGTTCTCTTACAGGAGCACCACGTTCTTTTACCTTTCTGGAGTAATACTGGGTGTTCTTGCTCTGCTGGTCTTTGTTCTGTTGACCCTTAAAAGGTTTATTCCAAGGGTAAATCTACATTTATAAAACAAAATAATAATCAACATCATAATATAGAAAGTGAAGAGTACAGAGCCAGATTCTGACCTTGCTCTGTTTTTGTGGCCAGGTAACTGTGCTGAAGTGACTGCAGGATGGCTTGTGTCAAATAAATATCATTAGGTCAGAATCAAGTTCGAGTTTGCTCACTCCTGAGTTTAAACTAAACAGGAGATTGTTGATATATAAGAAGAGTTTATTCTGAAACAGAAGTTATTTTTGGTGGACTGGAGCAAACCTTGCTTTTGCATGTATGAATCAATCTAAATAAAAATGTTGGTTTAGCAGTAAGTGGGACAGATTCTCTTCCATTCACCAGATAAAATTAATTGCAAGGCAGATGTGAATTTTTCCTTCACTTTTACAAATTCTGTGCATTCCCACAGTATTGCTGGATACGTTAATTGGGAATACACTGCAATAGGCCTGTCCCATGACATTAGGACATGATACACAAATACAGAGAGGATAGTTGCTCCAGTTAGAATTGATATTGTTTAGTTGAAGCATGCAGAGCCCTGTCCAGTGGAAGTCTAACACAGATTGTAAGCCCTGTAGGTCTCCCAAATATCACATCTGGCTTTGCCTGGGAGTTCCTGTGCACACAGTGGTCCTGGTTCTGACTTGAAATAGTTTGAAGAAGATTTTTTAATATTGTTTTTCTTTTTTTCTTCCTAGCATAGTACCTTCTGGATCTTAATGGGTGGCTGCTGGATGTCCTCTCTCTATTTTATTTACTGTTTGAAAGAGAATATGCAGTGGTTGTGGTCTGAACACAGAAACTACTTGCTGGGTAAGAAAATTATCAAAAAACATGCTGCGGGTTCTGGTTTAATTTGGTGGTTAGATGAATACCTGCCCATAAAAAAAAAAGTGACTCATTTATAGAATATATTTTTCTCCTAAGCCATAGGTGTTGGAATATTCTAAAGGTTCCTAATCTACTCAGATGAGCATTTACTTGTATCGTTAAATAAGGAGTTTGATATAGTGGGTCAGTAGCATCTTTAAGAGCAGATTTTGCCTCTGTTATCCATTCATTGATTCGCCATTACACACTTTCCCTGTAACAGCAAAGGGGCAGTTATGCTGGTTTGTATTTTGCTGGATGGGGCAACTGGATGCACAAATTGCCACTGGGATTTGGCTGCAGGGGCTGACGCATCTCTGGATGTGGCACCTGCCTCGACAGTCTTGCACAGCGAGATTCATGTTTAGCTCATAGTGTTAGCTGGAGCCTGTTCACAGATCACCTCCTGAACTCTTTGCATGTTTTGAAATATCAAGCACCTACAACATAATGCAGGTAGCTGTATGAAAACACAAGAAACAGCAGCCTGTATTTTACACCAGGTGCAAGCTTTGTGAACCAAACCAATCAAGTTTATATGGGTCGCTTTTGCCTCTTTTTCTCCATGCTCTTTTCTGTTTCTACAGGATATCTTCTGGCTGTCGGAATGACCAGCTTTGCCGCTTCCTATCAGCACGGGCCGCTTACCACTGAACTGAGCATAACCTTGTTCACATGGACACTGCAATTAACAGCCTTCGTCTTGATTTACTGTGGTGTCACCATACCTCAGGTTGCGTATGCAGTCATAGCCATCAGCCTCTGCTCAAAAGGGCTCTGCTACCCCCTTGGCGCCGCTTGCCACGTAGGCAGGTTTGTAGTTGCTTGGGAATCTCCAGGTCCCTGTGGCATCAGGAGATACCAGAGGCTGATAGTAAAAATCCTTACGCTTCAATAATGATTTATTAATTTCTAGTACTAGTTCATATTTTTACCAAATGTAAATCTGCAGTAGAAAAAGTATAAATTTGAGATATGGGAATTTAATTATTTTCCATTTGGCAGTTTTAAACATGACTTTTGATCTATGGGGAATGGAGAAATGTGACTCTGCTCCTAAGTACAAATGCAGAACCTTCTAGTCTGCAGCATATGGCAACCAGAACATTTCTGTTTGGTTAATTGATTAGATGGCACCAATACTGCCTTGGTTTCATGTGTAGGGAGAGAACCTGCAGGTATTGTACTGAATCTTATGGGATAAAACAATGTACTATCAATGAGGAAGCAGATGTTTAAAAGTGACAGTCCATGTAGGTTAGATATTGTAGAGCTCAGAGACTGAAAACCCATATCCATAAAAATAATGGTTTCCATTGATCTTATTTTCCCAAGGTTATTCTAGATGTGTCTAACTTTGTTTTATGGAAGCAATCTGTTGTCACTGTGGGGACATTCCGCCCGTATTCCCAGAGCCCCATTTATATCTTAGCGTTTGGAAAGGGAACCTGCTTTTGATATGTAGACCTTCATTCGCTAAGTATTTTCATTAACAATATGGGAACAACGTATTTGTTCACCCTCGAATTTGATGTTTTAGCACAAATATAACACCCGAGATTCTAAAATTCCCTGCAAATTTACATCTGTTTTTTACCTTCAGTGATGGCATCCAGATTACAAGTCTCTTCCATAGCTATGCACTTCTGAACCGCAGAGAACCAGGAATAGGCAAAGGCTAGAACTGGCACCACCAAAATAACAACAAAGAGTAATTTCGTTTTTAGTCTTTTACACATTGTTTAGTTTTGAAGAACATATTGCTTTGCTCTTGTGCTCTTTTTAGATGTTGAAGTGTGGACTGGGTTGAAGCTTTTTTATCTTAGGTAGAATTTATCATTTGTTGAAGACTGATTTTTGCCTGCAGCTGAGAAGCACCAGCTGTTTCAAAAGCAACATACAGGATCTACACTTACCTGATGTAAGCAGGTTCAACTCACTGTGAAATCAGTAAGATTTGGCTACAGAAGTCAGAACACACGTTTTACCCTGAAACACTGCAGTTTGTTTTCCATGTGTATCTCTTCTTGTTTTTCATGAACTGATGCTTCTATAAAGCAAACAAGCACTGAAATCCAGCTCTACAGAGCTCTCTTAGGAGAATGATAATGGCTTGGCTTTTTTTTCCTGTTTCAAAACAGTAGCACCAAACTGTGAGGCCACAATGCCAGATACACAGTTCAGAGCAGCAGATGTATCAAAACAACTAGGAATCTTGCATTATTTGAGGTTAAGATCAGTACTGAGCCCACTGAGCCAGCAGGACCTTTACCATCTGACCTGAACAAGGGCTACAGTTCATCCTTGCTGCACAGGGAAATGAGGAGGCAAGCTGAATGCTGCTGGTTGGTGCAGGTGTTTTTATACAGAGCTGAAGGTTTTATGGGCATCCAGCCCTTGCTTATCTTAACTCATCACAACATTTAAATTGAAAGCAGTCGACAGAAGGGAACAGAACATGGCACACTTTCTAATTGATATCTAATTATATTATACATCACTACGCAGCAGCTAAAAAAACATCAGATTGTAAACATTTGGGCCTCAGACTACTCAGTTTTGTAATTTAAAGCAAGATTTAAGAGAAGCGATCTAGTAAACAACATGAACAACTCATAACAGACTTAAAGCATTGCTTATCTCCAAAGTTACATATGCAGACTGGGTTTTGATTCAGCCCATGTCTCTGCACAGACACATTTTGCATATTGCACCTAAAAATGGCTGAGGAAGCAGCCATCTATTTAATTCTCTGAGATTTTAGTCCATGCATACACAATAAGGACCAAATCCAAAGCTCGTTTGAAGCTTAATAGATCCCATTCTGTGGAATTCTACAACTTCAGTTAATACCTAGGGTAAACAGACTAGCAAACATTAGATGTCTTAAAATTTTAATGCAAGAACGCAGCTTGTCCTCAAGGATAAAAGTGATTAATGCATGCTAATAGCAGGTACTAGAGAAAAAGGACAGACAATACTTATGTGCCAGAAGACTTTAGAAATACTAATAGTTTTCCTTTCATTCTAGAAAAATGAAAAATCACTTTAAATCAAAACAGTTAGTGTTTAAATGGCTTACTGAAGAGGAATATCGAGAACAAGGTGAAAGAGAAACAATCAGAGCTCTGGAGGAGCTACGCTCATTCTGCAGGAACCCTGACTTTCCATCCTGGTTAGCTGTATACAAACTTCAGTCCCCACATCGGTAAGAAAACCTGGTTACTCTAAAGCATAAAACACATTGTACAGACCCCACTGCTAATTCAGACACTGTTGTGTGTTTTATTTTGCATGCAGTCAGGCGGGGGGTAGCTTCATCTTTTTGAGTAATCCCGCTAAAGATCACAGCCACACCTCCCAAGGATGTTACTTGCTGGGGGTATTAAACCCCATTTGTTCCTCCCTGACAATAAATTACTCTGAGAGTTTGCAGGTGCTTTCTACAATGCCTCCAAGTTCCTCCACAGTGACCCAGGTGGCCATCTAACCAGTGAAATGACCCTTTCTTCAGTTTTTAGAGCATTATATTTTTGTATTGTATAAAATTGGGGCAGGCTGAAGATACACACTCAGCCTGAAGATTCCTGCACAGTCAAGGAATCCCATTACTTCAAGTATCAACCGATATCTAAGACTAAGAATATAGAGAAAGAAATCAATGCCTGCCCCTGGGAATTGTAACAGGTAGAAGAGCTGCTGCAGATATATCTTCATATACAAACTTAAGACAAATACAGGTTGGGAAGGGTCAGGTAAGCGCAGCCAGACGATCTTGCAGAATATAAAATTAATCATAAAAGCAGTGTATTTCCATCAAAACCAAAACTTCCAAGATAGCAGAGTTCCACGTACTGGCCGGCCACAAAGACTTGGCCCTTGCCACAGAACCAAGTGTCACCATTTCAGAGGAGCCCCAGTCAGCTTGGAATTTAATCAATAGAAAGTTAAAACTAGTTTCAGAAAATCATCATCCTTGGATGGGCGCACAGCCACCCTCTCTGACAGGTTTTATAGATCTACTGTTAAACCGTTGTATTTTCTAAGCTACTTCCATTCTGTCGCATGATTGAAAGACACAAAAAGTGAAAATTCACTGCAGCTTTGTAAAACAAAATACTGCCAAGTGCACAAAACAAACAAGAGACATGTATTTTGTAGCTGTCACTTAGTTAATATGGTTCTTATAAACTGTTGACTATAAAACCACAAATAAAAAAGGAGAACTATCAGAATACTGATTTAAAGTTGAGTTCCCCTTCTAGCTTCCATTAAGATAGTTCAACAGGCAGCAACCCGTAAAACGTAGCCAGTCCAAAGCAGTTCCCCATTTAAACTAACAGTGCTTCCAAGAAGAGCGAGGTGACAATGTTCATTTCACAGAAACGTTAAGTCTAATATGTAAATTATTGATCAGTTTACCAGAACTCCAGAATGTAGCTGCATTTCCTTTCTCTTACATTCTTCTGATGCTGTCGACACTTACCCAGGTGTCAGAACTGCCGTCTGTTGCCATGCACTTGCCAAAAAGCTCCAGCTCCGTTTTCTCTCTTCAATGTAGTTGCCCGCTGAAAGTAAGATTTGCGGCAAATTGAAAAGTAGGGACAGTGCTACATTCATGCTTTGTTCTGCCAGACCTCCAGTTTGGTATTTACTTGGAGCAGCTACAGAATTCCCACTGTGCAGCTCCAGGTTCACCCAAAGCAGGAATTCTTTGGTAAGACTTTGGCTCAGCTTGCCTAGAGCGTGCATGCAGCACCAGCAGCAAGGTGACAGCACAGCAACGCAGGAATGCAAAGTTCTCACCATTTATTCCTGTCATTGGTAACATCAACTTACCTGAATCTTACAGCCTTTGTCAAAAATATGCTACAGCCTTATTTCTAGAAGCTAAAGTACCATCTATCCAGCTCTACAAATGCTTACTGTGGATTGCCCCATAAGTACTGACAAGATGTGAAAACAAAGTTAAATCTTTCTTGCGTAGTCACAAGACCTTGCAGATGGCCTCCAGGAGAGCAAAGGTTATATAGAAAAGACTGAAAAGGTGACGAGGCAGGAAAACAAATCTTCAGGTTGTTGCCATCCGTTGCAATACTCTATGTTGTTCATGACTCCCTGTTTTGTGCTGCAGTTTCCCCTCATCTGCACTGCCTGTGGGCTTGTTTTTACAACATCCCAGCTTAATTGGCAGTATCCCCTATATTCACAGTATTTTTTTCATTTCTCAGTTGATCAACTTTTCCCTTTAAAAATCTGGCAGGTTTGCAGGTTTTGTCCTGGGATCTCCGCACATCTCAGCTGCAGAAATAAGGGCGCATGATGAGGAATATGGCATCGGGAGCTTCTTCCTGGAAGAGCAGCTCTTTGAGACAAGGACAGAATCTGAGCAAGATGATTCAGCCAATTCCATCCATGAAGAAGATGAGGAGGATGAAGATGAAGTGCATAATCAAATTTCATTTCCATATGCTACTGAGTTGCTCTGAGCTTTGGGAAATATCGCAGAAAAAAACAAAGGAGAGAAGGGAAAGCACATTCATCCTAGAAAGGAAGGACTGAGAACTCATGCTTGGTGATTTCTTGTGTGGACAAACAAGGATTTTTGAAAAAACTGTTTCCTGTGTCACTGATGTTGCCTGGCTAGAGCAACAGAAGGAAACCGTAGGGGCTGTTCAAGTGAAGAGGATTCTCATACTATTGGTACTGGGCAAGTAATGGTTGCTTTTTTCCAAAGCAAGTACTGGCAGCAGCCTGTCCCACCAGGTAGCCTTGTTTTTGCAGGGATACTACCCCTAGAGAACAGAGAATCTGGTTTAGCCCTTTTAATTGTCAAGCCCTCTGTGCTGAGCACTAGAGGAGGAGAAGCCATTATTAATACTCTACTTTTAGCAAGAACCCTATGTGTCAACAATTTTAATGATGCTGTGAGTGTGCTGATAAAACTATTTTTATTGTTTGTGAGACTTTGCAGTGCTAAAGATCAATAGAGAGTTAACACAGTTGAACAAGGTTTATTTTCTCTTCTGGCTAGGCGTGCTGTATCTTAGCTTCACATTTGTTTTAAGCTCCTCTTACTCTTCAGAACCCTGCCTGACTTTTCACTCTCTGCTTGTATTCTGCTTTTGGGCTCTGCTCTAGTTATGCTGCACTTTGTTCTTTCTGTATCTTTGCTACTTCACATACTTTTCTTCACTCTTGCACAGGTCCCTCTGCTGAACTTTTCTTCAGCCCTCTGCTTCTCCACCTCTGACAACTGCAGATGATTTAGGAGAGGATTTCCATCCTCAAATGTATTTTTACTATTGCTTTCAATGTTGCTATCACCTTACCTCAGATGGGTGCTGCTGTCCCTTTCAGGCCTCTCAACAGCCCAGAGAAGGCAAAAAAAGGCTGATATGTTAAATGGAAAAGCCACCCAAAACCAGTCCATTATATATTTAAGACACTGTTCCTTTTTTTTAAATTATTTTGAACAATACAAGGTGCACCTACTCCCACAGAACAAAACAAAAAAAAAAAATCAACCCACATTTTGGGTAGTTGGCAAGTCCGTCATTTGCCAGGGATGGGTAAATACTATCCAAAGTAGAGGAGGTAACTACTCAGTACATCCAAAGATGTAAGTGCAGCAGCAGATGAGAAAGATGACGACTACTTCAATGGACAGCTGACACTGACCTTAAAAATCCTCCCCAACCAGTTCCAACATCAGAAGCATTTCATCAACAAAACCCACCAAAACCAACTCCTGTCATTTGAGCCCATTGCCAACAGTGAGTTTACTTGCACAGCATTCTTGTGATATACGGAGAGTACACAGGTTTACCAAAACACAAGTGCCAAGTCCTGTCCAGCCAGAAAATCTGGGAAAATAATCTGGATGTCAATCCATTGCCTTAACCACTATAAAAGCCTTTCTTCCTTACCAAAGGATGAGTTACATTTATCTTCTGTTTCATGGGGTTTAAAAATAAGCTAGAATTTTGTACTAATTTTGTATTCACAGTACAGCATATTTGATATACTGTCTTGTACTTTCACAATTTTTTAAAATAAAAGTATTTTTCAGCTATGTCGTTCTCCTCCCTTCTGCATGTACTGGCTTCAGAACAGCAAGATGTATGACGAGGAGCCAAGCAAATTGAGTGTGTTTATGTCCCGAGGTTTTCTTCCTTGTTGCAGATTTAAGCAACAAAAATTGTGCATTAGCTGTGGTTGCTCCAAAATGGAGTGTCCCCTCTACCTCAAATGCCTATCCCTGAAGGAACATGCCATGCCCATTCTCCACACGTGACAGATCCAAACCACCACGAAGCCAAATTCTGAAGGTGACCAGTGAGATCTGGCAGTTACACACAACAAACCAAAGCTACAGATCCCTCCCTGTCATTGCTTTTGTATGTGTACAGGTTAAACAGCTGAAATAGTAAAAATTAGACTGTCCTACACCAAAGATAAATTCTAGACAAATGTGCCACTGTATAGGGCAGGTGCAATAGTGCAAATGTATTTCCTTCATCAGACAAGCTGCCATGACCTGCACTTAGCAGCCTCTATCTCGAAACTGCTAGGGGACAAACAACCCCATTTTGAGTGTCAATCACCATGTCCTGCACACTTCTGTGTCACCCTGTACGTGACGCACATCGGTGCGCATCCCTTCCATTCCCTCATCACACAGAAGGGAGTTTGTGCCTGCAGAAAGATTTTTATCACAAAACAGGTGTTAATGCTGTGCAAGAGTAGTTCCTGGGCTCTAAGTTGACTGTCCTCCAGTGAACCTAGCAAAAGGTCATTATCATGGAATTATTTTCAGTTTAGGTCATGATGTTCACTGCTGGCACCACAATATGAGCAAACGTAATAAAAGTTCAGACTGATACTATTAAATACATTATGGATATTTTATATTTCTTACCACAGTTTTTACAGTTTCACAAATATCAAACCCCAGGTGTACATGTTCCTTTTGCAACATAGAATGACTATACAATTCTCAAAAGAGCAGGCATTTGAAATACACAATTCTGAAGTGTAAACAGAGTGTACAAGCTCTTTGCCTCACAATCCAGGTGCTATGCGGCAGCAGCAGAGGTAACACTGTACAGCATGAACTCAACAAATTATCAGTTTGCCTCAAGATGGTTTTTAGCATCCTACTGTCCCATCACCTGTTCCATCTTTAGTTCTCCCCCAAGTTATACAAACAGACAATAAATACTTTTCTGATTTTAAAGGACACTTAGACAAGTCATGAGGATTTACGTGAGTACAGTACATTTAAGTTCAAGTGCAAAAAAAGTAACTAGTGGCTAGTCTTCAATGTTTCTTTTTCTTGTCTATGGTGTTGGTCCCAGACACCCCCAGGACACAGGTTGTTCTAAAAGCACAGCTAAAGCACGGCTACCGGACAGCCCTTCATCAAGCTGACTGGATGTCCAAGGGGGTAACACCGCGCATCCCCTTCCCTACTCAGCTCCATCTTCCTCTCCCCAACCCTGCGTTTCTATTAGTCGTGCCTCTGGATCACCGCAGAGTCCCACAGCACACACCGTCCCCAAAGGCCTGATACATCATGGACATCTGATTTCAAGGAGGGCTGAGCTATAGTGACTCAGTCCTGCAGAAGCTGAGTGCTCAGAACCTCGCAGGAACAAGCTGTTAGTATCAACAAATGGGCCAAAACACTGTCCTGATTAAACCCCGCCAACTCCTCCCTGAGCCCAAGGATTTCCCTCCAGCAGCAATTTTCACTACGTACCAACCAGCGAGCTGGCTACAGTTAATATTGAAAAGCATAACAAAACAATCCAAAGTCTTCCAGTGTCTTGACATTGGGCAAAGTAATTTCCTAAACATACTGCAATTTAGTTTTACATTTGCTTCCTCCTGAGAATCTCTCACTCTATTTAATTTCTGCATCAACAACTTTGCCCCATATAATCCAGATCATTTTTAGGCAGTTCCTCCCTACCCCCCCACCGTCCCTAGGCACTTAAAGCTTACTGTTTTCTTAATAAATAACCACAGTAACTACACTGCATTAAATAAAACATTGTATAGATGATGAAATAAAAAAAGACAGTGTGTCCACTGAAACCCCTGATCAATCTCAGGTCGTGCAATCTCGATCAAAGATTCTTGTCTCAATACAACATCAAGCCTAAAATGACCCAAACGCACACAACCTTTGCCCAAGTGAAGGGCTGCAAGCACAGAGGTGTAAGTTCTTCAGAAGCCTTCCTGCAGCTTTTTTGTTTCATTAAAACGTCAGTTCAAAAACCTTTGTTTTGCAGAACTAAACCTTTATCTCAAACAAGATAACATTAGCTTCAAAAACATATTCTTTGAATATGTGTGTGTTTTACTTAATCCATCACCATCATATGAAGATACGCTTCCTAAAGCTACTCCATTTCTGAGAAATCTTACAGAGACAGTTTCATGCTCTTCCTATATTTATTGAATCTGATATTTTCTAATAGGCTATGCAGGGAAACTCAGCTTCTCTCCTAAAAAGTCTTTTCATTTTGTCTTGGGAACAAATTCAAAGAAGATGATCCAATCCAGTCAGACACTCTGTGCCTCAACAAGTAAGGAGTGAACTCCCTTTTTCTACAGATTGCAGAGAAATCTCACAGCACTTGACTCAGCTTTAGTGAAGCAGCCAAGAATTCTTCCTGCAGTTAGATCCATCACTTCCCTCAAGAATTGCGAACTGCTGGCTTCCCTGCTCATGTTGCTCTGTGTAGTCATATGAGTATTCTCTATATAGTTAAAAGCTTGCACATTATGATCATTAAGATGAAGGCAGTCCTACTTTTGAGCTCCTAGTCCAGCGTTTCCCAGGTGAGAAGCAGAATTCCATGCACTGGATTTGATAAGATGAGCGCATCTCAGGGGCCGACAGCAGCAGGCTGAGCAGCATGATCCGACACAACGCGGTCACCACCTGCTTGAGAATCTGATGGTGCTGTAGGTGTTGGTGCTGAACAATTTCTGGACTGCCCAGAATTGGTCGGATTTTGGGGCTGTGTTGCTGAGCTGGCTGATGAAGCACTGCAATCCTCATTGATTTTCTAAAGAGAGGGGAAAGGATTGCATGCAAAGCGTAAGTACAAATGCTCAGGACTCTGTCCCCAGTGGTTACCCCCAGATGCATTCAGGCACTTCTGGAAATTCACAAAGCATTTACTTGGAATGCCCGCAACGTAACAAATCAAGCTTAAACAAGCAAAGCAAAAGTAGTACATTTAAATCCAGATGACACTAAGAGCAAGCAGACAGGAGCTTACCTTCCATCTCTTTTCCTAACTGCACTTTCCCAAGAAGCATGCAAAAAACAAACTTGTTGTGTTTCAAGGGAAAAAAAAAAACACGATTAACTGGACTTCAAAGAGTTCAGGCAAGATAATTCTTTCGACCAAACAATTCTATAACATTTCTTTTCATGCTCCTTAAATATAGATTTCCTCAAAAGTTCCCTCCCTCCCCAAGATACTGCTCAGACTTCCTGAATGGCAGAACTTCTGGAGTACTGATGTGTGATTCCATCCAATCTTCTCAAACAGGCCTTACTAAGGAATATAAGAGCACATGTAAACACCAGTTCCATTCCCAAGGCTGAAACAGCAAACCTTCACACTAATATAGTCCCCATCGGAAGATGACACACTCTCTAGGACTCTTTGTTTTCATTGAATAACAGAGAATATTGCAAGTATGTCCTTTGCTTGAAGGAGTATAAGCAAGCAGTAGCAAAATCAAGCAAAAATCTTAATAAGAAGGAATAATTTTTGTCACTAATTCAATTTTCTGTGCACTGACCCTCCTTCCAAATGATCTATTTTCATTTGAAGGAGGCTATAACATTTAACAAATTAAGTAAGAGAGCTGGGTAGCCTTCTTCTAATTTCAGTATTTTAATATCACCAGCCTAAAATAAATGACTGAGCACAAAACATGAAATGCTTTGGAGCAGATTTGTCCTTTTGGGGCACTGAAACAAGGATAAGAGATTTTTTAGAACGCAGATGAAGAACAAAATACTGCAATGGGGTGCACTGTATTTGGGCATGTCAACAAGAACTACTTTTACGTCAGAGCTGTATTTTTGTGGGAAGGAAAGAATAATGAAGAGACCATGTGCTATAGAGAACAGGCACAAAAGCCTTTCTGGCCTCTTCACAATTCTCAGTGAAGCAGCTGGGTTGTGTTGAGCAGTACTGGACAAGTCACTCTCTGACACCTTGCAAAACATTATTTTCTTGCCATGTTCATGGCCCAAGTTTTGTGCAGCTGCTTTTCTCCAGTTTAAAAGAGGAAAGCTTACACTAACCAAGACCCTGAGGACATTTACCAACAGGAAACAGCAGTTTGTCTGGACAAATTGCTTTGATGTCAAAGACCCTGTGATATCTTCAATGTCACTATAAAAAAACCCACATTCTTTGACTCTGAGAAGATGAACAAAATACCCAACGAACCTAAAGCAGACATGCCTGTAATACATTTTCAATAATAAAGACATAAGAAAGGCAGGAGATTGCTGACCAGGTGAAAATCCTACACGCCCTGCTGATTCACAAACACATCCCAAATTACCCTTTTCTAAAGACAGCCCTTGTGGAAAAAGCATTTCTGTGTTTACACCTACTGGGTGCATAAAAAGGAACCTCACCCACTCCTTCCAGACAGGTAAACACAGCCATTTTAACATTAACCATCCTCTCCTAAAACTTGCGCTGACAGCATTTCCCTACTTTGCTTAAGCAGCGTTTCAGCTCCATTCTGAGAGGCATGTCCGAAGCATTAGAAGAAAGCTCAAGATCCAAGCCCATCCAACCACTGATAAAGGTATTAAAAAGTTTTTTGGGAGGAGACTGGACAGAAGGGAAATGGTGTAAAGCAAACATGAGCAATCACACATTTTAAGTCACAGAATGGCTCTTATCTGGTGTAGCTCCAAATAAAAAAAAGATATTAACTTTATTTGAGCAGAAGTCTCTGTGTCCCATCAGGAAGTGTCTGGAACACTGATTTTCACAACCATGTAGATGTTTGACAGGGTCACCCAAGGAAGCAAAACCAAATAAAAATAATTTTACACTCTGTTAAGCAGCCGTGCATTTTCAATTATGACCCGGTAAATTTTTCAAAATGCGTATCCCGCACATTCCAACTAATATGAAAACAAATGTAAACTTAAGGGGAATTCAAGTATATCCAAGCCCATGAAAGAATCTCTTTCTAGGTCTCTCCCTCTCTTCCCATCTTCAGGAAGACAACACTTGCCAAAAAAAAAAGCTTTTCCTGCTGTACTACACATAGGAAACAACTCTATTTCATGCAGTATTTCAACTACTGTGTCACATCTCCAAATTTATTACAAGCTGACAGAGAATACCTGCCAGGTACAAACAGATTTACACAGCTATAGAGGTTTTCAAGCATCTAACAAACACAGAAGAACTCCCTGTACATTAGAAGATTACCTGCAAAGGCTGATTCTCAGGAGTTGGGTTGGTTTTGGATAGTTTAACCATCTCTTTTATCTGGTAGACAGCATAAGCTAAGGTGACCCAAGGAGAAGAGCTGATGCCCCAGGCAGGCTTGTTCACATCCTCCTGCTCTTCTTGGTGTTTAGTTTTCTTTAGAGGGAGCCTGGGCTCAGTCCGAGGCATGATATCTTCTGACTGCTGCTGGACAAGGTCAATAGTTGCTATGGGAACAGGACTGGAAGGCACTGGGATCCTTTCCGCCAGCATTGTCTTTTCTGAAGTTTAAAACAAAATAATTACCAGCAAAGTCAACAAGCTTAAAAAAGAATGTGAAGCAGACAATGAACAGTAGGTGCTTCTGGCTTTTGTAACATGGTTATCGCTGTACAGAAGGCAGCGCACTGGCACAAACAGCCAGGAACCAGACAGGCCACCGTCTCGTTAGGGGAACACGACATTGATGTTGTGCAACAGCAGAGAGGGATTTTAGAAGCGTGCATAAACCAGAGGGACTAATGAGTATGAAGCGGCCCACTGGTTCCCAGTTGGCTAATAGAAATACGTATTTTCATGTTATTAATACATGGAAATTTAAAAGAAGTCATTTTCATGTTATATGAAAATTGAAAATAAGTCTTTTAGACTTGCAGCAAACTTCTTTCCCTGCATAAAGCCTGTAGCGTATAACTCATACTCATCCCTAAATAGTAATTTCAAACAGGAACAATTCAGTGGAGTCCCATAGCCTACATCACCAAAACAGCTGTTTCTGATCTTAAAATTTCTAAATCTGACTAAAATATGACTTAAAGAAGTTGTTCTACATCTTCACCACTTTTTTTATTTAAGAAACAAACATTCCCTCCATAGTTAGTATGGAGTTATGCAGTTAGTGAGAAAAGAACAAGGTTAGAGTGACACTGGAGGAGACAAAATATCTGTCACAGAGGTTCAGGTAAAGAAATAAATCCTTCCAACAGACCTTTACACCTAAGGTCCTCCGATAATCTGAAATAGTTTTCAAACTGTCTTAAAATGTCACCCACAAAACGACTGTCATGACCCAACACAACGTGCCTTACAATCTTGAAGAGCCAGAGTATTTATGTATGAAAAGTAATCAAACAGATTGTTAAAAACCATTGGATATTTTAAGTAAAAACTGTATGTTCTCTACAAGCCTGTAAATAACACATTCTGTAAATTTTGAAAAAACATTTTTTTGGAGTAGAAATATTTTACTGATTTAAAAGATTTTTTTTTTAAATTATAAAATCATATTTTGTTTGCAGACTCTTAGCACTGGATATTTTAAGCACTGGCTGGATGTTCTCTAGTAGCGAAGAAATGAAGAGACTAATCCTGCACACTCTTGGCTGCACGCTTAATTTCACTCACCCAACTGGTCTTGTTCAAAGCAACCTCATTACTGCCGTGCTTAAAATTAAGATCCAGACTTTTAAGATGGGCAGTGTGTATTTAATGAAAGCCAAACTCTGAAACAAACTAAATAGAATAAGGCCACCAAGAACAAACTATTATTTTGTAGGTTCACGTGTAATTAACCAAAAGTTGATGGGAAAATGAAGCAGCAAACATGCTTTTCACCTTTTGGTATTTTGCCATTATCATTTGAACAGAGGTGAAGAAAATACTAGCAAAACAAATAAATGAACACTTCAGTACAGGCAACTTGATAACTAGGGAAGGACAATTTATTTTGCCATTATCATTTGAACAGAGGTGAAGAAAATTCTAGCAAAACAAATATTTGAACACCCCAGTACAGGCAACTTGATAACTAGTGAAGGACAATTAATTTAATATTTCAGCTAAAGAAAACAAACTTTCATTTCATACTCAAAGCTCATATGGGAAAGGAACATTCAGGCAAAAGGCAGCTCAAAAATTTGTGACTTTTCGGAATTTGCCACAGTTTTGATTTTCTAAGAATAAGACTTATGCTAAATCCGTAACTTTGCACCAAGTATTCCTTTTCTGCTTAGCCTTTACGTTAATAAAGGTGGAGATGAAAAAGTCAGGTTCCACCTGAGGGGAGATTTCTCAGCTGCCAGAACAGAACTGAGGCAGCTATACAAGTCTGTGTCCTCTGGAGCCGTCCGGCAGAGGCGGCTCAGACCGGTAGAAGATGAGAGTGTCTAGTGGTCCAGGAGACCCTAAAGAACTGACACAACTGAAATGACTCACTGTAGCTGTTAAAACTAACCTAAGGGATTCACAGAACTGAGAGGACATACAGGTAGTAAAACATGTTATGCCTTCCTCCTATCAGCACTCAAGAACCCAACGCTGCCATTCTTACAGCAGGAACACACCACCTCAATATCTATCACTGCTCAAGAAAAGACTCCTCACTTGAAAACAAACTGTTTTGTCAAAATCTGAATCAAGACACCAAACATACAAAATTAATGCTGCAGAGAGTAGCTTCAGAAATACCTTTTTTCACTAGTTCTAATTTTGTAGTGTCTCAGTGACGTGAATATTTACCTTCTTCTTCATTGGGAACCAACAGCCACTGGATCAGTGCAAACAGAAGAAGAATCACTAAACAAGCCATCCCTATTCCTCTGAATGTGGCAGCAGGACCTGTAATGAGATTATTTTTTTTTTTAACCAATAATCTACTTATATGAGTTAGCATTATGGACTCCTTGGGTATGTATTGCCCCATATAGACTCTTATTAGTTTGTTTCATTACATTTGCCCCTGCCCAACACTTCTTCAACAGGCTTTGCAAAGGATTTTTAACCAAGTAATTAGATTCTCATTTGTTCATCAAGAGGCTGCGTAGTATCAACCTATTCTCTCACAAAGGATTCATTCATTTTACTTACTGATTAGATTGGAGATTTGCTCACACAACACTAAAAATATCTAGGCATAACATATTTAATCTATCTGTAATGCTGACAGGGTAAAGCCATAAGCAATCTGGTCCAAACTGAGTGCTGACCTTGCTTCGATCAGGGGCCTGGACTAGAGATCCCAACCTGAGCAGTTCTATGATTCCATGCTTTATTCAAAGTGTATTACTCTTTAAAACATGATAATAATACCTTAAGCATAAATATGTTTAAAGTTGATAGTTCAGGAAAACCAGAATGTCAATACATAAAATTTAAACATTCAGTTTGTGCTTACCGAAATAATTGACCAAAACGCCTCCAACCATAGCCCCACATCCTCTACCCAGGCCCAAGTGGAGACCTTGCAGGATTCCCTGGGCTGATGTTCTCAGTTCCGGAGGCACGGCCGCGCTAAGGTACGAAATACAAGCTGCCCAGATAGCCGCATGCGTCACACCTGGAGAGACAAAACATGGTGAAGAGTATGGGGTCCAGAGCCTACTGACACAACATCAGAGCAACTGCTCTCATGGGCTGGGGCATGCCTTGGAGGAAAACAACAAAAACCCTCCACTGAGAAATGTCTGTGAAGTACAAATCAGCTTTTAGTAATGTGATGCTGGCAACCAAGCCATAGGGAAATGTGATGATTCCTTCTTCTGCAGAGTCCATCAATAGCTCTTTCTCCCTCTAAGATGTCCTCACTTCTCTTCTTGAGATGCAGTCCCTAGAAGACTAAATAAAGCACCTTAGAAGTCTCTCTGCCAAATTCCTTGCCCCTTTGAGAATGACCCAGGGCCTTTGAAATATGGTCCTGATTTCATAAGCTGCAGGAAATTAATGCCCCTCAGCAGCTTCCTTGCTGCCACAATGAAGGCAGGGAGATATCCATGTCATTTCAGAGGCAAGAACAGGACAGGAAGAGGCATGGTGGTGAAGCTGGAAAAACAAAACCATTCTGTAACTTGTCACATGCTGAACAACCCCCAACTATTTTGCCACCCTCAGACTGAGTGGGAATATTTTTTTTCTTATTTGAGTGGTATTAAAAATAGTCATCCCAGGTTACCAATGCCTAAGCGCTACTGCCTCAGTTTTAAACAAATGTGGGCACAGATGATGACTCAGTGAACATGTTTCTGTCCTCTACATTTGACTTACTAATGAACAGCTGGACACTCAGTGAATACTTGGGCATTTAAGCTGAAGACTCAGAAGAAAACACGTAATTTTGTAACATACAGAATAACTTGCATTTTGCTTAGTTGTAAAGTGATAAATAGCACTGTATGGAACTGAAACAGTTCAGGTATAGACACGTTAGATGTCCACGGATTGAACACTTCCATTTCATTCCAAATCTAAATAAAATTTTCTCAAGCTTTGGGTTTGTAAGGACGACCTTTACACATTGCAGAGCTGGTTTTAGTAACAGGACATTGCCTTGTTGAAAAATAAAAAGCTTCCAATTAGGTTAAGTATATTTCACCTTACCATTTACAGCTCGGGACTTCAAAACTCACATCTTTTGCATGCAAAAAGCTCAGAGTTTTAAAACTCACTAAAAATCCACTTTTTTAAATGCAGACTCATACATACATTGAAAATAGCAACCAAGAACTGTCCCAATGACAAAGCAAGGCTAATATAATATAGATAAATGTGGTTTTGTTTTAGGTAAGACATCAATTAATGTAAAACCTCTTAGTTTTATCAGCTATTAAAGAGTAAGTAAAGTTTTAAAGCCAGGCAAATCAAAAACACATCAGAAATTATTTGAACCGTGAAGCACAATACCAGTGTATTTGTTTGAAAACAAAAGGCCATAACTTAACCAACAGGTTCTTGGATGTTTCCACCTTTACTAGGAAACCCAGAAAGAACACAGTGTTCTCGGCTCCTCTCAAAACAAGTCCATACCTTTAGACTAGCTTTTTACACTTGCCTTTAAAGGTACAGTCTTTTTTTTTTTTTGTATGTGTACATTACTAATGTGGTTTTAGCTATGATTATTTATACAACAGTGACTATTTGGAACAGTTTTTACAACCATTTTTATAAGAAGTCTGGTCTGGATTACTGCTAACTGCAATTCTTAAAAATAAGTTGTTCACATTATTTGCTAAGCACACTAACCACCATTTCACCATGGGTACTATGGTTCCAACAAGTGGAACAACCCTAGTGTTAAGCTTAGAATAATAATGTTTGGCAAACTTAGGATCATTTACATATAAACCAAATATTTAAGACTTGGGACATCAAATTTATTTCAAGAGAGATTTTTATCCTAATTATTGCCAGTTAAAGACCCAAGCTTTTTGCTCCAATTATTTTTGAAGGCAGGGAAAACATTTCTACATTTAAATTAACCATTCTCTCACAAACGCAAATACTTCAGTATTCTTCAAATACTGAAGAAAGAGAAAGTAAAATAGTTCAGACTTTTCTTGATTTTGAGAAGTGGTTCCTGCTACAAAGTCATGAAAAAATGTTGTAAAATCTAAGTTACAAAAATTTAATGTTGCAATGAAGGTTTTATAGACTTCTTTGACAACAGAGCTTGAAAACAGGGCTCAAATAACTTTTCATAGAGCACATCTCTGTCCTTCTAATTAAATTAAAGAGCAAGTATCTTAAAGAAGCTCTGTTATCACAAAGCTATTGAAAGAAATCCTTCTCTACCCATTAAAAAAAATTAAGTAGTCTAAAGGTATTGATCCAACAATACCACTGAAAAAACTACAAAATATTTTAACAGAGACATAATGACCCAGACTTTTTTTTTTTATGGCATCATTTTAAGAACCATGACATCTCATATTAAATGAAGTTCAGATTTGCCACCAAACAGGATTTGCAGTAGGTGTGTACCCAGCTCATGCTGCTGCCCCTTTGTTTAGTTAAAGGGTGTGCTGGTCTCACTCAGTTCTGTTTGAATAAACACAGAACTGTGCACAATCAAATGCAAACCCACCCTTTTGACGTCAAATATTTCCCAAGATAAAGAGGAATGTTTTATGAACCTGGGTCTTCTGAGATATTTATAGTTTAAAAAAAAAAAAAAAGAAATACCAGATTTTTACTTAATGACAGTTCACTTGAAAACAATATTAATACAAGCACCTGATGTTATACTGGAAGGGCACAACTGCATTGTCTTACCTTGAAGTACTTCCATCGGAAGAACAGTCCAGGCGTTTTCCAGATAAGAGATGTAAATGTATCGAGCTGTATTACAGGCAAGACCAATATAAAGCACTCTAAAGTAAGGAAAAGAGATGTCAGGACAGTTTGCATTTTTTTGGTATAATATACCTTACTGTTTCAGAAATTATTTGCACATGGACAAACAGTTTGCCAGGCTAAAGCATTTGCTCAACACAAATTACATCCTATGCCCAACCATAAACTCTGCTCTTGCCCACTCCAAACAAATATTCAAACCCTGGCTGAAGTTGAGACTCTCTTCAAAATCCTGATGAAAAAAAAAAAAAATAGAAAAGGGACAGCAGATCCACTAAGCTTTTAACTAAGCTCTGTAGTTCCATGACATGCTCCACACAGTGTATTTCAGAGAGACCATTTCTAAGCACATTTGACATCCCTTCCAAAAAACCTTCTAATCATTCAGAGATTCATTCTTCCATTGTAATGTAAGCCTGGTGCCGGTTTGTATTAGATGAATTAATTTTACCCTAATTAATATAAGTTTATAGTCCCAGTATCTGCAAATTGCTCAGAACTGCTCTAAAAACACATCCCACAGAAGCAATATGGTTTATAACAACATGCCTCAGGATAAAACTGAAAAGCACCAGATGCTGCATCTCAGAACTCAGAGAAAAGGAGCTCATATAACAGTTTTTAAACAATGAAGCACAATGACTATTTGTGCAGTGCATTTCCCATGGCACATTTAACCTGATGACTTTTCCGTTCCAGTTTTCATATATAGCTTAGCTTACACCTCCAGGGT
This sequence comes from Patagioenas fasciata, assembly GCF_037038585.1. Lineage (NCBI taxonomy): Eukaryota > Metazoa > Chordata > Aves > Columbiformes > Columbidae > Patagioenas > Patagioenas fasciata. The sequence goes on along the minus strand of NC_092526.1, from coordinate 27,967,150 downwards.
GCTTATTCATCCAGCCATCTTTCTCTTTTTTTTGATGGATCTTCGGAAACCAAGACTTAATTAAAAAAAAAAAAAAACTTGTTTAGCTTGAGAAAAGATGCTGTTGCAACCTTTAAAGATTTTTTTCAGAGACAAGGATTACTTGTTGTCCAAACACAGCTTCTTGGTTGACCCCTCGTTTGGCACAAGTGAAATAAATGCAATTGATAACCAAGGTGTAAGCACAGGCACTGTGAAAGGGCTCATTATTCTCTGTGCTGCTATTTTAGTTAGTTATTCTACAAAAGCACATCAAGATTTAATCAAATGGTACACAGCCACTGAAAAGTCTAGAGTGAGATGCAATCATAAAAATGCAGCATCTTGTTAACATTTGAAGTTTCCAAATACATTATACATGTTAACAGCTAAAATACCACTACCATAATTTTCATCATGTCAGTGACAGCAAAAAACATTCTAAATTATAAATACAGGTCTGTGTGTTTCACAACATGGGTTTACAGAAGAAAATCTATTTTACTTTCAACAAGTTGGGTAAGCTTGCAAGAAGCTCCCCCCCCACCCCCAAATCACACACCAGACTAAGCTGTGTTGCTTCCAGATACATGTAAGGTCTATGAATAGGTAATTTAAGCTGCCTTTAAAAAATGCCAAGCTCAAGCATTCACTGAATAAAACATGGAAAGCCATGAAAACGTTCAGTATTCTACAATAAGAAAAACAAACTTGCTCTTTGTGTCATGCATCATGATAGTAAGGCCCAAGGTGATGTACACTCTTCAGGACACAAAGGAATCGCCTCAACATATACTTGGTTTTCCCCATCAGCAGTACAGATGTGCCCAGCTCTCTGTTTCAGGCCAGTTCTCGCCAGCTTCATTTCACTTTTGCCTAGCAAAAACCTGGACTGTGGACCAACAACTTTCTTCCCATCTCAGCTGTTTCCTGTCACAGCCAGACCAGAAACATGAAGAGGTTGCCTCCTCCTGCAGTCTTTCCATCACCACTAACACGCTCAGTTACTTGTGCCTTTCCACTGTGTTACACTTCCTGAAAGATTTGGATTCAGAGTTTAAGAGGAGACAGAAGTCAGGTTCTACCTTTTAATTTGTTAGGATACATACAGAGTTTTAGGTAAATTACAGTTTATGAAGATTTCTATATTTATGCTTTTGCAGGGGTACGTCACATGAGAATTTTTGTGTATTTACAGAGCCTTTTCAAAAATGTGTTTGTAACAATCACTTAGGCTCTTTATCAGACCTAAATCAATAATGTGAACAGACGTTCTCTATGAACCCTACATGTAGTATCCACAGAGACACCCTATTCAATTTACAGATTAAACATTCAAAGCCCTGACTCTATATTTATGTTAGGGAGACTGAGCTGTTTACAGCCATGACTACCAGCCTCTGCTTCGCATAAAAACTCACACACTGGAATTGTGGTAAGACAAACACATTCAAGCTTCACCTCAAGGACAAGGTTATTTTCAGAGATTAACATCATGTTCCTAAACTCCATGGCAGTTGTGAGTGCTTCTACACAGGACACCATTCAACAATGCTGTCTAAATATTTGATAGCCAGTTTTGTACACTTTTCTATCACAATATCCTCTCAGAGAACTTGTGCCCTCCACCACACTTGCTGAGGACTTATTTCCTTGTTAACTCTTCAGTTTACTTTTAAATGAAAATCCACTCTGTCATCTCTCAGAAGGTGGATGGAGGAAGCAAGGCAAAAAATGCCCTTCTAACATCTGCAATATTCCCACCCCTCATAAATCTGTGCAATCACAGAGCAGCTTTCTAGCTGAACACATCACTGTCATTACTCCAGATTTATCCACCGACCTGCTAATATATAATGTTACAAGTGCTGGCAGCATGTGTAACATCTGCACGCATGCAGTGCACATGTGCATGAACAGTAAAGCTAACCCAGCCAGAAACTGAGCATTATAATCATCATATGTTTAGTATGGTCATGCTTAAAATGTTTGGACAATATAATTTGAGTATTAGTCAAAAAAAAACCCTGTGAAAATAGCATAGGTTTCAAGACATTGCAAGGATCTTATATACCAAACACATACAATGGAAGAAACAGAAAGGTTCACAAGGCTAGAAAAGGAAAACTGAGCTTCTATCTGACAAGGGTGTCGAGCCCGTAAATCCTGTAAATTCTGGTACTCATGCCTGTCTTCAAATTAGGAGAGGAAGAAAAGATTGAATGATAATGTCCAAATAAATACTGCAGAAAGACTGGACATCTAGGAGACTAACAACCCAGAAGAGTGCAAATATCCTTTTTATTTATTTTTTAAACATTAGTGACAAGCCAGTGGAAGGTGAGACAACCTCAGCACTGAAGGCATCTTACCAAAAAGAGGTGTCAAGTCATCTTCCTTCTAACTGTGAATAAATACCCTGTGAAATATTCACAGCTAGCTGTAGATTAAGAGGGACTTCCAGCTTATTTCATACAAGACCTTCCATCATAATTCCCATAAACATATAACTACTTTTATGCCAAAATGGCAAACGAGGAATTTTGAGCTATTAAAAAAAAATATATAAATATATATATATCAAGATATAAAATTTATCCCAAACGCTTCTGGCTAAGATGGCTCCAAGAAGGCTATATAGTTGGAGGCTATTGATTCTTAGTAATGGGAGAATGAGTAACTGTACTGTAAGACAGACATTGACAGAACTATCAAAGAGTAAGAGCTACGAACTCCTATACATCCTTATAAAAAAAAAAAAAAAGCTAGCCTCCTCTTGAACAAACCATGCATTATACAAAGTTCAAAAAGTACAAGTGAGGTAACCAGAAGGAGACATCTCATAAACCGTGATGACTAAATACAAGTAAGCATTAGATAACATTAAGCTATGACTAATGTGCATTTCCCAGGTGTAGGGTATAAATAATGTTTCAACGCAAATAGGAGCCAGTGTTTAAACAACTTAATCTTGATCCAATCTTGGCTTAGTAGTGCAAAGAAAAAAAAAAAAAAAGAGGATTTAATCCTGCACATCATCTTTTTTTTTTTTTTTACTGGCCATTGCTCCTATCCCCTTCTATTTAATATTATCCACAAGCCTAACATTCTTCTCTTTTTCAGTCTTCCTTTAGTTGCAGCCTAAGCTTGAATTTTTACTATAACAATATACACTGAAAGAGCATACCCAAGCTATCTTTAGCTATCGAGACTGCGATCTGTTCTCAGTACTCCTCCATCATCATATCCTTCCTCCAGTCTTTGCGTGCAAGGTGTCACATTTTCTCACACTAATTACTGCCAGATTCAAAGACTGACTCAAAGTAAAGAGATCATCCTCAGTTTAAAGGAAGAAAAAAAATATTTTAAGTAATCTCTCAAATTACCATGCTAAGGAGCTCAAACATTTTTACTAGGTCAAATCAAAAAATTCAGCCCAATAAAAGCAAACCAAGAAAACAAAGAGCAAAACCACACAACAGAATGCACAAAAAGAACAGTGCAGACAGCTTCAAAAAATACTTGCATCATCTCAATAACTGCATGATTATGAACAGGGCATTTGCAGAGGAGGTGACGCTAATAGTACTGATTGCTCTGCATTCAGTTGCAGAGTACCTGAGTAAACATAAAACCTTCACTACTTCATTAACTCAGATTCCCCCATCTTTCCTCTTGAGCTCTTTTTAAAGAGTAGTGAAGGGGTTTAGAACGTGGAAATTAAGTCAGTTGTGAATTTAGTGGAAAATGACATTCACTAACACGCTTGAAGTAGTGAGTTTCACTTTTACAAAGTAAAAACTATCTCACTGCAGCAGCTGACACACACAGTTGGACCCAAAGGAAGGGAGCAAAGCGCTGACCTGGAAAGCGGCTCTGCCAGGCTGCAACCTCATTCTGCCAACACCCCCAGTCTCATTACCAGGGCACAGACACATGAGGTGCTCATCTCGCTTCTTCACCTCATCCTCCTCCCCTCTCAGCGTGCAAGTGACGCCTTTCCAGGCTACCGTGGGGGCAAAGAACTGCCCCGCAAAGGGAAGCAGCCTAAAGCAGGTTTCCAGAACACTGCTACTCCTATGAAAAAAAAAAACCCAACTTGTAAAATTAATGGTATTTAGATGTCAAAGCAGACAATCCTTGAGTGGGTGGTGATTTGTAAAGATCTCTTGTAGAGGTTTGCATCAGTGAAGTAGGATGTCTTCTGGAACCACCTGCAAAAGGTTGCAGTGCCAGGCATAATGCACTTACTAACATGTAACTCAGACGCGAAATAAGTGTTTCAGAGCATTTTCAACTCCTAAAATAATAATAAAATCTCTATTAGGCAAGCTACATAACTGAGCAGTATTTAGAATTTTAAAATAAAAGGCTTAGCTTGAATTTCACTTTGTGACACAAGGCTAAGCCTGCAATTCAACAGTTTTTGTACAGCTCTTGAATGATCACTAACATCTTACCTGATGTGACCAACCAATTCAATCAGTTTGTGGCTGAAGAAGTAGGCGGTCAGCTCAGACACGTGGCTGAGCACAGAACAAACTCCAAAGAGAGTGGTGGTGCCATTCAGGTCTTCCAGGTGCCAGTAAAGAAAAGTGAAGACAAAGCCATATCCAAATCCCATAAACCACGCCACGAAGAGCACAGAGCCGTACTGGATACTACACAGCAGCTTTATGAGGTCCCAAAAACTGAAAGACTGCGACTGGCTCATACTGGTAGGAGTGTTATCAGAGGATTCATTGGAAGCATTTCTGTCCACCTGTGAGATTTCTACCTCTTTTCTCTTATTTTCATCTTGCTTGAAGTGCGTGTAATGAAATCGAAACTGGGTGGCCACGATTAACGCCATTGTCATCAGAACACCAAAAACGATGAAAACTATCCTGTAGTTCTTGTACTCAGGAGCTTTACATCCTTGACCTTCAATGACAACTTCTGTATGGGTATAGTCAATGCCAATTCCCACAGAGAGCATGGCCAGCCCCCAGCCCAGAGACCCCCACATACGCTGCAATCCATACCGGTCTCTGTGTTTGCCGAGGTACTGCAGAGTTACTGTGTCTACAATCGTAACAGAGGAAGCACTGAAAAATTCTCCAATTATGACAACCAGCAGAATGAGTAGGAAGATGGCTTCTACTTCTTGTTGATCATAAACAAGCACAGCTTGGTCAGAAGGCAGTGGCTTTGTGGTGATGGCAGCTGGGGTGGGACTTGGAGTCATGTTCCCTGGTGAGACTGGGCTAGTGGTGGTGGGTTTTGATGTAAAATGGGTGCTGTTTTCCAAGAGAAAATCAACATCACTGCTCTGCGTAGGTAAAAAGGATGTTACTTCAGGATTAGCTGTCTCTGTTGTTTCCAAAGCGATTGGACTGGAAGTGAGCAGGTCTCTCTTCCTGCGAACTTTCGGGGATGCAGCAGTCACTGTGGTTAGCAGAGAAGACATGGAGGCATTTTGTGAAAACGTGGTTAAAAGGCTGCTAGCGTTGGTGGGATGTGCTGGGGGAAGGCCCTTTGGTACGCATCGTAAAGTGGCTGGTCTAACAAATCCAATCCCCAGGTTAAATAAAACCCAGCATAAAAGCGAAAAGAGGAGGACGACCTTCCCTTTCTTGAAGCGATCTGCCACCACTCCCCAGAAGGGAGCACTGCAGAACTCAATGAAGTACCTGATGCCCACCAGAAGTCCACTCTGACTGGGTGACATACCCAGTTGCTTGTAATACACAGGCAGCAAGGGGTAGAGAGAGCCATAGGCAGAATAGAAGAAAAAATAGAAGACCTTCGAGATCAGAAGATCGTTGTTTATTTTGACGCAGTGCTTTTCTAACCAATCCAGCTCTTCATCTGGGACGGTGGTTGTCTCCGTTGAAGGTGATTCGTTAGGGGGGGGCAAGTCTTGATCCTTGGAAATGCCATTGAAAGGATCAGCAAGCACATACTTTCGCTTCTGTTCTTCTTCATCATCTGTTAAAATTGCAACCTTATCATCAGCTGCCATGGTTTACCACAAGCATCCAATATCTGGTGCACTGTCAAGGAACTAGAGCTCTCCTGTGAACAAATAAAACATAACATGGTTAAGGTACCACATGGGAACAGACCTGCAATGCCGGTCATGAAGGACAAAGACAGCTTATTTTTCATTTGTGACATTCCTGAGCAATAAATGCAATATCAGGGTGGGGAAGGCCATTTGTCTAGACCACTGGTTCATGGTAGTATCAATAAAAATGTGGTTTATGACCAATTCTGTGAAGTTCTCCCAAGAGCAGCTTTAATATTGTGCAATGAAACACCTTTATTGTTTAGGACAGAGAATAATTTATATCTTTAAAACCACTGTGGCAATTAAGTATTAGCATTTACAAGCCTTTTCTTTCAAGTTGCCTTTTCTCCCCCAAGGCTGCTTTATTTCCAGTATTCCCTACTATACCAAAAGATAGCCATGCTTTCATAATTAAATAATGCAACTGCATATATAACTGGTTTTTTAATTATAAAAACAAATTATATCTGAAGTCTCATGATGGCCTACAAAAGGTTCACCGATCTCCTCCTGAAATGTGGTTTTCTAAGCACCCCACAACCACAGCAGAAATTGGTGGAAGGCTTGAGCTTCTAGGCTGAATGGGAAGAGAGGTGGGAATTAGGATGGGGCTTCACGATTAAAACAAAGGACCCTCAAAATTAGGATGACAACCTCAAATGCAAAGACCTGGGAGCAAAGAAGCACAGGAACGGATAAAAAGTACAGGCCCTACAATGGTCTCTTCAATTGTGCAAGTGGAGAAACATGCATTGGGAGATAATTGTACTGCAGCTGCCCACACTTATCCTCCACAGAAGCAAAACATTGGGAAACTGACAAGTGACACTTAAAAATACATTCACCACTACTTAAGACTTTGAATTCACCAACCAGCTTGCACATTTAAAAACAACAAACCAGTCTATTAAGAAGCTAGACTAGCTAACAGATGTTTTCAAATGGTAAAAAAAAGCCCTGCCAGGAGGTGATCAGCTCAAAATAATTTCATTGGGCTATATTATATATATATATATTTTCTTTTCTATATTAATATCTGTAAATTTAACCTAGGAAGATTAGCTCATGTTCATTATGAGAAAGTTTTGTAATTGCTTTGCTTTTTAGATTAATGTAACTATCACACAGGACCAATATTTGAAAAAAAGAATTTTATTTCAGAAGAACATGACATTTCTCTAAGAGCACTCAATTTATGATCGGGAATATCTTCTCTAGGAATCTGAACTATTTTTTTGGTAGGTCTGCATTTAATTCCCACTAGAAGAGCTCCAATGAAATTGCAGTCTTTCAAAACTGAACTGAGAGGACAGCATCATCTCCCTAAAATTAGTCATGCATTGATACAGCCAGTGCCTTTCAATTATTTAATTGTAATTCAGAATTTATTTAAATACTAACAACAGATTTGCAAACTGATACAATGCTAATAACAGAAAAGAGACTCTAACATTCACGAGTATGTTGAATTAGCTGTTTCTTCCTGATCCAACATACACATCAACAGCTGACAGAATAAGCCACAGACCCTTCTAAAAACAATAGTCAATTAATCTAAACCTTACACAGTTCAGTCTAAAACCCCCTAACACTCATGAGGTTTGTGTGTGTTTTTCACCTTTAAATCTCATTTTAATGCGATACTATCTACAAGGATCTCTGGTTTCACCTTCGGAGAAAAGGTTGCATAAAAATCTTGGAACCTTAAATATTCATGAAGACAAGGTCTGAAGTTAATCAAAATTATGCCAGCCCATACACATAGACTGGTTTGTTTTTTTTTTCTCCAGTGCCTTCAGAGACAATCTGATTTAAAAAAAAAAAAAAAAAAAATATATATATATATATCAATCAAGTGTCAAAATATTAGAAAAAGTCCTAAATGGGTTGTTAGAACAGTCAAATATGAAAATACATTTTCTTGTTCTTACCTCATACAATCAAAAGCCACATGAACCCAAACCCAGCAGCTGTCTAGTCAGCTCCTGCGATTTTTGGTTCAGTTGGCCACTTCCACCTGACAGCTGGAAGGTCCATGGGCTTTCTGCTTATATATTTGTTCATTTTTGACTTCTGTATCCATAAACCAAGTCTTTCTATCGAGTAAATCAGATCAGTCACCATCTGTGCTTTATTTGCTTTATGCCTTGCTCCGACAAGACTCCATAACTTGTACAGGGCCCCAATTATGTCAAGGAGACACAACTGAGGTTTCACTGTTGTTCCAGTGTCCCACCACAACCAGATTATGCTCATCAATGTACAGCAACTTGCTTACTAGCTCTATTGAAGCTTTACAGCATTTAATTCTGAAGAATAAATCTCCTCCCCCATCACCATGACATGATAAGACAGAACTCACATTTCATCCACTCAGATATGAGGACAACTTCTGTACAAGTAAGAACTGAAATTCTCCAGATTTAAAGACACGGTCATATTCCCCATCCCTATATAAGAGCTCTGAATCAAAGGCCTTTAGAGCAATTACGGTTGAACCTTTTAAAATCCAGTTTTCCTTTTCTATTGGAATGGGACTTCTAATTTGTACCTTGGTGAATAGCGGGTATATTAAAAACTATTATACAGCTAATTTTTAAATACTTCAGTTGCTGCATCTTCTTCCCCCCTCCGTAACTTCTATCTGCCCCAGCATCCATCTTCTAACCTGCGTGTGCAAGGATTCATCCAAAAGATCCACTCCTAGTATTCTGACTAGAGTATCTTGCATAAGAATGCTGTGAAAAGTATATTTCATAATGATTTCAGTAAATATTTTCCCATCCTGAGAGTGTTTCATTGAATATTATTAATAACACAGAGTATACTCTTCAGAAATATAACAGCATCAAGACTGGTGGGAGCCATATGGCATTCTTCCATGTTTTGATCACTAGTTTGTTTAGCAGTCATGGTTTTGAAAGTGATTTTATTTAGCATTTTTTTAAATTCTAAAAATAAAAGACTGTAAATCAGAAAACCAACAAAGTGTTATGGGTACTGAAAAATCTACAGAAGACTTAATAATCTACAAGGCTTTCCTTCTACTGACAAAAACCCCATGCCAGTCAGGGATTGAAAGAGATGGAAAAACAACATACTTTTAAGTGAGAAGAGACTAGTCATCTCCTGTGTATCTTAACCATAGACTTCAAATACCGTACCTTCACTTTGCAAAAACTTTTTCTGATCCACAAGACAGTAGGAGGATAAAAGACAGCGCTATTGGCTAGTTTTTAAAGAACAACAAAGAACAGGAGTGAGAAAGAATAGTTCAGAGAGTGAACAGAACTGATTTCAGTGTTAATTTTAACTCGTTTGAGGCAGAACAGAGCACAAAGTTTTGATTGAGGCCTGTTGAATATCATCAGTCCAGCCAGGACAAGTGGACCAAAGACGATGCGGAGTGGTAACATCACTCTGAAAAAACAGGAGTAACAGTTTTGAAGCCATCTTCCCTAAACTTTGGTAAGTGCACAAACACACAACAAAGCCCTAACATGCAAACTGGAAAAAAACTTCTGCAATGCTAACATTTTCTCCAGGTTTCCTGATGCCAGTTGCTGCCGCCTGGTTTGTGTCTGTTTCTCCAGCAAGTAAAAAGCCATTTTCAAACCCTCAGATCTACGACACATCTTTCATCCTGTCATCTTCTGCAAACAGCTACAGCATCTTTCCTACAGACTTGTACTCTTGAACAGCTATCTGAGGAACGGAGGAAAAACCACTTGTCCCAAGGCACTCTATGACGGTCATTTAAATGACTGTAACGAGGCTATTTGTCGGGTAGGTGGAAAGAGGCAAATACAGGTATTCTAGATTTAATTATCTTCTGGGCATTCTTGCCATTTTTATTTCTTAAATTGATCCTTATTTACTCTGGCTCTCCCAATCATTAAGACGATTTCAAGATCTGAAAGGATAAAAAGTCAATCTATTCAAGACAATCTGACATTACAAGAAGTTCCCTATAAAACAAAGGAAAATTGCAAGGAAAATAGTAATATAAAATATTATACTAAAAACTCAGCTCTCCCCTTGGAGTCGCTCTTCCCAAAACCTTTGAAAAAAAACCTAGAACACCTGCTTTGTATTGTGTCCCAAAGGAAAAAAAAAGAAAGCCAATAGATCAGACTGGGGTAGATACTTGAACCTCTCAGCGAAAATATCATGGCACTTAGAGGACAAGGCATTAAAACTTCACTTGCAAACCAACAGAAAGTTAGATTTGGGGTTAACAATGCTGCTATTTTTAAATAAAGTTTAACTCAGCATAAATATTCCATTCACTAGGCTTTGAGAATTAAAGCACAATTAAGACTCAAAAAGTAGAGCCTCAACGTCAGGGTTTGGAGCTGCACTGAACGCAAAACAAACACACACGCACACAAACAAACAAAAACAAAACAAAAAAACAACCAAACAAAAAAACCCAAACCAACAAACCCAAACCAACCAACCAACAAAAATAACCCACCGAAAACAAAACCAAACAAAATCCCAAACAAACAACAAAAAAGGACAGTTGATCACAACAAAGTGCAAATGACCAAGAGCAGCTAAGCCTGTTAAATATCGAGCAAAATTACAGTCTCAGAAAACATACTCTAAGAGTAGAATTTCAAGACAAGAATAATTAATTAATCTCTCGAGCAACATGCAGCTGTAAGAACGGAGCAGGCCAGCTTGCTGTTTGCTTTGTGTGGATAAACCAAAGCCAGCCAACACGGCATCACATCTTATTTTACCCCTTCCAGACTTTCACTGACTAGCAAACTGACCTTGTAGCAAACACATTAAATTCCACATGAAGTTTTCATAGGAACATTTTTAAATCTGCTAATAGAAAATATATTTCTTGACTAAACTTTTTTTTCAAAGTCACTCATTATTAATTCAGAACAGGTCTGTGCTAAAGCAGATGTAAAAATTCTCCATCTTCCAAAGCAAGCTCACCTCTCTCACTGCTCATGCATACATCTCCCACTCAGCCCCTCTTCTCTCATTGATCTCAACTACTAAACCTTTGAATCAAAGACTTTCTGCCATAATATCTGTGCAGCGTCTCTCAGAATTAAGCCCCGCATCCAGCAGGCCTACAAGGCATCGCTGTAAGAAACATGAATAATAGACCATGTTTTCCATTTCCAAGCAAGTTTCGCCCCTAAGGAGCAGCCTGGTGCTGTTGCCTGCATCCATGTCAAAAAGGAGGAGAACGTTATCCAAACAACTTGCATCATGACAGCAAAGGGCACTGACTTCAGATACTCTTGCATCACGTTCCCAGAGCTCTGCCAGGCAGGCCAGGTGCAGCCCTCGGACGGGCTGTCCCTGCCAAGCCACACAGCCCCACACCACCCTCCCTGCCCTCCGAAGGTACACAGTCCTCCCGGGGGGACCAGCACGGACACCTTACTCAGAATTTATCAAATCAGGAATCAATTGCATTTAGTGAACTAACGCAGTGCTTGGAAATAACATTTGTTTCAAGTCTGAAGCGAGAGGTAAGTGCTGTAACATTAACCACCATAATTAGGGTTTCCATGAAGTGAACCACCTCATTCTAAAACACTTAACTCTTAAAATTGCTTTATTTTGTGTTGCTTGGCATGCACTTACTTAATGTGTTGCTCTATAAGTTTTGCTCCTTCATTCAATATGGATATAAAACCCCACATACTTTGACACATTTAGTCAATTAGATTGTGAAACTATAGGATGTCTGAAGTATGTCAAGATCGGGTTTATAATAGGTTTAATGCACTTCATAATAGGTCTGAAGTTGCTAAGTTGATACAACACTTCTAGTATTAACATTAAAGACAAGAACACTATTAGGTCCTCATCTATTAAAGAAAAAAACATTAAATTCACATCTTAAGACTCCTGCTTTCCAATCATGTTTTCCGTTTAATATGCGCAAATTAAGATGTCCTAGCTGACTATTTTTTAACCAGTTTATTTTTAGTCAGTAGTAGACTCTTATTTTTCAACTGGTTTTTAATTTACCAGCTACATATCTATACTGCCAAGGTTTACGCTTCAGTAAGGACAGCAAATAACAAACCTGCCTTGAAATATGGAGCAGGCAAGGGCCCAGCATCAGAGCTGCAGCACCTGCAACACAGCTGTGTCCCCTGCTGTGGATCAGGACAGGCCAGTTCCTGCTATTTAAGCTCAGGCCCATTGTGTCACAGCTGAAGATTAAGATAAACTTTAGGTCGCATGTCAGTTGTGCCCTAGCACCAGCCACATTAGTAATCAACCACAGCTTCCTCATATAATCAGCTTTTGCTCTCATAGTCTCACTCCACCTGTTTGAATTAGTTGGTGTTGGTTTTTTTCTTTTTAAACCTTTTTAGGATTTTTACTGGGTTTGTGACTGCTATCACAAACACCATCCTTAAAAAGATTTTCTTCTTCCCTGCTCCCAGTGGGTCTTCAGAAAATACAAACAACAAAATAAATGTTGCCTTTGTCTGCTATTTATATCCAGGGAAACAAACACAAAAAAAACAAAAACAAAAACAAAAAAAAACCCAACCAACCAACACCACCCATAAAACAAACAAAAGAAAAACCCTAAACAACAAGCTAGAAAACTAACATTTTACAGCCTTTTTCCTTGGACATTAACCAATACAGTGGATAACTAGGCCCTATGTATCTTAGTAATGTAATAATGTTTTTGGGCAGTTTTTACTGAACTACTTCAGTGTTAAGACAGGCCATCTCCTCTCCCCTAAACTCCAAGTTTATCACTCTTTAACACCACTTTTTCCACTAACACAACATTTTAAAAGAGACTCCTGTTGAAAGTTTGTAACTGCTGAGCAAAGATGGGTTTTTAACTCCCTCTAATCTAGGATGCAACAGGTATCTCTAACACCTATGGTACCTCTAGCACCAATTTCTTAGGCAAGCATCTATTAAAACAAGCATAGGAGAAACTGACAACCTGCTTATTAAAAATCACGGTATTTTAAAGACTGAACGGTTCAGAAACGTAATGACAGCTACACAGACCACCACGCCTGGCTGCTGGCAGCAGGGACACACACTAGGACACCTGTACATGAGTTCCCACAGGACACGGCCCATGCAGTGGCCACCTCCGGGGATGCCGACACTGTCACCCGTGGTCTCGCGGGAGGGCATGGGGCATGCGGCGTTGGGTGGCTCTGTCCCGCACACGGGAGTTACACTTCAACCACAATGCTGAGCTTCTGGAGATGAGCGCCAGCATCCTAATGGGGCCACCATTCAGCCACAACTAACGCCAGGGGACCTCAAGACGAGCGCAGCCAGCGCACAGGGACTACCCGCTCAGCTGAGGAGCAGCTGATCGGCTCCAGCGCGGCGCGGGCAGGCACCACCTCCGGGAACGGAGAGCTGAGCGAGCAGCCGCTAAGGAGGGAAGGAAGCGGCTGAAGCACGGGCCCAACGGCAGCATCCCGGGCGGCTGCGAGGACAAGGCCCATCGTCCCCGATGGGGAGGGAGCTGGAGCTGGTGCCGGGTCACAGATCGGGGGAACGGCCTCACCGGCCCGGCGAGGTGCACCACAACCGGCGAGGTGCACCACAACCGGCGCGCCGGCCGCCTCACCCGCCGGCAGCCCCCGGCTCGGTCCCCGCCGGCCGGGCCCGCCCGCTGCCGGCGCCCCGCGGAGCGCAGGCAGGGGAAGCGGCGGCCCCCAGCCGGGCGGCCCTGCCGCGGGCCTGCCTGCCGGCCCGGCCCCCCGCGCATCGCGCTGACTCACCTCGCCCGGGGGCGGCTCCGGGGGGGCGCTCAGCCGGGAGCATCGCAGCCCCCTCCCGCCGCCTCCTCCTCCAGCCGCCGCGGCTGCTGCGGGCGGCGGCTCCGCGAACCCTCGCCCGCCCCCCCAGCCGCGCCGCGCCGCAGCCGCGCAGGGGCGCTGCGGGAGGGACGGAGCCGCCCCCCCCGCGGGGGGGCCGCGCACCCGCCCGCCCGGCGCCGCCTCCGCGCCCCGGGGCCGCCGGCCCGGCCGGCCGTGAAGGGAGGGAGGAAGCGGGGTGGGGGGGCTGCTGTACTTACGGGCGCTGTTGGGCCGCGGATGGTGGGTCTGTATCTGTGCTGGGCCACGGGATGGACGTTTGGTTTAAAAATGGTGTTTGAGGAGCATTCGTGGGCCCTGAACAACGACATAACATTCATGGCGCTTCCTGCTCCTCTGAAGTTCCAAACACGTATGACAGTATAAAGAATCAAATTATTACCTGTAGTGCCTTCCGCAGCCACTGGCATCATCCCTTCAGTAACGCCACTTCTAGAATTACATACAAATAAAATTACGTAAATGCTTAAAACAACAACAACATAAACTGCCACCCTGTCCCCTCTCCAGTAATTATTGCAGCAGAAAAGCACAGGAAGGGAGGAAAACTTCCCAAGTAACAGATGAGCCGTGTTGCACTATCAAAGGGTCAGCACTGTTAAGCTAAAGAAGGGCAATAACCAGGACAGAAAGTGAAAGGCCAGTTGGAGATTTGGGGTGTTTATCAGCCCTGAACTCAACAGGAGGTAGTGAAGTTGTTTGAGGATTAAGCTCAAGGGATGGTGTGACAAGAACTCCAAGCAGCGCCCATAAAGCCAGCAGGCTCCAGTGGTCATCCCTCCAGCATCACGGTATGGGCAGCTTCTGCCCAGGGCAGTGACCAGAGTGCAGATGCTAACCAGGCTATCACAGGGCAAATGCAGTACTTACTGGCATCTTCTCCTTTGTACTCTCTGAGAGAGGATCCCCCTTTCCCCAAGGGAGGAGAAAAAAAAACAAACCCACACATTATTTTGACCAAGGGAAGAAACTGAGAGAACATGACAAGTTTGTGTAGTCGAGGCAGACAGAGAGGAATGGAGGCAGCACAGGTGTTCGACCCATTTAATTGGAGCCCTCACTGGAGTGCAAGGGACACCAGTCCCCAGAAGAAAACGCTCTCTCAGGGTCACGCCCCTGCCACGCTAGTGTAGGGATGGGGTGCGATCTTTGCACACAGATACAAAGGCCATTCAGGACACCATCCAATCAAAAGCTTTACTTTACAGTACAGGCCTCTCCTGAAGGAGACAGGAGACAAAAGCTGAATTTTGTAGGATGATAACCTGGTGCAGTAGAAGGCTTATCATCTGTCTCTTCATCTTTGAGAATTGCCCCCTTGGCTAATTAACCACAGAGAAAGTACGTCTGAGGAGACCAGGAGTGCAGGCCTCCTATAATCTTGCAGAACTCTGAGACAGACAATTATCCACTTGTACAGTGGGGTTTTTATTACAAAATGTTACTGTAATAAACCACATGTCAGCTCCAACTGAAATTACTTAATCTTGATGGAGACATGTTGGCAAGTTACTACAAATGCTTTTAGGGAGAACGGGTTTTTCAAATTATTTCCAGTCATTGTGAACTGAAAAGGAGAAAGCTGATCTTTGTAGTCACAGGCTACATTTACCGGAGCCACAAAAGCCATTTTTCCCTAAACTCCGATAACTCAACATCGCCATCCTTTTATTATTGTTTCTTGGAGCTGTGTTTCTGAGGAGTTACACCCTGATCATCCCCCTTCCTTCTGCTTGGTTTCTGAAGTGCCAGGGGTATTTCCCCCCCTCAAAAAATTGCCCTCAGAATAGAGGAATTAAGACAAAATGTGTAACATTTCTTTGCAGGCTGTTGCATCACCTGATACGTGAACAAGAAGTTACAGCTGATGACCAGAAAACAGAATATGACCAATACAGAGTCATTTACGATATATATATATATATGAGCCATATAAATGGTTTCTTATTTAATTTAGAGGCCAAATCCAGTATGGACTGAGTTTGGTCACAGAGCTCAGACCTGTAAGTGTTGCGAAAAGCTGTGGCACTGAACAGAATTATTCCACCCTGACAAGCGACTCCAGCGTGAGCAGAACAGAACATAATAGGGCTCTGCATGGTTCCTTCTTTCCGCAAGGCTCTGCGTAAAGATCTGGATTACAGCCTGTTAGAAATTATTACACTTGCTCAGAGAGTTCTTTCTTGGTTCTTTCAGCTGTGAAAATGAGGATTAGCAAAAATGGAGAAACTGCTGCAGTGCACACAAACTGTCCTAATGTATTTTTATCACATATTTCTAGCCAAAGCGTTTTTCAGAGAAAAGGAAAGGTAGTTCTAAGATACTTAAAGTACCAAGTTTTCTAGTAAAACAGTTGCTAGTGTAAAACATCACAGAAACTGAAAAGCTGAGTCAGGTGTAAAATCCATTGAAATTAATTGAAAGATGAATTTTTTTAAGAGCTCTGGATCAAGCTCTGAATCACAGTAAAACGTGATATATGGAGAAACTACCAAACAGGAATCTGTTTCTCTTAGCTAATAGATAGAGTGACACTTATAAATATGTACCTGACCACTGGATATTAGTATAATCAGAAATAATACTTTATAAAATAAATATAATTATGTCATATGCATGCCATAATAAACTTTGTACCATAAACCCACACCTGGGTTAAACTTGTCCATGAAATGTAAAGAAAACCTCTGGATTTTTGTGTGCTTTTGGTTAAATGCATGTGTTACTTTATGAAGATTTCAAGGTACGTGTCCTATACCACTTTACCATGTATCCTGGTGAGAATACTTGCCAAAAATTATACAAATGCCTCATTGCTTAAAAAACAAGCAAACAAAAAACTTTCATGTCTAAAAGAAAGCCCCATATAAGCTCAAAAATTAAAGAAAAGTAGTTATTTTTAAAAGGAAAATAAACGAAATGACATAAAATACCTGCTGGAACTGCACATTACTAACCATAGTTGGTTTTGCTTGAAAATGACTCAGCGGTGTCAGCTGACTTAGAGACTTGTTCCTTAGGTTAGAGGGAAAATAAAGCAAATATTACATAATGCGAAAAAACATCCATGGGAAAACATTCTGGTATGTTTTATGTATGATAGATCCATCTTGTGCTTCTGGCGTTTCCCAGTAATGGCACAGGTAAAGTATCATATGGAAATGGTTTCTAGAAGCTTAAATTTTAATCTATAAAAAACCTTCCGACTTGGTTTATTTCATAAGCTAGAGCTGTACTTTGAAAACAAGAGTTTCTGGATGACACAAAGTATTCTGCTGTCCTGTAGCAGCTTTTAAGTCTGAGCCAAAAAAAAAGAAAAAAATGCAATTTACATCAATCAGATTAGAATGACAAATTGAAATTGAGATTTATGCTGCTAAGACTTGCTCCAGCGTACAACGAAGACAACAGAAATGCTTTCATTTCCATCAGAACTTTACTAGATTTTGCATAACATGAACAAAACTACTTTAGTCAGTCTTTTGCTAGGAGAGGCAACTTCATAAAGGTCCCTCTTTAGGAATCTTTTCATAACATACCAGTTTGTACATATCCCAGCATAAATCTGGGAACATGATAAGTAATTATAAGGAACAAAGTGGCTTTTCCCTACTTTTTCAAAGTCTAAAAGGAACTGTTTTACCAGTACGAGAAAAAATCCCAACAGAGGAGCTAAGAAACAGTCATCCAGTGAATCAGCAAATCATATGCAGCTGCAAGCAATGTTAATGGTAACGGAGGAGAAAATATTCACAGCTGGTAAGACAAGAGCTGCCATTGCAGTGGTCTGTCTGGTTTAGCAGAAAGCAGAAGATTCGCTTCCTCCACTTTTTAGGTTAACACTTTTAGCAGTATTACATTCGTTAGCAAAGAGAAGGCAAAGCAATGTGCAAAAGCGAACATTACTTAGAGAAATCGTGTTTACTGTGACTATGTTTTCCTCTCAAAATTAGATTTGCATTTGCATGATATCTGCTTATACAGTACTCAACCTTTCCTCCCTCCAAGAACCTTCGAGCCCACTGGCACGTATCAAATTTGTTGTGCCATGACAGCCTCACAAATATTAAATTCCTGCAAGGTTGTGTGAACACCAGTGGCTGGTGAAGGATAGAAAGGCAGGGAGGAAACCTGTGGCATCAACAGCACAGTGGGCTCCCATTTGGCCCGTCAATCATTGTTTGTGCCCCAGCAGCAGTTAAGTTACCCTGTGAAGAACTGAGGGTCAGGTAAGGGAGTAGCAGAGGGAACAGGAGGAAGAATGAGAAGCTTTTAAAGCTGGGGCTTTTAAAGTGGTGGAGGAAAGGGAATGGATTGTACAAGTGTGATACACAAACCCATAGGACATGGGCTGAATGTAATTTTAGGACTGTATAAATGCAGAAGTAGTTATATTTACATAGTCCTAAAATTACATTCAGCCCTTTGAAGGCAACTGTGAGGCTGATGTGACCCCCAGTGAAAATGAGTTTGACGCCTCTGCCATAGGAAATCAAGCTTCATTAGTTTTGCTGTCCACTGCTGCTAACATTGACACCACTGAATATGTGTAAAAACATGATGGCCTTCATTCTGTCATAAGCTCCACTGCTACAGACTGGGGAGTGCACGAAGTCCCACTGACTCTCTAGTCCAGGCAAGAACCAGAGACAATCGATGCAATTTAGCTACAGAACCTGAATTCTGCATTGGCCTGGGAAGTTAAACTGGCCAGAGTGTTGAGATGGATCTGCTTAGACCTTCTCTTATAATTGGATCCTCAGAAAAGACCAAACTTCTAAAAGTTAAAAGAGTCCCCGCATGCATACACATTTTCTTCTAAATAAAAACTAGAAATGTTAAAATAAAAATGCAAAATTACTTCAGCAGACAGAATAGTTAAAAATATGACATATACACCCACCTCCTCTGCCCACTGTGTTCTGGCAGGATGAGTCCTTGCTTCCACACTTTGCTTCAATAACACAAATGAATGCCTTCTACACTGTATTCTGAGTGTGCTACATACCTATTGAGCCTAAGATGTTTTTAATAACTGCACGCATATGACTGAGGGGTGGCAAACTGAACAGTTCTCTCTGATCCCTAGGAAGTTCCTTCTGTCCCTTCTGAGAGCAAGGGGTTGAGCAAATACTGGTAGTCAATCAAGAAATTATTTTCTATCATTGAACTTTACATACACCACTCTCCCCCCCCCCCAAAAAAAAAAAAAATCAAACCAAACCACCACCACACACATAGGGTTAGATATCTCTGTTTTCCTAATTACTAATCAGTGACTTGAGGTCAATGGGAATTTAAGTTCTCAGATTTTGGCTAAATTAAGTTTCTGAGACCAGCCTTTAAAGAAAGTACAATACCACTGCACAGCAAAATATTCCCTGACCAAAACAAATTATAATTGAGATCCAATATTCTACATATTGAAAGGTTATTCAGGAAATTTACTTCTGATTTTACACAGCATTCTTCTCCTTTAATCCAAGGACTACTCTCACCATTTATATGGCTAAAAAAATCGTGATAGCTCAAAGCAGTTTTTAACTGAACTGTGTTTTTTTGAACCAGATACGAGCACAGTCATATAATCTTATCTCCCTGATTAAATTCAGGTCTTCTACAATGTAGCTTTGTGAACCTAAACCAAGACCAAGGCAGGCATTTTTACTTAGTACATGCGAATGCAATTTTTGATGAAAACTACCTGAGTCACACAAGCAGTGAAATAATCTTTTGTGCTGAGGGACACATTGCACCAAATTCATGCTAAGACCAACTGCTGCCTTCAGAGGCCTTACATCTAACTCCTTCTACGGCTGATTTTGCCTCATTATAAATAGGAGAAGTAAATGTCATTTTTCATGCAGAAGGGAGTAACAGTGTTAGCCAAGCCAACTAACCTCTTTCTCCAGAAAGCACACTGACCTTTTTTATTTCCTATTTAATCTCATGACCGCCGCCATATCTGAATGGTTAACCTGTTTTAACTTCTTGGCTAATATGACAACAGCCAAGTGATACAGGTAGTTTCAATGTGAACTTCAAACACTCGCCCCTCCTCAAAGCATGGAAACAATGAACAATTTACTGATGCCCTTCTCAAATTCTCAAGACGATATTCCTCACTATAAAGTACAAAGGACTTCAGTGTCAGTAGGACTGCCGTAGGCTTCAGTTACACTGAGATTCAAAGCAGTATCTCTGATCAAAAATTATTATGAAATAAATAGAACCATTTTAGACAAAGCACTAATCTACTTAAAATATGTTTAGGACAAGTAAACTATGTTGTCAGTCATGCCACGGAATAGTAATCATAGATATTATGTTCTCTGGTAACACTAGAGAATAATGTTTCCATTTTTGTATTCAGATTTCCAATTGGAAATAAAAATCAGTACTAACATATAAGAAACATTCCAGATATTTTCTTTTTAGTAATTAGTGCAATGTGAGATGAAGACTTCATGTAATGGTACAAATTGTTTCAGAAATATTGTACACAGCTATTCACTAATTTCCTACAGTATCTTGATGATCACAATGTATTTAAGGTAGGACTTAACATACTGTAGTATTCTCAGTGGAAAGCTTCTGAACATCTGTTTATTTCAGAGTCTGAAGTTGAAGATAAAAAATAAGACAAAATCTCAGAAGATATTAATAGTTCCATAGTTACTGAGCTCATTAATAAATTCATTGGATTCCTTTTCAGCAATGTTTCTATTCCAAACCTGGAAACTAAATTGTTGACAGTGAAAAAAACCAACAACATATGTTTAGCTTTCGACAGAATGTTAATTTATGTTTGAAGAACCTGATTCTGCAGTGTGTATTGGCCTACACTTCTATTAAAATCAATGACAGCAGGATATGCACTTCAAGGAAAGGCCAGGTCTTACATTAGTGGTATGACATTTTATTTGGTAAAGATTGAGAATATATAGCTTACATCAAACTATTATATATTAATAGTTGCCATGATATAGCTGCTGTGAAACTCAGCTGGGTTTTAGGAAGCAGCTTCACTTCAAAACAGCAACACGTTGCACAGAAAGTTTGCACCTTCCATTTAATGTTTTATTTCACCTACAGTCACCGAATCATCTCTCTCACAGTCATGCTAACAGAATTATATAGTCGGAAGATAAGAAAATGGACCTCAGCTACATTAATGTTGCTGGAGGAATAATACCATTCCCTGGTAACAGGTTTCACAGCAGGATCCTTCAAAGTCAGTTTGGAAGTCCGAGCAGGATCTAAATGACCTTATAAAGTGCGTACTCAGGAAAAAAACAAAACACAAAAACAACAACAACAAAAAAGGACTATTAAACTGTTTCCCAGTTTTGATTTTTCCACTACCTTGTTGAACAAGGACAAGGTTTCAAGCATATGCTATGACACTTCACTAAAGGTGAGGCATTTAGGAGGCAAAGTGGAAAAAGGGAGTGAACTTGACAAATGCTCCCATTCAGAGCACACGGGTACTGCCAGGAAAATTATGTTGTAAAAGCTGCACATTCTGATTTAGTGGCTCTACAGTCTATAAAAGAGTAGTTGCCTCTTGTGTTTTTGCCTCACAGTGAGGAAGGGCAAAGTGCCTTCTTCTCACATCACTGAGCTGTGAGCTCCAGGAGACGGGGCTGGACGTCACTCTCTGATGGGCACTGCGACCAGAAGTGCCACCTGATTTCACCTGGCTGGGTTCCTCTGCTGCGGTCAATAAAGCATTTCAAATGCAGTACTGCCACTCTTGGAAACATCTGAAATCTCAATCCACATCTAAATTTTTCAGCTAACCTTTTACAACATTTCCATTCTTTTTGTCTCCTGCAGATTGTGATCTATTTATACCAGCTCAGCTATTTCTGAACCTCAAGCAGACAGAAAATTGATGCGTCATTGAAAGGATATGCCTTTGAAATGGGTGGGAAAAGAAAAAAACAACACAGGAAGGTGACAAAACAAAAACAACAACCAAAAAAAGTCTTTGTGTAACAGTATTAACATTTCTTACATTCTTTTTCTATGCCATATCTCATTACTTCCAAAATCAGCACATCAACTGTGAATTCTAAGCGCCTATTCTTTTTAAAGTCATTTACTAATTCCTTTTCTTCTTTCCCCTCTCTTCCCCCTGTTCTATTAATAGTTGAGGAAAGGTCTGTTGCCTGTAGTCTTGGACAATTTTGTCTGCTTTTAGGATGCACAGCCTAGCTCCCTGAAGTTTTCTTATATTGCTACAGTGTGCTGTTAACTGTTTGTTACCAGAAGGTTCAAAACTGTCAAAGTACTTATGAGGGGAGAAAAAAAAAAAAGAATATTTTAAGTGCAAAACCAATTGCAAAGTAAGAAAGAATCTATTTTAGCATAATATATGGATTTTTTTTTCACACAGAGAGAAATTCAGACATGGATCCCATATGAATTACAGGAAAAAAGCAGTATGGTCTCTTCATTTCAAAAAGAATATATTAGTGTTGGAAAAGGTCCAGACAAGGATGCTCAAAAGTTTGAAATTACTTCCCTGCCTGGAACAGCTGAATAGCCTGGTATTGACCAGTTAGGAAAAGGGGCAACTTAGCAGGGGTACAGCAGATTTACAAAGTCATGAACTGGAGGAAACAGATGAATTTACTCTTTCTTCTCATACATGGTACACCAAATGAAGCTAGTAGGAGACATGGTCAAAGCCTGCAAAGATACTGCAGATGCTAAAAGTCTGTCAAGTTCCAGGGGAGGCTGGACAAATGCACGGAAGAGAAATCCCCAGGTTACTACACTGAAAAAAAATGCTACCACGTCCAACTCAGGAGACTCCTAAGCTGAAAATAAAGTATGAGCCATATTTGCCCATTTTTACTTTTCCCCATGCAGCCCCTCAGGGCCATTTTTGGGAGACCGTGTCCTGGGCTAGACCATCCTTCAGGCTGACTCCACATGGTTGTTTTTATGTATTTTTGTTTCCAAGATCTGTAATCCTCTGGGGAACAATTAAAATACATTAGAATAACAACAAATCAGTAGCTCTCACGTTTTGTACGATGGTTTATTTTCCCTTCAGTTTTTCAAAATATCAGGCATTCTTATGATTAAATGTTTCAAGTAAACACTATATCTGTTTTTGCAGATCACCTTTGGGCTACTGATGATCCTGCAGAGCCACTCTAACATACTTAAAACAGTTGCATTTCCTACTAGTGCACGTCTGTCAGTACATGAGTGACAGAATGAGAAGCCAGAGCAAGCTATCAGCAGCTGGCTCCTTGTTGACATATCTATATATGTCTATTTATATATATAAGTGAGAAAAGCAGTAGGCAAATGTTCCTCGTGTCTTCTAGAGCCTTGGTCACAGATAGCAGGAATGTGAAGGAAAGCCTAATGTCTCAGTTCTTTCTTCCTTCGTAGCATGCGTGTTGAATAGTATCACTACAAAGAGTGTAAATGTCACTAGCTCTGAACTTTAGTTTTTTTTACTGTTCAGGTTGCAGTGGAATAAAAAGCTAAATCACTCCCCTAAACCCTCTGGAGGACAATTGCGAACCAGCCCTCCTGATGCCTAAAAACCCTTCAGACAGCACTCTCAGATGTAAGACTTCCAATTATGAAAATTCTCCAGTAAGCTGGGTTATTTATAATTTTTTTTTGCAAAAATGAAAATGCTTATGAACATAAATGTTTGTGACACATAGGTTGCCGACCTTGTATGTCTCTCTTACTTTCTAAATTAATAATTTAAACATCAACTACCATTCCAAATAGTAATACTGGAGAATAATTTTAAAGGCCTCAAACTGCAACATATTTTAAATTCTGACACAACACCACCAAATTTTGATTCAATACAGTATCACTAAAATGGAATGCAGTAATTGGTTTACAAAACCTGTCTTATCTTACCCACCTAAATAAAACTGCTAAACCTTTGGACTCTGAGCTGGGTGGGGTGATCTCCTTGAAACAACAATGGCTGAACAAATATACCTGGTTTATACACAAAAGGCTTAAAAGGAGGAAGCAGGTGTTGGAAGGTTGGCTACTAATTAACTCAGGCCTATCTGGGAAATAGAGACAGAAAGTGAAATAAACTACAGTTAAACTCTATAGTGTTGAACTTTCATTTAGCTATTTATTGAGCTGAAGTACTTTAAAAACATACTGAAATATTGTTTTCAATGAGATAGGTAAATACTGCCCACATTCTACATATTAGATAGGTGTGAAAGATTTACATGGATCTGCAAACAGTTCCAAGAAAGATGAAGGTTACACAGCATGGGTCACCGAAATCTTTGGCAAAAAGTTTCCAGGTATTTAAGATGAAGTGACATCTTCTAGGGAGGATGTGCTCCTTCACCTTCTAGACATAACTTCACATATTCCCGAGAAATCTGTTTCTGGTTGTTACCAGTCACAATCCGTTGTTGCAGTCATTTTGTAGTTCGTAATTTTATTACCTGCAAGCATTATGACTGCTCATTGTGAATAACTAATAAAAGCAAACAAATTATTGTAAAAGAGAGAGCTGACAGCTTGTGCGAATACCCTGCAAACCTCCTGAAACTGCATACTGGAGTACCTAACACTTAAAAAGTGAACAAGCTGGAAAATTCTCAGATTGGTGGGAAATTTCCTCAGAAGAAAAGATAACTGAAATACTCCTGAGGAGTGTGGCTGAGTGAGCGCATTTTATTACAGCATGGATTTATTTGTCCTGTGCTAAAACAAAAAAATTTAAAAATCCTTGTTTCCTGCTGTAGAGCTGGGAAACAACGGATAGATGGCAGCACTACAGGCAGTGGTCAGATTATTTGTTAGAAAGAAAAACCATGCATCCTTTCTAATATGCATACAAGACCCTGGCTGGACGCCTGTTTATAACAGTCTACAGAACAGCTTTTCTTTTCTTTTTCATAGAAGCAGAAAATATATTCCATGTGTTGATTTGTAAAGCAACACACAGAAATTCAAAACGTGGTATCTGAATACTCTTCCTCTGGATCCCATAAGCATGGGTCATTGTGCTATGTGGCATTTTCTGGTATACACACTGCAAACGCATAGATAAACTATACTTATGCTTTAGCTCAATAGTAGGAGCTATCTTTTGCGTAATGACAAGATGCTATTTATCACCAGTATACAGCATCTTACTGTTCCAAACATAAAGCAAATGTTGATACTACAATGAGACGCTAAGGGTTACTTTCTTCACTTTACAGAAGTGAAAACTAAAACAGAATAGTGAAAAAGCTACAAACTCATTTCTCAAAGTCTGCTTCTTTTGACTATTTAAACAATGTTGGAAATTGTATGTTGTTATTGTAATTGTGATGCCAGACACCTGTACCTGTAAAATTCAGCAGTCTCTTACTAGGAAGAAACTAGTTGATGGTGAATGTTCCAAAAGACTCACAAAAGCCACAGGGATGCTTGTGGTGGCATAGAAAAAGGAGTGCACAGTCCAAATGTGGTTCATGATTCTCCTGCTTGGTCATTGGGGGGGCGGGGGGGGGAAATTCCTTTAATATTTCAGACTGAAAATAGATTTTTCCTTTTTTTTTTTTTTTTTTTTTTTTTTAATTTTTTAACATAAAATCTCTGGTGTCTTAGAAAATTATTTAGCTTTAGCATAAAGGGTGCTGGCCAGAACTTTCTCTTCTTGAATTTTTTTTTAGGCTACAAATGTCAATAAAATAACTTTTCAAAGTTTCTTAAATTTACGAAATAATGTCCCAGGCTAATTCTAGACGGTGCTAGGTCTCCTAGACACAAGTGCAGTCTTTAATTCAAGCAACAGATTTGTGTGCTTTAATATCTTGGCAGGTCCCAGATTGAAAGCCTGCCGTTAGCTCCTGCAGTTAACCACACAATAAAGCATCTTCTCACTCCCAGAGCCTGAAGAAGTGCTCTTAGCAACAGCTCTACAAGGTAGTGCCTGCATTTTTCTTGGCAGACAGAGGTGTGTCAAAGTATGACTAAATCACACTGTGTTGCATGTTATTTCTGAAATAATTATATATTCCCACATACTGCTCTGAGCAGCATGAACCTCCGTTCTAACCTGATATTGCAGAGACAGAGAGCAAGAGAGAAAGAGAGACTGTCCAGGTCTAGACAGGAGAGCCAGCGGCATCATGAAATCCATGGGGCACATGGAAGATGATTACAAGGAGGATCTAATGATACTGGAGACCAAATATTTCCTTGTGAACAACTTAGATCTCCATTGTGCCCACCCACGGCTGCCACTGCCTTCTTCACCGAGCAGCATATCCCTTGGGAAGTGTATCCACTGAATGAGGGCACCAGGAACCAAGTACTCTGTTCCCGTCACTTCCATTGCAAGTTTGTTTATGATTCAGGATGACCATATTTCTTTTCTAAAACAAACACACACTTTCTCTTCTGACTTGCTACACATAATTTCCAACAGGTTAATAATTATATCCAGAGCTGATAAACTGAGAGCATTTGCTCACAGTTACCCTATATTTGAGCCTGGTAACTCATATTTACAAACATAATGTAATTGCAACAAGAAATGATATATGCTTATTTTTTAATAGCTTGAAAGCCGCTATTTAGCCTACCAACCTATTTTTCTCCTCATTTTTAAGTTCTCGAGTCTGCTCTGCTGTCCTTTGCATCATTTGTGACAGCAAATGAGAAAGAGACATTTTTCCATGGGCAATGTTATTCAAAGGATTATTTTCTGAACAGTTTTAGTTGTATTCCAGCATTAAATAAAATAGAAATTTTGAAAAATATTCTTAATATTGACTTTTAAAATCAAAGGTAGATCTTTGCAAATGAAAATTAATACCTGTGCAAGATGTTAGATGAATAGCACGGAAAGGTTTGAATACATACACATCCATTTAATAAGATACTGTCACGCTGTCAGCCACGCTGCCCTGCTGAAGAGCCTGACTTTAATTTAGAGCAACAAATTCTTAAAATAAATATCTGAGGTATTCTCTGTACTCATCAAATCCCTGGACTGTCAGAAAGCTACTAATTAGCATCAAATGCTTTTGTGCTTAATTCCCTGTGATTTTGACCGAAACGATGTAACTAGCTGTTCACTACGACCCCTAAGGAAAGGCTTTGTACCAGCTGGTTCAAGCTGAACAACAGATAAAACAGGGAAGCCAACAGGGATGTTACACACAGGACTGAGCTCCTAGAAAAGATATTTAATGCTTCTGATGTGTTTTTTTTTTTTTTTTTTTTTGGTGTGTGTGTGTTTTTTTTTTTTTTAACTGCTTCTTGAATAATATCATTCCATCACAATAGATCATATGAGGAAAATTTCAGGCTAACAGTTGGCAAGATAAGCATATAATCTGCATTCAAAATCTGAGATACATTTATGGATATAAAAGGTATGAAAAGCACTACCTTTAAAGTTAACTGAACCAAAGATAAATGCGCGGTAGAATTACAAGCAGGCCAATAGTGTTTCGAAATACTGCTGACAAAGGAATGACTGTGATGTTTTAAAGTAATTCAGTCAAGTGACATGAACTTGCTATTTGCAATATTGTTCCTCCTTACGGTGGCTATGTAATTCCAGTAGATTATAATTATAAGTTACATAAGATTCAGCGGAAGGTTATAAGTATATTTTAAAAATATTAATCACCATTCAGAAATAAGACTTTTAAAACATCAGGATAATTAGTTCCATTAAGGTTACATCTCTATTGGCACTGCTTTAGCTCTTTCTAACGAGTCTATCAGCTGATCTTTCTGTTGTGTCACATGCTAATGTGTTAATTAGCCTTATTCATAACTTCCTTTGTTTCTGAGCTGAGCAGTGTAAGGAATTATGCCTACATTTTTCATTCCTACTCTAGGGTAAAACCTCCAGAGCTACAGAAAGTAGGCTGGAAGCAGGGGGAGGCACCAAAGTCAGCGACCCCAGTTCCATACTGGGTTGTCTCTGTGCGGTCCTGGCCTGTGAAAGGGACCTGGCAAACTGCTGTCTTGATTGGAAGGGAAGTTGCCTTGTGACAGGATTTTGCAGTCCAGTATGCACTCATTTTCCATGAAGAAAGTTACTTCACAGGGCTAAAACCACTCAAATATCAAGTGCGAGGTTTCTACTCACTAGGAGAAAACTCCATGCCCTGTGCAATATTTTTTTTTTAAATCTCCCATACTTTAAGAGCTAAGTTTCATTCATTGGCTGTTATTGCATCTCTTTGAAACATTACAGACCACATCCTGATATAAGATTCTGCATCAGTAATATATATGGAAAAGTCTGATGCTGGTGAGAAATCTAGTCAAAATAAATTTATGAGTAGAGTTTTGCATTGAGAAGAATGCATGTAACTAGATCAAGTTAGGACAAATTTGATAAGGATAACATACCGCAAAACCTGTACTCCAGATAGCTAAATCAAAACAACTCAGAACCTGAAAACTGTTCTATACCCTCGGTTCTTGAGGTCTGTCAGAGAAATTTCTCAAGAAACAGCAGTACCACTAGTCTTATAAGGTCTGTTTTCCTATACTAGTTTCACTGCTATTTTCATGCAATACAAGCAAAGCACCTCAGATAACATCCTGTTAACATAAATAAGCTTGAATTTAATTTCTTATAGAAGCACAAATTTAGAGTAAATCTTGAATTAACTGATATTCTGGGATCATGCTATTTCAAGAGGTCCGGCAGAAATGGTATTTTGAAATACAGACCCACACTGTGTGAAAACCACATGCCTTTTCCTCTTCCTACATACAGGCAGCTCTGACTCGCACAGGATCAAACACGTACATCGTGAGCAGAACAAGAGACGTGATGACACAACAGGATGCAATACAAATATAATTTGCTAAGCAGACTCCTTTAGTCTCGTAGGCAAGCTTCCCTAAGTGAGGAGTGCTGGCTGCCACTTGCACTACCAGAGAAAAAGAAACTCAGTTTCATTATTTCCAGACCTGGGAAACCACCCTAAGAACTAATGATACACCCAAAGACACTCTCAGCTATCCTTGGGGGATTTTCCTCGTCCACTAGAAGTTAACTGTCCTACGAACAGCAAATTCACTTTCTTCTGGCCCCATTCCCACACAAGCTCCCTACAGCTATTTCCGCCCACGCTACAGCTCTTTTTAACTGTGTTTAAAAAGCTGAAAGAGAAATGCGCTGCTGCTGGTGCTCCTCCTCCTCAGGTGGGCGGGCTGGTAGCTGGTCACTTTTCTGCAGCATTTCTCATTGCTGGATGCGTGGGAGGCCGAGAGCAGAAGGGAAAGGAAGCGGGTCCTCTTAGGAAGGGAGCACATCAAAGTGAGTGGGAAGCAAATAGCCCCTTCCCACCCACACACATGCAATTATATGCAAATGAAAACCTAACACAATAGATCTGCAAGCAGAGCTTTCCAAGCTGTGGTCCTAAGAAGGTATCAAACAGCTTGGGTCTCAAAGCCAAATTCAGGGGCGACCAGATTTTTCACCCACGAAGAAGAACAGGGAGGGAAGGAGGAAGGGACGAGGGCGTTCCTGACAGTTCTGTTTTTTTACGTAGGTGGAGGGTGGTTCACAGGGAGGAGTGGCAGATGGCGTGTGGCAGCAGGGAAGAAAGACGTGGGAGGGTGGTTGCCCAGGGTCCCGTCTAACCTCGGGGGCACTGGCAGGGTGGATGGCTAAGGCGCGATGGTGGGAGGAGGGGGAACCCACTGATGGACGGACCTTGCTTGGAGTGTCTCCCCAGCCTCACCGACACGGCAGTGCCTGCAGCAGCACCCAGCCACCCCCACACTGTCCCTGGCACCCTCAGAGGCCAAAAGAAAATGGAAACCATTCACACAGTTTCATTACGGATTTGCTTTCATCCTTTTCCAAATACTGCTAGTTCCCCACTGATAAGATGCAAATTAACTTCTTTTTTTCAAAAAAAAAAAAAAAAAAAAAAAAAAAGGTTGGTTGTTTCACCTCTCACACACTTTCTGGTTACAGGAGAATTCATGACTGCATGTCATAGCTAGCTGTGCCCTCATCCCAAATCTATGACTTCAGATGTTATATGGATGCATTATCTGAAGTCTTTGAGAAAGGCAAACTGTTCCCATGGGACTACTCACATTACAGACAAAAGCAAAAATTTGCTTCTACATATTACCTTTGTGATTTCTGTGTTTCAGTCCTCCCCTGGGCTGGCCTATTGTTGGAGAGTGGAGAAAGAGATTAGTTTTCCACTTATTTTAATTCTACTTCTCCTCTCACTGATGTCAGAGTCCCCACTGCAGACCTGAGCCTTTAGGTGTCCACGTTGGCACAAGGAAATTTGAACCTGTGTCATGCGTGGAGGTGTTTTAGAATATTGTCAGCTGAGGCTGGACTAAGAGAAAGCAAACTGAGGATTGCTTGCCAGTGCAGTAATACTCAGTAAGCAGGGATTAACTGGACATTTTCCCATTCTGTTCCCCAGGCCTTCGCAGACACATTTTTCCTTACCTTCATGCACTTAGTACCCACACACAGAGAAATTAGATGCTGTTAGACCAGCAGAGATTAAATTTACAGCAAGCCTGGTTGCGGGAGCATGTGACTTGATGAAGTATTATACCATTTATTATTTGGTCCTGGCAAACTACACTGGGAGCTCTAAGAGGCAAGTGAGAGGTACTAATTAATTAATTAGGTCTATATAGGTTGCACACAGAATGCAGCTGAGCTGCTCTTTGAATCATTGGGAGCAAGAGCTCCCACACCATGAAGTGATATGTTTTTCTGGAAAAGAAATGAACAAAATAAAACCCCAGAAGCAAATCCCTAAAACATCTGCTCAACTCTAAAGTCCTCCTACAGTCTGCAATTTGTTTTCTCTTTCCAAACCTGCTGAACACACTGCCAGGGAATTTCTCCAAGGAGAGGAATTACAACCTGTCTTGTTGCACTTACACTCCCCAAGTTTCTGGCTTGGTTATTTAGGGGTGCTGCTCATCCATAGTATATCCAGTCTCCTGCAGCCCTCCTTGCTAATAGCAATAGCATCCATAATTCCCAGGTTAAAAGTCATCTCATAATGGATATTCTCTTGCAACTCCACTATTTTAACTCTTTTGCCTATTTCTACTTAGAGAAGCCTTTAAGAGAACATTTTCACTTTGATATTCCATCCTGTAGAAAATGGGGTGTGCAGGAGGACTAGTAAAATCCAGTTACTTCTGGACTGGCTTTCAGTCACTAAATGGTTGTCTGTGACAAAATAATTATTTTCCAACACCTACCAACCTCCTCCCCCCAAGCTATGGGTAAACTCAAGCCAGCACCAGCATGCTTTAAAATAAAAGTAGAACATTAAGCTTGAGGAAGATGGCTCTTCTGTTACTATCCCTTTTCTTGAAACCAATTTAACCCCCAAAAAAAAACCAAAAACCAAAACAAAACATAAAGAAAATATTACACAGAAATTCAGTGTCAGCACTGTGGAAAAAAAATCAGTAGCTATTGTAAGGTACTGGTTGCTGTTTCTTCAGTGTTTACAACTGAGCAGGCCCCACTTTTGTTCTAAGTCAGACATACAGCTGGAAAACAACAAAGGTCTACACCATTATTTATACTGAAGGCAAAATAGATTAAAATCAGCATAACTAAAAGATGAATCAGACCACTGATTTTTATTCTGGGCTCTAGAACCAGACATCTTATGTAATCATGGCCCAATCACAGCCTTACCCATGTGCACAATGCACAGGTGGAATTTATTGAGATTTCCAGGGGCTTCAAATAGCCTCCACCTTCTCTTACCCAAGGGTAGCCTCCACAGGCTGATTTAGTTATTTTCTTAATGACACTGACAAAAAATTACCCTACAGAAAGGTTCTGTTCATATTTGTCTATGACATATATAGGCTTGCAGGCATACAATACAGAATACGAAAGTCTTATCTGCTTATGAAACTCCCCATAATCTGGTTATGCCTGGCTCTAAATAAAGGTTCAGATTTGGCAACCGTGATAATTTCATGTCACTTAGACTGGTTTAGATTTAATTGCATGGTACTTACTGTAAAACAGCATATTGGGCTGCATATACTCGACACTAATAGGCTGCATCTTTGATGATCCTATAATCTGTAGATAAAAATTTGGCTAGTCTGGGTTGCCTAATGAATTCTGCAATTAATTAGTCCACAGTAGGGAATCTCCCAATGCCTGCAAAAGCACTTCATGTCATCAGTTACTTTTTGTTCACAGCATATAAGAATGAAACTGTGTAATACAGAAATGTTCTGTGTCTTTTTTTGTGCCCATTTAGTTTAAGATTTTTACAACCAAATTTAATTTACCCTAAGAGTTACTACAACAGAAATGCCAACACAGACGATGCTGCTATAAGCCTGGGCAGAATCATTTTTTGGAATGAAGAGCAAGGTTGCCCTCTGGGGACTTCTCTAAAAGTGCTTCCAAGAGCTGGGATTTTTTTTTATTCCAGCAAAATAATTTTGCTACAAGTTTTTAATTTTTTTTTTTTAAATATGAATATGAATCAAGACAGTCAGTGCTAAGAACTTGCTACATGGAGAGATGATGAAGCTACATTTCTACTTAATGCGCTGTATTGTCATTTACTCCATGGTTCATCACACTTTTCAGTATCAATGGCATGCTGGTATGTGTCAGCCTAAAAAATTAATTTAATGGTCCTAGTTACTGAAATAAAAGCAAGTTTAGTTCTATAGACTCCTAGTGTGATGGCCATACTTTTTTTTTTTTTTGATAGACCATTTCCCAGTTGCAGTTTCTGAGTCTCTTTATGCTGAACACGTGCTGTGTTGGAGCTCACACTTGTGTCTGTAGGTAAACGGCTGCTTAACCCCTGTATCTACCTTCCAGGATAACCAGATTTGGCGGGATGTTACCTCAGAGCAGCTCCTTGCTCACTGATCTGTGTGTCGGTAGCTCAGAAGGCAGCACAGATGTGGCCAGAGCTGTGAAGGATGAGGAGAAACGCAGAATACAGAAATTTTAAAAAACCGGCTTTACTGCTGAAAACAAGGAATCATCGAAACGCAGTTTCAGTCCATGAAGTTTAGCTCTGAAGGTAATTTGGCAACGTGGCTTTCCCTACCCTGGGCATCAATCACGGTGGTTTATGTTATTGCTACATATTGCGTTATTTGCTTCAGCCTCACCTCACGTTCTCACCCCCCTGCCCTGATCTAAGGTGGGGAGTAGCACCCCTTCGGTCTGGATCTTGTCAAGGTTAAGAACCCTTCAGACAACGGGGGCAAGGGGCCCGCAGCCCCGGTTACGCACCGTCGTCAGCCGCCGCGCTGACCGAATGGGCTCTTGAGGCGGGAAACGGCGGCCGCCCCCGGGTCGCCTCACGTACGTGAGCGCTGCAGAGCGAGCGGGAGGCGGCCCGTGGAGGGGGGGCTGCCCCTCAGAGCGGGCAAGGAGCCCGGAGGACGTGACACCCCCTCAGACCCACCGGTTCCCCGCGGCAGCGTGATGGGGCGGTTTGAGGGGAGGGGAGCCCGGCATGCCGCCTGCTCCCCCGCGCATGCGCCCTCCCCCCGTTCCCCGGCGTACCGCTCACCCCATGACGGCGATCGATCGCGCCGGCTGCTGCTATGGCCGCCCGGGTGCTGAGGCGGCTGCCCAGGTAATGGGGAAGCTGCAGTGGCTGCCCTGAGACACGGCCAAGCCTTTCCCGCACCACCCCACATCGCCGAGGGGCTTTAAATGGCGGCGGGGCGGCTCGGCGGGGCCTGCGGCGGGAGCGCTGCTCTGGGGAGGCCTCTGGTGCCCGAGATTGTAGCACCCTGAACTGGTGTAAAATACAATTTAGGCCTCAATCAGACAGGCCTAGGTTAACTTTTCCATTCCAAAATGAGCATGTAGTTTTGGATGCCGGGCGGTTGCGATGTAGCATGGTAATTAGCTGTGTTTAGTGCTCTGAAGTAGCTGAAAAGATCAAAGTTACTTGTTAATGTTGACAAACGCCAGGTGGCTGAAGTCCAGCAAGCACCATTGATAACTGTGTTCCTCAATAGAATACAGTGACAATAACCTTATTATTTAAGTAACATTGTTCACAAAACATCCAAGCACAGGTATCTCCTTTGAGCCTTGTTAGGCCCTTAATGTAACCCTTACATAAATGTACATACACAAGGATGTAAGGGCAGGTTTGGTGTTCTGGAAGCTTTGGAAATCGTACAAATTTTTGACAAGACCATTTAAAAAACGCTGGTATTTCAACATCCAGAAAAAGGCTGTGAATATTTAAGACATGCACTGCTAAGAGTCAAGCATATACCCCAAGCTCTTTGTCTTGTTACTTCCAGCTTCTAACATGAACACATTGAAAACATCAGTAGGTGACACTGGTATCTACCATCTATTTACTAGTAAGCAAATAAGTTGCCAACTGTTATGATCTTAGAATTGTACTCTAGTTTACTTGATTTTTAAAAAGGAGAATATAAAACAATTGCGTCCAGAAATTTTTCTGACAAAGCTTTGCTTAACCTAGCCGTTATGAATCTGGGCATTTTGTAGCTGATTTATGTTTTTAGCTATCTTAATATTTTTTTTTTCAGGGTGAAGCCATTCAACAGGCTGCAAGTAATATTACAACATTTGGTAAGAAGAGCATCTTGTTTGACTGAATTGGAAGCTTTTAAGACTCTTTAACTCTCCTGGGACAGACAGCACATGTGACTTGTTCATATGCTCACAGTGGTTCTGAATGCCATCATTTATTGCTCAGGCATAACGTTGCCCATGTGTCTGAGCACTTTCTTACAAGTTTGTAGTACACTGCAAATTAAAGCTTAATTATTTTCGCCTTGCCTACTTTTGTAGTTAGGGTCTGTGTTAGCTTCTGTATTCCTTAAGTATAATTCAACAGTGAGTTTGAAACCAGTTGTGAAAATACTTTAGTGATTTGTTCTCTCCTGTTAAAAAAAGTTACTTACAAAGCAATGAGTACATTTGGGTTTGCAGTATCAAACTGCCAGTAGAAAAACACGGAAGTGTTATTGTTATAATTGTTGCAGGTATTTTCTGAATGTCAGTCTTAAAGAACCATGCTTTTGTTTGTTTGTTTTTAATGAACTCCAATGTCGTGGTCAAAGAATGTGCAGCTCAAAAACTTGTCTGAGGTTTATTACACTGAGGCGCTCAAACATAAAGTGATTTCAAAAAAACTGTTTAGGAAATGCAACTAAAACTTGAAGTACAGCCTGAAAGCCTTAGCATACAATTCCAAAACACGTTTTATGATCTTAAATAGTGCACTTTGAGAATGTATGTCCATAAACACTTTTGTATGTTGCTCAAGGTATCCAACTGATCACATTTGCTTTATGTTTTTTTGTATGCACAGAAAATGTCTAAGCAAACAGATTCGACAGCTGAAGTGTTGTTGGAAAAGAGAGGAGGTGCAGGAATAATAACTTTGAATAGACCCAAGGCTCTCAATGCACTAAATTTTTCCATGATCCAACAAATTTATCCACAAATAAAGGTTAGTAGCTCCACTTCTGCCCATCCACTATACATGTATTATCTGAAACCAAATTTGAAATTCAGTCTGAACTCAGTGTGTGAATTTAAAGAATGAAAGTCTGTGTGAGTACATCGTCCAATGAACTCACATTTATAGGGTGTGAAAGAATAGACAGTTTCCAGCAAGTTAGAAAGAGGATAAGACATGTCAAAGAAAGCAGCTGTCAGACAAAATTAAATTCAGCATCTACATAAAGAGGCACCTATATTAAAACCAGAACTGAATTAAAAGCAAGCAGTGCTCAGCATTAAATGTTACTTTTGGCAACACCCAGCTGGTCTGTCATGCACACATTCCAAGCTATAGAGTGTTGTCACCTCTAGATTTGGTGCACATTCTGTGGGAAGGCTGCGTGGCTGAAATAAAAGATACAAGCCATTAGGAAGCAAAGTGCTGTCAGTGTCATTCCTTAAAGGAGAACTTTTTGGATTTAGAGTTACTTTTTCTACAAGCTGGTGAATTAATGTGACATTTTAAGCATGTAAATAGTGCTTTTAAATTTAATTATAGGATTTATTATGTTGCAAATTTATGCGTTCTTTGAAGAACATTTAAAGAAATAAATACTTAATCTGTGGTGCTGAATACTGGGCTTTATTTGAAGTACAACCTGAGAAGGTCACATAATTTTAAATACAGTAGCTGGTATAGAGAAATGTCTTATCTCTCTTTTATTCAGGTACACTTGAATAAGGGATATATGAGCATAGTTTAGGTGGGGGGAAAAGCCTGTAAAAGGCATCTTTTTCTCAACACAGTTGCACCACTGCTGGAGTCTGGTACCAGTGTATTTAATTCAGAAAACAACCAGAACAAAACAAACCCAAAACATAGTCTTTTTACTTAGCAAAACATCTGCACACAAATTGATTTGTTCCAGTCCTTGATTAGCATCGACTGCAGTCGTTTTGACAAAATCTGTCAACAGTTATAATGGTGTTTTCCTTGCCATGCATCTTAGATTTACACAACTTCCGCAATTTGGCCTGAAACATTGTTGTTATATTTTCTATATTCCCAGCGTTCTGCCCCAGGATTGTGTTCCCATTGAGATTTACATCAGGCCCTCTTTTAGGGAGTGCTGCCTTTCTTCAGAGTTTGGGAGCTCTGCACAGGCATTTTTCTGAAATACGAAACACAGCCAGTTTAAGACAAACTATTTTAAATTTGGTTTGATTTGCTTTTTCAAAAAGTAAAAAAAGGATTCTAGACTGTATAAAGAGAAAGCATTTTTTGCAAAGCCTTTAATCTTATGTGGAAACATTTACTTCTTTTTAGACTTGGGAGAAAGATCCTGAGACTTTTCTAATAATAATAAAGGGAACTGGAGGAAAAGCTTTTTGTGCTGGGGGTGACATCAAAGGTAAGGACTACATCACTTAAACATTTGACATATCTTTGCCAGTTACTACTTTCATTAATTTCCTTTATTTACTGTGACTCAGGTAAACAGAGGCTCGCTACACAACAGGAAGAGAGATTAGTTGTGTTGACTTCTTATGACACCTGGATGTGCAGATATTATTTGTCAGGAGACAGCTGTCAGAACATTGTATTAAACAGTAAAAATAGTTTTTTTTTAATAACTGGTAATATCAGCCAGTCATTCCTAGGAAGAAAGTGTTCTTGTCTGTATTGTTTTCTTCCCAAATTTTCATTACTAACAGCTTCTTTACAAGAAATTTCAAGAGTCCTAATAGGTAGCTCTGGTGCTATTGGACAATTTGTGTCTGATGTTTGAGATGGCTATATACAGAGCTGACACTTGTAGTCAATGCATCTGTGATGATTTTGTTAGTATGAATTGTAGGAAATCTCCAAACTCTGAAAATTAACAGTTGTTTCAAATTTTAGGTAAACAAGCAGCACAGGTTATTGTTAAATTATGTGCTGCTCTAATTAACTTCTCATTTTTAGTATTCAGAGTCTTAGGTATAATCAGTTTTAAGTGACTGTTATATATATTCATTTGAAGTATGACAAACAAGACTACCAGACATTAGAAGCACTTCCATACCATGGGAAGTAGACTGCACCTTCACGAGTATATGACAAAGTCTCCAGCACAATAGAATTGACTCAAATTTGAAACTTGGCATTCATATTTAAGTTTGAGCAAATTCTCTCAAATACAAAAGGAGTAGTAAGTTGCTGTTTGATTGCTGTAGAGAAAAAACTGTTATCGTGTGATACTTTTTGCTTGTATTACTTGTGATTTTTTTACTTCTATTTTCTATTAAACTTATTTTAAAAATCTTTATTTCTCTGAAGCCATCACAGATGCAGGAAAAGCTGGAAGTAGACTGGCACAGGATTTCTTCAGAGCAGAATACAGCCTGAACAATGCCATTGGTATGTTTAATATCAAATTTTGAAGCAGCACAGCTTTCATAATAATGGCTTTGAATCTAAATTTGCTTGCTCTCTTTGCTAATCTAGAAAAGACTATGAAAACATAACAGAAGTAGTAATTTTTTTTTAACCAACTTCAGTACCCATAGTGTAACATGTCTCATTTTTATACTTTGCATGCAGGGTTTATTTCTTTTGCTAAGATATTTTGACAGCTACCTCATCCCATCCATTTTTCTGGGTAGTTATATTTCTACTATGGATGAATTAAGTCTTAGATGCAGACAGTGCACTTCTGCACTAAGTATCATTAGTCTGCTTCAAAGAAGACCTGAGATGAAAATAGATGCACAGAAAATCATTAATATTCAGTCAGAAAGCAGAAGATCAAATTATGTTAAAGCTTTCAATTTAAATAAACTGCATAAATGAGTACCCAGGCCAGGAGATAACTGCCTTATTTTATTGCTAAGAACCTAGAAGTACGTGGTCTTAAAATAACTAACAGCAAAGACACTGGGTAAAGTTTACTGTCTTAAAGGATTTTAAGAAAGGATATGAATTCTTTAGAGTACAAGTTCAATGTTTCAGTGAGAAGAAAGTGCTCCAAATGTACTTTAATTGAATACAGTTTTAGTTTTTAAACACTGTAGCTCTAGTGTTAGTCAGCACAGGAGGAGAGGTGAACATGTTGCCTATCGACTTATGTTGACAGAAGAGCATAGAGTTAGAGTAATTTCTGAGAAGTTATTTTTACTTTGTTTGACAGATATTCCAGTTATAGCATGTTTGTCGTGTACCTTTCTTGCCTTCCTGAAAAAAAAATTTCAGGTTTCATATACCTGGGAAAAACCAGTATTACGATGACAGTTAGACTAGATGATGGTTGTAGGTCCCTTCCAACTAACTATTCTAGCCTATTCAAATATTAAAAGGGTACATACTTGAAAAGTTGTGGGCATTTTAATGATTAGGGTGTTTTTAAATCATATGGGTGTTTTTAATTGATTAGGGTGTTCTATGTCTATAACACATGTAATTACAAAACCTAGATTTTTAATAACTTTGATATGATTGTATTCCTTCAAGATTGAAATTTCTTCAAAAATATTTATTTATATCTTACATTTTACAACTTAAAATATACAGCATTTTCTATTGGAAAAGCATGCTTCTATAGAAATTTAGCTCAAAGACTAACATTTAGAACCCGTCCATTAGCTTACACATTCTATTTTCTAACTACTACTTTGGAGAACTGAACAGCCTTTAGAAATAGTTCTTTTTTTAAACAAGGATCTATAGTTGCTGCAGAAAAGCTAGCAACATGGCTGCAGCAGATACCCGTATTAACAATCTGACTGAACTTTAAATCTGACCTGAAAACACTGAATATGAGGCAGCAATTTCATTCACAGTGAACTTCTGAGTCTTTCCATGAATGGTAGTTGAAAGCATCAGGTCTCTAGTTTCATGCCCCAACAGATAAAGTTGATAGGTAAAATTGGGGTTGGTACTTCAGGACGTTATCATCTCAACCCGCGTGTGCCACATTCAGGGTTGCAACATGCAACAGAGCTGGCAAGACAGAACTTGTTTGCATAGCAGTTGTTCATAGTCACATTTTGTCTGAAGCCTCCCAGTGCATCCAGCTTTGTGGTAAAGTACTAGAGCGCTGGGACACACTCTGTGCTGTTAATCCAGGTTGTGAGATGGGGTGAAAGGGAAATTGTTGTGTCCCAGTGTCCTACAGAGCTATTTGTAATAGCCAAATGTGGCTAAATTGTCAGGTATTCACATAACAGCCAATCTGACATTTGATGGTTGTATAATGTTCTTTTACAACACTCAGAATCCAGGAAGTCACTAAATGGTGTTTGTTTTCATTGCTTAAGAATTACATTAAATACCTTCATTATAAGTTGCTATTTTACAGTTTAATTTACCATATATTTTCTATTGCTCTTCCTGAAGTAAGACATGGGGAAATGTGTCATGTATACAGTTAGTCACAGGTCCACTCTTTTGAAGAAAATGTACGATCTTTTTTACATTTCTTACAGGCACTTGCAAGAAGCCGTACGTGGCACTTATCGATGGCATTACAATGGGAGGGGTAAGTTACATACCTTGGTGTGATATCTGATATATTTTGCTTTAAAGTAATCTAATATTCTGTACTTGAGTTGAATGAAGCTCACGTGTCATTTCAAACATTTCAATTCAAGAACAAGCATCGTAATGTGAACCCTTGTCTCCTGCTTGTCGGGATAGATGGCTACTCTTCTAGTGCTTCTGCTGTCCTTTGACAGCTAACGCAACTGCTTTCTCTGAGGATCTGGTGACTGACAAAAGGAGCAGAATTCTGTCACTCTAGGAGAAAACCCTCACAAAGATTTTCAGAGTACTCAGGTCTGAGTTTGTAGATCATAGAAGAGCTGACAATTTTCTGCTCAAAGTGTATTAAAAAATATAACTATATTCAAATACAATTAAAGGGGAAATTGGAAAAATATCATTCTAAGCTATACTCTAAGAGACATTAATGAGTTCTCAATTTTTCCAAGAAATAATCTGGAAATGCATCTATTTTCTCATCTCTACAGTACTCCTAAAATATTACTTCCCCCATGTCCCCACCAAGGCTGCACCTTATTACTATAGCAACCTGGAGAAGAGTCGATCCCATTGCTAGTTACCCTCAGTGCTAATAATTGTTTCAGCATTTGTTGGTTCTAAACACCATGAGTTGGTAGTTAGAAGGGCAATACCATGCTTTCCTACATGCTAAAATGCTGTTCAGTTTGACATCTGTTGGATATATTTGCACTATAGCAGGGAGTAGAATACAATAACCTTAAGTTATTTTGAACAATGCTCAAGTCTGTCTGTCACACTGTCATTTAGATTGTTTTCTTGCACATCAGTATATGGATGTACAGTTTGTTTAAATTAAGTTTGTTAAAGACAGCATGCAGAAAGTGGAACACCACATCATCTATCACCTCTCATGACTCTTCCCTTTCCATCTTTCCTTATACATTTCGTCTGCTTTGACTGTGGTCTTTTCAGCTTGTGATCTAGACATACAAAGCTCTCCTCCCCTTTGCTCCTCTGCTACCAAGCCCCGAAGATCTCCACTAGATAGCCATTTTTTCCTCCCAGTCTGGTATGCAGAAATTGTTTCCAGAATAAAGAGGACTAGTATTGTAGCTCTTCCTGTGGAAGAAGGTTTTTTTTGAACACAGGAGACCTGAAGATTTGTGGATATTTTATGGAGTTTTGTGTTAGTTTTGAGTGGTGTTCTATGCTTTTCCCTTTCTACCACCTCCCCTGTCTATAGGATTTGGTTTGATCCCTCTAAATGGACTAGTACTTATATAGGAAAAGTGCATTAGTTCCCATGTTTCCCCCACCCTCTTCTCTCAATATGTTCAGCACTGGGAGCTCTGTCAGAACTGACCTTAACCAAACTTCAGGCTTGCATCAGCTGTTTTCTATTATGGCTCGCTGCAGTGGGATTTTATAGATTAAAACCTCTAGAAAAAGCCCTTGAACTTGTCATGGTGATACTATTATCTTGTTTTGCTTGCTGTATGGAAGTACTCTGTGCTACTGTAATTATTCACTAGAACTGCATACATTGGAAGGAGTTACTCTATTCATGGAATAATTAGATGCTTTGTTTTAAATCACTCAGATGCTAGCATATATTTTTTTAACACAATCAGGTCATTTTTATTCTGTTTCATATGGTCAAGATCTGGCTTAGTCCCTACAAGGCAGTGTGGGAGCTAGAAATATTTGCCACTTACAAGCTGCAGTAAATGCCTTTAAAAAAATTTCCATTCAAGCCTTTGGCTTTAAAAGCAAGTGGTTTTAGCTTAGGCTTAAAAATCAAGGGACACCTCTTAAATACTGCAATTTCACTATAGACCATTTATCTATGAATGAAAATGCAACCAAGTCAATCTCAAACTTGCTAAAAAACAGCACTGTGCACATCAAGTGCTCTGGTGTTCTAATTTAAAATAAAAATCAGACAAGTGAATTAGAAAATCACTAATTATGTGCTTAGATAGTAAAAGTTACTAATGATGCATCGATATAATAGATCTGTGATGGTTAAACTTGGAATTGTATAAAAAAAAATGAACTGGTTCCACTTCAGCATTGTTAGCTAGAGGCTGGTGGATGGCTTTCTTTAGAGTTTAATTAGCCAACAGATGGGGCAGTGGAGCTTGTTTCTGCACTTCCTTGTCTATATGCTCATGTCTGTTCATCAAAAATTGATATTCAGTGTAAATGTATCTTTTGTACTTACTCAGAGCAGTAAGTGCAAATGACAAGTATGTTCGATGAAGCAAAGATGACTGCATTTTACTAAAAAATCGTGAAACAAGTTATAAATACCACATTTACTGCTAAAGGGTGTATGCCATTGAAGGGAACACAGCACATACTCATGCTGCTAAAAACTACTATTCAGATTATTTCAGTTGAGTTCTATCCATAGATTTTTATTTCTTTGAAATGAAATACCTAAACAGTGGACAAGAAATGCAGAGTATTTAAAACAGTTTTGTTTGGTTTAATATTATTGTCTGTAAATGACATCCTAACTTTGGGCTTCTTAGTTTTAGAAAAGCCCCAATCATTCCTGAGTTCTTTGGAGTTGAATAGAAGTGTGCTTTATAATTGCAGTCTAAATCTATGGTGATAAATAGGGCTTTGCACAGAATACACTACTGCGTCAGATACTTTCTCTAACATACTAAAAGGATTACTAAAAATGTATTTTAAAAGTGTTTCACAGTCAAATAAAGTACACTAGAAAGATTTGAGTAGTCGCTTTCATTTGATTTGGCAGAGAATTCAAGGTGAATATTTGACAGAAAAAGAAAAGCTGGGCATAGACTTTGGAAGTTAATGAATGGGGTTCAGATCACTGGACTAACTTTACTTAAGCAAAGTTATATAAAGTTAAATAAAAATAAATACAGCAAATTTAAAACTTTAGTGACATATTGCCAAATAAGAAGTACATCATTTTTAGGAGCAAAGGCCATTGCTTTTCGTGTAGGAAGGAATCTATGACAGTGTGTACAAACTACCCTCCTCCTTAGTATCATATCCTAGAGCATGCATGATTTAGAAACTTCCTGAGTTAGACTTTATTTCAGAACCATGGTGTTAATAACCATCAGTAATCCTGCTGACCTCTCCATTCATCTGGTATTTTTTGACAATAAGTAGGCTTGGTTTTCAGAAAGGCCTGTGGCATTTGGTTTCACTGTTGAATTTCGTGCTTTCTGAAAAGCAGTGTGTTGCTGTTTCAGGCCTATTGTCTAATATTATTGAATGTTTACATGTTTAATTATTAATAAGGCTAAAATAGGCCCCAAAATATTTATTTTTTTAGTGATGAGTAAAGACTTGCTCAAACATAGGAATTTTTGGCTTTGGACAATTATATACAGGATTTAATCCTTTATTGTGACCTCTTACACAGCATATTTGTTAACCTTATTTTAGCAAGCTACAGATTCATAAAGGTTATACCATTATGTTACACTTCTTGCTTTAACAATTAATGCTTTGAGTTTTAGGATAACACCTTCCTGTGGGGCAAGTAGATTTTAATTATGTGATAACATGCAACGTTTTCAGTACAGAAATAGAGTTTGATAGAGTTGCCAGCTCTCTTAAATAGTTTGCAAAGCCCTTTGAGAATCTTATTTTCTAATCATGTTTAGGGAGAGCAAGAGGAAGTTGAAAGTTTATTGTATCTTGCAACTTAAGGAGAGAAAGGTCACCCAATGTTATTTCCATCCCCAACTCTCTTAGATTCTAGGGCCCATTTTGTGAGTTCTTTTTTTAAAGAACTGTTTGAGTCTGTGTTAGTCACTCGGGTAGTGTCAAATATGTTAAGCTTTAGATTATATGGAAGTATAGGGTTGAGAGAAGCCTCAGGATTATTCGTTTGCACTTGAAGAAGGGTTAAATATAGCAAGGTAATTGCTTAGCAGTTTTTCAGAACTCTACAACAGCAGGAATTAGTTATTCTTTCAGGTTATGATTCCCCAGTGTCTAATTTAAGTCTCTAGTATGTGTAATCAATATATTCTTGTCTTAGTCACAGCTCTCTAAGAACATTTTGAGATAGTTGCATTCCTTGCTCCTAGCCATCTCTCTTTAATAGGGATAAGGATAGTTATTCAGCCTTAACTATAGATTAAGTCTCTTGTTCTTCCTGCAATCCTCTGGAATCTCTCCAATTTGTGTGCTTTACAGTTCATTACTAGAGACCAGACAGTATTTCAGCTGGAGAAATCGTCAGCACCAGGTAGAACAGAATAATTATCCTCCATATATCACAGAGATAATCTGTCACAAATAGCCCATTTAAATGTCAGCTTCTCAAAGCATCAGGTGCTATGAGACCATCACTTCTAGATTTTAAGAGAGTTTACTGAGACTAGAAATTAAATTTCTAGTGAATACTTTCCAACAGCGAAATTAATATCATGTTTTCTTGAACGATATTGCTAGTTTGCTACAGGTTCCATGGGGATTCTACCAATATAGTTACAAATGTCTAAACTTATACTTTAGCAGGATTTGCTCAGCAGTTCTTATTACATTAAGATTTCTTATCAAGTAAATTGGTAGTGATGTCATAAGCAGCTTGTATGTTATATGTTTTAATCAACAGAATTCCTGCACACACAGGAGCTGGAGTTGGAACAGGATAAGAACAGCTATTGCTCATTTTTATCCAGATTGTGTGGCTATAACTCTTCAGGAATGTTCCATTCCCTGCCAACATATATATAAAATTTCTGGCATACATC
Source organism: Patagioenas fasciata (assembly GCF_037038585.1). Classification (NCBI taxonomy): domain Eukaryota; kingdom Metazoa; phylum Chordata; class Aves; order Columbiformes; family Columbidae; genus Patagioenas; species Patagioenas fasciata. The sequence continues at coordinate 27,922,476 of NC_092526.1, read as the reverse complement.
TGCAAGTAACACTTTTTCCCTTGTTTCTTCCAAAACATGTTTAAAAAAGTCAACATCAATGTTGAATTTAAATTATGTATTTGTAAATTGGAATTATTTGTTGTTTATTTTTCTTTTTTTATTGCAGTGTAAGATAAAGCACGCCTTTCTTACTACTGCAGATAAAAAGCATAAATGAAATTCTTTATTCACAGGCTTCACGAGTTACCCTCTGAGTTACAACTGGGTGCACTGCTGCGGTAGGTGGGAGGAAGGAAGGGAAGGAACGTCTCAAAGATTCCACAGTCCACAGCCCAGTACCAAACCCAGTTCCCAGTGATGTAAAAGTAGGAGAGAAGGTTCTGCCCTGTATCTCTGTGCCATTTGCAGGTACAGACATCTCCCCAGAGTCTGTCCTTCTGAGCAAGTTACCTGGCGTTGCTGTCTGTCTTTTCTTGCATACTAGTGAAACAAAATCATTGTGAACATAATATGTGATGTTTGCCCATTCTTTTCCATAAAAAGTATTTAAATAGAAGTTGTGACCCTCTATCTAAAACCAAAGTCAAGATCTCATAAACCACTGAATATTGGCATTTCAATATGCTTCGCTGAAGTGACAGAAGACTGAAAGAGGAAGGTGGGAAGTGTAAAGACAACTGACTGCTTTACTGCATCATGACCTCACTTGAACTGTGAGCTGTTGATAGACAATCTGCCAAAAAAGCATCCAGGCAAATACGATAGGCCGCAGTAGCTGCAGATGCTATGTGATCATTTAAGTTAGGTGTCTTCTGATATTCCTGAGGCAAATAAAAACACAATGGGGTGCAGGGGAAGCTCCCCGTTTTCCTCCACATTGTAATATGTTTTTCCATCTGTTTTTTTAATTTATTTGCTCTTATTCTTAGAAGTTGTGTGCATATAGCGCTTATACAGAGGTGTAAATAGCAGCATTTGAGACCAGCATTCAAAAGCTAGGAGACATTAGAATTAACTGTATGTGTAAAATCTCACATTTTTTGCCCACTTGTGATACAATTTTTAATTAGAAGAATGTGCATCCAGCTTTGGTTTTGTGTTAATGTAAGCTCTAAAATCTGCCCTGAAGTTAAATTGTCATATTAAACCTGGAAAAGCTGCTTTCTGATTCTTTCCCTCTCTCTGGAAACTCATGTGTGTGCACCACAGAGGAGCTTGTGGCATTTTTTGTTGCCAGTGTTTCAAAGCTGAAGGCAGCTTTTACTGTAATGCAGAACACAGATTTTGCAATTAGTCATTTGTCGTACAAATCTTTGTGAGATTGACTTGGTGTACCACTTAGCTTTTGTAATATAGGATGTTGAAAACAATGCTGAGGCAATATGAAGAAAGGATGCGCTCTTTGCTGATATTACAGTATACTTACCATCTGGTCTGCCTGCTAAGCTCCTGCCTGTGATCCAAGGGATAAATGTTGCACTTCATTTTGTAGCTAATTGAACTATAATATCAGCAGCTCTTGACATCACCAAAAAATAACCACTGAATGTGTAACAATTTGCATGTGATGTTATTCCCCAAAGAGCTTGTCATAAAGCACTGCCTTGAAAACGAGTATTTTAAATGATGGGTCAGTACTGGTGCAGTAAGTGAAACTCCTCTCCCAACTCTACAATGACTGCATTACTCAGCGTACGTTATGAAAAGGAATTAATGCCACTATTTTACACCCAAAAGGAAAAGCAAACTTCCTGAATGTACATGGTACAGATGTTGGTATTATACAATTGTACTGCACTTAATATTTTAGAATTACAGAATAAGTTTTTGCATTCCTGTGCAATGTAATAACATACAGATCACATCACAGAGCAAAAAATCACTTGTCTACTCTGAGACTGAAGTTGAAGTTTTAAGCTGCACTTTCTAGAGTATTATTTTTTTCTGAAACCTGTGTATGTTTAAAGGAGGTTTTATTTGTGGCTTCATGGAAAGGACTTTCTTAGCCCTGTATCGTTGACTGTCATTGCAGTGATCATTTAATACCAGACTCTTTCTTGCTAAAAGCTGCGCTACTTTTCTGTAATTCTAGGCATTCATGTAGATGCCTAGTCTCGTATTGAGAGTTCTCTAATTACTTCCCTCTCCTTCCCTTTATTACAGATCAAGGGAAATAGGTTCTGAAGAGAATTATCTTTGCCTGCTTCTCCATCCTTTCATATTTCTGCTAATTTTTCTCGTTTCCAGAAGAATTCAAATACTCATTTTCTCCTGGATTTAGTTTTAATCTGTCTTATACCTTCTAAGCACTTTTTCTCGAGAAATAGCACATCATTACAAAATGCCCTCAGTTACTCCTGTCGTCCCAAATAACTGTGCCCCTGTTTAAATAAAGTTCTGTTGCATGTGCCTGTCTTTAACAATAAGAAGTGTTTCCTCAATTTTAAGATAAGACCAAAACTTAGTTACGCATTGGTGCAAGTTCCCTCCTGTTCTCCCTGCAGACATTAAGATGTGGTGAGTTGGACATACAGATTTCTTGCAGTAGCTGAATTATTAGGTGATATAGAGGGACAAAGGGACAGAACTTGTCTTCCAGAATTTTAGAAACCATTTAAGAAGTACTTACTATTGTTTTCTGAACATACGTGGCCAGTTATGTATAGGGAGACACTAGGGAACAACATTGGGAAATAAAGAATGCTTTCAAATTTAACACTAGAAAAAGTGTCACTTGTTAGTAGTCAATTACTTTTGCTATAGACTCTGACATGAAAGAGCTTTTAAAAATTCAAACTAAATTCTGTTGATAAGGGACACTCGTTGTTAACAGTGTTGGTGCATGGAACGGCTGATGTTTTTTTTTTTTTTTACAAGTTTCACTGTAAGAAGAACCTAAGTGATTACTATTAATGTGGTTGGATCAAACTTGTTTACATAATTAGGGGTCAGAACAGGACTGAAACATCAGATATGAGTACAGAGAATCTGTCTCCACTGAGCTAGTTGTGCTTCTGTGAGAATCTCTGATGCATAATCAGTATGTGGAAATTAATATTTTACATTTAAATCTTATTACATTAATATTAAATTATATTTTTAAAATACTTTAATAAGAGTTGATTTATCTTTCATCAACCAAATAAAGTGATATTCTTAGTCCAGATTGATCTGTTATACTGCATTGCTCTGGTTCACTAAGTCATCTTGTCTGTTAGTATCTACAGATAAAACCAGATTATACTCTCTGGAGTGATCCATAACATTAGCGATGGACAAAGATTAATTTTGATTCAGTTTAAGATTTGCTGTGTCTGGCTGCAGGGGATAATGCTCTTACATCAGTGATTTTGGATCTAACATCACTATAAGCTCCTGCTGCTTCCTGAATCAATTCCACTCACTTACATTGCTAACTGATGCTTTTCAAAATGTTTTTGCTGCACCTTGGCTATTTTTATAAATCTGTAGTCAGGTATATTTGCCCTTTGTTGTGTTACGCTCAGTTTGTTTTTTGATTGTGACGATTTTTTTTGCAGTTCTAGTCCTACGAACAACTGTATTCTTACGCAGTTAAAAATGAGCGTGATCATGGCATGTTTACCGGTGCAACAGGACTTTCACTGCAGATGGTATTAACATTGATATTATCACAAAATTGTTTGCTTGAACAGCTAAGAATTCGTTATCAGCCTAGTGAAGATGATAAAAGCAACAATCCTGAAAGCTTTTTCTGTTTGTATTTCTTTTTTTCTGTTGTTTATGCTTTCCTAGGCTGCGATTACAGTCTGAGTTAGGTTATTTGGTAAATAGACTAAACATAATTTATGGTTTTGCTGTGACACAGATCTACTTTTCTGTATGTGAACAGATGTTTATGCATGTCATTGAGGAAGGGCATATTTATTTTGTGCTGCATGTTGTGGTGTCCCTCAATTTCTTAATAAGTTCCCTAGATGCGATAAGTTCACCGATTTACTAATATGGGTCATTCTCAATTTAAGATACAATAAAACAGCCTTCCAGCTACAGTTTAATTTTCTGTATTCTATTTCTCCGTCTATCAGTAATTTGCACCTTGGTTTTCATTTGAAAAATACTTCTAATAAGGTTCTGTATTCATCATGATAAAAAAATGGAAATCAATCATGAATTTTCTATACACAATCACATAATGACTTTTGAAATACAGCACTGAGTAGGAAATTGTGTATCTGAAGTAAAATTCAAATACTCTACTGGCTGTTTCAGAAGCTTGTTGAGGAATTCAGACAGAACTGCCTATAATATCTTGTGCCTTATTGAGGTGAGCTGAGCCTAATAGTAGTAACACACTGGTTTTAGGATTAATATCTTAATATCCATGCAGTAATAAATGTAATGTGTAACCAAAGACCTGCATAGCTAATCGATCCCCAGTAATACATTGTCAGACCACCATTTCTGCTCTTATCTATGTTTTTGGTTAATTCATATGTAAACCCTACAGGAAGATTGTTTAAATTAATTGCTTGGTAATTTCTTAACTTCTAGTCTTATTCTTTAAGTATCCTTTATGAAATTCAAACATTCAGCTGTCAACGGGGAAAAAAAGTTTAATGCCATTAATTAAGATAAACTATCTGCATTAAAAAACAAGCCTGATTCACCATAGGAATCTATTATCTTGGAAAAGTCTGAAGGAAGATATTAGCTTTAGTATATATTTTAACTCTAGTTGTGTAAGATTTCAGTTAAATTTGATTCTTAAAAAGCCAGAAATGAAGGAGGAATGCATTTAGACTTCCTTTACATGGGATACTATTATATTAAACTAAGAAGCATCTGTCCTCTGTATTAGATGGAGAAGGTTAAACACCTACAGTGAATGTGCTAAAATTTGGGAAGTTGCAAATAAACATTAGAAAGCACATGATCATTAGTTTAATGAATCACTGGGGTTTGTACCCTCAAAGCACTAACTCATTTTTCTCTCCTTATTTTATGTTGGATTATTTAGAAATGATCTTCAAATAAATGAGGACATATTTGCATTATTTTCTTTATAATGAATTAAAAGAAAATATAGTTTTAGTCTTTTAAATATACATCTAAAATTAAGCTCTTATCTATAATATAAAGCTTGAAGGCTATCTAAAAAACAAATCCAATTATGGCTTTAGTGCCTGAAAAAGTGAAATCTGATTTAATTACTTCTTTCAAAAGAAAATTTCCTCTTTCAACTGTTTATTTTTAAAACTCTACAGTTATTTTTATCACTGTAAAAAAGAACAAGCCTGAAGAGAAGCTCTCTTCATGGAGTTCACACTCTAGTCTTTGTTACTTAGTACTCAACCTGAAAACTTGAGTTGTTATATAAACTTCTGATTGTCTCGAAAATAAGCCAGAAAAAACGCTTTATGATAGATACTATTTACATTAGATGTGGGATTAGGAAAAAAGTAATTTCAGCATTAGAAAGAGCAAAATGGGCATGATTTTTAAGTTTCATTATCTTCATAAAAAGATTGTAATTATTGCTGAACATGCATAAAAACACCAGGCTTTACCAGATACAGTGAAAATGTGCTGTTATGATGTTTTTTAAAAAGTTGGAAGTTATAATGTCACATTTCCATTTCATTGAAGACTTCTAGAGCTGGTTTTGGCTTAGTCTCTGAATATAAAATCAAGTATGATAACCAATTACCTTAAGTGTCCATTTCTCAGGAAATTAGTCTGGAATCTTAAAAACTTAATACGTCTCTATTAAAACCTGAGACTGGCAGATATTTATTTTACAGAAAAAAAACTTGAAGATATTTTCCAGTTTAGTCAGGTGTCGCCCTAATGGAATAAGCAGTGACAATTAATTTCTTGCTGGGCAGAATTTGAGGAGAGGCCAGGGAAAAATGCATGAGAATGGTGTGAGGAAATGGATGTAACTTGTATTAAATGGAGATAACTTTTTAAAATTTTAATGTAAACCCCACCCAAAGATCTCTGTAGATGAGCAAAATGACAAGAAGCTCTACTCTGTTCTACTCTCTCCTTAAAATCTTATCAAATATGTAACGCTGGTCTGAGCCCCTGTCACCCAATTAATCCCACTGTTGTTGATGCACAGTATGAATTACTGTGAACACTTTTGTGAACGCCAGTAGCCTTACTTAGGTAAAGTGCCATTTTTCTAGTATCTAAACAATTAGAAATGTTACTTAAAAATCTTATTATATTGTCATTAGACACTGACTTCTTTTGGCCAATGTTATTTAAGAGACCTTAGGTTAGTATAAAAATTGGATGGATAGAAGAACTAAGCAAAGGGAAATTTAACAGCAAGGAAAGAAAATAAGCTGAAACAGTGGAAAGGAAAAGAGAAAAAATATCTGTATGAAAAAAAATTCTTGGTAGAGGGTTTTGTCTCATGTAAGATCTAACACACATTCTTATTGATGTGTATCATGTAGATAAGTTTTGAGAAGTGAGACTTCTTCACGGGTATGTTGTGGTTGTATCCAGTAATCCAAATATTCTTGGATTACTTTGAATATTATTACTAAGTAATAGTAACTTTGTCGGATAAAGATTTTTCTTGAAATTTGTCAGTTTGCCTCTTGAACTGTATCTAAATTAAATTATTTTGTGTGAACTGAAACTGTATTTTTCCTTTGGCCTTGCTGCTGCTTACTGCCTAAATCTGAAAAGATGTGATGGCCAATACCCGGAGCTCTTCTGCTCCTGAAGGGAAGTGTCAAATCAGGAGGGAGTGCTAGAGATACTGGATACTTAGAAATGTGAATTCTATTTCTGATTTGCAGAACGAAAGTCCTCAGGTTAAATAAGTGAGTTTCTGACCACATACTTTGAATTTTAATTGATAACGCTGAACTGAAAGCTTTTCCTGCTTAAAATACTTCTATTGATATAGTTGGTAAATATAATATTATAAGAACAGTTCATTTTTTATGTATTAGAATTACAACTTTGTGCAATTCATGTACATTCCAAAAGTATTGGTGGGCTTTTTTTTTTTGTGGTGGTTTGGAGTAAGTGCAAAAATTATAGAGGGGGTAACATTAGCAAAAGGATGTCAATTCCCATAATAGTCTAATGGAGAAAATGGGATCACTCGTTTATATTGTTGCTGTCTCTCGTGGGTGTTTGAAGTCTATCTCTCCATGACTCATCAATCTTTCAAAGCAAATAATGTTATTTCAGCCAAATCATAAAAGTAATACAATGCTTTATTAGTGTTTGAACCGTAAAAGGCCTTTTAATATTTTGTTGAGATGCGCATGGTAAATCTAGTATTATTTCATTGTAGAGCAAAGCAAGAGGTGCATTACATAGGATTACGGTTATGATTATTTTTACCAGTAATTTTATAACTGTATCTTTTGTTTGTGCTCCATGCATAGGGAGTTGGCCTTTCAGTCCATGGGCATTTCCGAGTTGCTACAGAAAAGACAGTTTTCGCAATGCCAGAAACAGCAATAGGTAAGTATTTCAAACAGATTATCACACGTTAAGGTGTTTATAGTTTCAGTGTTTGTGTAATCAGGATAAAATGTCTTTGACTGAAAGCAGTAATGAAAGAATTTTAAAAAGGAATCAGAGATGACCATATTTTCTATTAAATTAATAGAAACTTCTCTGTATTCTGGGAGGCTGAACACTGAGGTTCTTAACCTGGGTTTACTGTCTAGACTGACACAAAGACCACCAGGATACAATTCTTTCAAAATGGAAGTGGATCTGAGGAACTAGGTCTTTGCTACAAGTGTAGGCAGGTAAAGTGCGAAGATCCTAGTGCAAGGATGTCACCCAGCTTTACATCTGGAGGGCAGTATAAGTCAAACTAGCCATACCACAAGCTGATCTGCAATGTTAATGAGACAGATGTTGAAATTCCAGCTTTTCTTGTAGATTATTAAACGTAGACCCATTACAGTTGCATACAGATTGGGTGCAGGTGAGATCACAGTGTTGTCACTACTTTTTTTTTTTTTTTTTAATAGCTACATGTATCTGGTGTTTCTTAATGTTTGATCCTCCAGCTTCTTTGTCAGCTCTAAGATGTACAAAATAAAATATTGTGTCTCAGAGCTCTATGAAGATGGTGGTATGGCTCAAGAGAAGTCAGTCAGATTAAAGTGAACCCTCCTGTGAAATCATTTGTGTTTCCCTTCAAGCCAATCCTGGCACCAACCGGGTATCTCCATTGAGCCTATTATGGTCTGGCGTATATACTCCATTAATGCTTTCATCAATGTTCCAGTCTCTTCTCCCTGCTTATCAATGTTTATGAAGAGCACTTAAAACCTATAGCCTATTGTGCATTTGTCTCCTGCAAAATTTCTAGTTTCTACATCCTTCCAGGGCAAGGATGATTGTGGTTGTTCTGATCTCTATGTCCTCATGCAGGAGAATGAGGCTGGTCTGTAATATATGGCCCTGTTGAACGCATTTATTCAGAAATGAGAATCTTATCTGGTGGTTAAATAGTTCAAATGGCACCAGACATGGAGCCAGTAGGTTCAATCTTAGTTTCACTTTGAATAATTAGTTGTAAGGACTAGTGACCAGTATTTTCTTAAAAGAATTTCTGAACAATTACACAATATTAAAGGAAAGAAATAAGGTAAAAAAACCCCAACAAATAAGTTTGGGATTAGAAAAACAAAAAGTATTGTGGCTCTCCACATACGTTTTTCCAGCTGAAGGAAAATGGTAAATTAAATAGCTTAAGCACTGACACAACATGAATTTGCTAAACTCGTGAAGTTCATACTCAGTTGTACAAGAAAACCATTTGAAGGAAACATTTTTAACAGAGAGGTTCTTTAGCATATGAAATTACTCTAAAGTTATCTTGCTTGCTTGCTTCTTCAAAGGTAGTTTTAGATTAATAAAGATTATGTACTTTACATACATTTCTTGTGTTGACAAGGACTGACTGTGAAGACATGGAAAGACATGGAAAGGAAAAGCTTAAAAGTTGCTTAGTAAATAAAGTAATTAAAACCTTTTTAGGATCAATTAGATGTAAACCCACTGAAATCTGTTTGGATTTAGGGGCTTAGCTGTTTCGATCTGTGGTGTGTGTTTAAAATGTCTAGCTATCTAGATGTTTATAAATTGATTTTTTTCATATGTTCAGTTATTTCAGTAGGCATTACACCTTTTCTGTGAAATGAAAACAAAGCATTCATTCAGCTGCTACATTTTCACACAATTATTCTGCATTCATACACCACCATAAATAAAAGGATATAGATAGATACACCACTTTGCAAATAGAAATAAAAGATCCAGATTGTAGGAGTTTGAACTCAACAGAGATAAGATAAAGCACTGGGAAGTAGTTTAGGTGGAACAAAAGGTGAAAGTACGTTGTAAGAAGTGGGCTATAAGGTGATGTTCTAAAAACAGTGGACACTTTCTTATAAATCCCTCCAAGTTTTTAGCTTTCTGTAAGTCATTTACTAATAAATCTCTAACCACCTCTGCAAGTTAAGGTGGGAATGTAGAAGCAGCACCTTTACCTTGTGTTTGGAGACTGCGGGGAGTTTCACTGTAGTTATTACAGTGAAGCACGTTGCATCTGTCTCAGAGCGCAGACTGCAAGGCAGCATTACAAGCACAGGTTTTAGCCTGCTCAGCCCAGCAGACAGTCAGTTCTCCTCTTATTTAAGTAGGAATATGAGAAATAACTGGTAAACACTATCAAAAGGAAAAAAAAACCCAACAAACAAGTATTATGGAATATGGTAAGAGAAACCTAGTAGCAAGCAGAAACATATGGGAAGCATTATTGAGAGAATTAAGAGAAATACGTATAACAAGGAAAAGAGGAGTAAAATTGTAAGAAAAGACAACAGGGACCTTGGAAAGGATACACTAGAAGCTATAGTGGACTGCACTTATGCAACCAAGCGAGTTTAAAGTGGATTACTTACACCTTCACTAGTCCTGTGTGTAATTTCCCTAATAAATTAAAAAAACCTTAATTCAGTTTCATTTTATTCACCTCTAAAGCAACTTAGGCTAACCAGCTTCCCAGTTTATTTAGAACTAATTTCCCTGTGTATGGCCACATGGAAGGGCCCCATAGAACCCAACAGGTAAGTGGCTTTGCCTCTGGGAACGTGGAGCATGGGGAGGATGGTACTTCAGTGTTGGTATTTTAGTTACAGCAGAGAGAAGGGTTGTTGGCTGCTCTGGTCCTGGGGGATGGGGAGAATAACATAATTGCCTTTCTGCTTTGGAGGGCATTTTTAAGGAAGTTTCATTTTGAAGTGAAGGATTTTTTTTGCAGTAGTGGGATATCCAAGGGGAAACAGATGAATAGCAGCATAAAAGTAAATTACAATCTTGGCATCAACATTATAGATACGATGGCTCAAACTGAGAAGGTTTGCAGAGTAGACTATTCAGAAAGTGAGCACAGATGAAAAAGAAGATCAGTGATGAACTGATATTAATACAGCTCAGGGTTTTTAAAGGATGCCAACGAGATGTTCAGTGTTTTGGGAGAAGAGCTGTGTGTCTCAGGAATAAATCAGTTAATGGCAACATGCACATCAGTGGGAATGGGAATAGAATACTACAACTGGTAGGAAGTGGCTATTAAAAACAACTTCATGATGTATTAGAGGCTGCAGAACTAAGGGAGGACAGAGAGGAAACCAGAGGAGAAACTAAGATGGGTAAGAACATAAGGCAGCATTGAATTTTAAAGATTATCGAGAAGAGAAAAAACACTGAAGAGAAGCTGTCTGGAAAAAAACCTCCCCTCGATTCTATCCAAGGGGGAGGGATGTTCAGGCACCACTAATTTCCCACATCTTAAAATACTTGCAATAAAGTCTTTATATAATACATACTCTTTTGTGACTGAAAGCAACTAGTTGCGAGTGAAAAATTATCACCTTCTGTCAGAACCTCATTTAAACTCCTTATGTACATCTTAATCTTTCCAGCTACTATCTCTGCTTTTGGAAATGTTTTCTGAGTTTCTTATTGCTCATTTGTACCCTTTTTCATTTATTTTCATGTTTCATTTATTTATTCTCTCAAAGTGAAAAACAAAAAATCACACCTTTAATTTTTTCCAACTTTCAGTTTCATGAATGCACCATGGGTGATTATTTTGAAGTAGACGCAGGATACTGCTTTTCATTTCGATTTCTGAGCCTGATACAGCTAGATTTAGTTTTCTTAAGTATGTTAAAAGTTACAAAAAGTGTTTGAATTTATTGTGTAGCTGGTTAGCGTATATAACGGAATAAGGTAGATACTGACAAAGTTATTTTAAATATTTAAAGTCTGATAAAAGTAGCTATATTTTTCATTTACAACTGTTAAACGTCTTTTAAATTTTGTTCACAGCTTCGAATTTTAAAAAATTACCCTATTCTCTAGATTTTAAAAAAATATAAATGTAAGACAGTCACTGAATGGGAAAGTTATATAATTTTTTTGAATTGCAGGTTAGTCCTAGTCCCGTCAAAGAGCTGGGTATTAGGTCAGCATGTTGTGCCTCCACCTTGAGGAAGACACTGGCAATATTGTTGATCTGTTAAGAATTTCTCAGCCTCAAAATTTGTTCAAACGTCAGTGTGCAAGAGGCACTTCATCATTGTTTGGTATTTTTATAGTAATAACAAATTTCAGAGAAAAAGCAGCAGCCAGTTTGAGGTGGCACGGATTATTTCACAGTTCTTTGTGTCACCTCTGTTTTTTCTGAGAGCACATTTGATTCTTCAGGCTTCTAAAAATGTCTCAAGTTGCTGGCAAATAGAACGGACACTGTTGTTTGGTAGATATTTGTAAATTATGTGCCAGTGGAAAGAAGGCAGTTTGGAAGGTGTTCCAGATTTTTCTTTTATGAAGGGTTTTGGTGAAAGAGAAATGTCAAACTAAGTCAAGGAGAGACTTGGGCAAGAGAGCCGTACCTACATCAGGGAGATAAAGGCCAGACAAGAAAAAATAGGTGCTAAGTTACATCTGTGATTAGGACAAGTTCTTCTCCCTTCATGTTTTGGTTTTTGTTTTGTTCATTACAGGCCTTTTTCCTGATGTAGGTGGAGGATATTTCTTGCCAAGGCTATCAGGAAAGATGGGCTGTTTCCTGGCACTAACAGGTTTTCGGCTGAAAGGAAGAGATGTACTAAAAGCTGGCATTGCCACGCATTTTGTAGACTGTGAAAAGGTAAGTGCTAACCAGGGCTAGCAAGGGCACAGCCTGCGCTGTAACAACAAGTTTGAGTTGTATAGCATGCCAGTATACTTCTGTCAGCATGCAGAGGCACAATTACATTACATTAATAAACTGGCCATGCACTGTGAACAGGTTCTTTTTAAATCTAGTTAACACCCCATGAATATGTTCTTTATCAGTCTGTTGCTCATCACTGCAGACATCTTTAAATCCAGATGGTTCAACACTGGAAAGTGAACTCTAGCTCCATGTGTTGTTTACTTAATACCTCTTTAAGATCTGTGCAAAAGTTGTGGGGTGGTTTTTATATCCATATATACTATCTATTACTATTACCAGAGTAGTAATAATCCAAGAAGTACATTTTGTTTTACTTATTTTTCATTAAATCTTATTTTTAATAGCTACCTGCCTTAGAGAAGGACCTGATAGCATTGAAATCTCCTTCAACAGAAAATATTGCAGACTTACTGAACTCTTACCATGCGAAGGTAAGCCGATCAGTTGCTGAAATCAAGCAGAACTGTTAAACTTACGTAAATACAAATGCTTTTTTAATCCATGCTATTGATCATTTGTTTTATGGTTAAAAACTAATGGGTGTCCGAACTCTTAGCACTCTCTAAAATTCTAATTTGTAGCACTCATTCTGTAGCGGTCAAAATTAAAATTTAAATGCTTGATGCATTTGATGTAAATTTTAGCACTATTTTGATGCAGATCATCTGCAGTTCCAATTTGAAACCTGAATTTAAAGGCTCAAGTTGTGCCTTTAATTTCTGAAATATTTCATATGTTTGTAACCTTGAGATAATTGAAAGATGGAATAAGCACAGCAGTTATCCATAGGATAAGTAATAGCACGTACATTGTAGGGAAAGCACCTGAGGTCCTACAGCAGTATTTTAAGGGGAAGAAAGCTGCTACTTTCCCAGCAGACAAATCCATAGATCTCTGTTGTGATTTTGGACATGAATGTAACTCTGTCGAGAATACGTAATCAGTATTTGTATTAGCCGCATATAAAAATGGGCATGAGAACAAAACACTTTGGCTTTACAATTGCTTTATTCAGTGGTTAGTTTAGCTGTTTTGACGTGCACTGTAATCTTATTTCAAAAGAAAGGAAACTTCTGGAGTCAAGTCAGGATTCAATGTGTTCAGTCAATCTATAACTCCCCAGTTGTTTGGCTTTAAAATAAGCAGTGTCTACTCTTGTTATTTCTGGTTTGGAATGACTAAGTTTTTATATAAAGATTAATTAGAAAAATAAATGGTATGAGCTAATTTACATAGTAATACTGGCTATTTTGACAAACTGGAAAGCTATGAAATAGAAGTGATGATATGTTGCAGTCTAGCGCTTTACAAGGTGACACTGGGTGGAAAAGGAAGCTGTGTATTTTTAGATACCAGAGCTGAAATGACAGGGAACCTTTCTCAGCCTCAGCTGCTGTTACTGAAACATCTGCTTATGTCCTAAACCCTTGAATGCCAGAGGATATGAAACATTTGACAGCTTTTCCGCATAAGGACAACAGATCTTCTGCACTCTTTAGCTGTCTAAATAAAACTTTGTAAAATGACAGAGAAAAGATAAGGAAGAAAAATGCCTCTTTTTTTGATAGCTCTTTTAAAAAAATACCTACATACATGCCTGTATATTTTTTGAGGAAATAAAACCGTTGGGTTTTTGGGTTTTTTTTAAACATCCTCAGGTTTTTGAGTAGATTTATCTACACTGGCTTTCTTAGTGTATATTACAGAAACATACTGATAGAATAATAATGATTACTTGTGTACAAATATGCATACGTAGTAGCTCAGAGCAAGCACTGCATTATGAGGTGACATCTTTAACATTCACAGGATAAAGGGACACATTCATTTATACACACTGCAAAATAGTAATTCATTAAAAGTGTCAATGTTTTATGAATAATAAATGTTAATATATGTAACACAAGTAATTGAAATTTTTCAGTACTGATAAGCTTTCAGTCTAAAATAACCAAGTATTTGCTTTTTAAATAGAGCAAAGTTGATCAAGAAAAGGAGTTTGTACTTGATGAACACACAGAGAAGATCAACAGGTATTCAGCAATCTTTCTTATTTTTTTTAATTTTGGATAGAGAATATGAAGTTAAATCCAGTAACAGTACCAATGTTCCACAGATAAGGTGACAGAAATTACATTCAAGTTAATAATTTAAACTTTTTTGTCTTTAAGGAGCTTTATCTGAAGCTCATTAAATATTTCACTCATCAGTGTACTAAATATTGAACATATTTACATGATTCATACACCATTATATTAAACAACTACCGTTTGGCACATTAAAATGAAAATTTTCTATGGAAAGTAGATGGGGACTTGTGAGACTAATCATTCAGTTGGACATGAAATGTTACATAGCACATTTACACTCATTGATATAAGACCATATCTATGATTGGAAATTCTGTGTATCAGAAAGGGAAGGAGAAATAAATGAGAGCAATAAGAATCAGCTAAAACTCTTGAAAAAGGATGGCAGTAACTAAGTTTAGAGGTGAAAGATGTTGACACCAAACCAGTAGAATGGAGCCCATAGCTAAAGATTTGATGTGTTATAAAAATACAGATAAAACTGAGGGTAGTCATTAAAGTTTCTGGATAAATATTGGAGTTTGTGAGTGAGATTTATTGAAATGCTGGAGACTTGTAAAGGAAGAGGAGATGCCTGTCAAATGAGTTACTGAAAACTAAACAATTGCTAAGAAAAGCCAGATCAGCTGGTTACGCTTTCTAAATTCTGTTACTATCACTTCAGAGGGAAGAGGAAGCCTGAAGTATTTCATTCATTTATTAACTCATTTCTTTTAGTATTTTTTCAGCAAATAGTGTGGAAGAAATTGTTAAAAAATTAAAGCAAGATGGTTCTCCTTTTGCCGTTAAGCAGCTAGAGGTAATGTCCCAGAGATTATTTCTGGTTCTGTAATTTTTATCGCGGGGCAGACTTTAGTCACCTTATTAACATCACTAATGCTACACGACATTAGTAGGACACTAGGCCAAGATCCTCAGGTTTTCACATACAATCCTGTGGGATTGTCAGTAGTTCTACACAGACAAGAATCTTCCTCTGTAAAACCACACACTATGCATACCATCATATATTGCATAAAATTGCCATCTAATGAAAAAAAAAACCCTCCCTTTCCCTTCTCCCCTTCCCACGTTCAGGGGTTGTTGGTGATAAAGGTTCCTTTTATAGCTGCTCATTTTATTGCCAAGGATTGCAATAAAACAGTGCCAGAAGAACATTGTTCTTCCTCCATTCCAGATATCTCATTTGAGTAAACAGCAAGCAATTCATCATCACAAAGTGGTTTTTGATCTTTTTAATGCATTTCTGGGTGTTGGATTTAGTCACCACTCAAAAAAAAAGTACAGTAATACTACGCACTTAATACATACTTCAGCCTCAAAAGCAAGAAGCAATTTATCTTCATTTCTAAGTAATGTGTGTATTTTCTCATTTTCTTTTGAAGTGTCTGTATTCAGGTGCATTGTACAAGTTTGTCCTGGAGCTGTTAAATATTACTTACAATTGGATAGAACAAGCTTTGTTTGTACTTTAGTTACAGCTTACAGAAGAAATCCTGCTCTTGTAAGAAAATAAAACATACATCATCTTCAGGCTTTTGTTTGAGCAGAAGGAATATAATTTTATGATGTAGTATTAACATTAGGCATCCTGTCCCAGATACATGGATACATTTTGGGGTTTAGTTTTTAATTAAAGGTTTGACGTTTGGGGACTGCAACTGTCAAACAGTTTTTGAGAAAGGAAGTCTTAAAATTATCTTTGTGTCAACCAGTACACCTAGTACATTGCCAGAAGTTTAGCGTATGCATTATGGAAGCAAAACTCAGTGAGAGTTTTGCTTATATTACATTCAACTTATATTCAAGTTCCATTGAATAAAATGGGTTTGCAGCAAGTGGACAAGAGAGATTACAGGAATAAAGCTGGATGGTATCTCAGTAGTGTTGAATTCAAGCCTTCTGAAACTCTTAGCAGACCAGCAAGGGAGTGCTATTTCTGTCCTTACGTAGCTTTTCTATCATGTGTTGGCTAGATACACCTATTTTGTCAAAGCTTATCCAGAACCGTTGTTCCCTGTGTCTGAACAAATGCTTTGGTATCTCAGAAAGGTAAATGACAGGTATCCTCACCTATTGCACTGGAGATCTGAGAGCTATTTTGTTTATTTTTAAGTTAAAATCTCCCTCAGGGACCCTCGGCAGCTCATGTCAGAAGCTTTAATGGACCGTAGAGACAAAAGATGCAGCCACTGTTCCAGCTGTTATTCTTGTAAGGGACTCCACTGAGTCGGTGGAGTCAGTCACCCTCTGATAGTATCTAATTGGAATTCAGTTCTAGTGCAAATTCAGCTTGTAGCTTTCAGGATCATTATGTTGAAATGAAGACAGTCTCAAAGATACAGGAATAGATGTCAAATACGTCTGTGAAGACGTCTTTGCCTTTTAGTACCCCCACTTCTCCTTTTCAGGCTTGTTCCCTAGCACTGATCCCCTCCTCCTTCTTGTACAGGGAATTTATTTCTAGATACACTGGTGACTCATTTTTCTGCAATTACACCTACCCATTTTCTTTCCTCGTTCCTCTTCCTTCAGTCTGATTTATGGCAGTGCCTCCTCCACCTTCAGCCTCATTGATATGCCAAGGGAAGGAAGCTGCTGGATGCCCTAGACTAGTTGAGTGCAGTTTTCGGATATTCCCCATTTCGATGCTTTGGCCAGAAAGAATTTGCCATGACCATTTCACCTTTGGAGCCATCTGGTTGCACTGTGCATACCATTTAATCTGGCCTCGGTGAAGAATCTAAGCTTAATCTAGTGACAGAATGTGAAACACGAAGGTGAAAAGGTCCCGTTCAAAGGTAGAGCCAGCAAGAGCATATCACAGGAAAGGAAGAGTCCAGTTAAGAGTCACTATCCATCCAAGACCTACATGGTGATGTAATTAGAGGTATAGCTGGTTTCTTTATCTGCTGAAAGGCAGCTCATCATTAGAGAGCTTTACCCGAACTGAGGAGATGTCAACAGCTTGAGCCAGCATTAGCTCTTTCAAAACCAGCTTGTCTCTCAAGGCAAGTGGTCAACACGCAAATAACAGACTGACTTTTGCAATGCACTTGCCAATTCCATGTTTTCCAGCTTAACTAGGCAAAATGGGTCATTGCTGCGTCAGCTGGTGTCTGGAGAGGGATGAAGAGTAATTGGGAGCCAGGAAAAATGTTAATGTTGATGACCTGCCATTTCAGTCTGTGGGTCTAATGTCTGCCATGAAAATAACATAAAGAGGCAAATCTTACCATCTGCCGCTTTTCACTACTACTGAAACGCCCTAATCAACGGGAAACATGTATTGTACTGTGAGTACTACAGAGCTTTTAGCTGTGTTAAAAGGGAAAGCAGAGTCTTGTTTGAAGCAAGAAAACAAAGATCAACAACAACAAGGTTTAGCTCCTTTCCCCCACAACCCTGAAAGCTTTAAAACTCAGTTGTTTTCTTTCTTTCTCCTCACCTCCTCCTACTGTTTGCTGGCATGTTAATTGAAGGATAGTCATGAGAGCCAGATTCGCAGCATTTGTTTGGGTGCCTTAACAAAATCCTGTCACATAATATTTATAGCTCAGTCAAAAGGAGGGTAAGCCCTCCAGCCTTCCTACCAGCAGAGCAATGTAGGGCTAAATTACTGCAGTATCTTTTGATCCCAAACCAGAAACCTGGACAAATACACATTTATGTTTCATTTCTTTTAATATATTTCCTTCTTCCACAATTTTCTTCTTAATCTATTGTCTTGTCTTTGCAGATGATCCGAAAGCAACTACTAAAAGTTTGTGGCTAATCTCACTATGTTACCTTGCTGTTCTATTTTACCAAATAAAACTTAAATGCTGTACAGTACTAATATCAGCTACCGTATCAGTAATATTCAGGAGCAATTCAGACTATATATATATGATGTTAAAAAATTGAATATAATTCCTTCTAACACTCGCCTTCACTTCTCAAAATAACCTGTTTGGAAATGGCTTTCAAGCTGCATTAGATTTTCTGGCTAGTAGTAATTTGTTTATAAATGATGTGACCTTAGGAGTTTGAGGCTTTGCACAAGGGATGGCGCACAGCCCAGAGATATTCCTGATAGAAGTTCCTGCAAGTAAGTTCATTGAGGATGACAGCGCGGTGGGAGGGGGCAGGAGGAACAAGTATCACAGCAGTGTGCTCAGGGCCAAGAGTGCCATCATTTCTTTCACAAAGTCTAAAATGCAGAACAGACAGACTTGCAAATGTATCTGAATTGAAGAGAATAAAAATATTTGTTAATGTCTTCCCCAGACTCTTAATAAGATGTCACCTACCTCCTTAAAGATTACTCTCAGGCAGCTCAGAGAAGGAGCTTCCATGAGCTTGCAAGACGTACTCAGGATGGAATACAGACTGAGCCAAGCGTGTCTGGTGAGCGAGCAGTTCTTTCCATCAAACACTCACAATTTCTAAGTTTTAGTTTTCAGTATCTTCTTTTTGTATTTGTTAGGCAGTCACTTGCTTTTTTTTCCAGTTCCTTGTCCTTCCATGCAACTCGAAGGAGACTACGTTAACGATGGTCAGATGGGAGTGCTAGAGGACTTCTGTTAAGAAAACTACGATAATGTTACAATATAGAAAGTGAAGAGAAAGCAGGACTAGATGAGGACAGTACAAGTGGGATTTAACCAAATCTTGAGAACTTGCATTTCAAGCAGAAGTGGGACAGGAAAAGCCAGGATAAAAGAATCTGTCGTGTTACAGCCTTTTTTTTTTTTAATTTTTCAGAAAGGCCATGACTTCTATGAAGGAGTTCGAGCAGGTAAGCATGCACACCTGAAATGCTTCCCAAACTTAATAATACACAGGCTCACTGTTGTGTTGCATCTCTAGAGGTTAAGAACAGTGCAGCAGCAGCTGCCCAGAGAGCACGTCCCAGCTTGCTACTGGTTTTGTTTGTTGGACTCCCACATGGCCACAATTTATTACTTGTTCCACAGTGTGACACGTGTGTTGTTTCCTTTGGGCAACCTCAGTTTCCTAACATTATTTATCTGACTGGTAACCTAGTACTATGAAGGGGTTTCACCAGTTCATTGGGAAAGTTCAAAATGTATTTAATACTGACAGGAGCAAGTAGCTGTGTGTATCATTTGTGTGTCCAGATGGAGTGTTGCCACGGAGCTGGTTCAACCAGTTATAACATGGTTTAAGACTCAAAGTCAAAACCAACTATTTGCATAGAAGATTGTTAGAACAGAGACTACATTCACCCATGTCCAATATATATCTGTACACAGGTGTTTTACTATTAAAAAACTATATATGCAAACTTAATGTTAAATAATTCAGCATTTTATGGCATGGGTCAAGATAGGTAGTAGTAAAAGTAGAGCAGCAGCTCAGCAAGTTCATATAGGGGACAGACTCTGTCCTTGATTCTACTGCTGATTCACTGTGCAGTTTCTCAAACCCAATGTCACATCTGTTAGAAACTGTAGTAATTATTTATGTACTATTCAGCACAAGATGAAACAAAGCACAGGCATTTCCTTTTCCAAGGAGCTTACAGCACAAGATATTTGGATGAATAACATTTGGGGGTTGAGGGAACCTGCCTTTTAATTCACACAGTTTTATACGTGACTATGTATCATCACCTCCTCCTTACTTTTATATGTCTTTATAAAGTAGTTTAAAATCTACTTGAGTAGAGGATACTAGTTGGAGTGTTCACTACTAGTAATACTATATTTTATGTATACATATAAATGGTGTGAGAGATGCAAAGTTTGCACAGCATGGAAAAATACTCTGATTTTAATAATTCATCTTGGCACTTATTAGCAGAGACTCCTTTGAAGAATTTGCCATGCATGTTGAGAAGTGCATGGTTTTCATTGTGTTGGTAATGGGGACAAAGATAGCTTAAAATGAATATTCCTAGGATATTCCAAATCACCATGTAGAAATGTTATTCAGGAAGCCACAGACTCAAAGGCTGAGAGGCAGACGAACCCCAAACCAAATTCTCACTGTAATGCACAAGGTCATCAAACCATCTGGGGATGCAGTAGGGGACAAAAGTAAATCACTTGTCAGTGTGGCCAGTAAATTACACAAACTGCTTGTAAAGGAAGAAGTGGCAATAACAGCAGTTGAGAAGCTTTGACATAGAGTGACAGAGCAAAGTCTTAACTTTTAAAATTGTTTCTCTTGTTAAAGAGTGGTGCAGAGTCTCACTCAAGATCATTTTTGTAGTTAGATCTAATATCATAAAAATCATTATCCAACAATGTGCTGAGCATCCTTATTAATAGGAAGTAAGATTATTAAGCACTTCACAGGATCAAGCATTGTGAATAAAAATAAAAATTATAAACATTTTAACTGACTATTACCTTTTTCTTTATTAAAACATTACATTACAAGCATTTAAAAGCCAGCTGTTGACCCTGTCTACCACAAAGTAAAAATATAATCAGATTTTAGTTTTTAATGATTGTTTTTCAGCAGCAATGGCCGCAGATCAGGTTTTAATAATGGCTTTTATCTGCTTCAAACAATAACTTTAATAGGAATGCTAGGGAAGAAGTATGCTTAAAAGCTTTTAAAGCCTGCTTTGACATGAAGTCAACATTTCTTTTTTTCTTTTAGCCAGTTCTCTTTCAACCAGACTGAAAATCTGCTGGCAAACGGTCTTCCCTAGTTATGATTCTTGTGATTGGAGCTACTAAAGAAAAGCCAAAACCCTTAAGGCATAAAATACACAGATCATATTTAATGGTATTTCATCACCATTTTCCCATATAATAGTAAATGTGGTCTTTGGACACTTCAGATATCAATGTTTCACCTTGATTTATAGAATAATACATAAACTAAGAAATGCGTAGCTCTGGGTAATTTCCAATAATTTCATTTTAAAATTTCTGCTGCATAAGAAAAGTGGTCATTTTTGGAGTCAGTGCTCAAACACATCCAGATAGACCACAACCTCAACAGCCAAAGAGCACAGAAATCTGTTAAATGAGCCTCCTAACGACTTGTGCAGGGATGTACACCCCAACTGGAATTGTAAAGGCCTCCTACAGATTGTTCGTCCTACAAACACCTTATTTCTGTGTGGCTCCTCCCTCTCCCCTACTAAACAGGGGAGATGTTTGGGTGGGGGTTTTTTGGTGTGTTTTTGGTGTTTGTTTGTTTGTTTGTTTTTTTATGTAAACCACAAGAACAAACCCTTAATACAATGTCTGAGTTCAGATACTTTTGTCTTAATAAACTTCCCTTACCTTACTTGTGAAGCTTCAGAATTTTTGCTCCATTCTTGTAGTGATCAATATCTCAAGCTGGAGAAACACAAAATACACAGAAGTTACTACAGAAGAGGAATACTTTCATTACACTATTAGAAAACAAATACTTTAACTCAATACAAGGTTAAAGATTTCCTTTGAGAGACCATTACGAGCAGTTTATCCACCAGAGTAAAACTGACCACAAATCCAAACAGAAAGATTAATTTAATTACACAGCAGTGCCATAGAGTGAAGAATGACTGGGAATTACTACTGTATTTCAGAGTTGAAGCTGTAGTAGTAAACACACGGACTTTTGTTTTCTATCTATATAATGGGTTTCTTTTCAAAATCAGTGTTTTATTTGTATCAATGAGTCCATAGTCCTGTATTTGCAGGTAAACGAATGCAGGACCCAGATTCTCATTTCTCTTTGGAGATGCAAGCTAAGGGGTTGCAATACCTGTATGTCTTCAGCTACGGAAATATTAATTAGTGCCATTATAATTTGAACAGTATTTATTTTCTAGGTATTTTCCAAAAGTTGGTTAGAGAGGGAGAAGTTAAAAATAAGTTTCCAAGTCACATTTTTTACCACAGACTGCCATAAAGCTTTGTTTTGATAAGACACAGTTTTTAGGTAGGCGTTCTTTCCTCTGAACTTCAAATCTGACTCCTTTGCATGGCTGGTTCTAGTTTAGTCACCACAAATGCAGTCTGTTTAGGAAGACATGACCATTTACCAAAAAAAGTTATTCTTCAAAATATCTAGTCTCTGAGTGTCTTCTGTCCACTCACCCTTAGAACCATCCTGCTCCAAACTCTTTGTCAGAAAAGGAACAAGTTCTGTTCTCAGCAGAGGAACTAGGAGGTGTTTCCTCCCCTTCCTCTTTCATGTGCTGTGTGTGGTCAGGAGGTCTCCAGGACACCGGTGCATTGCCAGATCAGCTGCTGATAACCACACACCTGCAGGGAATGTGAGGAGGGGCGTTGGGTGATCAGTCTATCCTAGAGAGCCACAGTCACTACAGCTGCTTTTTTTAAAATTATTTAAAAAAAAAAAAAAAATCACATTTTTAATAGCATCTTTATGGGTTTTCTTGGAGCCAGAAAGGTGCTCGGAAGGACGCTCTGAAATTCTATTCACACTGGTAATTTTTACACACAAATAAGCTCTCTCTTGTCTTATTATTATTTGCTAGTGCAGCTGTTCTTGCTGACGTGCTGTCAACACTCCCGTAATACAAGGAATGCTTTCTGAGAATTTGTATTTTCTTGTTACACTTTTACACACAATTCATTCAGTGATGATTTGCTCTTCGGTGATTTATTTCCCAGGATACAGTGTAAAGGTTCTCCTTCCCTTCTACTCTGCCCTGGTGAGACCACACCTGGAATATTGTGTCCAGTTCTGGGCCCCTCAGTTCCAGAAGGACAGGGAACTGCTGGAGAGGGTCCAGCGTAGGGCAACAAAGATGATGAAGGGAGTGGAGCATCTCCCTTAGGAGGAAAGGCTGAGGGAGCTGGGGCTCTTTAGCTTGGAGGAGACTGAGGGGTGATCTCATTAATGTTTACAAATATATAAAGGGTGAGTGTCACGAGGATGGAGGCAGGCTCTTCACAGTGGCAAACAATGATAGGACAAGGGGCAATGGGCTCAAAGTGGAACACAAGAGGTTCCACTTAAATTTGAGAAGAAATTTCTTCTCAGTGAGGGTGACAGAACACTAGAACAGGCTGCCCAGGGGGGTTGTGGAGTCTCCTACTCTGGAGACATTCAAACCCACCTGGACACCTTCCTGTGTAACCTCATCTGGGTGTTCCTGCTCCGGCAGGGGGATTGCACTGGATGAGCTTTTGAGGTCCCTTCCAATCCCTGACATTCTGTGATTCTGTACAGGATACTTACCAAGATTATACACATCTTCACAGTTAAGTCTACATAGGTCTGCAATAACTGTCTGTATTTACAAATAAATATTATTGATTTTCCCATTAAGATACTCTGCTTTACTCTGTCCTCATTAGTCATTTCATTAGTAGTTTATTTGATGTGTTTAAATTAGCCTTTAACACCTACTTTGAGTCATCTCCTCTATGCTACAAAGAGTCAGATTTTGCACCAAGATGCAAAAGCCCTTGTCCAGAAGGAGTATCATCGAGACTTCCCAGTTTTACACGGAAAAGCAGAAGTCAGTAGTAAATTGAACAGAAAGCGCTAATTTCAGAGGTATTCTTTCAAAGCTTGGGATACTGCTGCAGTGACCCGCTGTTCCTTGTGTCATCAGGAACCCCAGCTACGTCTCTAGACAGGTCACAGTGCAAAAATTTTTATTCTAGTAGAAATACTTATGTTACAAAACCTCCATTTTCTCCAGAGCACATTGATTTGTCTCCCATGTACCTGCTATGGTTGTCTGTCTTGGTGCAATCTGACCTCATCTTAATTAGACAGTTTGCAAAGTAACTTTTGTGTTTCTATTTCCCCACCTGGCAGTGCTGATTGACAAAGACCAGTCCCCCAAGTGGAGGCCAGCTGCTCTGGAAGAAGTTACTGACGAATTTGTGGATAATTGTTTTAAACCACTGGGAAGCAACGATCTCAAGTTGTAAAAATCAAGCCTATGGACATCTTATACATCTGCTTAATTCTATTATACAAAAATTAATAGTAGTGTGATAAAGTTTGTCAAGGCTCGTTTAGCTAGCCTGAGATTCCTAATTCTTTGCATTCAGGAGCATTTTCTTTTGTTACGCTGTCTTAATGGCAAAATAATCATATCTCTGGTTATTATAAGGGAAACAATACTTCAAGGCAAATAGTTATTTCTACTACTTTGCCCAATGATTAATTTTTTTGTATAAACTCTTTGAGGGACAGAACATAGTTAAGGGATGACCTGATCAGCAAGAAGTCAGGAGACCTTTGTGTTCTCAGCTCTGTCACTGATGTGTTAAATTTGGATTGTGCCTCAGATTCTTCTCTGTACAATGGAAATAAAATATACATAACACTTCAAAACAGAGCTACAAAGGAAAATGCCAGACATGTTAAACAAGATAACGAGCAGGGGGAAACATGAAATCTACTGCTACACAGATCGTATGGTCTTTTAACACAACATATCCTAACAAATGTATTTTTTGGAATCAAAATTTAAATGTACATCAAAACGCGCTCCTTGTATGTGTATATGTTGCTAGGTACTGATACTAATACTTGAAGTTGTATGACATAACCAGAGCTCCTTAATAAATGTATCATCTTTTGGGGGGGGTTAAAATTAATTTTTCTGCTGTTTATACAATGCACAGCTACTAATCTTCACCATTAAGACTGTGTGCTTTTTTATGGGTAATCAAATCATACATCAGTAGCTCATCCTACTTGTTTCTACACTTATAGGCAGGTGACAAATACAAATTTTTGCTTCTCTGAAGATGAACCATTGAGACTAAAGGAAGAAAACATTTGTTCAAATAACATAGTCAGTAATCAGCCCTGGGGAATCAAAAAGAGCTACAGCAGAACTGGTAACAGAGTTTTGAACTTTGTGCAGTTTTTCTTACCGACAGTAACAGGCTACGCTGGCTCAAGGCTCCTTCCCTCCCAGCAGCTGCTGCCTGGAAACAAAGTCCAGGAAATTCAGGTATCAAGGTGAGCACGAGGCTGATTTTCAAAGAATAAGAGGTGAGTAAAATGGAGAGCAAAATCCAGAAAAACTCACACCTTGCTTTGTCACTAGAATCTTTAAAATTGTTAAAATTTGAGCTGTGACTTAGTGTTCCCATGTACATATTTGTTAGGAGACAGTTCTGGAGTTTATTTTCAATGGCAGCAGAGAGATTTCATCTGTACTTCTAGGGTAATTCTTAAAATATGACTTGGATTTCTGCCTCATGCTGGTTCTGTAAGAAATGGAAACTCTCCCTCTTTTTTTTTAAATTTGTATATGTTTTAGTTTCTTAAACAATGGCTACTTATTATTTATTTTGGAAAAATTGGTTCATTCCATTATTTTTGTACAAAAGTAGCAATCTTAAGTGACCAAGTTTAATGAAAAACACAGGGATCATGCCTTCTCTGCCTGAATGTTTTAGCAAGAGTGCACTTCTGAATCAGTAAACTTTGGCTTGCATGTTCAGTTGCTTCCAAATGTATGTGAACGGGAATTATCCCAAACTCCTGGTAGCAAGATCCTGATCAATCTCTGCATTTTTATCAAATAAAAGTCATACAAGCAGATGGTAAGTTTAATTTTATTTGGTCCACAAGAAAATATTTTCCACAAAAAATATTGTAAAAATATATTGTAGTGTGTTTTATTTGGGCATACTGACATGTTTTACTCCAGAAATGTTGATTTTACAAAGTTGTGCTGCAGTTAATGTTTTTGAACCATTTTTAGTATATCAAGTCAGTCACATTGTACCCACACAGCCTATACTTAAGTTTCCTGGAGAAAACATAAAGCAAATGTATTTGTAACTCCTAAATAGAAGTAAATGATTTTACAGAGTATGCCAGTCCCATACTGCCGTGCCTTTATTACACAAAATCAAGTCAAAGTATCAGTAGCACTGTAAGTGGCTGTATGAGACTATAGTACAACTTAGAGTAATCTAATGAGAAGTAAACGGATCTAATTTTATTTAGGTAAAGAAGTCTTTATTATTATTATGTATTAGTATTGTGCCTATTAAAAATACAGCAGAACTCTGGAAAGAGATCCTTCAATGTCACTAGATCATAGTCTTGAACAGGTTTTTTTTTTTATTAAGGGTAAGTGCATTATTTATTAAGGCCAGTGCCTTGTAAAGAGATGATTTTCCTGCTGATCAGCTGTGTCCGCCTTCGCTGGCTTGTTTGCTTACACCAAGGTAACTTGCTCCTTTGCAGAAATTCTGAGTATTTATCAGTAGGTATGGTACAATGGAACTTCAGGGTATTTTATATCCTTTTTTAATTCTGCCATGGCAGTCTGCTGACGGAGAAGCTGCTTCCAACAGCGTGTCTGATACTGTGACTCCGGAAGAGTCGGATGCTAAAGCTGCATCCAAGGAGAGCATTTGAGACGTTGCAAGACCGGAGTCCCCATGGCAGCCACCAAAGTGTTTCTGCAAGGGCCAACACAGATACACCTAAATGCACTTTAAAAGTGCATGCAGATTTCTATCTGCTATTCACCCAGCTGGCAAATCATCTCTGTGGAGTTTGGTATGGTTATTTTCTTAATCACTGTCTTTGGCAGTGTTAACATTCTTAAGACCAATGTTACAGAAAGGTTGGCCTTTTTTTTTTTTTTGTAATAAAGCTTTATTTTAGCTATAAGAATAGGAATCTTTTTAAATATCCTATTAATATGTACTGATTGGTGTTTTGCTTTTTTTAATTCACCTTAATATATGGCATGGAGTTTTTTTTTAGATAGAGCAAATACAGGGGATAATCTAATGATTTACATGCGTTAGAGCTTCAAGGAACATCACTCTTAGCAGTAGAATTTAAATGCACCGTAATACCTTCATCCCACTATATATGGGCTTCAAAGAACTCCACTACATCAAAGATGACAGTACAGCATAAGCAGATTTTGTTCCCTTTTCCAGCAAAAGCCCAAGAACAGTCTTAACAGCAGGGTCTAGTCTGGTCACTGTGAATTAATGGCAGTCTTGCGCTGCTACAAAGCAGCATTTTTCACTGTTTAATCTTGATGCAGCCACTTCCCCGTATAGGTGAAGTTCCAATAACTGAGTTTGCGTCACAAAGTTTGCAAAACAGCTCAATTCATAGACTGTGTCATGTCCAAGAATAAGCTAAAAATAATGACCTCTTCCCATTGCCTCAGAATCACCCTTTATATAATTTACTAGAACTATATGTAGCTTTCAAAAATAGTAACAGTTTCTGCCAGTATGGAAAGCATTTTTCTATAAAAATGAAAACATAAAATGGAAAGCACTTAGATATATAAAAAAAAACCTCACACCTACATCCTTTAAACTGGCCATAACAGAAAACAGGGCTGGAAACTCAAAGCTTTTGCAAGGCGTTCACTTTGTAGAAAATGTCAGCAAAATCCTACCTTTTAGATGACTACGATTAACTCATCCCTTTCTCGATATCTCAAAGGTGAGTTCCGAGGACAGTGTCTCAGGCTGCAGGTCCGGGAGGAGCAGGTGCAGCATGTGGATATAAAATGGGTGAAGAACACCCTGCAGCTTTGGGCCTGAGGGTTATTTTTGCCAACTGAGCACCAGGCTCTGGGTTTCTGTCGCTCATTTTTGCATCGCCACACGGAGTTTCACCAACGGGGAAGCGATGAAGCCTGCAGAGCCTGAAGGCTGACACACCGTACCAAGGGCATTAGGGCGGAATTTTAGTGAAACGCAGCCAGAGTTCCCATGAAACAAGTAGTCCCAAAACGTTACATCTCTGAAGGTTCATTTTGCTAGTCAGCATCAGTAGTCTTTGCACACTTATCAGAGTTACAGTAAAAAACCAAAACAAACACCCCCAAACCCAACACAAAAATAAAATCCAAAACCCCAAACCAGAACCAAAATGAACAGCTTTGGTCTGAATGCAGATTTTAGAGAAAAACTGTCATGCATTTACAGAAGCCAGAGCTTGTGTTACTGATAAAGCACTGTTGATCAGTATTGTCATGTCTCTCACTGCTTCACTTGAGAAGGGAAGCTGAATAGTATCACAATCCCTGTGGTTCCCTGATTACTGGTTTTATAAAACATTTCTCATCACCTTCATGATTTTGTGATTTACAGATCCTGTCAGGTCAAAGCATCAAAGTAAAATTTATGACAGCAGTTACCTTTGCTACATGTAGACTCTGGTTTCACATTAGCAAAATGAGGACAAATTTACCAAGTACTGTGAGTTCTTCTCATTTCACCTACAAACAGGCCACTGACTTTTTATGCTGTACAGAAAAATAACCCATGCTTTGTTGTTGAGCGTCTTTGGGGCCTCGGTGACAGTGCCTGTACAGTTGCAGGGCAGCCACATTCTTCTCATCCCCTTTTAAAAACTAATTTCTGATCACAGTCAACACATGCAGGGACAGAATATACTCAACATACAGCTGATAACAAACGACACTTGATTAATAGATTCTACTGTAATCCAGTTAGTTTCTTAGCAATATAGATTAAAAGGCAATTTCTTTCAGCCTCTTCTTGCAAACACATTCATATAGCAGCTCAAATTATGCTCAAATCACAGCTGATGTTACTTTGTTTGCACTAGTACCAAATACAAACTGCACAGCAGAGAGGACACTCGCAGTGGAGACGGTCCTCGCCGCTCAGGGCACATCACTTTCAATAAAAGGGATGTCGCTGTATTTGCTCTCAGTCACTGCCCACTGTTTCACGGCCTGATCGAGAATCTCCCGGGACAGTCGGTGCGCATAGTCCAGCACAATGGTGCTTGATGGACCTTTCTCGTCTGTCTTTGCTGCGATCAGTGATGATTTCTCCCCAGTGTGGCCTTCGTCACCTTCCCGGATCCTTTCATCCTGGGTAGCATCGGAACCTGCAAAGGCGTCCTTGGATTTGATGCATCCCATGGTACATTTGAAAACGCAGCTGCAAAACTCAGTTCAACAGCATGTTTTGAGAACCTGGAAGTGGTCTCCTTGTTTGATGCACAGTGTTGCTGCTTCTTGCCAGTAGTTGCAGGTACTTTCACAGAACAGAATGTTTCCTTTTGCCCTTCTTTACTTCTGAAGAAATCTGTCAAAATAGTGTTCCGTATAAACACAATACATAGTTTACCATTCTCAGTGAGCTCAAGGGAAAGCTAAATTCACTACAGACACTTGTAGAAGGAACTTTAATAAATATCTGCATGGTGCGCGTAAAACGTTTTTCATCAGTAACGTCCACCTACTACGAGTAGGCAAAGCTTGACCTGATTCAAGCCGCCTTTGAATGCAATTCCCAGGATGTGATGTAAGCAATCTAGGAATGTAATGGTCTTGGAAAAAAATAATAAATCTGTTTCTTCCAGACTGGCAATGCAGTGCTCTTTTCCTCAGTCTGTAAACAAATACTGTTTGACTCCAGTGACTGCTGCTGCAAAAGAAAATAAAACCCCAAACTGCCCCACGGAAGCACCGCCAAACACGCACCGTGTGTCATGGCTGCTGTGCACCCTCTGCGCAGGAGTGACACTAATTCTCAGTGTCATTCTGCTGTTGCTCAAGGAGGCTGGGGCACGCAGCCACGAGAAGGTATTCACCAGAAATGAGCTGCTTTCAGCTTTTTCCCTTGAGAGGCTGGGAGAGCAGCAGTAGATGATGGCTGCGCTCAGGGCAGTTCTGACAGAGCCAGAGCCCTGTTCTCACTAAAGCAGGACAACTCCAGAGCTAGAAAAGGGAGAGCGAGGAACACAACACCCCACTGCATCGTCTCATCGAACTGCTCAAGAACCAGAACTGGTCAGTCCCAAATTCTGGTCTCTGCTTTGGTTATTAGCCTACAAAGCTGGTTCTCAGGCTACTTCCTCTCCATGGGCAAAGCAGAATCCCATGATGTGCCTGACTTTGCTTGGCATGAGCTTACCCGCTTCTCAGAGTTAATCGACTGGCAGCCAAAATACAGACTGTGCTGCACAGAAACCAACTGTTCCCTACAGCTTCACCCAATGACGTTGTACTAAGGTCAGCCAAAGTTAAAACACTTTTTTGTAAATAGCCTTTGAAAACATAATCATGGCAAAGATGTTAAGCCTTATTTATTTGCTTTATGTACTGAGGGGAACAGGGTCTCTGATCGCAGGCAAATATTTGCAAAGGAAATCAATGCTATTTGCAGGCAAACGGTGCTGCACACATAGGATGGGACTTCCCTGGCCCAGCAGCTGACTCAGGAGAACCGGGAGCTTCTCTCTCTGCTAGTTCATGAGAACATCACTACCTGTTCAGAAAACAGCTTGCAGGACTAAAGTGCCAGCACTCCGAGGTGCTGCTTGGAGTTCCTGGAAGACAGTCAGACCTAAAGGGTTCTGAAACCACCAAGAACATACACACATTTTTATACCTTTAGCTTCGTAGAGGAACATTTCAGTGGTTTAGAGAAATGTTTGTACA
Organism: Patagioenas fasciata; assembly: GCF_037038585.1. Lineage (NCBI taxonomy): Eukaryota > Metazoa > Chordata > Aves > Columbiformes > Columbidae > Patagioenas > Patagioenas fasciata. Next base: position 27,891,791 of record NC_092526.1, on the reverse strand, counting down.
TCACTTTAATAAAATTTAGTAAGTTTCTGTTGTGCATAATGACACACTGCAGCATGAGCCAGTGTGTTCTGGAGCAGGCAGTGCAGTTAACAAGCCTCTAACAAACCCTGTCACTGGCATTTGTAGTTTTACCCAACACAGAGAGCCAAGCAATGGGGGAGGTTTTTACTGTAATACCTTGTTATTAAATGAGTAAAAGGAAAGATTCCCTTCATTGCCCAAGGTTTATAAGAAAGACATGGGCTTTATACCCATGTCTATCAACTGCATGGATTGATGAAACTTAAACAGCTTACAGAACATGTGGACAGACCGGAGGCTGATGGCTGAAAGCAATTCAGGCATCTGAATAATTCAAAATGTTCTAATAGTAGTATCTTGTGCATGTCTAATGTCAATATTTACCCTTAATAAAACATTAATAAAAAGAATTTCCACGTGCTCATTTGGACAAATATGTAGCTTGAAGTATCTACTATGGTGCAGAATCGCTAATTGCACGTATAAGGCAGCGTTGCTGACACCCGCAAGCTGCAGCTCTGTGGGGAGCAGGCGATGCGCAGGTGTCAGCGGGACGCACACAGCTGCACTGCCTCATCCCACCTCACCGCACCGCTGCTCACAGAAGTTTTACAGTAGAGATCGTGTCCTCCTTAGGCTTAGTCAGAACTGTAAATACAGTAGATTTACACCTTAGATACCCCAAGCATACAAATACCCTACACCACAGTAGACACAACAACGTATTTTATCAGAGTTTTATCCCTGATGGTTTATCTAATGACTATTCAGATTTAGATTTTTTTATCTAAGTTTGGAGCCATATTTTTTTATACATTATCCAATTTTTGTGCTTTTTAAAGGAGGTCTGTTAAATGGTAGCCAGCTTTAGTTAGTATTTTATTATTGATATAGGACACTTCCACTCTACAACTGGAGATTTCCTTTCCTCTTCTCTTAGGAGACACCAGCAGATGAGTTGGTGTCCAGCAGAAAGGAGGGAAAGTGAGTAGAAGCAGGACAAACATCTCCTAAAGCAGGTAGGGAGACATCCCCTAGCGCAGCACCTTCCTCTGCAGGACTTAACTCTGTTCCCAACTTCTTACCTCTGGCTTTTCATTTGGGCTAAATCAAAGTTTGTCTGTCTTACACAGAGGAAAGGGCAGGCTATAAAACTTCCAGAGAGAAAGGCATGCAAGACAACTAAATTGGTCCAAATTGATTACTAGTTAAGCTTAAAAGCAAAGTTATTGACCTTAGTTTAAATTCTTGACTGTTGCTCCTTTCATTATTTATAGGGTGTGGTACTTTCCAAGTCACTGCAGTAAGTTTTATAGTTTGCCTGTTCTACTTGAGTTAATAATTGTTGGCACATAAATGACTGCAAGTGAAGTTGCTCACAATCTTCTGACTGCTTGCCTGTTTTTCTGACAGCCACTGCTCGCACATGCACACTAAAGCGCTGTTTAAATCTTCTCAACTCATCTCTAGAGTTTTAAGTTCTGACAGGGATTTTAACATCTCTAGCTTTCCTTACTACACTCACACTCTCAGAGGGGAAAAAAACCAAAAGTTCCCTTTACTCCCAGCACGGTGTTTCATTCAGTAACTGCACAAGGCAAAACCGTCTGATAGTAATCTGTTTCTGTCTCCAAGCTCTCATCTGTCGCCAGTTGCGTTTCAGAAACTGCTGCACAGCTGAGTCGAGGCTCAGGGCAAAAGCTGTGCAGCTGCAGCCCCCTGTGTGAGCAGCTGCTGTGGAGCTGCTGGCTGAGCTTGGGGAGCTGCAGCCTGTTCTGTGACACTGTCAGCCGGGAGGTAGCACAGCACAAACCTTAACATATCTGCTCTTTTAAAAGACCGATATTACAGTCAGTGAAATGTTGATTTAATTCATCTTAGAAATACAGATTCCTAGTTGTGCTCAATTTCAGTGGACACATAGTCTAAATACCTCATTTAACTTCAGCACAATAAACACTGTGCATTGTTTTAAGAAGAGCCCTGAAAATAATGGATTCCCTTCCATGTCCCTGGAGCTGCAAGTTCCCAAGGCCAAGTTCAGGCGTTGTTTCACCTGTTTGGTTATGTACGACCCGTGTGCCCTGCGGTAATGCAAGGAGAGAAGCAATACCGAGCTGAACTCGCCTTGCATCAGACGGCTCAGCACTCTCTGCTGGCCTTGCTAAGCGTCTCCTGCCAAGGCAAGTTCATTTCTCATCACGGAAGGAAACAAAACAATGGTAAAAAGATGGCTGCAATTCACTCTTACGCAATAAAAAATGCAGGGGAAAAAAAAATTGATAGCATAACTACAGTTTTATTTAGATAAATAAGGCTTTTTAAGGTATTAAAAAATATCAATAAGAAATAATTACAGAAAGATACATGCAAGCTATCAAAAAAAAAAGAATTTCGTATGCCTCTCTGGAATACACCTTCATACGAAGAAGACAGGCATTAAGAGCAAGAGTTTTGCTGTTACACAACATCTTTAGCTTACCACAGGCAAATAAGTTCCTGCCACCATTTAAATGGTTTCTATCCATGCAACTTTAAAAAAAAATCTCCTTGAAGTTCAGTGCTACACTGCAAAGAATCACCTTCTATCACACTCTCTTATAACAGTCACGAGATTAAAAATAAATCATACTTTTCAAAATAGCTTAGTGCAGCTTTGCCCAATTGAACACAGTGAGTACTTTCTGCTGTGACAGAGCCAGTCTCATCACTTTCCAAACTTTCAGGTTCAAAGATGATTCCACGAAACCCTCCTCCAACCAGGGCAGCTTTTAGTTTTTTCCTCAGTATCTATGAGAGCAGCTCAGTACGCTACTTACCCAGAATGTGTCTGCTTTTAACGAGTTGTCCCGCTTGTCCCCAGCACAGCACAGCCAGCTCCACGACTGGGACTCTGCAGAGGGAATCAATACGTAAAACTAAGCACTTGGGAAGATGTCAAAGTTAACACATTATCACAAAGTCAGAAGAACCTGTAGTGCTGTCCTTGCAGCAGCCTGCTTGCCTGTTCTCCCACAGTACTTGGCTTTGCCAAAGGTAAAAGGATGACAAAGCACTTAAGAAACACACAGCACCTAATCCCGGGTGTGCAGTGGAGCCGCTGCATGGGCAAGTGTGCTACATGCAGGATTCCAGCTTCTGTCTGCAGCAAGTCCAGTGAAGGATGATCTCAGCAAGGACACAGGAAGGGTGACACCCCAGCATCTGGAGCGCCCCATCTTTTGCACAGTCTTAAAAGTTCTCCCCTGTTTTCCCTTCTCCCTCTCAGAGCTTCTGCTGAGATCTGGACCTTTATCACCCAAGCATGTATTCACAGTTCTGTCACGATCGTGGGAACAATAAACATCACTGTTTTGTAGCAAAGACCTTCAAACTCCAGGCAGGTGACCCAGCTCACATAGCATCTGAAGCCAAACAGCATTTGGGCATCCAGACTTCTGAACTGCACCTAATAGTATGAAATATTTACATCCTCCATGTAGTAATGGAGAGAACAGAAACACAGAACATCCTACATCTGCCTTTCTGCTCCCTCACAAGGGGAGATGTTATTCATGAGAATACACGATATTACACCTTTGGATATTCTGCAGTTTTGAACAGAGCAGCAAGCACACGGCAGAGGGATGAATCATTCCCTTAGTGCACAGTGTCACCTCAGGACTTGGGCTCCCCATGCAGAGCAGCCCCAGGCAGGGGCTTCTCAACCCAGGCCAGTCCACCGGGTTTAATTTCTGCCTCTCCTTAACACCCAGTTTTCTGCAAATCCTACAGGGGAGATGCGGCATAGTAACATTTATAATAAAGTCTCCTTTCAGTCATAGGAAAAGGAAGTTTTAAAAAGCCGGAGTTGTTTTAAGACAAGCACGATTTTCAAGATCCAGCTACCTCCAATCACCAAAATACCTAAATACCCTGAAACGAGTTGGGAAACAACAAGCAAAACCAGAGCCCTCATCCTGCGTAGGGCCGTCCTCACCCTCTCATGTCGCTTGCTGCCAGCAAGAGATAAGAGCTGCAGCTCGGAAAGGGCTGGATGCAGGAACGGCAAACAACCGGCAAACAACCGCTGTGCAGGATTAGCAGCCAGTGAAAGTCTCCCGGTTATCTGCCTCAGGGTATGGGCTGGAATTTCAAAGGTTTGGGTTTTTCCCCTCCATGGCCAGAAGTGATAAAACCTCTGCAGGCTTCTAAGCAGTTTGTAACTGAATGGGGAAACAACGCACTCACTTTTCAGAATGGGCCATAATCTCCAGTTTACTTTAAAACGCTTTTCAATAAGGGACAGTTGATGTAGCAAGGAAAGATGAAGTACAGCAAAGAACCTTCAGAGGAAAATACCAATAGATCAGAAAACAGCAATGCCAATAGGTACAGTCCTCAAGGTTAGTTTTCATCCAGGGGAGAAATAAAAAAAAGCCTTGTTAAAATTAAAGAACACCGTGGGCTTAGTAGCTGTCTAATTTAATGAAAGTAAAACTGCACCCAGTCCGCCCATCCTGAAATCCTCCCTCTTCCCTCCAGTACAGCCGTTTATTCACCAGAACTGCCTGCAGGTCAGAGAGCGGCCTGAAGTGAGAAGGGAAGAGGATGCTGAAAACTTCTTACAGGTCCTGCTCTCATTTTAACTCAGCTGCTTGTCCAAGCAACTGTACGTACTACTATTCTCTCCAGATTTGGACAGAAGTATGTCCAACAATTCTAGATGAATAAGAACAGACCAATGGATTTCCTTAGCAAGGGAGGCCACAGAGCAAGGCTGTAGAAGAAAAGGCGTGAAGAAGTTTCTCAGAAACTCCATCCTGCAGGAAGTTTAGCCAAGATTTAAGGAACTCAACTATGGATATTACAGAGGAATGCCTTGGTTCAGAGGAAAGAAAAAATAATGGTCATAGAACAGATATGAAATTCTCTGAGAACTCAAACACAAAATAATGCTCAAAACTGGTGTGTGAACAGAAACAAAATATAAGAAACAGCTACAAAGTTCTTACAACTGTTCTTTCCTTACCCTGCGTCACATGAAAAGATAAGGGTTCAACACACCTTTCAACAAAACCCACAGTTCTTGCAGTTATCAGCCCCCATACGTATTAGCTGCAAATCTACAGTGTGAAGAAGACCCTCACAAACGTTTTTCCCCACAGCAGGGGAAAATGCCAGGTGTCCTGCCAAACAAAGGGTGTCAGAGACACTGGCCAAGCCCCACACCCAGGCTGGACTGCTCCAAGGTACGGCTCTGGGCCCACACGGAGCAGCCTCCTGGTTTCTAACAACGCTGTGACAGCGTTCTGAATGAACAAGAGTGGAAGTTGGTATTTTCCTATATTTACCATAAAACTTCAATCTCAACAAGCCAATCGTGGAGTCACAGCCCACTTTGAGGAACATGTTAAAACATCAACCTACTCATGCCCATACTAAAGCTTAGGCTCTAGCCTTGTTTCTAAAGATCTATTACTGTCCTCCACAGGTGCCAGCCAAAGCCAGGCTGCTGCAGGCAATGAGCGGGGATGCATCGATCTTTACAAGCAAGAAAACCCTTCCTGCCACTGTTGCTGGCTGCTGCCCAGCCCGGGGATCCTGCCAGCCAGAACTGATGAGCAGCAGCAGGTAAAACAGTGCATCAGTATCTCAGTCTGACAGGGTCGCGGTTTATTGTAGTATCTGTCACAAGATTCTGCTCCGAACATATGGAGCTGCAGATCATAAGGGCTGAATTAGGGAAGTTGGTTTGCTTTGTGATGCCCTTATGAAGGCAAAGGCCCCATTGGATTAAAATAAATAAAAGTAAGAAGAAAGGAGGTGGCCAGGATCTGCTCAAGATCAACCAGAGAAGAGTACAAGAAAAGTGGCACACAACCTCATTCTATTCTTTAATCTCCCTATACAGAACCCAACTGTAAAACTTGGAATCAGAATTAGGAATGCAACACAAGACCCGTCTTTTCACGTCTCACACAGGAATGTGCAGAACAACACAGCTCTACGTTTTAAAATCACAACTACATTACTAAGATTGGCAGAAATCAGCCGAGGCATAAGAGAACAAAGCAAGGAGTTAACAACCAGACGCTCCAGCTCTACAAAAGCTGCCCAGAACTGCAATAAAGAACTACGTCAGCCTTAAAAATCACTCTGTCTCACAGCTCTCCCCCAGTATTTGTTTCCTTGAATTTCATCCCTCCTAACATGCCAGCTTCTACTTCTCAGGGAGCTGCCGCCCTCGCAGCGGGGCAGCCGGCAGCCAGGAGAGGCGGCCGTGCCAGCCCTGCCCTCGGGACGCTGCCCACAGAGCCACCTCGTCCCCCCGGACACAAACATACCACTAGTAGAAGCCAAAGTGATTTTAAGGAAAGGATTTTCTCAGCAGAACACAACGTTCAGAAGAAAACTCATTTGTATGTACTTGAAGGTTAAAAATGCCACTTTGTTAAGACTATGGTATAAACACCTATATTTTTCCTTTTTTAAATTGCCATATCTAGAAACCTAACTTGGACTCCTACTTCCTGAACCATGAAAGAACAATTTTTTGCCATGACGGATTTCATTCTACTAAATCTGTATTTTATAACATGCCAGATCAAGGTAACCTTCCCTGTACAGGTTTGCACTGAAGCTTGGGAAAGGTCCTCATGGCAGAACAGAGGCAGAGGAGAAACCCCCTCCCCATCTCGGCCAGCGGATACAGCTGTCTCTTGTGTCCCCCGCAGCAGGAACGCAGCTCACAGAGAAGCAGCCACGCCGTTTACCTTCGGGCTCTACGGCACTCATATCGCTTTACACTGTACTACCTCTTCCCAGGCAATGCCAGTTGCTCAGTTTTGAGGACTTTGCTGCTAGCAACCTCGCTGTGAGACGATGGGAGGAGGAAGGCGTCACAAGTGCCAGCCCCGAAACACTCCACCTCAAAGCCTGGCTCTTCTTCCTCTCCTCTACAGCGCCAGCTTACGATGCTGAAGGCCGGTCCTGCCCGCAGCCACTGCTCATCCCACGGGTCACCAGTCACTGTGACAGCTGCGAAAGAACACAGACTGTTCCTTCGGCAACACCACACCAGGCTGTCCCAGTGCTCCTTGTAGGACTTGAGCAAGACGAGAAGGGAGCAAGAAACCCATCTGACCTACCAGCGCGATGGGGCTGCTCTAAGTGCGAAGAACACGTTGCAAACGTGATCCCACCAGTGTGCCTCCATCCATCGAGCTGAAACTCCGGTGGCCAGTCAGGTTGGAGAGAGCTGCTCCTTCCTCCAAAGGCGCCTGCAGGGTCTGACCCAGGCCCTCGTCCCACCGACGCCGCGTCCTCCAGGTTCCTGTTGGTAAACAACAAGGACACGAAGTCATCCTCGAAGTCCATTTTGACACCACTTCGGGGAAACGACCGCCAAACGCCGCCGGAGCAGCAGCACCGCGGGGCTCCCACCAGGCAACGCCCAGCGCCCGCGGCCCCGCCAGCAGCGCCCGCCGGGCCTCCGCCACCGGCCCCGCCGCCCCCCTCCCGCCCGGCCCGGCCGAGCTCGCACAGGTAGCGGCCGGGGAGGGGCCCCCGCTGCTGCAGCCGCCGCCACTCACGCCGCTCCGGCTGCCGCTCTCCCTCCGCCCTCCCCGCGGCACGGCCGGGGCTCCGGGGCGGGGAAGGGAGGGGCCGCGGCCCCGACCCGCCGCCCCGCCCGCCGGGCCGCCCCCCACACCGCCTGCGGGGCCGGGGGCAGGATGGGGCCTGCGATTTAAAATTTAAAAATAATAAAAGAAAAAGGGGGGGGGAAGAAATCACGTACCCAGGAAAGACGCCTCTCATTGGCTTCTCCGTCTTTTAAATGAGGGAAAGCGTTTCTAAAGGACAGAGTCACCCTCTGAAAGCTGCTCGTTGTCAGAATCGCGGGTTCGGCTCGGTCCTTGGGTAGAACACCAACGTGCCACAGAACGGTGAATGACTCGGTACTGGTGAGGATTAAGTGAAGACAACTGTGGAAAGGGCTGGGGGTGAGGCCTGGGTGATGTGTCTCCTATTTTGTCCTGCCAGACAGCATCAAATCACAACTACAGAAAAATATTAATTATACCAAACCATTTAAAAAAATGCCCCCACCCTAAAAGAAAGCTTCCTGAATGAAGAACCTGAATAAACTAACATTTTTAATATTTCTAAAATAAAATTGATGCCACAAATGTAAAGAATATTCCTTAACTGAGGCTGAACAGAGATCTCAGGTAAAGCATTCCTGCCTTTGGGGAGTCCTGACATCAAAGCTGCTGCAAAAAGCACAAGTGCACACCTTGGGTCTCACCTCTGCGAGGCTGCTCTGGAGCTCACGCCTGCCTGGGGCTGGAAACCAGCACCCCAGGACTGGCAGGGGTCTCCTGGTCCTGGCAGGGACAGGCTCAATGCTTCAGGATGTGAGGCTCCTGCCGAGCCCTGGTTTCTCCTGCAGTGAGAGGCTAAAAGCCGGGGGGCTGTGGGGCTGAGCCCTGCACTCCTGCCCCTGGCTGGCAGTACAACTGGCTTTAAGTGCCTCTGCTGACCTGCGGAAAAGTCTTCCTTCTATTTAGGCAACTGTTTTATTGTCAAGTAGGTTTCTAATGTATTTCCTGTTAGTCAGTGGCCAGCTGAGGAATTTATTGCAACGTTATCAGAGCCAAATAAAACACTACACTGGTAATATTAATAAAGAAAAATGCTATTATAAGTATAGCCGCTGGGTCACAGTTAGCCCATTGCATGGCTGTTACCAAGTCCCGGGGAGGCTCCGCAGAGCCGGGCAGCCAGGGGCTGGATGGGCACAGAAAAATACACGTGAGCAGCAGAACCAAAGCCCCCCTTCTCCAGCCCAGAGTACTGGGCAGCCCCCCCTGCACCTCCACAAACAAAATCCAGCACCTAACACAAAAGGATCGCAGCCTACAGCTGCTGTGACCACTTGACAACAGCACGCAATATTACACTCATTACTTGCAAATACTCCATCAGTGAATAAAAAAAACATACACATTTTACTGATTCCTGGAGGAAGCATTCAGCTGACAAGTGCCGTGCACGGGGATCGCACACGCTGCATTTGCTGCATCATTTCACCAAAGCACTAATGGGAACCGCACTGCCCTTAGAGAGCGAAGGGAGAAATTCCGGGGCTGGGGTGCAGGCAGGGGGGCAACCTCGAGCTTCCCCGCAGCAGCAGTTCCCAGGGGAGGCAACCTCAGGTACCAACATCAGCTCTGGCTGCTCACACATGCGATTTTTAAATGATGAGTTCCCCAGATGGGAGCTAAGCACGTGTATTTAAGTGTTTGCAGGAACGGGTTTTAGGAGCTTGACCCAAAGCCTCTTAGAGCTGGCAGCGTTACATCCTTTGATTTCAAGGAGCTTTGACTCGGGACCCACTGCCTTGGGTGGATTTCAGTCAAATCTTTTATTACTGTTATAGTTCGCCCCGGCTGGGTAGAAGAGCAAATCAACTAAAATCATAGCCCTGGAAATTAAAACATGACGGAGTACTGGAAAGGCGCGGTTGCCTTGCATTAACACAGTGGTATTGTTACAACAGTGATTTTTAAACTATATACACTTTAAAAATAAGAATTTCACAACAAAACTATTAATATCTTTGTAGCAGTTTATGACTACTGTACTCTTTTGTATTCTAGCCTGCTTTCTAACACAGCTCCACTTTGAACTGCAGTTTTTAAGTGAATGCAGTTCCCACTGAGCAACTTTGAGCCGTGGGGCAGACATTTCACGGGCTGCAAGTACATCACTAGCGACCGATTGGATCACTTTGTTACATCCCAACTGATAATAACCATACGGCACTTGTGCAGCGCTCGCCTCCCCGTGTCATGACTTGACAACAAACCATTTAGTCTGAGCAGCAGCACTTCAGTGTAAAGCAGGAGGGGACAGGGAGTTAAGGAGAAGGAGATAGGTGTGATGAGAATTTTGAGCAGATATTTATTTCTGGGTGCCAAAACATATTGAATATTTTATAAGCTGTGGAGTATGCAAGACAGCTTATTATGTTTGGCTCAAGCAAAGCAGTCGGTCTTTTTAAATGCGGAGCATCCATTTGAAATGACTACCACCAGGCAGTCGATGAAATATTTAGCTCATAAAGCATTTTAGTGGGAAAGGCTGGGGACAGACACAGGTGCTGTGATGTTGGAAAGCACAATGTCCAAACCTGAGGCACTCCAGCCCCAGCACGGAGGCCTCAGAGGTGCAGCAGTTGCACATGGAGCAGGGCCGCAGGGTCCCCAGGGTACCTAGTCCTGCCAGGACACGGGAGGCCGTGCCGCGCACTGACTGGTTCAGGAGGACACCAAAGCCTTTCCTGGGACTCTGTTTCCCAGATCATGCTGTTTCTTGCACCACCTTCCCAATTTGAGTGGCTGAAAGCATTTTGCTGTAGGGGTAAGAAAGGCATTTGCCCTCCGGAAGCAATGGTTTTGAAACAAGTTTGACATTTTTGTTGTCATAAGATCTGATGTTTATTTTATTAGTTATTTACTTATTGGAGTTTGCTAGATCTTCTTGTAATAGCCCTAACCCTCTAAATGCTTGGCATGCCATGCTCTGCACGCAGATGTCTCCAGAGTGATACAAGCAGTTTCTGATAATAAGGTGGATGCAGCATAAATATATTTGCAATGGGAGGAAAATGGCACGAAATGAACCATGGAAGTTACTGAATGGTGCTTGAACTGGCATTGCTGGAACAGTCACCAGCTCCAAGACCTGATGGTAGCTATGCTGAAGTTTCAGAGGAACTTAGGTGAGAAATTGCTAACCTACTACTTTTGATGTAAAGTTTGGCACTTACCAACCTCTGTACCAGATGTCAGACTTTTAATGAGTTTGTTCAAGGGTGACAGAATAAATGAAATCTGGTTTCTCCTTCCCTCTGATACAATTTCATAGTTTCTGTCCTCATCCTTCCACCTGCTGCACTTCACAGCTTCTCCACATCTGCAAATCCCTCTCCAAGCTTCCAAATCCTTTTCCCAAGCAGTGCTTAAATTAAGATCTCACTGACAGGGGATGTGGCATTCAGCAAGTGCTACAAAACTCCACGGAGGAGTAGTGAATCTGTCCAACTCAGTCCCTAGTCATCCGTTGCTGGCTTCATGCTTGCTCCATTTCTCTCTCTTTCTTTTTTTAAATATACATCCACATACCTGTCTTCAGGAGGATTTATTGAGGGACATGTTTCTAATTCAGTTGAAGAGTTAGAGAAGGGAAGGTAGAACAAGTATTCTCTGCCCTGGTAGTTTCCGCCCAGCACGCCCATGGTCACGCGGTGACTTTACAAAATCTATTTATACGTGCAGTAACCCACTAACTGTACAGGTTGGAAAATGTTACGCAGTCAAAAAATAATCAATATAGAGTCTGAAGAGCTAAAAAAACCCCAAGTTTTTTTGTTGACTAAAATATCTTAATCCAAAAGCCTTGAAGTTTTACCTGACATGCCCTGATTGCCCTGCAATAAGATACTTTGGTTTGAAAATCAAAAACATGATGCAAAGCTCCACTTCCCTACAACAATCAGCCTTATGGACTAAGTAACTGTCTTTTAAATAAAACCCATATTTTCAAAAACTTTGTTGATGGGAGAGATGTTCCTTTCCTCAGCTATGGATTTTTCCTCTCTTTTTTACTTAATTCTTGTTTTATTATGCATTGCTCTTGTATTTTGTGCACAACTGAGATTCACAAAAGCCTTTTCTCAGAGCTCACAGTTGTCTTAAAATATTTTCTTGATGTCTACAAGTAGATGGATTAAAAGGATGGACAAGTACAATTAGAGTATCCCCAAGCAGCATAGGCCACAGAAATCACTGAGGGCTGCCCTAGTTTTCAACTCTCGTACTATAAAAGTACATTGCAGGGCGATTGCACATTTGCTCCAAACCTTAGGGCACAACATTGATTTCTAGATCACAATTATTTTTGGAACATCCCATCCTCCCACTCTCAAAAAAGGGTTTGATAGTTTTTAACTAAGTTTAGAATATAAAAGTAAACCCTTGTTCAGCTTTCTTGTATGTATCCTGAATATTTAAAATATAATGTTTAACTCATTACTATGATTACTTTTTTTTAACTTGGATGTGCATATACTGCTATAGCTTAAAGGAGAACAAACAACAATAACCATCCGTATATTCACTGAACTTTGTACACATTAATGAATCCTCAGCACTATGTGAGAATAGCTGACTCTTATCGTCAATCTTCATCATAATTGCAATGAGATATTTGGGGAAAGACCCATTTTTTCCAAAAACTGCATGAAAAGCCACATTTAACAGCAGAACATGAAGCACATGCTCTGTTTTACTCATGTACTTACGCTTCAGTGTGTGCTGCAGTCTTTCAGCATATAAGGGCTGATTTGCAGCAATTCATTTCATCCAGTCACCAACACCTGTGTGAAGACATTTGGAACTACTTAAGCCTCCATTTTCGCAACATTTTCCATGAGGAAACAACAATATTTACTTAGAACTTGTCTAGATGCTTACTAATGTGCTAAAAAGATAATTACGACAATATGTTATACTATAAAGGCAGTCTGCCCAAATAAAATGAGATATAATGTGTGGGTATTAATTATTTTCTTCCATAGAACAACTATACTTATCAGTAATAAAAAAGAGAAAACCAGAAGAGGAGTTATAAAATAAATTACAGGTTTATATACAGCACAAATGTTTAGCCAACTGAATGTAATAGTTGTTAGATGCCTTTATTTCAATGAGTCTTAGCCATTAATCCAGAAATTAACAGAAAGTTTGTAGTTGAAGTCTATTTGGGAAATTTTAGGAATCTTTAAAACAGAAGTTAATTCACAGAATGGGTCTTGATTGTTTGATAAAACCTGTAAAGTTTTCAAGAACTTACATCATACCACATCTCATTGAAATACTGTTACAAGAAAATACGTTTAGTTTTTTTGTAGAACAGACAAGGCAAAGTTTACAAGAAAGCATTAAGTCAGAGAGAGCCCATAGAAGCTTTTGTCCTCTGCTTTCTGCAAAGTAAGGCCTGAAATGCTTTCCTTATTTCTGTTTCTCAGTCAGAAACCCGATCCCGGTTTGTAATAAATCTCCTCTTGTCAATTCTTTATCATTTTTGTACCTCTCCTGTCTTACAGCTTTGTTTAGCAGATTTCTCAAGAACCATTAATAAAACAGTAAATATTAAATACAGAAAAACATTGCTATCCAACATATATTACATCTTCCATAGCGCTGTTACAATACAAAAAAAACACTTTCATCATCGCTTACACGTAGTGAGGTAAAAGCAAGACCAGAGGCTGGCCTAAGGATAGAGAGGAAAAAGCCTTTAGGAGGACACAGTACAGAACATCGTATCTCTAGCAGGAAGAACCGGACTGACATTTGGATTATTAGTCACACCAGAAACAAATGTATCTTTTCTTCCTTCACAAAATTGAGATGCTTTTGTAATGTAAAGCCTCATTTTATATGTACCATATGCTCTAGAAGTGTAAGTAGAAGAAATTCTGGTTTTGAGCTGAAAAACTAACTTAGAAAAGTCTTGATTTTTTAGTAATTATCTAGTGACTGATGTGAAGTAGTTTCACCATACTAGATTCTCCTGAGTTGCTCGAAGTGCAAAGATTATTATAAAAACCTAATGTTTTCCGACTGCTCTTGGAGCTTTCCAGGTTTTGTCCCCTACAACGGCGAGTGGTGCTGACTCCCTGGGACTCTCTAAATTACCCCGCTCCCCAAAAGCAGGGTAGTCAGTGTCTTCAAATAAAGGCAGAGCAACGACACCTGAGGAATTCAGAAGCAGCCAAGAAATCTTTAAAACTGATGCTATTAACTCTCATTCAATATGACAATTTTCTAGAACAGTGGAATTTCTTACAGTGGGAGGAGGTTGAATATTTAAACTAACAAAGACTTTCTAAAGGATGGCTCCTTCTGTGATGTGTGTAGAAGCTGAGCACTGGATCACCGAAGCAGGACTGTGTGTTCATCACGAAGGAAAACTGAAACAGCAGCAATAAAAACTCCCCAGGAGCTCTGGGGAAAATGACAGCTATATTTTGTCTATATGTGAAACTGGAGATCGTATTGGGCAGAAGGTTAGGAGTGGGTCTGAGAAGTTGTGTGTGAGAGACAGCATGGACACGTAGCTTCAGCCATACAGCCCGGGCAGCTGGGCTCTCACCTCCTCCTCAGTGGAGGCCATCCTTACCCTCTCCACACCACTAGAAAACATAAACCAGGAAAACAGTAAATACCAAGTATTATTTACATTTTTGCTAACAAGGCAGAGAAAAATTCCCAATTTATATGAAAGTCCCCTTTTCTTTATTGTATAATCAATATCTAACAGCAGTTAAAACATGAAGCATGGGAGGACATGCGAACTGCAGCCCTGCAAACACCCAGCAGCACCACAGCGAGAGGATTAACCATGAGGCATTAGAATATTGCAAAGAGGATCAAAAGAGATTTGGGACTGAAAAGCTGCCCACCAGAATTACAGTCAGCTGAGAAGCCGGACAGACAGAAAGCGTGTAAAGCTTTTACATTTAGATCTCTCCTAGAATAAACTCAAACTTATTGCACACTGCAATACGTCACATCAGGCTTCCCTGTGACACAAGGCTGAAAACGCCGTCTTCTTCCTACACTGAAATTTATAGCTTTGTGATAGGCAAATATTATCTGGGAAAAAGGCAAAAATCACATTGAATATGTTCACTGGCACGCCAAAAACTAAGAGCCCTGAGGACAGCATCAAAGCAGTAGTTGCACAAAAAATTGCCACACAAAGGGAAATAATAGAGAGAAGTAAGAGGAATTTAAGGACCCAATCTTCACATAACATTCCCTTCTCTGAAGTAAAAATCAGTCTCAGGGTTCCCAATCAAAAAAGATACTGAAGTAAAATACTAAACAGAGATAAAGACACCCATGGCTGCAGATGAAGCCATGGACCAGCAGTGACACACTAAGACCTTGCTTCTCTTGTTCTTGCAACACCTGCGGACACTGGTGTACTTAATGTGGAGAAGTAATGTGTTTCAGAGGAATGTTGTAACAGCAGCTGCACCTTCAAATTTTCACGCTGAGATCAACATCATTACGAGCAACAACTGAATAAGGTTAACACACATGAAACAAGTAACAGGCTTTGTACTTGCCCTGGGCCTAGCAGGGATGGGGTTAACTTTCTCCATGGTAGCCCATAGGGTGCTGCAATTTGGATTTGCAGCCAGGACAGTGTTGATAACTCACCAATATTTTGGCTTTTGCTCAGCAGTGCTTGGTTTTGATTGGAAGAGACCCTCAGGATCACCGAGTCCAACTACTAACCCAATACTGGCACTAAACCATGTCCCTAATAACCTCATCTCTGCATCTTTTAAACCCCTCCAGGGATGGTGACTCCACCACTGCCCTGGGCAGCCTGTTCCAATGCCCGACAACCCTTTCTGTGAATAAATTGATACTAATTTCCAATCTAAACCTCCCCGGGAGCAACTTGAGGCCGTTTCCTCTTGTCCTATCACTTGTTACTTGGGAGAAGAGACCAACACCCTCCATGCTACAACCTCCTTTCGGGTAGTTATAAAGAGTTATTTCATCCCAGCTTTGCTCAGAGCAAATCAGCCTGTCTCTAAGAGCTAATTCATTCCCCAAAATGTGCTTTTCATGTGTTTTTATGGACAAGGCTGAAGATGCTTAATGGGTATGAAATGGAGAGGTTTGCCTAGTACTTGTAGTAACTCCCCAAACCACCTTTGCCTGGAAGATATATTTCTCAACCTCGAAAAATTAAGCCATACAGACAAACTTGTGAAAGAGTGGACTCAGCTGTAATGTCTCTTGCTACTTCAAGAGCCTGGGCCACTTCTCTGCATTTTCTTTGAGGGCAGAATGCATCTCCCCCTCACTCTAAGGGATATATTTTATTTAATTCATTGTTCAACTGCCTGCCCAGCACATGCAGCCCATGGGGAGAGCACCAAAGGCTCGCCCTGCAGTGTGGTCTGAACTGGTCAGTGCGATCATGAGGTGGGCAGAAAAACTGGCTTCTTTTGAGCACAGAGCAAATGGATTTTCAAACAGGAAAATGAGTCAGAAGAGGCCTTAAAAGAAGCTGGAGTAGAGATTCCCTCAGAGTCTATGCTAGGGCAAAGACAAAGGACTAAAGAATGGGGGTGCGCATCCCTTGGGGAGATTTATGGGTGACTGAATCAGAGCTATTGCTGCTGAACTCTTTCATTTCCCTAAACTGCCTTGCTGGCTGAGATCAAACTCTACGTACTTTCCCTGATGCACCAACATCACCTTTGGCAGCATGAATGCCAAATAAATTCCTTTATAAAGTCACAAAATTACTTCAACTGTCAATGATATGAGAAGATAAATTTGAAATTTATTTTCAAAAGTCTAATTTACTAACAAAGAACTGTCATCGTGATTACCCTACATAATAAATATTTTTATATCTATAGATATTACCCAGTACCCAAATGATCTAATTATCTTATCTGAGCTACTACCCAATATCAGGTATCCTTTCCACTTAAGAGGTTTTCAGCTGCATAATCCTAAAATCAGAACTCTTGTACACGGTGGAGTTTATGACAGTACATAGATCAAACAGCAACATGCAATGAAATTTTGTTTGGAGGTCATAAATAGAAATATTATCTATAACAGTACAATTGAAAAGACGAAAATAAGAAAAATGGATCTCAGTCATGGTACACATACACCTTGATGCCCCTAATTTTGCTGTTTGATTTCAGGAGAAAAAAAAAAAACAAAACAAACCATGCCTTGGGGGAGACAGAGGACTGTCTTGAGGACACCGTGAGCCTTGCAGAACAGTTCAGCTGAAGTAAGTGCTAGTTGTGGATAGTCTGTGTAACAGTTACTCTATACTGAGAGATCCCACAGAGTGTGAGTGCACATTTTGGGAGCCCTTTTTTTAGGATATGACCTAGCATTCTGCTTTCAAGTCTCAGTTTTCCCATTTTCTCGTTAATTTTACAATATCTATTCCTACCTTAAATATAGCAGTGGAAAGAATATTTTAGTTGGAAGATCAAGTTAGACTGCATAATCTTCCTATGTATTTATTTAATTACAGCAAGGCTTTGAAGAAAAGCTGATTTTGATCAGATGTGGAAAAGTTTTTATGACTGAAAAGACACAATATATTTGATGTGATAGTATGCACAATTATAAACAACCCATTGAAGCTTACAATCAGCTACTGCTAAAAAAAAAAATCAAAAATTGAGCTGTTATGCCACTAGTGCATGATTTGAATTTGTGGAATAAGCGTTGGGACAGGATAAATCCAGTATTAAGACCTGGGATTTAGAGGTCAGTGTTAATTGAGGTCTTGGTGTTCACCTTGGACAGGTGGTGGGTATGGGATCAGGACTGGCAGGGGCTGCTGTGCTAGGGGGAAGCCAGATGCTAGAGCAAAAATTAATGTCCAGAAGTACACTGCCAAAATACACTAAGAGGTGATGCCTAAGCATTGGCTTGCAAGTAGGGTTTAGACTGAAAGAAAAACATACAAAAATCAAGTCTATAGGGGACCCCAAAGCTACAGACTTTGCCACTGAAGTTTGACGGTAGTAGTTCCGATCTCCCTCAGTTTTCCAGAAAGCTTTGGCTTACAGAAGAGCACGCCTTGGTTGGTATTAATTGATACTGCCTTTGCTCTCCAAGCAGAAATGTACACGAGAAAAACGCCATAAAGTAGTATATGAGAATTAAACCCATCTTGATCAGCCTTTGGCTCTTGTAGAGCATATCTGCCAAGAAGCATCAGACATCCTGTATCAAATCAGTATGAGATGCAGTCCCAAATTTCAACATGGAAGCATACACAGATATATATAAAGTTTTGTACATATATATTAATATATACATATATATATATGTATGTATAGTTTTGTACACAAATGATCTATGATGATCCAATAGCTCATAAACCCAAGAGCTGCCTTGCACTTAGTTGCAACAAAATGCTATATGGTTAAGTTTTCTGATTTGATAAAGTAGTCAGTATAGGAAAGGCAATATTTCTCTGAGAGACAAATGGATCACAAAAAATATCCAGCAATGCCATCCTATCCTAGGTGGTCTGCCAGCGACCCTACAGCTTAATGTAGGAACCGCACTCCTACTGACTGGAATAACTTCCCACTCTCCTCATTGTCCTTTCTTCCCCTTGCCCCCAAGTCCGCTTTTTGATGTCTGAATTAAACTTTGTTCATCTTGCACAGTTCAAAGTTCAAGATGCCACTTGTATGGGGCATGACATCTTACTGGCTGGAACAATTTAGTCAAATACAGACTCTGTGATGCAAGGCCAACAACTGGATGCAAAATTTGTGTCACTTAGCTGCAAAACAAGCCTGCATTTAGAGAACTAAAGGAGTCCTTCAGTGGCTCAGCCAAGAGCTCACAAACACACGTGGTCTGACAAATTCTTTTCAGTGAGCGTCAATAGTACCCACAGACAGACACACATTTTAAGCTTCAGTTCTTCTGAATCAGAGAGGATGAATCAGGATGAATAGTTTCAGCATAACAAGAATATTGAGTATTTTTATCTATCTTATCTATAAACAGCATCACACACTATCAGTAATTAAATAACTGCTTAGGGTCTGCAACCTGTACCACTTGCCATCTCCTTACCCAGCTGCCTGTGTGCTTACAGAGGTCACACCAGGGCTGTGCCTTGGAACATCGTAGATTCCCCAAGTGGAAAATTATATTGACTTTTTAACAGTGGGGAAATGAGGGAAAACGGTGGCAATGTTTGGAAAATCTGCATGCAGTAAAGGGCTGTGCAGGGAGATGCCTGAACACAGCATTGCTTTGCAGGGTGCGGGCCAGCCCAGCAAGCGGGCAGGCAGGGAGCTGCTGCTATTGATAGAATCAGGTCTCTGTTTAACAATTCGTCCTCTTACTGCTATTGGTACTGGATGAGAAATACTAAATTGATTTGCCCAAGGTCACTCACACAACCTGAAGAACAGTCCCAGAAAGCTGCCCCTTTGGTTTGTTGTAGTCGCTCCTTAAAGCAATACTTCATACAATGAAGAGATGAATTCATATTTGCATAAGCGAGTGACAGAATTATCATTTGTTTCAGCAGAGCCAAGACCCAAGTTTTAAGGTTTTGAAACCAAATAACCCTTTCCTCATTTCCCAAACCGACTCTGAGCTTTGCCAGTCACATTTTAATATACTGAAAGATTGATCCCAGCCCACTGCAACTTGTTTATGGCTGTAAACAACCTGCCACTCAATTTACTATTGGCATTATTCTAATTAATAAAAGGGTTTATAAGATTATTTTTTTCTAAAGTCTTTTGACAGAACTGATTTAAAATACACTACATAGATAATTACTACTAGTAGAAATCACTTTGAATGAAGATGGATCTGTTGAATTTACTTCCAAGATTCCCTGCATATCTACTGTTCAAACATTTTATTTCAAACATACTGACAGCAACAATAAATTAATTACTTGTATTAGTGAACATAACATTATTTCCTGGCTAGCACACACACACACAGTTATCACGCTGCCGTGGTATTTGTTTGATATTCATTTAATGACACAGTTAACAGAGTGTTCATTACTTTTTTATTTAGGTGAGGAAAAAAATGAGAAACATCTCTCACTTGGAAGATGCTTGTTTGGAAATAATTTTGAAACATTAGCCCTCTCAGGAGAGCCAGCAAATATATCGCTTCTATCATCTTACAAGAGTAGCCTGTGAGCCACGTTAATCATCTTGGACTGAAATTTATAACAACATATGGAAGACTTGCTTCACTATTATTAGAAGTTGCAAGTTTCATGTGTGTTCTTCAACTAATTTAAAGTTCACTTCTGCTTTGAACATTATACCCCAAGTGATAAGTGCTATAACAGGTCATTTGCATTCAGGAAATTATTTTTGGAAGAAGCTCCTGCTTGATGCAAAAGGGCAAAGGCCACAGGAATCTAAAGTCAAGAATTGACTTCTCTTAGGGCTTGATCCACATTGCCTTTGGAGGTCCATTTGATCTTTTAAATCAGTTTCAAAGGATTTGGAGAACACTACCTTGGGAATATTTTGTCTTTAGTGACATTTTGCCAGGGTTTATTAGTATTTACTTATGGCTCTGGGTACGTGCTTGTTCAAGAATGGAACTGCACATGTCCCTTCAACCAGCATGGTGGCTTTTTAAAATCTCCATTATGCTTCAGATTTAGTATCATTATTTCATCCTCTGAAAGAAGGTACTTCATGCTATAAAATCTCTGCATTTGACTCTGTCAGTTTTGCAGGCATGAATAAAGATTTTAGTTGAAAAATGTGTGCATCTCTTTGAATATTGATACAGTTTCTTTGTTCTCCTTAGGAGAAAACTATAAAAACAACTTTGATTAATTTTTTTACCCCTGTGAATCTCGTGGTGTTGGAAATGTTTACATGGGCGTGCTGATGTACATCACACAGTATCCATACTCCGTCCTCTCCCCCAAAATTAAGACCCCAAAGACTCAGTGCTAGAGTGGTCACAGGAAGACATTTTGGAAGATTCCCAGCCACTTCTCACAGTCATCACTGAGTGTTAGTCAAGTGAACAAAGTCTGTTTACTTAAGCTCTGAGACTTTTTTCTCTTTTTCTTTAAATATTCTTCTGCTGCTCTTACACTTATGCATACAGCAGATGGAATGTAAATTTATTCAAATGAGCTCCTGAAGTCTTAGCCATCCAGCAGCAATATCATGGGCAGTATTGAGTACAAACAGTACTGGATAGTAGTAAAAATAATGTTAGCTTATTCTGATTTTTACTTGTAAGGAATGGTAGATTTAAGATCTCATCTAGAAAATCAAAGTCCATGTGATACAATCTCACCTTTGAGAAATGTTGAGTTCTTATTCACTCTTAAATTACATTTGAGGGATGTCACTGATAAAGTACTTAGTATGGTAATTTTCACCCCTGTAAACTTAAGTGCAGTGTTCAAAACTACTACATGATTTTTAAAAACTTAATAATACATTGCAGATTTTTCTTTAACTCCCAAATACTGATGTGCAGAATGGGTAAATGTAAGACAACTATAGTTAATCTACAGTTTTATAATCAATACGTTACCTTGCCTGAAATATTGTAGACATTTGCAGAATATTGTTGATTACACCATCTTAAACCAAACTCCTCATGGAGTAACCCTGGAGAAGGGAAACAAAAAATGATACAGGGCTGAAAACACTAATATTGAAAAAGTGGAGCTATTTACTACAGAAAAGAACATGATAAGTTGTCTAAACTTACGCATGGAACAGAGGAGGCAAATAATAAATTGCTATTTTCAGTTTCTCATAGAAAAACTATGATAGACTATATAATGGAAAGGAAAGAAGGAAATTCTAGTGATTAAAAAAAAAAGGAGAAATCTCTTTACATAATCAGCCCACAGGAGATGCCACCTTTATAATGGATTTAGAATACATACATTTACTGTAACATGCACCTTAAAGTTTTTTAGTATTTTTGATCTTGGGCTTTGACGCTGAAGCCCATTCTTAGCAGAGATCCAGGTGGAGAGCTGTGAGGTGGCAAATTATTTCGCGGGCTTACTGAGATTTCTTGAGCATTATGCAATTTCCTAATGCACATGATTTTGGGAAAGAAAAGGCTTTTTCAGCAGACTTGAAGGACCTGGTTACATGTTTGATAGATGCATGTTATCTCTGATTTCACAGCTTCAATTGAAATTGAGGGTTTATTAATTAAATGGCAGAAAACAGAAACGGATGTATTTCACAGAAGAGGCAGCTTAGTGACAGTTTCACTGGAAAACAAAAGAAATCAGTAAATACCAGAGGAGAGAATGTAAAGACAAGAGGGGGAACAGGCATTCAAGAAGCATTTTGCACTCCCTGCAGCCTTGTTTCTCTATACACGTCTGTGTACAGCCACGTGAATGCAATAAAAAAGATGCCCATAAATATTAAGGAACGAGTTATTAGGAAGCACAGAAATACAAATTAACTGAACATTAAGGCTTAGGAAGCTGAATGGCTGAATTAGATCCAAAAATATAACCATGAGAGTCAACAATAAGATATTTTAAAGATATTTGCATGATCCATTTATAAAAGCAGAGAAAGCTTGCCAGGCTTATTTGAATTAGCATGAAAATAACATGAATTCTTGGGTCTTGACTGATTCTGTCGGACAGATGCAAAACCTGCTCTGGAGGCGTGTGATGACTCTGTCACGAAAATTGTACTGAGCCCCATTAGCTTTCTTATCCATTACTACTCGTTAACGAGATTTGTATTTTATTGTGATTCTCTATTAAAACACCTGCTTTTTCTCTGATCATTTGTAGAATGCTGAAAGAGGTTTTCTAAAAAAAACCCAAACCAAACCCACGCTATTTTTTAGGGGCTGCTGCTGCTACAGAAATTTGTGAACAGAGTATCTGGATGCAAACTGCAATGGATATTTCAGCTTTGCTGTCAGAGACTAATGAACCTGTGTAGGTAACACAAAACCTATTCAGTTCTTTAGCCACGTCTCAAAACCAGCCTTCAACACCAGCTGAAACTAAATGTATCCCTACAAAGCAATATTCAAGATAGTCAGCTGTATTTATGGTTAATAGATTAGAATATTAATTTATATCAATATCATCTGACACCAAATCCTGGCTGAAGTGCAAGAAGATGTGCCGGTCTCCAAATAATTAGCATTTCTAACTACAATATTCTTGCTATATGAATGACAGATATATACATTTTATCCAATTCCAGACACATGGTGAAATAAGTAATTCCTTGTTATTTTGACAGACCTTATTTATCATAAGAAATTAATATAATTTATTGTGTAGCACTATTCTGGAAAGTATTCAGTGACATCATGGTTCTCCTAGCTAATGCCTGATTGATTGACGTGAGGAAAGAGATACAAAGAAAGCAATTTGTTTTATTAAGCCAACCAGTGTGGTAATAAAAGATAGCAAACTTTTGAGCAGAGAACCTGCTCTTCTGGTTGAATGTTTAATTAAAACATATATATATATATATATATATATATATATATATATATATATATATATATATGTACACACAAACCTTACATAAATGCACACATAATATTTTTAACACAGTTTAGGATCTAGTGAAGCAATTTCTCTCTACCAAGTTATTACTGGGATATTAAAATTTACCACAGTGCTTTCTCAGAATTATTGATACAAATCATTAGGTTGCATCAATCAAACTTTAGAATTAGGAAAGCAGCCAACTGCAAATTCGATAGGTTTTAATTCATTTTCCTTTCTTCTAGAGGCTTTGGACAAAATGACAAAATGGTACCATTTCTTAATGTTGAGCTACTTTGATAATTCATAGAAAGTATAACAAAGTAATTTGATCTAGTCAATTTTATTTCCATATTGCATTCCTAATTGTATCATTCATCTATTTTAATCAATATGCTCTAGAAAGCCTTAAAGGTTTGGTCAAACAATTATATTTTTAATAGATCATAAAGCTTGGCTTCTGTGTGGAGCAGGTGACCTTTTTCCTTGTTGAAACTTCAGAAACAGTCATGAGCTACTTGCATGAAGTTCCTCAGATTTGTGTACTCAAATATGGCAGTACCCAAATAATCAATTCCTTTGTAGTTCATCTTTGTTTCTCATCAACTAGTGGCTGATGCTGCCAATTAGCAGGCTGACAGGAGAGAAGAAACTTGTGTGTCCCAAGAAACAAAACAAAACCAAACTTGTAAATTTTTAAAGCATCAGCCTTTAAATTGTGAGGAATTGGAAGCACCTGCTAAAGGAGCCAGAGACAATCGCCCAAGAGGAAAGGGTAGTAGCACTAATGCTTTAGCCAGTACAAGCAGCTTTCCTTCAGTTGATGCTCTCATGTCATGCTTCATAATGGAGCTCAGAAATATGAAAAATGTTTACTACATCAACAGGAAGCAAACAACAAATACGGAAAGATGTAAAAAAGGAGAGGGAGCACAATTACATGAATACATTTTTGTTATTAAATTACTTTGAGAGCTTTAATATGTTATATTTTATGATTTCAAAAATCATCTGGTTTGTTGGTGGTTGGTTGAGTTTGTTTTCACCTTGCCTCACCCAGGGTTTTTGAGAATTCACATTACCAGCATTTTTTAACATCAAGGTTAAATCAGGGAGCCTTGCTCTAAACTGTTAATTAGACAATTCCATTGCTGATGAATATGCCAGATTCAAAGGCCACCTTGTCTAATTGCAAATCTGAATGTATTTCTTTGATTTCTTTGAGAACATTACCACCACTTTCTATTCTGTCGAAGAGGCTCTTGCCTCCAGTTAAGCTGGCTAAAACCTGTTAGCAAACTTCAGGTAGAAGGAATCCAAAGGATTAGCTTTTCGCTCCACACCTTAGGTGTCTGAAATGCATGATGGATTCTAGCACTGGCTGATGCTGATGGCTTTGTGGAGTCCCAGTGGGATATTTCTGCAGCTATCCTTCTCTCATGAGTCAAAATACAAGATTCTGCTGTACGTTCTATTGGAGGTCAGCATACAGCAAGAAGGAAAGGAACAGTTGTACCTTAATTTTGTCTTATTCTTTCTGCTTGCTAGGAGGAACAAAAGGAGATGAACTGACGAGTGAACCTTTGGGCAAGAACGGCGATCCATATATTTCCAGATTGTCTTTGTAAGCCTGAAAAAAATCATTACCTCCTCTATCAATCCCCTGTCGCTATGAGGTATAATCTAGCACCTTCTAAAGGAAAAAGTTGCTATTACTGCTCTTTATTACTGAACAATTTTGAAATAAGTTTCACTGGCAAAATCATGTTGTTACGTTTCTTTTCACCTCCCTTTCTCCTGGTATGTATTTTAAACAATGTGCTGTTTTCAGTTTGAAAGATGATCTTCCTTCTTGCTTTAGGTTTAAAGAGCCCTAAAAATGCAAATACAATGTAATGCGACTAAAACTTCTTACACTCATACGGCATAGAGTATTTAAAGTATTCCACAAGATGTGTCTTACAGTTTCTGGACTTCTGAAATATTTGTGTTTATAATGCTTAAACATGAATCTAAACACTATCAAAAAAATCAGAAGAGGAAACAAAAGCTATTATTACCCCTGTAATTGCTTATAGAGAAGCGGGTGCCAGGTGTTACAGGTTGTTCTCATTCAGCCTGTACCTCTGTTCAGCAGAAGCAAAACCACAGAGTGGCACCAAAGCAAACGAGACACACAGGCCCTAGGGAAGGCACCAGAGGGGTAATGTGAGATGAAGAGCCAAATCTATCCCACATAGAGCTATCTCCTGATCAAAAGAGTTAATTTATTCAGTCCATTAGGGCAACTGGGCAAGATTAAGCAGAGTCAGATTCACTGCATTTTGCAAATCAGCATTTTTCTGGTTTGGTGAAGAATATCTGTTAACTTTTAACCCACCATCTATAAATAAAAGGAAGGCAGGAATGCAGGAAGGCGAAAGAAAAGAGAAAGGAAAGGGGGGAAAGACAGAAAGGGGGGAAAGACTCTTCCGAGCGATGGCCGTCGTTTCCCAGCTGATGCTGTTCCCTAACAACCCAGCAGAGGACAGGCCGCTCATACCAAATCACTGACATCCCGGGCCGTAAATCCCCTTGAAAGCGTGGCGCCTTCGAGAAAATACAACAGTTCTTGTAGCTAGTAAAACCAAGGTGAAGTATTTGGGTATTTCAGGCACTTTGTGCAAATGCAGAAGTGAAACCCCTCCAAGTAACAGTCCCTTAGAGGAATTCAAAGTTTCTCATCAGCAATGCAGTGGCTGATGCAGCTACTTTAAAAGACAATGAAAAAGATGAATGTCAGGATGAATGCCAGAAATTCTGAGCAAAAGCATAAAAGCTACAACTTAAAAAAAAAAAAAAGGCATTCTGATTAGTTATAAGATGTGTAATTACATGCCATAGTGCAGGCTGCTAAATAAAATATTGAAACACAAAAGAACTCAGAAAAACTGGCAGCTTCTACTACTAATTGCATCCTTCCTTAAATGTTTTTAGTGAGTATAACGTGAATATATCTTCCTATCTGTTTCTAAAGTTCATTTCCATTTGTACGTCTGGCTGGCTCTGGAACAACGTGAATTAACAAGTATTGGGATAGGTAGGAGAGAAAAAAGTGATGGGGCATTTTTGGCCTGTTCCACACGTACGGTTACGTGTGATCCCACAAAAGCTGTAGGCTGGAAGGAGCAAGAGTAAGCCAGAAGCTGATGGGGAACCCATATGTCCTGAATTCAGGGCATTCAGCAGCAGCTCTTGGGCAAGCTAACATGTGCAGGAAGGGCTGAAACAACCCCAGCACCAGTTCACCACCAGTTTTTCCTGTTTCCACCATTTTATCCATTGCACTCTTACATACCATGGCTCATGAGAGGCAGGTGGGACTCACTGCTGTCTCCTGTAGCTCCTGAGTTGAGGAAATCATCCACCAGACAGAGTGACGTTTTGTGCTGGTACTCAAACTGCAGACACAGACCTATGTACACCTTGGGGAAAGGCAGCCAAAATCCCAAATCCCTGAAGATCGTAGTTTTCCTGGGAAAACAACCCGAGAGCAGGGGTTGAAAAAGAGTGGTAGCGCACCCCTCACCCAGATGCCAGTATATCCAGCACAGTGCATGCTTCTCTCCTACATGAAATATGCTCTCCAATACCTGGAACTCCAAAACGGTGAAAACAAGATTAACTTTTTTTTTCAGTTGAAGGAATTCAATGTCCATACCATCAAACTGAAGAAATAAAGTTGACTTCCAGTAGCCAGTATAGCACAGTGTTTAGGTTATATGCAACTACCTTTGTAGGAAAAAAAATACAGCAGGAGACAAACTGTTTCAGGGCATTTGCTACAGAGCAAGCATTCATGTTAGTTACTGCTTTCATATTTTAGTTCATGGTAATAAGTTTAATTTTCAAAGTGGTTACTTTTGCCTTACGGTAGGCTGCAGCTTTAGCTTACATAATGTGATTGTGATGATGTTTTCATAGGCTTTTTGTTATTGCAGTTTTCTTCCTACATGTTTTATAGACATGACCTTGTATCTGTTTTAGAGGTTCAAAGTAATCCACTTCTCTTGCAATTCAGGTGGCTAAGAGCAAGCACGTGGTGGGCCCACAGTGGGACAGCTGGGCCCATAGTTAAGCACTTAAAACACCCTAACTCTCTGTATTTAATTATATGTCTGACTTTTTCCACCAAAATTACTTCACAAACATTATTCCCAGTTTATTGCAGCTAAGTGAGAGATGAATCCAGTCCCAAAAGTACTTTAAATGGATTTTTCTATCAATTTCAATATGCTATTCCAGAAGGCAGGTTTTGTGCTGACAATGGTGAGAGTAAAGGTGACTCAGAGTGTATGTTCCTCAGAGGCTCAGGAAGAATACTATAACACAAACCGGGGAAGGAAGCCAGCTTGTTCTGAGGTAGGACTTGACATCAGTGTAAAGAGCAATTGCAGATTTACAAGGCATTTTACATGCGACTTTGTTCCTGAAGTCCTGCCTTCTGAGGTGCATCAGTCTGGGGAAATACTTCATTTAATTTAAACAACAGAAAAAAGAGAAGGGTGAATTTCTGGTCCTGCAGGCTGTATTTAAATCCCTGCAGGCATTTAAAAATCTAGCCTACAACAGAACAAAGCCATCTAATTTCTGGCAGTGTTATAACCCGTGTCCCTGGCTCCTTCACCCCCTGTAACTCTCCCTTTTCTCAGAAACGTCCTGGTTCCCTTCCATGTCCGTTTGGTCCCCTCCAAACAAGCTCAAATCCCAGCCTGCTCCCTATCTCTTTTTCTGGGTTGCTGGCCAGGCAAGGGCTGACACATGGTCGATGGTCCAGAGCTATCAGCCTGCTGACTAATGAGGAATAAGCACAGGCTGATTGGCTAATTAGAGGCTGCCAAAAGGATGGGTAATGGTTGGGCTCCATTCGCCTTTTCCTCGGGGAGGGCATTAGTAATCTCCTTTTCCTCTACACAATCACTGTTTTGCCATAAAACTCACAGTGTCCTTGAAACCTCTGTATTGGTCAAAATTGTTGGGGGTGGTGTTCCCCCCCCCCCCCGCCATCTCCCTTTTTTTCCCCCCAGGTTTTCCAAAAGCTCCTGTTGGAAGTGGGAAGGAGAGGAGGAGTTGACAGCTAAACAGATATGGGCCTTTTTCCTTTATAAAGGAACATTCCTACACTGCCTGCTTTTGGAGACCTGAGCCATGATCTTTGAATAGTTTGTATTGGGAATACTATTGGCAGGCACAGCGGGTAGAATGACACAAATCCCAAAGAAAATATTAAAATGGCATAAAGTTCAGCAAGATGTGCATTTCATTTTTAACTCTTCTTTAGTTTTGCTGGTGGTAATGTGCTGCCTTTTTTTTTTAATTTTTTTTATTTTTTGCCAAATAAATTTTTGGAACTTTTACCCAGTCACTTTGTCACTTTTCTTACCTCTGTCACCTACTTCTGTAGTCATCACTTTCTAAAAACATACAATGAAAGTCAGAAAAAATAATGAATTGCGTATTGTATTATTAAAGAAACGAGATCTTTCAATAGCTCCTAATCAAATGCAACTGTTTAAGCTCTCTTCCAAATTCTTCCAGTTTCACAGAAAAGAAAAAACTGGCAACAACGAAAGATGAAGGTAAAGGTATTCTACTAGCAGCCTAGGTTTATTCAGTACTTGGATATGAGAAGTGCATTTGACGAAAAAAAATGGAAAAATATCGCTCTTGGTAATGCAGTTGCTGGTGAATTCTGGGGCACATTTGTCACCTGTGGTCCATAGTCCCTGTGTCACCACTCCAGCTGCTATTTCTGCCACCTACCTCTAAATAGCGAGCAGAGGCACAGGGCTCAGCAGGGTCTGTTTGCCACCACGTGTCACCTCGGTGGCTGAGAGCACGCTCAGCTCTTGCTCGGAGCTCACTGGGGTTTCAGGCTTACAGGAGAGGACTTTGGTCCTGCAGTCAGCAACAAATGCCTCGTGGAAGGAATTGAAGGCGACCTTTTTTTGCAGATTAACAGAATCATTGCAGAAGATGGGAGAAAACCCTGAGGTTCTGCATGCATTAGCTGATGGTGAACCACAGCCAGGGTGAGAAGCCTCTGAAGAAGGAGCAGGACAGGTACCGGTGGGGCTGCTGAGCTCCGGGTAAGCTGCTGCAGGGCACATTCAAAGAGGAGTCACGGTGCTGCAGGCTTTGCTTTGCTGAGCACTTTGCTTGTGCCCTCTCCAACACAAGTGGCTCACGGCTCTCGTCTGCCAGAGCAGTTAATTACTCTGATATTAATGACTGCATCATTATTTCCAGCTGTTTATTGATGGATCATTGCTCTCTTTAAAACTCGTTCTGGTGTGAAACTTGGTACCTGTCAATGTTTCCACCTGGGGGGAGATTCCCTTTTTAGACCCAACTGGTTAAGTCATTCTGGTTTAAGATAAAGAATAGTTCTATTATGACATTCACTGTCATAATAGTAAACAAACAAAAAGAACCCCAACCTAAACCCTCCCCCCCAAAATTCACCAGCAGGGCCAGTGCTTTTTCAAAAGACTCTTACTATGCATCTTCCAAAAAAAAAAAAAAAAACAAACCAACATTTCCAGCACTTGAAATGCACTAAAGATCTGTTTAAAATATGTTACAGGAACAGCAGACAGTCTCCACTACA
This sequence comes from Patagioenas fasciata, assembly GCF_037038585.1. NCBI lineage: Eukaryota > Metazoa > Chordata > Aves > Columbiformes > Columbidae > Patagioenas > Patagioenas fasciata. The sequence goes on along the minus strand of NC_092526.1, from coordinate 27,861,973 downwards.
AACTCAGATCTATCCTGACTTCTGTTCCAATGAACTACGAGCCCATTTATGTTACCACATGCTGTGCATGGCTGCACTTTCTTGTGTAAGAAGCAAATGCTCAGGAGCTAAGAAGTCAAACTGCTTGCTTTAAATGTGGATTTTGGCTGAAATCAGAATATCAAGGTCTGACCCTAAAGCCATAGGCCTGGAATGTGCAAGCGTGATACATCTATCATTTGCATCAACTTTACAGCAGAGTAGGACAATCAATTTAAATTGAATACTCACTATTTACGTCACTAGTCATGAGCTGAATATTAGGCTCAGTTCTGCGTTATGCAATGAATTTGCATGCCCTGGAAAGGTGATACAAAAGAATATGAATGACCAGGCAGAAATAAAAAACAAACAAACAAACAAACAACCTTTGAAAGTTTTGTCCCTCACCTTTCCATATACAAACTTTTTTTCTACTTGAAAATAAGCAAAAAAAACCTCATTCGCCACTTTTTAAGTGTAATCACAGAATGAGAAAAGAACAGAAACTGTGAGAAACTGGTAATTCAGTCTTAACTTAGGCAGGCAAACTTTGGCATATTGCATGAAATTCTAGGATTTCTCTTTGCTGTAATATACAGATTCCAAATATACAAATACATACGAGATATACAAATTCCAGGCTTTCTGTCTGCTGCAATATACAGCCTTTGCTGAGGAGTAACAACCCAGCCCCCCTTCCCAACTAAGTGTGAATTCCACAATTCTTGCTAACAGCACATCAAATGTGAGCTACATTGCTGTAAGATTTTATAAGCTATAACCTGTAAGTATAAAATCACATATAGATGTATCTCTCTTACGCAGAAAGCATATGAAAATTGTAATTTTAAAAATATGAGCAAGATATAGAGAACTTGCGTCTATTTGAGTAGAAAGCAAAAGAAAGCACAGAAAAGTATCATTTAAGTTGGTGTAATACAGATATTTTGAACAGAAATAAAAGATTACATGGAAAAATGAGATATTTTCAAAGTAAAGATTTAAATGTTTTAAGTCTTTAAGTGCTCTCACTAATAATGGAAAAAGCAAGCTGGACTATTTCTGTATAATACTAGTGTGAGTAGCTAAAGATATTCCTTAAAAATACTTTGCTACTAAAGATCTCTCAATATTTAATTTTCTGCCCAGGATTCTGCTGACCTGGTGACAGTATGAAGAGGGGACAGGCTCATTTTTCATAACTGACTGTTAATTCAGTAAAGGATTTGTTCTGTGGATTTTGATATATTCTGAAGGGACAAACAGACAAGATAAGCATTTGCAGGGAGTCATATATGCACAAAGTCTTCATTACTGCTTTAGCAAGTTCCTAGCAAAAAAAAAAACCACAACGGCTTTCTAAAATATGAACTGCTCAATATATTTGAGTTGTTGAACAACAGAAGTGAGTACTGTTTGCCATGCATTTCTAATTTTTTCCCCTGCCTGCTAACAGTAATCCCATGGGATTTTCTTTTAAATAGCACAAACTTTCAAGTCAAAAAGACTTGTAGAAGCCTCAAGCAAGTTTAGGGAGGTCTATCTTGATTCATAGTGCAAGTACACAGTCAGTATATATTTAAGAATGACAGTGCTGTCTTTCAGTACTGCTGCCCACAATGCTCGGAAATATATCCTTTCAGTATGCGAAGACATATCCTCTATGAAGCACTCAGATAAATCAGTTCACCCTTGGCTGTAACTAAATGCTGTCTAGTGACTTGTGATCGACAGGGCTTTGCCCTCTGACAGCCAGATTCATTGTTGGGACAGCAACCAATCGTCGGGTTTGACGACATGAGCCTAATCAAAGTTGGAGTATAAAAAGCCCCCTTGGAATATATAAGGTACACCAGTGTGGCAAGCTGTCTCTCAGATTGCATTTGCTTTCACGGATCTATTTAGTACTGAAAGGGAAAGGGGAAGGGAAAAAGGAAAAAAAAGAAAAAGGAAAAAAAGCTGCAGTGAATGTGAGATCATGCAAAAGCTAGCGATCTATGTTTATATTTACCTGTGCATGCTGATTTCGGTTCATCCCTTGGCTCTTGATGACGGGAGTCAGCCCACAGAGAACTCCGAAAAAGACGGACTATGCAATGCTTGTACGTGGAGACAGAATACAAAATCTTCCAGAATAGAAGCCATAAAGATTCAAATCCTCAGCAAACTGCGACTGGAACAAGCTCCTAACATTAGCAGGGATCTTATTAAACAACTTTTACCCAAAGCTCCTCCGCTACAGGAACTGATTGATCAGTATGATGTCCAGAGAGACGATAGTAGCGATGGCTCTTTGGAAGATGATGACTATCATGCCACCACCGAAACGATAATCACAATGCCGACGGAGTGTAAGTAACCCCACTGCTTTCGTCTCCCGCTGCTCCTCCGAGAGAGTTGTCTCCCTGCCATAGAGCCACGCAACTCCTCCTCGGGTCTCCCAACAGGCTGGAGGCTGCTGGAGGGAGGGAGGGAAGGAGGAGAGCGTTATTTCTAAAGAATTTGAGCCAGGTTCAGATGACTGTGTTGCGATCCTTTGTTTTACTGTTCGGTTTTCAGCTCCTTATAACACATACGCCCTGTAGCACTTGGGATTTGTCCATTGCCTTAGAAAGCAAAGGGAGATCTGCAGTTTAGTTGACTTCGTTATCTGCAGTGCTCGGGGCATTTCCTATCACTAATACAAAGTACAAGTGTAAATAATGAATTAACTGTATTTTTCTGAGGGAGGTTTCACTGGGCAGTATTTTTAGGAGCAAGAGAAGTCAGCAGAAATACAGCTTAGAGCACTAGATTTACCTAGCTGCAACATGTTACAGTAAGTGCAAGTATAGAGTTAAATTCTTGCTTCTTGCTGATCCCATAAACTAGCACCACCCACCTCTGAGTTAAAACTATATATTTAAAGCAAATATGCGTGTAACAGATTTAAATGTTAAAATGTCCATGCTATAGCAATCAGCTCCAGTAGTCGTGCCAAGGAAGAATGAAGGCATTTACTGAATGAGCAGATTCTGAGTTATCTTCTGAGTGCTAAACATCTGCTATGGCTCCTATCAAGTATCTTTTGCATGGCTAATACTATAGTATCTTATGTTCTTCATCAGCTAAAGTATTTGGCTATGGCAGCTGTTTTTTAAAATAACACTTATGAATATGATGTCAAACAGGAAAAAGATGACAGGACATATAAGGCATGTTAGCAGTTACAGATATCATTGCGACACACGTATTAGAACAGTATCAGTCGCTCTAGCCAGCAAAAAACGTGCACATCAATGAAAAAGTAACTTTATCTGTAGAATTTTTCAACATACTAATTAATAAGATGTGTGCTTAATAGCAACATATTACTGCAGCCTTATCACAAAGCTGAGTTCTGCCAGTAGTTTTATTCCAGCCTATTACGTCCAAGGCTTTATAACTATTTTTAATTAAACTGTTACATAATTTCAATGACCGAAGAAAAGTCATTGGGCTTCATTGATCTGAGTTCATTTCCTGCTTTTTACAAAAAGCCCTTGAACTATTTTAAATGCACTAAAGAAACAGGTACCTAAAGTGGTGAGATTTATGATTGTTAAAGCCCTGCACCATCTAAGATTAGTATTAAGATTAGTATTACCCATTTTATCCTGGCATGGAAAGCTATTGCCATGACTAGGTATGACAGCTGCATCATAGGCTACAGGAAGGAGGAACACCGCACTGCACATGACTTTCTTATAATATCATTCAAATGAAAACAAAATGATCCTTAGATTAATGCTCTGTTGATAAATTTCTCTTCTTCGTGGAAAATGAAGTAAAGTGTTCATGTGCCCATGACTGTCTCTGTATGATGTATATAGCACACTAAGGCTAGTTAGTAAATTAGAGAGAGCTAGATCACCACATGCACATCAGTCAGCTTGTGCAAAGTTGCTGTTGTGCAGGTTTAGGAAGGTTCTCATGAGGTGGCCAGCAGAAAGGCGGTGGCAGTAGTCCCTGTGAGGCAGTACAGGCTGTGCCCTCTCCCCAGGCAGTTTTTGCCTGGGAAAGAGGCAATTTTGCCGCTGGACAGGTCAGCCCACAGCACCAGTAGCCCTGGTCTGAGCCCCGAGCACGCAGAGGCCCTCCCCAGTGTGCATTTCTCATCATTGCCCGTCATCTCTGAGTTTCAGCCCAAGCACACCTCTGCTCGGCTCAGCCTGCGGAGCACAGCGCACCAGCTAGAGTTAATTAGAAAATGATTAGCCAAACTTCATTTTAGCCTGTCTAAAAAACAATCGTTGGTTCCTTGTCACATTATGTTACTTACATTACTTATGATAGCATAATGATTTTGTTGATATCCACTGAATTTGTTGCAGGGCATAAACCACAGGAAATTAATTAAGTTAAATCTACTTTGTTACTGATACTGTTTATTACATATTGTAAGACTTCCTACATGGTCTGGAAAAAAATAAATTTGGTTTATATATGCATATTTCTTTTTGTTCCCTTTTCAGTAATCTGTTCTTTCCATTCATTTATAGCTGATTTTCTTGTACAAATGGAGGGAAAACCAAAATGTTGCTTCTTTAAGTTTAGCTCTAAAATCCAATATAACAAAGTAGTAAAGGCACAATTGTGGATATACTTGAGGCAAGTCCAAAAACCTACAACGGTGTTTGTGCAGATCCTGAGACTTATTAAACCCATGAAAGACGGCACAAGATATACTGGAATTCGATCTTTGAAACTTGACATGAACCCAGGCACTGGTATTTGGCAGAGTATCGATGTGAAGACAGTGTTACAAAATTGGCTCAAACAGCCTGAATCCAATTTAGGCATCGAAATAAAAGCTTTTGATGAGAATGGACGAGATCTTGCTGTAACTTTCCCAGGACCAGGAGAAGATGGATTGGTGAGTTCATTTAGAAAAATCTCACTTAAATATCTTGCATTTTATTGGAAAGCATTTAAGTTGTGTTTTAAGGATAAAATGGAAGCATTGTTTAGGGAATGGAAGAGTTCTGTACAGCAAATTCTTTCTTTCCTTGCTCCCTGATCATGTAAAAATCAATAGCATTCCTGTGCCTCTGTTTCCCTATTTGAAAAACTGAGGCAGATTGCAGGACTTCAGAGGGATGTTGAGAGGCATTAACTAGAAAATGTTTTGGTATTTGCTGATGAGTGGTACTATCAAAGCAATGTTGTTTTCAAATTTGAGAGCAAATACTGCTTGATAAGCAGTTATGTTACATGAAGCTAGAAGAAGAGTTGTTAGATTCTTTCATTGATAGGAAAGTTGCATCTGATATCGCTGAGAAAGTGAGGGAGCTTCTCCGTGATCTGTATGTCTAAATTTTCTGTTAACAAGAGCAAGAATTATCTATGTTTGTGAAAGTGAGAACATGTTTTCATGATGTTAAACTATGTATGCGATAAAGTGTATCATTCCACTTATTAGTAATGTTTGAATAGAGAAATTCTGCTTGATTCAATAAATGGGCGATAATTATGAGAAAGAGCATAAAATAACTATCTGGTTTCTTTTCACAAGTAGATATTAACAAATTAAATCCAAAGTGTACTGGTTAAACTACACCATTTTCCTTGTTATTGTTTCTGCAAGTCACTAACTATCTACAACCTGTACAAATTCCTGAACCTATCACAATGAAGAAATCCCTTGTTTTGAACAAAATATCAACATTGTTGTTTTACTTTTACTTCTATGCAGTAGATCAATCTGTTTATCACAGAATCACTTAGGCTGGAAAAGATCTTTAAGATCATGGAGTCCATCCATATTTACATAGCTAGGTAACATTTAACTTCATAGCAGTATAGTGCAGGTAAAAGAACTTAAAGGAAAAATACTGTGATATCTTAATTGTAGATCCAGTATAGATGTGTACCTCAAGATACCTGAAATAGGCTGGCTGGATATCACGAAATGGAATGTCCTCACCACCTCCATCCACTCAAATACCCAACTCTGTTTTCACATATGTGGATAACCATGGTTGTTATCATCATCTGTAACGACAAGCCAATTCAGCAGCAGGGCAGAGTTAGATGCACAGCTGATAGAAAACAGGAGAGAAAATTCTCTTCACTCTGTCTCCTCTCTGGCAGCTCCTGGTACCGGGATGCTCCTCTCACCAAGCTCCAGCCTGTATCATTTACCTTTGGGAGGAGCATCTCCAGCAGCTGGACAACTTGCAGCCACAGAGGCGGGTATCTTGGAGAGGACAAACCCACCTAACAAACTCAGCTGGGCTGTTAGTTACTCCTAAGGAACGGTTTTCCTTTATGGGACAGCCCAGTCAGAGCCAAACTGACACACGGGGCTCAAACCAGGATGTGGAAGGGAGGAAACTTCAGGAACTTTTTCAAACTCATGATGGTAAAGCTTAGGATTTCTTTCTATTCTCAGTTGGTCTCCATGGAAACACACCTTTAGGAGGAGGCACACAGCTCAGGGACCTGCCAAAAGTACATTCCTGGCCACAGGGCTCGATCAGGAGTCAAAATATTAGCTGTCCCTCCAAATTCAGCCCTCTGGCCGAGGGGAAAGCTGTGAAGACCAAGTAACCTGTCCCAGTAGGTGAAACAGACATTTCTACTGCCACTGAAGTCACTCAAGAAAAACAGCAATCGCAGGACGAATTCTGTCCTACTTGGTCTGGACAAGAAACCTTCCTTGATATCCAGAGACCCTGAACTGGTTATGGTTTTAATGGAGGGAATTTCAGGACTCAAACAAGGAGACCCACACTAGTCGGTCCCGCCCTTTAAAAGTTTTGAGTTCTTCTATAGAAAAAAAGTAGCTTTTAGTATGGGGTTTAAAACAAACAGATCCCACAGCAAAAGTGAAAATCCAGCATCCTCAAAATTTCTGAAACGTTGTTTTAGCAGCTAACAAAAAAAAATGCTAGCACTGAGAAGATGGTGATTTCAGGAAATGCTGATCCTTAGCATGAAAAGAGGAATAATCCTCAAGCAGAGATCAAATATAACAGAGATTTAGAGGAGGATAAATTTCTCCAGAGAGTGTAACTTCAGAAACATTTACAAATGTTATTTGAGTGTATTGACTTGACATAATACATCTGTGTCTGAAACGGTCTATATTTGCATGGTTTTGCTGAACTTAGGCTTACCTCAGTAATGCTTCTGATTCGTTCTTCTCTCCTCACAGAACCCATTTTTAGAGGTCAGAGTTACAGACACACCAAAACGGTCCCGCAGAGATTTTGGCCTTGACTGTGACGAGCACTCAACAGAATCCCGATGTTGTCGCTACCCACTGACCGTGGATTTCGAAGCTTTTGGGTGGGACTGGATTATCGCACCTAAAAGATACAAAGCCAATTACTGCTCCGGAGAATGCGAATTTGTTTTTTTACAAAAATACCCGCACACTCACCTCGTACACCAAGCAAACCCCAGAGGTTCAGCAGGCCCTTGCTGCACGCCCACCAAGATGTCCCCCATAAACATGCTCTACTTCAACGGGAAAGAACAAATAATATATGGCAAGATACCTGCCATGGTTGTAGATCGCTGCGGCTGCTCATGAGATTGTTGTGAGATCCACTTTGTAAATTGCGGAAGATACCAAAAAAAAAAAAAAAAAAAAAGAGGAAAAGATAAAAAAGTTGTACCCCCTCACCAGTCTTTGAAACTGTGAAGTTATGTACACTACGTACACTAGGCATTGCCGACATCCTATATGCTGCGTGATAGGCTATCGTACAGATTTAGTGCAGCACCAGCTCCAGAACCTGAACTGAAGGACGACAGAGTTACGTAACGGCTGGCTTTGAGCCAGTGAAAAAGAAGAGCTACAATCAAAATCACCGGATTAGATACACAAAGTTCTTACATTGTGAGGGAATCAATTTTCAGTCATTCAGACGCAAATTTATACACAGGTTTCAGTACATGTTGGTAATCAAAAGCAAGCTCCTTCTCATCTGTGGACAGAAGGAGCGGGCTTTTAACTCCATTTCTTCACAGCTTCACTTCATATTGTACTTACAGAAAAATATATACTGGTTCACGTATACACCACTACACAATACCACCAGAATTATCCTTAAACACTTGAATATATAATGCAGAATTGTGAAATGTATCAGACAAAATTCCACATAAATGGACAAATCCTGACATTGGGATGGCATAGTGTATTTAGTGTGTTTCCATTCCTTTTTCTCATTAGTATGTTAGTAATCAATGGCAATGGTGCTACGTAAGCAGGCTGAGTAAATAGAGAGATAGTTATCTAAGTGAAAGAATTTAGAATAATAATGAATTTGCCCTATCCTCAGGTACACTATTCAACATTCGCAAGAAATAGCTATTTTTTAAGCGAAAGGGAATAGTTTTCTAGACGTTGTAAACCAAAAGGCAGCAGAGAAGGCTACCATGGAAATCGGAATCCCACATTATAACCTGCCTTTGCAACATTACCGTTTGCACTATGATAAACCAATGCAAATAGTTGGTTGCTACAGATATTGTTTAAAAAAACCACTTTGATATAACTGACTTGTGTAATATGTATGCATCAATATTTTGTAAATAAATGTTTATTTTTTAATCACTGTTGGTATATGTTCATTGCAGAAAAGAGTGACTTTAACCTGTACTTTAGTTTAATAAACAAAACCAATATTCTCTTCATAATATAATTTTCTGGATTTAAACACAAATAATACATAGGAACAATGCAACAAAGTAAACCATATGTTGAGAATTATACTACATTTTATATGTTGGGGTTTTTTTTACATTGGTATGAGCCATCTGTGATAAATGATGGGTGTTGACATGTTTATAAGGTTCTTTGGGTTACTGTTTTTATGGTCAGTTTGATCCATAACTGAATTTCCGTACTTTGAATGTTATGTCCATAAATAATGATGATACCACAAAAGATTGCTATTAAATGCATTTTATTATATTTAAATACTTTGCTGCAAACTTTATCTTTATTTGAGCAAACACAACACATTGATTTCCACACAATTTCTGTACATTTTCCTTTTGGGAAAAAATTGTTAAGTGAAATTTAAAAAACCTATTTACTATAAAGTCCATTTCATTTCACATGTGAAAGAGAACTGATAAACCAGGTGCTCATTAAAACAACCAAATCACTGTTAAATTTTCGTGTTGGTATGATACACATCTGTTATAATCCAAAATTCAGTTTTGAATTTTCCTTTATGTAAAACCACTCTAAAATTGCAAAAATGCTTGGTTTTCTTTCCCTTCCTCTTTTATATATTTTCTGCCTAGGTGGTAAGTATTTTGTATTGCATTTTTTACTTTTTTTTTTTCATATAAGGGCACTAAATTTTAAAGTTTGAGTGATGAGTTTTGAAACATAAAAGCAAATAGATTTTCTATAATTTCTTTTGAACAATTAGGAGTTCTGCTAAAGCTGTGTCTGAGCATCAAGCAGATGTTCAGTGTCTCCTCATGGAGTTCATCAGAGCAGGTCTCTGGAGCCCTTAAATACACTTTCAATTTAGTTTCCCACAAAACACAATCAGAGTAAATTAAACATAATTTTAAAACTCTTAGAATACAGAGTCTTGGTGAAGCCTCGAGAAGTACAATGTAGTTTCTTTCTCTCCAAAAACTAAGGTTTTAGAATTAAGGCAGAAATCTTAGGTTTGTTGCAGTTAACAGCAAAACTTCCACTGGCCTTAAGGGAGATCAACATTTTGCCCTTTGACTTTTAACTCGTGACATTCAGGCACCGCATAGTCCCACCCTGCTCATATGAGCTATCCATATTCTAGCTCTGAACAAGGTATACAAAAAGCCTCTTAAACTCTTTGGAGATTTCAAATTAGCTTTCATTGTATATCGTGTAGTTAGACATCAGTTCATATAACAACAGCCACTGAGATACAGCACGGATTTTGGAGTGGAGAGTAAATGAAATGCATTTCCAATCTGCATTGAACTCTTTTTACAACACCCACATGATTATTTTTACTCCTGATAGCTAAACTAAAGCTAATGCAAATTCAGTTACCTCCATATAAGTGACATCAGGGGCTGTCTAGTAAGAAATGTACCCTGCACAAATGCAGTGCACAAGTGATGGAATCTCTTTTCTGCTGGTATCAGTGAAAACAAAAATAAACCAAAAAGGAGAAAAGAAATAATATGAATTCCCAATAGCATCAACTCCAATTGGCATTCCATCTTGATGTTCAGATACATTTTATCCTATGAAAATTTTATGCAGTATGTGCCCATATTTTGCCAAACTTGAAATTACCATAGAGCAGTGCTGGCTCCCATGTTTATAATGCTGGTCTCACATGCAAGTGGCTACTCAAGGAGCACACACTGGGCTTTGGTCTTGTTGATTCTAGACGCTGAATGATTCATAATTAGTGTGTTTATTGGCAATTGATCCGAGATGTCAATGATTCATTCAGTTCTTGCTGTTACATCCTTGTATTTCCAAGGCTCAGGGCCTAGATACTTCAGCAGCATCTGAGACCGCTTCTTGTGTCCCTCAGATCTCGCTGTACACAGGTTTTATGGGTGGTTTCTTTTTTAATCAGGGAGATTATTGAATTGACTCATTCTTGGATGTGAATGAGCTCTTTTGGCTCAATGTCTTCAAAAAGAAATCAGCCTGAGACTAGGCTTGGACAGTTCAGTCCAGGCTTGGACAGTTCAGTCCAGGCAGTTACATTTTGTTAAAGTTACAGCAAACCAAATTGGGGTATTATAATCAGAAGTACTGGACAGACAAACTTAATAAACAAATGATCCCACCTTCACTTATAAATTTAGTGAATAATAGTTTAAGAATATTGGGAAATAGGCCACAGAAGGCACTAACTAGAAGCTTTACATGACAGGTTTATTACAAAACAACACTGTACCTTTGTAATTCAGCAAAAATGTCACAAAGAATCTTAGTTACCTGTTTCAACTGGCCCAAGTTAGCTGTGTGCTTGCACTTCAGCTTCATCCCAACAATATTATCTAAAGCAAGTAGATATCTATATATTGATTTAATATCAAGACACATGCCAAAGAACCGCTCAGTAAATTACTAACATGACTGCATCTGCTTCTCTATGCAATCTTCCCTTGCAAGCAGTAAGACCATAACTCACCCTTGGAATGCACATGTAGCATGTTTGAATCCATAAAAATAAGATGTTAACAAGCTCTGAAAACACTGAAATGCCAATTCTTTCTCCTGTTTAGTTTATAAAAGCCCCCGATGAGATCCAGAAGAAGTCAGGGCTACAGGCCAGCTTCTGAATTTCAATAGGCATGAAGTACAGCTCTGTTCACTCTTGTCTGTTTCTAAAGAATCACAATCTAAGTGTGTCTATATCTGCTGAAGCAATCTCATGGGAAAAAAAAGCTATGGATTATAAATGTACCATTCATTCAACAGTAAACTACTGCAATTAATTACTAGGTGTATCAATAAATTAAGCAGAATTATTTTCTTTGGTGGTTGGATAGACTGAACTTGAGGTATGAAGGACCATTGCAGTGGGTATTCTACCATCTGATTTTCAGTACTCCAGAAGCACAGATGACAACAAGCCCTGAACCCCTCTGGTAGATGAGGTGTCAAGATCAGCAAGGAGCTCTGCAGCATTTTGAGTGTAAGTCTGGCTGACTTTCACCAGCCTTGACCACTAAGACCTTCTGAGGCTACAGGAAAGACCATTCCTTTCCCTCAGAAGTAGACATAATTCACACTAAGCATGCATGTTTTCCAAATAGTAGTTTTCAGAGAAAGAAAAAAACAGCTTAGTGTCCACGAGTCAACCTGTGATGTACCAGTTCTTAACCTAGAGGCTATTCCTGCTCTAAATCTCATTAGGCATCCAAAGTAGCCAGTAAACCTAAAGCCTTTTCTCCTCATAGAAATGCCTTTCACTGCAAATCAAACCCCAAATTTAATTTCAAACCTATTGCTTTTCCATCACATTTACCACATGCTACCTTGAATGCTTAATAGCAAAGCCGTTCCCTGTTCAAGAGTGGAAAGGATTCAGCTCGAGAGGATCCTGCCTGTGGAAAGGCAGAGGGACAAGCCTTGGCTCAGCACTGGCTTTTCTGTTCCTCCTGCTGCATGCACGACCTTTGGGTGAGATCTGGTTCGGATCTCTGGCTAGGAAAGCATAATAACGCTCATTTTATATGGAAGTGCACCTTATACAGCTTGTTTCACCAGTAAAATTAACCAGAGCCCTTAAAGATTAGGATGGTATGGGAAAAGTATCCAGGAGAGCATTATGGAGGTGTTACTTGACAGATGGTTTCCACAAAACTTAAAATAGGTAGTTTGGGAGACAAGCGCCACACAAAGAGAATATATTGATATCATGCAAGGTATAAAGTTCATTGTAAAGCAGTCATTTGCACAGGATGGCTTGCTTCTATATATTTCAAGAAACTGCGCATAATACAAAACCACAAAATTTGAAGGAGTTAAATAATTTGATGTGATGTAACCAAGACAGCAAGAAAGATTTTATCTTCCCAATACTGGAGGCATTTGCTAAACTTCAACTTCTTGACCATATTAATACTTAAACTGAAAAGATCTGTTCTTTGCCAAGATTAAAAGAACATTTTAAGTTGTTTTAAAGTAAATCTAACTTAATTATAAGCTGTTGCATCATAATCTGAATATGTAGCAATCCAAAATACAATTACTCATTACTTGGCTAATAGCTTGCAGTTAAGATTATTTGATTAATGAACTCTTCCTGCAGAAATACTGTCAACATTCTTATTTTCCTCATTAGTCTTTCATCTAAGAGAGCAGCAATTACCTTCCCAACCAATCAACAGTATTCAGGAGACAGCACTGCAAATTCAATACCATAAAGCACTCCAAAATAATGCTCGCTCTTAAGCACCATCCACAACAGCATGCAGAGCAAAGACTTTATGCTTTAGCATCTGCACCTTTGAAATACAGGTTAATTCTGATTTTAGCCAAAGAGCAATCTTCTTTCCTACTAACATTTTCCTCATGATTTTTCATGTTATTCATTAAGTTCAGTAGCACTGATGTATGAAACAGCAAAACCGAACACCTGGCTGTCATGCATTATAGCATCAGGTTGCAGCTTCACCTCAAGCGTGGCGCCAGGTGGTGGCGGCGGCGCAGGAGGCACGGCAAATACACACCCTGCACACCCTGCCAGGGCACGGCTCAGCCTAGGTGCTAGTGCAGTGGAAATAACCAAAACCCAACAACCCATTGCTTCACTGCTGTAGGTGACACCTACCACAAATCTGCTGAAGCTTCGCCTCACCACTTGGCCAGAGTGTTCTGTTCAGTGGTGCTGCTCACCCATCGCAGTGTGGAACAGAAGCCATGCAATTCCAGTAATGACCACCGCCTGTCCAAAGGCATTAAAGAGTATGGGTTACTACAACTGACATCAGCATAACTTTATAATAATTGAGTATTTTCCTTCTAGACAGCCATTAAAATAGTGATTTTCCCCATGCAGAAGCATTCTTCTGAAGTCACATGAAAATATACAGCCACAGCATCATTATTTAATCTGTTTTTGTTTGTTTTTCTTTTTCCAGAGGAAGTTCTTACCTGGCACACATTCAGAGAGAACATCACCTTTATAATGACGCTATTTTCCTAGGGAGACACAAAATGGAGCTGCTCAAAACACCCTCTTTTGAGGCCACTCTGTTGTCTCTGAAATATTCTCAGGGTACTTGCCTCAGCTCTTATTTGTCAGCTGCTATGTATAACTCACAGCTTACTCACCTATTAATCTACTCTTCTGTACAAATGTCTTTGTTCCAGTTTTCAAATATCTTCTCAAAACTGGAAATGTTAAAGTAGCCTCACAGATTTCTCTTCTGATTTCTAAAAGCATTTTACTCCTCTTGTTCCCAAATAAGTGTCTCAACTCTCCGTATCAACCAACTCAGATCTAGACTCAAGCTCTAGTTGCCACAAAATTACAGTGACCTGCAGGCTTACTATAATTTTAGGTTTCTTTGCTTGTCAAAAACTTTATGTGCTATTAAACCTCTTTTTTTCCTTCCTTCCTTCTTTTTTTTTTTTAAGGTTCCATCTTTTTTCATGGAAACTTTCACCCTAAAATTTTAAAAGTACACAGACATTTTCAGATTGCAGGGAAAAAACTATTCACAAAAAATCCCCAGCTTTTTAGTGCTTTATCCAGGCTAAAAACTTCTGAAGTGATTAATTTACTTATTTCTGTTTAAAAATAGCCATCTTATGAACATTAGGGAAAAAAAAAACAAAACACCAGACTTTTTTTTTAGTAAAAGACATTTTCCATCTTAACCACTGGTGAACAAGGTATCTGTTGATTGCTTTTTCTCTTACCTATTCTGTTATCACATGTAATAAGCAATAGTGTGAGTTACTTTTTACTAGTTCTTACTTTGGAGCACAGGTTTTAGGCAGCAGGATACCAGTTTAGTAAGAGATCTTACACAGACCTGCACCTTTTACCACCTTTTTTTTTCTGGTGACAGCAATACTCCTGCTTCCTTTTATCTGTGTACTTGTAGAAGCCTTTATAAAACGCTTCAGAAATCTGTAGCTGCCCATGACTGGCCACTTCTTTGAACCTCCCACCTCAACTGTACAAGATCTCATTTGACTAGATCTGCATTGTTACAGCTACATAATCATACCTGACAATCCTCTTTTCTTCTGTTTTTGAGTTGATCTCAAAAAAATTACGCTTACAGAAGGCACAACGCAATCCTCAGTCTCTGTTGTTTGGACTAGATATGGCTAAACTTCAGATCTTTAGCTGAAAAAGAACCAAAAATTGGTTCCACAATTTTCTCTTGACTGTGATTAAGAAGGAGCTTAGTTAGAACAAAATGCGATTACTCGGTTTTGGACATGCAGCCTTCACGAGGCGCTTACAGATCCGCTCCCACGGAACCTAATTCTGGTTTGGAAGCCAATTGTTCCTTTACAGCGTTGCTATGGATCTCGCTCAAAGATTTAGCAACACCTTCTCCATCAGCTTACAGCAAACACCAATGACGCCAATACACCCACAGCTTGATTATACTACACTTTGTAAGTTATCCGTGTTAGATCTTGCACATTACACTGAAGGGAGGGTGGGATGCTGTGTCAGTCGAGATTAAGCTCTTCCAACTGTACGTGATACTGTATTTTCACAACAAAAAGTTAAAGCTTTTTGTAAGCAGAATATGCAGTTACAGACTAGACAGACATTCTGAGCTAAGCATAATCTGCTCAATGCAAGAGCAACAGTCAGGATGCAGCAGCAAAGAGTCATATGTCTGCTGGCAAGTCAGCTGCCCAGGACTCGAGCTTCTCTCACAAGAGCTGGTGAGGTTGAATCAGCCTGGGCTGATCTAACACCTCCCCACAAGCCTCACAGTTTGTTCTTTCTACTCATCCACAGAGAGACAAAACCACCTCTGTTGTATAAGGCACAATATCAAAGGCAAGACAAGGTGGTTAGCACTTGAGCAGCAAAGAAGGCAGTGAGTGTGGGAACAGGAGAAGCATGTGTGGACAGAGGGGTGGCACTGCCCCTGAGCAAGCTGCAAAGCCATCAGGTCCATCTCCAATGCCCACACACAACGTCAAACATAGTGGGAAACACGCAGGAAGAATTAGGATTGTCTAAGTATTTGCAGAGTCATTGGGATCAAAGAGAGGGCTCCCAGTAAGGGAGACGTCACAGTGGGCGTCTGTTGCAGAACATCTTATAATGTTCAATAAGGAAGCGTCCTTTAAAGAACTAGATGAAACTTCATGGTCACAGGTTAATGTAGAGACTTCAAGCACCCCAGCACCTGCTGGAAGGGCAACACAGCAGGAAACCAGCAATTCTGGAGCCTTCTGGAGGACACTGGAGATGGGTGTGGGATGGGCTGCATGAGAAAGACCTTCTGCTGGCTCTGCAACTCATATCTGGATGGGAATGTGATGACTGGGGGTAACTGCTGGAGCAACTATAAGACAGCAGAGAGGCAAAAATAAAAGAACAGCAGCCCTGGGCTTATGGCTTCTTCCAGGAATGGAATCATGGTGGAAAGCTGCCCTGAAAGGCAAAAGGGCACAGGAGGGACCTCCATCCCCAAGGACCACCTCCACACAGTCTGGGAATGGTCCTGCCGGGTGTGCAGAAAGGGACATTTCTATTAGAGATACTGCTGTCAGTGTGGGCAGCAAATAAAATAACCACATAAGAAGTCGACAATATTTTGACAGCTGTTTCTTTAGCAGGAACATTTCTGGGTCCTTTTTGCAAATATGAGGAGGCAGAACTGATGTTTCAAGTTAGTGAAATGGATTTAAAACCTTTTATTTCAGAATATTATTTTCTATATGCCTCACCTGTTCAAGAGTGCTAAACAAACTGAAGCAGGCACAAAATTGGAAAATTGAAATAGAAACAGATAAGCTCAAAGGGAACTATTTCAGTGATCCCCTGTCCCTTTCTTGAGCCAAGGCATCAAGTTCTCATGTCAGTTCCTGTCCATCCACGCAAGTCTAACATAACAGAAAGCCAAATCAGACTATTGTCATTCCATGAAAGCAGTTCTTGCATTTCACAGCATTGTCTCTATAACCTTTACCACTATTATCAGACCTTTTATTTAGCATTTGATCTGTAACCATAGTAAAATTAGATACACTTCACTCAACAGAATTTCAGTAAATGTTTCCACAGCTACTGAAGATATGTAGGCACCTATAGTGAAGGTCAAATTTTCTCCTGTAAAAGCTGAATACTTATCATAACAAAAAGAAAAAGAAACAAACACACCCCTCATGAAAACCCAAAGCAAAGCACAACTTCATCAACCCTTGTTTTCCTAAAATCTTGTGAAACTTTGGCAAAAATCAAGGTTGCGTGGCATTAACATGGAAATAAGAATCAGGCACTTTGAATCACCAACGTTTTTAATCATTACCGAAATGATAACAGAAAAAATAAGTGTTTACTGGATCTAAAAAGCCCCTCTTCCACTGGTCCTCCTACTGTGCTGAGGCATCTGGCTTTCTATTTCTCGTATTCAATAGAGTAACATTTTACATTCTACACAAAATGTAAGTTTTCAGATATCCTACAGATAATATCCAGAAGGTCATGTGAATAAAGTATAATAAAATCATGAGATAACTGATCTTCATTGTACACCTAAAATTGTTTCTCTAAAATCAGGCAAATACTATCTCAAACAGAATGATATTTTGGAGAAGTAACTTGGTAAGTTTTCCTCTGGGACTTGAGAAGGGAATATATTCTTGGATCAGCGTCTTTGAAAGTCTGGCATTAATATTCTGTCTCTGCTGTAAATTACAGGAGAGGGATACAGTAGATTGGTATTTTCCAGAAGACATCCCTGAAAAATCCCCTTTTTGACTCAAACCTTGACAACCTGACAACATTTAAAGAGTAAATCTAAAACAGACATTTTAGATACTTAAGTCTAACACACAGGTGCAACTCACAAGCATCTTCATTTCTGCATCAGGACCCACAACTGCCTTCTATATTCTGTGTTTCTTTCCTCCCAGATGAATGCACTCTCAAGATATGCAATAATTCTGCTAAAGCACTACTATCCGATGTGGAATACATAATCACATACATCATGGGGCAAGGAGAGAATGGTATTGACTTATTTACCAGGCAGGAGGAGGAATAATATTTCCATCCTTTGTTATAGTTAATTTTTAAGTTTTCACTCACCAGAGGTCCAGGTCATGAGAGTTCCAACATGCCCCTCACTCTGTGAGCTGTAAAGAATGTAGTAGTAAAGTATGTAAAGACAAGACATTAAAGAATTAAAGAAAGACATTAAAGACTGTAAAGAATGTTTTGTAATAAAAAAAAAAAATTGAAACTTTTTCAGTGACATGTTTGAAGTTTAATAATGTTCTTAATGATTTAAATATATATATATGTGTATATATATATACATATATAAAATTTTTAAATATTTGACCTTTTCCAATAATACTTGGCCAGCATGAATAACTGGAATAGTTATTGGCATTATTATACAGAAAAAGTCACAGAAATATTCTTTCTTTGGTCTGTCCAGATGGTTGTGTTTAAGCTAACAGTAAAACAATGAATAAAACTACCTCAATGACAAAATCACCAAGTGGAATCTGAATTTCATGATGATTATTTCATAAGAGGAAAGTCTTTAATTCCAGATTTCAAGTTGTGCAAAGATACGCAGGTAATCTTTATTCTATACAAGTGGAAAGAATGTAAAAGAGATTACCACGAATAAATGTATTTCCTTCCAGGAATTTAGCTGGGAATACCCAGAAAGATACACGGGCAAGTGGATGGACACACAAACATTTATTTGACCTGATATTCAGAAAACAGAAATCTAGAGATTTCTGGTTTGAGTTCTTAGTATGCCCATTCTGGTTGCCTTTGAGGAAAATGAAATTCCCTACCATAGAACTGAATGAGAAACTGAGAATATCTTAAGCATTACAATGAGGATACACCAATAATGGAAATAGAATATTTGCTTTCAAAAGTCTTTTTCCAGAAGGTGAATTGGCATGACAGCATGCTATACTTAATTAAAAATAATAATCCTCAGTTAACTAGTGATGCTTTGCCTCAGCTATATTACAATCTTTGCTGTGCAGGCTCTAGAGAGAGGCTAGATGCATAAAAATAGATGCTCTGAATATAAGGCAGTGTCAGCAAGAACCTAAGTCAACATTACAATGGCATCAAAATCGATTATGTTTCCAGGCACCTGTAGCATGAACAAATTGAAGCCAAGAAATGCAGTTTGAAAACAAATTACTGCTAATTTTCTAATTGGCATTAGCCTAACAACTGTCACTAATTTTCCTAGATTAGGGATTGCAGTTGTGCTGCAAGGTCATGCAGCACCTACAACAGAGTCCGAGTGGCATAACAGTAATACTGGAAAACACTCAGGAGTTGGTATCGGCCTGTCCCAGCAAGTTGTCCATTTTCAAAGGCTACTTGTCACATCAGAGAGCAGCAGTAGTGATAAGTTCAGGGGTAAGGCCTTTTGTAGCTGTAGATCAGGACTTTAAGTGATATAGGTTTAAAAAAAATTACATGAAAACTCAGTCAGCAGCCCAGAGTTCTTTCCAATGGTTTTCACAAATGTACACCCATTTACAAAAGAAAAAATTTAAAAAAAAATCCCATTTTGTAAAGCCTATTTGATGAGTTTATCTTAGTATTATTCTACACAGCTATGTTGATTTCAGCAGCACAGAATGGATAATGAAAATCATTCAATATCATTGCCTTTCCAGCTGTAGTTCTAGCTGAAATATTAAGCTATCACATAACCATGGCAGCTTTCCAGGCAGGGGAAAAAAATGGTTTGCACCTGTTTACAAATGTATTTAGTCATTATTCATCATTACCTTGACTCTACAACTGATTCAATACATTCATGCCAGCTTGGCTTTCCTTTATGACTGCTTCAATGCCCTCTTACAGTCAAGGTTAAATTTTCACTTTCTACCTGAGAGGGAAACCCAAATGCAGTTGTCATTTTGTTTTCCTGCATCTGTCCAACCTTCCATGTTTTAAAAAAATCCTTAAACGCATTCGTTCAACATTTCCTTGAAGATCTTTGAAGTCATTTGTCTGCCAACCTATGCCAAATGTACTCCAACCACCTTCTCTTAGATGCCCTTTTGCAACACGAACTACATCGCTGAACAGCATCATTTGCTACTGATATTATTCCTCCGCTTTGGTAACTTACACAAACATTCTTCCAAGTACAGGCACGGAGGCAAACGGCATTTTTATTTATCCAAATACTGACCAGTTCCACTTCCCATATTTAGCATTGCAGTTGTTCGAGCAGTCTGAATCAAGCTTGAATGATTTTGAAAGCGTTGCACAACTTGGGAATGGAAATCAAAAGCACAAACCAAACATGATGACAATATTTAGTTATTTTGGAGCCATAATATGAGGTAAGGAACTACTGGGAAAACTTAAAACTAATGTAGCTCCTTTGCTGAGCTTTGTCCAAGATACTAACATCACTGCTAAAACTAAAAAATATAGGAGGTTATCTGAGGAGCAAATAGGACCATAAGGAAAACGTATGAATGGCACCATATCAAGACTTTGATTAATTCCAGTCATCACTTACCAGCTATGGAAAAGAGTAAAAAAAAGAACAAAATCAAAAAACAAGGAATTGCTGTAGTTCCTAGGGAAGCAGCAGGGAGTGTCTGAACCTTAGAGGAAGAGGACTTTAACATGTTCCTTGCTACTTGATAGCTAGTCTTAATATAGTTAGAAGAGTCTGAAACAGGTAAAGGCTGTCTTTATCAAGGTAGGATTGATAAAACCTATTACTTTTTTTGAGCAGCCACAAAGACAGAGGGTATGAAAAAGGTCTAGGAAATAACGAAAACTATTCATTTTTCTCTGCATTGAACCACAGACAACTTTTCACATAGGGAGTGTGAAATTTAGCATGGTTCACAAAAAACCATGAGCTTTGAGAGGAAAAACAGCAGATAAATAATTTGGTTACACTGAAAGTCTGAAACTACCTTTCACAGGAATTTGAGAACATACCTAAATCTTCTTCCAACACAAAATATGAGAGATTTTCCACAAGATCCTTTCCATATAATCTCTTCCAGCTGAAGCAACAGCCATACAGAAGGCTATATTAATTTTAAATTTGCAGTATTGGGTAGTGGGTTTCTCAGTGTTGGTCCAATGATACAATGGACACGTGAAGCTCCTTGGAAGTTTCCCTAGGCTGAAAGGAAGATGAGAAGCTGGTCAGAGAATACTTCCTTTAGATGCTCTACAGGACAGAACCAAGAAATGCAGAAGTGCTAAAAAGGGATTTGTTGCAAGAACAGGAACACTAAGGAGATGATCAGTCCTGAGGGCAAGGCAGCACACAATATTCTGTCCAGCAGCAAACACAAAATACTGCAAGAGTGGGTTGGAGAAGATTATGTGGTTGAAGCTACTTTAGTTCTTCAGATACAAAGGCGAAGAGGGCATCCACAGTGCAGGTGGTGGCAGCACTGTTTAAAATAATCAAACGCTTCATCCGTAGGACTCGCACACAAACTTACATTAGCACACATGAAATTTCATATTTCCAGAATGAAGTGTGCATTACTATACATTGATATACAGGTTCTCTGCATATTTTTTATTTATTTCAAACTACACCTTCAGCTCTTGATGCCCAAGAGCATCACAACACACTCTTCACTAGTCACACAGACTTTCCACAGTCTTGAAGCTGCCTGTAAGCTGGAAGCCCAAGTAGACACAAGGAACAAGCTGATATACTGTTCTATAGATCCACATCTCAACAACCAACCACTGTTGTGTTTCAGGAATGAAACAGAGATCATACAGGGAATGCTTCAGTAACACAGAGATTACCCACACATCTACAACATAAGCCAAAGTAAAATGGACAATTAAGGTATCAGAGAAGAGCAAACTGAGGATAAATTTCATTTCCCTGATGCTTTAAAAGCCGAAAAAATAAAATAAAGACTAAATTTAGATCATTTGGTCATCAGTTAAGGATATAAAATGCTAGAACAACTTTTGAACAAGGTGATGAATCAGTAGGTAAACTTTACTCAATATCATTAAGTTTGTGATGAGTTCTGAAGAGTGCGACTTCTCTTCAAGACAGGGCAAAGAATAGGGTTTCTAAGGAAACTAACAAAAGTATTTTAAATATAAGAACATCCTGAGAAAGTCACATATATACCTTACCACCTTTATAAGTGATTAAAGGAAGGAAAATAAAACCAGATCCAACAGTGCTACATTGCGCAGAAAGTTAATAGGAAACCAGCATGAGATGACCCTGAATGGCAACGTCTCCATATTAGCAATTCTCGTTAGGTGATTTTGTCAGCCCTGGACATCTGCCAAGGCAAGAGGGAAGACGGTATAAGACAAACCAGTTACAGGTGTCTAGCTTTGCTCCTGGGCACAGACAAGCCATACAGCCACAGCTGACACCCCTTCACCAGCCATTGGATGTCAAAGATTGACTCCAGGTTGGCAAAGGAGGAAAAAAAAAAACCTTCTAAACTCATGCATCAATCAGCAGAAGAGCTGCAGGGGGAGAGAGAGGCTGCAGACTTGGCCACGCCAGAAGAAAAGCCCCAGCCAAGCTGCTGCTCCTGGCCCTGCCGCCCAGGGCTCGGCCCAGGGCTGCTGCTGCTTGCTCTGCGGGGGAACTTAAATCCGGAGAGCGGGCAGAAAACAGGAAGGTTTTGCATCATGCTGTTATTTGCGCTGCCAGCAACGGCCAAAACAGATTAGTCGGTGTCCAAATTCAGGAGCACGTGCTTCAGAGCCAGCTTCCCAGTTGTTCACCATTTATCTACCCCTCATCTCCTCCTAAAAGAGCATTAACTGTTTCAAAACGTAAGTCACCCTCAAATTATTTATCTCAATTTCAGTTAAAGTGAGTATTCCTGGTATGGCTGGTTTCCCCAAGAGCACAACGAATTTTTGCGTAAATATCCACCTGTCTCCACAACCAAGTTAACAAAATAGTTATTAAAAAAAAAAAGGAATTTAGAGCAGTCATTGAAGACAGAATCCCATAATGATGATGAATTTTTGGGGTATGTACAGATACAGCTACAGTTTCACTCTAGTGAATGGCAAGACTTGTGTAGACGACACAATCTCCTAAATATGAGGAAGTTCGGGCTCCGAGAAAAATTGCTTTAATACCTTTTTGGAAATTTCTGAAGTATTTTTCCCACATTGAGTAGGACACTAGTACTGAAAATTATTTTTCCCCAAAACGCTTAATGCAAATCCAATTAACCAAATTTTGTACATATTTTAGAATATTTAACTATCAAACTGTGTCTTTAATTACATGAAACTTTGAGTTTGGAGGGCTAAAGAGACAGGTTGAGAAGGAAGAAAAATAGTATTGATGAGGAAAAAAATAAAAAGAGGTAGGAAACCTTGTGGAGCAGAAAAAACACCTTTTTCTTTCAGTCTTAGACAGGAAAGCTTCAGAGTGCTATAAAATGGAATTTGTAGTCCAACAAAAAAGGCATTTTAAATTAAATTGAAGTTATTCAGGAGAGCAGCGAGTGCTAGGAGGAAAAGAAGCTGTAGATGGAGAGTTAAAAAACCAACCAACCCAGACAGTTGTGAGTGACAAAACAGAAAGAATAAGAGACAGTGAGAAAGCCAGGCATGAGTAGAAGAGCACATTCCTCCCTTCTCTTGAAGGGAGAGGATAAAAGAAGCAGCAGCAGCAAATTACAACAAAGGAGCATGGTGGGGGCAGCACAAAGACCAGAGACTATTTGCTGAAAGAATAGAAAATCAGAATTAAAATTAATCCAAAATATAGATAAATTTAGTACATTGTTCTTTAATTTCTGGAAAACTAATTTGGATACTTACATTAATGGAAAACAGACCACCACAGCGGTCAGGTAAAGAAAAAGGATACAAAACAAAAAAAGCTGGAAAGATCACAGATGCACAAAATTATGGGGTTGTGTCTCCTCAATATCGAGTTATGAATCATCTTCCATTTAAATAAACCCTTTGCTGCCTTATTCCATCAGATTGCCTTCAGCTAAAATATTATTCAAAAAAAGAAATGTTTCTATAGTATTAAAATGCATAGGTTTTTTTTTTTCTGCATGAAAGCTTTGAGGAGTTTGTGTTTCATCTTGGAAAGAGAAGCTATTAGAAAACATACAAGGATGCTGATTTGCCAAAGTTCAAACAAATAAAATAATATAAACACTTTAGGATGCTTAGAAGATACGAGTGCATGTGACAGTTGATGGCAAGAGAGAGAGTACATTGTTCTAGTGCCTGTTAGGACACCATCAGTTTGACTAAAGCTATTTATATTTACTTAGACATAAACTAATTAAAAATAACACATTTCCTTCTGTAACAGAATTACAAGCTAAATGTATTTTTAAACTGCATTGTTAATGTTCACTATAACTGATCATAAGATAAATGCTTCATAGCACAGTCATATTTTATGCAAATATTTACTATTCTATATTGCAAATAAAAAAGCACATTCTAAAAGGTTACAGTATTAAAAACATACAAATGGCTTATTTCTATTTTAAATGGCAAACTGTTTTTAAGTATGAGTATGTCTGAACTGATCATAGCCAACAGAACTAAATTTCCAATTCCAAGTTAAAATCCATTAAAGCCACACTGAGGGGGATTGCACAGGTATAACTCATATTAACACATGCCTATGCAGTTAATATAAGCTCCTTTCTAATTAACAAGTAGTAGAGCACATTGAGCTAAATTTGTTGTCAAATATCTAAATAAATTTATTTCAGCCTTCCTCACAGGTCAAAGAGAAAGATCACATGTTCATAACAGTATAGTTTTTCACTGAAATGCAAAGACCTTGCAAGGACAGTTCTTGCTTCAAGTTTTCAAACTTATTGCATCATAGTGAAAAGATTTTGGTTTATTTTTACATAAAGAGGAGTTTATTTCTGTCTGTTGATTAGTTGTTTTTGCCTTTTAGCCGCCCTCAGAATCACCAGAGAGTGACTGGCTGATGCAGGTGTTCAGACACTCAGAGATCCGCACTGACTCAGAACTGAGAATCCCCTCAGGAGCTCAGGTGGTGTATCATACTCCCCTGCATTGGTTTGTATATTGACTTTTGCCATCTGGGACTGGAAATAAATTTCTTATGCTACTGGAAAAGTCACCTGCAAAATCTTTAACTTTCCCTGCAGCACGGTGAGTAGTTTACCTGAGGGATCACACTAAATCAGTGAGGACACTGGCACAGGTGAACAACAATCTTTTGTTTCTACCTGTAGCCTATGTGCTCACGTTTTAGGAGAAAAAATACATGACCTAAACACATATTTAGGCTTGACACTAAGAGCAAGCGAAATGCAATGGCCTGTCATACACAACAAATCAAACTCATCTTGTGAAATAAAAGTCAAGTTCATTCCGGTTAGTGTTTCTACAAAGATTTCCTATGTAGCAGTTAGGCTTAGATCTAAACACAAAGATGTCCCCCCACAACACTGTATCCTATTTGTATTGCAGATACACGGTAAGCGCATACCACGTTTAGACAACACTGTATTTGAAGTCTCTGTATATTGGGCCCATTCAGATATACCCTTACTATCTCATTAAACACTGAGTGCTAACTCGTTGCCTGTCTGCTTATAGGCAACATTTAAATGCATGTATAATTAGTCTACTTTCAATTACTATGCAAGACCTTTAATAGAAATTGTAGTTGTTTTATAATAAAAGGCATTCATAGTATAAGAAATGGTAGAAAAAGCATAACTTCTGGAATGTGAGTATTTAGGTGCTGCTCTTAAGGTTACAACAGAACCCCTAAGCAGAGGGAACATTATATATATATGTGTGTGTGTACATATATATTTTTCAATATGTACTTCAATTGAGCGGAAAAAAAAATAGCCTTACTACATAGTTCATCTTCCTATTTTGTAATGAACCCTTTAGAAAAGCACTTCTATATTTTTAATTTGGTCTGTTACTTCTATCTAAAAACTGCTGGGAAGAAGTTTAATGAGGAAGAACAGTTGTTGATACTGTCTCATTCTTGGTCTGTGGCACACAGTTCACATACATTCAGGGCTCACATTAATCTAGTCCATTTTAAACTGCAGATAATTAAAAAAGAAAAAAAAAAGGCATCATAAGTTACATTTCATCCAAACGGCTCTTTATAGATGCCACACAGATCACTCCATCAGTCACCGAAAGCAAGTACCTCTGGGACGAAATGCGACAACTGTTCCACAGGGCATGGCAGAGGAGGGGAAGTGAGGAATACCAGCACATCAAATTGCAATTGCAGGGGGAATTTAGGTAGGAAGAATGTAATTACCCCGTTTGGAGCATGGCCAGACCATGGGGGTTAACATCTTATAAAGAGCCCTATGAGAATTTTAACAACCCCGAGTGCTCAGGACCTTTAATTTATATTAGGTCTCAGGAGCTAGGCTAACAGCTCTGCTCTACTGGTTTCCTATGCTGCTACAGAAGTGAAGCAGGGGGGAAATAAAACAAACCAAAACCAAAAAACATCAGCTTCTAGTTGTTCCCTGTGGTTTCCACTCACCAGCTAAGCAGATTAATACTTCTTAGTCTGCAATATCTGATGAAAATGTGGCAGAATGAAACATGATTGAAAGCTGCACTGAATCAGAGCAATTCTTGGTGATTTTTCAAAAGCTGTACAAGAAGAAAATGTTTCCTACTCCAGTGAGTCCTAAGTGCTCATAAAGAAAGCTTTCAAGAACATCTCAGCAAGTATGACAATAAATAGGTACTATAAAGATACACAGATAGGAAAATAGCATCAGAAATACCTATTCCTCCTCTGAGAAAGAACAGGAAACTAAAGCTTGTGTACAAATCAGTTTCTTCCATATATGAAGTCAATGTCACCAATTACACTTATTAATATATCTTATATTAGCAGATCTATGTGTGTGCATTTTTTTTTTGCTTAAGTAAGACTGAAACTTCAAGGCAACAAGGAAAGTAATGAAGATGAGCAGGTAGGAAGAACTATAAGCGTGCAGCTCATCTTTTTTCCCCACTGTTGCCTCCAAGCAATTAGAAAAAAAAGTAGACTTGATTCAAGCATTATTCCTCCAAAATAAAATATCAAGTGAAGTTATAATGCTTTTCACTCCTATTGAACGAAAAGCATTTGAAGCAAATTCCCAGAGAATGCCAAATACTCTTTGAAGTGGTTTGCATTATGTATCCATACCCCATAGAAGTTATTTCTTCAACTGGGTTACAAAAAAATTTAGAGCCATTTCACTTCTTTACTATATTCTAATGTAAT
Source organism: Patagioenas fasciata (assembly GCF_037038585.1). Lineage (NCBI taxonomy): Eukaryota > Metazoa > Chordata > Aves > Columbiformes > Columbidae > Patagioenas > Patagioenas fasciata. The sequence continues at coordinate 27,835,018 of NC_092526.1, read as the reverse complement.
GCACTGCAGATGTTTTTATTTCAATGTTCTTAAACTTCTGAATGACCACAGGGGTGCATTTAGTTTGCCTTTGGCTAATTTATTTTGTTCACATCAGACGAACATAATTATAGAAGTATCATGGTATTCTATATGATTTTCTCTTAAAGACCCTTATAGCCAGAACTGAGAAAGAAGAAACAGTAAAAGGCTTCGCTAAACCAAGGAAAGCAGAGCATTTTGGGTTGTAAATATTCCCTGGCCCCAGCGGAGATGCTGTATATCATACAGACAACGCTACTTCTGCAGGAGCTTTATGATTTATGCTAATGAGAAAAGCCACCTTGACGAAGAGAAAACAAAAGACAGAACAGTTCAGTACTGATGCAGATTTTGAACATTAGGTGTAAGTTTCACAGGAAATACCGAAGACCAGCGGTTACGGGAATCTCACAGGGCTGGTCTGCATCTGGGAGCCTTCACCAGAGACGTCAGTCAGAGGCACAAATCACTTAGGAGTGATTTGTACCATGCGGTTTTATCCCAGGTCTTATCAGCTCTGCCGTGTGCTCTGGTGGAAAGTGGACAGTCACTCTTTTTCAAAGATGATTCACAGAGCGGTACTTTAACTACAAAAACACCCTTGAAAAAGCACATCATTCAGTCTTTCATATAAGGCCAACATGCAAGAGTGCTCCCTGTCATTGCAGCCATGCAGGAGAACTGGTCTCGCTACAAATTTATGTTTAAGCAGGTCTCAGCACTGGATTGGCATGATCCTCTCCTCCACCCCAAACAATTTGGGTACATTTTTCAAGGGGTCAGCAGGTGTTCAAGGGCCTAATTTTTCACTGACTTTCAAGATTAAATGAGCTTTTCTGACTCCACAGAACTGGATTTTGAATAGTGTTTAGGCACAAAGTTTTCATGTGTGCTCATCCCTCATTGACTTCTGAACATTTCAGAAAACTCTAGCACTGGTTTAGAACTTGTGTATCCTTACTATGTTCAAAGATGACCAAAACCAACAGTGCAAGGTCTTTGAAAGGTCACAGAAGGCAGAAATTCATACTTCATGAACTTAGACTTGTTACAGAAGACACAGGCCTGCTTGAAGCTCTGAGTTCATCCCATGAAAACCAATCCAAATAGGTAGGTAACTTTTACTTGATCAAAAAGACGCACGTTATCGCTAAAGAACTGGTGTAAGTTACAAACCCATTTCTTGTCCATATCTACTACTGTTGGCAAAGAGCCACCTGCAGTGACTTGAGAAGTGGATTTAGTCCTTTATAACAATTGCACTGTGCAAATTATCACATCCATAAAGTAATCTCCTGCTTTCTCTTCTTGACTAAACAGAGTGTCACAGGCCATGGAGGAAATTTTGTCCTTGTTATTACTAGAAGTGTTCTCCCCCTTCAACACCTCAAAGGAGAAGACCTGTGCTCACATACATTGCTTTCCAGCTATTAATGTCTCACCTTGAACAGAAAATGCTACGTAGGTGAAGTCAACATACAAAAACCCCTATGCAGACAACTCCAGGTTGGATTTAGGAGTTCCAACTACACTTGCATGCAGAAGACAGCTAGTAAGTGTTTCTTTGATCATGAAATGGATCATTAAAATAAAACCAATTAGAAAATGTAGCCAAACTTACTCTAGCTGAAGAGGCTTGAACTGTAGAAATATCTATGCTACTGAAATATAAGTAAACGCTTTTTCAAACAAACGAACAACAACAAAAAAGAGCATTTGTGTGATTTGCAGGGTCAGCACTGTTAATTCGTAACAAGATCACGACATACCGAGGACTCTTTGTATTTCTCTAAATACACACTATCATATAGATGCTGAGCACTGTGTCACGTATGCACAATTAAACAACATGGACAACTTCATCTAATTGTTTGCTATGACATGTTAAAAAAAAGTAATAAAGAACAGTGGGTTTTAGGTTTAACACAAGGTGGGGAAAAACAAGGACTGTATTTTGCCCCATTGGTTAAAGTGAACAAAAGTGGCCATGTATCTTAACACCTGGGAAAAGTCAGGGCATGCACAGCTGGCCGCGAGCTGGTCACACATTCCTGAGGTTACAATTACGGCCAGTGTTCTCAAACCAGGCTCACTGACAAGCAGTTGCAGATGGCCAAAACACTTATGTATGAAAATAGCTTTACTCAGCAAAATCTTAGAAAAATAACGTATCAATAGGAGCACTTGTATATGTAGCTGTAGCACTTTCTCAGTGATGTTTTCTCCAGTTAGCCCTCAGGTCATGTCATATAAACTAAAAACAGGAAATCTTTTGTGTTGCACATCATATATATCATTTGGTACCAGCATATCATTTTCCCCAACAAGGAGACTTCCAGTGTAGTTAAAGTGGGGAAACACTATCAGGGTGATATGTTCCGTTCCCAAATTTGCCAACAGCCAGCGACATGTCCAGTCCTCTTCTCAATACACCACTTTAACAAGGGGACCAATGGGCATAATATGCCTCTCGTTTGTGCATATAACTCCATATTTCTGACACTTGCATGAACAGCAACAAACACTGTAAAGTATCACTTTATAATCTCTGTAAGTAACCCAAGAAAATGTACTCATGTTTTCTCTCTTCTCTAATGACATTTAAAATAAATACACTTGCATGAAAACTTCTCTGAAATAATCAAAATTGAAACATGGTAAAAACTGAAAACCATCCTGTTTAGATACAATAATATAAAATGGAGGTTTTAGTTATTCGCAAAACAATCCTTGCAAGACCCTTCTTTAGTAAGGTGATGAGGTGATCATATGATCAGGTGACACATTTTGTGATGCTGAAAGCATGGACACTCGATATAGGAAAAAGGAAACCAGTTGCTAATGTGTGAAAATACAGGAGGAAAAAGCACAACATATTTTCAAGTCAATGCATTCAGACTCCTGTTTGGCAAAAATCTATACCAGAAATGATGTAGTAAAAATTACCAGACTGCACACCAACATTGCCAGAGCTACCAGTAAGGGGAGAAATATCAACTGAAATTTAAATGAGGGCATTGCTATCTATTCGCACCACTAAATGAACCTTCTTTTCATAGGAAAAGAACCACTATATTTTCCAAAAGCAAATGTGCAAAAATTGCATCAAGGTGTTATTACAAACATTTTCATTTCAAAATTTTCTCAATAAAAAGCACTGTAGAAGAACACATATACAAGAGAACTGCTCCTGCCTGCTGTCCCTGCCCTGTTACTGTGATTAGTACAGACCAACAGATGAACATCTTTATGCACATGACCAGCAAGACCAAAAGGTCACTATGGTTTTAATTTACTATTTGCTATAAAACTTCATCTTTTAACAGACGTTGTATACATTTTTCAGATATTATACATACCTTGAAGTCAATAAATCACAAGTTAGATTACAACTTAAAAAATATAAACTCCTGTTAATACTTTGACCCTAAACAGCTTAAAGTAGAGAAGACCTCTCCAGAACTTCTGGCTTTCCATTTTACTGGGTTTTACACTCACTCCTTGAGACAGAAAAATCATCTTCTATGAAGATCATGGAATTTTGCCACAGTAAAGTGTACAAGGTCAGACCCACTACAGCAATAATCATAAAACTATTAAAATTTGCACACAACACTTCAACTCTTTATTTAAAAGATTTGTAAATAAAATAATAAATGTGTTTTCCAATTTTTTAGGTTAGTTTTAGTGAATATGCCAAAGTGCCTTGAAAGCTAATTAGTCAAGAGGTAAATTTGAACATGCATATACCCTTCTGCATATTCAGCTTTTCAAAGATTATCTTATTCAGCTTGTAACTACCAGCACAAATGCTGATTCTAAATATATCTGCTGAACTCTAAATGACTTCTGTTTATAGAAATAGGACACAACAAGCTACTAAATCTTCCTTACAACAAACTGTGCTATGCCAAAATACTTGCTCCAGATTTTTGAGCTACAGTTACTTAAACTGACAACCAGAAGAAAACTGGTAAGACAGTTATTATAGCAATAGACTTTATCAGTCCTTCCTTAGCTAGACTTGCTTTTAGTCTTATTAATTCTGCATCCACACAGGTGTTGGGTTTTTTTGTTTGTTTTTTGTTCGTTTTAGAGAAAAAAAAAAACACTAGTGGTTCTTGAAACCCTCATTACTTCACATGATTTAAGAATTCAACACAACACCTCCTTGCTATATAGTATCCAAATAAATTCAGAAGGAATGGCACACAATAATAAAAACCTGCATAACTTTCAGTGACTGAAAGCAGTATAGCATCAGAAATTACAGTCCTGAGGACTCTACAAGTTCAGAATTAGGCAAGAATTAAGTGTATCCACACACTAAACGTTAGGTTCATGCTCATGATAGTACAAATGCAATAGTGGGAGCCAAGTTGAAGAGTTGGGGTTGTCTTCCCCCCTGTTATCTCAGCATCCAGCTCAGGTTGACTGAGCCATTTCTTCACTTTCCTAATCTACACATGGTTGGTGAACTATAAAGTGTTTTCACGTTCTGTAGTAAAGCCCATTAACAGTGCAAAATATTACACTTCTAAAAGGCCAGTATCAATTTTTTTTCCAGTATTGTTGATGCAACATCACACTCACAAATATAGATCAAAAGTGAAGTTCAAACTCCACACTCCCTAAAGGAGTTGTTAGCATTTTCAGTCTCTGGAAGGTTGATGTAAATAAAGCACAGAAGTTATGGCTCTCCTAAATGGCAATGGGATCCCAGGCAAGCAGTTCTCGAACAGAGGATTTTGAAGCTGAATGTGAAGCTTTGAGGACAACAATTAAAGAAATGTTCTGTGATGGAGGCGGCTATGAATTCCTCTGACGAGGGAACATTTTTCTAAAACTACATGTACATAGTTCCACACATCTTCACAACTATTAACAGGTTCTTGTTCTAAATTACACACACCTGAGCTGCCAGGGAACATCAGGAATACGTACTGACTAAATAATAGTCAAACTCTGTCTGCTTTAAGTGAAGAACAACATAAATCCACCAGCACATTGCTTTGAAACGATCTATTTATAACAAATCAGTTTTGGCCAAGTTTGACAAGAATCATACCTAGATCTGCTCCTCACAGCTGAAACCATTTACCTTTCAGCAACTACTTCATATGAAATAAACTCAAATTATGTCCAAAATAATTCTCCTTTCCATTCTCTTGAAGTGAGATGACATGACTGTCTTAAAATTACTTCAACACAAGAGGGTTCCTCCTCCCTCCTCCTCTTTTTTAATTAAGAAAGTAAATTCTCTTTCATCAGGAACACTCATCTAACATAAACAGTGCCAAGCTAACAATGAGGAAAGACATTACCTCTTTGTCATTTTGTATCAACTTCAATAGTTTTACCTAAGCATCTTTAAATATACTACAACAATAGGCTATTCTGACATTAGAAATAAGGTAGAACCTTAGCTGTACCAATGCAATTTTATTACTGCAATGACCTGACAAGTGAACACTCATATTTAAATCCTTCATACAGTATTCCTCTGTCAAAATGCTTGTTCCTCATGAATATTTTAATTTAAACAGGCATTTTAGGTACCAAAGCAAAAAATACTGGTGATGTAAAATATCTAAAACATGTAATGATTCAATTAATGCTGAGTTACTCCACGCATGAATGAACAATTTGACCTGGGCTTAAATACAGTATTTTAATAATGCAGCTGCCATATTCATTGGTCTCTACATTTCCTGAAAACTAATCTGCCAAACAAGTTTTACAGCATTAATCTTCTGCACTTCCATTCCAGGAGTGCTGAGTTAGTAATGCTCCACAACCACACATTATTTCACCTTTTTTTTTTTTTTAGAACATTTACAGATAATGTAATTCCGAAATGAAGACACACATTTTTCCAGTTGAAGAACTACTCTTATCACCTTTGGGCATCTGAGTGGTAATTACTGGTTTCTAGGAAACTTGAGGTCAGTTTAGGCACTAATTTTTAAATATTTTTATATACTTTTTTTAAAATATGTATATGTGGGTTTGCATCTGCAGTTTTGAGGCATTTTTTTCCAAGAGGTTGTCAGAACAATAGATGTTCTGTATTTCAAAACCTTTGTAGCACTATATATTTGTTGTAAGACATTCAGGAAAAAAAAAAAAAATTAAAATTATTTTCACATAAACCAAAAAATTCCATGCATTAAACAATACGATTGGTACTACCCCAGTAAGAAGTGCTGGCCCTGAGCAAAGCTTCACCTGTAATACCAAGCAACTTCAGCTGGAGTTCATATAAAATGTGCATTAGCCTGGGCCCACAAAGAGCAATTTTTTTTCTCCCGTTACAGTTCATTTTATTTCAGGCTAAAATTACAAATACAGAAATAACCTTTGGGCAAAACCAAAGTCAGGGTTGCTTTGGCTAATTCAGCCCAACTGAATAATCGATAAAATTACTGATGTGCAAGAAGACGTAGTATGGGTCGATGAAAGACTACAACAAGTTCGGATAAACATTTGCAACTTCAGGTACAAAAGTGACTAAAAAAATAAGTAAGAATGCTGTAAACTGCAGATGACAGCAGCATTACAGTTAATATTTAATCAGGATATTGTGAGAATGTTCAGTAGTGGAAGACAGGATTAACATATTGCTTTAAAACATTCCATTACTTTCTGCATCTGTTTACTGATAATAAAAGAAACAGCTGTTCTAAATGTAACATCAACAGGTGTAAACCATTCATTTGAGATTCCAAAACAATAATTCTCCTCCATTTCCTCCTTAGCTATTTTGAAATGACATTACGAACACCCCTCCTATTAGCTTACACAATTAACCCCTAATTGTTTAACCTCTCCGCATGTCCGCAAAACATATACATGTGGAGTTAGCTTCCTTCTCGGTTTGTGCAAAAGGCTCTGTTCTTCTGCAGGGCACATCCTGAACTAATGCACCAGATGTGTCCCATAAAATGGTTGGTCACACTATTCAGCAGCTTTCCTTTTGCAACTGTTCTATATCAAATTTACTGTAAAAAAGCATCGTAATTATGAAGTAACACTGTATCAAATTCACAGACCTAATATCTCACTATGTTTAGTTAGACTATGAATGATAATTGAGCTTGAAATTGTATATTTACTTTAAATAAGTCCTCCAAATCATCTGCAACAATGTGTGCTTAATTCGAAGCCATTAACGAAAGATTTAAAATTTCCACATTTATATTCTCCATAATTTCAGATATGATACTCCATACTTAGGGAAAATGACACGGAGAGAGGAAAAAAAATAAAAACTACTTTTGGCAGCTTTCCAATTGCAAAATTAAATGGATGTACCTTAACTAACTTAGAATTGTTATCCCAGGCTGTTAAACACTGGGTGCAAAAGAAATGAAACATTCAAAATTCTTCAGTATTTCTGTTGCAACCAAAAAAATCAACTCAGTATTATAGATTTAATAAAACAACCCCCTAAAATCCTATCAAACTAAAACCAAGCTTGCTTTATGCAACATTAAACAAAATGTCTGAAAACCAGACATTGCAATGCTTTCAAAAACCTAAGAAAATGGTCTTTGATGCTTACTTTCATGAAAGCAATACCAACATGTATGTAGAAAAAAAGTAAAATAGAAGGAAGCCACTTGTACAAATTGAGACTGAGGAATAGGTGCTTGGATAACTATAGAGTGTGTTGCTTAGCAATATTGATTCTACTACTAGATATTTTAGTTATTCCATATTAGAATATGGAAATACAGAAGAGCCCATCCTAACAAATCACAAACTATATCATACAGATTTTACTGTCACCAACGACTTCCTAAGTGCTCCTGAAATAAGTCAAGTGTTCCTCTGTTTTTGCTATTATTTCCTGAACTGCTACTACCCATAGTAAAGGATAAAAAAACCTACACGAATACTCAAAACTTCTTTACACATGCACGTAAGTGAGAGGAAATGGAAACTTCAATATTAAGATCCCTAACACATTCATAAAAGAAATATGCAAAAGGTGTTACCTCCATTTTCATTCTTATACCCATATTTATATGGAAAGAAAAAGAATTTTTTTTTCAATGATATTTTCCTGTATTTAGAAAGAAAACTGATCCTCAGTGGTTTGCTATTTAAAGAATAAGTACCTTTTCAGAATTTGGGTGAGGTGAACACTTGAGCTGCAAACCAATCATACAAATGATCCTCTGAAAAATACACACAATCAAAAGGTTTTTCAGTTTTCATTACGAGATCATGCTTTAGCCTAGAAAGCTCCACATTATCACACAGGGAACACTGTTGCCTGCACTAGTCATATTTTGGGAAGGCAAATATGCAACACAGGAGAAGCATCATAAGCAATAACACTTGGACCTGCTGGAATGATGCTCATTCATGGTCAACCTCAGACCTGCTTACCCATCATTTTAAATGGCCAAAACTGTACAAAAATAAAATACCAGCAGGGAGCAGCACAAACACTAGAAGCCCCCTGAAATGCCCCACTCTGACACACTCATTATTTCCTTCTGTCCACACTGGATAAAACAAGGAGAGACCCCCCCTATCCAAAGTGATCTCCCGTCAGCACAGTATCAGAGGAAATCACAATTTCAATTTCAACCCCCAACCACTCCAACCATGAGCACTGCAGTGAGGAGACACCTGGATTGTGCTACAGCACCTACTGCAGTCACCAGCCACACATCAATCCCCAGCGTCCCACAGAGACAGAAAACAAACTGTACATACATGTACCTAAGGAAGAAATCCACAGCAGCCCTCTGAGGCACAGGACAGCAAACCCAGCCAGGAGGGAGGGAAGGGAGAGGGAAGGACCCAACTCTCAACCACCTCCCCTAGTACACCTACACCCACAGCAGTGCCTGATGCTAACTGGCTCCAATAGTGATTAAACCCCCGCTTCAGCACTTGCAAAAAATCAATTAACCAATCAGTTTTTATCCTCAGTCTAGAGCCTGAACACCTATAAAACAATTTGTCCTCTGCAACAGTATTATTATATCAAAGCACTTGATGTTGACTCTAATCTTATTGAAGATACCGGCATTTGCTCCAGTAGAATTAGGATACAGCTAGTTTACCTTTTGAAAAGAACTAGCCATGATTAATCTCATTAAATACTACACATATTACTCCTAATCAGCTAAAATTGGTGCACATATTCATTCATTCCAAAACTTAGTCTGGAAATACATTTCTGTTCTCCAGCTTGCCTTTGGCTTTTCTCACTCTAATGGTTACTCTCTAAACTCCTGCAGTTTGTATCCAAACAGAATAAAAATAAAACTATAACCTTCTGCATCCACTGCAAGGCCAGGATCCTGTTTCCCCCTTGGAGCCAAGAGTCCTGTCTCCTTCCTGTGTCTCCATCCACCTTCTCACGTCCATTCTAAAAATTCACATCTTCTGCACTAAGTGACATTTACAGCCAAGGAGCACCCAGTCTTCCAGTGACATTCTCATCTTGTGCCTCTCTCCCCAGTTAAGTTTGGAAAGATATGCTGCTCGTGCCCTCTGATCATCCTTGCTCTTTTCCCCCATCAGTCCCCATGCTGCCCACACTCCGTTGGTAGCCATGACCAGAAAGGTGTTTTATTGGTGGCTGTGTCTTAACTCCCAGATATCAAACTTTATCTCATTCCAGAAAGAGACCACTCCTTCCCAATTTACACTGAACTACCACTACACAGCACTCACTCAATACCCTTCAGCTGTTCCCAATCTGATCTCACATGCATGGCAGAGGTGGTGAACAGCAATGGAGGAAGCTGCAGGTTTTTGTGCTCCTCCTCCTGCACAGGGTGAAGGATGCACACCCCAGGACAGCAACAGGAGGAGAGCACCTTGTTTGCTACCACATCTTAGCTCAGGCCTATGCACCATTCTGCCACGTATTGGGAGAGGTAATAAACAAAACTTTCCCATGCATTTGCATTCTATGTCCCCTAAACCTCCCTCTGCATGCCTCTTGGGCAAACGTCAGCACGTGTTGTGAACAGAGCAGAAGTCCACATGTGCCAGAGCAGACGAGAGCATCCCCCTAAGCAGCTCACTCCAAATGCTTGTACATGAACTCTGCACTATAACAGAGCTACTTTGAGGCAGACACACCATAATTAATGTGGGTAGCTAAAATGACTGCTAGAGAGTGCAGTTAATGTTTTCTCTATTTGTATTTCTGTATTTACCTTTCTCCAGTCAGAATTTATAAACATCTCCTCTATACAAAAAGGATGAACTTAATTAACCACAGAAAAATATAATAATTACATTTCAGTTCAGAACTTATCTGCTCTCATGTATTGCTGGGATGTGATCTCTTCATTCACCAGTTTGGCATTGTTTGATACAGAGCCACAGATAATTTACACTTTCAGATTGTAGATTTGCTTGTCTGGTCTGACATCCCTGGCCATAAACCAGTCTGCACTCAGGCCCCTTCGCCAATCTTCACCTATCTGCCTAGCAGCCATAGAAACACTACAAAGCTCAGCCTAACCACCATGTTTGCATCACGTAGAGATTTGCTACAGCAGAACAACTGTGGAGACAGAATTTTTCAGGTGGTCCTTCTTGAAACTTTTAAAACATATTATTCCAGAGATGTTCCATCTGCTGCGCACAGAAGGCATAACTGGGCAGTTTACAGAAGGAAATACTATTTGAAATAGAGGAGTAAACATTGCCTGCCAGTAGAAAGAGAATGAACAAGTTTACCAGAAGCAGTAGCTCTCTATACATCAGACTTTGCCCTAATTATGCCACATTCTCTTTGAGCACGGACTGCTTGTGTCTCCTAACCCCAAAGAGCTCCTGTATAGCACTGCACCAACACACATATCTCCATCTGCTTTCAGTGCCAATCTGGACTCTGTGACTCTGCTCCCTTCAGCTTTCAAGTCATCGGCCAGTTTTTGTTCATCTAAAGTTTTAAGAGTGTACTATATTTTTAAGAATCATACTTTTGTAAGCTCAGGTTAAAAATACTCTGAATTATTTGCACAGTTTAGAGAAAAGCTTTTTGAAGCCTGGCCATGAGGACTTCAATACTCATCTGTGCCAATGTGTAACAACAATAACTGCATATGGCAATGCCACATTTAAATACCTACAGCTATCTGGCATTCCTTTGAAAATTAACATTTTATATCCTCAGTACAATAAACTTTGCCAGGCTCTCAAGAAAGCAAGTTCTAGCCTCTTCACATCTAAAACTTTTTGATATACTGATATTTTCTAAACCTGCAGCAATAAGGAAAGCATCAAACCAGTTGAGAACATTTCTTTAACAAACTCTTTAAAAATAGTGGTAAGCTGTTTCTCTACAGTATTTATTTCCAGCTTTAAAGTAGTATTTGAATTTAAATAAAGAAGTCTCAAGAGTGTGAACATATGATAATGAAAAGTCATTATACAAAAACTTTGCACAAAACATACTGAAATTACAGAGTAATGATCAAAATTAAGCAAGAGATATACGATCCCAAACAAAATGTTCAATTTACTCAATAATTTCCATGGAGTTGTGCTTGTCATCTTCTGGAATATCTGCTAAGTGACAACAAAAAGGACGACCATGAACACAGCCTTTATTTTCCTTTCCAAGCTGTTGCATCATCCTGCAAATTTTGTTTTGTACATCTTCTTTTGACAAATGTAAGGGCAGCTGCCGAGCTAAACGTACTGCTTCTCCCTGTGGAAAGGAAAAACAAACACAAAAAGTCAACAGTTTTAAAGTACCACTTTTTAACACATTAACCTGGGGCTACCAGAAAGCACAAATTCAGCACGCACTGTTTAAAGGTCCCTCTTCTCTTTTCTGCTGATACATATTCCGAATCCCAGAAATCCAAACGTAACTCTAAACATATCACTCATTTAATGACAATCGTACAATGGAGTCACATCAAGTCAATCTCCTGGTCATGCTTGTACTCTTTCCTTTAGGGTCCACTTTTGCAACATGCTATGTGTTCCTGCATATCTTATTTCCTCTTGGCACCAGTATCGGCTGAAGATGTTTACCAGTTCACAGGATACATTCTACACCACAAACTTTAGAACTAACATAATGAAGTCAAACAGTCAGCAAAACAAAACTGTAAATATACTATAGTGAAATTTTGTATTAATGTTGTATTAAATATTATCTATTGCATCCACTTATCTCTCAATACTAGAAAGCAGAAGTGACTGCTAAACACAATTACTGAAGCACCCACCCTCAAATAATCAAGCAACTTCAAAAACAAGTTGTCAGTTTTTTTGTTTCCTCCTCCAAGATGGGCCTTGCTGCCATTGCTTTCTCTTCTGTGTTGCCTAGACAGAAAGGGATGTGGCAGGCAACCTCCCTTTACATTGTACAAACCTGAAGCAGCATTCATAATCTTTTAATCTGAATCTTCTCATTTTGTTAGTTTGGAATCTTTTCCCATGCTTCCAAGTGGAAAAAAACATCACTATGGATTATTTTCTACCTAGGAAGGCTGCTGCTTTAGGCATCACACTGTTCTTTTTTCTGGGTCTACCAAAAGACAGCAAAAACTGCAGACATGCCTGCTCAAAGATAAAACTTATGATAGAAGTTGCAATTCTGAACATGACAGTGAATGGTGTTTCCAGCGTTTATCCCCACAGAATGGCCAAAAAACTCAGTGCTTATTTGTAATTTTTTTTTTCCATGACAGCAAACCATATACTTCCCAGTATATTTTCCAGCTACTGTTACTGCTGCACACTCATCTTCTTTCTAACAGTTCCTTGCGGGATCAACAGTGCTCTTAATAAGCCTTCCTTCGATAATCTCTTGATATATACCTTCATATGTATGTGTGTATATCTACATATATCTGTATATAGATATACACACACGTGTGTGTGTGAATCTCTCTCTCTCTCTATATATATATAAACCAACTCCATCCCCCTCAATCTGACTGATGGCTATTTGTAAGCAGAGGAAATAAAGCTTCCACCCCTAAACCAAGTTACAAATCATTCCTGTCTCAACACATAACTCATTTCTTCTTTAAGCTTCTTTCATGAGTGCACAAGAATGGTTCAGTAGTACACAACAGAATCACTCACTCCAAAGGCAGCTGTAAACTTACTGCTCCCAAAAGACAGGGAAAGGTTTGTATAATAACTGTTTAAAAAGTGAAACACATATACTGTGTAAATGCCTAGGTCCCATTTTGAAGCAACCCAATTCAGGAAAGCATGTTAGCAAGCACTTAAATAAGACTTAACATTTATTTTGGTAACATTTTTGAACAGAGATCTTAAGAACTGGGATTAAAGATAGCATTAGTGAAACATCTAGACAAGAAGTGACAGAAAATTACTATTGTTAATTACTCAGCTTCAACCAGTACCACATATATTACTTGTTTCTGAAACTTCACGCCCATTATTTTCTCTGGATGGATGATTTTATCTATTTGCATATCAAATATTAACAAGAGTCATTCCAGTCTCAACTGTTGCATAACTTCTGTAAAAAAACAGATTAAAGATGCTTTTACTCAAGTACAATGTTTCTGGCAACTAATAATGCTGGCTGCTTGTGAAGAACACATGGTTTCCTCTCTGCCAGGGCATCCAAGAACTTAGTAACACATTGAACAGAGTGGACTTACAAGGCTCTGTAGGTTGTCAGTACGTACTTCCTTTAATTGCAGAAGTTACTGATGTTAACTAAACACAAGCATTTGCAGAAGCATATGGGTTTCACCACATGCAACTCTTCATTTGTTACTTCAATGTCTTAATTCCAGGGACTGCTTGCTTTTTTAGCAAAAAGTGTTTCCATTTGTCTACCTCTGCCCTTTCTTTAAATGAATAATAGGTATTTTTCAAGTGGAAATGGTGCACTTTCTAATTTTCACAATGTACATCTCTTTGAGCTTTACATGAGAATTAAGCTTCAGCTAATGCCTACTTTTCATACAGTATTACCTTAGACCACTTTATAACTTCTTCACAGACTTATTTTTAAAGGAGTTAAATCCTGATGACTGTTCTGGATTCAACTGCCTTCTGGACTTCGAAAGCAATCTCATGGCAGTTTCGTATTGTAACATGGAGAATGTCTTTCTAGTCTGAAAACTGCCTATGTAGAAGCACTTAGTGAACACCCAGCTCTCAGCATGTATTATATCACACTGGGTGACTGGTTTTGGAAATATCCGATGGAAGTATTTTGGTAAACAATGCAAAACCCACACATCGCAGAGAGGATATGACATTCTCCTTTTCAAAAATAACTTCTGCATAGAACAGAACTACCTTAACTAAGACAGAAAGCTGAAGAAAGATTTTCAAGCTGTTTAAGAATTATAAGCTTAGCTGGCTAATACTTCAAAGCAAACTTCTGTCTTACCTCCAAGTAATTTATCAGTTTGAGTGGCCTACATTCATGTACTTCTTTTGCATTTCCATCAACTACTGCCTTCAGAATTTCTTTCAAATCAGAAATACCATAATAAGGCAGACAATTAGCTATCCCTTCTATTTCCAGATGGCATTCTGCACCTGAAAATACAAAACCAAAACAGTACTTTACAGACTGCTATCATTTCTATTCTGGAACAATTCAGAGAAAATTAAAACGATACAAAAATCACTTAGTAAATTAGTCTCACAAATTCAATACAATTGGGAAACTTTTTTTTTGCTCCTCCCTTGGAATGAAAAGCATTTATTGGTCCAATCTTTCATTATGATGAAGTGTGCCTATTCACATCACAAATGACTCAGCTTATTTTAATTCAAATCCTAGCTGGGACTGTTTAAACGCTTGAAACATTTCGCAGCATTTCCAGTCTTAAACAGAGCTTTAAAGTTTTTGTGACTTTAATTAGAACACACATGAAATTACAGTAGAAGTTAGCAATAATTTTTTTCAAACTAAATGGTGTTTAAAGTGTTGGCACTATTTCTTACGTAATTGGTTTAAACATCTGTAAAGTTCAAATATTTTATCGTAACAAATACTTCTACTGAAATAAAAAGCAGTTTTTTCTCCTACCACAGCAGAGGAAGAATTCAAGCCCATTTAACTGAAGGCTCCGTAACAGAGTTCATACAATCATTCAAGTGATATCAGTGCTGCAGCAGGTATCACTCTGAATAGGAATGATGAAGAAAGCATTTACACAACAAAAATACCTATTCAATCTGTGAGGTGTAAGAGATTTCACCTTTCATTCACATTACTTGCAAAAAATTTCAATGAAATTTCTACTGTACACCTAACTTTTCTTCCATTCCCTGTCAGAAGCAAGTTCTCCAGCGGTCAGACTCACTCCCAGAGTCCTTCAGAGCTCCTCTGCTCATTCATGTTGGGTGCACAGAAATACCAACCCAACCAGCACAGCCACCTTCCCTTTTCCTCCACTACAAGTCTAGAAGTAGAGAGCTTCACAGGGAGATTGTGGAAGAATACAATTAATAAATGAAATAAATTCACTCCAGTGCAATAGTCCTAGGTAGGAGAAATTCTGTTCAACCTGAGTCACAAATAGTTTTTGCCAAGCCAGAAAAAATGCAGGCAAATAGAGTGCTACAAAATGGATTAAATAATGTGATAAGGGATCATTCATGTTCCTAATGCAAACAACAATGTCAAATATTTCAGAAGTGAGAGGACATATACATGCTATATAAGTCACCTCAATGTACTTTCATTAGCTAGTAGAAGGAAAGCATTTGCATGACCAGGGACTGTTTGATGGTCATTAAATAAGAGCACAGCTGAACAGGAGAACTGTGCAGGTTGAAAATTTTTCTAAGTTTGTGCGTGTCACCAGGTAAATAGCACTGCTGGGCCTTTTTAAGCTTCAGGGTAAGAGATACTTTGACCAAAGTGTGAATTTGATATATGTCTCCCCTGCCAACAAACCACATAATCTCCTTTCAGCTACATATTTAACACTGCTTTAAACTTGAAACTTTATTTTTCACCCAGCATTGTCTTCCTCTGCAAAAACAGATGCATTTTTCAGGTACTGCTGTAAGCCTGTGATCAAATTCAGCTTAAAGCAAAATGTTAAACTATCTGAAAGTTTGCTATTTACTAAAAGTGAGATAAGATGATGTACTATGCCAATATTTCCCCACAGAAGAGGTTGCCAGTAAGAGACAGGAGCAAAAAATAAAGTCTGATTTTAACCTCCTTCAGCTCTTTTAGCTTCATTTTTATCCCAATGTTGCTTTAACAAAAAGCTAGTTTTGAGTAACTGTTCCAGACCATTTCATTATGCTGCTTTCTCTCTAAAACGAGAACTTAGTCTATTTAACAACCTTTCAGTAACCACCTCTATATGCAACCAAAGATGGGACATAACATTTTGTTAAGTTTCAAGTGTTACGATTTTCAGCTTAAAAATTTGTATTTCCAGTGCTTCATCTTAAAATTTCATGGCAATGAGGTTCTGAATTTGTGATTTTTTTTTTCTTTTTGCAAATCCAGTAAACCCATCATACACGCTTGCTAACAAGACTGCTAATGCTTGATACTCTTCAGTTTTACCAATGGAAATCTTCCTGTCTGCAAATTCTGACAGCCAGATTTGACTTCACCATATTGCTTATTAATCTGAAAGTCAAAGGGGGCTCTGAAGAACGTAACATCAGAACAAACAATCCAAATCCTGACTAAGAGACGTTTTCTTCTTTGGTATCTGTTTGTGTGCTGTTCTCTTCCTCTGCTTACATTCTTCAGACTGAAAAGTAACCCACTGCATGCTGATTAACATATAGTTATCTGGAAGTCTTTGCAGGAATCCCGATATTGGCAACATTTGATGATATAAGCAGATGTTTGAGACTCAGTGTACTTGTAAATTTTTGACAAAATATACATTAAGAGCTTAGAGTATTCAAACAGCAGTTTCCATGGTAAGTTCTATGAAATGCTTTGCAACTTCCAAGTAAAATATTTTGGAGAGTAAACTAGCTTCCAATTGACTAAAAATGTGGATTTCTCATTGCTACAAATTTCCCCTTTCTCTTTCCAAACAAAGCACTCACAATCATCTTGGGCTAATTCTTTCTTGACGGCCAGGAAAAACACTTCGCTTCCAGCTGCCACCTAGATTAGGTGACACTATAAGACTATGTATCTTCCAGTCTACAGTCAAAATCAAACTCAAGTTTAGTACCAGCAAGATTTTTCCACTGGTCGGTTACAAGAGCTGAGGGAGCTTATATTACCAAGCAAGATGGAGTATTTACCAGTTACTGCCCTGTGAGGTCCTGTAAGCACATTCATTGTATATACATATGCTGGGTACACATATGCATTTGGGCAGACAATTCTACCCTAAAAGCCTGCTTTGGAGCATGGCTCAAAGCCCACCATGGTTACAAAAACAGGTTAAATGGGTTCCTTGCTCTCAGTTCCTTTCCAGTCAAGAATTCACATCTCCCTATTGGACTTCCACGGAGGGAAACAGCCAGATGTGTTGTGAAGGTACATATAACAAACACATCTTAAGAAGAACTGGATGGAAAGTAATCCATCTTACTTCTTGAAATGCTTCTCTGTATCTAGGGGTCATTGCAAGCTATACCCAGCAAACAAATGCCTGGCAGATCTCAGAATACTGAGTTAAGTAAAAGCAAACAGACCGCTCTCCCCAAGGTAGCATCACTTGACGTAAGAGAGGGCGGGAGGGCAGTGGAAGATGGACTGGAGCTCAGTGTCACAGGTTTGCAAATCACAACTGTCACGTTCCACAAAGAAACCATTGATTTTGCCTAACTGACATGAGTACAGAAAGAAGCTTTTTCTCAATTATTTCACAACATGTTTTTCACTGTCAGCTACCTAGAGAAAAGCCTAGTTGAAAACTCATTAGACTGCTGAGCAGTCAATATAAAGAGAAACAAAGAGGTACTGCAAAAGATCTTAGTCTACCAAAAAGAGAAGAAAGGGCATGTCCAAGATCTAGGACACCTGGAATGACTTTGGCTGCAATCATAGGGAGTCTTTGAACAACATGTAACAATGGTAAATTACATTCCTGTCTTAGGACATGACAGCATTCAAAGGACAGACTTATCAAATAGATGAGTAAGGTCTGGAACTCTCACACTCTTGTAAAAACTATCCAAAGGTGTGCTAAGGTGAAATTCTCCAGCTGCTCTCGACATGTCTCCACAAATGCCAGCGAGCTGTGATGGTATCATCCACCATGCAAAGTGGCAACCCCTGACTTAAATCATTAATAACATATCCTAAAGAAATAAAACCTTTCTGAGGCAACTTCTAGTTCAACAACATCTGAGCAAATGTCCCTCTTTCAGGCTGTGTCTGAGCTTCAAAAACCACAAAAAGAGATCCTGAATTCAGACAGTGAATAAAAAAATGCTTCTATAAGGTTGGTAAAGAATGTTTTATGAGATGAACTTGTTCTGTCAAAGTTGAGAAATCCTATAGAATACTCAGTCATAAGTGGGACAAATCACTCCTGGTCTGCAGGTCACTTTCCATAAAGATTATACAAGAAGAATCTATAAATTAAAGAACCTTAAACTGCATAGGGAAATTCCCAGAGTGACACGTGAG
Organism: Patagioenas fasciata; assembly: GCF_037038585.1. Lineage (NCBI taxonomy): Eukaryota > Metazoa > Chordata > Aves > Columbiformes > Columbidae > Patagioenas > Patagioenas fasciata. The sequence goes on along the minus strand of NC_092526.1, from coordinate 27,816,423 downwards.
GAGTGTTAATAATTAACATCTGCGTTTCTAAATACAGCTTTAATGAGTACTTGTGGAAGATAGTAGCATATTTGTAGAAAATAGCATATTTGAGGGATGAGATTAAGAAAAAAAGAAAAAGGAGCAGCTGATGAAATATTAAGTAAAAATCCTTAGGTGAGTTGGGAAAAAGGCTGGGAGAAATTCCATTTGTTTGCTGGTATTTCTACCTTCATCTTTAATGGTATGTTCTTTTAATAACAGAGGCTGTAACTGCTATGATGTCATCAGCAGAAGCTTATAAACGTGACTGACAAGCCTCAGATGTTATTAATGTTTCATTCAAGTAGTTAAAGTGCAAGACTGGGACAAAGAACTGAATTAGATTCCCATTCTTCATAAGAGCTAGTCGTATGGTACTGATCAAGTCTACAACCACAGGGCATTGACCTGTATAGTGCATATAAAGCACTTTTACTTTCAAGAACTGCAAACCACATGAGAACAGTTTCCTCACAAGATTTAATTTCCTTAATTTTACATACTTAGGAACACAGGCTTGGAAGACAGTTACTACTTCACGGTTACCGTGTTGAGCCCCTTGCTATTATATTGTACAATTCTGCTCTTAAACTACCTATCTTAAAACTAGTTATCCATCTCCTGAACCACAAGACTGGCCAATCACCTATAAACTGTCTTCGAGTTTTCACATTCAGTTTATTCACGTACAATGTATTCATATCCAGTTCATATTAATTAGATTTTGAGCAAACTTAGGATATCAGGAAGTGGGGGGAAAAAAAGATAAAAGGTATGTGAGCAAAAAGGCTAAGCAATCATCCTTTTCTCCTGCCTTAGTATAGAGACATCACAGACCTCCTCAGCTTTTGATTTCCTATACTGAATAAACCTTTTAAGAGCTGCCTCTTAACAATATGCCTTTATTCCTCTAAGGTTATCACTATGAACACCTCCTACAAAGTTTTTGCTATTTATCTACACATTTAGCCAGTGAGAAGGACGTTCCCTTGGTTTTGCTGTGCATGATTCAGTAAAGAAAACAGCTTAGACTCTGTTCTTCCCAAGAGCCAGGCTCTGAGTGAAGAAGTTGCTCTACATCCCTTTTTTGTATCTACCCTTAAAAGATCCCATATGCTACAGTAGATCTGTCATCACTGTACATATGTGGGGATCTATAACACATGAAGCTATAGCATTTCTAACAGCTCTTATAGGGAATCTTCTTCTGAGCTGTCAGCTAGGTACTACCTCCAAAGATGTTTGCTTTCCTTGGAATTCTGCTAGAGAAATTCTAGTCTGCAGAACTGACCCTGGGTGGGTTGCCCCTGGGTCTCTAACAGCATCCCTATAAATCATTCCTCAGAAAAATGTATAAACATTTGATCTCTCTTGCTAAGTTAAAAGGATCTCATATGAAACAGATTTATTCTGTGATTGCCATAGAGGCACTGAAAAGAAGGCCATTTAAAAAAGAAGTTCATACTGAACTCTATCCAAGGTGTGATGGTGATCCTGTCACCCTCTCTTTACTGGCCCCTTTAGGCTCTATGTTACAACCCTGATATGAAAGGACGTCAAAAACCAGATCCAGCTCCTTACTGGACCTCCTCCACTGCTCAACAGCAGTCAGCTAAAGCACACGCTTCAGAAGATTCAGCAATTAACTATCACCTTGAAAGAAGCTGCCAGGACTAAGGAAATCTCAACAGTTTAATCTAAATTCTGTCAGAATAGCAACTAAGGATATCGAGATCCAGCATTTTGAGAAAAGAACAAAAACATACAAGCCAGGGAAATGTGGATTTCAGAACATTCTTTGAAATACTATTAAAGTTTTCTGTTCAGCTATCAGTTTCCATTACTCAGTGCTCTATGTAGAAGATTACATTCCTTGCCAGGTAATAAAATCTCAGTGTTAAGGAAAGCAGGATGCTAGTGCTTCACATGATAAAGTGATGTAGAATACTATGATCTACATTAACAATTACTTATATCATTAGATCAGAAGAAACAAGATCCAATATGATTACAAGATTTTAAAATCATCATACCTTCTATCACTTTTATCTGGAAACCATTTGCTACAAGTCTTGGATCTGACAAATAACTCGAGCCACTAAAACTCCGGGAATCCTTCCGCATTTTATAAAGAGCAGCCATATATTCAGATCCACCAAGAAGACTGGTGAAAAAAGAAAAGTCCCCAAAGTGTTAAAAGCCAAACCCCTTAATTTGAGAATTAAAACTATGAGAGAAGTAGAGAAAACAGTAGTTAAGTGATTAAAAGTGACCAAGATTTTTAAAAGCATTCTGAAAAAGTAATTTGTTTAAAGAAATGAAATAGCAACTATTCACAGATGTTTAAAAGTAACCATTTTTAGGCATGTAATTACATAATCAATGGGGGAAAGTTAGCTAGAGCAAAGTTGTGAAAATGTGGAGCACTTAATGTTCCTCTGGGGAAAGAAACTGACAAATAGTCAAAATTAATATTCACAAATATGTAAATAATCACAGATTGATAGCAATCAGGACCTTAGCAGAGTTTTCTGTAAATAATTATCAAATGATACTTGAAATAATGCACAATTTTTTGCTCAATTGTACTATACCTGTCCGTTAACACAATCGGTGAGTCCAGTTTCTCTACTGGAAGCTTATGATTCATCAGTAATCTTTTACATAGCAGGGCTTCTTCCAATCTATATGGATTCAGCAACATCAGCTTTTTTTCAGTAGCAAGCATCCAGACATCAGGAAAACTCTGACGACGGATCAGGAAAAGCTCATGTTCATCTGAATAATTTTTCTCTTGTCTTTGAACCTGACATTTACAGGAACTCAGAGAAAAAGGCACTGTCACAATTTTCGCAGGCAGTTCAGGTTTGCACTTCTTTTCAATTTGAACATTAAACATCTTGGTAAGCTTCTGCTGGTTGGATGGGGAAGTCTTCAGCTTGGATTTCTTTTTTTCTGCTTCCTTCGCTGATCGGTGCGCTGTCTGCCCCATAGCTTTCTCAACATCTCTGTTGTACCGTTCTTGGTCTTTGGCAGCTTTTATTTCATATCTTAAAAGAGAAAACAAATCAGTAGCATAATCAGACAAAAAAACCCAAGCCCCAGCTCCTAACACTCTAAAACAGAAGGCAAGGCAACCCTTCCAACTGACAAGAACTCCATAGTTCATCCAAGTAGCCACATCAATATGCTTTCCACTGTGACAGCAGTGGAAGGTGACCAGGGACCGTGTTCCTATTGCATTACCCTGTGAAGATGGTAAGTTGGAAATTTTCGTTCACGATGACAGGCAGCAAAACTCGAGTTACTGAAGGGGGAGGAGTAGACTGCATCAGACGAGGAGCTACAGCAGGTTGCTTTTGACCTCACTCCCAAAGACTATGTTTAATTCTAATTAAAAATCACACATATAGTTTTGAAAGAGTTTTGTCCCAGGCACATCCAGCCCAATTCAAAAAGTCATTTAAGCTTCCAGAGATCCACAGACTTCAAGGGGAGTCCATCCAGTTAGGTAAGAGTTTAGATCCTAAAACACTTTCCATTAAATAAAGCCTGAGGCTTATGAGGAAATGTATTTGACTTCAAATGGCCTAAAATTAACCACAAATAAAAAGCATGAGATTACAGTATAGATATTATCATCACAAAATTCTATAATTAATAAACTTAGAGAGTTTTCAAAAAGTACTCAACAACAAGCTACTCCTAGATGCTGTCTAAATAGTTAAAACATTACTACACACTCAAGCTCCACAACCTGAATGGATTCTTAATAAGTTTGCAAACGGGAGGAAGACAGCACAACCTTTATAGATGCCAGGTTTATACTTGCCTACTACATAACAATCTCACTTTTTTGAACACTACAAGAGTGTTTTGCTGAATTCCCTCATTATCTTTATTTGATATTCTGAATTCTAGCAGGTAATTCAAGCCAGTCCAATCTTCAATTAAAAAAAAAATAAGCTGTACTATCATAGGTAAATATTGGAAATAAGTATTTCAGCTGGCCATATTTATTTATTGCTACTTGCTGGAACAGTTTGATTCAATTATGTGTATGCATGCTGGAAAATTAAGGTCAAAAAAAGGGTCACCATTTGCAATTAATTATGATGTGCTAGCATTCACATATGGTACCAATATTTAGTTAACTAAAAAAGCTAGCTTAAGTAGTTTCTTGCAATAAATCATGTCCTAGAAAATGCAGAGTAAATGTTAAGATAGAAAACATCTGCTCCATTTAAAATGAGTGGATGAAATCACTTAAATAGAAATTTTTTATCCCAAATACATTTATGCTTTGACCAGATAAATACTTTGTTTTGAATCAGCCCAACTGTAATGCAGGAGAATCTCACTATAAGAGAACTGAGCTTTCAGTGCAAAACAAAAGCACTTGCAAATAAAGTCCAACTTGTCTATCACTATAGGCTACCAGAACAATCCTAGCCTTATAAGCCTTGATTGTGAGGGTTTTGCAAATTCCTATGCATCACTATCAGTGATTTCTTCAGAATCAAAGCAAACAGCAGGTTTACAAACTACAGGGGGGAATACCTTTGCCTTTCCAAAAATCCTTCCACAGAAGCAAGTATAATCAACAAGTGCTACAAGAACAGTTTCTTCTCAGGTTTGGGAATTCAGAATCCTTTCTTCAAACTACAAAACCTAAAGCCAAGGAAATTTGCAAAACTGGGTGTAAGGAGGGAAGTGGAAGACCAGAATGAAATCTAATTTCAAAAGCAGCTTTGGTTTAACTACACAAATGGATCCCATGGCTTATCACCTTGCCCATGCTTCTTAAACCCAAATGAAATATTCAGCATGTAACAGAAGCTTTTTAATAAAAGGTTTCTCAGATCTTATAAGACAAGTAAGACTATGTGAATTTGAACACTGGGAATAAACTCTGAAGATGGCCACTTGTGTAAATTCATACATGTCCAGAACAGAGAGGGATCCCATTCTGAATGTAATACCTCCTGGCATCAACCTCTTCACATAATGGAATCAAATCAACTCAAACTATCACCCTGAGTGTTTCATTCTACTTATGTGTTTCCTTCCTTTGTGAAGAGGAAAATAAAAGAAGCTTTTTAATTGCCCATATCAGCTTTTCACAGCCTCCTTCTGAAATGTATAGGTTTCAGGAGCTAGCACTGTTTCCTAGGAGTATAGAATATGGACCTACTGTTATGACTGAACAGATGCTAGGCACGAACAACAGATACCAACTATTAATACTATTATTTGTGATTAATATCTGGCAGTAGATAAATGGAGATGGCTAGAGATGGTACCACCAAATTACCCCTATCCAAAGGAAAGAAAACATGCTAACTAAAAAGTTAAAATACAGTTAAAAAAGCCATGAGGTGCACAGAAAGTTTATCAGGCAATAAAAAAGTCCCACCCATGAGCTAGTTACTACCAGCCACTAATGAGTGTCTATGCACACACTCTTACCAGTCAACAGTCAATAAAGGCTGCATTACCTGAAATGATGTTTCTCCCAGGGTACAGATATACACACGAAGAATTACTGTAGAGCACTGGCAAGGTAATTTGTTAGCCCCATGATAAGGCATCTGTGGCTTTGAACCTTTCCTGCATCTTCAGAACAACTTCTGCTGCCACTGTCATGGCACTTGGAGGGACTTCTCCTGCTCCTAACTGAGCCTCATGTACAAGGAATTTTTAAGCCAGAAACACATACAAGCTGCATTTTAGGTAAAAGCAGAGTAAGCACAATAAATTAAATCCTGGCTTTGCAAAGCAGAAGGATATACAAGGCTGGCAACGTGGACACGCATGGAAGATTTCCTCTTCTATTATAACATAAAGACCATAACATTTTACATTCCGGTTGAGTAATAAATGCTGGTTAGTTTTGTAAAGGCTATCCTATGTCACTATGAGACATCTGTTGGTTGTACTGCTCCCAAACGGGATTTAAACTCATTTAGACCTGCTGAAGAAGCCACAGAGAAAGACAGAGATGCTGAAGCCAAGTACACCCATTGTAACATCAACATGTGACTTTATCACAGAAGGATGTGAGATCAGAGCCCAGGAAAAGTGATATCTTGCCAGAAAGGCTGCCTGAAGTTGGAGGTGTAGTGTGTCCAGCAGAACTGAGGCACTTGGGTTGCCCTGTTGTATATTCCTTTGTTGTTACCTCTAGGTGGCCCAATTTATCCAGAGTATCTGGTAGCCAAGACCTATGCTCTCTGCCAGACATACAACAGTCCTTCTGGATTGTTGCATTGGAGGAAAAGGCATCTGTCTGCACATCTCTTCCTATTTGTTATTTTCTGAGGCAATTTTGAAAGAGTACAAGTGGAAAAGAGGTACACCAGACCTGAACTGTAAGGATACAACTAGTAGTAAATTTTGCATTCATTTTAACATCCATTGCATTCAATTCTCCATATGAAGAAAACTTCATTACTGGAGAGGTCTCCTTCCTGAACTAATACAAAGTTAATCTGTAGGGACACTCTTAAACATAAGTGTTGTACCAGCAAAGCAACCATGAAATCTCAAAAGCTAAAGCAGAGCAAATTAAAATTTTCTGAAACAGCTGGCAGAACCTTTTGTTTCATTTCATTAAAAGCATTAATATAATTGAAGTAAATTTCTACTATTACACTAATATTTCTAATAATGCAGAGATGGACAAAACACTTTATCACAGGTACGGTTTAGTGATTGCAACATGTTGTTATTTAGTGAGCTTTAAATTACTTAAATCAGAAGCTAGATATAATCGTTTTACCTAACTCTGATATAGCTGGTATACAGAACAATGCAAATGTCTTTGAAGTCAAGAAAAAAATCAGATATATTCACAGTAATTCAATAGGTATCACTTCTTTACTATTCTCCTGATCAAGCCTCTCATAACTGTTATTATTACATTGTTTTGGCTAGTATCACATCCTTTTCAGTGGTCTTTCTTAATTCCCTCTCCTTGCTTCCATAACATGAAAAAAAACCCCACATTTTCACAATGCCGAACAATGATTTTGTTCTTCAGAACCAAAATTTCATTTCCCAAACTTTCTGCTGCATCTCACAATATGCATTCAAATCAGTACATGTAAAACTATCTAAGAACTACTTCTATCTTCCTCATTTGTATAATGCCCTACAGTGTTTTAAATGTTATAAAATTACAAACAAGATGGGGAAGGCTTGGCATTTTTTATTGTTTTATTTCTTTTTTTAAATTGTCTTAGAATATCTCAAAATCCATTACTCTAATTCACCTTTTACCATAATATGAGTTCCACATCATATACCTAATATTTTTACTAATCCAACCCCCATCCCAACTTAGGCAAAGATACTTCTCTTACTTGCAGATGGATTTCAAACTCTCAGTGACAATTTGTTTCAGAAAAATATGGAATTTAGCTATTCAGGTGGTAATCTAAAAAAAGGTCTGGCTTTGATTGATACAGAATTAAATTCAAACTGTACTATACTCTCTGAACCAGCACTGGAATTAGAGGGAAAAAGAAATTCCTCGTGTCCTTTGACTGAATTTTATAAATATAATTCTGAGGTAGCCTGGGTTGGGATATGTACTAAATTTAGAGGAAAGGAGCTCAACAAATGCTCGAGTACTAAAGATTCTGGAAAAGAAATGTCACTTTGTAGCAATAAAAAATAACTTTCCATTCGAAAAGCTCTGGAGGAACTATACGGTGCCCCATCCATCACCACACTGTTTTTTACCAACAGTGACAACACACAGACAGCCCTTAGAAACAAGATAATTGCAGGATGAAAACAGTACATTTTCTTGCCTGTTATCTCTAAATAACAATTCAGCAAAATTGTCCCTATCTAACTGCTGCATTGAACAGTGGCAAAATGAGTAACTCAAATCAGCCTGCCTACAGCAAAAGATGACCACTCACAATACTGATGCTGATTCAAAAATAATTTTCTGTTCAATTTTTTCATAAATAACCAGGAAGTTTGTTTTGTTTTGTTTTTCCCTACAGGTGACTCACTGGCAACTAAAAGATTGAGAAGCAAGTCACAGCCTGAAAACTTACTGCCTTTTTTCATCTTGATTCAAATCCTTCCACTGCTCTCCAATCATCAGCAGGATGTCCTCCATTCTGGTGCTTGGATTATCATCTATCAATTGTGGACGACGTTCTTCAGTGAAAAATCCCATTGGAGTCCTTGCTTTCCTTATTGGTTTACCATTAATTAAGTCATAAGCCCTCACACGTCCAAATTTCTCACTTATCACATTTCTTTTCTTTATGCTTTGATTTGAGATTTGCAGATCATTGCTTTGTCCACTGGCACATTCATTTTGCTTATTAATTGTTCCTCCAGCCTCAGGAACCAAAATCTTAATATGCTTCAGGTTGCCTCCTAAACAGCTTTTAAATCCACTTCCCATACTCCAACTATCAGCAGAGATTTCAGGCAAATCTTTAGAGCCTAATGCTTCCTCAATTTTTTCTGTTTTGTCAACCTTATCAGAACTCAAACGATGCTCATCAGGTTTTTTAGATTTGGTGTTCTCAGTAACACCATTACGCTGAATTTCAGTCATATTCTGTCTATTCTCTTCCTCCTCACACAATAAATTTAAGGAACTGTGTGGAAGGACATCACTCTCAGAAACCTCTTTTTTGTCCAGGTGACTATGTACAACATCACCACAAAATGTCTGATGATTTAAGCAGATTTCTGTGTTTTTTCCTGCTTGACAGTTTTGCACATTGCTGCTGAATGAAGGGAATGAAGTATGAGCGTGCAGATCATCGTTTCCAGATGGTCCCGTTTTGTTAACAACCACATCTGTTTGTTCTGTTCTATGAACAAACACGTCTTCTGAGGTACCATCTGTTTTATTACTTTCACCAGGGACTGTAGCAGGTAGTGGCCCATACAGTGACTTCAACACATTTTCAACAGCAAGTAAGACAGATTCCTGCAAAAAAAAAAAAAAGAAAAAAAATTAAAACACCCACACAGAAAAGCCACACACACAAGCACACCTGAAAATGTAACTGACAGATATTGAGAATACAGAGCAACAAGCAAAATGATCTTATTCAGAATATTTTTTTCAGACTCTGAACTGGACACCTTTGGTTTTAAATATTTCATGATAGGTATTCTGCTTTACTGGTGTACTCTGCTATCACAAAAAAATTACTTTCTTTATAGCAGGGTACTGACTGCTTAAACCAGCACCAGGTAAAGCTATTCCCACCTAATATGGCATTAAAAGCTTAGAAGACAGATGCACCAACAACATCCCATTTAATGGAAGCATGTTTGTGTAGGTGCTTTTATGGTGTGTGCTTCCAAGAGAGCTTTGCACCAAATGATGGAAAGGAAAAATATCCCCCCCAAATTGAAAAAAAGAAAATAACCAACTCTTTCTAATGCCAAAGGAAAGTTTTAAACTAGATCAAATGTGAGAATACTGTGTTAATTTTCATAAAGGTGACTCTTAATAGGCAGTACATTTGCAAGATTAAAATAGACAAATACAAAAACTTTCAGCGAAGAAGAGGATTAACACACTGGTGTGGCTACCTGCATTCACCCTGAATAACCACCTTAGCTATGTAGCCTTCTTAGTTTCTGTGGCACTATTTTTCATATGGAGTGCTAATAAATGAAAGCGAGTTTATGGAAATCTATCACTACCTAGCCTCTACAACAGAGGCATATACAGCCAAAATTTCAGGTCTCAAGAGTATGAACAAGATATCCTGAAACTTAGGTGATGTTGACAATAATGTACACACATAATGGCAAAATACTGCTTCCACCAGCACTCAGCATCCCCATCCGCACACCTTGATATGTTCAGTGTTTAAAAGGTGATTACTTAGTATAATTATCAAGCTAAGGATGAGATTTGTTTAAGTACATACATCATAATTCCATTTAGCCTCTCTTACTATAAAGCCAACTGGAAACAAAGTGATTCACACAGGCATCTGACAGTGTAAAAATGATCTTTGAAATCAACTGGGAAAGGAATTCTGTATAATCCTCCACTACCCTGTTCAATACTTTTGAAATAAAACAGTCCTGTGGTAAAGGCAAGCTATTGTGTAACTAAAAAAAAAAAGCCAGTAGCACTGTTTACCTTGAAACATTTCAGTAGTCCCAGAAGCCCTTATTACGCTTACATAAGTAAAAAGCTGACAACTTAGAACCAAATGAAGATGTTACCTTATAATGCAGTAAAACTTGAGTTTTATCAGGTGTTATATTCACATCCACAGCAGAGGCGGGTACAGTAATATTCAAAAAGAAAACAGGGTACAAACGAGAAGAGTCCTTTTGTGTCACCATATTGTAGTACTCTCGAATTAACTACAGATGGATTTAATAAAGAAAAGTGAGAAAAGCAATAAAATAGACACAAAGGCATACAAACAATACTTGACATTGCAAAAGGATAACTGGTTTGTTGATAGCTTTCTTTGAAATTAAAGGAATGCTAAAAAAGTCCTTGTGGGTATGCATTTATGCTGAAATAATCACCAAAGGGACAGTTATTGGCTGATTCCATGTCTTCACAGCCAAATTAAAACAAAGAACCAATTTCAAGACACTAACAGTAGCTACTTTGACCTGATTAATGAATTGACCACACTCAAAAGATAGGATATGCCCAGACTGGACTGCAACTCCAATAGTTACTTCCTCAGTCAACACAAATACTATTATTTACTTGCTTTTAAAGACAATTTGTTTACACAGCATGCGACTACACTACTGTCTCTGTCTCTTTCAGCCAAACTCAAGGTTGAGAAAGTAGCACTTGCACCACAGACTTGTCCTCTTCCCAGAATAGGATTAATTTGTTCCTTTTATTAACCCCATTATAAATTTACAGCTTTTTTCAAACTCTGTTTGCCCTTACTATTTTCTCTATAATCCTCCCAAAAGCTTCTCCAAAAGACTACAGAACTGGTTAGTCATTTCATAATTTTGGTCTTGTTAACTAGAATGATCAAATAAGATCCATTCACTTCCCTCTAGTATCAAGAATCCTTCAACAGACACATATACTGGAGAAAAGAGTATGTTAAAGAGAAAAAAATTGAAAGCATAAAAGATGAGGAGCCACTGCAGACTAAATTCTAATTTTTAAAATAATTTTAATTCTTAAATATTGTTTAAATAACATTAAACTTATTTAAATATTTTGAAGTTATTTTAACCTTAATATTCCCACAGTCTGTTCTCAGCTGTCAGTGAACTGCAGTACTAAGAGGTGCACCAGCACTTCTTCCCCATACATTACATGGAGATAAAAGTGATTACAGCTTGTTTTCCAAACCTATCAAGATGTATTCTTACAGATGTATTGTTATTCTCACCTGGCTGGAAAAATACTCAACTAAAAAACTGGCCAAAAAAAAAAAAAAGGGGGTGGCGGGGAGCAGTGGAAGACTATCACTTGCACTACTACAAGAACAGCCCTAAATGAAGATCAATGTGCTTTTACTTTACTTGTTAGTACTCTGGACTCACCTTAAATTTATGCCCACATGCTCTGGTTAAAAAAGCTGCTTACGTCATGGGACTCAAGCTGAGCTTTAAACTCCAGCAAGAACCAGGCACATCAGACACCGTGTGGAGACGGATAAGCTTTATTTGTCACTTAAAATACCAACACAAGTTCAGGGTTTACATCTACAAAGCTGTGCTTGCCAACTGAAAACTACTTCATTGTTTCGACTTTAAAGCCTACACATACACTTTGGCATGAACATCATTTTCTTTTCTGGGGAGGTCAAGGCTGTTCCAAGTGAGCTGCTACAAGGTTGAGTAGTGTGAGAAACCCAAGAGTATCAAATTCTGCCTACACAATGCCTAGCCGTGCTGCACTATCACTTTCATTTTTATCCAATGCATACACAAATTGATAAGCTCACAGCAAGAGGTGGACAAAATTTAAAACTTTATTTTTAGAAGAATTCTCTTACAAGAAACCACATAAAGTTCCCTCGTGGAAAACTGCACTGGTATATTTCTGCAGGGTAACACAAAGAAAGAATCAACTATTTTGGTCTCTCACACACAGTACCTGAAATTACATTTTTTTAAAGAGCCATAAACATAACCTCTAGCTCTGTGGTTGTAGAACAGAGCTGAAGCACCAGGAGCATCAGACTTGTGGAAGAGGTTTCTGTTGTAAATGCTAGTATCTTCACCTGTAATATGTTATTTATTTTACGTCATAAAACGGTTGTAGATTGCATAGGTGCCTTTGTCCTCAAAGTAGTTAACATTTCTGTTCTTTGAATAAAAAGTTAGAGGATGTTACCTTTAGTATTTCCTTCTGATGAACTGGACGATTATTTATAAAAACAAAACTCCTTTCTGAACTCGAAAGGCTTGTCAAAGAACCATCTGACTCAGCTTTTGGGAGAAATCCAGAAAGATTTATCTGCAATGACAAAAAAAAAAACAACCAAAAAAACCCCACAGTATAAGAGTCTTCCAAAGACAACTCCAAAAAAAGTTGTTTTAGAGGTGAACTATTGAAATGAAATCCTACAGGAGTCCAAGTCATTCAAATACACGCATTGCTTCTTAAAAGTTACGATACAAAAAAAAAAAAAACAAAACCAAACCCAAAAGCACTTAAAGGAAAAAAAAAAAAAACAAAACCAAAATCAAAAAAGGGATTGAGAAGGATTGGTTTGCATATTTTTTCCTCGATCAAATTATTGAGAGATTTCCCATTTCGGCTGCCAGTTGCACCAGGTTGCTGTCTACAGCTGCCTGCTGCAGAGAACAAGGCCAGCCGGCTTCAGGCTTGCTGACTACAGGGTTGCCAGCTTAATCCCTGCAGAAACAAAGGCCCAGCCTGGTGAAGGCAGCCGTGAAATAGCCCCAAGCAGGAAGCTCAAAACACACAATCTCACCCTTTCTAGATACAGGGCACCTTAAATAGCCTGTCACAGGGCACCTAAATTTACCTACGCCACCTGTATCCAAATCAGCTGACTCCCAAGAATGCTGAGCACCCATGATTCACAGACCGCAGCAGAACGTGTGAGCACACAGCACTGCCAGGGACCCTCAAAAATTCACACAATTCAAGTACGTAATATTAAGTCCAAGTTTTAACAGTTTTCTGTTAAACTTCATTAGTGTGGGTTTTTTTAGGTCAAAATGAGGCTGATGACTCGTGCTGCCTGTCCCAACACCTCCCGCTCTCCTCCACCAAGCAACTTTGAAACTGTTGGATTGACTTCAATTCAATCTGATGAAGAAGCAGAAATCCCAACGACGTTATATTTCCACAAATTCTGTGATAACCGACAGCTGTTTGGAGAGGAGAGCCTTGAGATAACAACCCTACTGAGGAAAAGGAAATTGTAACTGTTCAAAAGCAAGGATCCATCAGCATGTAAGCACTGACATGCCAACCAGCCCACACATTGCCCCACACATCACCCCTCTGCCACCTGCCCAAAATAATACGTTAAGGAACAGTGGGGCTTCATGAGGATGGAGATTCTGGAGCTATGGGAAAGTCTGGATAATGTTCTGGTAGCAGGGTGGATAACAGGACACAGAAATTAGACCTCATTAGCTTTGCTTTTGGCAGAGCCACTTGTATTTACTAAAATCCAAATTATCATGCATTTGAAATGGAATTTAAAATCCCTGGGATTTGGCCTATCCTTCCCATTCATCTACGTCACAGCAGCGATCTGCTCATGTGCTCCCTTATTCCCTCTTGACCTTGTAACAAGCATTCTGTGCTAAAGCTGGAGTGTTCTGGTCAGCAACGTCGCACATAACCAAACACCACTGGTCAAGTTAAAGAGGTGTCAAATAGCTGTTGGATGATTATCAGAAAACAACACGTGGCGCTTCTAGATTTTAGTCTGCAACTTTAGCACATCCTCCCTGAATGTTCCTCCTCTACCCTTCAAGCCCCTTCTTGAATTCCCCAAATATTTGTACAAGTCTTTCACTTCAAGTAATATTTTTATATATAGACAACATAAACCAAAACTGAAAACCTCTAAATAATTAATTTAAGAAGTTGCCACATTTAGAAGTGGCTGACTGCTGTTACTATTTAAAGTCACACAGAATACCAGTATGCTCATTAAAAATTAGCAACAATTTCTAAAACAAGTCTTAATTATTAATTTCCATATATAAAAGTACATGATCTAGTCTGACAAAATCACAGAGTCTGGAAAAATATTACAGAATTTTTGCTTTTAAATTATATCAACTGTTTTCAAAGTTAACACTTTAATAGAAAACAACTTACATATGTATTAAAATATACCTGTGTTGAGTGGACAGTAGAATGTCTTTAAATACTTAATTTTTTCCCAGTGGCCTGTGTATCTGCTAAACTTCACCTCCATGCAAACAGAATAGACTAGGAAAATTCCCCGTGTGAAAGGTTTCAGCCAAAACAAATCCATCCATTTACAATACTGGGGCTGTGAATAGCATAGATGCTGTTTTGTATATGTAAAAAGTTGTGCTAGTTCTTTATTTTCTTAGTTTTATTTTACAAGTACCTCCTGAGTTTGCATGCTTTGGAGTCAGCTCAACATGCATTCTTGTTTCATTCAGTACTCAAAATGCAGATGTTTTGAAGAAGGTCAATCTTAAAACTCCATGGATCACTTGTTACTAAATGCAGAGTTAAAACTTGTGTAATGTACAGCTTAAAGAAAGTTGTTTATAGCAACATTAGTTTTGTTGTCAGAGCAGACTTTGCAGCAAAGGAGTATGAAGCAACACAATGAGCAAGTGGGAAAAGAAAATAATTAAAGAGCTGCCCTCTAGTCTGTGTACTGAATGAGGCACGGACCTCATGGGAAGGAAAAAAGCAGCATATGCCTCGTCATTAAATGCCTATCCCAATACATGCACACAGGGGAAAAAGAAAAGGTTACACAGCCAACCTTGATTCTGTCATTTCATAGTGTTTGGCTGCTTAATTTGGAGATGTCCATGGTTTCTGAATGTAGATTTGTGTGTGAGCAATATGCATGGATCAGCTATACACCTATAAATGATGCACGTGGTATTCTACACACTATTTAGAGACAGAGAGAGAGATGGAATGTTCCCCAACTTCTATTCAAGGAATATGGATGCCTCATGATATAGCAGAGAGGTAATGTGAGAACCTGAGTGCCTCCTTCAAGCTAGTCCCTTCTAAATATCTGTGTCTTCCCTTCGGAGCTCCTGGCACTTGCCCAGTGGGGCACATGGAGCCTGCATTCAGGTAAGAACGACTCTGGATGTTCTGTTCAGACATAAGCAAATAAAACTCTGTAAACTACAAGAAGTAAGTTTGCTTCTTTCCCCTCATTCACCTACATGTGTATATTACTACTTCTGACAAACTCAAGATTTAAGTCTGAAAAATGTTATTAAACTTTAATATATACATATATTCAGACATTATTAAAATCTGAATAAGGATATTAAACACAACTTACCATGCTGAATGCAACATGTTAAGTTGTGTTTTAATAACCACTGTGACTTTAGAGATGGTAATTCATCTCAACTATGTGACTGGTCAAGACTTACTACCACAAGATACAGGAAAATGCAACTTTAAAGGATCAGCAGTAGCAATACTCCCCTTTATACTAATGTCTCCAAAAAACTGGAAGCAGAGTAAAAATGTTTTTGAAAATATAATGGGAATTCCCTCAATTTCAACAGGGGCAAAGAAACCCAAGTGCACTCAATTTTTTGAAAACTAACTGGTATTTCCTTGAAATATATGTTTAGAGGAAATTCTGCATAACTTGCCTTTCAAGTATGTGTTTCATTTGCTGCTCAGGTGTCCCTCACTGAAACTGAGGGGTTATTCTTCAGAGTAGAAGGCTGAGAGGCCTCAAGGATGAGTACGATATAAATGCTTAGATATTAATCAGAGCACAACCTGCCTGTGGGTCAGGAATCCCAACTTAGACAGCTCTGAGCAATCAGCAATTCTGCATTTGTCATCACAACTGTTTTTACTGCCATTTGATCAGTGCCACATGAGTCCTGACTAGATGATTCTTGGAGTGGATTTTCAATCACCGAACCAATTAATTTTACAGAGAGGACAGTAATAGAATCACACACATTAATCAGCTGTCAATCTGGAAATAATATTCTCATTTTCACAGTCTCCTTTTTGAATATTGATTTAGCTCTCTTCTTTGACAGGCTTTAAGTGGGTTTGAGTGAAGGAAGTTTAAACTCACCTCAGGATCTTTGCAGCAATGTTGAAAAGGTACCATACTGCCCATAACGGCTGTTCCCAGAACTGACATAAAGGCCATTTTGTGATTTGACACCCTGATCTTCTGCCAAATAACTGCCTGAAACAAATGGCACAGAGTCAAATTTTTGACATTATATTTGCCGAACTCAAGTCATGTCGATGAACATGCATATGCAACTGCACACATACTGTATATGTAACATTCTGTACTTTGACCCTCTTACATTCACAACTTTCAGTGTTAACATAAATGATATGGTACTTTTTGGCATGTCTTCTCATATTGTATTACTTATCTAGGCTCACAGCAATCAGAAAATTTAGAAGAGCTTGTATTTATGGATATTACATGGCTAATCAGGACTTCCGCACCTGAAACAATTGTTAAAAACAAATCAATAAAAAAATGCTACTTCTCCTCTTGGATTTATAGCAGCAGGCTATGTGTTTTTATTGAGCAGATAAATTGCAGGTTTACAACCTGTCTCTGGCATGTTGGTCAGCATTTGAAGATAGGTACTGCAATGCTTATGGTACTTATACTCAAGACAGGCCATTTGGGTAGAAATCAGACCATTAGACATCTACTCATGCCTCTCATCTGGATACTCTAGCTCTATGACAAGCCTGTTATTTAGAAAGGAAAGCAACTTCTAAGCAAGTATTTATAAGGAAAGCAGTTGTTTGTCTAATGAAAACTTCATAAAAGTTATAAGGACAGATAGATATCTGCTCTACTAGCTACATATCTTGCAATACTATTGCAAATATTTGGTAAATACAATATGGCAGCATGAACTGCAACTTGCATCAGAAATTACCTGTTAAATCCTCTTACATATAAAGAAAGTACTAGCTACTTCAGGAGGTGAAATTTTGCCTTACACTAAAGAGAAGCCCTATACTAAGCAGCCACAAATTTAACCCTGCATCTGCTGACTTTTATTGCTGTGTATCAACGAGAAAAAAAAAATTTTGCTTAGTTGGCATTTTGCTTCTAGGCAACTGAGACCACAAGAGATTCAGATACACTTCACATCTATTTCTGTCACTGTTAGCTGACTGCAAGTATTCCAGCATGCAACATTCAAACACAAAAGGGGGAAAAAGGAAAGCAGCAAGTTGCACACTAAATCTGACGTTACAGTGCTGGTTTAAAATTAATATTTTAAATAGGTGATAGGTGTCCAATTCATTCAAAATGAGTTCACAGTGTTCTAGTACAGGATGTTATGTGGAAGCATGGTGAGCAAGCAAAGAATATACATGCAACCATCTCAAGAAATGCAATACATAGCCTTAAAATTCCACCTGTCCAGTGGGATATTTGCTGGCCTTGAGGGGTGAATTCCACAGAAGAACACGGTGCTCCTGTAAAATGATATTCCCTTCTTACAGGACAGGTGGAATTTTAAAGCTTTGAGACTGTTGAGCCTCAAACTGTTCCTCAAATCTTTAATTTACCATTTGCAAGCACACTTTGCAGCTTTTCAGTCCTGCCTGAACCTAACTCACCTCCTGCACACCAGTCTGACAGCCCTTTGCACGTGCTGCGATCACAGCTCTGCCATCCTACGGCGAGTGCAAACCACCCAAACAAGAAAGACAATTTATGTCAGAGAGGGCAGGGAGTACAAACAGGGGAGAAGGAGAAACAGGTGAGCAGAGCCAGGGGCCGGGTGTCCACAGCTCTGACAGGGAGAACCCCCACTGTGCTTCAGCAGCAGGCAGCGGCAAAGGACAGCCCAGGGTTGCCCAAAGCACGCTGCCTCTCAGCGTCTCTCCTCTACACCTGCTGTAAATCTCCTCAAAGACATGTTGGAGTGATGAAAGAATTTGTCCTCTTCTTTAGCACTCCTCTTATAAAACATATCCTGTACCGCTTCTATTTTAAAAACAGTTACTTAAAATGGAAACATGAGGTGCCAAGCAATTTTCTCTTTACTGGATATACTTCAAATTAGATGATTACGACCAAACTCAGAAAGACATTTGTTACATGACTAATATAAATATCATGCTGTTTATTTTAGGTCATACTCCTGTGATGCTACAGGTACAGATATAAATCTTAGCTGCTGACTAACGCAAGGTTATTACACTGCTTGACCTGCTGAATGGCTGATACTCAGGACTGTGAAATGATCCCTTCAGTAAAGTTAGTTTCAAGAAAGCTGTGGAAAATGAGAACTTATTAAATACAAGCTTGCTAAAACTAGATACTGTTAATAAGTTCAGGGGTTACTTTTTAACTGGTCACATATTTATAAGATATTAATACTCAGAACTAAAGACAAAATTTTAGGAACCAGTTACCACTGTAGGTTACGTTAAAGCCTACATGCTAACAAGGCCAGGGCAACTCCTAAATTTCTGTAATATAGAAACACAGAATAGATTGTGTGTTCATTTTTAGCCCATACTGCACATTATAAAGCAACAACATAGGAATAGCCAGTAATATAAAGAAAACTATTTTTCAAGACTCTCCAGATGTATCAACAGGCATTAAAAATCCACAAAGAAACAAGGCCTGTTCCATTTAATTTATTTGAGAAAGTGTCTGTTTCCATGAGGTTCCTGCAAGACCTTATTTTTTTAACCTTGCTTATACCCTTTAGTTTAGCTAAAAATACACACCCACACACACACCTCCCCATATTTTTCTAGGTCATATAAAGCGGGTGTCCAGGATGAGCCAAGGAAGAATCTGACTCTAGTCAGTATGATGACACTGCACAAACAGCCTACTCAGAGATATATTATTACATACAGCCCATCTTAGGTTTTGCTAGAGCTAGCCAAATATATCCCCCCTCCCTCCTTGTTTCATTGAAGGGGATTACATTATCTATATCTTAGAAAATGTCATAACCTATATAAAATCTGTTTCACATATACAGAAGATAAGTACTTGTGTGTGTGTGTGTGTGTGTGTGTGTGTGTGTGTGTGTGTGTATTTCTGTACCTCCAGACAGCCCTAGAACATATGCATACTTTCCTGAAGGATGACACTGTACAATGAAAACACACACATTGAGCAGGCATCTCTCTAATTTCAGGATGCAGACACATAGCCTTGAAGGATTCCTTGAAAAACATCTAAAGAAGGGAACACAAGCATGCAACCTCTTCCCACTGGGGTCACTATTATATGGCACTAAAAAAGTAAGAGCTGCTTATTATTTGTCTCCTCAAAGACAGCATGGAAAGACACAGAAAAATTGCAGCCATTCCTTGTCCCTAAAGAAGTTCGAAAATATGAAGGATGTTTCAGCGGCCACAATCATCTGCAATCACAGACAAAAGAAAAATCTTAATTGTAGTTGGGGACTGGATGCTGTGGC
Source organism: Patagioenas fasciata (assembly GCF_037038585.1). Taxonomy (NCBI): domain Eukaryota; kingdom Metazoa; phylum Chordata; class Aves; order Columbiformes; family Columbidae; genus Patagioenas; species Patagioenas fasciata. The sequence continues at coordinate 27,796,767 of NC_092526.1, read as the reverse complement.
TGACTGTGGCTACTTCAGTGCAACTATGACTCTGTGAGCTAAACGGATTCATCTGTTTACCTTATTACTACATAATGGCAATAACTCAACCAAGTGGACTTTTACTACCCAGAAAACATCTATTTTCTTTATTTTGTGACAACCATTGTCTTATTTAGCCTACAGTTTGAGGGTGTAAAATTCTAGTAGAGCAAGCACTGTACATGAACTGTGGGCTGGTAACGTAACATGAGTTAGCTCTGTAAAAGAGAACTGTTATTTCACAGTTTAATTTTGTTTTACGTGCTTCGAAAATCCTGTCACCCTAGCATCTGAGATCTCACTGCAGACAGTTAACTCTTTGAGTCATTATATTCCTTAGCTTCCTTGACTTACAACTTAATAGTTTATTAGGCTCCAACAAACCTGAAAACAATGCTGTCTACCTGTTAAGGGGGTATATAAACAGGAACAGAACCAGGCAGTAATACTGAAAGCTTGAATTCAGCCAAAGGGAAACAAAAAGACACCACCTTGTACAATGTGCATAACCTCTTGCTTATGATGCGCAGACAACTAGCTCCAAGGGCTGTCATGCCCTCTGCAGTGGAAGAAAAGTCTATCAGCTGACATCAAGAAGACATCAAAATAAAGTCTTAAACCACATTCTTCAAAATCCCAGCCTTGATAAGTGTTGATGCTGTTTATCAACTCCATACTCTAACTGGTATTTTCTTTTAAAACCAATGGCAAGTTATCTTACTAAAAGAGAGTTCTTGCATAATCTTGCCTTGAAAACAAATCACGGTAGTTTTTCAGTTTAGCACAAAGAACAATAATCCAACTTGTTACATAATTATAACTGTTTTCCCACATATTTTATACCTGACCCTGAGGAATCAGTTGTTCCATCTACTTCATAAGTGATATTGAGAGAACTACCAGCAGAGGTATGCAGCAGAGAAACTCAATGCACCATTTTTCCCTTCACCAGATGCAGATGACATACCTATCCATCCCCATGGGCATCAGTCATTACAGCTATCGAGGGGGTTTGTTGAAAGACAGTAATGTTCCACAGCACTGCTCATCCCACAAATTCTGACATATTTTCTTCTCAGATTTCCTTTTCGTGATAAGAGAGCACCCTCTCAACGAAAAGGCTTTCTTGAGCATCATGCAGTAGAGAAATGCTTAGATTTGGGAGCTGGAAGGTAAATTAGGAGAGGAGCTAAGAGATACTACAAGGAGCCAAAGACCTTCATGTGGTAACTCATGTCTTCAGAGCCTTTCAAGAATTACAAAGACTGTAGAAAGAGTTGTAAGTTTTTTGACTGCATTAACCAAACATGTTCAACTTTGGGTGTTTAGACAAATTCCACTTCCATAGAAGGCAAAAAAAAATAAAACCTCACAAACAATTAACCTACCATCAAAAAACCACACAGTTTCTAATCTCAAACTGACATTCCGGGGATATACATCATTACAGTGAATTCCACTTAAATAAAGGAGGTTTAAAAGCCTTCTATAAAATAGCGGTTAAAAGTAAGAGAACATACCTATCTGTGACAAAGTGCACTGGTAAGGAAGAGGGAAAACTCCCAGATGGCTCAGAAAACATCCTTTTTCTGCTAACCTTTTCAAAGTGTACAAAGTGAGTGCGAAAGCCTTGCAAGAGCTAAAGGCACATCTCAGATTCTGCAACACACACCACATATGTGAAACAGTAATTGTTTTGAGATTTCAGACATATACTGTGCTGTCATTTGAAAAAAGTGATGGATGAGAAACTGGAAACCTCAAGGAATTAGTAATAGGATATAAAGCATTTCACCTCTGGGTCACCAGTTCAAATTCAACCAGGTTGGTAGCGACCAAAAGTAGTTACCATCTGGCAGCTGTTCTCTGGCTGATGTAAATTGAGTTGAGGGTCTCAGCACAATTCCTAGTGGACAGGTGTCCTCATCACAAAAAACACCATAATTAATTCTCTGTTCAGCTTTCTCAGCAAAGCCACTGAACAACGAATGGAAGACTGAGTTAAATGAATGAATGCATGAAAGCATGTTGGCTGCAGAGCACTGCAGATTCTTAATCATAACTCCGCATTATATTTTAAGACACACAGATTACAGAGGGACTTAATTTATCATCATTACATTAAAGAGAGTAGCCTTTCCAACCCAAGAAAGAGGTTACATGCTGTTTCTACTCAATGCAGATTTCTTTTCAACATGCAGCTATAGCAGAGTTCAGAAGCACAATGAATAAATGCAAAGTATAATCCTATTATGAAAAAATGTTAAATTCACAATCCTATCGTTAAAAACAGTAAATTTACCCTAATGCACTTACTCTGTCTCCAAAATCCCATACTTACTACTGAGGACTTGGACACAGAAAACAAACTGAGTTTGGACTACTGGATACAGACTGTGGGTTGACATTATCCCACTTTTGAAATAAGAGGGGACTTACTGTAAAGGAAAAAAAAAAATTAAGATAGTCTCCTTTAGGTCAACACCAACCACAACCACAAAGGGGGTTTGGGGAAGAATAACACCCACACTTACAATAATAGCTTTTAAATGGACCTCTTTCACCCAGAAGGTCCAACCCATGTCTATCAAGAAACAAACAAGACAGTTCTAGGCAGAACTGTGTATGACCAAGGCTTCAAAATATTATGCATGAAAAATACTGGAAAAAACATCCCTTATGCAGATTTTTCCTCAACAGGAACTGGAAAATTTATTGAATCTGCTTATGGCCCACTTGTGCTTCGTGCAAGACATGGGACCAGTTGTGTATGGCATGACCTGCTGATGAGCATCATCTAAACCACCTGTTACCATAGTTTGTTCAGCCCTGTTATATCTGAAACTGTTAAAATAGGTATAGTTACTATGTGTCCTCTCTCATATCAGCATCCGTGGAACAAGGGCAACTAGAACAGAATTGAAGTATTCCGTGTCACCAGCCTTTCAACACACAAAGGCATGTATTGAACATCAGCGGTTTGTAAGTCTGAGTCAACGGCTACTGATGTTAAATGGTGAAAAGTGGGAAAACTGTTGTTCCAGGGAAGAGCCCTGCACCACCTCAGGTAAAACATGGCCAGAGCTCATCAGGCGCTAGAACATGGCATTTCAGGCTGAAGAGTTTGATGCGGTTTAAGTGATAGCTGACTTCGTAATGTTCTTAGCATGCCTTCAGATAATGTTAACTTTAAATAAACTTGCTGAACACTCACGTAAATTATTTCCATTTGGCTGTCTCATTATTCAATATGCTTTCAAGGAACATGGTGATGAAAGCAGAAAAATACCTCTTTCTAACGTAACCATACTGGCAAGAGGATCAACATTATCAGTATTCAAAGAATGTCTTGGCAGGATAAACCTTCATAAAAAGAAGGAGCACTAGCTAATCCAAGTTGTCAAAATAGCAATAGTACTTCAAGGGTTGATCTGCAAAGTGATTCATTATTTATTGCTAATGCAAACAAAACATTCTGAGCAGAAAGAGTAATTTAGTATTTCCTATCTCAGAAATCCACTGACAGAGAGTACACAATAAATGAACCCTAGGATCGTTGATAAAAGCATATCTATTTTCTTTCTTACTAGAAAACAACCCAAAGGCAGGAAGAGCATCATGGTTCTTCACAGAAATCGGATACTTAACAGCAATATTTTCCAAACTAACACAGACAGGAAATGTGGCACAATAAGAAAAAATTCTGGAAATTTTGTTCAGAAGCACAAGACATACACCTTTAAAAAACCATGGTGGAAATAAAACATACCATGTATTGTGCTTCTTAAAAATATATATACATTCAACAGCTCAATAAGAGGCCTGACTTGTCAAAGTAAGTTTCTGCTAGAATCAATTAGGTAACCATTTTCAGATGTCTAAGCCCAGACACTTCTATGAAAGCTTCAGTCTCATTACATTCTTCCTTGGTAAAGCTAGGGTTATGGTTTTCTTCCATTTTCCTTTCATTTCTTACAAAATAGGGGACGTCAATGACTGTTTTTTAAAGATTTTTTTTTTTAAATATGCACTGGTTTTGTCATTTGTTTTCAAGATTTCTTTGAAATATATTTCCACTTATTTCACTTACTACCCTTTCTACTCTTTTGACCCAACTTTCCTCACCTCCTTCTCCTTCTGCAACTCCTCATCTCTGCTACCATCTTGCTGTTTTAAGCCTCAGAATTTGATCTTACTCCTGACATGTATCTTCTTCCATTGCAACAGAAGTATTGGCTCAGCCTCAAGAATTTGGGATTCTAGGAACTCCTTTGAATAACTGTACATAGGATTTTTAAAAACTAATATATAATCTATGAGCTACACAAAAAATAAAGCCATTCTAAAAAGTTGTTTCTTTCTCCTAGTACATTTCAAACAGAAATAAACCAGCCACCACCACCACCACAAAAAACCAAAACCAAAACAATATCACAGACAACTCTATTCAGTAGAGTACTATTTAGCACAGATATACTGTAGTATCACTACAGGAAAAACACCTTCTGATCTGAATTGATAATTGTAATGACAATAACACCTAGCATCTGAAAAAAAAAAAAAACAACCAAACAAAAAATGAATGCTTATATTCTGTAATATTATGGCAAAATGGATGCACACAGACCTGCTGAAATTACACATTCGAATTTCAGAATTTCAAATTTCATAAAAGGTACAATGCAATAGTGTTTTTTTTTTTTTTTTTGTTCTGCAAGGAATGACAACAGCAGTAGACACACAGGAATCTGCATGTCTTTTAACATTTTCAGAATATTTGAAAGCACTTACATATGCATAGAGACAGACTACACTTTCTGTATGATTTCTCAAGCCTTTATTCCTCCCTGCTGAGCCATAGCTACTGAGCGACCTCTTGTGTTGAAACATTTGAGACCTTTCTTTTTGCTTTTTTTCTAAATACATTAAATGACCATAGGGCTAGCAGTGCAAAATGAAGACCTCAAAAACATCAACACCATCTCTGTCATTCCAATGAGTAATACTGTCTGCAGATAGAATTTGTACTGATTTTAACTACTCAAGTTGTGCATTGAAGAATTTACCTCCAAAGCTAACAGCATAGGTAGTAAAAAACAATGCGCCATGGCTACTATCATGTACTGTGAAAGAGACATGTGATCAACTTCTTGCATGTTATTGTCACAGTATTAAAATAAACGGAGGGAAAAAAGGAAAAACAAGATAGAATCACAGAGCTGTTTAGGTTGGAAAAGACCTTTAAAATCATCAAGTCCAACTGTTAATCTAACACTGCCAAGTCCACCTCTACACCATCTCCCTAAGAATCTTGTATTCCCACCTTTTAAATCCCTCCAGGGATGATGACTCCACCAGTCCCCTGGGCAGCCTGTTCCAATGCCTGACAACCCTTTCCATCAAAAAAATTTTCCTAATACCCAATCTAAACCTCCCCTGGCAGGGGGCCCAAAACTGAACACAGGATTCAAGATGCAGCCTTACTAGCACCAAGTACAGAGAGACAATCACTTCCCTAGTCCTGCTGACCACACTAGTGCTGATACAAGTCAGGATGCTGTTGGCCTTTTGGGTCTGCTGGACACACACTGGCTCATATTCAGCCACCCCAATGCCCCAAGATCCTCTTCCGCCAGCCACTCTTCCCAGAGCCTGTAGCACTGCCTGGGGTTGTTGCAACTCAAGTGCAGGACCAAGCACTTGGCCTTGTTAAACCTCACTCATTGTCCAGATCCCTCTGTAGAGCCCATATATGATACATTTTTTATATATATATATATATGATACATTTTATATATATATATATATATGATACATTTTTTATATATATATATATGATACATTTTTTATATATATATATATGATACATTTTTTATATATATATATATGATACATTTTATATATATATATATATGATACATTTTATATATATATATATGATACATTTTATATATATATATGATACATTTTATATATATATATGATACATTTTATATATATATATATGATACATTTTATATATATATATATGATACATTTTATATATATATATATATATATACACATAATCTCTAATAAGATATGTGACAGTCTAATCAAAGAGGATCGAACTCAAAATACCATAAAAAAAATAATTTGGAACTTGTCAGAGAGGACAAAAACAAACAGCCAATAACAAACAAAATTAGTTTTATTAACCAACATTTAAGACCAATGCTATGAACCATTGTTAGATATGTCAAGGAGCTTAACGCAATCTAAGAAGTGGACACCCCTGAGATCTCTTGCTATATCAAGTATCAAACTTGATATAGTGTCCATGAAAGAAGACTGAAAGCAGCTACACCTTCTCAGCTTTAGAATACTAATTCTGCAGCCACAAGGCTGGCTTTTAATTTTCACAGCATCTACACTTTGATATTTGAAAATACATATAGAAATGTAATCAGAGCATTTTATACAATTCCAAAAAAGGATAGGCAATCTGTTGTAATTTCAAGAAAGCACAGTATCATTCATCATTCCCACTGAAAAGGGACTGAAGTACGAATGTTTGGTTGACAGAGTAACTGATCAAAATTGCTCAATGAACAGGTCAAATAGATAAATAAAAGTCTTTGAGAACAGAAAAAGAATTGGTGAGGGATCTGGCCACAAGATGTCACTCTCTCCTTGGTGGTAACTTGAAAACGCAGGAGCATAGCTTTCCTCTCAGAGGAATCAAAAGCAGGAGTACAGCCAACAAAATCAGCAAAGTTAAACTGGAGTCAGGTAAAGGAGAACTGCTCAATGTGTCATTTCTGTAGTTGTGTGTTTATTTCTGTAGCTGTGTCGTAAAATTATTGTTCAGTATGCCGTGAAGTCAAAGCCTCCAAGCAGCTTCTGAGTCCATTCCCCCAAGTCTAAACAAAGAACTAGCTCAACTAAAGCCTTCTGTTATAATGTTACTCTTACTTACAACGATGTAGCAAGTTGGTTTGAACTTTTTAGTCTTTTAAAATAATGTAGTATTATTATGTATTGAGCTCTGACTCAGTGTACAGCAAGTTACCTGTAGATGCTATAGTGCTTATGCCGATAGATAACCTAACAAAATAAGTTTTGAGAGTTTTTTCAGTTGGCTTAGATTAATGCTTGAGCAGGCCTCGTGGCCTAGTAAGGTCTCACTTCTTCACTCTGCAGATCACCAACATCATTACTAACCACTGGCACATAGAATATTTTTTATACTTCATGTATCTAATCAGGCATCTATTGGAACAGACCAGGAAGATCTGAGCCTGAGTTTCATAAGTTTAGAATAAAAATCTGTAACCACCACGAATACACACCTATGAAGGCAAGAGAGAAGTCGAAGTTCAAAACAAACCTACAATGAAAGAAAATTCCTACGAAATAAAGATTTTATGTAAGTATTAGATTAACTGCATATATGTATCAGAAACTGATGCTTAAGATAGCTGATAGAGAAAAAGCCATTATTACCTTATTATGTGATAAGGTTATCCTCAGGTCCGGTTTTATGATACCATATGCTATCAGTAGATCTTGGACTTTTTTCAGTTCTTCCTTACATTTTTTATTTGTTGAGTAAAACTGTTTTCTTACAGGAAAATTATTAAACAACTGTAGGACCGTTACTGTAGTACCTACAAGCAGGTGACAAAAAACAAGTACAAACTCACTGAAAGCATACCACTGACTGGATATCAAGGAAACTTCACTTTCACTTGAAGAAACTTATGTATGCTGCTGCATACAAAATGAACTCCAGTCACTCCAAATTAGATTATATAAGCATGACAAGAAACATACCAAATTAGCAGTCATCCTCCCCGCAAAGAGGACCTCAAGAGCTGTGATTCCCCTCCTTTATTCAGAGTTGATTGCAGCATTAAGCTTGCTTTGGTACACACTGCTGATAGCAAAAACCACCACTAAATAAAGCTGAAGACTCTTTCAGCGCATATTAAGCTAACTTTCATTAGTAAAATGGTTAACAGACTGGAATCTAATCAGACATATCTGGAACACTGAGATTGATCAAGACCCTTCACAAACATTTGCATCAGGGTAGCACAGGAAGAGCTTGACACCTCTGTTCAAGGCATAGTACATAGGAAGAGAAGGAATATTCATCTACCAACACCATCATATGTTTTTGTAGCCCATAAGGATATTGCAAATTATTAAACTTATGTCACAGAATTCAGTCGATCATTCAACAATTTTGACAGAAGACAAGGCAATGCAACCCACAGTACTTTGTGGCCATGGAAAGTACTAGAGCCTGAATCTTAAGAATCCCTCCTTAAAATTAGAGTTCTCAGCTTCAGCTCTTTCTTCAGCATTTGCCTATTGACTAACCTGTGCCATCTTCTGGTCTAACTGCTCCCTGCAGCCAGTTAGCACTGAGGAGGAAGGGAGCTGGGTCAGGTCCCCACTGCGGTACAAGTGCTGCAGCCAGCTGGGGGTCAGCTTGTGGACACAATATTGACAAGCAGCTCCTGCGCCTCAGCTGAGAAAAGCTGAGCTTTATGGAAGAGCTTCAACTGCTTCCTCAGGAGCACATCACAAGAAAGGAGCAAACCGCTTCTCTTCTGGCAATACACACCAGGTGGTGTGTGAATGCAAGGACACAGCGTGGTTTCTGGCCGTCCTCGCTGAGCAGAGTATGAAGCAGAGCAGATGCTACCCCTTGGAACAGTCAAGGCCGCCTCTAAGATGCAGGCAACCTTTAATCTTTCACACAAACATGTAGAAGGATTTCTAGCGACACACCCTTCCTGCAGGTTAGAAAGAACTGTGACTATAGCCATGCTGCAGCCAGCAATTCCTTCGTATAGCAGCAGGGCAACTCCTCCTCCTTTAAACCAGGACTTTGCTATGTATGGAAACATTATTTTGGTCCCGAACAAATCTGTCATATATAGCTTCAGCCTGGACCTGAGGCATTGAATTTTTATAGCTTTTATTTCTGCTGTTAGCATGAAAAAATTGAGCTAGAGAAAATAGTTTATAATTACTATCTAAAGCAACTTCCAAGACATATTATTTCTTATGGCAACAACACATTCTCAGTAGATAGACGTAAGGCAATAGATGTTTACAGATGCAAAGATTTCATACTCAGCTTTCAAGTACAGAAGAGGTATTTCAACAACAAATAGAGCACCAGAGAAATACCAAAGAAAATACTTCTGTCACCGTGTAACACCAGAGCAATGACATCCTACCTTGTCCAAGGTGGGAAGGCCTTTTAGAAGTTATATGCCCACTGCTGTCCAAAGTATACTGAATGCTGTAATCATCATCAGCTGTCATTGTTGTGACTAAAACCTGAAAAGAATAATAAAAAAAAAAAAATCATGTTAATCAAGGATTTACGAAGTTGAAAATGAGCTTAGACAAGCTCTGCTACCACTCTTAAAATTGTGCTATTTAAGTCACAATTACATTTAATTAGTTTATAAAATTTTTCTTCTTTGGATGTTTCTTACAGTCACAGAAACATTCTGCATTATTGTTCATTTTTCTACCCATTTAAGTAAAAGCCATGCATTTCTATCACACTAATACACAGAGCATAGCAATCCCTACTACCTACAACACAGACTCCTGTGTCCTCTATTCTAAATACAAGTTAAATAAACAACTAAATCAACTGATAATTTTGCATTTTCATCCATACTATGACAACTTCTTAAATTCATGTGAGATTTCACAAACATAATGACTATTATCAAACAAACCGTATATTATCTTTCCACACCAAAATATATCTAGAAATCAGTAGTAGCATGTTTTGTAAGTTACAAAGGTAATATACAGATCTGCTCTAGCAAGATCAGTCATATACTACGAGTTCAATAAACCTGCAATTCCCGGAGTTCACATATGAATATTTTGAACAACAGAGCCAATGCACTTTGACCACCTGAAAGACATAAAGGTTATCACACATATAGAGCCTCACGATATTTTGGGTTATTTTAGTGTCTCTCATAAATCATTCAGAGTTCAGCCATGGCTCTGGAGAGAAAAAATAGTAATGATTAATTGAAAATAACAATATTACAGACCCACTTAAGGGCTAATAATAAAGTACCTTATAACTGAAACTTCAGAGGGCAGTTTGAGTAGTCAGAATGCAATTAATGCCAGGAGTGTTTAATTAACATAATTACTGATCCAAGGATTAAAGTAGTACCTATTAAAGTACTTAATACATTCAGATCACCTCCCATCTCTTACAAAATGTACCTTAAAACTGATTAAATGCACAGAACAGACAGCATCCTGCTCTGAAAACCCACACAAGGGACCAATGACTGAGGTCTGTCATCATCTGTGCAAACACCAACACTTTGGAAGGTATCTTTGGAAATCTCCATCTAAACACACAACCCACTCCTGCTGAAAGCAAGATGAATGCAGCCCAAACTAGCAAGGAGACATGCTCTGACATCTCTCCTGACCTTGACAGTTGATAGTGCCAGACACAGATATCAGTATCTTCTTGCAGGATTTAATCCTTGGCAGACTTAGAAAGAAGGATCCAAAACTTGACCTTGGCACAGCATGAATACAAAAAAGCAAAGCACAATGGAAGAGGTAAATGCTGTGCTCTCAACAGCCTGAAGACTTTTCAGAGGGTTTTGAACCAACCTTCAGTCAACAAATCCTAAATATCAGTACACTGTCAGTCCTCTTAACACAAACATATGGATCAGGCTCAGGCCAAGTAGCAAGTTCCTGATTACTCATATGAACAACAAAGTTTGTGCAACTGCAGTCATACGTATCTCAATGAGCAACATGGAGTCCAGCAAGATCCCATGACTGCTGATCATCTAGATAACATCAAGGCAGAAATCCTTACTGCAAAGGTAGCTATGTGGGCCACCAGCTTCCCTGAAGTGACTTCTCCTGGCCACCACCTGCTGTTTCTCATTTTGATTTACCCTAATTCAAGTAGCAAACTCAGCTATACTCTTTTACACTATATTTGGTGATGACACTAAAGAGGATAGGCCAGTGTTGAAAAGAATCATGTGCCTATACATGTACGTATAAGGAGTCACCTGTGTATAAGGAATCACATATCTATATCCTGATACAAAAGAAAAGGAAACACTACGTGATCTGTCTCTGATCTATTCTGACTGAGGAAAATAAATAAAGCCCTACTGTAAGCAGTACAACAGAAAGGCAGGACTGACACTAACAAAAAAACCATACTGCTTCCTCACCATAGGAGATGACTTCTGGAGAAGAGGGGAAAGGAAACTGTTCAGAAAACATGTCCCTGGCAGGCTGCTGGAACAATTTAAGGTCTTTACACTGATACTTTAATAAAAATTTCACAAACACACATACAAACAATAACAGCACAAAAGACTAGACACTTTGACAGCAACTGCTCACCTCGGATATGGAGCAAATTGCTCCCAAAGCTTCCCCACGGAACCCGTATGTTGTTAATCTCTCAAGGTCCTCAGAAGAACTTATTTTTGAGGTGTAGTGTTTAATTGCCATAACTGGGACATCAGCAACCTTGATTCCATTGCCATTATCTCTTACTTCTATTTTGCTAAGACCATAATTCTCCTAAAAAAAGAACAACACATAAAGGAGCACTAAAACAGCTGAATGAATTAAGATCCAAGTTTGAAGTGGCCCAGGTTACAGCTTCTAGTCATCCAGACAGAAGTAGGAGTTTTGCTTATTTGGAGAAACTAAGTAACCATAAAATATGTGTGTTTTGTTTTTTAAAAAGGACAAATACAGCATATTCAGACATTAGTGATGGTTTCTCTGACTAAATAATGTAATTCATACCCTGTGATTTGGAAATAGCACAATAATATAAATACAGTAAATTGAAACAGTAATTCAGTCATTTATTTTTTCTTAAACTATGATGAAATATGAAAAACCTAAGTTCAGAAAAAGATCGATAGCTGGAAGGCTGAAAACTTTTCACCTCTCTTATTTGTCAGGTATCAATTTTTTTCAAATCACTGTAAATGCAGCCCTGCATCCATTGAAGCCAGTGGGTCCTCACCGAGAACTGTTTTCAATTCCACTTTTTATTTATGTGATTTCACTACTGCAGAGGTTTTCCATTCTCTATATTGTCTCTCAATATACAGAAGCTGCAGTTCTAATGGGGGGCAGGACATGAATTGCAAGAAGTCAGAAGAAAGAACGCTTGTAAAGAGGTGCAATACTTTACAGAAAGACATAAAGGTTCTTAGAAGCACTTTCAAGGAAGCAAAGTTCAATCTTTGAGATTTATGTTTACATATAAGCAACATCTATTTTTCTGAATTCTGATTGAGATGTGTGATTTCAATAAACACCAGCATAAATAGAGTAAAATTCTGAAAACCCAGGTAACTAAGACAGCCAAATGAAATACTGAATTGAGATTCTGTAATATGTTGAACAGGTGCAAACAAATGCATCCTTCCAGCTACATTATAATCTGTACACGTGAAACACATCCCAAAAGAACCACAAGCCAGGAGAAGAAAGCATTAGAGTTGAAGGATCACTAACTACACTTCTGTTATAGAATCATGCCTGGCTCTTTGAAAAGATTGTGATAGAACACACAGAAAAATGTTCTGTAGTGTGTAATACACATCTGGGAGACCTAAAAAGTGGTTTGCTTAGGAAGAACATCTCGAATGAGTGGCTTCCACTGATGTTGTGCAGACTACACGATGGTTGCTCACAGAAAGCTGATTGATTAAACAAAACTTCATTGTCCTGTCTGGGCATATACTGAAGACAGTTGTGGAAAAACAAACAAACAAAAAACTCACAAAACAAACAAACACACACAACTAAAAAACAACTCCCAGCATTATTTCTTGAAGTAAAAAATTAATGCAATTAAAAACAAAAGGAAGGTATCTAAATATATTATCTGTATTCCATGCATGATCTGCATTGGGAAACATCAAAAGCCTTGGAGGTAGGCACAGAACTATGTATATTTAGTTAACTGATACACAATAGAAATGTGGGTACATTTCACTTGCCATATTAATGAATGGTGCATACTTTAACCTGAAGCCAGGACATAATGTCAAGAATAACACCCTCACTCTACATATGCTTAATGCACAGTGATGCTACTGAGGCAGTTGACCCCACTGCTAATAAGGCAAGCTCCACCACATTCATCTCTCTAATTTCAACAAAGCTGAAGTACCAATCAATAAAGAGATACCACCCACCACCTTATGGAAAGGTCACAGTTCAGGTTCTAATAAAACAATTTGTTTTACACTGTAATGAAAGCAGTATCACATTATCTAAAACTAAAGCATGAGCTGACATTTCCCAGTGTTGCGTAAAAGTTAGCCCAGACACAGTGTAAAAGATGCTTACCAGTATTACCTATAAGAGTTTGGTCAACCAAAAAGTTAAGCAGAATAAAACACTAGCCAAAGCTTCCTGCTACAGCTGGCCACTGCCATGGTTTCTACCCAAGAACTATTCCACCCACAGGTTAACTCCTCTCTGCCTGTCTCAAACAAATAAAAGCCACTCCTGTCTTTGTCCAGGCAAATCCTGTAAGAAGTCTGAATGAATCAGCTAGTCTTTCTAATCCATTTGGGAAAGGTTAAAACAATGAAAATGCTGCAAGTTTCAGGCAAAACCCATCAAGCTATAAAATTAAATGTCAAAATTTCCATTCTCTGTATACTTTTGAATCAATTCCGAGTTAACATGGTCAACTTTAGTTAACTAAATTAAAATAGTATTTTGCTATACAAATATTCTTATAACAAAAAAAAATCACGAAAAATAATCCATTCTTCTACAGTATTACTACATAGAACTGTGCAAAGTGAAGAGTTTCTCTTCTGTTCCTTGAGTGATATGCCAATTGTTTTTAACATCTTATAAAACTGAAATGTTAGAAGCAGCCAGAGCTCACCATGCTATTTAGAGACCACGTGGTAATTTGTATTATAAAAACATCTAGAATGGCCATCAACCTTTTCCATTGTTTCCATTTCCACCTTCCTGACACTATTTTGTAATGAGTGTTAAATATGTCAGTCTAGTAGTGAAACTTATGCCCAATATAATTTAAAACAAGCTATTAGTCAGAAAAAGTAATTTGTAAGTAGGAAAACAAATACTAAAGAAGTTGACAGTTTTCCCTAAAATACAGTGAGGAGCACAAATATGCCTTACTGTTTCAGCGGAGCCTCAAAAATGTTAATGGAAACTGATTTAAAGCCATTTCATTTGGGGTTAAAGTATGTATGTATAAATACTATTAATACCCTTCCACTCCCCAACCACAATAGCCTAAAAATACACTTGTAGTGGAACAACTTTCCTTGCATCTTATTTTACACCCATTTTTTTTAAGAGAAAGAAAAAGGACTTGCCAGTTTAATATCAATAATTGTGGCATTTGCATCCAAGGCATTTTCTATCAGCTCCTTCACCACGCTGACAACTGATGTGATCACCTGAGAACTTGAAATGAGCCGAATAGTTTCTGCCGACAGCTGTTTCATAGTGGAATTAAAGAGTGAGCGAAGCTGTGTAGAAAGATGACAGAAAAAGAATGTAAAAGACAAATTACAAATACATATTTCTAAACAACTGTTTTACAACAACTTTTAAATGCAGACGAAATATAACATTATGGCTAAATAATATAACTTTCAAGATAAAGTAGGACCCAGTTTCCTTTGCAGTCAATGGAAGTTTGACTTGCGCAAGAAACAGAACACATAGGCCTAAACTAGAAAACATTATCTTAAGCAAATTAAACTTCTAATGAAAAATATCTAAGAGTTCAGAGATATTGGTCAAAACAGTATCTCACATGTATAGTCTTCTCCTCTAAATTAATGTAACATGTAGTTGTGATCTTGCAATTTTAACAGAGTACAGACCAGATGGTAATCCAGTGTGCTAGTCAGAAATGTCTTCAGATAGGATATTTACGCAGCATCAGGTCTAATTCCAGCATCTAATTATTTTACATTTTTCCCTACATTTACAATTTCTGAGCTCAGCACTGCTGCATTGTGTGTACAATTCCCAATACCCAAAAATTCACAGAAGCAATATGACCTGAAGGAGGAAGGGAAGTTGGCAAGTTCAGGAGTTGGGAAGTTGGAAGTTCAGGAGTTGAGAAAGAAGTGGAGAGCAAGCAGTGGTACTGAGGCAACAATGGCAATAATGAGGGAAAAACAACAACAAACAAACAAACAACATCAAAAAAACAACTCTACAATGCTTCTGAATTGTAACTTTGTCTTTCTGATCAGACTTATTTCATACCTTCAGGGAGGTCACTTTATTTCTGTGTTTCTGTATCTTCCACTTGAAAATGGAGATGCCTCATTTTATAATAAACAAACGGAAATTTTTTTTTAATCACTGAAAACACTTACAAAGCGTTATAAAATTCATGCTGCATTACAGAGAAACTCTACCATGAAAAGAGTGTGTGTCTGCAAATTTGCGTATAGGTTGCTGTTTAAGTATCCAAGTAGACACAATCAATCAAGCTCCAGGAAAAAAATCTTTGCTGATTAGCATGACACAAGGAACTCAACCACAGTTATTCATGCACATGAGAAAGAGCATCACACAGCTCTTTACACCTCTAGAATGTTTCAGATGGTTGCTCTTTGTCCTACAAGGAAGGTTTCTTCTCTCCACAGCAGCACTCTTTACTGGGTTATGTTACACAACGTTATTTACATTGAAAAGCAAACAATCCCAGCAGTCCCAGCTTCCACATAGATTCAGGCCAAGCTATGTGCTGGAGAACAAAGACCATATGCTCAGCACCCATCCCAAGGACATAAGCAGATGTGGAGGAATGAAGCAAACCCAGACTTCCTCCTGACACAACCATCGCACAGCAAGGGCCTGCAGCCAGCAGCTCAGAGCGCCACTGTCCTACAGTGTATGTGCAGGACACTTCTCTGCCTCAATGCCCTTCTAGAGATTGCCACACTTTTATGTTTAATACAATACAAAACAGTGGTTACTTAGGGGGGGGAAAAAAAAAAGTACAGTGTTTTGAAGAGGAAGCAGCACTAGAACAACAGCTACAAAGAAGTCTCCTCTTTATACTTGGTATGTACATTCCAAAGGGGGTTTGCCTTTCAGATGTGGTAAAAAGATCTGACAAATCAGCCTTCCACCAAACAAACAGGAAAAGAAGCATGGCAAGACACATGTTGTTGAAGACAGACTATTAATCATGTCCACGCATTCAGGAAGGCAGGTTTCCTCATGTGTTACAAGTCTCCCGCACTAACTGCTTCATGATTTACTAATGACAAGGGCTGGATATCTTCAGAAAAAGGTACTGAGACAAAGGAAATGAAAACGTTGTAGATCTGCATCAGAGAGGTAGGACACGCAGGTCGCACAGCCACGCTGGCCTCACCTCAGGGCCCTCGCTGGGAGGGAGGCACCTCTGGTAGGTACTTGCTACCGATGGACATGCATCCAACCTGACTGCTTTTAGCTAGAAGACACATATTGTAGCTCAAGCCACATTACTGTTGTAACTCTTTGCTGATCAGACATGTTACAACCTGTGCTCCATGGGAAGGCATTGTATTTTCTGTTTGAGCACCATCACTGACTTAGGGGTTTAACCCTCCAAAACGAGGTGTTAGACACCCTGGCAACGGGGGCTCTCTCAGTAGCTGCAATACTGCTCACCATGAGGTAAAGCGCCAACAAAAACTCACTAAACTTCGTAGTCGCAGCCTCACAGATTCCTACAGCAGCAGCCAGACCCTGCACCAACACCCTGTTTCTTAGGAGTCCACGAGAACACGCAGTCAAGTAATTCCTCAATTTATGAGGTAAAAAAACTGAGGAAAGCTGTAAAGAAAGCCTACGGGCAGTCACATTTGAGTTTACCTAAAACCACACGAGCGGTCCACGGCTCCCGACTTGGCTTTTCGACAAGAAAAGCAGGGGCAGCGCTAGCAGCAGGGGCAGCGCTACCAGCAGCTGCACCGCCGCGCCCTGAGGAGAGGCGCGCGCTTCCCGCCGCGGCCAGCAGGCCCCGCGCCCCGCAAGGCCCGGCCCGGCCCGGCCCGCGCAGCCCGGAGCTGCAGAGCTTCCTGCCGCGGTGCTGCCAGCAGCCCGGGGGAAGCAGCGTCCCCACTAAGGTCTGAGGGGAGGCGGCGGCGGCCTACCCCACGGCGGGCGGGCGGGCGGGCGGGCGGGCAGGCAGGCAGGCAGGCGGGCAGGCAGCTGTCGCGCGCCACCCCTCCGCCATTACCGAGTGCCCGCCCCCGCGGGGCCCCGGGGCTGCGCTACCTGCGCGTCCGCGATGCCGCCGTTCCCGCGGCTGTGGGCGGTGCGGGTGGCCCGGCCCGGCCCCTCCCCTGCCCTGCCCGGCTCAGCTCAGCCCACGAGCCGGTCGGCGGGCTCCACCTGCGGCCGGCGGTTCCAGCTCAGCTCCTGTTCCTCAGCGACCGCGGGCACAGCGGGGCCGGCGACGCTCGCGCCGGCGGGTCTGCGAAAAGGTGGGGCGGCGCTGGGGAGGCCGACGGGGGGAAGTCCGTGTTGAGCCGCTGCTGTCGCCTGCGCGCCGGTACTTGCCAGCAGGCCCGGGGCCAGGCCCTGCCCTGAGGGGAGCGGCGGGGCCCGGGACGGCGGGAGGGGCGTCTGCCGTGGGGGCCTCTGACGGGGAGGGGGCTCAGCCAGAAGGTCTCCCGGGGAGCCCGCGCGGTGCGGGGCCGGGAAGGGAAGGAAGGGAAGCCGCTCTCCGGGGAGGCCCCGATCTGCGCCGGGTGTGGGGGTACAACCGTTCCGGGGTGGGAGAGGACAGGCAGGGGCCCAGCGACCTGAGAGGAGGTGCCCGTCTGATTAAGACATGAAACATGAGGGAAAATAGGAAGAGATGGTAAATTACGTGGAGAGGTCTGTCTGGGTACTCACCTGTAGGGCGGCATCCGGGGAGAGAGGCACAAGCGCACTTTGCAGTCTCGGGTAATATGTTCCCTTCATGTGCACGTTTTAAAATACTTTGCATAAGTATTTATTAAAGTCAGCATTGCCCCAGTTCAGTTTCAGGTTCATCATATCTGTTTTTATTCTACAGCCTCCTGTTAATAGTGCAAAATGCTCAGGTATTAACAGCACTTTACAGTAATAAGCAAATACAAGGAATAAACTTCCTACCAAAAGCAAACTATTTTTGCTGGTTAAACAATGCTTTTGTAGACTGGTTTAGAATGAAGTTTAAAAGTCTCCATCCTAGCCCTATAAATGGATATAAATAGTCTTACAGATCACTTACTGTTACAAATTTTAGTACAACAGGATTAGAGTATCACCTCGAGGAGGTTCTGTCGATCTCCTGAAGAAAACAGGATTATGAAATCATTCTGTGAATCTTTGCATTGTGTCTGTGACTTAGAAAACTTGTGAACCTGTTGGCTAATTTCAGCCAGATTTGAAAGACAGAAAGGTCTAACTAACAGGTGGGGGGAGGAGGAAAATCTGGAATCTGTGCTCTGCTGCAAGAAAAGGAGGCATGGATTAGTCCTTATTCTTTCGAGAAGTAGGTGACTTGGCAATTGGTATATGCAGAATTCATCAGCCATTACACAAATGAGAAACAGGAGGAAAATTGTCTGATATGGAAAGTGGAAAAGAACTGTGGATGTTGTTGTGGATGGAGAAAGGAATTTAGATGAGAAAAGTTAGAAAGCTTGGTTTCTTACCGGTTTGCTACTGCAGCTTCTAACAGCACAGCAGACTATTTTTTTTTCTGTCCCTTCTGTAGCATCATACTTTGAAGACCTTGAGGTACATCATTCTTCTCCCAAGTAGCAAGTGATAGGACAAGAGGAAATGGCCTCAAGTTGTGTCAGGGGAGGTTTAGATTGGATATTAGGAAAAAATTCTTCACAGAAGGGATTGTCAGGCATTGGAACAGGCTGCCCACAGAAGTGGTGGTGTCACCATCCCTGGAGGGTGTTAAAAAGGTGTTTAGATGAGGTACTTAGGGATGTGGTTTAGTGCTAGAGTTAGGTTATGGTTGGACTTGGTGATCTTGAGGGTCTCTTCCAACTGAAATGATTCTATGATTTTATGATCTTCACTTATGCTCTGAGTTGCTTCTAGGCCTGCTTATTTGAAACAGCCTTTTCCCAAATTCGAAAATTGCATACTTAAGTACTTCTCCGTAACAGTAATCTCAGTCTTCAACCACTTCTGTTTTATAGGGTAAAAATGAACGTAGGAGTTGCGCACAGCGAGGTAAATCCAAACACACGGGTGATGAGCAGTCGGGGAATGTGGCTGACCTACGCGCTCGGAGTCAGCATGCTGCACGTTGTCTTGCTCAGCATTCCTTTCTTCAGTGTCCCTGTCGCTTGGACTTTAACAAACGTGATTCACAACCTGGTAAGTACCCTCTCTTGCAATAAAACTTGAAAAGCTGTTAATACATATTAATTTTAGTAGCAGGAGAAGAGTGAAATAGCCAGGCTGTAGGCATAATGACATCCAGCTAGCCAAAACACCACCTCTGCTTGGCTTATCCGCTATGAAATGCCTTGGCTCCTTTGAGGAAGAGGAATCATACATAATCCCTTTGGGTTTAAGCAGAAAAGATGTTAAATAGTCCTTAGACATTTTATATATTCTTTTCAAAGTCATTTAATCTAGAATCTTGCAAATGTAAAATCATTATGCGAACCGACTTTTACATTGTTTTGTATATATTAGAGAGCTGTGCTGAATCCATAACATACATTACATTTTTAATGCTTGGATATTATCTACTAATGTTTCTACATAAGTCTGTTAGTATCCCAAAGTGTTTAATTTCAGCACTTTACCTGTTTCCTTGGACAAAAACATTTGTGATCTTTTTCTTCTTGCTTTGCTTTCTGATCAAGCTAGATAAATTTTAGCTTAAGGTGACTTCAGCGTACAACTTTGTCACTATACATGACATAAGAAATATCTTGTTTGAAAGCAGTGGGGAAAAACCGGACTACCTTGACCCAAGCCCTGAAACCATTTGTTATGTAGTGGGTTGTGATTTGCGTGATGACTTCCATATGCAGAAGGATTTGGAAGCTAAAGACCGTAAGAATCTTTCTGCCTCCTCTCCCCAGGATGCCATAATTTTGTTGTAATCATTTAAAGTAATGCAATATGTATATTGAACCTGCCAAGCTTAGAGAAAAGAGAGTCATAATGGAGCAATTTACATTAAACTTGAGGTTTGATAACTCAGCTTTCTAAGATAAATAGCAAAGAAACCTTGACGAAAAGATAGCTTCTTCCATATTTAGGAAAATGATAGTTCACTTTGAAGACTGAGATTAGGTAATATCCTCTGGAATCCTGTAAAAATAAACTTTTTTATTTTGAGCTTTTATTTTTATAGGTAGGTTTAAAACTAATAGTGGATTTGTATAGTTTTAAAACTAATAGTGGGATTGTAAGCATCATTGGACCGTTTTGTAGGTTATCTTGGACAGCATCAGGCATACCTGACTTTGGGAGATGTTGGCAGAGATGAGTACTACTAAATATTTCCCAAATGCCTTACAGAATTCATTGCAAGTAGCTATAATGACAACAGCGATGAGAGTATGCACTGGCAAATGGTTTTCTAGTGCAACACTAGAAGATGAGTATAAACTGTACATTTGGATATTTTAGCATTTAAATGGCACCTTTTTTTAAACAAATCCTTGACTGATTTGACAAGTAAAAAAAACCTTGGATTTCCACTAATGGAAATCTCTTAGGTGACTTTGAAAGCATTATGATGGTCCTTTCTGCGAGTACCAGTGTAGTAAGCTTTTAGATCCATCCTTTTTGCTTGTTAGTTAAACTGAGACACTGCAAACATCATGAATTGAAAAATGAATTAAGCAAATTAATTTTCTTAGGTTAATAAGCCTCCAGTCAGGGAGCTGTTTCAAAACGTGGAAGATGACGTGAAGTGACTTGTTCAACTTTCACCTCCTTTGTAAGAACTCAGAAGAAATGTGATTTTTTTTCTATATAAAGCTCTCTACTATAATTTCTGCATGTGCATAAGAAATGAATTAAATGAATTAAAGAAAGAAAATGACAGTTCTGATAGAGACTCTTGCTTGGAGTTGGGGTGCTCTCTTTGACAGAAAACAAATGTTTGTTTAAACTGGAAGAGGGTGGACTCCCCTGTCTGATTGATCTTTGGGCCCAAACTGATCTTTCAGACCAGACCAGATCCGGCAGAAACAGCAGCAAAGAGCAGTCCGGTGTGGTTAAGCAGCAGCAAAGAGCAGGACAGATGGTGTCAGCAGGTTGCTGGGAGTCAGCTTCTGAGCATTTGAAGCTACTGGGATGCTGAGAAAGCTTTCAAAAGTTCTTGTAATATTGCCAGGATTCACAGAGGTTTTTGTTTTTTCTTTTGTGATGATTTTACCTTATAACTAATTTCAGACTTCAGGCAAATCACTTGTTCTCTCTTCCTTCCTCTTCTATAATTTGCTATTACAGGCTTGCAGCCCTTCTGGGTGAGAATTCATTTACTTCTTTTTTTTTTTGCAGTGCATTGAACAATGTAAAAATTATAAAAATAACCTGAACAAACAAACAGCTAAAAATGCCATTGTATTCACTTTTTGTTTTCCCCAGGGAATGTATGTGTTTTTGCATGCGGTAAAGGGAACTCCTTTTGAAACACCTGATCAGGGGAAAGCAAGGCTGCTAACACACTGGGAACAACTGGATTATGGAGTACAGTTTACATCTTCAAGAAAATTCTTCACAATCTCTCCTATAATTCTGTGAGTTCAAAACCATATTATGGATTAATTGAATTGTAAAACTATGATTTCAAAAGCTGCAACCAAATGAGTTGCAATTGACATTGAAAAAGCGTTTTCTCTTTTTCTTGCTTGTTTGTTTCTGTGTCACACACATAGGGATTTACAGGCCATATAATCAATAGTTTTTATTCCTGGAGCTTTCAACATGCTCACATACTGAAGTCAAAATTTGTAAACAAGTTATTAATGGGGCAGGTTTTAAAGATGAAAAGTGTTATGAGGAAAACTTACTGTTAACTTTTGAACTTCTTTAAGAGATTGTGAAGTCACAAATATTGAGAATCTAAGCTAATTGCCTGTAGTGCATGCACATGACAGCATTTATTAACCATTTTGCAACTTGTGAGTTCAGAGAAGTGTGACAGTCCTCTCTGAGTGAGGTCTGGGATTTTGCATGTTAGTTTTGCTTTATACAGATTGTTTTCTGTATGTACTAGTTTTGTAAAAAGACGAGAAATTCTGCACCGCCTGTCTCTTGACAAAAGTATGGTTGTGTAACTAAAGGAAATCAGATAACGTATTTAATATCCAACTCTAATAAGTCTTTTTTTCTCTAAAGGAAGTCGTCCACTTGCATGGCAGGGTTGGGGGTGAAGGGAAGATCTTGCATCATGTGTACAGTGTTGGTGCACAAAGGATAGATGCTGAAAAAATACATATGACTCCTAAAAAAAACCCCCTTTCTTCAAAGATACAAAATTCCCACTGGAAAGTGGGAAGCTATTCGTAACACTTGTACATGGCTCTCTTTATACACTGATAATGCATAAGTAGCGGAATAAACATCTCTGTTATGCTGGGGGAAAAAGTATGTAATAGCCTCATTTGTTTGACTAGTTTTTTCAAAGAACAAGATGAAATTATTGGCTCAAAGCATAAGGAAGTTGGTTTTCTGAGACATGTTTCCTTATTCTTCCCCTTGTGCAGGTTGTGGACTAGCTTAAAAGAAAAATGTTCTGGGAATATCAGCTAGATGGGAAGAGTTTTAAAATCATGCCAATCACAGATGTGCTCAGCATAAATGATTTTTTCACTGAAAAATGTCGAGTGTTTTGTCACTGAGGTTTCTAGGGTAGCAGGACCGCAAGTATTTTGGTAACAGATCATACAGCATTTAAAACCTGTGTCACAAACCAGGCTTGTAGCTGCAGAAGTCAAAAATTTGAGGTTGAGAGGCAGGGAGAAATGCCGGATGAAAATACCAGCTGAGAGTTGCTTTTTAGCACCTTGGGAAGTATGGGAAGAAGATATTTAGTCCGTAATTTTACTATCTATATTCTAGAGTCTCAGGTGAGATATTTAAAACAAGGGTAAGAATGGTGGTTAATCAGTAAAATATGACTGGTTACTAAAGCACTTCTTTTTACTATGTTTTGTTGATTTATTTTTTAGATAAGAGTGTTAGCAGTTAAGCTTGCTCCCTTTCCTCACGCAGGTACTTCCTGGCGAGTTTCTACACCAAGTATGATCCGACACACTTTATCCTCAACACAGCCTCTCTCCTGACCGTGCTTATCCCCAAGATGCCGCAGTTGCATGGCGTTCGAATCTTTGGCATCAATAAATATTAAGCAGAAGGTGTGACACTGACTGCACCTAATGTGGATACTGGTGCTCCCAAGGTGAAGGAAACAAGTAGTCTGCTGTGCCGTGTAGCTAATTGTATTCGGGGAGAGATACTTTTACATCTGAAATACGATTCCTATTTCCTAGAGCCTTGTCTGGGACAAAAGTTAAGTTTATAAGAAGATACCTTCAAATACTTAAATGTGAATTGGAAACCTCTAGAATGAAGATTTCCATGAAGAGCTGGGCAGGCCCAGGTCTAAAGCGTTCAGACTGTATGCCTGGCTGATGGAAATAAGGAAGATGCGAGTAGCAGTTGAAATGGAGAGTAATGTTTCACAAATACCCAGTGAACTGTAACCTGAATGGTAACTTTACATATAAATCCTGGATCCTCAATGCCAAGAACTGGTGAGGCCACATTCTATTAGATAAAGTGAAAGTAGCTGGTTTCTGCTGAATGTATTGTAGGTGGTTGTGCTTGTCATTGCATTGTAAAAGTTTGCCTCACAGTACCTACTGTGACAGCTGGCATAAACTGATGATATGATTCATGCCTTATCTGTTTTTGTGATTTTATTTGTCACAGAGATTGAGGAAAGTCCTCAACTCTCAGCTCAGGGGATTTCTACATCAGCTTGATAGCTCAGTTTGTGTACGCTTCTACAAATGGCTACTGTTGTGTTTATTCCATTTTGCTTAGCAGGATACTGACTTTTCTATGGCTAAATGGGACATCCTGAAACACTGGAATTGCTTTTAAGATATGAATTTTTGAGGATTTTCTCTGATACTTGACTGATGGGTTATTTTCGGTAGTTCAGCAGCCTGTAGTGGTGGGGAAAAGGCTTGCTGCCGTTGTAGGAGGAGCAGCTTCATGGTAGAGCAACAATGTCAGAACACATAAGAGAAACTCTGCATAGGTCGTAAGTTAGAATAGCAGCTGAACTAGAAGTAGGCGAATAGGTAAATCACATGAACTAACTGTATGCATTTGCGGAAAAAGGTGTAGGTAATTTGCATGTCTTGGAAACATGGATGAATGCTGTGGTTTAGGGGTACTGTGTAATGCCGAGTAATCTTGTATATAATCAACTCTAGAGTGAACATGGTACATCCAGAGCTCTGAGCACTTATTTCTCTGTCTTGAAAAAAGGGTGAATTTTGGAGTCTGCCATATATCTGCCAGCCAAAACAGGCTCAGATTTAACAGAAATCTCCAGTTAAGGCTTGATTTACATTGTGGTTGCAGTGACAGACATTGAGCTGGAAAAAAACAAAATAAATTAAAAAATCAAAAATAAAAAAAGCCCCCAGTGGCATATTTCTTTTCTTGCTAAGAGAATTTTCTTGCTTATTTAGTTGATTCATAAAGATGCTGTTAAAAAAAAAAAAAAAGTAACGAGCTATGAACTTTTTTTTTAGCAGTTGGACGTAACTAACCGTGTTACTTGTACGGAAAGTGTTAACTGGATAGTAGTTGAATTCCTGCGCACGTCGCTGTTTTGTGCGGCAGTGCCGCGGATGTCACCGGCAGGGTGCGGGGTAGCGCCGGGACCCCGCTGGCGGCCGGGGTCCCTGGGTCGGGTGTACAAGGCTCCTGACTCGGGGGTGGAACTCCCCCGCTCCGCAGGGGTCTGTCGGGCGGGGCGCCGTGCGGTGGCAGCTGCTGCTCGCTCCGCTCCGCGCCTGCGCGCCCGCGGCCCCGCCCCGGAGCCGCTGCTGTCCCGGCCGGGCGGAAGGAGCTGGGGCGGGCCCGGAGCCGCGGGCCTGCCAGCGAACCTGCACCCGAACTGAGGGTCTTTTCTAGACATAACTACCTGATTTTGAACAATGAACAGCGTTGCCAAAAGCCTTCTGAAATCAGTGAAACACGGCCGAGCTGCGTGGCTGAGAAGCAGCTCGGCTCTCTCTGGGAAACAGCATCTTGGGAAACTAGTCCTGGGAATAGAGACGAGTTGTGATGACACCGGCGCTGCTGTGGTGGACGATGCCGGCAACATTCTGGGAGAAGCGCTGCACTCTCAGAAGAAAGTCCACTTACAGTAAGAATATACTTCTCTCGGGCTTTCACCTTACTAATGATTTTATTGTTATTTTTGTAATATCATCAGTATAAAAATCTCCATGAAACTAAGTAAGAAGTGGGTAGGTATAACGAGCAATCTCTTGGGCCACACCATATCCCGCTTGAGATACTACTAAGGGTGAGGAAAGAAATGCTGTGCATTTAATAGTTTCCTCCAGTATTTTTTTTCAAACAGAGACAGATTACTTATCTAGCTTGAATTAAAGATGAAGTCATTATTACTGTTAAAACCACCAAATGCTTCGATTTTTTTTAAGGGAAAATCAAATATAGACATTAGCAGCTAAGTCCATGAACTGACAAGTGAGGGGTTGTGAATATCAAGTTACAGACATTATCTTGGAACAGCGTTGAGATACTTCTATGTGTATGTGTACCAAAAAAAGGGCAAGTTACATCTCTTTCTGACCTCCCAGTGATAATTATGTTCTCTTCAGTGCAGAGATGCCCTTTACATGGCATTTGAGAATGTACTAAGGAAACAGGCAGGATAGGACAAGGTTAAGAGGTGTTTAAAACCTATTTTTATCCCGTTCAATCTATTACGAAATACAAATGTAATTCTTTGTTTTTACTAGAGCAGGTGGAATAATTCCTGTGGTGGCACAGCAGCTTCACAGAGAAAATATTGAGCGAGTTGTAAAAGAGGCGCTTCACGTCAGTGGAGTTTCGGTACATGAACTTGCAGCTATCGCAACTACGGTAAAGCCAGGACTTGCGCTAAGCCTGGGAGTGGGCCTGCAGTACAGCCTGAACCTGGTGAAGGAGTACCAAAAGCCATTCATCCCCATCCACCACATGGAGGCTCACGCACTGACCGTCAGACTCACCCATCCTGTGGAATTTCCCTTCTTAGTTCTTTTACTCTCTGGAGGTCACTGCATCTTGGCAGTAGCACAAGGGGTTTCAGATTTCCTTCTGCTTGGACAGTCCCTGGATATAGCACCAGGGGACATGCTGGATAAGGTAATATTTCCTTACATAAGTGATTTTAAGTGGTTTTATTTCTTTTTATTGTAGTCATACTACATAATGGTAGTAGTATTATCAGCCTGAGGACAGCAATACAGTGCAATATGATCTTTACTTAAATTTTTCTTTTGTCTATTTTGAAATACCATAGATTTAAGACACAAGAGGCTGTTAAAAGTCTATGCATACTATCAATTGCAACACACGTAAATTAATTACACTTTTAGAAAACAGATGACATAACCAAAACTGGTATTGGAAGTTCAGTTGACATTCATTAAACAAGTTGCATCAATTTCAGAAGGCTGATAGTGATATTTTAGAGGATGCTGTTAGGTTTAAGACAATACATACTAAAACATTTCTTAATGTGTGTATTTTTTGGTGTGTTTTGGGGTTTTTTTTTGTACAGTTTGAAAAGCCTGGTTTGGCTTTCAGTTTTCTGGATCACTGAGTACAATCTGCAGCATTGGTCACTTGCAGCTTTGTTCTCAAACACAAGCAGAATTTTTAAACAGTATTTACGTGTAATGAAAAGTGGGGAGCAGAGTCAGAAAGAGGATTGTTGAAAGCTGAAAACAACTTTGTTCCTGTTTATCTGGTAATACAGTATGGCAGTCTGTGTGTATTCCCTATAGCATAAAAATTGGGCAATTAATGTTTCCTGCAAAAATTCCTTGACCCTCACATTTGCCCATATTGTTCTAGAATTGCATTTCTTGAAAAAAAAATGCAGCTGGCATGTGTCTTGTTCTTATTGTGCTGTGTTAATAATTTCACGTTGGATTGGATTTTGTGGTGTCTAATTTGACTCCATGGACTACAATACAGTGATGCAGTTACAGAAAGAATTAATTTAGCTCTCTGTTCTAAGTCTGTTGTTTATTATCTCCTTAGGTAGCCAGAAGACTGTCTTTAAGAAAGCATGTGGAGTGCCACAGCATGGCTGGCGGGAAAGCAATAGAGCACTTGGCTCAGTCGGGAAACCGGCACCAGCACATGTTCAGACTTCCCTTGCAACAGTATCGGAACTGTGATTTTTCTTTTTCTGGACTTCAGTGCCTTGTCAATAAAGCCATTATACAAAAAGAAAAAGAAGAAGGTATTTTTAAACAAAGTCAGATCTAAACTGTGTTTTTGATGACCTATTCTCAGGAAAACCCATTTGACCGTACATTTTTATAGGTATTCAAGAAGGTGAGATCCTATCCTGTGTTAAGGATATTGCTGCTGCTGTACAGCATGCAGTGGCTGTTCACATTATCCAGCGGACATACCGAGCTATGCTGTTCTGCATAAAAAATAGCATATTATCATCAAAAAATGCTACTTTGGTGGGTACACATTTTTTTTCCTTTTCGTATTTGACTGTATAGCATTATTTGAAGATGCAGATGCCTTGTTGTACTTTGTCCCTTGACAGGTGAGGAAGATGTCAGTATTAGAGATTATTGTAAATATTTATATGACGATTAATCCTGGTATTTTAACAAAGTCTTTCATAGTTCAGATTTAAGATAGAAAGAAATGTTTCTACCATCTAATTTGACCTTCCATGAAAATTTAGGCCACATAATTTGACCTAGTGCTCCCCAGTGCTTGACAGCTGTTCTAGTTCTGAAATGCTTTTATTCAGACATCTCTTTTATCGTACTCTTTTCTTAAATGTTTTCATCTTCAAAGATATGTTTTAGTCTTCAAATGTGTTATTTATTGCTGTCTTCAGAATTTCATCCAATAACCTTTTTGTAAAGAGGATGTTAGTTGAGTGTGACCCATCAGTACTTAGGGGTAACTTTTTTTTTTTCTGTTGGAAACTGCTGTCAGGTCGTATCAGGAGGAGTCGCAAGTAATCAGTATATACGAAAAGGTCTACAGACTTTGGCAGATGTAAATGATTTTGCTTTTCTGTGTCCTCCTCCAAGACTCTGCACTGATAATGGCGTTATGATTGCGTGGTGAGTTGTTTTGTCTTCGCATGTGTTTCTATACATTCTAAGTTGCATCAGAGTCAAGAACTTCTGTTGGTGGTGACTGAACCGCACACACATGTTCAGATAGTTATGACATCGATTTTTACATAATTGCTTTCTTGCTCAGGAATGGTATTGAACGGTTACGTGCAGGACTTGGCGTTTTACACAGTACTGATGGCATCCGCTATGAACCAAAGTAAGTGACTCAATTTCTTTGCAGTCTTGTTCTTCGCTTTTCACTATGACCAATGAAAGTGGAGGGAGGCATAGACTAAAAATGAGTTGCAGAGGCTGATGAGAAGTGTCTTTGTGGTGCATATAGGCTTCAAAAGTTAGCAGCACTTCCTTTTCAATCAAGTTGTGAAATAGAAATTATTGTGTCTGACATTTGTGTTTGTTTGGCTCAGAAACTTAAACTACCATATATAATGGCAGTTCTATGTGTTTTCCTATCACCATTATGGTGTGGAACAACTGGAGCAAGTTAAGCTGTAATACGCTCCCTCTAGCTGCTCAGTCACTGTAGACAAAAATCAAAATGCTCCCAGTCAAACTGTGTTCATAATGACGAATCAATTTAAAAAAAGAAATTGACATGTAACATCTGCTAATACTGGGGTTTTTTTATTGACAATACTGTTTTTTTTTGTTTGTTTGTAAGGACTTATTAGATAACACTTGTTCTATGGATTTAAGTAGATCCTGGGCTTAAGGCCAAACAAAATCGTAGTATTTCCAAAGTATCATCTGGTCTTAAACTTGAAATTTTTTTCAGGTTTTTCCCATTTCCAGGAAAACAGACTTGGAAGGTCTGAAGACAAAAAAAATGTTTCTATACCTTCCACATGAAAAATAATAAAATACTCTTCTTCAAAAATAACTTACTTTATATATCTCAGTGAATAAAACACCAAGCTTTATTTGCTGTGTGTAGACTACGCAAAGAGATGGAGTGAACTTCTAGTGTGTCTTGCATTCACCAGTGAGATGTGAAATGAATCATCAGCTAAAATCAGAATCTAACTAAAACAACGTCCCCAAAAGATGGCTTTGAAATCACAACTGTGTTTCCTGAGTTTGGAACAGCTACAAATTAAAAAAAAAACAACTCTGTAAATGTAAAGATATTTCTAGGTGCAGCTTCAGATGAACCATTTTAAAGGTCACACAGTCCAACAGTGAAGGGAATCTGCAAAAATACTGTGACTCCTGTGCTCATTGTAAAATGGGTCTCTGAATCTGCATGATGTGACAATAATGTTATTTATTTTTAACAAATACATCATTTTATTACTTCCTAGAGCTCCACTTGGAATTGATATTTCAAAAAGAGTTGAAGAAGATTCCATCAAGGTGCCAAAGCTAAAAAAGAAGATACGATGGTTGGCATCTTAACAAGTAACTTAGTAAATGAAATTATAAATCGTTCAATAAAACCTGTTATATTTACTGACGGTATTTGGTTTACAAGTGTTGGAAATCACCTGCCAGAGAATGCTCTGTGGTATCACCAAAACAATTCCATTTACTGTTCCACAAATGTCTAAGAGTTCTAGGTATTAAAATGATAACCAAAAAACATCAAAACTGCACTTGCTAATAAATATAAACGTACTCAAATGATAATATTTCCATTGTTTACACTTCATAACTTATAAGGTTTATATATTTATAATACATACCAGACATAATGAAAAATGGGTTATTTGACCTTGCCTTTTGATAATCAGTATAATACACTTTTACGTTGTTATTCATTGCAATGGTATTTACTGGAATAAATACTTAAAAGTATTAAGCACCTCTTCATTCTGGATGACAAGAAGAGTTTTCTAATTCATAATGCATATGTTCAAAATTGCCTCCATTTAAATGCAAACAAATTGCCTTTTTTTTTTTTTATAACCCAAGGGCAAGATGTAGCAAATCAACAAGGTATGTACCTTATTTTTTTTTGCCAATAAATTTTTGAAAGGTTAAATTTCGCCATTGAAGAAAAAAAAATTGGAAGAGTAAATAGTATTTGCATTTTGATACGTAGCATTTCTTGAGTCTCATTTTCATGGGATTTCAGCTACAAATAATTTATCTTTTAGTAGTTTATCTGCATCATTAAGTAGCTTATCTTTTTGGTAAAATAGTACGCTATTTAATAAACTTAACTGTCACATTTCACAGACCCTGCCCAGCAGTATCTGTACACATCTGGCTCACTGATTTCAACGTAGATGAAAGACTGAAATTTGTGAAACTAACAGTAAGCAAAACCTTTTTTCCTCCATATTATACCTCATCTGACAATTATGCTGGTGTTTAGTGCTGGTCATACCTTTCCTGGGGTCAAGAAGCCAGTCAGCCTTGCTACTCAGAAGTATCTCCCTGCCTGCAAACTCTCTGAACATTGAGGATGAAATCGCTAATAAAATCCAACACAGATTTCCCACTGGGGCAACTGGAGGTCGAGTGGTGCCAGTATGTCCCATGCCCCTCAAGACTACCCTTGTTTGGACCAGAAACCTCCTTGCATGCTACTAAAAATACAATTAACAGATCACTGTTATGTTTCTCTCATATCCATTATGTGTTTGAGTCTATACAGCAAATATTATTATATTTTTTAATTAAAAATACCTAAAGCTTTTCCAAAAGAAGCACATGGAAGCAATGCCCCAAGTTATTATATAAAAGATTTTCTGAAATATTTAAGTGGCGATACCTTGTAACAAGGAATTGGAAATGTTGTCATGACAAATTTCTGGTCTCAATAAAACATACAAAACAGATTACAGTTGATAAATCTGTGCTTAATATGTAGTTATTGATGGCCTTTAGATAAACTGTGATTATAGAGCACACAAGGTCTTGAAAGGTTTGCTTCACTGTCTCCTTCTGTACTTTTTAAAAATTCTGGCTGAAAACTGAAGGCACAGAAGCAAGCAGTGAAATTGCAGCTTATACCGTTTTGAAAGCAGCTGCTAACTTCTGAAAACCTACTTACAAATACGATCATCTTTGGTTTAAAAAAAAAATAACAAAATTCAGTAGACTTGTACACTTAAAGACAATGAAATATAAAATGCCAACTAGAAATAATAAGGTAGATTTCTGGAACTATAATGGAATCAAATTTAATATGAATCAACTATATAGTGCTGAAAGAGGCATGTATTTGGTCTTTATTGTAGGAATAACACGTAAGAGACAAGAAATACAAGGTTGGGTTTTCTTACTGCAGTAAGAGACCGACTAAAACAATGAAGGTGATACACTGAGGAACTCCCAGTCTATTAAAATGTGTTATAAAACCAGTGTTCAGTTGTTCTTCATTGCAGGAGGGATTAAAGTATTTGGCTTAATTTGCAGAAAAGGCTTAAAAAATTGTTAGGAAAAGCTTTCAGTTTTAAGGAAGGGAAGTAATGGAGTGTGTTACCTATTGAAATGGATTGCTCAGTCACTGCATGCTAGGTATTAAATACTTCATTCTTCACTCAAATCAAGGATGTAAACGAGATGACCTCTGGCGATCCCTGCAGCCCTACACTGCCATAATGTTCACAATATATATGCCTTGTCCTCACTGCATATTAACCTTCTGGATATTATTAAAACCTATAGAATGCAATCATTTTGTATCATTTTAGGAGTCATTTTGGTTTTTAAGTATATTCAGTAGCTGCAACAGTCAAATAGTTATTAAGTTTTAAATGTGAAAATAATTCCATCTTGAAAGTCTATCTCCATGAACTACGTTTAAATAAGTTTTAAAGCTGTCAGTACAGTTGAAAACATTTACTTAGAATTTAATATATCATCTATAGCAAGATGAACAGTTTTCTTATATGAAATAATACAACCACTGTCTCCTATAGGACATTTTTAAGTTTTACAGGGCTCAGATAAGGGAAGAAAAAATCCCTCAACCAGTCTCTGCTTGTTTACAATTTAAACCTTAGTTTTATAATGCTTTTGTAAGAATATTTTCACATGCTTGAATTTAAAGCATCGAAAAAACACAAGTTGCTATTTTGATGAACAATGCTGGTTTTTATTTTTTCTACAGAACTTTTGTTCCACTATTTCCAGAAAAAGTAACTGCATTATACAAAATAAATGGTTGCACAATGTTTAGCCAGCAACCCTATATGTTGCTAGCAACTGTACTACATGTACAGAACTTTAACTCCTATTTGATAGTATTGTTTAATCTGTTAAAAACAAACTGCAATCAAAATACATTTTCTCTCTTAAGCTATGAAAATCTTTATTCTTCTCAAGCTTTCATTGTACACTTAGCAATTTCAGTTAAGTAAAAGGATATCTGAAATCAGAAAAGACATATTATTTCCAAGTCGATACTATGGTACCTATATTACTGTGCACATCCCTTACCTCTTACAGTTGAATTCCATGACTGGAATGGGGTAACGTTCCCTACCTGGCATATCCATGTCAAACACATGAGCCTTACAGCCCGATGCATGACAGGCAGCCTGAGAAAACAGTTCCTAAGTCAGCAGTAAGAATTATTTACATCAATACCCAGCTGCTACATCAATACAGCGACCCACAGAATTGTGGCTTCATCAAGCTTTACCAATGCTCAGCCAACATGGAAGCTGAAGCACAATTTTGATTTCATTTCACATTTAAAAGTGTTCTGCCTCTTTACAGGGATCCTTTGCACACCTCGTGGCAAATTAAACCTCATGAAAATGAGAAGCATCCCTCAGGGAATAGTTTATACCTTCTGAGGTGAATCTGTTTTGATGATTCCTCAGACTGCTATTGTGCCAGCTAGAAACATCACCTAAAGGGGATGCATTTTTTAGGGCAACGCCGTCCTTATGATTAAGGTATCTTGTGCCAGCTTGTACAGCTCAGTATCAGCAAATGTTCTTACAGCACTTTCCTTTGGAAAAATAAGTACTAAACTGGAGCAAACTTGTTTATTCTTTATCTCTGATGCCAACTTCAGTGTCTTACAATGTCTTCTCATACTTCATTAGCTATAAAGACATACATTTGCATGTATTACACAACAGACAGCAAACTAGAATCGTGACCTTTAATGAAATATCCTTTACTGACAGAGTACCAACTGTGTTCCCTCATGGACATTAAAATACTCATTCTGTGCATATTTAAAATGTTGACATTTGAAATTTAGTCCAAAAAACCCCTCAAAACAGTCATAGTTCTTTTTCAGTTTTAACTCCACAAGATATAAAAAAAAATGAGTTTGCTTTTTTGGTTAGTTTGTTGGTTTTTTTTAGAAGTAGCAATATGACAACCGCTTAAAACTCTAAGGTTATTTTAGTATTTAATATATAAAAGAGATAAACATATAAAAATCTGTAAGATGTGATATCTAGAGGATATAAAAATATCAATGTCAGATTTGAATTTAAAGAAATCCATAAATTTACAGTTTTCTTTTCTAGCATACAGCTGAAAACATTTACTTAAATTTGAGATTCCCATCTTCTTTTTAAACCCAAATAATATGGAATCAGAGTTCATTAACCTGAGGTACTCTAGATCCCTGCAGATAGCTATGATTTTTTCCAATTGTTTCTTCAGAAGCTTTTGCTCAAGAGCCAACCTCTGCTGCAGTCTGATATGTTGTTTATCTTAATACTATAGTTGCCTGCCATAAAAATGTGTTTGTACCACTTAAATGTAAGCATTATTCTTCAGTTTTAAAAATTTATTTGTCAGATCCACTTTGCTGTTGCATATATAAGCTGAAGGTATTTTTATCAATACACTGAGAAATATATGTTAATTAGAAAGAAGATTCTTTTGTCTCTAACAAGGCAAGGCAACTAATTTTAAACCATAATTATACAAGCATGGCAAATAATATAAATAAAACTATGTAAAATATTAAAAAAATATATATGCACACATCTTTAGAGATCATGTATTTTAAAGAATTCAGAAGCTTGGAGCTCTTGTCATTCTCAGAGAATACTTTGGAGTACTGAGGACTTTTGGAAAGCTGACGACTTAAACACCACAGTGGGAGCTATGCTCTTTCAGATATGTGTTGATTTACAGTATTTCAAATCAACTTATAATTTTGCATGAGATCAAATGATCTGTACTTTCTTGAGTAATAATCCCAGCTTCTAGGCATGCCACATATGAACTTGTCCTGGGTTTGTTAAAAAACAAGTTTCTCTTTTAGTGAATTTTGCCTGTCAGCTAAAGTCTTCATATTAGCTGCATTTTCCTAGAGAACCAGACACATGTTTTGGTAAACCTAGCAATGGAATGCAAATTTATTGATAAGCACAGATGGACATCTCACAAGAGGGGCAACGAGAAACTGGTGACCAAGAAACTGACCAACCTGTGTATAACATTCCATTCATGTGAATACTTCATATAAAAGTGGGAGATCACGAGGATCTTGTCCCTTTTCCTTCCCTTTTTCCTCATGGCTGACATTAGGAGAGGACCTTGCTGGTTGTCCCTACGAACTGAGGCCTAGTGACAGACTGAATCCAGCTCCGGTTGGCTACAGAGTCTAATCCAGGACTTTGGGTGCTGGCTCTGCAGTTGCTGAGACTTTCAAGATTGGTTTTGTATATTTTGTATTATTTTCTCTATTCTTATTAGTAGCATTAGTAAAACATCCTTAATTTTTCCAACTCTCTTCTCTCTGTCCTTCTTTCCCTCCTGATCGCCTGTCCTGAGTGGGAAGGGGGGAGAGGGAGGGGCAAAAGGGGGAAGTGGGGGGAGAGGAGGTTAACAATACATCTGCCAAGGTTTGATTGTCACCCCACAATCTAAACCCTCGACAGAACTACATGCAATAGTAGGTATTTTTTAAATAGAAGTGTTTAGTACTTGCCTCCTGAACAAAAACTCAAGAAGTATTTCCATCTGTTTGGGTTTTCCCCATCGGTATCAATATTAAATTCAGAAAACCCAAAGAACCCAACACATTTCTCTTTGGGCATATATGCCCCAAACTTCTGCCATGTAATCAACACTGATCAGAATTTGTCCCATTTTTCTATCAATGTAAGCTGGAGGGAGTTGACAAGAATTGTTGTGATGATAATTTGCATCTGAACTGATGGAAGGTTTAAACAGCAAATTCCAACAAGGGTCTGTTTCTCAAGTGATTAAAGGGCAAGCAAGATACGTGGAGGGCAGATCTCCGAGAGGCAACAAGGCCCGAGATCCTCGGCGTGTTTTGGCTCTTCCAACCCAAGCCAGCTCCTCACCATGCCCTCCCTTCTAAAGCCATCACCTGAACCCTCTTTACAAGTGTGTAAATAAACAGACCATTCTAAGAAAATTCCAAAGATTTATTTCATTTGCATATAGGATAAATGCAACATCTCAAGATGTAGCTTTATCATTCATCTACTGAAAGTAACTTCAGTCTGCTGCAAGTGTCAGATGCTTTTTCACTGTTGCTCTCTAGTTTTGCAATCCGAGATCCAAACTGTACAGCCCTTTTTGGCAAAATGGTCGAGGCTGTAAGGCCAAGCTCCTTGGCTGCAAGGCGAAGAATCAATTTCTCACCAATTCCTCGAGGTAAAGTCAAGTCAGCTTTTTCTGAGATGGGCAGAGAATTGAGGAATGATACAACATCTTCGTCAAGAAAAGGAAACCTAAAGGAAAGATAAAAGATTTTAAAACTTCATACAAATAGTCTTGGTCCTCCCCTTTACCACATATGAAGACTTCAGGGTCTGTGTCAGTTCCTAACTATAGGTATACCTTAAATGTTAGTGTCACAGCACTGAAGCAAGTCTCCAAAGCAGTTACACTGTCTTGGAGAAAGAAAACTCAGACGGCTGGAAGTTTTCAAAACTCAAGCAAAGAAAAAAATAAGCATCAGAAGTGTTTGGTTTATACAAAACAAAATTTTTAAAAAATACAATGGAAGAGCAAGACAAATTTTAAAGTAACACTTCTCCAGACAACTTCTAAGTATTTAAAGATACTGTGTGAAGCTACACTGTATAGGGGGGGAAAAAATATTTACACAACAAATTCTGACAACATTCTGAATTCCAAGCATTCATACCTAATCACAAACATGATTAACAACATTACCTGTTCACCACTGCAACTGCTAAACTGATAATGTGCAACTAAGCACAGATTTGGAAAAACACTGGCACAAAGATCATATCAAAAGACCTTTCATGTACCTGAGTATTCTCTGCTACTGGACAACAGCTAAGGATTTTTTTGCAGGTTGGTGGTAGCAAGAGAGAAAGAAAGCACAAATTAAATGATTCTTTAACTATTCTGACTTAACAACCAGGAAATGCAGTGATACTGATCATGCCTCTATTGCATAGACAGAAATACATGGCTTCTATGTTACATTGTCATTTCCAAAGTAATTTCCTAGGTGACCACATCAGAACACTTCAAAGTTGTGCTGAAGACTGTCATGTAAAATGTTAAGATGAACCTGATTTTGACAATTTCAACATGTGCTGCTGCTGCTTAAAACTTCCAGATGGAAGTCTAATGTTCAAGTTGCTAAATTTCCTTAAGTACCTCTTCCACGGTATTACAGAGCACTTTTTAAAAAACAAAAAACCCCACAACACAGTACACATTAACAAAACTGCAACAGAACTTACAAGACAATAAAATGCGTAGAAGTTTCAAACAAGCTTTCTGTTGGAGTGTTAAAAGCAGACTCTAACCAGCAAAACCAGTTCTGCTTCATGTTAAAACAATAATACCTGGCTTCTTTTCCATGATCACCAATAATCCTGTCATCTCTACCAAGATTTCTAGAAGAAATGCGATCCAACTCCATTTCAAGTTCTTTATTCAGCCCTTCTAAGCCATATTTTTTGAAGGAAACACGATGTCGAGAATATCCAGCAAGCTGTTCATCTGCTCCAATTCCTGTAAGCACAACCTAAGAAAACAATAAATATTTTTTAATATCTGTGCAAGCTAATTATATGTAACATCTCTTAAATGTTTAACTACATCTTAAGGAGAATAATAAACATCTTCTAAATATATTAACAATCATGACGGGATGTGCATTACACATTTATGGAGCCTGACAATAAAGTGACTAGCAACTTGAAGTAGGTTCACTATCAGACCTAAAGTACACACAAACATTTCTACCAAGGCAAGGAAAAAACAGGAAAATAATGTTGTGTGCATCACAAATACACCAGTATTTTTGAAGAATGTCTTTGATAGTTTATATTGCAATAAACAGTATTTGTTAAGCACCAGCCTTTATTTAAAAAAAAAAAAACAAAAAAAACAAAAAACAACATTGCCACATATAACGCAGTATGTCAGAAATTCTAAATAGTCACCTGAATATTCATCTGGATTATTACTAATTTACCAGCTACTGTGTTAATAACAACTGCATTACACAAAATAAAAATGTGTCTTATTGTCTGTCTACTCAATTTTAAGTACATAAAATGTTATCCAGGGAAAACCAATACTACACTTGGTCCATTACTGTGCCTTCAACTGCAATTCGCTATAAAAGTGGAAGTCTCTTAACAGTCAAGTCTGTTTTACTAATTTGACACCAGCTAGCAGTCAACTGATTTTTTTACCTGTGCACACTAGTAAGTAACTGATGGGAGAATGACAATTTCACTTCACTCATGTTTCATTAACT
Source organism: Patagioenas fasciata (assembly GCF_037038585.1). NCBI lineage: Eukaryota > Metazoa > Chordata > Aves > Columbiformes > Columbidae > Patagioenas > Patagioenas fasciata. The sequence goes on along the minus strand of NC_092526.1, from coordinate 27,758,625 downwards.
CATTACCCACTTCTACATATTCTGGACCTAAGATGAATTTGCATGTTTTGCAAATCTGAGATCCTTAAGTAGATCAGTCACATACATCAACTGTGTTCCACAGCTGTCATTTTTATACAAACTATTGCGTTTGTTGGGGTTTTTTTGGTGGTGCTGGTTTTTGTGTTTTTAACATGTAGCAATTAGTAGAAAAGTAATAGAAGCCTCAAAAAGCAAAGGCAGCAGTGAACTGAAAATTCCTGAAATTAAATGGTTTATTCTTCTCTACACAAATTATCAGGAATTGGGAAGTGAGTAATAAGAATCAAATTCCCGATAAAATAATCTAATTACTAAAAAGATTTTACTTCACATTACATACTACTTTTTGTAGTTCTGTCATTCAGACTCTATAATTACAAAAGATTCCAAGTAGTCATCTTTTCTGCCATTATTAATTGTGATTTTGTCACACTGTGTGCCTAAGTAACAAGCTAGTAATTTTACAGTAGTTGAGATGCTGGCACAAAACAACATTACTTACCATTTCATTAATGTTTATCTCTAAATTTGTTAACCTATTGTATAGCAGTTACCCACTACTGCAGTTGGAACACCAAAAGTGATAATGATTGTCATTATTTTTTTCCTAATCACACTGTTGCTCATTCAAGCTTAATGAAAAGCCATACACATTAAATGACAAAAGAACGGAATGCAGTTTTTAACTCCAGAATTACACAAAGATTATCAGTAGAGATCTATTCTATATTCTGCAACTGAATTTCAGAAGCCTTATCAATATTAAAGACTCCTGACAATTTCCGAAACAACAGAACTGCTTTAACATTCACAGGTCAAGCATAATGCACAAAACAATCAGTACCTTTGCAGGACTTCTATATGGTTTCAGTTCTCCCTGGTTAATAAAACCTTCTCCTCTGGAAGCAAACCAAATTGCACAGCCAATGCTGTCATCCAAGACTGTATCCAGTGGATAAATTAAGTGCTTAATGCGCTGTTGCCTCATTTTTTTCAGTTCGTCTCGTGTAACATTAATTTCCACAAAGTTCCAAGTTCTTGAAGGGTTAATGGCTTCTAATTCTTTCAGTCCTGCCCTACCAGTGATTCTGTCAGGAACAGCAAAGCAAGATAAATAAGTAACAGTTTTAGCATCAAGATCTTTACAACTTTCTTGAGGACAAAGCAAATCCAGCTGTACTTCCTGGTTGGCATGTTCTTTATTGGTACGCTTTTGCTTAGCTTGTTCTTTTATCAAGAAAGCTACATTGAGAAGATCAATTGGTTCCCCTACAGGCACATGTTTATCAGCAAGAGCTGCAATAACCATCGAATCAATGCCACCAGAAAAGAGCACTGCAATGTGTGCTTTCCTATTAGACGTGCTTGGAACTTCTCTTGTTTTCTGATATTCATCTCTAAAGAGAGATAAAACCCGTCTCTTCACCGCTTCATTTAAAACATCAATAAACTGATGGACTGTTGTTTTCTTGGATTCTTCTGCAAGAAATCCTTGAAGGGTTTCTACAGAAACCATATGGGTAACATTGCTAATATTAGTGCCTGGACATTCACCTGAAACTTCAGCAATTGTTTTATTTAAGGGGATAACTGGTGCTCTGAGACATAGTTTTGATTCATTCATCATGAGAGGTACGTGGTTCGGTAAGTCTTTCGAAACTTGATCCACGACTTCAATGAATATTTCTTCTACTGCTTTCTCTGTGCAGCTGTGCTTCCATGGAAACAATGTTAAAGACAAAGATTTAGTTGTTGCACAAGCTTTGAGATCAATTTTGAAAATTCCAGATGCTGGGACTTCCTGCCATTGTTTACTTGGCTCAGAATAAACACTTACAGATGTGAGACAGAAAGCACTGCCAACCTCATTATTGGATTGCCAAAGCAAACTACGACGACCAAAATAATCTCTACCAAACCATAAACTGTGTCTAGATGCTTGATAATAAATAAAAGACCACGGACCCCGAAGTGATGAAAAGAGTGACAAAATGTCTGCTTCACTACTGCATAATGCAAGACGATGAAACATCACTGCAGTGTCATTCTCTAGATCTCCTACATGCACTCCATTGAAAATTTCTCCATTCCAAAGAAAAATATTGTTATTGGCATCTTCCAGAGGCTGAGGAGTCATCAGTCCCCTCACGTGAAGTACATGGCCAGAAAACAGACACTCGTAAGAGAGATCAGACGCAGTTTTTATCAACTGTTGGCTACTGTCTGGTCCTCTTCTTCTAAGACAGCAGAGTATGTCTTCATTAAAGAAATCATGAATAGCAATCTGGCTACTCAAAGTAACGATGCAACAAATACCACACATTGCGCCTTGGAATTCAGGTGGACTATTTCTTTATTTTAGTCTTTTCTGAATTTTCCATCTCCTGATGTGCCTTCTTTAATTCATCTAAAGTATCTGTGCAAGAAAAAAAACCATTAACAATCAATTTCATAAACTGGCAAGTTTATGAGTGGCTTTACAAGTAGATAAGCTTAAGAGTATGTCTAAGAAATTAGTAACTCCAGCCATTTGTTCAATTAAAGAGACAAACATGAAATGCTAGGTAACAAAAGTGCTATAGTAGTGATGCAACAAAAGTATAGCCCACTGTAGCTTAATCCTCTTTAATTATACAAAGATTAATTTTTGTTTTCCTCCCAAAGAAAGCCACGCTACATGTGTAAGAATTAGGGGAATGGCCAACTATTGTGTATATAATTGGTACAATTAACACATTTGTAATAATAAGAAAAGTGAACTATCAGTTAGAATGTCAGCACTATTAACTCAAAGAAAATGAAAGTAGAAATTTTCATTCCAGAAATTTATACTTCTAAATTTATATACATTTCTAATGTTTGTTCGATTATCAACTCTTTATCATCCATTCTCCTATCTTCATAATCCCACAGATCCATTCTTTCAACTATGTGAAGATGTCTAGCTTAGCCTTCAGTTTAAATTGTCATTATTTTCCTCCTACTCATCCCATGTAACTTTTAGACTTCATTTTTTTTTAAAGGGATAAAGTGCTATACAGGTTCCCAAAGGGCATGGAGAACAGTGACTCCTCTGTGAGGCAGACGTTCTCACTCTTCCTATATCTTCAGCACTTGCTCTTTTATCACATCTATCTATTAAGTGGAAACACTTTCAAATTTATCCAACCCAGAAAAACAAGCATGTCTGAAGTCTACTTTGCATTTGATATACAGCTGCTGGTTTTTCATTTTGATATACCTTTGAAATCATTAACAGCTACAGAGGCAGCTTTTAAATAATTAACTGTCTGATCAACTTTTATACTGCAAACTTACTTTTGCATTGAGATAGTGTTTCAGTTCGGTCTACAAGGAAGAATATGTTGCTATTGGGTTGTTGCCTATAAACTTTCTGTAAAACAAAACCAACACTGCATTAAATCAAAGCAACCAACTCTGGCAACCACACTGCAACAGAGCTGATGTACGTCCACCAAGACAGTCCTTAACATTTATGCCAGAAGGGTAAGTTCTGCCCTGACAACACCAACATTTTAATGTCGTACCATCAAAAACATTTCATGATCAACCTGTAACTATTCTGTATTTCTCTTTTCCTCCTACATGAGGGATCACATTCTATTTTAAAACACGTAGACATGAAAAGTAAGAATACTTAATAAAGTCCTCTGATCAACTTAAACGTCTAAACAAAATAACTCAGATAAAACATAAAAAGGCAAAAAGACCCAACAATGTACTGTGCTACACCGCACAACTGTACAGTCATTTGGAGGACAAATTATTCTGAGACCAACAGACCACATCTGTACAAAAATCTGTATTAAAAAAAATTAAAGACAGCATGCTCTGATTTTGTTGCCTCCCTTGTCTCTTCTATACTAATTTCTCTGATGGTAAAATGAAATAGCCAAAAGGAAATTTGTAAATACTTACCCGGTTCTTCTTCAAATTAGAAAGCTCATCAACTACAACCTTCTGCTCTTTAATCTGAAAGACAAAAGACACACTTCATTTTAATTATTAAAAACAAGCCACTGTTTTACAATCCTGGAGATGAACACTTTGACACGAGCTAACAGCAACACTGACATGCCCTCGTTATACGACAGAAGGCCCAGACGAACCCTACAACGAAAACCCGCATCAACAGGGGCCTCGGCTTCCTCTTAGGGCTCGCCCTCCTGCATACCCGAGGCCACACGCCACAGGCTTCGCGGGGCCGTTCCCCCCCGGCAGCGCGGCCCGGGATGAGCCTCAGCCCGCCCCTCACCGCCAACAGCATCACGGGGATACAGGGGGCCGCGTCCCAGCAGCAAGCCGCCCCAGTTCACCTTCCGGCTCAGCTCGTCCTTGTGGCGCAGCTTCGCGCTGTCCCCTCCCTCCTCCTGCCGCGGCGGCCGGCCCGACATAGCCCCACGCGCACGAAGCCCTCACTGCGCCAACGGCAGCAGCTGCGCGCGCCACCTCCCAACCGCCGTGAGCCTGCGCACATCACCCGGCGGGGAGCGTGTGCGCATGCGTGCGGCAGGGCCAGGCGGAGCGCCAATCAGCGGGCGTAACTAGGCACGCTGAGGCGGTAGGCGCAGTTGTCGGTGAAGGCCGAGGGACCAGCTCTGCCCGGCACTTCCGCCGTCTGTCACGGGCGCTGCGAGACGGTTCCTAGGAGAGCGGCCGCCTGCTCTGCCAGGGCATTGGCAAGGCCGAAGTGAATAGACTGTTTGGCATGAGCGCTGGACACGGCCTTGTGAAGGGTAAAAAAAAAGTGAAAAAGAAGCGCTTTGCCCTGGAACTGTTTGGTGTGGCGGTTACCGGGCGGTAACGGGAGTCAGGCAGCTTGCTGTGAAATACCTTGCAGCAGTTTATTTAAAGGTATTCCAGAGGAGATATAGATTATATAATATTTACAGACATTAAGGTTGTTTGTTTTCCTCTTTGGTAGGTTCATCTTAATATTTCTCTGCCTCATCCATTTTACTATAGATACATTGCGGTGACACATCTGTTTTCCTGTCTTTCTAAATATATCAGGGAAGTTGTTTAAGTGGCAGAATAATGACAACACAAGGGCAGATGATATTATCATGACTTGCTGTCATAAATTTAGGCAGAGAAATAGTAAAAGGAGCCAATGACTATGATAAGAAGCTTTTGAAAACGTCTTCCAGTAACACCAATGAGGAACAAAAAAGATACAGTATGTTTTACTTATGAAAGGAATTACGTCCTCTGATCACTGAGTTAATTGGTGAATTAATTGCATGTTGGAGGAAAACAGACACCTGCTGATTTAATAGAAAATAGATCAAATATTTATTAATGAGTATGAATATCATAGTAATATATTAATGAGTAATTGGTATCATTGTGGAGTTTGGGTAAGACTTTCTCCAGGTGGTTGATGTAAGAACATTACAGTTGTTTGGTCTTGTATTATCCCTTTCCCTCTTTTTAAATATTGTGTGTGATTACTCTAAAGACTGAAGAGCCTTTCCAAACTTATAGACTACTACTGCTAACTCAGTTGGGGTAGAAATCTCATAAAATCCTACAAGTCCTTATGCTACTGACTGCACTGCAAGTATTGTGCAAGACTTCCTGAATTATTTGAAGTATTTGCTACTTTAATAAGTGAGGTAGGAGGGTTGACTCTTGCTGTTTTGTGGCTCAAATAATTATGTGTGTTATGTATTTTGATAACACTTATGAGTATATGAGCTTATGAGTAAGATTACACCTTGTTTTGGTGGTATCTGTGAGCTTGGCTGGAATGTATGTGGTGTTAATTGGAAGTTTTGGCAGTAGTGTAGGGAGAATAAGGATTTTGACTCCTAGTAGAAGCATGAAAAAAGACAATTTGGCTATAAGAATATTAAACAATACAGTAATTTGCAAATGTTATGTTTATTTACCTTTAACAGAAAGAGAGGTTACAGTTTCATAAAAGGTCAGTCTTGCTCTTCCCTCTACCTTCAACCACACATTTTTGCCTCCACCCTTGCATTAACACAACTGATTGTGGGACCCTGTTAGGTACCAGATCCGGCTTTCTCTGCCCTGTATTAATACCAGTGCTTATGTGATTCGCGCAGATTATCTGAAGCTGCTGGGGAGCTGTTGCCTAGGGGTCGGAGCGGTTCTGGGGCTTGTTCTTCCAGTTCCAGAAGAAATATGCATACCTGGGCCACATGCAACAGTTTTGATACTATTCCTCAGCATGCTTTGTAGTTTGTCATTCTTCTTTTGAGGAGTAATTTGTTAATCTGAGTGCCTCCCAACCCTCTGATGCCTGAGTATTTTATTTGCTGTTGATATGTTACAAAGGTAGGTGATCAAGTAACCCAGTAGTCAAAGTATAATTTCTGTACTGATGATCCTTTTCATGTTCAGTAATAAATACAGTTAATGTTTAATAAAAATTCTCACTCTGTTTATGAGAATGTTTCATGGGCTGGTTCATAAGAGTGATGATAATGGTGTTGAGGTACAATAGTGAATGTGGAATGTTTTAAACTTCTGGTCTTGCTACAAATTGTTAATGCTTCTGCTGATATGGAATGTGCTTTTGATTAGTCCCTTTTATAATAAACGAATTCCTGCAACATGGTTACTCATCAAGTTACTCACATTCATACCCACACTAAGAGCAACTGTGTTTAATATTCAACAAAGGAAAAGGTCGACACCTTTTATATCCCTCTGTGAAGTTGTGATGTCTTAATTCAACCTTCTTTTCAGGACTGCTGTAGTTCTGTTGTTTGCTGCATGTTTGCACACAAGGGGTGGTGATGTGACTGGCTGACAACTTAGTTGGCAGTGCAGTTCAGTGATTGATACGTCTGGTTGATCTGACTGTGCTTCCACACTTCTCTTGTGCCAGCTCTGGTGCTGTAAACTATTTCTAGCATAAAACTATTTTGGGGACATTAATAATGCCTGACACAACATTAATTAAGTATAAAGGAATATTTCAGAGTCTTTTAAAGTGCTCAGCTTTTCAGCATCTGTGATCTTTAGAAATATACAAAATAAGACAAAGGACCCAACAAACAAAAGGCAGTCCTTACTGGTACCAGAAAATATTTGAAGTTGCCATTATGTGTTAGCAAACACATGAGCGAAACAGTATCCTCAAATAACGAAGCTCAAGCTCTGACAAGCTGTTGGTAAAAGCATGCTGAAGTTGTTATGCCATCCTTCTGAAAACCGCTGTCAGTTTTGAAGACCTTTTTTGAAAATGTTGGCAGTACATTTGTGTTAGGCGATTTTACAGATAGATGTGAGAGGTACAGGGTAGCCTTTGGGGCTTAGTGCCAAGTTTCTGTGCGTTGCTGTGGGCTGGAAATCTGCTTCTCTTCAGTGCTGCATCTAAGCTGATGCTTGGTAACATGTTAAGTCATGATAACTTGATTGTGGCTTCAAACTTGAGCCATTTACTAGTTTCAGTTTTAAGTTACTCTAATCTGAGGAAACTTGTTATGCTTTTAGAAGGACCACTCTTGAAGGTCCTTGGAACTAAACGGTACAAGGACAATTGTAGCTCTAATGTTGGCCACAAGAGAGCAAGCTGAAACTGTGCTGGCCGTTTGGTGAATCTCAAGATAGTCAAAGAAAGAATGGAGCCTGGGACATGGGACAGGTAGATGAGATCTCTAGAAGGGGGAGAGCACGGTCAGGAAGTATTTGCATTTGTGTTTTTTTGTCTTTTTTTTGAAATATTTTAAATTCTGATCGTGGGTTATTTTGTATTCAGACATTGTAACTTAAGAATCCATGTGAGAACATTCTGAGATGTATCAGTAAAGTCTACATTGACTTCTCAGTGGAACCTAAAATTTAATAACTTACCAACTCATACCAGTCCAAGAAAATTCAAATGGCTCAAATTAATTGGTTTTGCTTTATGGTAATCCTATTAATTTGGTTGCAAGATTAGGTTTTGAAGGGAGTTAGGTAAGCTTATACAACCAGGGATCTGGATCTATATACCAAATCTATGTAAAGATTTGGTTTCCTTGGTTAAGTATCTAGATTATCAATTGTACAAGAAACCTTGCAAACCCTGTAATCATTCTGCTTTAAAGGTCATATTACTATAAACAAAACAAGAAGTCTGAGCATTTCATGAGCTTGAAATACAGTCAGTTCTTTTGGTATTTACTTCTGATACACTATCAAAGCAATCTAAAAACTCCATTGCACAAAACTTCTGCATGTGGCAGATGCATGGAATTCTTAATTTTCTAATTAAAAACAGAATTTCATCACTTTCACATGAGAGATTCTAAGGCTCTTGTGAAAATAGCTGAGAACTTGTATACTATCATTAGTTTTTACAATCTAATTGCATTCCTTAAAGCTTCTAAAAGTGCTGGACCAAGCAGCTTCTTTGTAGAATGCTCCCAGCATAGTCTTTCGTCTGATGATTTAAATAAAAGGGGGGTTAAAAATAAACTTTTCCTAGTCCACTTTGTATTCTCCAGTGTAAAAATGAAGTAATTCTAATGTTGCTGTGGCTGAGAATGCAGTTTGACTTTTAATTCTCACGATCTTTCATTCCTTAGTGCAGAACACCTTGTGCACTTCGCTAGAGTTTAAAAGAGAGTTGAGAAGTTAATGTGAATAGTAGTTTGACTTAGAAACGTAGAACTAAAAGATTTGGTTTTGTCTCTTGTTTACAAACTCTCTTTTGTTAAACAGATTTCATAAGCTGGCAGAGCAGTCCCCCACATGCTTTGAATAACCAACACACAGGTTTAGTACAGTAACCATCAAGTTTGAACATGGAATCAGATTTCCAGATATACATTTTGAGCAGTGAATGTTCAGGGATCTTAAAAAATGAAGTGCTCTGTCTTACAAGAACAAATGTTTTTGTTTGCAGTATGAAGCTGGAAACCCTTCTGTAGATGCTGCTAAGGAGCAGATTTATGAGTGGCTTTGAACTGCTCATGAACATTGCCTGGACCTATGGCTCATTTGCGTTACCCTGGATTGTGGCATCCTGATGCAAAATCAGATCAATGCTAATATTTCTGCCTAACAAGAAAAGGAGAAGAGAGCTGCACCAAATACACCCTGAGTGAAGAGTCAGCCTGCCCTGTAGTCTGCTTTTTGCAAGCTCAGCTAGGGAGCCTGGAGAAGACTAATGATGCACTTGCTTCTGTTTCCTGCTGGAAGTACCTCCCTGACAGTAAGTACTATGTTTTATACTATGTACAACTGATACTTTCTTGAAGATAAAACACAGAGATTAGATTACTTTGAAGGAGCAGGCATGCCCAAGCAGGGTGGGCTGAAGATACAGAAGTAGCAGCCTGCTTGTGTTTCTCTAATACAGGTCTGCTTAGACTCGGGGACTCGGGCATTTCAACTGAGGTGGGTTACAGTCTCACAAAGCATATTCCTGTGGATGTGAAATAGGCCTGCCTAAGTATGAGCTTGGGCAGACCAGGACATGGCTAAGCAGGCTGGAGAGGGAAAAATGCCTTGTAACTTTGCAAGGCTTTCTGAGGCAAAAGTGAAGGTAAGGCTGTTTGTTCTAAGATGCCCAGTGGGATTAGGATCTTACCTAGATTGATTTATTAAAGGTATTGCTCTCAAGTGCTTTTTGTCCCTTTTTTCCCCTTGTTACAGATGTTTGAACTTAGTGCTTGCTCATGAGCAAATACAGCCACTTGGACACTAAGGAGAGAAAATTTAGTTTTTCCAGGTTTGAAGAGGGGAATTATTTGAAAGGAAACACTTAGGTTTTCAAATTCTGATGTGCTAGAGGCCATGTTATCAGACAGTTGTTGGCCTTCACTTATTTTTATACTTCATTCTTTGTGTCTTAGGCTATACTGAGGGCTTCCCATTTACCCATTGTCCTTATTCCTCTCTAGCCTTCTTTTTTGTTTGCTTCCCTCTACTGAAAGCTTTGATAGAACTCACCCTACACACATGACAAAACAACCTGGGACCCAAATAACTGAAGTCTCATTAGAGTTTTCAGTCTTGAGGGTTATACTTGTTCACCATCATTTTATGATGAATATGATACTGACTGCTTGGAATGCTTTGAGGGTCCATAGACCTCAAAATGCCTGACTGAGACAGATAAATACAGAGATGAAATGTAAGCCCAAGTTGTGTTAGTTGGCAGAGTGAGGAACAGAACTTCGAATCCTGACTTTTCTTCATATGTTCTGCCTATGAGCATTACTATTTTTGCTTTAGGAAGCCACAGTCAGAAAACTACTCATTACAAAAAAAAATACTGCACTGAGTGGTGAATTTGTATGTATTTTAATTTTATCGCAGTTTTCATGCTGATTGTTATAAACCATCATGCTTGCTTGGTGGCCTTGACACTTCATCTCAGTAGCCAGAAGGAAGATATTCTGTTCAAGTTCTCATGAGGCAGCAGACTAAGGATTCCACAGCTAGGTGAACTCTGAAAGAAAACCTCACAAATAGATTTCATTAAACATTTACTTTGGAATATCACAGGACAAAAGCATGTTCCATTTGTCATGTCAACATCAAACCTTTAGAAAGGCAGAATGCACTAGTTGCAAGTTGCTGTGTCCTATGCATTACTATGATTGTCATCTTATTTAAAGTCTAAGTATCACCAAGATTTAGCTGTTCTCCCCAACTATCCTCATATGAATCACCATTACTGATCCTGTACACTTTCCCACTTTTGCCACAATTTTTGGAATAATTAGAGCTGTTATAATTATGGAAGAAGGATGTGTAGTAATACAAAAGGGCTATAACTACCAGGAGGTTTAAGAACCTCATCTTTCAGATAGTGTAATAGCCCTCGAAAGGTTTCCTTCCCTTCCAAGGCAGAAGCACTAGAAGCTAAGAAACCAACAATGTAAATGTTGATAGGCTTTGGATGTTACTAGTCAGTATTATCTGCAGCTGACACAGTTACTTGAAATGCAGTAATGTTGATGGAGTTCCTAGTATTCACAGTGCTCGTTTTTGACTGTGATAGTTTATCATGTAGAGCAAGAATAACGAAGTAGGGAGACACATCATTAAATAATTCCTGGCATATATTTTAACTGATCGATATTTAGCAAAATATAGCTGCTGGCTCAGAAGCTTACCAATGGTTTAGGTGACAGCTTAAAAAAGGTCTTTCTGCCAGTGACATACATTAGCATATATGACAGAGGTAGCATAGATAAATCATACAATTTTGCAACATTGAACATTAGAGCAAAATATAATTTTTATAAGTACACCAACATTTCTTTCATGCAAGATTTTGATATTTAGCACTTCTGAAATCAAGACAGTAAGGTAGTTGTCTGAAAAAAAAAAAAAAAAAAATCCAAAACTAACATTAGATACCTGTAACTGAAAATCTCAGCCTACAGTTGTAAGTTGTAAGTTCAGTTAATGCTGTTAGAGCAAACTTTTAAAACATTTTAAAAGGATTATGGAAATGTCAATGTAACTTGACAGGCATACTCAGAAGTAGTGACTTCGATTAACAACGAAAGTTGGAAATAAGAATACTGAATTTGGAATAAACAACATTTGCCAAATTGTACTTACAGTCTCAATAGGTTAAAACGATACTGACATTACTGTCACCTTTACATTAGCGTAAAGGAAAAAAAATTAGAGTGGCCTAGCACTAGTACTATATGAAACTAAACTAGGGAGCTACTCCTCCTTGCTAGAATTGCAAGCAACATGAGCAAGGTGTGATGACATTTGATTTTCTCCAGACCAGAACAAAAAAAGAGAGGCATTACAGTGAATTGTAATGAAAGAACATAAACATCTAGAACTATTCCAGTCCAAAAGTTCTCTCAAAAGAAGGGAAAACTGGCAACTGTTTTTCATTCTCTTTGTATCTTCTTAGCCTTCTCAGCTGGTTTCCATCCTCAATGTAATGTTGAAAAATGATTATCAGGGAGATAATGAATTTCAGTCCTTGATATGGAAGCTGAAAACAGGTACCTAAGGAATGTGGCAGATTTTTCTAGTGTGGACTATGTGTATATTACATGGATATGGCTCTTCCTTGTAACACACCAAAGATAGTTGATAATGTTATCTCAGTCGTAAAACTATATTGGTACACTTATATCTGAATTACAGGACCAAACTGATATAATGAAAATTCTACTACTTCTGATACATGGCACTTTGTTGAGAAAGAAAAAAGCAGGTTAGAACATAAGATAACATACAAATGGCTGCATGGAGTCAGATCAAAGGTCATCTATCTCTATATGCTGTCTCTGTGTTTGATAAATGAAGCCCAGCAATCAACATGCAAAGAAGTATAAACAAGAAAAAACAATTTGTTTCAAATGCTGATGTATGTGGCAGAAGTTATTTTCTTTTTTGAAATAATACTGCCTTTTGTAACAAGATGGGATGGATTTGTCTCCTACTGTTTGCTGATCAAGGAGGAGTTGGGTGTGTACTTTCTTAGAGAAGAAAAAGAAAATGCATTGTGTAACAAAATCTCTTGGGAACTTGTTTCTCAGTTGTTACAAGTGAACAACTAAGCATTTGGGAGGAATTTTTAAGGGATAAATGTTTCTTTGCTTCTTTTAACTTATCGGACTAGGTGAACTAGTTTCCTAGGACAAGGAAACACAGCCACATTTTGTTTCAGTAACAATCTGCAGAAGAACTTACATTGCAGTAACAATGTGTGTTTATAGCATACAGAAAGTAGCAAGTGGTAAGTAATTAATCCCCAAAATGGTTATTTGAGACCATTTTAATTTGCACATGGCATTGGTTAAATCGGGGAGTATTGTAAATTGATCTGCCCCATTTTCACTGTTCATGTCAATGTCAGGCTTATAATTTAATCCTTGATTAAGTGTGGTCAAAATCCTCTTAGTAATAGTGTTCAAAACTCAACAGACAATTCAAAATTTAAAGCAATCCTTAGGCATAACAAGTATGGCTGAGACGCTGGCTGTCAGACTCCAAAGATTCTTGAGGTACCTGTCCCACTGGGAAAAAGCCCCACACACAAGCTCCTGAACAGTAGTGTCACAGGCTGTGCCAGGCTTATTGGTGAGCAGAGATTGAGCATTAAGTTTGTCCCAACTGTTAAAGAATTTATAGCGTATTCACCACAATTAAAGCAGAACAGACACGTTTGGCAAATACCTGCTGAAAGGACATTGTAGCCAGCCCTTGCAGCTCTCAGATTTACTCCATGAGTTCAAAAGCTACTGCAGAAATTACATTAAGCTATCTGATTAAAAATTATATTAACTAGAAGGCTGTCATGATCTTTTTAAAAATCAGAGTAAGATGATTATTACTTATTTGGTTTTTGGTTTTGTTTTTTTTTATTTTACTTAGTTTTTATCCGAAGTATTTAATCGACTTTTACTCCCCTGTTAAATAAGTCAACTGAATACAGTCTAACATGGTTTGTCTCCTACTGAATTGAGTGCATCAGCTTCTTAACAGTACATAGAACCATTCAAAATATTTTTAGATAAGAAATGAAGGCTCTAGCATTCACTTACTGTGCATGTAACTTACACTTATTTGTTTACTGCATTGTTACACTAAGTGTTGCCAGGAGACACTGTCATGCTAATTTTCAATTGTGCACTAGGATAGACTCCGGTAGACTGTATGCTTCCTCCTGTAGACGAGCGCCTACACGTTCAAGCAAGCTCGAGTTGAAACCCATACTAGTTTCCAAATTAAGTTTGGACTTGATCAGATTCTGTTGATACGATATGTATAAAAAACAAAACTACTGTAAACTATTCGGAAAATATTGTGTGGGTAGTGAAATATATGGGAATAATCAGCACTCTGTATAGGTGACAAAGTCAGACTTACCCTAGAGCATAAACTCATTTCAGGATGAAGCCCTAAGGGCCAAGAAGTGTTATGCTGAATAGCTGCTCCCAGGATGAAGAATTTAGAAGTTACTTACAAGAAAAGTTTGGATTTTTAATGGAGCCACACTGTTTGAAATATTTAACAATTAATTAGAATTTAAAGAAGGACGTTAGGTGATACTGAACATTTTAAAAACAAACAGAATGACCAAACCAGAAAACACTTAAGGAGAATGGGAAGAATTTTAAATAGTGGTATACCTTAATAGATACTGGATTTATTCCACTTTCAATCTGCCTTGCCTACTGATAAAAAATTTTCTCTTAGGCTTGATGACCTCTGAGGATGCCAGATCCTGTTTCAAAAAGGTTTTTAAAATCATCATGGATAACTCAACTATTATTTTTTTCAAGTTTACAGAAGTCATTAAGATGTAAACTCCGGTGAATTAAAACACTAGTAGAAAGGGGGCAGTTTCCCTGTCACGTGTAATGAATCAGACTTAAACATGCATAACTGCAGTTTTCTATTTTCTTTTATGTACTACTCCATTCCAAAACCATGCAAAATGGCTTAGTAGTTATCTTGATAAATGTATTCAGTATTCAATATATACCTGAAGATTTGACTTTAGTTCCTGGACAATTCAGTTTCTAGCCATTGCAAAGTTGTAAGTGTGTCTCATATTCTGATGCTGAGGACAAAGCTGAGGATATTGATGGCAAAGATTTGCTGTTATCATATGTAGGTAGGGAAGTGATTTTGGGAAGCTGGGGGAGGAGAAGTTTGCAGTATTCAGCCTCTTCCCAGCAGAGCTTCTAATGACAGGTTTCACCATCTCTTCTGCCTGCGTATCTTGCCCTACACAGAACAACAATGAGGAAACACTAGATGATTGGCAAGATGATTGCTAACAGTGTTGACATTCATTATCTTTCTTATCTAACACTTCACTGATATTATATGGTTTATGTGTGACAGAATTTATTTACAGTTGTATTAGAACTGGAAAAATGGTTGAGTGAGACATCCAAATAGTAGGAATTGTTGCCTCTTTTTAATTCAGTCTTGTAACAGCAAAAGCACTGATGGGTGGTGGGGTCATAATACATTTAGAACTTAAAATATTAATGTTGCACACAGTGGGTAAAAAGTAATGGCACAGAAATTCCTAGTTTAAAATGCTGATTTGGTTTTTTAATAGACTAATTTTATGAGGACTAACGATATCTTTTGTCGCAGGGTACAGTAGAACAAGGAGAACCAAATTTCATGCTTCAGCATATAAAGCAGGTGCCAGAAAGGGATTGGTTTAGGCCCTTAAGTCTCCTCCTGCACTTGTGTGTGCAAATGCGCAGTGAGTTGCACAGCTACTGAAATCTACCCTGTAGTACTGGCTGTTGGCATGACCAGAATGTCAGACACTTAGAGGAATGCGAAAGATCTTATGCTCCAGTAGGAAATGTTCCTTTCAAGAATCCAACAACAAAAATAACATGGCATGGTATCTTGTGCTACACCTAACTACTGCTAGTTGTTAAGTAATAAAACAATTTCACAAATGCCACCATAGTCTAAGTTGTCTTCTTGGATGGTAAAGTAGGCAATTGGCAATGCTAGCCATTATCATCTTCAATTTTGAGGTTTTTACTGTGCTAATTAGCATGATTAATTAAAAATAACTTGATCCACTGAAGTTCTTTGCATTTGCGTTTTAGCATTAGAATATATATTCTTTATTTTTTTCTGCTGAAGCATTTGCTCTGGTTTTTACTGACAGATGCAACAAAAGAGAATTCTGCTTGGGCATTAATATGATTCATTTTTAATTATTTTCTAAGTAGTCCATCTTTAAAGGTAAGACTTTTTTAATATAACTGTAGATAGTTATAAGTCTTTTTGCAAGGGTTTATTGTATGTCTGTCAGTTTCTGACCAGCAGAATAGATGGCAGTTGTTTTCAAATACTACTACTCATGCTTAGAAAAATGATTTAGCAGCATTTCATTATTTAATTAATAACAGTTTGTTTCTTATCAAACAGAATGTAGTGCATGTTTGGAACAAGTAGTTGTTACTGCCTATGGAGCAGCTTCTGTATGATCCAACAACAGGCTAAATATTTTTCATAAACTCTGCAGTTGAGGTGAATAGGCTGAGGATATTTTTATTTGTTACATATGTTACTGTCATTTTATGTGTCAGACTGTACTTTTAGTCCTTCATATTTGAAAGTTATTAAACAGGCTTCCTGCTTGACTTTGGTGCCATTGTTTCATGTATTGATTTATAATACTTGTTTTATTGTGAAATAATATTTTACCTCTGAGAATTTTAAAAAATCATCCCCAACTCTCATTAGTGTGAAGTAATCTCCGTTTCCTGGCCTAAATTCTTGCATGCACAGAGGTGGAACAGCTGCAACATCCTGACTAAAGATTTTGTGTTTTGTCTGAGAAGAGAAAGTGGTGTAATTGGGCCAATATCCTGACCTTGAGCACACTGCAGTCTCTACAGATTTATCCAAAAAAGCCATCTTCAAACAGGAAGGGTTATTAATTGGAGGAAATTTCCTGGGTAAGCCAGTCAGGTTTAAGTGTGCATCGTGAAAGGCTCTTATTTTGCAGTAGCTTGATCTAGCAAGCTGTTTTCCTGCAAATAGAGATTTGATGAAAGACCAGAGTGCCACACCTCTGTGCATAGGTGTGGGAAGCACATTTATCATTGCTTTGTCTGTGACACAAACGACACTGGTGATTTTTAATTCTCTGAGGTGATGAGCCTCCTGTCTCCATCTCAGAAGAAAAATATGCCTACCTCAGGATGAACAAAAATCTGTATCAAAGTATCTTGCTGTCCTTTTCTATTTCTCTAACGACTTCTTCCACAGCTGTTGCTCTCACTTTGACTCCCTGTGGTTCTCAGGGTGCAAGATATACACCTGCTTACTCCAGTTACTGCTTGTTACTGTTGTGTTGATTATTTTGGCAGGAACGCTTGCACAGCTGTTTCTCTTCTTTCATAAAACATTCCTGGGGACTGAAATCCTTGTTCTGATGACAGTGAGAATGTTTTCAGCTTGTACTGAAGTGAGGTAAAAACTCCTAAAATCAGCTTTTAGGCTATAGAATCTAAATATACCAACTGTGAGACTGTTCATAACATGGCAGTGCCATCTGCTAGTGCTTTACAATCTTCTGAACAAAGGTGGGATTTTAAAGTTTATAGTGCAGCATCATCTCCCTTGTATTTTATTCTCATTACATTGCTACAGCTCATACTGTATGAACTCTGTAAATAAATAATAAGTAAATAAATTAAAAAAAATCAGCTAGTTATGCCTTCTTAGCAGAATAAAAAAACAAACGCAATTCCAGGGTGCCAATATCAATGTAGATGAAGCAGGGACAGATACAGGAGATCTTTGGCAACTGGAAGCATTAATTAATTTCTCAGATGAGATAAAAGCAGATGCAGATGAGGACAGCAAAGCAGTGGAACAGGTTGTCCAGGGAGGTTTTGCCGTCTTCAATCTTGGAGGTTTTCAAGACCTGACTGGCTAAAGCTTTGAGTGACCTGATCTCATAGCTGACCTTGCTTGGAGCAGAAGACTAGACATGAGGCCTCCTGAGGTCCTTTCCAACCTGAATTGTCCTATTATTCAAATCTTTTGAGATCAAGAAAAGCTTGAAGGTGTCTAGCATCTCACAAGGCCCATACCACCTGCCACAATCTTGCCTGAAGTTTACCTGCAACATCTCCTTTAATTGATTGCCCTTCTTTCCAGTGAGGCTGCTCACATCTCTTGCTTCTGTTAGGTGACCTTCATCTGTGTGGAACGTTACCTAAAACCCATTTCCCACATCCACTGATCTACACCAGACTTTAGTACAAGGCTGCAATGGAATTTCTGTTTAACTTCCATGGAGTTACACTGGAGAGAGTAGAGGACAAGGACAGTGTGTACAATGCTCTTTATATTTTCAGGAAGCCTTCTGTTATTTTATTTTATGTAGTCAATTACTGAAGTTAATTTCCTTACCTCTTTCATGCTGATAATAGTGCTGTATGTGATCAATTAAACAGTTTTTCTACTTTTCCTGCTTTTATCACACTGTTTGCTTCAGAATAAGCCTTTTGACCTGGCCAGTCAAGCCACATTCATCCTTTCACTCCAGCCATTCTTTAATTCCCACGATTTTTCTAACACCTAAAATAAATGAATCACTGTGTGAACCAACACAGGCTCAACCCAAGAAGCAACCAGACACCACAAATGCAATTGCAAAGAGCAAATTTATTTTATTTACCTCACTATTGGGGGATCTCCAAAGCAGCACCTAAGCTCCTGGGCAGAGGTGACACAAGCAGGAACACAGGCATTGCAGAATTCAGCCCTGGTAGAAGATCACTGGGCCTGCTGTGTTCACCTGTATTTCAAGGCTTTAAACAGGTACAGCCTTGCAGTCTTTCTCACAACAAAGCAGAAATCTCAGGCATAACAATAAGGTGCCTTAGAGTTTCTCACAGGCCTATGCTATGTAACACAGAGGTTCTACTTGTCAAGCACACAAGGTCAGTAAAACAATTAGTGTGATGTATGTGCTTTTTCTACACTCCAGCTGCAGTTGCTTGAGCATATTTACAATTTACCTCCTCGCCATTCTTGCGGAATTCCCATACAATCACACCTTGCATTTCAGATTTTCCTTTTGCTAATTCCACTTTCCCTCTTGTTCCCTCTGTTCAGTGCTGTTAGCTATATTTTTAATGTATGTATTTTTATATATAGACAGATAATGGTGGTTGAGTTACCCAAATATCTAGTATAATATATGTATCTAGTAACCAAGTAGGTGAGGAAAAATGAAGCAGTAGCCCTAGTACTTAGCTTTGTCTAACTGCTTTGTTCCCTGAGGAGCACCGAGTAGTGTGGACACTGTGTAAACATATGTCTTACGTGTTAACAGTGTGATCTTTCCTCCCAAAGAACAAATAGTGACATGAATCTTGCAAACTGCATACTTTTCACTGGGATTTTTGAAAGTGTTCAGCATCCTGCTACAAGAGAACCTGACAGGTACTACTGGGGGATGAGCTCAGCTGAGTTTTAGGCCTTCTGAATTTCTCAGTTTTCAGTACAGTAGATCTATAAACTGATCTACAGACCTTTCCTATACAAACAGTTCTCAACAAACAGCCAAACACAATTAGCCCAGAGAACTGACCTCATTTTTATGATCTCTCAGATTTAGAATGTCACAACTAATGGAATACTGGGTGCTGAGCCTCAGCTGCTGTTTCCTTCAGCTAATAGAGTACATTGGCTTACAATGGTAATTGTTCTAGTACCACTCTGGCACTATAACATCACTGTTCCCTGTCTCCTGCTCCCTGGTCTCTGTGTAGAGTGAAGCTTTATGTAATATGCATGTGGTGAAACTAATGATAATATTCTTTGAATGCTGCCTCCGTTTTCAGAATACTTGACTGACATTCATTACTTGAATCTCTTAGTGACCTGTTAATTTTAACACATAAAACAGTCCTCATTCTATAGATAAGGAAATTAAGAGGATATAAAACTAGACATGACTGCATATGACAGCACTCTGAATTTACTATGCAGTACACCATTCATCCACAAATTTTAAAAGACCTTAGAAAATATCTCTCTTTTTATAGCACAGGAAACTGAGACAAAATACGCACTTGTTTAGGAATACACAAAAGATCCGTGATAGAACCAAAAATAGACACTGACCAGGGGATTGTCACACTTAGAGCTATCAAGCTGCTGCTAAGGCATGAAGGAAAATGTGACACACTATTGGTATGTTTTTTCCAGGAGTTAGTAGCACCTGCGGTATTAGTTCAGTATCAGGACTAGTAGGTTTGCAGCTTAAAGCTTGACATGGTTTGAGCACATGCCCCATTTCCTTGACAGGCTGTAGCTTGTAGTCAGCTCAGGGCCACCAGAACCAGATCGGTGCTAGAGGCTGCAATACAGGTGCACCCTGTATCAGTGACAAAGCCAGAGAGAGGAGGAATCCAACATTACCTATTAGTAAGCTGCTAGATCATTTCATTTGGGTATCAGTAAGGAGACAGCAAGCAGTGAATTATCAGTGGTTCCATCCCATTTTCAGTTAAGCCACTCAAGCCACAAAAATATTTTTGTTTTTCTTTCATACTCAGATGTGAATATTTAGATGTAATGTCACTTTTTGCAACTTGCCAAGTGATGCTATACCTGGTGTTCTTGAAAACTAGAGGTTGTGTGCTATGGTTTGGAGATACAGCCTGTGTTTGTGTTTTACCTAACTGTTATTTTGTTTGCTAAATTATTACACTGTCTTTTATTTACAAAACCTATGTGTGTACTTGGTTTTGTTCCCATTTGAAAATGGGCTGGACAACCCTGTTTTCTTTTTGATTGGGTAATAAAGCACACAGCCCTGCTTTCTACCTTGGAGGGATGATAAATTGCTTTTCAGTGGTTTGCCCAAAACTATAAATGTATTAGGCCATAAAACCAAATTTTGTCTCAGCATTTAATAATATTTTGATCTTTCAGTAGTTTTTCTTGTTCTCCTTAGATTAAAAAAAAAAAATGTTTACTCACTGATGAGGTATAGGAGAAGCAGAAATGGACTAATCACTTGATTAGTATGGCATGTTTGGTATTTCATCTACTAATTCACACTGAATAGCAGTCTTCTATTGGTGTATTAGATCATGTTAATTTACTTAAGTCAGTGGTAGTACCTCACCCAAACACAGCAAATCTTAATTGGCAACTAATCAAATATATAGTTCAAAAATATTCATTAAATTATTCATTTGCATAGTTTACGAATAAACTTTATTTAGGGATGGCTAATAAACTTTCTCAATTGAGCTTTCTTCTGTTAATCAATATTACCAAATCAGGTCAAATCATTGTGATTTCAGAGATGGTTGCATATGTAAATCCTGACACACAAAACTTTAAACAGACCCATAGGGAGGACAGGCATAGTGGGATAGAAATTACAGTTGACTGGCCGAAGACTGTTTTGCCTTCCTGAGAGACCTCAGTCTTGAGTAGAGGAATCATTAGGGAGAGTCAATAACCAGACTTTGACCAGCCCAGAATACCAGTCTGCTTCTGGTCTGATTGTGAATAAATAAACACAAAGCTACCTAACATGTAGTAGGCTTTTGACATTAGATGAAATAATCTTAGAATCATAGAGTGGTTTGGGTTGGAAGGGACCTTTAAAGGTCATCTAGTCCAACCCCCCCTACCATGAGTAGGGACAAATGTATCCTATAATAAATGTAGCTTATAGTTTGTGGTGATTTTTTAGTATATATTTTAATAATAGAATTCTAGCAAACACCAACCATCAACAGTGTACTTTGATGCTAAGGCACAAATATAAATCTTAAAAATGGTCCCAACTTCAGAGAGCTGATGATGAATGTTAAATGTATTTATCGCTTCTTTATAACTTACCAGCTATTATTATTTGTATTTGAAAAAGTGTTTATCAGATGTTTCTGTAGATATACGATAAAAAACAGCCCTCTATACACCATTTAGTCTTGGAATCTTACCTGACAATCAGTTGGGCAGATGATTAACTTTAGCGGATAAATAGTTGAACACCTATGATTTGCCTGAATCAAACATTAGCTAAATACAAGTGTAATCATAGATGAAAATAGGTAAAGGAGAGAGTAGACAGCAGTAACAAATGTATGTTGGCATTTTTTTGTGTGCTTTCTGAAAGTCTAGACTACTTTTGCTCAAAAGGAATGAGCAGGTTAGTTCAATGCCCTCCCAGCCATTACGGTGAATTTGGCCTTTCATCTTCAAAGGACTTTCCAAACATTTATTAATTATCTTTACAACATTCCATGAGACTAGTAGATAAATATTACCCTGCTTATGAGAAACTGAAACATAAAGGTGGAGTCATTTGTTGGTGGCCACCTGGTGAGTCAGCAATGAATCCAAGATCAGAATGCCTGGCACTCAACCTGTTGGTCAGTTGCTGCATTTAGTCTCTTTCTCAGTCTTCTCTTCCTGTGTGCCAAAGCCTCCTTTCCCACCCCCCCCTTTTTTTTTCCTCCCATTTACCTTCCACTTCCCACAGGCCCCTGTGGAGATCAGATCATGTCCACATTGGCAGGTACAGTCTTGAATTTTCTTTCTTCCCCCATCCTTTCCTACTTAAGTATATGTCCAGCCTTAAGTTCTCTTGGGTCCTGTCTTTGGCCTGTGCATCTCAGAAAAAGTAACCAACCTTGAATTGAATGTATCTTGCATTTGTTAATTTGATATATCAGAGCATAACTGTATAATTTTACTAAATAAATGGCTGTACCTAACAAAGCTGAATCACAAACATGAATCTCCTGTCTTCATTTAGTTAATGAAATATTTCTTTTGATGGCTCCCTTTAAATCTCTAAGTCTAGGCACCTATACAAAATGTTAAAGAACTGAAACGTTTTATTCCAAACAGTGATTCCCACAGCCAATTTCCATGTGTTTAATTGTATAAGGAATAATGATTGTGAAGACAAGCATGTTCCTCCCGACAATTTGGAATGATTCTCACTGTCCTAGTGAGCAGCTTCTTCAGTTATTACTACAGCCTTTTATTTGCTACAACAGAACAAGCTTATGTATTGTAGAGCCCTCATATTCCCCTTTCAGACTGCCTTCTAAAAATCAGTCAGGACAAGTTACCCGTTAAGGCTCCATCCAAGGGTTCTGATGGCACCAAGTGATCATCCTGGACGAAGTTATGTAAGGCCAAATTCACGCCATCTAAAGCACAACTAAGTAATAGTGTTTTGATTGTTTGGCCGTAGGCTTTTCCAGTGGAAAATGCTGGACACAAAGACTGGAAAAGACTTTGGGGAAACTGAATGCAGCTCTCTGTCTCCCTGAACCTCCGACTTTCCACAATGTGACTGTAATACCTAGTGCAGAAGTGCTGCAGAATTGCTACCAAGTCTCAACGTAGAAATATTGGCAAAATACTCTGTGGATAACATACAAACCAAAACCATACCATATTAATAAACATATGCTGTCCTAAAGATTTAACATGTCTCCAACAGCCTCAGTAAGGTTTTTAGAGAGTAAAGATTTGATCTGTTTTCCTAAACTTAGACATTTGTTATTATCTGAGATGACAGAGGGTATCCTGCCTGCTACTCAGTTAATACCCCAGAAGAGCACAGGTCTGTTACAGGACCTATGTTGTATTTGCCATTTGGATGTCTCAGATACACACAAGTCTCTCAAACTAGATGTCTATATTTAAGCAGTTTATTTTGGACTTACGTAGCATGTAGTCACTGTGCAGTTTTTTAGCTAAATTAATCACCATTTTGAAACTAGTTATGCACAACAACATAAAATACTTGTTTTGCAACAGGAGGTACAAAATTAATTGCTGACAGTAAGAATGTAGTCAAAACAGAAAGACTACAGAAGAAAGGAATTCACAAATGAAAAACCTGTGCTCCCCAGGCTGCATGTGAATATTGTGTAAATAGACATTACTTACAGGTTTAATTGTGTCAATGTTTTCTTCCATAATTATATGTTACAACAACTCTTCTGTTTGTTCACAAGGCTAAATACATCACAACAATGCTTCTGATCATGTCTGACATCCAGACCATTGCACCTTCACTTAAGAAACATCCTCTGCCTGTTGATCCTGTATAATCTTCCAACCACTTTGGAGCCCTATACTTAATTGACTCTGGCATGAACTCTCATCCTGAAAACACTTGGACACACGTGCATAATAAGTACTTGACTATTTCTACTGAATACAGTAATGGGCAATTATGTGTTTTATGGGACTGAAGACCTAATTAGTGAGCAGCCCATAGATTTAAAAGACTACTTACTTGAAACTTACCTTGAAAAGCAACTCAAGTCAGTCTCTTTTCTAGTGAAGCAACAGCCCTACCTCAGCCCCAATTGAGGTCAGAAAAAAAATCAATATATTGTATTAAGAGACAATTTGAAACCCACTGATCTTGCCATTGTTTTACTTTTTCATGTGCTAAGCCATGCACTGTAATGTAAGAATATAGCTAATATACAGCTGTTCCTTGCAGTACCAGTAATATACAGACTTTGTTAGATTTTTTTTTCTTCTCACTGTTTGAAGTTGTTTGAAAATATTTGCTCTTTTTCCTGACACTGATATATCAGGAAAGGATTCTTGCTAACTCATGTTTGGCTCACATGCCAGACTTCATATGACCAGGAGCCCCATGATGTTGCTAGCTTTCCCTATCAGTTCTCCTAATGTTTGATCTTCTGCTGTGCAAAATCTTAAAGATCTGATTGTGTTTATTATATTAATTTGACTGCGATTTAAACTTAATTGACTCATAAGCACTGAATACAGACTTATTTTTCATGAGCAGTTCTCCTGTAATATCTAGTTATTTACAAGCCTTCTCCAAATTGAAGTCAGCATTTCCTTTTCAAATAGGATCAGATTTTGACCATTTCTACTTCACATACACTGACTCTACTTAGTGGATCTGTAATGGAATTTACTTAGAGTTCTCCCAAAAGGGACGTCCACAGCCTGCAGTTAGAGAAATTGAGTGCTGAAAGTGATAAAGTTTCCATGATAGTAGAATAATTTAGGTTGGAAGGGACCTCTGGAGGTCATCGAGTCCAATGCCCTGTTCAAAGCAGGTCCCAGAGCATGTTACTCAGGGACTTGTCCAGTTGAGTATTGCACACCCCCAGGATGGGAATTCCGCAGCCTTTCTGGGTAATCTATTCCAGTATTTGACCAGCTTCGTGGTAAAAAAATATATATATTTTAACTGTTGGAATTTCTCATGTTCCAACTTGTGTCTGTTGCTGCTCATTCTATTACTGTGCACCTCCAAGTAGAGTCTGGCTCCATCCTCTCTGTAGCTTCTGACAGTATTAAGATGTACCCTGAGCCTCCTTTTCTCCAGCGTGAACAGGCTCTGCTCCCTCAGCCTCTCCTCTTAGGTGGTGTGCTCCAGCCCCCTGACATCTTGGTGGCTCCAATATGTCAACCTCTTTGTTGTCCAGAGGAATAGAAAACTGGTCGCAGTACTCCAGATGCAGTCTCACAGGTGTCAGATGGGGGAAAAGATGGATTCCCTGGGCCTGTTGACTACACTCTTTTAAAAATGACTGAGGATGCAGTTGACCTTTTTTGCTGCAAGGACACACTGCTTCATGTTCAGCTCATCCAGCCTCGAATACTGTGTTCAGTTTTGGCCCGCTCACTACAAGAAAGACCTTGAGGTGCTGGAGAGAGTTCAGAGAAGGGAACAGAGCTGGTGAAGGGTTTGGAGCACAAGTGTGGTGGGGAGCGGCTGAGGGATCTGGGGGGTTCAGCCTGGAGAACAGGAGGTTGAGGGGAGACCTTATCGCTCTCTGCAACTGTCTGAAAAGAGGTTTCAGAATAGAGGGGGTTGGTCTCTTCTCCCAAGTAACAAGTGATAGGACAAGAGGAAATGGCCTCAAGTTGCGCCAGAGGAGGTTTGGGTTGGATATTGGAAAAATTTCTTCATAGAAAGGATTGTCAGGCACCGGAACAGGCTGCTCAGGATAGTGGTTGAGTCACAATCCCTGGAGGTGTTTGAAAGATGTTTAGATGAGGTTCTTAGGGACATGGTTTACTGCCCAGAGTTACGTTAATGATTGGACTTGATGATCTTGAGAGTCTCTCCCAACCAAAATGATTCTGTGTTTCATGTTGAACTTGTTGTCCACCAGGCCTCCCAGATCCATTTCTTCAAAGCTGCTTCTTATATAATTGTCCCCCAGCCTGTACTGTTGGAGTCATTTGATCACAGGTATAAGACTTTGCATTTGCTTCTGATGAACTTTCTGTTGAAATGTTGACCACACTTGTTTGTTTTTCAAATTTTCAGTGGGCACTTAGATTTAGACTGGATTTCCCTAATTATTTAAATATTTCACAATTTGGGCCATTGAGCATAATTGTTTCATGAAAAATTGTACTTTAGCCAGGTATCTGGGTTAAGATAACAGGTCATCCCATCCATTTGGGAGTGCTAGTCATAATAATAGGGTGGGGAAATATTATAGCAAGATAACAGCAAGCAGTCTATCAATCATATTTGTGTTTTCTTATATCTTGATTCAAGCTAATGAGTAGATTTGTGCTTATGATATTGAAGAAAGAGCTCTGCATATACTGTAAGCCACATTTTCAGCCCTGCTAGAGCAGTGCTTGCACAAGGATGAAACCAAAGCCTAAGACCAGCATTGTGGCCAAAGACCATCTCTTTGAAAAACATCCTGAGGCAGAGGGGTTTGTATCTTGTCATTGAGCACAGTCACATAAACATGCTGGTGCCAACAGATGCCACATACTATTTTGGATATTGGGGACTCTCCCCAGCAGTACCTCTGTAATATGATTCAGTCCACAGGTGTCATTAATGGAACAGAAAGAGAGCGCTTGGTATTACTTTAGCTTTCACTTCAGATGAATTAGAAAATGAACATAAAATTATTATATGAATGTTCTTTTTAGAGCCACTACAAATAAAATTTTAGAGTAAACTTAGATTTTTCAGGTTTTTATTTTAATTTTTCAATTATTTATTAATGCTAAGCACCTTTTAAGAAAAGAGCCTGAAGATGGACAAAGCTTTCTATAGGAACAGCTTTATCTGACTGGAACAAGTTAGTTGATGTTTACTAGCGTTAGTGAAGTCATATACGATTAGTGACAAGAAGGTGTCAGGTCAAGTCTGATGGGTAGACTACTCTTTGAAAGCTAAGGCTAGAATTTATGAGAATTGAAAGCTAAGTAATTGTAGAATGATGGCTAATTACTAAATGGGTTATTATGAATAATCAATACAGTGTTAACACTAAAGGATTATATTAATGATATTGCAAAAGGGTGAAATACTGGCTTATTAATTCTTAATCAGATATGGCAACTTAGTAAATCAGTGCCTAACATCAAGTACAGTCAAGTGATAGTATGAGGGGTTTTTAATACCCATAAAGGCATGCCAGAATCACCTATGCAGCTTTTGCTGAAGATTTCTTTGGCTAAGTCACATGCCCAGCACAGAGCCCTGTTCACGTAGGGTGCTGTATATGGGCGAAGGGCTCTACCAGTACTCATTCACCTGCAAAACTGATGGTTATTGAGGTGAATGTTATTTCTAAAACTGCAGAACACTTCAAATTAGTGTTTTTATTTGTTGATATATACTTATTTCATCATGTCATTCTGAGTACTACTTGTACTTTATACTTTGCCTTCCAAAAATTACTTTAAAGTTGTGGCTAATTTGAACTTAAGTGAATATTGGTCTACAAAGACAAACATGTTTTTATAAAGACTGTTTTGGGAGACACCCAGTAACAGAAATTGATAGCGCAACTGAAGTTCTTCGAAGGGATTTCCCTTTCCCTGCTGTGGGATCACTGATAATACGGATTGTTGAGTTCAAACTAATGGCAGGTCAAAAGAAGCTTTTATTCCCTGATTCACTTCTATTCCAAAAAGTATTTCAACATTGTCTTAAATCTATGAATTATCTTTTTTTTTAACTTCATTGAAATTGATGGACACTAATTATGTGCCTGAAGTGCTTTTAAGTATTTTCTTGGTGTAGAATCAGAATAGAGCATTGAAGAAAGGTGAACAGGGAGGTCAAAATCTGTCTTAATGAGGTCAGCCATAATCTTCAACAAGAACTGTTCAAGAGAGGAATGCCTTCTACTTAAAATAGGGTTTCTTTCTTAAGCAATACAAATACTACCTGACTTGCTTTCACGTTTGCTATTATTTTATGTATCAAAATTCCTGAACATTGAGCTAAGAAATAAAGGCAAAATTTGGAAGTATTGGAAGGCTGTAGGGGAAAAAACAAATCCCAATGTTTTCATATTGCACACTAAAACACAGACAGGAAACAAAATATTTATTAAACATTGTTGTATATTTTAGTAACAGAACAATGACACCCTGAAGGAGACAAACTACAGTTAAGTTCTAATGAAGAAAACTAAACAAAATGAGCTTAAGTTGCAGATAGCCTGTTATCTTACCCTCCAGACTCATTTCAGTCTCTTCCTCAACACACAGTGTTCCAATTCAAGTCAATAATTCCCACTCTTGAGAATGAATGTTAAGGATGATATAGGGAGTTTGCAGAAGTGCTACTGTTGACATTTGGGTGTGAAACATCTACTTGTTCCTAGTAGATGTAGTGTTTTCCTTTCTTTTTTAATTACTCTTGCCTCATTTGGGACAAAGTGCTTGCTTTATTTGTGTTTTGGGTACATTGTTTTCTTACGACTGAGCGAGATCAGACAAAAGGAGTCTCATTGAAACCAGTTGTCACACATAACTTAGGCTTTTAAGCAAGTTGTTTTGCTCACTGTTAAACCATCACTTTTTAATTACAAACATCCTAGTTTGGGCATGTGAGCACAGAGCTGGTTCAGCCCCCTGAGCTGGAGTTTTGTATAAGTTAAATAATTCCAGCCACTCCAAATAAACCTCTGAATTCTGAAGCTGCTAGAGCTTCTGGATGGTTTTTCTACAAGACTTTGTCACCAGAGTCTAGCTCTGGTAATGAAAATGATCATTGTTTGAGGTTAAAATGACTGCAGTCTGTCATCTAGCCCTGAGAGACAGGAGCTGTCACTTTGAAGTCTGAGAGAAACAAATCCAATCGGAGCACAACACCATGAATCTTGGAGACAGTGGGAGCAAGCAGACATTTACTTAATGAGGATTAGTACGTATAGGTATTCAGATGACTTACATGTAAGTGCAATAAACAGTTTTGAACTAAAAAGCATCTATTTTAAAAGGAAGCAGGAATCCTAAGGAATTTGGGAGAATTTTCTCCTCCCCATCTCTGCCTGTTTCCCAGTGCAAGTGATTCCAACCTCCCAGTGTCAGCTGGTCTGGGGACAGCAGCACCGAGGTTCAGTGTGTGCGGTTATGAGCAACAGGGCCGCAGCTTTCCATGCCTCAGTCATAGCATGGGGCAGTTCAGTACAGGCTTCTGTGCTTCATCCTTCAAAAGACAGCAGATTGTATATATATACACATATTCTTTCCAGTTTTGCTAGAACTTGTGTAAGCTAACTGAATAAAAAAACACTTTGCTCACCAAGAGGGGCATCTTAATGAAACATGGCAAGTTCATGATAATTAAGCTTCATGAAACCTCTCAGCTGAGTGTAAGATCTGAGCTTGCATGAGGTCTCTCACTATTATTCATGTGTCTTTGGTTAAACCATGATGACACTTGTGGGTATGATTTTGTAAAATTACTATTGCTCTAGATTCAGCAGCTCTATGACAAGCATAGTGCTTAAAGAAGCTGCCACTGATGTGGGCATTTGCTTGAAGCCAAAATATGTCCTCTCTTATTTTTCAAGACATGTTTCTCCTGGAAGGGTATCTTTGAATATTCTTGGCATCATAGTTATGCACTTACCAATAATTAAAACATTGTCAGCTGTTTACATCTTGTAGTTGAATTGTTGCCCTTGTTGCCAGACAAGTTAAACATACTGTAACTTTTTTTCGGTTCTAGACAGCTGTCTCATTAGAAACATTTTGAAGATTTTTTTGTCTTTTGAATGAAATTATTTTTGTATTTTAATATGAAACTTTGTAATTCCAAAAACTAATTCAGTAGTTACATTTCTTCACTCAAATAATAACTAAAGAGATTACATTAGTCACATATTTTTAATAAAACATAAGGAATTTATCCACTTAAAAACTTTGGCTAGGAAGACTATAACATAAATATATCTTGTTAATTCCTGTGCATCTCCAGTGATGGGTTGTAAAGAATTAAGCTATTTCTATTGAGAATAAAGTGCCTTTGTGACAGCTACAATAGCAGTAAATATGAGTTCTGAAAGGGTTTTCCTCACTTGAAAGAAGAAACAAAACAAAGATAAATTGTGCTCTCTAATAATCTGGAAAAGTAGTAATAAAAGAAATCAGTAAGCCTTCCCATACGAAAAGCAGAGATGTAGGTAAGAACAGGGTATATCATGTTACTAAGTAGGAGACGCTATAGGGCTGCCCACAAACATTTATATTCCAAAGAGTGGTGGAAAGCCCTGGTTATCTGCACAGCAAGGTTGTCTTACTGTTTGGGTCAATACTCGTCTCCAAAATCCCATTTTTTATCTCCATTTCCATGCTGCCAGTGACAATTAGTCAGGCCTGGGCTCAAATTCAGAGCTGGTTTGTTGTCCCATTGTGTAAATTATTGCTGTAAGACTGCTGAGTCAGGTAAAACTGGTAACTCCTCTTATAGAGCTATTAAACACCTCCCTAAATGCACCTGAAATCTGTAAATATTGCGGTGAAGAGACTCCAGTGAGCCAGCCAACCTGGAACAAGAGTTGCCTCTTTAAAAATATTCACAAGGGCTTCACAAAGCAATCTAACAAAATTTGGATTTAGTGTGGTATTTGTCAGAATCTTTGGGACTTTAAAAAAACCTCTTAGATGTAAAACTCAAAGTGCTCAAGCTACTGTGTTAGGTTTAACATCAGTCTTATAAGGAATGTTCTGTTATTCCCCATTTGCTTGGGAAAGAAAGCTGAGCACAGACTTATTTTAATAAGCATCTGGGGAAAGATCATTCAGAAAAGTGATGGCAAATTCAGGAGAAAAACTATGGATTTCTCCTACCTGACAACTCTACTCCTTTTGGAAGTAGACAAATGCTTCATAAATCAGCTATGGCCTTTTAGCTATATTTCTAGGACCTCTGGACATTTGGCAGGTGATTTGTTAGAAAAGTTGCTGTTAGTGCCTTCAGATCGAACAACTTCTGGATGGTACCTACTGTACCTTTTGGTGCAGGTTGACGCTGGTATGCCTGGGACACACATGACCTCCAGTATATGAACTGCATGGTTTATTTGCACTATGCAAATCATTTGCATTGTAGACTGTGTGCTCCAGACAGGCTCACTTGTGTGCAGATCAGCTCCACATTGCATGCAATACAATCTTTCACTGACATCCAATAAATCCAATATTTCATGGACACATTGGATTCACTGTGTATACACTGGACAAATATGCTTCTGTCTGAGAAATCTCAGAGAGATGTGGGAGCTGTTGCTGTTTATATTTCGAAGGATAGTGGGTATGTTTTCTTGCCTTTTTCTCATGCCTTAAATATCACAAAAAAGACTCATTGCCCAGTAGGAAATAGTAACATGGATGATCATTTCAGCTATATAATCCAAGGCACATGTGTAAAGTACTGCAAGCATTCCATCAGAAATGGTTATTTAAACTATAATTCATCCAAGCTGTTCTCTAGTAAGAAAAAGAGGTGTAAGCAGCAATGTTTTTCTGGGAAGTGTTCCTAGTGTTACTGTATGGAGAGTGGATCTCTTTAGCATCCTGCTGCTGTGTTGTGTAAGGCACCTGACAGCCTAGACCAGAGCCCAGGCCCATCTATTCCTGTAACCAAACCCTAACATTGGCCACGAGTGCCACAGGGACAGGGGTGGAGAAGATGCAAGTGGAATGCGTTGGCCTGTCTGGACCACCGCAGGCATCCCGTAGTGATGCTAGAAATTGTGCGTCACCTTCTTGCTTAAGGCACAAGGAACTTAGACGCTAATCAGAGCCTTACTTCAGGAGAAACATGAGTTAATTCATTGCATCTACTCGCAGAATACACCAAAATTGTCAGTAAAGGTGCAAGCACTGACAGTTAATAGACTTACAACTAAGTATCAGTTGATTTTGATAGACTGTAGGCTTTTTAGTTAATATGGGATAGTAATATTAAAAATATTAAGTCTTAGGAAAAATAATTCTCTTTTTATGTTAGTAAAGAAGAATACAGTTTAAGCAGTAATGCTTTATAAGAAAATTTCCTCTACATTTGATGCCAATCTAATAAAAGATTTTGTGCATTTTCTAAGAAGCATACTGTAAGAAGAAACACTTAACTCACCTAGGATAACCAACCTCATTAAAATAGTAATTTTAGGCTTCCTATGTTTATATGAATTTTTATTTCTGTATTACTTTTTCCCAAGGTATACTTCCCTTTATGCAAAGGATAAACCATGATTCACACATAGAAAGTCATTAATTAATACAAGAAATACTTTGAACAAGATCACAGGAGTGGCAAAACCAGAACAGATTATTGGTCTGTTACGTCAGGCGTTTGCTTCTGGGATGGCCTATATACTTGGGAAAAAACAAAACAAAACAAAACCCAAACCAAAAGCAATTTTACACATGTAGGAGGGAACTTTGCAGTATTACACAATGAAAAAATTATTTCAGCCCTGGCAACCAAGAGTACTTGTTATGTTTTCTGAAGCACAAGGACAGATACTTCTTGATTATTTTCATAGTATCCCCCCAAAAGTAGCCTATTGTATGTTTTAATTTTTCAAGTTCTTTAAAAATGCAGGTTTTGCTGGTGGTCAATACCAAACATCGATCACATAAGGTGGGAAAAAAAAAAATACAGTAGGAACTGAGATACTTGATCTGAAGCAAACAGCCTGAGCTGGCGTCGAATGGGTGAATTCTGCACCATCTTCACTAAAACAGAATGTTATTTCAGTTAAAGACCTTCAGTTTTGGCACCCTGCTTTGGTGGTGTTGTTTTGTTTTTGGTCTTCTTTTTTGGAAGGTATGAATTGGGAGCACTGGCATTTGTAGGTGTTTCAGCATAGTATTGTGATATTTGATCTTACAACTCCAGCTTCTTGATGGATTTGAATCGTCAATAATTTCACATTATTAAAAGGCAACAAAAAAGAGCCAAACCAACCAAACAACACATATGACCAGGGCACAGAAAGCACATTGTGCGGATTTTTAAGCGGGGCTGGCGGTTCTTGGGGGTCCAGCACACGACCACAGGGAGCCGAGGCTGCGGAGCAGGCACTGCGAGCCCCGCGCTCCGCGCCCGCGGACCGCTGCTGGCGGCTGCCCGGCCGCAGGCGGGGCCGTCCCCAGGCTGGGGCCGCCTCCGGGGCGGGCGTGGGCGGTACCCGTGGCCGCCTACAAAGGGTGGTGCGCGGCGCAACGGCCGGCCCGAGGCCGCCACTCGTCCGGTAGCAGCGGCTTTGCGGACCGAGCCGGGCGTCGCGCGGCGCTCGGCCTCTCCGCGGCGGAGTGTCCCCAGCCGCCCGCGGCGCATAAGGCTAAGGCTTTCCGACTTCAGCTACAGTGCTAGCTAAGTCGGGGAAGGCAACACGGAGCGAAGCCGCGCGTCCCCCCGTCTCCTCTCGACATCGGGCTGTGGCAGCGGCTGAGCGGGCCAGCATGGCGCGAGGAGCGGAGCCATCGGGCGAGCGGCGGCCCTGCGGTCAGTGCGGGGCGGCCGGGCCGCCTCTGGCCGGGTGCCCGGGCGGGGGGCGAGGGGCTCCGCCGATACTGCTGCGCGGCGGCCGCGGGCCCCGGCGCGGTGGCTGCTGCCCCAAAACACGGCGTGTCCCGGGGGCGGCTTCGCTCTGAAAACGATAATGGGCTCCTCCACGACAGCGAGTAGTACCCGGTGTGTAGCGAAATGCGGTGGTTGTGCCCGAATCTCCTTTAGCATTTGTTTCTTATTTCTCGTTTAGGATCTGTGGTTGCCTATTTTACATCTGCAAAGTTTCTTCTTTATCTTGGACATGCACTGTCCACTTGGGTAAGTAAAATAGTGGCCTCATAGAGGTAGAATTTTATTAATCTAGCTATGTCTAACCTGAACATTAGCGGTACTTTTCAAAAAATCTTAAGAAAATAGCACGCTGCCACAGAGGTATCATTACAGCACCTTGCTGTTAAAAGGCTTTACAATCTTTACATGATACATTGCCATAGATTTAATTTTGGTAGTGCAGTACTCTATTTTCTGAGGCTCTGGTTCTGTACCTTTTTGTGCTTTTATTTAACTACAGAACTAGAGAGACTCCTTATAGAGTAAGTTCTGTGAGAAAGAAATGAAGCATAGTCCATAGCAGAATGAAAGGTAGTCTATTGCAATGTGTATTTGAAAGACTTGTACACTTACTGCTCTCGCTAATGGGAAATACTTAGTGTTTACGATGGGCCCATTACTACCTTTTGAGAGTGTTGGATGTCTCTTTCTCTTGAAATATTTCCCTTCTGAAATGCTTTCCTTCTGTACTAAAGTAACTCACTATATCAGTTTTTAATCACTTGAAAGATGCGAAAAAAATTCTTAAACATGAACTAAAAGTAGACAATCTGGTTCTGTATTATATAATAAAATTAAGAATATATGTCTCATAATACAACCTTAAGCCTCCATCCAGTGGCTTGATTCACAAAGAAGTGCGAAGTTGCCTCCCTAATATGCTTGGGTTTATCTTTAGTCCTGGATTTGGACAGGTTTAATGTGTGCTTTGTATAGCATTGAACAAATGGCTGATATACAGTTACAACATTGCAGGCATAACTCTGGCAGCTCTTTGCTTTCACTAACCTGAAAGGTTACATTGATGTTTCTGTTAATGGAAGAAGGCTTGGAATGGTATCAAATGCTTGCTTAAACAAATGTGATGTTTTAGCAAATACTAATATTACTGAAGGAGCTCGGTGGTGGTATTTGTGTTTGGTTCACTGCTTTTCAGACGCCAGGCTTGTTACCTGCAGCAGTGTTTGTCAGTAGTGCCCACAAAGTGCTGAACTGGCCACTTGGCCAACCCTGCTGACCCCTCCCTGCCGAGTGCTTTGGAGCTCAGCAGTGGGGCTGCTCTCAGTACATGAGTAAAGGTGACAGAGCAGTGTTTGGAAACAGTGTCACACACCATAACAAACGTTAGACTGTAAGATGTCTCTCCAGGTGTTCAGCAATATTCATAGTATACTCGTTGTTCTAGCATGTTTTGTACTGAAAATCTTAACTCAAAAAAACCCAACCAAACCTGCTGAAACAACAGAAATGTAGCTTTTTTTGACAGAACTGGTTGTAGGACTGCACCTTCTGTATCTTGTAGACTTTAGTGTTCCTAGTCTGTTTTTGCGAACAGGAACAATAAACAAGCATTTTAATTTTCAGAACTCAATATATCATTTTAGTTCTAAAATGGCTATGTCCATAATACAGAACCTGGTGGAAATGGGGTTTCGCTGTAATTGAGAGAGCTAATTTGGTTTCTGTGTTACTAAGCCATTCCCAAATACAGAGAGAACCTGTAAATTATTCAACATGTCACATCCCCACAAATGTTCAGGTTTGAACAAAGTCTAGATTATGTCTTAGGCTCTTGTTCAGTAAACCATTTGGATGTGTGCTTGGCCTGTGTGATCTTGATAGACTGGACTGTGCTGCTAGTCTCACACCTGATGCTACTACCTTTATGTTTTAATTAATTGCTGTCTATTATCTTTTGGTAAAGAAAGGACGGGATGGAGCTGCGTTCCGCTTGTTGGTGCCAGGCCTAGTGCTTGCCAGGTGGTTGCTTGTAACTTCCCGGTCTTACCTGTGTCACTCGGGCCTCAGGAGGCCGTGTCTGTAGGTAGTAGCCTGGCTAATGCATGACTTGAGGGATTCAGGTCTGAGATGGGATTGTATACGTTGTCTGAGATTACTATAATGACAGAAAAGCAATAACCATCTTTAAAAGGTTGATGAGGCTGAATAGCTGTAGTTAGTTATCTGAAAGAGTTGAAGGTGTCTGAGACACTTTAAAGTGGTATTAATTATACATGATCAAAGATTTGCCTGTTTTTGAAGGCAATATTTACTGTTTATATTTTAGTAGATTGTAGCTTGAAATCGCATACCTGCTTCAAACCTCTGTAATTCACTAATATTGTTCTTCTGTGACAGTAATTTATCTCTGCTTGCTCTTTATTGTTTTCAATTCTTGAAAGAAACTCATGCTTCCAGGTCAGACCAGCTTTACTTACCCCCAAAATTATTTGTGTGGTTTGGCAGGATCAAAATACTCTGGGTAAATGTGTTGGGTAAGGTTGAAAAGAGTTCACAGGCTTCTTAAATGAATTGTATAGCAAAATCATGATCTCACTGGAGTGAAAGGAATCTTCCTCTGTGGTTCAGGTCAGATCAGGTTTTTCACTCTGACAGCAGTGGCTGCCACTGACTTTCACATATGTATGCTTTTTTAAAGATGCCTTTTTCATCTTGCCAGATGCATTAAAAAAAAAATCTGTTAGGAAATTTTAATACGAAAGTACTCTTTTGACTTATTTTTCTAACTTAATAAAATCAAGGCTTAGTTAATCTACCTACATATATTTTAAGTGAAATTTGGTAAAGAGGTACCTCGGGTCATATGAAGTTTAAGTGAACGTTAGACTTGGGATATTATATTCCTATTTTCATTTGTGCAATGCTTTCTCAAATACTTTACTAACTATGGAATAAAAGTGGAACATATTTTACAGAAGACTTTAGGTGTCTCTGGAGGGTGAAAATTTGTTTATTACATCTGAGAGGACGCATCTAAGCTGATCGTGCTTATGTTTGCATTTTTTTCATTGGTTTTAATGGGAAAACACAGAAAATACCTAGAGTTTTTCCTTGAACAGGTGAAATTTTGTTCCCACGTGATTGGGATGTAATTATTTTTCTGCCTGTGGTTAAGAAAACAAATATGAATGTTTACGCATTACAGTGTTTGAAGAAACCTCACTCAGAGAACTTCAATAACATTAAAAGGCAAACAGTTTTTAATGTGTTTATGCTACATTGAAGACTTTAATCAAACTGCAGTTATTTTGACCCTCCAAATAGCATGCTTTTTATGTATCTCTTGATTACTGTGTTACATAATGTGTTAGATTTGGCAACTTTGCTTCTTTTAAAAGTGATTTTCTGTTATACCTCTCCCAGCCCTTTAGAATATTTGAAGTCCTTAGAAATTTGTGCTGTTTGCTGCATCACGTAGAAATTTCATTTAAGATGATGCAGTAGAATAAAACACTTTCACATTCAGTTTATAGCAGACCCTTATATCAGGGACCCTTATGAGAGAAACCCTAGAGTAGTATCAATGATTTCTGTTAATCTGCTTTGTGATTGATTACATGAAACAGTTTCTGTAGTGCATTTCTTGCAATATGTCTAAAAATAAAGTGAGATGTGACTCCTGTCATGTGACAACATAAAAACTTTGGAGTATTCATTAGCAAGCCACAGGCTTATTTGGTAGCAAATCTAAAAATGTTTTCAGTAGTATAAAAATTACTTCACTTGGACACATTTAGCATTTGTGGCTTTTTTTTTAATACGTAGTAAGTGGTATCAGAACTTGAAAATTCTGTATTCTGAGCACTAGCTTAAACTAGTAATAGGCTAAAGAGGTTGATCTAGCAATGGGTTTACAATGAGTTAAACTAGCTTTGATACTCTACCTCTTAGTAATATGCCAGTGCTTAGCATTATTAAAAAGAGCTTAAGTTCCTTGGCTTCAGAAAGGTCAGTTAACATTTAGGACAACACCTTCCTTGATTTACCCCTGTCTATCCCAAATAGTATTATGACTTGCTTTGACTTGACTGGCTCTTGTATTTTAAAGTAGCATTTAATCATCTTGGAACATACTGCTGTCTTGAAAAGTTATTTAAATAGTATTGTTAATTTATAAACCTGCTAATATTTGGTCTGTCCTGAAGAATCTATGTAAGCTTTCTGAGGCTTGTTGGATGTGGCTGATAACAGCCTTTGTCCTTTAATATTATAACAGAAAATAGTAATACTGTGTATGTACTCTCTGTTCCTCTTCAAGGGAGATCGTATGTGGCATTTTGCTGTGTCTGTGTTCCTGGTTGAACTGTATGGCAACAGCTTACTCCTGACTGCAGTCTATGGACTGGTAGTGGCGGGATCTGTTCTGCTCCTGGGAGCCATTATTGGAGACTGGGTGGACAAGAACTCCAGGCTCAAAGGTTAGATGCCTAGAGCAGGTTATTTACGTAAGGATAGATTGAATTAATGTGAAAAGATAAAGCTGTTGGAGTTCACTCCTCAAGTCAAATACAATAATGGGGCTTGCTTAGTTTCTTTAGGAAGAATAGTGTTTCAGAGTGGTAATGGTTATACAAAGATAGTGTCAAAGACAGGAGGAAAACAGTTTTATGTCATGATATGTCCACTACTCAGGCTAAACCTGTATGATACATAGAGATGCACAGAAATGCAAAAGGTAAAACACATGACTTTAAGGACTACAAACCAAGTTCTTTGCAGTCTAATACTAATATACACTTGCATTATTTGTTGTCTTCTGTCTGGATACAAACATCTTCCACACAATTGTAAGTGTACACTGCATTTGCTTAATACATGTATGCTCTAGTTTGTTTTTTAAATAACATAGCATCAAATTCTTCATACACATTTTTACTTTCAAAGAGTTTACAAAATAGCATCACTTCCATGTTACACTGAACATGCATTTGAGAGGCTCAAGATAAGTCTTGTTTTTACCCCTTAAAAAATATTGTCAGTTTTTAAACAGGTACAGTTGGGTTTTGATTGAGAAAAGACCTACTAAGAGCTTTGAATTGTTAAGATCTGTGAAGTTAAATCAGACATTAATTTGTTTCTCTAGGACAATGGGAGGTTGAAAATGTAATATGATGTCTAGTTTTACCACTTGTATTTTAGGGGGAGAATAGGAAAATAAAAATACTTAAAGAATCCATGTGTGTTCTTGAATTATAACCTCCTAAAGCTTATAGTTGACTCATTCTTATGTCATAACTGTTGCTCTCTGTTTTGATTTAAAACAGTGGCCCAGACATCCTTGGTGGTACAGAATGCATCTGTCATCCTGTGTGGTATTATCCTGATGATTGTCTTCTTGTTTAAGACACAGCTTTTGACCTTGTACCATGGATGGCTTCTTGTGAGTGCTTGAATTTGTTAATAAGGAATTAACTTACAAAGAAACTCTGGGGAGTGTGGGAGACAAAGTAATTGTTATTTTTCTCTCTAGTCTGTTTAGACTTTCCTATGGGCTAAAATTGGCAAATGAAACTTTGAGCTAGTTGGGCCAACAGAGGTGATTGTTTTCTGTCAGGAATTGTAAAGCAGATTTGGTCTTGTTTTGATGGAAAAAAATAACACTAAAATATATGGATTTAAATGTAAAAGTGTCTTTCCTGGTTGTACAGGGTACGAGTGGAGATTTCCCTTCACAAATTTTCTCATGTTGTAACTTTTTCCCCCCATTTCTCTAGACGATGTGCTATATCCTGGTTATCACAATAGCAAATATTGCCAATTTGGCCAGCACTGCCACAGCGATCACAATTCAGAGGGACTGGATTGTTGTGGTTGCAGGGGAAGACAGAAGCAAACTGGCAGGTGAAATATGTTGCCTTTTTAATACCTTAAATGTCTTACTTGATTTTAGAGTAGAGTTGTACAGAGTTCAGTACATCTTTGACAGTTATTGTGAGAAAGCACTTAGTAAAAAGGGCAGCCTTTATTTTCCTCTTCCCTCCTATGAACTCCACTTACTGGGATTAGAAATTAGTGTTGTGATTACAGTTCAGTTAGGCATCCTAAACTTTTGTCTTCCTTTTAGTCCTACTGCAGCTCAGTCAGGAAAACTTTATTCTGGCTGAACAAATAAACATAAACCATGCTCTTAAATCAAATATCTAGTGTTTAATAGAAAAGCTATTTAACTTTCAGGCACTTAGAGCCAAGTGTTGCAATACTTTATTTTTAGGTCCCTGGAATGAAACAGAAAACTGTTGCGTAACTGGGCTCCTCACACAGGGATCAAAGAAAGGGGTACATGAGAATGAAGTCCAGAACAGTGAAGTAGGTGGATCAGGAAATTGCCAGTAGGAAATGCTGTGCATGCAGATATATTTGAAATCTTGCACTTCTGTAGCATTAGATGTCTAACTCAGAGTTGTGAACACTTTTCTTCACTTGGAACTGAAAGCTCTGTATTCCTTTGACATCTGATAACCTTTGCTATTAGACTATACAGACTCAATCTTTTTTTGCCTACTAAATATTTTTCCTTTTCGCTCTTTCTTGCACAGTGGCATGGCATTATTAGGAGAGAGAATGAGTTCCCATTTCAATACTGCTACAGCTTGGTGATCATGACACTACTTGGATGTGAGAGATTGTTTGGGATCCTCCCCAGGGATCCATTGAATCTGACTGTACTTTTCTGCAGGGTTCTCATCACTGCAAGGCCATTCACACCAAGGGGTAGATGATTGATCTTTGGCTAAGCTGCTGTTCTGTATCAGTGTGGAAAGTGGCATGTTTTGTGATTAACTTGGCCTGGCTATATGGGCTCTGAATCAGCCCTATAAGGGGACTGAAGCCTTCTCAGATAGAGGAACTGATACTGAAGTGCAAACAAGCACAGAACAGCTTAACATTACCAAGACATGTATAGCTTACTAAAGTAACTCTGGAACTGAAGTCTGACACTTGTGGAGTTTAGATACCTCCAGGCATAGACAGCATTTCAGCTTCTGGACTCTAATTTTGTATGAAGCTGCCTAAATTGCCCATAAAGTTTTAGGGTTTTGAATTCTATATTGCAGGGGTTTTTTATGTTTATCTCCAATGAAGGAATCTTATCTCCCCGTCTCATCCAGGAGAGGCTAGTTCTTCATTAGATGCATTAAAATTGTCTTGCTTTCATTTCCCAGTATACAAATTTTCCACCATAGTATTTTATTTTGACCTTGCAGTGCCTTTCTAGGTCATGACTTTTATAGAGCGTCAGTCCAGGTTAACCTTCTTAATGTGTGTGAATCACAAGTAGAAATATATCTTCTATCTGTAGATGCCTTTGCATTCTAATGGTTCTCATTAACCTTTCTTCTTGTGCCAGATCTTATTTGGCAAATTGTCTCCCCAATCACTGTACTGCTTACTACAGATGAGATTAGGTAGAGACCACACCTGCAGAGAGAACTGCTGCATGGGAGGCAGTCCTGCCTCTGTGCTGCTTCATGATCTCAGATAGAATTACATGACCACTTACATTCTGTACTGAGAAATCAGGCAAGAAATTTCTCTAAATTCTCATGCAACTTAAAAATAAACAGCCCCACTGAACTAAGCACCTTAGTTCAAAAGATCTATCTTAAGGATCTCTTCAAGGCTGAATATGGTTGTTATGTGTTTGATCATAATTTAATTTGGAGTCTGTTGAAATTACTTGACTTAAAAAATTAAATGCCAGCATTGACTTTGCAACAAATATTGTTGTCCATCTCTGCGCTGTTACCTTTTCTCGAAGAGGAGTCTTAGTTAACTAAGTTGGTGGAATAGAGAAATAAAAAACTGCTTTGGCTTTCCTTTCTTCATTGTCCTTGATTAATTTTTCCATTCCCTCTTACTTTGCACTTTTCCCGAGTGGAAATATTAGCCTTCCTCAAGTAATTCAAAGCTTAGTGCTTGGAATTTCTAAAGGCAAATATCATGTAAGTAGCTAACTTACCCATCTTCCTTGACTTTGAATTCTAAATAGAGTAACCTAAGTTTTTTTGAATGGCAAGGAGTAATTCTCTGCAGATTCAGAAAATCAGCTTCAGGCTGCTATGCAGTTTCACTTGCCTTTCAAAAGCTTGCATTTCATAATAGGACTCTAATATGGGCTTGAGATGTACTTCAAAGCAGCCTGAAGCCCTGATGTGCAAATACAGTGAGTGTCTAGCAACTTCTAGGAGTGGAACAGTGGCACCACTAATTGGAAACTTGCAGGAGCCCAGGGGGTACAATGATACTAAAGCAGGTAGGATTGGGGAGGGTGAGA
This sequence comes from Patagioenas fasciata, assembly GCF_037038585.1. Lineage (NCBI taxonomy): Eukaryota > Metazoa > Chordata > Aves > Columbiformes > Columbidae > Patagioenas > Patagioenas fasciata. Next base: position 27,716,935 of record NC_092526.1, on the reverse strand, counting down.
CATGCCCTGCCAGCAAATGGAAGGTGTGTTCAAAACAAGTATCCCCTTCTTAGCATGGCCATAAATATAAAAATGTGGAATAGAAAGGAGTGAGGACTTTGCTCAGGAAGTTCTGAGAATGGTTCATGGCACCTGTAGGCAATGTGACTCAATAAGGAAATTTAAAGCCAATTCAAAGGTCTGCTGCTATCATGGTGGGTACTGTGGTCGCCGGTTATTAGAAGTAAATGGAGGAGATTAAGAAACACAGGGCCCAGTATTGGGAGACAGCAGTTGCTAAAATTATCTTTACAGGAAAGAATTCCACCATCTGAGATTCCTTTTAAGGTCTAGAGTTGTGTGTACTGGGTTTGAATGTTAAGAGTTAAGCTTAGGAGTCCATAATGTCACTAGGATGTAAGGGTAATCCGATCTCATGACTAAGTTTTACCTGTGGGAGTTACACTTCCACTGTAAACTCAGCAGACTAAACCTCAAGGACCTCATGCAGGCACAAGTGGCAGGAGTAGGGATTTGGCTTACAAACACCTTCGTTGGTCCCAGTAGACTTGGAATGTTCTAAAGGTGCCTTTGGTTAGCAGTCTAACTCCTGCTGGAACCACTGCCAGCTGGAGCAAGACTTAGCTCTGTGTATTTGTCTCCATTCCCCAATTATGTTAAGTGAATATTTCATTGTAGCAATTGCTTCATATCATCAAATAATTTCCGACAGATATGAATGCCACAATAAGAAGAATTGATCAGTTGACCAATATCTTGGCCCCGATGGCAGTTGGTCAGATAATGACATTTGGCTCCCCGATGATTGGCTGTGGATTCATTTCTGGCTGGAACCTGATGTCAATGTGTGTGGAATATCTGCTGCTCTGGAAGGTTTATCAGAAAACCCCTACTCTGGCTCTCAAATCTGGAAAAGTTGAAGAATCGGAACTGAAACAGCTGAATGTAAAGAAAGGTATTGAAAATACAAAAGTAACTGTTGAAATTCATGGTATATCCCCTGTATCAGTCAAACTGAAGTAATATTGACGTTTGTCTTCTCCAGACACTGCTTTTAGGCAATATAGCTTTCTACTCATAGCTTAAAGGTTTCAGCTATACATACCAGAGACTGAGTAACAATACTTGTGCAGCTGTTTGAGGAATCCTATAGAATGCAGCCAAAGAATTAATTCTCTCCTCTCAACTAATCTTTTAGAATAAATCTACCCTGTTGTTTAGGACTGATCACAAGGAGTGCTCCTGTCCATAGATACCATAGCTAATAAGCTGACAAAGCCCTTCACTGTCTGTAAGCAAAACAGCCTGTGTAGGACTCTTTCTTACTAAACTCATTTCTATTTATGCATAGTACTAACAGGTTTTCAGGAGGCTGTAGAAGAGTTGGCAAAATTTCTAGTCCGGAATGCTTCAGTGCGTTCCACATGCTGCCTGAAATAGTGGAGAGAGGAAAAAAAATCTACTTCAACCTTCTGCTCTGCTTCCTTGGCCAAGCTGAACTACTGGGATTTGCAGTGTAGATGGCTATGACCATAAACAACCTTAAAATTGATATTAACGTTACTTTAGTCTTAATATCAGAAATGAAAATTGTTTCAGAAGCAGACTTTTGTTATGAAGTATTTGAAACATCAGATAGTGGAATGCAAAACTCTAACATTTTCCCATTTTTAAGGTCATGATATGTGAATATTCCTGACAGCTCAAGATATGGACTCCTAGCTACAACATGTTGTGGTTTTTTTTTTTTTTTTTTTAATTTGGTTGCTTGCTTTGTTTGTTTTGGTTTTGTGCATTTTTTGGAGGAGGAGGGGATTGTTTTCTTTTTTTAAGAAAGTTTATTTTAAAAATCCTGTTATTTCTTTAAAAGCTAGCTTGCAATCTGTTCCTTGCTCAGTGTATAGTGAGATAGGAGACTGTTATTGAAAGTGCTGAAGAGATGTATCTTCTTTCCAACCAGCAGGTCCATTGTGGTAATAGCTGGTCTAGTAAGCTACTGGGTTAGGCTGATGGCAGCCTAGAATAGGGAAGCAAGATAAAGAGCATAGAAGGCTCTGTAGCTGTGAAACTGGCTCTTGAATGCTCCTGAAGACTGAAGCATTTAACAAATGTCAGCATGTAGGCAACATCTCTCAGCCTTTGCTATTGCAGTATTCTGATTGCAGCAGAAGACTTGCATTTTTAAGAGCTGCAGAAATACTTCACGTGTTTCACTGAATGTGGAGTTTGTTTCAGATTTTTACAGTGTAAAAACACTGCTCAGGCATCCAAATGTTTGTATAGTTTCTATCTGCATTGCTAATCTAAATACTGCTGTGGGGTTTTTTTGATTTTTGTTTGTGACCAGTGGAAGTGCCTTTCTCCTATAGTAGAGTGAAAATGCAATTGTAGAAAAGCATGGTCTGATATTTAGTTTTAAGTCAGATTTTGAAAGCTTTTCATTTTGGTAGGCTTCAGCAAGCCTCACTGCCTTGGTTCTTCCCCTCTGATGTGAGATATTGACAGATGCTTACATATTCCTTACTTTCTGTGGGAAGTGCATTTACATATACAAAGCTATGTTAAAATGCCAACTAACATTGCCATTCATTGAACAAAGACTGTTTTAATGGAAACGGAGCATTCAGGTACAGGTCTATGGAAAAGAAGCAGGATATGTGTTCTTCTACCACAGTTTAATTAAAACAGCAGGAGTTTAAATTGGTAGGGATAAGCTTTACTTGATCTTACTATACAGGTGGGTTTTAAGGACACTTGAAAATATTTAAGTGATTTAGGGAAAGCTGATTGCATAATTGAACTGATGTGCTTTTGCAGCAGTGAACTTGTTGACTGCAAATAATTGTCTGGCAGTTTCCACTCAGCACTTTGCAGGCAGGAGCGTATCTAACAATTACATTTCTGTTTGCAGAGAGTGACATGAAACCTGCTGAAGGAGTGCAGTTAATTGTTGAGAAAGATGTGACTGGCTTTGAGCCCCAGCAGGAGAAGGAAGTCGGCTGCACTGCCCGGATGGCTGAGCCTTTCATCACGTTCCGTGATGGATGGGTTGCATACTACAACCAGCCGGTGTTTCTTGCAGGCATGGGTCTTGCATTTCTGTATATGACTGTGCTGGGCTTTGATTGCATTACTACAGGCTATGCATACACTCAGGGTTTGAGTGGCTCTGTGCTAAGCCTCCTGATGGGTGCCTCGGCAATCACAGGAATCATGGGAACAGTAGCTTTCACTTGGCTGCGTCGCAAATGTGGCCTGATTCGCACGGGTGTTATTTCTGGAGTTGCTCAATTTGCTTGTCTGGTCTTATGTGCCATCTCTGTATTCATGCCTGGAAGTCCTCTGGATTTGACTGTTTCCCCATTTGCTGACATCAGTGCCAGGCTGTTTGAAAGTGAGCCATTACCTACTTTAGCATCTCCAGAAGATAAGCCCGAAATGGTTTTTGCAACTGGAATGCCCAACTTGTTAAACGGGTCTACTACTCCTGCTAACAGCAACCTGGAGATGAGTCCTGAGCCTGTGCCTTTAATCTCTGTCAGTCTCCTGTTTGCAGGAGTCATTGCTGCTAGAGTTGGTAAGTATTATGTCTTTATTAAAATCTGATCTCTTGACTGCTTTTAATTCTAGAAATTACAGGGCCTGTCAACTAGATCTGCTCTGAAAACCTTCAAACTTAAGATTTTTAGTAAATTAATCCATTCATTAAATTGTCTAACCTTTAGACTTGTGACCAACAAAGAAGTTTAGAGCAGAAACTTTGATTTGGATGACAGCTTAATTTTTTGAGGAGTTGCTTGTTAGTGTACTGTTAGTATCTGTCAACAGATGTGGCAGTCCAAAACATAATGTAAAGAATAGCAATTCTCATCTGTAGAATTTCTATACTCTTAATTTCTGAAGCTTTTGCTCAATTTTGGAGGCAGAAAATACTTGATTCCTTACATGAAGGGCTCTGGGGAGAGCTTGTTGTGGCCTTTCCATACTTAAAAGGGGCCTGTAAGAAAGATGGGCACAAATCTTTTAGCAGCACCTGTTGCAATAGTACAAGGGGTGATGGTTTTAAACTACAGGAGGGGAGGTTCAGGCTAAACATGAGGAAGAAATTTTTGACACTGAGGATGGTGAGACCCTGGCCCAGGTTGCCCAGAGAGGTGGTGGATGCCCCATCCCTGGAGACATCCCAGGCCAGGCTGTACAGGGCTCTGAGCAACCTGGTCTGGGTGAAGATGTCCCTGCTCATGGTAGGAGTGGGACTGGATGAGCTTGGAAGGTTCCTTCAACCCAAGCTGTTCTGTGACTCTGTTAGCTTTGTTTGCAAGATCAACAAAACTGAATCATTAATGGACTGAAACAGTATAGAAGGTACTCTCAACTGAAACTGTTGTAAATTACTGTGTATTCTACATAGTTTAAAACATGTTGGGTTTCTTTTTTCAGACATGTTATGCAAGACTTAGCAATGGTAGCTAGCATCAGTACACTGTAAATAGCTGTAAGGCAGGAACAAACTAGCAAAGCATTGTTAACTTAATAGATATGTTGAAGCAAGATGTGGCAGGCAAGTTAATGTGTCAAGCTGTATGTATGATTTCAGGAAACACTAATAAAGGGAAAGTAAATTGTTTGTGACTGTCAGTGTGAAATCCATTGTAGTCTGACAGGAGGTTAGCTTGTTCCATGCATTTTTTGATATAAGTGTTTGCAAGTATGAATTGAATTGTGTCACTAATGAAGGGGTAGCCAAGTTGTATGGGTAACTGTTTTTTCTCTCCATAGGCCTTTGGTCCTTTGATTTGACTGTCACACAGTTGCTCCAAGAAAACGTGGCAGAATCTGAAAGAGGCATCATAAATGGTGTCCAAAACTCCATGAATTATCTTCTTGATTTGCTGCACTTCATCATGGTCATCTTGGCCCCAAACCCTGAAGCTTTTGGCTTATTGGTGCTTATTTCTGTGTCTTTTGTTGCAATGGGCCACATAATGTACTTCAGATTTGCCCAAAAAAGTTTGGGAAAACAACTTTTTGTTTGTTGCACTCCTGATCCCAAAGCAGTCTCTGACAGTTCACCACCTGGTAATACATCTACTGTCTGAAAGGATCCACTTTCTCTTACTAACTTGCTACACAAATATCATGGTTTAACACATATACTGGCTTTTGTGACGCTGTCTGAGGTGTTTCTCTAGAGTTGAATGCATAATTTAACTGTTTGAAGAAGCTGGCCCAAGACAGACAAAATTCATCTTGCAGTGACCCAGTAAAAATGTTTCCTGTTTGGCAGAGGACAATGTAGTTGGATCTTGACAGCTGGAGTTTCAAAGGATCCCTGCAAGTTGTACATCTAATATTTGATCACAAAAATGATGTTGAATTTCTGCTGCTGACCCCCATGGTGGTACTGTTTAGCGGTTTTATGTACCCAGTTTGTTCATGAATTCTGAACAATTCTTGTGCTCATTGAGCAAAACAAGAGGCGTTTTTAAGTTTCTTCAGGATAACTTGATATACAGTATTCGGTTTTGTCGGATTTTTCTATGGTTTTCCCTTACCATAAGCAGTTCTGCTCCTCTATCTTCTCAAATTGGTATATACATCTTTCTTGGATTCCTGAAGCAGACTCTTAAGTCCTGATATTTTCCCAAAATACCTTTCTAGTGTTTGATCTGTTTTGGTTTAACTTTACAGAAACACCTTTTTTGCATGTTTCCTTACAAATTAGACAAGTGCTATGTACAAGATATTGTATTACACTTTTGTTGCACTTCATAAAGTAATACATAGTCTCATTTTAGCAGAAGCTGTTGATATAACATTATAAAGCATGGCTTTTCTAATTGCAAATGACAGGTCTGCTCAGGTTTGATGTAGCAGAAAGTGCTAAGGTCAGGTGTACTAGTACAGAAAGGTAAGTCTAGGGCTTAGTGTTTTCCTCAGAGTACAAGCAGCTTTAATTCATTTTGAACACTATTGTTTTCAGAAACAATAAAGCCTGATGTATTGGAAAACTTCATATTCCAGGCAAAGTAGTAAAAAAGTGGATTGCTTGCATTTATCTGTTTTAGATGTATGTAAATTTTGACTTAGTTTGTTCCACAGTAACCGCTAAAATGATGAGGTGTTGGACTGTGTGACCCTCAAAAGCAACTTCAGAGCAATGAAGACTGATATATCCCTCTGATTTTCAAGAAGTTCTTGTGGGTTTTGGTTTTTTTGATTGATTGTTTACCCTGCATGTACTAACACAGTATTTCCATAGTTATTAACCATGTGTGCACTTTCATGCAAACTACTCTATGCACTTGGCTTTCTCAGTAGAGTTGAACCTGGTGGTGTTCTGAGCTTTCCCATGGCGTGACAATATGACTTCTAGAATTAAATCTTTTTAAGTGTTTGTTTGCAAAATAAGTAGTGTGCAAAAACATACATCAGCAACTTGTGCAAAGTACCCCCTATAACTTTTAAGTTTTTATTATTTTAGGTACTGTTCTTCACACAGTCATTGTGTTGCCAGACTTCAACCCTGGAATGTGTGTGAACTCCATTGACACTAAAGGCATTACACCGGGGTGAATCTAGGCCATTCACCTTAAAATTTGTAATTATTATATTGTATATCAAGCTAAATAGAATGTAAAACACCTCTAGTGGCTTTTTTTCTTGGACACACTATTTTTGTAAGAGGAGTGAAAGTGAATTAATGGAAATCCAATGTACAGCCAAATGTACTTGTAGCCCTCAGTATTCAATAACTGGATATAACAATTTTTCTTCTCTAATGGACCAAAACTAATCATTACTGCTATATTACTGCAAGTTTCTCAGGGATGTTTTCACTAGCTTTATAAGTGTTTATACTTTGACCAAGCTTTTGGGCTTTGTTTTGATACAGTAAAGCAAAACACGTAAATTAGAGTAGTTTTAAAATTTGTGACTCAATTCTGATTGTCACTTCGTAATGAAAAGGGAGTTTTGCCATCAGCAGAATTTAAAAGATGGCAATAAAACAAGCTTATCTAGATTTGTAGAACAAATATGCGCAAAGGATAGCCTACACAGTATGTGACAAGTACACTAGGAAATAAAATACCTCTGATTTTCCAAATATGTTTTTTCATGTGTATCTAATCTAAATTGGGACCAGATTTTAATATTACTGAACACAGATAAAGGTAGCTCAAATGTCAGTGAATTCCTCTATTCTGCACTTTGATGAACATCTGAATGCCACTGTATGTATTGGACTCGCTGGTAGGCAGGAAAGTGAAGCTGAAAATGCAGCTTGTCCTGGGCTGTCTGTAGCCCACAGCATCCGGTGTGCTTAAAGCCTCCTGCTGGAGCACTGAGCATCAGCCATCCCAGAGGGGATGTACTCCTGAAGTCTAGAGAGCTCCAAAAACATAGAGCTGGGAGCATACCATGTTCCCATCTGTTCCCAAAGTCTGGGTTTTGTGTTGTGGTTTTTTTTTTCCCCCAAGAGCAATGTAGTACTATCTGAGTTGAATAGTGATTTGTTTCATAAGTAGTTCCACTAGATAGTGCAGTCTGCATCTCAAGCCAAAAAAGCAGTATTGGGAGGGGGCTGGACCTTTGTATTTTGTATGCGTAGTGTTGCTGAGGTTTGTATGTACAGATACACATCCAGAAGGCAAGACAATCCGAAAAAAGAAAGGTAGATGCTAGCTTTAAGAGAAATTAGATCTAAATAGGAAATTTTGTATGCATTGGTCTGAGTCAGATGTCAAAAAAAAAAAGTATGCTGCTTGAGCACAGCCCGTGTGTGTAAGTCTAAGATGTATGCAGACACCTGTACTGGTAAGTGCTTTGAAGCAATGTGGAGCCTGAAGTCATACTTAGCAGGACTTCGATTAAGTAAGCATTTTTGGCCTTGTATTTATTTATTATTTTTAAATATGTCCAATTTGGATGGAAACCACCCTTAAAATGTACGCACTAAAATCAATCTTACCAGAATAGCATATTTTATTATACAACCTTATGCTGGACATAGTATTGATTTATGTATTACTGTTGTTAAAGCTGATGAATAAATTTGCATAAAAATTCATTTGTCCTGTATTATTCATTTGTGGGCATCTTGGTATGTAAAATATAACATGGATCCTGTAGATGAAGGTTTTTTGTAGTGATAGGATGGAAACTGCCATGAAGCACAAACAAGTAGCACTGAGGAGAAAGCAAACAGCAAGTGGAGTAAAAGCCTTTAAATGACCTTATAGCTCTGCCTTTAGTGACCTGATTTTTATTTTCCATCTACAGTGGCAACTTAAGACACACTAGGTGAAGTTGTGGTCTTAACCTCAGCCCAGGAGCAGCACTGGTGACGTAGCAGTTTTGTGTATTGGCTTTCTGAGCAACAAAAGCAAATTATTTTACATTCACAGTCATTTATTTACCATATTGAACTTGAGATTATGGCCTTCTGCAGCAGCAACCTGTGGGTGCAAATGTGATACTTTTAATATTCTGATTTTAGTCTTGAAAATTACTTCAATTGAGTATTTTGTACAGGACTCAGTCTTGTTACAAGTATTTAAGATATGTTTGCTTGATGACTCAGTCTTTGGAAGGATGCTGTGCTCCTTCACTAGGATTTCTCTGCAGATTCCTCTTTGGACTAGAGCTTTCGTAGAAAAATACCTTTATGTGTTGTCCCCTGTGATGTTATTACCATGTTATTCCCCTACAAGGATTAAAATTATTAGTAGTAGCAATCAGTTATTCCCATGTGGGAATTAGAATGTGGTGAGCTAAAACTACAGGCTTTGTTGTATGTATCAGAATTGGTAGCATTAGGGTAAGGGATGTGATTCCTTAATAGGACCTACCAAAATGTCAGTAGTGAAGTCAGATTACCAGTTCTCCTTTTTAGGAATGTTTATCTCCTTCACTGCCACTTTCAAACTTAGAATGTTAGAACACTGACTTGAAGATGTAATTACACTGATCCACCCCTGTAAGTAGAAAGAAAAGAATTGCGGATGGTATTGTGTAGTACACTTAGAGAATTAAGAACACTCTTCGAACTCGGTCTCTTCAATTTGAGCTATTTTTGGTTTTTCTTCATGAGAACTTTCTCTTAGAAATTCCAAAAGAGTAAGTAGGTTCATATCTAGTAGTTTTAAAATACTACAGTTTCTGCTGTCTTTGCTTCTGTAAAATATATGGTGTGCGTGTCCCAGGTTAGCAGAGCTAGCTCATTGCCTTCAGAAGTTGGCTGAGTGTTCCCTCGGTGATCACTGTCAAAGGTAACATTTTCACATCATACACTCCATTCCTGCTGGACAGAGGCTTCTTCCAGAGCCTCCTACAGAATAGTTTTCAAAGCATATATTTAAACTCTTAATCTACAAAGGATCACAATTAGTCAGTAACACTTCATAAAGAAGCCAAGCATTCTGTAGTAGAAATAGGCAATTCCAGACTCAGTTAATTTCTACTGCTTTTTAGTATTAAAAATTAGCAGATATTACTGAGTCAATGCCAAGTCACAGGCTCTTCACAACTTTGAAACAATGCAAGATAACATGCAAACCTCCAAAGATTATTTCTGCTAGAATGCAACTAATAGATTTTTGCATTTTTGGATCTAGCACTGTAGAGATGATAATGCTTTGTGACTTGTTTTCAGCTCCTTCAGGAATATATTGTGCTGTACTCTGTCTTTCTCAAGTGCTTAGCACTAGAGAAGCTAGCAGGAAGTATTAGAGTAGTAGTCCCTATTATCTTGTCCTCTGTACTCACACATTCTTTTTCCTGCTCCTGGGTGCTATTAACTCCGTGATTTCCTGGAGTAAGACTGTGTCTTTAGCTTCTGCTTTAAAAAAGACAGACCGTATTTTGCAGTCTAAAGGGCAGAAAAAACTAACAAGGATGTTTGCGTAAAGACTTTTGCAAAGTGCATGGACAAAGTGCATGCTGTTCAATAATGCTCTTTCAAATACTTCAGCTTGTCCTTGTGTAAGTTAATATTTCTTTCTGGTTAAACTTTATTGCATTTGGTCACAAGAGAAGCATGCAACCATGTGCTTTCCGCTCTTACTCTAGGTATAGAGTGATGGAGCAATCTGTTTTCACACTTGCAGAGCTAAGAGTACTTAATCCTTTGTAAATGCATGGGAGGTTGATTACATTCAGAAAACCTGATTCTCCTCCTTTGGCAGATAAGAGAAATACAATGTACAGTAGACACTGCTGTTAGAACTTCAATAATAACATAAGCATAACTTGTCAAGACAAAAAAAACTAAAATGTGAGAGCCATTGTCCACTATAGCCAGGGAAAGGCCATGTACAAGATACCTGTCTCCCAGTGACACCATACCAGAGTCTGAGAAGAGGTTCTTCCCTGAGCAGCAAAACTAGCAAAGCATGATTTTCCATATCTGTATGTCCTCGGTCCCTCCACACCCATAACTGCCATAACGGTAGCTCCTACCCCTGTCTTGTGTCCTGGCTCTTCCCTGAGGTCTCCTTGCGGTGTCCCCTCTCCTCTTTTATCAGCAGAGCAGATGCTCTGTCTGACCCTCAGGAGTGACCTGCATTCCATGGGCCTGGGAGTGCTGCAGGACTGATTAGCCAGCTGACAGGACAAACAGCACACACCAGACTTGTGCTTTTCCTTCTGAGAAGGGAAACATTTTCAGGCTTCTACCCAGCTGCTGATTCTCACAAAACTGTTACACTCTATCTTTCAGACCTTTCTCTTTCATCATACCTAGATGAAATTAACCAAGTGGTTCAAAGCTGATTGTCAGGAAGTGGTGGAGGTGACAGAGACTAGTGTGATTGCACAAGTTCTGTGTCCTTACAAAAAATGGGTAAAAATGTGTTATGCCTGTGATATGACTGTATGTCTACTGCCATTGTCTGTGGTCCAGAAAAAAATAAGATGAAATCCAACAGTATGAACGTGCTACATTTAGGCAGGGCCAACTGACTGCTCAAACGCTGGATAAGGAACAACTATCTACCTGTTTTTGTAGAAAAGAATGGTGAGATTACAGCATAACACAGGCCAAAAATAGGTAACAAAAAAAAAAAAAAAAAAAAAGGAAATGGGTCTATAGCATGTCATTCATTAATTGAATCGTATAGGCTGCTATTGTCTTTAGAATTGGGAAAAATGGAGTACTGCATCCCATTTTTCTTTCATGTCGTTCTTGAGCAGCAATGCTAACTGGAGAGAAACCAGAAGAGCGCAACAGTTGTAATCAGAGCTCTAGGAAGTGAGACGAGTAAAAGAATTGGGGTACTTTAGAGACTGAGAGGTGATGTGCTAACAGTCCCTGCCTGTGTAAAAGGGGATCCGAACAATGTATAAACTTGCTTGAGAAGCATTAACACAGATTGCAGCGTGCTTGAAACCCTGGAAGTTGGGGAATTTCTAATTCTGAATATCTTCAAGGGCAATTACCATTTTTCCAGCTCTGTTTTTTTCCAGTTGCAGGTAATGTATTTCTGGAGTTCTTCCAGTTCACTATTTCTTCTAGAATCACTGCTGAGAGAATAGACTGGTTCACACTGACTTTTAACACCATCTAACAACCATTTAATTGCTCTCCAGAGATCTGTCCAATACATATTTTGTCTATCAATAAATACGTATTTTCATTTAATGTTTTACTGTTTGATTTCAGTTCATAAGCAAACTCTGATTCATTATTACAAGCTGTTTTGCATGATTATTAAAGTGTTGAGGCACCTTTTATAAGAATGAAAGTTTTTTTCCCTGGGTACTGTCAAAATGCCACAGTTAGCACAGTCAGATTTCTTAGAGCAATGGTACAGCAGATCTTCAGAGCGGTGCTGCTGAAGACAGAAAGCTGAAATACATGATTGAAAGAACAAAATGGTTAGTGTGAAAATCCTCTTTATGCTTAGAAAGTACAAGTAAAGCAGCTTCAGCACCTTTTCATCTAAGGATCCTTTTTATAACAAGTAGGACACCTAAAGTGAAGAAAACTCACATTCTTCACATTAACATTTTCGATACAGTTTGAACTATTTCAGCTATTTTATCTTGAACTAAAGGACTCAAAACTGATGCCTCTTATTAATGATCATATAATTTCAGCAGAGAATCTTCTTTAACTCAACAAGATCTTCTGAATTATTTAGTATGTCAGTTAGACATATGAGATTTTCCCTCAAGTTATTTTAGTCCAGCAGTACAAATATTCCTGTTTTCATTAAGGAGACCAGGCAAAACCGTTTTCCACAATGCTCACAAATAATGTTCCTGCACAGAGCCTGCCTGCATTGCATATATACAAATTCTTACAGTGTGCTTCTTTGAGCTCTTTTAGCTGTCTGTAGCCTGCTGATTTAACTAAGAGCTGCAAACCTTAACTTGAAGAATTTGGAACATGTTTGCTGGGGCAAAGACATAAGAACTCGCAGGGAGCTATAAAAAAAATGTGGTCTGTCCAGCTTATAAAGAGGGAGGAGGAGTTGTCCATGTTAGAAATATTGTATTTGCTCAGCTGCTACCCGAGTAAGGCCAAAATTACTGTTTACAGGATGAAGTGTGCTGCAGTCCATTTATCTTCTAAAGATAACAAAATGAAGAATCCATTATTTGGGAAAGTTTGACAAAAGCTTCAGAGGAATAAAAATTACTTACTTGAAACTTCAGGAGTTTTTTGGTTCTTTGTTGGTTGTTTTTTGTTTTTTTTTTTTTTTTTTGGTTGGTTGGTTGGTTTTGGTTTGCTTTGTGTGTGTGTGTGTGTTTTATGTTTTGTTTTGTTTTGTCTATTTGTTTGTTTGCTTTCTATTTTTTTTCCTTGGCTGCAATATACTATTCCATGTTACCCTGTACTGACCTTTGCTTTGTTCAGCCGTGCCCAAAAGGTGCAAATTGTGACGCAGCCAGGAACCAAAGAAACACTAAATGTCTGAGCTGCAGAGCTTCCCTGGTGGATGTCTGAGCACAGACAACTTCATCTATGCAACACTTGCTTTCAAGAGGTTTTGAGTGGATGGAGCTGCTTTGCAGAAATCCACTGCAAATTTCAGTAGCGTAATCTCAAGGTGTTAGTGGACTGAGCAAAGTCCCCTGCAGCCCCTGCACACTGCGGGGCATTTGGAATACAACCAGAGGAACACACAGAATAGCACTAGAAGTACTATATGCCCATGGAAGGGATTTAAAATAAAAAATAAATGTTTCTCTGGGGAGAAAAGTTTTGTACAAGAAAGGCTCCTGAATGTCTTTTGAAAAGTTTCTTCCCCATCTGAAATACCAAGTAACTTTATATGTGTCAGGAAGCCTTTATTGACTTATTTTTAAGGCAGAATGTTTCTCTTATTATAAGCAACAGTAATTTTTGTCATGCACACTTCAAGGACCTTTAACTTCCCAGCCTTTTTACTGCCCAGCAGAGCCTTTCCAGGGATTTTCAGTTGTCAAAGAAGTAGAGTTATGCTTTGGCTCTTTTGTTGTCTACTATCTTGCTCGCTCTAGTTAGTGCCCAAAGTGGGCGGGTACCACTTGCCTCAGTGCAAAATCCACATCATCTAGAAAAGGTATGTCTCAGCACCTTTCATTCCTTCCCCTGAATGTGTCATTAGCCTAATTCTTAGCCAAAAGAAGGAAAAGAAACTGTTCTCCCAGTGTGTTTCCTCTGTTTCTTTAATTTTGTGTGACTATGTGGACACCAGGAGGAATAGATTTTCTGAATAGATGAATCCAGTGAATAGAGGAATCAAGCCTGAAGGTGTTTCATCTTTGGACTCACAGCAAAGGCAGCCTGACTAGACAATTACAGAGATACAGTTTTTCTTAAGATCAACAGTTAGGTATGTCCTCCCTCCACAAATAATGAATTTATATCCATTTCTACTTTGCTGAGGCTAGATTTTGAGTAACAAAATGGTAACTTGACTTATTTACTTGTGTTATTAACATAGGTTACCAGTTCAAGTTCAGGGCTATAGAGGAACATATTGTTTCATTTTATCTGCTTAGCTGGGGTAAAATCTAAATGTTGTCTTAGCTAAATGGAACAGAGTGAATAGAAGAGACCAAGGCTGACAGCTGGATGTTCAGCAGAAAGCTGTGACTTCAGACTGATTTTGTAGTTCTTTCCCATCTGCTGTCTAGTTGGCATTCCCCACTTGGCCACAGAGGACATAGGTCAGATGAGTGTCAGAGCATGGAAACAGAAGCGCTAGAAGATCATATAAATAACAGCAGCACTTTCTGGCAATGTTAAGTCCTATTCAATGTGATAAAGGTATTGAAGTACAGATCAGCATTCTCCTCAACCCTAGTCACGTACCTTCATATCCACGGACCTCCAACCCATGGGAGTTGCACCTGTGCGTTCAAAATAGGGGCTGGTTTTCTCTTACTTGTAGCCTAATGCCAAACAAGATGACCAAGGCAGCAGCAATTTTCGTTTTTGTAGTTCACTGAATGTGTACAGCATTACTTGGCATCATACGTCAGGATTACTTGAGATCATTCTGTGCAGACCTCCATGCACTGCTATTGTAAATTCCAAGAACCTTCACCTTTGGAAAGCACAAGCAAGTGTTGTACCAGATTAATAAAGATATATATGCAGAGACTGATTTCTCTATGACCATTTTGGTCTTCTAATTCTCTTCACTAAAACACAGAATCGATTAACAAAAAATTACAGTCCTAATCCTCCTTGTTAACCCTTCAGTCTTAAAGGAATATGTTATCCTGCTTCTTATTGGATACATCAAAAACTATTTAGTCATTATCCATTGTTGCCTGTGAAAACTGTTACTGAGTAAAAGTTGAAGCAATAAAATAGGTAGGAATAGCTCAGCTCAGTAGTATTGATTGCAATTTGTACGATGCATTTTTATTCAGCTAACTCTGCTTACATCTACGAATAACACTGTTCAAAAAAAAGGGAAAGACCAGTTTCACAAGACCATCCTGAGGAAGTGATAGAAGGCATTATTAGATGTGCTTGAGGATGAGTCAGCAATTCTTATCTTATCTTACATCATGCTAAATAAATTATACCAGAAGCTTTGATATGATCACAAAACAATAGGGCAGGGAAAGTAAACCAATTCTGGAAGCCTTACATACAAATATCGGTTAGAAATGGAAAAGACAGCTCTGACTGGGTTTCACAGAGCAGCAAAGTGTGGCTGATAGCAAGAGGGGTATGGGAGACAGCAGTTTCTGTAAATAAACATTTGTCCAGTGTCTATATATTGGTGAGCTCAGTCTGGATACATAAAACATTAAGGAAGCGGGAAGTACAGCAGCCCACCAGGAGCTTGACAGAGGACATACAGCTACTGCAGAATGAGATTCATTGGTTTCATGTGGTTATCACTTTTCTAGCCATTATTTAAATCCCTGCACCTGTCAGACCTTCCATTTATTCAGTAGATGTCCCTGGTCCCTTACCCTGAAGCATCACTTGCCACACTACAGGACACCACCTCTAGATCTTAGTCCTGCCTCTGAAGTCATGTGGAGTTGAGATGGTTGTGTGCCATTCTAATGAAACCTACTGAAGGTTAATTAATACACGCCATTCGTGTCTTGGGCTTGATGAGTGCAGGAGACTGCCCTTTCTGGCCTCTGATAGACTCAGTCATTTGCTGTTGAAATCTAAAGAAGTAGGGCCAAGAAGCAAAACATGTTTGTGGATTTCAGGAAAAAGACTAACCTATTGGGCAGAGACCAAGAAGAACTACCTAATTACAGCTATGCCAATGAGTTTGGTGAATTACTCATGGACTTGTGAGAAAAACATATCACAAAGGTAACTGTGTTGAGGGTTCATTCTGTATAGCAGAAATACATAGCGCAAAGTACCTATAACCCCCTGTGCAGTGTGGATGTGGCAGATGGACTGTGTCAGGCAGCTTTGCTAAACTGGCGAATTAACTCAGCCTGTCTCTTCAGCAGACCTCGTGTGTCCAACCTACCACAATTTAAAGTTCCGTTAAGGAAACCCTGGAAATACCAAGCTCTGCTTTCTGAGTAAACTGCCCTCCGCAGAGACTGGAAAGCTGGGCGGCCCACGCTTCCTGCCTGGAGATTATTTTCAAAGATGGATTGTATTTGCAAGAAAAATGACATGGTTTTATGTAAGTTACAGACTAAATGCAAGAGCTGCAACTTCATGTGGCTGCGTCACCACAGACATTTTTCTTACCCATAAGTGCATACATAAAAAGTGCATGAGAATGTTTCTTTATGTGATACCCAAACTCTTGTATAAAGGTTACAGGGAAGATTTTTAAAGGATAATATACTTTCTGTTCTTTTAAAAGACACCAACGTGTTTTAGATGATCAGATACTACACGGATGGCAGTCAGCCACTGTGGAGAGGTCAGGTCAGCCAGAGGGGTGGGAAGTACCAGTCTCAGATTAAGCAGAGAAAACTGCAAGAATATTTCTTCCTTTCTTAGGCTTCTCTCCATGATTTCCCAGTGCCTGTGGGCGGGCAGCTCTGCTGGAGGGGCTGCTCTGCATGACCTCTCCCTTTGCCGGGCTATTGCACCCAGGGTGAGGCCACCAGCAGCCCCGGGGCATCAGGTTCAAAGCAAGAGGCCCAGCACACAGGCTGGAAACAGGGTGAAAGTTGCGCTGCTGGCAGAGGGGTGCCCAGCCACCTTAGACGGACTTTGCCAAGTGCACAGCAGCAGCCTGCATGGCACCCTTTCTGCTGATAAACCCAGGACTTCAGTCCAGGGCCCCATACACCAGGGCAGAAGGAATAAGGCAGGAGGTAATGAGGTGCCCAGAGAAATTCAGAGGGCCTCTTGTCTCTCCTTCTGCCTATGGGCTGTCAAAGACTGAGAAACACAGCAATTACAAAGCCTATTAGAGAACATAATTAACTCCAGCTGGAGCTTTTGCAGTCAACTTTTTAAAACCTCTCTCTTCTTGTTGAGGGCATTAACCAGGCACCTTTTCCAGGATGTCAGAGAGAACCACTTTCCCCATATAATTCAGTCTTCTTTAAATGATCAAGAAAGGCTCTGTTCTCTCTGGGGTCTAAGAAATAATCTGCAGATCACATACTGAGAACATTGCAGTCTCACCAGAGAGGACTACAACTGTGAGATGAATGATACCTGCTGCCCATTAGTGCTATACCACTAAAAAGGCAAGTAAAGTTTCTTCCAAGGTGTCTCATACTCAGAAAGCTCACAGAATGTTTTGAAAATGTTTGGGGTATTTTCTTGTTCTGTTAAGAGCAAATGGTGTGAAAGGTAGAAGTACTGTAGGAGAAAACATATTTGCTATTCTCTTTCTCTCAAGAAAGCAGAAAAGTTAAGAAAATGCTTCTTCATCTTTTGTGCTCAGCAGCTGTTCAGCTGGTTTTCAACAACAGGGAACATTAATAGCTTGTAAGTGCTTTGCCAGATGAAACACTATTTTCGGTATGAGCCTAAGGGCATGATTCAGCAGTTTCTTAGCCAGCAAGTAGTTTAAACCTATCCCAGGATATTTTAAGACTTGCTATCACATGTTTCTTACTAACAGTTTTGTTCTCTTACTTTATCTGTGATTATATGGTAAATCTATTAATGTATCACTCATTAATAAGTATGGAAGCACATTAGGTCATACAGTATAGTGAGAGGACTCAGCCAAATGAATACAGTGATCACTAAAGGTATTCCCATTGACTGTAACCATCTGTGGCATTCTTTAATGTATTTTAATTCTTGTGAGAAAATCGAGTTTGAACTAAAGAGACCTGAAACCCATGGAATATAACCAAGGCAGGGTTGTATTGTGTTGTATTGTACCATACCACTTTTATGTCACTTTGCACACAGGAGGATTAACAGTCTTCTCAGGGGTACTAATACAGGACAATCAACTTGTATGTATTTCCTGGATTGGGGTTCTGGTTGCAGTTATTCGTTTGACATTGACAATAATAATATACAGACAAAAGTGATGAGAGGTCAGCTGTAAGGCTGGAGATTTGAATTGACAGTGTATGTGTGAACATAAGTGTAATGAAAAGGTAGGATTCAACTACTATGTTAGAAGACGGGATGTGTGTGAGATGCTCTTGTTTCATGTGCATTACTGTAACTGGCACATCTTGAGCATTCATTCTGTATAGCAGAAATAACAGCATTGTGAGCAGCAAGCAGTGTTCTTGCTGCCTCTGCCATAAAAATCTTGATTAGAACTAAAAAGGAAACAAGACTCATGTGATGGACACTTCAGCAGTTTATAAATCCCCTTTCTTTATTCAGACAGGAACGCATTGAGCAGCTCCCCTCTCCCCGCTGCCCTGCCATCTCGCTCCACGCAGAAGTGACATATTTGTGTTCTGTGGGCCATGAAGATGAGTGAGATTGGAAAGGGCAACTTCCAGCTCCCATGAAATCAAACATCTTCCTCTGGAGAAGAATTTCATGGTATTTCCTTTGCAGGGACAGGCAGGGAATGAGAGGTAAAAAGAATCCAACCTGATAGCATAGTGCTCACTGAGAAAGGGAAGAATAATCAGCACAGTTATCAGTGGAATTTAGTGATTCTTGTTGTTCATATGAGACTTAGGCACCTAAATGCCTTTGCAGATTCAGTCCATCATCTAGAATTAAAGCAAAGTTTCCATCTAGGCAGTAAAACCAGATACTGGTTCAGTGACTGAACTGGGAAAAAAGACATTTCTTGTGATGGAAAAAACACCATGGATCTCACTCAGCCTCAAACACTTGAATGTTCTTCGCAAAAACAACAACAAAATAACAATAAAAGAACACACACTCCAAAACATGTTTTGGGAAAGCCAAAATGCTGCGCCTTATCCAAAGAATGACTTAAAAAGCAACAGTTTTGAAACAAAAAACTCCGTGAAGTGCAACATTGAAATGTTTTTAAATGTCAAACCCCAAACAGCTTTTTTTTTTCTCAAGTGAAGAGGAAAATATATTTATTTTGGTTGAAGCTTTTCTGTGATTTAAACCAAATTCACACCAAAACCTCCTTAATGCTGTAGTCCCAGCCTGTTGATTTGTATTTTGAGAGGTACAAGATGTATGAAAATGAAATCGTAAGAGTGAATGTCCTGTCTCATTAAGGCACCAGAATAGCAACAAACCAAAGATTTAAGAAAAGAAAACCCCTCGAAGAATAAATCAGTTTTTCTTTGGCAAAGGTAACTTAAGAAAATAGCTGTTGAAGGTTTTGGGGCTCCTCTGTTCACTCAGCTGTTCACGGGCAAGATGAAGCACTTTGGCAGTGAAATGCAAATGCGAGGCATGTCATGTGAGTTTTTCTGGGCTATTTCTGGCAAAGCAGGGTCCTTTAGGTCAAGAGATGAAGAAACCCCCCTATCAGTCAATACAGGGGAGGAAAAAAGTGTTTATGAGAAGGGACTTTTAAAGAGATCTGTAGTAGCTGGATACCATAGCAAAAGCTGACCTGCAGCTACTGGCTTAACACAGTATGAATTAGTAACTTAAAACAAAAGCTTGCTTTTTTTTTTTCTTAATGGATTCCCAGAGCTTACATTTTTGTAAGCAAGTAAAGTAAAATGAAAATATGAAATCCTTACAGACTTCGGGCTTGTCGGCCACTATGTAAGGCAAAGTTCAGCTCTCTGCTCTCCATCGCTGAGATTCTTGGCAGGCACACCAAAACTTTCCTCCTACCACTGCTGGAGCCTTGCCATGGCTGGTTTGTATGTGTCCCTATTTTAGTCTTTAAGAAGCTGACAGATGATGTTTGACATGATATCTGTTTTGTTTGGTTGGTTGGTTTGGGGGGAGGACAAAGCAAACCCTAAAACTGACTCTTGAAACTGCTGTGTTCGTTCTTTGAGAAATTCTTAAACAACTGAAATTTGATTGGAAGTTCCAAACACTTCAAAAAGATGCTTCTATTAAACAGAAATATGTGACAAACCAGAGCACCAGTTAGAGGTAATAATTTTCCAGTATCTTGCATGTATTTTAGATTCTTTTAGCAAAGGCGCTCATGAAATTCCTAGGTGGTGACAGCCTTTTCTTTTTGTGTGGGGGGTTTGGTTGCAGGTTTTTTTTCCCCTCCTTTTTTTCCTCCTCCATGTAAGAAAGTCCCTTACTAACACACATTTTGCTTCTGGACAGAGATATTACTTGCTTTTATGTGCCTTAGCTTTGTTCTTCTGTGTAAAACATCATGCTGCTCAAGCTGTATAGGGGAGTGGTTCTGTATGCCTGGAGAAGAAAACACCCTTTGAAAGTAGGCTCTGAAATCACGTTACCTGGATAACACTGTTTAATGAAAACAGAGAAATCTTTACAGTACCTTCCATCAATTACAATATAAACCAAGATCACCTTTACCACTCATCTTTCAGATCCTGAAAATGTTCATTATTAGAATGAGAAGGATGTGAACATAAAGGTTGGCTGCTACACATTGGATAAGGCTATTGATTTGAGGCCTAAACCTTTGTTTTTCAAGTGAACTTTAATTTTAAACTACTGCAGCAAGCACTTTACACAGATAGGTTCCCAGCATGGCCTTTAGGAGTGAGAAGGAACTAGAAGTATTGCTTGTCTTACAAGTAGGGTATTATCAGAATGAGAATTACAGCTGATCACAGAATAACAGTCCAGTTTTCCAACTGCAGGCTTTGATTCTTGGTACTGACATGAGCAGAAGTTGTACTCGCAGGATCAGGAAATGTGTGCTGTCTACTAAGACAAGTTCGTTGCTATAATACCAATATATACAAGTTGAATTGCGTTAAATCACAAACCTGAATTCAAGTTTCTCTTTCAAGTTAGGCTTCACATACAAGGAATGATGGGAAGCAATCACTAGAATTATTTAAGCTTTATGAACTTAATGGCACTCTAACTCAATTATTTCTCTCTTTTCCTGTAATAGTGCTCATTATTGGTTCTGTTTCCTGAGTTAAACAGAAGCCAGGAAAGCTACACAGTTTGAGAGACTACAAGTGAAAAACATACATAGAAGTTTTGCAAAACAGCCTTGGTTTTATTGACTGCCTGAGATGTTGGAGTGGATGCAAGAAAAAAAAATATCTGCAATAACCAACACTGAAAGAATCTCATGTTTTGAGAACACATTGTTGTTCATCACCCGTTGTAGAAAAGCAACAATAGATTTTTAGATTCTGGAAAACTTCTGCTTCACAGCTACCAACAAAGCAGACCAGACTCCTTCTAGTGGTGCCCCACAATAGGATGAGGAGCGATGAGCACAGACTAAAGCACAGGAGGTTCCATCTGAATATGAGGAGAATCTTCTTTACTTTGAGGGTGCCAGAGCCCTGGAACAGGCTGCCCAGAGAGGTTGTGGAGTCTCCTTCTCTGGAGACATTCAAACCCACCTGGACACCTTCCTGTGTGATCTGCTCTGGTGAAGCTGCTTTAGCAGGTGGGTTGGACTGGATGATCTCCAGAGGTTCCTTCCAACTGCAACCACTCTGTGATTCTGTCATTTCAGCTGTCCTGTTCTCTACCAGAGTGAATACAAAGGTTCTCTATGAACTAGCAGTCAACCAACTTGAAAGCTTACTCTACCATTCAGACCTGCTGTTCATCTTGAGCTCAATCTCCTGGCTTGAGCCTGTTCCTCCCCTGAGCTTCTGCGTAAGTGGCAGCACTTCAAAAGGATTCATTAAGAAATGGCTGTGAGCTCCTGTCCACACATTCACCGTTTTCCCCTCCACCCTCCTTGGAGCACTGTGTCTCCAAACACAGTGTGTAGCTATTACTGGAAATATCTAAGCTACTTTTGATGGAAAATCAGTAGTCTTCAATATATTTTGTTAGCCTTCAAATACTAACCTATTGGCAAAATAGTGGAAATACTTCCTTAAAGAGAAATGCAGGGTGCAGGAAAATGTTTCTATACATATTAAAAAGATGTATAACACCATCTGCATGGTATCATGCAGCCACCGATGGGCAAGAAATGTTGTGCTAAAATGTTACATCTATGTGAACCAGAAAATTCATATTGTACCCCATGCCTCAGGATCACTTGTTAGAGTATTTACTATTATTTCTGTACTTAAAAAGTCATGTTTCTCAGCACAGATACAGCAAATGTGGTCATGCTGAGACTTGTAATTGGGGAGTTTCATTTCCTTGAAGCTCTTCTCTTTCCTCTGCCCTTGGAAAAAAAGAAATGCAATTAGGAAGTCAAATCGCTGTCTATTGGTTATCTATGGAAAGTTGGCACATTCCTCACATGATCTTTATTTTTTCCTTGAAAAGAGCTGATGTGCTCTGTCACCTTGCATATGGTCTGGAATGAACTTCTAGCTCCTGTTTACACTCAGAAGTTACTTTATTTTTTCCAAAGGCAGGCTAGACTGAAAAAAAAAAAAAAAAGAGAACAGAAGCTTAAAACTGAAGGTCAATATTTTTAATTATAAACTTATGTATAATATTAGTTTCAAGTAATTTCAGATGCCAGTATAAGAAGGAATTCTCAAGTGACATTTTATTTACAGTGTTTTTGTAGAATTGGTATTATGGGCCAGAAGTTGTCACATCATACAGACACTTGCCAGAAATGTAGGGATGCCGGGCAGTAGCTCCCAAGTGGCTGTGTAGAGCTAAGAGGTACTGAGCAGGAAGACACTGCGAAGACATTCAGACACCTCGAGAGAGGCAAGATGAAAACTTAACTAGAATAGGATAAAATCCAGTAAAGTATGGAGAAGCATATTGTCTGTCTGCCTGTAGAGCTTCAAGAACACATTTATTACACGTTATCTGATAAAGTTAGTCACTCAGGTGTTATTTCTGTCTTTTCGTGAATGAAAGTTATTTTTCATTCAGTTTATTTCCTACATCATCAGAAAGGCAATATTTTTATAAGTCCTGGAAATACTTGGGCCTCCACAAACAGGGAAAGTGGGTTTCTCAGCTATGTTTTGGTGGTTCTCTCTGGTGGAGAGCTACATGTTGAAGGGAAAACAGGTGGTGCCCTATCACCTTTTGCTATTTAATACCAAACCCATAATATGTGCACCACACATAATGATGCATCCTCATGTAAGCATATATATGCTACCAAACTCTAAACATGAAAAAAAAAATGAGAAGGGGAAGTGTCTTCAAAGGGAAACTTTAGCTGTAAATAGTCTATTTGAATAGATCAGACCCTGAGTTTAGTCGAATTCTGATTCTAGCAATAAGCATGCTCGGTGATTTTATTTTTTTTTTCCCCCTGGGAGCAATCGCATTCATTGTGCTCATGACATGTGAAAATATACAAGAAATAATACTTCTGGGGTTTCACATCCTTTCCCAAGGTAATCAGAAGACCCAGGAGTAGATGTCTGAGGAGTACTGCGAGTCATTTGTTTCCTAGGGAAATCACTTGTGACTTCCCGCTCTTTACTGCCACGCATCTTCAAAGCACAAAACCAGCTTGTGTTTTGAACAGAACAATTATTTGCTTTACATCAAAGTTGTAGGTAGCCCTTAATTCCAGTTAGGTTTCAAAGTAGTAAAATTAATGCAGGTCTGTATAACGCATGGGTGGTGATGTGTTTTCCGCTCCTGGTACACTTTCTATTGATAGATCTCGGTGTGCTTTACCAACATTAATAATCCAGCTCCTTGCCAGAAAGAAAATATGGTTTGCTGCTAATTGTTACTAATTACTTCTGCTTTTGCAAAGATTTAAAAAAGCAGCCATCTCCACACCTTATTCACTGTGTGATTGTAGTATGATTAGAGTCAGATATATCTCCAAGTATTAAAGTTTTAAGTATCTGGGTGATCTAGTCCTATATAATTTTGTCCCTCAGGATCACACTTTTGTTGCTGCTTGCATTGTTCCCATGGGTAAGAATTTAAAATACAAAACAGGCCTGTTGCCTTGTGCTTAATGGATTAAACTGCTGTCTGAACAACTGGCTGTTTAACATCACAGTTATGATGCAACTAAAATACTTGGAAAAAATAAATTAAAACCAGAAATGGTATTATTCATACTATGAAAATCTACATGTTCTGCATATTGTATTTTAATAGTCTATCAATATAAGCAACCATTGAACATAGACATTCCAAGATAACCTTCGTTCTTTTTTATCCAAGTATTAGGCAATTTATTTCATCCCCCAAAAAAGAGTCCGGTATTAACTATTCATATTAGTATCATGATTATGATCTTCATGCAGAACAGCTCAAAGCCTCATATGTGGCCACTCGGTGTAACTGTGTCCAGCGTTTGCCACCGTGGTGCTGTGACCGTCCTGTGCCGCAGGACTCTTAATTCTGGCCGTGAAAACTGCTGTTTCTGCAGAAAACCAGTTGTGAACATCTTGCTTTTGAAATTCACACTCAGTTCAAACCTTGTGTGAAGTGAACGTTGTTTCTGTTTCCTGAAAAGGTTAAAATGTCTTTGATTTTCTAATGCATTTGCTCTAAACTATCCACTGAGCCACTATGTAGTTCTCTCAAGAAGCTATTTGCCTCCATGGGGAAGGAGATGAATGTAGGTGTTTTTCAGTATTATATTTACCTCTATTATAGCCCTTATAACACTCTTTAGACTTGAAGTTTTTTAAATGGGGTTAGGTCCTGGCTGGGTTCAAGAACAAAACTAAGACAAAAATTGTTTTCTTTCACACTCTAGTTCTTGTGCTCAGGAGCTGAGATAGCAAGAGTGTTTTGTTTTCCAGGCTGCTGTTATGTTGGTAGCCGCACCAGCAGAGATGTGCACTGTCGGGGATATTCATAAATATCTTTGTCTTCCTGACTGTGTGGCTTAGATGGGCAAAGGCTCTTCTCAGAACAGGGAAAGCTCAGCTCCAAACCTCCATCTTGGGCAGAATCCTAGTCAGGAGTAACAGCTACATATCTCTTCTTAGTGTCTGACTCCTTACGCAGTGCTGTTAACATTGCTATTCGTATTTTTACTTTAAACCTCCATGCTTTCTTTTTCTACTTATAGACCTGCTATTCTTCAGCAAGATGCTTTTCTTTTCAGGCCAGCCCAAGAAAGGAGTCCCAGAAAGAGAAATAAAAATGAAGCATCTAAGGAGTCCAATTTAGACACTGTGCTTTCTTCTGATCTCTTCAGTTGCCTTCAGACATCTCTGCCCACCTTCAGACTGGCTGATTTGTTCAGACTGCCAGACTCGCTGGAGTCAGAGCCGAGGGGAATAACATGAACTCCATGAACCCTGATACACAGTCCCATTCTCCCACATGTCAAACTCCTCAGTGGCTTTCTCGGTCTGGGGGCTAATTTGCGTAGTAAGGGTCAGAGAAATTAGAAAATTAAAATAGTTTCAGGCAACCAGAGCCTAATGGAAGCCATCACTCCCTTGTTCTTTGCAGTTCTTTTTTTGGCTTTTCTCCTCCACAATGTATTTTCTGTTGAGATGGCTACGTGGTGTGGCTGAGGACAGGAGAGCCGCTTCTATGCCCAGCCATATGAACTATATTTGGTCTTGTGAAGGAAGTTTGCTCTCAGGAACTAGAGGAAGGAAATACTTTTCCTGTTTCATGTTAGGCCCAAAGACTCTAAAGCTACTTTTGTGATTAATCTAAGTTGCAGTTTGTTGGTATGAAAAGAGGTGTGTATGTTACTAATCTCTGAATGTCTTTCCTCTTTGGAATTCAAATATGGTATAAAATCCTTTGTTTAGGCATATTTTTAATAGGAAAAATGGTCTTTTTTTCCTTCAGTCATATAGTTAGCCATAGATCACAAACCAAAAATAAAAGCACTCAGTGAGAAGCATACTTCATGCTTTTTCCATCTCAGATATTTTATTGTCCTTTTCTAAAGACAAATTTTATCTAGAACAAAAGTTGTGCTTTGAAACAGTCTATAAGATGCTTCAGTGGAACAAAGCCACACAGCACAAGGCGTGCTCTGTGGGAACTACATGGTGAAGGGTTGTTTCTGTTTCTTGGTTTCGTCCTTTCTGTGGCCCTGGAGGTCTTTGTGGGAACAGATTCCAATGAAACTGCAGAAACAGTTCCCTTTATCTACTGGGTGGTTAATTCTCTGGCAGAATACCTCAAATAAATAAACAGTGTATGAAAACTTAAAGGCAAAGCTGAAAAACATGTTAAAAGCCAGACACAATGAGAACGCTAAAATGAAGAAGGTGCGTTACTCAATAGTTGTTTTGTTTTTTGCGGTTAGTCAAAGTGCCCTTTCTCTGCACAGCTCTGGAGATGGCTGAGCGTGAAAGATCCCCTTTTGTAAACCAGCCAAGCCGCAGCATGTTTGCTGTGTCAGCTCTCTCATAGCTCTAGGTACTGGTAGCAGGAGAGAAATGCCCTGACTTGTGACTGGTTCAATGACCAGATGTTTCTGAAGTAACAGTTAAAAAATAAAAATGACCCTTAAATCACATGATTTTATTTTGGAGAATATATTCTTGGGATTAAGGCAAAGCGTAGTGTGATTCTCAGCTTTGATTTAATAAAAGAAAAACTATTTCACATGGAAAACCAGGAATTTACAACCCATGTGTGAGAAATTACCATGCTTTTAGCTTTAATCTTTGGGATCTCGCAGGCCTCACAACTGTCTAATTTCACATGGTAATTTGATACTGACACTATTTTTATATTTTCCAAGTCCATGACCATAAACTGGGATTGCTTTAGTTTCTACAGAAATGAAAGCGAACAATGTGTATGTTGAAACACAAGCAGTGTCCTCGGCAGCGTTGCTGATTTTTGCATATAGGTACCTCCAACCGGACATGCAGTAAGAGGCCTTTGTCACCTAGGTCAAGATGCCTCTTTCATGACATGTATCCCTAAACCTTTACATAAATACAGAATCATTTTTTCCACCATCTTTCTTAAAAAGCTGTAGGTTTAAAAGCTTTTCAACAGTAGAGAAACCTCAAATTGTGCAGTGACTCCCTGGCACAAATGGAGACTTTTAAGAGAGGGTTGGTGTGTATGTGGGGGGGTTTTTTGGCCTTTTTTTTTTTTTAAATAATTCATAACTGCTCGTGTTTCACAAATCCTTCGACTGCTGAAATATTGTCTAGTGATGTCTTGCGCTGGCTTCCCTAAGGATGCAGAAAGTTAATAGCAAGTTACATGGAATTTAAGTCCCATGGAGCAGGAGTCATCAGTCTTTTGGTGGCAACCTCACCTTTTGGGTTTGTGGGCACGTGATATAATTTCTGGGTATGAGCCCTCTCTTACAATTAAATAGTTTGCATCTCCCACTGCGTTTAGGCTCAGTCTTTAAGAACGACAGCAGTAGATAAACACTTGTGCTGAGTGTGTTAGATAATGTGCATGTTATTTGGAGACAGTGCAGCCCAGGACATGAGGTAATCTCAATTTTCACAACTCTGAGAACTGGCTCTAGATGTTGCCACACCAGGATTTGTTCCGTGTGCATAAAGATAGGTGTATTTGTAATGGAAAATGTGAAAAAGCATCTATAGATATGCACTGTTATTTTGAAGCTGTAAATTCTTTTAAGCCACGCAACCTTAGGAAATACAAAGATACAAAGTACAAATATAATAATAGAATTACATGCCTGATTATCTTGAATTGTTATTATACAGTACAGGCATGAACCGAGAAAGATCATGGATATGTTTGTTCAGTTGAGACTTTTGCTTAGCAAAAGGGTGCCGTCTGCCCAGCTTTTCCCTCTGATGGACCTCATGGACTTCAATGGGGTTTGCTTGTAATCTTGAACATGGATGTATCCACAAATAAGCTTTTTTTTTTTTTTTTTTGGTAGATCTAAGAGCTCAGGTGTTTGAGGAGATAAAATACGTCATTAAACTTAATAAACTGGTAGCATGTGCTTGATCTTTTGGAATCTCTTCAGCTTCTGTGGTGTTGGAAAACCAGAAGCTCATTAAGAATGTGTGATGCCTACCTCCTTGACATGAAATTTCTGCCTCCTCTTCTACCTCCATTTCCCACTCTCTGAAGGGCTCCAGAAGTCTTTGATTTCTGCAAATGTGTATGTAAGTCATTTCTAATACAACTGGACTGTCCCAATTGACTGGTATAACTTCATGTGCTCTAACTCATTAAGAAGGACTTTGTCTCGTAATTGTAACTTCTATGATATTGAAATTCTGAACAGAGAAAGACTGATGAAGATTTAGATCTTATTTGGACTGGTAAAAAACAACACAGTAGAACTGCATCTAGTATTGTATAAGCAAGTTTAAATGTCTGGCAAAGTGAAAAATTTCCCCGACTAGATTTAGTTAATTAGTAGTGTTGCTCAATCTACTGCTGGGCCTTCCGTGCGCAGCAGGGATTGATTATAATTGCTCTGTTTCTATTCTTGCACATAATAGTATCTCCTCCAGAGTTATAGAAAAATAAAACCAAACAAATCATAAATGTTCTGTGTATATCATCTGGTTCTGATTACCTGCTTTATTTTCTAGAGAGCAGGGGAACTTATTCAGCAAATAAACAAGCAGTCCAGAAATACGGTCTTGATTAATGAGAGACATGGTTTTGAGTTCCCTGCCATATAGCTCAGGGGTTTCTGGCCATAATGGTGCATTGCAGAGAGTTCCCCGATTTCCTTGTTAGCACGTAGCTGTGAGTTGATATTGCTTATGCTACAGACAAGGCAAGATACCGCAAGGAAACAGATTCTCTGCTATGGAACAGTGCACTGTATTGTATTGATGGAGTGCTTAAAGGATCCTTTTATGTTAATTATGATTTCCATAGAATGATGACAGAAATAAGTGGTTCAAGTGTTATAAGAATATAAACTAATCATAGGCATAAAATGTAAGGTAAATAAATAGAAGGCAGTTTCCTAGTAAATTCTTTTAGCTAAGATGGTCAGAAAATTAGATGCAACTTTTAGGACTACTTGTTTTATAATTCATTTCCTCTTTCAAAATGACCAGTTGTTTACAGAGTGCAATGATGTATGCTATCGGAAGAGTTCAATGGAACAAGTGGTTAGTAAAATCTCTCTAAGCAGTGATATCTGACATCCCAGGAATGGCACTTCATAAAGGATGGGGTAGCAAATTCTTGTCTTGTTCTATGGAATATACTATTGATATGACAAATTCCTTTAAAGATGTACTATGCATGTCTAAAATGTGCTCTACTTTCCATGCTTTCGCTTTCTCCAATTGAGCACAGTCATGGGACAATATTAGTATACATTAGTAACGGATGCTGTGCTTCCTTCCCAACCATTCCTGGGGCTCCAGACAGTGTCCATGAACCTTCTTGAAGTTACCAGTTAGGACTTGCCATGTTTCTCCAAAGAGAATGTAAATACTGACATCTGCCCACATGCATCTGTTGGGTGTAGCTGAAGGTTTGGAGGAGGTGGAGTAAGGCAGAGCCACAGCTGTCAGGTTACTTCTGCAATATTTTTCCTCTTCTCTGGGAAGAGCAGAAGTGTAACTGAATGGTGTCCTCTGGAGACCTGAGGCTGAAGCAAGATTTACTGGCAAGAAAACTTTTCAAAGTATTTCACTCACATTTCATCTTTATTTCTGTCCATTATGCTTTGATGTACAACTGTGGTGCACCTTTCCCTCCTTTTTTCCAGATATTATTGTAATAAAAGATCATGTAAATAATTAAATCAGTTAAATTCTAATAGTCTACAAATATTTGAAGTATGCTATGAACTTTCTAAACTATTTTTGAGACTACTCATTACTTAATCAATTAATGTTTAAATGCAAACACAGCTCTTTCATACGTTTATTTGCGTTTTACTTCTCTCATGAGGGACTCAGGCAGTGAGCAAATGAGACACACTGGGTTGACAAACCTTATTTCTTGAAAGCCCATACTTCCAAATGATAAATATTCTTGCTCTCCAAATTGGAGCAGGGGGAAGTGGATGGGAAATTGGCTCGGGTTTTGGATAAGTTTTTTTTCCTAATGTTGTTGCCTTCTAGTTTGTAACTTACCCTTGAAGCCATGAAATGAATAAAACTGAGCTTCGAGTAATTGCTTTTAAGATGGATCGTGTCTCCATCAGTGTGACAGCAAAATGCACAAATACATTTAGAGCCCCCTCTGTGCCATACCTGCAATAGGTATTTGGCCTTACAGGCCTTGAGCATAAAACCCCAACAAATTTCAGTGCTTTTGAATCTCATCCCCACTGGTGTCAGTGACCGTGCACAAACCCCACTTTACCCCGGCGATGGCTGGGCTGTATTGCAGCAGCAACCACCCCCGTAGCGCAAGGCAGGCTTCGCCGAGGCAGAAGCAGCAATGGGAACCTTTTTTCCTGGAAAAAACTTGGACTAACATAATATTTGCCTGTGCCTTTCAACCCCTCTGAGCTGAAATACACACAGTATAGCCCTATTTCACTGCTGCTGGACAGAAAATAGCACCAGAAATACCCGTTTCTTTGGAGTCTCTCTCAAGAACATCTTCGCATGTGGCACTTCAGCATTTCCCAATTGTTCAAGTTTTTCTGAAGATATCTAAAATTCTAGTTTTTCTTTCTTTAAATATAATTTTCTTTATGCTAACTTTGCTTTATGAACGTGAAATGCCTAACCTTTTTGATAGTATGAGCAAGCAGCAACTATAAGATTAGCAAACTTGGAACAGTGGGTTAGTTCACCTTTGTTTCCTTGCAGCGTGAGCTCATTAAAGAATAGTCAAATTGAATTTGGAAAATGAACACAGGGTAAAAAAAAGCTGCTTTGTACCTCTCAGATTCTACTTAAGAAATAATTAGCATTGACTGGATCTAATAAAAGGGTAGACTTTTCAATTTATCATTTTAATTGAATGTTTACTATGAAATTCCTTATTCTTCTGATTTCGTGAGACATAACAGCACCTAAAGATTCTGAGATCATTTCTGTGGATCCCTGCTGATTGCGTTCTTACTAAATTCTATAGATATCAGCCTACAGCTCTTATGAAACTTAACATGACAATTAAAGTGATTATTTCAGTAAAATGTTAAGAAAATTAACCTAATTCATATTGTCAAGTGGACAGATTTTTTTTCATATGGAGAAAAACATTATAACAAATGACTCATTAAAATGATTTAGTTTTTGATGTCTGTTAAGCTGTTCATATTTTAAACCTTATTTACATCAGAGTCATGTTTGCATTAGTCTAGAAGTGGTTTCATAGTAACTCTTGAATCACCTTTAAAAAATATGTCTAAAACAACCACGTTTTAGATTCCTTAATGAAAGTAGCCAACTTCTCCAGCTCAATTCTGTTTTCTTGTTAATGAATATTTAGCACATTAACCGTGCACCGTGGCTTGTTCTATATTTCATGACTGATATCCAGTATCAATTGCTGCGAATGCTTTGTGTCCAGAGCACTTTGTTTCATCAGCAAGTACTTGTGGATGGGAGAAGCGTTTGTGCTTTGAAAACAGCAGCAGTTCCGTGTTCCTGACAGGGCTTTGCTGGTGCAGGAGCAAACTGCACTTCGATTACCAGCACCACAGACGTGGTGGTCATAACTGGATTACGGGTGGAAATTAAAACAGCAAACAAAACCCAACAGTACTCAGATGCTGTTTATATCTTCCTTTGGAGACCCTGGACTTCTCTGGACAGCTCTTCCGTTTTTTTGAAGATCCCTGTTTGTTTTGATGTTTATTCATGTGATTAGCAATTGGAGGATTATAGACCTGATGGTTATTTCCTGCAGATTTCCTGAAGTCTCATAGATCTCCTCTGTAAGAGTGTTCTGTAGCATCCGCTGTCCGGTTACTTTCATTTGTCTTGATCTCTGTTGTTGTTTTAATTATCTTCTTAACGACTTGCTCCAAATTCACAGAACCTAGAGCCTAAAACCAATCAAAATTTTCCTTAAAAAAAGTAGTAATTCTTGCCCACAGTCAAAACTCATCTGTTATATAGTGTTGTTTTCTATTGCATGATCTGCTATGTTGCAGTTATAAAGTTTTTGGGTTGTCTCTGGTTAAACATCTTTATACTAATCAGAATTACTGTAATAAAGTGATTCCAAAATTTAGGTAACTCTTTAAGTCCATTTGACCCAGCTACAGGAAACCTTCATTCTGCTTTTCCTAATTATTCTTACTTAGAAACTATGGCCTAGACTGAACTTGTTAGATTATCTTTTTGTTGAGTATATTTTGAAGTCCATAGGTCAGTGAAGTCCTGACTTGGCATGACTGACTAGTAGGGAGTTACACAAAAGGAGAGAATTGATTTCTAGGTTGGTTACATTAGAAAAAGGAAATTTCCTGCAATTTCTCTCTGTGTGTTTCCTTCACCTGCCCCCCCCCTTCAAATAACTTTTGAACCTTCAGGCCAGTTTGAACCCTGTTGGCTGGGAGGTTACAGCACTGAAAGTTCGCTGAGACAAGTGGTTGGTGAGAGGAGAGAGTTGCCACCAGTGTGCTGCTGAAGAGGATTGTGCAGCTTGGCACTACATAATTCTTATGGAAAATGTGCTCAAATGCATTTCTCTGGATGTGAGATTTCCATCTTACACATCACACAGTTGTATTTAATCTGAGAAACTGCTTGAGAACTTCTGAATATTCCTATTTATTCTAAAGAGGCAGCTCTCTTTATTTTTGAAATATCCATTTTTGAACCAGTACCCATCTTTAAGTTGAGATCTCAAGCATGGTTGTGTTCTATACAGAATATATACGTAGTATATGTCTTTGCAGCATTGCTGTGGGGTCTAATGGATTGTTTTGCCTCCGCCATGTATGTGGCTGGGTTTATTACTGAGTTGACAAGGGCAGCAGGAAACCTCTATTTGTACACTTACAAAACATCTTTAATTGTTTTGTAAGTAGTTCTACTTACAGTGCATTATTCAAAGTCAAAATGTTTTTGGAACATTCTTTGCTGGTTAACTGGTAAGCGATTATTTATTGCTTCCAGGTGACTTGCACTGATGTGCCTTCCAGGGTGGTTTTCTGGCTTCATCCAAACCAGTTGATTTAGAAGTGGTTTTCTATTTTGCAAGTGATGCGATATTTTCTTTCCATTTAATCCTTGAGATCAGCTAGTGGAAAAGAAAAAAAGGAAAGATAAACTGTCACTATATCCCAAGTCTTCTCACAGAATATGCAGTCCAGAAATAACATACTGTATTGCTGGATGGAGCAAGCACTATGAAAATTTTCCTTTTCTAGCATATGTGATAGTTCTTAGAAGTCCAGCTCTCATTTGCACTATGCCAAGCAAAAAAGGGCTCTTTTCAAAATGGGGTGTGTCAGAATTGAAATAGCTTCTTTGTACTAAGAGTATATGCACTTCTTTTTACTTATATTTTGAGTGCTTTTCCTTCTATGATTCTGAAGTGACATGGGACATAGAGCAATATGCAGCCCCTCTTGATTCACATGGAAAACAAGGAGACTAAAGCAATCCGCCTTGGGACTTGCACTTGTCTCTGCAGCTGTGATCACAACAGTGGGTGCTCTTGATCTGCCACAATACATAGACCAGAATGTGACAAACCCATACTGATTCTTCTTCCAAGTCAGGTCTTTGATTTTTTTTATGTTATCTTTCATACTGAAAAGTCACCTTTAATGTAATTTTAATGAATCCCCTAAACTTCTTGCTATGTTAAGCTTAATTTTCGAAGTGGAAAGGCAAGAGGACTGTGAAAGATCTCTCTGCTCTCCCTGTGTTTCTTCCTTAGAAGACTGGAGCAGGTCCCAGGAAAGCTCAAAGCACAGAGCAAACTTAAGCAGAACAAAACCTTTCATTGGAGAAGTGTCCAACTTTGTTCATGAAAATTGCATGTTGCCTTTGAGTAACAAACTTTACAAGAGTGCCAGGTTAATTTTTCTTTATTATTTGTAAAGTAGGTGGCTAGAAACGAAAGAGATGACATCTCAGATACCGTTGGAGAATTTGTTTGTTCGTTGACTTGTTTTACCTGTTTGAGAAAGAAATGAAAACTTCTTTGGTTGCCAAAGGAAATAAAATAGCCAAGATGTCTGGAGCTTTGATCACAGCCTCAGATCTGAAAATATAATAAACTAAGTAGCACTGCAAACAAACATAAATTGAGGCATCAGTAACAGAAAATGGTAAGCAGCTTTATGGCTGAGATAATTTTAATTCTGTTCTATTTTAAAATAAAGGAGTTAGGAGTATGAGAATGTAATTTTGAAAAAACAGCCAAAAAAAAAATCAAAATCTTGCTTTTCTGGGTAGCATCTTGTATCTCAAAACTATTCTTTTATTCCTGTTCTCATGAAGAAATTAGGCAAGTTTATGGCTGCAGTGTCTGTTCTCAAAGGATAAGCCTAATTCTTAGCAACACAGCTGTATCTGTGAAGGTCAACAGAGGACGAAGGTCATGGTTCCAATAATAATACTTCATTACGTGTTTAAAAACTCAGAATCCTTTAACTGGTTTCGTTTTATAAGCTACGAAAGGATTCCCTCTCAACAGTTTAATGCCATGCTAGTACCAAGCAAGAAGTATTTTCTTTGAACTGCTGGCCACTGCCTTATTTGCAGTTTGTTTATTTAGCCCATGAGTTTGGGAGAGGAGGAAGAGGCTGTAAGGGGAAACCAGGAGTTGCTGCACTGGAGCGGAGGTGTCTCAGGTGTCACGTCAAACACAGCCTCTCAGGAATGCTCTGGGTGTGGCTGCGGCTCTCCCAGCACAAGGAAGAGGCCCTGTGAGAAGAGAGTGGGATTTTGGGTGTAGAACATTAAAACCTCCTCTCCTGAGCATACAAAAACCTCTTGACAAAAAATCCTGCCCTGGTCTCCGTGGAAGTTGGCTGTAGTTCTATGGACATCTAAAACTATTTATTTGTGTAATATCTGGTTTAGTTTATAAGTCGTTTTTCCCCAGCCTGGTTCCCCACAAAGGCGATGCCGAGGTGATGGAAGGTGGGAATGCTGCTTTCCACGGTGGCTGCTTACGCACTCAAGGCCTTTGAGAAACCTGCAACCTCAGAACCTGCTGATGTGCACATTCCCAGAGCTATGTGGTAACTCCTCCTTACAGCCACATGATGTTATTGACCTAAAGGGCTTCATATGGTGTATTATGAACAATATTAAGAAGTTCTTTCTAAGTAGCTTGGACTACATTCACTTTCTAATCAAACACACTGCTCAGAACACTGTTTATAGCAGCATTATAAGATTTAGCGTTTATCTTGTTGTTGGATATATGTCTTTGTGACCCGGGACTATAAAGACAAATGGTGCTTTGTCAATGATTTCTGAAGAGTCAGGATTTCATGCTGAGCTGCTTTACAGTAACACAAATTTAATTCATTATTTCTGCCATCCGATAATGATTTCTTCTTGTGAAGATATTCTGTTGTGACAAGTTCTACCCTTTACATCCTGTGTTAGTAAAGTAGTTAAAATCCTGAGCTGTTCAGAGTATTATTTAAATTTCTCTTGCAACCTTAGAGGTGAGTGACCCTGCTGCCCTGGCTAAATTCCAGTTTACATAATTATAACATACTACTTAACTCCCCAAAGAAACGCTGTGCAGAGGCCAAAACTATCGCCCGCACTGTTTGCTCCCAGCTGGGGTCTCCACAGAGAAAGGTGCCCTGCAGAGATTCTGCAGCTGGCATTTGCTGTGTAACGCTGCACTGGTAGCTGAGGTATAAATAAATTGCTACCTTTGCTTCTGCCATCACCAAAAAAGACGGTGGCAGATACTGAAGATAATCCACAAGGATTACAAGCCAGAGCAGTGAAGAACAGGCTTTAGGACTATCCAGAAATGTCAGAATTACATGACCCTGACCAGATTTACCCTTGAAATTATAATAAAATAGTCAAACAATATTTGACTTGTAAACAGTTAGCCCAAAGAAGGTCTGGAGGATAATTCTGATGCTTCGAAGGGCTGCAAGAAAAGCGAACCTGAAAGGTTAAAGGAGATGATATTTTTGCTTAAAGGAAACAGAGTAACATGTTTTCATTTTTTTCTAAAGATTACTATCAGAGAAGCTTACAAACAGATGTGGACGAACAGAATAGAAATTTTGCAGGAAGAAAGATTACTTTTATTAGGATAAACTGTGCCTGTCAGAATAGGGAACCATTGAACAGATTCACAGAGATCATAGTGTGATCTTTGATGATGTTTATCAAAGGTTTACATAATCAGATGAATATCTGTCAGGAATAAGTATACCTCAATTACACTGCTTCAGGGCAGGGGGTGGACTGGAAGGTCTGTTGAAGTCTCCCTGAGTTATATTTCAAGTTGTTTTTCTCTGTTCTATTCTCTGGCTGTCACTGCATGTTTTAAAAGGCTCATTGCAGCGTAGGATTTGGCAGATGGAGATACCTGAAAGAGGCTCCTCCAAGGTCAGACAGCCAAATGGTTGTTAGGCTAAAATACATGTGAAATACAGAGATCCAGGTGATGCTAGACCACCCTGTGTGATTTGCAGTCCTCATTTTTTTTCCTTATTCTTGAACAACTGAGAAAATATAGCCACCACTGTTCAGTAATACCAGTCCTTAAAGCAGCTTTCTAGTGTGCCCGCTGAGGACCAGGGTCTGTTTGGAGCTGCTGTGTGCTAATAACCAAATACCAGTGCAGAGCAGTGATTTTTCAGTCTCTGCAGAACTAAGCTTGACTGGAACCAGTGGGTTAAAATGACCAGTTGCCTCTCCTCTGTATTTAGAGGAGCACCCAAGCGGTGTCACAGGGAAGCATCATCTTGGTCAAATCCTGCTGCTGTGCTGTATTTCATAAGGCCTCACCGATCTATTTATTTTTTATAATGCTTTCCATAGCTGCTGAAGTTTCATGTCCTTGTGTTTATCTGACTGCTTGTCTGAGTGGAAAATGTTGGACGTAGACAATTCCCCTCTTGCATGGTCTGTCCCTCAGCCCAAATAAAGCTGTCACCACGTCCATGAGAATCGCTGTCCTCTGATGATGCATTAGGCACCCTACAGTTATTGAACACTGATGTCTACATGTTGCAGAAGTATCTTATTACCCGTTGTATTTGTCCTGTAACTGAAATCGCAAGTTCAAGTGTTTTCTCTGTGTTCTCTTATGTCAAACCTTTCTGATAAAGAACAACAAAATTCTTATAAAGAAGCCTTTAGAAGGAAAAAGCAGAAGCCAAAAGATCAAATTAAGATTTGACTTAGGGCATCGCAGTAAATATGGAGAACTCTAATGGCCACTGAGCTACACAACCTTGAAACAACGCCACCAAAAAGAAGTATTGAGGAACAGCAGGAAACAACTGTTTTAAAAAGAAACCTTTCCAAGGCAGGCACAGACACATGAGTTGCAGCCCTCCCTCTGAATTCTTCATTGCCATAATTGCAGTATCTTTCAGAAGACATTTTCTGAAAAGGTTGGTCAGAATGTACCTACTAAATGTAGTAAAACTCTAACCAGAAATATATTTCCTGCTTGAGCAGTAAAAACATACACATGAAACTACAAAGTGAGGACTCTCTTTGTTATCCCAGTACATTCAATCTAGTCTGCAAAACAAAACAAATCTAGTAAAGACAAAGGTTAGAAAACATAACTCTAACAACTGTATCTTGAAGATTCCCAACACACTGCTGTACTACCTGAATACAAAACTAAATTGCATCTTTAGATACTGAATTGCATCTAAATTCTCCCTTGTGCACACCTGGTTATTTTCCAGTAAAGCACTTTGACAAGAACATGTGAAGTTTAAAAGAAACCCACACTAACAAATATTGAGATTTCCTTCTCACGTTTAAAGCTGCACTTGCCAACACAAGACGACAATACCAGACTTTGATGCAGCCAGTGTTTTTGAAACAACGCGCATACAGACCTGTTGGCTCAGCTTTTCCAGAGAGCTGAAGTCTGATGTTCTTTAAGAAACAAGACAAGAACTTTTCAGTGTGCCTTTCCTAGCATAGTGCATGTTTTGAGGGAGGGGAAAAATAGTTTACTAATCTTTTTGCCTGTACTTTCTATTTTTTAAAACCTCTGAGTTTTCAAAAGCTATGATTTGACAGTTACGGTCTTAACACATTCACTCTATTTGTTCTGTTGAAACTTTTCATTTAGGAAAAAAAAATGTCCATCGGGTCCAAAGTTCTGTAAAGGCTGTATCAGTTCTAGATCTGTAGATAAGAGGGATGGAAATAAAAATTGCATAATATTTGGGGAACTGTGATGTTTCCAGCTTTCCAGCTATCTATACCAGAATGTTATCTAAACAGCTATTATAAAAAGGGAGAAAAATACAGAAGCAGAAAACTGGCTGTAGTTCTGACAGTGTTATTACATTTTCCTCCTCTCTGTAAATTTGGGAGAGAGAAATAAAAATAAAAAATAAATGAACTTTCAGGCAAACAAATGGTGAAAAACTTGGACAGGTTTTAAAAGATTATTTTTGTCCTACCAAGGCCTATAAACAACAAACCAAAATTCCTAAAATATTAAAAACTTTCCTTAAAATTCATAGTAATATTAGTCCTATGTAAGTCATCTATGCTAAAGAAAGTGTTGTCCCTCAGTCATAAGTAATAAATAGCTTGAAGAGCCACAATATGTAACTTGATTGAATGAGAAGCTGCAGAAGCCCTTTGCAGCCAAGTAATGAAGTTAAGTTTCAGTTACAGTTTAAGTTGCAGTTTCAGTTTAGTCTGAAACTGTAGCAATAAATTCTGTATTTTTCACATTGTCTGATTAGAAGGAAATATAAAGAGTAAAGGGTGTTTATATTCCCCACGTTCATGTTTTTACATCCATATGACTGAGGAATTTACAGAACAAAAAAAAGTGCACTAGTTTTTCCACTTTTCTATAATAATGTTTTAAACTAGTTTTTGACTTGGATTCAGCCAGCACTCAGACCTGTTGGTAGACTTGTATTTAATGGTTCTTTTCAGCACTCTGGCTGTTCATGAACAATTGCTGTATTGTAGAGGACCTGGTCTTTGTCTCCATCCACTTTGAGAAGAGCACCAGGTGTGTATTTTTGTTTAGCAGGTGTGGCTTCATTTACTGCGCTTTAGGCTTTTTATTTCTAGAAGCTTCTTGCCCCTGACAATTACACACAAAGATCACACTGTCTTGCTAACAGCATGGTCCTGGGCTGTCACCAGGACAAGCCCAGCAGATTGAAAACAGATTCAGGGAAGGGCTGTATGTGTGTATTTATCAACAGGCAGAGATTTTGTCACTGTTCTGGCCCTGCACTGCCAGAGCTGGGTGGACCATGAGGCACAGGCTTTGGTTTGACCCTTCCAGAACACACGTCCTCTCAGGGGAAGGAGCCCGCCTGACTAAGGGCATCTTAAAAAAATGGGGTTTAAAGTTTATTTGTCCTCTTAACAGAGCAGAACACTCACCCCACACCTTCACCCTGGCAGCCCCACCATACTGAGTACCTCTGCCAAATATCCAGGTGAAGCCATTGCTGTGTCACATTCTCAGCAACACTCCAACCTTCATCTCCACCCTTCAGCCCGTGAACTGTGTCACACGGAGGTGACTGATGGCTCCTGCCAGCATGCCAAGGGTCAGCACCACTTACTGCAAACATCCGCATTCCTGTTCAAATGCAAGAAGTAGCCCTTCCAGCAAAATCATTTAGGCGTAATTTCTTTGATGCCTATGGATGAATTGGAATGTTTTCTATACATGGACAGAAGTGATTTTGCCTGTTGTAGGCTATGTCTCCCCCAAAAAGAAGAATTGTTGTGACTAACTGCCTTCCAATATATAGTGTTAGAAAAGGAGAGGGAGGAAAGGCTCCTCCACTTCGTTTTCGAGGCAGTAGCAAAGTAGGGAGGACATGGTTTTCACTGACAAAGGCTGAACTATCATTCCCGTTTCCAACATTTTAAATCTGAGTATTTTTAGCAGCTCTTGTTTCTTCTCACCTTTTGACCTGTACAATTTCCATCAGCTTGCTTTCATACTGCACCACCACAGGAGACTGGATTCACTTTTAGGCTTTCATATTTACTGCTTCCAACTAACTACACTCTCCAATATGTATAGTTAAGTAATATATATAAACTATAGCTGATGCACAAGAGGTCTACTAAACTGGCTGGCAGGAAAAGACACATCCTCTATATCAGGGGTGTCAAAGTCATTTTTATTGGGGGCCACATCAGC
Organism: Patagioenas fasciata; assembly: GCF_037038585.1. Classification (NCBI taxonomy): domain Eukaryota; kingdom Metazoa; phylum Chordata; class Aves; order Columbiformes; family Columbidae; genus Patagioenas; species Patagioenas fasciata. Next base: position 27,676,875 of record NC_092526.1, on the reverse strand, counting down.
CTCACAGTTGCCTTCAAAGGGCTGAGTATAATTTTAGGACTGTGTAAATGTAGGAGTAGTTTCACTCCTAAAATTATATTCGACCCTTTGAAGCAACCATGAGGCTGTTGTGGCCCCTGGTGAAAGTGAGTTTAACACCCCTGCTCTACATGATGCAGTTTTCTTGATATTGTCGAAGGTTTCATCGTGCTCTGATACATGTAAGTACCCTATGCTTGAGAAAGTCCATACTCTATGAACGCCAGCAAAGATGTAGGTATCTATAGTCTAGAATCAGGTGTATTAAACCATTTGTCATGTCTCAACAGCTCAAGAGGAACATCTGAGGAGGGGACTCATTACTTACCTGCACACAGCACTGCTGAGAACCAATCTCATTTCCCGTACACATCTTGCAATAAGTACTTACTAAGAGAAGCTGTTTGCTGCTGTTGGTTTGGCATCAGTGGCCCAGCCTCACTGGGGGAGATTTTCAGCAGCTCAGCAGTCACTTTGCTAACTGATCACAAGGTAGATATTGAACTGTTTTGATATTAGCCTTTTAAATACACTTGCAAGGGGGAAAAAAAAAAAAAACAAACACAACAACCAAAAAGCAAACAAAAAAAACCACCACAGGTTAAATGTTTTCTAAGGTCACAGAGAATAGGTAATAAACTAGGAGGAGAACCAGCTTTTCAAAATTTTCACCCTTCCCCCCTGTTCTCCTTTCTTATGGGAACAGAGGCTGCTAAAATTTCTTGCTAAAGGACTTGGAAGATTTTTTTTAAGAACATTTAATGCACAAAGCTTCACTTTACAGTATTAAAAACACAAGATGTCTGTTTAGAAAGCTGATATCCAGCTGTAGTCCATTTTTCTTATTTTTCGTAGCTCTTTTTCCTGGTGTTTAGACAGTTTACATGTCATCTCTCCTAACAGTTCTGAAGGACTTGTATCTTCTTGTTCCATTTCAGTAACATCTCTTTCCTCATCTGAATCATCATCTGCTTTTTCACTTTCCATTTCTACTTCATCAGCAACTTCTTCAGCACTGTAAAAGGAAGATAAGTAGAAACATCCCAGTTAATGAAATTAATGAGTACTTTCACATACCATAGTATCACATACTATAGGAGAGAGGTAAATCATCATGCAAATAACTATGTAAACATTAGATTTTATTTATCTTTTTAATCTCAGGCTACTTACAAACTACTTCTTTGGCCATCTCAATTACAAGCCATTTTTCAAATAGCTGTCCTCTCTTCTAAGTACACTTAACAAAATAATTTTATTTCTCCAAATATAATACATAATGTCAGAACAGGCAGATCATCATAATGTGAAAAGTTATAATCTCACACTCCTACAGAACTAGAAATATTGGATACACTGGTAGATGAGACAATATTCAAGAAGGCCATTCTTCTCTTTCCAATCTGGAAAAGGTCACTTGGTCTTAAAAATTGCTACAATACCTATAGTGTTACTTTAAAAGCAAAAAGGTTTGGTTTGTTTTTCTAAACATAGGGAGGTGCTTAAAGTGGCTGCTCCCTTCTGACTTCAAGAGTTAAACCTGTTCTGAAGTAGAAAGCGCACTTCCAAACAATTATATAAACAGTTACCATTTACAACGTGGTCATTAATTCTATTAATTCGAATGTCTGTTGTATAAAAATTTGGGATCTCACTAGGAATGACCTGCATGGCAGAATAGTACTGGTCTCCTAAAAATCGTCTGTTCAAATACAAACTATTTATCACTCACAAAATGTAAATGGTGGAGGATGTATAATACATTAATATTATACTGCCAAGGAAAATGAAATTATTTGACATTAATAAGAAAATCAATCTATAGTGCTATATTCTTGTCATTCTTCAAGAGTCCAATCCTACAGCCCTTATAGGTAACTATAACCAATTCCCAGTGTCAAAGTACAAGCTCTACGTGTGCTAATATTTACACAGGCCACTGAACTCCCAAATTCTTCAGTCCTGAAACTACATGGAAACTTCTACATATTCCTTATATTTGATTTTTGCCAGAGTTTTCTTTATGTAGCGAAAAGACTTTTACTTGGGCCATCCAGTAAGAGAGCAGCAATACTGGCCAACACAAAGGAGCAGAGCTGATTATACTGCTGTTGTGACAGAATATAATGCACGTGCAAAAACTACTCAAACTGGTGCTTTTTCTCTGGGTAAACCATCCTCTCACTGGTCTTTGCAAATGCAGAACTGCAGCTGATACCAATGACACATTTTCACCTCAGGCTTGGCAGAATTGAGCACTTTAAAAAAACAGATTGCATAAAAAATGCATTTAACTGGCTTCAGTGTAAGTGACAAGATATTAATTCTAATACAAGACTACAGTCATAATCCCTCTGCCTGCATTAATTTTCTAGCAGCATACATGGATCTCAGAGGAGCAAGCCACAATACATTTTAAGTACCTATCAAACTACTCCATTAAATCAGGCTTAATGCATTGTAAGACAAGCTTAGCAAACTGTGTTCACAGTACACACTTACAATTTTGTAGCTTAATTAGGAATGAAATTTGAGTTCTAAACAAACTCCTAAGATTAAATCCAAGGACTACCCTTCTTGGGGTATCTAGAAACCAAACGTAAGAATTATGCAGGAAGTTGCGATAAGCTCAAATGAAGTTGAGAACCTAACATTTATCAAAAAATAATACTAAAACCATTAAATCCCTAGGATAAAGTTAAATTCATAAAGAACATTTGAGTTCCAAAGGCAAAATTTTGCATACAAGCACATTATGCCAAACAGCAACAAAAGAGCCAACAGACAAAATGGCCAGTCCACGTACCTCACAAAAACTGAGTTGTTTTAAATACAACTTGCTACAATAAAGTGTTTTATTAACTTATGTCAATAAAAGAATTAAGAACTTTGAAAAAACGCTTTTACACTTTGCACAAAGATGTACAAAATTTAAAATAACTTCAGTTCTTCCATTTTCTTACCTTTTGTTCTCTTTGGAGATGAGCAATGACTTAATAAATATAGGACAGAGGAAGGAAGCCGATGGCAAAACATGTGCTGGAGTGTGCAAAAGCTGAAAAGATAAAACAGAAGCTTTATGAAAGTTTTTGTTTGTCATGATTTTGTTTGTACACTTCACAGTAATTACACTCACCTCTTTGACAGCAGGTGAATCTTGCTCTTGCTTATTATGAATGACGAGTTTTCCAAGGTCTATATCCTCTTGTGACTGCTGACGTCTGTGCCTTCCCAATAGCAAGCTAAATGGGGTCACGGGAAGACTTTCTTCTACTGCCAGCTTGAAAAAGGTGAAAGTTTTAAGTAGAATTTTCGTGTCACAAATCTATCTGAGTTACCAAAATTCAAAAATCAACCTAGGTGACAAAACTCTACACTCAAGTTTAACTCAACTGAGTCATATGGCTCTTTGTACTCATTCCCCATTGGGCATCCTGCGAATCCTTCACAGAGGCAATAAAACTCTCCAGGGTCTGGATTCCAGGACACCAGATTTTAGATGGTTGATCTACCAATTAACTTCCAAATACAGAAGCTGGTGCACGTGCCAGAATAACTCAGTTGGGCTTTTAGATTACACTTACAACTAAGAGATCATTTATACCCCAGTATCATCTGCTGAGTGATTTATTTATGTAACTTGAAGCAAGACATGGCAACTGCCTTCTGGCATTTTCCTATACCTAAATCCTTTAATTTGAACACTGAATTATTCCTCCACCTTTCAAAGAAACCAATTGCTTATGAGCACGTGCCCATTGGATTTTGCATTAGAAAGATATTAACTTCTACTTTGATTTGGTTGGTTAGATAAAATAGATCTATCGAGTGCTATTGTTTTATTCTGGTCTGTGGGTATGAAATGTTTCTTCAACATGAATTTAAAAGATCAAATGTCCCAGACTGCTCCTCCACAGAAGTGCATGCTAGAATGTCATTTTGAAATCCCTTCTCACTGATACATCACAACTGGCTGACAACTGTTCATCCTCACCAGAAAGCGCAGTTCAGGCCACACTCAAGGTTCCACGTGTTAAAGATAACAAGATAAGGAAAGAGTTTATTCAAACAAAGTGGTTTTGCTTCATTTGTGTCACCTGAATCCCTTTAGAAAAGTATCTATTTTTTTGTTTAGGGGAAATAAGAAAAGAAGAGAGTAGCTTACTAGTTCTTATTTTTTAAAGGTTTTTTACAAACATTAATTCTGTCAAAAAATAAGCAAATACAGATTACTGCCCCTTCAGCTAAGCACCTGTGACTCCATCTAAAGATCTGGCATGCGTTTTCACGACAGAAGGAAATCTGAATCTGACAAACTGATCATCAAAAGAATTTTGAACTGCTCTGTACATCTCTGTCAGAAATTCTGTAAGAGGTACCTGTTTGCTTGATGCTGTAAGCCTTTCTTCTAGAGGCTTGGTGCTAAGTGTCATTAGCTCCTAAAATGCAGAAAGACGTAGCAGTGTTACAGCATGTGAAAACTGCTTCCCATATTTCCAGACCTTGCCCACAGTAGCTTCCAACTGGCCTAAAAGCTTTTATCAGTCAAGTGGAAGAGGCAAACACATCTCTTCCTCTTCATTTTATAAACAAACTGAAAGGAAGCAGGAACGGACCTGGAGGCTCTATACAGACTGCCTGGGAAAACAAACAAAAAACCCACCCACATATTACGGGGAAAACTGGATATCATATGAAACATTTGGATAATGAGCAATAATGCAGCTTCTTGGTGGTTAAGTTAAACAGCACAGGCAACACGCCCAAATTATCTAGTTTCTTGCAAGAATGAGGCAGCAAAAACTATCAGCAGTCAATTATCAATTTTGAACTGAAGTTGCTGCGGTGGTTGAAAGCTTTGGTGAAAGAACAAAGCATGGCCTATGCTGCCTTGAAATCAAAAAAAGAAACTCTTACAGCAGAACTCTGAATTCCTATCAACCCACATTCAGGAAAATACTTTTTCCCCAGGAACCACCTGCCAATCACTATTACTTACTTGTGTATCCGTAAGAAAAAACAGTTGGGATCTTCTTAGCCAAAGGTATTTTTCTGAGCCATCTGTTTCAGGTTCATCTCTTGGAACAAAGGCAGCAAGCTGGATCTTTTCTTTACAAAGGTTTCTCTGGATATAGATTGGCCGTGGTTCATTTGGTTTAAACACAAACACTGCAAAACCAAGAATGTCTTTAAATCATGAAATTCTTACTTTCCTGGATAGCTGTCAAAGCCCTGTGCACCACAGCCAGCAAGGGCTGGAAAGGATTGCCATTAAGCACTAGTTTGCAGGAATTTTAATTGGATAACCTCACTGCATAATAGGAGGTACTTTTCACAGTATTCCAATTCAGAGAACACACTTGAAAATTAACCTTCCTGTAGAACAGTAGCTCTAGGAAGAGTAATAATAACTTATAGTCAAAGCTCTAGCTGGACAGTTCAACCAGTTTTGCATTTAAAGGAGAGTGTCAAGAACATTCATGACCTTCACCCAGAGAACATCCACAAACGATCCGCTGGAGGAAAAGACGGGGAACCAAATGCTTTACTTGACTGCTGCTGTCAGACATTGCTCAGCTTTCCACAGGTGCAAACACAGTCTCACATCTGTCTTACAGCTTTCATGGGGCTGAATTCTAAGAAAACCTTTTCTAGAAATTATGCTTTCACACTTTTAAATTCCACTGTCTATTTACTACTTGTCAAAGAAGTCTTTGTACTTACAGCTGGACTCTTTTGAGAGCCACGAGACAGCAGCAATATGTTCTGAGAGGGGATCTGGTTGCAGAACTAAGATGTTGAGGTGGGCACTCCATTCCACTGCAAAGCAAACACCGCAACAGGCAGCCATGAAAAGGTGGCATTCAGCTTTATCCCCCTGCTTTGCCAAAAGTCAAATGGGAAAAACATGCAAGGCCTCTGGAGAGCCATGCAACTTCCCTTATTCCCAGATGAATAAAAAGTACACAAACAGTATCAACTTTTACACAAACACAGGAAATACTAGCTATTATTGTGTTATCAATTATCTAACTTAGAATTTACTATGCACATGCACACAAAGCACATGCACGCTGGCCAGGATACTTGTATTGACTGAAGTAAGAAAATCTACATTTCACAGCACATTTTGTAGTGGATCAATCTGGAATCAAACTGGAATTATTGTAAGGTTTCATAGTAAATTCAAGTGTTACATGTTACTACTCTAGCACGCAGTTACGCAGATCTTACATGCACAACTGAGCAGGTTCCAGCAACACAGAAAGCCATGATCAGTGGCACCAATAAGGTACTTCGAACATGTTAGTCTCCCAAAGCAGATGTTCCTACAGAAGTAAAAAGTCAAAACAAATGAATGACTTCCAGATTTCATCTTAGTTTCTCTATAGTAGTGATTCACAAGGCACAAACCACATCATTAAGATTTAGTTCTGATATTTAAATCTGATATTTAAACCTCTAGTGGCATGAATATACAGGATTACATGTTCCTACAACATTCTGATTTCAATGAGTGATTTTAAGCTCTTATTTACTAAGTTACAAACCCATAAGCGCTAGTAAGTGCTCATGTTGGGACTGGGAAAGAAATTCCATATTTCAAGAATTCCTATTATTACTCTAAGCACTAGAAAGAGGAGTAGGAAAAAAACCTACTGTTATAGGCTGCTCAAATTGAAGGAAGTGTGTGATTTGTTTTCACTTTAATTTCTCAGTCTCTTGTTTAAGAATAATAGAACAGCCTTTTGATTTCTAATGCTATAGAATGTTTTCAAAAAAGCTAATAAGGGACAGAATTGCTATACTAAAACACAGCCCTATGAGGTTATGCAATTAATAGTAATTTAATATAGTCCTAAAGTAATTTATTTCCTTTTAATATAGCATATAGTAAGGGCTACAAAAGGAGCAACTAGACTGGGAAAAGCTTGCCACTGTGCCAAGTGATCAAGAGAAGCCTTCCCTGTAGATACAGGGAAGATGTATCTGACATCCCTTGCACGATTTTCCTGCAGAACAGTTTGAGAATCACATTTCTCAATTTCTAATCTTAGAAGACCAGTATGAACAAAATGGACTTGATCACAGAGAAGAAAAACTTACAACATACACAGAAAAACATGGAAGTGAGAAATCTCTGTATCTTTCTGTGATGCTTTATGTCAGTCTTTAAAATATTGTGACCAGGCAATGTTTTGCTTTTGATTTTAGGTGTTTTGTGAAATTTGGTATATGAAGCACCTCCAACGTTATTGCAGTAATGACTGAGAACTAAGTCTGAGAAGCAGTCAGAAAAACCTTAGCACTGAAAAAGGCCGCTACAGCAGGTTTGTAGCATCTTCCTGTTTCAGCAATTGCTTAGATACAGAGATGTGGCACAGAAATTAAGTAGATGAACCAGGGAGGTGACCCTATTTTTCCAAGGTTGTCATAACACAAATGGTATTGGATGAGAAACTGCTGTATATTTCACATTCCAGGACACTCAATATTAAGGCTGTCCATTCTTTGAGCTTTTAGCTTTTCTCTCTGCCTTTGACCTATGCCATTCCTTATTACCCTTACACAACAGAACGGTATCTAGACCTTCAGGATGTTTTTTACCAGGACAGCACACAATGCAGTGTGCTGCAATAGTCTGCCAGGCAAATGCGGATTTTCTAACAGAGGTTAGCAAGGACCAAAATATGTATTTCATAACAGATAATAAGGTCAATATACCTTTACGGTTTACTGATATAATTTCTATTTGTATGCATGCATACATGAATAAAACACAAACTTGTTACATTTGTACTTTTCCAGTACTTCGATTCACCCCTAGATTAACAGGGAAAACAAGAAGGGCTATTAACATAGTACTGTGTGCCCAATGATAGATATTTGAGTACAGGAGGTACAAGAGTCATAAGCAAGGATAATGAAACTGCAAAGCTTGATCTTATTTTTAACAGCAAACTACCAACCACCTAAAAGCTATTTTAGAGTCTTTCCTACATATGAACTTCAGACTGTTAAATTCCATGTTTATACGAACATACACAAGGTCTTGGACAACTATGAATCAGTTCTTTCTGTTCCAAGAGTTCAAGAAAAACATAAAAAGCCAGATCAAAAACATACCTTATTTTTCCAGGTGGATGGCAAAATGTACACTTAAGATCCCAAGTAACTGAATCCCAAACAGTGGCAGTTCCTTCAAAGCTAACAGCAAGCAAAGAGCCGTCTTCTGAGAAACAGCAGTTAGTAGCCTGGTAGTTGTGGTAGCTGCCTACAAAGTCACAGCTCCAGCTCACACTTTGCTGTGCTGCAATGAATAAACGAGCCAGTTAATTCAAGTCTATACATGAAGAAAGAACTCAAGTATTATGGCTGCAAAACAGGCTCAGGAGTTAAGATAGAGAATTTGTCCTGCACAAGAAGCATATAGTAGATTTTACATGTGTTTTCAGTTTTGCATTTGAATAGTGAATCCTAAGACTGACATGGTAACAATATTAATGTTTATTTTGCCAACGACATTAACTGTGCTCTCAAATAGGCAAATGTTAGATAAAAGAAAAAAGATACTGAAGTAGATGCAACATGTACTGATCTGAAACATACTGTTCTTTTAAAACTGTAGCAAGAACATTAGTATTACTAAAAATTTGAACACAGGTTGCATTTGAGTACAAAGAAGCTCCTGGTTCATTTACAGAAAGTCTGAGGACCTCCAAGTGACCCATCAGTGTGTTTCCTTGTCTTGGCTAACCTGCCAGTGCATTCGGCTGGGATACTTTTCCCACTGTTGATAACTACCATTAAATAAAGAGAAGCAAAGTGCTGTACTTACCACATAACATACATTTCCCAGTATAAATTAAAGTATACAACATGCTTTTGAAACATGAGTAGGATGAGGGAAGAAAGGAAAATAAGCTCACCCTATGCTAAGATATACTCTATATAATGGCTACAAGTTGATGATTAAATAGACCTGCGTGTAAAAAAAGCCAGAAACAATTTACTACTGTAAACTGCCTGGCACCATCTAGAGGCACAGTGAGGGATTTGCTGCAAATAAAAACATGCCAGTGTACACGAACTACATTTAGTTTGTTAATATTTACTACACAGAACTTGTACTATGTTGAATCTTTCTACCTGAGCATTCTTACCCTGCCCTCCTGAGCAAATACACCACGGAAGTCAGAACTAACGTGTACTTTTACACACGCCATGAAACAGAACTCTGTAGTCACTTAAAAACAAAAGAATTATACACAAAAAACACCGATGAGGCCAGTCAGCAGATACAAAACTATCTTGTTGAAGGAAACAGACCCCATTACATTTCATCCCCAGCCCACACTGTACTCAGGATCAAAGTATATGGTCATTAATATAGAATCTAGATTGGAATCATTTGCAAACAAAAAACAAAAAAGAAAAAACTTCAGAGTTGCTATTAAGTAAATATATGTATAAATCCTAGTATATGAATACATGCTGTGTAATACACATCCCTCAACTGTTCTGTTTGAAAAAAGGGAACATCAGCAGGCATTTTCAAAGGTGAAATTTCATTACTTAGGTATCTTGGAAGTGGATCCTAAGTATCTTTTCTAGAACATTCAGATATCTAACGGAGAGGAGGGATGTTCAAAAAATGAACTCTGAAGTGGTGGAGCTGCAGAATGGCAAGGTGCTGTTATTTTACACTAAGTCAACTGAAAGAGAGTACCACATTTCTGCATCCTGCCCCCTTGAGGAGAAGTGTCAAATAAAAAGACTACACAGAGGAATGACAAAAATCCATTTCCCAGCATAGAAAAATCATTACCACAATCAATCCTTTAAACAATCAATGCCAGCTACAATTCCCTTCTGCAGCAGGGTCCCCACTATTTCAGGAACCTCTGCATCAATCCATCATACTGCAAAGCCAGGACAGAACTCCATCACAGAGGATGCTCAGAAGAACACAATACAAATAGGTAAATACATGGGACTCGAGGGCTTGCTTCTGAAAGGATGCAGTTTAGCGTCAGAGCTTCTATGGCACCTTACAAGGTGGTAAGTAAGTGACATTTTGGCGGTACTTACCCTCTGGATCGGTGTCTTCTACCATCACCCAGACTTTAAAAACACAGTCTCTGCCAGTGGTTACCAGTATCAGAGAGTCATCTTCCATTTCATCCATGTCGCGAAAGCACATGTCTGTTATGTGGTCATCATGGGGCGTATTTATTCTAGTATTTAGCTTAAAGCTATAGGAAAAGAAAACACCAGCTTGCCATTTTATTTCATTTGGAACCTGGGGAACATTTCAGTTCAAGACAATTCTGGTAGAGAATTCCTCTGGGAGAAGAGGAATCAAAGAAACTTCTGTCTGGTTACATATCTAAATGGTATCACATTTACAGATCAGGTTTCCCTAATCACTTCCATACAGCAAGAGAGACTGTAGTCCAGCGCTGAGAAAGGATTATCATGCAAATATGTCACCTGAACTCCAGGCAGTCTTTCCAGTACTTAGAAAAATCAGTCACATAGCAACTACACAGATTTGCTTTACTTTGCTTTGTTTCTTCTTTAGAAAAATAACAATTTATAGTAAAACACAATATTTTTTTTTGTAAATAAGAAAAATCAGGGAAAGTGTATGAACCAGATGTGTATGTTAGCTAAAGAAAAAAAACCCAAACCAACCATGAAGTAATAATCTTCTGTACCCTAAAAGGACTGATAAACTAATGATGGATTAGACAGAGGTAGGAAAACTGAACAAGCTACAGAACCATTTCATCAAATCCATGATTTTTAAATGTGTGAATTTAAGTCCCATGATTAAAACAGACTGTCTGATTAATTCAAGCAAATTAGATTCAGAGCAATTCTTTCCAATCTGTATTTACTTCAGCTCTGTGTGTTGTTTCAGATGTGTATAGCATGCACAGTAAACTCTCCCTAGGGTCTTCCCTATAATTTTATTGGTCAGTCTGGGAAAACTCTGCCTTTGCAAGACAAAGCTTGTGTAGGTATTTGCGTGATACTTTGGATTTTGACATCTGGAAGGCCAGCTCTATTATCATTACCTTTGTGTTTCTTCATCATAGAACCACAGCTTCAACTGTAACTCAGGGTCAGTTACTTCTTCTCGCTCTTCTACTGTTGCTAACCACTTGCCTTGGGCACTAAATGCAACTTTTACCAAGTCAACTTGTTTTAAACCTGCCTGATGAATATATTGTCGTTGCACAATATCCAGCTGCAAAACAATAAGGCCAAAATTACATTTCAAAATCCAAGTGTAGATTTAGAAATACCATTCATAAAACCACAGAAAAATGATGTTCTGAAAGCACCGATTAGAACCGACTGGGCTGTGGCATAAAAAAAAAAAAAAAAAGCGGGGAAAGCATAATTAAGGCATATACATCCCACAATAATGATAAGTGTAGGAAAGAAGGGGGGGAAAATAAAAAACAAAGATATTCCAGAGCGGTTTTACCTAGAAATTTTTGACATTGAACAGGAGCAGCACACTTCTGAAGTATTTATTCAACTATCAACATTTAGCTATGCCTAACAAGTAAAAGAAGTTTGCGATAAAGCCGAAAACATCTCAGCTTGAAATCCATTCTTGTGGTATAGCTGCTGGCTTTTTTCCCCTTTTGCCATACTAAGCCTTCAAATAACTTCTGATGCGTAACCTACTTGATTGAGTAAGTGAAGAGTTTGAGGACAAGCCCATCCAACTTACACTGAACAGCTGCTGGTCACTTTGGAGACAATAAAACTGCAAGTGGCCGGGCTCTCCATTCAGCACCAAAGCTTTGGTTCTAGGATCAACCACTAAACCAGTCTTGACATCTGCACCTGGAAACAAAAATCACATGAGAAATGACCCAAGGTGGGAAGTGACACATTCTGCATTCTAAATGGAAGATATATTTTGTTGCACTTACTTTTAATTAGCCCTTGAATACTTCTGGAAAATCTTAGGTTGCTGTTGATGATTGAAATTCCTGAAAGGAAAAGCATATAAAGTCTTGGAAAAGGCTTCTGCAATGAAACCACATCTCACAGTGGGGAAGGGACCTCAACCAACTATACACTTCATCCTACAAATACGTATTTTTCTCAATTTATGACACCCCTACATCAAGGGAAAAAGCCTAGTTACAGCAGTCGCCAAGCAAATCCACAGAAAGAGCAAAAGATCACCTCACACATCTGTTCTTTCAGATCAATACTTAACTTTTATGTAGTATCAAGTTAATTCATCAGATGTGAACAAACTCGCACAGATCTGCATTCCATTCTGCATTAAGTGATAAAATGTGTTTTGGCTTACTGTTGTCTGTATGCAAGGTACAGCAGAGTGTGCCGTCAGGTGACACAGAGGTGTACTCAATCCCAGATCCCAGGCGAGGAAGGAAATCCTTCTGACGGTCTGACAGGTTTTGCCACAGAACTAGGACAGATTCAACTCCACCGCTCAGCAAGCTGGTTCCTTTTTCGGTAATAAAAATACAGTTATAAGTTTTGCTTAGGAAAATATCATCAGTACACATGTTTACAATGACAGAAAAACATAGGTTTCTCTGAAAACTTTCTTAAACTGTCACATACAAGGCAATTAGTCCTCATATCTAGCCTGGGCAACATACCTAAACATGCTTTGGGAGCAGTCGATCCCTTTACTTTCTGAATCAGCTCAGTATTTGTGTTAGAATATAGCTCAATGGTTCCCTATCTATCAGAAGTACTTTGCAGTAAGAAATATTCTAAGGAGAATGGTTCAGATCACACAATTCAGATAAAAGTTAACTGTATTTTTGCCACTAGGTTTGAGCTCAGACAAGACTGACTTGTTCTCTTTGGATCCAAATAAGACTCTGGCAAAAAGTCATGAGTTTTAGTGACGAAGGGCAGTGGGAGTGGGGAAAGAGGTAAAAGGAGGGATTAGATTTTACATTCTACTACGGAAGGCAGATATTTGACATTATGAATGGCAATCAAATTACATAAAAAAACCCCAACAGCTTCCATTTTTATTTTCGCTCCTCCCTAGGCATATTTAAAATTATAGAAATTGATTTGTTAGTAAGTGGGCAAAATCAAACTTCCTATTTATTTTTCCCCTCACCGCTACAATTCTTCAACTTTGAAAGGTTTTTGGTGGTGTTTTTTTTTAATTTGTTTGGTTTGTTGGGTTTTGTTGTTTTTTTGTGTATTGTGGTTTGGTTTTCGTTGTTGGGTGTTTTTTTGACTCACCCTCCACAGAAAAAGCTAGATCCAAGACAATATCATGATGCCAGTGCAGTGTGGAAAACGTATACTCTTTCTTGTGGTGGAAATTCCTCCTATATGGGAACAGAACAGTTGTTGAAGCACAACATCACCAACAGAGCATTTTCCCATTTGACACTGTTGTCAGTGTCACTCCTACAGCTTCACAAGGCTTGATGTTCTTTGCTCATTATGACTTCTGAAAATGGCAACGCTCAGGATGACTTAGTCTGCTTTGCTCACGGTTCACTTAATTCCTGTAGTCACATCAATTTATGGGTGCACAGCCGCATCAAAACACACATACCAGAGACGGATCTTTCCATCAGCATGGCCGGTTGCAATGCAATCCTCTGTAGGATGGCACACCACGCAAGTGAAGTCATGGTTTCCACCTTTGGTCTTCATCGTATTTACAGAAAACCTTCAAGAGTTAAGAATGTAACTTTAATTATATCAATTGTTTGGGGTGTTTTTTGGTTTGTTCATTTGGGTTTTTTTAAACAAAGCTTCAAGAGGATCACCTAATGCACATAAAAAGAATTCTGACTAGCAGAAATAAGCATCTCCAAGATGTTGTAGTTACATGCACCCTCCAAAATATAGTGGCAGACTTATTTTTCTCTTTTCATTAGTTCTTTGCCTCCAATCAAACTGCAAGATTTTTCCTTCTTTCACCCCCTTTTCCTCCCTCTGCTCATTTTGACCCTGACCACACTATGTCACTTGTTTCAATCCAGCATCAGCCTAAGTATTTACCTGAAAAAATTACATGACTGAGATGAAAAAAGAAGCTACCGCTGCCACTGTTGCACCTCCTGTTCTGCCTCTACAGGAAGCTGCTTATATACTGATTACATCCGCTCCAGCATAAAAACAAATGGTTGCTGACAAATAAATAATATGTGTGCACATCACCAGTTAACAAATATTTATGATATATTCGACTGAATCAATACCCGACATTTTCCATCTTACCTGTTCAACTGTTTCCGTTTAAAAAAATACACCTGGAGATTAACATCCTTCACTGATGCCACATATTCACCCTGATAAAGTAAAACAACAATTTAGGACATACAGATTGTGTTCTTACACACGAAAGAAAAAAACAAAAACAAAACAAAACATGCTTCACTACAAAGTACTTAAAATTGGAGATAACATATAAGCGAATGTTAAGTAAATATTTTCCTATTATAAGTGGTGGGTGTTTGTTTTTGTTTGGTTGGGTTTTTTCTTTGTCAAAGAAAGCATGGATCTTACACAGATTCATTTAACTTCAGTTTTATTTCAGTGCTGCTGTGCTCGTATAAAAGCATAAGGAGCACAGAGTTCATGTGAGAGAAAAACCACCCCAAGCAACACTCAACAGAAAAAACCCCTAAAAGGTGAATATACCTCTCTGCCAAATGCAGTACACTTCGGTGATGCATCCACACCATCCAAAACCACTGACAAGTCCTTGGCTTCTATATTTTGGCCTGCTGCTTTTGTCAGCTTAACGGAGACCAGCTGGAATGTATCTGACCAAAAATAAACCAGTTATCAAACGCTTTTACAAACAAGTTTATGTGCACCCCTTACAAAGGGGATTTAGACTTCTTCTACCTTTAAACTAACACATTAGTACCTTCCAATATTTTTTATAAGTTTGAAAATGTTTGTAATACCTTTCAAAAAATAATTGTTTCAGATATTTTGATTCAAACAATAGTATTGAAGACTGAGGACTAGGTAGCAGATACCAGTGCAACAGTGAGCAGAAACCGAGCAAAGGTGCATAACATTGGCTCTTGCTCTGAAGTGACATTTGTAGCAATATAATAAGAGTAAGAGCGAGCTATATTTGTGCGTATTTCAGCAAAATTCTAGGAAAAAGTATCTAGGCATGCTGTTAAGTAGGGCAAGTCTACTTATGTTAATACTGCTTAGGGTGGAAGAGTAGTCTTAAATACTCTAGCATACCCTGTATCATGGCAAGCACTGCTTAAAGCTTTGCCGCATTTACAACATCAGACACATGCAGCATATACTTTGAAAGTGAAGACAGGCACTATTCCAGAGAAATAGTAAAAAAAAAGTCGTAGAATAAAAACAGAAAATTTGCATGACTGCACACATATGATGTAGGATTTAGGAAATATTTTTAAAACTAATAAATTAAAGCACATTCTTGCAGCATATCGTCCACTGATGTGGCAGTAGCTTAGACATAGCATAACTTAGATAAAAAGGATGATGCAAATCAAACTGTACCTCTTTCACCACTCTTGGGAATTATAACGAACACTGAGTCCTCACAACTAGCGAGCGCATACAGTGCCAGAAGTTTGCATCCCACAGTGAAAGTCTGAAGAAAAAAAGAGAAGGCCGTCAACAATTACTGCACTTTTGTGTACGGTTTTCAACAGTAAATAGCGCTAAGTTTTTACAATAAGGAAAACACACGTGCTTTAAAGAAACCTGGATGTATTAATTAAAATTCTCAATTCTAAGACAAATAAAATGACCTTTATCCTATCAAGGACTAATGCAAATGTTAAAACAGTACTAATAAAACATGAGACATCATGTTTTCTAAAGAACCTGAGGGTAACTTACCCCTAACAAAAAGCAGAAGGCCCACTTAGAGGACAGTGCCTCTATTTCGCAGAAAAGTGGAGCAAGAGGACAGTTACCAGCCCACATTTTCAAGCCATCATATCAATTCCTCTTGGCATATCACAACCTGCAGCCCACTCCCCAAGAGCTACACCAGACTCTGAACTGCAGCACATAGCACCCTCAATGTGTCAGTACATATCCCGTCTTTTTCACAAAAAGGTTCTGCATCATCAGGGATTTCTGCAGTGACACACGCATCAAATACCACGTTCTATTACTGCCATAAATAAACAGTTTTCAGGCTGTGCTAGTGGCAGAACAACAAATCTTAGACTGATTTGTGCCCATTTGTAGTAACAGCTGCAGAAATCCTTATTCTACTATCAGTAGGTCAAGAATAATTTTGACGTGTGCTCAATAGGAATAACTGAACATACTTTAATGGGAATCCCATCCATGAAGTCCCACAGCTTAATGCTGCCATCAAGAGAGGAAGAATAGAGCTGAAGAAAAAAACAAAACAAAACCAAATGAGTTAAAGTAATATATGAAAGCCAGGTTCTACATAAAATCACAGCTTAAAAGGTGAAGGATTGATCAATGGAACTGCAATTTTGAGTGGCCGAATCATCAAAAATACAGGACACAGACCAGCTCCGTGCTGCCTTCAAAGAAATGGAAAGACAACGCTACTATTCTTGTTCAAAATTTACATTTTCATGAAGCGTGAAAGAAACAACCTGTATTTGTGTCTGATAACTTGAGACTAACAGAGTACACACAGACATCCATTATGTGAACACCTATTAACATTTGCATCAGATTTTGCACAGACATGGTCCATCTTGGCAAATAATCCTTGTTTATGTATAGGCACCCAAAAACCTCCAAGTGAACTAAGAGCCAGGACAGGAGCAGCAGTGAAGGCAGGCGGCCAGTGGACAGAGAGAATTAAAGTCAAATCTGTATCAGCAGAGAGGGACAAACACCAACCACTGGAAATGTTGATTTCTTACATTCTTCTTTCCCCCTCTTTAATAATAATAATTAAATAATAATTAAAAAAAGGAGCAAGTTTTGCTGATACTTCCATTTTGCCGTTGTTCCATCCAACCATTGCAATCCACATGACATTTCACAAGTTTTACTTGCAGAATACAGACATCAGGTTCACCCTTCCAGGCAGATTTCATACAAGCGTTAACTCCAGAATGCTACAGTCACTTCCAGCTCGTCCTCCAACACCCGCCAGCCCGCGCGGGGCCGGGGACAGGGACACCCCAGCACCCCCGGACAGACCGTCTTCCCCCGGACCTGCATGTGGTTGCGCGGGTTGAGCTGGACGCCGGTGACCACGTCGGCATGTCCGCCCATAAGCCGCAGCGTCTCCCCGGTGCCCAGGCTGTATATCTTCACGAAGTCTCCGGAGGCGCAGAGCAGGTACCTGCGGGAGAGAAGCCACTGCCCATTACCCGCCGCCCGCGGGAGAGAGGCCCCGGATCCCCCCCGGGGAGCGGCGGCTGCCCCGCTGCTGCGCTCAGAAGCCCCTGCCCAGGGATGGAAGCCCCAACCCCACTTACTTGGCATCGGCGGAGAAGACGGGCCGGGCACTAGAGAGGCGGCCGCCACCGCCGCATCGCACCACGCGGAGCCCCGCCGGCGCCACCATCTTGCCTCGGCGGAACCCGCGACCCTTCACCTCTGCCCCGCCCTCCGCACCGCTCCGGAGTAAGTTCCGCCCGCCACCGGCATGGCGGCTGAGGGCAGTCTCGCGTTGGCGCTGGTTGGCTCTTCGGCTGTGACGCTGGGCGCGGGCTGCTCGTGCATCCTCGAGACGCTTCGTCGTCCGTTAACGGCCGTTTAACAGTCGCAGAGGGTGTTCTTGTCAGAGGCGGAGAGGGCGGGGAGCCCGGTCGGTCCTGCCGCTGCCCAGAGCCAGGGCCCCCGCCACTGTCACCGCCTCTGTTCACCCGCTGTGGGGACGGAGGTAGCCCGGGAGGAGCGGTGCCGTTCAGCCCCGCGGTATCGGCGCCTGCAGGTGCCCGGCACTACTTGTTCGCTCCGAGTCGCCCAAGCATGCAGGTCTGTCCTGGTCCCCGGAGAGCTCCTGAACCGATGCTATGGAGGGTTGCCCAGGCTGCGGGGCAGCTGGAAAGGAAAACCCTCATCTTGGGTTTGGAGTTGTGCGGGTGTGGTAGCTTGAGCAGGATAATGTGTAACTCCCTTGTTCAGGCAGAAGAGCCGAGCAGAAGAATGAGGTATTCTTTGTTAAAACCCCAGGTATTCAGTGACTTGGATGAGTTGTGAGTTTTCTGAGTTAGTGAGGACGTAATGTTCTCACATCTCAAGGAAAACTGTCAGAAGCAACCCGAGTGTCTGGAGTGAGGTGTAATTTATGGTGTCTGGACCCTTCGCTTCTGCTTTAGAATAGTAGTCGTAACTTTTGCACAGCTGTGTGCTTTTGGCTGCTGGTTACAGTATTGAAACAATCTCTGGTATGGTTGTAATTGATTTTTAAACAGTCCCACTTAACAATAACAGTAACAGGTGTGTTCCGATGGCTAGTTGAGATTATCCAGCTGTAGGGCAAGTTATGCCCTCTTCTTAATTGCTCATCAATTCTGTTCTAGAGATTGAGGATCATATGGAGCAAGTAGTGCACACATTAGAGTGTTGTGATTATAGGGAACTGGGTAGGCGTGTGAGAGCATAATGCATCCAGAAGCTTGGCTCCTAATCTCAAATGCTTTAACAGTTAAACAGTATGCACTTTCTGGAGCTGAAAGCAGAATTTACAAGTTCTGCCTAATTATAGGTGTTTGGTTTAACAGCTGTGCTGTTCTCTTACTGGTGAATATTTTAGAAAGTGAAGGCAGATAAACTCTTTCTGAGCCATAGATGCTGAGTAAAGCCAGAGTTCTATCATGGGGAGGGGAAAAACAAGGTCTCTAGGAAAAGATAGTCCTTTTAATTTAATCCACATTAATTATGTGAATGGGAAAAGTCTTATTATTTCTTTAGTCCAAGTCTACATCAAATCTAGTTAAGCCTAGTTATATCCCAGAAACTTGGCCTGTTTCAATTTATCCTCACATTAATTATAGCTGCATTACGAGGTTCTAATGCTTAACCAGGGGAAGGAAAATATGAATTAATTGTGCTGCTGGAAGCAGAGAAACCCAGTGCTGAAAGCAGTGACTTAATTTAAACTTTGTTCTGACATATTTTTCATCCATTTGAGTGTCTTTCTTCTATGGCGTTATGAATAAAAAAAAATTGATCTTGAAAACTTTGTCTCATATTTAATGAATGTAAGGTTATTTATACAACTTATGGTCAGGTTTCACTTCATGAAACAACTTTTTTTTTTTTTTTCCCCACATAATTTCACTTGAAAAAAGCCTCAGATTTTTGTATTTGAAGTTAAAATGTTTGCCATAAATTTACTAAGAGTCCTGTTTCTGTGTGGTTTTTTGTTTTGTTCTTAAGTTCTATTTTTATTAAATGCACTTAGCCTTTTAGTTCACTGTCATAACCTGTATTTTTAAGTGGGGAAAATGTGCCTTGGTGTACAGTGTATAAAGAACCAAAACTAGCCTGTAACATTGGTAGGAGGCTGAGGTAGTATGAGATGCTCAAAGTATCTGGTTTGTGGTATTTTGGATAAGGACTAAAACTAAACTAACCTCTTCTGTGTTTTTATTTGGTTGAAAGGGGGGCTTTGTGTTGTTTTCTGATTTGTTTAAATTTACATTTCCAATATATAAGATTTATATGTTTGTCTCTGCAACTTGGAAGAGATTTGCCCATGTCTCTCCCAAAGTAACGTTTTGTAATGTTTTCATTCAGTAAGAATTCTATTGTGTTCAGCTTGGTGGTGATTTAGGAGGAATTAGTTGTGACTCTTTCAGAAGTGATTGTAAGTACTAGAAGGTGTCATTTTTAGGACTTTTTTTTTTTTAATTTAATGTATTGCAATGAATCGAGCAAATAGTCCATGTATTGGCCAAAGATTTGTTTACATTTAGAATGCAGTGTGTGACTGTGTAAGTAATTTTAGGTAAGCTAACTGGAAAGAATGCACTTGTAGTTCTGAAACATTTATTTTTAATGCTGTAGATGAAAATAGAATTACTTTTGAATATGTTATCAACTCAGGAAGAAATCCTTCCTGGTAAAGAGACAAGTTCTTTCTAAACAAGTGTTACTAGTTAGGTTTATGTACTGTGTCTAGATTTTGAATGTCTCAACTCTTCAATCTTTTATGAAAGCCCATGTAAGTAATGAACTGTACAACCAATCTAGAAAAAACACAGCCCTGAATTCAAGGGAGCAGAATACCAGCCTTTTAAAGCAGGGTGTGATACGCTCCTGTACCACTGGAATTCATGAAGTCAGTAATATAATTTAGAACAAAAACTGTTTTGAAGTGCTAATTGTATTTTACATTCTTTTCAGCAGATTACTTACTTTCTTGAACCTTATTTCATCTCAACCTTGCACCTTAATAGGTATCCAGCTATGTATCATTATCTGTTCTGAAGGCTGCTCAAAGAGAGCTATGAACAGGTCCTGTGCTGTTCTCTGCACACTTCTTTACCACTGAGGTCCCGCTTGGCTGCAAATTCAACATAAGTGCCACATATCTGGCACCTTTCAACATTTGATCTGTTTGTAAACTCCAGTGCTGGTCTTGAATGTCTTTTTGTCATCATAAATCAAAATAATAGCAAAAAAATGCTGATAGTGACAGGTCTTATATTTTGTGATTTGCTTTTTGTTTTGTTTTGTTTTCAGCTAGCTTGTAGATTGCAAAGAGTAGAAGAGTGTGCTGAAATTTATGCTTTTCAGTCTTCTGTAATGAAATAAGAGAAAAGAAAGGCTGTTCATTTTTATAACTCCATAATTTAGGAGGTAATGTGACTGACTCAAATAATTGATTACTGTTTTGCCTGCATAAGCCTGCTTGAAGCAAGGACAGTGAATTTGTATGTTAGTTCCCAGTTTGGGGAATATATTTATTTGAAGGGAAATGACATTGTTTTCCTTTCTGTGGTACATGAAAACTAGCATCTCATTTATATACCAAAAGAGAACTTACCATGACAGAGATGACAACTGAGTATGTATCAGGGACATATGCTTTTGTGGGAAGCTCCTGCAGTGGAGTACATCAGTAGTATTCTTTTTCAAATTGTGAAAGCAGCTCTTCCTGGAGAGGAAGATTGGTTTATAATGAGATCAATGGTGATGCATAGCTGCCATGAGCACCAGAGGGTGCTAGAAGAGTGACTGCAACATTGAGAACTCGGTATTTAAAGCCCAATATACCAGAAAAGTGGAACTGTGATGTCCCTTAGAGATCTCTGTTCCAACCCAGGCTTGCCATAAACAACACGCTTGCGTGCTGCTACCACATCTGCTATAGTCAAAGGGAAGACAGTCACCTATAGTGACTCTGACATATGATATATGATAGTATCTTGTATGAGACCATGCAAGCAGCAACATGTCATCAAAAGGAAAAAGCATGAGAAGAATTAAACTGTAAATGCTCACTTTGATAACTGTTACCATCGGTAGTAGTGATCCTGACCAGAAGAC
Source organism: Patagioenas fasciata (assembly GCF_037038585.1). Classification (NCBI taxonomy): domain Eukaryota; kingdom Metazoa; phylum Chordata; class Aves; order Columbiformes; family Columbidae; genus Patagioenas; species Patagioenas fasciata. Next base: position 27,655,362 of record NC_092526.1, on the reverse strand, counting down.
CATTGTACATCAGGGTGTCAGTGATCCACAGTTCAGTGAACCGTGCTGCTGGTCCAGCCTGGCCAGGGAGCTGTGGTGTGTCACACAGGGTAGGCTCAGCCAGCTCATGAGAACAGAGGACCCTGCAGGCAGCTCCTGCTCAGCACTGGCAAGTATGCTGCCTGTGTGGCCTTGCCTTTAGCAGGGCAGGGGGAAGTTCTCCTCTGAACATCCCTTCTGCTTGACAGTGGAAAAGGCCACAGAGTGGTTTTCGCGTATGAAAATCCTGTGGTGGGATCTTCACAACTCCTAGGTGGAGGGGGTTTGCCAAGCATTCTGCACGTGGACTGGAGGCCTGTTTGATGCTACACCAGCAGGGGTTTCCACACCTAAAGGGATTTAAGATTATCTATACTATTCTCGTAGTGTTAGCCCTTAAAAATATAATTTTAAATTATACCGTACAAAGTCTGAGAACCTTTCTTACTGAGATCATAATGGACCAGCACCTCCTGCTGCAAAACATAAAAGTATTTTAGTTAGTATTTCGTATTTAAAACATATGTAAATCATTTAAACTAATCATTTTTTTTCAAAGAAGTTTTGTTTTGAGACCTCTCTAAATTGAGGGACTAAATTAGCATATGGCAAGAATGAGTAGAGGCAGGTTTTATAAATGGAAATGTGAATTTTGACAGTGATTCTGAAGTTGGCCTTTTAAATAATTTTGTCTCTGTATGCCTTGGTCTCTGGTAAATTGTGAAAAAGAGTAGTATAGTTTCAGTTCAATTTTAAATAGATAATTTTGAATGTACTGTTCTCTTTTGGAGGTTGTAGGAGTATTTAATACTGCGGAGTACTCAATTATAATGTCATCCCATAATAGTTTAATTTTATAAGTTGTTTAAGTATCTTGGAAATATTGGTGAGTAAATACTCAAATTTTTGAAGTATAGTTAGTTTGCCAATAGAGCTGGTTGGAATTTTTGTTACCAACATTTTATGATGTGAGGGTATCAGTTAGTAGGGAGGTAAGGACATGGTGAGAAGCCTTGCAAGTAAACAAAATGGAGAATTCATGTTAGAATTTGCCAGCATGGACTTCACTGAAATTTCCATTTCATGAATTTCTGGATTTTTTTTTTTTTTTTAATGGAAATAGAAAAAACTGTAATGTAAAAGGCCAGCAGAAGCTCACCTCATGGTGGTACAGATGTGCTTGACCTTTTCTTCGTTCACTGGATTGTGTCTTTCCCTTTGGAAGGGACATTCTGTGGAGATGTGGTACCAACTGAACACCACACAAATACAGCTGTGCTTCTGTATGCAGGTTGTGAATACTCTTCTAGCCTATGTAAGGAACCAGTATATGGTCTTATGTGTGTGTAGTTCTGTATGTCAGTTTTTTAAAGCTGTGCATCATCTGCATTTTATGCATATATATAATTGGCTTACACCAATGCAATCATAGAAGAGTCAGGGCTTCAACTGGGCAAGTAGGTGCCTAGTAGACAAAGTGCTGGAAATACCTTCTAGATTGATCCAACAGAGTGTGTGGAGCCAGAGTGTTAATCCACATGTCTTTTACAGCTCGTTTTTGCTCATTGGAAAATAGATATTATGTACTGTACACTATGATGGCAATGCAAGTCAAATCCCATTGTTACAAAACTGCTTATTACTACCAGCCAGATGCAGAGGTGCAATGCTGGTTTTATGTTCTGGCGTCTCTCCACTATTCTGGTAATGAAAAGAAGGTCTGAAATAAAGGAGAGTAAGTACTTCATAGTCAGCCATGGCACTAAGTGACTTAAAGTTACAATAAGGCATTGGCTACTGCTGGACATTTTTTTCCTTTCACAAAAATGAAAACAGATCAACTTGTAACCTCCTAAACAGATGTTGAGTATTCCAAAGATATTCTGGTAAGCAAAAGATAGGCTGCGTCTTTAACTTCTTTCTGAACTGAAACTCTTCTGTGCAGAGAATCTGCTATAAAAAGACATAGTTTAAGGATATATTATTTCCGGTGGAGATCTTGCTTCAAGGTTTTGTTCTCTAAATAGTGGCTATTAGGAAGCAAGGATACAGTTTCAGAGGAGTGGAGTTCAAATGAGCCTTATGAGCCTATTTATCTCAAGCAGCTGCTGAATCTATAGTGTGTCCTGTTCCATAAAGTCTTTGAAGATTTTTTTGTTCTTGTTATTTTTTTTTCTTTACCACTAGCAAAGGAAACCAAGCTTTGTTCAGCTAGGGAAGGTGAGTGCTGCAATATTTACAAAAAGATTCTGGACCAAAAGGAGAGACTGTCACTCTTGTAGGAACTCTGTGCTTATAGTCTAACAAATGTTCACAGCCTTTCCCCTGATACAAACCAGCTGTAACTATGCATTACTGTGCGTAAACAGTATTCTCCTGCCCTTAGTGTTTCCAACCACAAAGCAACAGATTGTGAGCTTTACTGTTCTCTTTCCATCTGACTTGTGTTCCTTCCCTACTACTGATAGTCACTCAGTTTTTTTTAAATCCCGTACTATTCCTGTTGAAACCAGCAAGAATAGGGTCCAGCAGTGGATTTTGCACTCAGTGACTGGGAAGAAGTAGGCCAAAGAGCCTGAGGGCTTGGTGCAGCTTTTAGCGTCTTTGTGAAAAGTCTCATTGTAAAAACTTGGAACTCATGGGGAAAAATGGTACTTTTTTGCATTAGTTTATTAGGATTAACTATCTGCACTACATTTTGAGAAGCAATTCAGAAAGCAAACATAGACTCTTATTTTTCAGTATTTTCATTAGTTCCTTTAAAATATATTCCTGAAGAGAGGTGGTTGTCTTTAATGAGAGAGGACTCTGAGAGTGGCCTCAAAAGGTCACAGAGCGATGCTGCAGAACTAGAGGGTGCCTTGTCTCAAGTCATGTAATATAGTCATGACCCACTTCCCCTCTTCTGACAGGGCAATTAGTAGGGTTTACCTGTTTTTAACTCTCACACACCCATTTCTCATGAGAAATGTTCCTCTGCTTTCTTCCTGCAGTGTGCACTCACCTTTCTTTCATGTCTTGCCATTTGTCTGACACACATGGGCTGATGCTTGCTAAAGGTAATGTACCCTTTCCCATGTACAGGTCTGCTCTGAGATAAACAATGCCAACAGAACTCTAGTTTATAAGTATATTCAAGTTGAGGAAAAACTCATTTCCCAAATTATTTCCAAGGGCCAAGTCCAGATGCCTATTGGTAAGGTTTGGGTTTTTCTCTTGCAGCAGGTGTGGACTGGAATTTTTAAACAATTGTATTAAGTTTCATAGCAGGGAAAACTGTTTTGTTGCCAGGTGGTTGTTAACCATGATCTCTACTGAGAGAAGGATGTCAGAGGTGAGAGCGAGTCCAAATTTGCTGTTTATTTCAGAGCTATGTGGTGTGTCTCAGTGCACAATGATTTTATTATTCTGAGTAAATGCTGCTGCTTCAAGTAGCAGGAGGAAAACAACACGAACAACTCAAACCATGATGTAGTCTGAACCTGAGGATTTTAGCTATTAGAAACAATAGTCAGACATCACGGAATAACTTTGTATTTTGAAGTATATTGCACTGATGAGCATTAAGTTAACAGGAGAGTATCTCCTAGCTTACATGCAAGCAACAGGTTGTGTGAATGTGTAAAGTGTGGCTTAGGCATGATAATGCACACACATTGCTCAGTTGTACTGCTGCATGTCTGTTCTCTTCAGATTCTTAACTCATAGGCACTAATTCTTGCTAAAGGATCCTATAAAAGGATCCATTACATAACTTCACATACCCTTTCCTAAAGTTTACTAGAATTCGGTAGCTGATGGAGCAAAGATTGTCTTTGGGTTTAGGCTCATGTTGCCTTCATTTGTGTTGTTAATGTTTTGTAGCTTATATTGGCACATTTTTTCTGGAGACTGTGTTATATTGGCAGAACGTGCTCCTGATCTACACAGTGTACTTGCGTGTCACTGACAGAGTAAAAAGTGTGTAGTAATGAACTCCAGCTGATTTAATGACTTAGAAAGAAGGTATTGTTCCAATGAACTAATAAGGATAGAGCCATATTTTTGCAGGCAGAAGTAGTGACATCTTTGCTGACTTCCAATAATAGCAGGTCTTATTGAAGGATTCAAGCATAAGTTCTTGCATGAAGTTCTGGACTTATTTTGTGACAGCCTTGAAATGTATTCCTGCAGAAAGAACCTGAGTTTGCACTGTAAAAGAAACTGCTTGTAAGAGAAAACACACTGTGGAATTAAAGCATTTATTTGGGGTACTTTGGTATTCATGAACACTAAGTCAGCCTCCTGTTCCAAATTATTCATAATCTAGTTTTGCTCTCTTTCTGTTGGACTAAAGTGTCTTATTTTTATGAATAAACACCTAAAGTTGTACTGTTTTAGGACATCTGGGTTGGTTCATGCCAATTAAAATTCTTTGGACATTATGGTAAAATTAATGTTAATCTGGTTTACCTGGTTTTTGCATACTTGTTATTCCTATGAGAGTCTTCCTGGGACACCTGTTGCTTCCAATCCTTTTCCTTCAAAGTTTTTAATTGGAATTATTTGCTTATTTGTGCTGGTTCCTTTTCTTTTTTTCTTTTAATGCATTCTCCTGTCTTGACTGTTTATTTAATTAATGACTTGCTTTGGGCAAATTAATACATCCTCAAGCTATTACGGTTTCACTGGCAGACTTCAGTTTGACCCTACTACTACAACTTTTATTCCACCCTCTTTAAAGGTAATTCATACAAATTCTTGTGATCTATGCAGTTTCACTTCAAGATCTGTAATACGCTTTGCCTTGTCTTCAGTGCTATTCTGCTTGTAAACGGCAGTAAAACTGTGTTAAATGAACTGTGATTCTATGAAATGTGTTGGTTGTGTGTGGGTTTTTGTTTTTTACTGAAGCCCTTTGTCTTTACTGTGCTACTGCTACACTTCTCTTGCTTAGAATACTAACCTTTTTCATTTCCAAATTATTTTCTTCCAAATTTTGAATAGTTTCTTGATACCTGAGGTATTATGTCCTTTAATTATAGTAAGATTCTGCCATGTGCCTACTTTTATCAGTTATATTGAGATATCATGCAGGTATTTCCTATATTGAAGATGATTAAATAAGATTATATTTGACATTTGTGGATAAATATTTTGCCTCCCCTTTTCCCTAAGACTTGCAGCTGTCACCATTTAGGAGAACTCATGGTTGCTGGCTGTGAAAGGCCAGACAGATCTCCTGCCAGAGCAGTTAAAAATCTTTTTGGTCAGGCAGCAGACTAGCTGTTGAGCAATTTGAGGCCCTCCCTTCCTCCAGAGACAGCGTATATTGTTACTGCAGCGCTTCCAGGCTCTTCTGCGTGAAGGAGAAAAAGGAATCGGAAATGTTTAGTCTCTTACATGATGGTATATGAGGAACTAAAGTACTTGCTGGCAAGGCAGAGTTTGATAGGTACCTGTTTTCTGCATCAAATGCATAGTTTGTTAGCCACACAATGACTTCTGTGGAATCTGTGCTGTTAAGTAACTTATCAGGTCTGGGGAGCAGGACCAAAGGTTAGTTTGCAGTGTTAAATCTTGCCCTAGAGGATGCATAGCCTTTGAAATATTCAAACTAATGTAGGTTGTCAGAGTAAAATAGCAGAGGTATCTGCAACTGACTTTTTTGGCTAAGTTGTCTTCCCGTATTGAGCAATTCTGTCTGTGGTGCTCTCAGGATTTTTTTGTCTACAAGAGAGAAGCTGCCAAATACAACAAAGGTTTCCTGTGCAGATCTAGAAGGCCAGGCTTCTGGCAACCTTATGGCAAATGCTGAAATTTGCTTACACCTGCATTTTGTTTGAATGATTTGCTTCAATCCCATGGATATAATCAACTGTTAATGTTATGGATTATGAGATTTCAATTTAGATTTTTTAGATTTAAAAAAAAAAAGGCAAATGGTATAAAAGAATACCATTGATACCAAACAGTCAGCAAAAAGACTCCGTAATGCTGTATTGAAAGTGTTAAAAAGCAGGCACTTTTATTACAGTGTGCTGGACGCTCGGAGGATTGCTCCTCTAATCAAGCATGCACATGATTTGCACTTCTTGGTATTTATTACATATACCTATTGCATATTCATTTGTTTCTACTGCTTAGTTAATGCGTTAAGGTCCCTGGGGGTCTTTGAGGTCCGGTGCCCCCCCCATGTCAGCTTCTTGACCTAATTTCTTGAGCGTGCATATTGTCATTTTGTGCTGCTACTCAGCAAAAGTCATGTAGCTCTTCATTTGGTGGAACATTTCGCTTTCCCAGCTTGCAAGCCAAGGACACCCCACTTTGTCTCATGTTCAGTCTCTATAGAGCTATTGTTTCTCTGTTAGGTTTCTGTTACTTTAGGCCTAGGGGTTTGTAAAAGATTGTTGTGCCTCTTATCATATTGAATGGTTTGGGTGAGATTTCATACAGTTTACTTTTACTTGGATGCTGCTATTTATTACTAAACTGTTTTCATGGGCAGTGCTGCAGGTTGTTCCCATTTTCTGTTACTTGAAGCTGATTGAAGGTTAACCGATGAAATGTAATTTGAGTGTCACTCTCGTAATGTTGTAACAAGAAACATTTTTGTTTTCATCACACTAGTGGGCCTTGCTTGTTGTGTGTAGTAGGAAAGAATCTGGTGCAAACTGGTTAGTTGGATAATCTTTCTTCTCTTTTTTTTGAGTACATGTTTTGATGTCTTAGGAAAGATTTCTCACCCTCTTGTTGTTGGAGTTGTAAATCTGCTATGGGTGTGTGCAGGAGGAGTACTGATTGATTTACAGGTGTGTATAAGAAAGTGAGACATAAGCCTAAATAAAATGGGATAAATAATGGAAGTTCTGTAACAAACCCTTCTGTTTGATATGGATTGAAATCAACAAACATATTTATCTGAAACGTTCTATGTGCGCTTCAATCTAGGCTATTTGCTGCCTTGGAAGTCCAAAGGAAATAAGTTTTATACTTATTTTGTTGTACTTCAGATTACACAGGCTTCCAGTACAGAGTCTGCTTTGACCCAGAATGTCCAGATGTCAAAAGTACAGTTGCCTGAAACTAAAATGGAATAATCTTACAAACAAACAAAATGGCTAAAGCTTTGACTGCGTTTCTTATTTGTGGAGGCATATGTAATAATAATTTTACTTCAAAACTTCAAGCTGAAAAATAGTTTTTGGTGTATCTATGAAGCGTTTCCTTCAAATGTATTTACTATTTTATGTTAAATTCCTAAGAGGTGTGTTAACGTTAGGTATACAAAGATGAAAACCAGCCTTTTCAAGGACAAGAGGAAAAGTTTTGTTGACTAGATTAGTTTTTGTCTCATGGTGATTTTGAGAGCTAGAGAACAGCTGAGTTTTCCAGCAGTAAAAGAAGTAATGTATAAAAAGTAGAGGGGCAGTCAAGACAGTGTGAAGACGGAAAGATCAAGTCTCTTCCTTTCACAATATTGAAAAGGCAATAGGTGAACAGAGCGTGTAAGTGATGTTACAGCTTTCTGACTCGTTAAGCACACTGGGAATTCATAGAAGAATCCTAAGCAATACGAGGCCTTGGAAAAAAAGGGAAAGAAAAATGTTCAAAGCTGAACATTGTAAACTATAATTACAGTCTGAAGAAGCAGGCCCTAGGTTGAAACCTTTGAAACTTAACAATGAGGAATGTCCTTCCTTTTGTGTCCCCTGTGAAAGGATCTGAGAAGACTAAGCTCAAGATACAGAAAATATGGCATGTCATCAGCACACCAAGAAGCAGTTTGTACTTGGGGTGAAGGATCAGCGAAAGTAGAAAGGACTAGAAGGGAATGAAACTGAATTAATTCCATTTGACTTTTTTTTCTAGAGATGGTAACTAACCCAGACCTTTGAGAATCTGTGGAGACAGTTAAAGAGATACTGTAGTGCCAACTGTCTGTGCTGTGCAGGTTAAATCAGAGTTCCTAGTTTTCACCATTGGCTCCCACATCATTAGTCATAAAGATACATATACTCTGAAAAAAGAGAACTTTTAAATTCAAGAGTGGAAATTACCAGCCTTATCTTTCACAGATAACTAAATGAATGTGTTCCTGGCAGCAAAGACAGACACTTCTATCACGGTCTTTGTATCACTCCCAGAGGTTTTTCACTAACAATCTTCGTATGGCACGAAGTATGAACATCTAACTTTTCAGTTTGCACTGAATAATCACAGAATCACATGCAACCATGCTGCAATTCCATTAATAAGGACAAATTACTTATGATGTAGGTGCTGTTTACCCTGAATGGGAGAACAGATGGAGGTTTACAGAGATTTATTTCTATATTGCCAGTGGATGAAGCAATTTCCATAGAGTAATGTGAAATTATCTGAGGGAGAGTTTGGTGATAATCCTTTTTAGGAAAGGACTTAGCCACTGGCAGTGTCATGGAGACTGAGAGGTTACCAGGCCTTTTCCTCTGAGGATAATATGGAAAGCATCTGTTTTCAGATGCTTTCATTAGGTCATTCCATTAGAAATGGAAGTGCTGGAAATGTTTCGACTGGGAATTATGCAGTAAAAAAGAATGCAGTTGCATTTTATCTGTAAAATGGCTTTGTAATTCAAACAGAAGTTACATTATAAAGTGGGCTACTAAGCATGTGAAACAAGTTTAAAGTGTGAAGATTGAACTAACTCAATAATTGCATCTTCAGGTCTGATGTGCAGGTGGCACGTGATGACCATTTTTAATTGTTACTCAATTTAAGTTATTAAATTCATTATTAAACTACATTTTTATCTAGAAATGATTTGGTCTATTTTTTTTGTTTGGGACTAATGTTACTGTCTCATGGTGCATCTGACTCAACAGATGTATTTTCCAAGTAATTTCATATGTGATACTGAGGCCCTTCTGTTCTTTGAGAGCAACTTTCTTAAGTGGTGAAGCACACTATGCTGACTTGACCAATGTGGCTGTACGTGTATACTGACTGCCCAGGAGCTGGGGAAGTCATGATGACAGTTTCAGAACTGAAGCATTGTCTTGCAGCAGATACATCTGGAAAGAAGAGGCAGAGACAGGTTGTTTGTAATGCCTGTAGTGCATATTACCAAAGTTTGCAGATAGTGGAGACTGGCATCATGTTTAATGAGAAAAAAGACAAGTGACAGACGCAGAATATTCTGCATCAAAGGGGTAAAGTCAAATAATGTGTATTTCTATGATGTAGATACAAACCATTACCAATAGTATAGGCAGTCTGGGGAAATGGAGCCTATACTATTAGTAATGATTTGTAGGAGCTGGAAGTGATAGGTCATCAGGTGACTCTGATGAACAGGTGTGTAGGGCTGTAGCTAAGAGAGCTATCTGGTCCTTGGATGTGTCTGGGGAGGACATGGCAATACTGGCATTTTCTTAGGGAATGTTTCCCTCTCAAGTTGTTCTGAACACATTTTAAACTAAATGTATGCATTTAAAGAAACTAAAACTAAGAGTAAGGCATGTTCTCCAGGTAACAAGGCTAATGTTGACAGAGAAGACCTGTTTGCCTAAATGTTGGCAACAGTATTTTCCTGTTTGAAAAGACCAAAAAAAAGAAGAAAGAAATCAAAAGTAAAATCAAAAGCTGAAGTTTTATGTGTTCTAAATTTGTTAAAAACTTCTATGAGGGAGACAGGAGGAGGGAAGGAAGGTGTGGGACACTCTTTGGCTAGGAGGACTAATATGAAATGCCTGAAAATGAATAAAGACAGAAAGAAGGCAGAAGAATAACTTCTGCATGGCTTCTTTTTGTGTGTTGTATGGTGTGGGTTTTAGTGGTGTTTATTTTATTTTTATTTTTCCCTCTTGGTAGGCCTTAGAAATCTTGGTTCCTCTTCAATCTATTAAAGTATGGAGGTTTTAAAGCAGGGAGCCTTGGAGGGATGGATGGCAGTTTAACTGCTCTTTGACTGTCAAGAGTGTGTGATCTTTTCCTGCTCCCGTAGAGTGTTCTCTGAGCCAGTTTCCTCTGATCTACATATGTGAGTGCTGTACGCTCCCCCTGGGCAGTTGCGCAGCGTTCTGGCAGTGGGCTGAGGGAGAAGCAGGCAGAGGAATAATTTAATAATTTTTTCCACTGAGCTAACTGTTGAGCACCTTGTGTTACACACTGGTGTTTAATAAATTATGTCTCAGAATGGGTGAGGAAATTATAATTTATGTACAGCAATAGGATATATCTTTAAATATACACTGTGTAGATACTGATAGCTGCACAATAAACAGTCAACACAGCAGGTGCTAGGGTGTTTGAGCTTTAGGAAGAGTACACCTGTTTTTTATATTGGGGAACCTGCATTAAATTATACTGTTTCCTGTTGTTTTAGTTCACCTTTATCTATTTACATGGTTTCAAAATCCTTTCCTTTGTTTTCTTTTTGCCAGCTCCTCTTTTTGGATTCAGGAGACAGCCTTGATTTGAATGAGTTTGTATGAAGTCAGCTGCTAAGTCATCCTCCCCACACTCTGGAAGATGCTTTGGCATAGAGAAGAGGAATCACTGGAGCCTGATGTCATACCCAGCTGTTAAGTAAGATTTATGTTGATCAGTTAATTGAAAACAAAACAGTGGCTTTTTTGTTTTGGATGAACTACTTAGTGTTCTGCCTCCCTTTCATGAAAATTAGAGTGTCTTTTAACTGATTTTCAGCCATGTTCTTTGGTTCAAGGAGACCTTACCTTAAGTAAGGAAAATGTTGGGAATAACTTGCCCTTTGCCTAAAGACTTAACTTTTCTTTTAAGCCTGTACCCTGGCAAACACAGGATCTACTTTCCAGAATGTGACATCATGTTTTTTAAAGGAAAGAAAATACCAATTACTAACTGCTCAAGAAAGAGGTCTTCAAGACAGTCTTCCATAAAAACTGAATCAATTCCTTTTAGTCATTTCCCCATGACAGTGTTCTCAATTTTAGAAAATTTGAAGAAAGTCTACAGACATTGTGTAGTCAAGAGTCTTGAGACTATGGATTTAATTTTAAGAAAAGTAAAAGTACCATAAAAGTTGAAGCACCAGCCAAAATCTATGGAGAAGCCTGAATTGTGTGTGTTTCCATTCAGCCTTTAGGAGAACAGCTGAGACTTGGAAAGATTGCTTCTCCAAGACAAAACATTTTGCTTGGAGAAGTACAACACTTCTGTGCTGAGACATAAGTGCCAAAGTATTTGAAATTTAGTGTATGGTGTTTAGGTAGGAGAAGGGCAAAGCCTGTATCTTGTTCTAAATAAATTAGCTCCTTCTAGGTGTGCATTACTCTGTGTTTCCTACATTAAGTCCTTCTGAGGTGAAAGCAGCTGTTAACAAGAATGGCATTCAGCAGTTAGTAGCTCTCTAGGTGTGAGTCTGTTGTGTTCCTTTTGTTATTTTGTGAATTATATATTGTCTGTATATTGGAAAAAGAAACATCAGACTGCTATGTTTAACTTGCAGGTAAAGCTTTGATATGAACATACTTGGGGAGCCTAGAGCTACACCGGTTAATGTATATACTTTAACAACGTGTATTCTGTAAAGATATTTCTTACCTACATCAGTCCTTACATATCACACCTTCTCTGAGTGGTGAAACTTGTAGTTTAGCAGTATTCTACATACAGATTAGTTTGGCATATAAATTATTATTTAATATTTTAGCTTTAGTTATTTTGAGCTTCTTAAAGTGTGATTCTGTTTCCAGTGTTTACTCGGGGTGATGTCTAGTAGAACTGACCCTTCCAGAGAGTAAAAGAAGTATCCAACCCCTGTTATTTTTAAGGTGTTGCCTAAACCCATTTCAAAGCCAATTATTTAGAGGAAAGCAAAGTAATAATTCATCTGCTGAACAGGAATAACTTTTTTTCTAGTTATAGCGGAAAAAGCATTCTATCATAATTTTAGAGCAGCCAAGCAAATCTGTGGCACATTATTAATCAAAATAGTTTATGGGCTTTTAGTAGGAAAAAAGAGAAGATTTGTATTCCTGCTCGAGAAGGTATCCTGATGTTTTAGCTATACTACAAAATAGATATTTGTATTAGTGACTCTAACAGTGTGTGTATGGGGGGAGTTTGATTGTTGTCTTATTTTCTGAGGTCTTATTAAAAAATCAGTATAAACATTATAATATTTTTAGAAAACAAACATTTCTGCATATTTTGCATAATCGAGACACATACAGAATAATTTCCTGCACTGAACAGGGCAAAGCCAGCATCTTCCAAGCACTTAACATAATGCAATATCAAGGGACACTTTTCTTCCCAATTCTGAGTTTGTTCACAACCACATGTCTTCACTGGGAAACATACCTGATCAACCTCTTCAGAGAACCAGGGTTTAAAACTGAAGATTACAAATAGATACATAAATGTTCTTTTCAGCTCTTTTATGCTCAACTTTGATATAAGGGTTGGTACTTGTAAATATTGTTGATTGCTCCGTGAAGCTCTTTTGGCTTCACAGCACTATACAGCAGTTAGCAATATAAATTGTGATGTATAACTGGGGTTGATACTGGCGATGATGCCATAAAAGGTGGGGATGGGAGTAATTCTAGTCCTCTAAACTGGATTTGCATCTGCAGAATGACAGCAGTAGTGCTAGAATAAGTGTATTCAGGAGGCAAATTGAAAACAAATGTCATTTATACCTTGCAAACTTCAGACTAGTTCAGTTGTAAAGGCGATTTTATGGGATATGCTTGCAAGCAGAAATGCAGAAGGAAAAGTATAGGCATTTCAGGAGGAGCAACACAGTATACTGCAAGGCCATCCTCATGAAGTTGCTTTTTTCATGTTGCACAGCTCTTCACTAAAATATTTAGATAATCTGTGTAGTTCACAAACCCCATGCATGAACACCAAACATTGTACTTTTGCAGAGAGGTATGGGATTTTCCAGCAAAATGCTCTTAATGCAAATATTTTGCATTCCTGCTTCCATCTGGCTTTGGTCAGTAGTGGGATTATTTTCTTTTAAGCCCCTATGCTGCTTTCTGAAAATGTGGTGTTTTACAAAGGACTCTTTAAGTATTGGATACCTGAAAGAACAGCTTTGTTTTGTATTCTTGAGACATTTATTCAAAATAAATTAAAATAGATGTGTCAGATTCGGTCTTTAAGAATGATAATTTTTGCTGATGTTTAAATTGTTCTTGGTTCAAAGGTCTCAAAGTAAAACACAGAATGGTAAATATAGTTGTGCATGTCACTGTTTTCAGTCACATTATACATACATAGGTTGGGTGGTTAAAGTCACCTACAGTTCTCTCTCAGATGACTAGATAGTGGGAAAATATCTGTATAGGTTATGTATATACATATATATAGGTAGGAAAATATCAGCATAAATATAGGACCTATGCAGGTGATTACCTCCTGACACCTGCTGTTGGTTGTTGTTGGTGACAGGATATTTGGTCCATCATTGTGTTTTTAAAAGTGAGGTTAAAAATAATTTCTGTTTTGTCATTCTTGTTTGTTTTTAGTAAACTAAACACACGTTGTTATTTTTTTTGAACAACATTTTCAGTGTTCATAAGGGTACTAATATTTTCTAACTGCAAGCTATTTTTCTGTCTTTTGGAGCTACCATGTGGTAGTTGAGAAATTCTAATTGTGCTGATGGAATATATCTCCTTGACTCCACAGTGGATTCTTTTCAGTCTTCTGTTTTATTTGGTTGTTATTTCATGCAAACTTAGCTAGTACTACTCTAAAAAAAGAATATTGAAACCAGATCATCTATCTGATCGTTTGAGCTTAATATCTAAAAAATCTGTATTGTCTTGGCTCTTGTCTGTGTTTGTGCCTTTCACTAATGGGACCAGAAGGGTTTAGCTTTGTGTTGTAAGGTCTGTTTTTTAATAACAGAGAACTGGTAAGTTAATAAAGATCCATGTGCTGCGTTATCCAGTTAGTGCCTGGGTTCTCTCTGGTCTTTAGAACATCTTGTTATATGTGACATATAATGGGCAGCTTTGGAATCTGCAAGGTGTTTATCATACTTCTCTCCAACATACTGGTCAGCACATACCCATGAAATAACAGCCCAGCTGTAGCTTCACTTTATTCTTTTCTGGCTGAAGTGCTGGATGGTTTACTACTGCTCTGGAGAAGAAGTGACAACAGCATTTGTCAGGAGTGGAAAGGCAGAATAAACATAACTGATTGCCAAATCTTCCTTCATTTATGTTATCTGGTGCTTTTCTAGAAGTGTCTTTCAGCACTCACTTTCCTTTCTATTGGACAAAATAGTGGATGTTCCCTGGTTAATAGCATTAAGGATGGAATTTGTCATGTGATGCACATGATAATTTCAACTCAAACTGTGCCTTAACTGTAAGAGTTACTCAGAATTCCTGCTTCAGAGGTGTTCTTTCACCTAGCTTACTAAAAATCGCTGAAGCTATTCACTTTATAAATAAGATTAATTATTGAAGGCTAATCAATAAACTTTTTAAACTGCAAGAAACCATGGCATGTGAACTGTAACGATTACATTATTCGTGCCAAACCAAAAACAAAACCCCAACAAACCAACCCCAAGAGCAGAAGAAAAATCATAGTGATATTTTCACATCTATTAAGTTAAGAATTGCTGTATGAAGGTTTCCTCCAGAGAAAAAATGTCACTGCAGTTTTAGGATGACAAAATAGCATGTAAATGTAGTCATCACAGTTTTAAGATATCCTTGCTTTGAAATGTGTTGCTTTAAAAGTATAATTAGGACACTTTGATTTGTGTGCGTTCTGCCTGTGTCAGGTCACAGGCTTTGTGCATTGGTGTGATTTTTGTTCAGAAAGTGATGAAAGCAAGGAAAAGGAAATATTAATACTTCAACCCTAGGTATCTGAAAACATGCTGTAGTGACCATCTCTTTTCTTCATGAAGAAAGAGGATGGAGGAAAAGGAAATGGGAGGCTGAAAGGAAAATAAAGTAGCTTGTTAAGTAGCTTGCATTATGGCATTGGAATGTTCTCAGTCTAATGCACTTACTGGCAATAATTCAGAAAAGTTAGCTGTATAATTTAAACAGTTCTCTGGATCTCTCTGAAGCTTTACCCCTTCCTTTACACATATCAGTGCCACGTAACCGTCAGGACTTGTGAGCCTCGTCTGTTTCCCCATGCACATCAGCACTTGCAGTAGAGAATTATACTTTACTTCAAAGTGGGACTTTGACACCTGGGGTAGTACAGTTACTGCTGCTTTTTATTAAATATTGTTCAGGTGTGTGATTTATGTAGTTGGCATCACAAGTGGGTGTGCTCCTAAGAAGGTACATCTAAGAAAGTGTTAGACTAGTTCATCTCCTCCCAAAGACAGACACAACCAAAGGTAGCAAATCATCTGTCCTTGCTAGTACCTTCAGTTCTGCTGTCTAGGGTATCTTCTGACTACTGCTGTTGTGTACATCATTACAGCTGTTTAAAGGCAATTGTTTCTGTAAGTTGCTGTAGCAAAAGAAAAAATTTCACTACTGTCTGGGCTATTATTTTTGCCTAACGTGTTTGAGGTGGATGGAAAGAGAAAGTATACGGCAAGCTTCCACTCCTAGGTGAATTAGCATTGGTATGTTTTGAACCTCTTTTGAAAAACGTTTTGTCAGAAAGTTGACTTGCGGATAGGTTGGTTTGTTTATGCAATGCAAGTCGCCATAAATATTTAAAATTTATGTTAACAAAACTGAAAATGAGTTTATAGGTAGTTTTTATCAAGATCTGTTCTCTTTGATTGCTCATTATAATTCCTTGATCAAAATATTTAGCAAACTATCTGCCTTAAAGCTGCATCAGCAGCCTGTTCTGACCTGTTACCTGTCCATGTCCAGGTGTCCTAGATATCATGTGTTGACTTAGCTAATAAGAACATTAAATATTTCTGTATGAAAATGTAATTTTTTTTGCTTTTGTTTGCTTGTAATGGTTTTCATCATTAAAAGCCACTACCTCACCATGAACCGTTCAGAAATTAAGAACTTCTGACGCATTTTCTGCATCCGACTCAAGCAGCTTTTCATTGTCAGGCTTGAGAAGTTGTAGTTCTTCATCAGCATCTGTTGATGCCTCCGTGGATGAGTAGTGAATGATGTATTTTTCTCTAAGCTCTCACTGGCTTTCGCTTGAGCTGATGTACGCTGTATTTTGAGGAAAACTAGATAAATAGTTAAACTTGCTGACTTTTCCGCTGTTACATTAATTACCTAGCATCACCCAAGTTCAAAGCCTAGTTATGTAGGCCTGTGTGTATTTGGGTAGAAATAGCGTTAATAAATGTTTTTTCTGGAACTATTAGCAGTTCCTTAGTTCTGACAGTTTTAGTACCACATATGCAATCTTCTTTTTCAGGAATTCTGATGATCTTCTGATTCATAAATCTAAACTAAGGCTCTTCTGTATGTATCTGTTACCTGGCCCTGCTATGACAAAGTGCAGAACCTCATGTCTATGACATGTTTTTTTTAAGTTAAGAGGAAAGGAAGCGTATTCATTAAGCATTTGCCAAAGCATGCCTTTGCATTATTTCTGCCTGTCTCTTCTCAAATATGCATGTGCTGGAAAATTAGTGGTTTGTGCATGAAAATTTTTTTTTTTTGGCGACCTGTCTTCTGACCAGCATCATCAGGCACACTTTTTAAAGGCTTTTACTCTTTCTTCTCCTTTCGTGCAGCATTTCTTATGAGATGTCATTCTGAAGCAATTGGTGCATTTTCTTCTGTATTTTCTTCCTACCTATGATGCCTTGATTAAGCTGTTTTTCAAGCAGCAGTGTTGTCACTCTTTATTCTTGTGTTACAGTGAATTAAAATAGAACTGCATAAGAGCATGTCAGTAGAACAGTGCTTTTGCTAAGTATTATGGTTACATCACATTTTTATATTTTTATGGCTACAGTTGCAATCGGAGAAGTTGAGGAGGGGGGGAATCTGGTATTATTGTAATGCTGCATAGTGTTGTCTTTCTGGAGTTCAAATGCTCTTAAACTGTGTGTACTTTTAGTTAAGAATCCACAGGATTTCTCAGTAAACTAGATGCTGTACAACAAAACCCATTTATAAGGTGGTATAGCTTGCTTCCGCAATCACCCATTTCTGGTTTGGATAATAGCTGAAGTTCTAGATGTGTATGTTTTATATTTTTAATGGGTCTGCTGGAGTGGCAGCCATGACATCAATCCAAAACAGAATTATATAGTCACTAGAAAATGCACACTTTGAACTGGCCAGCAGTGAGAGGAAGAAAGAGTGTGTTAGACCGTCAGAGTTTATGCTGTGGAACAGGTAAAATGCCAAGTGTAGCAACTGCCAGTTAAATAATATCTAAACTAAGCCAGTGGATTTTTTTCAGCTGAAAGGTCAGTTTTTCCGTAACTTTTCTAACCTTCTAGTTACAGTCTCTGCTTTAGAAACACTACTGCAAAACAGAGGCAACAATACATAATCCAAGTTTTACCTTGTTAATAAAGTTTTCATTTATATAATTTCAATATATTTTTATTTTTAAAACCACTATTACTGCAGCATGGGGTGCTATTTATTGTCAGCCTGCCTAAGTCTTTCAGATGAATGCTGTTGAATTTATTTCTTAAGCAACTTTGAAGAGAATTAGGAAGTCTCTGGTATCTCAGACAATGCTGTCGGGTAGTGAAAATGGGAGTGACAGAGTCCTAGAGCTGGAGATAACTTCCGAGTATTGAACACTTGGCCTTCTGCACTTGTTTGGAAGTGCTGATGCAGGGCAACTGGGGATGTCTCCTCTTTTTTCTCAGCATGGAGTTGCCTGTGGAGCTCTCAAAACTCTTTTCCAGGAAATTTTTGAATACTTTTTCTTCAATCTTAAAACTTGAAGTATTTTTGTGAAAATTTTCAAACTTCATTTTAGCTCTGCATACTCTCTGTCTTATTGTGATCTGTTCCCATTGCTTCAGGTACAGAAAGGAAGTTGCCTTTGCTTCACAATTTAATAAAACCCCATTGCATTTCAGTTTGGAGTTGAAATCTACTTATATCTGAATCAGCTCTGACTTGCTCACATTTTTGCCTGTGCTTACAAAGCTTAGTCCAAGGAGGATAAAAAAAAAAAAGACATTTTTCATCTCTACTAGCCTTTGGAACATTCTGTGCTATTTATTACAGCTCTTTCCATCCACAGGGTATTCAGAGGCAGAAGACATGGTATTACAGCTAAAAACATACTTCTGGTTTTGTAGTCCCATTTCTGGTTCCAACAAAACGCTCAGTAAAAATGTGAATCCAAGCTGCCATGGGTTTGTAGAAGATCAGGCATGTGAAAACAAGGTTAATTTAATAACTGAACTATTCTTTCTTTCAGAACTAGTCCTCAAAGGTCTCTTTCAAGGCAGACTTGAGACCTGTGTTTTGGAAGTCAAAGCCTGCTTTCTTGTGAAGTGTAGAATTACAGTGTTCATCCCACATCTTGTGTTTTGCCCACATTAGTGTGGTTTTGCTTTGCTTTATGTAGTTTTACTGGCAGAAGGAACTATATCAGCTGACAGTGAAATCCCTCAATTATTAGGAAGTGTGTGTACCTCTGAACTTAATATCAGTGTCCCTAATTAGTATTTTCTGATTACCATTTCCCCATCAATGTTTAAGTCTTTCATATATTTAGACTGTCATATTCTGCTTGCTTGTTTTTTTTTTTTTTTTATTCTGAGTTTTTTCCAGTTTATTTTCTGTTATGCCAGAGCTGAACTGGTTGTGTGATGATTTTTCAGAAAAAACACTGGGACTAACAGAACACCGGTGCAATGGTTTTGTTTCCTTTTTAAAGTTTGAGGGGTTGTGGGAAGGTGATCACTAATGGAAGATAAGTTTCTTAGCTTTTCTTTACGTGTGTTTTACCATAGAACCAATGGTACTTTTGCCTTTCTTTTCTATTACCCAGCCCGATGGTTTATTTTCAAACTGGAGTTGATTTACCTGACTGCAAATAAAAATAACTTAATGCTGAGGTGGAGTTTCTCTCTGTTTCAAAGTTGCTTTACAAATAATTTGGATAGATTTGAAGCACAGCAAGAGGAAATTTGGAAAAACTTTGTTCTGAGGGAATGGAAAGTTAGTAGGGTTTTTTTTTTTACTCTTAATAGGGGCTATAAAACTACAGGAGGAGAATAAAACTGGATAAACACTAGTAGATATTCCAGAGATTATGGCATCAAACCCAGTTGAACATAAAAAGAAATCCAGGAATCATCTAAAGCTCTTGTCAGTCAAAGTACCCTGAAATTAAACTCTGAACTTCACTGGTATTCCTTGGAACTGCATTGACGAGGTATATAGTGTAGCAGCTGCCACTGCTTTGTAAATCAGTAAGCACTTTATTTACTCATGGATTTCCAGCATTTACCAAAGTTTGTATCTGGATCCATGGAAAGCCTTTGCAGGCATATATACTGTCCTTCTAGAAATCTTTGTTTAGAATGCCAGTGCTAGCCTGTGCTTAACAGAGGTGCTTATGTTTCTTCACTTATCACATTCTACGCTACCTCCCGTTGCCATGTTATGACTGTAATTCTGAGTCTTAGGACTTCCCAAGTAATTTTATTGCGTGCTTGGTGTTAACACAACTACTTTACCCCTATCACGAGGGCCCTCGTGATAGAATTTTCTATAACAAAACCGACTGGCAAAGCCTAGGTTTCTGCTATTGGAAATTATGACCTGTTTCTAATAAGTGGGCAATTTCAGACAGATAAAATATTCACATTTTAAAAATATTAATTGCACTAAGAAGTCATCTCTGGAGAAGCTATGGAGCTTTGAAATGTAGTAGGAGTTAAGTTTTAAGAACTCTTGCTGCATACTAGTCCAAGAAAGTCAGTAATTAATAGGGCTTAGCTCTGTGGCAGGGCCAAAAAGAAACATGAAGAAGTATTTTCTGAAATGTAAGTTGAGTTTTCTAATGTGTGAAATCATTATTTTTGCCATGAGATAAATGCTGTAATAGCTGTGCCTTAGTGAGAGCCAGAGACCTGTGGATCTTTTGGGAGTTAGTTTCTGGAGATGCTAATTTTAAATTTTACCCACAAATGCAGATGAATGATGAGTTCTTTTGTACAGTAGAATTTCACAACAATGATTAATATTTTATGGAACTAGTATAAGTATTGTTAATTTCTCTACTCCCAACTAATTCACTGGAAATGATGGAGAGACTATGAAACTCTATAGTATGAAAAAGCAAAAAGTTTATTGGATTTTACAGCCATTTGTGAAATCTGCCACCAAAGATATATCTATGCTGATTTTCAGTAACACAAGGAGAACTATATGGACAAATGCTTACCCATGTAAACTTTTGGTCGTATTGGAATAAGTGAGGCACTGGTATCTTCTACTATATGCAAATATACTCAGATACTTTAAAGGCAGAAGTTATTCTCTAGAATTTGTTTTCAAGCACTACCGCTATTTATTGAATCCTGCTCAGTTGTTACTCAGGGTTTTCACATGTGTGAAAAGAATGGAAATAATTGATTTGCTATTGTGGACTTGACTTTCTTCTCTAGTTTGCATTAAGAAACAAAAAAGGAAGGAAAAAATGCTGAACTTATTTCAGGGCAGTGATTACTATTACTATAATAACTACAGATATTCTCTAAAACTCAGTTTGGTTAATTCCTTCCTTATCTCAGGCTTTGTTAAATATGTGAATGATTGACATTTTAATGAAAGCTTAATAAATTGACAACAGGAAAATGATAACATATCAACTGCGCTGGATAAGGGTTAAAAAATTGGAGTGTGCTCACACACCAGATGGTTAAGGTCTATACCCATTGATAAACATGGTATACAAAGCACAACTTGCTCCTTTAAACCAACAGCCTAACTACAAAGCTGTGAAATATTTGATCTGCAAACCATATGTTGAATCTCTTTGAAGTTTTGTTTTTACAAGCAGCCCAATAATCTAGAAGAGAATTTTTATAGAAACATAATAGAGAAACAGTATTTGCTAGTTAAAGCAATATTTCTTAATTTGGATTTGGTTTCTTTTTTGATTCTCAGTAGAGACAAGATGTTTTACTAGGGCCTAGTAGTGGTAGAATAAGTTTTAACTGGTTTGCTTGTATCAGGTGTTTGTGGTGGATCTGTTAACCTGACTGTTTTGGTTAAAAGTCACATGTATTTCAGCATGTTCTGTAGATGCTTCTCAAGGCAGTCTAAAATGATGTGGAGGTGAAACTTTTTTAAAATCTGCATTATTTACTTCTGAAGTGACAGTTTTATGATATGCATTTGAGAAAGCACATGCGTATGTCAGCTATGGGGAACACAGATAAATAGTTTTCCCTACTTCTAATTTAAGGTAGTAGAACTTACCTATTTTTCAGAGCCTGAACTGCCATGTCAAAAGAAACTTAACCACTTTTCTTGTAACTTCCTGCAATGGCATAGTTCATCCCCATATTTGCAACTCTCCATTCTTTGAAGGAGACCAATGAAGTAATTGCATATTCAGAGAGAAGAATTATTGACATAATTCATGAACTGGATTTTGATCACCATTTGCCTTAACTACATATTAGGGGGCATCAAGAAATGGTCTCAAAATTCTTGCCTTTCTTCAGACACTAAAATGAATATTCTTCTTCTGTAAACTGGTAAATAAAAATGTTAAGCTTGCAGATACATGTTTAGATTTAAAACATGAAGTAAATCAAATAGTCACTTGAGTGTATGAAATTATGCTGTTAATATTGATTTTTGTTTTAAGCTATCAAAATGTATGTGTTTGTATTTCATGTTGGGTGTGAGATCTGTTACAGTAAGACACAAGACCTTAAAAATTCCCTCAAAACAGACATTAGTGGTAACTGCTATTGTAATTGGTAGGGTTTGCAGTTCTTGTTGCTCCCTAGTATCTGATTGCCACAGAAATTTAATCCAGTTCTCAAAAATCTTACTTTTATATTTGTAAGTCAAAACCATTTTTAACAATATGCTTCTAAGTAGTATCTCTCTGAAATATATCTACATCCTTAATTTATTTAATCTTACATCAAAAGAACCCCATAGATTGCTGAATACCCAGTTGACTAAATTTTAGTCTAAAGCCTCCTTCAAAATCTGCAAGATTTGAATAAAGGACCTCAAATATGTATCTAATTAAAAAAAAAAAATCTATTGTGGCCAAAGTAAATATCTTTTATCTGTGTTCAAATATTCTCCTCTGACCCACGTTCATTAGTTGCAGTATTTTTACAGGTGTTAAATGGTATGCTTGATTTTTATTTCATTTTTTTGCAAGCTCTAAATTGAAACCAAAGAAATCCTCAACAGTCTGGTAATTAATGTGGAAAATAGAAGTGGAACTGTTTCTCTGGAAACTCACAAGTGTTGAGTATGCTCAAAAAGAATCAGCAACTGAAAGTGTCTGGCCTTGTCTTGCTGTAGTCAAATAGTTATTCTGTTGTCCTTTATGGCCTTTCTGTGTATACATCAATGCCAGGTAGCTTTGTGTTTTCCTGTGATTTATAAACTACCCTTCAGGTTGATTTTAAAGATATTTGCTTGAATTCGTAGTATTATATTGTTCCCTCATAAAAAACACAACTCCTTAAAAGTAGTGGATACTACATCTATGTAACAAGAAAAGTACCATCTGTGGTAGATTACGGAACAGAACACACATGGTTCAAATAAAGAAAAAAATCCATTGTTTACTACATTTTTATATTCTGTAACAGATACCACATGAAACTCAGACCCTTTTTTTCAGGCTTCTGTGTCAAATGTCGGAACAAAGCATGAGGAATGTATGAATGGTAGTGGCAGAAAATCTAGTGTTTTGTGTCTTATTTCTTGAAATATGCTAGAAGTCTGTTTTCAGGAAGGGCAGCTGTGAAGACATAAGGAAAGAAATACTTTATCTGACCATCTAGGAAGTCAAACCTAGGACAACACTAGCTATTCTCTTCACGTCACTGTGCTCACGTGGGTGTAATAACGCTTTCCAGGCATGGATACACTCCAGACTGATCCCCAATGTGCAGCAGTGATGTGACATGTATACTGCCACCATCAAACTACTTATTTTCATGAAAAGTAACAAGAAAAGTCTCCGCTATTATTACACTTCTCAAACTACTTGAAGCAGTTGTAAGGGCTTTTTTTAAAAAAAATCTGAACATAAGTAGGAAAAAAAAAAGTTTCTCCCCTGTTTTTTGTTGCAAATATAAAGGTGCTCTTTTTAAAAAAATATATTATATTGGTGAGCATGTGCCTCTGATTTGAGTGTGCAAAGCTTGCCAGGGCATCAGATGCTTGGTTTCCCCTGGTAGTCTCATGTAGATTTACTAACACTTGTAACAAATTGCCCTGGAACTGGTGTGTATCAGGGAATGCATGGTCCATTGAGGGAAGGTTTTGGAGGCACATATCTCTGCATTTTTAGGATCTGTTTTGAATAAGTAGCCAAAGTGAAAATAGCTGCTGCTATGTGGCTGCTGAGTAAGGAATTAGCAGAGCTCTAGAAACAGATTTTCAGAATCTAATTTTTATAAGTAAGGCTGAGCAAGGTAGGTGATATAGGTAGTTAGCTTCTGAAGGCGGTGTGTCTGGGTTTGAGTTTGACTGTTCTTTATGATCCCGATGATATAATCTGGCATATTAGGCCTCTCTCACACTTGGAGGCCTGGTCTGATTCCTGGGTGCTCAGAGCACAAACTTCAGGCAGAGTTGTAAGCCAGGTGGGCACTTCTGCAAATGCACCTGAGGTTGGGTTAGAAGCACTCCACGCACTTTTTGGAGTTTGAGAGGGGGCTAACCTGCTCTCTAGGCAGCTGGAGCTGCCTTGCTCTGAAACCCATCTAGAGTGCTGAGAAATTAATATGTGTGTTTTCACACACAGTAATGCGTGGAACAGTTTCATACACATTTGAATGTGTGGCAGAGTCGATACTGAAGTGTTACATCTCAGGCTAAAATCATATCCCAATTAAATACATAGAAACCCAACAATTTCATTGTTTAGATGAGTTCCGGTTTAATTGGTAAAACTGTGCTTAAAAAATAAGCACAGTAGACTGAAGTTGGTCTCAGGATGTTTATTATGTTTCCTATAAACTTTGTTAGACACCACTTTTGTATCTTGTTTAATAACTTATTTGAAAGTCAGCTGTCCCACTGCAGAGACTACCGAGTAAGCAGCAATGGCTGTCTTGCTTTCATAATGCCTGTTAAGAGTTCTGGTTGATGGCAGTGGAAACCTGAACCATGCCTTGGTGAGGGCAGAAGTTTCACTCTGTCATTCTGCTTTTGTCAGGGGAACAAACCCATATGGGTGAAAACTGGGGCTCCTGGGGCTGTCCCCGTGCTTGTCCCTGTTGCCACAGCAGTTGGTTAGGGTGCCGGCCAGGAGAGCAGCTGTTACGTGGGGAGCAGAGGCTGCTGGAACAGCCTGCAAGGATGCTTGGAGTCCTGGGCGGTGCTGGTAGGAAAGGTCACACAGAGGAGAAAATTCCGTGCAAGTAGCATTGGTGAGAAAGCAGCCTTTCGTATTGTAGGAGACTTGAGAAGGAGATAGAAGGATAACCTGATGGACTTTAACAAGGGAAAGTGCAGAGTCCTGCATCTGGGCAGGAACAACCCCAGGTTCCAGTATAGGTTGGGGAATGACCTATTAGAGAGCAGTGTAGGGGAAAGGGACCTGGGGGTCCTGGTGGACAACAGGATGACCATGAGCCAGCACTGTGCCCTTGTGGCCAGGAAGGCCAATGGCATCCTTGGGTGTATTACAAGGGGGGTGGTCAGTAGATCGAGAGAGGTCCTCCTTCCCCTCTATTCCGCCCTGGTGAGACCCCATCTGGAATATTGTGTCCAGTTCTGGGCCCCTCAGTTCAAGAAGGACAGGGAACTGCTGGAGAGGGTCCAGCGTAGGGCAACAAAGATGATTAAGGGAGTGGAGCACCTCCCTTATGAAGAAAGGCTGAGGGAGCTGGGGCTCTTTAGTTTGGAGAAGAGGAGACTGAGGGGTGACCTTATTAATGTTTATAAATATATAAAGGGTGAGTGCCATGAGGATGGAGTCAGGCTCTTCTCAGTGGCAAACAATGATAGGACAAGGGGCAATGGGATCAAGCTGGAACACAAGAGGTTCCACTTAAATTTGAGAAAGAACTTCTTCTCAGTGAGAGTAACAGAGCACTGGAACAGGCTGCCCAGGGAGGTTGTGGAGTCTCCTTCCCTGGAGACATTCAAAGCCCGCCTAGACACATTCCTGTGCGACCTCACCTAGGCGTTCCTGCTCCAGCAGGGGGATTGGACTAGATGATCTTTTGAGGTCCCTGTGATACTGTGAAGACAAGCTAACAAGTGTTTATTGTGGTAGTTGAGTGTGTGTTACAGTTACCCTGATGAGAAGGGCTTGGAGCAGAAGCAAGCTTGGACAGCTTCCATGAATGGAAATTCTTCAAAGATACAGATGTTTGCTAACATTGCACACAGGATCAATTTAGTATTCATTAAACTTTTAGCTCCTGTAATGGACGCTATACTTTTTGTTATTCTGGTTGGTTTATTTGAAACCTGAAGACCATTGAGTATTAGGCCCTGACAGGCCCCCAAACTGAATACACTTTGGAAATACCTGTGGGATAGAACAAGAAAGCCCCTTCCTGCTTACAGGTGTTTTCCGGAGACTTGAGTTTATAAGGACCTACCAGGAACCAACCTTGTCCTCATGGTGGGAAGGGTGGGAAAAGAAGAAAAAGAAGGCAACATGAATGAGACCTTAAAGAACTCAAGAATGACTACATTGAAGTCTTGGTCAGAGTTGATACTGTTTACTTCAGAGAGACTGTCCCCAAATCTAAAACTGTGTAATGATGAGTCCTGAGTTTCCACACATACTGGCATAAGAAAAAAAATGTGAGATTGCAAGAATATAAAAACAAATGTGAATTCGTAGTTCAATGCTTTGTTATTCATTGTCATGCGATGTTTTGAACCATAGGGAGGCTTTGTTTCACTATGCCAGAAGACTGTATCACAGAGAACCTGGTTACCCATGTTGATTTCTCGTTGTTTATGCTTAGTAGATTTAAAGATATAAAAGTCAATAAGCAGTTAGTAAAGGCATAATTCAAAAAGATGAAGTTTTTTGGCACTGAGCATGCAACTGCAACATTTTGTAGTTGGACAAGTGGTAAAGCAACCAGCTGTGTCTGCTTGTTTATAGTGCAGGTCATTAAGAAAACAAATGATCCATCCTGGTTTCATAAACTGTTAGTCTGATGATCAAAATCCAGACGCGGGACACAAAATAAACCAAAGAGGACGGATTGAGCCTTCACTGCAATGTAACATTAAATTGTGAATTGCATGGTGAGCTTTTACAGTAGCTGTGGGGATTTTTCATTTGCCCTTGCTTCTTGCCCAACTCTCCATTCTGTGCTTGAATTGCTTTAATTCCCCTCCCCCAGTGAATTCCTTCTGTTTTACCTGTTATCCTGTTTCCACATTCTTTGAGTTACAGTTATCTTTCGAAAGTAATGCAGGCCCCTAACGTAGGCCTCAGAGAGCATCTGTAATTCAAGTATAATTCTTGTAATGGCCGCACATTGAACTACAAAAGCAGTCAGTAAAATAAGCTGCTGTAAATGGTGTGCCTTCTATACTTCCTCATATTTACTTCTAGCAGAAGCTGTTGCTTGCAAGCAGGGAGACCTAGAACTTCAGTGAAGTAGCTGAAGTAGCTTTGGTACTTGAAAAAGATCTTGCTGCCTTAGTTAAGATGAAGTGAAAACTAATCTGTAACACTTTGCACTGAGTAAAGCATTCTTCATTTTATTAGTTGTCATGCTATTGCACTCCTTTCCCTGCATGTGCATTCAAAATCCTCAAAACTTTTCTGTATTTTTCCCTGCAAAATATAGAGCCCTACATAGTTTTGGGGTTTTGGTATTTTTCACTGTCTCAATTTAAGAAAAGGGTATGTGTGTGTGCAAAAAACCCACCCTATCACCCCACAAGCATAACTCTTTTTCCCAAAACCTCAAAACTTAACATAATGAATGCTTTTCCGTTCATGGAACTCAGAGAACTTAATACTGTTTCCATGTTTTTAAGGAGATGGGGTTACAAGAGTTACCCAAAGTGTTTGGTTCAGATGGAGGCCTGGTGTGTTTTCTCACAATCACACTTTACTCATATAATCACAGATTTTTGAGGCAGTGTTAGGTATCAGGTAACACCAACCTCTTTGTTTGAAACCTTCAAATTCTACCATAAGCCCAACTGCAGTTTAGAAAAAAGAAATAAGAAACATCTGTTAAGTTAGGATACTGTCTGCACTGGCACAAAGATGCAATAATAAAAAGCCATTTTTTTCCATGTCTGTTCTTGCAAGTATTATTACAACAGTCTGCTGGCTGCAGAGTGCCTTATGGGAATGAGAACATGTTGCAAAGCGTTTTGATGCACAGAACAGCTACACTTTGGAAATAGTTCTCTGTTGGCTAGTTGCAGGAGGGAATAGTGAGGCTGGCTTGTAATTGTGGTAGGTTTGTGTATCTTTCACAGACATATTTGAGCTAGCAGCTGGTAGCAGAACTGAGTGGAGTGTGAAAGTTTAGTTCCGTATCAGTTAAGACTGTCACTTTACTGTAATTGGTTCTTAACAGCACTGGAAAAAGATCACTGGATTAGCACTGGGATCCTCTGCTCTTATTTGTCAGCCTGTCTTTGGTATTCTTGGTAGTGATGCGCTGTGGCTTGCAAGAAAATGGACTTTACCTGTACATAAGAAAATTGTACCCCAAGTGCTAACTGTGCCAGGCTTATTGATCTGGATTGGGCTGGATGCCCCCTTGCCTGGGGGCAATTTGTTGTGGGCAAGCAGGTGAAAGTCCTGGCACAGGGTGATTTCCCAGCCTACACTATGGGGCATATAGTGGTTGTGGCTGTTCAAGCAGGTTAGACTCGTGCCAACCACAATTTGTATTCTCAATTTACATTGAGAATACAAAAAACTCTTGTGCTTTTCTAGGGTGCAAGCTCTGCACATCCTGGCAAAGATAATCGTCATACTGTTCTCACAAAAATAGTGAACTCCATGTTTTAGCAGCAGCTAAAATTGTTTTGAGATATGACAGCCAATGCTGCCGTTTTGGAAAAAGTGCATTTCAGAAAAAATACTGTGAAGTACTCTCGCTTTCCTCTCCTGGCTTTAAGTATGTAATTGGTATTTTTACTGTTTCCTTTATTTTCCCTATAGTGAAACTCTGGCGTGATTTGGTGCTGATTTATCTTAGAGTCAGACTAGCAAGTCTTCAGTGAGCTGTGAAGTTGCATCTTTCCCCCAGTGTAAAATGACTCTGCTGGCACCAGGTGTCAGTGTTGGTCTGTGCTCACAGGCTTGGGAGGGCACAGCTGTGTGTCCCCTTTGCCCCAGGGCCTCAGCAAGTGCCTCAGCAGCTCAACATGGTGACAACCTACTTGTGAGCTGCCATTGCCTGCAATGGAACTACAGATGAAAGGTGCTATCGAAATGCAATCATTACCAAAAATTTATGAACCAACTAGGATTAGAAAGTGCTATCTGGCCTTACAGAATGCTGGGAGCATGAAGAGAAACTGGGATGTTCTCCTGAATGTGATTGTCCTCAGTTTCTTACAGGCTTCCACATAATTACTCATTGTTTTGATTCCAGTATCCAAATAAGTTTAAATTTACTTCTAAGCTAATTTATTTCTACAAAGCTATAGATTTACTTAGTCAACTGATTGAAAAAAAAAAACCGAACCTGTAATTATTTCTGATTTTTAATCTACTATATAGACACAGTTATTTTAAAGCAAGTGTGGTATACAGAGAAGATTTTTTCATGTGTTTCCACCTGTAATCATCTTGAATGTAAATGGACCTCTAAATAGACACTGCACTCGGACTAGTGTTACCATTATCTACTTCTTGCCCTCAGTACAATTGCGAACCTGTTCAATATTATTCAATATAGGGTTTATGGTTTCAGTAGATCAGCTTTCAGCAGACATTTGATACTTGTAAGGGACACCTGGACAGCTGATTGGTTGTCATGATCTGAATAAACCAAAGATTAAAAGCTTTTTTCCATGCAAAAGATAGCTTACTTAAGATTTGCATTTCTTTTAGATGTTGGGAAAACATAGCATTACAATTTATTGCTAAAATTGTGACACTTGATTGTTTGAAAGTGTGAAAATGAAGCAATTCAACCTTTTAGAAGGAATTTAAAACAAAACAAAAACCACACACCCAGAAAAAACCCCAAACAAACAAACAACCAAACCCCCCCCAAACAACAGTTGACTAGCTATGAACTAAGCAGACAACTTTTTAAAATCTGTAGCAAATAGGAGAGAGAGCTGCTTCAGTTGACATCATTTTGAGTCTTCCTGACGGGTCATCATTTGTTTTGTTGAAATGATGGGCCCTGCTTAGGTGTTTGTGCCCACTGGTCTCAGTCATTTTTGTGAAGAGCTTGTACTTAAACAAGTTGAAAAGGTTTGAGATGAAGATTTCTCTGAAAAGGGTCTTGCCAACATGCTAGATTGTCACCAGCACAAATTACTTCCTGACAGCTTAATTCCAGAAATCATGTCAGCTCTTCAGGATTCCTGGTGTTCTGCCCCGTCTTAGGATGTCTTTAGCATGCACAGATAGGTAGAGGCAAGGAGAAGACATAACAAAAATAATTCTCGTTCATTTTACAAGTTTTTAATTTCTCTACTCGTCATTCTAAATAGGACTATGAATATCTTTCATAATTCTAAGATCTTTTACTATTTTATAGTCCACAACAAAATATTAAAGACCAAGTTGTTCTAGTAATATGTGGGTTTGTGTCACAAGAGTCTATCCAGTTTGGTTTTGAAAAATTACTAATGAGAAGCAAACTGAATGATGCTGCTGCAGAAGGACCACAGTGTTTTGTTTTGTTTTCAAAATGAAAAAAATATTTGATACTGGTTAAATGTTACAAAACTTGCTTTTTTAATAAAAGGTGTTCTTTTATTTATTTTTAATAAAAGACTGAATTAAAAAGTAATTTGGTAAATTGTATCAACAAAAGAACAGGAATTTTGCTAGCACTGCACATCTGTAGTTAAACCAAGCTGTTGTAATGTAACCAGTTCTAGATGTAGCTTATTTGCAAGTGCTGGAACTACACTAGAAGTGCAGCTTGTGGAAATCTTCAGAGATTTTGCAGTTAAGCTGTCCTAATTGTTTACAGGCAAATTTTTTCACTAGACATTAGTTACATAAAGCAGACTAAGATAATTGTAGTAGGTTTACCAAGATGCCTTGTAACTTAAAGAAATGAATTGTCATAATTGTGAGTTAATAATAGTCCTTGATGTAATGAATGATAAAAATGATGCAAGCTCAACCTGTTGAAGGGAGGTGGGGGGCTGGCGGGGGGGAAGGACGTATTTTGAGGCCAGTGACCAAAACTGGTTTCTGAGTGAGATTCCGTGTTTCACCTTCAGGAGGACTGGGGAGGATTCTTGGCTTGTGACACATGGACTGAAAGAGCTTTTGATATAACTCTGCCCAGGAAATGTTGCTGTATGTTATGGAAGCCAATGCTGGCTACCTTGACCTTTAATGGCCATGGTGATGTGAGTCCTGGTGCTAGCACATTGTGCCAGTACTGCTGTTAAAGGGGTGGCCTCCATACACAAGAGGAGTGTCAGAGTTCAGGGTGAGGTCCCCATCTTCCTTGATGGGGACCCTCAGTTTTGAGGGGCGTATAAGCAGTTTTGGAGTCATTTTAGTTAACTGTGATGTGAATTGCGTTCTAGATGTTTCTGTTGGTCTCTGATCACAGAGGAGCATACAGTGGCAACACCTTGGGTTAAATATATCATATAAATGCTGAAAATTAAATGAGATCAAAGGTAATATCTTGTTGAATTCTACTGTCAATTTATAAATTTGCTATCAATTTTATAAAATAGATACTGTGTACTATTTATAATTTTATTTATAAAATTGCATTTTGAAATCGCATAAGCTTTTGACCTCTGTGGCATCCTGCAGCAATGACTTCCACAGTGTAACAATCCATTGTGTGTAAAGGTATCTCTTTTGCCCCTCTTATGCCCCTCGACAATTTACTTTCCTCTAATTCTCTTATTTTGAAGAAAGACAACTAATTTCCATTTCTCTACACTTCAGTATCACTGTTCTTTCTTTCAGAAGGATCCTTCTTTCAGTATCTCTTTTTGCTAGAAGTCATCTCTGTATTTGTTTCTCGGATGCGGACTGTTCTGCACCTCTCATAATGCTCCTCAGGTTCTATCACTTGGCAGATTTTTTTTTTTTTCCCCCTAACACTTATTTTCCTTAATCTTACCAAACAACTGATAATTTTTCACAGAACTATGTATTGTAACCTTAAGGTCTCTCTTCTGAGTGGACTTAACTGCTTGAGATCTATCTTTATATATACTGCGTGTTTTAAAAAGGACACTCTTTACTTTGTTTACCAGTATAGGATTCTGAGGAAGATTTGGATTTTGGAGGACATTACTCTTGATTCTGATTCTAGTGGGGAAGGCTTTCAACCCTGACATCCCATTAGGGAGAACCTACTTCCAAACGTGACAGTCTATAATGTGAAAATATCAATGCTGGTCAAGGGACAGAAAACTAAATGCTTGGAAATCCTGTTATTTGATTTTAGTTCTGTCCAAAAGGATGTGTTCCTTAACCCAGCTCACATGGGAAGTAGCCCTGAATGCTTCTCTCTAGGTCCAAACCTGCTTACTCCTGAGATATATCATAGCTAGGTCTGGATATAATTTTGTTTCCTTAATTTTAGAAATCTCAGTACAAGTATTATGTGTATACACTAACTTTAAAGACACTAACCATGCTATCCATAACTGATTTTATACTGAGGGAATTACTTCTAGTCATTTTAATTTTATGCAATAGGGAAAATGCTTTTGTACTTACATATTCCACAGCTCAGTTATAACAGTAACAGCTGAACATAAACCGCTTTAGAGCTGCTGTAATTGCTCCCCAAACTTTAGTATGACATGTTCATCTTCAAGCATATGGCAACTTCATGGTTAAAACTTTGGAGCGTTATTTAGTGTTTTGGCTTTATTCTAAAAACGTTGTTAAGAGGAAAATAGTCTAAAGATGAGAAAATCCCAACACACACCTTAAACTCATCAGTCTCCCTAAATGGCATCTATTCAGTAGGTAAAGTGGCTGTATTTTAGAGAAGGGTGCAAAGCAGATATTTAAAATCCGATTTAACATACTGTTAGTATTTTTCCTCTCTTCCCTCCTACCCCCATTATCTATCTTCCATTAAACTGAAATTATCTTAATTGAACCCTGGTGTGAAAGTATTTATATCCATAACTGAAAGTCGCATTAGGTCTTAAGAGGAGGGAGGAAGGAAAAAAACCCTAGTAACTTTAACTTAGTAGTAGTGAAAAAAAATCTCTTTGGAAAGAGAGAATACCAACAGTGAAAGAATTGGAAAAATGCTTTAATTTGAAAAGAATGCTAAAATAATGTTCATATTAGAATAAATTACTGGATAAAGCTGAGAGGAAGTATGAAAACATATCTAGACCACAGAGTCAAAATACATTAAATGTTAAGAGGACATAAAAGGGAACCTGAAACTTCCTGCTATTCTCCTGTGTTAGGTTTGTAACACAAATAAGAAAGTGATCTTAGCAAGAAATGTATTTCATTGTCAGTTCTGACTCTGTTCTCATATTACCTTGGGAAACCCTGATAGCGAATAGTAAAAAAATAAGAGCTCCATATGCCCTACCATACATGTTTTGTATTTTTGTTGAAGAAGTACTAATCCATATTATCTGTGATATAAATTATGGTGTAAATTTTTATGAAAAATCTGCTTTTCTTCTAGTTTAGGGGGAACTCCACACTTCTTTACCGGATATGAACACAGAGCAAAAGCTCAGGACTGAAGGACATGAAGGGCTGGGAACACTGGCACTCTAGAGTACAAAAATGTTAGCAGGTGCTATTTGATACTGATGTCCTCTAAAAGGAGGTCATGACTAGGGATAGACTTGGATTTTTTTTTTTTTTTTTGTGAGTTTAGGTGATGATTTCATCTCTTTTACGTGATGATGTCATCTCTTTTATATTTGGTTTGTAGAAGCAGGAGTTCCAGCCAACTTGGGCTTTTTGGCCAATATCAAGATTTTCTACCTTTTGCAGGTGGTAGGGCAGGAAAAAAACAACCTCCACAAAAATAAAAAAGGAAGAAACAAGTGTTTATCATGCTACGGATATGGTTACATACATTTCGCAGACTCAAATCAACGACAGTACAATTTTTCTTGCATCCAAAAACCTCCTTTTCTGCAAGAAAAGTACAACGTGTTTTATCAGTTATAGAGATTGCTTCTGGAATGTTTGCCTCCAAAGGAATCCTAATTATACTCCACTTCACAGAACTGGTTTAATTCGTTTCTAATCAGTAAAGATGTTTTCTCTGACATTCCATTTTTCAAATGAGTTTCTAGGTTGGAACATGCAGTCTATGGATGCAAGAAGGTCTAGGTAATTGTATTGTCCATTTGAAAGTTACATTTCATACACTGTTTCATACCATTGTGGTAAGAAAGCGTTAAAGATTGGTAAAAATAATTCTGGCAAAGTTGTACAGGTGTACAAAGATAAGTGACTAGAGAATTGTAACCTTAGTGTGCGATTCAGTGATAACTTGGATGCTTTGACAGATAGTAATGGCTTGCAACTTTCCCCACCCCCTTAAAAGTGTCACCAAAAATATCATTAACTCTCTCAAAAATAAACAGAAGCATTCCTGTTTCTGTCAGGAATTAGCATGTCAGTCCTCCAAGAGTGGAAATAGGTGTATGACCTTGCAAACCTGTTTGCAGTGAAAGTTTACTACCATTTTCTAAATTGTGAGGCTGTCCTAGAGAACCTGGTGTTTTCTATTCATATACACATGTACAGGATTGCATTTTTTCAGCTCATGTTTCTGGTGCTTTCTCCTTACTTTCAAGTAGAAAGCAGTTTAACTGCTCTTCATTTTCATATATAACTTGTAGTTGAGATGCTTCTACTGAACAGAAATTCTGTCTCAGCCAAGTTTTTTTAATGAAGGGAAAGTTATAATACAATAGGTTCTAAACTTTACATTTAGGATTATTAATCAAACCCTATCTCCATTTTAAACATGTCTGATGATACAATCCCTTTCTTATTTTTTAACTAATGTATTTCTAGCTCACTCACATCTCTTGTTATATAGCTTAACCACTTATTTGTTTGCAGCAAGCTCTGCTTTTTCTTAAGCCTGTCATTCAGGAAAGCTTTCTGTTATTTAAAACAACAAAACCCAAACCCAAAATACCAAATATAAAACCCCAGCCCCCACCTACTGGCTATCTTTATAGCTCTTGTCAATCCAGAGGTACCTTCAAATACCTGCAGTATTTAGCCAGGGGATTAAATCTGGCTCGACATTACATTTTACCTTGTCTGCTTGTTACCTTGTAGTTCTGTCTGTGATTTGCAGTCTCACCTGTCGCACACTCTCTCTCTCTCTCTCTCTCTACTTATTCTCACCATAATGCTGTTATGATGCAATCTTTGACTGGTACTTTTAAGCCCTTCCACAAAATAAAATTAAGTCATCAGTTGTTTAAGTATATTCTGACAGCAGTAACATAACAGATGTTAAAGCTGTAATATCTTGGTTGGAAAATGGAAATACTGGTCTATTTTAGAAATGTGTAGAAGCCAAAAGCTAGCCACAGCATATATTACAGCTTATTATCCTTGTAGAATTACAACCTGCTAGTGTATTTCTAGTTGTGTAGTAAGACTACAAATTAAATACTGCATTTACTGAAATTTTCATGCTTGGTAGTAGGAAGGCTGACTGATGTTATGGGAATGGTATTTTAATAATGCTTTGAGAGATGAGGTAATACTTTGATCACTGAAAGAAACTGTCTTTCTGTAAGGATTTTTGCCTTGATTTACTAAAATACTGAAGCACTCTCATTTGTGTGGGTTTTTGTGTACTTGATCCAGGGAAGAAAGTGCGGTGCACGATTTACTTTGTCATCCTCTAATTAAACAACACTGATAGAAATCCTATGGAATTTTAAGAACTTTCTAGCTTTTTCTATATATTTTTGCATCAATGTTTTTTTTTTTTAATCCCTTTTGAATTTCAGGCAAGTAAACAACTTATGTTTGGGATCATAAATCTAATGACTAGTGGAAGCTGGACAGAAGAATGCCCCATTATAGGTATTGTGCCGTTGTCTAGGATTTTCACACACACTTTTTCTTCTTGTGTGCAAGTACCAACTGAGCAGGACTCAGCTTTCCAAAGGTGAGGGCTGATGACTCTCTTCTTCCCCATTTTTCCCTCAGGGAGCCAAGAGAGTTCTTCTTCCTTTCCCAAGGCTGCCCAGCATGGTGTCCTCCTAAGGTGGCAAGAATGAGAAGGAATTTTAGGACACTTCTTTGACATTTTCTCCTTTAATAAGTTTTGTGCTCTATTTTCCGTGTACTGGATTTCCTCCAAATTTTTCATCATGAGCACAGAGATGTACTTAAATCTTACATCTGTTAAATGAATCTGTGTGCAGCAGACTGCTACAATGATTAATATTTCCCATCTTGATGTGGACAGTCAATGTGAAACACAGGATAACATTTTTCAAAACTGCACATTTCTAACTAAAATCATATTAGTCATCTTTTCTAGACAAAATTGAAGGGCTGTGTCTACACTCAAAGTGAGGTTACTTAAAAAGCAGACAGAAAATAGCACTTGGAAGTTCAGAGCATGCATTGGTATATGTAGCTCTAACAAATTCCAGGGTGTGGATTTTTTCTTTTCTGGAAGAGAGATGCTTGAACCCCAACGTTACCCATAGCACCCGTCATGTTTTCCAGGGTGGCTTCCTAGGAGAACTGTGGCTTCTAGTTTCTTTTATCTCTGGGATTCCTCTTCTATTACATCAACATCTGGCAATAGTGATTTTATGGAGTTTTGTGATTACTTTCCCCATTTAAAATACATATACCGTTTAAAATGTTAAAAGGTGGTGACATATGTTATTGTACAGAGGAAAAATGGTTGTGGCTGCAGAATGTCACCTCTACTTTAATGGTTAAACATGACGTCTTAGTCCTGAGAAGTTAGAGAGCATAGTCATATTTGATCCTAATTTTTTTTCTTTCATCTGAGTCAGAACCTTTATCAAACAATAATCGGTGATAAGACAGGCATCTGCAGCAAGCAGAGAGCTAGCAGTCTGTGATGTGGGCACCAAGAAACCTCTTCACCAAACCTTGGTGACCCTTAGCATGGCCACAGTGGCCCAGCCTCCCTTTAGCAACACCTAAAAATGCCACTGAGGTCACAAAGATTTCAAAGAAGTGAAAGCAAATCATGGCTCTTGCTTTTTTGTACGTATTTATAGATGATAAACCAGGTAATAACCTGTATGTTGCACAAAACTGAGTTTTGAGCATGAAAAGAATGCTCATGATGATCTTGGGGCAGACAGGAGTGTGCTGACAGGTAGAATTACAGACAATCACTTTTGGCCTGGACTTGTGTGTGTCATTGGCTTGTGCCGCCCAAACTGCAGGGTTTTTTCTTCAGCCTACAATCCTTCATAAATCAAAAAAAGACTGATGTCTTGTATTTCTGTTTCCTTTCTCAATTAGTAATTTAGACTATATGTCTTATATAATTAATTTTATATGGGACCAATGCTTTTTAATTTAATGGAAGGTAATTTCTACTAGTTCTGACCAGTTGATGTCAGATTTTCTTTAATGTGCAGCTCCATGTGCTACAGATACAATTAGCAGAGCTGCATCTCCTTTTCACTTATGTGGCTGGGCTGCAGAGTCATCATGCAAGGGCTCAAAGACCAGGAGTTCTGCATGACTTACTCAGAAATAGTTTGATTTTGGTGACTTCTAGGGATACTAGTAAAGGAAACCTGTCTCTGCCAGGCAGATTAAATGCTTCAATTTTAAATTACTGAAGAAGAAAGTAGTAGCTAGCCAAGGTTTTGTGTTTTAGTTTAATTGCATTTCAGCGTATTTTATGATCAAGTTTAATCATCTAGAGCCTTAGAGGTAGATTTTTTAAATTGGTTTAATTTAAAATCAATTATATATTAAATGCAATTATAAATGATTGCATTTAACCTAGGTAAGGCTGATCCACAACCTAAAGCAGAAAGGCTGTTTTGTAATGTCATCAAATTTTGTATCCTACATTTTTCATTTCATGAAGTTGTCCTACACATCTGTCTTTTTCGCTAGTCGGAAAACAGTAACTGGAATTCACTATTTCTGTGGAATGAGGGGAGTGGGTAAAGTCTGAGTACAGCAGTAAATGTAACACTACTTACATTCCTTCCTAGCAAGGAATACCCACAAATTCTGTAATTCAGAGGGGGGTGTCCAAAGCTACTTTCAAACAGTCATAAAACATGAGTCCCAAACATCTTTGCTTTGATAAGAATGCATGTGAATAAATGAGTTCATAAACACATTTAGTATTTGCAAACTCTTATACCAGCTGTGCTATTGTAATGTCCTGCTTCCTTATCAGTCCTCGTATTCTCAAAGTCTTCTGGGTACAGCAGTGACTTACTACGGTAGCCACTAACGGTTGCCAGAATGTCTTACTGTAGTCATCTTGACAGCTGCAATCATGGCAAAGTCTTTTGTCTTGTGCTCCCCTGAGAGTGCCTCTTATTAGGATTCTTGGAAAATAAATCAGTGACTGTTTCAGCCCACATTCTAGTGAGTGGACGACCTCTGTATCCCTTTGGATAGCTCTGTGGTGACTCACAAGTCTTGTCCAATCCCGGCTTTCTTAACATTTTCCATTCACTTGAGTTGCAGAGCAGTGATTTTTTTGGTTTTTTTTCAGCAGTTCAGCTGTAAGAACATGAAGGAATTCTATTTAGCATAAATTAAGTTGGTTGACTAAATCTGTGCTTCTTACTGGGTTCTTCATGTGGCAGTTAATTTCATTTTCCTAGTTAGGAGTGTCTGTAAAGTTAATGCACTGAGTAGCTAGCAAACACAGTGAGGTATCTCCTGGCTATCGCTTGTCTCTGTGCATGCCAGGCCATGCAGTCTGACCTTAGTCTGTCACTCTTTAGATTGCTCCCATGTTCAGCCTGATTTAATTTTTCAGTTCGCACAGATTTTATTTTGGAAAAGAAATTTGGCCTCACTAATATGTGGAACTATTTGATCACAAAATCTCTGTGTTACACAGTGGGAAGATAGTGATCTGTTTGCAAAAAAGAATAGTCGGAGTAAAATGTGCACCAAGGACATAAGATTTTTTTAAAGCTACAGAAAACTACCAGGAATATAGTAAACATAAGACTGAGAGTTAGTTCTCATATAGCATATCCAATAATAATCCTTAATTAAAAACCAGTTACAGAAAATAATGTTTCATTATATGTACTACCTGAGTGCAAATAACAAGACAAGCTGCTGTAATGAGAATTGAAAAAAAATAGTTTTCTCCCCACATGAACAGCTCTTACCCTGGGGACTGTGGGTCCTTCCCTGCAAAACTTGCATAAATTGGAAGCCATAGCGTCAGTGTTGGGTCCCCACATTGTGGGGAGGTAATGAATTTTGGGAATATCCTCCTATAAGAGAGCTTTGTCTAGTCCATCCAGTGTCCTGATTCTCTTCAGAGCTTCCATAATCTATATCTCAGTTTAAAATACCTCGGAAATTACTCTAACAAAGAACATTATTTATTGTAAAAAGTAAAACTGAATCTTGTGGTATTTGATAATTTATGACATTTTATTTATATTTTTATAGAAATTTGTATTTTTCATAGTTTTAATGCTTTAGCAAACAAATAAAGTAATTAGCTGAGATTTAGAGTCATAGGATGGTTAAATCCAGATTATTAAACTAACATAAGTTGCCTAAGGGCAGATCTTAAAAACATTTAGACAACAAGATCCTGTTTGCTGTATGTTGTTGTTTTTTCCTTCTAAAAGAGTTTATAATATGCAAAATGTCAGATTTAGTTTTGTTCTGATTGTGAACATAGTATGAGTGTCAAACTACATGTAGTTGTTCAGTCTGTACCAGCCAGCTGGTGTTTCCTAAAACCTGCCTGGGCTTGTGTGGGCACTCAGGCTAGAGCTGAGGAATTGGCCACAGTTTCATTTCCTGGCAGGTTTGTGTTTTATTCCTTTTACTGTTTCTGGCCCAGCCTTAGTTGCTGGGCTGTCCTGCCCACATTGCGGACAAAATCCTGTCAAATAAGACCAGATTTGAGTATTACGACATTTAATGTAAAACATAATTTCTATCTGCTATGATGGTCTACCTATTGCAATGATGAGTTTGTTGAGTGGTATAAATGCAGCAGGTCTCTAGATCCAAATTCTGAAAGCTGTCCTGTGTGCATAAACTTATCTACGCAACAGTCATTACAGAGGGGAAGTCTCAGTTGTTTGAAGACAAAATATGTAATCTGTTTAATGTTGAAATTGGGAATTTTATTTTTATCAATAGATTTGATCAACTTGGCAAGAAAATTATTTCCGTGAAAAAGGCTGGATCTGAGAGTCTTCAGAGTCTTTATTCTGAAGGAGAGACTGTGTGCAGTAAGTAGCAGAAATATTTTGTGATTCTTATTCTTAAAGTATTTAAGATTCCCTTAGAGTCTGCAATAGAAATGCTGTTCTACAGGCCAGGTTACTGATGCTTAATATTGCCAGCTTCTGGAATGGCTAGAGCT
The DNA here is from genome assembly GCF_037038585.1 of Patagioenas fasciata. Taxonomy (NCBI): domain Eukaryota; kingdom Metazoa; phylum Chordata; class Aves; order Columbiformes; family Columbidae; genus Patagioenas; species Patagioenas fasciata. Next base: position 27,615,521 of record NC_092526.1, on the reverse strand, counting down.
CAATTTCTGTCAAGGGTTACCTGCTTGACATTGTTAAAATTAATTTGGCTTTGTTTTCCTTTTCCAGTTAAAACTAAATATTTTAATACATTTACATTGTTGCTGTATAACTTCAGTGAGTGAATCCAAGGGCACTGATGCCTTTCTGTATTTATGGTACCTACTGCATCCTTCTAGCTTTCATTTCCATGCGTGGGTGAAAGAGTCATTAATCTGGAGCACAGCTAAACAAAACCAGCTCTCAAAAGTGGTTAAAATACATATCTGAATGTTATCTTAAAAATAAAAAGCTGCATTTCATTATCTCAGTTAGCAATTTCATTTTTTTCTACTATTAAATGAGACCTTTTTATGCTAAATCCCACCCTGTTAAAATTTGCTTTTTTTTAAACACTAGAGGAGCTGCAGTTACTTGAGAGATTGTTTTTTCAAACAGGTTAATTCCTTAGCAAACCTATGCTTGAATGCTGGCTTTTTAAGAAGAACAAACAATGCTAAAAAAATAGCATTTTAAAAAGGTAGAGCGTCCTATTACAGCACAAAGCTAATTACAAAGCTGGCTTTACATCTACAGCTGGTTATGTGGGTGCTCACTTGTTAGCAAAAAAGAACCTTAATGCCAGCTGTGAATCGTCAAGCTCGTTAACAGGTTTGTTCACAAACCAGGTGGGAGTAGGGGGAGTTGAAAATGGTGTGCCGGTTCTGGGGGACTCTTCCACCAGCACTTAGAGGAGATACCTTCTGCAGTAGCATGTGGCCATGGCAGCTGGTGGTTCACTGAAAGTGGGTTGTAACCTTCCCATGGAGCTTGAGGAATAATTATTGAGTATGTTGTCTCTGACCGGGGCTCCTAAATGTACAAAATCTTAAAGGATCTTCAAAGTGAAGTCACTGCCAAGTAGAGGAGTTGGTCTCTTGTGTTCCTGAGAAATGATTGAACTAGCCTCATTGCTTGTTTTGTTGCCTTAGAAGCAAAAAAAAAAAAAAGAGGCAACAAGACCAAAACCAACACCTACACATCTATACATTAACCGAATTTTTGAGCTGTTTAGCCTTCGTAGAGTTTATTTGTGATAGAATGAGGATCTGCAGTTTCAAAACTTTTCTGCATATATTTTCCAGAAAAAAAAAGAAAAAATAGATTGATCTATATCAACTATAGTGGTAACAGATGTTGCTAAACCTTTTATCTTGTTGAAATAACCATAAAGAGCTTTTCTGAAAGATTCTATGTTTTTCACAGGATTTCCGCTTATATGTTGGGACTGGACCACTTGGTAAAAATTACCAAGTTCTCTAGATTCAAGAAATCTAGAGAAATGTGGGTGCAGTTGCCACCAACATAATAACTGAATATATCTGAATAACTGAAAATATCAGTTCTGACCTTGTCTATCTATTTTTCTGAACCAAGAGAAGGTTAGAAATGGGCAGTTCTTAAGGTCTCTTGTTTGTCAAACTTTGAAGCTCGTTTTTGTAAAGTAGCAGTGAAAGTTTAGGGTAAACGTTGGCTATGGTTTAGGACTTTTTTTTCCTTAAAGTTAAGTATCTTTTTAATCAAGAAGGACTAATACTCCAGGAAATTAAAATGTGAGAAAGGAAAAGGAAAGGATGGGAGCTGGAATTGTGGCACTGGTTGACTTCCTTCTGTATATGAATAGATGTGTGGAGCTGTTAGTGGAAATGTACTTATTATAAATAGCGCCAAGCCTTTATTTTTTTTAAGATTTTTTGTTTTGCGGGTGTCGTAAGATCTCTTGTGGTGGGCAAAAGAACTTTGCAATGTTTTTTATCTCAAAGATACCTCCAAATATTTTTTTCCTCTGTCTTCCACATAGTAGTCAGCTCTGACCCAGAGATACTGTTTGAGCTGCTATGGTGCTATGGGATTATACAGTGAAACAGTAGCTATAGGTTTAAAATGTAAGTTTGCACCCTTATTCTGCATTAATGTCAGTTAGCACTGCTTAACATGGTGGTTTTACAATGTAGATGCATCCAGCAAGGACTTGATCAGATGGCCTTTCTCTTTATAATTCTCTAAGGGCTTAAGGTCTTTGCTAAGTCTTTGAGGTGTGTGTTTATGGTGGTTTTGTTGTTCCTGTTGTGGTTTTCTGGTTTTTGTGGGTGGTGTTTTGTTTTCTTTTGTTTTGTTTTTTTTTTTTTTTTTTTCCTGGTGTGTGTGGTGGTGTGTTGTTTTGTTTTGTTTTGTTTTTTTAACTGTTAATGCTTCTAGAAAGCTCTTGCAGGATAACACCTGAAGCTTGTGAATCAGAGGGGTGGCACACAAAAACCACAGGTGAATTCACCAGACCTCTGGGGCTGGTAAATCGGTCATTTCTCAAAAGAACACTAAGCAAGCAGTGGTAAAATCTGCAAATACTGAGTAATTAGTAACTTTTCTTTTTTTTTCGGATGTGGCAGTGTTGACCAATTTTTGAAATGGTGATCTGAAAAGCCTTTTTTGTTTGAGCCACAGGTCTGCTTCTACATGCAGGCCTGTGTGGCATTGCTGAACTGCATTTATCTAATATAAATAATTTTACAAGTGGAATATTCTAGATCAAATTGACATAACTATTTAGATACCGTTTTGTAAGTTATAAAGACATAATTGGACATTTTATATGAGCAGTATCCAAGAACGGTTGTGTTTTATTAATTCTGAATGCAGTAAAGCTTGCACAAATTGTTTACATTAGCCTTTGAAGTCTGTTTTCTTAACATCTTGAATTCTGCTGTGGCTTCTTGGCTTTGTGACAGAGATGCTATCTTGAATGATAAAAGAATGGGAGCAGCTACACTTGAGCCAGGCTGCTTTAGCGAATCCAGGTTTGGATTTATGGTCCTTATGGCTTCCACAGCAACTGTAATTTGAAGTTAGTAAGAATGGAGTCTCATTTGTAACATCACTCATAGTAATATAATGCTTGCAACTTCTGCCTGCTAGAAAGTTTGTAGGGTTGGACTTGTATGAATTAGTTCTGTATTTCTTCTGTATAGAACAGAAAATTCCAAACTTTATGCTCATAAAGTCTGAATTTGTGTTCTTTTTATTCCCTCTCTCCCCCCGTTGGAATTCTAGCTAACAGCACTTAAAGCATTGCAGTGAGTCACTGAGGGATTGATGTTTTTCCATGCTGCGCAGATGTGTGGGTTTTTACTTAGCTGGGATTCTCATCAGGTAGTTTGGACTCTTTGCTAAGTTATGTAGCAGAGGAGAAAGGGAAAGAGGCTTGTGAAAAGGGAGAAATTGGAGTTTAAGACCAAATAATAAATGGGAAAGGAGAAGAGCAACTTTGTTATTATTATTATTTTTTTTTTTTAGAAAGTATTTTTTCACTTAACCGCTTCCCTCATATTTGTTCGGCTGTCAGCATTATTTTTGCATTCTCTAGCATAGTATTTTATGGAAATACCCTGCAAAATACGATAGAAATCAAGCTTGGTTTGGGAAATTAAGGGGTTTTTTTGGGAAACAGATGATTATTTCTGAAGCATTTCTGAATTCCACTGGGTTTTATGAGGAAGATTTTCACAACTGTTTAGCGAGGTATTCCCATTCAAATTCAACTCCCATTCTTTGAGCATTGGGAAAGGGCTGCGTGGCTCTGTGCGTGCTTGTGCAATGACCGCTGCATCAGGAATGCAGCTTTGTTTGTGGCTTCTAAAAGCATTAGACATGAAAATGCGTAATAAAATGTGGCGAAGGATCTAAAACTATTTAAAGAATTGCCCTGATGAAAAAGTGCAGAAGAACTAGTAGGGAGAGGTATAGACAAAAAAAACCTCAACAACAAAAGCAACCCCAAACCACCTGAAATGCTGACGTTGTGGATCTATAGTTTTAATAAAAAAAAAACAACAAACAAAACAAAACAAAAACCAAAAAAACCCCACAACAGACAAACAAAAAAACCACACCCCTCTCGTTCCCTGGAGTTCTATAGTGTTGTAAAACCATGTTATGCTGTTTTAAATGTGAATCTAAAAGCTTACAGTTGCCAAATTTGTTTTCCCCCATGCCAGACCTTTGATAAACTTGTAAACATATAAAATATACTTCTTAAGAGTCTGAGGTACAAGTGCTCTTTCTAGATTAATTTGAAACCAAACAATTTTGCCTGTATTTGGGGTTCCGGTTTCACAGTGGGTCAAAACATAAACAAAATATTTCTCAGAACGTCCCTGAAAAAGTGAAATTTAAGAGATATTATTTTAAAATGTATTTTTTGGAGTGGAAATATTTAATGAATGCTCCACCCCTGTAGGATGAGAAGATTGTGTGCTGCCAAATGAGAACTGTGGAGACGGCAGAGGAGACTGCGGTGGCCAAGGCAATGCCAAATCCCAAGAAACTGTGCTTCTCCCACCCCTCCTGCCAGGAGGATGGGAACGGGTGTAGTCTTGTAATGCCTCATTGCTTCCTGTGTGAAATTTGCTGACAACTAACTTTATAGACATCAGAAGAACAAGTTTAAAAAGGCACTTGTAAATTATTTTAGTTCCCTGCTTCTATACTAGATATTAGCAATCTAACTCTCCAAGTTAAGCTGTGAATTATGTGCCTTTGATGTAACACATTGAAAACCCATATGAACAGCGGTCTCGGTTTTTCCTGATGCCTGGCGCGTTGCCCTAGCTCATGTTTCCAGTTATACTCTAGAGATGAGTAAAAGGTCACCTTGCCCTCAGTCTATGAAAAGCTGCATGGAGCATCGCTTTGGTATGCTAGACAAAGACCTATCTATGTGTTATGTAGTGGAAACTATATGAAAGGAAATTAATATTGTGGGTCTGTCTCCCCTTTTGCTGGGTCTCAGCAGTAGTTGCAGGTTATTGCTGTGCAGAAATGCCGTCTGTTACTGCTTTGCGGTAGCACCAGCTGGAGTTCTTAGGGACTGATGGAGGGGAAGCTTTAAGGCTCACGTGCAGAACTGGAGTCTTGTTTTAATAAAACGGTAGGAAAATTTGGTCATCTCAGACCAAGTAAAATAGTAATGAAGGAACTGCAACAAGAACAAATACATTTGCAGTGTCTGCATGCCTGGTTCTCTCTGGATACTCTTCACTTGCACTTCTGAGCACCTGGTAGCAGTCAATACCTTTTTGGTTTTGTTAAGATTGTGAAGAGAAGTTCAGCAGTTTGCGCAACTGCTACTCAGATTCTGATTAAGCTCACTGAGAAAAAAATCAAAAAATAACTGCCAGAAATTAAGACGTACAGTTACCACAGGCAGTAAGACTGGAGTCTAAAAGAGAGGGCTGGAGAGGGCTTCCAGAATTCTCATCCTGACCTCCTAAATGCTGTATCTGAATTTATGTCTGAATTTTTCTTGAGCAGTTTGGGCAATGGTTGGCTTATAAGACCTTCACTTTTCATCTAAAGCTGCGCTGAAGTAACAAATGTGTAGGATAAGATTTGCTTTTGTGATGGACTTACAAAAATAGCACTGTCTGGAAGCAATTTGAAGAGTCCCTGCAACATGTACAGTACGCTGTAAAGGCTTTCTGATTTGGAAAGTATTTTCAGCTCCATCAGGTTTAACCCTTTGGTAACGGCAAGTGTGTAGCAGTTGACATGTTACACTCAATGTACAGTGTACTGCCAAGTAGGACGTCAGGTTGAGCAGTGGTAAAGTCAGAGATACAGGCGATCTGAGGGTGCGAAGATAAATTATAGAGCTAAGTAGCATACTGCAGATTAAAAGACTTAGATGCTGGGATTTTTTTACTGGATAGTATGTAAATATGTGGTGTATTTATATATATGTGTACATGAACAATAACTGGATTTGCAGTCTAGAAAATATTTGTATTCAAACTGTTAGCAAACACTGTTCCAAGAGAAAAATTTCTTTACAGAAAGCTTTTATGTGAAAATGTCTTGCTGATTGTACATAACTGCATGCACAAAAGCACATTACAGATCAGTTGTTTTGAAAGAAGAAACATGACCTGGAAAAGATTGCCACTGTGGAAAAGTATTTTCTATTTTGTAGAAGCAAAATATTTTGCTTTATTTTTTTTTTTTCTTCTTCCTTTTAATTGGAAAAGAAGTGGTATGTCTCATAGTGATACGTATCATCAGCTCAGCAGATTTTTTTAAATAAAATTTTTTGGTGCATAGGAAAGGCTGCATAACAGAGATGTGTAGAACAGCATTTGTGAGCACTCTGGCCAGCTCTAGCTGCAAACTGCCATCTGTGTCCAGTGATGTCACTTATTGTAACAAGATTGAAAGGACTAGATGCTTTCTTTAAAGCTTTGGTTCCTAAATTGAATTTTAATGTAAGCAAAATATTTGTCTTGTTTGAGGTAGCTGATAAGATTATTATTCCTACCTACATGTTGTCTGACTTGCTCCTGGATTGAATTTAAATCCACTGCAATTTCCCTCATAGCTTTTAAAGAAAAGTAAACTGTTGGTTTGTGTTGCTTTAAAATGCTGTGCTGTGAATTGTGCCAGTTGAGGAGATCATGAGTGAAGATTTCAGGTGTCCCCACAGTGGGGACAGCCAAGCAGCCGGGACCATTGCCTTGGCAGCTGGCCCCAGTCAAGTTGTCCTTGGGGTCACTGTGCTACCACCTATTTCTCTGTTCAAGTATGTTGTGGATTTTAATGCACAACTTTTGCTTTTTCCTTATCCCTATATTCAAATAATGAATTGCAGTGTCACTTCACTGAGAAAAAGAATGTCAGGTGTCCCAATGAATTGAAGGGGGCTGAGGCAGACAGGTGTTCCTCTGGGGTGGTGTGGGCATGGGGAGCTGCAGGCAGCGCAGCATGGAGCGAGGACGGCCACAGACAATTTATTGTACTGCTGAATGGTCAGTTCTGAGGAGAAAATCTTTCTTCATTGAGATGATGGTTTCTTAAGTGATTGGATAGGTTGTCATCTTCAACTGAAAAGCAGAAGGCAGAAGAACTCTGTTATAACAGAGCAGCTCAGAGGGTTTCAGGTTATATGAGCAGAAAGGAATGTATCTTGTTTCATAACCTCTACTTGGTGGCTAAGGGAGAAAGTGGGTGCTTTCTCCAAGCTACCACCCACTCAGGACATGCCTTTTGTTGCAATCTGACGACCTCATGAAATAACCATTTACTCTGTAGAAGTTTTCCATGCAAACTGAAAGAATAACTCAGCTTTACGATTACAGTTACTACTTTCATCCTGTTTCAAAGCTGAGTTCCAAAAAGGTCTGTGTTTAGTCTCCAGTGAATGAGAAATAAGTTCACTGCTCCTATTGCAAACTCTCTCATCTTTTCCAAATAACTTCTGTGTGAAGCACAGCACTGTCTGAGCAGTGGAGATGGCTACGACTGGGTTTTGCAGGGAAGTGCTCCGTGCAGAAATAGGGCTGAACTTCCCATCACTTGAGTAACATGCCCATGAAAAGGCAAGATGGCAGAAGGAATTGTGTCCCTGGTGTCTGTGCTCCCAGCTCAGAGACACACACATGCGTAACCCTACAGGAGCAACACCTAAGGAGTGAACTTCAAAGTGCTTTCTTTCTTGAAATGTTTCCTGTTGTATTACTAACTATTCCTGCTCTGTTTATATACCACTAAAACACCTTGGTAGATGATATTAGGAAAAATTTTTGTCAATATTGGACCATCACTTTTTGATCTTCTTGATGTTGGTTTATTTTAAATTAGTTTCTAAGTTTAGATGTTCAGGCATTTTAGAATTGAAATATTTTAGAATTTCAAAGCAGCGTTAATTCTGTGGGATTTTCTTTATTTGAAGGCATGAAGGAGACTTGCTGTATGGTTGTGAAATGATGTTAAGGTTTTTTCCAGTCTATAGACTGGAATTGCAACTGTATTGTGTCTTTATAGTTCTTAATACTTATACAAAGTTGGTATATAAATCTGTCATCTTGGACAAGTAGTTTTACACATACTTCCTTCAGGTACAAGTAAGACTGCAAAAAACAGAGTAGAGTAAGATTGGTTTCTAGTTGTTTAATGTCCTTTAGTAACTTTAGTGTGTGATCTGCAAGTTCTGTGGCTGCTTTTCTGAAGAGAGGAGTTGGTAACAGCAGTGCCCTGGCCGGATTCCAGCGGGGAACTCCAGAACTCCATCTGCCAAACTCCCTCCCACAGTTACAGATGGGTAACTCTCTTGCCTAAATAAAACATCCACCCACTACAGACCCTCTCGTGTATGTACGTAGATGCAGTATGCACAGGTTCAGTGACTTCATGTCTCTAGATAAGTAATCGCTATTATGATTACACAGCAGGTTCTCACTGTTGTGTGTTAGGTTATGACACGGATGTTTGACCCCACCAAATTTTCTGAAATGCCGATTTTTTTTTTTCTTTTCTTTGAGCAAGTGTTTTTTTTGTGTGTGTGTTTTTGTTTGGTGTGTTGGTGGGATTTTTTGTTTGTTTTATTGGAACTTGCTGCCAAGTTGATTATCTACTTACCTAAAAGATAATGTGTCAATAGATATTTTGGCTTTGGAGAAAATTTTTGCTCTCTATCAAGTTCAATACTGAGGGGGAGATTCCTTTTGTAACAATGTCTAAAAGTACGTACTGCTATATCCAGTATTGTAATATATGAGCTGGCAATCTGTGTGAGAGAAAGCAAAGGCGAGAAGGCCTGGCATCTTGTAGGCCTGAGGGTACTAGAAGGAGGGAAACTGCTTCCTCCATCCAAGAGTAGGATTTAGGTTTTGCAGCAGATGTGGACTCGTGTGAAGACAAGCTTTAAAGCAGTGGTCTTTGTGATTTACTTATTTATTTATTTAGTTATTTCCTATCAGCAGGAAATCTTTTTATTGTTTCTCATGTAGAAATCAAGATGTGTGTCTTTAGCGGGATGTGTCTGAGCATCTTTTTAAGCCCCGGATCTTTGCTTATTCCAAACTGGCTCCTTTGAACAAGAGAAAATAAGAAGGAAGCTATACAACAGCTTCCTAGGAAATGTTTATAGTTTTCAGAAAGAACCACAAAGACAGTGTTTTTTCCTCAGTGAAAAGGGGATTATTTCAATGCAGGCATCTGATTTGAAAAGCATTTGCAGAAGGACATGTGTGAGGCAATGTTAATCTGACATGATGAAGAGCCTGGACCAACAGTTATATTCTCTGTTCATTTTTGCTGTTCTGCTACATGAATCATAGAATTTAACCCAGTTTATCCTGACCACTAGTTATGTATGCAGAACACGTAGGCATTTTCTTATACCCAGAAACTAACAAACATCTTTATTTGATGCTGAAATTATATGTAAGATTACTGTTTAAATATATGTTTCTACTGTAACAGCAATTATAGAACCATCACCACGCTGCTGCACCAGTCTTTGTTCAGAATTGAATGCGAGAGAAAATAAAGTTCTTAATTTCTAATAGATTGTTTTCCCATTTTCCAAGGTTTAAGAAAGCAGTTGCTCTTTAAAAGTCACATTTTCAAACAGATATCTTTGGCAGATATCTGGTGCAGCTGTACATTGATATTCTCAGTCTGTTGTGAAATTGATTAAGAAATAGCTGATGATGATTTAATATTTCCTTGATAATAAAATAGTTATTCAGTATGTGGTTTTGTACCCTAACCCCAGATTTATGTTTGAAATTGTTGCTAGATTCCTGCAGAATGCAATAATTTATAAACTCTTGCCATTTGTCAGGAAAATGGAGACTGAAATCTGGGCACCTCAGCTTCAAGTAGGACTTTTGACTTTCACAGCGGTACAATTACCCTTGGATTATGCTGAGAGATCTTGCTCAAGATGCCTGAAAGCTTCAGTAATGTATATTATTTTTATCTTGGGAAATAAGAACTTGTTTCAGGCTTCTGTCAGAATCCATCTGAGTGGGTATGGAAGCAGGCAAGTTCTAAAATCACTTTAAATTAAAAATCAGGCCAATGATAGTTTGTGTTCCGTGTAAGCTGCCTGCACTTCTCAGTATCCAAATATAGCTTTAAAAAATGTGGCCGCAAGGAAGGATTAGTACCATCTTATGATAAATATAATTAAATAGAATAATCTATTTGAAGTTCCCCTGGAATTTGCCACTCCTATATTTGTGCACCTTTAACTACTCCTGGAGGAAAGCGAGCAAAAGGAATTTTCCTGAGATTTGTATTTGCAAGCTTTTTTTCCAAGGACCAATGACTCTTTAATTTATTTGGAAAATGAAAAAGAGAATCTATGCCCTTTTCTGTATTTTTATCATATTGCTGATAAACAATATATTATGGCACTTCATCAACAAACCTGAAGAAACTATAATGCAGTAGAAGATCCACCGATTGGGTGAATGGTTTATTTTTTGATTGCTTGGTGAAATAAGTGGGAACTATACATAGATTGAATTTACATTTTCAAACTTAATTTTGTGGTGAAGGGAGGGAAAGGACACACAAGGGCCATCTTTTAAGTAGCAGCCACAGAGTAAAAGTATGAAGAAAAAACTCGTGCTAAAATATTTCAGTTTAATCTTCAGGCTTTGTGAGATATAGCAGGCTGTGGATTACAGTCTTATTGAAAAATTAATATAATTAAATCTTGCTGTGAAAATATGGGGGGACAACATACAGTGAATGTCTAGGGGGTTGTATACTATGATATTTTGGCATATGATGGCACTAAGCAGCTTGATGGGTGATTCTTCGTATCTCCAGGACCTTGGGACAGTTCTTCGTGATGGTCTCTGATACGGAAGTGGAATTTTGTGACTGCTAAAGCTCTTGTAGCCATAGGCACATTTCAGGGATCCACGAGGTTGTAACTGTTTCCTTGTTAGGGTATACTGCCCTTATGCTTCTTTCAGTATATATATTTGTATATGTCAATATACGTATTTATATATGTGTGTATAAACAGGTATATGTAGAGTGTACATATCCATGTAGAGTGAATGAATTTTGTGAATGGAGAATTCTATTTTGGCAGTATATTAGCAAAATGTTTGAGGTTTAGAAGAATTCTGTCAAGACCGTTAGGCCTCAGATTTTTTTCTGTTTTAATCAGATACAAACTTGTGAGATGTCATGTTGATAATGCTAAAAAAGATCAAATATATTTTTTCTGAGAACAGACTCAGTATGGACAGATGTAGATCAAGCTGCTAATTTACTCATCCTAATTCAAAGAGACAACTTTAATGCATGTTTCAGCCTCCAGGGCATCTTTTGATGGATAGTTATGACAGTTTATGTACTAATAACACTTGTTCGCTGGAAAATAATTTTGAAACCAGAGATCACCTATGTAGTCATCCTACAATTTAACTTTCAGTCATTGCTGGAGTGGATTACATTTGAATTAGAAGCCTATCAGTCAAAATATTTACATTTCATTATCAAGCCTCTGAATCCCTTTGCCTTCCCAGAATTGCTTTATTTAAATACCTAAATAAGCTCACTTTTATTTTAACAAAATCAAGGAAAATAGTGTCTGTAATTTATAAAATCTAAGTAAAGTAATCTTGTGCAGGGTTATGAGAACTGGAAAGTCAAGCTGATGTGTACAAAGTGGGTAGCTTTTATAAAATAGAATAAATGCATTTAGTAGCATGTGACCTTAAAAAAAATCAGTTGCATTACTGGTGCCTCTTTTGCAATGTAGGTAAATAAGCTGATTTTGACTTCTGGCATTATCAGCGGAATTACACAGACACCATGGTAGCATATAGGCCTCATGCTTACTGTAAAAATATTTAATAGAATTTGCAATTCTTAGTTGCTTCTGCTGCTCTTAACACTATAATATGTGCATCTTTTCACCCTCTTGATAGGCTGCAGTGTTTATTTTTTACAGTGGAAAACCTGATGGCTTGAATCATCTGGCCGTCAACAACTAGCCCTGTCTGGAGTGATATAACTGGTAGTCAGATGCATATGAAAGGCAGCATTATCTGTATTTAGAAAGTGCAATGGTTTTGAGAAGAGCAATTTTTTGGCACATTTCTCTCTTCTTGCAGCCAAATTGGACATTGAAGCAGGTTTGTGCAGAATTCAGTGTTTGCTGAATGGAAGTTCTTAGCACCATAAAATGGCAACAGGTCTGTGAGTACTGAAGAGGCATGGCAGCTATTTTTTTTAAACTATGGAGACCATTTTCAATTGACCACATTTAAGCATTTTATTGCCAGGGATGTACTATTAATACTTTAATTATGATGTATTTGTAGTCTGCTCCTCAAATGCTTTTTAGACTCAAACTACAAATACGAAAGTGCTTCGAAGTGCTGTTAAATGACTTAGGCATTCTGTTGAGTCACATCCTGCCCTTTTCTTTAGGGAAATGAATGAGAGACATTAGATTTTAAGCCAGCAATTGTATGTTTAATGTGAAACACTTGGCCCTAACAGATCCTATTTTCATGCTCGTGCTGATTTTGCAGATTGGTAACTTCACTTATTTCAGTGGCACTAGTGGAATTTCGTCTTGGAGAGCAAAGCTGTGTACATAGCGGGTAAAGTACAATCTTCCAAATGTATTAACAGCATGTTTCATTGTCTACTCTAGATGAAAATATCCATCATTTCTGCACTAAGCTCTTCATGATAGCTGAGCGAGATAGTATGAATTCCTTAATGCTTGAATATGGGAGGTCATTACCAAAAGAGAGCTTGAAACAAATAATTACGGTGTCATTTTATTGCCGTTGGTGATTAGTCACAGTGGTTTCTGTGGGGTCCTTAAGGAGTTTGAGAGACAGAAATAAAAAGAAAATAAATAATTTGTTTTGGTTTGGGTTTTTTTTGTTTGTTTGTTTTGTTTTTGAGGCAGAGCTAAAAATTTTTCTGTCACTAACCAGACCAAAATCTTGTTTTGCAAGGTGACTTTTAATTAAACTACTGAATGGTTTCATGACTGGCTTGAGGTTTCAATGAACTTCTTATTATATGGAGTACAACGTTATTAATAGCCAAGAAAATAATGAGATAACATTGTAACACAAATACCTTGTTCAAATGGAGAATTAAAAGTGGGAAATGTTAATGCAAAAATAATCTGTGAATTGAGTTGTTTATGGTAGATCTATGCTGATAAAACTAGACCTCCAAAGAAAAAAGATGAGAGTGAGAAGTGGGGTTTTAGGGCATTTGATGAGAGATTCCTTAAAGGTGGAGGGATGCTCCCTTAGGTTATTGTTAATCACTGGGAGCAGTTTGCTCCAGCAGTACAGCAGGACCGTTCAGCAGAGAGCGCCCAGCGTGTGGCAGCTGGCACGGCAGGAGGTGACACTGCTCTGCTTCCCTTATTGCTGCAGAAAAACGTTCTCCAGCTCCTCCAGAGCAGCACCTGTCCCCAGACATTTGTTCCAAACCTCTCCTTCTAGTCATAGTGTAGTATTTCCCTTGGGGTTTATGCTTCAATCACTTCAATGAATTTTATGTTAATTTCTATAATTATTTTATCAACCGTGTTGTGACTTTGGACACACAGAGTTCTTACCAACAATGCAAATAGATCTTTATTAACAAAGTATAGACTGTGATAAAGGCAGAAGGAAGCAACACCTAATAGTATCTTGCTGTAGAGTAAAAAATATGGGTCCACTGTTGAAGTGTGAAATTAGTACATGCTTCTTCCAGAAGGCTAATTTTTGTTGTCACACTGGTGAAATTTAGTTATAAGCAATGCTGAAAGGAGTAAAGTGAGGATAAGTAAGTCAATAGATGAAATATCTGTAAATATCTCATAGTAATTATAGAAAAGCTTGAAATAAGTATTAGGTTTCTAGAGAAGACTCAGAAAAGGAACCTAAAGGCAAATAACAAGACTGGAATGCAGTGAATACTTTTATTTTCTAAATGGATTTTATTTGTCTCCTTGTTTAAAATATGTATTAAATTACAAATAAGCTTATATCTGGTGCATAAATGCAATTGGCTGTGATAGCTTTGAATGTTCATTTAATTTGCTTTTTAAAAGATTTATATGAGATTTGCCTTTTGCTCATATTTGCTTAGCACCTAGTTGAAATTTTTTAATGTACTTTTAACATCAAGTAGCATGCAAAAGCACCTGCTTCCAGTTCTTCTATTTTCATTATATTAAGATGTAAACTGGATTTATGAATCTCAGAATTGACATTTCTAGGGTGGAAAGCAGCTTTCAAAAAGCACCAATTGCACAGATTCCTGAAAACATATTAAAAAGATAAGACAAAATGAATAAACTTTGCTTCCCCAGGTAACCGGGAAAAAAGGTGATTTTTAGAAAGCTTTGTATTGTTATAATAGGGGACGCTTTCAAATGTTCAAAATACAGTTTTTCATCCCTCATCTCTTTCTTGGACATAGTTGTGGAGAAGCATAACCACTCTGAAATACCAGACTACTTTAGTATGAACAGAAATGATGACAGGCGGAACTATTTTGGGGAATGAAAGCTGCTAATCCATGTCATTGTAAAAACATATGAAACCCAATAATGGCTTTTTTGTACACAGAAATGAATATGTCTAATTGTTCACTTGTGTTTGTCTTCGAGCTTAATCTTAAGAACTCAGGGCAATCAGACTTCCCAGGAAACTGTAGTACCCCAAAAATGAAGCACTGAACTCTGAACTGTGAAGTCAATTTTGTCACATCTTTCTTAAGTAGGGTTCCAATTAGAAAAAATCTTTCCTGAGGTGGAAAGAAAATTTGTATGACCCAGATGAACTAGTTTGGTCTAATTTTCTGAAACACACACAAAAAGAAGCATCATTGTGATTTATAACTGTTCAACAATTTTTGACTCTGCACCAGAGAAAGTGTCTTGATTGAATGGGAAATTGTGGCATATAAAGTGGCTGTAGTGGTTACTGTTCCCCAGTTGCTATGTAGAACTACTGTTTTTTTTTGAAAAAGGAATATTAAGATGTTGGTGAATTACTGTGAGTTTCCATATAACCTGCTTCAGATTCTGCAGTTGGAACAAAGTAGTTTCTAGCTGCTTTTTTTTTGTTGTTGTTGTTCCCCCCTTCCTCTCAGCTTCAAACTCTCATCTGATATTACTCCAAGGCTGGACTAAATGGAGAATGTTTATTATTAGGCTATGAGCATATAGTGGAATTTTCGAAATACCCTTTTTGAATTATATTTTTTGTTAAACAGGTGAAAAGGCACACTTGTAAATTTATTTGAAAACTAAATAAGGGAAAACCACTTTCAGCTCCTCCATTCATATTTGTTTTGCAGAACTTGGAAAGATAAGAAAGGAACAGACTCTAAGAGTGGAAGGAATAGGTCTGTAGCTGTGCAGATCTGTTTTTATACAGTTGCCTTTACTGTTTGGATGGTATTTTAAGCTTGCAGGCTTAAAAAAAAACAACCACCAAAACCAAAACAACTTTTACTGCCTTACCAGTGTCTGAGTATATAATCCTCCATTTCTTCCTTTTGCAAAGTAGACAGATGACACAAAAAACTTGATTATTGGAAAAAATTTTAGGCAGGATGAGAGAAACATAGTTCAAGCTGGCATTAAATGAACTATTTGTAGTTAAAACCAACAAAAAATCCTCTAAAAAACCCACAGTTCCAAATAGCCTGTTTCATGTAGAAGGCTCGATGGTTGAATTCATCATTCTTGTGTTTTCCTTGGATGCTTTTTTCATGTCTTGAAGCACAACAAATAGTTTTGGGAAGCATCAGAAGATGCTTTGCAGCCAACTCTAAGTTTTTCATCCTTGGACCCTCCCAGCTCCTTTGTCTGTTTTAGTTTGTTTAATTGCTGTTTTGTGGTAGCCCCATGTACCTACTCTGTTAGTTTCAAACCCTTGCAGATGGATTATAAATGTTTGCTAAAAACATTAGTAGTGGTTAAGTGCTCTCAATTTGGATGCAATTAAAACATATTTAATCATATATATTTCCTTATTTTGTCCATGAGGATCAGGATGTCTTCAAAGTCTTCTGACTACCAAGAATTTATTCTGCTGTTGTTGAAGGACAGGGGTGTGGTTAGTAGGTGGAGAGAGGTTCTTCTTCCCCTCTACTCTGACCTGGTGAGACCACATCTGGAATATTGTGTCCAGTTCTGGGCCCCTCAGTTCCAGAAGGACAGGGAACTGCTGGAGAGAGTCCAGCGTAGGGCAACAAAGATGATGAAGACAGTGGAGCATCTCTCGTATGAGGAAAGGCTGAGGGAGCTGGGTCTCTTTAGCTTGGAGAAGAGGAGACTGAGGGGTGACCTTATTAATGTTTACAAATATATAAAGGGTGAGTGTCACGAGGATGGAGCCAGGCTCTTCTTGGTGACAACCAGTGGTAGGACAAGGGATAATGGGTTCAAACTGGAACACAGGAGGTTCCACTTAAATTTGAGAAGAAACTTCTTCTTAGTGAGGGTAACAGAACACTGGAACAGGCTGCCCAGGGGGACTGTGGAGTCTCCTTCCCTGGAGACATTCAAAGCCCGCCTGGACACCCTCCTGTGTAACCTCATCTGGGTGTTCCTGCTCCAACAGGGGGATTGGACTGGATGATCTCTTGAGGTCCCTTCCAATCCCTGACATTCTGTGATTCTGTATTCACATGATGTACAGGTAGATTTCTCTGCCTGGAAATGCCTCTAATATAATTGCTTCCTCTGTACATGCCATTCAGGTGACATGTCCAGCAAACAGATAAACATGAAAGTGTCCCCAGGGAAATCCTACATGGAAGTTGGGCATGCCTGAAAGAGATGTGTTTATTGTCAATTAGACTTGCAGTGACTGAAAACCATTAAAATAGTGGGGAACTGAATGTGGGTAGGCTTCCAAAGTAAAGTAAAAAGCAAGTTGCTTGTTTTATACAGTTCCTCAATCTGTGGGGGTTCCCTCCTCACCAGAGAACATCCACAGAAGCTGGGCAATATGGGAAATGATGCATAAGTCATTACTGCAACGTCAGTAAATTCACTACTGGAAGTTAAAACTTATGTGTGATCAGAGAGAAGCAGTAAAAACAGAGGCTGTAGAATTCAAAGTTTCAACAAGAAGACAAATTTTTAATGTGGTCTTCACATTTCTACTTTGCGTTAATAAAGGCTGATTTCTGGAAATGACAAGTATTGCCATGAATGTGGGAACTAATTTTTTTTTTTTAATGGGAAGCTTTTATGCTTTGTGTTTGTACTGAGTGGTCCTTCAGGTAAACCTATAGAATTTCATGTTTGAAACTGGACTGTTCTCCTACTTTTCTGTCAACAGCTTGTAATTCTCCTGGTGCTGTAGCAGCTCTGATTCATCATCTCATGCACTAGATGGATCTGGCGTATGGGCTTTGAGAGCAGGAGAGGAGCGACAGCACTGTGGACCTCTTGGAGTCTGCTAGAACACAGGATGACAAAAGAACTAAAGGGTTTACTTTCCTTTCAGCTCTCCTCTGGAGGCTGTAATTTATGGGTGTCCTACACAACTGACAGATCATAGCATTTTGCCCTGTGGACTGATTTATTCTAAGAGATCAACAGTCTGGTTATTCCTTCCAGCTTTGGGGGTTTGAGTATTATATGGTCACATAGAGGTTTTTAGGCATGCAAATTATTTCCTTGTCTCTTCTTTCGTTGGTCTTATTTGCACTTTCTTGCTTACTCTTTGGCTTACATCTAACTCAGGATAGCGCCTATGCTCTTCATGCGATTACCAAGGAAGCAATGGTGTTAGGATGCTGAATTTCCTGGCTCCAAGTTGTCTTCCGTCACTAGCTCAAATAAAAGTGAATTGCATCTACATTATAAATGTAGTTGAAATAGAAGCCCTGAGCAGTATTGAGGACAGGACTAGTTTTATATAGAGGATAGTGCATGGGCTTTTTTATTTCTTTTTCAAGACAGGTAACCAATAGTACTAATCATTCAAAAATGCTTTTACACATCTGGAGGTTGCTCGCTCAGGAGTGATACCTGACTGATGTAACCAATGGTCTTGACTCTGATTTTTCCTGCTGCTGGCCTGTTCTTTTAAGCTTTGCCTGGTTTGTCGAAGTGTAATGGTTTGATTTTACCTCTGGACCATCACCTGTGTTTATCATGCAAATTAAGTGTTTGAGTTTTCTACACAGGCAAACTCATGAAACTCACATATCCTATCCATTGATGTTTGCAAGCTGCAGTCAAGAGATTGCCAGAATTCCATCTAGATTATTGTGATCTGTCATGACATCCCATAATGTGGATTCTCCACTGGTTTCCAACATATAATCTGTGACTTTTTATATACAGTTCATAGTTGTTGCTGGCTTTCCAATCAGTTAATTAGTAATCAGTTAATTTCAGATTTGTGGACGTTATGTAATGCTAGAAGCTATTTCCACATTGTAACAGAAATAATTTTAAAAGGCTGAGAATTGTTATGAAAATCTCTGGCAATAATTTGAGAGTCTTTTGACTACATTTAAGTCAAATGCTATTGTGGATATTGCTAAGTGGATTGTAAATCTGTTTATTTCTTGAAAAGCTCTTCATTCCAAAGAAGCTTTGGCTTTTGGAAATAAAGCTTCATTTTTACATGTTTTGTGGCTCAGTGTTACTGGAACTAATTGAGGTTATAGTAATGGCTGACTTAATTTATATGGTAATGGAAGTGATAATTAAGAACTTAGATACAAACAGGAGACCGAAAGTAACCGATCACTGAGCAGCAAGTGTAGATTATAGACTCAGTTAGGCCTCTTGCAATACTGAACCCTATTAACAAAACTGAATCAGGATCAAGGGGAGAGAAAAACATATCTTTGCTAATGTGTGTCCGTGTTTCTTTACTGCAAAGTAGGTGGCTGACTAGTCCCCACAGACTGATGACCACATAGTACTGTTCTGGGGATTTTCAGATGTGGATGGATTCAAGGTCATGAAATTGCAGAGATAAAGCTTTTGTGTGGAAATGGTCCCATAAACGAGTGATGTGACCAGTTCTGGGCACCATGCAAATGTAAGAAATGAAGTGTTATTTAACTCAGTACATTTGTTTAATGGCTTTCTCTAGTGGTGCAACACTTTCCTTCCAGGAGAGCAGTACTGAGAAGTGTGTTGCAAGACAGGCATTTTTGAGTTGTGTCTCCTTTTTCCCTTCCTCACCCTCTTTTCCCTTTTTGAAATTAAAACCAAAACAAAACAAATTACTTGTAGCAGAGTTTGAAGCTCACTGTGCATTTACCATACTATCTGTGGTGAAATGTGTCCCTTTCTACCTACAGTCTTGCTTTTCAATAGAAAGTGTGACCAAAGCCATTTTGGACAGAGAAAATTCAGTGGGGAGGTAAGGAGAGAAGGAAGAGGTAAGAGTAGATTAAAAACATACAGTGTAGAAGTAAAAAGCATATGGATTGGAAATCTTGGTTAGGAAGCTAAATGTTTGTCTGCTCTTTTTGTGAGTATATGTGGTCACAATAGGTGAAACCATGGACATAAGTAATCCATTGCTATTCAGTTTTGGTCAGGATTTTCCCTCTTCAGTATCTTCTTTTCTTGTTTAAAACAGGGTGAGATTCTGCTTGCTTTTGGTCCCTTTCCCCTGCCTGGGTCCTAGTAAGCTTGTTTAACTGTAATGTTTCAGTATGCGGGTGTGTGGTGAACAGGTATGAGTACCAGCTCACTGCGCAGGGTTGAGAATTTTAGGAAGGATTAAAAAAAATCAAGAAAAAAGTGTTTGGCTGGGAAAACCTGAGGTTTCTAGTATGCGTTAGCTTATCAGCTGTGAACAGAAAACTAGAAATCATTGCCTGTTTTCCAGGTTGTTCTATTTATGCGTGTGTGTTGGGAGAAGCCAAAATACTTTGATCCTAAACTCAAGGGACAGGTACCAAAGCATGAAAATTAGGGAATAAAGTAATTAAGGAATAAATACCATTGTATGGTATTATTAAGCAAGTTATAGAATTGGCCCAGGCATGCAAATATTTTCAAAAGTAACTTTGAGTACATAAAAACGTACTGTGCCCCAAACACGGTATTGTTCCAGCCCCCGCCCCAAACATGCTCAGCAGTCCTGAACTTGGAGGGAAATAGGACCTCTTTTAATAATACATATTTTAAGAAGTGTGACCAAGCACATGTCCACATAAATCATGTTTCTTCTCAACTTTGACAGTTTTATATAATCTTGTACTTAGGCAACATAATCTTTATGTCAAATCACTTTGGTTGACTTTGCTTGAAATACTGATGGAAATGTGGTTTCAGCAACAGCCACTGTGTCACAGTCTTCGAGGTGACATGGTGCATCTCAGAGTGACACAGTCATCTGGATGCAGTTGAAAATGTTTGAAATTAGATTACTTTTGCTTTTTAAAGGAAAAAGAGCAAGGCCACAGGTTTGCATTTACTTTAGTTGCTTTAAAATATATTATTTTTATATTTTGCATGTCCTCTGAAGATGAAAAAGCTTTGAAGTCTGATTTTCAGTCATTATTAATACCTTGCATTTGAAACCACATTGCTTTACTCTGGAACCATCTCTTCACTGGATGTTAATAAAAACCAATTGCAAAAATGGAAAGCAGGTTGTAGTTTTCTGTCTCTCTTGTTTGCTTTTTCTCTCATTTTTACTCTGTTTCTCACTTTTTCTTTTCATGTAACATGTATCTACCAGGTTAATTAAAAATAAGGATTCCTTTTCTGGGCAAGTAGTAGGCCATGTGTTAAATTTGAGAAATATATTGGACACCCTTTCAAAAGGTTTGTGTCACTATTTCTTCAAGTTACAAAAGGTACCATTATTTCCTCAGAGCTTTCTCGAAGTCAGGAATACCTAGCCAATGAGTCAGAACCTCTTCACATTTCACCTTTTAATAATTTTCCAGTTGCAATGGTTGTCTGTGTTGTTTTTTCTAAACCCCATAAATGTAACCCCCCCCCCCCCACCTAATTAAGTGAAAACAGACTGAAATATGACTCATCCCACTTGTCAGGGATTGGTTTGCTGATGTAATTTTGCTTTCTATAGCCAAAACCTGGAAATAGTTATAACTAGTCTAAGATGATACTATGTTTCTATTCAACTAAATCAAATCCCAGTACTCTTTAAAAAGAAAAAAAAAGAAAAGTTTTTATAGGATCTAGTTCCTTTCAGTCCTCCTATTATTAAGTAAATTGGAGGACTCTCCAAATCAGTCCTGCACTCTTGCATATCATAGGAGCCTCTTATTAGAACTTAAAAGTCCAGTGGGGAATTTTCAAATGAAACAACAGCTTTCATGCTCCATCAAGAGAGATTCCTAGTAAATCTGTAGTAACAGCTGTAGTAACCTCATTGTTTGGGGTAAAGTGAGATTCTGCTTAGCATAATACTGGATTTATAGCCTCCCTTTCTGTTTTTTGGGGAACTTAGTTAAGAGACAGAAAAAAATACTTTTAATGTTGCATTGCTTAAGAAATACACATGAAGTTAATTTTTGAAAAGTTAAAATTTCTTTGGTTCCAGAACACCTTAGCTCACCATCTTTCTACTTGCTTTATTATTTTGTTAGCCTTGCTGGGAAAACAGACTTTTCTTATGGGAGAAGGAGGAGGAGCAGCAAACAGATTAACATCTGAGAGAGAATTACAAAGCTGTGAAATAAAAGCAGCTTCTGTGAAGTGAGTCGTGCATTTGGTTAGGGACTCATTGAAGCATGGCTGTGTAATGGAGACAGCAGGCTGTGGAGGGGTGGCCTGCTGGGGAAGGGAAAGGAGAATGCTTGGACATGTCTGATGGAAAGGATGCCTGGTGCTTGAAGAAGGTGGTATGCTAAAGTGGGATGATTTATTTCATGTTTCTCACCTCTTCTAACCTGGCCAGAATTGTCTTCCTTGGAGCTTTTCAGACTTTTTGATGTCCTAAGCTGAGTTCTCTCACTTAGCCTGCACAGGGGAGCTGTCTTTGGAGCAGGAAGTTTTGGTGCTGTGCTGGCCCACATGCATTCGCACGGGAGGCATGTGCCTGTGTTCTCTCTTTTCCGTAGCCCTCCTCCTGCACGCCTCCGAAGTAGAATCTTACTTGTGTGTTTTCTTGTACATGCCTTATTCTTAGATCTAGTTTTCCCCCCTAGCCAGAACATTAACCCATGTCCTGCTCTTTCTCTGGTCTTTTATCATACATCCCCATCTGGCACAGAATACAGGTTGAAGACAATTGTACAGTATTAGTTGTGGAAATAAAACCCACAGTTTAGGAATCCCCCTGGCAAAGTCAAGAGGTTGTTTCTGTGCCACGGCCTCCTTTGGCAGCTGCAGTGCTCTTTAGTGCCCGCCTAGCCAGAAACCAGGACACATTTCTGCCTCTCTTTTCAGCTGCCACCATTGCTGTGAGCCAGAACGCTGACACAGCTGGGAAGGGATGGATGGAGAGTGGAGGGTGAAAGGGAGGTACATGGTGGAAAACGAGGTATGTGTCTGGCAACTTCGGAATGCAGGTGCTTTGTAGATATGCGCCATCTCCTTGCTTCTATCTCATGTTGTTACAGAAAATGTCTTGGGGTTCAATGTATACATTTGCAAAAATAACAAATTAGCACAAAGTTCTGAAACTGAATTTTCTGTTCAAGTGATGACTTTCAAAATATTGTTACGTGATACAACAATGCTCACTAGAGAAAAGACAAATGTTAATTGCTTTTTGTTAATGTTACTAAGTTGTCCTTAGACTCTCATAACCCCGCAGATCCTATCAGCTTCCCAGTTCATAAAATGGAATACATTTCTCATTCACAGAAATAATTATCTTTGTCAACACTGTGGCAGAAAATTTAGTCGTGACTTATTGTGACCTGTGATTATATTAAGTAATTTTACAATATTGTTAATAAATGCTATAAAAAAGCAATACCACACATTTGGCACATATATGCTTTACAAAATACTGATACAGCTCACTTTTGGCAAATGTTCAAATACTGTGGGATGGGGCAGGTGGTAAAGGAGTGTGAACAGAAATATTCTGGCTGAATATGTTATGTATCGTGTTCAGTCAGGCACTGCAGTAGAGCAGGGTGGACTCGCAAGATATGGACTATTGATTCCTTGGCCGTTCACTCCTCAGCCAGGGCTGCATGGAGGAACTAGTCATGGTTGCCCTCGTTCTCTGCTAGGCTTTGTCCTAGCCCTGACCTGCTACGAAAGCCCTAACAGCTTTCATAGCAATTTAAAGTGATGCATTTGAAACTCTAGCAAGAGGTAAAAATGAGTCCTAAGGAGCATCTGCTAAAAAAGGGTTCAGTTGTGTCCTGCCTCTTGTGCTGCTGCACAAGCTTTACTGGATTTCATCACTAGGTGCAGGCAGGAGAGCAGCCATGCTCATGCCCACATTTCTTCTTTCTGAGCAAGTGCAAGATGCTGAGCTGCTCAGACACACCCTCCTTCAAACCAGCACATGTTAAACTACTGGCCCAAGTCCCTTGCTGTCCCTGTGGCAGCATGGAGACAACTGGAGGACCTGTGATATTATGAGCCACAGCTGTTTGCAGCTCCATTTCTCATACCCAGAGCTAAGCCTCAAGCTAACATGAGCCCAAAGCCAGAAAAGTTGATTAGTTTACTGATTATTACTGTTTTTTGCCATTTTAAAATGTAATCTGGCCTACAGTCATAAAAAGCCATGAAAATAAGCAGTCATTCTAGAAGAGCTACAGCTGTAAGAGAGTGTTTTGCCCTCAACAAATGTGTGTAATGTCTATTAAGTTTAATGAGACTTACACAGGTGCATTAATTACCTTGGGATTTGAAAATATTTTGTTTTTTGTTTGAATAAAATATATATATCTCCAGTTGACTATTTAAACCTTTGCCCGTTTCCACAATGGGAACCGAGGATTGCACAGATGAAGAATTGTGCTTATTTTACCTGATTTGCACGAACAAGTTCTGTAATTAGTCCTTAAGTTTCTATGTATAGACAGAATTATAATGCCATCACATTTCACAGAAGTGAATTCAACTTTTTAAATGCGAAAAAGTAATGTTTACATGAATCCTTTACTAGCTCTTATTTTAAAAGTACATTTGCTTTTAAGGGGAGATTGTGACAGTACTCCAAGGGTATGAAATGATGTTCACTGGGAATTGTGACCTAGATTGGTAAATGACAAATTACTGAAGTGCCCTGGGCTTAAATTTTCCTTTCAGTGTAGGGGGAAATGGGTTAAATTTGAGAATTCCTGGACTAACAGAGATACCTTGGAGAAGGACCAAGATTCATAGGCCTGGAGTAGATTGTGAAAGTTTGCTAAAGAAGCAGGAGAAAATTGAACTCCAGTCCTATCTGTCCTCAATTAACACAGAGAAATTAACTTTCAAAAAAAAAAAAAAAGACAAAACGTTGAGGGCTCACTTGTCAAGATGAATATTGTGGACAAGCCAAGGTACAGGATTGAAGCCTTCCAGTAGTCCCTGCATAAATGTGAGTGAACAAAAGACACAACTATTTTTTGAATATCCTTCTTGTTAATAGTGGAGAATGATTTTTTTTTTTTTTCCCATGGAGACTGCTAAGTATCGTTGACTTGAGTGTCAGTAGTTGTTTTGCAGTTTGTTTGAATTGTGTCTGACTGTCATTAGAAAAGCAGCATTTGTCTGGGCTGTTCTGACGTTTGCTGAACTCTGTGTTCAGAAAGGGCACTTAGTGCTGGCTTGAATCTGACTGTGAAAATGTGATGCTAAATAAAGCTTAGCAATAACAGATTGCAAACAGTCTACGTGGACTGAGGGATGTTACTGAAACATCTACTCTTGTAAAAACTGATGGCCCTTTGCATACAACATTTGATATCTGGAGTTTCAAAAACATTACGATAAGAACTGAAGGAGTACTCTATTAATAATGATGAAGGTGATCCAACTTCTTGAAAACAAAGGAATAATTCTAGATTATGTGTCTTTCCTACATAGTGTAACTTGGGATAGTGTCTTTTTTTGCAGTTCAGATACTTTAGATCCTTTCTGAAGTGCAGCACTCAGCTGTGTTCCTGTTTATGCAGACTTGTTCTCTGCCAAAGAAAATACTTGTCTATATACCACCTTAAGTATTTCCTCTAGCCTGTGTGTGTGTTAAGTTCAGCTTGATTTTCCGATAGTCTGTTTTAACCCATAGGTAAGATGG
Source organism: Patagioenas fasciata (assembly GCF_037038585.1). Classification (NCBI taxonomy): domain Eukaryota; kingdom Metazoa; phylum Chordata; class Aves; order Columbiformes; family Columbidae; genus Patagioenas; species Patagioenas fasciata. Next base: position 27,590,498 of record NC_092526.1, on the reverse strand, counting down.
TGAGCTTTTAAAATTCTGGTTTAGGTTTAGTAGCAAACATCAATAGCCATTACTAGACTATCATAACAGTATATTGTGGTCTTGTAACATCAGTCTGTGGTTATAGAGACTGTAAAAGGCTCCATCTGCCTTATTTCTTGTTCACAGAATCTGTATTTCTTTACTTCGCTGTTGACACACACAGGTGATCTGTGCTCGATCACGGTGCAAGTCCTTTTCAAGAACATGCTTTAGCAGGTCAGTGGGCTGACTTTCTTCTAGTACTGATATTGAAGCTGCAGTGCAACAAACCCTCTGTGATTTGTAGGTCCCAACCTAACTGGAAACGGTTTGATTACACAGTTTAAGAGAGGTGATTTTTCAGGGGTCTTAAAAATTATCTTAAAAGAGTAAAATAGTGTTCTTAAAAGTCTGTGGCACTGAGGAGAGGTTAGGAGTAACTTTTTTTCTCCCCTTCTCTGCATTTTCTATATATTTTACTTTATATTTTCTTGATAAATTTTTTTCTATGTATTTTCTCTATATTTTTCTATATATTAGAGTACTCTTACAAGAGCCTGTGTGCAAGCCTGAATCTAAGATTTTGAAAAGGCTAAAAAAGAAGTAAACTAAGCAAGGCCTGGAGAGTGCCCAAGCTCTAGGAATATTTGACTAAATGGTAGTGACTTTTAAGCACTTTGCCATAACCTTGGTCTGCATGGAGCCCTCCTGACTTTAGTGGGACTTGTGCCAGTTTTGACAACCATTCCTAAGAGAGCTTACAAGATAAAGCTAGGATCAGTGTCTGGTTCATTATGGCACTTTACTTCTGACATGTGTTTGCTTTCTCTTCAGAGGGACATTGTCAAAGCCTTCTTGAATGCAAATAAATGAGGTAAAGATTTTATATTAAAAGTTTTCCTTTATTCTGAGTAGAAGAGGTCTAGGATTTCATGTCAGTCTGTTGTTCTAAAAATAGTTGCAATGAGCAGATGAAAAATCTGGAAAACTCTTCCACCTTCTCTAAAAGTGTATTTGAATTGCCACATTTTTGATGGCTAGTTTTATAAGTGCGTATAAAATAGTAATAATAGATATTTAAAGCCTTTATTCCAGTTGCAAAAGATAAGTTTTTATTTAACACCAAGCAATAACATTTGTCCCATCCTGCTTGCAAGTAGAATTCCTGCAAATTAAGCTTTGCTTTTCATAGGAGAATCATTGCTGTGTTGAATGCTGGAAGTCTATGGAAGAACTTGAAACAGCATTTTCATCTGTGTTTTCTACACAGTATATGAGATGTTAAAATATAAGCATAAAAATAGTCAATTGTAATAAAACATTTCATTCCTAGTATCCTAAAATTTGTGGAACATCAAATCCTTTCTATTTAGGCCTCTTTTCTTAATAAATATGTGATTGGAAGTGTATGTAAGAGACAATATAATGTAAGGTCATATTAAATAAATAAAGCCAAATAATCCTTTTGAAAGTAATCTGAAAGGTTGTTAGAAATGAATGTCTGGGGAGATTTGAAGGAGAGTATATGTGATATGGTAGGGTACTTTTCAAGTACTTGAACATAAATTCTTTATACAAACCCTTGCTTTCTAACAAGAACTCTAAATCTTTCCCAGATATCAAACAGTTGTTAGCTGAGGGGGTAAAAAAGAGAAGTCCAGTTACCTGTTGTGGCTATTCCTTATCTCTGTGTTTTAAACCAACCCATTGATTAGCAAATCAAAGGGTTTCAAGGTGAGATTGTGTTTGTGTGCTGCAGTGCCACCAAGTTGCCAGTCTTTGTGAAGGGTAAGAGACTGCTCTCCTGAAATGCATCACGGAAGCAATCACTTGAGGCAAAATAAACCGTGCTAGTGAAGATGGAGGGTAGCTATTCCCCTGAACAATCTGTCAGCCTGTTAGCCAGGTGAAATCCACTTGCTGATTGGGCAATGTCTTTGAAAATAAGCTCACCTCATAAGGAGTTCTGAAACTGTTTTCGATTGGCACTTAATCTTTAAAGGCGGTAGAGAATGTGTTCCACACATGTATTCAAATCACAGTGCAATAAAGCTCATAAAAGCTATAAAATATTGGAAAGATGACAGCATGGAGAGGAAATGCAAAAGTAAAGGCGGAAGAATGAACCCTTCTCCTTAATAAATCTGGTTTGCGTTCTGTATTTGAATCTAGCATAAGTAACCAGGCAACTGTACTGAAATTTATCTAATGTTGTCCTGGGTGTATAGTTCTAAAGTGACACCAACACCCACAGTGCTAGAGTTATAGCTCTCTTAGACAAATTTTTCCTTGTTTTAGCTTTGTGCGAGTGTGATGTATAAATTCAAGTCTTATATCCTTGACTAACAGAAATGCTGATTCTTTTCTTGCTCCTTTTTCTCTATGATGACCTTCTGCTGTTATTGCTCTTCCCCTTTCTTCTATTAATCATCCATAATTTGATCAATATTGACACATTTTTTTGCCTTGCTGCTTCCAAGAAAGTAAAACAGAATGTCCATGTCAACATGGAAAATACGAAAAATATTCCACTGTTTTTTTCTTTAAAAAAAATGTTTTTAAATTGGGTTTTGTTCACTCCCCAGTTTGCAATTTATCAGACCTTATTGTCTGATAGAAGTGGATTCTCTTGTCCAGAAGCAGACTTGCTTTTGAGAGAATATGGTCAGTATATAAATAACATTTTCTTGCTGGAGAAAAATAAGCTGGAAAAAAATCTGAAAAGATCATCTAGACTATTCCCATCCTTTAAGGTGGGGTAAACACTATCCACTTTATTCCTGGCAGGTGTTTCTCTAAGTTTTTCTTACAGACTTCTCATGGTAGGGCAAGTGTGAGATGTCCATCACCATTTGTTGCTCTGACCCTGTGCATCTGGTCTGGTGCATCAAGGGAAGTGCTTTAGGTTGTACGTGTGCAGAGAAAGACCACACTTCAGAGAAAGAAATCAAGATACATATGGAAGAGAAAGACCTACAAGGAGCTGAAGCTGTCATGACTTGCATTGCCAGGGTTGCTTGTATACTGATGTGTATGTATAGTTCCTTTTATTTATTGGTCTGCTTTTGTTCCTTATCTCAAAAAAACCACATGGTTCTACATTCTCATTCTCTTGAGTGCTCAGAAGGGGCAGAGTGGCACAGCAAAAGGTGACTACGGACACTGTATATCATCTTAAAACCAAGGCAGTATGAACGTGTGCTTGTGCTGAGGGTTTGAGCCATAGCTTGTTCATTTTATAAACAAGAGATTGAATGGGACTACTACTGCTGCTGCTAGTGTTTGTCAGAAGGGTGTTATGATCCATGCTCCGAGTAGGGATGTCCATTTATGTATTAACTTTCTTAGTTCAACAAATAGTGTGACGGTAAGATTGTTAGAAGGGAGTAGAAACATCCATCCCAAGGGAAAATAGGAATTCAGTAGCCAAACTCTGCCGCTAACTTCAACAGGACTGATGTTTCACCGTGGTGTCTACTGCTTTGATATGGTGTCAAGATGCCTACCCCAAAATTATTAAATGTTTCTTCTTTCTTTTTTTTTTTTTTTTTTACAAAAATTTAAGATATTAAATAGTGTATTGTAAGAAGATTATCTTACAAATAGCTGAACAATTACAGCTGTGTAGTGTAAATAAAATCAAATGTTCTTTGACCATCCAGGACAAAACCAGCATGATTAAAAATGGAGATTTTCTGGCAAAGGTAGATGTAATGTATGACACTATATCAAACATTCACTGAACATCTACTAAGGTTTTTTTATATGGGAAACAATATCCTGTGTCAATGAATCCCTTCAGTCCTACTTTACAGTCTGTGTAAAGTCACAGGCACTTTGTTTCACATGGATACAGTAACAAATATGGAATGGGGTGTGGAGGGGGAATATTCTTTATTTCAGTGGCTGTTTCCCTCCTGAGAATGGCAATTCTCCTTGGGCCCATCTCCACTTCTGGCTTGCACAGAGCTTCATCTGCTCCAGATCCTCCCTTCTGCAGCCCACCCAGGGTGGCTCCCCAGAGCTGCCTGGCAGCCAGCAGCTTGAGAGCAACGGCCCAAAAAATCTCATGTTGAAGCTAACAAATTCTAGTGCATTTGATTACCTTGGAGTTTATCTTATTTGGCAAATTATTCTGTAGAACCTGATCAGTAATGAACTTTCCTTGCAACATTATACATATATTTTTTTTTTTCCCTCTAAGATTAATTTTAACATGCATTTATCAAGAGTAGCCTGGTGATTCTAAAGTTCCTCCTGGAGTGCTGCTGCTGCCTTAGCCATTCTCAATCCAAATCTGTAGGCCAGATCTGTTAATTGGCACATAATATGTGCAGTTTTTTCTGCTTTTTTATTTTGCTAGGAAATAAGATGTCACTGGAGAACAGTGTGGTATGTAGGACTGCATCCTGAACTTCTTACTCTTGTTATGGTTGGTAAGAATTTTGCTGCAGACTTAAGTGCTCTATTCCTCAGGTCTGTCTGAAGTAAGTGATGCTATGAGCTCTGGATATTCCACAGAATTAACTATAAGGCTGAAGATCAATGTGCCTTTTTTTTTTTTTTTTTTTTTTTAAATAAAGGTATAATGATAGGAAAATGAAAACAATTGGCAAGTGTATTAACAATGCTTGGGTCAAATATTTTGCAGTTTTATTTGCTGCTGATGTTATGTTAGTCCATGAGAAATGAAAAATGAAAACCACGTGCTCTTTTCTTACCCAAACTGAAACGATTATACAGTTAGGAGAGCTGAATGTAGGTCCAGGCAGCATGTTGTGATAATATGGCTCTTTTGCTTCTGATAGTTGAGGACACATAGTCTTAGGTCCTTAGCTTGCAAATAGGTGATAGTGAATATAGGTTTCCATCTACATGCAGTTTTTGATAAGAGTATGGGGAGTAAGGGTTTAATTGATCTCCGTATCCTCTTCCTGTTTTTTCAGTAATGCTCCTTACATTTTGTAAGATTAAATTATGTAATATTTTTGAATATGTTAAACCTGAAGTATATTACAATAACAGCAACAAATAAAAAAAAGTCAACAATAATGGATAAAATAAATGTAGAAGATTTTAATTATGCCCTTAGTTAAGACAATCTAAACTCTAAATGACTGATACAGTATTTTGTTTCGTAGAGGCATCACATGTTATACTAGGATATGATGACAGGCTACCAAAGGGCTCATTTTGTGCTTGGGGCTGCACTGAGCATATTAAAGCACAGTTCAGTGGTCTAATATCTGTGACAGTAAGACCAAATAGTTCTACACAGAGTCCTAGTCACAGATTTTTAAATAAAGGAATGCCAGTGAAATTAGTATAAAACAAACACTGTAGTATGCTTGTAAAACTGTAGATAAAGCTTTGAGGTGGTTATTAAGTAACCCTGAGCCACAGCCCATAACAAGTGTATTCCCAAAAGAGAAGTGGGTTAAAAATGAACATTCAGCCAAATTCCATGTTTACAGTCCCATTGATTTCACTGATTCCCTGGGCCAGAAAAATGATTGCAGATGTGAATCTGCTTGTTGGTTAGGACTGGGACTCTAATTTGTATGGATCTTCAGTTAATGAAAAAGTACAAAGTAAACTCTCTTAGGGTCCCAAGGTAAATGAATTTAATATTAAAAAAAAAAAAAGTAATAGAGGCCTATTATCAGTTTAACTACAGATTAGCATTTTCTCTTGCCATTTAAGGGAGTAGCTTGCTGTGATCCTTTTGTGTTTTCAGTTAATCTGTTTAAGTTCTTAGACAGACAAAAACTAGCTTGCCAGTGATTTTGTAATAAACGATGAAATAATGATGTTGGTTTTCCTGTTCGAGGTAAAGAATAAATATAATTTACAAAAGGTCTTCATGTGAGACTTTCCCTAAATATTCTTGATTCTTTGCTTAAACTAATGTTGAATTTAATTTAATTGAGGTATTCTGAAGGAAAGGCTGCAAGTGCTAAAAACTTTACTGAGCTTATTTGGTTTGGACATGCCCATAGCAAAAGCAGGTTTACGGTGACTGACATAATCCAAGACCCCACGCAAGTGGTTTAAAAGCAAAGTATCATCCTACTTCCCCAAATTAAAACTAACTGAAGCAGCATTCCAAAGTTTCAGTGTAACCAAGAAAGATATATTTCCTTCCTCTTCCCCATAAGGACTTTTATTAATTTATTAAACCATCCTACCCAAAAGCTGATAAGAAATTTCTCCTGCAAATAGGCAGTAACATTACTGATGTAACATTGTTTAAATTTCTAGCTGATACTGTTGATAGGTGTTTTTGGTGGATTTCTCAGTAGGAAGATTAGGATTTTGAGGTGATGCAGTTTGGAAGATCTGATTTAAAATTAGTATTGTGTTCCTCTCTTTATATTGTTGCCAATTTCAGTGGTTCCCAATTACATTTTCTTATTTTAAATAACGGAATTTTCTGTCCTTTTGCTATGTGAAAGGCCTGTATAAAACAAGAAAACTGATTCCTTACACGGTAAAGAATCTTAAAACTGCAAAGTGAACATACTTCAAAGGAAAAGAACTATTTTTTCTCTTGTATATTGTTCAGCCATCTTCATTCTAATGGTAAATTCCAATAAATAAGAGTAAAACATTTCATGTGGACTATATTCTTGTGAGTTCAAAATGTGGTATGTCAATTTGCTGCCCTTTTTTTAAGCTAAGTGTGTGATCAAAGAATTTACACAAGGTGGAAATTTCAAAGGGCATTTACCATGGATTTAACTGCCTATGTAAAATTTTATAGGATCTCTCTCATTGACTTAAGCTCACTTTGGTGGAACCGCACTGCTTTTGAAAGTCTTGGTTGGTTTTGAGCAGCTACTTTTTGAATTAAAGTACAGCTGCTTATAAATTTCCATGATTCCACTGATTTCCTGTTGCTGCTAAAAGACTCACCCAGCATCATCTTTGTAGCAGATAGCCTGGTCGTTTATATGAAGGCATTTTTTGGTCACCTTAGTACAAATTAATGAAAACAGGAACAGTTACACTGCATATAACAGTATGAAAGGTCATTAAACGCTATTGAAGAGAGACCCTTATGGATATTGGAATTTTAATTACTTGTATGTATGTGTGCTCTGAAGCATCCTAAGCTATTTTTTTTACTCTGGCCCAACTTGGAGATCTTGAAAGGTATAAGCCTGTGAATTATATTTTTATATATTTCTCTGCTCTTAGAAATAGACTGGGTTTGTGTCCTGCATTTCCAGACTTGTTGCTCTACTGAGATGGAGTAAAGGAAGAGGATAGTATTCTGTTCTACCGCTCCTTCAGTGGCTCTGTCTACTAAATTTGGGGTTGTCACATACAGTAAGCTTAATGTATAACAATGAGTAGATTGAAGGTTCATTGCAAGGAAATCAGGTCCAAGAGTCGAGGCCCTGGATTCTCCTCCCAAGGAATTTTCATCTTGCCTAAGTTTTACTTGGCACAGAAGAGAAATGAGCTCCAAAATGTTTGTATCTGGCTTTACTTCTAGTGAATGTATGACCTTAGGCTAGTTGCTAAATTCCACATTCCTTTGTTCTTACAGAATCCTAAAAACTACAGAAAAAGTGAAAAACGGTTGGAGAGAAGTTGCCACATAAATATACAGTATTGTTCTATGCAATGTCGATTTCTCCCCTATTGAGAGGAGGAGGGGGAGGTGACACTGAGCATACTTGGAATTATTTATCTGCCTACTCTTTTAATTGCTTAGTCTGATTGTGTCTAACTAAAGAATTTTTCTCACTTGTATCCAATGTGATGCTATCAAATAGCTTAGGCCCAGGAGTGAATTTTTTACATGAAAAATTATAGACTTCATGACTAGTTATGATGCTTGTGATAACATTGGTAGCCTCTTTAAATTCACATCGATGGTGAAAGGAAATATTTATAAGGACTCATAAGGGGATCGATTTACTAAGCAATTCTCATCCTTTTCTATTATCTGTTGTTATCTGTTTTGGTTATGTGGCATAATTTCTTGGTGAGTACAAGACAGAAGTAGATTTGAAGTGCAACTTTTAGATATTGCTGTAGGAATCTCTCCAAAGGAGAGACTAGACTTAAAATAGCAGAAGGTACCTTTGAAAATTTCTGACTCCTTAGGAAAAAGTTCTATTGAAAATGGTAAAAGAGTTCCTTCTGATTTTTTTTTTTTTTCCCCTTCCTTCTCTTAATGAACTATGAGGGGGGAAAAATGTCAGTCTATTCCTATGCTGTTCTTGTGGTGTTTTTCTCTGAGGCTGTAAAACATGATGGTGAGGTCCATTCTTGCGGTGAATACACTAGGGATTTACCAACCTCTTGCAGACTTAAGACTTGGAGAAATAAGTATGAGAACTTGTTATCTAATTTTGAGGACAAAGTTAGCAACCTTTATAGGCAAGTTTTACCAGTGTGTGGCCATTTCTGTGATTCTGTGGTAGAGTCTGAATTCCCTCTCGTTTCATTGTAGCTTTCCTGAGGCTGCATGGAAAACTTTCAGCTGTGAGTTGTCTGAGCACTTGTCAGCCTTATTATAAGAAATTTCTCATAAATCCTCTCCAGTTAGTAGCATATAGTTCAGAAATACCTACATGTCTGTCATAATGGTTTTCTATCAACAAGCACAGGAGACTTTTCAAAACACTGGCCATAGTCTCATCCTTACTGCTCTTAAATTTATATTTCTGTAATTAATACTGTGTCAGCTTACCTCCAACTGTGAGAAACCTTGTTTAGTGTGTTTTTTAAAATGCATTCTTTTCCTTTTCTAACCTATTTAGTGATTTTTGCATTGTGCAATTTCATGTGATGATGATTGAGTTGGGTTATGGCTGTAAGCTTGCTTGTTCGCTGCTCTCTCATAACTAATGTCCATATAGAACAGTGCAAATGGCAAATGTCAGATCTGGTTCTAAACTAGATATATCATCTAAGCACCTGATGTTTCTGGCCAGCATCATGTATTATAAAATCAGCTTTCCAAGTGACATTTTCTCGGGTTCTGCTGAAGTATGACATCTAAAATGTATGACTTTTGAGACTAGCAAACCAGTGTGAGTACTCATGAACCCGTCAAAATAGAATTTCACCTGTCACTGGGTAGGTTAACAAATGTGAACTTTTGTTTCTCAGCTGATACTTACCAATGATTATGATGGCTTTTCAAAACAGAATTGCAGTGGCTTTCACAGCTTCTATCCTTTCTCATAGCTATCACTCTTGAGCAACAGGAACTGTGGGATATTATTATGCTCCTGCAGTGAAACCCTGTATGGGTTTAAGACTGCTGTGTCAAGGCTGCTTGGTGCAAGAGAGCAGGAAATTTTGATTTTGTTCTCTGTCAGCATATCTTTATATTAAACTTTGGTTTTGCTACTAGAGTAGGTATGATGTAGCATTGCAGTGTTATACCATTTTCTGGGTTACCTTTCCTCTTCTGGGCATGGTGCTCTTTTGAAGAGATGAAAGTAAACTTCACAGGCTTTAGGTTGGACTCAATGATCTTAAAGGTCCTTTCCAACCAAACGATTCTACGATTCTATCGCTGAGAAGTGCTAACTCATGCTGTGATAACCAGAGTGTTGTCAACCTGCATGAACCCAGGCAAAGAGATTTATTTCTCACCACATCCACTTCAAATGGGATTGTTCTCAAGCTGAAGAGGCTGACAATAGAAAGCCATTCAAGAGATGGATCTACATTTCCTCCCAGTAGATATAGGTGACCCCATTTCTTAGCAAATTAGGGGATTAGTTGTGGAACCCTGCAGGCTATAAACGCTGCGGGAAGAAAAAAAAAAAATCTAGCACCCTACTCCCAGGCACAAGTGATCCCCAAAAGAGAGATTTACTTAGTGCCCACGCTAGTGCTAATTAAAGCGCATTGTTAAGGGCTAAACACTAGGCTGGGTCTTAGGTAGGTTTTCAGTTGTGAGGTACAGGGGTGGTGAGCGTCAGAGAAAAGCAGGTAATAGGATAGTTTGGATTGTCATCCTGGTATTGGAAGTGTGGAACTTCTTATAGAGATTTACAAGTCTTCCCAACTGGTAGGACAGTAAATATAGAACACACTAAGCATTTGAGGAAAGATTATCCAGAGCCCCTTTGGGGGAAAAGGCGGTTATTTTACAGGTTCCTGAAACAAGCTGCATGGGGAGCTCCATGGCCCCTCTCCAGGGACTGGAATGGTGTTTGATAATGCTACTCCAGTGAGGCTGGAGCAGTTCTCGAGGGAGAGGAGGAAATCCTCCTCCTCTCGCAGGCTGGAAGGGATCAAGTTCCTAATAAGGGAATCGGCTCCAAATCGGGCTGTACCCTCCATTTTCAGGAAGTGTGGGCTGGGTGTGTGAAAAGCAGAGCTTTCTTTCCCTGACAACTTCTTACAGAACTGTGCTTTGCTTTCTTGACAAATGGTCCTGATGCAGCACACGCACTGCACAGCAGCAGGAAAATATCCTGCAAGTGTCTTGTGAAAAGTTCAAGGAAGAGTGGAGCCAGCTCTGATTCGGTTATTTACCATCAATCAGACTGTTGCTTGGCAGGGAGTGGATGATGAGGAGCCTGAACGAGCTGAAAAGGGGCAGGAAGAGAAGTGGAGGCAGCATTCTTCCTATTTAAAGCTGCATCCCCTGGAAGGAGTGTTTGCAGACCGCGCTGGAGCTAGTGCTGAAAGGAAGGGCTCGCAGACTTTGTCCTGGAACTGATGCTGAAAGGCAGCAAGACTCCCCAACTGGCTTCATGGTGCTAAAATAACCTTGCATCTCTGCACTTTTTGCTGCCCAGGAGGATACATGTCTAATATCTAGGCATGATGGCAATCTGGGTACAAACGAGAACTTTCTTCATCCTTGCTGCTTTATTAGGGCGATTGGTAACCATAAAAGCGCAAGAAGAGGAAGAATATGACGGTGGTGAGTTTCTTTCTCTCCCTCTAAATATATTCTCATCCCCCCGTCTTTGTACGCAGTGTGCTTATTGTGTGATTTGGGTAATAAGTGGTGTGGAAAACCTGTGGGGTGCAAGAGTAACGCGACTTTTTCCTGCGAAGGCAGCGGCGAGGTTTGCGCAGGGGGCTTATGATCGGGAGACCGAGGGAGACGTTAGCAGCCGGGGAGTTGCGGTGATCGCTGCGGAGAGGGAGGAACGGGCGACGGGCGGGCACTGCGCGGAGCCCTGGGCCGGCTCCGGCGGGGGAGTTCGCAACAAAAGCGAGCGGCCGGGCCAGCCGAGCTGGGACAAGTAAACACATCAGCCTCGCAGGGCGGAGGCGTTTGCGCTGAACTACATCTGCTTTCTCGCATTCTTTGTTTTAGAGAAATAAAGAAACGTGGGTTTCCTCCTTTTTTTTCCCCCCTTTTCTTCCCTCCTCCCTTTCTTTCCCTCTGAGTCCCCTTCTCCCCCCGGCTCTTGCAGGAGGGTTGTGGGATCCCCGGGGCGGGCTGCGGTGGCACCCAGCCTTCCCTCCGCCCCGGGGCTTGCTGAGCGGGGCAGCGGCGCTTTGTAGCGAGCCCTGTGAAGGCAGGAGCGCTGGCAAGCTGCGTACCTGACCCGTGTAACCGGAACCTTCTTAGGCTGCTTTATATTCCGTTTTTATTTAATATCATTTCAATGCCCGGGAGAAAGAGACTGATGGTCAGGAGAATGCGTGGTGACTGTAGTCTTTCATCAGTCTGGATGGATGTCGTGCTGTATGTTGGTTTCCTGAAATGTGAGAACGCTGATTGTGGGACAGTCTGTAGCTATTGTACTCCTGAACATGCTTCCGAGGCTTCTCATGTGTAACACTGGTTTCTTTTCCAAATAATTCCTAACAAAGGAACAGTTTTAAATTATTTTATCACATACTTTCAAGAGTGTAATTTTTCTTGTGACTGAACTTCTCTGGTAGTACGCTGCCTTACACAAGTGAGGAGGAGTCAAAGCCTGATGAATAAAACAGTGCAACAATTCTGAAACTTTTGTTCTACGAAGCAAAATGAGCCTGTCCTGACTATGCATAGCTGTGTGAGGAGTCCCATAGAGGGGGCACTTTGTATAGTCTTGGGAGTATAATTCATGTGCTTGTTATAAAGGGAGACATGTATTATATGTTTTTCAGTTACATATAATACCAAAGAAAACACTTGTGAAAATATTGACTTCATTTTTTTGGTATCCATTTAGTAAAAACGATAGTCTTTTTGCTGGGCAAAATTTTATGCAATATGTCTGTGGGGTTGTTACGTGTCATTTACTAGTTTGTTGCTATTGGGGAAGTTATTGGATGAGCCAGTAATGCAGCAACACCTTCTGGGATGTACTTCCCATATGCTGATGGCTGAGGAAACCCAGAAATACGTGCTAAGTCAGAGAGCAAAATACATTGTAATAAATTAGTGACATCTGTTTGCACTTTACTTATCTTCCTGTTTGAGAATGTAATAGCTTTTGTCTACCATACATATGAGGAAGCTCCTTCTCCAAAGTTCTTGATATCAGTTTCTATGTTCATTTTTTTTCTTTTAGAACCATTGCAGTTTGATCTGTTCTGCTCAGGAACACTTGGCTGGTAGTGCTACATTGTACACACACTTTAAATGCATGTAAAACCGTGAAAAACAGACACTTTGAAACCTGCTACAAAATTGATCTTTTTGAGACTAGCTATTTTAAATGTTCCTGTTTAAAAGTTACTTAAGAATAAAATCAGTACTGCAAAATGCTAGAAAGACTGAATCATAGAATAGTTTGGGTTGGAAGGGACCTTCAAAGGTCACCTAGTCCATCCCCTGCCATGAGCAGGGACATCTCCACCCAGACCAGATTGCTCACAGTACTGTCCTGCCTGGCCTGGAATGTCCCTAGGGATGGGGACCCTGGTTTTAATTTCTGTGTAAGCACCTAGACTAATTCAGAAATGCAACAGGGAAATGGCCGAAATTATTGATATGTGCTGTTTAAGCACTGAATACTTGGAAGCTTTGGTGTAGGGATTTCCACACACTGTATAATCTTTCCTCTTTCCGTAGGATTTGGGATAGAGGAAACTACTAGTAGAAGCAGTGTGTGCTTCTTTCCCATCCACTTCTGAGTGTAAATGTGATTGCTGTCTTCAAAAAAAGTCATTTAACAAAACACCAGCAGTGAAAAAATCTCTTGATAAACTTACATCAGAACTGAAATTGTGGGAATCGCCTCCGTCAAGGGAATTCATTTGTGCAAATTCCATGTGGGCATGGCAGTGATGGTCTGTTGCCACCATCTCCTGTATTTCTCACTGCGATCCTATGCTTGCCTTTATGTTCTCATCAGTTTCGGAAACACACACATGTATGTGAATTTTATGGTGATTTGTCACTCAATCCCCTTATCCAGGTCATTGATAAAGTGATTAAACAGAACCGGCCCCAATACTGAACTCTGGGGAACACCACTCCTGACCGGTTGCCAACTGGATTTGGCTCCGTTAACCACAGCTCTTTGGGCCCGGCCATCCAGCCAGTTTTTCACCCAGTGAAGAGTATGCCTGTCTAAGCCATGAGCTGCCAGCTTCTACAGGAGAATGCTGTGGGAAATGGTGTCAAAGGCTTTACTAAAGTCCAGGTAGACAACATCCAGAGCCTTTCCCTCATCCAATAAGCAGGTCATGTGGTCATAGAAGGAGATCAGGTTAGTCAAGCAGGACCTGCGTTTCATAAACCTGATCACCTGGTTGTCCTGTGCTTCATTCTTTATTTTATTCCCCAAGGTTCCAGATCCCGAGTTCATTTACTTCTATGTGTACCTCTGCTTTCTTAGTGAGAAAGTGTGCATGTTAGTGTGCATGTGCTTGTATAGGTACTGAACTTGAAAGTAGAAGTGAGTTTAGCTCTAAACAAGCAGAAAATGGGAATCCATTATTTCTTAAAAAAAGTCAGAATTCTTTGGGGACTGACTCATGACTTTGAATATTTGTGGTTGGCTTCCCTGCCTGTAAAAGTATGGGAAGGAGATTATACACAGAAGTTTCCACAAGAAGAGCCCTCAAGAAGATTCTTCTTGCTCAGACTGAGCAAACTTTTGCTCAAAATTATGAATTATGGAATACATAAAATTGAGGGTCATGTTAAACTATCCTTTGTTTTTTTTTTTTTTGGTAAATGCTTTGTGCTTGAAGAACAATTGCATGCTGTGGTTGTTAGTGCGGGCATTTTTTTTTTTGCCACAATGTTTGCAAATATAGATAACAGATTATTGCCATAGAAACTGAATGATCATTTCATGCTCTCATTCATGTTTTGGCATGCTCACACTTCATTTCTTGGTGAAGTCCTTTCATCTTTGCAATTTGTTTCAATATGATAATGTTATATTGGGCTGATTTGTTAATATAAAACATCGAAGGATTGGTTCTGATTAGCAATAGTGCATATTAACATAAAAATAAGACTTTTTCAATTTGTTAACTTTTTTAGAAGTTATCAGAAAAAATAAATGTCCAGCAAACCCTTCAATTTATTAAAATTTTTCTTAGGAAACCCTGCTTAGGAACAGCACTTAGTATTTAAGTAGTATTTGCTATTTCTGTCTGGGTTAACTAGAAGTTATGTGCTTTTTTTCAGTGGTTAGAATTAGAACTGGTTAACTCACCACAATACTTGCTTTTTGGTGTTTTTTGAGAAAAGAAAGACGGTGAGGGAAGCAGAAACTCTGAAGCCAGACCTTCATGCAACACTATGATCCTTTACAAAAACTGAGCAGATGTTCATGGCCTGTCTGCAAGTATTTTTCCATATACAGAGAAAGGCAATGAACTCAGTGCCAAAAATTAATAAAGTAATAATAAAAAATAGTCAAAATTCCAGCTGCAGGCATGTGATCTGTCCTTATATGTACACTGATTGTTTCACCCATGTTTGTGTTTGTGACCCTGCACATTTTTGTGTGTAAAGTCCTCATGATATAAATTTTTTCCTCAGAAATTCTTCTTGGAAAGACTAAATCAAAGTGCCAATGCAAAGGTTTCTCACTTGTGTCAGGGACGAGAGACTGGGCTTATACTTCAACTTATTTTATAGACAAAAGAACCTATTCTTAATGTAATGCACAGGGCAAACCAAAGTATCCTGTAGTGTAAAATGAACAAATTAATCAGATTAACTTGGAATTTTAGTTTCTGACAAAGGCTTCTTGGAGTTTGAACTTTCAGAGCACAAGCAAAGATAGTTGCACTGGCTGCCTGAAATCTCAAACCACAACAGACCCACCTTGTTAAACCCCTCTTTGAAAGCCCTGGTGGGACTGTCACATGGAGAAGGTCAGGTATAATTTGAACAGGAATGTCTGAGGCATTAATTCAAAGTATAATGAGAAGGAAATTAGGCAAATGTTTCTTTTAGTAGTATAAGTGTTCTTCACATATTTAAGAAATCTGTTACTTTCAAGCTGGAGAAAAATGGCATATAAGTCACGTAATACTTTGAAGATGAGCAGTACCTCAGAGGTGACAGCCTTTACTGTTTACATTTTTAATGTAATCAATATATTATGTGTGTACAAATTATATCTTTTCTCCACAGTTTTTGTTGCAGCTTATGTTCTATGGTCGATACTTTTCCTCACTGAAATTCTGATCAATTTGAAGTTAGTGCTGTTGCTGAACTACCCTAAAGGATAATCTCTATAGGAGTGACACAACAATTTGTTCATACACATTCTTATTTTATAGGTTGATTTATGGTTATGAAAAAAATAGTGGGCAGGAAGCTTTGAATGCTGATAAGCCCTCGGTGCTGCAGTAATTAAAATATCCAAACAGACAATTATCCTTTCTTAGTAAGCAACATAGATTTTTCATAGCCTGCTGTGCTGTCTTTTATTCTTGTAGTGAGGAACAACTCCATTATTCCACTATCCCACCCGCGTTTGCTATGGAAAAGGTCATGTGTTATATAAGCATGAAGACTAAGAATGATTGTGAGAGGGCCATGGTGGGATGCTCTCTACACAGGGAACCTCTATTCACGCACACCCTGGGGATCCCATGTTTATTAGCTGCTGAAGATAGGTCTTGTCTTTGGAGAGCTGCACTAAGGTTGTTCCTTGGCCATGCTGCTGCCAGCTGAAATGTGATTGGAGTTTTGGAGAATTTGTATTTTTCTACAGCTTTGTGTAAATAGCACAGTAGGGAGAATGATATAATGAAGTCATTTTTATACTGAAAACCTTCCACGGTGTTTTGTGTCTTCACTAATTCTCACTCAAAGCCTTTGGGCTATGTAATGATAGCATGGGAGGACTAAAGAATTAATTTGAATCTCTGTGTTCTGTTCTTTGGATAATGTGGCTGAATAGAAACACAAGCAGCAACTCTGATACTGCTGGCAGGAATTCAGAGTTTTGGACATGAACTCATTTAGGGTAGGAACAGAAGAGTGAACTGTCTCACTGAGGCCTGTTCCCTGCTGTGCAGTAGATGTCCAGCTGAGAAGGTCCATAGAATATCTTTTCCAAATACTCTTTGGTCATCAAATGCTTGCCAGCATCCCTCAGCAAGCTGACCATCTGAAGGGAAGGCACAAATAAAGCCACGATCGCAGTGTTGCGCAGGCAGAGATTAAGGAAGATATGGTATCATCATGAGTCCATCCTGGCCCCATTGCTCCAATATTAATACTGCATGTTAAAATGGTAACAAAAATACAGGCTAAAAGCCAGGAAGAAACTGTTCCTCAGTTGAGAACAACTGTCACCTGTTCCTGACTAGCTGCATTACTACAGGTAACCTCCAAGGTTATGCTGTGGGCTTTGTTTAAAGCAGTTGTCTCTCTTCCAAGAGATCATAAAAGACCTTGATTGGTATTTAATCACTTTCTAGCCTCAAGTCTCATGTCTCCCATCCTGATAAATATGCCTGTAGATGAAGGACAAAATATTTAAGGAAAAAATTAAAGCAGAAGCAGTGAACAGAAACTGTGCTTGCTTGACTGCCTGTTTTCCACTCAGCTTTTCACAAATGTTTTCTTTACAGGGTTCTACCAAATCATTTGATCTAATGAAAGTGTAATGCCATAGTAATTGCTATCCCATAATAATTATTTTTGTCCCATTTTCTGTCTATCTTAAAGTGTTTGTTTTCATTCAGCTTCAGTGCCTTAAGTTTTCCAAATACAAAACCTCACATGTTCAGTGATTGGGTAGCACCATCCCATGGCATGTTGTTGAGATAAGTAATTGAAATCTCTCTGGCAAGAGGAATTGCCTTTAGACTAGGATATGTGATTAGATTTATTAGGCATAAGGATCTTTAAGCCATGAGTACTATTTCAGGGAAATCAAGTTTCCCTGAATTATGAACATTCAGTTAACCTGAATGAAAATTATTGCTAACAAGTGATATAATCAATAAACATTCTTTTTTTAAAAAGAGATAAAGTATGATCTGTCTTTGACTTTCTCATTTACGTTAATGATGAGCTTCTTGTTAGGAAAGATACCATTAAATAGCTGGGTCATCTCACTCCTCTAAGACTCCTGGAAGTTTCCTGTAGTTCCTCTTTCCATTAGAAAAGGAGAATATACTTTAGCATCAGTTATCTTCACTTATGTCTAGTCCCAATGGTGGTGATGCTTTGCACAAGAAGATGAAGAAAGGGCATCCTCTGTGGTAGCTGTCACTAGGCCTGTAGAAACCTAACAACTAAATCAACTAAAATGGAGATTAAGCACTGAGGGCTTCTGCTAACAAAGCAGGTTGTGGTTCTGGGCTTGTCCTGGCTTAATGTTGCCTGACAGCATTTCTGCTGTTACTGAGCTGGCAGAAGGTGTCTGTAGCTGCCAAGTATTGTTTCTACAATGAAAGCTAATCTATTATAATTCTGAACAATCCATCATTTATTCATCAGGAGGTTTAAAAATCTGTTAGACTTCAGGTCTTCAGAAATACCTGTTCAGATCTCCAAAGTATTTTAGGGGTCAGACTCGCAGACTGTACTGTAGCATCTCTACATTCCCTAAGGGAGAACTGCAACCTCATTCATTGTGTGTACTGTTGAATTATCATTTGTATGGTGGTTGTTACAGGGAAAGACATTGCAGAGTTCCCTCACCAATAATTTTAAAAGGCTTTTGCTTTATGGCTTTTTGCCATGTTGATGTAAAAATATTTGGTTCAGTCTTATGAAATCTTAAAAGTTAGTATATGCTTGAATGTTGCTGTTGTGAGTGGTAGGAAAATGAAATAAAGGTACATGGTTAAGAATAATGTGTCTTTGTTGTGGATGAAATCTTGTGGTTTCACAGACAGTATTCTGTAATGTAGATCAGGAAAGAAACAGGATATTAATGAAATTCACAGATGATAATGAGAAATTAAATGCTTGCGCTCTGTGCAAAAATATGGGTAAGAAATACAAAGAGGAGAATTATCTTGGGAAAGTGTAGGCTGGAGTGATGATGACAGAGTTTGGGTTTTGCTCTCTGATCAGAGGGAGCTAAAACTAAAGATGCTATTCTTTGTCACATAGTGGGACTTGGTAAAGAAAAACAGTTCTCATAATTTATTTGGCAGAAAAGGATGAGAGGCTTTTGTTTATCCTTCAGTGATAAAGTCCAATGTTGGCCCAAGTGGTAATTTATGGAAAGAAAAAAAATAAAAAAAGTTTTAATGGAAATTTAGAGGACCCAGGCTTGAACAGAAAAAATATTCTGAAGACTGAATATTTTTTATTCAAGGTTTTTGCTGTGTGCACACCTACCAGCATGAGTAATGCTCAGTGTGTCCAAAACACTGAGAAAGGAAGATGAAGCAAAGCAGAAGGGGCAGGAACTTCCAGAGGGGCCTTGGTTGTGAGTTGGGGCTCATCCCTCTGGAGGAGCCCTCAGCTCTGTGTGGCTTCAGGCCGTGGAAGAGGACTGGAAATGGTTTCCATTTTCTACTCCTTCAGAGATGTAGACAGAAAGTAGTATCTCTTTTCCTCTCTTTTAATTTTCCATTAATGGAGTGGCTTCTTTTATTATAAAAAAAAACCCAAACCAACAATATCAACATACCCTAATGCATGCATTGAAAATCTATTGGTGTCTAAAAGCACAGGTCATCAGCTTCTTTGTTTCACGATGCAATTAAAGAAAATCCAGCATTGAAGGTGTATTTTCTTTAACTTACGCAGAACTTTCCACATGCTATCAGCCTTGACAGTGTTTCTTTAGGCCTGTAAGGCATTAAAACAACGTTTTTGACAAAGGGTTTGCAAGACAGAATTGTTGCATTATGCCTAATTTGTATCTTACAACACAAAGTCTAATTTGTTAGCCGTCCTATATTTTACAAAACAGCCTTTTAAAAACCCTTGAATTGTCTGAGTAGTGAAGGGAAATGCACGTGGCAACAATTTCTGAAGACATGGTTAAGACTTTCACAGACCTTCTATTCAGATCATAGCACTTTGACGGGATCATTACAGGCAGATCATACAAAAGACTCCCAGCTTTACATCTCAAATCTTGTTTTGTCTGTTAAAGGCTTCCCCCTTCTTGCCCAGGAAATCTTAGTGAAAAAATAATGTATTTCAATGTCAAGTTTCATGCACTAGAGAAATAACACAATTCCGAATGCACCATATCTATTGTAAATGTCTGTAGTTTAGAACTCTCTCAAACCAGGAATGTTTCAGGCTGTGAAGCTACCAGTGTACAGGCTTAAATTTTTAAATGAAATTCATGTGTGTTTGTAACTTAGTGCATGTTAAATTTTAGAGTAGTGTAATATATAGTGTGTTAGAGATATGTAGTGCATTTTATGTATTTGTATAAAATGTGTGATGTCTTAAGACAGTAGACATTCTCAAGGTATGGGCAGTACCTCGCAAGGCAGACACATCTTGCCGGTGAAGGGAATGGAGGATGGCTTCCAGATGTTTAAATACTTTTCTTTGGCAAGAGTCAGAAAATACTGGAACATGCTTTGGCAACAAAGGAGGGGAAGAGCCTGATGTAAGAGACATCAAGCCTGGCAACAAGCAAAGCAGAACATGGAAAATGGAGCTGTGTGGGGAAGGAAGAGCCAACACGGCAGTATGGCTGTTGTGACAGCACTGAATTTTGGAATTACGCTAATGACTGGCAGAGTGCCGCAAGCCTACATCAAAAATTAGGACTGAGGTTAGAGAAATTGGCCTTTACTTGGTGGTGTTTGTTTCTTTTCCTTTTATTTTCATTTTCTTTTTTTCTTTTTAGTGGTTATTGTTCTGGTTTTTAATTTCCTCCGCTGTTTGAAACATTTGCTGTAGTGGTAGAACATTTTATCTAAACTTGAGTAGTCTTTGATTTTATGTTGTTACTGTAAAGTGCAGGACCTTCTTCTGAATCTGTGCAGTGCTGAGCACAAAGCATTGTTGATCTCAAATGAAGCCTGAGGGTCCTACTGTAATATATGTACTGAGTCATCATGCTAATAATATATTCCTTGAATTGCATGGGTTTTCATGTTGAATAGCTGGCTAGTTTCAGAACTGGAATCTGGCTCCTCAGCACAGAAATCTCTAGACAGTGAATCACACAAACTCTTGCTTCCTGTAAGGTTTCAGTAAGTGCACCTCTGTCAGTGTGCGGACCAGAATTCTGCAGCTTTACCACACTGAGTCAAAATGGCCGCACTCTTGGTGGTGGCTTGTTGTGGTGTTTGGGGGTTTTGGGTTTGTGGTTGTTTGTTTTTTTTTTTGGGTATGGTGGGATGATGAGGATAGAAGAGTTATATCTTGATGTCTTCAGGCTGTGCATGTTTGCACATATGAATGCCAGGGTCAACCAGTGCAAATTGCACTGCTCTAATTTTTATTAGTTATCCCTTTCTCATGTTTTTAAAATTGAGGATATGGAGCACTTAGTTCTTTGGGGATTTTTGTCCTTTTTTTCTCTTTTCTCCCAGCTGTTCTCTGTTTCTTTGAGCCTCCCCTGGTTTTCTTGGAAACGTCTGCAGGATGGAATTTGTCTATTTTAGAGGCACTGTACAAGATAGGCAGTTTATTTTGTTTGTGTTTGAATGTAATGAACACAGAAAGTAAATATTTGACGATTTAAATCTCCCATTCAGGAGGGTACTTTAGAACCTAAGCTGAAATACACGAAGAGCCTTATTTCTTGTAATAAGATAACTGGTACCTAGTTATGCGAGCATAACTACCTTAATGAACGAAGACTTTCAGTTTTTCATTTGAAAGATGGCAACAAACATCAGAACCTATTCATCTGCAGTAAGAATTAACTAGAGAAAACAACATATAATTGAGATACTTACAATAAGAGAGTAGTTATCTTGGAAGTCTTTTATCAATTATACTGAAAAAATAAGTGAATATAGAGATTATTTTCATATGAGCAGCGGCTTTAAAATCTGTTATCACTGGAGCATTAGAGGTATGCCAACTCTTAGTAATCAACCAGCAGATTAAGCTACCCTGTTTTGCTGTCCTGCCCAAATTCACATTATTTTGACTGACAGTTGCTTCCAGTCCTGAGCCAGCGTCAGCCCACAAATGCAGCCCAGTTTCTGGGTTCAGGGGGAACAGGAGAATCTCAGTGGCTTTGATTTGAGTTTCACTGTGCTCAAATTTGATGCAGAAAAGGTCATTGCACGATCTTGGTGCCAAAGAACAAGCACGTTATGGTTTTTGGGGTTCTAAAGATGATCCATGTGCTTAGTGTGATTGATGAACTACTAGTAAATGTTATGTGAAGCAACCAAATGTTCAGTAAAGACTTAACTTTGAGGAAGAATTAAGCATGCCTAAAATGGGTAGTGACTTAACATTTGGTGCGTGTAACATCTTAATCTGTAGCTCTGCCTGAAGAATGCTTCAGGAGCCCGAGGCTGGAGGGAAGGTGCGAGGAGGGAATGTGACTGTGCCTGGAAAGGGGAGGCTCCTGCAGCCCTGTTTGCTAACAGGACACAGCTGCGGCTCACTCCAAGCCTATAAATGTCAGTGAGTGTTGACTCAATGCCATGAGAAGAAACTTTCTGGTGAGATCGTTCCCTGCCTGCCTTTACTGGGATGGGAATCACAACTGAGCAAGTCATGACACAATTTCAAAATGCCACATAAGAGAGCAAGATCCTGCCTCTTTTCTTCATGTCTGCATCAAACAGCCCTGATTTCAAAGCCCTACTTGATTCATTTGGACTACTGGGCCAACAGAGTTTTCATGAGAAAAGGAGTAAGATGCTCTGCCTTGTGCTTTTTTTTTTTTTTTAAATAAAGCCTGCTTATCCTGTAGGTTAAATGTTTAAACTTCTGGAAAAAGTGAGTCTGAAAATATAGCTGAAAATACATCCCTGCTGTTGAGATAAAGCTGGTCAGTTGGCTGATAGATGACAAGTTGAAATGAAAGCATGCGCTGTTGGATAGTATATTACCCAGATTTACTGGCCATCAACTGATACTCAAATCAGCTGGGCAAGTCTTGAGATCTAGGAGTGTGTAGCTTCATCAAATAGTTACTTAAGGGCTTTGCTCTTGGAGAGAGATCTGAGACACTGTGCAGCAGTTATTATAATGAATTACAGTATAAATACAGGCTGTCTTGAGCCCATGTGTAAAGTCCATTTTCCAGTTCATCCTTTTGTTTCCACCCTCACAGAAGAATAAAAGGTATGGTTTTAATGGATTCCTATTATCTCCCCAGCAGAATCAAATAAAACTGAATCTGGTTAGGATTAGTGCAGTCGTTCATCTTGCAACTTTAAACCTTAGATTTGCGGCTGGTTAAGCAAAGAGGTACACTTTTTACTAAAACTAGTTTCTAGTGATGGTTAGGACTACCAGCTTATACTTCTGGTCACAAAAAACCTAGAAATCAGAATATTTTTTTTCCTGAATTGGATTTTATTTATTTATAAAATGGCTAAATTCACTCTCCATCTTATTCTTGTGTGTCTGTGTGCTCTATCTTTCTTTCTGGACCCTGAAAGACTGTAATTCCTCCTTGAAGTCTGCAAGACTTAAAATTTTCTGAGTAATTTGTTTATACAATGTAATACAGTTCACAATGAAATGTAAATACCGGGACGCTGATGCTCCTGTGTTTGCAGATAGCATTAACTGTTTGTTAAAATGGCAGAGCTAGCTTTAGGACATTTTGTCATAGGCAGGCAAGACAAATACCGAATTATTACAAGCCCTTTTGATATCTATCAAACCATGAAGTTTGAGGCTAGAACTTGCTTAGGCCTTGTTCTCTTAGTCTCAGTAGGTAGAAGGTGAGATTTTTTCCAGGGAGGGTGGTGGTGTAGTTTTTGTTGGGGTTTTTGGGAGTGGTAGTTGTGTAGTGGTTTTTATTGTTTTGTTGGGGGGGTTGTTTGTGTTTTGGTGGTAGTTTTGGGTTTTGTTGTTTTTTGTTTGTTTGTTTGTGTGTGGGGTTTGTCTGTTTGTTTGTTCCCTCTCTTCCCCCCAGAGTTATCTAGTATAAGACAGACAGGGATTTGGCAAATGATTTTGGAGCTAATGCAAGAGAAGCTTCATGTGTCCTGCAAAAACAATGCTACTAGTGCTGCTGGCCTTGCTCTGAGAAGACAACTAATGGGATCACACAACTGTGTGGTTAAGTCAAGTTTAATAAAATAAGTTGCAAATGGTTCTGGCTGCCAACAGCCTCTGTCACGCTGAAAAGCTTAGCTGATATCTTCAGTTTGATTAGGAACAGCAACATCATTTTTTCAGGAATACAGATATTAAAAAGAAAAAGTAACTGCTGTGTAACCTGTAGGTCATTACAGAAGCCAGAGAGAATACACCTTAATGAAAAAAGCAAAGTCAGTTTGGATCAAAGGGAGTTGTAATATGTCTAAAATTTTTCTACTCTCTGTTCCGTTCTCTATATTCTATATAGCCTGTGAAATTTCTGGTGTGTCATACGTGATGAAAGCTGAAGTCATATGTTGCACCAGCACTTTAGATGGTGCTGACTCAAAGAAACTCTGCAGACAGAAATGTTGTTAGTAAATCTAGTAAAAAGGAAAGTTATCTAGTAAAACGGAAATACTTGAACAGGTTGGTATATATGTTACTCAGTTTAACGTGTTACCCATGTTCATTAGAAATGAATATTAAAAAAAACAATACCAGGACTTAAGGATTCAAAGGGAGTAAGTTTCTAAAGCAAGTTTTGGAGCCTGTGTGAGGCATAGTATAGCTCCTGTGCAATGCACCTCTGAGTATTATGAGCTGTTCTGATCTGTGCAACTTGGCACTAAAATTTCAAGCCGGCAATAACATTTTTACTCGTCAAGCACTGATAGAGATTTAGAACACGAAATAGAAAGTTGAAGAGAAATTTTTCTCCAGATCTTTTCAAGTACTTCATTACTAATATTTTAATATTCCTGTGTTATGTGGACTTAGATTTTTTTTTTTCTGAATTATTTTGAAAGCGTCATATTGCTACATCATAGTAAAATGGCATCCCCTTCCAAAACAGTGTACATCCTAATGCGTTCTGAGTAAGCTCTTCAGGTGTTGCGCATGTTGCACTGGGAAGTGGAAGCATGGAGTGATGAGCCACCTACATCCAGCTGTCTGCTGAGTCTGAGTATTCTCTTCAGATATGGATGGGGAACAGGGAAGGCCCTACCTGCATATTTATTCACACAGTGACCACGTTCTAGATAAGGGTATTTCACAGTGAGCTCTAGGCACCTGTTTTACATCATGGATGTTACATTGTAAAGTTCATTCGCAGGAGGATGTCTTGCAAAAGACACTTACGTTTGTTGTCCTGTTCAGAAGATGATGCTTCTCTTAACAGAGTGATGATTTATATGGATGTTACTCTGTTGTTTCATTGTTTATTACCAGGTGTGCATCTGGGATTTCATTTATTGCCCTTGAGATATTCTGAAGAGTAATTATATTCTGAATGAAGCAACTGCAGGTTTTGTATCTTACCAGTTATCTATTCTGCCTCTGTGCTTGATTGCTGGGCTCCTCAGAGTGTATTCTTTCGGAGAGAGCCTGCCAGTAATGAATGAGGCCTGTTATCTATATTGACCTCAAACTGTGCATAATTACATAAATCCAGCCCACCATAACCATGAAGTACACAGGAAAAATGTATTTCATAAAGGGATTTTATAGAACTCACAGTGCAGTTAAGTTGAAATTACATAGCTATTTATAGGAAATGTAAGGTTAGTTATGCCCTCCGCTGCGCCTTCCCTCAATTCTGCACCACGAAAGAAACACATACTCTGTATCAGCACTGCTGTGAGGTTGGCAGTTTCTATATTTTGGCTAGAAACGATATGATTAAATAATAGGAATGACTTTATATTGCTCTTTAATACCTTTATGATGATGTTCCTTTCCCAATTATAGGAATTTTAGCACAAAATTAATTTATTCTTTGACATTTTTAGTTCAATGAATCAAGAAATTAATTGCTCTGTATTTATAAATGTCTCCTGCTTCAGACTTGATTGTGAGCCTGTTACTCAGCCCTCAGTTAAAGGCAGGGCATCAGGAGACTTCAGAAGGTGCAGTTTCTCTCCAAAGTATGAGTAGGATGATGGAGGGAACTTCACTCTGGCAACATGACATTCAGTTATGGCAGTGGAGCAGGATTTGGACTGTTTGCCTGGACAGCCCCACTGCCAAGGTGCCCCCTTCTTGGGTGAGAAACACATTTCGGGCAGCGAATTGACTTTTATTTGAATAGGACAATGACTTTTTTCATTTCGCATGCCAGTTTTCCTTGCTCTGAGCAAGATGAACAGAGACTGTTGTGTTCCTGCTCCTTCCTTGCACTCTGCCTGGCCTCAGCTCCATCTCTGGTGGTCACCTTCCAGCACTGGTTCTAACTGGGAATTCCTGCATTCTTAATTTCTCATTTGCTCCAAAATTCTTTTCATTGTAGGTGAATTACTTTGACGGTAAAAAGGATTTATTTAATATGGTAAATTGGTTTATTTAATATGTACCAATTCCCATTTGTGCAACAAACAATTGGAAAATGAATGGATGATCAAAGGTCCTAGTTGTAATTCTGAGTTGATTTCTACTTTGGAAAAGTTGAATAAACATCCATTTTTCTTGTTATCCTTCATAGATTAGTATGAAAGTAAGTAAAGTGATTTATTTCAAATGAACGTTTTGAACAGTGGAGTTTTATTCTCACAACTAACCTGATTGTGAAGTGGAAGCTTAACTACATTTGATTCTTGCACAACTCGGCACTGAACTAACAATCTCTGATATTTTACATGTTGTGGAAATACTTTTCGTGCAGTAACTGTTGAAATAGCTTGAGGGAGAGACACCTGTACAGATTTTGTGTATAACTGAGATGATAAATACTTTATTTGAATGTGCTATTAACAGGTTTGTTTGCACAAGAAAAATTTTAGCTGAGAAAATGAGGACTGAAATATGCTTTTTTTTTTTTTTTTTTTTTTAATGTAGCTCTCTGGAGGTCCACATGTTTTCTTTATTTTTCTTCTGTTCTGCAGTATGGAATGTCAGTTCAGAGCTTGGGAATGGTATTAGGAAAATTACTTGGAAATCAAAATCCCTGTCACCTGAAGAGCTGCTCCTGCAGTAGGTGCTGAGATCCAGCTGCAGTTAGGGATCCAAGGGTGACATCCAGGCTGCCACTACGTGTAATGAGCCGACTCCATTCTCTTAGCCTGGTACCTTTAAATGCCAAGTGAGTCTTTGTTATTTCTGAAATCAGCACAGAACCAGTGAAATAAAGGCAAACCGCCCTTTCTTTACTTCAGCTTTCATGAAGGAGGCCTATCCCAGGCTCTCGGCAACCTGCCATCAATTATCCACACAATTCATAACAAAAAAAGCAAAAAAGCATCAAACGGCACCCATGTTTGCCAACTGCCTTAGCTTAAGGGAAATGAAATCATCCAGCCCCTCACATTCCCTTAGGCCCTGCAGCTCAGCCCCTATCGAACATTTGTTCCAGAAACAAGCTATGTCTCTGTTGGAGTTAAAAATGTACATGTTAATATACTCCAACAGATCATGAAATTTCCTAGCTCAGAAGGCTGGCTGTGCCAAGCTCCTCTTCTATAGACTATAATTTCCTTTCTAAAGAGAGAAGCAGCATCTGGACCCGCTCAGTCCCCAGCGCAGTATTGCTCCTCCACGTCAGCAAGCTGGAGCTCCAGTGCGACTGGCCAGGGTCAGCTGTGGACTGCCTGGAATCTTCTCACTAAACAAGCCCAAAGTTTTGGATCTGGACCAAACCCCCAGAACTGAACATGCTGGGATATTTGAAAAGTTGCAAAGGTCATTGGTGCACACGGCAGATGTTTCCCTGTGTGCTCTGACTCTCACACCTCAAGTGCAAAATCTTCTGTCAGCACAGCTAGGATTAAAATCCCAGTTAATGGAGGGATCTGCTTTCATTCTGTCTATGCAACAGATAAGGGACTAGGCTGTGCGTAACTTTCTGAGATTAGACTTGAACTGGCAGTTTAGGATTATCTTGGTTTATGTAGAAGAATTTGTTTAAAATTTACATTCTCAGCCACTGCCCCTTGGTAGAAATTTTCCAGTAATGGAACTTCTGTCAGAGGCCATATTTGAATTGTGATAACATAAAATTATAATGGATTTGGGATGACTGGTAGCTTACTAATTTAGGGGCAAGAACAGTGTGATATCCCATTTCAGTCTTTCTAGACTACTGTTCTTCTGACTTCGCTAAAAGCAAATACAGTAACATTATTCTTGGCACCAGATTAACCCAAGGATTGTTGGCTACTGACATGCTAGGGTAGATGGAGATGTAAAAATGGGACTCTTGCTCCAAATTAATCAAGGAAATTGGAACAAGATACTTGTAGTGGAGAGGAGTTGCTTCCTGACCTTATTGCCTTAAAAAAACTCAAACTCCACACAAAGCCCCAACACTTCCATCCTCCAGAAAAATCCCAATACCAAACTGGGTTTTCTGATTTTCTAGATGCTGTGCTTCAAGCCAACTCCCAGGCAGCACTTTTCTGAAAGGCTTAGTTGAGCAGTAGTGAAACTGGTCACATCTGTAGTGGGTTCTTTGGGGTTATTTTTCAATACCAAATAATTTTGCAGTTTATTTTTCCTCTGGTGTAAATTATAGTGATTCCATTACTTCAGTGGAATAACTTACACAAGCCAAAGGTTTGCAACATTATCCACAGACCAGGTGTGCCCCACGGGTTTTTTCCCATTGTCTGTAAAATCATAATGTATGTATTAATGATGGGAGCGTTTCTGGTGTGGTGCTGATCTGTTCATTGTGATGTGTGTAACTGATACTAATCATACTCGGCAATCGTGCAATGAAAATGTTATCCTTACTAATGCTTACCTTGCATATAAAGCACATCCATAAATTTGGAAATATTCCCTAACTTCCCGGCTGTAATTTGGGCATAGGAGAACCTCCCATAATGCACAGACTTTTAAACTGGAAAAACAACAAATGAAGATGTAACAATTCGTTGTTTGCTACTTTTTGGGCCCTCATCCAGCATAGCCCGAAATGTCTGAATTAAGGCTTGGATTAGGGCCCCGTTCAGTTGGTGGGATGTTGTTACTGAGCAGTTTCACAGTTCTTTATGTCCTAATTGGGGAATGTGAAAGAGACCTTTTCTCCTCTCCTGGGTGAGAAGCTGGACCCAGCGTTGACCTCTGATGAGCGGTCAGTTGATGCTATTTCAGATATAATTTAATGCATGAAGACAGCTGAATTGAGAGCCTTCTGAAGCTTGCATCAGATATAAAGACTATGGACAATGAAACAGGCAGTTTTTAGTATATTAACTCCCAGTCTTTAGCAGGTTACTTAGTATTTCCACTGACACCACTGTAAATGTTTTGAGAGAGGACCAGATCTTTTTGCCTGATCCCTCAGGAGTTGGGTAAATCCTCACCGGCACTCCAGGTGTTGCTATAAAATAGATTCTGTTGATACTAATAAAACTACTTATAATACTACCTAAAACTAATTGTAGGAGGCTGGTTTGTCTCTTCCTGACTGAAAGATTTTATTATTTAAATAAAGAGCTGTGATATCATCAAGCTTATGGTCCACTAAAATGAATAGAATTAAGAAAACTATTTCTGTCCATGAATAACAATGTTCTTCTTTCCTATATTTTATGTCAGGCAGATAAGCAGCTGATAGGATTAACGTCCAGATAAGCTAATTGTATTTATTTGAGCTTCTTGAGATCATGTCATCTCCTGGAAGTGTACACATTCCCTGTTTGCCACGTGGCACTTAATAGAGCAGGGTGGAAACTATAAAGCACATATAAAGGTATCTGTGTATGCATATGTGGGACAAAAGTAAAAAAAAATAATGTTTATTATGTTGATGAATGAATATTAGGGTATATAATTTAAAAAGAAAAACAAGACATTGTGAATGTTGGCATAGTGAGATGTTATTTCTTTTCTTTCCCAACTTTTATGGGAACATTTAGGAATAATTTATGCTTTAAAAATTCTTTCTCTTGTGGTCAAATTGCTCTATTTTCAAACAAGAGGCAGAAAAGAGTATTAAATTAATTTAACTTGTTTTGAAAAATTAAGCTTTTCATTTTAGCAGACTTTATTTACTAGAAAAAAATGTGCTTAGACGTCAAACTTTCTACCATTGGGAAATTTCTCAACTGATTTCTGTGTCTAAGTATTCCTCAAAGCAGTAAGAGTAACAACCCTCTGCCACAAAGTCTGCAGCCGCTGTCCCCCAGAGCCAGAAGGATCAGTGTCCTTGCTAGAGCACAGCCATGGATTTTCCCAGCATTGTGACTTGATTCAAAGTTTATGTAGATGGAAGAAACTGGACACAGGGCCAAAGAATTCACAAACCATGAAACTGAAGTGGGGGAAGAGTCAAGTCTCACGCTGGGAGGAGACATTTGTTGTTTTGCTGGTTCCATGCTTTGTAGGGCCATGGACCAGCACAGAAATGAGGGCAGAGGGGAAGGAAAAGGGAAAAATATACCTTTCTTTCAGCCCTGCTCTAAGTCAGCACACATTGCCATTAAAGCTTAGGGATTTTGTTTTGTTTTTAAGAACTTCAATTTTTGTGATATTTATTGTTCTTTAGAATTGGCTCAAAGCTAAGGAATATGGCTGAATGTCAGTTATTGTTTGATGTTATGTGTGAGTTAATAATACACCTTGTATTCCAGAACAAAAATAACTGAGGAAATATATGTAAACAAAGTGAATGAGTAGCATGACCTACTTTGCCAGTTAATGGATTAGCATAACGAGATAAGATTTTTTTTTTCTTTTTCTCTAAGTATTTTCATAGGTGTTTGGTTTTCTTTTTCCCAGTTGATAAGCATAACTGTAAAAGACTGGAGTAGTTTGGGAAAATGGAAGTACAAAGTAAGACACTGACATCAGCTTTCTAAAATTCTATTCTAACAAGCGTTATCTTCAGTTGCATTAGATCTGGACACAAGTGCAATCTAAATATTTTGTAGCTGGTATGGAGAGGCAGGAAACAGGGGTAATCTTTGTGGTTTGTGGTGTTTATTTTTATAGCTATGGATTAAAGCAGTCTCATATAGTTGGTATGTTCAAGCTGAGAAGACATCTATTTGATAATACTTAATAACTTGGCATTGCTTTAGTTTCCATAATTGCCTTTTCATGTATTATGCTACTGCTTTTTCTTTCCCGGTGAACCGCATATCACACTATCAGTTACCTGAGGACTGTTGACCTGTGTTAACGAGTGTCTCTACTGTGGCTGTAATGGTGCCAAGTGCCTTAAAAAAAAAAAAAAAAAAAGTTGACTTTCACTTTCTGTATGTTTACAAATTAATTCAAAGTACAAAGTTTCACTTATTTGCTTATTCATTTATATAGCTAATGAGGACATTCTTTGACTCCATTGCTAGAAGTCTGAGAACTTAGAGTTCTAGATGCGAGTATAAGGAGTGTAGCTCTTCATTTGGAAACATTTATGAATATTTCTGAATTTAGGTGTATTTGTCAGTATGGTATAAAGAAAAAGACTGCAGGCTCTGGCTTGTATTGCTGGACAGTCAAGATAAATGCTTAATTAAAAAAAAAAAGGTGCATTCCCATTGCAGATGATATTTTTCAGTTGTGGTCAAGACAATGTAAGTAACTATTTGTAGCAGTTGATTCCCTTTCTGTGACTATGCTGCTGAAGATTTAATATGGAGAAATCGCATTTTTCTTAGAGATATGGAGGGGACTAATGCTAATTAGGCAAAAATTTGCAGAGCAGAAGATATAATCAAAACTTGCTATGTAGGGTTCAAGAGTAAAATCTGTTCAAAAAGTGTGAACAGCAAGTTGAAAACCCACGTGTGGAGTGTGTAAGTATGAAAAGAGTGGTTTCTACCTAGACTAAAACTAAGTGGCTTTGAGGCAACAAGAAACCATTCTTTTCAACTGGAACAACATGCCAAAGAATGAAATGCCCTTGCAAAAGAACTGCTTTGAAGGAAAGACAAGGTACGAAAAACGTGGGGACTGGATGTCTTTATTTGGACTTGGTAATGACATTGGCAGCTCATGAGAAGAAATCAGACATTAAAAATCCCTAAAATGCTTTTGAAAAATTATTAGCAAAATGTACTCAGCAAATTTACCTTTGTCCTTCATTCTTGCAGTATAATAAATGGCCAGATGATGTAAACCTAAAAAGTAAGCTTTGTCTTCTGGTAATA
Source organism: Patagioenas fasciata (assembly GCF_037038585.1). Taxonomy (NCBI): domain Eukaryota; kingdom Metazoa; phylum Chordata; class Aves; order Columbiformes; family Columbidae; genus Patagioenas; species Patagioenas fasciata. Next base: position 27,558,836 of record NC_092526.1, on the reverse strand, counting down.
TGATTAGTAGTGCCCTTAATTTGCTTCCTGCCTCTGATGGAGTAGGGAAGACTCTTCTGTGGCATATAGGAATGGGCTCTGTTCAGCTTTGCTATCTCAAATGGACTCACCTTACTTCAAAATCAGAGTAAAATAAGCCCCGTTCCCTCAGATGTTTTTGAGACATGGACAGAGAAGCAGATCACCATTGGCAAATTCTGGGAACAAATCTGTATTCATGGACCAGAACTGCACGACTTCTCACAGTATGTGAGTAGGCAAGCAATGTTGAAATAATCATACAATCATAGAGCATCTGGATTTGGAATGAGCCCATAAGGATTGTTGAGTCCAAATCCCATATTAACATGTTAATGTTAACACCAAAATCAGTATTGCTATTGAGAAGCAAGTGAACTGAGCAAATCAGTTTGCTGTTGAAAATGCTTTCCATTTTTATATAAACTTTAGTTTACACAAATTCATTGTTAAATAGAAACTAGCTTGAAAAAAAAAAAAAAAAGGCGATTTTATCTTTCCAACTTGGTGCAGACTATGGTCAAATTTCTGAACAGTGACCTCCAGTTGGCCAGCTAAAAAAAAGAAGGAATGTACTTGGTGAGTAGCTGTCCTCAAAGATGAATAGGCCTACTATTTCAGAGAGGTAAAGATTTCAGTGTTCTAAATTGGGAGACTTTTAGGCCTGAATTTGAAAGGAGCAATTTATTTGCCCTTTTTACTTCAGGTTGAGTGGTAGTTGTACATCATTTCATTAGAAAACAACAATAAAAGAAATCTTTCCAGCTGAACAAGCAGAAACAAGGGACAATTTTCAAATATTTACACATTCCTCAACTGTAAAATAGGAACAAAATAATATTATATAATCTTGGTTTTTTTTTTAACTTTGAAGTCCTTAGTATTGTTTGATTGAACTAATTATGTCTTTTAAATATTTTATGCAAACTAAAACTAATATTAAAACATTGCCGTTTCATGGTACAATGGAAAAGAGTTTCCTTAAGTTATGAATTTCACAAATATTTTTCTTGCAGAATATTAATAATAACTAAAAATAGAGCATGCTCAAACTATATTTTAACATTTCAAATTCATATAATGCAAAGGTAAGCATCCTAATCTCCTAAGGAAGATATTGTACAGGAAACTTAGCAGAATCTGTCTTCTATGAATTCATTCAATGAGCAGAAAAAAAAAATAGTAGGAAAAAGAAATATTTCAAAAGAGGTATATGAGCATTTTTAGTAATTTTTTAGGCATGGTATCTGCAAATTGTGTTTCTGATATCGTTACGTGTGATGCTACAGCAGAGGTTTAAAGTACTTCAGAATTAGCTAACAAACTCTGCCCTTTCTCCTGAAGGCGCTGCATGCCAGCAAAATATTTCCAACTTCATTAAAATTTGCAGCAAATGGTTTATGTTAATTATGCAAACTAAATACCTGGTAAACGATTTTCATGTTCCTAATACAACAAAAGACAAACCATGGCTTAAGGCTCTAAATAAATTAACAACTAGATGATTACCTAATAATACGATTTAAATTCAAACATCAGGTTGTTGCAAAGCCAGACATGTGCAAGCCAAAATTGGAGATGAGTCAAAGCAAAACACAAGTTATTCTACAAATATTAAAAAAAACCCCTCCCAGCCCTGTGTGTAGGTTATTCAAAAGTAGCATAAGCTTGCAGACTGGTGCCAACTGGGGTCCCTAACATAACAGCATGACAGAACCTGCCAGTGAAGCCATATGTGACAGCCTGTTGGATGCAGACAGGCATTTGCACTCCTTAGAAAAGACGTTTTCTGTAAGTTAAGACAGAACCCCAAATATTATAAATAAATCAAGGGTCAATAAATACAGCCACAAGTGAATTCCTGATCCTCGTACCACAGAGTGGTTGTACATACAGTATATGTTTATTTATAATGGTTTTATCTCACTTAAATTATTTTTACAACTTCAGTAGATTACTAAAAGTGGCAAATAAATTTAATTTTCACCAGCTTATTTTGTGGATCCAGAAAACAAAGATGAGCTGGCAAGCTGGGGCAATTAAATATCTTGAATATGTAAAATTAAATGGGGCCGTTGCCTATATGTGCTGAAACTGTGCACACTCAGATAAATTGCTGTATGGACTCCATCACAGGAGCACTAAATTGGTTTTCCCAGGCAGTACAACCTACTTGAGTTTATTCCATCCAGCAAAATAGGCAAGTGTATGGTTTATTTCAGGGTCATACAGACCTGCTGTGCTGGATCTGGGATGTAACAGTTGCCTAATTGTAGAACCTGGGGCCATTTGAGAAGCTGTGAGATGTTCTGCTTTGCCTTTTCCTGCGAGTCCAGCACAGCATGGATCTCCTGCATGTCCTGGTTGTATCTGCTACCCTTTCTTATAGGCCTTGCATGCTTTAGTATCTCAAATATCACTAGGTGACCTATATCTAAGCAGCTGAATATAGTGATGAATGTGCGTGTACCTGCGCTAAGTTTTTATTCTATATAAGTTTTATTCAAGTTTTACTCTATATATGTTTTTGTGGCTGTCTTGCACTTGAAGTACTATTCAGACTTTATTTTCATTGGTTTTGTTTTTGAAGGGTAATTCACAGGCTCATTTAAGTTATTAATGAGTTTATTTCAATATTTTGAGTTTTGTAAAATGCCAAGAAATTTCGTGACTGAAGCATGTATTTTACCTGAAATTTTAATTTGAATGTAAAAAGTTAATTAGAAAATTAGACAACTAGTAATAATGGTGCAACTACAGAATAAGAACAAGCACATTAATATAATAGTGATAATAGTGAGCCTATAGAAGGTGAAATAACATGTAATGAGAAATGCAGCCCAGAGCAAGGCACCATGGTTTCTGAGAGCAAAGGTCAGTCATGGAAAGAAGCCACGGGTGTATTTGGTCCAAAGGACCAAGTAAGAGTAGTCCAGGTTTGCAGGAGACCAAAAAGCCAGACCAGAAACAGGGTTGAGGACTCAATAATCTGGAGTTCAGCTATACCAGGAGGTATATCAAGCAGAAAGTAAAACCAATAGACTTTCCTTACATAAATAGCGTATCTGATGTGTCAGGATTTCAGTTTGAGGAAGACTGGCTGTGAGCAGTGCAGCCCTGCCAGAACCTGACAGTAACCATGCGGCTGGTGGCAGGCCAGGACTCATCACTGGGCTTTTTCTGTTCTCATGACCTGGAAAGGATTTTACAGCAAAATACCTGAGCTCTCTTTTATTTATAATTGAGCTGTTTTCTACAAGCTGGCAAGGTAAACTAAGCTCAAACTGCTTGATGATGCAAAAAATGAGTGTTCTCTTTGATGTTTTTGGATCAGTGAGTATGATGAATGCTTAGTACTCCTGAAGTTGAGTAAATGTGCGTTTGTTAGCTGTTTGTTTTGTGTGAGTATGTAGATATTTTTGTGGGACAAGGATGTAAGAGCAAAGATTGGAAAATGTTTACATGCTTCTGATACATATAATGCTGTTGTTAGCCTTTTCTTGGAAACTGGGGAAACACATGCAATTAATTAAAGCTTGGTTACTAAGAAAGCATTTTGAAATCGAAAACTCAAACTAAACAAAAAGAATGAACAATCTGATGTTGATAATAGCAGATGCAGTTAATGTCGTGAAACAAATACAGTTAATGCTGTACTGCTCATGAAGATCTCATTTACTTTTATGAAAAGTTAGCTGTTACAAATCTAAAACATGACTGGATAGAACACTTGTTGCCCACAATGACTGCTATTAAGCCCATAAGACCGTAACCTCACAAACAATAGATTAAATGCAACCAAAATGTGGGAGGATGTTTTCTGGTTTTGTGCAGGGGAGATGAACGCACTGGCCTATAAACACACGTGTGCGGTTATTTTATTGACCGCTCACTTCTCTGTGAAATCTGCATTTGAGCATATGGCTGAGACACTCCCTCAGCTTTGTGGTTTATATGTACTCAGTCCTGTTTGAACAACTGATCAATGTTTATGAATATCTCAAGGGTGGGTGTCAAGAGGATGGACCAGACTCCTTTCAGTGGTACCCAACGATAGGATGAGGGACAACGGGCACAGACTGAAGCACAGGAGGTTCCATCTGAATATGAGGAGAAACTTCTCTACTTTGAGTGTGACATAGCCTTCCCCCCTGAGCAGTAGAGGGATCTGCTGAGACAGGGCAGCCATCCCCTTCCCGCCTTTTTGAGATGAGTGTCTCCCTCTGTGTGGGGCAGGCCTTGCTGGGAGCTTCCATCCAGCCTCACAGCCTGAAAACTGCAGGACCTCAAGTGAAGCAAGAAGATTGCAGGTAGGTGCAGTAAAAGAGCTTTTCACACAGGGAAGGCTCATATGAAGGTAAGGAGGAGGATTTAGGTGTTTTAATACGTCTGGCCTGTGCATCGTTCCTCTGCTCCACACAGATACCGCTGTGATGGCAGCAGGCCAGCGTAGTTGGTTTTCCTTATGGCTTGTTAGAACATGCAGTGTGATTGCCCAAGTTCTGGGTACTGGATGTCTTTTACTACAGTAATAAGGTATGGAATATATTGGTTATGGTTTGCCTTACGCATTTTTTTTCTTGCACAAAAAGCATCATTGAGTTGGGCTGAAGTGGTAGGAACATGAGAGAAGCTCAAGACAATAAAGCAGAAGAGAATTTGCAGAGTTAAGGGCACACTTCTCGCAGGGGACAACATATAATTCAGGATCACCGTGATAGATTATCTCAATTTTAGCAGAACTTTTCTGTAAATTAGCCTGAAAGTTTTAATATTGAGATTACCTTTTTCTAGACTTCAGATTTGGGTGGCACTTGGTTGGGTTTATGGTAAAAGGCAAATGTATGCTTGTCTATGAACAAGCACTCTTAGCTTTCCTTAATTTCTAGATTTTTAGATTGATATTCTTCTCTGATTCAGTCTTTGGCAGAAAATGAAGGTCTACAACAGGAAATTAATGAATAGACCTGTGTATAATGTTAGTGAGGCTATTTTTATAAATGTCTTCTGTCTATTTATTTTCAGCTGCTTAAAACTGCACCTGGTTAGCAGGTGTATTGATAATTAAATAACTAAGCACCAATTAAGTACTAAACACCAAAGGTGCTTTTGGACTGTTAACAACCACCAAAATGAGAGTTTGTGTATTCTAAATGAAGCTACGAGCTGCTTCAATAATACGAGATGAAATCAATTTGGAAACTGATTTTGTGCCAAAGTGAACAAAAAGATAGCTTTGTCCACAGTGCCAAGAAGATGTGTTTTCACCACTAGATAATTAATATGCATTTACTCACGCCAATGTAGAAAACTAGCCTGGATTTTACTGTACAGTAACTGTGTGGGATAGCGTTACTACAGTGATGGTTCATCTTGTCTCCACTGGGATTTTACAGTGTGTTTTCTAATACTAGTTTTCCCCCTGTAAAAACCAACCAAACCCCACAAAAACAAAACCTAAATTTAACTGTCCTGCTCCCAGTGAAATAGAATTTGTATTTATATAGATGTGTTTGGTGTGAGGTTGGTTTGTTTGTTTAGTAAGAATCTTAATCTATATTTATTCTTTTTCAACCAACCGCAATTATATCAGGTAAGGAACATGAATAGCATAGGACTAGTTTGAAACCTGGTAGCCTAGATAGAGAAGCAGTGAGTGGCAAGGCTTGAGGTGATTCTTTCCTTTCTGAAAGCACAACGGATAATTTTAGGGGATAGCGAAGGAATATTTCAGGGAAAGAATGGGACTGAAATTCAAGAGACATAAGAACGTGCTGAGATTTAGTAAGAAAGGGTATGCAGTCCTGATTACATGCTTCTAAAGGAATTACTGGAACAGAAATGTATCAGTGTTTCCAATGCAAAAACCTTATAAAATCACGAGTCATGTTGAAAAAAAAACAAACCACAAGCTTAGGTTTTCACTTGCCTTCTGCATTTCTCTAGGTTTTTAGGCTTCCCTATGCCCACCCCCCCCTTTTTTTTTTGTTTTTAATTTAGTTTCTATTTTAAAGTTTTCTTCTGCAAACTTGAGGACAGAATGATCTCTTTGTTTTCATGACAGCTTAAATCCTCATAAGTTATATGACCCAGAATCTATACTTTTAAGAAAAATACCATACATCTTCTGACTAGTTCATCATGAAATCATGGGAATGGATAGGGTAACGCAAACATGATAATGTTTGAATCATATGTAAGGTAGAAATATGTAGAATAATACTTTTTATTAAATTCCATTTAATAATGGAATAATAATTATGCTTAATAATAACATTTAGAAGGAGTTTTATTATTATAGTTATGCTAAATATGTTCTAGTCTTGAATAGCAGGACAAATAGGTGATTTCCTGAATCATGGTCTAAGCCATGAATGTTAGACTAGTCGATGTATAGTCACATAGAATCACAGAATCGACTGGGTTGGAAAAGACCTCAGAGATCATCAAGTCCAAACCTTGGTCTAACTTCAGTCCATTTACTAGATCATGGCAGTAAGTGCCATGTCCAATCTCAGTTTAAAAACCTCCAGGAATGGTGAGTCCACCACCTCCCTGGGCAGACCATTCCAATGCCTGACCACTCTCTCTGTACAGAATTTCTTTCTAATATCCAGCCTAAATTTCCCCTGGCACAGTTTAAGCCCATGCCCCCTCGTCCTATTGCTAACTGCCTGGGAGAAGAGACCAATCCCCATTTATTAACTCTCTATAAATTAAATTTAAATAAAGATTTTTTAAATGTTTACCTTTTGTTTGTAATGTACACACTTTATTTGATGTTTTTAATTACAGATGACACATATTTACACACGAAGGAAGAATTTAGAATATACAGGGTGTTTCACAAAGGTGGACCCAATTTGAAAGCAGTATACTTCAAGGGATCATCATTTTGTGAATGACTCAGACTGGGGCTGTTTGTGTGCTGGGAAAGGAGCAAGAATCCTTTGAAACTCTGTGCCCCTCCCTCTCCGGTGGTGAGAGTTTCATCCAGGGGCAGTTTGTGGTTGCAGAGATATAGTGATTTCAAAATGGGTTGATCTTTTTGAAACACCCTGTATAATGCCTGTATTTGATATACCTGGAAAAGTCTAATTGGACTAAAACTAAATACACCATGGGCCACTGCATTTTCTAAATGTCTTTTTGTACTGTCACTCTTAGAAATTTGCAAATCTGTTCAGTTATGCTGTTTCTGTAAGAAAATATGTTATTGAGCTGACTTAAATGGCAGCTAAGAAATAAAGTTCAAGAGTTTTAAAATAACTGGTCTGAAACACTCTCTGAAAAAAGGTATTTGGTGTACTGCACTACACCTAAATTTTTGCATGTGTGTGTGAGAAAGAGAGAGAGAGATGTTCTAATGGTGATTTGTCTAAATTAATTCCAGGGAACTATTCTTAAATCTCTGTCTTCTATTTCAGAAGTAAGTTTGTCTGCTGTTCCGAACTGTGCTCATAGATCAGATCAAAGACCTCTTCCTAAAAGCTGTTTCTTGCTTATGCACCCAGACCACATTAGCTGAAACAATTTGGCTCCTTTTCCTGTTTTATAATGTGGTGATTTGTAAAAGCCGCCATCAGGGCTTGGAGTGCTGGTTGGTGGTACAGAGGTGAGGAACATGGGATAAACTTTCCTTATGTATAAAGCTAATGCAGATAGGAAGGGATAGAAGATAATAATTGGAATAGGCAAACAGGGGATTAAAAATTATTTACCCCAATGGGCTTAGAAGTTTTCAGCTCATGGGCTGAATGCTGTGGCTGCTGATGTTGGGATTCTTGGACACTGTTCTGGTTCACTAATGCGAAATAATTTGGCTTCAGAGGAAAAACTTTGTAGTGGTTTCTAAAACAGTGTAAAGACACAGTTATTTGAACTGTGTGACTCAATCTCCTTTTATTACTATTGCTGCCAGTATATTGATTTCTGCTTTAATACAGGCTAGGTGCAAATTGTAAGTTGCTTGTTCTTAGCTCCAAATACAATGTATTTTATTATTCTAAGCTGAGAGAAGGGGAGGGAACTGATGTGATCTTTACTTGTGCTATATCACCTCCAGTAGAAAGAATTACTTGCATAGAAAAATTCTCTTCAGAAAGACCTAGTCCATTTGCAAGGGACCTCTTTTTGGAATTTTGCCACCCATGGCCAACTGATTTTAGGAAGCTCTGTGACTAGTAATGTGTCTGATTCTGTGTCAATAAACTCATGGGCATTTTACATATGGTCTCTAGTGATTAATGGCACTAGAGAACTCAATGTGTGAGTATCAAGTCCTAAACATTTTTTTAAGTTGAAAACCTGAAGTAGTTGAAATTTAACAGGCAGCAAAGTGGGAGGCATGCTTTACTGAAAAGAAAATGCTCCACATATGCCTGCTTTTCATTTTCCAAACGCACTGCCTGGTGAGCATGCAGACACCACATTTAGGAAACACTGGGGTATGCTTGATTAAGGGCTATTTGGAGCTCCTTCCTGCAGGACTAGCTGGTGGGCTGTTCGTAATCCAGTATGGTTTTCTACAGATATCAGGCATTTTCCTGTGGTGTGAATTTAATCTGTCTTATACGTTAGGTGTCAGTTAATGCCCTATATGCCAATGAAAATAATGTCCTCTCACCACTGGTTTGGTAGTGCTTGCTGGCCATAAACTCTGCTCCCTGTGGACTCCACTTTGGTGATATATTTGAGATTAAAAAAGAAGAGTGCCAAGCAAGCAGCTGGAGTATTGCTGAGCTGAACGATGTGTCGCTGCTAGATTATGCTTTTCTCTTGTGATGAATGGCACCATTTCAGTTTGCCATAGCCCAGATCAGGACTTTATTTGAGTAAGTAAGGGTAATAACATGGAATAGAAGGAAAGTGCACAAGCAGTGATTTGTTGAGTGTAAATGGGAAAGAAAATAAACTCTGGCCAAGGACTGAAAATGAATCTCATCAAGCTTTGCACTAACCTGGGCCTTCAGACTTATTTTTATTCCACATATTTTGGATTTAATCTGCCTTGGGATTTGGGAGATATTTTTAAAGAAATGGAATAATTTACTGAATGCTGGAAGACTGAAGCTATTTCCATATGGAATAACCTTCCTGGCTCTCTCTCTGGTTCCCATATGTATTAAAGTACTGGAAAACGTGCTTTTGTTCTTTAGTGCTATGGTGGGATGTAATCAATTATAAAGAAATGTGAAACTTTTTTTTTTTTTTTCTTCTTCCATGCTTGGGGTAGTAACTACCACTGTCAGGAATTTTGCCTTATCAGTCTCTCATTATATTTATCTAGTTCTCTCAGTACAAAATATACCTAGTGTACAAAATATATGGGAACTGCAGGGGAGTAGGGGTGCAGTGACTGCGGGAAAGAAAACGCAGAGAGATTTGCTAAGAACAGCTGATCTCCAGGAAAATGTGTTTTTTTCAGCATTTTTTAATATGTGGGCCCCTAAAAATGTTGGGAGTGCAGAGTACTGTAGAGCAATGTAGATCTACTAACAACAGATTTGCTTTTCATCCAGCTTTCTTTAAACTGAGGGGCTGAGGTGTATGTCCTAACTACATCCCAGTTCCATGTTGGGAACAAAAAGCTGATTTCCACAATCCTGGCTTGCACATTTCCTTTGATGCCCTGTTTTTTATTTGGGAGAAATGCTGGAGGATGGTTTAGAAGGGGGGACTGATTCCCTCAGGTTGGGGCTCAGGATTTGGCATATCAGGGCAGCTGGAGCACGCTGCTGCATCTGCATTTTATGTACTTCATGCATGGCTGTCATTCTTTTCGTGGGATTTTTTTGTTTGTTTGTTTAAACCCAGGGACCACAGGTTCAAAACCACTTCACTGGACTGTGCAAGGGATGCTGTTTTGAGTAATTTGCCACATCTCTGCCAAATAAACTGGGAGAAAGCCTATAAATTATTCATCCTTAAAAGAGATTAATACAAAGAGAATGACAAATACTGGAGGAGAGACTGGGTGAAACTACAGTGAACTATTAAAATCTATGTTTGGGCAGGGTGCTTAGTCTTCTATGTAGAATACATATTTTTCTAGTACTTCTTGCATCCTCACAAGCTGTTCATTTCTGAGCTCTTATGTAGGTGCCTGGTTACCTGCAGGTAGCTCAAGGGAACAGTGTATTTTGATCATTAGACCCTTATACCTCTTGCCTAATTGAGAATGTGGAACCAAATATTTGCCCTTGTTTCAGATGTATGGATGGATACCTCCTGATATGAAGGTAATATTAATAGTTCAAAAAATATCTGGTTCTGATAAGCTGAAGCTACCTAGCTGAGAAAATTGGTAAAGAGGCACAGTAGAAATAGAGACTTTTATAAGATGATATTTACCATTACTACTCATATAGAGATGCTCTCTGATTACTGTGCAGTTTAGTAATGTTACCATGAGCAACTCTATATTATTTCTCTGTACATCAAAATTGATTACATGAAATCCACTTGGAAATACATTTAAGGAACTAGGTAACTAATTTGGGTTTCAGTATCTTCATATTGATTTATATGTAATTTATTGTGTATATTTAAAATGCACTGTGATTGATATGTAATTCATTTATTTGCTTATATCTCCACAATGTTACAGGGATGATTTTGTGAATTCAGCTTGGTAGACACATTTAAAATGGCTGTAAAGGTTACAATGGGAAACTGATTGGAAAGAGCATGTTTAAATTTAGAAATGTGTTAGAATTGAGCATTGCTAGAAATGGTGGCTATAATAGCAACACCATCCAAACATAGGAAAAAAAAATCCAAGAATCCCCGCAACGTGTTTATTTTTCTCTTTCTTGGAGGGAAGTTTCCGGTCTGCTATTTGTTGATCACAGAGTGTGACAGATTTTTTTTTCCTTGTACAGCACACCTAAATATCTTTTATCCTTATGACATATAAACAGCTGGTTTCACACAAATAATTTAATTGCTTCTGTCTGTAATACAAACATTTTGATGCCTACTCTCAAATGAGTTTGAATTTTTTAAAAAAGTAAACCTACCAAGCTGGTACTTGCCTGGTATTTTGTTATGATGTCCATTTTTTTAGCTCTTAAGAGCGTACACTAAATGTCTGTTAAGTATACTAAGTTCAACCTGGTACGTTTCCAGACTGGACTATTTGAAATACAGAAAAAATTCCGTGCATATATATATATATCCATCAACAATTCAGAATAAATGAAATCCCAGAGAGATTGTGTCTGTTTTCCATTTATTGTATATCCTATCCAGCACAGAGCAGGATATTATAAAATAATGTAATGCATAAGTCGTAAACTAAAATGTTGTGGGCGATTTTAATTAATAGAAACAAAAAGGGAAAGTAGTATTTCACACTGTGACTCGCATTCCTTGAAGTCATGAACTCCTGAATGTGCAAAGAAACTGAATCCTCACCTGAGGACAATCAGAACAGCAATGTTTGGTGTAAAGTGGTGACGAACTGCTACTCCAAGGGATTAAGTTCCTCGAAAAGGTTTTGCAGCTTTTTATACCCTGTCCATGTTTATGTCTTTTGATAAACAGTTAAATAATGTGCTATGTCAGTAATTTAGATTTATCTGTGTTCGTTTTGCCAACAGACATTATTATTTTGGATTATTCAAAAATTCATTTTTAGGCTCAGATCCGTATTTTCAGAATATATTTGTAAATGTGAGGTATTACCTGGCTTAGTTTAAAACAGGAGGAGAAGGAATCTTGTGTTACTTTATGCTGTTTGCTGTTAAAGACAGTTATCTAAAATACTAAAATGACTTTTTAAAAGCAATTGAGAGAAAACTTCCTGGCAGATAATAGATCTCGAGTAGTGTCTTTGTTAAGTGCAAGTGTGTGTCTCATTCAGCTGCTTCAGGTTTCCAAACCATTCAGCAGTGGACAGGAGTGCTCTGGAGTCCAGTCTCCAGTTCACTGAAGCAGGATTGTCACTGTCCCCCGGGGGCTGACCGCAGTCCTCAGGATGAAGTGACAGAACCCGTGGCCTGGCTGTGATTAGCAGGTAGCGCCAGTAGATAATAAGTAGCAGCAGGAAGTATGTCCACTCACCGGAAGAGAGATAACACTTAAAAGGCAGTGCTGCTAGTAAGCTGTAAATTGGAGAGGCTGGAAGATAAATTCCTGCAGCACCATTTTGATTTTTGCTGTGCATTTAAGAACTTTGAAGTTGTTCTGGCAAGTGATGATTGGATTTGTTGTTGGTAGATATCTCAGCAATGTATTCATTATGCTTTGCAACAGACATTGCAAATAAACTGAAACAGACTATTTAAAAATCTATGTGCTGTGGTCCGTGGAGTTTTGAGGAATGTGTGAAATTTTTAAGCACTCACCACCTGTTTGCAGTACAACAAGGCTGATAGATGCTGCTTCCTTTTTGACCCTAAGTTATGAGTTACTTCTGAGGAAGGATTTCTCTAATGTGGAAGTTGCTTATGTCTCAGGGTAAGCACTTTTCAAAGTGATATTTCAACCTCCTCCATTAAAAAAAAAAAGGTGTTGCTTGCTGTAGTCAGCCTCTTAAATTTCGTCTAAATGTTTTGGTAATGGGAGGACAGTTTTGTTAGATGTATTTATTATACTTAGTCACGAGACAACTGAAGCAATCTAAACCTATAGGCAGAGCAAGGAAAATGGAGGATAAAAATGGTGTTGATAGTTTGGTTTCTTAACCATCACCTCCTGGCAATGTGCCATTACAAGGAATTATGTTTTAAAAAGAAGATGCAAGACTGAGCAGCAGTAATGTTCCACAGAGGCATCCTTTCATATATCTTGGTATGAACAGCTGATGTAGAAGCAGAAAACTGATCATGTGCTAAAACTTCAGGTTGCAAAATGTAGACCAGTGGTTTTCTTAGGTAGAGAGCTTTGATATTTGCTAAACCATAATTACTCGCCTGGATGAAGTGTTCACCATGAGAAGCTGCTGTATGAGTGGGTGGATCTGGCAGGAAACTACCACTTAGAGCCTAGAAAAATGAGCTCCTATGATATAAAAATAGATATAAAACGTGGCACAGAAGCTCTTTTGTCTCTTGAGGTTGACAGGCTTTCTGTGATGATGGAAATTCATGTGAAAGTGCTTATTGGAGGTATTGATGCGAGGTTTCACTGAAGGAAAATTAAACAATAGCTGCAGAGTGGCTTTTGAACCAGGGGGGATTTGGGAGCCAAAAATACATCTGCAATAATTGAAATCTCCTCATGCTGTAAATTGAGCTAATCTTACCTTAAACAAACACAAGCATGCTATTTTAAACAAAGCTTAGTTACTTCTCAAAAATACTTTGTTAGAAGATTCAGTTTTAGTTTTAAAGCTTTCAGAACAGATCTCATGAAGCATGAGAAAATAATTGAAGAATAATTAAAGGAGATTTTAGGGTTTGGTTTGGAAATGGACTTGTCTGTTTTTTTCAGCACGGGTAACAGTAGAGCGATTTAGAGTACAATATGTGGCTTTGTTTTGTATTGGAAAAGTAATTAGTTATCTGTCTCTCATTCTTGTCGAGTTTCTTTTGGACTGCTTTGTGAGATCTGAAGTCTCTGATGGGTCTTAGTAACCACAGGACAACATGTTGGTTTCTGGATTTTTTTAAAAATAGATTTCTGTGTACCTGGCGTTTCAGAGTTTTATTAACTCACACGTTAAGAGATGAAGATATCCTGCAAAGCCTATGGTGACAGATAGTCTAATAAATGTAACTTGTCTTGAAAATAACCAGTTTGTATATATGGAAGGTTTTACATACTGAAGTGGCAACAAGCAAAAGTAAAAAAAAAGGGATCATTCTAATGAAGTCATTGAAGAATAGTTAATTCATGCAGCCTAGTGAGCTGACGGTTGAGAGGGCAGCGTGCTGTAGTGTGGGCTCAGCGTCCCACTGGCTCTGTGCTCTTCTTGCTTTGTGGGAGGGTCTGGCGAGGCAGAACAATCTACAGCCCTGAAAATCCCCTCCTCTGCTGCTCTCTCTGGACTCATCAGGAGATGACGATTTATCACGTAGGACTTTGCTAGCTGCTGTGAATTAGGTTCAAGTTAGTTATCCTGAAGTGTCCCGTGTGCTGAGAAATGCATAGAAATCACAAGTTATGAAAATGCAGAGGAGTATCATTGATGGCTTTTTTCTAACATCCTGTAAAGTCCCTCAGTTTCTAATCTTAGAGGATGTTTACTCACAGTCCAATGTGATTTAATGAAGTTTTGCTTCCCTCTGTTATTATCTGAGGTGAAATCTCTGGTGCTGAGTTAAAATAATTTCCCCCTTTGTGGAGACCAGAAAGTTTCCACATGTTGAAAGGAATATTATAATATAGATACATCAAAGACTGTGCTATAGGCATTAAGTTCAGGATGAAGCAGTGGTTTCAGAACATGGAGTAAACCTTGCTCGGTTCTATGTATGGTAATAAATATATAGGACATACACACCAAATGCAAAAATTTGGGAGAGTCAAACCTAAATGGTCACTCTGAATGAAGAGGGACTTTCACCACTATGAAGAAGGCAGTGGGATGGTAATGTGCAAGCCATGGATTTCACCCCAGAGCTTTTCTTCAGCATTTAAATAGTAATTTTTCCAAAGTATTTAAGTGAAGTACTTATTCCATAGCATCTCTACAGCCCCCTATAAAATGATATAGTTTGGACTAAAAATAAATAAATCATGTTCACCAAATATATATAGCTATATATAATAATAATTTCTGTTGCATCAAGATTGTTTTTTGGATTCTTGTATTTGGAGCTGAAAGTGACAGACCGTTTATTCTCTGGCTCTCCCTTTGTATATCACACTTCATTCATTCTCACCACTTTACCCTTGAGTCCAGTATTCTGTGTTAGACCAAACTATGTTTTTATTGATTACATCATTATTAAAAAACTTAGTGTGCCTCATTCTTTTAGCTTCTCAAGAACTGTTAAGGTAGCTTTTAGTTCTTTTGATGGTTTTTGCATCTATGTAATTGGAAAATGCAGCCTCGCAGACACAGGTGAGGTTCTTGTGGACATTAGGTTCTCACCTGTGCTTCTTGATAATGTCAGCGGGGTCTGGTATGTCTTGTGAGGTTTAATGTCTTGTCTGTTAGCATGTTGTTGGAAGTCTTGGAATCTCTGCATTTGCTTAATATTTAACTGAGATGTATATTGAAAGGTATTATCTCTGTTATCCACTGTTCCATTCCTGCTGTGATATAATCTTTATTATTTCTTTTGTGCCTCAATGAAAGCATTGAAGCTCAACAGTGATTTCTGTACCTTAGAATTTGAAAATCGTTACTTTATATCAATATTCATATGTACCAGAAATCTTGTCCTAGTGTTGTATTTTTTATTTGAAGGCTGACTGTAATTTGGTTATTGCATCATATTGGTCAGGGATCTGGAGCTGACCCCATTCAAACTTAGCAGCTTGTGGAGCCTCTTACAGAGGATGAGAGGATTTCAATTAATTTCAGGGAGATTTAGTGGATGTTCTTCAGTGGTATTTAGCTGGATCTGGGAAAAAGGCTGCATCTGTAATGGTGGTCAGACTGTGGTGTGGTGGTGTTTGTTTTCCTCTCTCATGTACACACACCAGTTCTTTTACAAATAACTTCATTGGCCTGTTTAAGAGTCCTGGGCACTGCTGCTAAACCAAGTACTATGAGGTGCAGATGCCCAGGTCTCACACAAGAGATCAGCCTTGAGTGATCTGCCTCTTGCTCCTGCCTTCTGTAGTTTTTTGTAACTTGTTTCTTTACTCTAATTGCATGTAATGAAGATAGCTTCCAATGGGGCAAACATGTCAGCAAACTAAGAAATTATAAAGGGCTGCAATTATTTTTGACGCAAATGATTTCATTTGTTCAGAACCCAATCAGTATGCTTAGTTTTAATTACATATTTAATATTGTTTCTTTCAAAATGAGCAATGCGTGGCCTACTAACATAATAATTAAGAAGAGATTAGGTCAATATCATTAACTGAAATATCATTTGAATAGGATCTTGAAATGTAATTACAGAATACTCTATAGTCATTGTGGAGAACCTGGTTTCTATGGTTATTTTTAATAGCGTACAGAGCTGATCTATATCAAACCAAGACTTTTAACCCATGTGGCAGGTTGTACAGTAGAATCAATAAATGCCAGTGTCTAAGATGATTTTACAGTTGAATAATTTCAGTTTGATTCTTTGTAACCATCTCTATAAAATAGTATACTTTTTAAATATTTAGAGATTCTGTATTTTCCTGATGAACAAATACAAACTAATGAGTGGATGTATTTCTGGGTTTTGTACTCAACTTTGAAGAATGCTAAGTTTTTTAACTAGTTTCCATGGCCAGATGCTCAGCAGCCACGGAAGATTATTTTTTAGAATTGACTTTTCATATTTATTTATTATTGGTCCTTTATTAGTGTCATAACTGTATCTCAATTGGTGATCACTTTTCTGATTCATTGGAAAGATTCTGCAAAGTACAACAAGCAATCACTGAGCTATGTGCTTTTGCAAGTTGTTATATTTGAATCATGTACTGTACTGAGTGTAAACTACGCTGCTCTGCTTAACATCAAGAGTGTAAGGGGCCCTGAAACAACAAGGCTGTTTATGTTCTTCCAGTGTTGATGTCCAAGGAATGCCTCCTAGTGAGGTTTGCTTCTGAACTCACTTTATAGCTTTCTACTTGTTAAGGTGTTGTAGCCGAACATGCAGAATGGTGCTGTGTGGGTCAGCCTTGAAACGATATAGCTTATATTGTTCTTCTAATACATTGAAAGGATATTTTGCATCCCCAGACCTTGATGATACAGGTCTATCGAATCACTGTCTTCTGAATATTACCAGATAATTTCAGAAAATGAAGGTATATGTTGTAGTGCCCAAGGAGTAATCTTTCTTTTGGCATAATATGTTTTTAGCACTAAGACATACTGCTGATGTTAAAGAAAGACATATTTTCACCTCATCTATTTGCTCCTGGTAGAAGAAAATTAAATTGGAAAAAACTGCAAAATATACTGCATAGTAGTTTTAAATTACCGGATTTCTAAATTGATGAGTATTGTATTAAAATCCAGTAATAGCAATTTCTATGTAGATAGCAGTTTATCAGCTGTGCACGGTGGGGTGCATCTCGTCTTCGAAGTAAACTTCTCTCCGTTTGTCCTGCAGTAGATCAACAGGGAAGATTCACCCTGTACCCCAAAGTAAATGCAAATTTATAGCAGTTTCTTATGTTCACACTTACTGGTACAGAATTGTACAGGAGCCTACACCCCTGCCAGAAGTTGCAGAGCTCAATGCTCTGTTGATTTCTTGTTCACCCCCCAAAAAAGCATCAGTCTTCAAGTTTCTAAAAATTGCCTCCCTTGTGGGGGGGGTGGGGTCCCAGATACTTAAAGGATCTGAGTATATATAAAAATTCTCTAGATAAATTAATATAATATACCTAATATTATATCTATGATAACATATAGATATGTATTTATCTATATAAAGCTATTACCTAGATTTAGGTGGTGTAACCTTTGCACTTCATATATTCTCATGTTTTATGTCTGAGAGTAACTGCAGTAACTCACAGCATCTGATACAAATTTAATCTGTCACATTGACAGTGTGTAATTTATGTTTCATTTTCAGTGCATTCCACAACAGTAAAAAAACCAAACAACCAACAACAACAACAAAACAAAACACCCCATCAACCAGAAATAAACCCCATCAAAAAGTCTCCTGTCAAGTAATGGGCTAATTCCTTATCAAGAAAGGATTTGTGGTCCAAATACAGGAGGAAATTTGAATACTCCAAAGTTTCTAGCACAAGAAGAACAGAGACCTGGTCGATATGAAGTGAATTGTGTGAGTGTGCAAAGGAAAGCCTGATTTAAATTCAATGAAGTTAAAAATGGGTTTGTGATTGTTAAATTAGAAGCATCTAAACTATAATGTTAAATTCTGGGTTGGATCCGGAACTGAGTGATAAGAGGATCATTGTAATATTTACTTTTTACACAGGTGATAAAAAAAAATCTGTTAATTTTAATTAGATACAGTTAGCAATATGCATTAAGCTGTCCTAGGGTAATCATAATTTCTTGATCAAAGCACTTAAACGTTTTGGGGAAGGATAAAGCTGAACTAATATTTTCTGAAATGTATCTGAATGCTGTTTGTTAATATGGGCTTTATTTCAGCAGTACTGAAATCTGTGGCAGCTCATCAATTCAACAAATCTTTATTTATTTTCTTTTTAGGACCTAACCTTTTCCATCTATCACAAATAGCTATTTTTCCTGTGTTATTTTCAGTTTCTAAAAGGTCTTATCCTTGGTTTACAACTGTTCATAAAATGTATATGCATATTTGTACATATATGACAGAGGCGATGTGTGTTATGATCCTGCATCAGTGAAGTCACTGCAGTTGCGCCCCTGAGATCCACAGAAGCAGGCTGGGATATGACTTTGCATAGTGACTTGTTTCTGGTAGAAATCAGTGGACTGCTGGGATACTATCACTTTCTCTGTCAGTCTGACCCCAAAACACCTTCTCTCTTTTCCAGTGTTAGCTCAAGAATGACTTTTCCCCCAATTTTTCCAGGTTACTCCTGGAATTGTATCTTGTTAGTTGATGTAGAAATGTTTCCTGCCAGCTTTAAAACTGCTGGAAACGGGGAGGCCTTTTATGGAAATGCTGACACAATCTTATCTATAGCATAGCAGTGTAACCCATCTGTTTCCAATAAGGTGGTTATTATCTTTTTTGTCAAACTCATCACTATGAAAATATTTTGCTCTCTTTTTCAGTGTCTGTGATGTACAGGAGTGTAGTTGCTGACATGATAAGAATGAGTTTTATGGAGGATAGTTTTCCCTTGTGATACCAGGCAGTTAATATATCAATTTATGCATATTTCATTGCCAGAGGCAAAAAGTTATGCTGTTTTATATTCTCTCAGTTCATCAGTTTTTGTAGTTCTTCAGAGATACAACACAGAGGACCAGACTTAGACATGCATCTCATTTTGCAGCTTTTAAAATGGCTATGCACTCACTTCTTTAAAAAATGGTTCAGCAGCTGAGTGTGCTGAAGAGCTATTGTAACAGTGAGAGTGGTGATGGTGATCTACTAACTTCGGTGCAACCAGACTTCTTCACACAAGATAAGGATGATGTTCTGTGTAATTAGTCTGTGAAAATTTGTCTGTTTTTCTCTTTTGCTCATTTAATGCAATGTCATGAGTGATGGTCACATTCACGACAACAGGTAGATGTTAGGACACCATAAGTCTTGGAGGGTTTTTGCTTTAACCCTTGAATAAGGCCCTGGAGAATAACAGTGAAGAAGAATTAATTCATAGTGTGCTGCCAACTCAGTGCTGAAAGCCTGCAGAAGGTATGAAGAAAGTCTTGTGGGTGGTCTAGGATAAAAAATAAATCTGTTTTATTACATCCATCTCTGTGTTAACAGTTCACTTTTAGATTACTGTTTTATTTAAGAAAGAAGTTACATTATACTTTAAGACCGTTAATAAACCGCTCTTGAGGACTGGCCCTTCATGGAATATTTGGAAGGTCTGGGCACAGCACAGATACATGATAATTCTGCTTGGCGTGATCCAGAGCTTGGGCTCACTGCACACACGGGACAGAGTCTTGTATGTTGTTCATATCTTGCCTCTGTGCCTGTGCAGCTCAGTCTTGTGGCTCATCCATGTCAGCACCACTGTTGCACACTCATCCCTGAGGATGCTCTGTCTGTCTTAAAAAAGCACTAATGTGCATCTTGAATATCTGAAATAATCACTCCTTGTTTCCTGTAGTGCATTGTATTTAAAAAAAAAAAAAATTAATGTTATCAAGCCATTAATGAATTTGATTCTATGTATGAGCCTACTAACCTGGCAGGGCTAATGATATTTAAAAAGTAATATAGCGATGACATATTTGGCCTCATTTGCATGAAAGATTGTTGGGAGTAGCTGCATTAGCACAGACCATTGGTGGGGAAGGACACTGGAAATATTACATTTCTTCACTAGTGTGAATAAATATAGCAATAGGACACTGTGTTCTGGAATTATCACAAACCTCTGGTCTATTTTGTGGATAGATGCCAGCTATTTCTAATCCTCTGGGAACTTCTTAGAACAGAATGATAGATATCTATGTAAAAAACAGATGCTGATTGAAGGACTGAAAGTCAAAATCTTTAGCTGGCATGAACTGAAGAAGATCCAGTTTACTGACAGCTACTGATTTTTCAGAGCTGTGACTCTTTGAATCAGCTGACAATGCAACACCATATGTCCAGCCTTTTTCTTCAGGTGTAAGAAATATGAGTACTTTTGCTGGTGCTCTTGATAATCATAATGAAGTACAACATCCCAAACTCATTAACTGGATTTCAGTAGGCAAAACATGTTAATTTGAACCTAGACTCCGGTCTTACTTAACAAACAAATGGGAGTTGTGACTTGGTCAATAAAGCCACCTCTTAAAGGACTTGAACATAAATATCTCACAGGCTTTGAAGAACCAAGATACTGATCTCATTCGTGTCCTCTTGGATCATAACGAGCATCAGACTTTTCTGTTGTTACCAAGAG
The DNA here is from genome assembly GCF_037038585.1 of Patagioenas fasciata. Taxonomy (NCBI): domain Eukaryota; kingdom Metazoa; phylum Chordata; class Aves; order Columbiformes; family Columbidae; genus Patagioenas; species Patagioenas fasciata. The sequence continues at coordinate 27,538,196 of NC_092526.1, read as the reverse complement.
CATGTTCCAACATAATCAGTACTTTACTGAACTGAATTCCTATTTCTAAACTGATGGTTAAAAAATGGCAAATAGTTGTGTATTCCTAAGTGCAATGATTTTTTTTTTTCCTTCTTTTTTTTAATAGGATGAGGTATTGTGGAATTACTGATGCTTACAAAATTTTATTGAGCAGTTCTTGGATGGGAAATTGTAATATTAAGCTATCTTGATGTAACACTCAAAGATATATAACATGGTGTGGTGAAGTAAAGGAAATACATGTTTTTTTTCTTAGAGAAGACAACAGAGTTTCAGAGGAGGAATTTTGGGTTTAGAGGAAGAAGATAAAGTGGAAGAGTTTTGTGGTTCAGAAAGTGAAACTATGTAGGAACTTAAAGGAAGTGAAGGCTCTCTTTGAGGAAAAGTAAGACCTTGAAGAAGAGCTCAGGTGAGCTTGTGTTAAGCTGGAGTTTACCTCAACCAAGCAAAACATTATTTGAGCTTCTCCAGGGAGTCATTTGAAAAATATTGACAAGAGCTGGTGGATGGATTTGTATCATGTTTGTATGCCAAACTGCTTCTTCCATCACAGAATATTGTTTAAATGCAAAACCTGCAATAATTCCCTTTAGATCCTTTAGGAAAAGTCCTAGTCTGTAAGATTTAAAGTAATATTTGGGCTGTTCTTTTTTGTTGCTTGTATTGTGGTCTTAAATACTGTGTGAAAGATGCAATTGGTGATGCATTTCATGTACACAAATAGTCACTTCTAACTATCTATTGCATTAGAGAGAAAAAAACCTATACTGAAATGTGTCTATAAGGAGCTGAAGTGATGCGATATATCATGAAATTTCAGTGCTTGTAAATGTAACACAATAATGCTGGCTGTCTTTTGATGCCAGTGTCTCTGTTTGGTTTTTTTTTTTCAGCTGGGTATAGACTACTATAATGTAATTTTGGAGGCAGGTAAACTGGGATACCTATTTGCACTGTTAAACTGAGTTGAAGGTGATGTACAGGATTCCTGGCTTCCAGTTGGTGATTTCCACTTCAAAGCCCAAACCAGGTTTGTTCACATAAAATCCTAATTGTAAATCAGGATGCTCTATGTTGTTTATACAGATTTCTGAGTGCAATGAAAGTCTGAGTATTTACACCAGCAGTGGGACATTGTCACCTTAGAGTCTGCATATACCCAGAATTGTTCTCTGGAAGTTATCTCATGTCTAATATCTAAGTTGCATCCCATAGACGTGGATTATTCTCTCAAACTCATGGAAATTTTTGTTCTTTTACAAAAGAGAAAATAAACAACGTTGCTGTATGTTAAGCATTTATGTGCACCTGATTGCAGCTCCTAACTCTGCTGGGAGAGTTAACTGCTGTCAGTATTTATAGAGCTTTGCTTTGGAAAAAAATGTTCTTGTGACTTGGGTGCTTGGGCTTTTGAAGGCTCATATCAAAGAAACAATAGTAGGATAAAATGAAAAAGATCTGAAAAATGATGAAATATTTTTGAAAGGAGGAACTAAGGGAAATAGAAAGTAGGTTAAGCTCAAAGCAAACAGTAGCTGGAGGTGATGGTGACTGGTTTGTTTTAAGCTACTCATCCTTACTTGAATTTAAATTCACTCAAAACCTTTTTAGTATGGACTCTTTGCCTGACGAAAGTTCATAATGCTTCATCCCTGAAGTATGGAAGGATATCCAATGAATAAGAGCAGGACAGTCTGCAGGAAAGCCTTTCATTTCCTCTGTCCCAGAAACTGTAATCCTGCAGGAGAGCAAAGTAATGGATGGTATGTGTCTCTTGAAAGAACATTTATCAACGTTATGCATCTAAGTGACAGGGTGGATAAAATTTCTTCTTTGCTGTTTGTTTGTTTGTTTGTTTAACATTCAGTGTCTTTTTAAATGCTCTTTTTAAGTATGTATGGACCAAGAAGTGGAACATTACCCAAGCCAAGTTAAAAACAAAATAGAAGTAAAAATATTTACCTTTATTCAAATGCAGAATGCAGCAATGGAGAGTGTCCAGATAGGCAAAGATACCTCTAATTCTTCTTTCATACTGGATTTTTCTTACCATGCCTTATTAACATTAATGCCTTACTAACATTAACAAGCTTAATTTTAGGATTTCGCACTGTTGCATAAAGGCAAATAAGAACCCGGGTTTTGTTTAGACTTCTTTCTTGAATTTAATGAAGTTATACAACACCCTGAAAAATGAAGTAAGGATATTCTTCCCCTGGCCTAGCTCTATTCTTTTTCTAGTAGGAATTAAATGAAAGTGTGCTGGTCTGCAAATGTGAGAGTCTACTTGAAGACACCTTGGGATTTGTAGTATATAACCACCAGCTTGTGCCTGAGAGGAAACTGCTTTATAAATATCTGGGTTTTCCTTAGCCAGCCAGGATGAACTGAGGCTACTTTGGAGAGGCTTCATGATGTAGTCTTGATGAAAAAGTTAGAATTGGGTCAGATAATGAAAACATTTTTCTTCAGCTTGATTTGGATGTCTATTCTTTACAAGGCTTTTTTGGTAAAAAGATCTCTCTAGCAAACCCCAATGTTTGCTTGACTGAGGTAATTTCAAACATCCTGAAAATGATGAGTTTTCAAGTAGATGTATCTAATAAAAGCACCTTCCTTGATATTTCAGTAATTCAATGCTTTACAACAACAAAAAAATTGTAGAAACACTCCTGACCAGTGCTAATCATCTTTTATATTCAGTCTCAAAGCTTTTCTCATTCCTAACCTTTATTGAAATGAACTGAGCTCTGCTCACTTGTTACTTACTGACATTGTTATTTTTAGGCACTGAAGGAAGGAAATTGCTCATTGCTCCTATATCTGTAAGTAATAAATAAGTTTAACTTCTGTAGAAGTTAAACTCTCTTTTGGACATGAAATGCACCTAAATCACCGTCTATTCCTCACGCACAGTCACATGATTGACTTTAGATTATGCTTAAAACTAGGCTGCTCCTCTATAACCTTCATCCCTGATGCTGTGCAGAAAACAGATAGGATGCCCTGAAGGCTGCCAGCGCCTGTTCCATGTCATCTTGAAACCAGAAGTTGCTGACTGGGCTGTCTGAAATGTGGCAAAGGTAATGGCAGCAAAAAAGAAACAGAGGCTTTGTTGCTGGAATTTTTACAGACTTGCTTGCATACCAGTCCTCTTTTTTAATTTCTCAGAGGGCCAGAGTTTTAGCAAATGAATAGCTTTGCTTTACAAACAGCATATTATGAGCATAGCTTTCCAGCGATACCTTCCTACTCCACCCAAACATGGGGTAGTTTTTGCTTCAGTTTGAAATGCTGAGCCTGTTGGAATGCACAGATTTTTAATTATGGAATTGAATTTTCTTACTAATTACAAATCTTTATTTTTAGTTGGAAAAGAGGGTGATATTAGCCAGCAAGGATGCATTTAGGGTATTACATGAGTCCACTTTGCAAACCACAATGTAGAAAAGCTTTGTGGAAAAGGCAATGTGTAATGATAGGTTTCTATTGAACTTTGATGTGTATTGCTTCAAAGAACGAGGATGTTTAGGCAACAGCCTGTTTCTCTTAGATGTAATAAGAAAAGACATCCATACGCATTTTTTCTGACTTCAAAGGAGCTAAATCCTAGAAAACAAGGAAAGCAAACCAGTTCTTTTGCAGTGCATGGTTATTTTATCAGTTAGACTTTGAGTATTATAGCATATGTGAAACTAGAACAGTGGTAAGAGTTTGGATAGATGGGTACAGAGAAGATCATACTGCAGTTAGGGGATATATATTTAAGAGTTTTTCCCTTTGCCATTGAACTGGTTAAATCTGATTGTCTTCGACAGTGAGATAATTGGCTTGGTGAACACGGGAAGAGGAGTGGATGCTGTTTACCTGTAGTTTAGTAAGACTTTTGACACTATCTCCCATAGCATCCATAGGCATATTGGGGAATTATTCAGTCCCATAGTCAGGTGAATGAAAACCTGGTGGGGCTGTTAGGTTCAATGAGTAACAGTTGTCCGTTCAAAGTCCAGCTGGTGGTGAGATGATGACATTCCTCAAGGGTCAGTGCTGGGACAAACAAGAAGTGATTGTTTCAGAACTTGACTGGCACAGTGCAATGTTACCTTGCACGGCTTATTGCTTGGGCACTTGGTTTCTGGCTGGCTGGAGAACCAAGGTGGCTTCTTGCGAATTGCTGATAGGTTTCCTACAAGAATCCAAATGCACTGTGAGTGGAAACACTGTCTCACTGATCCTGGCAAAGGAAACGGCTGAGAGAATTTTCTTCACAGCCAAAATACATTCATTTTTACTGATGGACAGCAGTCCAAGTCTGGATTTTGGAAAGACCAAAATCAAACATTCATGGATTCCAGAACAGTGAGCCAAAATAGACAGTAGAAGAATATTACATTTTCATTGTAATCTTACTATTCTAGACTTAGGTTTAAATATATCAGGCACAGTTCCTCATGTCCTGATAAGGTTTGCTTTAATTTGTAGCAGCAGCAGCAGATTGGGCAGAATTCTCACCGTTGGGCTGTGTTTACTTCCAGAAAGAAGCCTCTTATGTTTTGGGGAATGTGTTAATTGCAGTTTTAATTCAGTTTTAACGTTGAAGACAATGCCTGTATTGCTGAACTTGTGAGTGTTCAGTAGTGCTGAACCCCGGCCCTGTTCTGCCTCCACTGACCGAAATGGTCTTGCAGCACGTTCTCTTTGTAAGCTCTCCACCAAAAGAATCTGTTGCTTCTGTGGGACCAGCCTGTCTTCAAGCAAATGAAAGTGATTCTACTTAAAATGTCATCCCAGAGTCAAGAATGTGCTCTAACACTTTGTCTAGAAAAGTGAATGATCTCTGTTGCATCAAACCTCTTTTGAAATAATAAAACATAATAATTTGCCATGATAAGCACTCTTTTTAGGCTTTTTCTGCCCCGAGTCAGAAAGAAAACTGTGGTGCAGGTGGCTACAGCCGAACTGGCTTCCCTGCAACCACCTTGAATGGCAAAGTCCAGGCAGAGCATTTGTGGCAGTGCGGGCTCCAGCAGAGACCAGGCACCCCACTGTGGACTTGAGCTTTTGACTTACTGGCTCCAGCTGCTGCAATCTGTGACAGTGTTTTCTCAGGCGTGCCTTGAATGCCTCCCCATTACAATCTGTGTGCAGCCTTGGACATTTGGAAGTAATTTTATTTCCTGCTTGAGGCTTGATTACTGTCATCTGAGAGCATTTGTGTAAGCAGTGCTGGCAGATCAGGCTTCCTTCACCCTATGCTTCTGCAGGCACCAAGCAATGTCTCCAGCCATCCTACCTGTTAACCAGTGTAAAAACATGCTTACACCCAACTTTGTTCATGGGATAACTGGTGAGTTAGCTTAACTAAGTGTTTTTGAAGTATGCAAATCCAAGACTTTTCCTAACTCTGTATGTTCAAAAAATTTGCAGGGGCACAGTTATCTTAGTGACCTGGTCTCTCACAAGCTCTCTGCCAAACTGGGTTGAAATCAGCCACTGGGATCATTAAATGGGCTTGGGGACAACAATGTCACAGTGCAGCCAGTAGTACCATATCAGCCTAATTTCCATAGGAAACCAGAGGGGAAATGCATCGGGACCTTCAGCTGTCATAAACAACACAGAGCCAGAGACATTGAGAAAGTCATACTATTTTAGACCAATGAATATCTATGCTAGTTATTCTTTGAGACAGTTGTGTAATGAATAAATCCCCTGCGTGATACTCTTGTGTGTGTCATTCATTGCTTATTCTCTTGACCATGCAGGGAGACTTAAACTGAATTTGAAGCTGCTGAGAGAACATTCATCTTCTGTAACCCTTGGTGCATTAACATTGCATTACAGATCTTGTTAGTGGTCAGTGTTTTCAAGAGAGTGCTAAGTGATTTGGATTTAAGCACATGGTTGTACTGTAGGTATTATCTAAAGTTTACCGAGATATGTGATGTATCCTGAATGGAAATGTCGAATGCAAATTTGATTTCATTTTGACAATCCATTATTTAATACAAAGTGAGTTGTGAATCAGGTCAGTCTTTTATTGTTCATCCTCATGCATGTAACTGTAAAGTACTAAAGTAAATTCTGTGTCTTATTTTGTGCAACAAATGCAAAATAGGTTTTGTATTTATCAGCACTCCTGGAAAGTGTCTGATTTTCAGAATAATTGGTATTTTCATTGTAATTTGCATGGTACGGTAATTTGGATAATATTTTATTTATTACCACTCAAAAAAAAGTTATCAGAAGATAAACAAAACATACTACATGATTCTGATCGGAGTAAATGAGACTTTTTCCCGATTGATTTAATTGGAACTGGATCAAGCCCTCCATTATTGTTGCAGCAGGCTGACAATCAAGCATTATTAACACCGAGCTCCTCTTGTCCCTCTCTTGGCAGTCCATACACATGCACAACAGTACAGCTGCAAAGGGGTTGTTAGCACATATCATCTTTCACTTTGATTTACTTCTGCACCTCTGCCTTGTGAATCAGCAGGATTAAATTCTGTAATTCATGACCGGAAACTCAGCTTTTCATATTACAGATTTTTTTAAAACATAAATACCACTGTATCTATGTCATCTTATATTTCCGTACACTTTTAATAAACTAGCGTCAGGATGACAAAGGATGAGAAGCAACCTGCAGGAGCCGTTTTATTTCCAACCCTTTTCCACTGAATAACTATACCTCTGTGGTTCTAGTCTTTATATGTTAAGCAACGCAAAGGCATTGAGGTTTGGTTACAGTTTACATCAAGAAGTGTCTCTCAGCAGAAGCAAGCATAAAACTGACATACTATGCTTTCAACACCAGGCGTCATCTTTTCTGCCTTTGTTAGACTATGTTCTGTACTGCTGTAGGTCTCTCAGCCTTTAGGCTCCTTTAATTATCTCATTGGTAGGACTAGTAAAAATGCAATGAAATGGAGCTACTTTGCTGTCAAATCCTTTTCTTTCCTTTACCATTTCATCTGTGAACTGAAGCTGTAAACATCTGCAGAAAACCTATGTATCTGCAAGTTTTGCCCAGGCCATTTTTTCCTGAGTAGGGCATTGAGAGTTGTATTCCTTTCATCACATACCTGCTATCTGAGTGGTGGTTGACTGCTTTCATATTAAATTGTCTATAAGCAGGGACAGGTAACAGGAGAGTATATTTTTTGGGCTTTGAGGACACATCTGCAAGGAGAAATAAGGCCTTAAGATGTCAGATTCAGCAAGCCTCTCTGTACATGTGGAGCAGTCTTTCTTTTCTCCCCATTCTTATCCAGTTCTTTTAAAATATTTATACTTAAGACAATTTGTTTCCTCATCCCACCCCTCCTGCTTAATTTTTTCTTTTTACGGTGTAATTTTCTTTCTTTCATTGTGTTCCACCTTCTTCCATGCCCAGACCTTATATTCATTGTTCACATGCAAGATGTGAAGCAGAAATCAATAAAAGCAATAAGGGTACAATAATATGGAGTAACTTTAAACAGAAAACCAAGCAGCAGTGAATTTCCAGGTGTTGTTTTCAAAATTATGTATATATGGTGGTACAAGATTGAAATGGTTTCATATGCTGTCTTTTAAAACACTTGCCTTGTTTGCTTGTTGAGAGACATTTCCTTGAGAGGAAAACAAGCTCAGAATAAAATGTCCAAAGCAGGGTGTGCCTTGCACACCTTTACTGTGTGTAAACTTCTTTTAGCACTTGCTGGTGATGACTGACAGGCTTTGACAGCCATCTAGTGGTTATGATGGGGTTCCCCCCCAGTAATTAGTCCAGTTTCAGTGTTGTTGCAAAACTGGACCTGTGTGTGACTGCACATGTTGGGATTCTTACTTCCTAACTGTTGATGCATAGACTCCAAGTATGATGATTTAGTTTGCTAGCTATAACTGGCTATTTGACTTCTGATCAAACAGTTCTTTAAAGAACTGATGCTCCAACAGATGAATATATAGCAGAAAAATAATTGCATTGTACTTACTGTGCTTTTCATTGAAAGCCTCTTTCATGAAGGTCCTTTGTGCAGCTCATGAATGAGTCCTTAAAAACATCATAGGGTATTTCTTCTTCCTTACCTTTTATATTTGCAGACTGCTTTGAAACTGATTTTCAATGACTTCAATGGATTCGCAACCCTGTAGATTCACTAGTCAGGTCCAGTACCCATTAGATTTGTACTTTTTGTTGGTGAGAAAGGAATCAGTTAATGGGCCAGCAGATTGTTTTGCCAAAGCTAATTCTGAAGCCATTCAGCACCTTGTGTTACAACTGCAGAGGTAGGAAGAATGTGTGACATCAGGAGTTTGTAACTTGGTGTTTGTAATTAAAAAAACTTGCAGATTTGCAAACCAGGGAGGAAATGGTAGAACAATTTCCTTTGCTGCCTTTCCTGGTCTGGATGTACATGGATAACATGCCAGCAGTTCAGGTATTAGAGTAAAATGTCAAAATGCTCTTGTAGGATGAATTGGCTTTGGAATAGCTCCTCTTTTCAGGTAGCTCAGTGTAATGCAGTCACAGCAGAAAGGAAACCTAGAAGCACCAAATGTAAGAAAAAGATTTAAAAATAAAAAAATACATTTTCGATCAGTATTGTGGGATGTGGTGTTTTTTTTTTGTTTGGTTGGGGATTTTGTTTGTTTTGTTTTTATAAGCATATCTGCAATCCAGTAGGAAAACAGACTTCTTTGTACACTTCCAGAAGTTGGTATGCATTTTTTTTCCCCTGTCTTTGCCCCTTTCTCAGCTGCTGAGTGGGACCCAGGCAAAAGCTGGTCACCATCTGGCTCAGCTCTGATTTGCCCAAGCAATCGCTATGTGGTTTATTTGAAGTTATGACAGAATGCTGACTTTCGGCTTAGTAACTTAGAAATTTCATTTATGCAAACTGTTGCTCTCCTGAACAGCACAACGAGTTCTGCGAGTGATACATTAAGGAAGATATAGACCATATGCCAGACATCTGGGGGGAAAAGGCTAAATATGTCAGACAGCACGTTATGTCATGCACACAAGGGAGAAGCAAGAAAAGTGCTTTCCAAAAGACAATCTGCAGTTTGGAAAACGATTCTCACAATGTCATAAATGGACTGTACAGCACACTTGGTTGATGTCTTTACTTCACACTGAAAATATTTTCTCCTGAGCTTCTGCAGCACCCCTTTGAATTGTTTTGTCAGTTGATGTGATAAAGCAATTGCAGAGAGGAGCTGACCTGGTATGAATTTGGATTTTGGTTTCTGCGAGAAAGCTGCAGAAGTCAGTGGTGGCAGGCAACAGTTAATGACACATCTGCTCCATTTCTCTGAGCTTTGACATTGATGGAGTGAGTGGACTTCAGTTAAGGCATGAAGCTGAAATCCCAAATCTGTTCGTATTTATTAATTTGTGATTTTCTTTTTACATCTGGTTTAAATTAGGACAGAAATGCATAGAACAGTGAAACCGTCCTTGTACTTAGAGCTGTTAATTTTTATGCTAATAGCAGGTTTTCTTAAAAAATAAAGGTCATGATCTTTTACTAGTGGATGTGTCCTATATCTATAATTGCCCCTATTCCTAGTCTTGTAGTAGTTAAAAATCTGTGGTGTTTTTTTTTTTTTGTTTGTTTGTTTTGTTTGGTTTGGTTTGGTTTTTTTTGTGTTTTTTTTTTTGTGTGTGTGTGTTTTCAGATAATGGTTTTAACTGGATTCTTTGTGACCCATTGTCTAGGGGCAGCCTGGGGACACTTCATTGATTCTGCAGGTGTTTGTGTTCATTTAGAGAATGAAATCTTCATTGGACCAAAGTGAAAAAAAAATTCTTAATGATAGGTCATTCTGTAAAATATTGGATACCTAAAGAAAAGTTTCCACTTGATTTTTTAAATTCTTTTTCAGATATTTTTTGTTCTTAGGGAGAGATGCTGAGGTATAGTGGCTTCATTAATTAAAAAAAAAGTCCACGTATTTGGAGTATTTGCCTACAAAGTAGAAAAAGAACAAAGGCATAGACTTAAGTATGGCTAGAACAGTACATAAACAGATGTTATGGCCCCTTAAATGCTGCCATCAGTCAAATGGGGAAATTATTGAAATTTCTAAGTTATTAATTCAACCCAGAGAATTTTTTCCGCCTTGATGACAGTAGATTGCTTTAAGAGGAGAGAGCAAAATCTCTACTGAGTAGAGTTCTAAATAATTAGCAAGAAATTAGTTCTAAGTAGATTTCCAATAATTAGTAAGAAATTTATTTTAAATTGAAATTCAAGGAAAAGAGAGAAAAGCGATAATATTAAGACAAGAAAGAAAATAAACCTTCTGTGAACAGGGCGAATTAGGTTAAAAATGACATGAAAATTCAATAAAATAGAATGACCTCCATAGAAATGTGTGAATATGTACGCAGAGAGGACTTGCACATACAGTCAGTCAATGGTCTTCCCATATAAATGGCCACGTGGGATAGTCTTTCATAGACAGTTACAATACTTGAGAGGTATTTCGTGTGTAGTTAATATATATCCATAGCAATAACTTATGCATGTGCTGGGGTAATCATGTAGGGCCCTGACTAGCTGGAGTATTAAAACTGAGCCAAATGAGCAGTTCGAGGATCCTCTCCACTCTGTTGGAGACACTGCTGCCTGGACCCTTGCAGTGGAGACTGCTGAGGCCACTGGACAGTGTCTGACGGTCATCTTTAGAAGTTTGAATTCTCCATGTTGTTATCACCTTACACCAAGACTCCAATAAATGCCATGTCTGTTCAACACTGCCGTAAGTCTGGCTGTGTGAGGTACCTGCAGCAGGGAGCAGGTAGCCTATGCTGTTTTGTGCAGAAGTCTTGAAGGTTCCTGTCCCCAGTAAGACATCCCCAATGCCCTGGGCACAACAGTTCAAAAGAGCAGACACGTGGCAGGAGTTCCTCAATGCAGAGTTAGTACCCCACTGATCAGAAAGGCTTCCAGAGACTCGGGAGGCAATGTTCATTTGATACTATGGTTGGTTTGTGTACTCCATATTAACTCTATTTTAGTTCTTTCTGGTCAAGAAATAAGGTGGTAAAATAAGAAAGACATTTAAGATGGCTGACATTTAAAAGACCTCAATACCACATTCAGCTATACTGGTGGACTGTTTTCTTTGTGTATGGGATGCTGCTTACCTCCAGATGTGATATTTCCTTGTCCAGACCTGTTCCTCCTTTGATTTCACAGTTGGAAAATGTAGCGTTTGTTCTCTCTCCTATCTAGGAGAAGATGTTGAAGAAATAGCCTGCACTCAGAATGGCCAGGTGTACCTGAACAGGGATATTTGGAAGCCCTCACCATGCCAAATCTGCGTCTGTGACAACGGAGCAATTCTTTGCGATGAAATCCAGTGTCAAGATGTGCTGGAGTGTGAGAACCCACAGGTGCCTCCAGGAGAGTGCTGTCCTGTGTGTCCGCACACAACACGCGATTTTGACCCCACCATTGGTAAGATTGCTTTCCAGTTCACTTTTTTTGAAAAGAGAGACAGCCCAAAGAATTAGGAACTTCAGGATACTGAAATTTCTCATAGTGTTTCCATGGTGGAAGTTTAAATCTGAAGAGAGCAGATACTTGATAGTTATCTTGTGTCTTGGGTTGCAGCTGAGCTGCTCTGAGAATGGTTTTCTTTTGACTATGAGTCTGATATAAGCCCAGAGGGCTTTATAACTGAAAGGTTGATCTGAATTCCATCCTGATATTTCAAGGAGGTTGAATTCTGGCTTCTTCTTGTGGTTCCTCTGGAACTGAAAGATAAATATATTACAATAACTATATGTAATAAACATATTAAGAGAAATATAGATTTACTGTACAAATATATATCTAATAAAATAAGTGGATGCTTTAACAGAATGCTCTGTTTGAGGCCCCTCCAAAAGATAAATAAATGTAAACATTATATGTAAACAGTTAATGTAAACAGTATAAAGCGTTTCCCCAAAGTGGAAACATGGATGCATGATCCTTTTGTGAGATGTAAAAAAGTTATCATGAAGTACAATAACTCCCTGTTCGCATACTTTCTATGGTATACCTTAAAGATTATGTCTTTTCCAGTCTATTTATTCTTCCTGGAAAGACTTAGGCGAGGCAATCCCCCTTCAATTTTCATAAAAGAAAATCTCTTTAACTTGCAATTAGTATTCATTAATGCTGTCTGTTGCATTTTTTGAACTGCATTCCATATATAATAATTAAAGCAATTTCTTCAGGAGTTATAATTGCTGTTAATTAGCTTAATATAGAACAAAGTAGTGATAGAGAGCATGTAGTAGGGCCTTGTGTAATGTTTCCTCAAACCTAAACAAGGTAGAATGCATGTTTCTTGGAACTTCCCCAGCTCCCTGTAGGTGATACATTGTCTTCTGTGCATCCAGGGATGGGGATGGCTCTAGCTGTAACACCTGCACTCAGCTCTTACCATGATCTGTCTCTCAGAGCAAAAACATTAATTTTTCTCTCTTTTTTTTTTTTTTTTTATTTTGTCCTTTTTAATAGGTAGAGGAAGAAAGGTAAGATTCCCTTTACATTTTTAAAAAATTTATTACGACTGTTAAAAGAGTCTGTAACATCTCCTTGGAGCACTTCACAGAAACGAAAAATACTTAATTCTTTCCTCTTGGTCTTCCTCAGTGGCTAGGGAGATTGCAGTCCACATGGAAAAAATGCTGGGATGCAGGCAAGAATCCTCATCTTAATATAGAGAAACCCCTGCCTGAAAATCCCTGCTGTCTGCATTAAGGAAATTCCAGTTTGAGTGGTTTGGTTGTGCCAAACTACTCTCCAGCAATGCCACAAAATGAGGAAAGGGACCACTGGGTCATTAGAAGCCAAAGTATTAAAACTTTCAGCTTGGTTTTTGATGAGACTTGGCTGCCAAGCTACTGAAATTGTTAAAACTTTGTGCAGGAGGCACATCTGTATTACGGTGCAAGGCATTGGTGCATGGCATCCAGCTGTCCCTGTGCTAGCTTTGACCTACCTAGTTGAAGTATCAACCCCAAGACAGCTGTGTCACTGCTGCACGTGGGCTGGAGCAGCCGCATAGGTGTAACACATGGCTGGGATGTGGGCTTTGCAGCCTGTCGTGCCTACGGCTACACCTGGGTTCAGGTGTACTTAGGGGAGCCTAAGAGATAACTTTTGCTAGGCAAGCTTACCCCAAAACCACTCTACCTTCTAGCTGGTACCTTACAGCATTGGTGTGATGAGCTTTTATGCAAAGTTATACTTATAAATTCAAGTTTTAAAAAATGTTTTATGTTGCTCTTTGGTTCCAAGAGTTCTTTGAGGCGATGTGTACCTGCACAGAGCCATGCTTCTGTGGTCAGCATCACTCACAGTATGCAATTAAACCAAGAGAAGATCTGTTCTTACAGGAGAAATGAAGATGCATTCTGATAAATGGTTTTCTAAGATAGTAAGCAGCTACAAGAAATAATTGAAATAAATTTTAGGTGATTAAGTATTATACACTGACTAAAACAGCATAACTCTATATGCGGACGTAGTTTATGGCAATAAATGTGCTGTAACCAGCTTATTATTACTTGATGAACAAAGCAGGAAATATTTTATATTTACAAAGTCCTCCTTTTCTTTCTTAATAAAACAGCTATGACAAACAGGTCTAAACCTCATTATTTTATGTAACACTTAATCATTGTCAACAGATTCAGCTCAAAGAGAAGTCAGAAGGCAAATGCTGTGTCCCGCACTCCGAAGCTATGCAAAATCATTTTGTGTTCTGTCCATACACTGTGGATGGACATGAAGGTTTCTTTATGTCCATAGGTTTAACGATATGAAATTTAATGTAATACCTTGAAGAAATGGAATCTGAATGCTGCTCTGGGCTCTACATTTCATATGAATCAAATAATCCAATAACAGAACTACAACATGTTTTCTAGTACTTGAATATCGTGGTAATTTTTTAGTTTGACTCTTCTAGACAGTGTATTGTGCAGTTAGTCTGTTAATTTATAGCCTTCATTTAATCAGTGTCCATAGTCATTTAAAATACTATGAATTAGCTATCTCAGGTACTTTAATATAGTCTCAGTTATAACCTTAAAAAAGTCTTAGCATTTGTCACAATCACAGGAATGGTATTGGTAAAACTGATACAGTTAATTGTATGTTAATTTGTTTCCTTCCATCTGATGTTTTTGTATCTTTTTCCTACAGGGACAAAAAGGAGAACCTGGAATAGTGCCACCTGTGAGTCTGATTTTTTCTTCATTTGTCAGCACACCCTAGAAAAGCACATTTAAGTGCTCTAAAGCAGAATTGCAGTAATTAAGGAATTACAACAAAAATGGGAATGAATGTAATTAATTACACCATTTCATGCATGTAACATTAGAAATTCCTGTCAATTGCATTTTGGAAAAATATCTTATTGAATTAAATCTGTCATAATCTTTATTGTTGTAGGTAGAATTTTGTGAAGGTATAATGGTAAATAGTATTTAGTAAGTGTAGAGACACTTGAGAAAACTGGTGAAATAAATTGTCACTTTCCATCTTTATGATCCTTTTCTTGCATGACGACAAACAAATCAATAAGTTGAGATTCAGTCATCGTAATTCATTTATTTATTTTGTCTTTTTTAGAATAACAATGATACTGCTAAGATTTTGCTCATATTGCTTATAAAAAGACTTCAAACTGGAGAGAACCAGTGATATCTATTCCTCCTCCTTTCCCTGTTCCCTCCTCTCCTGCCCTGCCCCTCCCCCGCCCCCCAAAAAAGCCTTGCAATTTGCCTGACACTTTAATTTTCTCTCTTGATATTTACTTTTCAATAACTGATTTTCTGTAGGGTAGTCATGACAAATATGGCCATAATGTTGTGTGGTAACTTTAATTTATATTGCTTTTTTTAGGTTTCAGGAATACGAGGCCGCCCAGGACCAGCCGTGAGTATTTTTTGATCTTCTGTTTCTCTGATGATAGCATTTTCCACTTTATGCCGTTTCTCTTTTGTGTCATGAGGATGATGCAAAGGAGGACTCTTCCATGCCTTGTAGTGGGTGTTGTCTGCAAAGACGCTGGCTTTGAGGAAGCAATGGGATTATGGAATATTTTACCAGTGTTAGGTCAACCCACGCCCTAAGTGAATGGATGTGTGCCTGGAGTACATGTATGAATATGTCTGAGGACCTTTGTGCGAGGTTGATGCTGGGGAGTGTTTTTCTAGCAGGAGTAGAAGGAGATGCAGGATGCTGTCTGGCTGTGGCTGAGCAGGCAGAAATCCTGGACTAGCAAAAGAGTCTCTCAAACCTGTACATCTCTGCAGTAAAAGCCTCCAGCATGTAGAAAACCTTTGCTAAATTAACCTGTGAAGCACATGAGAGATGAAACCATTTTGTAGATTTCTGCATCCTGGTTTCTCTCCCTTTAGGCAAGGCACAACTGAGAAGAAATATTGAATACTTGGTGATTGTAGCTGTTTTCTTTATGATCAAGTGAAAAAACCCCCCGCAGATTAATTTTGAAATAAGCATTGCATTTCCTATTTTCAGAGCTTTATTAATAGTTAGCTAGTTCAAAAGGTACTTAATACTTATAATCTTTCTTTTAGGGACCTCCAGGCTCACAAGGACCACGAGGAGAACGAGGACCAAAGGGAAGACCTGTAAGTTATTAAATATCTCAGAAATTAAGTACTGCAGTAACCTTAAAAAGTTAGATGGCTTTAAACTGTCTCCATGTCTTCTAGAGTCACCAGAACTTACCTCATAGTTTCCAAGGATCAGATAACAAAGAGAAAAATGTTTATATTGTGCCATTCCCTGGATAGATTGAAACCTGAATACTTTGAGATAATTGGCAGGTTTAAAAAGGAACGAATCTGGAACATCACATTTGCCTGTTTAAAAACTCTCTGACTTTCTGCTGGATTGTACTGTGCATCAGAAGCAGTGTGAACCGTGTGGCTCAGAGTATTTCAGAAAAGGCAAAGCTCAGAAAGTTAGCAAGAGTTAATATGTGACTACATATGTTGGTATGCTAGTGAATAATATAATCAAGATTGCTCAGTGGAAATAAAGACTTCATAAGGGAATTTCAGTGTCTGCATGCGGAGAACCACAGAAAGGCCAAAAGAGAGTGCTGAAAATGCCAAAGACGACACGTTCCTGTTCAAAAAGCTAGGTCAAAGAGCAGAAGCTGCTAAAAGCAGATTTTCAGGAGTTGTAGCATTGTAATTTCTGTGTGGATATTTTCCTGTCCCTCAGGATTGAGCAAGCCAATACTGAGTTTAGGCATAGCCCGAAAACTGAGTCCTTTGTCCTGTTCCTCCAGCAAGTACCTGTTTTCTGTATATGGTAATGACACTTTTTCCTAAAGCAATGGAGCAACTGTGTAGCCTCTGAGATGGATGCCAAGCCACTGCTTCTCTCTAGAACACTGTAAGATGCTTGTCTGATGAATGACTATCAAGATGCGTAAAAGGATAATGGAAGTAATTGTGAAATCTTGTGGTATGCAGAGGAATCTTGACTGTGTTTATAGAGAGATCTGAAGTGCTTTACTACTGTGCAGTATTATCAATGAAATGCTAAATAGTTTCTGATTCTGTGTCATGCATCCCTTGTATGTGTCTACATAGTGGTGGCTAGAACCACCTAAAATATAAAAGGGCTGTAAATAGTTTTGAGTTCTTTTGACACAGGTTATTAGAGTGCTTTCAAGGAATATCGAGGGATTAGGAACCTGTCAGCTTCTTTGAAAACATTACATCAAAGGTTCTGGTGAGCCGTGTGTTTCTCAGAACGTAGGTCTGAGATCAGAGAGCACTGCTTTAGTTACGAATTGACTGCTTGTGTGGGATTTGTTATGTCTGCTTTCTTTCCTGAGAGGTTTCTCGGGCACTGGAACGAGCTGCCCGGGGAAGTGGTGGAGTCACCATCCCTGCAGGTGTTTAAAAGACCTGTAGATGAGGCGCTTAGGGACATTGTTTAGAGGTGAACTTGGCAGTGTTAGGATAACGGTTGGGCTCAATGATCTTAATGGTCTTTTCCAACCAAAGTGATTCTGTGATTATATGAAAAAAAAAGTTAACTCACACCTGCAGTTTATGTTATGAAAACCTCTCTGCACTTTGCAGGTTGTTTAAAATACCTCATGGAGCAGCTAATCTTGTACAAACACCCTTTATAAAATCAGTTTGGGTAAATACATTACCAACTGGTGATATTACAAAACACACATTTCCAAACTTTTTGTTTCTTTCTTTGGATTTTTTTTTAGTTCTTGAAATGGGCTCCTACTTGACTAGTGAGGAGGAATTCGACCTTGCTATGGATCTCTTTTTTTTTTTTTTTTTTTTTTCAACAAAAGGAGGAACCCTGGATGTAAATTGAATTCAGAAGTATTAATGTAATTTTTACTTCAAATTCTTTGTTAGTGTAATAATGAGAGAGAAACAGCTAGGGAATAGAATGTTCACATTTGAAAAATGCACCTGGGGAGGGCGAGTTTTTCAGCCTGATACAATTTCAGGTATTTACAAAGGATCTTTTGAATATGGAAAATATGCTCAGAACCATTGATATGTTTTGTTTCAATACGGATTTACACTCGATTTTAATTGCAGTAGCAGTCAAAACAGATGGCAGTTTGAGAGTGTTCTACCGGGATCTGCATTTCCTTTTATTCCGTTACAGGCAACCCACCCCGAGCAGCAGCAGCCCCAGCCAAGAGGCCAGCTGAGCCAGTTCCGTGGTTAAACTCTGCCACCTCGTGGCCTGTCTGAGAATGGTTTTCCTTTTTTTTTTTTGTTTTTTTTTTTTTGTTTTGTTTTAAACCTGGCTGGCCTTAGACAGTGAAAGAAAATAAAAGGACTTAAAAAAAAAAATTATACTCAAGATTTTAGTACCCCCTCCCCCACATTTGTTATATATCACTGATTAGTTGCCACCTGCAAATACAAACATGCTTTTCATGGACTTTTTGGGGTGTGGGGGGTTGCAATGTTGCTCTTGAAGCAGGTTGATTTTTGGTCACCAAAAACTACATCGTTTTCTTAAAAGAAACAAAAAAAGGACCCTTTTCTGTATCAGATTGTGTTAAGATGTCTTGGTTTGGGTATCAATAGCTGTAGGCAACTGTCTTTTTTTTAAACGTTTAGCTTTATTTTCTTTTTACTCTGAGAACAAAGGAAAGAAGAGAACTCATTGTTTTCCTCTTTTGGACAGTATGCACTTTTAGGTTTGATAGTGTGTACTTCTGTTTATAATAGAAATATTAAATAACAAAGTTTTCTGCTAGAACCTTCTGCTTCCATCCAACATCCACAAGTCTTCTAATTTATTTCAGAGTACCATCTATTCACAACTCATTCTGCTAGTAGGGGTGTGTGTGTGTCTACATGCATGTCTGATAAGAAAAATATTTTCCCCTTATTGCTAGAGTTACAGGAATTTCAGAGTGTAAAGGTAGATCGAGAAGTGACAGGAGAAGGAAAAATGGCTTCGAGTTGTGCCAGGTGAGGTTTAGATTGGATATTAGGAAAAAATTCTTCACAGAAAGGGTTGTCAGGCATTGGAACAAGCTACCCATGGAAGTGGTGGAGTCACCATCCCTGGAGGGATTTAAAATGTGTTTAGATGAGGTTCTTAGGGACATGGTTTGGTGCCAGAATTAGGTTATGGTTGGACTGAATAATCCTGAGGGTCTATTCCTACTGAAATGATTCTATAATAAAAAAAATTAACTCATTCACTGGGAGTTTCCAGGTATCCTCTTGTCAGTGTTGTCCCAATGTAGCCATTTCCCAGGGGGCTGCGTTTTCTTTAACATGGCAACCATACTAGTTCAAACCATAAAAGATCAGACATAATTTCCACTGAAATGTGTCGCAGACTGCAAGGAAACCTCATCTCATGGAAATACAAGCCATCTAATTATAATTATGTTTGTAAAGATGATTCACTGAGCCAGGCTTCTAAACTTTTGTATTTAAGGGTCCTTATAATAGAAGAGCTCATTATACAGTATAAAATTCTTTTTTGCCATAGTCAAGCATTTTCATTCTAATGGAGGAAACAGTAGTGACAAGCACTTCAAAGTCTGTATTTATGATTGAAGCATGTCTTTATTGGCCCTGTTGCTGGTGATTTTGTTCCACTAATGTTTTAGTAGCTGCTTCCATATTTAATTTTGGTGCTGGCACGAGATAAGGTGAATGCAGTTTAGGAATCAAAAGTGAGTGATCAAAATGAGAACAATGGGGTGGCCTCCAGCCTATTCTGCAAATTCTAGCTAGGGATACCATTGACACCAAAGAACTTTTTTTTTTCCTCTGCATTTTTGGCAGTGGAACTATGTTGAGAATTCAGCAACAGGATGAGCTGCCTAAACCATTCATGATGTCAGGTGGCTGTAAAAATTCAGCCTTATGCTGGAGTTTCTTAAGCATGTGTATTGTGTGTACAGTCATCTGACCTATCTGTATTTTAGAAGTAAATTCTTGATATTCTTTTTTGTGTGCATAGCCAAATAGTTTTTCAGGAACAGTATTCTCTAGTATGGAATGATAGGAAGCCTGAGTGTCTAAAAGAGCCTGTGAGAGAAATTACTGCAGTTTACTTTTATGTTGAATTCATGACTAGTTTTACCCAGTGCTTCTAATCTGAAGGTAGGAACAGGCCTTGGCAGATGTTGTTTGAGGATCTTTCTGTAGAAACCCAGATTTATCACAAATGAGGCAGTTGTTTGCTAGTTACAATGATTTTAACAAATACCTTTGCAGAGTGTTGGCATTTCTGATTTTCTTTCTAGGGTCCTCGTGGTCCTCAAGGGATTGATGGTGAACCTGGTATCCCTGGCCAGCCTGGTGACCCTGGTCCTCCAGGGCATCCAACCCACCCAGGACCAGATGGACTAAGCAGGGTAAGTTTTACACTTGCTTTAGTAGAAAATGGAGTGAGTGTTGGGCCCGGTCCACATAACACAGAGAGTAACTTCTCTTTGCTTCAGTGAACATGGAATACTCTGGCCACGGTTCATCTCTACCAGTCATGAGGGAGAGCAGCTAAGGGCAGTGCAAGTTCTGCCAAAAACTGGGGCAATTAGAATGTGAGAAACCTCAGAAAGGACACACCTTTTTGCAATGGATTTTAGCATCTGGAAAAGCCAAGGTGCCCAAATCTAAACCCCTCAGTAGAGTTCCGTTACTTCCACCTGACTTAAACCCAAGGGGTCTGGGCAATAGCACAAAAAAACTGGTGTACCAAATCAGGAATACAGAACATTAAAAAAGAAAAAAAAAATCCACGATGAATTTTAAATAACAGAATAACTAATGAGAGAAATTAAAATGTGGTTAAGTATACTTTTTGCTGTAATTGTTTCGACCAACAATGAGAAGATTAAGTAAGGAATTGTTTGTGAAAAGCAGTGCTAACCAGCTATAGATACAGACAAGGTGTTCTTGCAACTTTTCTTTCCTTTTTTTTTTTTCCTTTTCTTTCCCCTCCCCAAATTCTATGGAACACTAAATATGATGGATAATAAAATACATATTTGAAATTTTCAAGTATATTCAGTTACACATTTGTTGCTGTTTGGAAGATATGTTTGATTTCTCATTCAATTGTTCCTGCAACATTACTGAAAACAGTAGTTACACTGACAATAAGCTTAAATATTTGTGGTAGGCCAACAGCTTGCAAGTTTAGGCAGCATTCCTTGACTTAACCACCTTACCAAGTAGTCCCGAATCTAGCAAATTCAGCCCCAGTAAATATCTTCAGCACAGAGGAACCCCTTAGAATCACAGAAGAACCAGGATAGGTGTTAGACCACCATCCTTCATAGATTTCCACAGAATATATGAAATAATAGGTGTGACCAGAAATCTAAGACATTTTTGGTTTTGTCATGGTTTAACCCAAGCTAGGAATTCAACCACGTAGCCACTCACTCATCCCCTTCCTAGTGCCCACCTTCCAGTAGGGGAGAGAATTGAAAGGGAAAGGAGAAACTTGGACTGGAATAAATACAGTTTAATAAAATAACAAAATACTAACACACTACTAGTAAATTTATATATATATATAAGAGAAATAGAATATAAAGTGGAAGATACTCAATGCAATTCCTCACAAACTCTATCCACACTAAGCAACCAGTCCCAGGAAGCAGCACCTTGTCCCAACAGCTGATCCCAAAGAGAGAAAAAAGAGGATAAAGGCAGAAAAGCTTAGAGGCCTCTGGAAAATGGCAAATGGCCGAACTGAATGTCCTGAACCAAACTCCCCTGCTACTGACTAAAAAACGAACTAAAAAAATGTGCAAGAGAGAAAATACCTGAGAGTGAGCAAGAGCAAGAATGCCTGAGAGAGAGAGAGAGACCAGAAGATCCCGACTCTCCTTAAATGTGAAGCATGACGCTAGTGGGATGGAATACTCTCATTGATCAGTCTGGATGTCAGTCGAGCTCTGCCCCATCCATGCCCCCTTCCTCGCTGCCTGACACCTGTGGGCAGAGCACTCAGAGTATCCTTGGCTCTCAGACCAGAGCAATTAAAAACATTAATTCTGTGCTGGGATGTTATCTCTTGTTCTCAAACTAAGTCCAAATAATGACCGTGCTGGCTATGAAAAAGAAAGATTTCTAACTGCACAAAGAAAATTACCTAATTTTCAGTCAAACCAGCACAGGTTTGTATTCCTTAGATTATCTTAGAAGACTTGAATGCACATTTATGCTGTTGCTCCTTCTCAACCACTGTAAGCTCTGGCCTGCCGTGAGAGAGGGTAGGTCTCTGAATGAAGCAAAATAAAACTGTTGATCTCATTTGTGTGCTTGCAGAAGAAGGAGGGCACTGAAGGTTCTCCCTGCTCTCATTTGTTTCTATGATTTGGCATGAACAGCGTTAGCCTTCAATTTTGCTGGATAAGGGCAACACACTTAAAAAAATCTAATTTGCAATCATAAAATCAGCTACATTTCCATTTACCCTAAAATATTTCTGAACATGAAGCACAATAAGTGAAAACACAACAGAGTCTTAGAAGATGTGAAAGAATACTGCAGGTGAAGTTAAGGTGTGATTTAAATTTGAAGGTGGTAGAAGAAATCTAATTGATTTCGCAGGAGGCTTTCCTATTTTTCGTTGTTTTTCCATTTGTTTGATAAGAAATCAAGGTAGAGACAGAACAGGAAGCAACAAAATGATGCATTTGGGTGGCTCTTGAAGCCTTAAACCTCCTCAAATTTACAGGGAACACAACTTGTAATGATTAAACCAATAATTTAGTTCTTAGCCATGCAAAGCCAATGTAAATGATGAAGATGCAGTTGCATGGATGTTTGCCTTATGAACCATCAAAATGACTGACAGCTAAAATCACCCATCTTATTTTTTCAGCCATTTGCAGCTCAGATGGCCGGACTGGATGAGAAATCTGGACTTGGTAGTCACATGGGACTGATGCCTGGTGCAGTGGTAAGACCAAACTGGGCAGAAGTGGAGTACATATGCAAAAGCCCAAAGGGGAATTAATCCTCTTCAACTTGCTATGCCTCTCTAGAACCCGGATATACAGTATATTTTAGTGATGTTTTGTACAGTACCTGGAAAAAAGTGAAAAAATATTGTTAAAATGAAAGCATTTCCCCCCCTACCTCTAGCCTTCTTGTTGTCTTCCTTCCTTCCTTCTGAAATACAGCAGCTACTGACAGTAAGGTACAAGAGAAAAAATAGCTCCTGGTTTTCTCTTATCTGGAGTCACTGCAGAGTAACTGAAAAGTGTCAGGTATAATGGAAAGCAGAATAAGCAAATAAGCAACTTTGAAGGCTTGTTTTAACATTGTGACTCCAAAGACAGTTATTTTTGGTAGTAATGTTAAAAATTATATGTAAAACCAGCTGTTAATTGAAAGCTGTTCTTTATTATTCTTAGACAGACATCTTATTTCTCCAGTGAGTCCAGTTTTATCATTGGCATCTGTCACTGTTTAGATATGCTCTTTACTTTTAGTGCATGGGGGATTTAACAGTAACACTGAAATTTTTAACCATCTTTGGAAACTCTTTGACCACCCTAAGCTGACTCTGCTAGAACTCCTGGGGTGTTTATTTTTGAATATTATGTCTTTTCACTACATGTATTGTCACATTGTGGTATCTTGAAGATACTGTTACCCTCTTTGCTGTTATTTTTAACATTTATTCTTAAGGAAACCATCCTCTAGCGATTGTACTGTCCATGAGTTTGTCTACCTGAATCTTGTCTCTCCAGGTCCCCACCAGTAACCATCAGTTTCAATAGAATTTGAAAAATTCCAAAGATAATCTGCTATTTTACCTTGGGATTAACTTTTGCAGTGATTTCTTCAAAGAACTTGGCTTTTTCACGAGTGTCTCTCTTCAGTGAATTTACTGTCTGCACATGCAATGAAATGCTTCACCAGTCTGTCCTAGTTTATTGTTTGTCATCTTTTTGATTAATCCTTTCACTCAATTCATCTTGAGACCTTGTATCTCTTCTGTTGTTCTCAAATATGATTTGCCTTAATATCTCTTTTGAAGAATTTTTCAGTGTCTAGGTCTAAGGCCTTACACAATGTCTACTGAAGTCAGTTGACACTCACTGTGTTTGGATTGATTCATCATGTTCTCTGATATCTTTTTACTTTCCTTGTAAGCTGCGTAACAGACAGTCAATCAGCTGAAGCATTGTGTTTTGTTTTTAATGTTGATTGGAATTTTTAAGTGGCCTATTACTCACTCTCCTGATTTTGCCTCATAAAAATTTAGTAAACATCAATGAATTGTGTGTAAAAGACACAAATCTTGAGCCTCTGTCAAAATGCACATTATTGTCTGCTGTAGATATTTTTGTATCGCTAATAAGCAAGAGAAATACTTCCAGAGAAGATAGTGCTTACTTCACAGTATAAGTTACAATTAAGCACGAGTTTTTTCTTAAAATCCCATGAAACTTTTTAAGGGGAAATCTGAATTTTGTGTAACAAACCACAAGCATTTGGAAGCTGTTTTGGTGGTTTGTATGATTCATGAAAATATGTCCTTCCATTGCTGCTTCTTGCTGCTCACAGCTGAGAACAGCAGTGTGAATTTATTTTGTCATTGATTCCATTATGAGATGAATCTGAGTAATGAGATTCCCTTCAAGGGAAGACTATTCCCCGTAACTCTATTCCGTTATTATGTTTTTTTCGGTGGATCTATGCAGGCAACCCGGTTATTCCAACTGATTCCAGGGACTGTGAGGTTCCAAAAGGCAAGCAAGCCCATATTTTCAGCCGCTAATGAATTTACACTTCTGTGGCTTTTTGAGTTTGGAAATTTCTGTTCTATGTACTTTCGTATTTCGTATCATCCATCTCCTGAGTAAAAGAGCATATAGATGTTATCTTGGAGGTCACTATCAAGCCGTGTTGCTGTCTTTGTAGGATGAATGTTACATAGGAAAGAGTACTTTCCAGTGTGTAACAAATTATGTTTTTGATAGGGTCCAGTGGGTCCAAGAGGTCCTCAAGGTCTCCAAGGAAAACAAGTGAGTAACTTCACCTCGGCAGATTTCAGATAATTGACCAGAGCTGAAGGGAAAGCACATAGTAACTGGTGTGTGTGAGCATCTCTGAGGCAATGTCCATCTTCAGTGATGCACAGATGAACACGTTTTTGTCTAGAGGTGAAGCTGAATGTGCTGCTTTCAAGAGCCCTGCTCCAGATGTATTCTGTACAGAGAGATTAACTCAAAAAGAGCAGTTCATTAGACCTTTAACGAGGTTTTAATCCAACACACATTTTTTTAATGAGGGAACAGAAATGAAAATGGTGACAGTTCTGGTTTCAGTATTGGCATGGTGTTAAGTTTCCAGTGGGATTTGTGTAGGGCACAGGATTTATCTACATCACGAAGGACTTTAGTATCCAACTTTCACTCATTCTGCAATCTGAGCTGGTTCTGCATTAGAATCCAGATTGTCCCACGGGCTGTGATTTTCCTGATCATAGATTTTAATTTATATCCTTATATTTTTACTTTTTGGAATTTGTAATTGTATTCATCTTTGATTAATTTTAGGGTGGTGCTGGCCCCACAGGCCCACCTGGTGAACCTGGGGATCCAGGACCTATGGTAAGACTAATAAATACAAACATTTCTACAATAAAATTTCAAACAATATATTATACTTCCTTATTCAGAACCAATTATTTTTTCGTGTTGTCTCAGCCAAAGCTATTAAGTAACTTCAGTCAAGAGTTGTGCTGTTCAAAGCGTGTTGTCCCAAATCAGTGAACTTGAATTGGTATTGAATGTGCATAATAATGATTATAGTATCAACAATCATTATGACTTTTCCAGTATAGACCTGAGAATGGTTAAGCACTGGTAAAACTGTACCTGGTAATGTAACTTACAGAAAGGAGGATGAGAACTTTATCTTTTGGAGGCAATAAAATGACTCAAAAGCAACTGTGTTTTTTTTTTTTTTCCTCCTAGAGAATATATTTTAGGGGCAGGATGGTTAGAAGGAGCACTGCAAAATAAAGAAAGTGTGCTTAGGCATAAAATCATCCTTTTTCTACATCTATTCTTGTAAAACCAGACTTTGAAATGGAACAAATATATATTTCAGTGATGGCTAAAGTGACTTCTCAACAAATATATTTATTTCTTAGGGTCCAGTTGGTTCTCGTGGACCAGAGGGACCTCCAGGCAAACCTGGTGAAGATGTAAGTTTGTTATTATTTTGTATCTTGCTTTATTTTTAATAAAACAAATATTGGCATCTTTGAGACAGTGACTAACATGTGGTTGTTGTAACTCTCTTGTATTTTTTCTTTATAATCATAGTCCTCATTAAGTGCAGTGTCATAACTATAAATATTAGCAACACTTTTCAGGACCATTTTTTCTTTTCCTTATATGTCACCATCATACCTAAGGTTTAAGCACTGGCTATTTATTATTTATTGGCTCAACCGGCTCTTCAACTGAGGTGTCTTTCTTGAAATCAAACATAGTAATATACCACAGTTAGGAGGGGGCAATTGAAGGCATCTCCTCTCTTTGGGATTGCATGATGAGTTAAAAGAACTGTAATGATAACATACACCAGGATCTGGACAATAAAATGTAGTATTTTATTTTTTTTTATACTACTTAATAATTTGTTATATTCCTAACTGATTTTATGACCCTATCCATGTACGTACACATGTATTTAAGATGTATGTATTATACATGTTGTGTAAGTATGTATGTGCTTTATAACAATAGCCTGAGAATTTACTGGTAGATATATATTATTTGTTTGCAAAACACACTAAATCCATCTGAATTGTGATTTATAACTTGGAATTTAGTTGAAAACTGCAGATGCTGGATATTTCAATGTAAAAAAAAATTACCAGATCTTATGTAGCAGCTGCTTTCCCATTAAACTGTACAAAGAGTTATAAGAATCTTTGGAAATGGTTAACTCAATGCAGTTAAACAAAATCTTGAAACTCTTCTAAGAACTTCCTCCATTTCCGATGGATGTATGGGTCTCTCTAATTGTATTTGTGATGCACTTTACCTTCTCTTTGTCCACAAATGATTTTTCGGAAGCCTTTCATATTCCTGCAGCCCAGAGTCCTGCATGTATTTGAACCAATTGATGCATATAAAGGAATGTTTGGTTGTGACTCTGGAGAACTTCAATTAATCTTCAAAATATGGTTGTTTGGTTCTACCATTTTTTTCTGTTACATCACACCAAAGGTAGTCACCGACCTAGAATGAAGTTATGCATATTTTAAAAGATTTGAACAGAAGGTGAAGTAACAAGCTACAATGCAGGCAGATTTAGATTTCTGTTCCCATGGAAAATTAAAGTGAGCCGACTGTCCACATGAGGATGGCAAAACGTTGCCTCATTAATACACAGGAAAACTACATTGCAGCACCATCATGTGATGCTGAGATGCACTTTGGACCAGTCTTCAGTTCCTGCAATTCTTTGTTAAAAACTTTTTAAAGTTAATGTCTCTAATGCACATTGCTAGTCACATGTGCAGACGATTCATATCGCTGAAATTGTTACAGTAAAGTGAAGATATATAATACAGATGTGAATGTCCTCGTTAGTTTGAATGGAATCTTTTTATATACATATGTATATATGTGTATATATATATATATTTTCACATTTGCTATTTTCATGTGTTCCTTTTTTTCTTTCCTTAGGGTGAACCTGGTAGACCAGGACAATCCGGTGAGCCTGGATTTCCAGGATCTCCAGTAAGAGCACAATTATTTACATTTTAACAAAATTATTGTACCTATGTCGTCACTATCTCTGTTAATAATGAGTGCAAAGCTCTGCCATTCAGTTCACTTACTCTAATGATCCAGATCAGTGTGATAGCTTAGAAGCAGAGGTGATTCAAAAGTTAATCCTGAGAATCATTTCACAGGTGCACGTCTCAACTGTGTCATAGATGAAATATCCATAAAACAGATGACAGTTGTAGTTCATTTCCCGATATTTCACATAGTCATTTGCAGTCATGTGCAGGAAGAGCTCAGAGGCTACAAAATGATGTCAAGTTGGGGTGACACTTTCTAACAATCAGTCTCAGGTCAGGGGAAGAGGAGATTGTATCATAGATGTATATAATTTATTTTTGTATATAATTTCAATATGCAAATGTAATTAAAGGGTTTCAAAACAATACATACTTGTACTGCAGAGGATACTTGTCATGGTTTACTCTAGAAATGGAACAGGCATATCTGATGATAAAATGATATAATTTTGGCCCATATTAAGAGCTCTACCTTCATTAGTCAGGTTTCTGTACCTGGAAGTGAGCTGTAGTATGGCTGAAAAGGGGACACATAAATCCCAGAACCACCTGATACACATCATCTCTTAAGCTGCCTCCTTTTTAAGTGTCCAGTTCTTGCCTTGCAATTTTGGTAGCAACGGGAAATGTGTTCTCTTGGAGAGAGAAATGAGTTTTTAACTTCCTCTGAAGTTTTATGGATGAAATACAATGTTTTGTAAGCTACTTGACACATATGTAGTCTCTGAAGTCTTGTTCTGTTCAAATCAAGCTGTTTTGCTCAGTGAAAGCATCTTTCTTATGAAGGAAAGAACTACTGCAACTGCATACACAGAAAAAGATCTCATTAAGAATTACCTGCAATTGCATAGCGCTGTAGAGAACACCACTGAATACCCTGATAACTTACCAGAGAAGTGTGCCATGGCTGGATCAATGCCAAGGCCCTTAGACTACTACAGAGAGACCTGATGGCTGTTTTCCCTTGTGTGTGATTTTGCCTCCTTTCCATGTGGCTTGTCCCATGTGCATACTTCATAATTTGATTGCCCTCGTTGTATAAGGTGATATATACATTCAGTCTAAACAAGCATAACTTGTACAATTTCAAATCTACATGCAAGGCCTTGTATGACAACAGGGATCCCCTTCACTGAGAAACTCATACAGTAAAAATAATTTAAAGCATTCTAATATGTTAGTTTCAGAATTTTCATACCTTTATAAAGCAATTTTCTCTTTAGGAGTCCACAAACTCTGGAGTAATTTCCTACTGAACTTTATGATCAAACATTATCCATATAATTGACTATGGGAAGACAAAGACATTTTTTAAGTTGCTAATAAGAAAACAGCTTGTATGTATGTGAAGTTCTCCTGTCTAATGTTGAGATCTCAGATGGTCTTTTTCACTTCTGTGAATATCAGTGTTGCTTCATGGTGCTTCATTTTCTATAATATGTCTTCATGATTTTTTGCTATGCCAAAACGTATGAAATGTAATCTTTTTGAGAATGTTGGTTCAGAGGTACCATAAAGGAAGACAGGATTGTTTAAGCAGTTTGCTGAATTGTTATTATCTGAGAGTGTGAAGGTGTTAATGGGATTTCCATTCTAAATCAATGTGACTAATATTCTAACGCGAGGCACCTTGCTTCCTTCCATTATTTTGTCTTTTCTGAAAGAGAAATAGGGAAACTTGGTACAAAACTACACACAAGACAACTTTGCTTTAATTGTTAAGTGTGTTTTAATAAGAGTTGTTTATCATTCTGCTTGACTGAAAGAATTCTGAAAGAATATGTACAGTTTGCAGTTTGGCCTCTGTTTCTGTTTTATTTTAAATCTTAGCTCTGAGGTTTGATCACTATTTAAATAAGGTGTCTTCATATTAATCTTCCAAGCTTGCTGTACAACTAGTCATTACTTCTATTTGAGGTTTGATGATACATTGATGTAAACAATAAAACCTTTAATATCAGTGAAAATTTACACAATGTTGAGACCGTCCAACTTCATAGCATGTTATGCTGTATTCTTTGTGACCTACTTAAATGCTGTGGCTCACTATATTATGTCATCAAAGTGAAGGAGTGTTAGGAGTATTTGTATTAATGCTGCTGCCTTCTTCCCTGTTAGCAGCATTATCGTGAGGTTTGTCTGCAGACATAAGGATTTTATTTGTTTTTTCTTTTTCCTATGTAGGGGCCTCGAGGCTTTCCTGGTGCTCCTGGTCTCCCAGGTCTCAAGGGTCACAGGGTAAGAAACAGGATTTTCCCTCTTCTTATAGATGATGTTTCCAGCCAGTTTCAGTATAAAGATACTCAGCTTCTTTTGTATTAGTGTTGAATTTTACTACACTTTTAGTCCTGCCAGTTGCAGCAGAATCACTGGCATTTGAGAGGAAGAGGGCCTTGTAGAAAATCAATGCTCTTCCCCTTTAAGCTGACCTCTGTGTTATATTCTCTAGTGCTGTCTTCACTCTATTTTCAAATGATCTGGGAATCTGGAAAGAGCTTGTGTGAGCCCTGCCAAGCTTCAGGAGGCACAAACCTGATGGTTCTCTCACTTTGTTGGCAAGTCTTGCACTAGGGTGGGGAACTTGAGAGGTGGATATGTTTGCAACATGGACTCATTACAAATTACCAAGTTTTCTGGCCAGAATTTTACTCTGGGGAGGAATAACTAGGTTTCCCATGGCTCAGAGCCTCGTCCTTGTTGTTTTAGGACTTTTAAAAATGTTCTTGTTTTAAAAAAGGAAACCAAATCCAAGGAAATGTACGTTGTACAAATGGTTTCCATTTAGGAAATGTTTAAAAACTTTATTCCATCTCTTTTTTTTCTTCTTTATTTTTTCCTTTCTTGGTCTTGCCACCTCAGATCCATTCCTAACTCTTTACTATCGAGGTATTTTAACGGTAAGAATAGGAGTGCTCTGTGTCTGTACATATATAAATATAATTTCTCCACATTTTTATAACTCTTACAGGGATTGAAAGGACTTGACGGTCCAAAAGGTGAAATTGGAGCAGCTGGAGCAAAGGTATTTTCATGGACCAAGGAACTAAATGCTTAAGCATGTTTTCTATAATGCCAAAATAGTGAAAGATGGGCAATCTTTCATACACAGATGTGTACCTGCTCCTGTCAGCGCTACTTGCATGATGAGGAGATGCTGCATGGAATTGTCCATTTTCACTGTGTGTTTGATCCATATAAGGTGCTGTAGAGTGACATGTCTGGGCTTTGCACAAGAAGAGAGTTCAGTAGTGCCAATCACAGTTTCAGCTGGGACTCGGTTTTAGACCTATAAGGTATCACTAGGTGAATTGACTGTGTTCTGTCTGTGACACCTGCTTAATACTGAAAACAACAAAGTCTGTTAACAAAGACAAGTTCACATCTTGTGATTTTCCACTTGGCCAGTTTGTTATTCTTGTTGGCTTTATGTGACCAAGCTGAGAGAGGGAAAACGTTTTTCTAACATTTTTTTATAAAATAAAATAAAGCAAAGCATAGCTAAAATCAGACTCTCCTCTTTTAGATTACATTACTTGAGACTGGCTTAAAAGAAACAGGTGTTGGAGAGGAGAGGGAATATATTTTATCAAACTGACTATTTTTCATCTAACAACTTTATTCTCTTAGAGTTGTTGACCTTTGCTGATACTGCAGCACCATTATAAATTCAGCTCAAAACTGTGGTAACAGAGGATAGCCAGCTGGAGCTAATCTTTTCAAAATGGATTAAAAGTTGTTTTAAAAGAGCGTAGAATACTTTTTTTCAGGCTTTTCAACGTTGATCAGTGCTGATGGTGAAACATTTTTGACCTAGTGTAGGCAGTAATCACAGGTGGGACTGAACTATTCCTCTAGATTAAAAACATAGTCAATTAAGTGAAGCTTCCAAGATCTGAATTTAAATGTGAAATCAGTAGTTAAAGAGAATTTGTATAAGAAAATATTTCTTTCCTGAGATTGCCTACTGCTTTCTGTGAAGGCTGGAATGACAGGAGATGGTAAAAAAGTGCAGTTGACAGTGTGGGCTGTCAGCTAGAACAGGTGGGAGTTAAATCTGCTTCACTAAGAATATGTAAATATGGCATTTCCCATGGGCATGGAAAGCAGGGCCCTTGATGCACACAGGTGACTGCACAAATCTGCTTTTTAGGTCTAACATGAGCATGGAGGACAGGAAAGAAACATGTAATTCCATTTTCCTCAATCCCGTTTCCTCTAATTTTGTCATTTCATTTCCATTTCTAGGGAGAATCTGGACCAACGGGCGCCATGGGTCCAACAGGTCCTCTGGTGAGTGTCAGGTGCATTGGGTATTAGCGAAGAGGCTTTAGGATTGTAAATGCTATTTCCAAGAGGAATTTTAAGGTTTTGAGATCTGTACTTGATGTCATGAAGCTGAACTTTCTCGTAATTAAGACTTTGTTTTCTATTACACTGACACTAATTTTGGTCCACTCTAAGCTGTTATTCTTTGCAATTCACAACCATAGATAATAATGATAAATCAGAAGGCTCAACAGAGACCTGAATGTAGGTTTTGTGATTGTTTACCTACTCATGTAAGTGTAGGGTGACTAATTTTCTTTTACATGTTAATGCTTCATGTGGAGTGATTTCAATATGCAAACAACTGATTTAGATTTCTCTGAGATAGAAATGGAATAATTTAGGTCAGAAATGAACTAGCTAAGAAAACCACGGACAGAGGATTTTGGAGGTTGTGGCAAGGATAAGAATGACATGGAAGAGAAACGGAGAAACTTTTTCTCAGAGAAGTTTTCATTTAGATGTGGTTTCGGAGAGCTGAATACTTGTGAGTAGTGTAACATGCCAAAATTTGACTCTCAGCAGTGCTTCTGGAAGTAAAGCACCTTTCTTATATCAGATAATGATATCTATATGCGAAGCACTATCTTGTGTCATGCAGAATGTAATATCCCTGAAGTAGAACCTAGTTTGTGAATGAGATGTAGTAAATGAGATTGTATTTTTGACCCTTATGTATATATACAGAATTTATTCTAATGTGTTTGAAACTTGAAATACTGTTGGAACAGGAAAAGAGAAATTACAGTCTATTAAGTTTCCACTGGGCAAGCCTGTGAGACTGCAAAGATCTGTGTAAGCTGCTACTTCTTTCCTGATCTAGGACAAGATAAACTACACCTACAGGAGGAAAAAAAATAACTTGGTTCTGTGGCTGTTGTTTACGTCATCGGTCCTTATCATGCTTGTAGTCTCAGCGAAGCTGATCATGTTCTTGTTAAAAGCAAATAAAGGAAACTGAGCAGAAAATTGCGGAAGAGCAATTGCTGAAGTGCGAAATTTATTTGAAGCAAAGGAAAAGTCAAGTAAATAAAAAAAAAAAAAAGTAAAAAGCAAAGAAGAAGAAGGAAGGGGTGGCATGTGTTCTTTCCACTGTGGGGGGAAAAAAATCCAGTGAACTATGTTTTCCCCTTTTTGTTATTCTACCATGATGAGCTCCTAAGTGATGCACTTTTTGTTCTCTTTTCAAGGGACCTAGAGGAATGCCAGGAGAAAGAGGTCGGATAGGACCACAGGGTGCCCCTGTAAGTTGGTTCTTCCTTCTCTTTGTAGTTCTTCTCTTTTACTTAAATTTAAATCCCTGAGCCTGAAAGTGTCTATTCATGTGACTGGGAGTCACTTCAGTGGCAAGTTCTCAGCCCTAACTTTCTTAAGCTACAGCAGTAGTTTTGTGGGGTAAGACCTATGCTATAAATTTTGAAAGTCAAAAGCAGTTTTAAAACGAGAGTGCAAGCTGTATGGTAATTTCTCATACCAGAGCTGCCCACAAGGCCAAATACTCTCATAACACTTTTTTTTCTGTGACACAAAACTGCCTTCCTTGTGAAATTTTTCGAGAGGCTATTTTCACCAAAAATTACTGAACTAGAAATAACATGTATTGATTTTGTCTGTAAAAAAGTTTAAAATGAAAGTTCAGACTTCCAATTTAATTTAAGTCTCATATTTAATTCCAGGTAATAAAGCTGTCATCTTAAGTATTTTGCTTTTCAGCAAAAAGAGGGATGAGATGAGATCATATTTGAGTTGAAATTTCTTTCTGTTGCTTTATGTCTGGTGTCAAGTGTTGTTTTTTCTGGCATTTATCCCCATGACTTTTATTTCCTCCATTTATGTTATGTGCTCCATACAATTACACTGTCAAAATATTGACCTCTCTGAAAATGGAGAAATCCATTAACTTCAAGAGGAGCATGATTTCTTACTGAAGTTTTCCATGCCAGTGTTTGGAGGACTCTGCAATCCAGCATTTCTTTGATCCCTTTAGCATGTGTGGCTGTTATCACAAATGCTAACAGGAACTACAGTTAAAAAAAAATAGTTAGGGTTCTTATCAATATTCTGTCTTGTCTGGTTTCATATCTAGGGTGGACGTGGCCAGCATGGTATGCCTGGGAAGCCAGGGCCAATGGTAAGTGTCTTTCTTAATCACCTGTTTTTTTTCACCTTATATTTCCCGCTTCCTTTTGACACTACCAAAAGAAGTGCAAAAAATTGTTGGCAGTTGCTGGTAACAGTTAAGTGCACCTGGAACTATCTGTATTCCTAGTTCTACTCAATTTAGCTTTAGTGCTGTCCTCTGAGAAATGATACTCTGTAGTTCGCTTCATCTGAAGGTTTTAATTTGCAGAGGAGTGGCATCATCCTTGGAGAGGTGATGCTTTGCTGCTTTTATGAAATGGGATCCCTATGGTAGAGGGGATAAGTGTCTTAAAGATATACACTGTAATATAAAACAGTTTATAATTGCATATTATCTTGCTTCGCATACAAAACTGACAAATGAGATTATGGCCATTCCCAGCAAGAAGAAATGCCACTTGCTGATAGCAGAAATTGCTGCCTACATTTGATCTATTACAAAATGTGTAAAAGAGAGCCTTTTAATTATGGACAGTCATGCACTGGACGGTGGAACCAGAAGCCTGTGTGTGAATGTCTGCCAAATGGAGAAAGCCTGGGACGCGTGACTGTACAAGTTCCCACAAGATTGCAACAGGGCTGCAGATAACTGTGGCACTTTAAACTGGATGTCAGTGTATCAAAGGGCGGTGGTTTCAATCCTACAATCCAATCTGGTGGTACATTTGCAAACTGCATTTAAGTTAATTCACATGAGTGTTGGAAGGCCAGTGGGATTATTCACATACATACAGTTAATTATACGTTGCATTTGCAAATGAAAGCTTATGATGATCTTGTACTATTTGTTCAAGGGCAGCTTCCACTTTTAAAATGTGGTGTTATTTTTTGTTTGCTTTTTTTTGAAGCATTACTTCTAGGATGTGGTTGACATTTTCTGGCCCTTGATGTAGCCAACCTGAACCATAACCACTTAGTAACATTCAAGTTTGAAAAAAACAAACAAACAAACAAACAAACAAAAACCCCCACACATGTAAAAAAACCCAACCACAACAAAACCAAACCAAACCAAAACCCACAAAAAACCCAAACAAACAAAACCCCCAACCAACCAAAAAACATCAAAACCAACCAACCAAACCCAACAAAAAACCACCCAAAAAACCCAACCAAACAAAAAAACCCCAAAACCAAACACAACACAAAAAAGACCCCCCCCATAACCACTACACCAAAAAAAAGGCTCTTCAAAACACACTTGCCTGCAATTAAAGTGTCATTCTGTGCACACTCTTTATTTAACAGTGATATAAACCTTGAGCAAAATTCATTTACCTGTGTCATCTTAGTAAACTGTTTTATTAGAAACTTCGTTAAGAAATAATTAACTGTAGTAGAAGCTCCAAAAATTAGTGTCTAAAGGCTGCAAAATTCAATTATTAAGTATATCATGAAAGAAGAGTAACTCGTTAGAACAAACTTTCAAACAATGACAAGATTTTTTCAGTATTGAAAACAAATTTTAGTGTTAAAAAAAGATGAATCCTGAGTTATGAAATTCTACATGAAGCTTGGAATTTTTCTTTGGCATAAAATATGAACTCAGCTTCATTGGACACAATAATTGATTTGACACCATTTTTGATAAAATCCCATGTAGTGTCACAAGGGAGATAGTGGTACTTAATGCATATTTCTACTTGGAGGAGATGTTAATGAAATGTTTTGTTATTGGGTTAGTGCAGTGGTATACCAGAATTCTGGAACTCTCCCTGCAACAAGACAGGGATTTGGCAGACATGTATTTGTGACCCAATAGACTGGGACATAGGTTTTCAAAAGTATACTTAGTGAACTGTGACATCAGTTCTGTAGAAATCCAGTGCAAGGTCATGGCAGAAATATTGTCTGTAATTAATACTCAGTGGGACAGATTGTTCTTGTTAAGTTTGTCAGCAGAGCTTTGCTACATAGAACATTTTTTTGCAGTATGCATCATATTTTAAAAAAAGAAAGAATATAATGAAAAAATGAAGAGGGATCATGTGGAAACAGTGTTGTAGTGAATATTTATAACCACTGAGTGCCGCCATCTAGAGAGTTTATAATACAGTAGGAAGGTCTTCTGTTGAGTGTCTTGTTCAGCACAAGATGCATTATGAAAATGGAATCAATTTATCCATTTACTCTAAAGCCCTTACTTGGAAGTCTTTCTGTTTAGCAAAATAAGGTTAACGTCATAACATACAGGTATATTCAAGTGTCCACACTTGAAGTTTGGGCTTTAGTGAGTTTAGACACTCTACCATGTAAAGCAGCCCCAGCTGTTTGCATCCCTGCCCAGGCTTCATGTCCTTGCAGCCACCTGAGCTGTGCCTGCACAGTGCACCACGAATTTAGCTCTAGAACCAGAAATAGTGCAGCCACATCAATCCTATGCTCTCCTCAAGCTGTTAGCCCTTCTTAGGAGGAGCAGTATCGACCATCTCAAGCTCTAATGCGATTTGGGAAGAGCCATCGTGGTTTTGGGAGCTGCAGATGTCCCTCTGCACAGCATTGTGTTCCATGGTGTGGCATAACTCAGCCTTTCCTCCACTTCCTGTTCCAGAAATATCCGCTTCTCTCTGAAGAAAGATCCAAGCAGTAAACTGTTTCTGCTGTACATCTTTGTCTATACAGCCTTGAAAATTTGATAGAAAATCTGTGTTTCAAAGCTTGCAAATTAATTTGGCTGTGAATTTGGGAATCTCAGTGGAGCAGAAGAGTTGGAAGCAGGGCATGTAGTTGCATAACCTTGAATTATATTTTCACTTGTTATGTTACTTACCTGAAAAATCTCATCTAACAACCCAGTTGTTTCAATGTAGACATGGCTTGTATATATATATATATATATATATGTTTGGTTTTTTTTTCCTAGATTATTATTTTAAATTTGAAAGAATTGAAACTCTCATTTGCTACATTCTGTAGGACAAATTGTGATCACTTAGCAAATGCCTGGTCTTTTCATTATCATATCACAGTAGCATAGATACAAAAGGAGGGTATAATATTTTGTTAAAAACTAAGATTGAAAAAAACCTGCTATTGCAATTTGCGTGTTAATAGCTGAATTAAGAGCTGTAACTTTGCTGAAATCAGTAAATTCATTATTAAAATACTGCACCACAATTCCATAAAATGTGCATGTATTACTTATAAAATATTTTAATAGTTATTTTGGCCTTTTATGAACACATGTTTTATGACTAAGATATACATTTAATCCCAGAAACGTATTTACCCAGTAATTAGATACTAATCTGTGTGATCTAAATTGCAGAATTACAGCTTTGTATGTCTGTCTTTTATAGGGCCCACTTGGCATAACTGGTTCTCCAGGTTTTCCAGGTGCTCCTGGTGTAAAGGTAAAAAATAAAATAAACCCATCTTTTTGATATGTCTAACAACACAGAATTTAAAAATTTGTACCGGAATACACAGAGTTCAGACTGACATGTATACAGGTCCCTAGGAGCTGCTGTGGAATCAGTCTTAGTTAAGACCTTGAGCCAGCCGATAGAAGTCAGAAGCCAAATGGAGCAATCACAGTTCACCACAGCTAGGATACTTTCTTTGCTTTTGCTTTCCTTGAGTGAAAGGATGATTGTAAGATGACTGTCATGTTGTGCCTCAGGAATCTTCTCCAGCATATTCTAAGAATGACGAGATGCATTATTACAAGTTACGTAGTCTAAGACAGAATGGAAGCAGTACCTTCTAGTGCTGAAACTTCCTTCTAGTGCTGAAACCTAGACTGGTAAGAAAAATGACTGCAACCCAGCAGAGATGTACTGCAGTTCATCACAACAGAGCGAATGGTGACTACCACCTTTTGTGGTTCTATGTAACTGGGCTGAAATGGAAAACATTCACTGGCTGAAACACTGTCTTTATGGGAATTTCTTCTCTTGTTTTTCAAGAAAGCGTTCAATTATTTTTTTTTTTTCATAGCCTTGAGAACATGTCTGCAAAGATAGAAAAGGCAACTCACACAGCTTCTACACTTCTTATACTTGCTCTCCACCCACTTGCTCCTCTTTGTTCATTTACATTCCTAAAACATGATAGGAAAAATTATTCAAGCAGAAATTCTCCTTTAGTCAGGTAGCCAAGTTCAGCAGATGTTTTATGTTGTTGTGAAGCTGACAACATTAATGAAACAGATTTTTAGAAACAAGTCTTAGTAAGAGTATTAACGTAATGTGCACAATTAAATAACAGACCTTTTAGTGCATGTCATAAAAATGTTTTGGTATGGCTATGCACTACTTAATACCTAAATAAATGTTTGGAGAAGCTGTCCCATGATGAATCAGTGAAAACCTTTTGAAGACGATGAGATACCTTTGAGTGTGTTCATCAGATGATCTAAAATTGGGATAGCTGCTTTGAACTTGTAAAAGCTAAGCAGAGAACACAATGAAGCTGTAGCCTTCAGCTATGAACATGTGATATTACCAGCCATCAGTTCCAAAAGGCAAATTTTCTATATAAAGATAAAATTCAAAGGAGTAATTTTTTTATTGGAGCATCCAGTCTAATCTGATACAGGTTTTGTATTTAATGTAGTGCTGCAACAGTAAGTTAATCTGTACTGTGCAACCCCCCGCCCCCCTCCCCCCGATATAATTTCTAAATTTTAGCATTAGCTGTTGATGAAGCTAAAAAAAAATTATCAGATTACATGTACATAATGGGATTTTAGAGGGAGATGTCTATCTGAAATGTTTGATCTGATTTGGGCCACTGGATATACTGCTCCTCCTCTGTAGAAAGTTTCCTTGTCGTTGTATACGTTGAGGAAAAATTCTGTTTGTACTTTCAAAGTTTACATTCACACAGAAGTAGTGGAAGCAGAATTAGGTAAGCAAAAATATATTTTAAGGATAATAAACTGTTTCCAAATCTGAATTGTTTTTCTCTTATAAACTCAGTATTCTTCCTTAGTTACTTCGAAGTGCTACTTTTTTAGAGCAAAAATCATCTCCAGTTGTTCCCTCATGTAAAATCTTAGGGTGAAGCTGGCCCAACGGGTCCTCGTGGTCCTGAAGGTCCTCAAGGACAAAGAGGTGAAACAGGTCCCCAGGGCCCAGCTGGATCACAAGGTCTTCCTGTAAGTACATTAAATTGAGTTCCTCAGTGCTCAGCTTGTGCCTGTTGCCTCTTTATAGGGAATTTGCATACTTCGCTGGATAGGCACTGAGTTTTGTTCAAATTACCTTTCTTTTTCTGGGAAAAAAAGTATTATTCATTTGTTTTGTGCTTATTTTGTTGAAAATTAATTTTCATTATTTAATTAAAACAACTTGGAAAACTGGAAGTTACACAGCCTGATGGAGTCTCAATCCTACAAGTACTTTAAACTTAAGCTTAAACATAGGCTCTTAAGGATTAAAAGTCACATTAATTTGCACACATGGTTACTTATATTAGCATTTGCACAAGTAGATCTTGCATTGCTGTGTTTATTTAATAACCTTTATTGTCTTGTCTCGTAAAGTGGATAAAGTTACTATCATCTTCTGTTTTGTAATTGATACCCTCCTTATTAAAATTAATTTTAATGATTGGTACATTATTTTTAGGGTGCCGAAGGGACAGATGGTTCCCCAGGTGCTAAGGGCCCAACTGTAAGTGATCATAACACCTGTTAATTGCCTGATTGTGTGGGGTTTTTTTTGTCTGTTTGTTTTAACTTACTGTGCTTGCCGTTATTTCTGTTTATAGGGATCTCCAGGCACTGAAGGACCCCTTGGCTTATCAGGTCCACCTGGTTCCCCAGGACCACAAGGCAGTACCGGCCCACCTGGTATTCGAGGCCAACCGGTAATGATGTTTCTGTGGGAACTGTAATGTCTTGCGAATATGTCACTCTGTGAAACTAAAATGGTGATTAGTAGTGGGGTTCCTTTAAATAAATTAGTAGCGTGCTAGTGAGTACGCTGACACTTGGATCTTGGGAATCTTTTGTGTATCCAAAATACTGGTTTTGCTTTCATAAAGGTCTAAGAAAGAAGAGTGTCTATATAAACTTGGACAAACAGTAAGAGTTATCTCCTGAAATTGTCACGTTTAAGTTTTTGTCTTGATAGCGTCATAATTAACAAGCACGCTAAGGGAAAAGACAAACCTTAATAAGTATCCTATTATATTGCTTACAACTAGTTAACTGAAATAGGAAATGATTTTCTCTTTCATAGAATAATACAAAATGGTCAAATGATTTATGCAGAGTTTTATTCTTAGAGGTGTTGGTCATATGTTTGTTTTCAGGGAGATCCTGGTGTCCCAGGTTTCAAGGGAGAAGCAGGACCCAAAGGTGAACCTGTAAGTCTCCATATGCTTTGTAAGATGAAAAGGAAACACAAAGGCTTGTATGAGTATTTTCAATAGATTCTTAGAATTTTCAAAATGCTTCTAATGCTCATAAGCACGAGAGTAATGATTGTGGAAGTCAAACCACAGTCAACCTGGCTAGACAGTACTAACAACAAATAGCCAGCAGGTCTTTTGATGTTATAAATCACCTACGCAATATAGACCTTCCAGGACTCAAGGAGAGGAAAACCAGTTAGTGCATCTCCTGAGGCTCCTGTAGCACGCAAAATGTGCATATTCTCATTTTGTCATCTCATATGAAATGGATCCATATGATTCTGGACATGTAAGAACACACAAGTCTGTGTGCTAATAATAATTTTAAAGCCCTTTTTATTTTAAATTTATTACTTTTAATGCTTCATACAGTTGTGTATATGCTAATTATATTTTATTTATACATTAAAATAATATTTATGAAATATTTTTTGAGAACATGGCTAATTCCATGATGTAACCATGTGAATTTTGGAAGAAAAGTGTTTCTGCAGAGTGGGATTCAGTCTGACTAGTCAAACAATCTTCAGTTTTTCTTTCTCACCCATTAATTGATCGTGTAGTAACTGACAAAAATGTACAGATGAAGTAATGGTTTCCTTATCACTGACTGTCTTCTTTGAGAATTTGTACTAGAGTCTCACTGAATTTTGAATCCTTTGCAGCTTGTCCAATTGGTAATAATCAATACAAATTATTGTGGCTGATCAAAGAAGTGATTATAAGAAGCACCGTACAGCCAAACTGCAGAATTACAGTTCATTCATAGTGCACTTCTTACTGAAATATTACCTTATAAGCATGATAAAAGAGAAAAGCTGATGCTGAAAAGTTGTGTTTTTAACTGATTCAAAACTTTTTTCTTTTTATTTGGAAAAATGTTCATGATGTTTAGAAGACAGTCTGTTTCAATATACCTGAGAAGTGGTGATCATAACAATGTGGGTTTTTTAAAAAAAACATTTTACTTTCACTAGGGCCCACAAGGTCCCCAGGGTCCCATTGGCCCTGTAGGTGAAGAAGGGAAGAGAGGTCCTCGAGGTGATCCAGGCTCAGTAGGTCCACCAGGTCCTGTTGGAGAGCGGGTAAGCAATCCAAAGCAATCAGCTCTTGCGAGATGCACTGCTAAGCTGAAAAACCTCTTGAGCTAACCATGAATTTTCTTACAGCTTCATTGTGGGTGCAGTCAAACTTTATTTTCCTAACAGCAGTTCATACTGCACTTTATTTTTTACACTGGATAATTTAATTATTTTCATTTATGAATTCAATGAACAGGGTAGTATGGTAGGAGAAATGATGGAGATTACAATGAACTTAATCTGCAGATTTTTTGCTTAACCCTGTACAAATGGTCATCTTGTTTTCAAGGAGGCTGTTCAGCATAGATGAATGAAACATTTGAAATTTTTACTGTTCCAAGTGCTAAAAAACCCCCAAGTTTAAGCATTGAAGTAAGAAAGTTGTAAGGAAATAAACTGAACCCCCAGACTGTAAATCTAGTACTTTATTTGCAATAAGTTATGTAAAAATTAAGATAATCATCTTGCGCCTGTGGCTTTTCCTAGGGTGCTCCTGGTAACCGTGGTTTTCCAGGTTCTGATGGCTTGCCTGGACCAAAGGTAAATGAAATTAAAGTGTACATCTTTTACTGGGTCATTTTTAAAATTTTCATGTATACAGATATATAGGTATAAAGTGTTCCATTAAAAACTTCTACTACTGGGCAAACAGGCAGATCCTCATATTCACTGGAAGCAGGACCAAAAGGAACTGACAAATGCCAAAGTGGGGTCTGAATGTTTTGAGACTAAAATTTTTTGGGGAAAAGTCACTTTCCATTCCTGTGATATTCAGCTTTGCTTGCTTGTCCCTGACTTAATGCTCCCTCATGCTGAAATGTGAATAGACAAGAGATGTTGACCTGTTCTGCTCTATTGTTTTATGTA
The DNA here is from genome assembly GCF_037038585.1 of Patagioenas fasciata. NCBI lineage: Eukaryota > Metazoa > Chordata > Aves > Columbiformes > Columbidae > Patagioenas > Patagioenas fasciata. The sequence continues at coordinate 27,496,030 of NC_092526.1, read as the reverse complement.
TTATATTACTCTACAGTAGGTAATTATTTGAAAAATTGCCTTTTCTTTGTGTGTGGTGTAGTTTTATAGACTTGTCCCTTGAACAGATGGGCTTGTCTTTGGTTTTCCTAACACTTTCAGGGAAGTGACTCACATATGTATTTGTCTAGAGTTTCTGTAAATTCCTAACTTCTTGGGAAAAATGCAGGCATTGTAGAAATCTCATATAAATTTGCTTTATGGAAGAGGCAACTTTACGTAATAATTTGGGAAAAAAGTGATAATAATAAAAGTATTAATAGTTTGGAACTCTGTTTGCAAAAATAAGTCTTTAATAGAAGATGACTCTTTTATTTAACCTTCTCTTACTGCCACTGTTTTCCCTGTTAACTAGTAACCCATTGATATCTTTCTAGGGTGCCCAAGGAGAGCGTGGTCCAGCAGGTTCTTCTGGTCCAAAAGGAGGTCAGGGAGATCCTGGGCGTCCTGGTGAACCTGGCCTCCCGGGTGCGAGGGTAAGGAACTAATAGCAGTACACTGTAAGCCATGGCATTTTTCATTTTTAGAAGGCAACAATGAACTTTGCAGAATTGAGAAGCTCTTACACGAGAATGGACTTATTTCAGTGGTGCTTCTTGAAAGGCAAAGGCCAAAATACCTGTTTTTTTTTTTTCCCTGCTGATGCGGGGAAGCACAGGTTCCATAAAAAGAAGAAATAATCTTGATTGAGACTGGCTAATGCAACTGTAGGATATGTGCTTGTAAAGCACATAGTTGCCACAGATAACAAGAATTGAAGGCAAGACCTTCATCAAATTGATGATTGATAACTTACATAGTTCAGTTGTCCATGTCATCTACATGTTTTTTTAGGAAAATTTTTGGGGATAATTTGGAATATCACAAAAGGAGAGAAAGGAAGAAGCAAGTATAAGATGTTATATAGATCACTGGGTAATGTTGGCAGAAATAAGGATGAGCCTGTGAGAAGCTCAAGACGGATAAAAGCAACAAAAGCAAGGATAGGAAAAGGGAAGATCAAAGACAGTGGGGGATGATGCTGTGGAGTGAAGATAAGGATGAGGACCTTTGATACAGAGAAGGTTCTTGTGTAAGGAAAATCTTAGTGTTTGTACCATGGTAGTAACTGAGTGTATCTTTTGAATTTATTTACATTTCTCTGTTGCTCTAGAATTATATGCACAACTTCACACCAATGTTATTCCTGCTCTTAGGGTCTGACAGGAAATCCAGGTGTTCAAGGCCCTGAAGGAAAACTTGGCCCCTTGGTAAGCAACACTAAAATTAGTTCTTTCAGTGAGGAAACAGTAATTAAAACGTTAACTTGAATTTTCTTGATTTTTGAAGTTTCATCTTCTAAACGTTCACTTTAAATTCTCCGCTCCAAAATTAGTGCAGAAAACATTCCTTTAGTTTTGTCTGTGTAGCAGTGTCTGTTGTTTAGCAGCTGCTGCAATATTTTTAAACCGTTTTGAACTGAATATCTTTTATAAATGTCTTTTCAAGGAAACAATAAAGTATTTGTACATAATGGCTCGATGGTGGAAATTGTGTAATATTTAGTTAAATTCAGCATGGCTAAAGCTATGTTTTCTTTAAAGGCTTTTTGACTGATGATAACTGTAGCACCAAATCAGATTAATGTTATTTTTTATATATACAAACATTTTCCAATTTAATGTGGAAAATGCATTTTCTCTGTAGGGTGCTCCTGGAGAAGATGGACGCCCAGGTCCAGCAGGTTCCATAGGAATCAGAGGTCAGCCAGGCAGCATGGGCCTTCCTGGGCCAAAGGGCAGTAGTGTAAGTGTTGCACCTGGTACCCAAGATCTGTTTAACTTCAAACATCTGCATACATTTGTCGTGGATGAAAGCAATATCTAAAAATAGTAATTTTATTTTCTCCAAATTAGGGAGATCCTGGAAAACCTGGAGAAGCAGGCAATGCAGGTGTCCCAGGACAGAGAGTGAGTGTGCCTGTTGTTTGCAATGATTACAGAAAATTATGCTTTTCTGTTGTATATGTTCACTATACAAGACTTCTTCCTATGTCGTTTTAATTTAGGGAGCCCCTGGTAAAGATGGTGAAGTTGGTCCTTCTGGTCCTGTTGGCCCACCAGTAAGTCGACTTTTCTCGCTCTGCCTCCACCCCATCATTTCATCCATTCATTATTCTTTCTGCTTCTATATTTTTGTCTGTCTTCATGCCAGTTGTTGAATCCAAACAAAAAATCCTAAGAACATTTAAAGCAAAAAATTTTCCTAGAAAAATGGAAGCTTTGTATTGAAAAAAGAAAATAGTAGTCTCATTCCTTTTACTGACCGTTACAAATTGGAGCAAAATTTTCTCATAGTTCATTTTCCTACCTTCCTTGATTTCAATGGAACTGAGTGGTTTCCTATCAGCACAGAATTTTGGGCAGAGGGGTCTTAAAGAAATTACCTGCATCTTATGACATCTTTTAGATAGGGTATTCCCTGGCCTGGGGTAAGTAAAAATGTATAATAAACAGATATATAATTGAAAATGTATGTATTCAGAGAGAAGAAAAATTGTGGAGCCTGCCAATATTCCTCTACTGTATACTTATTATTTTGTTATGTGTAGGGTCTGGCAGGAGAAAGAGGAGAGCAAGGCCCTCCAGGTCCTACGGGCTTTCAGGTATGTGCATTCATTTTTTGTTAAAGAAAATAAATAAACGGCCATGTCTTTAACAGCTTAAATTGGAGAAATTCAATCGAGTGGTGTTTAACAAAACACAACTTCAGCACTAAGGCGATGATGCTCAGAATAATTAGTGATATTTAGCTTTCACATCTGCTGTGCTCTGAACTGAACTGGCAAAGGCTTATGTGCCAGCTTGTGTCCCTTGAGAAAGCCTTTGTTGGTTTTCAGTTTTAATTTGGAGATTTTCCAAAGGTGTTCGAAATATGGAGATAAAGAATTGTTTTGATAATGAAGTATTAATTAAATTAAGTCAATTGCTGTTTATGGAAAGCTTTAGGGCTGATATACATATGTCCTATAAATGTTAAAGAAGGACTGCCATCTCATTTTGAGGGGGGAAAGCACTTCCGTGAAATATTAATGTAACTATTTTGCTTGGGGTTGTCTGAGGGCATACTCTGGTATTGAGTATAATACTATATTTATATTCTTGGTGACTTAATTACATCCGGATGTAAATAACTTTCTCATTTTAGTGACCATTTCATTTATTTTTTTACAGGGCTTGCCTGGGCCACCAGGTCCTCCAGGTGAGGGAGGAAAGCCGGGTGATCAGGTAATTTCTGTGTAATCTAAAAATAATTCACTTCATGAAGCAATTTTACCTTCTCTTCTCTTTGTAATTTAGTTTTACACTGTGTTTCAAAATATGTACTGATGTCATCTGCAAGCCGTCTGAAAACTGCTTTTGGATAAAATAATTACTAGAATCCAACCATCTTCTTGGACTGAGTTGGACTATTTTGTCATGGAAAGATAATATACAGAATGAGCCATCTACATTCACAGTACTTTGGAAATGAAAATGTTTATCTCTAATTTCCATAATTATAAGGCTGTGAATAATTATTTCATTCTAATGGTGACTTCTGTTCTGCTTAGGGTGTTCCTGGAGATCCTGGAGCTGTTGGTCCATTGGGCCCCAGGGTAAGTGTTTTTTTTCAGAGTTTAAACATTTATAACAGTTCTCTGAGGTTGAAAGTTGATACATAAAATGGACTTCAATAGCTAACGTGAATATTTGACTTTTTTTACCCATCAATAATATGGTTGTAAACATGGATACATTTTAAGATGGTTTCTGCAAAACCTACCATCTTTAATAGTTTCTTAGCTCATGAAGTGGTACTTGCTTGAGTACTTGAGTACAAGCTGCTAAGTGATTTGGTTTACAGCTATGTAATAACAGTTTTTAGTTTGCTGAGAAATGTGCTATTTCCCCTATCTTCAACAATAAAAGCCTAAAGCTGTTTTTTATCTAATCAATTCTAGAATTTGTTCACAGGCTCTTTGTTCAAATAGCAGTGCTGTGTTTATGGTGGATGTAGGATTTTGTCTACCAGAATTGTACCCTGATTTCTAAATAACTAACAATTTTACATTTTGTAGGGAGAACGTGGCAATCCAGGGGAAAGGGGAGAACCAGGTGCGTCAGGACTTCCAGGGGAAAAGGGCATGGCTGGAGGTCATGGTCCTGATGGTCCAAAGGTAAGCTGCATGGACATTTGTGTAGCTGCAGTGAGGAATACATAATTGTGCTTATCTGCACAAACATAAGAGAGAGCGCTTTGTAATTATAAAAGGGATATATTTTCATGAAAGGTATCTTGTTTATATAAGGGTTCAAGAAGGACATACAAGTTATTCTGGTGTAACAATATTAATAACTAGCAAGATACTAAAATGTTGAGAAATCACATTTTGTAGTAATTTATATAGATCTGAAGTTTAAAATTATTTTAGTGTTTCACAGTAGAATGGGGCAAAGCCATTTCTGAACTGCAGAAAACCCTCTGGCAATGGCACCATTTTAAGAATCATCTCAGTTTACACAAAGAGACTTGGCAGGGTTGAGCGTTTAAAAGAAATACTGAAAACTGTATGCCTTTCTCTCACCTGCAACTGATATAATTTGGCCTAGGAAGGTCAGCCCAGGTGGGGAGTGCCTCTGGTAGTGCAGGACTTGTAATAGACATGTGCCGTGAGAAGTAAATCATCTCTGCCCATGGCAAGTTCTACCTGTAGCTAGTTTGTGTGATAGACCCATGTGGCATCAAGGTCAAGTTAGAATGATGCTTGAGCTTCTTTTTTTCACCAAGCATGCACTGAGTAAATAGTAATGTATTTAGAAGGACTACGGTATTACAACTGGAATTCCTGAGTAACACGATGGGAAAAGAAAAGATTTGGACATGCATAAAATCCAAATTTAGGATAAAATTATTATGTAAAACTGTACCTCAGAGACTTCAACACAGGCACAGTGTGTTCTGCAGCCTACAGATGAAGATACTTCTCAGATGCATAGACAACAACTTATTATTTGTTTCAGGGAAGCCCAGGCCCTAGTGGGACACCTGGTGATCCAGGCCCACCGGGTCTTCAGGGTATGCCTGGAGAAAGAGGGATTGCTGGAACACCTGGCCCCAAGGGCGACAGAGTAAGTCTGATTATCTTGGTTGTGCTGAGTAGAATCACCTGTCTCTTTATTCTGTACTTGTTCCAAGGTATGAACTGCTCAACATTCAGTGTCATAATTGAGACTTTCTGGGTATTGTCTGTAGGGCGGCGTAGGTGAGAAAGGTGCTGAAGGTACAGCTGGTAACGACGGGGCAAGAGTAAGTAAATCTATCCCTCTTTTTAGACCCACTCTCCACGTACCAGATTGTTTATTGTGCTAGAGATACTCAGCTCATAAAGTTAAATCCTACTCAACTTGGCAATATCATGGGTTGACAGTCATTCTCATTTCCCCTACCTTCCAAATTTGGTCTTCAAGGTTCTCAAGACAGCTGTACACAATGTTTTGGGATGTCTGTGTTCCAAGCCTGTGTTTTGTGCAATCAATAATGGAGGTTAAGATGGATTCCCAAAAGTAGCATGTTCATTTGGAATTCAGCTAAGCTGACTATAGTAAAAATATGAAAAAAGGCACAGGCAAAGATCAATAGCCAAACAGCAAACCCACCAGTTCTGATTCTTTGGACTATGGCAGATGCCTCTTTATTGTTTGGATTGATTTGCCCCCAGCTGTCCTGAGTTTCACAGGCAAAAATTCCTGTAAATGTACTGAGTTCCACGTGGGCAGTAAGTCACTGATGCTTGTGGAAAGCTTTGAACCTCCTATGCATAAATAATGTGACTGGTCTGCTCACATGAAATCAATCCAATATGTTCAAGACACGTTGCACGTACGCTTCTGCTTAGACCAGCTGTCCATCCCGAATGTACTGGGTTTGTTCTGTATGCACTATTTTCTTCCCAGAAGCTGTTGGAGTGAGTTTTTACATCAATTGCATCTATCTGAGATGCTTGGGTTTTACAAGCCAGTTGGAGTACTAACTGCTAAGCATTTGGAAGTCTGAGATAAATACGAAAGATGAGGATTCTGACTGGACTAAGTCTCTACTTAAAAAAAAAGTTTTTTGAAGGAACCCTAGTACCCTAGCATACAGAAGCACTAATTCACAATTAGCAGCTGTGAACTGCAACCTCTTTGTAAGTCATACAGTATCCAAAGATACAGAACAGTTCTTACTCATTGTAAAACAACATAGCATACAGTAACTAATGAACAGATAAAGTAATGGTGAACTAAACATACGTCCCTCTTCTAAAGTTAGATATCTGCAGATGTCTCTGCTACCAATCACTAGAGCATTGATAGTGATGCAGTATCCTTTGTTAGCGCTGCCTTTTTGATTGCTCTTCAGTTTGAACTAAGTTATGGTGCAGTTTTTGGGGGAATGGGGAAATTTTTTTGAGATAAACTTGGTGCAAGTTTGTGGTACGCTGCTTCTAGTGAAGAAGAGTTGTAGTTGTGATATATATTTAGATATCACAGGTGGTGTAGATAGTGGTGCAGGATCGTTACATGCAGTTGATGGGTTTGGATGGAGAGATTGGAACCTATTTACCTAACTGCGTTATGAAAAGGAAAAGGACACTTTTGAGGTGTTTTCAAGATATAACTTGATCTTCAAAAGTCATGATGGACACACCAAAATTAATTTAAATGAAATACTAGCAGAAAATAAATAGAGAGCTTCTGTACAAGTAGGGGAAAAAAGGACATTATTTCCTCCTGAGACAGCAAAAATAAAGCCAGGGCCTTACTTTGGTTGGCTGTATTCATAAACTCTGTATAAAGTAGAAGATAAAGTTAGCGAAGAAGGACAGAATGAATGAAAGCAGGGATTTTGGTCACTGGGAGAAGAAGTGCAGGTATATTTTAGGTAAAGGCCCAACATAATTTCAGAGATAAAGGAGAAGAATTTAAAGGAATGAAAAGGCAAATGGAAATAGCAGCATATAAGAAGTTTCAAACTAACAGTTTTCAAGCATCCATTTTTAACTTCCTTCTATCTTAATTTCTTCAAAAGGGTCTCCCTGGTCCAATAGGCCCAATGGGTCCAGCAGGTCCCACTGGTGAAAAGGTAAACATATTTTTATGCCGTTCCTTACTGAAGTTTCTTGATATTACCATACATTATTGGCACTTTTGCTACTTGTCTAATAAGTTACTTGGGAAATAACCTCTAATTTTATTTTAAGGGTGAACCAGGTCCTCGAGGTCTAGTTGGCCCTCCTGGCTCCCGTGGAAACCCTGTGAGTAAATGTGGTGGTTTGTTTTTTCTGGTGTTTTGTTGGTTGGTGTTTTGGTTTGAGTTTGTTTTCATTCTTTACTTTTGTTGTTGTTTTGTTTGTGGCACCTTTGTTTTTTTTCTGTCATAAGTTAACAACACCTAACACTGATCCAAACTCCAGGTTTTGTCTCATTTGTCAATATGTTTTCCACTTTTTCTTCTCCTGTTGCCAAAATCTGTAGTTCTGACTTGATCCTGTGCACTTGCAAAACTGTTGGTAGGTTTTGTTCCTCTGTCCTTTACGTTTTAGGGCAGTCTTTACATAAGAGTTACCCTTATTTACTTCACTTCTGAAGGTATGCCACCACTTTTGTTTAAATCCTTTTAAAAGCATTCCTATAGCAGATACTACTGTACACATACAAATATTTACGTGGAAAAAGCACAGAAGTATATCTTAGTTTTCATCTAATTACGCTAACTCTTGTCATCTTTGGTCTGTTTGTGATTTTAAGGTTTTTAAGGGTTGACTTTGATTAGGGAGTTAGAGGCTCAGCCCTTCTAGATCCTTCATACTTGGAATTGATTATGTCTCTGTCATAAATCAGAACAGCCTGATTTCCAGTGTAAACTGGAATAGCTTCCAGCCCTCTGGGGAGTGCTGGAGCTTGGCAGCCTTCAGTTCCTTCTTTTCCAAGCAAACATTGTGTGGAAAGCTCAGCTGAAGCAGCTCATGGTCTGTTCTGACCTTGCAGAAGAATACATCTTCGAACTATTCTTTTTTTTATTCCCAGTCTATCTGATTGGAATGGTGGGTCCCATAAAGTGTGAGAACTTTGACTAATCCTGCTATCACTGGAAGTGGTTGTGAGCAGAATTTCTCCTCTTGTGGTTTTAGTTGGCTGCACATGCCATCCATCTCTAAATTCTGAAAATTTACGTATAGTCTTGAACACATGGCAGATCTTAACTTCATAGTTAATGTTGTTTATTTTGTTAATTAAAAGATCATTTGATTCTGACTAATGGAACACAAGAATAATTACACTGATGAGAGTAAATAGTTAATATCCTTTATTGTATATTTAACTGAAAGTTATACTGTATATAGAAATACTTTTATGTTAAATTATTCTATGTTTTTTTGATCAGGGTTCCCGAGGAGAAAATGGCCCAACTGGTGCTGTTGGTTTTGCTGGTCCTCCGGTATGTGTTTTATAACACTAATGAGTTTCCTTTAGTCATGCTTTGACATACTTAATTTCCTTCATTATGACTAATCCTGCGGTTTTCTGGAACGTGAGTCACAGTTTTGTTGCAAAAAGAGCTGTTTCTTTTTCCCATCAGTGTATCAAGTAAAGAAAAAGGTCCAGTAAATACCCTAGATACTTGAAAAGTGATTTTGTTGATAAGATTATGTAATTGTTCACCAGATTTCATATTTTCATGAATATGCTATGTTGCTCCTTTGAGAGTAAAATGAGGCAAGTTATAAAGTGTCATCTACTGATGGTAGCAAAGATGAGTATGTGGAGGCTGGAATGAGTTGATGGACCAAATGGAAGGTTTGTGAGTTTTCATGTGAACAGCCCCAAAGCTCCCACAGGCTAAATATTGTATTTCAGACCTTTCACAAAGAGTCAGACACCTGCTTCCCTTGGTGGGGGGAAAAAAAATACTGGAAAAGACAATGTTTATTCATTCCCTTTTGCTTTTAGATATGTAATAGCCAGTGAGAAAAATAGAAAATCTAAGGGAAAGGAAAATGTGAGTTAGATAAGAAAATACTTTAAATGGAAATTCTGACTTCACAGACTTCAGAAAATCCAATCTGTGATCTTCTAAAGACTGTGCCGTACTGTCACAGTTCTCATGAACTGAACCATTGAGCAAATGCAATGCACTGCTTTCTGGGCTGATATGTTCTCCTGTTACTGAACCATTGAGCAAATGCAATGCACTGCTTTCTGGGCTGTTATGTTCTCCTGTTATTTTTTGCCTTCTAGAAATTACCTACAAAATGACTTTGTTAGGCTGGAAGGATTAGTATTCTCTAACCTGCTGTCTCTTCAAATATTATTTCTTATAGGGCCCTGATGGTCAGCCAGGTGTGAAAGGTGAACCTGGAGAACCTGGACAGAAAGGAGATGCTGGATCTCCAGGACCACAGGGTCTTGCTGGGTCTCCTGGTCCACCGGTAAGAGTAAATAACATCTTCAGAGAATCAGTGGCATAGGCTAGTCTTGCTTATTTGAAATATCCTGGGTGTTCACTATCACACCTCTCTTTCTCCTTTCCTCTTAGGGCCCACCAGGTGTTCCCGGTCTAAAAGGTGGTAGAGGAACTCAGGGTCCACCAGTAAGTACATTTTATTTGTTGTGACCTGACTGCTGATAATCTAATACGGAAGTTTTATGTAACATGTATAATTCCTCAGCTTGTTTTTCAGTCTGTGAATATAACATTTGCTCACTAATTCAGCTGAGAATATTTGAGGTAACCAGTGCTCTATTTCTTTCGACAAAGTTTGCACTAAAATGTTTTTTTTTTAGGGTGCTACTGGATTCCCAGGGTCTGCTGGAAGAGTTGGGCCTCCAGGACCTACTGTAAGTCAATTGGCATATTCCTAGTAGGTGTGTTTTATAAACTCATCATTGAGAACCTGAGGACTAAATAAAGCAGGAAAGGTGTTTGTGTTTCAAGTGCTTATGGCCTGGTACAATAGAACAACTTGTCAGCGCTGACTTCTGTGACTGCATGATAACATCTGACTTGATTAAATAAAACTCGTTAGTCTTGGGCTTGATCCAGTGCTGGTGTGTCCACATTAGTGCAAGACTTTTCACTGAGTTAAGTGAGCTTTGAGCTGTTCAAGCTGCCCTAATGACTTAATTGCTTACAGGAACAAAACAACAACCTGTATCTTCCTGTACTTTTACAATTTTTTGTCTCTTCAGTGGGGATTGAAGTTAAGAGACTTTTTGGAAAAGGAAGAGTCCTCTGCCAGGCTATCCCATAAGATCCATTACTGGGAAAAAAACCAACGGAACAAACCCACAAAATCTCTCATATCTAAACATTTTCTGAAACACTAAAAAAAAAAATTGGCTGTGGATCAATAAGTGAGGATTCAAGTCTACACAGAGAACTGTGTAGAACTCTGCATATGCCTTTTAGTGTTTTGATGAGAAAAATTACTTGCAGTCATTGTGAGTTTATCAAAAGGTGAAGTTTATGAAAAACATAAATGTGAAGTCTTAAAAGTAGTTGACAAATGAACAAATGTCCATTAGAACACGAATTTGTAACACGTGAATGAAAAGCTTAAATATGAACTTTAGCTTGATGATATTGGAAATAATGGGCAAAAGTAAGTTTTCTAGCAGTGGTTGTACACCTGAGGTAAAAATAAATAAATAAGATAAAAAAGAGTGTCTTTTAAAGGGGAGGGAGTTTGAAATTGCAGATGGGGGGTGGAGCTTGGATATATTTTGATGAGATGTATTTTTCATCTAATTTATTTGATCATAAATGAGATTGTAATAGCTCTCTGCTCATTCACAGTTTGAGCCTTCCTTAGAGTATGCATTTTTATAGTTAATCAAAACACAGTCCTTAAAATTGACTTGTACCATTTTGAAAAGGGTGTAATGTAATGAAATGCTCTAATCTCCATAGGGAGCTCCAGGGCCTGCTGGGCCTATTGGTGAGCCAGGAAAAGAAGGTCCCCCTGGTCTTCGAGGTGATCCCGGTGCTCATGGCCGCGTGGGAGATCGAGGGCCAGCTGGTCCCCCTGGTGGTCCTGGAGACAAGGGTGACCCAGGGGAAGACGGCCAGCCGGTATGTCCTGCTTGATGTTACTAATTCTCCCTAGACCAGCCCTAGGCTTGGTCTCATTGTTACTTATACTTATTGCTACTGAAATGATAATAATGTTGTTTTATCCTCTGTGGATTGCAGGGCCCAGATGGCCCCCCTGGTCCAGCAGGAACCACTGGTCAAAGAGGTATTGTTGGAATGCCCGGCCAGCGAGGGGAGCGAGGCATGCCAGGCCTGCCGGGTCCTGCAGTAAGTTACAGCCAAGTCAATGCGCTAACAGCTTGGGCATTCTCATTGGCATTGTGGGATTGAGAGCATAGTGCCCCATAGCATGAGGAGAAACTCCAATTGCAGGAGTGAATGTAGAGAGAATAGTAATTAACTAAATCCCATGCAAATGTGTGAGGTGGGAGGTATTGTTTCTGCCATAATGGAAGATCTGAACCTGAATTAAGAGTAAGTGGGTAATGGCATTAAGAATTCTGGCTAAAATGTTCCTATTTGACTTAAAACTAGATCCTTGAAAAAAACAACCCCAGACTCTTCATTTAGGTGCCCAAAGGTCACTTGAATGTGAGTAAATACTCTGTAACTGCTATTTCATCGATTGTGATCTACAGTCTTCAAAATTGCCATTTGTGCTCTTTTTACTTTCATGTAGGATTTATAGATATTTATTGGAAAGCCTTATGATCCAGGAGATCAAGTCATTAAATAGAGTATTAGTAAAATGAATGATATGGAGGATTTGCCATTACCACTGGATCCATAAAGTAAACATAGAGTTAAAGTTGGCCAGAAATTATTCCAGGCTAACAAGATTTGTTGGTATTGAGACAGACAAAATTTTCAAACTGCATTACATTTTTCTAGAGTCAAAATACCTTATCTGGACAATGCCCTAAGACACGTGGTGTGAACTGTGGAGTTGTCATATGCAGGGACAGGAGTTAGACCTGATGATCCTTGTGGTTCCCTTCCAACTCAGGACATTCTATGAATCTGCGATTACCTATTGCAGATAATGCCATCAAAACATATTGACATATCAAGGGAGTGTGTGCTTAGAGAATTGCTACTAGATAGACTAACTTCAAGTGCAGTTTCTAGTCAATAAAAGCCTGTTCAAAAGCAGCTAACTCACACTGCTTAAGAGTACAGAGTATATTAAAGATATATTCAAAATCAATCAGAACACTTACCGGGTTTTGGAAGTTACAAACGTTGATGATAATTCAGACTGGATTAATGAGTAGTGTTTTGCAAGCAGTAGTTTTCTTTGTATTGTGATTAAAATTTTGATATATTTCTCATTTTTTTTAGGGTACTCCAGGAAAACAAGGTCCCACGGGGCCACCTGGTGATAAAGGTCCCCCAGGACCTATTGGCCAGTCAGGTGCCACTGGACCTGTAGGTGAAGCTGGTCCAGAAGTAAGTATTAGAGCCTTGTAACATGCAAAAAAAAAGACAGTCTAGTGGTTGTTCTCCTTGACCTGAAGTTTAGAGGTGGAGAATGTTATCTTGCAAGATAACAGAGCTAATCAATAGCCCTGTTTTTATTCCATAACTCTAGGGACCTGCTGGCAATGATGGTACTCCTGGACGAGATGGAGCTGTTGGAGAACGTGTAAGAAGATATTGTTTTCTTAAGTCACTTCTAGAATTCTCCATTTTGTTATTGACTTATTATAGATTTTCTCTTCATTTAGTTAACTTGAATGGAGAACTTGTTCTGAAAGTGCATCACAGCTTTGAATAAGTAGTACCTGTCAAAGTAGAGGAAGCCTGGCTAAAGGCTAAGACCACCTGCCTCCACAAACTCAGACTTGAGTTCTTACAGAAGAAATATATTTGTAGATTGTAATTACTAGAAAATAGATTAGCAATGCTAAAGTCCTTTTGCTTTGGTGTAGTCCAGTTCTCTTTAGATAAATACTGTTGAAATTATATTTTGCAGGGTGATCGTGGTGAACCTGGTCCTGCAGGCTTACCAGGTTCCCCAGGGGGTCCAGGAACTCCAGGTCCTGTTGGCCCTCCGGGAGATGCTGGTCAAAGAGGTGAAACTGTAAGTGAGACAGACCTTTTTTTTTTAAATACTTTGTTAACAAGCTATCATCTGTGCTTTTGTGTATTGCTTCACATATCTTCTGTATGCAATCCTTGTAGGGTTCCCGAGGTCCGATGGGTCCCCCAGGTCGTGCGGGAAAGAGAGGTTTGCCTGTAAGTCCTTCATGATCACTGTGTGTTTTTCTGAGATACTTTGAACAGCAAAGTATATGAGAAACTGAGCCCAAATTAGCACGCTGAACAGGAGTTCAACCTTTAGTGTTCTGACTGCAAGTGGATGCGGGTAGTCTTCTGAACTGCAAAACTGGATGGATCTGTTTGAATACACTAGTATTCCTACACTTTCTTTAAAAATACTTTGCAGAGAAATAACAAATGCTTTGGAAGCCTCTTTACTGGGAGTGTATTGCTGCCCAGATGATGGTAGGACTTAAGTTAGAAAACGGCTGAAATGTGTGTTTGACAATTCAAATAAGGGGTAAAGAAACGAACGCTGAACAAAAAGACAGATTTTTAGATAAAAATGGCAGAAATATAGCAAAATCACCTGTTCCCATGAAACTACCTAAATTCAGCTCATGAGATTCTGACTTCAGTCCAAATGGGAAAGCAAACAAAACATATCTTTTTGTGTTACATAAGTCTTTTATAATCTAAACTTGGAACAAAAAATTAATTGCAAACTTGGGAAATCCAGAAGAATGTTGCCCTGTCCCTAAGCAGATGTCATATGAGAGACAGGAAAAGTATATTGAGTAGTTAGTGCTAATGAGACCATTGATAAACTATTTGGAATCTAGCACTGAGAAGTTTAGCATACAGTTTGGGCTGAGAAATATGGAATTGAAAGCGGAAGCCATTTTTTTTTCAATGATTCTTGAATTAGTATGAAAAGTTTGAAACTATCAAACATACCAAGAATGAAATTGTGAAGGTAATGTACTGGGGAGCCTGAATGTCATTGTCTGTAGCTGAGGAATGTAACTTCAGTTGTACTTTAATCAAAGTGGAGGTGAAAGGAGCTGTGAGAAGTAAAGATGCAATACAAAGAATTTCATACTGAAAATACATTTTGTCATTATAAGGCTGTGAGAGATCCACAGTATTTCAATCTCCTTTCCAAAAGTTGTTTACCATATCAAGTAAGGCAAAGAAATTTCTCAATCTTAGAAATTTTGTTATGTAAATTATTCAGTGTCGTTATTACAGGTTTTTTTTTACTGTATTCTGAAGCTAAATAGGCCAAGTTTACCACAACTATAATTAAGCACAACACAATTTTCTGTAATTATGTACTTATTCTTTGGCAAAAAAATTCATGTTCTTGGGGCTGCCCCAGCATCACCTTCTTTCTAGCTTTAAAAGTGAAGGAAGTCAGACTGAAGTGTCTAAAATCAAGTGAGGGGGGTTAGAGATTGTTGTTTTGTTTTTTTTTTTTTCAATTCAGAATTCTAAATTTTTTCACTGATATTTACAGGGTCCCCAAGGACCTCGTGGTGACAAAGGTGACAACGGAGATCGAGGTGATAGAGGCCAGAAAGGACACAGGGGTTTCACCGGGCTTCAAGGTCTTCCTGGTCCTCCTGTAAGTTGTTCTCTTTTCGCTATAATTTGATTTCCTTGGTAGTTAAATGATGTATCAGTAACATAATTATTTAGAATGAAAAAAAAAAAGGCAAACGTGAGTTATTTTTGTCCCAGAAGATGTTTGTGAGTCACCCGGCAGTCTGTACTTGCTAGTATTGTTGATGCACTTTTACAATACTATTGCATGATGAGGTAAACCCGTGTTCTTCTACTCTTGTTCCATTTGTGCCAGAGCTGCAGTGACTGATCACTGGCAATCTGCGGCCTGTCAGCAAAAGATGAAAACAAAAGGTGATAGTTTCAGATAAGCACATTAGGTTGTGAAATGCTTTTTGCCGGCATTTGAACTCTTTACAGTCGGGGATCACATGCAAAATCCCATGAGACCTGTGATGGTATTGCTCTCTAATATTTGCAAGAACTTCATTATTTCAATGGCAATACATTTGTTCAGTGATCCTGTGCAAGAACTGGAAGTTTAAACATGCAGCAAAAGAGTCAACAAAAAACCTCAGCACCCAAAGCATCATTCCACTTCATAATAGCACTGTCAGTTATTCTTTTGTAAGCCAATCTGATTCACAAGGTCGTGAAAGCAAGGCTTTTCTGCAGAAACAACTTATATATAGCATAGTACCAGTAAATACTATTACTCTAAATTGTGATTACTGTTGTTACTCTGTCTTTTTACAATAGAATGAAAATTAATCCTAAGAGGGAAAGGTACTACGCATTATTCATGTACTTATGATCTTATTCATACAGAATTGTGTATCTTACGCACTAATTCCTTAAAAGTAAAGGAATATGCTTCAGATGTCAGAATGATATAATAATGTCTTCTCTTTAGGGTCCTATTGGTGAACAGGGCAGTCCTGGCATCCCGGGCCCATTTGGTCCTCGGGTGAGTATAACATTTCAGGTTTAAGGTTTTTGTTTGTTTGTTTGTTTTCTTCCCACAATCAGATTTCTGTTTTGGCTTCACTTACATTTCACTGGCTTTTGTTGACTTCAGTATCATGTGATTACCCTACCATCTTTTGCTGAGAGACAGTAACTTGTTTAATATAGTAAAGCTTTGACATAAGTGTAGTTTATAGCTAGATATAAAGGTCAGTTCAGAGTAACTACAGGGCTACAGTCTCTTTTTACAGACACTTTTGTTGCAGCTGATGCAAAGCCATGTATGTGGCAGTTCTGCTATTTGCTACTCTGCCTTTCATATGCCCAAGGTACGTCACTGACCCAAAAGTAAAGGAGAAAAATGGCTCGCTTGGATATTCCCAAGTGACAGTCTTTAAACATGTCAACATACAGCAGCTACTGCACTTTGTGTAGCACCTGGAACTGAACCCACTTCAGTGGTTCAGGAAAAAATATACAGCTGATCTGAGGTATATGGGCTGAGGTTATCGACTTCAGAAGAAAAGCATTTAAAGTGCCTCCTTACCTTTAGAGCAGAAGAAAAAGTGTAATTTTAAAAAGTTCGGTAATAGACACAAATAATTGGATTGCTTCCTGAAAAGATATTGCTTGTAAAGGGCCGTTTTATGTCTCTTTCTTATTAAATGCTAAAATACATTCCTTCTTCCGCATATTTTCTAGGGTCCTCCAGGTCCAGTTGGTCCTTCTGGCAAAGATGGAAGTCCTGGTCCTCTTGGACCAATTGGGCCTCCTGGTGTTAGAGGGAGTGTGGGAGAAGCTGGACCTGAGGTATGTTGATGGGGGTATGGAGGGAAAAGATTACCTTCAAATAATGAGATTTTTTACAGTCCATTGCATCACTTTCTCAAACATCTGTGAGCTCAAGACAAATGGTAAGATTTGATACAGTTTCTCCAAAAAATATCCAGAAGTAACTGCCTATTCCAAGGAAGATAAGTTAGAAAATTAAGGGGATTTGAGAAAAGGGTGATCTGGATGATCACATGAAGAGTTAAAAGAACGGTATTGCTTAGAATTGGAAAAGGTGGAATAAAGGTAGAATAAAATAATGTGCAGATCAGAGAAGGCAGTTCCTTCTGCTTTTTCTGTCTTGTAAGACATGGTGTTCCCCATGTTTATTGTGTGCTAATATTCACCCTATCTCATTGCAATTTCTGCTAATTTTCGGTATCTCCACTTGTGGAGTGACACCAAGACTTGAATGAATAGTCTATGGTAGAACATAAGAAAGAATATAATGTGTATCCTGATCCTTCGTCTATGAAATGAGACAATACAAGAAATACCAGTAACATTACTTTTACTTTCCACGGTCACTTGCTGCAACTATAAATTGGAACCACAAAGCAAGAAATAGAAGTTAAGAATAGAAGATGTCATTTGTTAGATGCAGCATGCATTGGTTTGGGTGTGTGCTCTGTAGTGAAGATTTGGAGCGCTAGTTGTGAATTCTGAAATGCCACATTCTGATATACCATCTGATGCACCAGTGCATCAAACTGACAATGAAGGCACGTTACAGACTTTCTGCTGCCAAAGAAGAGCTAGCAGAGCCTGCAGGTGGAAATATGTTTATTAGCAGATACAGTCTATCTCAAGACTCAGTTACTTCCCCAAGAGTCACAATTCAGGTTCCAACCCACAGAAGGATCTCACAACCTGTCAAAGGTACTTAGTCAGGAAGACACGTGCTCTGCCAAGTCAGGAAGATGTAGGTTCTGTCTTACATACCCGTGGCCAGAAAGCTCGGTACTGTACAGGAGGAATGCAAAGATATTTCTAGAGCCAAATTTTCTGTTCAGGCTTTACTAATTGAAAATGCGCTTGAGGTGACTCAGGGGAAGCATAAATTGTAGATTGCTCTGAAAATCACATACAGCTGTTGGAAATTTTAAGAAATAAAGTTTCTAGGGAGGGATTTGAACAAGGAGGGACAGATGGCTTAAAACAATTGAATGAGGAGGCCATTCCTAGATGACTTTTTCCAGCTGTTAAATCTGAAATCTGGAGTAAGGAAAAGTTGGGCAAGATAGTAAGGCAGGCAGAGAGGAATACCTGACATGCAGATCTAATCTCTTACTCCTGTTCCTGGAGATGTGAATTGTTTATCTATGTTTGACTTTTCCTTGCACATAAGCGTGACTGGCCATGAAGTTTTGCTTTATTAGTGGCTGGCTTTGCTATAATTTTGCTTAGTATTTACTCTTCTGTGCCGCTATTGCCTTTTTTTTTTTTTTTTTAAACCTTAGGGTCCACCAGGTGATCCTGGCCCTCCTGGCCCTCCAGGACCTCCAGGCCATCTCACTGCTGCCATCGGTGACATCATGGGACACTATGATGATGCTATGGCAGATCCGCTACCCGAGTTTACTGAAGATGAAGCAGCCCCAGATGACCATAATAAAACAGACCCAGGAGTCCATGCTACACTGAAGTCACTGAGCAGCCAAATTGAGACTATGCGCAGCCCAGATGGTTCAAAGAAACACCCAGCACGGACTTGTGATGATCTGAAGCTGTGCCACCCATCCAAGAAGAGTGGTGCGTACAAACACACCATCTCCTGCATGTGCCATATGATTCTGTTTTATTTCCAGTAGATACCTGGGCACTGGAAAAAACATGTAATACAGCTTTTCATTATCTAAATTGACATTCACTCTAGGAGCTTGAAAACTACTCCTTGCTAATGAAGTATATATTCTAATGTATCCCCTGCTTATTTACTTGGATGTATTTTAAAATCTGAAATATTTTATACCTCCACGGAACACTACTTCTGGAAGTGTTTTCACCATGGAGTGCCACTTATATGATAACAGAGCTAAGTAGGTACACCAGTTGTGAATATTTGCTTAGTTGTGATTAGCTCATAATGTTATCTGTGGGCTGATGGTAACCTGTGAGTGCTTTCCATCCAGAATTCTCTGCTGCTGTTCCACAGTGGCAGCTCGTAAGGGGTAATCACAGGATGTTTGGGGTTGGAAGGGACCTCTAGAGATCATCTAGTCCAACCCACCTGGCAAAGCAGGTTGACCTAGACTAGATCACACAGGAACGTGTCCAGGCACGTTTTGAATGTCTCCAGAGAAGGAGACTCCACAACCTCTCTGGTCAGCCTGCACTAACGTGCCATTTAGGACTTTCCATAATTTAGTAATATATGGATTACTAGTGACAAATTACAACAGATTGAAAGGTAGACATAATTTGTGGCAGGCCTTACCAGCTTTTTTCCCTGTTTCCTGAAACTTTGCCTCCAACATTAGGAGAGGCTGCCATCGGTTTCTCCTATGTAGGGAAAACTGTTTTCTAGCCATTGTGTGTTCTTTATGCACGTGGAGTGTCCAGGAGCTTTGCACTGGATTTACACAACCTTAACGTTAAACAGCTTTCCAGTCTGTGTTTCCAAGTTTTGAAATATTGATCAGCTTGTATCTTAAAGTAGCGCTGCAGTGTATATCTGACACACACATCAAAATGTGCATCAGATTATGGGAAACATATGCCTGTTTTCCGTGTATTTTGTACTGTCATGACATACATTTGCTTATATCTCCCCACTTATTTCAAGAATCTAAATTATGTAATGGAGTCACATTTTATGTTCTTTGTAGGTGAATATTGGATTGATCCCAACCAGGGATGTGTTGAAGATGCTATAAAAGTATATTGCAACATGGAAACTGGAGAGACCTGTATTTCTGCAAACCCATCTACTATACCACGTAAAACATGGTGGGCCAGCAGGTCATCTGATGTAAAGCCCATTTGGTATGGTCTTGATATGAATAGGGGATCACAGGTAACTAAATCTATTTAATGTCAAGAATTGACTTATATGAAACTCGTTTCCTTCTGGTTTAGAGCTTAATCTGCTTTTCTGAGCAGATTCTGCTACAGTCAGAACAATTGATTTGACTGGCTTATATTCAGTTGGTTGTTATCATGCAGTAATTACAGGAAAGAGCTGTGAATAACAATGCAAGTGCATCTAAGGCAGGATTTGCTACGTATTTCTCCCAAAAACTTCAACTCTTCTAGCAGTCCACTTCAGTAACTCACTATCGTTGTCCTTAAAAGCCTAATACATGACTTAAATCACTGCTGTTTTAGTCGAATTCTACCTTTTTACCCCTAGAAAGCTCTTTACTGCTAAAAATTGCAAAGCTTACTTGATAAATTCTCTCAGCTAATCCATTTTTAAAAGAAGTGTGATTGTTATCCTATGTGTCAGAATGCTCCATGCTGGATGCATCAGTGTCCAGGCAAAAAAAATTCCCCTTTTAGATTTCTGTCAGATTTTCCATCTGTGCTAGGTTCTAAATGTAGGCTTAATGATCCTTCAAATAACAGAAGCTTATGCTATGCAAAATATATAATTAATTAAAAAACTTTGGCCATTTGTATTCTTATTTCATCAAATCAAAAGCACAGAAAATATTTTCAATACTTATTTCATAGGAAGTCATTAAATATCTTTAAAATAAGTATTTGGTGTGTAAGAATAACAGTACTGTTGGATCAGTTGGATTCCTGATGAGAGTTCAGAACTTCACCAATGGAGAACAGAAGTGATATTGATTGCTTTTGTTGGGATGCTTTCATTTATTATTAAATTCAGGAGAACTTGCCATGACCCAAGATGTCACAGTGGATGTTTAGCTGCCTGCAGAGCTACACGTAGGGTTTTTGTAAGTCAGATGCTCTTCAGAGGAAGAAATTATCTTCAGGAATACTATCAAAGAATATTTCATTTATGGAAACACTGTCAGATTTGATAACTAGCAGTATGATGTGTGTGATAGTGATATGCTAAGCAGAAATAATGCATTTTGTAAAAAAATGACAGTGTCATTTCATAAGATTTTATTTTTTCTTCACCATTTTCAGAGAAATGTATACATTCTTAGTCATTTGTGGCTTTCCTCCAGACTCCTGCTGATTTACAAGGCATAAATAAAATGAAACCTGCACAGGTAGCAAAAATATCTCAGGAATTTTAGAATTTTTGTTATTGCTAGAAAAATTGCTTTTTTTTTTTCTAGAAAAAGTGACATATGGTAAAGTATTTTTCAAACTTCTTTATAAATTATTTAGCTTATAAAGTCCAACTGCAAATGTATAGTTATGTTTATATAGTCAAACTTAAATTGTGATGCTTCTAAATACAATACAAACCATACAGGACACAAGCTGCTAAAGTTGCAGTATAACAGGTACACTATAACAGGATTTTCTGTGCTGCACGTTTCTGACCTAGCTTGAGATTGATCTAATGCACTATTTCATACATAAAATTTAGCTCCTACTAAATCTGTTTTTGAAAGGTGGCAGAGTTAATTCCAAAACTTGGCATGTCTGGAGGCCCAACTGCCTTTTAGTTGTTCACCTGCAGACATTTATGGTTAAAATTCTCCGAAATGATCCCTGCTAGAGGATGTCTATACTTCTTCATCCTCAACTGGAAGCAAATTACAAAAGAAATGGTTCCTAAATTTTATGCAATAGGGCTCCTGCTAATCATGTCTGGAAAGGGCTACAATAATGATAGCTGTTTCTAAAATTCATGAACTCGTAATGAATTTTCATGTAGTTTTCATGTTCATCTGTTTCTTTATCTTCCCAGTTTGTATATGGAGATACAGCTGTCACTCAGATGACATTCCTGCGCCTCCTATCAAAGGAAGCTTCCCAGAATATCACTTATCTTTGTAAAAACAGTGTTGGGTACATGGATGACCAGACTAAGAACCTGAAAAAAGCTGTAATTCTGAAAGGAGCCAATGACCTGGAGATCAAAGCAGAGGGAAACAGCCGGTTCAGATACACGGTTCTACATGACAGCTGTTCTGTAAGTTTGGGGGTTTTATCATGTTATGGAGACAAAGGACTTTTGTCTTCCAATGGTTTCAGTGATTCCTGATTTAGAAAACACCTGTAGAATGTGGCAATTAAAATGCTTCAGAATTTCACCATGAATTGTAGTAGTAACTGATCAAATAGGTATTCTACTACAGTTCTAGCTTTACGTAATAGAAGTCTGCACTATGTAGAAGTTATTTACAATTACTAGTTACTAGTGAGCATACTGAGATATGTATCTTGCCACTTCGCTTTTTCCAGTGTCTGGAATCACACAGAGGTCAGATAACCTCAAGCATTTCTTTGCCAGATGGGTGAGATTATTGCAGCAACACACTGGAGGAAACTCGTTGGTATTATGACTGAGTTGGAAAGGAAGATATTGCCTCCAAAAATTCTTAGGTGGCATAAAAACCAGCAAATAGCAAATTTTTTCGTGTTCATTGGCATTCTCAACGGAGTCCAAGATATTGGCAAAATATTTCTAAAATTAATTTTGCACTTGAAATAAATTAGAGTACTCTCTGTGCTTTAGAATATAGCCCAAAAATATGTGTGCAGGCACATATTAACACACAGACAAGAATGACAAGAATTTTATAACACAAAGAAGAATCAGTCTAGCTTAAAGGGGAAGTTCTGCTATGTCAATATAATGGGTCTGTTCATCACTGTGAAAGCAAGATATATACATTTTTAAATAACCAAGGTGCAGTACAGACAAGGGTGTGTTGCTCAGAGAAAGTACAGTCAGATCTTTCTGAATGACCTCAGCCAACAGACTCACCAGCTGGGATTCAGGCTGTTTCTGTCATGAGCTCTGGCCTAAGTTTTTCTTCTTTTTTTTTTTCCCTTCTAGAAACGTAATGGGAATGTGGGCAAGACTGTCTTTGAGTACAGAACACAGAACGTGGCACGCTTACCGATCATAGATATTGCACCAGTGGACATTGGCAGTATGGACCAGGAATTTGGAATGGAAATTGGGCCAGTTTGCTTTGTGTAAGAGGAAGGGGGGAAAATAACATAGTACCCAGCAACAGCAGCAATTAAACACATGAACTTAGACTGATTGAAGTTAATCCTGAGACTCTTGAAGTAATGGCTGATATTGGATCAGCATTGTATATACAGTTCTTTTTAAATGCCCGGCCTCCTTTGGAATATTTATTTTACTTACAAACCTTCCGTTTTAAATGATTGAAAGCAAGTTTTTAGTACATCAGTGCAATTTTAAGAGGATTGATGACCACCTTTAAAAAGTAATATGAATCTTTTTTTCCTTGCTTTTGTTTCAAATTATTTCAAAATTTACAGGTATTCAAAATAGGTAGTTTTAATGTGGGCCTATGTAAAGCTCTAAGGATTATTTCTTGTGCTTGGATGCATACTGAAAAACAGAAAAGTAGAGCACTTTTGTGAACCGTTGGCTGTATTTTGGTCAAACCTTTTCCTTCAACCCCAGTTCGTCTTCCTGTGGTTGCAAGTATGATAGTCATTAACAGAAATTTATATGTTTTGTAGAAGATCATCTCTTCAGGCAAGATCATTTTAATTTGGCTTTGTCTTTCCTGCACTTTCCTAGGTAATAGTCTGTTCAGAAGGGTATTCCATAGCCATGACTAATTTATGAAGTAAAAATACTACTGGGGTAAATATGAGTTTTCAACAGGGGTGTCCCATATCTTAAAGTTTAAGGCCAGACTTCACTTCTCACAAAGTATCTGTGTAATTCTGTTAAATTATCCTTAGTCTTCAAAATACACCCTAAACCCAATACTTGTTGATTTTCCAATACTTGCCCATCTAAGAAGCCATTACATATCAAATTATACAGATGTCTTGTATACGGTGCCAATTTATGTATGTTGCGAATCATTCACGTGTATACCAGACCAATTGCTAATAAAGAGAAAGTTTAGAAATTAATTGTTTTTACCTGACATCCAGACATGCATCACCAGTAATTGGATTTATTGGCCTTGAGTTGTCAAGGCAAGAAAGTTCCATCATTTCTTAGCATGAGCTACCTCATCTCTGGAAGTTGGGATGCATTATAATTCCTGTTTTTATTTTAGATATTAAAAGGTGCTACGCTTCTGTTGTTATTTTGAGAAAGGCAATAGGCAGGGCAAAAACAACAAAAAAAAGTGTTGGTGCTAAATGACTCTGTAGAAGGCTGATGAAATAAAGATGCCTACTGTCAATGTCATTTTCAGAGCTTAGCTGTTAGGCTTATGGTGTTTGAGAGAACAATGTTACAGTGCATTTATTTCTTGGTCATACAGTATATAGAATGTTTTGTACCACTAACATGCTTTATTTTGTAAAGTATGTGGGTACAAACTTACTTAGTTTTTTGTTTCTTTATTGCATCTGTGCTCTCCACGTTTTTTGTTTGTTTCTTTAAAAAAAATAAACAGCTGGGGCCATCCCTAAAGGAAGTCATGCACATAGCTTTATTCATGTATCTTTGCAAAGCATTTAATTAAATACTTGCTTCTTGCTATGTAAAGTGGTTTCGTTTCTGTAGAATTCCTTACAGTGTGTCCCAAATCAGTTCATTTCCAGGAAATTAAACTTCTATTTTGTTGCTACTTGAATAAGAGAGGCACTTCATTTAAAAACCAGAGCCTGCCAGACCAGACTTCTTTCCTGGTAACGATAAACAAACATGATTTTTTGAAAGATCTATTAAAGTTTCAGTCTTGTTTGAGCTGGGTATGTTATCTGTAATAAGAAATATATTCTAATTTGGTGACTGCAATGAAACTCTGTTACCATAATAAATAATAACCAGTACTGCAAAATAACACATTTTTCAGCTTATATAAATGATGTGTAGCTGACAAGGAACACTAGAAATGAAATTCCTCTACTAAAGCTATCAGGCCAGCCATAGCATGGCAAAGTGTGTGTTGGGAAGACCTTTTCCCCTTTGTGAATTCAAAATTCTTGTAGACAGCTCTTCCTTCAAGTTACTGCCTGCAAATAGAGGCTTAAGGCTAATTAGTTGATGTCGCAAAATAGTGAGGGTTACAAATTACACTGCTGCTTATTTAAATATCTAGCTTCCTCTTTTATTTTTTAGCAAGGGAAGTTGTTGATAATTAGCCAACTTCCGAGTTAATTCCTAGTGGTTATTCAAATTTAGGAACTGTCCCAACTGCAATCATTAACCAACTGTTTGCCCTGGTTCTGGCCGCAAACTGACCTTAGAGGTGAAGAGCTGCAGAGACACAAACTCATTGAATGGCTCGTCCCCACGTGGTCACCACCAGCAGAGAGGATGGCTGACGCCAAGCTGCAGCAGGGATTTCTCCCCCCTGCACCCAGAAAGGGGTGTGCAAGGGCAGTTCAGGGGGGTTTACAGCAGTGCCTGGAGCTGCGCAGCTGTGGCGTGTGGAGAATCACCTAAAGAGGAGGTAAGGTGGTCTGACACATGGATGTTCGTAATTGTTTAAGGTGGTGTGACACATGGGTGTTCATAATTATTTAAAACTAGGCTCTAATCAGCAAAGTTTTTCTGCTAGAGTAGGGTTTGCTAGACTGTTGCTGTGTTTGGGTTTTTTTAAACAGAATTTCCATAAGGAATGTAGAAGGAGGTGTTGAAATATTCCCTGTGCTGCAGATAATAGTCAGGGAGTTGTGTTCACCAGAAGAAAAGCTCTGGTGTCATGCAAAAGATCTCCACCTTTAGGTGATAGTCTGCAAGTAATTGGGAAAGTGAAGTTCCAAGCAAATAATGAAAATAAAAATTAAGAAGTGGTATCTTAAAGCTGTTGGTATGATCCAGGAAACAATTTGAGATGGGGTGGGGGTTTTTTGTTTGTTTTGGGTTTGCTCGTTTGCCACAAAGAGCCATAGTAATTTGGTGCTATGAAGTCTGTGAATATCAACTGATGTAACACACATGACTGAATAAGAACCTGGGTATCAGAATGAGAAATTTCTTGTATCAGTCTTATTACTGTGTGGGCAACTTATTTCCTTGGGCTTTTTCACACCTCTCATTGAACTTCATGCCTTTCTTTCAACTATATAGACTACAGTATTATTTTTTTTAATTTTTCTCCAATACAACTTTAAATTTATAAGCCAAAGTAAGATACACTTGAATATGTGCCTAAAAATCAACTTAAGGCAGGTGTTGGTGTTTCCATAAACCCCTGCAAGACCTCTGATGTGCTGTTCTGTAACAGTAATGCTGTTTGGTAAATTGTATTTCCCGTGTGAAATAAAAGCTAGAGCCTTTTGCAGGCTGACACAGTAAATTAGAGTAAAAACCAATCGATTGGAATCTAAATCCTCTGAAGGCCAGCTTTATTTTCTAACTAATTCTTGTTTATTAACCTGATCTGTTTAATATTTTTATTATCTCAAAGACCTTGCTATTAAAGTAGAGAAGTATCAGAATCATTGTGGCTTGATAAGTGACTCCAGGTATTTAGATCAATTAAACTATTTCAAGGTGGTCTTGGCTATTTCTTTGTGAGATTTTTAAAATTGTTCTAGTAATCAACTTTCATTAGTAGAAATGATGAATCAAAGACTTCATGACTTGTGGCTTTTTTAGAAGAAAGCTCCCAAACCTTCAGTTTTAGGGTTGAGTAATTGTTACCAGCTATTCGCTCAGCCACAGGAGTACTGGAGATTACAGAGGCTGGTTTTTTCTGCTGTGGAGATTAAGAACAGGTTTTCTAATCCATTTTTCCTCCAGTCAGCATTCTTACCAGCTGCTTTCATAAAATTTCAACTCCAATCAAAAGACTTCCTACCATGTAATTTATGTCAGATTAATATTGCTGTGTACATGTAATTATCATCGTCCATAAACGGTAGCTATTTTCACCATAAAATGAGGCAATTTCCCACAAGAGCAAATATTTTTGATGAATGGTTGTTCTTTTATGTTGCATTAAGTATAGTCATGCCTGTGTTGCTACTGTATTTGTGCTGTTAAGGTCTCCCCACACCCTCACTCTTCTGGTTCTGTGTGGGCACATCTGAATTCAGAGTCTCTATCTGCAGATACCAGACCACTGTGGCAATAACTTATAATGGTCTCTTACAGGACCACGACACTTACAGTAGGTCCAGGAGCACAAACAAACTTGTAGGACAAGTTTGGCTAAGAATATATATATATCTGCTGTACAGCTGCCTTTCAGGCACACTAACACCCACCAGTAATACTTCTGTAAGGCTCAAACCCCCAGCTTACCAGGGTGCCAGGGAATGCTGTGCGCCTTCTCTTTGGTTCTTTTTTGTGTGTGTGTCAGGATTCTCTGCCAACTCAAGTGGAGAAAAAGTCTGAGCAAAAACCACTGACACACATGCAGATATCGACACCTGCAATGGGAACTCTCTCCTAATTGAGGAGTCTAGTGTGGTCTCTTACATGTTAAGCTGGGTAGCAGCAGAGCAAGGTCTAAAGTGTGATTTCTTTGGCCAGCTTCTTCTGTAAGAAGGGGGGAATCACCTCCTCAGCTCCACTGACAGTATTGGCTAGGACTATACTGACTGCAGGAAAATACTTCAGATGCAGACTCCAAATTTCTACACACTGTGTATCAGTCAAAAGAATCTGCCCCTCATATAATGTGCCTGTGATATCCTTTAATAGGTACCGTCTAGAAAGGCAGTTATTCTAAAAAAGAGGTTTCATCATGATTTCTACATTTAATTTGCAAGAAAATCAGTACTGTTATATTTTAAACTCATTTAAAACCAGGATGGTAAATCTGTGTTAAAGTACCTAACAAATTAACAGACCTCCAGGGCAAGAAGGTGCAGAAGGGAATGTCGCAGCAGGACCTAAAAGAGTTGTGGTGCTCTAAGGTAACTTTGCCTCTCCATCCTCTTCAGTCCTTGAGTTAATTCAGAGCAGTCTGAAGGCTGCTTTACGTTATAAACACAGGTAGGATCTCTTCTTTCCTGTGCCTTGCTCCTGCTTGAGAGTTTTACTGATCTGGGAATATGCAAACCAGGCTATGGTTGGGTGTGCACTCTTCATTCAGCTCAGGTGGACACAGCTTGGCCTTGGCTCATCAGCGAGTCAGCCAGGTGGAAGATTCTTAGTTTTAGCATTAGTTTCCCCTTTCTTCCTCATTTCTATGTCACAAGTAGCCTTTGAAAGAATTTGACTGCACAGATATCCAGAGAAGAATGAAAGTAGGATGCAAATGGTTGAATTTTCTTTGTTTGAATTAACTCAGAGTAATTAATAAATTGTAAAGGAACACAAATTTGGTACAAGCAAAAATAGCTTGTTTTGCTATTCTCCTCCTCAATACTATTACCCAAGGTACTGCACTAAGTACAGTCCATTATTGAAGACATTTTCCCTGAGTGTGACATGGTGAGACATGCCATGAGTTACTTCAAAGGGATATTATACACACACACACATACATATATATATATATATATATATGTATATATATATATATGGTGCCACTGCCTTTGCCCTGTAGGGGATGGGGATGTGACGCTCAGCCGTGTGATGTTCACACTGGGGAGCAGGAGCTGCTCTCTGGGAGTGCGGTTTCCTCCCCTTGTCCGTCTGTGGCAGTGACAGAGCACCTGATGGGATCCAGAGCTGTCAGTGGGGCCGCTGATGGCCCCTCAGCACCTTCTGTCCCGCTGTCCCTGTCCCCCGGGCACGATGATCCTCATGGTCACCGCCCCCAGAAAGGGAGGCAAGAGAGGCAGGACCCCCGGGTAACAGACAGGGCTCTCAGCCAATGAGATGCTGAGGCAGAGGGAAGCGGATTAAGAAATTGTTTGTAATGGTTGTATTAGCAACGGTTATGTTTGTATGTTTTGTTGCAGTGTGTGATTAAGTGTTGTGTTGCAGTCACTGAAAGAGTTTAGAAAAGGTGAGACTTACTTGTTACATAGATGCACAGAAATAAGTCTCGAAGGGGGGAATTGTTGTCATCACTTAAAAGAATGAATCCTGTCTCCAATTACCAAGCTAGAAGATACATGAATGCTTTCAGTTTTAGGCCAGTCTGCTCATATGACAAAGAGTGACTTGCAAAACACCTGATCATGAACTATAGACACTACTGACCTTGCAGCTTTAGGCTTTTTGAAGCCCACACAATTAGTCAAATCTTGTTCTAACACATATCTCAAGACTGTTGGATAAAGTGTGCTTTAGCTGAACATTGCTCATTATATGCTAAAAGGATTGTGTAATGCAATATGCAAGTGTGTAACCAATTGGCTCTTTAGGGTGTGAATGCAGAGATAAGATTTTGTGTATAGTGCCTTTACTTTCTGTCATGCTGGCTTTATTCCAGAATGCAGACGTGTGCATCTCTGTAATAAAGTATCGTCTTCTTTTTGTGTGCTAAATTTGGCCTTTTGTATGCACACCAGGTAAAGAACCCTGTTTTGGGGACAACAAAACTACCTGGCCAATTCTTTTTCTGCAAAACATGTAGAATTTCCTGAAGTGGTGAGAAGA
Organism: Patagioenas fasciata; assembly: GCF_037038585.1. NCBI lineage: Eukaryota > Metazoa > Chordata > Aves > Columbiformes > Columbidae > Patagioenas > Patagioenas fasciata. Next base: position 27,466,956 of record NC_092526.1, on the reverse strand, counting down.
CAGTATGTTTGGGGATTTCCTGGGAAGTTGGCAAGATCTTGATTTTGTTAAGATCAAAGGCAAGCAGAACTCACAGCCCTTTGCACACATTTGTTACCAGGTGTCCTCTGCTGCTGACAAATTGTATGTTTATCAGTCTTTTTATTGACACTTTGCTCATGCTTGTAAAAAATGAAAGTCAGATACAAAAAGTGCTATGTCCGTTTGTCCTCAGGATGTGTAGACAGGCAGGAAGGACTTGAGGAAATGGATGTTGACGAGAAGGTTTTTCAGTCACTTGGGTCCAGCTGCAACTGAGCCCACTTCAGTTCCTGAGCAGCTGCATCTTTTTAGTGATCCAGTCCTGTTGGATCTTGTGGTTTGCAGAAATAACTGGAGGATCATCTTGTGAGATTTTACCTCTGTGAAAGACACGAGATGAAAAGAAAACTGCAGATTACTTCTGACCTGTCCTATTATGACTAAGTTTCTGTGGGATTTGGAGTATTTGTTATTTTCAGTTCTCTTTGCAAAGCTAAAATTTATTAATTGCTGTTTCTTCTTTGTGTTCTTCAAGAAGTTACTTTAGATCTGTAATACTAGTGTTACTTTGTTTCCTAGTCCCTCCCCAAAGTTAGCTTTTACTATCAGTGACTCCACAGTTTGTTTCTTACTGTAAATGTGGCTGTACTTGTCAGAAAGAGAAGCTGCTTGTAGCTGAGCCCTTTGCATCTGCGTGTTCTTTAGGTTCTTCTTTTGCAACTCAGCTGGACTGGGAAGATCTGACTGTAAAGCCACTGTTAACTGTAGAAAACTGTATGTGATTTATACAGGATACAGTAATAGTATTACTCATATGAGAACCAACAGGTAACTGCACTTACATTCAAGTAAAATGTGTGCATTTAGTTTGACTAAGCCTTAATTACTCTTTTTGTAGATCAATGTGCCATCAAAAATGGGTATTAGCTGTTCAAGTGGAATTTGGCATCAAAACCAGGATTTTTCACTTGAAAAATGTTCTTATTTTCTCTAGTCCCAGAGGTATCTCGGGTTCAACCCTCTGCTTTATGTCATGTCTCAAGGATTTAATGGTTTCCTACTTTAGCATTACTTGTAATAGGAAGACCCAGAACCATTGTGCCTCTACCCACCACAGAAATGAACCTTCTAGAAATGCCAAATGAAAACTCGTTGCCAGTGAAATGGATTTAGGAATTTCAGGTATTAATTATGAATGCATAATGCACACAGACATCCCCCCACCTCCAAGAAAAACAGACACACATGCACACACCCCCACAGACACACACACACCCCCCCAGACACGTACACACATACACACAGATGAACCCACAGACACATGTACAAGGATAGATGGCGCACATGCACATACACACGCATATATGGACACACACACACACACAGAGCCATCCAGAGACACAGGCATGCACGAACACATGCACAAGGAAAGATACAGACAGATGCACCAAGACGCACATGTAGATGCGTACACACACAAACATTTGCACACTCACACGGATGGACACACACGTACACAGACACAGGCAGGCAGATGCACCCACAGGCACAGGTACACACAAAAAGACAGAAATGTGTACATATAGACACACACACACACAGAGACACATGAACACACACGTGAGAGGTGAAGTGTGGTGGGCAGCGCTTTGCTGGGTATTGGCATGTGAAGCACACCCTTATTGGAGACAGGTGTGTTCTGCCATGTATAGGCTTGTGAATGCTACTTGGGAGTCACTTCTACCCCGTATTTGCACACATGCCTACATGACCTGGCACACTGACACCCTTAAAAACAGAGACAGAAGCTATGTGGAGAGAAATATGTTATTTATTACTTTGAGCATGGGTGCTGTTTTGGATCTTGCTGTCAGAGCTGTTCACCGTATTTGAAAAAAATGAGCCAGTGGCTTGAGTGGAAAAAGTAAGAAAGAAAATGTCATAGTATGATGCCATAAATTGCATTTCTTAGGATTACCAAGTTTTCCTTCAAACAGATTGTCTTAGAAAATATTCAGTTAAAGGGGTACCAGAGTTGTGTCCTGCCTTAGTAAGTTGCTTGAAGAAAGAGATACAAATAGTAAAATAAATTAAAGAGTCAGTTTTATGAAACAAGGAGTTTTATTACGATATTTTATTATGTGTCTCTGTAAGGAATAGACCAACAACCATATAAAAGCTTACAAAGATGGTTAACCTTCAACACTATAAATGTGTTAACATGACAGAAGTTGTTAACAATTTTGCATCTTGATTGACTTTTACAGAGTGAAGGGAGAAAGTTCTCAACTATGACATGCCAATGACAATCTCTGACAGGAGACATTTACAATTGCTTTAAATCCTTTATTTATCCTTTATTTTTTTTTTTCTTTTCTTTTTTTTTGAGCAAGTCAATAACCCTGACTTGCAGAGTTAGGAGTGAAAAATACATTAGCACCATCATATTAGTCTTTTACACTTCCCTAATTTTAGTGGTCTTGACCAGCAATGACAGGAAAGTAGAGAAGCACCTTTTATAACAGCATACAATCCAACAATAAAATTATGGTGACTACTGCCATTAAGGTATTAAACTCTTAAAATACACTGTACTTTTTCACAGCTAATCAGTACAGAAATGGACAATTTTGTACCTAATGATTCCACTGAATTGACCAGTGGGTCCCAATGTGTTTTGACTGATGTGTTTAATTGATTCCTGGTTTGACTTATCAGACACATCCCAGTTTCTGTCCATGTTGAGGTAGTTGAAACAGGGAGGTCTTTCTAGCTTTCTGGACTGCATCTTTGAAAGAAGGGTAAACTTTGGTACTGGGAGCAATCAGTGCTTTGTAAATTGGCTGACATTCAACTAATTGAGCACAGTGTTGGTTTATTAAGTGTTGAAGTTGTATTATAGCACCACGGAGACGTTTTTGAAGATGGAATTTGGTAAAAAAAAATAGAGCAAAAAAAGCATTTTTACTGTACTTTGTGTAATAGCAAAAAAAAAAAAACAAAAAACCAAAACAACAAACAAACCAAAAAACAACAAAACCCTTGATGTCAAATTGATTGTTCCCCCAGAAATTTTGTTAATAAATAACTGGGATACAGATGGTCACCTGTACTAGCTGACAAGGCTAAAACAAAGGAGCACAGTTGGAGTGTGAATCTGTTTGCTGGGATTTCAGAAAGAGCAGGGTCTTTGATTTATAAGAAGCAGACTGGGCCAATGTCCACGCCAAATTCCTGATCAGGACCGCCAATATCCATGGGTGCGATATCAACCACGGGCAACCTCATTGTCTTGCGCGTTCTGTATTCAAACACTGTTTTACCCCATTCACCAGTGTGTTTCTGTGAATTTAGAAATGAACAAACATGTTAGATAAATCAGTGTTGGGCTATATGAACATTTGCTACAGTTTACTGGATTTCAGACTTTCTATATTAATGTGTCCCTCTCAACACCATGAAAACTTGCAGTCTCTCTAGAATGAACACATAGATATTCTTAATTTCTGGACCTTTTATGTGAGGCTTTGTAGGATTGCAGACCTCGTGGCTCAGAAGGATGGGATTCCTCATGGACAGAGTGCTCTGGAGTGGTGCCTGTGCCCTGACTTGGGCTGAAATGTGCTCTGTGTGCTGGGGATTGTACAAATAGCTGCTCTGTTTGTAAAGTGGCTTCAGTTTTAGCCTCAGGAAAAAGCAACAGCAGTAATGAGGTAGCTCTTCATGTTCATGTGAAAGAAATGGCCACAAAGTGGCTACAAAGTAGATGCGTTCCTGCATCCTAAATGGCAGGTTTGCCATTTAGGTCAGTGTTTGTTGTTCTTTGGGGATCTTAAATGGCAGAAGGGAGAAATTGTGGATAGTGTTAATGGTGTTTTGTATTTGTTACTGAAAAGGCTGCAGATGCTCAGAGACCAGCACGCTCATGGATGTTACTGCTCCTCTCCAGTACTTTGTGGTGCAGCGAGCAAGGCACAGTGAAGCAATGTATTATCTGCAAAATGCCTTTCCCTCCCCCCCCTAATAACAGCCCATGGCTTGATTCAGCTAGCCATGATGTTTTTGTATGATTAAGATGATTCCTGCTACTCTTAGTTTTAGGCTTGACATGGGATGGATCAAAACTTGGTTACTGTGACTTCACTGACTTGGGTTCTGAAGCAGGGAGCTAGCTGTAAGCACAGCTGTAAATGGCCGTGCTACTGGAGTGGCACTTCTGGGTTAGAGAATCTAAATTTCCCCAATTAGGTTTTACTGTGTCCTTTCCTTACCAAGGTCATGCCAAGGTCTCTCTTCCTTTATTATGGTGTCTAGTCCTCTAGAGGGAATTATTTATTAAACGACCATACTAAAGTCTTGTTTACTTACAGTACAGCCATCTTCCAGAACAGCATATGTGAATTTGCTGTTTCCTTCAGCCTTGATCTCGCTTTCCATAGAGCTCATCAGTTTGAGAGATTTTTTAACATTTCCGTTGGCTTGATCCATGTAGGCGATGCTGTTCTTGCAGTGGTAGGTGATGTTCTGGGAGGCGCGGCTGGAGAGGATGCGCAGGAAGGCCAGCTGAACTTCTGAGACATCCTCTGGAAGCTCAGGATCTCCATAGCTGAACTGCGGAGTACAGCGCACATGCAAGAGGTTTTGTTTAGTCATGTCTAGAGATGGCCCATATAGTTATTATTTCATTCACTAAATGCTTAGTGTAGTTTAATTTCAGGATTATTTTTTAGTACGTTATGACTTAGGTCAGTACAATGATTGTACTACCTTTTGGATGGCTAACGGTGGGAGTTTCTTACCTGGAAGCCTCCATTCATAGATTCTCCAAACCAAACGTGCTTCTTGCCCCTGCTTTCGCTAATCCACCAGTTTTTCCTTGGCACGGTGCTGGGGTTGGCATTGAGGCACGTCTCCCCCGTGTCCATATTACAGTATACTTTAATAGCATCCATCTTGCAGCCTTGGTTAGGATCAATCCAGTACTCTCCTAGAGGTAGAAAAATGTTAAGGGGTTCAGTATATTTGGAGAAGAATCTGCCTGTGTGATGTGAAGCTTATTTCTATGCCAGATTCCTGAGCCACATTAGGAAGTATATTAATTCTGACAGAAGAGATGCCACAGAAAATAAGATGATATAAAAATATGCTGAGTTCATGTGAATACTGTAATATGGCTGACATTTGACATTACAGAACTTATACTCACATTTTTATTCATAAAGTTATTTAAACAAATGTTCACTTATAAGCATGTAGGGAGTGGAGCTCAAGTCAGTGTATATATTGAGTAAATGCATAGGAAACTAAAGTTTAAAATTATTATTATATTTATCGTCTTTATAATGACATGTTCAAAAATCATTTTTTATAGTAGATTTAAATACTCAAAGACAACAGCATTAATGAAAAAAAAGAAACCAATTTCTGCTACCATGGGTGAAAATAACATGCTAACATACCACTCTTGAGCTCAGGATGGCAGAATTTCAGATCTCTGCAGTTACGAGCTGGATTCTTCCGTGACCCATCAGGACTAATGATGTTTTCAATCTGGTTGTTAATTGATTTCATTGAAGACATTATTTCAGCCAGATTGATATCATTTTCTTTTGGCTCATCTCGATATTCATAGCCATAGCTCACTGGACCTTTTTCACCAGCCCCCAGGGCAGCCGCACCACCACCACAACATGGACCGGGAGGACCAGCAGGACCAGGAAGACCAGGCTGGCCTGGTGGACCCTAAAAAATAGTGAACGCAGTGCTGAGTAGAGATCACAGATTAAATCTGAAAGTCTGTGGATCCTAATATTAAAAAATCAGAATTCTCAAATAAACATCTAATTTACTTATTCATGAAATAGTGGTACTTGCTACGTATAACATCTGTTAGACTTTAGGCCTTTATTTTCCTAAAATTCAAATTTTATTTTCCTAATTTTGTCAAGCTGTAACTGTCTGTCTTCTGTGTGGGCTTTGAGAAGGAGAAAGGAATCCTTTCCCCCAAAATCCAGAGAATAACCTTTTCTTGGCTTTAGGAGAAATGAAGTAGAGAGTTTTCTGAGGGAGATACTTAAGTGGGAGAGCACTCTATGTTTAAAGAATAACCGCTGAAGATTTGGGTGTTCAAGTGTGCACAATTTACTTACAGCAGGGCCACTTTCACCTCTGGTGCCACGAGGGCCAGGAGGACCAATGGGACCTGGATAGCCACTTGTCCCGTCTTTTCCGGGTGGCCCAGATGGTCCTGGGGGACCCTAGAATAGTGTTGAACACAAATAATACGGTCAAAATAGTTTACCAGGTAACCTCAAATTCAGAAATACTTTGTGAAAGATTTCTGTATGATTTATCAGGTGTCTTTGTTCAACTGTTGCCTCTTAAGATGGCTTTTATTTTTTAAAAAAAGAAAAAATAAAAAGCCAAACAGTCTGAATCTTTTTTCCAGTTACGCTAAGTAAGGAGTTTTTCTTACCCTTGCACCTGAAGCTCCTGGACTTCCAATTGCACCTTGTGGACCCAGGGGACCCTATGAAGAAAAGATAAGTAAGTTGTACAGCTCCTAGTCATGTTTTGTATCTACCTGGAGGTATGTTAAATTGAGACACTGAAACATCTTTAAGATTATATGAAACACATCCTTATAAAAAGCTTATGTCAAATATGAGAACGAATGGTTGCCATTCTCGAGCCAGAAAAAAAATATCAAATGTTCTCTATATGAAAAAGTATTAGTGATGCAATATCATCCAAAAGGCAAGAAAGCCAAAAGGCATCCACAAAAGCTTTGTATGAAATCTTGTACTCATAAGAATACATAGCTATAGGCTCAAAATGCTGCATATTGCCATAAAATCATATTACCAGTAAAGTTATTTACATAATTTGACAAACACTCATGTTTACAAATGTGTTAAAAATTTTTCTCTGTATGCTCTGTATGCACCACAAAGAACTAAGCCATATGTTTAAAAATTATTCATTATCTTCTTGTTGAAGCGTAAATGAGAATTTATCAGATTTTTTTCTACTCGTGTTATAAGTCAGACAACAGGTTATATTGTGGTGTTAAAGAGGTTGGTATTGGTGGCATTTATAGTCAACACTTCAATCCTTTTGCCATCATTGGCAGATAAACAACATGATTTTTGGTTCCTTGATTCTCACTTGTATCATGAGTGCTATTAATACTTCTTTTCAGTATAAATCCCTCTTAAAATTTTTGCTTGTCATAAATACTTGGGCATGCCTGTCTATTACCCTTCAATTTTTTTAGCAATCAAGAACTGTTCAAAATGGCAATGCATGTTTACATTTCAGTAGTTTACAATTTTGTGCCCATTTTGCACTAATATTAATGACTGCAAATGCAGCATGAAAAAGGTGTTTGGGCTCTGAATAGCTTTTTCATGGATTTAGATGTCTGTCTAGCATAGATTTCTAATAGACAAATAATTCAGCTCCTATTTCTACCTTTTACAATTTAATCAGGAATAGTCTATACAAATGCATGGGAAATGTGTTTGTTCCACGCAAAGGCAGACATGCAGCTGGAAGGGATTTCAGCAAACCCAGCTTTAGCTCCTAGCAGCTTCTTCCAGTTCTTCATTAACACTTAACTCAGGGTGATTCAGGGGAACTGGACTTTCCAACACATTTGACAATCAAATTACATGGGTTCTTTTTATATATATATTTTTTTCTTTCCTCCATAAATTAGTTAAGGCTAACTAGTTATCTGAGACCTAAATGACAGGAACTAAGAGCAGTCGTAATTCCCCATCAAGTGCAGAATACTCACAGGAGGACCAGGGAGCCCAGGAGTACCAGGAAATCCTCTATGGCCCTTTATGCCGGCGCTGCCTCTCTCACCAGTTTCACCTTTGTCACCGCGAGGACCTTGAGGACCCTTTCAGAGTAGATTTACAATAAAAACAGTATACAAAGAAACAAGAAAAATGCCCAAGTAACAGGAGATCACAAATGTATGATATCATAAGTACTTTTAAATAAGACTTACAGCAGGACCTCGAGCACCAGCAGGACCAGCAGAGCCAGGAGGGCCAGGTGGACCCTGTGACACAATAAGAATGAGATAGCATGAATCACCTAGAGTTGACTAGACTGCCTTTTTACTTCCAGATAAGCAGCATGTTCAAAGCCAGCAGCTGTTCAGAAACAAGGGGAAGCTCCGCACACACTACATAATCAGCAAGAATTTTGGTCAGCTCCTTTTTCTACGAATAGTAGGCTTACTCAGCTGCTTGTAGGCAGCAAGACGTACCACATGCACTGGACTCCTTTTTCATTTTGTGAGGTGCTCAGCGCTCAAGCTGTGCTGGTGTCAACACTTCTCAGAAATAACTTGAGGACTTCCAAAGTTACTCCTTTAGTTTAAATAAATAACATCACTTGAGGTGCATGAGCACCAGATGGGACTGAAATTAAGAGAGGACCTACTGGGATGATGTGTTTTTTGGCATCCTAAGAGATACGTGGATTTTGAGATTAGTATATATAGAATTGTCAAGAACATAAACTGCGATGTCTTTCCCCTTGATATTCTTACAAAAGAGATCCTCAATGCCAAGAACTATGACAGTAACAAATGTATGACTCTTCCAAACTTGCACTTCATTACATCATGAAATGGACTTGGCATAGAAAGGTCTGTAAGCAAGCAGTAAGCTTTTACTTTGGTCTTACCTGAAATCCTCTTTCGCCAGCTTTTCCAGGTGCACCGGTGTTACCTGCCGGTCCAGGGTGACCAGGAGGTCCAGGAGGGCCAGGAGAGCCACTTTCACCACGATCACCCTGCAGATAGCCGACAGGGTAAGAAATTTAATTTTTTACAGAACTGTAGTGTAAAGGCTGCATTCAGTGGAGCATAAGAGATTCAAGGAACAAGTTACAGAGGACAGAATAGTTACATATGTTGTAATCTCTACATAACATTTACTTGGCAATCTAAAGATATTGGTGATTCCTTACTTTGCCTCCTGGGGATCCATCACGTCCAGGTGAGCCATCCGAGCCAGGGTTACCCTGGAAAAAAAGAGTGGTACAATTTGTTCCTAAGCTGGATGATGAGCAGACAGCTTGTTTTCCACTAAGCTTAAATCTCATCAAAGAAAGAGAAAGTTTTCAAGAGGGAAGAGGTCCTGGAGGTGGAAGGACCCATGAAAGATCTACCAGACCTGCATTATTTTGTAGGCCTGCAGGCAGCGCAGTCTCTTGTTCAGTTGCAAGTGAGACAGACACGTGGCCCACAGGTAGTAAAAGGTAGAGAAGAGAGAGCAGCCTACACCATCTTATGTGAGGATGTAATCTGGCCAGGCCCTTTATGCATCAAGCACTTGAGGGAGGCTTTGTGACCCTTACTGCATATTTACTGCCCGAGTCTCCCATCTGTAATGCGCTTGCTAGAGCAGGAAGGTCTAACATGTACACTCACATCTCGGCCAGGCTCTCCAGGTAAGCCCCTCTGCCCAATAGGACCTTGTGGACCAGGAGCACCGCGTTCTCCTGGGACACCATTGATGCCTGGTTTACCATCTTCACCCTGAACAAGAGGGAAAGGATTTTGTTTCAGATAAATACCTATAAATAATACCATTGTATCATACATCTTTAATTAAATACGCAGTGATTGTGAAGGAGACCTAATAAAGTGAAGGGCCAGGGTGACTTTGGTGATTGTAAATACTCAAAATAAGAAAGATAAAGACTTGGCCAACTAGTTTCTTTTCATCACTAGTATTAGTCATGCAAGGCCATCGAACCCAGGGAACATTCCTTATTTTGTCAGCTAAGAAATAATAAATGGGTTGGCCTCTTGTTTTGTTCCTAAAAACAACCACCAAAGCAGTTAACAAAAAAATGCTGCTCTATCACAATATTACTGATAAAATACAAACTAAGCCTCGCACCACCTTTTCTAGAGAGAGGTGAAAGTATTTTCTTGTTTGGGTCATAATATTTAAGCAAGAAACATATTGAGAATTAAGCAAATATAACTTGCAGTATGTGAAACAATGACTCAATTCTTGTCTCAATGAGAGTTTATAGCCCATTCCCCTCCTTAGGTGGGTGAAGCTGGTTATAGATTCTAGATAATCTGCTCCAGGACTCGTCGTAACAGGGGTTAAAATCAACTTTGCATCCTGCAGCTGCTTGTTACTGGACATTTTAAAGCCTGATCTTATGGATGTAAACAAAAATAACTGTACCGTGTGTTGTCTCTGGACAAAGAATACAACACATTCATTACTTTTTTGTAACAAAGAGCTATTTTCAGCAGCTGAATTACAGTTGTTGCCTTAGCTCTGGGGCTGTTGCTACAGAGAATGCACACTCACCTTGGCCCCTGCCATCCCGGGAGGACCGCTTGGGCCACGCAGACCTGGCAAACCTGTGTTACCCCGGCCACCGACGATGCCTTGAGGACCTGGTTCACCTGGTGCCCCCTGTTTAGGAAAAGGTCAGCTCAGTCAATACTGGGGATCTTCAGCATTCAGCAGGTGGCTTCTTATTCTTGACAATCCCTGTCAATTAGTATAACTGGCTGGCCATGTACTTACCCTTTCTCCTCGTGCGCCTGGTGGCCCTTTTTCACCAGGTGAGCCGGGCTCACCTCTTGTTCCAGCAGGTCCTGGACTGCCAGGAGAACCAGAGCTACCAGGAGGTCCAGGAGGCCCATCCTTGCCTGCAGGCCCCACGTTACCAGGGGGACCTGGACTACCCTAAAAGGAATTTGAAAGAAGAGTGTGAGCTGTGGCATCTGAAACAGTAGTGCATGCTCCCTGGTGTTGATCTTTCCTCATGAAAGCCAAGCAGATGATTCACTGCCTGAAGGTAGATTTAGGGTCCAACCTCTATGCACCCAACTCTGATCTGGTCTTATAAAGAGAATCCTTTCACCTACCACTTTCAAACCTGTTTTTTGTCTCCCTACTGTCTGGACATACGGTTTGCATCATCCAACACCTGCACAGTTGGATGCCCAGTGTTTGTCATGCAGCCAACACAGGATACACGTTCCTTACCCAGGGCTCTGCCACAGAAACTTGAAATAGTTGCAGACTCTACTGATTTCTTGAATTACTTAAAGCCAGATGCCTTTAAAGGGCTATCTTGGACATGTGCAAAATGTCTTTCATTAAAACTCTCAGCCAATCCATGGAAAGAATTACAGTGACTTTGATAGGACCTTTAATTAGAATCCTACTCCTTATTCAGCAATATTCGAATTTGTATCTGTCTGTAACTATAAGGCAGAAAACAAACATCTCTTTATCCAAATACCAAAGTTTTCTTTCTTTATATCTCAGTTACTGTACAACAAAAGATAACTTACAATTTTTACTTTAAAAGGGTTAAATCTATTTTATCATTTGTATTTCCTTAATTTTTAAGGAATCAAAAATCAGAATATAATTTTTACAATGCGAATAAAAAGTAGATGCCTGTTGAACTTTTCTTCACACACATAGATATTCTATAAAATACTGAAATTAGCTGATGCATCAGCATACATTTTTATAATGGGACACTGAAGACCGGTAGCTTAAACTTCAGATGCAGCCCAGATCATAAGAGAGGAAATTTTGCTGCAAGAATCTTTCCAAACTCCTCTCTCCCAAGGTAATGAAATTTTATGTCATTCCATTCTACATGCAACTAAAAAAAATTCTCATCAGGGATCTACAAAATGTAATTTTAGAAACACATAGCAATTCAAGGTGCTGAATTCAATATTTCTTGCATCTTAAAAGAACAAGAGCAAAGACAGGATGTCTGCCATCCACAGAAATAAGGACCCAATCCAGGAGAAGGACTCCACTAGCTCTGATGGGCTTTGGAAAACAAATGGTAACAGAAGGATTGTCAAGATAATAAGTGAATAAATTGCTATTCTGTATGAAATAAGAGGAGAATAAATGCTATTTTGTGGAATTTTTTCCCCTAAGTCATAGTCAAAATGCTTTTGTTTCTCCTATATTCATGTCAAGGTACATACAGCTTAATATAGTGTAAAATATATTAATATATGTCTAAATATATCCACAAGGTAAGAATAAAGAGGGGATAAGACAACTTACATTACTGCCAGGGGGACCAGGTAGACCACGAGCACCAGGGAAACCAGCAGCACCCTGTAAGAAATCAATACTTTTAGTTGTCATTTTCTGAAGATTAGAAAAACATGAACAAATTGATTTTTATAGAGTGTCTGACTTTGAATTATATTTAGCTGTTTTGCTTAAAACAGGTTTGTTTGTTTGTTTGTTTTTGTGGGGATTTGTATTTTTTTTGTTTTGTTTGTTTGTTTTGGCAAGGAAATGTCTCACATGTTCCTCAAAGGTGAACAAGTGGGCTCTGAGAAACTTGGCAAAGACAGCATGTGAATCTAATAACTGTGTAGATAAGCCATTTTATAGCTTTGGGTCAGTGTGCTGAAAGCTATTTTGGCACCTTACTTACACTAAAATCAATGTAATCCAGATCACTAAACACCTGAACTTCAATTACTCATTCTGGAACACTAATTATTCTTGAACTGCAGATATTGAAGTCACTGAAGGTATTATTTTTCATTTACATCGTGTTTATTGTAATAGATAGAGTTATTTATCACTGTCTTTGTCAAAGAGATACTCACAGGGCCTCCAGGAGATCCACGTTCTCCCTTTATTCCTTGGGGACCAGGTGGACCCTACATGGAAGGAAATAAGATAGAGGAAATTATTTGATAAATACATAAAAAATACCAGAAGTGTCATGAAGTGTCAGGCAGTTCAAATGCTTACACTTGGGCCCAGCCATCCCGAGGGAGCTTAGTATATATACAATTGTCAGGAACATAAACTGTGAACTGAAAACTCAAGAAACCTCTCTCTGAAGCAATAAGGAACAGTAAAAACTTACTGGTGCACCGGGACCACCTTGTGGACCTGCAGCTCCAGGGGGTCCAGCCTCTCCTCTCAGACCAGGTGGGCCTCTTTCTCCTTTCCCACCAGGTTCTCCATTTTGGCCCTGTAGAAAATTTATATTGTTATTTTACAACTCAAAAAATGCAAATGATATCACTGTAATAAGAAACCCTATCCAGCTACACTTCAGAAGGGAACTTAACTATTAAATTAAATGTGAATGCAGTTGAACTCTGTTGGTCTACAAGTAAAGGAAGGGAAGGATACAGACATTTTGCACTATGTGTGACCAAGTACAGAAATAGTAGTAAATTAAACCAATTATGTAGCAGGTATATATATTAAAGGGATTACAGAAAACCCTTCTGAGATGTGGATGAACTTAGAGAAACTAAAAGCTGATAAACACATTCAATTGCTTTTAAGTATTTATACTTACTGGAGCTCCAGGGAAGCCAGCAGGTCCAGGAAGACCTTGTTCTCCTCGTTCACCCTGTAGAAAACAACATGTCAGCAATGCAAGATGCTAGAAAGATAGGCTTCACTTTACAAGTTAGGGAACACTCCCACGAATACTGCCAAAGTTTCTTTGTCTTACCAGCCTTTAGAGGAAAAAAAACCAAGCAAACAAACCAAGAGTTGGTGCTGAGCTCTAAAAACAACTGTTCAGGAATTATCTGATGATTACTTAAAGTGTGACAAACCAATCTCAGTTACACCTCTATAAACCCTTAGCAAAATCCACAGTGTTCCCCAGATCCAGCTGAGATCCAAATATGCTTGTTTTATCAATCTAAAATACAAATATAAGAATATTTTTTAAAGTTTGAACAACTGTAAGAAGGAAACAACTATTGCTCACGCTCCTGTCCTGACCTGTCACCACAGCCCACCAGCCCCTTTACACTGTTATAAGCTCTGATCTTCTGAAGACCTTAGCACCTGTAAATCCCAAGACTCAACAGGAGCCAAATATGCTTATTTATTTTGGCCACAAGCCACGTGTGTTCCTGGCAGGGCAGGTGCCACACTGATGTCTATATGTGGCCAGAGGAGCCACGGTAAAGTTCTACTGGCAGAAAAGTGCTGTCACTTACAGGACCACCACGGGAACCCATGGGGCCTGGGGCTCCTGCCGGACCAGTCTCTCCCTGTAAGGAACAAGAATGATAAATGGGTGGTTTAATTCTTCCCGTGGGACAGCCACCAGTGTGACTGTTTGCAGTGTCAAACATAATTACAAAGGACTCTTTACCTTATCTCCAGGTGGGCCAGCAGGACCAGGAGGACCAATGGGACCCACATTACCCTAAAAAATTAGAAAAGAATACATTTTTGTATCAAAATATGACAATGCTAATTCCTCTATTTTGATCAATAGCATTTATGTTTCAGCATAATCAGGTTGCTATAGATATTTAAATGGAAGCAAGTCTACAGTGCCAGTGTGTTGTTGCAACTATGTTTTGGAGCAACACTGATCACACCATTTTGCAATGAGAGAAGTTTCCAATTTTTTTTTTTTTTCCTTTTTCCCCCACCATCTAAACCTAATCCAAAACCTCTCTCAATGGTAGACAATGAAAGTTATCCTTTGCCCTAAATTTTCATAGAGATTATTGGTCCATATTTCTTCAGTATATGTTCAACACCTCTTCACTAGCCCCTTTTTTCTTCCTTGAGAATTTAATGCATATCTGATGGTTTGTAATACATTTTTTATATTTCTTACATCTCATACACCTGCAATTTTATATTTGTCACCCCCTTCATTATTTTCATCTATATACTGCTTGCAGGTACTCAGTAAATGTATGTATATATTTCAAGTGTCTGTTTTATGTATATGCTATATAGATGTATAAATATATCATATATAGTAACCTGTAGAAGCATTCTGTATGACAACACTTACTGTCATCCTGTCTCTTTGTGCTTCGTTATAACCAGCATCTTCCTCATCAGTCAGCTAGATTTAGTTATTTAGCTAGTAACATCTTCTCTACTTCTGTATCAGTGCTTTCCCTCCAAAACATTGTCCCAATTAATTATAATCTTCTGCTTGCAAAAAAAATCTATAGTATCTACCCAAGCAGCTGTAATCACAAAAGCTAATATTAAGTCTAGTTTAGTTAACGAAACCAGATTTTCACTGCTGGAATGAAATACAATGCGATTACAGCTTTACCTCTCCTAGATTATATTTATTCACTGTAAGCTTACTCATGCTTTAAGTGTAGACTATGTGAAGCTAATTGATAAACTGCTAGATGTTTAAATAAAGAGTACTCACTCTCTCTCCTCTTGCACCAGGAATGCCATCAGCACCTTTGCCACCAGGTTCTCCCTAGCAAGGATGGGATGTAAAAAGCATAAGCAAAAAGCAAGCATAAGACAAGCATAAGGAGGGGAAAAAAAGGAGGATACTGAGGAGAAGATCTCAAATTGAGGGTGTCTCAATAACCAGGTTTCCTTAGTGTGATGATACCAAACTAAACTTGGGGATGGCGTTCTCCCCAGTATTCAGCATCAGATACTGAATATTTGACGGAAAAAACCCCGAATTGACTCAAAATGGAGTCTATGCCGAACTGTTTACCCATAGTATGAACTATTGTCATTGTTTATCAGCTTGATCAGAACTGTTTTGATGTATCCCTCCCCCAAGAGACGTAACACAGCAAAGTATCCAGCAATATATCAAACGAGGTGAAAAATCCTGTATCTTTTTAACATACAGGACTGATATCACACTGCTAAATCAACAATACTGCTATGCAGTCATTTCCTCTGAGATCAGGCCGAAAGTGAAAATGTGAACAAATCCAGTGGCTTATGGGAAGCAAAACTGGAGTTAGTATAAATCTGGCAGTGTGTGTGTGTGGGCGTGTCACCTTATCCCCTTTTGGTCCAGGACTTCCAGAAGCTCCTCTTTCTCCCGGCATTCCCTGTAAGCCAGGCAGCCCTGTGCCTCCAGGGGGTCCAGGAGGTCCAGGAGGACCCTGAAGAGTAACAAAAAAATAATTAGAGAAAGATTAAAAAAAAATAAAAAAGAACCCAAATGATGCATATAGTAGCAGGAAATAAGCAAGTCTGTGGGTACCTTGGCACCTTCTGAGCCAGCAGGACCTGGCCCACCCCTTGTTCCAGGAGGCCCTGGAGGACCCTGTGCACCACGTTCACCTGGGACACCATTTTCACCCTGTGGCAAAGAAATGTGTTATTCTTGGTTGGCAAGTTCATAGTTTGTTAACTCCTTACAGTAATTAGAGAACTGTTGTTGTTTGATTTACCTTAGGGCCTGGGAATCCGGGTCCTCCAATATCACCTTTTGGCCCCTGTTTATGATAGAAAATAAATCTAAGTTGTCCACGCACTTAGTGAATCTGCATTGTGGATGGCACTCTGTTTCTCTTGCCTATTAGCCCTTAAAGCAGACTTCTCTGCTCTGCAGAGTGCCGATGATTGATAGCTGAGTTTGGAAATGTAATCTAATATATTTTTCATTGTTTTTTTTTTTTAAAAAGGAAGTACTACTTACTGGTTCTCCAGGCTTTCCATTCTCTCCAGCTGGTCCTGGTCCACCAGGCAATCCCTATATGAAGGAACAGTATTATTATCTGTTACACAGATAAACTATGCTTTTTCCTATCTAGCAGATATTTTTGACAGGAAGATGTGTAGCCAGCTCATTCCAATCCTTTACAAAGTAGGAGGTGCTAATTTGATAGCTAGCAGGTTTATGTGACATGATCTATTGGGCTGGCCATCTGGTTTGCAATTATTAAATACTAAGCAAGAAGTTTTGTCAAGTGGTTGATTTCTCTGTGTGTTAAGTCTACTAAAAACAATCAGAAACTAATAAACAGTAAGCACACAGCACCTGGAGACCAGGTGGCCCTGCTGGTCCTGGTTCTCCTCTCTCCCCAGAAGCACCCTGAAATCAAACAAAAGAGGGGGAAAAAAAAAGTGAGCTTGTCTGAGAACATTTCAACATATAAACACCTCCACACCACCTCTAATCTAGGTGTCTTTATCATGAGCTAATGACGATGTTACACAATCTGAAAGGCTAATATATCTTGGTGTTCCGGTATTTGCTCTTTTTGTTCCAACCATTAGATATAATTCAGCAGACACATTTATACTTGGTACTAGTCTGAAATGCCAGCTCTGATAAATGTTAAAGGGAGCAATAATTGCTTCAATTTAAAAAGTTGGTAGATACCCAAGAGCTCTAAATAGACTTTTCATTTCAACTTATACCAGCTATACCTGACTCAGGTTTCTCCTAACAAAGTTTTGAGTATTAATTTATTAAAATACTGGCAAAGAAGAGTTCTTTTATTTATCTTCAGAAAAGGAGATTTCTTTATATCATTAAAAATGTTTTCCTTCCCCTCAATTCACAGTCTCTATCTGCAGATACCAGACCACCTTGGCAATAACTCACAATAGTCTTTTACAGGACTACCACACTTACAGTAGGTCCAGGAGGACCTGGGAGGCCAACATCACCGTTCTTCCCAGCAGGACCCTACAGAAAGACAAAATTATGCTATTTACTATGGGTTGACACAATTTTTAGGAGTTACAAAATTATTATTAAACATATTATGTCATTAGTGAAGTAATACGTAATTAAACAGAATGTTAATGAAACTTACAGGTGTTCCAGGTGGTCCACCAGGGCCTCTTTCTCCGTTCTTACCGGGTGCACCCTTACAAAAGAGAACGATCACATTTAGAATCTGAGAGATCACGTTTAGAATTCCTCTTCTGCTCAACACACCTTAAGCTTAATTTAAAGCAGCATAACTTAAAGCTACAGCACCCGATAGTCCCACTATGGAGCAGCTGAGCAGCTGAAAAACATGGAAAAATCCCACTCACCTCATTGCCCTTTGGACCAGGGAACCCCATGACACCTGGTTGACCACGGGGGCCCGGGGGGCCAGGTGGACCAGAACGGCCAGATTCACCCTGACTACCCTGGGATTAAATAATAAAAAAAGACAATATGGCATTTGTTAGGGGAAATAAAGGAATATCCATGACTTATTAGATAGTGAGTGAGGGTGAGATCAGGCTATAGACATTGTCGCCTAAACTTATTTATGTGTTTTGTATTATTTCAACTAAGCTTCTGTATACTCTGTATTTTAAATAGTATTAAATGACAAGATTTACAGAATGTTATTACAATGAGACAGCATATAAAGTGCTCTGGTAATTAAAACTAAAAAAGAGACAATCTGACTGTGATAACAACCTGTCATGTAGATGGTGTGGAATGAGGGTAAGGTCAGTAGGAGGACTGGGCTAAAATATTTGCACAATGTACGTACTGGAGGGCCAGGTTTCCCATCGCTTCCAGGGCTTCCTGGAATTCCAGGCAAACCCTACAATGAAAGAGAAAAAGGTGTTATTCTTCAGTTTAAAATGTACAGTATTAAGTTACAATACACAAATATAAATATATAACAACACATTTTAAACTACTTGCCTGATTTTAACCTCTTTAATGAAGATTAAAACTCCTCCCATTTCCCCCCATCTCATTATGGAGAAAAATCAGAGAAAGCTAACAAATTACTTTGTTAAGAGTTTCTTTCTCCAAGAGTCATTGGATATGATCAATGCATTGTACACTAACCAATGTGCACAAAAGTGGTATTCTTTCATTATTTGGGAAGAAAACTCATTTCAGATGGTAAAAATCAAGGAATGAAACAATTTTGACTAGGTACCTCTACTTAAAAGTAACAAAATTTATAACGTATTTTAGTTAACTTGTTTTATATTTTTAAATATTATTTTTGTTATATTTTAAATAATTCATTGCCATTTCCAATAAAATCTTCTCTAGCTTCCAGAAGCCTGCAGTCAGGCTGACTTTTGGATTTCAATGCATTTGTTGTCAGCAGTTGCTAATTTTTAGTATAGCTCACAGAATGTTGTTACATTCTGTATATACTACACAACAGGTTATTTGAGACATAAATGTATGTATATACTCAAAGGAATTAAGATTGCATTTTTCTAATTGGATTCCTGTATTGTCTCAGCTCAGAGTTTATCTCTGTTTCTTGGAGATGTCTCGTCTTACTCTCATTCCAGGAAGCCCTGGGCCTCCATCTTGTCCACGCTCTCCTGCGGGTCCACTGGGGCCAGGAGGACCTGGGCTGCCACGTTCACCGGCAGGACCCTACAAACGAGATGTTACAACTCACAGCAAGGAAATCGGCATCAGACTGAATCTGAAATTTTCCACTCAGATTCACACGGGTTCTTCAGAAGTTTGGGTTTTTTCTAGAGGAAGACTTCTACCTTTTCACCTGGAAGTCCATTGCTACCGGGTAGGCCACGGAAACCGGGGGAGCCCTGCCGAATAAAAGAACAAAATATGGATCATAGGCAATAGAACTTAGGTAAAGGTAACTGTTTTTTTTCTACACTATTTACCATTAGACATGTTATTATGAAAATTAGTGAAAAAAATAGAGGGAAATTACATTTCACTGTAGCAAGAAAGTCTACAGAATTATTTTCTCCTTGGATACAACTCTCCTTCTGAAATCATAGTCCATCCTCCATTATTTTTAACTGGCCCAGCGTTGGTTACTTGTTTCATGAGTTTTCCAAATTTGTATCAAAAATAACCCATTCAGCCTTGAACAATTATTTTCTTCTAATTCAATACTGAAAAGAGGTCTATTGTTTAAATATTTATATTTACTACTATCTTCATTGCTTACAAGAAATTTGAATTATAAAATTAAATTTGCAGCCCCGTTTATATATGTAGTTTGCTGAATATGTTCACTTTGCATCTTGGGTTTCCTCATAGCTTCAGCAAACACTCCAATTATCACCAGTAGGTGTTACAAACAGATCAGCACAATTTCCTTTGCTTCAGATGGGAACAGGAATTTAAACTTTTTAAGGGTATTGCTATTATTTTGTTGAATAAATAACTCAGTAGTTTCTTTGTGAGAAGGCTATTTGGAAAATTATCGAATCTACTGGCCAAAAAACCTGTTGGTAATAAAGATATCATAACTTAGAAGACATCCTGACAATATAGATTTTTATTGACATTATTGACATTTAAGATCTATTGACAATGAAGATGTTGACATAAAGACATATCCTGAATGTAGAAGAATTTGCATTAATTTCACTTTCCAGAGCTGAAATGTTGTGATTGTTCATTTTTGTTAACTGAGAAATTTGTATCTTTTTTTTTTCCTGTGTAGTTCTCATATTTTGTGGTTGCTTTTCAGCACAAATCTTTTGATACCACTTCCTGGCATATAAAATCACTGTTTCTTCAATATCAAATAAAGAAATTAATTTATTTCAGACCAAGAACGAAGTGCTACAATTCAGATAAGGAACTAGATAAGCCTCTTCCCCAGTTTCGCAACCCAGTTTCACTTCTGGAATTTGGTGAGAACTGGTATGTAGCCAAATTTCTCTTTGAAGTATTTTGAACACCAGCTTTTGCTGTGTCTGTGTGAACTCGGAATGTGCCCCGCATGCGTGGCAACCCCCAGCAGCTTACCCTCTCTCCAGGTGTGCCAGGGGTACCGTTCTGGCCGGGTTCACCATTTGCACCTCTTTTGCCTTCCTCACCAGGAGGTCCAGGAGCACCTGGGGTGCCATTTTCACCCTGGCAACAACAACAAAAAACCCAGCTATGAAGTTAGAAGCCTCCAAAAAAAAAAACCCAGAACACCAAGTGTTGCATGGGGAATGATTCAGGGTTCCGACTTCCTTGGAAGAAGTTTCCAAATGCATTTTAAAATCACTTACACGCTCGCCTTTTGGGCCTGGTTCTCCTTTTGCACCGTCCTTACCAGGTTCTCCCTAAACAGGAGAAAATCCCATTAAAATTATGGATTGCAACAGGGTATTATTCTAGAGCTACTAGATGTACTGAACCATCAAGAACTAGACAGATATCTTTCAAATTATTGACTCATTTTTATTATTTGACATTCTGCAAAGGAATTAGTATGCACTAGTTGAACTGGGATGTGGACTGCATGGGCCTCCTTAAAAATCTGGTAAGGGCAAGAAGTGATACAATCTTAAAAACCACTGAGTAAAATTTTTTGTCTGTTTCTGAGCTATTTCAGACATCATCAAGATTTTTACTTGAAGTCCCTGAGTATTTTCTCTGACAAAGAACTACATGCGGTGTAAGGCTGTCAGGAAAGAGCCTCCTAGGGTGAATGACAGTGTAAGAGTAGTGGACTCTCGACTCCGCCCATGGGAATTTAAACAAACAGGTGAAATTAGCATTTTTGAATCAACGGATTTTGTCTAAGATAGCCATTTTAGACAAGCCTTTCTTTTGTTGTGTGTTTCAGAATTGATAATTTAGGAAAGCAAATAATATTGTATTTATGTATAATTTTTACTTATAGGAATATAGAAATGCATGAAAGAAATACATATTTATAAAAAATAAGTTCCTACTGTTATTAGAAAATAATTTATTAGATCATCTCAAGTTAATAGGACAAATTCAATTTTTAAAAAAATTATATCAGAACTACTTCCACCATACTTTTGTACAAACAGTGTAATGAACATTAGTAACTCACTGGAGAGCCTCTTGCTCCAGGGTTTCCACTTGTACCTGGAGGACCAGGAAGACCGCGGCCTCCTGGCAGACCAGGAGCTCCGGGAATACCAGCAGGTCCCTGTAGAGAGTGACACCAGGTGGACATGAGGACAGCATGGCATTGTTGGACTGCCCAGTCCAAACAGTACCCTCACCAACATGGTGCGGCAGAAGACAGTGACTGGAAAGGTACCTACCATTTCACCCTTGTTGCCAGGGCTTCCAGCTCTTCCAGGAGGTCCCTGAAAAAAATAAATGTATAAATAACTGTTGCTGCTAACCTAGGACTAAACCAAAAGACTTTGTGAAGGGCAGGTGGCACAACACTTTCCAGTTCTAATGTGGTATATGTGTGTGTACCTGAGGCCCAGGTGGCCCAGCATGACCCTGAGGGCCAGGTTCTCCTCTCTCTCCAGGACTGCCACTAGACCCAGCAGGACCAGGAGGACCAGCTTCACCCTACAGAAAAACAGTAAAAGGAGAAAATTAATGGATTTTAGCCTTGTCTCCAGGGCAATCAGTATGAGCTTCACAGCTTGTTCCTCTACTGTGGCCTCTTTGTGTGATGTGGGAAGGAGGTTATCACCACCACCATTACCACTGAGTGCAAGAGCCAGATCAGCTTGGTCTACCACTTCATGGCATTTTGGGGCGGATATTAATGAAAGTGGTGAGGATAGGGTTTGTATTGTGCTGCATATGAAAGCAAATCAGTTCTTGCAAACAGTGTAATAGCAGCCAGAAAATGGAGGATGAATAAAATAAAGATGTATAGTTACGTAAGGTGGCTAACTAGAGAAAGGACCACATCCTGTATTAATACACGTCTGTAGCTGAATACCTTAAAACCTGGAGAGCCTGGAAATCCTGCAGTTCCAGGAGGACCCGGGGGACCCTTAAAAGTGAAAGAAATACTATTAATGCAAAAGGTAAAAGCCATATGGAATTAATCTTAAGTTTTTAAAAAGTGCCTGATTATGAGATTTTTCTCTGAGTAAGGAAACACCTGGCAAAATAGCAAATATAAATCATGATGTAAAAGATGAAATTTGACTAGTCCTAAAATACTGCACCTACATCTTAATTACCCTTACTTTTACAAGTTCAGTTAAATTTCTGTATTGTAAATTCAAAAACCGTGAAAGCTATCATTAGAGAGGTTAAGTTATAAAAACTGTTTGAAATTTGTTGTAATTATAAAAAAGGTGTAGGACAAAAAAAGCCAATATAGCTGTTACACATTGAAGCTGACATGGTCACATTTCTAGGCGGATGGAAAATAAATTTTTTGCCCAGCTCAGACAACTAAATAATGTATTTGATAAGACCATTCAAAAGTTGATCTGCATAGAGAACAGCAATTGTATCTATCAGTATGTTATCTGAGAATAATCTGGGTTTGGATTTAGGCATTTTCTGATTTACAGTGTTAAAGCTCTGTTATTGCACTGTATGCTTCAAATATTTCAACTAACACTGCTATGAAACATAATTAAATAAAATGCTCCTTGAGTTTGCCAGCACTGCAGAATGTGGGCTAAAAGTAACTAGACTTGAGAAACACAAATACTTAGAGTCAAGCATCTGTAAGTCTTACAGGTGGGCCTGCTGCTCCTGGAGATCCGTCTTTGCCACTGGCACCCTACAGAAAGAAGAAGAGAGGTTTTGGGTATGGAGCACCACCCTGCACACAGAACCCACACGCTTTAATGCGCATGACTCACAGACCATCTTTTTGTGTCCGTACATTCCTACTTAGTTGACAAAGACCCAAGTATTCGTCAACTGTGAAATTCTAAAATAATAATTAAATGTTTTGTGAAGGAATATTGAACATTTTATGTGACTTTCACTGTAATGATTAGACAGCAAGATGCAAAAATGTATTCTTATTACATTTCTTGAAGAAATAACAGTTACAAAGCATCATCTGTGCGGACAGTTAAATAGGATTGCGATAGATGTATATTTCAAAGTAACAGCTCTAATTCACATGAAAGACTAAAATTTCCCTCCAAAACCCTAACAAACAGTGCTATGGTTTAAATCCTGTTGCCTGTCTTGTAGACATACTATATTGGGTCTGCTGCTCAGGTTATACAGCGTTTGTATGGACAAGTTGCTGGTTATTACACTGTAGTGGTGCTTCCTTGATTGTGTTGTGCACCATGAGCTACGATTTCCTTCAGAGCAAAGAATGTACCCCCTAATCTCAAAGAGTAAGTTTATAATTTTTTGCAAGTTCCTTCTGAGATTGCAGTTTTCCCTCTCTCTGCCTTCCGCTGCTGCCCTTTGCTTCCACTCCTCCCTCTTATTCCTGTTGGTTGAACCTGAGCTTATGCTGCAACACTGAACTATGTGTGATCTATCCATTTAAAAAAAGAAATAGAAAATATGATGGTGAACATGTGAGTTAGAAGCGCTACATCTTTAATTCGGGACTCAAAAGTTTTCATGTATGATTTTACAGGTGCTGTATAGTTTTCTAATCCTTTGCATTGAAACTGCTTAAAGGTAAATCTAGGTAGCAAGGAATTCTCAACATATTCAAACAAAATACGTGCTGTTTCTGGTTACGAACAAGAGCTGCAATTACTTACAGGGCCACCAGGATTCCCAGGTCTTCCTCTTTCACCAGCTGGACCTCTTGGTCCCTAGAAAACATAAGAAAACAAGTCTGTTAAATGGTTCCCGAAATAATATGGCTGAGCAAAGAGACATTGCTCTTATTTGTATCTTTCTCTATTGTTCAGTGCATACAGTGGGGTAATTAAAGTTAAAAGAAAGATGAGTAACTCAGTTAACTGCAAAGTGCCATTGGCACTTCCATTCAAATACTGCAAGATACACATATTTACCGGTTGGCCCGGTGCTCCGTTTGCTCCAGGAAGACCAGTTTCACCCTGTTATGGAAGGAAAACACCAATGACAGAATGAACTTTGGTGCAAACATTTTTTGTTTATTCAAGGGGGAGAGACATGAAACGAGACAGCCCAATCCATTGCCCCTTTCTGAGTGGTGCTGAGCATCCTCAGCATGAACTGAAGTCTGTGAGGTCTGAGAAGTCTAAACAAGTGCCAGAACAAAACACTTAAACAGAAAAAAACCATCAGGAAGACTTGGTCCTTTAACATTATGCAATAAAGTCAGATGACCCAGTCATGTCCTTTCATTTTGGATTCTCATCTTTATTACAGTTGGAAAATTAGGACATGATGTGGTTCAGAAAGTCTAACTCCTTTGGCAAGATTCTCATTCTTTTCATGGAGATATTCAGTGGGTTTCCTCTATGTTTAATGGATTTTTATAATTGCATAATATGCAAAGCATAGCTATATAGCAAATGATGGAGGGTATTACTCTACCTATTACAAATATGACACTACAGATTTTTACCTTTGGACCAGGAGCTCCACTGTCACCTCGGGCACCATCTTTTCCATCAAAACCCTGTGAGAAAGGAAAACCATTTCTGTGAAAAGTATGCGTCTTGGGTTCTGGAAAAATTGATTCCTCTTGACAGAATATTAACTCATAAAAAAACTCATATAAAGGGGCATAGTTTCAATAATGAGTGCTACGAGCTACTGGAACACCTTTTGAAAGAAAATTCTGTATCCTCCATCTCTCCATGGCTATTAGTTAAGAGCGGATGCTATTCTGAAAAGCACACTTCAGCCCAGCATTTGGGATGGAGCTCTACAATTGCAGAAGCTAGATTAAATTTAACAGTCTTTGTTATGGAAGGTCAGATTACATCTTCCAGAAACTGGCCTTTAATTTGATTATTCAGTCTCTTTAGCTGGGAACTGAAAGAGCACAACAGGGCAACACTGTAATTCGAGTAGAGTAACAGACCCAGCTATACTCGATATGCTCAATACTTACTCGTTGACCTTTCATCCCAGGCATCCCAGGCATTCCAGGGTGTCCCTTGTGACCCTAAGCACACAAATATAGAAAGATGAATAAATCCCATACTCACTGTATGAAGAGCAAAAGCCAATGTTCATTGTGTGTCACATTCATTTGACTAACTCAAAATGGGAAAACATAACCTTTAATTAGAAGACCATTGTTATTAGGGACTTTTCCATACCGGCAATCCAGGGATTCCACGGTCTCCATTTCTGCCTGGTCTTCCTGGTTCTCCCTATTGAAAGAAAGACATTTTTTTTCACTGCTTTGCTACTGCTTCAGTTACTGACAAAGAACCAGTCCTAGTAGATGAAGGTGAGTCAGAATAAGCAGGCAAAGCTTCCACCAGAGACAGCGGGAAAAATTATAGCAGGGTGATGGTTCATTATATGACCACCTTCCGAAAAACAGTTGCCAGAATTTAAAAAATAGATTTTGCACAGGATTTTGTGTAACATTTCAAACCAACTTTCGGAAGAGGTCATCACAGAAAAATTATTTTTCATGGTGAAACACTCAAAATGGACAAAAACTTTAGCTGCTTGTCTCACCTTGTACTATACCTATTCAGGATTCCCAGCTGTGAGACAAAAGACACTTAACTTTTACAAGATTTTAAGCAAGATTTTAAGGGAACAGACAGCTAGCACTACTGTCTGCTTTTCTTTATAACCGCTAATTTATTTTGCACCAGATCAAAATAGCATATTTTATGCTTATTTTTTGTTGTTGTTCTTGTGGGTTTTTTGTTTTTTGTTTTTAATTGTGTCTATCAAATCACCTGCAGAAATTGAAACTTTTTTGGAACAGACATTTATAGCTAAGGTAAACCAAATCTAGTTTCGTACAGTCATGTTGTTTGATCGAGAAATAGGGCAATCTTAAAAATTCTTAAATGCAATGGTATCAATGTGCTCTGCTGTCTTACCATTTAACTAACTTTCTTTCTTCCTTCCCATCTATTAATCACTGGATGATTAATAGTGAACTTACGTCTTTTCCTGGTGGACCAACTGGGCCTATCATTCCAACAGGGCCTGGAGGTCCCTGTAGAAAAATAATTACTATTAACTATAATAAAAATACTAAGACTCTTCAAATTAAAAATGCGTTTGGTGTTATAAAATACTTGTATATTTGACATACGTGATAGTAAACAGACAGAATTAACTGCATGATTTCAATTCACTCCAGTGATGACACAGATTCATGTTTGTATAGTCATGCCTTTAACATATATAGTGACAGGCAATGTATACGTACAGGAGGGCCAGGTTGTCCTGGTTCTCCAGGGGAACCTTGGTATCCAGCAGAGCCCTATAATGCAGCAAAAAAACAGGTAAGATTTGAACAAGCATCATTCCATGGTGCTACTCTGGTTTATAATAATCTCATAATCATAAGGAAAATGGTAGTCAGAACTGCCACCAAACGACAAAAGGTCAAATTAGCAAAACCAAGCAGAATATGTCTCCATGAATACAGAATTAAATCTGCTCCTCTAAAAAGAGATGTACGTAAAAAAAACCTCAAGACCCTGTGTATTTGCTGAATGTGTATTAGGTTTCCCACTTTCCTTTATCTCCACTTAAAATTCTGTATGAATAAATCTTCGGGACTGCTGACAGAGGATGAGAGGCAGTGGCATGTCTTAAGACAACCTTAGCTGACACCCCACAGAACTGCAGAAAGCTCAGGGAACACATGGCCTTAAGCAAACACAGTATATGGCACTCAGGCATCGGGTCCTGGTGGTGCACAGATGGTCCAACCCAATTAACAGAAGATCACATTTATCCATAAAATTCTTCAGCATAGTATCTAGATTTATCAGTTGAAAATGTACCTAATATTTATGACAGAGAAAAGGAGAAGTTCACATAAAAGAATATGAGATGGTTATGAAAAGATTAATTTTACTTACAGGGGGACCTGCATGACCAGGTGGGCCAGGAGGGCCACTGGGGCCAGGGGGTCCTGGAAAGCCACTCTGTAGTGCAGATTAAAGAACAGTCATCATATTAATGTAATATAGTTGTGAAGCTTAATGTAGTTTTAATAGTCACCAATAACTGTGAAAGAAATTTTTACATGTTAGTACAGAGAAAAATCCACAGTGACGTGCACTTCGTGCAGTAAAAAAGCAGCAGCAGTATATATACATTGCCAAATACATTGCCTGGTACCTACAGTCCCTTCAGAAAAGGGATCACTGGGTTTCTCTTTGCAGCCTTAGCTAATATAGTCCACAAGATATTTTCAAAGTTGTAATTTTTTTTCTTTTGATTCACTATTCCCCTTCTCTAGACCCCCAGAAAGGTGCTCACAGCTCATCTTTTCCGCTACCTAAACTGGAAGAACAGATAACTGGAATTCTTAATTTGTTAAAACAAGTAAATGAGCTTCAGCTTCTCTGCCATGTGACTGAGCTTTATTACATCTTCAGGGGTGGAGCCAAAGTGTACTAACAAACTTGCTTGCTAGTCTATTGATGCCAGATTTTGCTTTTTAAAACCATTTTTAAAATTACTCACCTGCATTCAGGAGCTATTTTATATACACAAACTATAGAAGAACTTTATATGATAAACTGTTTATGACCCTAGACTTCTTAGGACCTACAGGTATAGTGAATTAAGGCCATATTTCTGTTATTGTCAGTAAGGCAAGCATTTTCACCAGTGAAATCTCTTCTGAACTTTAACAGTACTAAACCATAATAAATAAATAATATCTGGACTAACCAAAGGACTCATAGGTCCATATATATAGGGTTTTACTCAAATCAGTAATACTGTTCCTTATTTTAACTGGTAAAAAAAGGGATTAAGATATTACTAAGGACATTGTCTATTTGGGATGAGTGCTGATATTTCTGCTTCCTGTAGCAACAACCACAAAAACATCTGATATGGAAAAACAGAAAATATTTGAAAATTAGCACAGTGGTTTACTGCAGGTGTATGTCATTCCTTAAAAAAAAAAAATCTTTTGTTAAATTAAACTCTTCATGGGTTCGATAAAGGCAAAACATTTGAAGCATATGAATTACATGAAAAACACCATGTACTGCAGTACTGACATTCTATTACATACCTTAATATTGTACATAATGTATTTCATAGGTTATTGTCATATTGTGTCAGAATAGGTCATGTATTACACGTTACGTGAACCTAACTTACTACACAAGATAAATACCATTACTATACTCTACTAGTATACTACTATACTACCAATATACTATGTCAATATTAGTTCACAGATTGTCTTTTGTCTGCAAAAGAGAATCACTGCAATATTTGCTGTTTTCTAGGACAAGAAGTACAGGAAGGGGGAGAGCAGTCAGTATTTGGGGAAATCCAGTTGCCTTCAATGTGTGACTACAACAAGCCATCCCTTGCTGCTAAGTGTTAGAACTCTTTGGTAGAAAATAACTCCGGATTCAACATGAACTGGAGCCATCAACTCATCAACTGCAATCAATTGAGAAGATGTATGGCTATAAACTAACAGGACATTATCTTTTTCTAGGTGCACACTGAGGAGATAAACCGATAGTTAGGTATGAGATTTGCTTGCTGCCAGCATCCCCAGGCTGTGAACAAATGAGCAGATTTTACTCAGAGTATGTGCAGTGGTGGAAAGAGACAAAGACAATGTGTGGAGGTTATATGAGCAAGTGAAGATAAACTGTGACATAGAGTACAACATTGGTCTACAAGCAGTGGAAAGCAGCTGGGAAGACAGGAATGGAGAGATGTGTGACTGAGGAAATACCAGGCACGGCCACCACCCAGAGACAAATGTTGGTGCTATAGCTAGGATTTTTTTATTTTATTACTCTTCCAAATTATTTCAAATTAATAAATAAATTAATCTGTGTAATGTTAGTGATAAATATTATTTAGTTCTAGCAAGTATAGTCACATCTGCCTATAACTACTCTGTTACTGGCTTTGCAGTCATGCATTGCATGATGCAATATAAAAGAGCGTATGACCTGAGAGTATACAAACAATTCTGGCTGAATACAGTCTAGGGCACATGTTTAAATTATTATTTTTTTAACTCAAATCCAGAAATCAGAGCACAAGGAATCACTAAGCACCTCAGGAAAAATGCCAAAATAGAGGGGAGTAATGATGCTTGTTAGCTGAAAGGTGTTTCAGTCATCTGCTTGGTTCAGCACATCCTATATTAAGACACCAAGTAGCAAAATGTAGATGATATGATAAGCTGTGGGCAAAAACTGTGAGGAACTGCAAACAAGTAAATGAATAAACAAATTCAAAACCAGATAGATGATCACATTAGCAAATGAACAAGGTAGAAATAAATGGATGAAAATAAAGGTGAGAAAATAATGAACTATATTTCAGGAAAAACAGCTGTCATGATTAGTAAAATTTGTTTCACAAGATGATCTGATGGAACCCTAAGAAGTAACATGTTTGTTTGGAGCTGCCTTGATATGTTACAACATGTGATACTCAAACCTTGTTATGCAGCACTGGACTGAAAATAATTATTATGCTTCATGAAGCAGCAGCCAATTTCAAATAATAGCAATTCACCAAATCCTCTGTATAGCAGAGTGCCTGAATCAAGAAAACTCCATGTCATCGGTGGTGAACATCTCTAAATCCTAGGGCCTAGAAGGAAAATTATGAGGTGCAACATTGGAGTTTATTTTATATGGGAAGCATAGCTCATGCATAACTCTTTCAGGCAATCCATGCATTATCTCTCTAAAAAAAACTGTGAAAAGCTTGGGCCAGGCCTAGTGGGCAGACACAGCATCCTTAGTGCACAGTCTGAACAGCTGTGGGTAAAAAAAAAAGGTAATTGCAAAAAGAAAAGGTGAAAACCTCTTGACTGCTTCTGGGATGAAAAAGAGATTATAAGAAAGTTTTACTCATTATCAGGCAAATTTGAGGTGTGGGAAAGTAAATAAGTCTGCAGTATCATACTGAGTAAAGACAGAATGTTGCTGAATGGGTAAAGGGAGATTACGGACAGTGCAAGAGGTAAAAATGTGGTGGAAAAGAGGGAAGCAATTACTAGAAGAATACCAAAGCAGATACATGAGAAGGGTATGCAAGGGAGAAAGCGAGAAATGTTTAGGTAGCATATGAAAGTGAACCAGCAAGAGATTAGGAAAAAGGAGGTAAGGAAAGGAAAAAAAAGAATGAGAAAAGGCAAACGCCCCAGATAATCTATTGTTACTTTCTAGAATGATACTGCCAAGCAAAGTGCTGCCTTACATGACATTCCACTTTCAGGCGACAATTAAATTAAAACTTATCTTGTTAAATTCAAATCAGGATACATACACATCCCAGGTATAATCTATGAGTAGAAAATTTCTTAAGAAAAAAAAAGGACAGAAAAAAGGCTATATCATCTTACAATGGGCTGTGGGTAACCGATACCAGCTGAACCAGCCTTCACATCATAGGAGTCATACTGTGGAGAAAAACTCTGTAAAAGAAATAGAGAAAAACAGGAAAAAAAAAAAAAAGAAAGAAAAAAAGGTGATTGCTACAAATCAAATAAGACTTTCCTTATACTGGTATTGCAAATGTATGGAAATAACTCATTTGTATCTATTGAGTAGTACTTGTTTGACGTATAGCTGCCATATATTTAAAGCATCCATAAAAGAAGCCCAGCCAATATCTTTCTTTTGTGGTCATGGTACTGTCAGCTCCCTATGCTGTGCTCATCCAGTTTTCAACTTGACAGCTGGGCCTCAGCTGAAGCAAAAATTACCATTCTCTCTTCTCTTATTCTTGTTTGACTCCTCTTAAGCTTTTTTTTTTTTTTTCATTTTATTTCAGTCTCTTTTCTGTTGGACTTCGTTGTCACTCAGGGAAGTTGATGAAATATTTTCTTTTGCACTAAATAATGCAATCATTTATTATTATTTTCCCAGTTTCTTTTACCTCTCACTAATGAATGTCTTATTCAGAGTATTTTGTAGCAAAAAAACCCCCAAAACTTACCTACGTATAAGTCTGTCCTTCCCTGAATTACAAATGATTTTTTGATTTTTTAAAAAATATTTTTTTCCCATGCAAGAACTCGCCCATCTCAGAAAACTGAGTTTTAGACTTTTTTCCTAAAGCCACTTTCCATCTTTTCCTCCTTCTCTTTCACTATGTCACTCTGAAGAATTCAAATACAATCATCACTTTTGAGCCCAAACAGCCAAGCCTCAATGCTTTTGACAATTTGTCTTGAAACAAGTGGAAGCTCAGTCCAAGGCATGGAGTGAAAACACGGCCTGTGGGACTTTCTGAGAGCAGATAACATCTTTGACACACCCATTTACATAAAATGATGTCTAAAAAAAAATCACTATAAATTCTACAGTCAGTTCTGCAAGGAATTCCCTCTTAACTGGCACATGTTGATTTTATTATGCACACATTAGCCAGCTTAGTTGAATAATATGGCATTAATGCATCTCATCTGTAAATGGCACACAGGTGGCTGAGCAGGAAAGGTTGAACACATGAGGCCTTCTGCTGGTAACCCAAACCACTGCGGACTCATCTCCTTTGCTGCCCAGGCACCAGACGACTCCTGTGCTACTGATCATAACCCTCTCCTCAACATTCAGCAGCACATCTTTGATACAGCATTGGAGTGGGTGACTAATTCAGCCTGTCATCCTCCCCTGTGTCTGCGTCTGCCAACCCAAAGCCAGTAACTCTCGGTAAGTTATTGTGATGTCTACTGAAACTGGTGAACTGATCCATGGACACCCCTCCCAGAAGCTCTGTGCTTCAGATGCAATCCTTTCAGAATTAAATAAAACCAACACATCTTTCCTCAGTTTTTGGCTTACCTGGGAGTGGCAATCATACATAGAAGCTATAAACACTGGCCTGTGTTCAAAAGTAGCAATTGTTTTAACATACACTTTTTAACACTTTTGTGCTAAAGCAATCCCACCTTGCAAAGCCAGGCTTACTCGATTCCGTGGGAGACAATGCTGTCTCTTAATGAAGTGCTAGCTGTGGCTCAGAACCCTTAACAAATTCAACTGCACAGAAACTTGAGTAAAAAAATTGGCTCTCTCACTGAATCTGCCCAACTCTTCAGAGGAGAATTCAAGATTCAGTGGGTCAGAAATAAAGAGGGAACATGACAAAGAGCACTTACACAGAACTTCCTGTAAGCAGTGGACCTGTGTTTTGGTCTAGTCTCCTGGGAATGTTTCTTTATTAAACATACATTGGATAAAGTATAGGAAAGTGAGAGAGTTCCCTATTCATTAAGCTTGAGGGGATGTACCTGCTCCTATATATTTTCTGTCTGGTCAGATTATTTCTGAATTAAGTCCTTCATCAGATCTTGCTCCAAAAGTTTTAAAAGGCAGAGAGTTAATTGTACTTCAGCTGAATTTTGTGGATGAACCCCCAAAACAGCAACAAAAAACATGACCTACCACACAGCTGTGTTTTTCAAAGGCACAAATGAGAGACAGATGCCACTGAAAGCAAGGGCTATGTGAAGGTGAAAGTGACAGGTACCCACAGTACTGCTTTGTATGTGTATGAACAACAAGGTAGAAGCTGAATGTAATGATAACTTACACCTCCGCTTATACTGGGACATGACTGGCAGATCCCGGGGGGTCCAGGGGCTCCAGGACTCCCCGGCTGTCCTGGAGGGCCAGGGGGACCATTTCTGCCTGGAACCCCAGGAGAACCCTGCAAAGACACAAACAGAGCAGATACAGATGTCAGCATTTGCCTCCAGCTGCAAGGGCATCACAGGACAAATCCTTCCATTCTTAATGATGTCTGTGCAATCGTGGTGAGAAACCTGCTCTATTAAACATAAGACCGCAACTGAACATTCTGGAAAGACACAGCAGACAGAATTCACACATGGAAACTCTTCTGAGTTGCTGGAGCCTTCTTGCAGCTGATATTTGATCAAACACACTAGAAACATTAAACAGGTCAATTCCTGAATCTAAAATTCATGCTGCTAGTGGAGTTCATAGATATTAATTTTTTTCCTACTTGGAAGAAATATAAGAAAAGACCCCAAATGTAATACAGTTTGGACTAAACTCTCTGCTTTTCCAATTTAAATTTTTGAGAGTTTTGTTGAAGCCAAAGGGCTGCTTCAGAATAACTATATGGCATAGTCTTGCAGATAGTGCAGACATCAATGAAAGCTGGGTATCTCAGCAGCTTGAATGGGGTATATAGCACTGTGGGAACTGGCTCTTGATTTTGTTAGATTCCTTGGGAAAAAGAAAACAAACCAGTTGCACTTACAGGGTCTCCTTTGGGGCCTCGGCTGATTACTCCAGGAGTCTAGAAAAAAAAAAGGTAATTAAATTAAGGAAGAAAATCAAAATAAAACTGAGAAAAAATATATATAAAACAAGAGGAAACCACATTTAAGCACTGGAATGTAGTTTTATCGCATTAATTCAATTTATTCTTATTCATTATATTTAAAAGCTGTGAGGTTTTTGGTCAGTCTTTCATTTGCATTTTCATTGCTCATCCATAAAGCTACACCTCTCCTGCAGGCAAAATCATGGCGCTAATGAAGTCAGTAGAGCTTTGCCACAGAG
Organism: Patagioenas fasciata; assembly: GCF_037038585.1. Lineage (NCBI taxonomy): Eukaryota > Metazoa > Chordata > Aves > Columbiformes > Columbidae > Patagioenas > Patagioenas fasciata. Next base: position 27,432,841 of record NC_092526.1, on the reverse strand, counting down.
TACACTGAGGACAGGATTCTACTATGGAAAGCTGTAAGGGACGGTTTCCTTACAGCCTTCTCAGTCCAGCATGTTGAGAGTGATAATGTAGCTAATTTAATTTCTCAGATCTACTCCTTCAATTTATTTATTTTTCAATTAATAATTCGTTTACATGCTATTATCTGGATTCTCAATTAATAGTTCAGAACAGCTTCTACGTATTCAGCAGCTAGTGGTAGCAAAGAATATTCAGCTGAATCTACCTTGGATCTCTCAGGGTGGCATTTCCCTAGACACCATCCAAGGGCAGCAGGGCAGCTCCCAGTGGGCTGACCAAACTGCTACATTGAAGACAGAGGCTGCAGGAAATAGTCCTGCATGTTCTCTATTATCAGGAGACATAGAACTGGTAAGAGTCTCTAGACTCCACAAGAGAGCGAACTGTGCTCAAATCTCCAGCGTGCTTACACATACCACTCGTTTACACCTATAAAACAGTTCAGTGAAGTAGTTCAGGGCACCCTGGAAGTCACACACTTGCACTAGCACAGTGCAACTAACACTGGGTGATATACTCGTATTTGACATTCCATATCTAAGCAGATTAGATACTACAGAGCTGCAGAAATATATCTTCTTTTCTCTTCCATGTACATGTATCTTTCACTCTCCTATCTCCTGGATAAGAATCTTCAGGGTGTCTATGAAAATCTATGTACTGTAACAGAATCTCACGGATCTTAAACCAGGATGAAATGTTCAGGTAACATCAGAGCTCAGGATAGCTGGCTCACTCGCTGAGGTGGTTTAGGCAGGGCTTTTGGCATGCGCTAACATTCTTGATTCTCCTGAAGTTAAGTTGCTGTAACTGGTTGAGATAACATTGTTATCTGTGAACAAGATGATGATAAATCAGGGATGTATGACTTGAATCACCTTTTCTTTACAGGACATTAAGCCTGCAACAACTCTACAAAAGGAAATTTACTCTGTGAAGATGTAGACATGAGTTGATAAGAAATGCAGACTAGCAAAATGCTTTCTTTAATTCTGTGTTGGCATTAGTTTCACGGATATAGATTGAGCATGCTGTCAACAAACATCCTGTCTGTACTGTTCCTGTGTGTCTCTGTAAAACGAAAAATGTAATGGCTAATTGTTGCCCTCGGTCTCTTTGTACTATTTACTTGTGCCTTTTCTCTACATAAAACTGGGTTGAAGGACTTCATGCTTTCAGCTGCATAGCTCCAAGAACTTACAAGTATTTTATGAGACCTGGTACCAACTCTCCGATAGAATACAGAAGTACTCTAGAATTAAAAAAGAAATAAAATAGAAAAGTCTGTGAAGCTGGTGTTTTTTAATTTTATTTAGCAAAATTTGCCCATCCTAAGTATTTGCCTAGAGTCAGAAAGTGACAGGCTTAGCATTTAAAAGAAAAGCAACTAAAAGAAAATGAATTGAGGCTGACATGGATCAAGAAGGTGGCAATACCAAATTAACAATGAGACAATCTTACTCTTGTAGGTTGTGGTGTTGTTTGTGGACAAACTGGACAGCACTCTCCAAAGGGGATCTCTGGGTTGGGACAGTCCAGCTCCTGGTCGTCACAGATTATGTCATCGCAGAGAACAGATCCCGAGTCGCATACGCAGATCTGGCATGGCTCTGGTTTCCAAACATCCCTGTCAGCATAAACCTGCCCAAGATGGGTACATCCTGCGACTGGAAAGAAAGACAAAATAGTGTCCAATATTAATTCAAATGTGTTTTTCAAATCAAAGATAACATGAAAGCTGTTGGACAGCCTGTTTCATATTGTAATATAGTTTATGCACGTGAAGTAAAAGGCTAAGTACTTCAGACATCAGGAGGATCTGTTACATTAATTGCGGAGTCTCCGCTGAGTCTATAAATAGACATCAATGGAAACCTCCTGGAGCTGATCCAAAGCCCAATTAAATCTGTGATAATCTTCCGCCTCAAGTAATTTTAGTGTCAGACTGAGTTACTGTGTAATTAGCAATTGAATTCTCTGCTGCAGCTAAAACACAAACGTGCCAAGTCTCTCAAATGAGCGTAACATTGGCCCCATGTGCCAACATGAGCACTTACGCATGGATGAGGAATAAGCGGTTTGTCCAACACAAACTCTTGTTGCTTGCATCTTGCATTAATAGCTGGCACCAAGTGTTTTCAAAGCGGTTTTTGAAAGGCAACATATGCAACAGATCTAAAAGAATGTTCACATTAATTGCCCCAGTGGTTTGCAATTAATGCGAGATCTAGCCCACTCAAATGTTACAAGTGTCTGTATTTTCAGAAAAAAACATTGTTCATCTGTAATATTCATGGCTTTGTGAATTCCTTCCAACAGCTACTCAACTGATCAAATCTGTGTAGATAATGAATTTGAAGAGACTGATGAAAATCAGCTTCAAACATTAAATTTTGGGTTTGTATTTTCTTAGAGAAACAAGATCCCAAAATCCTAAGCATTTAATAAACCAATATGAAAATAACGCTACAAAGGTAGACAAGCTCCTTGTAAGTTTTGAAGAAGTTATTAGAAGTCTCAAATTGGAAATGCAGGGACCACTGAATGTCTTGAACAACGGAATAAAATTTTTCCACTAATAATTCAAAATAATTCAGTTTGCAAACAAAAATCTGGAGAATTATTTGTGTACCTACACCTTCTTAGATTGTAACATCAGAGTAAATAACCTACTACATATCATCCTTCAAAATTGAAAAAAAAAAAGACAACCAAAACACGTAATTCAAAGCTCTGACATTAAAATTACCACTGGCTCCAGACAGAAAATTCTGAACGCCATTCAATTGTTGTAATGGGCATGTAGTACAAGATTGAACCCAAACTTATAGTGCAGTTCACTCCTATGGGTTATGCAGACCCTTTCTCTTTTCTCATATGCAGCATCTTTCACCCCTCTTCTCTTTTCCACTACCCATTAGGACACTGCTCTCTTTTTTTCTCTTTACAATCTTTTTTTTTTTCTCTGTGTCTGTATTTCTGAGTATTTGCTTCCATACCCGTACCCATGCTCTTTGGCTGGGTACACACTTGGATGTTTCCTCTCTTCTCATGCTTCTGTTTCAGTCCCCTTTTTCTGTATTTGCTTTCATCTTTCCCATAAAATGTAACTTCCCTTTTCATCTTCCCTGAATCCTCTTGCCTTTTATATCTCAATAATTCACTTTCTTTAGTGCCATGTACTCAACCAAGCTTAGTTTTTCAGACTTTGCTCCCTTCCCAGTTCTCTTGCTCAGCTGTGTTTCCTTGTCCACATTAACCCAACTTTTTCCTTTATGTCAGCCATGAAATTGGTCACCTCCTTCTACGAGCTCTGTCAGGGCGATGGGGAACACAACCAAGACCTCCTGTCTCACTGAATGGAGAACCAGAGTGGGGGAGGGGTGGTCTTGAAGCAGGGCACTGCATGGGACAGGAGGCTGCTTCTCCCATTTTCAACCCCATGACAGGCCTTCTGCATACACCAACTCATGTTATTTCTGCACTTCAATTATAGAAGAAGCAAACAGGAAAAGGTTGAGTTGTCAAGGCTGACACTATTTATGGTTGGTTTTGATCATCAGCTTGATTAGAACAAGATGCAAAAAACTTCAAAAATTCTTTTCAGACATGTTCAAGCCAACAATCTTTTCTGCACTTGATACCAGGCTGGAAGCCAGTATTTTACCTTCCTCTGACAACATGGAAAATCTTCAAATCTAAAACATTGCAGTGGTATATGAAAACTAACCCCTCTCAGACATTTTTTGTCACTTAGAAATCTACTTTTCCCTTTGTTTCTCCACCTTTTGGGCCTTTCCAGAAACTTCAGATCCAGCACTAGAGAGATGGAAAACAGCTTCTTTCCAGGACAGCATCTTCCTCACATCCACTGTGACACAGGGTGACAGCATCAGATGCTGCTCCAAAGGACACCGCCTACCAGCCACTACCTCTCACTGAAATCCAGACATTGCTCCTCAGGCTGACAAGCTACAATGAGTTTCTAAAAAAATTGCTTCATTTCCCACTTGGTTTTCTCATGCTGCAGAACCATGTCAGTGGGTCCCAGGTAAATAAGCTGATTCTCCGCTTAATTAATTGCTGTTTCTATAAGGAACACTTCCTTCCTTTAACAAACCAGGATTTCACTGCAGGCACTTAGGAAAAAAAAAACGTAGCCAGCCTTGACAAGAGCAATGACAAATATTTCCTGACAAACGAGAAGGCTGAAATGTCTTTTAAAAATGACAACTGCAGCTTTATGAATGAAATATTTCTTATAGACTCTCTAATGACTCATGAAAAACCTGCACTATAAAGTGGCAAAAGCTGAGTAGCTCAATATACGAGCAGTTTGCTGTATACGAGAAGACCTCAAAAGTAGGATACTGTGGGACACAGAATAAAATCAAAGCTACTGGGGAGGTTAGAGCTTGTTATCCACGTAAAATACACCCTAAAGAGCAGGGATCCGCATAGATCCACTTCACCTGGGAGTGATGTACTCGCTGTCACCCAGCTTAAGCACTCTCCAGCTCCACAGGTTAAAATGGCCTTCTCATTTACAAACATAATGAGGAAAGGAAGAGATCATTTTTTCTTTGGTTTAGGCCAAAGCATAGTTTATGCATAATTATTATATAAAAATACCATGATAAAGATCTAAAAGAAGCTAATACTGTTACTGCATTCACATGTAATATCCAGTTGTATGACTTGCATACACTTATTGCATAATGTACACAACATTTCTGTACCAATGTATTTGATTATTTTTAAAATTCAGATTTTCAGCTCTCAGTATCACTCTCTTATCCTTTCAAAACCACATTTTTTTAAAACTATGTGTTTAAGACAGCAAGGTTCTTATTTACTAGGAAATTCATATCCAAGAATTTGCATTTTCATATGTGATTTTTTTCTTCATCCTTACTTAGTTTTCATGGATTTGTTTTGTTTTGGCATTTCCAGAGTTGTGATCCTCCTGCCTTACAGTGAAGGGGACAGCTCAAATGGGGAACACATATGGGTCACCTTTCCCATATTTTTTGCCAAGCTGGTTAGAAAACACTCTGGTTTTGAGCCAGCTTATCTTTTCTGAAAGCAGAGGCTTTACTCAGTGACCAGCTTTTCAGACTGAGTCTACTCAACTTTCCATATTTTAGTTAACAATATAAGTGAAAAGAATACAAATTTTAAATGTGTCAGAAACCACCATTGATAAAGAAATACATCAGATTTCTCTGCATTTTTAGGAAGTTGTCATTCAGTTATTCTACAGTAGATGGCATCATTTAACAGAAAGAAAAGAGAAAAAATTAAAGACATCTGGATATTATGACATTCATATTTGCTTCTAACTTTCTGGACATTGTTAAATGAATTAAGAAATAAGCTAGGAGAGCTGCAATAAAAATCACTGCAGCCTTTGGCAGAATGAAAGTACTAAATAGGTTTCCAAAGGAAACTTACATCTGGGAAGACTTAGTCTGTTTAAGACACCCCCTCTGTGCTCAGATGTAGATCTGTGTGTCAGCATGTTATGACATAATGCATTTTGCATTGCTCATAAAGATTAACTGTTAGCTCCAAAATCCCTTGGAAAGCTGATTTGTGCTAAAGCACTGGCAAGTAACATATAATAATAATAATAAGGTTGTAAAAAAGCTGACTTGCCTAGTTCTAGACTTGCAGTAAAACAGTCAAATACTTGCCTTAGCCAGCATTTCTTATTGATTCCTAAACATATATAGTAGCCTAAGATTAAAAAAAAAAAAATTGAGACTCAACAGTATTTGCCTATGGCAATGCAAAATCTTCTTCCCAAAGCCTTAAATATGGTGGCTATACAGCACTTCTGTGGCAGCTATTGCAATGGCTTGTTGGAAGCTGCATCAGTCTCTCATTTGTTGTACAAAACAATGAAGTTTAATATTTGAAAGCCCGAAACTTTGCATTTATGCTGTTAACTGAGCATCCACAGTTTTAAAACATTTTGCTGTGAGCGGGATCTCCCTGGGCCAGCCTAAAAAGTGAAGAAAAGAAAAAAAGGCAATACCATCTTCATCATATGCTGCTTTTGAATTATTTCCCATTTTCTAAGCAGATGAGCAGCTGTATGTAAGCAGACCAATAGAGAAAGCTGAAAAGAAAATCACCATTTGGTCTCAAAGGACCTATAACTATGGTATAGAGAGGAGCCCAAATGTGTACAGGGGAAACGAATATGGTCGTTGTAGGCTCAAAGGATCACAGATGTCGTATGGGACACAATCCCAACTCCACTGGGGTGAATGGGAATTTGCTATCAAGTGCTACAACCCAAGAAGCGACTTGTTTTGTAGTTGCTTTTGGCTTTGCATTTGTTCAAGTGCTATGATCATGACTTCACCATATTTTTACAGCAAAAGGAAAAAATCTCCTAATAGTATCCTCAAAAACCACAGGCTTTTCCACTTCGGGCAAAGTAAGTGTCCAGCTATTGCATTAGTAGCAGACACACATATCCTACTTGTAGAGATGTGACTAAACAGTTAGAAATTAAAGAATGTCTTGAACTTGTCTGGTTCTGACTCAGAAAGGGCTATTGTCCACACAGAGGTGACTCACGATCCTCCAGCCGCTGCTTGGTGATGGCTTGGGAAGCAAAGCCCAGGAGCTTTGATCTGCGAGAGTCTGATTACAAACACAATGAACCCAGCAAACGAGTTTTGCTGTTATTTGAAGTGACTCTGGTAAAGGCTAAAGCACTGAAATGGAGGAGGTCTTGCCTCTGACTTTGACTAGATCAAAAGTCTGCTGAAGCTAAGAACGGTCTTTCTGTTGCTTTTTATGGACTATTAACTGTACAAAGCCTGTACTTCCTTACTCTGACTTGGTTTTGGCCATTGGATTTATAGGATGGCTACTTCAAAAACTTTCTTACTTTTCTTCTATAGTAAATACATCTATTTATTGTGTATTCCAGCACTACTTTATACATTGTTTAACCAAAGAACAAAGTAGAAAGGAGATAACACAGTTAATTTTCAATGGAAATGATGTAGTTCTCCCCTACATCGAAGTAGATGGAGGAATCCCTTCCAGTGTCTGCAACTTTGCTGCTTTCCATTTACTGAGCAGAAAAGAATGCCAGAGTGTCTACCTCGAACCAAATGGTTTGAGCTCCCTGTCTGGTATTATGATGATGTTTATAAGAAAATCAAACATACTCATTCCATCCCGTAATCAGTAATGGAAACAAACGGACTCTCATAATGAACTAACTGGCCTGCTGAGCCAGGATGGCCTGGTTTGGCCGCGTGTTCTCCTGCCAGGTAAGTGCTGAGCACTCGAAAAGTCTGAAAGTGTGTCTGTTTCATAGGACCAAAGGAAAGAGGTAGACATATAAGAAAATAAACGGTTTAATTATTTTTTTTTTTCAGCTGCAAGGTCTACAAACATTCTCTCAGCTAGAATTGTATTAAAACAATCAGCTAATTAATTGAATCCATGACTGCATGAAGACATAAGGACCAATTTGTGCGTACCAACCTATTAACAGGTGCTCAGATTTAATGATACTGATGTAATGTTTTTTTGAGGCTTTTCCACCACGTGATTTGAGGTATCAAGGGATGAAACCTCAATTTTTAAAACACTTGAATGGAGGCTGTGAAAAATCAGTGCAGGTCCATCTTGAAAATCCTTTCCCACTCCAGGTACTGTAGGAGGAGTAACTATTGGGTGGAATGGAAAGGGAGCATGACTGAATGGTTCACAGATTTCCCAGGTTTCACAACAAAAAAGGAGAGCTACATCCTGTGCTTTCAGACTGAAATGGAATCTTTCTTACTGCTAGGGAAGCTTGTCTGCCAAAAAAGCTCGTGTTTGAACAGCTCTGCCCCTGTGCCAGTCCCAGACGTTTTCCTCTTTTCCCAGATGCAGAGCAAGAAAAAGAAAGCAGCATCAACGAATGCTGGTTAAACACAGTACTGCACTTGCCTGTCAGAGCTACTGCAGAAAGGGGACACGCACTGTTTCACTGGCAATGTACAGTAAGGCGGGATTCTCAGGCAAAGGATCATTATGTCATGTGGCCGAACTCTCCTTGCTCTGAGACCCACCCAATCTGTCTTTCAGATTACAAAATGGGAAAAAAAAAAAGCCTACAATGGTACAAACAAGTATTTGCATTTTAAACAAATCACCGCTTGTTCCCTTCGTTCATCCTTATAAGCTCCAAATGCTGCAACCTTTCTGCAGCTTTTAGAACTTTTAGAAATATCAGGATTAAAAAATATCCTTATGGTGTTATCTGCTACCAAGTAAAACACAAAATAGCTCTATTTTTCTTGCAGATTATTGGCTTTTTTCTTATCTTTCAATGTGTGATTTATGTTAAGAACTCTAATTTTTCTCCCTTATCTTCAGAGAGCTATTATTCTCCTCAAAGGTAATGTGGTCTAAAAGTGGCTGAATTTGTCACATAGTTCCGCCTCAACATTTATGCTTCATAAATTGCTCTATTCAGGAACGCATATTGACAACCCTGAATGATGTTCTTCATACAACATCTAAAGGTCACCCTGCCGCAGAAGCATTGCTTCGAAATAGGAATCAGCAATATCCCATCAGCGATATTGTTACACAACAGCCCCTCTGGCTTCAGCTGGAGACCGGCATGAAGAACAATGGCAGAAGAGTTCTCTTGTTTCAGAACTGCCAATAGGAAAATCAAATGCAAAGACATTATTTTGTTTGTTTAGTTGGTGGGGGGTTGCTTTTGGCAAAACTATTATTTCAAACTGAGTCAAACGAGGGGCAGGATAGAGTAGGTTGCTGTATATCTACCACCTTGTTGGTTTTTTTGGGTTGCCCAGGGAGTTGTTATACCTGCTTCTGAATTCATAAAAGTAATTTTGAGGAAAACATCTGATGCATCCAAGAGATAGTTATACTACTTCTGTTGTTAGCTATTTCTTGACAACATCGCAGTCTAAATTGTTTTTTTGTAAGGGAAGAAGATATTCCTGAATGACCATCTGTGTTGAGATATTGTTCTGGGATTTCCTCTCCAAGGTCCTCTCTCAAAATGTTGACTCTGTAACTCAGACAATTATATATTTATACTTCTGCCCTTTTAGTAGAGATAGACCTATTTCAGTACTATCTGCAGAAAATGTATCATTCATTCCTGATTAAGAGTAAACAGCATCCGATCAGAACCTACCTTGATTTTGGGCTTTGGATCACACCTAAAGAACATCCACTTGAAATTATTCTGGAGGGGACTAAAGGTGTTCAGCACCTGACAGTATCAAACCTTTTAATAAGGGTAACTGTTTGCATTAGAGCAGGACACACAGTAAGAATTTCATCTTAATTCAGTGCATTCAATGCCTTTCAGAGGGAGCATTGTACAATTTTTCAGATACTCTTCCAATTATTGGTAAAAGGCCTATGAGATTTTTCCATGCCTTCTGTTCTTACATTACGATATTTGTTTGGCTCGTTACCTTTTGTGCCATTTGGTGTCACTCTAAAAATAAGCAGCAGGCTGCAATCACTTTATTTGTGGCTATTTAGTGCAGTGCTGGCATAAATTCTCACTACAGTAATCTGATTTTAATGTGCTCCTTGTCTGTAAAGTGAATGATGCCAAATGGCACAAAGACTTGTGTCTAAGTCTTAAACCAAACAGAAACTGACAGAAATTCAAGGTCTGATGTGATTACTGATAATTTTATAGATTTATTAGTTTCTTCAAACATAAACCCTGCCCACTCCTTGGGGAGTTGATGAAGACTTCTACAGTCAGAGTTCAACTGCCAAGGTAATCTTAATTTTGAACACATGAACACTTCAAATTTAATCCCATACTAAACTGGCCATACATATTTCTGAAGAAAGCACAACGTTTTGTCAGAGCTTTAAAAATAAAAAAACAACAAAACACTTCCAAGGTATAGCTTAAAGACATATAACTCTGTGTTTCTGATTTTAGCTAGGACACAAATAGTTTATAACACTGGAGAAGGCTTTGCAGCACTTCTTGCAATAGGTCTGTCCTGGCAAGAATAAAGGAAAACTGGAAAAGTCATTGTGTACAAGCAGATTTCCCAAACTGTACAACCAGTCTGACAGATCCAAAGAATCATGAAAGTGAGATTCAGCTTCTGAGCTACTAAGTGAGAGCGAACCATTGGAAACGTAATTGTTACAGCTTGCTTTACACATAGCACCTCATGTAAAACACTGAACTGAAACTGCTTAATTCAGGATAGTTTACACTTCTCGCAATACAAAACACAAAGGCTGTGGGGATAAAAAAAATGTATGATTTTGTTTTTTACTGCCTAACTTAGTCATTAAAATGATTTTTATCAGGTGATTAACATTTCAAGTGGGACATGATCTTCTCTTTCCCCTTAGCTCAGTGAGAGGCTAACAATTTTATGCAATGTTGTTTCTGTGGTTTCCCCTGGAAGAAATCAGCTTGATTCAATGCTTCTCTCCTGAGACTGAAACAGATGGGAAATGTTACAATGCAGTATGGTACATATGGTAATATAATTTATATTTTCAGATATGCTGGACAAAGTCAGCCCCAATATAAACCCCTGGCCATAGTGAATTTACACCAGAGATGAGTAAAGCAGCAGGGGGTCAAATTCTACACTAACACAATTCCCTGCACAATTTTATTGATTTCCCTGTAATTTCAAATGTTGAAAGTAAATGAAGGGTTTGGTTCTTGTATTTCATATTCCAGTGATGGATTAAAGAACTCTGGCATATCGTCTAAAGAAAAGAATCATATCTTTGGCTGCCAAAAAATTAAAGGTATTTGTAATTCAGTAGGTCAGGAGGGAGATTCTGAATGCGTAGAACAGCATTAACTCAGCTTCATCTGCAAAACAGTTTGTATTCATTCACTCCCCATTCCAGTTTGAACTAATTCACCCCACATCCATTTTGGACAGTATGTTGGATACAGACAGCAGTATTTGAAATTCTTCTTAATCTGCCTCATATTGGATATTAAATAGCTATTTGTACACTGGATACAACATTCTTATTGTCAACTTTCTAAGGCTACTAAAGTGAACATTGTGAGGGTTTTCCCAGGGTACCACAGGCAATATTCTTAATTTTGGGGCCACTTTTAATTATCAAGTTCTACGCCTGTTTTTCAAGTGTAAAGACCTAAGCATCTGCCTAACTAGCTCCCTTGTCAGGGAAAAGCCACACTTCTGATGCAGTGAAGGGCTTGCGTGCACAGAGCTGTTTTTTTTATTAATATCAGAGGTCAGGAGCATTGCTACTGCAGCAGCTGCGTGAAGCCTGGCACACACGCAGCTCCCCTGCTCTGTGCAGCAACAGCTGCTGGCATAGGCTGACAATAAGCACCTCTGCATCGCAGAGGAGGGCTCGAACATCTCCGGCAGACATGCCAGATCCACCAGAGCTTATCTGTTGCAGTCCTTAAAAGGCAGGAGTGGAAGAGCCTGAGCCAGGGAAAACCTGATAAATGAAGATTTTTTTGATTCTTCGCTGAAAGAAGTTTACAATGCTGTTTCTCTCTTCAGCTACTTTAACAGAAGAACAATCATTTGGACTTGAATGCCTCTCTTCTTTCCCCCGTTATTTTCCTTCACATTTATGCTTTTCTGTTTATACAAAAAAAACCCAGCGATCTACAAAGAGGACCACCCTGCCAACGACTAAGCCACCAACAGGCTTAGAATATTGTGCAACGAATCTTCAAAATGTCTGAGCAGATTTCAATTACTCTTTTCAAAGATCTGCAATTCCCACTACACAGCCTATTGTTTGCTTTCACTAGGACATTCTTCTCTTAAACAGCTGGCAGAGAATGACTACTGCTCTGCAGGGAAACAAGCAAACACCATACAGTTGATTTAAAGCCACACACAGAAAAAATATAATTTTGTTTTAAAGAACCTCTCATGAACATAGAAGTGTTTTCCAAGATAATATGAATACTATTTTCACTGCTTATACCTGAAGGAATGCATTTGGGGTGTAGTTCATCCTCCTTTGATGCTCAGTGTGGCTATTACACTGAACATCAAAGGAACAATGACCGACGCTTCCCATATTTGCCATTAGCTGTGTTGGGGTGAGCAATTGTTTCTTTTGTGTCTGCTTGAGAAAGGAGCTGCAGTTTTGCACTTGCTTCTTTTCCTAAATGAAGATGGAAAGAAGAAAAAGAGAGAGAAGAAAAAGCAGCAGCACAAAGGGAAAGAACAGACATAAAGAGATGTTTGCAGCAGTCAGTCTGCTAATGCACCAACTGGTCACTGGGCGTGAACTGTGGGGAATGTCAGTGGGAACTAATCATGTCCAGAAGTTTTCCAAGAATTACCAATGCTGAATTGGTGTGGGAAGTAGTTTTCAGGCACAGACCCGGATTCTTCACAAATTCTTTCATATCTACTGCTGCAAACGTGCACAGGGTGTTCCTGTAATTCTGCTGCCCTTTGCAGTGGTGGGGCTGGGAACAGAGCAGCGCCCGAAACCACCACAGCAGCCCCCACAAGATCTGCACATGGAAGGAAATGTTTTGCTGCCTGGCAGGAGAGCAGAGGTGCCTGTGCCACACTCCGAGGTGGGATGCACAGTGACAGAAAGAGAAAACCAGCAGCAGAAAGGGACGAATCTGCTGTGGCTGCGGAGAGCTTTGTGTAATGCTGATGGCCATTCTGGTACAAACTTGGCTAAAGTCTTAAATCTACAAGTCACATCCTCCATTTCCTGAGTGTCATTTGTGTCTCCCCTTAGCTGTAAGAGAAGGCCTAGGCTTTTAAAATAACAAAACACAATCGGCCTTAAAATACGTATCTTTCCATTATCATCACATTCTTCCTGTTTAATGTCTTGTGCATGCTTTCTCCTCTCTGGCAGATGTTTCTTCATGGAGTACTTGTGTGAATCAAAGCAAGGCAAAAATGTGCAGACATTGTTAGAAGAGGTACCGTTTTCATTCTCACTCTGATAGTTCATGTTTAAATGAAGGGTTTGACGTAAATGAAGGAAAATGGAAGTAGTCTCTTAGCTAATCTGAAAGGAATCTCTCCTGCTGTACTTTCACTAAACAAAGCCAGAAGTCCCAGAGCTGAAGTTTATCCAAACTAAAGCCAACAAACGCTTGTTGTTGGAGGGGGTTATATCATGTTTTCCATTGTCATTTTGACATGAAACAGGCAGAGTCTTCAACTTTGTAAACTTGGAGACAAGAAGATTGGCTCTGAAGTGAAAATAAATGAATAAAAGCAGTGGTTGGAAGTAGGTTAAGTTTTCTCAGAGCAAAATGGAGAGAGCCTTTCCTATGAAATACAAGACAAGAAAAAATAATGACAGCTTGAAAATAAAAATGCAAAATACAATTTACTATGCCTCTCTGTGAAGGATGTATTACTCTACAGTAATTGATGGAACTCATTCCTCCTTGTACCCTTCTGACATTTAAGCACACCTCTCTATCTCTGTTATACTTAAAGAAGACATTGACTCCTAGTAGATGTAATTTTTTACTGCCAGTAGAGATTATCAGTTCATCAGTAACAGCCAAGAGCAATGTAAGGGTTAATCTTTGAAACTGTTATACAGTCTCAAAGCAATATGAGAAATATTAATGGCACGATCCCTCCACATAAATATGGAAATCTTATTTCCCTGAAACACAAAGTGTGTGACTGTGCTGAATGGAGAAAGATCAGGAAATTCTGTGGGAATTTCTTACAGATTTTGCCAGTTTCAAAGCATCTCTTGTCAGCGAAGCCATGGAGAGGACAGAAGTAAAGTTTTATAAACCCAGTGCCTCTAAAGATTCATTGGAAGGAAGAAAACCCATAGAGAAGTAGCTGCCCTGCAGCAGTAACAAAGCCAGAGCACCAGCTCCCACAGCTGGCAGCAACATGGCCATGGGAAGCCAATTGCAGTGAGTCACCAGGCAGCATCTCCGAAACAGAGATAACATCACCCTGAACAGCACAGCCCCAAACAGCCTCCTCTCCAGGAGGGATCCACTGGATCCCCTCAACTGGAGATGGGCAGCATGCTGAGGGTCAGGGGATCCAGCGTCTTTCTGCATCCATCCACTCTCCCCTCAGCAGCCTGACCTGAAGGTACAGAAGCAAAATAACAATTCTTGCATCACTCCTAGCCAAGGAATCACATCTGTGCCGAGTTCTCCTTTTGTACAGGGTATATTATCATAGGCTAGTGAAGTATTACAGCAGGTAAAATGATGACACCAACATTTTTGTTCCATTTTGGGTTGAAGGTTATTTATCATCTGCCAAAAAAAAAAAAAAAAATCAGAACATCTCAAAACTGCAGACATACAGATGGTATATACTGAACTGCAATTTACAATTTACCACAAGGACAACTGGCTATCAGTTGTCATGCTGAATCAGAAAAGATTTTATTACACCCTTTTCAAGTCTGAGTTATATTTTTCTGGGTGTTGCCAATAACAAATTGAATTTTGCTCCATCACATAGAATTTCTGCAATGATGTGGGAATCTAATCCAGTTACTTCAAGACCGAAAACCCCCACTATGTTAACATCATCTTTGCCATTGCCAACAGTTTTCTTAGCTGCGATCTTTTGCCTAATTTCTTAAACAAGTGTGACTAAAGGACAGCATAATCTGCAACATTGAAAGACATGATTGTTGCACTAATTTCCACTTCTGTGGGTTTTGATGAATTATAACTTCAAACCAACAAACTAAAACTTGCAACTGTAAGAGCAGCTGTGACTTGTGCTCTTCTCCAGATCACTAACCTACCATGCAAACATCAGGATCAATATAGTTTTCACAGTGCCCGCTAGCCTGGGAAAATACGCTTTGTTATTGTTTCCCCCTACTGGTAAGATGAACCTTTCAGCTCTGAAGAAATTGCTTTTAATCCAAAGTGCTAAACAACAGTCTGCATCGTTTCCGTTACTGGCCTAGAGCATACTTTCTCGATTATGATGCCAGGTATGTCCCATTTGCTGCACATTTCTCATTAAAGCAAGGTTTGAACAACATCAGCACACAGCTGGGACAATGACTGACTGATCCATGTCAGTCTAGTTTATCAACCAGCCTGTGAAACAAAAAGGTGACAGCAATTCACTCCTTCCTTTCTCTTGAATAGCATTGATTAAGACTAACACCCAGCTGTTGTGCCAGGCTGGTATCTACTCACATTTTGCAATTGACACCTGGCTGCCTATGTGAAACCTCAGAACTCTGGCAGAAGCTGGAGAAGGAAAGAGGATCTGCTTGTAATCTGCAGCACTGAGAAGGGAGCAAATGTAACGACTCCGAGGCACCAACAGTAACATTTGTGCGAGAGACAACGCCCTTCTACCTTTTCCTCCTGTGATAAAGCAATGGATGTTTCTAATTCCATCCCCACTTTTAAAAGAAATCAGTCTATATAGATTGGGTCTCAAATTAAAAGACAAATCTGGAAAATAATGAAAGGTATATATTATGGTCAGATTGTCCTAAGGCTAATGTCTTCCAGGGGTGTATGATCTAAAATGTGTTTATGAAATCTGTCATACTTCCAAGAACATATATATGTAATGTTTAGAGGGGGTGGATTCCCCAGGCTTTCATTTAACATGATTTTTCCAGACCAGAAAGAAAAGTTTCCATTTTCCTAAGCATAACCTTGCTTGCTGTATGCTTGGTAAAAAAGTTAGGAAAAATGGAAGAGCCATAGACCCCTGATCTTTCATATCTTCACATAATCTAGGTTACTTATGAGAGCGTAATTAGGTGTTGGCACACGGACATGTATCATCTGGTTTTACCTTCAAAACTCTGCAGAAGGACTTTTCTGTGTTACCAAAACCTTTGAGGAAAGATATTTCTGACTCTCATTAGCATTACCCTTAAACTAGCTAATTTATCAACAAAATATGCATATATGCAATGTTGCACATACATAACAGCTAAAAATGTCAGTTTGACTGTCTCACAAATATAGTGCATCTGTGCAGTACTCATCCACTTCATTACCTATTTAATCCTTTCGAATTAATAAAAGAAGAAAGCAAAATGACTAAACAAAGCTGTTCACAAGTTTTCCTAAAATGTCATCCTTCTCTTCTGGGAGATCAGAAGTAGGTGCTCAGCATAAAGAGTTCTTTGCATACTGTCTTTTGAAACCTACATGTAACGGTTCTATTTCATTTTAAAACTGTAATTTGCAACTTAAAGTAATACAAAAGATCAATAAGCCTTCTCAGAAATATTTTAGCATTCAGTCACTACCTCAGAATGTGTTTCCTGACCACACATCCAAGATGATACTTACATTACAAAGAAAACACTAAACTACATTAGAGCAAAAAAACATTTGGAATATTAATGAAGGGTTTCTGGCTCTGCTCTCACACAGCTCCAAGAGTAGTAGGGTTTTCCGGATGACCTCAATCAAGTTCTCAAAGGACTATGGGGTGCACATCTGAGATGTGTCACACTCCAGGTGACTGAGACATCCCTTACTCATCTCAGATGTGGCTGAGACAGGCCCAAATCCCCCTGAGCTCCCATTTGGCACGGACGTGAGCAGGGCTGTGCACGTGCTTCCTTTGTAGTCAGTGGAAACTGCCAAATACCTCCAGTCTGTCTAGCTAAAATTTATGCTGTCTTCTGGAAGCAGCTGCCTAGATCAACTCTACAAACTCAAGATAAATGGTATGAATGCAGGCTGTAAGGCTAGCAAATGCTTGCACAAATTGTGCTGACTGGGTAGGGAATGGATTTCTTTCCTAAAGGACCATTCAAAGTTCTTACACTTTCTGGAGTTTAATATGCAGGATGTAAAGGTACCTTCAAATGGCGGAACTGAACAGACATTGCTGGAATCTGAATAATCTCTCGTCTCTGAAGAATCAGCTTCATGTCATGTCATGTCATGTCAGTCACCAGGAGACATTTTATCTTGAACATGGTCAGGGGTTGCAAATACCTTACACTGACTTGACACACATCAGAAAACCTGGATTGTGTCATGGTGATTTCATTTGCAGGCTAAAAGCACCCTAGTGGACATAGCAGCTTTTGTTCATGGCTTGTTCCAGGATATCCAGCTCCAAGCTTTTGAAGAGTGGTTCAGTCTGAGGCTGTACTCAAATCTCCAGTCCTAGTTATTACAGCAAGACAAAGAAATATAGCCCAGAGATACATCTGACTATCCTAACTTCGTGTATATCAAGCAGTTTCCTTAATATCTTGCCAAGTCTTGCCTCCTGGCAGGCTTTCCCAAGGAAAATTTTATATTGACTTACATTTGATACTAACCATATAAACATTTTTCTTGACAAGAGAGAGCATTTTAGCATGTCTGGAAATTCTCTTTTGAACTGTGGAAATTTTGGCTTCACAATCCATCACTGCCCTGCACATGAATTGCTGATGCTAATAATCAACTCCTTCAATTATTATTTGCTGTGAGAAAATAATATTCAAACGTGTGGAAAGGAACATTCCAAAGAGAGAGGAGACTTTGCTATTTTAAGGGATAACTAGGTGTTTTATCAGTCTCTCTGTGTAACCTCATCCCTGTAAGTAGTATGGAAGTTAGCCCAGTAAGGAAATGTTACTACACCATGAAACAGGAATGTGGCAGAAAAATGAGAATACTCCCTCACACTTCATTTACATATTGTTTTTCTACCCCAAATTTACCATTTCTTGAGTCACATATATATATTGCACCTCAGAAATGTCCAGGGATATGAGCAGAGTGAAGGAAAGAGACCTCATGCTCAGGGAGGATTTGTTTATTGGGAGAAATAAAACTGATGTTCCTTCTCTTTCTATTGGATAGTCGTTTAGTCCTTATCCCTTTAAAGATATATATGCATCTGTAAACATCTATGTAATGCACATTAAATATATGCAATACATATATTATTTGCTGCTGTAAGCAGAGGAAAAGTCACAGCATGTGTTTGCGCAAATTTTATAAACTTTTCTTCTCTCAGGATCACTGCTGGAAAAGCAGAAACAGAAAAGCAACAGTTCACAGTATATTATGTTTGCTCTCTGCAGAACAGCTTTATATGCACAGGGATTTTTTTAAAGACACTTCCCAAGGCTAAGCCTGTGTCTGTGTATGATGAGGGAGGTTGGTATTTGGGTACGGTGCTGTTGCAGATGCTGTTACCTGCCTTGCCCATGGACACAGCCCCTGAGCTCCAACTGCCCCGCTGCCAAGAGCCTGCTGGTGGACTCACAGCCTCTGCCTCGGCAGCGGTGCCTTTCCAGGTATGCTGAGACAGACAGGTTTGCCATGAAATGGCTAAAGTAATCTTTTTCATGTTTTCTGTCATACAGACTGAGGTAGGGTGCGGTTTGAAAGGAATTTGGCTTTCCTTTACTACGCTAAAGTGTATTTGGCTCCTGCTTATCAAGTTATTTGTAAAGTTATTCATTGCCATGATGCAAGAATAAATACATTGCAGATCTTTTATATTTACAAGAATGAAAAATGTTTTATCTTAAGGAAGGTCTGGTTTACAACGTCTGGCAAGCAGGAACAGAGCACATCCAAAAAAGGTCAGCTGTACTTGTGGAATGTCATCTGTTTAACTTAAATACTCATACCACACTTATCTTCACTCTGAGTTGAATTATTATATACAAAGTAATTTTTTCCCCCTCTAAGTTCCATGCTCACTTAGTTTTTGGTGTTCTCACTCTCTGTAAACACGCACACACACACTCGCATGGAGTCCCGGATACCATCAGCTGCTAATCAGGCTCATGAGAGACTGAAACAGTCTGCAGATGCACAATTCGAATTTTCAGATGAGGGAATTAGTTTACCCTCCTGCTTTATGTCAAAGTAAAAATCCTGTAAGCTAACATATTTTCTTATATCAGTCTTAAAAGCTGTTTCTTAGCTCTAACTGTTGGTGGGAATTTTAAGTCTGTTCGCCGCATGCAAATTGTTTAAGCAACACCCCATGCTGCCAGTGGAAAACACACAAGTACAAAGAACTCCAAATAAAAAAAACTGGAAGCAAAGACTTACTGCTTGTGGCAAGTAGCTTGTAGGCAGCACAGAGCTAAAAGTTAAAATGTTATTCCAAGAGTTAAAAGAAAAAGTTTAAAAAGTCTCTGGTGTCTGTCATAGGAAAACAAGTAAGAACAGGAACAAATGCAGCTAGGGCAGGCAGCACTGTACAGTTCTTTTAACCACAGAAGAAAACAAAGTAAAGAGAAACCTTTAGGGTGGTAATGCAAACTCCTACAGCTTTCAGCTTCAGCATTAAATATCTGACTCTGCTGAATTAGTGAAGGAAAAGTGTTCTGGTGAGATTTGTGAATACATATTTCTTATAAGCTATTAAAAACATTGGTGAGAAGAAAAATAAAATACAAACATTAAATAATAAGAAGCTTGAATTACTCACCGTCTTGTTGTGCCAAAATAACTGAGGGTTGAAACACCGCAAGAATGAGCAAAGTTACTTTTTGCACAAAGCTCATCATGTCTAAATATTAGACATGAGACTCTCTGTGCAAAAATAAAAATGGGGGGGGAAGAAAAATCTATTCAAAATAGCAACATCGGTTGTTCCCTGCCCTTCCAGCACCGGGCCATGTACAGAACTCAGCCACAAGCATTCCCCAGCTTTGGCCTTAAATAGGAAAAAAATTGGCTTACTTTACTTTTCCACCCCCTTTACTGAAACATGAGAAGAAGACCCATCCCCTAACAGTAAATGAATGATTAATATTTCACTTGGCTTTACAGAAGAATAAAGTCAACTAAACAAAATACACAGCACATCTGGAACTTTTGTGTGCATACGAATTGCACACTGAGACGGTACATGAATAGTTAGCGTGTTCTGTATGTGAGATATATCCATGTAAAAAAGGAAGTCCTGTGGTAAACCCTCTGTGGCAAAGTATTTTTTCATGTTAATTAGGAGTCAATGGGTACAGCCCAAGGAGGATTTTTAATTCTTAGCGCTCCTTAACGAAGATAAAAGGTAAGTACCTGATGTGGCTGCACAAACTGAAAGAATCTCAGAAGTGGAGGAGCAAACCTGGGAATTTCTGCTGATGACCAACCAGAGTTAAAGAAAGGAAGGTCTGACAATTACAACACTTCTGTTCCAGTGCTTTTCTCACCATCTCTGCTTTGCACCATGATTTTGCACAACCTGGGAATAAACTGAGCATTAGAAAAAAAAAATGAAGAAAACAAGATTCCAAATCAGAAGCACCGATCTCTCAAAGTAAAATTTTTCAAATAATTCAGTTTGATGCTGTCATTATGACATTTGAAAGGAATGCAGAACAAGTACCACCTTTTCTTTACTCTGTGCTCCTCAAGCAAGAAGATGAAGTGGACAACAACAGTAACAAAGAAATCTTGAGGCTACTAATCCCTTTTAAACCTAGTTCACCCCATGCAAAACTTTACTGAGATTAGGACCAGAACACACAAACTTACTTTTCCAAGTAAAATGTCTTAAGCAGGTTTTATTACGAATGTGGTTTTGCTGGGAATGTAGCTTTAAGTGTAAGCTTGGGAGACTCCAAAGTGAATGCAGAAAGCTGCCACAGTGTGCATCTCTGCTAAAACAATGAACAAACTAGTTGCTGGTCTCAGTCACTTTATTTGATCCAGGTCATTTACTGCAGGAGTGCTCATTCATTTATTCTTAAGTGTTGCTGAGATTACAGTGACCCAGGGAACCATCCCTCCTATCAAGAATTCATTAATATCATGAACTGTCACCCCAAAAAAGGGACCCATATCTCTGTATGCATAACAAATAAGAGCAATTTGAGGTTACCTTTTGATCTAATAGGTATTTGGTCTCATTTCTAAACCTATTTATCTGAAATACACTTGCACTTAAACTGGTAAATCCTCTTCTGCTGGGGTCACATGAGGTGGAAGAGGCTGAAGCAAGTATGAAGAGATCTTAAATAATTTGATGCCATTTTCAACATATGCAGAGGATCTCTTCTGTGACTTTTACACTCATAAGGTATCAATGGCTTGATACATTTAAAAGGAATTGTACACTGCTTTTTTGCATTCATTTAATATCCCCCGCCCAGTATCCCACGTTTTCTGTTTTGGGATGGTGGAATCATTTCAGGCATCTTTGGGTTTTCATACCCAGTATTATATTACTTAACAGGTTATGTTACTTGTTTTATAAACTTCAAGTAGCTACAATCAACAAACACATAATCACCTCCTGTTGAGCTATCCTAGGATGTAAGACAGAATGCTTCCAATTGTTATGCATGGGTCTATAAGGTTTTCTTCTCTTTTCGAGTTATACACAGGACATAAATTAGAAACACAGCATCTAATAATACCTGGACTGATTTGCTTGGCTTTCTTCAACAAAAATGCACAAACAGACCAAACACTGGACTCAAAGCATTCTCAGCTACGGAATGACAATTAAACAAAGTTAACTATTTATCAATATCATATGCAGATCAGTTTTTTATTACCATTCTGTTTTCTTTATTAACGCCTTTGTGTTCACCACAGTAACTATTGAATTTACATGAAAATTAATGAATGTTACATGGTAAGTGTTCACATGTAAATGGTGAAAGACAAAGTAAGAGAAATTTGATCACGGTCTTTGACTTAAAGCCACTTTCATATTGAATTCTACGAATTTTTCAGCCCATTTAACCACAATAAATATTTCTCTAAATTTCTGAAGTTTATCCTTTCAAAAAAAGCAATACCCTTGCTGACTCCCTTATTTTCACTAACACTTCCCTTCCATTTTCACACAACATAACTTGATTGTTTGAGTAAAATTTGAATTCCAAGAACAGCTCCGGATTGGTTACCTTTGTTTTCAAACTAGTTTCTTACTAGATTATGAACCCAGATTTATCCATGACACTTACAATTTCCCATAGGCACTGCAATATCAATCTGTGTGCTTGATTTTGTATAGAAATGAATCCTGAAGTTTCTGTACGGAAGCACAACCAATATCACTTAATGATTACATTCCACAAAAACCTACAGACCTTGTCTTCCTTTGGTTCTGCAGTATATTTGCAGTGGTTCAGTAAATACCAAATGGCAATGCTCAGCTACACATCCTCTGCACAGAAACAGCCCCCCTAAAAACCCAGCTGTCTGGATTCTGGAGTTTTGTAGTCAGTTTTGGAGTATTTAGTAAGCAGCTCTTGGTTAACACACACCTTCCCAGGGTTGTAGTGTCTTGGCATCTGAACTAAACTGGAAAAAGTTAGCCATAACAGAATTGGACCATTCTTGTGGGGAGGAACATGGAATAATCACTTCTGGAAGTTATTGAATGTATTCACGATTTTCTGCAGATACTATCACATATGTGTAGACCAAAACTACTGACCTACCTCTATGTCAGATGACTGGAGTTTGCACACTGCTCTTGCAATTTGGGATTCCTTGTGTATGTTTGAGTCTCGTGGTTAGTGACGTTCTTTTCAGAAAGACAAATGAGAGACACACTCTTACACATTTACAGGTGACCTCAGGTCCACCACACCACCCCAAAAGGTCAGTCCTTAAGCAAATGATCTAAGTGTTACTTTCAGAGTTCCCAAAGTTCTGGCCTCTAGAACAGGCTGGCAGCCATCCCTTGTTTCCAAAAGGGCTTAATCTGAACTGAGAATCTTCACTTTTTGTCACTGTAATTACCCCTATGTCAGGAATAAGATATTTATTTTGTGTTCTGTGTGGATTTTAATGACAGTAAAGAATCTTGGAATTTAAAATGGAGTGTAGAATTTTACAGAAAATACTGCAAGCAGTGCAAATAGTGATCAAAGGCACAGGGGTGGAATGAAAAAAAAAAATAGGCTGCATTTAGGCAAGTGTAAAGCAACTTCCAACTTCTTTTTCCCCAAATTGTACTTAGTGAACCAACACACACTGTTAAGATGCATCTATGACATTGTTTTCTCTTAAAGTCCACTTTTTAAAAACATTTGACTTACCAGAAAAGCTGAATCTAGAGCCACTAAAGAAACCCCACACACTTCTTCAACCTTTCCTGTTTATGAGCTAGAAGGAATGAAAATTAGGACTGACATCTTAACAGACAATTACAGGAATTAAGGTGGCAAAGTCAATGAAATTGTATAATTCTTCTCTCATCTTTCCATTTTCACTGAAATTATTTTCTAAGGCATTGGGACATCAGCTTTTGAGATGCAGCCTCTTGTTCATATGTGCTCCGTTTTCAGCTTCACCCGGCTTAAACGGTTTTCACAAACAAAAATTCAAAAATGCTTTTTTTTTTTCTGTTTTGTTTTTTTTTTTTTTTTTTTTTTTTTTGTAGAAGTCCTGTGCAGATTAAATAAAATTCTTCATCTGAGTCATGCTGGGAACTGTGTTACAGCACAGCTGTGAAGGCTCTTAAGGCAGAGCCAACATTCTGACTGCATACGGGTGAAGCAGACAGCACCCACAGCATTTTCTCTTCACAGCAGGAGGGACACAAGCCAAGCTAGTTTAATGACCTTTGGGTGTACTGAATGCTGGGGAATTCAAAATCTATGGCCAGGGTGTGGTTCTTCTGTACTGAACACAGACCTACTCTTGTCGCCAGTGATGGAATCTGTTAATTTAGAATGCTGGCCCTATGCCTCTGTAAGGATGCTCCTCCTTTTCACCGAGGTGTCAAAACTAATTTGCAAGAAATCCTGTCTTCTTGTCTCTAATTCGGATTTCCACTGTACAATGGAAACAAAAAAAACAAAACAACAGACCTTCACTTTTAAAAGAAATACTACAATCCTATCCACCTAAGGAGCTACTTAATGAAATAGCTACACAACTTTGTGGCTGGAGAGTGTCTTGTAAAGGCTTTTGTGCTCTACAATTTGAGGTTGTTGAGCATCAAAATAACATAAAAGGGCGGAACATATTTATAGATTTAAGAATAAACTTGGTTGTGAAATGGTGTCTATGTTTACTTTTACACAGACACATCTGTAAGTAACAAAAACTTGTTAAAACCATGGGAAGACCTGTCTAATAAGAAATTATCATAAAAAGCAGGTTATCCTTTCTGCCATGAGGTTTGTGTGGAAGTCATCTTTGCTGCAGACTGTCCATGCAGTTCCCAGAGGGCTCACATGGACTGGACTTCACTGCCCTCCAGCTCTTGGTTCACATGGGGCGCCAGCATAGAAAGGGGATCCTGCTTTCAGGCTTCAGCACCAGAAATCCTGCACATTTTGTGAATGCTTTTTCTTTCTTTTCTTTTCTTTTTTTTTTTTTTTTTTTTTTTATAAAACACCAACAATAACTGTAAGATACAGTCAAGATTTTTAAAAAATTGTTTCACATTTTTCTGTTTGCTGATTTATTGTTTTTCTAATGAAGGAATAAATATTCTTGTTTGAGTTTACTAAAGAATAACGAAAGACCATCCGTACTTGTATGACTCATCCTTTAGAAAAAAAAAGAAAACAGAAGAACACAGGACTAAATGTTTTAACTCTTGGTCTGTTCAGTATTAACATGATTGGAAGCAAAAGGAATTACCAAGGCAAAACAATTTAAATTTTGAAAAAATAACTATTCTAAGTGAAGGCCACTGGAGACATGTAAGTAGGTCAGAGAACATGGCAAGTGATTATCCCAGTCTGGAGAAAAAAAAAAAAAGAAATAGCAGTCTTGAGGAGTAATGTCAGAGCAGTTTTCACTGGCTGATGGTATGAGGCAGGTATGACGTTCTCCTCTGGACTGCGAGGGCTGCTTCTGTCCCCCGGAGCACCCGGATTTCCTAGAATGGAGGAACAGGCTCCAGCTGGGTTTCTGGAAGGAGGGGCAGCATCCCGCGGGGCCAGCTCCGCCGCTGCTCGCACCAGCGGGTGGGTGGCCCGGGAGGCTGATTGCAAGGGTTCTCTTGGCATCTATTTTCTGGAATTTCTTCTGATCCATGACCTCTTGTCACATTATTTTTTCTGCTCTTAACTCTAGTATATTGTCACAGAGCTCACTGTATATCTGCTCTTGGAAAGTGGCAGCTCTTACAAAGTAATCTGTCCAATGTCATGCATAAAAGAACACCACAGGACCTCAGTTTAGATATATGGGTTGATCTGTTCTGCTTTTGAAAGGTAGCATTGAAAGTACCTCTCAAGATGAATCCTGTCCTAAGAATATTAAGTCACCACCTGGTATCTGAAAGCCTCAAAGTCTGTACTAATAACATCTGGTACAATGGCAGACAAAGAAAATATTAAAAATATACATGTATAAACAGGCATGTATTATACTTATGGTACTGATCTGAACTCATTTTATGGCTAAGCTCTATATGGGCTGGCAGGTTTTGTTTTAATATTACAGAATGGAAAACCCTAGTTCAAATGTATCAATTGTAAATTAGTAAGAACTCACTAGGCTATGATAGGCAAGTGTGGGCAAGTTTTCTTAGATACTCTGAGTAAACAGCTACCGCAAAACTCCCCCAAAGTACTAACAATAAAGTTGTGGTGGACTCTGTTGACCAAGGTAAACACTTAGGAATAATAATCTGGAAAACAGAATGAAAATACCACACATTCATTCTTTTTCATCCCTGCAAACTCTGTGGCATGAAGAGTGGTGTTAATATTATTATTTTTATGTTTTTACTTGAAAAAATTATGCTAACGAATTGGATTTAAACTAGTCTGTAAATCAAAAGTTTGTTATGACTTATTTGAGATCTATTTACTCTTTGTTTCCTAAAGACAAGAAATGCTTTTTATCTCCTTTCTTAACAATTGCGTCTCATGGAAAAGTGCAAGTAAATATAATAGAAAACTATTTTCTAACTGGAACGATATAGCAACATTTTCTTAATAAACAGCGTAGAGGTGTGAAATTTTACTCCTTACTACCACAGTCATGATTTTGAGAGCAAATAATTAAGAGTATGCTTTTAAATGAAAATACATGTAACCCCACCTTTGCAGCCCCAGCCAAACTCTCCATCCTCAAAGGAATATTCCACCCAACACTTGCTAGAGATCAGTCAAGCTCCAGGACCCTTACTATTGAAGAAATCTTGCATGCAGAAAATTAAAAAGCAGCAGCAGTGGAAGAATCTCTCAGTGAATGCCACTGTATCTGATTAGTACTTAAGATTAGAGGTCTGGGTCTTTCTTGCTGGTGCTGCAGTGTGCTGTTTACTGCAGTGGCAGCATTCAGTCAGTTCAGCAGACGTTGCAGGAGAGCAAAGAGATCCCCTGGGGGGAACCAAGGACTGTTCAAATCCTCCCTCTCCTGGGCATCTCTGCATTTCACTGGCATGGAAAGGGTGCTGACCCCCAGCCACCCACCCCACACGTCCCCCATGGGCTTCTGCTTGTTCCCAAGGCCAGCAGAACACACAGCTGTTGAGAATTTGTGAAATGAGAAGACACACAGGACTGACTATCTGATCTGCTGTTACGGAAATCTTGGGCTCTTTGCACAACAGAGAATTAAGCCTGTTTCCATTCCCAGAGCTTCTGGTGCTGTTTTTGATTTAGAAATTGCACTTCCTAATTTATTAAGGTCAGAAGGTCAATCTTGTTATTGTACTATCTTTCCCATAAGCTGCCTTACTGTGCCTCTTTATGTTTTGCCGTTGTGAACAAAACCACTGCATACTGGTATTTTTCCAGCTCCCAAGATATCACCCGTGACCATATTAACTACTCAGAAAGTGAAGGAAAGCTCTTCTTTTGGAGGAGTTTTCAAGATTGCTAATTGATTTACATACACTATCTCTAGGTCTCCAAGAACTTTATCAAGTATCATCTTTACATTAAGCAGATGGGAAACTACAACATAAAGAACTGAGAATATTTTCTACAAATACAAAACGAAGATATGAGAAAAATATCCTGGTCCTGATCCAGCGCCATATTTAAAGAATTACAGTTATGGAGTTGTCATGTACCTCAGATTTGTTTCTCATCAGCCAAAGAACACTCACCATTAGTCCTCAGAAACCTCCTATTTAAAATAAAATCTCACAAAATATATCATAGTACAGCCTCAGTGTAACTACCCCTCAGTGCAGATTACATTATGATACAAAAAAAAGACTTGTATAAAACACTAGTTACAGCATTTGTTTTTTTGTGCTAAGGCAGCTACTTAAACTCCAGAGAGCTTGCCATCCAGTAAGATGGCAAGCTATATAAAGTGATGTACGATCTGAACACAACTCTGCAAAGAGTTGGAGCATACAGGCATTATTCAAGATAGTTGCCCCAGGCTCATGATAAAAAACAGTATGAGCAAGCTTATTTAGCTATGCCCTGCAGTACAAGGCATATGCACCCTAAGTGCAAACTTATGGTACCGTCATTTTAGTGATCAGATGATTTTCGAATTTTAGCTTAAAGCAGCTTTCTAATGAAGATGAAAAGAGAACAT
Source organism: Patagioenas fasciata (assembly GCF_037038585.1). Taxonomy (NCBI): domain Eukaryota; kingdom Metazoa; phylum Chordata; class Aves; order Columbiformes; family Columbidae; genus Patagioenas; species Patagioenas fasciata. Next base: position 27,405,374 of record NC_092526.1, on the reverse strand, counting down.
TCAAAATTTCGACACTGCATTTTTGTCCTATTCTTTTTTATTAACCTGCGAATAAAATGTCATGTAGATGAAAAAGCAACATATATTTAAATCAAACATCTATATGCAGGTGCAGGAGAAGTGGATAAAGGGGTCTTTCATCTTTTTTTTTGTTTTAGCCTTTTTGACATTAGAATGAGGTGTCTTTTCAGAATTTCAATTTGAAACCTTATTGAAACACACTTTTCAAAAAAATGACAGGAAAACTCACCTCATCAGTATCTCAGAGAAGCTGCAAAGCTGTCAGAAGCAATACTTCTATATTCATGAGATATATTCATGAGATGTTTCTAACGTGGAACTTGTAAAAGTACACAAGTAATGTGAATTGCAATTTCTGCAAAGCAAAGCGTAAAAAATCATTAAAACCATGAGAATTAAAAGAATATGACCTTTAATAACTTCTAATGTTATCAATTAAACAATGTGCACTAGTTTTCCTTTGGACCTAGTGCACTGGCTATTTTGGAGTACAATTAGCAAGGCAGTTTTACTCTATTTGTGCAGAGGTAATAACTCCTCAAAAGCAAAAAATAGCTATTAGTTCTTCACAGAAATACTCCATCTGGTTCTGGAACTGATATTGAAGGCTGATATTCTTATAGGTGTCAAGCTGAAAGGAGATTTTGAATGTTCTTTTTAGAATAAATCAGAAGTCCAAACCACATAGATGCTCATTACATGAATAACGTTAAAGTAGATATGAATCACATTTATAGACACATCCAGGTCTTTTTAAAGAAGTGAACAGTGGAAAGAAAGCATAAACAAGCAAGAATCTTGCTTTATTTCCTTTTTCTGTGGAAGAAGCTGGCAAAAATGGCACATGAAAAAGCTAATATTCTCTCACTGTAGAGTTATTCCTACCACTTCAAGAATAGCTGTGGAAAACAACGTTGGATAGAGAAGAAAATTACAAGAGACTGTGTTCTGCAATTTTTAAATGCAGTGTATTATTTTCAATGAGCTGAACAACACATAAGCCAGACCCCCAAATACATCAAACACAGTACAAACATCACAGTTCCATCATGTCAGTACAAAGTGACTAAACACATTCCTTGCTACTGAAGCGCTTTTGAATACCCAAAAGTTACACTTATATATCTAGGCTGGCTTGGTCTAGGTTCAAAATTACTATAAATGCACCTTAATACAGCATCTACTAGGAGATAGAAATAGGACCCCTATAGATATGGCCCTATTTTCCACAGTAGGAATCTGTATCCACCTCTAAAAGATAAGGATCCCTCCAGCATTTGAGTGTTGTATATACCTGCCATTTTCACTCACTGCATTTTCTTCTTTGTAGCTTCTGATCTGGTTCTCACTCTAATTATACATAATTTGATTAATGAAGAGCACCAGTAACATCTGGAGTCAAGCTGGCCAAAAGGAAAAACCCCAACAAGATGATCTATTCAGTCCTGCGATGTCTGGAGAGCCTGCTTTCCAAACCCCGCACCTCAGTGCCCAGAGAGCGATCCAGCGATCCCCCTGGCAGCCAGCTCGGCACAACCCAGACACTTCACATCGACAAGTCACCACTTGGCTGACCCTGAAGTCTCTTGCAATTCTGAGGAAATCAGGAGCTAGAAGCTGCTCTTTCTTTTACCACTTCAAAGTTTCACAGCCATCACACTAATGAGTATTTTTTTAACTGCTTAACAGAATAAAAAAATTAAGGACATTTAAATCCATTCTTCCTTGTGTTCTGTTTTGTCACTGCAACTACATTTGTAGCATGAACAGAAAAGTTTGCCCCAAAGAGCTTACAGTATTTCTTCTTTGCCTTTTGCTTTGACAAGTAGATCAAATTCAAATTGACTACTCAAGTTTCATGTTTTTAGTATTAATTCCAGATAAGAAATATCTGTCTTAAGGACACCTCATAATCTTTAAGCTGTAAGTATTATAAAATGATCTTCACACATATGAGATTGTGAAATAAATACTGCAAAATGCTCCTCTCACATGATATAGTCACACATTAATACAAATATTTGGAATATTTTCACTATTGATCTTTATCTTTAGACAGCTCTATTTCCATGAAAGCAGGTTTGTCTGCAATGAGTTACCACCTAACCTCTGTTGAGCCAACTGGGCCGTTCTGCCTTCCTTCAAGCTTGACTAATGCCAACCATCAAAACAGCTCCGCATTAATACAGACAACTGTAAAAACACACAGAGAGCACCAGCTATTCAAGGAGCAGAACTGTCAAGGTGTATAGGATGGATGTTGCTGAAGTAAGCAGGAAAAGGGATGCAGGGACTATAAGACATTTTGATAGGAACCAGAGCAGGCAGTTATGCAGGCAAAGGTTGATGTTTGAGCCACAGACTCTGTGGATGGACGACAAATGCAGCCTCAGATCACACTGCAGAAATGCAGGAATGTGAGAGGGCTGACACCTCAGCCCCGCCAGGACCTTCCTGCTCTGCAGAAGGAGTGTGTTTGAGGGCAGGGGCAGCTCTGCTGCTGGCTTCTGTCTTCAAACTCACTGGCAAAGCCAGCAATGGCAGAGCAGCGTGTTTTCTTTAGCACATGGCAATCTCCACCCATGGAACTGGGCTGGAGTCATACATTTTGACAAATTAATGAATGAAATATATGAGGCATGAAATAAATTAAAGATTGATCCATTTGTGCTCCACAATACACTCTGGTATGAGATAACCTTATAAACAAAAACACTACATGGGCTTTTAGCCTTTGCAATTTAGTGCATCTAAAAGTTCAGGGATGTGCAAGTTTTGAGCTTGTAAAAATTTTCTGAATGAAAAGACTTTGGAAACCAGGCATAATTTTTAATTCCACTGATTTTTATAATGATAAAATGATATCTTCGAATATCAGACAACTTAATGAACAGGAGAATAATAGCCATATTTCTCTGCAAGCTTACTAGCTTATTTATATCATTTTATGTTTTTAGCATATTCTCTTGGAACAAACATTTTTTATTAATTGTCTTTGGTTCATCAACCTGAACCTAAAATTTCTTATCTGAAAACATTAAGTCCCACCCTGTTTACTCTAACGACACACATCAACTTCTTAAAAAAATGCAGCTGTTTTTATTTTTTTTTAAATATTTATATCTTTTATCTTTATAATTATTTTTTATTTTATTATATGTTGGCCTTGCTTTTCACAGGTTTGATGTGTTTCATGAGATGACTGCCTTGGAAAGGATATTTGGATATTCAAGGTATTTTCACAGTTGTTAGTTATCCACTCCCCAATCTCTGTGTATTTTGGGAAGTCAGAGCCTGGACAGAGTCACAGTTATTCAGCTGAGATTTTGAAAAGCAAGAGAACCACCCACAAAAAATGACCGGCTGGTTACTTCAGACATTGCTACAGCAGAAGCAGAGGTATTGATCTGTCTGCTCACCTTTCGCTGATCCACTCATATAAGCAAATTTCTGGCATGTCTAGGAATAAAATGACCTTATGGTGAATCTGTTTTTCCACATATGATCTTTCCTGAAGGACAAATGCTTATTTAAAAGCTACTTTGTTGTTTTTGGAAAATTTATGGCTAATTTCTTGACTGAGAAACTGCCTGGAGATTTGTTTTATAGGGCATGTATTTTTTGCAACATTTCCTCATAAATTTATCCAGACCAGAAATAAAGTGTGTAAACTCAGGGATTATTCTAACTCACCTGGATAAATTTGTATTTTCGGTGCTTCAGACAGAAGTGGTAACATGAAGAAATATGATGTTATGCAATACGTAGACATTACTTTATCAGAAAACCTTTAAAAATGTATTGATTAGTTATTGAGCACTTAACTAAAATCAAGGTGAAAGCCGGTTAGGAATTTGCATCAGGGTTGAATATCTTTGGATTCTCAACTGTGAAAATTCCTCTGATGATCAGAACGCACATAACTAAGCACTAATTATGGAGGGGAGTGTTAGCAAAAGCTGTTACGTATTTCTCTGGAATGTCTGGACTGCAGTTCCTTTATCCTGGCCACATCTGCCTTTTCCATTCTGGCTGAGTTTTACACCTCTGCCCCGTTCACTGGCCTGCACTACTTTATTTCTGTCTTCAATGTTCCTATTTTGTATTTTCTAGTCAGATAACCCAAGCAAAAATGTAACAGGTATTTTTAAAGAAAATACTACTAATGTACCATTTCCTGCAACCTTTTCAATAAAAATATCCCTGGTATTTTCTAATTAGAAAATTTCAGACTGTGGTTGACTGAGTTTTCTGGGCCAGTTAAAAAAATCCAAGTAACTAGATATCTACATTGATCTGCAAAATTAGCTTCTGCCTATTCTGGCACATAAAATTACGATTTTGTTTAGTATGCTTAAAATTTATATTTTCCTAAAAACACCCATAGTAATATCTGGATATAAACCTAGTCACAACTCCTCAGTTTTTGGTTTCATACTTCATTACTTTGGTCTTCCCTAATACCACAATCTTCAACTGGTCAAGCATCTTTTTTCCTACAAAATGTTTCACTATCTTCCTCTACAGTGTTAATTGTCAAATGCCCTTTTAAGTACCCTTACCCAGCTCATTGAAAACCACTTGCCAGGCCTTTTCTTAGCTTCTGTGAAATCAAGCAAAAAGGGCCATGTTTAGACACAATTCTTTCTGCAAATCTACTAAAGTTCCCACTAAAACTTCTCTCTTTTGTGGAAGTCTTAATGTCAGAGAAGCATGAAAGTTTCAGAAAAATAATAAAAAAGCTCTCTCAAAAGTTAAGATATGTCTCTTCAATTATCTTCTTTTCCTTTTCTGGAATAAGTGAAAAATATTTTCTTCTTGACCCCTGTATTAAATACACATTTTGTTATTGTACACAGCACCTCCTTTACTTTCTGAATCCACATCTACTGAAAGTATCAAAGCCCCCGCAGACTTCATCGAATGAAAAAATGCAAAGTTTATAAAGTCCCATGAAAATTGATACATATGGAAAGTTTTTTGTAAATTAAGTTGAGAAGACTTGCATAGAAAAACAATTCAGTCTTCAGTGTTCTGTTTATCTAATACTGAAGCTTCAGTGTTTACTTTACATCAGTCTGTGTTTAGAATGGGTTTGTGGACACTAGATTAGATAGCAATAAGTCTGTAAAAGCCTGGGAAAAATGAACAGTTGACTTCTTCTTTCTATAAAACACTTAAACTGTCAGTAACTTTCGATACTTTAATGACTACTAAACGTATGTTATAAATAAGGTGGGACAAACAAGTTTCAGCCGTTTTAGCTGCCGAACAAAATAAATCGGTTCAGAATTAATTACTCTAGGGTTTTTTGCATTGTTTATTGGTGTTTTTTTATTTTTGCTTTTGCTACAGGGTGTTCTTTTTAAGGTGCTCACATCCATAAGAGCTCCCATCCCTTTCCCCAGAGCCCGAAAAAAAATGGATTTGTGGTTTGGTGTTATAGATTCATGTCCTATCTCAAATATCAATTTTTTATTATTATGAATAATTTACTAGAAGATCAAAGTTCAAAGCTACTTTCTTAATTAGAGGGAGTGATTTGAACTAAGGTCTTCTGCTTTCTGGATAATTGTCCTTCAAGGCAAACAAAGTATTTTGAAGTAAGTACCTCTTGGTTCCTGTTGTTGAATCTGTTTCACTTGCTTTCTTGGAGACCAATCAATATAAGCACCTAGAAATTACTGTCAGGAGAAGTTGTAAGCAGCTGAATTAAAAATCTGTCTGTGGAACTACTGTGTTTATATATGTTGAAAGCAATTACTTCTGCATATAAAGTAGATTTTAGCCTAAACATCTTTGGATATTTAATGTGTTTTCTAAACATTTGTAGAAACTTGTGTTCAATTCTGTAACTGTGCCTTTATATAACTATGTATTTGTGCTGGGGCTTTTTTTCTCCAAGGATTTTACAATAGTTAAAGAGAACCAAAATATAAGATTCAAGGTGTTGACAGTACACAGCATGTGCCCATGCGTTAGGCAACTGATTTGGTGTATAAGGTCTTATATTCTGGTGAAAATGAATTAGATGAACAATTGAAGAGTAAGCTTTAAAGTTTTGGTTTTTTTCAGTTTTGATGCAATTTTATGCCAAAAATACTGGTTGTGGTATCAGTCTGAAAGGAGAACATGGAAAATCTCCCAGTTTTTATCTTGGTTAAGTTCAACAAGACACACAGAATCTGCAAATGAGAGGCCTTTCTCCACAGAATTTTTGTCTAAACTGATGAATCCTGTTCCGGTTTGTACATGGCACAAAATGCTGACAGCCAAAGAATTAAAAATTGTACCACAGTGAACAATCATGCGCTGGCAGACGGGTAAACTAGATGACCTAATAAACCCTTTCCACTTCTAGTCTCCAAGACTTTGTGAATATACTCAAGTGAACAATCTTTTTATTAAAATGCCAACTGAAGATGAGCTTGTTTGGAAAATTAGCAATTTTTGTAAAAGAGAAGAATAATTCTCCATGCAGGTTTATGAACTGTTGACGCAGCATTTGATGGCATCCAGAGCAGTAGGCAATGTCTACAGGCAGGCCAAACCAGAGGGCTGCTTTGACTACAGCATTTAGCAAAGTCAATAAATATTTCCCTCCTATATGCCAGGGACAGAACAACAGAGAACAGCATGACACATCAAGTTTTTCAGTTCTCAGTAATCTGGGTAATGTTCTGCAATTGTTCACTTCATATTTGATACAAATGCAATGCTCTCCTCGACTTTCTTTCTTTTATTATAAATTTAGACCTTTATCATACTGTTGCATGTGGAGACCAATAAAAATAATCCTTTGCTAAACTACTTGCCAAATCCTATTGAAATGTTTAGATCTGCACCTCTTTTTTGTAGCATAATAACAAGATAAAAATGAAAGTGTCTCAGAAGACCTTACAGGGATTTGTGGACTATTTAGATTCGGAGTTTAAAATCAAATTATACTACTTGGTTACATTTAGCTTAATTATTTTACTGGAGCTCTGTAGCAACCATATTATTCTGACCTCTCCACTCAGGATGGCTACTGGTGCTGTTCTCATGGCCTGGGTTAGAGTTCACTTATTTAATCATTTGAGGATGATAGATGCAAGTTAGTTTTTTTCCATGGTACACATTTTGCTCCTCAAAACAAATGTCTTCCCGGGCAATTGTCTAATGTTTGGATGATTTTCATTGCACATAATTGATGTGGAAATCCTTGTTAAATGATTTCGAAATTTTCTTACATCGAATTCCTTCAACCTTTGTGTGTCCCTGGATTTCTGAGTGGTCCCAACCACAACCATGTGTGGATGAGAGCTGGCTAACACTGAAAGACAGCTCTGCCAGGCACATGTTGCTATGTGAAGTGAAAACACAGCACCTGAGTAGAAGCAAAGTCTGATGGACATGAGCAGGCCACAGGAAGATGTGAACAATGTTACCATATTCTAAGGATGGTAATTTTTTTGCGTAAAAACACGGTAATTCAGTGAGACCTTGTGCCACAGATGTTTCTCTGAAGATTTCCTACAGCATGGCTGTTGAGGAAACAGTGAATCAGTTTTTGTTCTGAATGTCTGGAGTTTTACTAAAATGAGATGCTTAAAAACTACTTGCATCAAGTATGTGCCACTGATAACAAGTCCACTGTCTACTGCCTATGTAGTACTTCAAATATGAACTAACTGTAATGGTACTCCAAGGTGCAACACACAGAAGCCTAATCTTTCCTCGAAGATTGGGCAAGAAAAAAGCTATTACTATTAGGATACACTAGAGCTCATTCAGTACATGATTTAGCTCAAAAGGAGTGAATAGGTTATTAGGCACTCAATTACAACACCCTAAGCTGCTGCCAAGAACAACCATCTTCACCAGAGACAATTAATGGGTTCCTCCTTTTTTCTCGCCCCCCCCCCCATCCTACCACACAACAGCTTGTGTTTTTTCGTTTTGTTTTTTGTTTTGTTTTAACTTCTGTGCCACCATTGGGCCCTGTGGAAGAGATTCTGGATTGGAAGATGTCTACGTAAAGCCAGTATACAATGGGGCCATTCTGCAGCTGCGAGCAGCTATGGATGATGATAATGCATGGTGTGGCAATATCCTCTGTACAGACTGAAAGGCTGGTTTTCAGCATCTACTATGAAGGAAACAGCTACTACTGCTTGGTTTGGGAAGAAACATATTTGCTCACTTAAAAGATTTCTAAAAGATGTCAATTTACAAATCAAGACTGAAAGTTTCAAAGTAACAGGACTATGTTGCAAACTCATTTATCCAATAAACAGTTAAATAAAGGCTGCTCATGATGAATTTAAGGCAACATGATGTGGCCTTAAAGGATTGTAGTTCTTAGACCACATGTTTTCTTACGGGATGTGAGATGCTACCTAAGGGAAAATGTATTTCCTGACAGCGTGGGGAGCGTTAGATTTTATATTGAATCTTCTGTAAAGCTCTGTGGTGTACAAGTCACTAAAAAACATACAGCTCTTAGCTTTGCTAGATAATACTGCTCCTTGAATTGGTGTTGCTTTCTTTGTTAGAGAATAATCATCCACAAGGGTGGTCAAGGAATAAGATTTTAGTAAATGTACGGTTTACACCAGAGACCATTTCAATATTTATTTATGATCACTTAGGATGTAAGAATTGTTTATAAAATACACACAAGATAGCAACTGTGTGAAGTATCTTCATATTCACACTTCAAAGTCCATGAATCAGGAACTAAGAGTAAATAAACATTCTTACGAATTATCACATGGGTACTTGTATATTCAAATCTCCACAATGGAGTAAAAAGATATAGACTAATCCAATGGGTGATATTGCAAAGCTTTAAATTAGGTGCCAGTATAATACGAAATGAGATATCTTGTCTGCGTTCTGATCCTTGACCTCACACAGCATTGCAGTAAGTGTGGGTAGGGTGGGAGTAGATTTAAGCAACTCTAAACCAGAAGTGACGGTAAAATTACAACTTGACAATGGGAGAAGAGAATATGCAACCAGCAGGGAATGTCAGACTATGCAAAATCCATTCACTTAAAAAACAGCTGTTGTCACAACTCAGTATTAACTAGTCATGAGGTTTATGTCAGTCTATTGAAAGAAATTAACCTAATTTTAAAACACAGACATGGCATAAAGAACAAAAATAGCCAATTCAGTGCCTTCTCCTCAGGTACATTACACAGAAATTCTAAAGCAAAATGTACTGGTCAGATAATTGGTGAGGAAACAGAACAGGACTCTTAACTAATTTAGAAAACTAAGGGTATGAGACATCAGAGCAGTTTACTAGTAGCTTAACTTTTTGGAGCAGGATTACTCCACCGCAAAAATTGCAGGCATTTAATGCTTCCATATTCCAAAGACTTGCTAGAAACAAAGCAAACAAATTAAGCAAACTATCACTAGCCCTGTACCCTTGTACAGAATGAAAAAGAGTATGAAATGAGTCTATTCAGTAAATTAAAAGAACAGACTGAAAATCTTTTTGGAGTTACAGCTTTTGGAATGAATTAAAATAACATAGTGTGCATATTTATGTGGTCTGCATCTCACTGTCTCCATAGTAAATTTCATCTGACTTTGACTTCTACACAGGCAAACTACTTCTTCATGTCCTAAACTGATGACGCAAAGTCATTATTAAAAAAAAAAAAAAGTATCTCCTCTTTTCTCTAAGAGCTTCAATTTTTTTTTTTTTTTTTTTGTAATGTACTCTAATTTCTGCAAATTCCTGTCATTGCAAAATACAGTATTACATGTTATTCCTATCTGAGCACAGTGATAACAGTAACCTGGTCTCCTTCTTGTCATCATTAACTGTGATACTGTGATGTACACAAAGCCCTACAAAACCTATGAATCCAGTGCTTTATTTCTCCAATCATAGATATATGGTTACTACATTATATACCTACGCAACTTCTAGAATATATAAATAATTTTCTTTATTGCCTTCCCATTGCTCTCCCAGTATTCCCTGAAATAATCTGTTAAGAGACTTCGACTTCAATTTTAAGAACTCATTAGTGAGAGGGACTGCTTCACTGTTTCAGACAGACATTCAAAATCTTGAATGCTTTTTGTTGTAATAACTATTGATTATTTATTTATATTTCCATGTAGTCCTATACTTGCCTGAGGAAGTTATTAACACTTGTAAGTTTAAATGAGCTGTAAATACCAGATGCCTGGGGTTTTACAAGAGAACTCACCTGATCCATAAATATTTCTAGCCATGTAGGGCAAATACACAGACTGGCATTCTCAATGCAGCCTTATTTCATGAAGAAACATATGTAACAGAATCTAGGTCACAGAGAAGAAAACTGGCACTCTACCAGGCAAAACATCTTGGTGATGTGATTTGATGTGTCCAGCTTATGTATTATGTCAAAAAGATATTTAACTTTGCTTAACACTGCCCTTTCAATGATGAACCACTGTGTATCATGGATTTTTCTCCAACAGACAGTGTGCATCTCTTAGTTAGAACAAGAAAATTATTTTCCCCATATTGGATCAGACTAAAGGTCCTTTTTGTCCCATATTCTAGTTTGAGCAGTGACCACCAGCAGATCCCTCAGGAGGAGTGTTAGAGAAGGACAATTACAGACTGATACTCTCCTGAAGTAAAATTACTTCTAGCGATTTGCAGCTGAAGGATGTCCTAAGCCACAAGTGGTGGTTTGTGTTTAATAGCTTCCAAATGTGATTTCCATCCCTCCACCACCCTCAAGTCCTCCAGGAGCATTCTGAACCTGGACAAACAGCATTCAGAGCATCCCATGGCAAGGCAACGTGGCCTTGGCAACTCGAACTGTGTTGTGTTGTGCGAAGAAATAATCCTTTTGTGTAGTCTGATACTGCCACTTGCCAGTTTCATTTGATGCCCTCTAGCTCAGGGCAGCACAGAACTATTCCTTATGTATCTCTCATTCTACTCACTATTTTATGAAGTGCTACAAAAGCTTTCTTCAACCATTTGCCTTTCAGACTGAAGAGTATTGGTCAAATCATTGTTCTCTAGATAATGTGTGGTCTCAAATCTTCCTCTAGCAACTGGGAAGGAAAGGTATCACATTGCTTTGTGCCCAAGCAACTGGGACCTGGAAAAACAAAGTAAAACAACAAAAGAATACAAAACACCAAAACACACAGCGATTTCCCTTTTTTCCACGAAAGTGTTTAGCTTCTCATCTGATGGTCACTGTTGGTGGGCAGCACATCGATCATCATGCCATGAACAAAAATTACATTCTGACTTTTAAATAAACTTGAAACTTACCTAGAGTAACAGCAATGGTTGGGTCAGAAATGGACAGAGAAGTGCCAGAATATTTCACGTAAATTGTACCTGAACTTGTTTCTATCAGAATTGTTTCAGTGGTACCTTGTGGGTTATATTTTGTGGTTTTATAATTACAGTGCAAGACTGCATAAACATAAAGGTCACAAGAATGTTAAACACCTTTGAAAAACAGAGTGAGTAGCTTAGAACTATGGATAATAATCACTAGAAAGTTCAGAAAATTTTCTTCTGCAAAAATTGCCTTTTTTGGGAAATAATTATTGGAAATAATTGGGCTGAAAAGGAATCACCTGACACACTCATCAGAAGATACTGAATACAAAAAATAATTTTCAGAAAAGAACCCTAACAATATACATTTAATTGGTGCCTGCTGATTATTTCAGCATCATATAATAAATTCTTTCACTCTGTTCTTTCAAATGACTTCCTAACTTTTCATTTATTGCTGAAGACTTAAACTTGAGGCCAGTCATGAGCTATAGCTTCATCAGACTTCATTCATGCTGAATGACAAAGCTGGGGTATCATCCCTTCCTACTGAGCACCATCTCTGCTATACTTCATAGTTTTGTTCAAAGTGCCATGTTCATAAACCGATACAGATGTTTCAGATCCAAGCCTCAAGCCTTACCTGTTTCAACCCAGTTCTCCATTTCAGGCTCTGCTGTATATGCTGGCTAACTGTTTTCTGAGAGGTTTAAACACTAAAATGATACTTAATGCCCTCAAAGTGGCCAATTTGAAGGAAGCAGAGGATCACCACAGATTGAAAAAGCATGACTTGCCACAACATAGTCAACCAGCCCCATGCTTGCCTGAGCTATACTTTTCTACATTTGGCAAATTAGAAAACATATTTTACAGAAAAAAACAAGGATTTCAAAATACTGAATGAATTACCAGGCTCAGATATATGTTGGTGTATGGATTTGTTTAATTATAATTTAAACAGTAAGAAGTGTGTAGCTTCAGAACTGCTGCTTCTTCTAAGGTTGTCAAACTTTCAAAGTTCTATAAATGAGCTAGTGCTTCTGCATTTTTTGCTGAGATTGCCTAGAATAAATGCAATAAAAAAACCTATGCTTATTGTTCTCGTAACTGGAAAATAAGATAGAAAATTATTCATGGCTGAGATTAGGAAAAGATGTTATGGGAATCTAAGGGATTACAGAAGACTTGAACCTTGCCTTCCGAAATTGGGCATAAAAGATTATGATAATACAAAAATAACATAGAAAATACACAGGGGTCCCACACAGGGCAGAAGCAAAAAAAATAATGAAAAATTACTATCTACTATATATAAATTAAGAGTCATCATCACAGGACACTGTGGCAGCCTTAACTCGTACTTTTTTTAGAGGCACTTCTCTTTGGCTGCAAGCAAGTTTAGCCTTACAGCCTTATCTGCAATGTGGCTAAATAGGGGCAGGAAGATTTTTGAAGCCTGTAATGCTAAAATTGATAAAAAAAACCCAAACAACAAGCATCTCTTCCTTATTTAATGGGCTACTGGGATTTAATGTTAACAAGAAACATGAAAAATGTCTCTGGCTTAAACATATTCAGAAGTTTTCTGTGTTATCTTTCAATAGAAGCTTTTTACTCACATTCACCTTGAATTCCATTTCTCAGGTTTGCTTCTGGTTTTATTCCTCTTTGTTGTCTACAGATTAATAACAGGGAAGCCGCACAGATCTTGAGATTGTCTTTTTTAGTTTTCTCATATTTCCTCCTAATTCTGTAAAAGCAAGAAAGGTATTATGGTTAAAGAAGGTCCTAGTTCAGCAAAGCTTTTAAACTTAATATTAAATAACTGAATAATCCCAGTTAGGTCAGGACAACATTTCACAAATATGCTCTGCATGGTCTAAAGCCCTACCTTCTGGATTTTCACCTGACGTGTTTAGGTTAAATATAACATAATCTATTAAACTGGACTTAATACTCTAAATTAAATACTCCAAACTGAATCTTTATTAGGATCTTAACAGTTCTATGCAAAGAAATAAAACGTGTACTGAAAGAATGGGATTAAAATATTGTCATCACGATGTGGTTTCCCTAAATGTTTTGTTAGATGTATCAGTGACAAAACCTGCAAGAAGAAATACATTTGCCTATGGGAATGCTCTGCTTTTTGTGTGCAGATAGCACTTAATAGGCAACAGTGCTGGACTACAACACAGATTATCAAGAAAGTTATCCCTCTGAGTTCATGCAGACATTGTTCGCTATGTATGACACAATTAGCAGTAAAATAGAAGCATTTAATCTAACCAGTAAAAGGTGTCCTTTCACATTATTATTATTTAATACACACCGTGACAAGAGACTAAAAAAGGGGCTAGGATAAAGGACTGCCATAAGTATCACTATGATAACTCATAAATGCACAGCAGATAGCATGGTCTAAGGGTCTTGAAGATTTCCCTGGTGTTCCAGTTTGGTAAGTACTTGAAAGAGAAAAAGAAATTGTGGCAAAGGAGGCATTAAACCCTATGGATTTCTGAGTGGCAAATGAACAGCTGAAGTAAAAAACTTGCAATATGGTACAGAATTTTTTTTCCTCTCTGCTTAGTCCAAGTTTTTTTTTGAAGTATGTTTTGTGAAGGTTGAGATGCTTTTAGCAGAGACCAGAAGTAATGAATGGAAAGGTCAGTCCGGTGCATCAGCAACAGCTTCTTCCGAGAGCCTCCCGTTTTGGAGGACTCATTACCTTGCTCTCTCAGATCCCAGTCTTTTTAATCAACCTATGTCAGCTGCATGGCTGCCTTCCATACGTTCTGGCTCCACAGGAAGAGAGGTTGGTTGACTTGCCAGAGATATAAGCTGAAGTGTGGGAATGTTTGTGTCCTCTAAAATAATACAGCTATGCCAGAGAGCAGTAGTAGCCAAAGTCAGAGGAGTCTGTGTTTTTAAAGTGAATAAAGCAGTGAAATCACTCATTGGAGAGGCTAAGAGCCCTTTATAGCCTCGTTCATCCAGAGCTGCAAGGCTGTGATATGGAAGGGTCTAGCCACAACAGTGGTGCTCCATGGGATATTGAGCTACTATCCTTGTTCCCTATAGTGATGCTCCTTGCATGACTTTAATGCAGTGCAGATTACAGCTAAAATTAATCAACTTAAAAATGTATTTTAATAATGAACTGAACACTTTTTTGCAGTTATCATTAGCCTTCTATGTTTTATTAGATGCTAAAGAGAAAAGGCTAGAACTGCCATAGTGATCTTGCATTCTCTTTCAATGTGCATTCACTGTGGCATTTCGAAGTGTGTGTGTATATATATATATATAATTCTTTCAAACATCAACATTAGAAGTGTGCTAGTGGAAGAAACAAGTTTTAGATGGCATACCTGTGTTAACATAAAATGTCAGGCAGAACAACCTGCACAGATGCAAGAGCCCCTTCTTCTCAGTCACATGCTTTATCCCTAGCAGACTTGATGTTAAAATTTGATAAACTTTGGAAATTATTTGTGGAGCTCGGTGAGTGTATATGCAGATGCAACAAATTGAATTTAGGGCAACTGGTTGTTTCATATATAGATATTAATACAAGCTGAAAGTTATCCAACTGTATTCATAATCTAAATGACTGGTGCCTCTTCACTATTCTTGGAACCAAGTGATGGTGAGTGGGAAATCCTACTAGTGTAAAGGCAAGACAAAAAAACCCCAAAATTGTAAGAATAGAGGATATGAGAAACAAGAATGTATTTAAACTGGCCACAGGGAGACTTCAGAAAAACTTTCAGGTAACTGCTGTTAACATGTGGTTTATTTTTTTTCTTTCTGCCTGCATGAAATTCAAAACAGAAAGCTTGCTCTTCCACTTGCCCTCAATATGAATTTTACCTTTGCAACCTTGGAAAATATAAAGTATATACTTATATGCATTCCTAAAGCATTTGAAGAACAAAGCTTATGTACCTCCTGAACAACTTCACAAACTCAGAATTTTTACAGGATGCCAGGAGGAGATTTTAAAAAAAAGGCAATTCTTTCTACTCTTTACTAAGTATGACAGTTGCCTCAGCTAGAACACTGTCAAGACTCTCTTAGGATGACATTTACCATGAGAATTAGCTTTTGAAGTTGATAACTAGGGTCTGAACCTGACAGATACATTATACGTTTTAGAGAAAAGTTTGTGTTCAGTGTCTCTTAGGGACCTACACTAGTTTACACCAGCTTTTGATGGACCAAACCTAAGAGAAAACACTTTCAGAAGAACATTCTGAACATAGAGAGAAAAAGATTATTTTAAGGACCATGTGGTTCTAAAGAAAAACAAAAACAAAAAAATCCCACAAAACAGAAGCAAAGACACAATGAAAGAAAAGAGACACAGAAGTCTGAATTACTCAGAGGACTTTCTTTTTCCCTCTAAAGACTTCCGAGAGTAAATTCAGTCTTCCGCATTAGTAATGAAAGGGACATCTGTTACTTTTTGGCTAAGAGTATACAAAATCAGGACAGGAAAAAGCAAGGAGAAACAATAAGAGGAAACAGAACTAAAAATATTTATAAAATATGTGTCTAAGTTAGGAATGACAACATTGTGTAATAAATGAATAAAACACCTTTCTTCCGTATGTCATAATTGATGAGGGGGTTATAACAGGGTTTATGCACAGAAGATACCTTTAGCATTTCTAAACTGGCATAAAAAATACAGTTGTGAAAATAATTTTCTCACGAAAGTATAAACATTATAGCATTGCTGTTATTAGTTACATAATAGTCAACTGTCCCAAGAAACTCTGCTAAAAGCCCAATTTCATCTTTTCTTAGACTGTGTCTCCTCATGCATGACCAAAAACTGGGCAAAATTGAATACAGCTTTGTTGTGTGGCAAGAAAATTGAGATCATAATAGGATGAAAAATTTTATTTTCACTCACACCCTTCCCTAAGATATGGAGCTAACTTCCCAGTAATGAAAGAAGAACACAGTACCCAGCTCCAATTGACAGCTAGCACCTCTAAGTGGGTTGAACTGAATTGGGGTGTACTGTAGAAGTGCATAATGGCAGCAAGCACTTTATGTCTGTCTCACTTTACAAAGAAATGGAACACCTTAGCAGCTTCCCTAACCTGAGCAGAGCCAGGCTTCTGCCTGCAAATCCTTACCTCTGTGTGGATTTCCACTGACATCATTGCACTGTGAAAGTAATAGTCCATGCAAACAGATTTATCTGCAGGCCAGAGTTTATGTCTGCTGGACTGTCTGGTTTGCTCTATTCATCTGGGAGTCTTTTCAGTTTTGGATAGCAAACTTTGCTGCTCAGCCCCCAGAAATGTTCCCTTCTCGTTTCTCTCTCCAACTGACTGCTGAATTCTTGAGCTGGAAAATGCCAGAGAGAAAAAGACTTTCTGAAAGTCATACTTTGTGAAGCAAGACTTTGACCTTATCCTATGCCCACTGGAATCTTACTATATATATAAAGGAAGACAAATATGTGAACATAAATAACTAAATTCACATCTAGAATTCAAAGAAAACTTGGAGACAATAGATGCTACAAAGACTGTTTCTGCACCTAGATTTCTCCACTTCTGTTAAAAAGCAGCCCTGAAAGATATTCTAGTCCTATTGTTCCTTCCTGTGTTTCCCATAAGGCAGTAAATCAGAATGTGTTACTTGGAAAGTTAGTTATAGAAATCCAGGATATTTGATGGCATTTACAGAGATTTGGCTCACACTTAAATTATATACTGTATTTAAGTACTTAAGAAAGAGATATTCATGCCATGATACACGATGATTATAAGTAGCATTAAAAGAAAAAGATATTTTTAGACAATAATTCAATATGGTATTCACAAATTGGAAAATAGTTTCCTAAACAACAAAATAATGCATCAAGAAAACTTGTATTTCATTTATACTTAAAAATAAAAACAAAAACAAAACCCCCAAACCATTAGAAGTCAGTATTCAAGCACACTTACTTATATTACTTGCAGACGGAATGTTCTAATGAGAGAAAATAGAAATGTCTGACTTTGAATATGTGACTAGTTTTACATTTCTGAGCATTTTGCATATGATCCTGACTTAGAATTTCAGAGGGTAGGATGCTTCCAAGGTATTTTCTTCAGGTGCTTCATTTCTACTCTAGTGGAATATCACCATAGGGTGTTTCGAGTTTCTCATTATGAGATTGATAACATTGAGTAGGAAATCAGTGAGCAGTAGAACTAATGATACATTTCCATTATGGCTGTACTTTTAGAGAGATGGAGAAAAAACACTAGGAGGTAAGCAGAATGTGGTACTGAATGTAACTGCTATAGCACAGATTCCTTGGGTCAATCCAAATACTTGCCTGGAAGATATGACACTTTTAGCATTCATGGATACCCTGACTGATTCTTCACAATTTCTCTAGTATTTTGTTGTGTAGACTACCTGGAAGCATGAAGGGCTATGATGCAAAAGCTGAGGTTTGCCTCTTGGAGACAGACCAGACAACACTCATATGTCTTCTTGCTCTGGACTATATTCAGAACTTTGAATGAGGTTCATGCTCCCTATGACCACAGCACCAAGGCTGCTGAAGCAATGGATGCCTGCCCTGGTAGGGCTCTCCTATTGGCACAGACCTAGGTGGCTGCTCTCCTGCAAGTGCTGCTATTTCTTCCATTTGGCCTACAAGCTATAGAGACTCAGCTTGCCAGATTACAACTCTGCTGTAAAAGTGTGTTTTATACATTTAGGTTGCCTGGCCAAATGTGTCTGTCATTCTCCAATCATGATAACTGTTAAAGGTTGAAAAAAACAGAGAATAGAGCTGATGGTTATACTTGGCTGATGTAAGAGCTTTCCTATACCTCTGCAATTCTTACTTTAAATAGCAAAAAAGCAATAAAAATGCAGTGACTGAGAAATCACATGCATAGGTGGACTTAAGCCACAGGATTCATATGCATGTGTTATATTTCAGTTCCTTCCAATACAAATTTGAGAATGTTTAGCTCTGTGATTCAGCTCATGGTGAAGCTGAGGAGAACTACAGCTTTCAGTTGACAACGCAACATAATCTACATGAAGATGAGAACTAGGATCTGATCTCATTTGCAGTAAAAAGGATAATGCAAATTGAAGTTGTGCTGAGCATGACTGCATTGTGAAAGCTGAAATTAATGTTCACGTGTCCACCTCCCCATTCCCACTTACGTGGAATGCAAAACTTCCTCAGAACATCAGATCTGAGAGAACTATGTTGGCATGAAGCAGCATATCAAAGCAGCAGCTGTGGCTTTAGCCTGGTTTTCCCTTTTGGTTACTTCTGATGTAAACTGGGGGGTGACGATGGCGACTGAAACCAGAATAATATGAAAGCTTAAGAGAAATGTGTGATATTTGTTCGGGCTATTCTCAGAGAAAGTGATGTTTTTAAAGTGATGGAACCCCAAGACTATGCTTTTTCAGTTCCCAGATGCCTATTTTCTCTCAAATATTTCAAAATTGTTGCTTTGTCTTTGTTCACCTTCCATCTTGCTTCAAAGGAATTTCATAGGGCCTGCCTTGAGCCAATATAAATCAAAAAGCCTCACTTCACAGAGTCACTAATACCACGGGAGACTGACTACTGCAAAAATGTAGTATTAGAAAAACTCCAACAGATTCTCAGAGAAAATTTTAAATTGAGTTTCAATGGATATAAGCTCCATGTATTTAGGACAAAGTTCTATAGTTTTCAGCCAAATTTGGTCATCTAAGTAAGACCGAAGTACCAAAAGGGTATTAATTAAAGTCCTTTTTTGACTTTTTCAATTACTTACCAAGAAAAGATGGGGTTAAACAGAACAGACACATGCGTCTGTTCAAGTGCTAGAAGGAGTGACTTGTATGGCAAGTTTGGGAAGCAAAAATCAGAGAGAAGTTTGATCACACACACTTCTTGTCCAAACACACCACCATATATGCCAAAAATCCAAAATCTTGAATGAAATTATGGAGACAAACAATTGAACTGTAACCATCACATTGTGTAAATAGAAGAGCACAGAAGGGAGGGAAGGAAACCAAGTACACTTAGATGATGGCCTAAATTAAATGGCAGTTACACCTGTTTTATGTTTGAAATTATAAAGTCTTATGTAATATTCAAGTACTTAAAGTTGTTTAGTAAAATTAACTCTTGCTCCTAGTTGAAAGTTATCAAATATTTAAATACAAATGAATTAAGAAATTATTCTGATTTGTTTAAGGTTTGCAGATTGTGAGAATGAATCCTACATGGCAGCTTTAAAAGATATGCTTTCAACACGGACACTGCATTTCAAGGGCAATAAAAAACAAAACAATCTAAACAGATTTCAAATATTATTAGTTGCAGTAATAAATACAAGAATTCTATTTTGTGCCCCTGAAGGATCTTTTCCAAGCTAACGCATAAAAATAAATGGTCTTTTTTCATCCTCATGACTTGATTTACCCCAACATAGACTTCAGGGAAAAAAAAAAAAAAAGTCAGGCAAAACCATCAAAAAAGTGGCAATAGAATGTGCATTGTTTGAGGGAAACGAGTTGATGCTGTAACTCAGACCAAGTAACATGTAAAGCTATGAAGGAGCTGGGCAGTCACTTCTCTCACTGCTGGGTGAGAAATACTCTCATCTCAGTGAAATTGTTTGCATCTTGCAGTGGAAAACCCAGTCCTAGGCACTCCGAATCTTGTTTTTCCTTATATTTTACTTCAAGCCACTCATAAAACATTTCACTGGATTTCATTAGTGCCCACTACCACCACTTAGGCCAAAACTGGACCAAAGACATAGCATGCAAGCAAAAACCACTTAAGACCCCAAGAACTGTATCTAATGAAGTTTGATAATTGAGTTTGCATGGCAATATTGTTTACAAAAAGAACTGCTTGCCCATATATAGAGACTGCACCAAGATTTCCTTTAAAACAAATTTTCTGAAAACCAAATTAACTCAAAAAACTCTGTCTCTATATTAAGAGTGATTTTGGCTATTGCTATTTTAAATGCCTGACAGGTGGACCATAATAATTTTAGTGCTTTTATTTTAAATAATGACTTACATAATTTAAGATGTCATTGCAATGACTTAATGTTCTTTCTATAAATGTTATATATATAGTACATCACTTTTTCATAACTATTACACAGACAGGACCTCATATAAAAAACCCCATTTTATACTACTGGACATTAGTCTCCCAGCAAGGGTGTTTTCCTACTTGCACAAATGTCAAAGTTGTGGACACTGCAGCAGGAATAAAACAAGGGCCTTTGGTATATGGTGTTGGTGCTGATGAAAGCACTGAAAGCCCCAAATGGCCCAAGACCAATGGTGAAAGTTTCTCCCTGAGGAGATAAAAATATGAGTTCTTTCAGGCTGATAAGGAAACAGAAATCACATCTGCAATGGCCTACCTAACACTTACAGTGGAAGTTTCCTTAGAGCTTTTAAAAATAAACCTGTATGAAGAGCAGTCAAAAGTAGCCCCTGGCAGTATGTACATATACCACTGCAGGAATATTCCCTATAGCAATAGGTACCTCTCTTGTCCTCGTTTAAATTACCACAACTATTAAAACTGGAAAGTTCTCAACTTCTGAAGAATGTGTTATATATGCTCCCAGAACACATACCGCACTGGGGCTGTCTTGTGTTTAGGCACTCAGATGCTTTAGTTCTTGGACCAAAATCAAGTCTGGGTAGAAAACAGGCTCCGAGTTATCCAGATAAAGGCAGTTCCGGACATGCATGCGAGCAGTGTCCTGGGTAAAGAAGGAATTGTAAAGTCAAACAAGAACGTAGCTAGGCGATAGCTGGCAGCAGCTTTTACTCTCATTTTAAAAACTTTTCTTTCTTTTTTTTTTTTTTTTTAATAGAATCTTGTTCTTATAAGGCTTATTTTACCTTGAGAAAAGTATAGCACCAGGAAAGGCAGCATCAATTTTAATTTCTGGCACTGCTTCTATTTTGCTGAATTGATGAAAGTCTGGCTTCCTCTGGTCCTGCTGGCCAGGAGGATTCAGTACCCCAAAATCTTCCATCCTCCTCTTCGCAGCAGATTAGGTAGTGTGCAACTGTTCCTAATAAGTGAGTATTTCCTTCCTATTTCATAAAAACCCCTCATTTTTTAATCTGAGCACTGGAAAATCAATTGCATCACTGTCTGTTACAGGGTCATAGGGGTTTTCTACACTTTTGCATGCTTCTTCAAATATCTTCTGAATTGTGCTTGTAATTTTAAAAGCAGCATTACATATATGAGTATATATAATACACAAACGAAAGAGATGTAACAGTCTGCATTTATCAGAGGACTTTTTAAAAATTTTGTTGGGCTATTATCATATGACTCTGAAAGAACTCTTGCACACACTCCAGACAGCTTATGCAACTGGAACACATGAACAGAGGAAAGTCCAGTGAAATGCTTAAGTTTTGCTCTTATCCAGAACTGACCTTGCAGTGAAACTGAAAAACAGGCAACTTTCTCTTAGAACAACCCTCATATAAGCCATACAAACCTCTCAAACTCTGTAACAAGAGTTGCTTGTTCAGGAAGCCAAAGTATTTATTTCAAGCTGCATGCACACACATGAAAAATTCAGCCCATAATAAGATACCTGATTTTATATCCTGTTTTGCTAATCACTTATCTATCTTGGGTAAAAACAAGTGTTGATTTACTTGTTGAACTTTGGTTAAGACATTCCAGCCTGAAGCTAATACCACAACTAATGCAAAATATGAAAGGCAAACTAAACAGACTTTTAAAAAGTGCTCGAGACTTTGGATTTGCTCCTCAAAATCAGTCAGGCAGAAAGTGATATGATTCTCGAACCATGTTTTTACTATTCCCAGCCAAATCAACAATTTGCATTATTTCTAGTGCTCAGTATGTGAAGCAGAGCACACAGATGTATGCCAGTCAGCTTTTCCAGTGCAACACACAAATATTTTCTTTCCACAGAGAACTAGGTCCTTGACTCAGTGTCTTAGTAAGCAGACATTATTCATTATAACACAACACAGCTGTAATTCAGATTTCATTTACACTACTTTCCTTCAATGAGTCAAGCTGCAGATTTAGATGAACAGAATACAATGTCCATAATACATTTAATGGAAAATAATGGAAAATTACTCATGCTTTTTAAGGGGTTAAAAGGGTCACAGAGATGGCTTTCTCAGCATGTCTAACCTAACTGCACTTCATTTGAAAATGGATGTGTCAGTGTCAGGCTAATAGTTGAACTCAACAATCTTAAAGGTCTTTTCCAACCAAAATGATGTTATGATTCTAAATTAATAGTGCTGTTTACATACATATCTAACACTATCACAGCATATTGATTATAATGTTGAAGATTTAAGTGTGTAAACCCACACAGTCTTTACTATCAGTCTGCAAACAGCAAGGCTATTTCCTTTCTCTTGCCTCAAGAACATGGAATATACTGGGTGGGGAACGATTTTAGTTTCACTTCTTTTGCCAAAGGCTTATAATAATAATAATGGATAAAACAAAACCAACAGCAGAATTAGTACTGAAATAAGTATAAAAGATAAATAAATCTTTACCTACTTGATAAAATTCCTTATATCCAGTAGAAAACTGGAGACAGATCTGCTAATGTTTTCAGTACCTCCTGTTTTTTTTTTCTACAGCATAATATGTTGATATCATATAGTGGGTTCAAGATACTCTTTAGCTATGGTTTTAAATAAAACTAGGGCCTCAGCTCTATTGAATTCAAAGTAAACACCACCTGATATTTGGTTTTGATTCAGTCTGCATTTAATCAAAGTCTCCCTGAAGTAAAAGACCGCATTAGGTTGGAAAACCTGAATGAATTAATAGGACTTGCCCTACTTGATTTGTGCCTAACATGACATCAGTATGTAACATTAAATAACACAGACCAATCTAGCATTCAGTGATTTTATAAAGCTTCTGTATTTCTACTTGCAAGTATCAGAGGGTCAACATTACAATAATGAAAAACATAAAAAGAAAAGAGGTTTGAAAATGTTCCGAAAGTAGGTCTGAGAAGGTAAACTACAGAACCCAACATCAACATTAAAATGTGCACAAAGGGGAGCGATCACTTCTATGGACATTACCTAAACCTCCTAGAGCCTTGAGGCTCAGAACACTATATATCATCTATAACACAGCAACCATCACAGATGGTTAAGACTATCTCAGAGTCTTCCTTGCATGAAATATCTCTACTATAATACTTTCAGCATGGAACCTGGAGGTGAGGACCAGGCAGCCTGGGCTTTGCTGCAGCCCCCAAAAACACTCTGCAGTCGCTTGCCCTGCACCTCTACTGAAGGTGGCAGGTCTGGCTCTAACCTGCTTCCAAGTCATAGTGTCACCTTCCAGCACAGGCAGGGCTCCCACAGTGCACATAGCTCTTTGTGAGATGAGCAAAATTGCCTACGATCCAAGATGAAACGCAATTTTCAGTCTATTTCATGCAATACCTGTTCAGGCAATTTCAGGTGGGAATGAAGGCCCAGAACAGGCCAGGGTAGGTTTCAAAGGTGAGCTCTATAGACACCATATTGACCTGACCTGAAGCAACTGAAGAGGGGAATTTTGGCCAGGCAACAGCTAGGGAGTATTAATTTTCCACTGGACATCAGGCATCTCTCAGACTGTGTAGCCATAGTATAGCAGCTAGACTAAGTTTATAATAGTCTCTACCCTCAGACTGATAGACACCTATGAGGAAATGCAATCCTGAGGTCAAGCAGTTCCACGTAACTATCAAAGATCCTTCATTTAAACTGAGAAGCATAAAGGTATGTTTTTAATTTCCTTATGCCAACGACAGTGGTTACAGGCTAAGAGATCTGAGCGATGCTTCAAAATCATTCTGAAAACTGAAAACCTGCCACAGGTTATCACCTTCAACAGTGTACAAGTGTAAGCAATGCATACAATGCAACAGATGTTCCTTCAGCTGTTCCAGGTGAGGGAAAGACAGGATTCAAACCAGGTATTCAGTGCATCTGGAGGCTGAAGATGCTGTGGATCACCTCACTTGTCACAAATGTGAAGGCACAGTGTCATTGCCCGGAGGGTCTCGGATGGCTGATACTATGAGCAAGGATGTGAACAATGTATAAGATACTGATAATACCACACAGTATTCAGCAGAAACCGTAACTCAGATGTGGGTTACAAATCCATGGCATCATAACTATAGATCAGTGAACAATATGCTTCCAACTGAAACCCAAAATTTCATAAACCACCAAACAAGCCCAGAAATAACATTCCCAAGCTGAACAATAAAATGGGCTAATTAATGAACCTCCACAAAACCAAACAACAACAACAACAAAAACACACACAACAAAACACTTTAAAGGGAGCTTCTATCAAGTTTCAGTTTCAGAGGCACTCTACCATACCTTATTTCAGTCCCATAGTTTTGACTATTTTAATAGCATTAATATATTCTGGTTACCTAACCAGCTGCAGTTACCCATAAGCTGCTAAAACTGACTGTATGAAATCCCTACGTTTTGTCTTAAATAAGCAAAAGAAAACTAAATGCTTCAAGAATAAGGTTTTTTAACATTAAAATGGCTTACTTGAATAATACTTGGCATTGGGTCTGTCCAAACTGCAGACAGTGTAATTTGTACAATTAGTTCATACATAGCTAAAATATACGTAAAACAAATCTTGCCCAGCGAAACCCTGTGTTAATGCCCCTCAGGAACTCAAATAGACTATTCATCCAATCTCCACTTGGACCTTAATTTTAATTAAACATTCAAAAAATGAGACTCTAATGAAGAAGGGCCATAACTGGGAAGACGAGCCTAAATCAAAGACTCAAAGTCTTAGCATGTGTTATCCTTTGAAATAATTAGAAAGATTATTGAAGAGTTAAGATGGAACCTGTAAACACTCAAGGTCATTTTTAGATAAAAGATTTGATGTGACATTACTCATCAGTCTTTCCTGGTGCATATTTTGTAATGTGAGCCTATAGGGCAGTTATAACCCAACCTAATGGATTACCAAGCAAATGCTAAGCATGTTGTTACCTTTTTAGATTTAATCTTACATGGCCTAGTAGAAAGGATTTTTTCCTCCTCTGTATCTCAAGACTGTTTATCTTTTCTCAGGCAGCTTCTGCAAACATGGAATTGCGATGGCAGAAGTTCCAAACTTAGATTGTGTTTACTCTTCATTCTGCAACTAATCAGTCTATGGATTAGTCACAAACTGTAGGGGATCTTATACCACTCCAGAATCTGCGTGTTCAGGAAGTTCTTTGGAGGTTTTTTTAATTATAAAAATTAAACAAGCTTAAGGTTTCTCAATTTTCATTCTTCAAAATAATTTGGTTTAAGTATCCCATCTGCCTCTCTGTGTAATACAACCTTTACATTTCATTCATGAAGACATGCTGCCCTCCTGTTGTACTCTTGCAGAAACTGTACATTTGGCCAATGGGTCACAGCTAAACGTTATATCCAAGAAATGTAAAAAATCCCAACAAGGAAGAACAGGTTTCAGGTTACACGTTACACAATGAAACTGCTGTACTGGATCAGAACTCTGACTATTCCAACTTTCACCTCTCCTAGTAGCTGGTATCACTTGCTTCCAAGAAAAGCATAAGACATTCTTGCAGAGCAGGTACAGAATAACAAACCATAAAATTAATCTTTCCTCCTGATCTGTTATTGCCAAAAGATTGTTTATATACAATTGTATAGAATTCCTTCCAAACCTTGCTTCTTTTTGTGGTATGCTGTAAATATTTTGATATCTGCAACTCACTTCTGAGACTATTCATTAAAATCTGTAAAAAGTTTATGATTCTTCAGTACGCATTTTTATTGCAATTTTGAAGTAGAGTATTTTGGGAAGCAAATAAAATAATTAAATTTAGCATGCTGGAAACTGTATATGGTAAAATGCCATTGGTGGTTCTTCCTGCATGCCATGCATATTCACTAATAGCCTACTTTTAGTGCTTTATATGTAATCATCACTTACCTGTGTTTGTAGAATGTTTAGAGCATGTATTTAATGCTAGAGAAGGTTAAAAGATGAATATGGTGGGGTTTTTTTTCTGTGAATATATCTGAGAATTGTCTATGATAATGTAGCATTAAACAACCTACTAAAGTTCCCAGGTCTCCTTCTTTCAACGGCATCTCTTCTATTACAATAAGCAGAACAAATACATCGGTTTAAACTCCACTCTGTCCACCCCAGTTACAACCGTGCTACCTTCAGCAGGCATGCCAGAGAGGGCTGTGTCCTGCCTCTTGCACTTGTCAGACTCTGCGATGTCATTTTTCTCCAGTTATATGCAAAAACTCTCATTTCCCCAGACTTCCTATTCCATAACAGAAAAAGATACTGTTGCAATACTCTTGTAGATTATTTACATACCAAAAGAAAGGATAAGAAATAAAAATCAATTAGTACTGAAGCACAGCACTGCATAAGTATCATTATATGTGATAGTGCAACAGACACTGACTGAACTGATCTACTTTTGGAGTTCGGGATCCAAAATAACCTATGGAGGCTATCAGAATTGCATAACTGCATCTTTCAAGCAGATTCTTGACCTAAAAGTTATACCATCAATTATGTCATAGAAACGTTTGGGCCAAGGACTCACATAGCAGGTAGGCAACCTGATAGTAGAGAAGGGAAAGGACAGAAAACGACAAGTGGATATTAGAAGAAAAAACAAAATGAATCAAAAAACCCACAATTTTCACTGCAGAATATCCTCTCACAGAACTGCCGATTTCAAAGGCAAACCTACCTGTTCCAGATACTCCTCTTGGGTCTGATCCAAATCAGACCCACATGTACCCTACCACTTAAAACTGTTGAAAGCTGTAGAAATGCATGTAGAGGCAGATATACCTAAAGTTGCACAGTGCATCAAGAACTTCATGTTTTTGCAGACAGTATTTCAAACACTTTAAAATAAAAAGAATTGTTACAGTTCCAATGGATTTTCCTTCATTCAGAAAGAAATCTCAAGAATCTGTAGTAGCTAGGTATAAAGGGAAGAGGGTGCCTCACTACAATGGCCTAACAGTGAGCCACGGTCATCTTGAAGCTCAGAAGCTCTTAATGATAGGAATCTGAGTGATACTTAGTTTTTCTTTCAACATAAACAGATGGAATAAAATATAACATGTTTGGTTTTACTCTTGTGAAATCACTGACTCTGCCTTTAAAGATCTTTTTCTAGAGAGTGTCATGTTTCTTTCATCTTCATGTGCTGTGGCCTTTCTTTACTTTGTTTGGGTCATTTTTGTTTTGCTCATTTTTTTTTTTTTTTTTTTTTCCCATCAAATGCAGCTTTTTTTTTCTCATTAATACTCAAATGCTACAAACATCCTCTCTCCTAATGTTCTAACCCGGGCTCTACTTACTACAACACTTCATTTTTTGCCAAACTCTGTTCAGGTAAAAATAAAGTCATACGGAAAGTGTCTGGAGAAGGAAGGAATACATGTAGAAGCCCACATGAAAGGAAAAATCCCAATGACAGGTGTCCGTTCTCTGCTTTTATGACAGAATCCTGGGAGGTAGTCAGTATGTATCACATAGAGGCTGGAGAGGAACGGGCTAGTGATTCTTAGATCTATTAAATCAGAAATGCCTCTTCCCTTGTTTCCTACTGTTTAACACTCAGACGCTCTTCTGAATCTCTCTAAACACTCCTTCATAGAATACTCAAAAAAACCCCCACTCATGATATTTTGGAGATTATTGCCTCCTTTTTTTTTTTTTTTTCTTTAGTGGACTTGTTCTGCTTAGAACTCAGAGAATACCTATTTATTCGCATATTTTGCTGTGAACTCTGATTGCTGCTACAGTATGCACACCATGTATAGCATGTTCTTAAATAATCTAGGAGATCACAAGGACCTTCTGCTCTAAAAGGAAAGCAGGTGAATTCTGAAGAGTGTTTCTGTGTTGCCACATGAAACACAAATAATTTTTCTCAACAATTTTAGGAAATTATTCTGATTAAATAAAAACATTTTGCAGAGTTTTTTAAATAATCTTATTAAGCATTTTTAATAGTCTCCAAATCTACGAAATAAAAAATGGAGACACTGATGGATTTTTGAAAGCTAATTTTATCCAATAGTTACATAATATGACTCATAGAGTTGAACTGAAACATATAAATGGAATCAATCACCCACACTGGCTGATGGGCTACTTCTATTGACCTCAAGGGAGTACAATATGCTTTAAAAATTGGCCTTTTAGGAAAAAGGAATTTAGTCTCTGAGAACTTTAATTAGATTTCAGAAGAAAACACACTGGTAGTCATAAATTTCTGTTCTAAAGTTAGATATTCTGGTTTACATGATCATTTCTTGGTGGAAAAGTTTGAATACATTTCTGTTAATAAATTAAAACCCCACAGAAGCACTAAATTTGATGTAAAACAGAGAAAAAACAAGTCCCCAGGAAAATATAAACATTTCTATTCTCTCTTGTAGAAGATTTGCATGTCTGGTACAGCACATTTCCTTATCAAGATGAGACAATGCTAAATTGATGCTTCATTCTATCTGCCATTTTTATCTCCTCCCGTATATCCTCCTTCCTGGCTTTCTTCTAGAAACTATAGGTGTATTTCACATTTTAAGGTCACACTATGACACCCAAAACTCTCAGAATTTAAACATAATTATTCTATATAGCTATGCCTTCAAAATAATTTCAAATATTTCCAATTTTACATTTGTAAAGTAAAATCATTGCTCATGGCGTTGTTGTTTTTTTTTTTTTTTGTGGAGGAGCCCTTCAAGTAAAGTAGATTTTTATAATTTACATGAATTAATGGGAGGAGTCATGCTCCATAAAACCAGTTGTGGAACAGCCTCTAGTGCAAAATAAGAACTAGAATGCATGATTGAATTGACTAAGAATTCCCTTTTAGCCTTGTTTTGGCCTGTGTATTTTAGGACTTGACTATTTTTATAGCTGTTTAAAAATAAACACTCCTTGTTTTCTATAACAGAGAGAAATAAAGTAACCCCAAATAAAATAATAATAATAGAAAAGTCTGGAAAATTTGGATTTAAATGTGTAACACTGGCCTACCAACACCTTCATGATTGTTATTTCTTTTCCCAATTCCAACTTGTGTGCTGGATAACCATATTAACATACCACCTTATACACAATTACTCAGAGCAACTGAAATCATTACAAGTGGGATAAACAACTGTCCATTAGATCTTTTGCATTCTGGATTTGTACTTACATAGAATGATGGTTGCTTCTTAGTCTTGTAGGTATTCCTATGATTCATGCTTCCCAGTCAACAGCTGTGATTTAATTTTTCTGTACCTTCACCTAGTTTCTAAGCATCTTATGCATTCTCATAAGCTTTTGTGATTAAAGAGACAAAGATCAGTCTTCAGTTTCAGTGAATTACTTTGCCTTCTTTGTTTGCATATGTATGGTTGGTTTGGCCCACTCTTCCCATTCAAGGCTGTTATAGACCATTTAGACTCTACATTGTTATATTGTAGTTTCCTGGTCAAAATTTCAGTGCTCTGTCACTGTTACTATATTTTTCTTTTACTAGTTATGCAATATTTTTTGGTAGTAATTTGCAAGTGTAAACATGAGAAGATTTCTGTATATCCATATGCCTGCATATAGAACGATACTATCTGAGGAGATGAAGTCCTGAATTCTACAGACACACATCACAACAAACGAAATGGAGACAGAGCTTTCAAACATCTTATTTTCTTTGGTTCATGCTTGCACAGATGTCACAACCTTATCACATTTTCATTATTTTGTACATTGCTTCGACCATTTTTACAAATGTAAATAGCAGTAGATTTTGAAAACCTGAACCATTCCTCCACTCTTGCATCCTATCTTTTGATGAAACTGGATAAGAGGTTTCTACAGATTGCCAGTCTAGCAGTATTTACTGATTTTTACATCTACTGTCCCTTTCCTCTGTATTTCTCTCGCTTCCTCAGGACTGCCTGTAATTTGCACTTGTAGAGGTCGCAATGCCTGGCAATCTCTTCTGTAATACAAAGTCTTAAAGACAGGGCAATAACATTAGGTCATTTTAAAGTTCTTTAGGAAAGTTTAAAACTTCAGTTAATTTTAATCATATCTGAGGAATTTTGAGATAGGATCAAAGTGTTTTGCTGAGTGACATGGACACACACAGAACATACAAATCTACAGGCACCTGTATCCATCTGTTTTCTAACTGCTGTCCTGCTCATGGCTGCACAGTCCTGCTGCCTCTCAGCTCCCTCAAACCCTGCTGAGAAGGTGTGTTTCTTGACTTAGTACAAGATCCAACTAGCATGTGAGAAACCTCAGAGGAGGGATTTCTTGGAAATAGGGATGAGAGCAGAAGCACAGCAGGCAGCAGTCAGGCTGACCTGGCCTTTAAAACTTGTATTTTACACATGAAGAGGCTGTGTGAGTTCAGCTGTATGCTGACTGTCAGCTGGAAGTAAACCATCATCTATCCACAATGTGAACAGATCCTGTGCATGCTCCATGGCTACTTCTGTATAAAATGACTCACGGTTTTTAATTTATATTTCTTAACCTAATGTGCCCTGTATCCCATAAATATTGCTCCAATCATTTATAATATGTTCAAACAAAACTCTTTAGAAAGTATGTTAAGCAAGAGAAGATTTTGCTGCTTGTGGTATTTGCAGTCTGCACTAACTTCAATGACATTGTGCTGTTTCTTAGCAGCATCTGGGTTATGTAAAGAATACCTTTCTGCAGCTCATGCTTCCTGTCGGACTATATTACAAGCAGCCAGTGGACACAAAAAGCACTTTCTCTTGATCAAGGAACCAATATTATTGATGGCATACTGCAGGCAGCTAAATCCATGGCTGGATTATCCCCAGCAGTACTTCAACCAGTTCTTTCTGTCATTATTTAAATATCTCAAATGATGACACTTCCATCACTTGACCACTATTCCACCATCAGAAAAACAAGCCAAAACTGTGCTTTAAAAGGCTATAAATATCAGTTTGTCATTTGTAAGTCTTCTATTTGATCTTGAGATCAAATCACTAAGTGTGAATGCTCACAACACTTCTGCAGCATCCATTTTATCCTTTGAGCAACTAGACAAGAACTTACAGATTGTGGGTTTTGTCTGACCTTGTGACGTTTAAAAGTCTAGCCCATTTCTCTTGTTTTTCTTTTGACAAACTGTATGCCAAGAAACATAGCAATACTGTGATAACGCCATGGAAGCGATCAAGAAAGCACAGTACAATTTTTCAAAACACGCACAACAACAACTAACCTGGAAATGAAGCTAATACTAAAGAAACTTTTCTTTCATGCAGCTGTGTTACAGTAGAGGGTCACTTTTAATCAGTATGCTTTTCTCTACTGTTGTAAAAAATGTTTGCGCATAAACACGAGCTTTGTCAAATATCTCCAATCTATGAACGTAAACACCATTAACATATAAGTTGAAGTGGATTAATGTCAGACACGTACATTTTGACAGTCTTCTGGGTCTTTTTCCCCCTCCGCATTTTCTCCTAGAACAAGCAAGTTTGCACTGTTTTGGGGTTTTCTTGTTTGTTTGTTTTTTAAACAAAAGCCTCTTTTGTATCTAAGATTTTCTCTTGTATCAACTTAAAACAAAAAACAAAACAATAACAAACCCCAGATGTCCACATCTAAAGTCAAGTTGAAAGGCCTGTTTAAAACCCATTCTCCTTTGTGGTGCTCCTCACATTGCGAGTTGAATGAAACACTAATGCTTTTTAAATTTTCTTCAGATGAGCTAAACCAGTGTCTTACAATATCAGTTTTCTTTTTGCAGCCTCAGTAGGATGAATTCAAAAAGCAATTGCCAGCAGTTTTACTTCATTCTGGCCCATACCTAATGACTTTTTCATACCAATCGGCAAGAAATATTTCAGCCGAGAACTTCAGGCCCAAACCTGTTGACTTGCGCTACTTCAAAGGTGATTACGCTTGTGTTTACACAATGGCTTCTGCCAAAAAAGTTATGCTCCAGAATGTTATTGTTCTTCAAAAATATATTCCAGCCTGCATCGCTTTTGCACTTAATTTCAATGGACTGATTAGTAGGTGGCGAGTGATGCCTGGCCACCGCTGCAGCCAATGGCTGTGCTGATCTGCAGTTTAAACTTGAAGGGTCTTGTTTCACAGCAATTTAATCAACAACCAACAGCTCTCAGAAGCTCTAATCTACATAAATAAGAATAATATATGTAGCACTGCACAGTTTCTTGAACACTCAACTCCTTAGTTCAAGCATATTTTTCTCATAGTCTAATAGTGGAAAAAAAGCAGAGGAAAGTACAATGCATTTACAACACTGATGCAGATTTATGTCTATCGCTCTGAACACAGACTCGTAGGCTCACTGTACACCATACTGGTAGCATAATCTTCACAGCTTTTGCCCAAAGTGCGGCATCACATAGTTCCACTTTTGGAGCTTTGCACAGCTCTAGCTCCTTACGTTGACATTATCCAAGACCAAACTCTCTGTCTCACACCAATATGGAAAGCAGTGGAAAGAGAAGGAAGAGTCTTAGACAAAACAGTTCTGTCACTTTTGAAAACAATGGAGAGGAGAAGAATAATGCTTTTTGTTTGAAAAGCTGTTGCATCTCCAAGCTAGGTAACAAAGTGTCAGGACACGGCCTAACGTATTTCACTTTTCCTGTGAAAAACCACCAAAACCTGCTGGACACACAAACATTTGAAATGCTAAGCCTGTGCATACTTATTGGGATTTGCCTCATCGTCATTACTAGAGAGACTCCATCTGTGCTGGGATCTGGCCAAGGACTCAGCAGAGGTCCTCTGCAACCAGAGAACCAGAGCTCTGGGTTGCACTGGTGTCTGCAAAGTCCTGGCACTGGAATGAAGTTCTCTTGCTCCTGTATTTATTTTCAGTTACTTCTGTTAGTCACTAGTCCGGCCTGATTGATCTCAATCTGTGCAGAAACCTGATGAAGAGGTTTCCCTTGTGCTGGGAAGTTCCTGTTGTAACAATTAAAAAAGAACTACTGAAAACAGCCCTGGATGCTCCTGTCTGCTGCTCTTCAGGCAACTATGGGAAGACTTACAGAGACCATCTGGACCTATTTTGGTTCTTAGCAAGCAGCAGAGAGTTTTTGATTTTCCTTTCTTTCCAGTTCTCCTTAAGTGACTCATACACTAATGTTGTTTAGCCACAGCTTTCTGTCTTTGCCAGAATGAGTTTCCATTGAGCACTACACCAATGGGGGGAAAAAAGAGCTTAATTGTATCTCCAGCTTTGTGTGTTTTGTGCAAGAAACCTCACTGTTTTAACAATGGGTATTTCAAAACATCTTCATTTAGTTCTTCTATTTGCCCAGATTTCAGAATGCAGAGAGATCATTCAGGAAGGACAGAAATGGGTCAAGAAAAGTTACTTAAGTAAAATGGACAGCACTTTTTTTTTCCTTTTCTTTTTTTGGTGGGGAGAAAGGAAAATTAATTAGAAAAAAAGGAACTGATAAAATCTGAAATTTCATCACCTTGATGAGGTCACACTTGATAAGGATCACAGGAAGAAAGGTTTTGAATATCAATGCACAGGAAGGGAAAGGGAATAAAAAATTAACTAGACAGTGACCAAGTTAAAGTTACAAGACATTTCCTTAGTAGAAGATACCAAATACTGTATTAATGGAAAAGCTGGCCTGTCCTCATACACAGTCAAAATGGCTCTCCATCTGATGAATCATCAAACTTCACACACTTTTAAAAGCTCATGTATCTCCACAGTTAATAATGTATTAATGTATTTTGTTCAATCACAGTAAATAGATGGAAGATCACAAAACCAAAAAAAAGGCAGTTTATACTGTATCACATACATAATAGGCTAGAAAGCAAGAGACTCTAACATGCTAGGTAGTTACACCTATGTAACAAATGTTTGCTAAAAACTATAAATCATACTTGCTGATGCCATCTACCATTGTGCAGACCATTGCAAAGGAAGAAAACTTTGAAGCACTTAAGAATTTGCTTAGTGACAGTTAAAGAAATCAAGCCATTCCTACAGTATCACTATATAGCTACAGACTTTGGTTTGTCATGAAAATGGAGTCACTCACATGCAGAGACAGGATGTAACATTCTCAACAGAGGGGCATACAAGATATATCACTGTAGGTCCACCACATTATACACCAATAGTTACAAATGGGTATGGATAAAATGTTTGAATATCTGCTAGAGCAGGAAACTACTGAGGGAGCATGGTAATTCCTTAGAACTGAACTGTTGGTCCAAACATGTATCATTTGCCTTGGAAAAATTATTAATAAAAAGTGCATTGGATATAGTACATGATTTTTCTTGCCAAGCTTGAGAGCAAACACATAGGTCAATTCAATGTGGACAAGATATTCCAAGCTAACTGATAATTTTAGGTGCCATAGCTGACATGAATAAAAGACCTTATTTACAGGAGATACTGCCTACCAGCATCCTGAAGGTCAAATTAACAATTTTCTGTACTTTGGCCTTATAAATGCTTGCAATATTAACAATATTCCGAACTTCAATTGGTTCTGTTAGCAACAATTGGCCTTTATGAGAATCAATACAGAAATATTGATACCTTAAATTGTAATATTTTATTCAGAAGAATCAGGCAGATTTCTTCTGTTCATGACACGAGTAGGTGATGTAGCCCAGATGTGTCTGATATAAACCACAAAATACAATCAGAATTATTTCAGTTGGAAAAGACCTGCAGGATCATCGAGTCCAACCATAACCTAACCTAATTCTAGCACTACTGCTATTATCATGCCATTTATATTGTGATACACACAAGACTCACAGGTCATGAGAGCAAATCACTTTGCAAGGCAAAGTAGTATTGTCTTAAGTCTGATGTCCCTATTGTTGGCCTTTTAATGCTTCCAACTAACAGATAACTAACAGATGGCAATAATTTAACAATAGGCATGTGACTGGGCAGATAGAAGGAAGTGGCTGTATCTACAGTCCACAAAGAATTCTACACAACTATGTACTCTGTGTTGAGAAGACCTCTGCCCAGCAGTGACCATGCCTACCTGACTGTCCATAGCACCCATTACTTCATGCCATTGCCAGAGCCTCATTCTGCTTGGACTATACTAGCACATATTGGGGACACGTATTGGAAATTTTTGGACAGCTGACTGTTTATCTCTGCAAACCTTATGTGACCTTGACCACAGAAATGGGAAACACTCCATTTAACTGATTCCTCTTCTGGGAATAAGTCTTAGAGGACAGTTTTGGAGATAACTGCTTTGCTGGTGATCAAACCTCTGGGAGCTACAAAGCAGTCTGCACAGTAAGCAGTTGTTTGGAGGGAGAAGTGTTGCAGTTTTTGTGATAAGGTCTCTTTAAATCAGTAGGACCTAATAACGCTCACACTGTGCGGGTTAGAGCTCTCACTCAGCATAGCAGCTGTTCCTAGGAATGACTTATTATTCTTTATCAGCTGCATGATGACTCTGCCTGGGTCACAGCACACATTTTTTTAATCCAAAGACTCTGGCCTAGCACACCACAGCTGGCTTGAGAACACTCCATATTTTACTGCAATCACAGAGAAGTCAAACAGTCCCCAGTTTGGCTGATGTCTATAAGACATTAGTTCCAGACATCTTTCCTTGCTTGCATAAAAATTCGTGTTTGGCTTTTACAAAATCTGTTTAGAAATATACAAAGTTTGTCAGACAAAAACACAATGTCGTGCAACTCCACTTGTACATAGCATCCAGCTGTGGCCTCCCTGCATTGGGACACAGATGTTACACAGGCATGGGTGTGATGCACGTGCATTTATAGTCACACTGAATTCACCTTATGCATTATCAGAAGATAAAAACTGCAGTTACCTGTGTACTGAAAAAGTATTAATAGACAGTATTGTTTAGGCACCATGGTGGCCAAGTGGACAATGCAGAGGGAAGGGTGAATTATTTAGTTTTCTCCCAGATTCCATAACTTATCTTTCCTACTTCTGACTTCTCTCTCTAATTTTCTTATGGTTTTTGAGACCTTCTTTATTACATGTACTATTGTTTTGTAGAAAGATTGTGATTAGATTTGTCATGCATACAAACTTTTTAATTTAAGCATAATCTTAAATGACCCACGCTTACATATTCTTTTCAAATTTGTACAAGTTATATGTAAACTTTCTTTTTAATTTGTTTTCCCTGCTTTTGGTTGCTTTATAAGGAATATTTGTCAGGATTTTTTGACATGAAGTGTTACAGTGAGGTAATTTTTTCCTTTTAGAAAACATTATTTCAGACAGATTTTGAAATGATTCTACAGGTGAAATTTATATAACCACAATATTGATTTTAAAGGTAGGTAAACAAGAAAAATGAAGCTCACTTTGTCTACCTATGCCAGACATATTGCTAAAATATTTTATATGCACATACAAGAGAAATGTTTTTGACACAGAGTGGTTACACAATGAAGGAGACTTTGCTTTGGCCTTTGGGCAAGAGCTACACTGAAATGTTTCTCTGTTCACCTATTCACTCATTAAAAAACCACCACTCTATCTGACTGACCAGCCAGTATAAAGGAAGCTATAATCTTATTAAGTACTAACATAACCTTTTCTATAAAACCATACTAAATAATCTAAGTCAAAATAAATAATGATAATTTAAGGTGCCCCTCTCTGTATATTCCTGATGAGAACCACCACAGTGTTTCTTGAATCTGAAATGTAAAATACAGCTGCTTTCATTCCTGGTAATGATTCATTGTTGAATAGCTCCCAAGAGGAAGAACTATAGCACAGTGGAATCAAGAATTACCAGTGTAATCACAAAAGATCACTGTCAGGATGGAATTATTGTTCTCCTTGTACTCTCTCACATTAAAGGGAACACAGCATGTTTTACTGGCTACAAGCATCTTGCCAACAGATCCTTTGCAACATATTGTAGCACTGTCTTAAGAACTGCTCTACTACAGAGCCTGAGCTTAATCCTGTAGGCATGCATCCTAAAGCCTCAGGCAAGTGTTCGCCTGATAGGACAAATTTGCTATGGTTTGAAACAAGAGGTTCACAAAAGAGTCTTCTGAGATTCAGAACATGCTCTAAAATTGGCCCAGATAATTAATTGGCAAGTGTCCTCTATGGACACAGTGTTCTTATAGATAAGAGTCGATGTGCCTAGTTCCACTCTGAGCATCTCCTAGGAGATGTATCCCACTCTCCCACCATCTTCTTGACAATCGCATGACCACCATTACTTGGTGCCTGCAGTAAATGAAGTCACAGAGTCTGTGAAATTACAGTAGTCTACAAACAATGACCTCTCTTTGAATGAGAATATTGGAGAAAGAATCTAAATTCTCCTGCTTTTAATATATTTGTAATGGTTATCAGCAGTGCTTAAACTTGCTCATTTTAGATGAGCATAAGAAATCACACGCTAGCCTATTCGTTCACTTTGTGCTTCTCATTTCCAGAGTGATGAAATTTCGCGGACATTCCTTTATTCGTCCATAACCACTTCAGGCAAAGTCACCATCAGATTGATATCACCACAGCTGGACACAATGACCTTCTCTTAATATTGTTATTCAGTTCATGGGATGGAGTGTCAGGTTCATTCTGGAGAACATAAATGTCTTCTTCTGTCATCCAATGCCTAGCCTAGTAGAAGAAATACACACAAATTCTATTTGTGCATTTTCTCTAGGGATGCAGTTTTTGTAGCTTAGGAGGAACACTGTTTTTTGGGAAGAGGCTTTAAATTTAGATTTGTCCCTCAAGATTTTAAAAGTTCAGAAAAATGGAAAGCCTACCACTTAGTTCTAAAATTGGATGTTTAAAAATAAGATTAAAAAAAATAATTGCACATACATTTAGAAATATACACATTTTCCTCTCTAATTTCATCTATCTTTAGGACTCCAGGTCATTAGACTAGTTAAAGCCATGTTGCTGTGGTAATCTGCAAAATGGACAGGTAAAAGTGTTGGAAGAAAGAGTGATGACACAGCAGACTTGATAATACTATAGGATATTTAAAGCCCTTAAAAAAAACAAAAACATAAAGAAAACGGGGAAAATTTTATGTGCAGAACCTTAAGATGAGTAAAAGTTGCTGCTGGCACAGACAGAACACAAGAGGAGAAATAACAACATAAGAAGGTATTATTTCACTCAGGAATCCTTTGAGAATTCAAAAATAAATGAGCAATTTCAGTTTTAGACAAAATACTGCAGTGTCCATTCTGCACAAATCCAACACAGAGAAACACCTCAAACCTCCCCAGATACTTAAATCTGTTTTTCTCCCTACAGTTCTTCTGCTTTATCTTTTATTGGAGGATACAACCCACACAGTAACTGCAGAGTAAGAAGGTGCAGAAACTGTGTGTGTTGTTTTTTTTTTTTTTTGTAATAGATACAAAAATGTAGCTACCAAACTGCTGACAATCCATCACATCAAATGGGAAAGTCTGAAGAAAGAAGCTGAATGCCCCAAGAGTTAGTGGAAAACACAAGAGCTAGACATATACCCATCTGGGATATGAAAGGCTTTGCAGTTCTTTCCACTGCCAGAAAGGGACTATCTGACAGAACGAATGTGGTGTTCCCTAGCAAAGACAACCACAGTTAGTCACTAAAATATTTTCCTGACTATGAAAGAATAATGTGGTTTTAAAATGTCCAACTGATAATAGTTATAGCAGTTTGCTATTTGGAATATGCATGTTTTTCATGGGAAAAAGCACAATAATTCAATATATCTTTAGTTTCATACCACAGATGTTACTTGAGCAATTGTGTAGCAACTTCACAGGAAAACATGAACAGCACTTGACTTAAAAAAAAAACCAACAACAAACTCTAAAAAAATCCCCACTAAATTTAAGAGTCTGAAAGCTCACAAGAAGATGTTGCAAGTAATTTTGATGGGACAAAAATCTTTCTGTATCATGGTTTGAGCAGATGAAACAGAAACTGCTGCCTTCAGGGACTGAAGGTATAAGCTGCTAATACCAATTTAATGTTTTATACTCCTGACACTATCCACGCTGTATCTAGGTATTCCTCTTACTGGTATCCCTACAATTTGCTTGTTGTTTCTTTCCTTTTTTGTCCCCAAAGTCTGACCCGTACCTGGTGATTTCAGTGAGAGCTTTGCCACTGTATTTACTAACCACCTGGTCGTCCTCCCTTTATAATCTTTAATAATTTCAGCAACACGTTTAGTACTAGTGTTTCTGATATCTATTACTGCCCTTCTTACACTTCTATGTAGCAGTTGTGTGCCTAGCTAATGCTCTTTAAAAATGACTTTCCATTATTTCACGAAGTCCAAACCCCTTTTAAAAAAAAATGTTTTTTTAAAAAAACAAAAGAACCAAACACACCCCACTCACCTATTAAAAAAAAAAATAAGAGGGGAAAAAAAAAAAAAAGCCACCGACCAAAATACCACCAGACCACTTCACTACTCTTTCCAGAATCATAACTTCGGTGGAACTGAAGACGCTTCCCCTCCTCTATTTCCCTGTAAACTGTACATATTCTCTAATCTTCATGCATATTTATCTGTCTTCGCTCTCTACATCTCAGCCAGTTTGTAGCCACCTTTCCCTCTGATTACAGATAGCTTCTCTCAGTCTCAATGCAACTGAGCCTTTGCAGAATGTCCAAGATAAAACTATTAAAGTTAATTTTTCTGTCTCAACATTGCTAACATTTGTCTTTTTTTTTAAACCCATCTACCTTTTATATTCCAGTTCCAGAGTTAAGTTCCTTATGCTTGTACACAAAGCGTGTGAAATGTGCTGCTTTCTCATCACAGTATTCATTGCTACATTTCTGAAATACTAATGCTAATCTAGCAGTTTACAATTTCAAGTTGTTTACATTTACACATTAGCCATCTCATTTCACATTTATTTTAAAAGTCTGTTGCTTTGGTTAATCTGTTCTTTATTTTGGTAGTTCTATGAAATGTCACTGCAAGGGCACTGTGACATTCTGTTTGCTTTTGACTGTCTCTCTACAGTTCAGCATCCATCCTGACACATATGTAGGTATTATTACAGCATTGATGATCAGCTGCATTCCATTCTTTTACCTCTTTTATGCTTCCTATAGTCTTTTTTTTTTGACTGCTTAAAAATTACCTGACAAATACTGGAAGTACACAGGAAAAGATAACATGCAAGTCTTTTTTGTTTCTTTCTCTCCTGTTGAGGTTTTACAGAGTTAATTCCCATGTTCAAGCCCATGGGGAAGACTGGTTTTTAATTCTATTTATGTTGTCATCTCTTGGGGACAAGGGACACTTATATTTGTTATTTTAAAAAGTTCAATTAAATCTTTAAGTTCCCTAGAACTACAGTATTAAGTCTTATATCCATTTAGCCCATTGTGTTTTCAGCTCTGCAGGAAGCCCACAGGAATAGCTGGCATATTTTCCCAGCAAAATCCTGAGCACTGAAGTATTGAACTTGGGTCTTATTTCAGTGTTGCAGAACATCATTTCAGGTTTATACAAAGAAAGTCTAAAACATTTACAATCTCAGCAGCCATTCCTTACGAACAGCTGTTACCAGAACAGGTGACTTAAATTTGGACGCATTAAAAAGCCTGAAGGTAATGTTGCTCTTTCCCCAGTACTTCAAATGATTTGTAGTTTTTCTTTCTTGACCAAAGCTATAGTTGGCTTGATGTTAAAGACAATGCTTCTACTGAAAAGTAAATTGAGTATCTTCAGTGAAACTCTCCACTAGGCAGCTGACCCTTTGCTTTCCCAAGAAACACAGGAAGAAGAGGAACCACACACTTGGTACCTTCAGCGTGGAACTGACTAACAAGCCAAACTACAACTTACTCAACCATTCCAAACAAACATTCAGGGTCAAATATCAGTGATGGAATTCACAGGAGTCCTTGAATCCTACATAAATAAGTAAAAAGACCATGCCCACCCTCTAACTCCTTGGCAAAGAGATACAGAGAACCTGTTTGCCTCCATTAACAAGTATTAGAAAAGTATGTAAGGTGTGCAACATGATCTATGCAACAACCCTGAGGCTGTCTTTACACTGATCTCAAGTCTGCCTCATACAGGAGCAATTCCCTATCAGAAATCTGTTTAAATGATAGTACTGTTATCCTCACTTCCCACTATGTTGGGTCTGTTTGCAGGACAAAGTATGGTACAGTAATATCAGGAAGCAATCACATTATCCTCAGTAAGCACTGCCAGGAAAGACAGCATCTGGCACTGGATTATTTTCTTGTCCTGCATGTGTATGTTAATCTGCGCAGAAAATGGGCTGATTCACTGCAACAAACACCAATACAGAAGCTCGATGGCTGCACTGGTGTAATGCTGTAGCTGAGTCAAGACCATGTGGCAGGAGCACCACACAACACCAGGCAGCTTCTGACCAAAGCTGAGCTCTGGCAGCCAACCCAAGCAAGGACGGAGGGCTTCACGTCTGCATTGCTAGTGTGGACATCCTAGCGCCTGGTGTAACAAGTCTTCTAGTGCTTTTTTTTAATCTGTGGAATGCCTCTATCTTCATTTCTCTGTGCAGGATTTTAAAAGAAGGCTCAGAATACACAAAGTATTATTTGAATAGGTACCTAAAACCATGCTGGATTGCTTCTCAGTAAGGAAACCTGAAGCATTCTCGTAACAAGAATGTCAATGTTCATTTCAAGATATGTCTGTACTGAATCTCCTTCCTTTTCCTTCTACCCATGCCCCAGCCCTGATGTATGACCCACGTTTAGATTGACTGACCAGCATGTTTGTGACTTCTTTGCGTTTCAATGATATCACCAAAGTCAACTTTTCTCCCAACAAATATGTACAGAAGCTTATATACAACTCATAATACTAAGTTACACATCTACTTAATTAGTACTGCAGACCAACAATGAAAATCAGATAAAATTAAATACTTTAAACGATAGCTTTTAAAAATATGTGTTAAATGGCACATGCTGTTTGTTACTGGCAGAGGTGTTATTTGCCATTGGCTCATTTTGCCCTGGATATTAAGAATGTGGTTAGGACAGACATCGGATGACTGCTGCATAATAGTGTCAGACTCTAAAGAATTTCTCATGGTCTTTTAAAAGATTTTTCTCATGATCTTTTGAAAGAACATCTGGGTTTGCTTATGCAGAGATGTTCAGGAAAGGCTCAATTAGCTATGTGAAGCTAATGAGCATAAGTTAAAGCATATTCAAAATCCAAATAGGATCATTTGCAAGGGGATTTAAGATACTGCACCTCATGACCACTAATCCTCCACCAATCTCTGACTCACCCATAATTGTACTAAATATTTCCACATAGAGCTAGCTACATTAAGAAGAATCCTGTATTCTCCCCCTGGATTCTCCTGATTTCCGTAAAACGAGAGCTAAAATCTCATCAATTACACTATTCAAGCCACAGAATTTCACTTTTTACCCTGGAAATACTTACTCTTCCCTCTTGCAAATGAAAGATGACTCACCAAAAGTCTGTATAATACTATCAGAAAGCAAGTAACAAGACATTGTTTATTGCTGCACTAATATATCTAGTCATGACCCACATAAAAACCATTTCACATTTTCTCCAGCAAAGCTAAACATCCATAACAGTGGATGGAACAGTGTTTACTTATATAGAACAACTGTTCAACAAATGAAAAATACATATCCAAAACCACTCAAATACCAGGTTTATTTGCCTTCATTTTTTATTGCTTTAGGGACATTTTTCTTTTCATGTTTTTCTCATCACACCAATACCAACAAGCTGGGCTCAATGGGTACCACTGAAATACAGTATTCATTTAATTATTTAATTCTGAATAAAAAGTCTTGTGTTTTCAGAGTCAGAAAGAATATCAAAAGGCAATATCACAATGCAACACAGCAATGGAAATTTTTTAATCTGATGACCTACGCATACCTTTCAGCTTTAGAGAGATAAGTATGTCCCACAAAATGTAAAAGAAATCCCAGTCCTAATAAATAAAATACTTCTTACAAGTGATAGACTTTTGGGTCCATGAAAAAAAAAAACACAAACCAACAACTGTGATAGCTTCAAGAACTCACTATCCACAAAAAAAAAATATAAAGAACTTAATGAACTTTTTTAATTTCAGTTGTCAGTTTTCTTACATCTTTTTCTATTGTATTCTCAGATAGTCTATGTAATTTTCATTTCTGTGTTTAATACATCTCTTGCTTGCATTATTTTCATGCAACCTTGTGTCAAAGCCTATGTTTCACATGACTATGCTAAAGTTTGAGAAAAGGAGGAGGATAAATATGCCACTGAGGTCTACCTCTCTAAAATGAATGGGATCTTGGAAATACATGCTTATTATTCCTGGCAAAAGAGATGCATATTCTGTCACCAACAGTTTGACTAACCAAATGTAGAAAAGTTAAAGCATCAATGGGCAGCGTTGTGTCTCCATATAGGATGATATGGGGAGTACCAGAAGTCTGACTAGAGAATAAAATATTTGACATGAAAAATGACAATAATGATGTAACCCCCCACATTTTTTCCAAAAGCTACTCCTTGTTTTTTCCCGGTATGACAGTAATGCCACAAAAGGTGGCTTTATGTTTTTTTTTTTTTAAACAGCATGACTCAAGTTTTCAGACTTTTGAACCACACAAAAAAAAGAATAAATTTCCAAACATAGAATATTACTCTTCCATTGTGGAATGGAAAAGCGATCACTCCAACAGACACCTATGGACTTATTAGAGTGACCTCAGCAGTATGTGAGATTAATGACACATTTTAAGAGACTGACATGACTGGAAAATCAGGCAGAATGAAACACAGACCTCGCGAAGATATACTGCCACAGATTAAACGGGTATCTTTCATAAGACAAATGGTATTCAATACAAAAGAAATTAAACACCTACTCTTTCTAGATCCTACTAAAGTATTTAATATTGCATCACATAGTATACTGCTAGTTGTTCTGGATTTCATGTAAAAAAGTA
Source organism: Patagioenas fasciata (assembly GCF_037038585.1). Classification (NCBI taxonomy): domain Eukaryota; kingdom Metazoa; phylum Chordata; class Aves; order Columbiformes; family Columbidae; genus Patagioenas; species Patagioenas fasciata. The sequence goes on along the minus strand of NC_092526.1, from coordinate 27,360,899 downwards.
GTTTAGGAAGTTTGGCTAAATCGGAGGTCACCAGTGGTACTGTTGAAGAAGGAAACAGGACTCCCTAAATGGTTAATCGTGATGCACACTTTTATAATGTTAGTACTAACTGAATTATGGAATTCAGTGATTTAAATCTGGGAACATTGTTAGCGAAAATACAGTGAAGTGACCTATCAAATTTGATACCTCAAAAATAGGTATGATAGAAGTGGGACTACGCTAAGCAAATGTCAACCCACGCACTTCAGGAATAACGAAAAGAACAATCTCACTAGTTAAAACCACAGGAAAATTAAAACCTGGATGCAATAGGCAATCATAGTAGGAATATGAACCATTAACAGCAGTTGACACAGTATTGGAAACTTCCCCACAACGCTGAACAAGCTGAGTGTTGTGGATTGTTCTTATTTAAGAAAGATTAATTCAAATAATGATAGACTGAAAGAATTTTAGAATTATAGGTAAACAGTCCATATCTTACAAGATGAAACAAAATTTTGCTTGCTCAACCTGATGAAACAAAGACTAGAAAGGCTGTTATTTGCCATCTAGAAGTTTATCAAGGGGTTAAATGGTGATAGAAAAAAAAAAAAAGCTGTTTTGATACAGAGTACAGGTTAGAGCTATAACAAGAGTAAAGAAGTACAAATTGCCATGAAAAAATTCAGCCTATACAAATGTGATCCATTTAGAAACCGTTCATTCAATTTTATTTGAAGTGTTTGAACAAAATCACGAAGACTGCACTCACTGCTCTTCTGGTCCATACTACACATAAACAGCCACACATGGCAGTGCACAATTTCAAAACAAAAATACGAGTTTTCAAACTGGAAGGAGGTTCTGTGCGCAGGAATAAGGAAGATGCAGGTAAGTTTTCTGGTTTGTTTGATCAGGAAAGATCCTTCCATTCTTATTCCAGTGTTGGGAGATGCTGGAAGTCTGAGACTTTCAACTTCTAGATCACTTTTCTCCATGCTAAATCACAAATCTCCAGAGGAAGTTTTATTCTTCCTAGACTAAGTTTCTTCTGGAACAAATTATTAATGAAAACAGGTCTCTGGAGAACACCCAGTATTGACAAAAGGGGAATATTTTACTAAAATGAAAGTATTTTGAAGATACTTTGGCTAGCTTTACTAGTCGAACATCTAAATAAAAAGGTTAAACACATCTCAAAACTGCTGATGATGGTCAGCATCAAACCATAAAACGCCATCTTACAAACAGGTTATCAGCTTTCACACAATGAATCTGCTCTAAATTTGGATTGGTGAGATGGCAAAATCGAGGTTATTGTATTGATCACCCTTTGCAGTTCTAAGATTCTGAGCTTGTACGTTTACAGAATTTCCATTTTTACTGGCTTCAGCTGAAGAAATTTGCATATATGTAATTAAATAATAAAGTATTACTGCTTGTTCACAAAGTGCTCACATCATATTTGGTTAATTAACTCAGAAGGATGAGGTATATAGGAAAGCAAATGTTTCATTTTGTATTTGAGAGGCTGCAGACACTTTGAATCATTATGCTGGATATTATTTGTCAGATTCCTTGTTATTATATATCACCCTTGACATGATGAAGTCAATAACCCACTCTTAACTTACACTAAGCAAAGATCTAATCATCACATTATCAGAAAAATATTAACATGTATAATTATAGAACATCAAGCTGTTTTTTCAGAATAAACCATTCACATTCGTTCTCTCTTGCTCTGGACAAAAACCTCTTCACACTTTGTCTTACAGTGTTAATTGCCTATCCTCCTTATTTGTAGTCTTTTATTATTTTTGTCTATGTTTACATGGAAAATGTGAAGATTTTCTGTCTTGGGTGATGTGTGAAAACCAAGCACAATTTTCATTATGAGGCAGAATCCCACAGCGACATAAATGGTCATCAAAACAGCTAAACATAGTTATTAACAAAACAGCAATTCCCCAAGCTCTTAGTGTTGACTTAAATCTTCTCCCATCCGAAATCACTGGAGGACGACTTCCCTGAAATCAAACTAAGCCAACAGCAAGTGTTTCTATTATAAGACTTTACACTGAACCGTAACAGAGGTGTCTATTCTTTCTGTGTTTATCCCGTGGTGTTGGCACATTGTTTGCTGTTTGTTTAGATGTTCTTTCCCTTGTTAAGGCTAGGCTTTTTAACAGCAACTGTTTCTCTACACCTCGAGATGTATTATACATTATATTAGCCCTGTTACTGCTTCTTAGATGTTTCAGAGAAACTCAGATGCTGCCCTAAGTCAAAAAAAAAAAACAACACAGCTGCTGTTCTGGCTCCACAGCTGTCAGCTTTTTCCAGTAACACTGGTGTCAACTGCACAGTTATTAGACCAGATTTTCCTAGGAATTGCAGGTATCACCTCACTGCCTGGTTTAAAACACACATAGTGCATTTTTCTTTTCTAACAAATGCTATGATACTATACTACTTTACAGACATGTAGTCTCTAAGAGGTAACAATTCCATTGTCTCAAAATACCACTATATAAGCCCAGCAACTAAACAGTTTTTTTTTCTTTTCAGCTGGTAGTCACCACTTTTGCAGTTAGAAAGCATGACAATAGTCATCAAAATATGTACTACTTCTTAACCTCTTCCTCTCAGGAGCTATGCCAGTGCTACCAATGAATAGAAAGTATTCTTAAGTCAGATAACACCAAAGTGAAGGAATAAAGCAATAATTATTTCTGCATCAAATTGTACTGTATCACCAAGGACATAGACTGTTGTGTGGTGTTTTTTTTTTTTTTTTTAGCAACTACTTATATTAATAATCAGTCACAGTCTTAAGAAAAGGCTAACAACAATGTAGGCATCTCCCAGAGCAGTATGTGCCACCTCTCAGTCACAGCAATTACTCATTTCATGGCTTCTTCCAGTCACGAGCGGTGTAAAAACTATGAACACATTCCTTTACTTTAAGCATCCCCTCGCCTCAGTCTAATCTTTTGACTACCCTAAACAAATGAAAGTTGATAAGGATCAGTACTACCATGAAGCAATTAAAGCAGCATACTAACATTTAGTACTCATGAAAGAGGCACCTCTACCTTGCCGGTAATGAGAATGAGCAGCACATTTTGATATTGAACTGAGGACAGCACAACCAGAGAACTTTTGTGTAACAATCAAAGAAGTGACAGCCAAGAAGTGATAGTGCTAGTTCGACTTGGCAAAGATTTCCTGTATAATGTCATCTTAACATTAATTTACTTGGTTCAGGCCTTAAGAACTCTTCTTATTTCTGGACTTCATACGAATTCTGTGCATGGGCCTTTAGATTGCATCTGTGCATGAAAACACTAATTAGGAATGGAAGATGAGCATTTACCATAATGGTCAACTTAAGGGACAAAAATCTAAGGCAAAAATGAATACCTTCATTTATGCTAGTCATGCTGGCAGTCTTGTAGAGCATACATGAAGGAATTTTAGACAGACCAACACCCACGCTTTGCTTCAGTCAACATGAACAGTTGGGGTTCCTTAGAACCATGATACCATAGAGTCCAAGTTTTGGTGCATGCAAGATAACTCTACTAAGGTGTAAAACATATGAGAGAAAGCGAGTATAGAGATTTTAGGACAGCTGGAGTCTAGTCTACAGTTTGTTTCAAAATTAGGGTTATGTGACACCAAACAAACCAAATGTTTAATGTGGTGGACTGCAGCCAATTCAAAGCAATTGTCCCAGTCCTTATCAATTACCTCTTTCTGAACTAATAATATGCAATTAGTTACTTCTATAAACATTGTTCTAAGACAGTGCTTCATATGAGGACAGCATTGATGTATCATTTCTGTGTTATTGAGCCATTAATGGAAATGACTCAATTAATACTATCCTGCAGCTGTTGGTGGATGTGCGAGAAAATGCAACATCAACAAGAACATGACTGAAGATTCAAAGCATTAGAAAATGTTTGCCTTAGAACAGGGAGAGGAATGAGGCTTAAGAACTTCTCATCTCTGGTAGGTTAAAAGACAGCTGTGTACTTCTGGGTTGCTTAAGTAGCCATGTATCAGCTTAAGCATCATTTTCTAAGCAAAGACAAAACTTTGGGTACTGATCCAGAACCTCACTTTCATACAATGCCTTAACTGCAAGAGCAGGTTTCTCTATTGTATGGGCTATTGTCCATATTCCACAACTTCAGGGGTTCCTGTAACTCAGTACTAATACGTGTCTCTTAAACATTGCCAATAGAGTGGACTAGGATACTATTATGCAATGCAGAACAAAATGGTAGACTAGAGTATTAACATGGATAAACTGAAGCCTAAACAGGATTCACAGAGTTTAGACATGCTGTATTTTTGGTAATACTACTCATGAGATCATGGAATTCCTTTGAGCAAGGTGCTGAACCCTCACAGATGCAAGAATTACATTGCTATTCCAGAAACAAGTTTCTTGCTTTGTTAAAATCTGACATTAAAATGCTAGCATGTAAATGTAACCATGAAATGCTAAAACAAAGACTTCTCCTCAAGGCCTACTTACATTAGTCACTGTAAAAGTCATTCTCCATTAGCTGCAAGGGACAAAGAATACTTTGCTGATAACCATGCCAAAGCAAAAGAAAATCCTTCCTGCAAAATACCACAGTATACCACCGTGGAATCCTCATATCCCAGGGGATTACCCTTGAACGGTATTACAAAGTTTTTTTTTATGATCAAGTTCAGGACTGCAGTCCACTGAAAATTAAATGTAATCTATAATCAATCTTAGAAAAAAACCCAAACAACTCTCTGCATAGCTTTTCCTAGTGGCTTCTAAAAGAGTAAAAAAAGTGTTAACAGCTGTAAATTAAAAATTGCTTCTATTCTCTATTTTTATTTTTAATCAGGCAAAGAATTAAAAAAATACCATATTTTTCAGAAACGTCACGTCATCTTATATTTATGCTTTAAGTCTCCTATATGTTTCTGTGTTTTAACAGCATACCTTCTCTTTATGTAAAATATGCCCAATGGTGCAAAATTATTTATCTGTATAGAATATTTTGCTTATTATCTATCTGTCAACTTCTATGCTTGCACAAAAATATGATTTCAGTTATTTGCATTAGAACTCACCATACTCCATGGAATGAAATGGATTATTTTACTTTATAAATTGCAAAGTAGCCTTCTGCTATTGCAGGTTTATCTTAAAATAAATATAGATGACATTTGCCTGTCCTCTTATTTTTATTTCTCTGTGTTTAGCTTCTCTGACCATTATTTTACAACTCTACTTGGGCATTCAGTGGGTTCAGTTGCAACAGCTTCATGTTTACCACTACCATTCTCCCTAAAAAGTTTTAAAAAAATACAAATTCTCTAAAACTTTTCTTTTTACAAGGACTGATTAAAAAAATAATAATAATTAAAAAATTCTATTTGTTGTCCTCATCACTTGAGTATTAGTATTGCCAGCTTCTTTGGCTTTCCCAACCTCACTCCCCCTCAAAAAAGCAGAAGAGAAAAATCAACTTATTGAGTTACACTGACACACCTGAGCCCTCTAAAAGCACAATCATAGCATTGACATCCACAAAAACTCTCTGAAGCTAGCGAGCTGAAGTACAGAAGTTAAACCAATATATATTAAGATCCACTGAAATATTTCTGGATGTCTCAGTTAACAGTTAAAACATACATATTCTATGCAGGAGAAATATTCATATCGTATTTCCAAGAGTATCTCACAGAAGTAATTTCAGAGAAATGCACGCATAAGGGAAGCTAAAAATCACATCAGATGTTTGTACATGACGATATCTGATCACATATTCCTTATCAATCACATGTCAACATTCATAAATGCTGAATAAGATGGATTAATGCTATTTACACTCTTAGTTTACAGTGTATGCCTAGAATGGATCTATCGAAATAAGTTCATTTTGTGAATTTCTATGTTAATTTGATGCTGTTGAAATTCATAGTATTTCTTACTTTAAAAGTTTGACTCCTGACCATAGACAACCTGTTCCACACAAATGTTATCTGAACAGAAGAGGAAGGATACATTTTACATAAGTGAACGACCAAAAAACTTTAAAATGCGATCTTTTTCACAGCTTAAATTTATCCAGGTTCAGCTTGCTTGAGACAAAAAAGTAAACAAGCATGTTTTTTTCCAGTGTGAATGTACTACGAAACTGGGTACTGTAAAAAAAGGTTTTTCTCTGTGATTTTTGAGGTCAAAGATTAATTTTGCCATTTATTTTGTCAGCTATAGAACATACACACTTTAAAGCCAGACAGCAAAACCCATTAAAACCATGCTGAAGAAAGTTTTAGCTAGTTTTGTTAATAAAGCCTTTGAACTTATGATTTGTAACATGCTAATTTTAAAACATACAATACTGTTAAAATTCTCAGAAAAGAAAAAGTTGAAATTTGAAGTGATGTGACTGATGTGTCTCTTCCTCCACTATCTGACATGCACAGGAGGGAAAAGCCCCTCAGAAATAGGACAGTGCAAATCAGAACAGAACACAACTGCCGGAGGTGGCACAAAGATGGCACTGAATATGATGGTAGATTGGCACCTGGCAAAGTAATGACTCATACTATCTCACTTTTATTTTCTGGAGTTACTGAAGAGACATTTTTCATCTTTATCAAGACATCTTCATTTTTGGGCCCAGCTCAGGTGGATTTATTCAGGATACATAGCACTCTACGCTCCAATGAGTCCTTCTGCAAAATATTTGTACCAGGACTCAGGACATCATCATGAATAAGGTGGTCCTTTGCCAAAAGAGGAAGAAGAAACAGAAAGTGACATTGTGAAGGTCTCTAGCTCTCTGAGATAAACACAAGCATATCAATCTTTACCATGGGATACCACATATGACTGCTATTTTTTTGTTTCCTAAAAACAATATTTGCACATAGATGTTAGCTTTCTGAATTGAATTATTTTTCTGGCAGTTGTGAAGGCCATCTTGTGGCCACGCATTTCATTGTTTTACCTCAAAACTGTTTGTTTCAAAGGGACAAATTCTGATCTCACAGCTGTCTCAGTCAGTACTAACGTCATGGAAGACATCAACACAACTGGGTTCAAGTGAGGTGAGCAGTCAAATTTTATGAACCAAACTCACTCAACCTGTAGAGTTGCTATGCTACTTCTAAAATTGAAAATGTGGTTTAAAGTTTGTTGTTTTGTTTTTCTTTTTTCTGTATGATGTTTTTTGTTTGGTTGGTTTTGTGCATGTTTTTTTGTCATGGTGGTGGTTTTGTTTGGTTGTTGTAGTGGTTTTGGTGTTTTTTGTTTGTTTGTTTCTTTTTTTTTTTATTTTTTTATTTTTTTTTTTCTTTTTCTAATATGGATCTGATTAATCATAAGACAGGCATGCTGGATCTCTTGCAAGACCAGGTCACAATTCCACCTCTTGTGCACCCATTAAGGCAGCCCAGCACACAAGTGTTAATCAGGCTGTTTTCAGTAAGCACAGTGAAATCACTGATGAAACAGCATTGTGATTTGCAGCAGAAAGCTATTTTTGCCTCAGGGAAGGACCTGAAGAACTTTATTCAACTTCTCAAGGCACCTTTTCCTGTATTGCATTCTCAGTTCCACAGAAGCCAAGAGGAATTTGGTAAAGTGGGTGAGGGAAGAGACTGATACTAAAAAACCACAGAAATTAGGAGAAAATGAAGAAATACTTTTAAAAGGACTGATACAACATTAACAGATGCACACCAGAATGTTTCTAAAACAAGAACACAAGAACACAAGTACACAGCACAATCTTCTTTCTCCAGAATTCAAGGCAAAAGATTTTAAAGGATTTTATACATACACCAAGATGATGGTTCTTATAGAACAGACACACAAATGCACATTTGTAATCTCAGTAAGCATGACATTTTTTACCATATTGTGACAGAGCTATTTTTTTCTTTCCAGATTCTTAGTTATAATTCACATCAAAATATTAACTTAATTTTAATATTTAGACTAATGAAACACTTTTTTAGGTTAAATGGACTAATATGCTGTTGAAGGTCCTTGTTAAATCACCTTCAATGTCTGATTTTGTTTTATAAAACGGATCTTGACAAGACAGAAACTTCAGCTTACTCATTGTGGCTTATTTACTTTTTGGAAACAACAGGTGTCACAACTTCTGATGATGAGCCTCTTGGTCACCAATTATTTTTCCATTGACTAAACAAAATTATATTATGAATCTTAAAAATACCTAAAATTTTTAAAAGGATAATTCAATACTATACTCACTGGTCTAATTCCTTTAACAGCAAGAGCCTTTAGTGTTACAGAAATGGGTGCAGTAAGCCAGTGACTAAGAGGTGATTTCCTTAGCTCATATTGCAATAGAAAAATAATAGTGATATGCTATCAGATTGCTTTCAAAGACAGACTTTCAAAGTCAATTTTAAAATAACTTCAGAAAACAACAAATTATTTTTATCATTCTAAAAATGCTAATAAGAAATAATATACTTTCAGTCTTGGAACTGATGAAAACAGTACAGCTTAATATTTCTGTCCATCTTCCCCACAGTTTAATGAAGTCTGCATTAACTGGGGCCCTTACTTTCAAGTGACAATATGGGGACATGAAAAAGACACTACAAGTCCAAATGTAAGTGGATGGACAAGAGCATCTCTTCTAGCAAGGCCTTCTCACACAAACCTGGCAGATGTGCTATGCTTGTACCCTCTAGTGCCTCTCTCCCCTCTTCAAAAGACTCTGGCTGTATTTCATCTACATCCGCCTGGCAGCTCCAAGCCACGATTCTGCCACATCCTAAAAGAGATTCTATTTGTGTCCCCAAAAGTGAACCACAAACTTTGGGAAGTAGCAGTGTTTCCGGAGTGGAACATATGAGAGGCGCCTCTGACGAAATCACATTGTGATACATTTATAAATCCACTGAGGTTGATTGAAAATGCATGCTGGGTGGAAGAAACAAGGCGGGGAAAAAGTTCATTGTCACCTGGAAGTGATTTACAAGACTGTGCTGCACTTGGTAACAAAATTAAGACTTCCCAAACATGGAAACATCTCTCTGTAAACTGCTGGACTCATACGTTCCATTTTTTCGACTTTCTTTGAGAAGTCAGGAGAAAGCAAGCAGGTCATCATCATGTCACCAGAGAACAGAAAAGACTTTTTCTTGGCCTACTGGGCAGGTAACCTACACAGTGCTTTGAATATGGACTGTCTAGGATGCACAGTGCTTGACTGAACAGGTATTTTACCTCTGCCATTCAAGCAGTTTGCAAAACAGATTTTTTTCCCCTATTAGGTACAGTTTATGGCATACCTGTATTTTACAGCAATAAGAAATGCCCAAGCAAGATGGAAGATGCCAAAGGCAGAAAGCTGCTTGTTTATAGCAACGAGAAATGTATTTCAGCATCAGAAGGGCCAAACTGCATAATTATGAACTCTTAGTGATACTTCTCGATTTTCCTCAAACTAACTCATTCCACACACTGCATTGGAGTAATTTTATTGCAACTGCACTGAGAAAAATCACTTCCACAACTTTCAGCTGTTATAATAGTGAAAGAAATATTTCAAGGGTTGGTTTACAGCTGGTCCCTAAAGTAGAAAACAGTGTCAAATAGAAGAGGGCAGCTTTTTTAGAAGTTGAAGGTGTTATCACCACAACCATTGGTACATTGGTGTCCTTGGCTTCTTCCTAAATCCCAATGTGAGAAACCATGCTTCTATTATTTCCAAATTTTGTTTCAACTTGTTTTCACTTGTTTTTATAATTTTCATTTGTGAGGTTGTAAAAAAGTAGCTACATTCCAGTATGACTGTCCAAACTTATATGTGTATACAAAAAAAAAAGTTTACCAAATTATGCAAAGGTCTTTGGGGCAGACTCATCTGAAAACAGTTCTGCAACGTCTAATAAAAAAAAGCTGTGATTGCAGTGGAGATTTGAGCATTACAGATTCTTCAAACCAGTACAGGAATGACTATGATTTGCAGCAATATAGGCATAGTTCTGGCAATCAAGGATAATTGTTAATTGTGATAGACTTAAAAGAAAAGCAACAATAAAAAGCCTACCCTGGCTACTCAGTCCTTCTGAAAGCATCCTTACTGAACAACCACTACCGATGCCTGGAGTCTAAAGTACCAAGTGTTGAACATGAAAATCACTACCTATTTACACATGGCACAGACAGTTTTGGTGTCTTGCTGTACCGTGTCTGGTTGGGATGGAGTTAATTTTCTCCATAAAGGCCTGTAGGGTGCCACGTTTTAGTTTTGCAACAAAAACAGCATTGGCAGCACACCAGTTGTTGCTATTGGTGAACAGTGCTTGCAGGCCATCAAGAATTTCCCTGTTTCTCACTCTTCCCCACCAACAAGTAGGCTGAGGGTGGGCAAGAGGTTGGGAAGGGATGCAGCCACAAGAGCTGATCCCAACAGATCAGAGATATTCTATATCATAACATCATGCTCAGCAGTAACACCTGGTGGTGAGAGCAGGAAGAGTCTTTCCAAAGCAACTGTTGTTGTCAGTGAGTTTTGCTTGCACAGTGTAGTGCTGTGGCAAATTCTTTGGACTGGTGTAAGCTATGTTCGGTGTCTGCTCCACTACATATTTCCATTTATGACTTCAAGCATGTCACATAAGCAAAGTTTTATTGATCTAAATGCACCAGGGACATGGAAAAAACAAACAAACAAAACCCCCCAACCTCTAATTAGTGTAGCTTACTGGCGAAAGTGCTTAAACTCACAATAATTTCAATTTTCATATAATTACTTTCATAGGGGAAACCCAAAGGAAATCTTCTGTCATCATAAACAAGACACCTTTTCAATGTTGATGATGCCTTACTCTTCCTGGCTAAATATATACTGTTCTATGATTACTCTATCCACACCCACATAGGAGGCATCCTAACAGCCTTCAAAGCATCCCATTTTTTTCCATAGGCAATCAGATGTATTTTGGTTATCCCATCCACCCTTACGACATCCCCACACGTCATCCAAGAACTTATGCCACACGAACTCCACTTACATACATTGCTGCCCTTGAACTGCTGTCCATGACTGCTTTGTAAGGAAGGCTGGGGAGGGCGGGAAGTAAGCTGCAGTCTAGATGTGTGAGCCAATAGCATGCCATGAAGGTCATCCACCTCTGCGCCTGACAGGGCACAAGAGCCAGCAGCCAGGACTTGAATCTGCTGTTCGGAGGCAGAAAATGCCTTGGAAAGAGAGATTCCACCTCATGGCTTACCCTCCTTAGGTACCTGACAGGCTAATAAGATTTTCTTTGGAAAGGCTTTGGCTAGGGACACTAATAAGAGCCCTGTTCAATAATATTTTCACAGGTGTTCTACCAGATAAACAGCTGAGAAAATCCCAATCAATTTCACACAAACACTGAACTCAAGCAGAAGAGCATACGGTCCCCTTAACTATTTCAAAGTACCCCCTGAATCAAGATTAAGGGCTAAGGACTATGACAGCAGAGGATAAATTACCCAACGAGGAAAATCCCAAAGAGAAGGAAGTCTATTCAAGCCTTCCAGTAAGACCCACAGGCCTGGTCTTAAGGTAGAGCTTTAGATAAGATGCCTTTGGAAAAGGTTCTACAGAGTTTTAGAATGACCTGTTTTTAGATAGGTCTGTTCTTCAAACTACAGACCATCCCTTCATTCATTTCTACATCTTTTGAATGGAAATAACCTAAGGCAGAAGAGACGCATCTTCAGATTCTTTCCAACCTCAAAGTTACTTTGTGTCCCAGTCATATTTCTCCATAAGAACTTTGTATCAAGTCTAGTGCTACTATGGTATCTGCAAGAAAATCTAAAGCATTTTCATATTTAAACTCCCTTTCAGAATACCAAGCCTAGGCTGTAGAAGCTGGTGTGGGAACTTTGTACATCTCCCTCAAAGGACTAAGTAAGCCTGTCTCAAACTATAATTATCACCAACACAGATAACTCTACTATTCAAAAAAGACTGAGAGGTATGGACAAAATAATTGTTATTCAGTGCAATTCCAGGATGCAGTTTGCCCTGCATATTCATACTATAATTTAAAAGAAAAAAAATCTGCATAACTTTGTCCATCAAATCACATGAAAATATTCTCAGTTCATACCTGAATTCTTGTCACTGAAATCAACAGATGTATTTGTCAGGTTTCCTAAACACAAAGCACCTGGATTGGGATCACATCCAGTCCTTAAAGATGGCATCTTTCCTGCCTTTTGTCCAGTATCTTTCCATGGAGCAACTTTAAAGAGAACTCTGTGTACAAATACAGATAGTAAACATGGTGGGAGAGAAAGGAAGACACAAACAGGATGGAGTTATTTCCCAGAAGATCAGGAATGACTCTGTTACCAGAGTGTTTGGTGTCCTAGAAAGCAAGGACTAGGAGGACCAAGATAGTCCTCAGCAAACTGAGCCTATTTTCTTGCTGATTTTTCTTGGAAGTTTCTAGGCACTAACAATATTCTTACTCAGGGTGCTAAATTTTATAGCTTGAAGTAGAAGCTTCTGAGTACAATGCAAATTTTACATTTATTTTAGCATTGCAAACTGGATTTTTATGTATTTGAGAGAAAGAATTAAACCAGGATAGCAAGGAGGCTTTATTAAAACTATGTATTTTGTCCTCTGCAGTGATTTCCACAGGTATTTAATCTACTTTTTCATTCTACTTATACAAGTAGTTACGTAACATTTATTATAGCAAACACATATTTTTTCCTGTGACACAGCTGGAAGTTTTTTGCAGTTTTGTTGTTGTTTTTAAATCAAAATAGGTCAACCATATAAAATATTTTCAGTTTTTAAAAAAATGAGTTACAAAGAACTTTACAAAGGACTCTCCTGAGTCAAGCAATACTATCTTGGAATAGAAGGGTAGATTCCCCCACTCATTATGGGATATTGCAAACTCATGATCTAGAAGAAGGCAGGGCAGATTCTGCAACATTCTACATAAGCCCAAAACCACAGACCATTGTACAATGAATTTTCAATCTGATGCAAATTGAGACGAAACCTAGAGAGCTGTAGTGAGGACCCACACCAGACATATATGTCCAAGTGAAGGAAATACTTTTGTTTCAATTTAAGTGTTTTAATAGTGGACTATGTGTTAATAAGATTTTCTTCCAGAATAGCTACACTTTTGCATTCTCATAAAATATTCAATCTTTTTCTGGGCAGTTCTACAATACACATGAATGTAAGAATACACACAAAGAAATCAAAGAAAGTGAAAAAAAATCACAGTAAAGAGACTTGAGCACAGAAGTGAAGGATATTGCTAGTCAGCACTGAAAAAAGTTGTCTCCTATCACAAGAAAATGGATACTTTCTATTGAGTAAATCATTTGAGTGTCTGTGACATCAAGTAATTCTTCCCAAGATTTTCGAACAGGAAAGGGTGCTGAAAGCTGTAGGTTGCTTCAAACTTCCTGGGAGACATTAGCACTAATTTTAGCCTGACAGTTACATGCTACCTTTTTTTGAAACTTAGTACTTACAATTAAACCACCACGGACCATTTTGAAAACTTGAGCACATGTCAGTTTGCTTTTACCTTGTCACTACTGATTAGATAGAGCTGAACTGCTTTATCTTCAGATAATTTCCTTTCAAGGGCTGGGATAAGGAGAGAATGGTAAACAGCAGGCAGTAACACAGAAAGCGCTTGTTAAGAACATTACCCGCTTGACTGTGTTCACCACAGAACATGTGGGTAGTCTGGAAAGTCTTCCTAGCAGCACGAAATATTTTTTGTTTTTAATTTACTTCTGGCAAAAAAATTGAGAAGTTCCCCTTTGAGTTCAGCATCCTGCTTTATTCACAGCCAGAGGTGGGTAGAAGGAGCTTTTTCACCTCTATGTTTTCCAGAGGAGTAAATAATCTTTTTATGAGTGGGTTTTCTCTTCTGTGAATGAAAATAAAGGCATGTGCCAGCTCACATCACTAATTTCTCATTCATTTGCTGATTTTGCAGGGATATATTGATCCCCAAGAGAACATCACATGACCATCAGGTTTTGAGGGAGGGTTTAGTTGAATATTCATCCACTGTAGTAATGATTGCAAAACACCCAGGGTTGCCTGTCTCATTAGAGTGCTTTCTACTGACATTGTGGGGATGGATTATTGATTTCCACATTTGAAATGTATCATTTGACGGTTTGAAATAATCTCCTGCAGTAGAACAGTGATTTCTCTGATGGTTTTCACTTCCAGATTCCTTATAATTTGCTAGTCCATGTAATTTGGCAGTGAAATCTGGGGATACAGGACAAAAGGGGAAAACAGTTGATTTTTAGTAAAACTGCTGATTTTGACAGATTTTTATTTCTCCTTTCTTGGGCAGGAAACATTTAATGAAAGCAAGACAATTGGCATTGAGGCATTTCCTATCTAAAAATAATATTTTTTTTGCCCTATGATATCATCTCTGCTTACTTTGGATAGTTTTTTTTTCTTACTGATTTGATTCCATAAACAATAGAATTCCATAAGAAAGAGGGGAGACGAGACAACAACATGACTCCTTCTTCCTTCTGAAGTATATGTTTTTTTACTTGTTCTCTTTCACACCTACTTTGTTATCATAGAAACCTTTTTAAAGGTGGGAGGGAGGAGAGTAGGAAATCACTCTTTTCTAGGTTGATTACACAGCTCTTCAGACCTTGAAGATTCTGTGTTGTCATAAGGATAAACAAACAGCTGTTCAGATGTTTCAGAATTAAAGGACATTTAGTTTGAAATTGTGTGGGATAATCAAAGAGATTCAGAACCCGCAAACTATGGGACAATGAAAATGGCGGAGGGGGCAGTATCGCATTGATCATATGCCTTATTTCTTTTAGATAAGTTACCTTATTTTATTAACGCATTACTGCAGCAACTAGGGTGACACAAACAGGGAGAAAGGACAGCATTAGAAACAGCAAGCAATTGAGAAGACTGTGGTACATAGAAACTACTACTACTGCAAGCAAAAAAAAAAAAAAAAAAAGGCTTGATTCCCCATGAAACATTTCAGAGATCACCTGCAACTGTGTTGCAAGGTAAGGGCAGTGTTATAACAGAAATACAGATTTTTTTCCTATCCATACATTCCCAATTATTTCCATTTATTTAGTAGTTCCAGGTAGCAGAATCTGCTCAAGCATGAAACTTCATAAAATTTTTGGTGTTGCTGTTCCCTTTCCCCGGAAAAATGTGATCCTCTTAGCCAGCAAATCTTACCGAAGTGTAAATACTTTATTTTTTTTCCACACCTAAACACACTAGGGTATTTTTCTTGAAGTGAAATATCACCAGAAGAGCAGTACTTTATTTCATATCCTGCAAATATTCTATATGAAAACGAAAATGTATAGGACATGAAATGTATCTCTGCATTTGCAGTATCAGTCAGAGATAAGATTTCCCTCTTCATGGGATAATAAACACATTAAAGTAGTTAAATAATCAGGTACTGGTATGTGGACCACTCATTCCCATGAAATTAATGCATATACATACCCTGCACCCATCTTTAGTGAAAACCTGAGACAGTTCAGCTGAAATACATATAGAATTCACTGCTGGTGGTACCATGAAACACATCCATACCGTAAATTTGCTTACCCTAAAAAGCAAATATCCTGAACTAGATTTATCCACAGCATAAATCCATTAGTAAGCCACATAACAAGCTTGTAGAAAGATAACTTTCAGAGTACAATGACTACAGGTTTCTATAATGTTCCTTCTCTTATAGGCTGTAGAGAAGATTCATGCTATCTCCTTAAGGTGTTGTAATATTGTAATGTTCAGTATATTTTTACTATGGCAAGACTGGGCTCAATATTGCCTTTTGGTAAGAACGGACACTTAGCATCACCACTACTCTGACCGTCCCAGACATTTGTTCAGAGATGGCCAAAGTTTTGGCAGGGCAAGAATTTGATCTTCGGAAAAACTTCAACACTAAGCCTTCACTTGTTAAAAAGAAACAAAATAATAATAAAAAAAAATTGGCTCCAGAAAGATGTACTAAGTCTAAGTTTCCTGAGCTGCTGATTCATCTTGGTGGAGCTCCATACATGTGTTGCGAGTTCCAAAAACATCTTCTCTGTGTATACAAGCCCTGGCCAAAGGCATTACAGAATCCAAACTTCGGCTGACAGCATCCAGAAACATTCTGCAAGCCTGAAACTTTGCACTGTAGAAACAGCATTGCAAACCTGATATAGACAATATGCTGTGCCCACACAATGGAAAAAGCAGCCTACGTTTTGAAGGTGTGAGGACAACTTTCTCTCCCCCAATTTTTCTGCCACTTTGCGGCACCACGGCTATCTTTTCTAACAAGGATTTCCTGAAGCTGCCTGTGGAAAATTTTTATAATATGCTAGTACCATGCAACAAATCCTGGGACAAAGAAAGGCTTAGTATACTGCTTTCAGACTGTCTGAAACAGCCAGGTGGTTTTGGGGGAATGCTCCCTGCCACACAAGCTAGAGCCAACCCAAAGTTTTATTAGTGTATGTGGAAGTAAAGAGCAGACCTCTACTGGGCCCAGCTCTAAGAACCAGTAGTGAGTCCTCAAATTTTCCTCTCCAATTTTCTCTAGAATAACCAAGTATTTGCTGCTGCTGCCAAGTTCCCAGCCCTGGTACCCATTTTTCAATTGCCTTTTCAGTTATGCAGGCTGAGGAGCAACCTCAGTTGAATACATAAATGAATGAAACTCAGAGTGTAGCAAACCAAAAAATCCTGCAACATTGACAATACAGAGCACTTATTAAAAAAAAAGAAAAAAAAAAATCAAAACAACACCATGCATACTAGAACCGTTCCACTTAAGGACCTTGCACAGCTTCACCTTACATGACACTGCTTAAAGCTACAGTAAAATTACATTTGCATAACTGTGTCCTGGTGACAGAAACATCATCCTTAGAAATATTACATACAGAAAACTAACATCATATTTGCTTCTTTCCACAGTACACCCAGTTACGTATTTGAGAAACAAGTTAAGTCAGTGCAGTATTGAGTGTTATTAAGGTCTGAATTAAACCTACATTTTAATGACAGACGCAACAACATTTCTGCACTGAAAACAGTTAATATATGACTAAAATAAACACTTTTAAATTGTGTAGATTATCTATAGGCCTTTCATAAAATGTGGCAGTTTTCAGAGCCTTTTTATTTGCTCAATAGATCTTTTGACTGTAAAAGGTTTTGTGACTGGAAAACAAGCTTGTCTCATTCTTAGAAGAAAAAAAATCACTTATTCCATTATCCAGGCTATGCACTGGGGCCAGACTCAGATGTCTGCATTTGAATGACTGTACACACAAAAAGAGAGCTCCTGATCAGTCTGTCTGCCCAGTTCTGTTCCATCGCTAATCTATTCACTGAGACCAGAGTTTTATAAGGGAAAACAAGGTATGAGTATTAAAACCAGCACAACAAAACTGAAGAATGAAGTAAGAACCTCTAATGCCATGTTTTCTTTAATCACCCTAGCACCAGGCTTTGAATTTGGCCGACTAAAGAGAAGGAATATAAGAAGGGGGCAATGGAGGTTGACTTTAAGAAAATATTAATAGTCAGAGGGAACCATGAGACACCCACTAAATATTTATATTCACATCTGATTCACTGTGGATTTTACCATTTAATTGTTTGATCAATTTTTTAAATGGCCAATCTCTCTTCACATTCTCTCTTATCTGTCAACCATAATTTTATTCTTTAGAATGCTTCAGTCAAATTACTCTGTGTTTCCAACACACTAAACCACTTTCACATGGAATACAGGACTTTTTCCATTGTAAAATCTAAGTGTCATATGGTACCAGCCCATCAGTCAAAGCAAAAGCAGAGGAAGTTATCCTGGGAGAACTGCACTGCAGCATAGATTTGCTTTACTTTTCACAATTAAAACCACCACTCCAAACCAAAAACAAAGTAGGACTAAAATGAGGTTGTATTTTGCCCCAGATCTTATATTTTGCAAAAAACCCAAAAGCAGTAAAAGTCATACCCCACAGAAAAAATGGTAAATCCTAGAAATTTACTGTTACAGTTCAATAGTCTCCCCCTTGTTTTCCTTCAATCTATTCTCAATCTCTTCCAAAAAAAGTCATATCAGATTCCCAACATATTTTCCTTTTATTCTGATGATGTGGTGTTTCATGCATGGGTCAGCACTACAGCAGCTTCTTTATCTTCTAGTACAATTCTGACTTCTGTTCAGATATAATTTGACTTTATTGCATATTCAGTAACTCCCTGGCATACTGTCCTACTGAAATAAGAGATACCATTCATGTTTATTGTTAACATGCATGTTAACATCAAACAACCACTTCTGAGTCATATTCGAAGTATAAAGTAAAAAACATATACGATTATAGTTAGGATTCAGGTTTGCATCAGCAACCAAAAATCAGATTCATCTACTCTAAATGCCACCTTTCTAACAAGTGAATTAGAAGAGAATAACCATGCTGTTGAAGTAATTTTTGAATCTTACCTTTCAAAGATACGAAAATTGCATACCAGAATTTTGCCAGAAATTATCCTGTTAAGTTTACAGCAACATTGCTTTAGGTAGATTAAAACAGAAATGGCTTTTTTTTTTTTTAAACTCTAGTTTTCTGAGTGATATATGCAATCTATGACTTAATTTTGGCATCGTCCTCTTTTTCCTGCAACTAACTCAGCCAGAATGTTATGTGAAAACAGTATTTTAAATTTAATTTATCTTAACTAAAGAAACCATGCCTTTTTGTGCAAGCTCTTTTTTTTTCCTTTTTTTTTTTTGGCTGCATTATTCACCCTATACCTAAGAATACTTCATTACTTGGATTGCCTACATATAACCTTCTGTCCCTTGGCTATTTTCCTCACTTGGAAATATTGTGCTAAGACATCTGGGCTCACAGCAGTTGTTTTAGCCATCTGATCCATATGGACAAATTCAGATTTTATAACTTCTTAATGGCTGAGGGTGACAGCCTTATCTTTTTCTTTTTCCCTTATTGCAGCAGATAATTAAAAGTATTATTCTTTAGCGTTGCAATGAGGAGAGAGAAGAAATGCAGCTCCTGAAGATGTGAATGCAGATTTGTTTTAAATGGAAAATAAGTCTATTTTTCACACCTCAGTACTTTCCATTGCTGTAATTCTGCAGTGTGGAAACTGGAAATCTTTCTTTGTAAAGCAGAACAGAGTAACACCCATAAAATTTAGTATGCCAGCAAGACGGTTCTCAGTGTGATGTTTAACTGATGACTAAACACCAACAGTTGAAAACAGTTTTTGCAACAGAGTTTACCATGAGTTGGATGTAACATATACGTTAGAGTGAGTTTTTCCTCTGCTGAACAAACACAGAGCTAGAGTCACAGTATTGCCACACAGAGCATGTCTCCACCTTTCTTGAGTACAAATGCATGTCTACAGTAAAATTTTCCTCAAAGTCACCTAAAAATCATGTCATGTCCTCCTCCCATATTTGCATGAAATCAATACAAATGGATGGAGTATGCTTTTGATTAATAGTATTGCAATGCCAGTTTCTCAAGTGACAAAAGCAGGTTTTTTACTAAAAGGTAAACAGCAAGTGACAATGTATGCAAGTATTTTTATTAAAAATGACCATTTAATAAAGAGTTTTGCAAAATACTTTGTGTTACGGAAGAAAATATGCAGTGTACTTATGTAGCACTCGTTATTGTATATAATTAAGAAGAGAGAGATTTTATTTGGAAACACAAATTATACTAGTGCTTCTAAATATAAATAATTCACAGAAAATGGAGTTTAATTACTTCAGTACTTTGCTAAAAGAATATTGCAGGAAAATAAGCTCAGCGTCATCTACCAATATCAAATTACCGAAACTCCTAGAGTATTTAATGGAAGATAATTCATGAATCTGGACAAATTCATATATTAATCTACTCTCGTATGTCCCAGAAATTGAATTACCTCACTTCTCAGAGATCCACAGCATGCTTGAGGCCAAGGACAGTACATGGTTTTTGACCTGGCTTGTTGCAAAGTTATGTAAAAGACTGACATTAGGTTTAGATTTATTTGAAAAACTCAGGAAATATTAAGTACAGGGACAAACCCTGAAACACAGAACTGCCCATAGCAGCAAGCTTTGGGCACTAAAGAGGATCACCTAAACATTACCTAAAAGGTATTTGGAAATTTGTATTTCAAAATATTGTCACTATAATGAGACACTACTTCTATTTAACCTAGCCTAATACACAAAAGAGATTGGGAGCTGGTCTAGTACCCTGTTTCATAACTGTGCTGGGAAACAAACACAAAATACTTAAACTGACAAATAAAGCAGGGCCACCTGCATCAGGGGTCAAACAGCAGCTTGAGTTACAGGTAAAATTGGTCATTGTTCCTGCAGGTCTATGTCACTATTAGTAAAGGATGCAATGAGAAAAGTGGAATTTCCTAGCAATGAATCACCAGGCAAAGATCTTCCAAACTGCAATAGGAACTGGTAACTTGGCTGACTTGTAGAAAGCTAGCCACAGAAATCTCAAGCAAGAAGATTTTGCTTCTTGGGCTTCTCTTTTTCAGATTTGATTGATCTTTGTTGTATTTAAAACCCAACCAAACTAAACTTCTGCTATCTGTTTGGGAGGCTGCTGCTGCAGGAGAGTGGTTTGTATGTAAGAGAGCAATAAATATCACTGTGTGGTCAAACATTCTTGTAAGGAAGACACAAACTAAAACCCTGGATTCAAAGGCTTCCGTAAGTGGGTGTAACTTGCAGCATGTCCAGCAAGTCAGTGCTACAGCAGACCTGGGTGGGAAGCACGTTCCTCTGCCAAGGATCCTTGGTGGAGAGTCCCTTGAAAGGCCTGTTGACAGCCACCCGCTTTTGTATGAAGGATGTCACCGTCTGAATGAGAGAGCAAAGAGCCCTGTGCAAACAGCGTAACAAAGAAGAGCAGTGACTTGGAGAAGCCAGAACCAAATCATTTATGGCTGAAACATGTAAAATACATTCAATTCTTCTTTGCAAATACAGCAGACCACAGTGCGAAGACATTCAATTCTCCTAAAGAACATATAGCAAAATGACTCCAGAAACACACACTGAAGATGCAAATAAGATTATTTCTAGCACACCACAAAAGCCCACTGGCCAACATAAGAGAAACGGACTGAACAAGAATTTCTAGGAATGTCCCAACTGTGTCTTCTCCAGTTTACAGGATAATACTTTTTCTAACACTCAGCTACACCAGTTTATTCTCTCCAAGGGTTTCCAAAGTAAATAATGTATTTCTTTTAATCCATGCCTCAAAGCATAAGCAGGTAAGCTCTGGAGAAATATAGAAAAGCTTAAAGTAATATTTGCAAAGACTTGAAGTGTAAGCTTTAATGTGACTATAGATTACGTAGACAGTATTCCCATGAAAACACACAGTTCAAGTGAGGCTATTCCAGTTTGGGCTCACAGATTAAAAGCAGGGTGTGAACCACTTCGTGTTTCTAGACTTCCAAACTCACTCGCTCCCTCCCCACCCAAGCCTTGCAAATTTAGCTGGAAAGCAGATAGTTTTCAACAGTTAGTGCCCTATGAAAAACAAAAACAAACAAACAAAACCACTCCCCGCTCCCCCAACAAACAAAACAACAACAACAAAGGAGTAAATACATATACAATAAAGAGAATTTGGCAACTCCTCTACTGTCTGGGTCTTGTTAAACTCCTACTGACACTCATGCTTGCATTGTACAAAGGAACAGAAAAGGTCAGGTGCATTCTTAAACAAAAGCAATGCCAAAGTTTCTTTTAGATAAATTTATGGCCAACAGTTTACACATATAACTAATTTGTTGCACTTTTTTTCTCGGAATTGTTGGAATTAAATGTCAGTTATATAAATTATGAAAAAAAAAAAGTTTGTATACAGTGGAGGATTCAGGCAAATAATTCAATGCCCCAGAGGCATTCTTCAGACTCAGTACTCTCAGGATTTTAAGGGCAAGATCATCTTTGTTCTAGAGTCTGGTTTTTGGCAACAGAAGTCTGTAAACTCAAATTCATTTTCTATCATAAAAATTACCAGTTTTTATGCCTCGACTTCTAGTATTCTTATTGGAAGGCTACTCCAGAATGGTTTAAAGCCTCCTTCTACTCTGCAGATTAAAATAACTTTGATCTGCAGTTTACACACATCTGTTCTTGTGCCAGCCCTCACCAAGGAAAAACAGTCCTCTAACAAACAGCTGGCAACAGCAGCAGAGGCCTTCTCAGTCTTCAGCTGTGCAGCTGAAGCAAACCAAGGTCTGCTCGCCTCTCCCAGCCGCCCTGAACACCTTGGTAATTGTTCTGTGCTCACCTCACTTTTTTCTTTAAGGTCTGTGTTAAAATGGCATTAGAGCACCAATGTTCTGGGTCATTTCCAAAAGGTACCGTTGTACACCACCACTCGTACCTCAGTTTCCACAGCCCCATCGTGTAACTGGGGCAGCTGTATCTGAGGTGAACAAGAGGAGAAGGAAGAACCGGGACACCTCAGTTTAACTTGGAGAGAGAAGAGAAGCTTTAGCTGAGGAGAGGAGTAACCTCCTGTCTCAGCCTGTGGTGTTCCTCCCTTACCTTCGCACCCAAGCGCTGCACATTCACCCGGGGCAGCTCTGTGCCAGGCCTGGCCAGGCAGCCTGGGTCCTTCACAATCCCCGGCAGCACGCACCATGGCAGCCGCTGGGGAGTGCAGGCCCCTGCTGGGACACCCGCCTGAGACAGGAGCAGTGAGCACCCTGCGGGAGCTTCCCGCTCAGTGACAGGGCTCCAGGCTGAGAAGTATCAGGGGGTGATACTAATCTTATGCTACTAATTCCCCTTGCTATACGTTCTAGACAAAAGGGTATATGCATGAGAGATGATAAATGAAAACAGTTGTTCCTTAAAGCCACATTAGTATGGCAACAACCGAGCTTTGAGTCTTGGCATTGAGTTCTGCACGTATTGTCACGGGAGTTTCTCAAAGGGATAAACTCAACCTTTAAAATACCAACAAAGTACACATGTGAAATAATATTTTCATTTCAGTTCAGCGGAAATTTTATTACTGATTTCAGTAAATCCAGAGACTGTGCCTTTAAGCGTGTATTTAATCTAAAAGTATGCATTGAATCACATTACTCTATGAAAGTTTTTGAAACAGTGAACACTCCCTAGCATAGACACAGCATGTAATGGGTACTGCTAAATTACCAATAACTATTACCAATGTCCTGTCTCTTGCATGCAGACCTTGTCTAAATAGGAGCACATACAAACTTCGGGTGAACTGCTAAGTGGTGCAAACCAAACAACTGTGGTTTAAGCCTGATCAACACCACGGTGGAGACACTTATTCAGACGGTAACCAGCCTTTAGTTACTGTAAGCTGAAGGATGTTGAGCTACAGCAAAATCAAGTCAGCATGTACTTTTTTGATCATGGCCCACATGTTAGAGGGCAGGAAAAACAAAAGTACTTATTTCCAAAAAAAGATCCGTCTCTTGGGATGTCTACTTAGCCCTAATTCACAACAGACTCTCGATGCCACAGATTACCCTGAACAACCTAGTAAGACATTTGTTTCTCAAAAATAAAAATGTGTCAAATCCGTTCACGTAAAGAACGAGATTTGGCATTTTTTTTTCCTTCCAGAACTGTGGTTATCTGAAGCAACTGCGTTTCAGAACTGGGATGGCAGCAGATAAAATGGGTTTCCAAAGGATTTTATAGCTCTCCTATTGCTATAACTAAAACCACAGTAAAACACTGAATGGAAAGGTACCTAAAATTCAAAATCTGGAATTTTGGTGGGAAGTTTCTTAAGCCTTGTTGCAAATTTTATCTACCATGGTAATAAAGAAAAACTTCTTTATTGTGTGTGTCAGGGGTTTTCTGCATTTGGCAAAACTGTTTAGAATTTTGTTGATGCATCGACTCTGAGGCCAAAAGCAGAGCTAAGCAAGATTCAACATTTTTCCAAACTAGTACAAAAAGTCAAAAAGCCCTATGAAAGGTTTGAGCCTGCTCTTTCTCTGCAAATTGATGTCTCCCATCTCAAGTCTTGGATGGAAGAGGATGTCACAGGGGTGTTTTGGACATCTACCTGGCAGAAAGCCAAGGTCAGCAAAGGCTTTAGGGACTTTGAGTTGCAGAGGACAAGGATATAGGACTCCACATGCAAAAAAACCCTGGCAAAACCATCTTAAATTATATAGAATTGCTTCCTGTAGGTATTTTAATACAATACTCCCTGTTTGCGTGCCTCACTGTTCTCCAAAGTAGGGAGGCTCATTAAGGAGCCTGCTGCAGTTCCAATTTGTAGCATGTTTGTATCTCTGATATTTAATTTCAAGTACGGAGCTTGTTTAGAAAAGAGAGAATGAATGAAAAGGCAGTCTTTTTGTATGTTACAAAACCATACACACTTGTTCAAATATCCAGAAATTAAAGTGAATCACAGACCTGAAATTTGAGTAGTGGCTGGTCTATGCATTCTCACAACATTTTGGTGACAACTTTCTGGATAATGCTAATGGAGGGCAGCTTGGGCAATAATGGTCACAAGTTGTAAAGTTTGAAAAAGGAAAAGATAAGCACCAAAAATAAGTATCAGGGATCTGTAGGAGGCAGGTTTCAGTAAGCCCACAAAACTGGCACATGAGCTCTCACAGAAAGTAAATGCAAAACGAGAAAGAAACAGAATTGGACATTTCTCAATGATAAGAAAACAGGAGGATGAGATAACTGAGAAGCCAAGTAACAAACTGGGATAAAACCTCCCAGGAGTCAGTTACAGGAAGACCATCTGAGCCTGGCCCAGTGTTTCACCTCCCTCTGTCATTCTTCTCTTAAAAAGAATTTTAAAAAAAAGGCAAGAGAGTCAAGCAGGTAGCTACAAATTAATCCTGTTGGTGAGAAGGTACTATTTCGAGCTAAGTAGGGAGTTAACAGTTGAACCAAAAGTTACCTACACTAGGTTATTTTCAAAATGGAAATCTCACATAGCAAGAACCAATTTTCTGAGTATCTCAAAACCATTCACAATCACCTGTGAGAACTGCAAAAAATGATAGCAGACTGGAAAAGGGCAAATACAGTGCTAAACATTTAACATGGTGCATGTAAGAACTCAGTTCCAGGAAAAACAGGGGAGTCTTTTAAGTCTATAAGGACAAAAGGATTTGAGTAATATCCAGTCTGGGTTTGCTGAGAACAAATGGGGTACAGCCAATCCAGTGTCTTTTTGGGACAGTACGATAAGCCTTGCAGATAATTGAGAAATTTTGATTTTAATACAGCTTGTACTTATTTCACATGACAGTCTTATGAACTGAGGAAACAAATCTTTGACAAAACTAGTAAATGGTAGGTGGAAAACTCAAGAGTTTTTACTATTGATTCTCTGTCAAGATGAAAGCAGGACTGTATGTAGAACACCATGTTCTTCTGTCTGCTCTGGAGTCAATGCTTCTCTGTATTTCAGTTAGCGATCTACATGACAAACTGAGACCACACTTATCGGATTCTCAGGAGTCTACTGTGTTGGAGAACATAGTGAAAATTAAAAATTACCTGAGAAATGGGAGATAAAGATGAGAAAATCAGAATCCCATTCAACAGGAAGAAGTGCAATGTACTGCATCGAGGAAGTCACACTTGTTTCAGACAGTCACATATGAGCTCTGTCCTCTAAAGAGGAATACATGTGCACTACTTTTCATCACAATCAGGATGTGACTCACTGATGTCGTACTACTAGGGAAAGACAAGCCCTATCCTTGCAGAGAAACAAAAAGCTAGCTTGTGAAACACAGTGGAAGATTTTTTTCACCTAAGACCAAGACTTCTTTTTTTTTTTTAATTTTTAGCACTGAAAATATGTAGATCATTGGAAAAAGTTCAAAGACAAGCAGGGGCTTAAGAGCATCAGGACAGGAACTATACTCCACAGGGTACTCCACAACTTAGAAAACAAAGATGAAAGAAATGTAGATGTTTAAAGGAGAGAAAATTTGTTTAAAGGGCAGAACATATAGAAATGGTCTTCAAGTACCAAGATGAAGTAGAATATATTCTCCATGTTCATAGAGCAAGAAATAGCAGGCCTGAAGTAGAGTAAGTGGGGGGGAAACAGGACTAGACAACATTTCTTAACAATAAAGACAGCAAAGTCATGGACCAGATTGCTTGGAAAGAAGGCATAGTCTTCAACACCAGAAGTCTTTTCAAAGAGACTGGGAAAAACCAAAACCAAACCTGTCCAGAATGGCACAGATACGCTTTGGCTCAGGAAAGTTCGGTAAAGTGTCTTTCATTTCTTTTTCTGGGATTCTGAGAAAAGTGTGTTAGGGACTGCCTAATCACAGTTCATGAGTTAATTGACCTGGATAAGTACATAAACCTGTAATACCGAAAGTAATGTTCCTGTTGGATTTATTTAGCTACTAAAACAGAGCCAACAGAAATGTCACAACAACAACCAAACCTCAGTTTATTAAAATTATATACATGCCAACAAACCTGCCAGGGTTTTCCCCTTTCAAATGTGTTGAATTACATGTTGAATGCTAGAAAACTGTAAGCAGATTCTAAAAGCACACCAGCCAAGTAATTTACAGTGAATTGTATTCACTAAACATATAGACAGACTTCTACTCTAATTCCTCAGAGCTATAGTCTTCCAACCATAAACTGGTCCTGCAGGATATCAAGAGCTAAATACTTTCTGTAGTCTCTTCAACACTGTTTGGAACCAGCCCCATTTTGGAGAAAGGCACCGGAAAAAGATCTTTTTTTAGTGAGGACCTGGGAACCTCCTACCTACTCTTGGACTCTTCATCTAGCCAGTTCTCCTAAATTATGCTGAAAGCTAAAAATATCACAGTGACAACACTAAATGTCAAAACAGAATTAGGTGGTGGGATTTGGCTGCACTGAGAAAGGGAATTACCTATCACCAAAGGAGTTAAGGGGATTACAGAAGAGTGGGAAAGTATCATAGCACTCCTGTGAAATCAGCACTGTTTTTAAGTGTTGTGCAAGAAAAATTCTGCTTTGGGATTAACAGAGGCTACAAGCAATTCCATGTGTCTAAAAGAATGAAATCTTGAAGAAAAATCTTGCTGACTTTCAAATTTGAAAGTGGCAGGTCTTTTGAAAATCATTACATTATGGCTTCACAACAAGCTGTAGAGACCGTCTAGAAACAGCCATTTTCTTTGATACCAGATGAGGGTTTCTTTGGTATATTTTTAGGCTTATTCATATTTATTAGGGTTTAGTTCACTTACAAATGTGCCAAGACTTAATTTTCTATGAGAGTCTGTGATGAAGACATAGGATTGCAAATGCTGTCGTCGAGAAAACAAAATACTCAACTTCTAACCACCAGGTCTGATATCAATCTGAAGTTACACATCATATGAAGAGCACAGACATTGACATTAAGCTGCTGTTTTTTTGATACAGAGATGCTCTTTGCCCTCTAAGCCCCAAAAGGAAGTAAAGCACAAAATTCTCCTGACACACCACTGGGAAAAATGGAAAACACAGATAAAAGGAAAACATTTTGACCTAAAAATTAGGATTTTTCATGTAAACAGTGCAGTGTCTGGAAATTTTTTAGTGTAAACCTATGTCTGATAAAGCTACTTACCTGTATTTCCCTTCCTTCTATTACAGTCTATCAGTCATTTTTACCCTTATGATAGTGTTGGGAAAGAATAAATAGATTTTACAATGCAAGTTATACAAGCAACCCAATGTAGGTGCAATCTTATGGGAGAGAGTTAAGAAAAGTCAATACCTCAAGACCACAACTAATTTAAACTTCTGATTACTTAAATACCATTCCGTTATTTTATG
Source organism: Patagioenas fasciata (assembly GCF_037038585.1). Classification (NCBI taxonomy): domain Eukaryota; kingdom Metazoa; phylum Chordata; class Aves; order Columbiformes; family Columbidae; genus Patagioenas; species Patagioenas fasciata. The sequence continues at coordinate 27,332,945 of NC_092526.1, read as the reverse complement.
TCCTTGCAGCAGAAAGTACTTTAGCTTGTAATATTAACCTCCCAATGCTGCAACTGGTCCAAGTTAATTGGAGCTGGCATCATAGAAACCCCCTCAAAAAAAATCTCAGGCTATTTCCATGTCAGCATTATATTGTGCTATTCTTTCATTATCTTGGAAGAGAAAAATAGTTGATTTTATATTGATTTCAAACTCCACTATGTGGATTTTGGTTGTGGCAATATTCAATTTTCTACTGTTTTCAAAAAGATATATTATTTGTTTTGTAATTCTTAACAGCAGACTCCCAACATCATGACAGTGAGAGTGAAAGAAAATGCTACATCACTTTTACAGTTGACATACAATGACAGAAATTAAACCCTTTTTTTTTTCCCCATTCATTTTTCTTCTGATGAGCGTTATGCAGACTACATCATCTATCACCCTGTTCCCCCCAGGAGTCTAGCAAAGGATTTCTATCTTTGTTCAAATTAAGGAAGTATTTTTTAATCATATGACTGTACAAATAAACAAAGTAAGATTTTCTCCTTTTAGGAAATATACTTAGCTATAATACTACAGCTGAGTCAGAAATCTCCCACATCTGTAGCAAAATATATTCCAGATTAGTTTAGTCCTTCCCTCAGAGGATCTCTGATCCTCTATTAATGAGGAAATGTCAATTCACAATTGACTCTGAGTAAATCCTAATTCATATCAGGATAAGGCAGTGCCAACTGCACATTTTGAAGACGGTGTATTATTGCACTTGATGATAGTTACTGCAGAATCAAAGTCGACTTCAACATCAACTGCCATTTTCACGTATACTCAAATATTTGTTACAAATAAGCCTCCTCTTAAGCCTCCTGATTTTGTTAAAAACTAAGTTTCTCCTTTAGTGAATTTGCCTGTCAGCTAAAGCCTTCATATTAGCTGCATTTTCCTGGAGAACCAGACACATGTTTTGGTAAACCTAGCAATGGAATGCAAACTTATTGATAAGCACGGATGGACATCTCTCGAGAGGGGCAACGAGAAACCGGTGACCAAGAGACTGACCAACGGTGTATAACATTCCATTCACGTAAATACTTCATATAAAAGTGGGAGATCATGAGGATCTCGTCCCTTTTCCCTTTTCCTTTTCCCTTCTGCTCATGGCTGACATTAGGAGAGGACCTTGCTGGTCGTCCCTACGAACTGAGGCCTAGTGACAGACTGAATCCAGCTCCGGTTGGCTACAGAGTCTAATCCAGGACTTTGGGTGCTGGCTCTGCAGTTGCTGAGACTTTCAAGATTGGTTTTGTATATTTTGTATTATTTTCTCTCTTCTTATTAGTAGCATTAGTAAAACATCTTTAATTTTTCCAACTCTCTTCTCTCTGTCCTTCTTTCCCTCCCCATTGCCTGTCCTTAGTGGGAAGGGGGGAGAGGGAGGGGCAAAAGGGGGAAGTGGGGGGGAGAGGAGGTTAACAATACATCTGCCAGGGTTTGTCACCCCACAATCTTAACCCTCGACAAGTTCTTAATGAGGCAAATTTCCTTTCCCCTGCCCCTCCCCAACAGGTCTTTAAACTGATTTGGTTTGCTCTGTGGACTCAGATTTAGTCTCAGATGTCAATTTTACAGACACTGAGTGTACAAAGAAAATGGTTGGAATAAAAGCAAAAAATATTTCTTCCATCGACATAAAAAGCCATTCATTTTTAATTGGCTGAGAAATCCAACCAATTTTGAAGCTCTTGTTATGCTTAAAGTCTTTTTTAATTCTGTGTGTAAGGGTCCTATCCATTAATTTTTTTTCTCATTGCATGAAGGGTTGAAAGCTGTTAAAAAGCAGCATTGTAAGCATCGTATTCACTATTTCTGGCTTAAAGTCTCATCTGACTTCATGTCAAGGAAAAACAAAATAAAACAGAAACAAAACAGAATGCTGCTTTTCATCTCTATATATAGTATGATAATTCAGAAAAATATTAGAAAATTAATAACTCAAGGGAAAAAGTAATATGTGATTGATCCCAATGTATTCTCATGAAAAAACAGAAAGCCTGTTACTTTGCAGAGCTCAGAGCCTGAAGTGCAAAGTTCACCATTTTGCCTTTGACTTCATTCCCTCAACAGCAATTTTCACTAATGACTGCCCCAGTGTTATGCTCAGCAGATGAACAGTCATCCCTGTGCCAGAACATTCTCCTGGGGACTGTGGTATGTGCTACGACGCTAATTCTGCACTAACTTGCTCTTATGCACACGGACTCCCAGAATGCCTCCATCTCGCTTGTAGCATCCTGTGCTCTGGCTCAAACCACATCCCTTTGAACATCAACATAGATACAGAACATCTGTAGAGAACACAGTAAGTATTACAGTATTCCTGTATGGCCAGAACTAGGAATCATAAATATGCTACATGAATCATAAATATGAATCATAAACACCTGCGGTTACATTTTTCTGCATAGAACATTGTGTAATCTGAAACAATGCAAAGACTGGGCTGTGCATAGAGAAAACTTCCTGATGCCAGGGAACGAAGTTTTTGATGGAAGACTTAAAGAGCTGAGAAGTTTACAGAATCGAGGCTATGTCAGACATGTCGCACTGATGGTTGGTGCATGCAGCTTGTATGTAAAAAAAGTTGTAGGAAAGAATTCTAATTCCACCTCTCTCAAGCAGCAATGCAGCTGAACCCTGTGAAAGCTGTGATGCAGAATCGGGTTAATTAATTCAAGGCAGAGGTCAAGATAATGCCTCATTTTATCTCACCAGAACATACACTGCTCTCCAGGGGAAAACTCCTGTTCCAGAGTACTTTAACAGCAACAACATTGCTATACATAAATGAACTTGATTATTTTGTTTTCACATAAAAATATAAAAAAGGAAGGAAAATGATCAAAAAGCAAATCCTCTGTTACAAGAATCTGACTCTCCATTTCAAGAGGAGTGTAAATTCCACCTTATATTTATCCCCATAGAGCAAAACTCCTCTCTGCAGCTTCATTGGTCCAAATATCTACACTGGTGCCAGAACAATTATACCCCCATTCCACTGAACAAAAGTCCTCTGCATTTTTTTTCCCTCCTCAAGTTCCCCAAAAGAAAACTATCCAACAGAAAAAAATGAATGAAACATGCGATCAAGACAGACTAGAAATATAGACTCTCGAGATAAAATAATTGAAAAAGTGGCTTTGAATTACTTGTTATGTAACAAGCAATTTATTAATTTTAACTGAATTATTATAGTTAAGAAGTAAACTTGCATTAGTAAATATTCAAAATGTTTAAGCAGAAATAAAAGAAACACTAAAACTGCATGTTTGGAGATGCTTCTTCAAAAGTAAAACCCACTTTTAACGTGGTGAAAGACAGCAAATTATAAAAAACACAGTGTTTATCATGCTGTTAAGGTAAACCCCTTCACTAAATATCACAGCATAGTTGGATCTTTTGCGCTACGACACAACTACTTCTTAAATTATTAGGACTGAGCTCCCATCCCATGAGCACAGGTGAGTTATGCATAGCTTCCACAGAAAAGTTTTAATTACAGCTGGTCCTGAGAGCTGTTACTCAGACCTCAATCAGCACCTACATCTTGCAGATGTTGAAGAACCAAGATGAACAATAGCACCAAGGAGCCAGAACCCTACACAAGTATAAAAAAATGTTTAATATGTATATAATACTGTATCCTGCCTATTGGAGCTTTGTCTACCTAAAATACATCAAGTACCACATATTGAACCCAGAGTTCTGTAACTGGAGAAAACTGAACCTGATGTCTCACCCATTATGTAGCTTGCCATAAAGAAAACCCCAACAATGTTATCATGTTATCCTGGAACAGAGCTAGGGGAAGGGGAAGAAAAAAAAAAAAAAAGGAAAAGCTTCTGCTCCCCAAACTAACTTGCTCACACACCACATTTCAAGAGTATAATGATTGTAGATTGAAGCTACAAGTATTTCAACACATAGAATCCAAAGGAAAGCCTTAGCATTTAGATGCTCATCTTTACTGGTGATTTATTTCAAGCATCTTGCAGTCCACACAGACATCTTTAACCCCTGACTTTGAAGTCCAGCTGGCCAGCCTCCCACTGACATAGCCCAGCACAAGCCTGCACTCGACACAACAGCACTCTACGTAGCTCAGACACCATCAGCTTCTCTCAGCCATTTTCGTGTTTGCTCTCACACAGGTAAATTTGAATCCAGACCACAGCAAAAACACATAGCAAGTTATAAAATCAATTAAAGGAAAACATCACCTCTAAGGGTGAGAAGCCCGCTCAAAAGCAGGGCCAAAGTAAATAGAATTAGTCTTACTTCATGCTTCCTGACCCACAGCCCTCTCTTCCTGGGATCAAAGCCATTGTCTTAGCTCTAGTTCCTTCTCTTCCCTTGGCTGTGGGCCCTGATTGCTTGATAGATCCCAGCTGCTTTGATCTCATCTCCTTTTAACTCATTCCTCCCCAGTACTACAGCACTAATGACATAAATGGGGTGGGTTTGTTATTCACATATCTGACAAAACTGGTTCCAAGTATTGTCTTGATAAGCAGAAGATAAATACATGTCATAGCAAAAGAATACAGGAAAACTTTCAGAATATTTTAGTGTAATTGGACCCCTCTAAACTCTGAGAAGTCAAAATCTCTGAGAAGCTGCATTTTACTTATTATATCTGGATAGAGAGAGCACACATTGGCTTAATCCAGCAGTCAGAAGTTTCTAGAACAGCTATTTTCCCTTCTTTTTCCCCAATCCTCTCCAGCATTATTATTTATAGCAGAGACGGCTTGTCTAGCACACTCCTCAATTCACTCTCCCTCCTACAGCAATTGTGAGAGACACATGGAAGGAGGAAAAAGGCACGGGGAGGATGTTGTTGTTCCTGTTTTCCTGGCTTAATGGATAGTTTGAGATTCAGAGCAAATTGAACAGGCAAAACCAAGAAAAATTTAAACAGGTAAACTAAAGTAAACTCTGGAACTGAGACAAGAGTTGCCCCAGTACGTGTCACATGGAGAGGCAGAACACGATGCAAGTTACCTTCAAGCTGATTTGGGTGCACCAGTGGATTATTGCCCTCAGAATAAGTCTATATCACAGTCAACATTTCCTGTCAACTGCAGAACTATGTGCTATACAGTCCTACTGACTTCAGTGGGGTACAGAGAGCTGAAAGACAGCAATTTGGGCACAAGCAATGGTATTAACTGCATTAGCTTTTGGCAGATATAGTTCTACTGCTGCCTGAGGAGAAGGATTTGAAGAAGTCTCATTATTACATAAATCACTGAGCAGGTGCTCAGTGCTGGACAATCCAGGCAGAAATATGTGCTGGCTTTTTGTCTCTCTAATTTTTCTCCTATGCTATTTTTTTCCTTCAAAATTTGGAAGAATATAAACTATTTTTGCAAATCCCTTTCCAAATTGAAACATTCAAGGGCTCTTTTTTTTTTTCTTTGTTTGTTTGTTTGGTTGTTGTTTGATTGATTTTTACCTTGAGACTTAGTTTTCTTCTGAAAATCTGGATTAAAAGTGACAAGTATACTATATTCCTGGAAATCATACCCTTTGGTGGAGTTATTAAAAAGCATGTGTCACATTATCTCCTAAACCTAGAGCTCCAGTCATGGGAACCAGCTCCTCAGTAAGATTTGAAATGCACATGACACATGCAATGCCCATCAGTACCAAATACTTTGTTGTCTATTATGAGACTGGTTTTGCACTAGTGTCCTCCTGTGAGCTCTGAAGCGGACCTTTCAGGTCAATGGAAGAATTAGACCTGCCTGTGCACAAAAACTACAACACTTTTCCAAGATTTCCTCAGTTATTTAAAGAGAACTTGGACTATCATGGGAAATGGTTCTTGAAAGGAGTAGAGGTCTACTCAGAAGTATAGAAGTTACAGTTGGTGAAAACTGAACTCACTTTGCACTTTGAGTCTATCATCAGTTCTGGCGTAAGAAACAATGAATTCCTGAAACACTGACATTATGTCAGAGTCTGCACATACACAGAAAAGATCATCAATGGCATCAGGACAACTCTCAATAGGACCAGAGACAATACAGCAGCACATGCACTTCCATTTATACCAAGTGTCCGTTTCTGGAGACAGCTCCCAAGAGGTGGTATTTTCACTGTGAAGGACAGTTATCAGGAAATTACAAGATTTTTTAAATATTATAAATTTTGCATTTAAATGATCATGACATCTCCAAGATCAGATGCTCAGTAGTATAATTTGCACGTTCCCTCAATATATGACATATAAGCATTTGTGCTTACGAATAAAGAATCTGGCAGAGCAATTCTTCCTTCTAATGAACTATAATGCAGTTATGGACACTGACATATTTTGCAATACAACAGGCTTAGAAGTTCAGCTGCCTATTACAAAAGTATGAAATTAATTATCTTTGGATTCTACTGGTTTTTATTTGTGGTTTTTTTCTTTACTATTAGTATGTCCTCATACTATCTATTATTATAGAAGTTGGATTAAAATTATACTTTCCCCCCCCTTTTGTTCTGGTAAAAAGTTATAGAGGCATATGGAATCAAAACATCTAATCTCACCCTTACCCAAGGCCAACAGACTTTTTTTTTTTCAATAGGGATTGCAAATACATTATCTGACATATTGGCCTACATACTGTAGAGCAAGGTAGTTTCAGAGTAGTCAGTTTAATGGAGCAGCTCTTCATAGTATTATGAATTTCTTGTAGCACAGTTTACTACAGTAAGCATCGGTGTCAGCTGGAAAGTGGCCTCTTGCTCTGGAAGGTTTTGTTTGAAAGTAAGGAAATCTGCATGACAATAAATTATTTCCAGTAGTAGGAATTCTCAGGGAAAAAAATCAGTTATCACCACAGAATACAAACAAGAACAAGGAACGGGTGGAAAAAAAGACAGCCCACTCAATATACATGAAAGAAGCTAAAATCACCTTCACACTTTGCCAGTGTGTAAATCTGCTGTTTAGAGATTGTTTAACTCTTCCTCAGCCAAGGCTGAGTACTGACTGCTGCAAGAGCCTAACCTCCCTCCAGCCTGAGGGTCCTGCACACTTCGGTATTTTCTCCACCATTACACAGTAACCCTACAGAATTCAGAAGTACAAACTGAGATGAAGGCATGAAAGAACAAAACACACATCAGCATCCTGAGCAGGGAGTTACATAAAATGAAGCACAGGAAATACTAATGTATTAAAGTCTGCTCTTTTCAGAGTTCCTTCTCTCACTAAAGATTCACAGATGAGAGGCCTCTCAAGGGGGACATCTAACATGAGATTAAGTATTTCTGTACAAAACACTTGGATGTCTAGTCCTCTCAAACTTGACTTGCATGTTCTCTTCACTGAATTAAATAAACCAGCATATAAGTTATAGGTATATAATGTATTTCAACACCATATGGCACTGGCTGCTGATGTGTTTTTGGGAGAAGCATTGAAATGAGTGAGGGTCTTTCAAGGACAAGTCAGTTTTGCGTTTTGTGAAATATAAATATTGACTTAGCTTTGTTTATAAAACCTGAACATGAATTTGACATGAATATGAAATACCAGTGTAACAGTTGAATTTTTTTATAGTCACATTATAGTTGCAATTTGAGTTTTCATAAACAATTATATATGAAATTATGTAGCCATATAGGAATTAATTTATACTTTACTATAAAACCACAAATGACAACTCTCAACACAGAATCTTCAGTACACAAAGACGGTGATGGATCACAGCTTACAGTCTAAACCAAGAACAGTTGCTAATTAATCTGATATGTAAACAAGTATGGCTGACTTAAATAGACTAACCTCTATATTACTATAAAATTACTAGATGTAACCTTTTAAGCAGGATGAAAGTTTTACAGCTACTTCATAGATTATAGGGAAATGGTTATTATAGTAACTTCTTTTATAGAAGATGATACAGAGTCTATCCAAATATCGTATTACCGGAAAAGTGCACTAGGGCAAACCCTAGAGATGAAGTAATAGGGTAAGCCAGCCAAGGTTTCTCTTTCCTAGCCTGCTTTAAGTGATGTTTTTGTCACAGATGTTACTAATGACACACACTGTTGGAGTGAATGTGGAAAAAACTTCACAGAAGAAATGTTATACTTTAATTTTCCTTGCCAGACATAAATTGCTTCCATATACTGTTACCACAAGTCCTGTGAATACTCTGTTCTGTGCAAAAACATACTTTGTTGGCACAAATACTCTGTGTTCTAGTTTTGCTGGTTTTACTCAATACTAAAACTACTCTTTGTTGCTTGAACTTGTATTAAAGACATAGAGTTTATATGACTAAGATGAAGGTTTAGCATGTACCACTATAAAAGCTCGAGAAAAATCACTGCAGATCTCTTGTCATTCTTGTCTGCTCAGTTTTTCTTTAGCTTGAAAAGAAATGTGAACTCGGCTTTATTATCTGACCGACGCATTTCAAGAAACTCTCTACAAGACACTACTCATTTGAGGGTGTATCCGTTAATTTGGAAGATATTTAAGGAATACTGAGTAGAAAGAGAAAAACGCAATGAAATAACCAAACTTTTTTCCCCTTTCAGCAAAGCCCTTATTGTTCAACGCAGAGTTCAGTATAAGTGCATGTCAGTTCTCTCTTTTAATACCAAGCGATTAATGAAATAAAGGTCAAAATCAATCTTTTATCTTGCTGGTTTGGGTTTTTTGTTGTTGTTTGTGACACTAAACTGAGCTAAAATGCCTCCTTGGCTTCTCTGTGTGCTCAAAGGACACTGCAGAGCTTTGCGTTTCCCTCTCCCTTTGCCTTCAGGTCCCATACAATTGAGCCTGACCAAGTGTTAGCTGTCACATCCAACTCCCAGAAATTTCTCCTGAACTACGGTTATTCCTGGTGATTCATATGTCTGAGAATCTTACTGAAAAATAAACTATTGGAACCTTTAAAATAATTGACTTGGCTCTTTTAATGCACAGGATCTTTTGAAGAGATTGCAAGGAAGGGAGAAATGTAAGAGAAGCAGAGGGCTGGACTGTGTCCTTGTGGAATCCTGGCATTGCAAAAGCATTTGCCTTTATCTGCTTACGCTGGGGCCAGATGCAGAAAGCCAAGGGCAACTTACCTCCCAGATGCAATGACTAATGATGTGTAAACATATCAAAGAGATCTCCTCTTTTCCAATAAAAATGAGTCCAACATCATTTTTGCTTCAACAGAGTGAAAGGAAAATTAAAAAAACCCTAGATGTACAGAAGGCTCGCACTCTTATCTAAACTGGTCAGTACCTTTCCAGTAAATCGTTTTATATAACTTTCCTTTGCCTCATTTCATGTGAACATAGGTATTCAGTCTTGTCCACACAGAATAAGGTTTTAAGCAGGGTAATAATCGATAAAGATTCAAAACTCAAAAGACATGCTGCTAAGCCTGCTGCTGACTCACTCAGGGAGGTTAGCAAGCTGATTAATCTATTTCTAGTTCTGTTTATTCACCTGGAAAATTAAGGAACAAGTCATAATTAGTGTTTATAAAGCACTCTGAAAAAAACATATAATTACTTCCTCACTAAAAATCTGTATGATTTGTTTGACTCTGTATACCACCAGTACCCTTGTGTGTCCTCCTAACTCAAGGACTTGTCAACATTTCCAGAAGACTTACATGTTGCTTTACTGAACACTTTTAGTTCTCTGCTTCTCTGAGGTTTCTTATGCTCCATGCTGTATTGCATACTGGCCTGTGGAAACAGAAAGTAAAGATGATAACCTGCATTATTCATTCAAACACTGGAGTCTACATATCAGGGTGTTCAGAGGGAAAAGAAAGAATCTGCACTTGAGTCAGGTGCACAGCAGAAATTTATTGAGGAGGGAAGAAACTTGGATTCAGGGAGATGAAGTGAAAATGCTGATAGCATGCTGAGAACTGGCTTGCATTCTTCCAGGGAGGAACTGGCAACTAATTCGGGAGATTATTAACCGGAATCAATAGCTCTGAAGTTTCAGAAGAAGTCAGGTTTGGTAATAACAGAAAAAGCTGAGCTGCAGTGAGCTCTTAACTGAGAATAACTCCTTTTCTTATCTCCTAATACAAATGCTGTTCATTTTCACAACCTCGGTAGAGTTTCCACCGGCTGGACATGTGAGTCTGCTATGTATAGAAACCAGTAAAACTGCCAAGTTCTTTTTTAATAACAGCTTTGAGCTCTTGCTTTTGCTGAAACACACACTGAGGGGAATGAGTTCCCTGTTTGTTACAGTCACTGGAATTGCATCCCATGTCCTAGATTTACTTTACCCAGGCTGGCTCTCCGGGTTACCCAGAAGCTTGAGCAAATCTGCTCTCAGAGCTCATTAGTTGCAGTATTTATAGGAGTACATCTTGGTTGAACACAAAAGGAAATCAGATTCAATAATTTGGTCTTACATTAGTTACTTGGAGATTAACTCTGTGTTTGTATGTGTGCATTCAGATAGACAAATGTATAAAGAACAGCCTAACATCTACTTCTCTGCCTCCTTTGCCTCAATACTCCTGAGCCTTGTTTTGGCCATGGTTGGGTACTTGAACTTTTTGCACATACTCTAAACTAAGGGGTTTTTTTCTCTTTATTTTCCTGACCTTTGGGGTCAGTGCTCTTCCGCACTCTTGGCCACTCTGCACTCTGCCTCTGAGTCTTTATGTCTCGGTAATTAGACATTATGTCTTTGTCTCCCCACCAGGGAAATTCCATCGTTCCAAGTCCTGGCTTTGGGGAGGATGGGAGAAGACTAAGACTTCCTCTTTTTTTTTTTTTTTTTTTTTTCCCCCCTTATTCTTGTCTTAGCCACTTTTATTCACAGTTAAGGACTGACTGGTTCAGTGATATGCCTGATATGGCTCCTCTGGTCCTTAACTCAAAGGGAATGTGAACAACAGAAGGCAGCAGGCATGTTCACATATGCTCAGGGAATCTTCCATATTGTTTCTGTTTTGTTTCCATCTTAACAGAAAACTCACAAATAGTATTAACTAAACTAAACCATCTTCTCTTGCCAATACAGTGAGTCACCAGGACTTTCCATAATAATAAGATGAATAAGCATATTTTTTAGACTTTTACAGTCGACAATGCGTCTCAGAAAAAGGGAGCTTTGACACTGCTTCTGGACCTACAATCTTCTGCTCCTAATAAAACATGGGTTTACATCAAGCTTTTTGTCCTGTGGATGAACAATGAGTTATGTACTTTTAAATCAAAACTGAATATTGTACATATTGGTCTTATGAGTCAACACAGCTTTTTAAATAAGCTGCCCTGTAAGCAAGATAGCATCCACAAGATGAAAATGAGAGACAGCTGTATCACAGGGCTTTGCAAAATTAAACCTTATTTACACACTGTATGGATACAGACATGATGATCCAGGGGTATTCCACCAGCCTCCTGAAAATGAAAGGCTACCATCTCTTTCATTATTTTTTCTGATGGTTCTAAACAAAATGTGGTACATGGTCCAACTGATTTGTCAACGGGATAGATACAGCACGCAGTGAAAGCCGACTGTACTGCAGAAATCCAGAAGTCCTCTTCCTGGCAGGACTTTACAGGGATTCATTGTACTATTTCATATCACTGGAAAAAAACGACAAGTGGAAATGTTCAATATGCTTAAAGGGGGTTTTCTCAGTCTAACTGTAGAACTTAATGTATCTCTGCTTTTCATAATACAGTATTTCCCACAGATTATGAGATGATCATGTTCAGTAACTCAGCTCAAGCACTTCAGATGAATGCAGTTTCTATAACAATCCGAAGAAAGGGAATCCTTCAATTTGAGGACTTAAATCATATATAACAAGGTTTTTTTAAAACTTTATATCGACGTTCTCTAAATTAACAAGGACTCCGTGAAACTGAAGTCCCAGTATAACACACTCTTCACTACCAAGAGCAATGAATGAAGAGCTCTTTGTATGTGATGTCATTAGGACTACTGAGGCCATGAAGGGAATACTGTGTCACTGGGATACAGAAACCGATATTCCATATGGATTTGAAAGCCAGGCTTGCTTTCAAACCTTTTCAAATTTGAAAGCCAGCTTGAGAAATCACCAAAGTCCATGGGAGGGTGGCAGAGCCCCTGCTAGGATTAATCAGGAATGCAGACTGATTTCTAAGGGATCAAATGATAACAGCAATAGTTTATGACTGGTCATTTCATTACGTACCACATTTGGAATGTGGTTATTTCAAAATGTATGTACCAAAATGTCACATAGGCCATCTATCACTAACTACCAGTTATTTTGTGTTCGTATTCCTATGTTTTACATTCACAGTGTGTTACTGTCTGGGGCACACCAAATTTTCTAAGTAAATACAATTTTAGCACCCCACTGTTAAGATGCTGTTTACTTCCCGTTTCAGAAAAACGTACAAAGTTGTTAACGGAGGCACAACATTAACTGCTTTTGTTTCTGAATATTCACTCTATTGCCTCCCCACACACATTCTAGTTTAGTCCTATTTATTATTATGCCTTGTCCTTGTGATTTTTATAATCCAGTCAATTTAGACTGCGAGTAGAAATTAAAAAGGTACAATACAAAATAGATGGCAAAATAATTAACTCTGTAATGTATTCCATAGAGTTATACTGTGCCTATAATGAGCATACATAAATCCATTTTGATATACCCTGCTCAGCAAAGAGGTAAGCATGTAATTAGCTCATTTATTTCATGTTTCTTCTAGGAAATTTTTTGTTTTAAAAGCAATCACATTATTCCAGCACCATTTAATTTAAACCTAGTGTATGATTTACTGCAGCAGATCTTGTGATTCTGTGAAGGCACAGAAATTCCTCCCTACCCCTCTGCCTCAGCCCCCACAACACCTTCCCCATTTCGGCAGGTAGAAAGAAGGCACGTGCCATATTACTTTCAAAGTCACAGAATGACAGAGTGGTTTGGGTTGGAAGGAACCTCTGGAGATCATCTAGTCCAACCCTCCTGCCAAAGCAGGTTCACTCAGAGCAGATCACACATGAATGCGTCCAAGCAGGTTTTGAGCAAAGCCCTGGAATGTGCAGATGCATAATTAACCCTTTGCTATTGTGAGTATATATTAGTTGATTTAAAGGAATCACTGTGCTTCCTTTTGCAAATCTCTCCTTAAACAGAGAAACAAACAGGAGTCTTCGACCAGCTTCATTGGATTTTGGCTTAAATCTTGCAATGGCACCAAAATACATATTCATTTGTAAACTATCATGCAGATTTGTTTTTCCAGGATGACCTATTCTCTTCTTCCACAAGGAGTTGTTCTTTCACCTGCTCATCCTTCCTTGTACTCTGCTGTGCTATAGAACATCACAATCTCATAAGCAACAGGGAATTATTTTCCAGTTCAGGACCCATAACCTGGATGCACTGGCCCAGATATGGGAGAAGGGAGAAAGGACAATCCATTTCTGAGGCACTTGAAAATATTAAGTCTGTTCAAGCTGAAACTACATTTGCCCTTTGTTGTTCCTAATGACACACACAGAAAAATAAATAAACAAAAAACCCCACAACTTTTTCTCCATACCAAATCTGCTCCTGAGAGTTCAGATTTCCTTAGGCAGAGCTGGTATTTTGGCCAGATACCTTGGATATGTGTTGGATACGAAAACGGAAGATAAAGCCAAGCTACAGAAGCTAATTGTGTTCCCACTCTCTCCAAATAGATGTTGCAAATATATCTGCACCTGCCTGATTTGGTTGGATAGCTGTGCACATCTTCTGAAGTACAGAATGACCAGTCTGCCTTGAAGACCAGGGATCCTCTGGAGTCATCTTGGCTGCTTTCTTTTCTGTGCCCAAAGAACTTGGTAGGTTGCAGAATATCCTGTCACACATGATTCTCGGCATATGAACAGAGTACTTGCACTTTAGAAATCTGTTTAAGCCATTGTTTCTGTGCAGTTCAGGAAACTCTAGTATGTCCCCGGGAATATGAAGTTTCATGGAAGGTCTCTTGCCTGACTTTGTGGCAGAGACCTTAGCTATGTGTTCCACAGGAGCTCAGCAGGAATGTTTGAGAGAAAAGGACCAGTCAACATTAATCAGTGGGCAGAACTGAGCTCTCATGTACACCTAAAATAGGAAAAATACTGCTGCATGCATTTGCATTGTTTGAGAAAATGTGTGTCTTATACTGCAAATACTGTCTGCCTTAGAAATGTCAAGGTTACTTTAGATATTGCCTGCAGAAATCAGCTTAGTCCATAATGTAGTAGAAAGGAAGGTGTCAAAACTGGTCTGTCTAATCAAAGATGTCATTTTGTCTTGTGTCTTTAAAAAAATTCAGGCAATAAAACCTCTTTGTTGGTATCTAAGAAAACATTGGTAGTGATGTTTCATTTTATATTCTGTTCCTGCAACAGACAGTTGCTCAAGAATCCTTTGTTTTCCAGCAAGAGGTATAAAGGCTATGTTTCTTATTACAGTTTCAAAATAAATCTTCAAGAAGTTAAAAATATCATAAATATTTTTCTGGAGTTAGCCTACTTTTCACTCCTATATTGCAATACAAAACTATGCACATGGTGCACCTTTTTCCGCCCCCTGCCTTGCAAAGGACTCCTGCATCATTCTGTATTCTGTGAAATCCACAAGGAAAATGTAATTTGTTCATTTCTGATTGCCCCACCCCTGGCAGAAGCTGTATGGCACTAGTGAATGAAGCATAAGATTACCTATCTCCTGGACAAAAACCAGACAGGATGGTGTCAGTTAAGGTGGTACAATGCTGTATTGAAAAATAATATAAAACTCACTGACACCGGCTGTTAATTATCCGTGGCTGATGCTCTAGTCATCTTATCCCAGGTGTCCAATTAGGACATGAACATATCAACTGCGCAGAACTGCAAGCAAGTCACAGCTGAACCTAGTGTTGCTCGAAGCTATACTTTGAAAATGCAAATCCATGCTTCGAAAAAAAAACACAACTAAACTGCACCATCTGAGACAATGACATGCTCTGATGTTAAACTGTTTAGTTCAGTGGTGGAAGTCTGGATAACACTTTTGCATTCCATTGGCGTCACAGGAGGTATTCCACAAATAACTTAGCAATTCAGTTTTTTAGGTAGCATTTGACAAGATCACAATAAATAACGTGCAGGTCACACAAGGGAAACTGCTTTTTAATGAGCAAGCTCAATCCTCTAAACAGAATGAAACAGAAATCAAATATATTAAGCTGTTATTGGAGACTATACTAAAATGTTTATGCAAAAGGAAATAAATGAGAGTTGGCAACAGAACTACTTCACCTGTAATTTAAGCCCTTGACTTTGCCACCTCACAACCTCATTCCAATATACTTTTAACAGGCAGTGTGTAATTTTAAAATTATTTCTTTCCTATTCCATACGTCGTTATTCTCTTCTAAAGAACAGGTGTAGTTACAAGGGTAGATAATAAAAAACAAAGGAACATCACCATTATGATGCTCCCTTATTTGGAAAACTCAAAAATTAGTTGTAATTAATTAATTTATTAAGGAGAAAATACTGTACTTTCTTCCTTTTAAATGTGATAGCCTCCATATGTCTACTAAATGCATGGGAATGTATGTAATAATGCTACCCATTTGGACAATATTCAATACAGATGTAAAGCTGTACAAATTGATCCAGCAAATGAAGTCTTCTGACAAAGGCCACATTCTGGAAACTGAAGTTACTGGTGATAGGAACTGAAATTCATTTACAACCTGGAGAATTGCTGTTTCCCCACTTTAAGCAAAGCAGGGAGCACTGTACCTGGCTGCCACACAGAACTTTTTCTCTTCTCAGATATCATTTTACAGTTCCAAATGTGATTTTGCTTCTAAATTATGAAAGAAAGATGACAGCATAGTTGCCCAAATCACGGTATTTAAAGACATGAAAAAACACCAGTGTCTTTTGCTAGTGAAGTATTATGAAAGTTTGATTGTGTCTTCAATCCATGTCCATGCATAAAGACAGCAGGAAATAGAGTCCCTTCTGCTGGCCCCTCTGGGCTGTGACTACAAGCGCAGCAGTGGCGAGAACATATACCTGCAGAAAAGCAGCTGACATTTTTCAGGTTGGCACCAAGTCCCTGTGTGTCAGCCAACAGATGTGGCCAGATTTACAATGGAGAGTGTGCTAAACTTACAAGAGAGCTGGAATAAATTACTCTGTTGTTCCGACAACTGAGAAACTGCAATAGAGTTGTGTTCAAGTCACATTTTTCTCCTGGTGCTTCTCCTAAAATGATACAAGTTATAAACTCTCCATTACTAAGTTGATGAGTGTATCATTAATTCCATCGAAGCTCAAAGAGATAACCTATGTCCAAGAATATTAATTTTTTCTTCTTGAGAGTCATGTACTTAAGTATTTTCTCTTTTATAAACCAGGACCTCCTTTTGTGTCAGGAACCTTACTTCTACACAAAAACTGCTCTGATTCCTCTCTGCATCTGCCAGACATCAGAATAAGCTAATACACAGTTTTAGTGATGCAAAAGAGTTAAACAGTGACTTCCCAATAGAAGGGAACAATGCATAATCCCTTTCCTTTTCCTCAAACTGTTGTAAGTAATTTACAATATCTAATAGTTGGCACAAAGGTTTTTTTTTTTTTTCTAGTGACTGGAATTAGTCAATTTTAATTAGGATAACTCAGCCTAGAATATCACATACAGATATTAGTATTATCCAGCAACAATCATGGTTAATGAGATCTTTAAGCAGATCACTTCTCTTTTTTTCTCTGAGAACATGAAAATTAAAGCTGAATCTTTCACTAAAGATCTCCTCACCTTCAGTTTATTGACTTCTGGCAAGTCTCCCTGCTTCCAAGGATTATGGGGTTTTGGAAAGGGAAAGAAGGTTTTCCTTGTGGAAAGCTTGATGTTGCTATTACTAGTCTTTGGAGTTGAGTTGATGGGTTTCCAAACAATTAAAAACTTCTGTATGCACTAACTTCCAAAATGTGTTCACAGTTTCAGGAGTACTGTACTCACAGTTTCACAGAAAGTGGTATGCCATAGGGCTCCTTCTCACACAGTATTTTTGGCTTTTGTGAAATAAATCCTTTATGTTCAGTAGTCATGCATATTAGAACTTGGCCAGAAGAATTATACCCATTTTGTTCTTGGGGATTTACTTGAGCAACCCCTGTCTTCTTGATTGGCTTGGTGCTGGTTTCTGTGTGCCAAATTCATTGGATGTCATGTCATGTTTTTTTTCTGGGGGAAAAAAAAAAACAACAAAACATTCAGGCAGAAAGATTCTCTTCCATAGGATATGACAAGCACAGATATATGTAGGACAAAGAGTATTTAAATTCTTTGAAAATGACGGTTTGGTCTTTTTTCAGCCACAAACTTGATCTTGTTTTCCAATTTTTCCTCTAAATCAACATTATCTTTCTTTTTGCTGTTTCTTGTAAGCTTTAATTCAACTTTGAAATACCCTCTAGTACAGCTTGTTTTTCACTTTCAGTCAAGGCTTGGTCTTCTCATTAAAGGATAAAATAAGTTGATTGATTCCCAAGTGGGTAGTCACAAAATGAGGAGTTCCAGGACTGTTTTTATTGACTGTCAAAAATTAACATCTTCAGATCAAAAGGGCAACTCCATTGTCATCTATCTCTACTACCAAACTACTTGCCTGAATGAAGACAACTTTTCAGTTTAGCCACAATTTGCAACAAAACTTGATCCTTAGTGCAGAATCTGATCTGGTCTGATTGTCTCTCATTCTAAAATAGATCTCTTAAAGAGTTGTTTTTAAAGCATTTTTTCCCACATTTTGCAAATGAGTTTTAAAGCTTTTCAACCTGTACTTTTATTTCAGCTGAACACTCCAACTTTCCATGTTTCTTTTCAAATTGAGTAAATTGGTTGATGAAAATTCTATCTTTTCCATCACACATGGTTGTCATAAGACTTACAGAAAAAAAAAAACCAGTTGGTTAGAGAGATAGCAATTACATGGTGAACACTAATATCTTCCTTAAAGTAAATGAGCTATAAGACAAAATCATTTAAAGCAACTTGCATTGGACTTTATTTCACCCTACCTTGCATCTCTGAATTTAAGTTCCAACCTGTAGAATGTCTCTTAGCCTCCCAACTACCCCAAATGTAACTTCTGTTCCTAATTTCATGCTTCCTCTTCATTCAGTATCCACATGTGGATTCAGTGGGTTCCCCACAACTAGTTTACAGTAAACTATTAATTCAGGAAGCTTAAACCTAGGTCTCCCCTCTTTACCTTTTTGATGTACAGAATTGTCAGCTGTAAGTAACAGAATGACCCAATTTATTAATAATTTCATGGTAAGCAACAAGAATGATTAATTCTTCCACATGCCTAATTCATGCTTCTCTTCCCCTTTCCTCTTGCACCTGATTGTGAGCTATTCAAACTGTAATCCAGAGCTGCCCATTCTCCAATTCAATTTAATGGAAATGATGAAAAATGCCTGCAGAAATGATGCACAAAAATTGTTGCAATTTCTCCACTTCATATTTGAATGAGCATGTTCGTATAAAATGATACTATTACTGCCTGTCCAAATGTATATGACAAACTTACTACTTTTAAAATGGCTTCACGTCTGGATATTATTTGGATTCCTTTCAATTAGTTGAACTTCTTGTCAATGCATGCCAATTATGTGTCATAAATGAGGTTTTTGCCTCATTTTAGGTGAATGAGGAAGTCTGTACTTCAGCATCTAAGAACAAAGTTTTCAAGGACATGCCAAAGAACTTCATCTGATTCATAAAAGGAAGGAGGCTTTATACAAATTCACTTCAAGATGTACTTGATAATGGATTAAATCTACTTGTTTTAATTCGTGTCAGCAATTTTTGACGGATACTTCAGAACAGTTATTTTGACATATTAACTCAGCATATTCTGATGCACTCTGAAGAAAGAACATTTTCTTCTGGCCTTTTTAGAAAGCCTGAGCAAGAATAACAACAAAAAAGTGAATATGAATTTTTAGTTGCTGAATGGAAAATGATATGTAAATTAAAACTTTCCATGGACATTCTTTGAAATGTTTACAATTTTATCTTTGTGTTCTTAATAACTGAAGACCTGACAGTTTAGTTAAACATCATACACAGATTAAGTCTAAATATTTTCTATAAAATGTTTGAATTCAGGATTAGATAGGTAAATTGCTCTTAAACTTGTGATTGTGAATACATCATATCTTAAATATGAAAAAACAATAAAATCTGACTGGCTTATTGTAGGCCAAAGTTAAACATGTTCCAGAGATACTTCACAAACTTCTTGGGCCTAACAGGTTTTTAAACTGGTACTTTAAATACCACTAATTCTCATTCATCAGGATTTTTTTTTTTCGTATCTGAGGGCTTGATGCTAGCCTAACCATAAAGATGCAGCTTAAAGTAATAAAACTTACCTTCCACCAAAATTGAATATTAACACGCACAGCAGGTTTTTTATACCTAAATTGGTGTTGAGGCTTACGTGATCATTCTATGAAACAAATGGTGCTATGAATCAAGCTGCTAAACTGCTGTGCTTCATTTGACTTTTCTTGAAGTCTAGAAGACCTGGCTATTTCTGGTCTATGCAAAAAGTGCAGCCTGTCCTGTAATTAAAACAAAAGTAAGGAGTGAACATGGTATTGACCTTTAGTTTACTAGAATTCTGTAAAAAAAAAAAAAAAAAAAAGCAACAGATTTTCGATTTTTTCAATTTTCTCCTCTTAGACCAAAGACAACTATCATCTGCATGCCGCTTTTGAAGACTCTCACCTACGTGTCTGTCTGACACACAGAGCCTGTCTGTGATCTGTGCCATGGTAGTTGTGTCAAGGCAAAAAAAAAAAAAGCAGGAATTAAACCCAGAAATATAAATACGGGGGAAGCCTTGAACTTGCAAGTAAGATGGTTACACTACAGAAACAAAAAAAAATGAGTAAGGAAAACACTAGTTCTACATACAGTGCTACCTCTCTAAACCCAAGAAAAATCTCAGTTTTAATATTGTAAGTGTTATTTATGGAGGGAGATAGTTAGTTGCAAAAAAACTTATAATAAAAGAAATTAGCTTCCATAGCAACAGGACTAAGATTAAATTTATTTTAGTGATGGAAATTCTTTAACAATCCATCAGTGATTATCAATCTATGCTTCACTTTCCTGATATTCACCAATTTAAATATATTTCCTTTCCAGGTTCTACCAGCCTCTTTTCAAATCCATTTTTATGGTTCTCCATCTTTCTGGAAACGCTATGGTATTGTTAGAAAGAACTTTTTTAACTTCAGTTATCCGTGAGCCTTCTGCTTACCTTAAGAATCACATGCAAACTTTATATCTTTTTCTCCTCGAGCACTTCAGGGGTATCCAGGGTCTGTCCAACTTTTGAGACGACAGATCAAAAGTCTACACATAAATCTCTCGAGAACTGGTCGTAGCTTTCAGGATCATGATGCCCTGGTGCAGAAGTGCAATTCAATGCCTGAAACTGGACAGCACATGCATCGTGATGTGACAGGAGTTCAGCACAGAAGATTAAATATGAGAATTGGGAATACTCTCTTAGAATTAAATACCTGTTGAGGGAATTCATAGGTCTTTAACAGTAACAGAAAGCAGCTACTATCAACCATGCAGTACAGCCTGAATGCAGAGTTCCCAAACATGGGTTCTTTCAAGAAAAGTGAGGCCAAAACTGAGAACAGATGCTTTTCAGCAAAGCTAATTAGCTTGCAAGCAGCATCACAACCATGCATCTTGACAATCTTTAGTAATTTTCAACTCAGAGTCTCTGCCTGGTTTTCTCTTGTGAAGGGTACCCATGAATCACAGCACACAGATACAACATGGAGCCCATGCTATCAGGGTGTCAGAAAGAGAAAACCAAAAAGCAGTAGCTAAAGCTAATTAAATGCTCACATGTCCAGATGATTAAGTGTGCCTTACAATTGCAATCTAACTTAGGCAGTTCAAAAGTCTGGGCCACATTTCAGTCTGTGGAAGCGGTTATAGGACCGCTCCAAACATCTGCACTGTGCCAATGCAAAAGCTGTGCTCTTAGCATTTTCCTGCAGCCTTTGGCCTTGGCTTCGCTTTCCGCTGGTCTGCTGGAGTTAAAGGGGCTCTCCAAGGAACAGTCTGCAGCTGTCTTGCAGAAGTGCTATGCCAAGACAATTTTCTTTCAATGGGAAGCAGGCTTTGAAAATACCTTGTGTATCTTCAACCCTCTACTTGGCACAAAAATACTGGAACAGTCCTTAGGATATCACTCAGTCATTCTTTCCATTAATACCACTCTAAAGGGTAACATTTTAGCACTGACTTGGAAAGGTGATTAATACACCTTCAACTACAAGTGCTCTTCTGCAATGTTCTCTCTAAGTATCCTTTTCAGGCACTGCCTCTTGCTATAGGTTGACAGACTGGAAGAGATTATAGCGTTGAGTATAGAGACTAAAGAACATCCTAGATGAATGACATCCTAGATACAGTATAACTATATATAGCTATGAAATTCATTACTGGAAAGCAGATTTCTTTTTGTTTCTGCTTCAACACTAGCTATATACAGAGTAATAATCAAGAAAGGACATAGTATAAATCACATATTGCTTGAACAGCTTCCCTAATGTTTTTCTATTTTCTCTTCCATGTAAAGACAAAATACTGTAAATCAATTATCAAGAGGCTTAAAAAAACATCAGTGATATGACTAGACTAAACTACAAATTAATAGGTGTATCCACACCACATGATGGAACATTATACAGAGATCCTTGAGCAGGGACAACCAAACTAATGAGACATGTCATCAGTTCACTAAAATATTAATGATCTCGCCTAACAGGATATCTTTACAGGTACATCTTGCTTTTAAATAGACTGATTATAATTTTTTATTTTGTAGAAAAAGTATGAAGTTATTGGCTTGGCCTTTTCCTCTCCTCCACAACTTGAATTCCTCTGTTTTTCCTGTTGCAGTGCCCAAGACCATTCGGTAGTGTCTTAAGCTAAATAGAAGAGATTACAAGAAGCTTACATCATTTGCACATACTTAAATGGATACATTTCATGTTCTTTGGGAAGCAACAGAAGCATAGACATCTTTCATAAAGCAAAAAAACAAACAAAAAATCAAAATCCTTTTTTTGTAGAGTGAATAGCACTGACTTACCCATTATGAATTCCTACAAAACAAGTACTGGAGATTGGGCTTGAGCTTGTTTTGCCAGAGTAATATATTTCCATTTTCACTGTGTTTTCCAAAGGCTCCTGTTCTGGTGCAATTTTACTGAAAATAGAATATTTCCTCCAAATTCCAGCCTTCCCAATTATGTTTTTCCAGTGCCTTAAACCTCCTTCAGAAAATTAGGCATCTGCATGCTTCCATCAAACAGCAGTGGAAAGGCCTAGAAGAAATGTCTGAATTTCAGAAGAGCAGCAAGTTGCCTGAATACCTCCCTACCCTTGAAGCCAGGTGTTTTAATTGGTACCTGAGGCATTTGATACAAAATTCACTAATTAATACAATTAAATAATAATGATCTTGACCCTTTTAATCTAATGCTTGTGAAAAATATTGCCTTGTTCTAGTTTAGTATTAGTTTCAAGGAAAAGTAGTTTACTAGCTGTCTTCTCTGCATACCCTGTGAATGAGGCTAAGAGTAACAGGAATGTTTCAGTGTCTATATACTTTTGAAAGTAGTTTTCTACATTTTTCATGGTGACAATCCAAGCCTAGTATCACATGGCTGTTAGGGCCAATTTATTTTTTCCCTCTTTGCCGCCATTGTGGGTATTATTCAAGAAAGCAAAACCAAAATTCTGCTTTGCAGTTTCCTTGCACCTGTCCCCTTTCTACAGTATTTCCTTCTGTGAGAGGAAACACGAGTGCATGGCTTTTGCTTGGAGCCCAGGAGGAAATGTTATGATGCAGCTTTTCTGGAAATCTATTCAGGGCAGACTGAACAAGCCGGGCTAAAAAATGTTAGGAAATATGTTTTTCCTGTCTGAAGAAAATGAACCAAAGTGTCCTCCCAAGTATTACATTTGGAGGCTGTAACTGGGAGTATTGCTGAATGGGATGCACCATGAGTAGCAATATTCAGGCCTTCAGTCTATTTTTGGATATTGGTCGCTGATAACAATAGTTTGAGAACTCAAATTGATGCTGCAGGTTGCCAAGTAGTACTCTGCAATGCCACTAGTCTGTGATGGTTTTTGCATTACCTTTAAAGCCACTGCTGGGAGAGACACCACACTGCTGGCTAGTAGTGTCATTTCTGCAAATCCTGGTTCAGAAATGGAGCAAGCCGCCAAATGCCTCCAAGCATGCCAGCACTATAAAGTACTTTGTTTGCTTGCCTCTTTGGCTCCCCCATTTCTCCCTGAAATCTTATTTCAACTCAGGAGCACATGCACTTCACATAGGTATCTGAATTAATTTCCAGCTGCTCCTAGCACATGCCTTCTATGCAACAGTCCTGGATGCCAAGACAATGTGAAGGCCCAGACGTAACATTACTCCCACCCTTGCCCAGATCTCTTCCCCTTTCCCCATACCAAAAAAATAGCCACCTATTTTTAGTGAATATGGCCCCAGTTGCAGAAAGCACTGAATATAAAATCACTTTTGCCAAAGCAGAGAGAGTGCAGGAGCCAGTGCTGCAGTAACTCCTACCAAAGTCCCTGAGGATTCAGACTTTACCCTGCTGTAGAGGACACACCGGTGTGGGCAACAGCATTTGTTTCCCAAGAACAGAAGAATACTTGAAAGGCCCTGGGAACATCCTGTGTAAAACTGTGGTAAACAGTTTTTGGTTTGGGACTTCTTTTATGACCTAGCATAACAGAAAAGAGCATCAGAGAGAGATGCTGCAATTTTATATGAGGCAATGAAGAGTAACTATTACTTTGTAAAACATAACATTGCTTTTCTGTCTGACAGTGTGTTTGTCTCATCAATGGCGGGTCATTTTATAGAGCATTTTATGATGACTGTAGATCTCGTGCTGCTTAGGACAGACACCATTCCTGCCTGTTGTCACTTTTCCAGTTTCTCTATCCTTTTCATGGAGGAAGGTAAAGGTATAGCCAAGGGGAGAAACACCACTTCTACCCATCCTGTCAATTCAAGCCATGTCATTTTCAAAACCTCAGTATTTCCACAGTGGTAAAACTGCTTTTCCATATTTTCCACCCATGTAGTTCTGCATACTCGAAATGCCTAAAAGTTTCAAGTCATAGCTTGTGAGAAAATTATTCCTCACCTGCCTCTTAATTTCTGAGGAATTTGGGATTCCTCCTCCAATAGCTATTCACATTCAGTGAGGGAGAGAAGGCACTAAGAATGAGAAAAACATATCTTTAAGGAAACATTCAGCATTTTGGATCAACACAGAACTCTAAAACAAGTTCTGCAGATACTGACTCCAAAGCAGTGGGGGGATGAACGCCACAATAAGGAATTAATTGCCCTGGGCCTCCCCAACATAAGTTTGTGTAAAGTGGTGATTTTGTTTGATGATGAGGAAGACATAATGAAACAGAGCAAAGATAAACATAAGACTATTTTTATGATGGCAGAAGAGTAGAAAAAGTTTCTATTGACTGAACCTAGGCCTCAAACCACCAGCATTTTTCCTTTCTGGAATGTATCTGCTGTCACAGAAAGAAATACGGGAGGAAGTGGAAGCAAAGTTGTAAATGATCACCAAAGCCTGGCTTGAAGACCACTGCAGTAAAGAGAAGGATGAAGTGTCACTGCCACACTGTAGGTGTCTGCTCAAAAAATGACCTGAAAATCCTCACTGCTTTGGGTTGGATCCACGAAGTGTAAATCCAAACAGGAAATGCAGCTTGAAATCACATCATCCAAACAATCACAAGGGCCTAGATACATTATAAATGGTAGAGAAAAAAGAAATTATACAAACAAAAGGAGTGTTATCCTCAAACATTTCTTCATCTTAGCGTGACTTGAGGGAACTGCACACAGTCCAAAACCAAAATAAATCTTGCATTTATTTTCTATTCCAGGCTTCATATGCTTTCTTAAAAAGCAGGAAAAAGTAAATGTATTTTAATCACTGAGCTTACACATGACAGAAGAGTATATATTCATAATTATAATCCCATTAAAAAATCTAACCAGGGAATACACCTTCTAATGAGTTTTCTAGGTGGGATTCTTAATGCTCCTGGTTACACTGAGATAATGTCCTGGAATAAAGGTACGTAGCACATGTTCCTTGTGGTAAGCTTAGCACTGCAGAAGGCTGTTGGACTGTTTTGGAAATTGCCTGGCAAACCCATTCTTCTCTTCTGGATTTAGAATAATTTACTCTGCTTTTGCCTTTATTTATTTATTTATGTATTGTTGTTCTGCATTATATGAATGCCAGATATGAATGTTGCCTGAAATGTTAATCTAACTTTACTTGATCCATGTTTTTCTTAAAGTTCCCTTCCTTTCCATCCATTTTGGACAGCTAGCAGACATGAGTAAACAAATACTTTTGCTTACGGAAAAGTTACTTTTATGGCTATTTATAACTTACAGTCTCCAACACAGTGAGTGAATTATTCAAGCACAATATAGCATAATATAACCGATCTGGTGCCTGTTGTTTTGCAATGAACTCTCCTAATTTTCTGTGTCTGTTCTCTCTCCTGTAGCAAAGAAGTCATTAAGACAGCCTGATAATGACTGAAAATAGCGGTGGGATACCTTCTGCATTTAAGAATTGAATTCTGTTTAATTCTTGCCCTTTCTCTTACCAAATCTTTATTTATAACCACAAGTACAGCAACAAAAGAAAGAATAAAGAATCTCTCAAACCACTCCCAAAACTCAGGGCCTGTCATTAAGCTTCCCTACCAAGTAAATGGGAGCGTGATTTCAAATGCCCATATTGGGATTAGAATTTATGAACAGCTTCATAAGATAGTTTCAATATGAAAGAAAAGCTTTTAGTCATTTAACCAGATGAAATTCAAAAAATGCTCAACTACAGCTGCATACTTTATGCCAGTTTTTCCTACCCACATGGAGCAGAAAGGAGAAAATAAATGCCAGGTTTTGTTCATCATATGCCTTGGATAGTTCAGTGCTTTTTTACTTGTGACTTCAGACCTGATAGAGATGAATGTTTGTTCTGACGGACAGGCTGTTTGCTCTTCTTGTCAGCAGAGCTACTGGAAATGTCTTTTTAATTTTACCACCTGTGCAAACCTTACCACAGATGCAAACCAAAACTTATGCAAGAACATTCTTAGTGCTTTATTAGGACCACTGTGCCAAAAGACTGCTCCTGGTGTGAAAAGGGCAAGTTCAATGAGAGAAGCCCCCTTGGAACTCAGAAGCATAAAGAAAGAGAACAGAGGAGAACTGATGTGTGTGGGGTCACAGCCCAAGTCTGAAGTGGCACACTGCATTTCATTTCAATAATTGCTGAAAGCAGGACAACATGGACCGGTTGAATATCTGCAGGACGACTTAATTCACTGTTGAACTCTATGAAAAACCTTAACTTGACTTGCATCCATTTACTTGCTTAATTTTGGAATATTGGGCCAGATCCAGCTGAGATCTTGGCACATCTCATCATGCTGCCGGGATGTAATAAATAAAAAGGATGCAAGTCCTGAGCAAAAACATTCCTCATCACGCTCTGTATATGCAGAAAAGCAGAGCTGGGGGCCAAGCCTATGGAAAAAAATACATCTATCTTTTGCTTCCAAACTCCTGCTCCCACTGCCATCCTTACTAAGAACTCAAACTTCCAACCTCAGAGACCTCTGCTAATCTGTGAAACCTTTCTGCTATTTTTTTTCCTATTTCCTAGGTATTCTTGAGGCTTTCTTTCTACATTTTCTCAGATTTGCTTCAAACAATGCCATGGGGGGGAAGGGGTGTTCAAAATAAAGCTCAAGAAAGAATAGCTCATTCTATGAGCAGCGCTGGCTTTCAAAAACCTGCATGGTTTAAAATACACAAACAGATCCTGAGCAGAACGTTATCTCCGTACAAGTGCAAGAAATGAGATCATTTGACATTGATAACCTATGATTTTACAAGTTCTAAGCGTAACTCAGGCTATTAACCAGTGCCATAAGATGGCTAAATGGGAAAGATTCCTGTGAGTAATACAGCATTAGAGAGTACAGTATTTAAAAAAAAAAATTCAGACCAAAAAAGGAATAGCATGAAAAGTGGCACGTTGTAGACAGTTGGCCATAATGCTCTCAGAAGTAGTTGCATAAAGCAAATAGGAATGCAAAGAGACTCAAACAGAAAATATTCTTCCTTTGTGGAGGAGACAGCACTAGCGAGCCACATACATTCTAATACTGAATGCTTCCATCAGCTCCAAACCACCGTCCTCACTATGAAATAACAAGCTAGATGGGCCTTTGGAAAGCAGTATGGAGAATTGAGCATGTTACAACATATGCTTAGGAACCCTGTAACACAAACCTGCTGGCAGAGCCTTAAAAATGTCAGCCACTTTGTTAACAAACAAACAAAAAAAGGGTGTAAAGTCTCCTCGACATGCAGCGTTGGGCCTGATAACAAAGTACTGCATTTGTAAAGATAGGCAAGTCTTTATAGAGAAGCCTCCGAAGTGCTTCCAAATCACGCAGCTAACTAACCTCCCTTAATTTTAGGGCAAACAGGCATTTACTATTACAAGATTCCTTTACAGGATTTCGATTGTCTCTGCAACCCAAAACAATATTAATTCCTTCCAAACCAAAATAATTTCATTTTCATTGTCCTCAAGATCCTTGGGTCCTTTCTAGATGAAACACGTTTTTCTGTTTCGGTTCGTCTATGGATATTTATGTATTGTTTTAGGGTAGAGGTTTTATTGGAGGCATTGGAGATGAAAAGGACTTACTTAGTCATTTAGGACTGACTTAGTCACAAGTATGGTCCTGCAGTTCAGCCCATTGTCAAGTGACCTTGTTTCTTGCTGTATTTCCCCATGTTGCTGTCACCTAGAATTCATAATAGCAAAGTTCCCCTGAGACTAACAACGGAGTCTCCTTTATCATCCTTTTCCTTCTGTCCTTTGACATTGACTATTTGTCCCTTACCCTCTTCTGCATGGTTTCATATTTGAAAGATGTTGGTTTATATATTTAATTTCTGCTTTTCCTGACAGATGTGTTAACAGTGTATCACTTTCCCTCTATGGACAGAAGTATTAATAACACCAGATGGTACCCAGCAGTGTTACAATTTTTGTGTAGCTGCCAGAGCCTCCATTACCCATTGAGAATACCTGTTTCTTACAGGGAGCAGGGAAGACTGAGACCTTTAGTATTGATTATGAAAAGTTTCTCTTTATATAAAGAGATAAACTCAGAGGGAACCAATTCTCTTTATTTATCTTTAAGGAACAAAAAATGCCATCAAGTCGTTGAAATGCGCATATTACAGTCCTACAATTATGTGAGTCTGGAACCCGTGGTGTGGAAAGAGGCTCATTAACAGACAGTTCGCAGGAGGAGTAAATTCCTGCTGACTGGTGCATGTTTTCTGAAATGTGGGTTACAACTGCAGCCCCTGACTGAGTCATAGGGATAGTACTGAAATGCTAGTGCTAAAAAAGCATTATAATGTATCAGTGAGCAGCAATATGAGACCCGTCTTTCACTGATAGTGTTTAAACACAAGAAGTTTTAAAGGTACTTACTGAAGACAGCACGAGGGCCTTTCAGCCTGTTTCTTTTGCTTCTTGGTTGCATATCTTGGCAGCTCCCAAAGCCTTTCTTGATAGATCTGAGAATGAAAATCCAAAATTAATCCATTCAGAATTGAAATCACAATAACCTGTTGCTCCAGTCACACAAACTGTTTGCCCTTTATTGTCTATTGTTTTAGAAAAAGGTTACAGCTTTTTAAAGTGCATTTTTATTTTATCATGGCATGCTTTGATGATTTTAAAATGTATTTCAGACACTGAATGGCCTATGCTAATAGCTTAATTGATTAGCTGACTTTCTCTTCAATGATCTACTTGTTTAACTAATTCCTAGGTTGTAACACGTTTGTCAATACCAACCTCCCTACTCCTTAAATTAAAAATGATAGCCGAAGTAAAGACAGCAGTTCCCACCTTTCATTTTGCTATTGACTCTACATTGGATTTCAGACTGAAGGTAAGATAACTGAACAGTTTTAGTTTTGTGTTTATCGATTAATCCCTTTCCATTAGGTTTTCACATGTCTTATGTGTTCAGTTGGTTCTTCCTTTCGCACGTATGTTTTAAAATTCCCTGCCATATTTTCCTTCCAAATGACATAATTACTTCAGGATGTCTTTACTTGTTTCGTTATTTTTGCTCGAAACAGTGAAAATATACTTAAACAGCTCCTTGGCAGCCATATATATATATATATCATACTGACTCAATTTATAGCATCTGCCTTGCAACAGTGTGTACCATAATTTGCCAAATGTTCTGTAACTGCAAAATAATAAGAAAATAATAATGGAGTATTCCTATCCTTTTATGCTGTCTGTTCTGTATCCCACATGTCCCATGGAGCCTACATAATGAAATGTTTTGTTTGATAGGCTGTTGAATCAGCACAGAGAAACAGAGTCAAACCCATGATGGAAATACTCACTGAGCAATGCTCATGGCTCCCCAGGCCAAGGTCCCTACATCCGCTGTTAAACATACACCATTATCTCTCTTACTAAAGAAAGCTATTGAAGAGTACTGATTAACTAGCAAATTTAATGGCAGAACAGAATATTCTTCTGCAGCCAAGGAAAACAAAAGAGCAATAGAAAACAAATTTATAAAATGGTACCTAAATTATTTGAATTATGTTTTGCTTTGAGATATGTGTACGTCATTTTCCTCTGTTTTTTTTTTTGCATACTGCAATTGACACTGGGGTTTTTCTGGACTTCTAAACTTGTATTTGTGATCAGCAAGGGTCCAGTTCAGTTCACTGTGCTCAGATTACTATACAGATGGCACTTAAACAGCCCTCTTCTAAAGCCCTACAATGCATTTTGGAATATTAAAATAATGGATGGGTGAAATATTCACTGCACTGTAAAATTACCCTTCTCTTCTTAGCTCCAACTCTGGAAGATTGATGTAAAATGAGTTAGTACATTTCTTTCTGACAGTTGTAGATAGAATGCTTCCTTTTCTTCCTCCTCTCTTCCTCTTGTACGTTCCCAGAGAGAGGCTGACAAGATTTTATCCTGAGATCTGCAGAGCAGAATTGAAGAATTACACCCTATTGGTTTCTGAAAGCTGACTCCTTCATCCTCTCAGCTGTTAGAAGATTTGCTTTTTGGTTTTTTTTTTTTTTCATGGTATAGCTTCCTCCTCAATGAGTTTTTGTGATTTTTCCACTACAAAATGCGTTAGCCAGGCTGTCAAGATTTTCTTCATTTCCCTAGACATTCTGCAGCATGGCTATTTTTGATGGGGCACGTTAAAAATAATCATCTATATGGCCTCAAACAAGAATGATCTAGTTAAAGCCTCAAATGAATTCTTCGGAGGATATTACTTGTCCTTATTTTGAGTCATACTCTCATTGCATAATTTATGAGAAACAGCTATCTGGAAGAAATAGTGAGATGTGAAAACTGTAACAGATAGGAAAAACTCAATAGCAGCAAAAGTATTTTCAAATGGGCAAGCTCTGTGGTAGGCAAGCCAAATGAAACCTTAGCTTTCTTATTTAATATATGTCTTCTTTTTAGAGAGGGAAGTTGCAAGAGGCAAAGCTAAGCATGAAGGAAGCCAAGTAATGAGTCTGCTAGCAGGAAAAGTCTTCAGCTCCAGTGCCAATCCCTTGCACATGTCCCATTAAGAGCAGAAGGTGCAGAAAATGTCCTTGAGGCTGAAGCTGGCCCAAAGCTGCTCCTCTCACCATGATGGTGAGTGTCATCACTTGTAGGCTGAGGAAGCACTGTTACCCAGTCTTGCTCTTTGCTACCCCAGATCTTGTATTCCTTCTTGGAGTGAAACAAGAGAGCTGAAATAGTTCTACCTTCCTCTGGCTTAGGAGGCTCTTCAACTGGTGTCCCTCACATCCTACATCTGATTCCTTGGGCACCATGTAAAAGGCATGTTGCTCCCTCCCCGCCACTGATCAAGCAGGAAAGGCTTCAGACACAGTGCTCCATTCCCCAAGTGCCTTGTGTCTGCCTGCCATTTGCAGAAACTCCAAATAAAATCTGTTTTCTCTTCAAGTTTATACAACCATATAACCACAAATGTTACATCTACAATTTCAAACTGAAAGATCAGATTCCTTACTATTTTATTTAATAGAAAATGTTTTGCCATGCAAACTGTATCAAAGTTTCACAGCACATGTTCAGCAACTTTACAGTCAAAGAGGACATAAACCGCTTGTACAATCTTATGATCTTTGTATCCTAAGTTAGTTGAGTCATAACATGTGTGGAGAGGTCAGAGCAGTAGGGCCATTAAATCAAAGTTAAATTATCAGGTTCCCCTGAACATACAGAAAAAAAATAGCACTTTAAGTCATGGACCTAGGCCTGAATCAATGTACTTTTCTTTTTCTGCATGAGTTGAATCTGCAGCTGACTAGCTCGCCACAGAAGCCAAGATACGGTGGGAGAAGTTGGCGTCCCGTAGCTCTCCCACCCACACTGCATCTCATCTCTGCCCTAAAAATGTCCTCTCAGAATAGTCCAGCACCTCACACAATCAGGAATTGTAAAGGGAAGAAGGACCGATATAATTCATTTTCTTATCAGCATAATTTTTCCCCATTCTTCAGATTTGGTTTCCATGCACAGCTGTGTCTTAGAAGTCCCAGCACTCCATCGGATTGATTGCTTTCATGGGTGTTGCTTTGTGTCTCCTCAGTCTTTGTAGGAATGTAAGTACATCGGTCAAGAATAGGTGAAAGAAGGTAAATAAGTTTCCCACACAGAGATACTTGATCATGTCCATTCAGATACACCATTTGATAGCTGCTGAGGGAATGGGTTTGTCAATATATGACAATCAGAATGGGGAAACTGTTTTCTGAGTGCTAAGATTCGGAAGTATTTTGAACCAGGTTTATTCCATTGAAGCAATTAAGCATTTGCAGCTGTAACAGATGACTGAAACTACCCTTTAAAATCCTGGCTTTAAAATAACTGCTTGCTAAGTGGAACATCATATAAGAACTTGGTGCAGATGGATAAAACAAGTAGAATGTGTTACATGCATTCTTAAAAATAAAAAGTTTAAAAAAAAGCACTTTCAATTAAGTAGAAAAATACTGGTTTAGTACTTAATTTGAAAAACGGTCTAATTAGTTAACTCATGGAAATACTCAGCACTGAGACTCCAAAAACAATGTAACACTTTTGAAAATGGACAGAACACACAAATCGACATGAATATATCCTAGAGCATACAGTAAGTAAGTAGTAAAAAAAAAAAAAAACAAGTGAAAATTGCTACAAACATTGAGTCATGTTCTGCTATAGTTTTGCTTTGGAAGTAACGAGCATTCACAGCTATTGGTGCCTTTGCTTTACATGCCGAAGTCTCACTCCTCTCACATTACAGTTACTGCTGCTATGTACCTGAGTTTGAGAGACAGCGTGAATCCCTTGGCTAACATATAGCCTTTCATTCTACTGTGTACCGCAGTTGCATTTAGAGTCGGCATCACTCATCAAGCATTTAGACGCTCTACAAACAAACCCCACATATTTGGATGTATTTTTGGGAATACCTCACTGAGTTGTGAGAGTTTGTTTACAGAGTTGCTCAGCATCTTCACTTTCCATTGACTTCAGTTGCTGGCTCTTTGGGCACTCCATTCGCAATGGGAGGAGTAATGGAAAAGGAAGCGTGTGCACTGTTTCAAGAGCTATGCTGCTAGACTTTTGGAATATTTAGATCCATTTAGAACAGGTGTTTCGGTTCATTTCTAAACATCTCACTTAAGAAGACCACTAGATTTACTTAGTAAAAGCAAAGAGAATTATAAACCTTTTAGGATTTTCAAAGCAGCTGAGCCAGTTCTGTGTCCAGTGATTATCGAAATTTATTGGGACTTGACTGTCAAATTCCCCTGAGCTTTACTGAAGGTACTGGCTTTGTGTGCAGATATAGAAAAACTGAAGTCATTACTATTAGCCACGCCATCATCTTAACACACAAAATACAGAAGGCAGGCCAAATGCCACAAAATTGTTTGGAAAAGAAGGAAGCTTCGCATACAAGGAGCTTGCATGTTTGGGAGTAGGGAAGGAAATAAAATTCAGGTTCTAAGGAAGACAAGAGTATTTTAGCAACATCCGAAGCATTTTATACCAGAATGAAATACAGAAAATTCTAAACAGTTTGATTTTGAAAAATTAGCCTATAATAGGACCTATTTTGTAAGGATCATCTATGTGAATTTTTGCAACATTACAATTAATTATCACCCACACTGATATTTTATGACCCAAATCTTATACATATGAATAGTTCCACTATTGCCAACAAGAGCATTATTCATGCATCTAACAATCATCTAATTTACTTCTGCATTTCACTCTCAACATATTTCATTTTTACCATAGTGTCTTCAAAATGATAAAAGATTTCATCCCAAATCAAACAGAATAAAATTATAATAGATGGAGTAAAAAGCATTTTTTTGCATCCTTCAATTTGTTCTAAACTCTGAGGCTACAAATACTTAGAAGTATTCTGGACATCCTTAGGGTCAGAAACTTCATATTAGATGTGAATCTTAGAAAGTGATGCTTTTTTTTTTTTTTCTGAAATAAAAAGTCAGAATGTCAATGTTCTGTGAAAGTTTTGAGGACATATTAGAGTGAACACAACCAGAAATGCTACAGTGGAAACAGGAAACATGAAATACATGGAAGTTAATAGGACCTGAAGTTGTTGTTTTTTTGGGTTTTTTTAGGCATAGGGAATACTTTGGATTCCTCTCTCTACTTCACAAGTTAACATTGCCTAATTCACATCAGCTTTGGCCTTCTTGGGCAAACATGAAGATCTACCCCAGCCCCAGTTCTAGAAGTATCAGGAATGGATCTTACATGAGTGAGAAAGAGACCCCAAATTACATTGCTACTAATTTGAAGCCATTCATGTGCTCTTTTAAACTGGATGTCATAGTAGGGAATCTTTTGCTGCTATCAAAAGTGTCTGGTAATGTAATATTCTACTGTCAGATGTGAAAATTAAGTAAAAGGGATACAGTCAGGTTATGGTGAGATGCTTGGCAATATTTCTGAACCCCAAACTGTACAGCCCTGACCTCTCAGACTGTACTCAGCAGAAACTCTGAACTTGTGCTTTTCATCATGTGTTGCATAGGAATAATAGGTTTTGCACATGAAGTCGCTTAGAGATTTATTTACCTACAATAAAGGCTCCTACTTCCCAGACTCATGCTGAACCATCTAGAATTGAAAGACTCTCCAAAATTACTACTCATTTGGTACTTTGAACCAAGGCATAGCAATTTATAGATTAAGGTTTCCCAGAGTACAAAAGCACAGGGAGGCAACAGTCTAACCCTGTCATAAAAGTCTTACAGGACTAGTTACAAACATCTGCCAGGGTAGTCAGGATGAACTGTTGCTCTCTGAAGTCCCTTGAGTCCATTTGATCCAGAAAAAGAGTGATTTGGAGTATGAAATGTGTACCATTTCTGTGTATTTGCACATGATATACGTTTTAAGGAAAATCAAAGATGAAAAAAAATGAGACATTTATTTACAAAACATTCATGAATTTGCTTACACCATTTTTTGGCCAATTTAATTTTCAAGCTTAATGGCTGTAAAACATCAGTTTCCCAAGTGTGAAATCATGATAATTTCTTTAAAGTACCTGCAGCCTTCATTTAAACTTGACCACTCTTTAGAGGGCCAGCTGTAGAATTACGTGAAAAGTTTCTGTGGTATAAGAGAATTATTATGATTTATAGTTTTGTTCATTTGGGATAGGAACAAAGTTTGCACTTAAAGACTATTGTAAATGTATCATAGAAGAAAAGAACATCATTTTTATGGATATCATAAAGATTGTTTTTGATTTGACATCTTCTGCTTGTGTTCATTTTTACTGAACCATGCAAATGTTAAATCTGCCTCCTGTTCAATAACAAAAGTGAGGCTCTTGGCAAGGCCTGGACACTCAAGTAACTTTTTTGAAAGTTCTGTTTCAAAAATTGCTTTTAGCTCCAAACATCACAGAGAATAGATGGACTGTAGCTGTGACCCATAAAATAACAACATAACAGGAACAGGGCATTTATTAAGAAATAGAGTTCATGTGCTGGTTACTGAATCATTTATTTCAAGTACACATAGGCTGGTGTTTTGTAGCAACTGGAAAAGCAGATCTTTTTTGGACTTATCCCATCCATTTAACAAAGGTAGAAAATATTCTGAATGCTAAGGCAGATTTCAAGGCAGATTGCAAATTGTATCTGTTTTCACTACTGGATTTGAAAGCTCGATCTGTACCTCATTTTGAGGCAGCCTACTCTCAATAGTTCAGCTAACACACTTCAAGAAACAGCTGGCATTAAAGAAATCATCTTTATCTCCTCTCCCTCCTGACAGGTCTTGCACTACTCTCAGATGCCTAAATGCCTCAAGGTCTCTCAGTAAGTACAATTTGGGCATATCGTGTGTTTTTGTCCAATTTAGGCTGCAGGACAAATACCAAGAGCTCAGAGGTCACTACTGCAGGTTTGAAAATTCCTGTACTTTGGGCATTTCTCAGATAATTTTTTAGGATGATTTTTAAACTGTGGAGGACTGCCTTGGGCATGTTCTTGTGGGAACTCATAGTCTGTTTATTGGTGCAAATTTAAATCATGAAACAAGATAACTCTGTTTATTGTGATAAGGGATTATGGTGAGAACTCTGCTGCTGTTGCTTTTTAAATTGCATTGTTTCTGTCTATTCTAGGAATAGGAAGAGGATATATATCCAAACTCCTTTCTCAAAATTGCTTCCTGAGCCTACCATTTTTCTCATATGGAAGTGAGTGCTCTGCTCCATCACCCATCCAGCATAGTAATACTAACACATGCAAATACAAAAATACAATACCCACACAAAGAATCTAGAAATAAACTTTTGTCAAGTGCAAATTTGCCCCTAATGCTCTGTGTTACTAGGTAGCATCTGCTCTTATAACACAATTTAACTCTGTAAAAACTGTAATACTAAAAGTCATTAATAATTATTTGATACATCAGAAATTTTTCACATAATTCTGCAACTGACCCTTTGAAGAGGGTTTACATTTAGATAAAATCTAAAATTGCTGCATTGTGAAGGGAAAATCACATATCCAAACAGCAATGTTTCTAGTGAAAACAGCAGGCACTTTCTTCTAGATTCACCAAAGAAATTACAAAAGTTGGCTACGTGCAGAAAATGGCAACTACTGCTAGCCCAGCCTGACACAAATATTCCTGGCCCTCTCAGCACCACTCCTAAATCTCCAATTTCACTAGGACCACGTTAGCCCATTGCCTAACATTAGTCCCCATCAAGACTCAAGGTATCTGAGACCTTTGTGAATCACAGACACTCCTTCCTGCATGAAATTCCCAGTGCTAGCTGTCTAGTGTGTAACACTGATTCCTAAGACGTTCTAGGCTACATGCCAGTGCTACCTCTAACCTCGAGCTTAAATTCTCTGGTCAGCCAGAAATGACCAAAAGGAAAGCCAAGGAGCTATGACTAAGCCTGCATTAGGAACATCTGTTTCACTGATGCCCAGCCCCCCAGAATCAGCCCTTGCTGATGTTGGAAGTTAACCCACATGTATTACCACTTTAAAATTCATGAGCCACAACACAGTGTTGCTAATTCAAAACTTAATTCATAATTCCCCTATCAAGTGAAATTCTGACCCATTGTTATTATCCTGTATTTATCCATGAACCAGTTATGCTGTCATAAGACCCAGTTTCAGCACTGGCTCAAATCCACCTCCACTGACTCTCGAGTCTTTCACAATCCTAGTTATGTCGGTGCTGCCCTGAGTCTTTAACCATTGTATTAAATGTAAGCTAGAGAGACAGGATCCAGCCAAGCGGTCCTTGCCCAATTTATCTATGTGGAAAGCTGTTCTCCTGAATGCTGTTATAGTTCTGCAGCACCTGACATATCTGAATCCTAACTTCAACTCAGCAACAAATTGATTTTCCTATAAACTGAAATTCTTGGCAACTAAAAGAACCTAATTAGGGTGTTTCTGTTGGCAATAGTTCTTTTTCTCTGAGGGCAAAACATATTTCAGTTGTATGTAGTTCAAGCTCCTTGAACAGTGCCAGCTAAAACACAAATCTGAACCTAG
Source organism: Patagioenas fasciata (assembly GCF_037038585.1). NCBI lineage: Eukaryota > Metazoa > Chordata > Aves > Columbiformes > Columbidae > Patagioenas > Patagioenas fasciata. Next base: position 27,295,532 of record NC_092526.1, on the reverse strand, counting down.
CTGAGCATCCTCTCTGGGCAACAGAACTAATTATATGTCCAATATTTTGACACTGCTAAAACTAGGGAAGCAGCTTCATATGGAGCTACATATTGTTTTTTGTCTGCATTAAGCTTAACCCTAACACTCAGCCTTAACCTTAATCACAGGCCAGAATAAACTCCTTGAGTCCTAAATGAAAGCTATAATCCCATTATGAAAAAAAAAAAAAAAAAATCTAGCTTTGAGGCCCCTGTCAGTTCAAGCACAGACCCTCATTTGATTGCTAGCCCTAACCTGAAGCTTTTTTTTTTCACTAGTCCTCTAAAGGACATAAGCTAGAAGCAGCCCTACAATTGTCTATTTGTTAAACCTATACAATAAGCTTAGTTTAGAATCTCCTAACATCTGATTCCAAAACCTTAGCAAAACCTCACCTGCATTAATTGAACAATGTGTGTTAAACATCTCTACTCTTGGCGCCTCATTACAGCAGCTGAATAAATTGACTCAAATAAAAAGAATTATTTGTTTTGAAGAATCTGCCTTTCAAACTTGAAAATCATAAACAACTAAGCAGAGGGAACAAGAGAAAATTTGCATTTATCTTACTAGTTCCCTTTACGCCAACAAATTTCCACCTCTGACTGAAAGACACGGGTTTTCCAACTGGAATAAAGCTGAGACTTCGCCCTCAGTCAGCTGACAACATGCTCACTGCTGGCTAAGCCAGCACTGGAAATGATCAGGTTTGCCTTTGAGCCTTAGAGAGTGCATCCTTACAAAGAATGAATGATACCACCTGGTCAGGGTCAAACAGGTAACTGCTTGGCAATTTTGCTTGCTATGGTGACCTTTAGACTTCAAGTGATTTCTCACTGTAATTTTTTCTCCCATTCCTGGCAATCTGGCTAGTGCCAAACAGACCAGCTGAGAAGCACATGGCTGTACTTTTTTTTTTTTTTTTAATATAAATACAGCTTTTTTATTCTTTATACAAACTAAAAATCCCAAGTTAAAAAAGGTCAAGTGAATCATTAAACAGGAGAACCACAAAATATAATTATTACTGCTAAAAGTACATATCCTAGCATATGCAGTGCCATTTTGCAAGCCTAATAGGAAGCTTCTAAGTATAAGATCCTCCAGGCAGCTGTGCTCAGTAAAGCAGAATCAACTTCAGGCAAGTACAGAAGCACTTTGAAGTGTAAGATCACCTGAGTTCAAGAAAGAAACAATAATTTAAATAGTAGCAGTCAAGCAAAGTCAGTTTGAAACATGGCAACCGGGGAAAGTAAAGCCATATAGGTTGGACGACTGTATTTGCCAAGGAGAGGTAATGTGATGCCGGGCAGAAGCTACAACAGTATTTAGGTGTCCTTAACTGCTGCCCAGTTATCCACATAATCCTAAGGATCCATTTGGACATCTCAAGGTATAGATACATTTTTCTCTTTTTCCATTACTCTAGGAACATTTCTGGTTAGTGACTACCTCCTGGAGAGTTGTATTGTTCCGGGAAACCCCAGAACTGACAGCATTACAGATTTCAGTGATGCCAGAACAGAGATGTCTATACAGGGAAGGTTGCCATAGCCTATTTGGTCAATACATGGGACCTATGACCTTTCCACAGGTGGGACTGTTGCTCCCTCCATCTGATGCCCAGCTGTTTTTTTGGGATGTATCACAGTTTTATTTGCAGTAAGGTAAGAGTTGGGCATTTGTGCCATATTTCCTTTGCTGCAGTTCCTGTTCTTTCATTTGTAACTATTTCAGCCATTGACTCAAAAAATAATCATCATTGTAAAGAGACATTGTTACACACACCAAGTTCAGACTGTTACAATAAAACATGGTGAGATGGTTTATTATGATAGCAATGCTAAGTTAACTTTGACCTAGTATCATTATTGAAAAACATACAAGGACAAATTTCAGTACTATTAATAACCATCCAACAGAAAGGTGGTAGGGAGCACAAACCTAACCTGGTAGAACTTTAGGTCATTATGGACAGCCAATCTCTTTAATGGGGAGTTCCCTGTTTGGTATCTATTTCATCTTGGAAATGGAAACACTTCCCATTGGGACCGAAGGGGAAATGTTACTGTCATTCACTACACACACCTAACATCAGCAGAATTTCAGGGTTTAATTAGATGAAGAATTTTGTCCAGTAGTCATCCAAGCTATGGTGTATGTCACAACCATTTGAACTCTCCCAGCGGTTTCCCGGATATTGCTGAGAGCCAAAGCCAAATGCTCAGATATATACCAGATGCCAGGTGCTTGGTGTCTCTGGGCTTAATACAGTCCAACAATGCTCAGTCATACAGGGCTACTTTTCAGTTTGTGGTTTCTACTCAAGAAGATCACATTTTAGCTTGCATTAGGCAATACACACACATGTTACTCTTAAAAAATAACTCCCATTTGGAAAACTGCTGTCATAAAGTTCTTTTACCTCAATTGCTCCTTTCTATTGAAAACAAAACTTGCATGATAGGGCAATACCTATAGGGTGCCTATTAAACCAAACCCCAAGCAATGGTTTCTCTCATGCAATAGTGAGTTCACAGCAGTTGTTGTGACAGACTCCTTAGACAAAGCAAAGATCATTTCTCTGTTGCACTGGAACAAGTTGTGGACCACGAATCCCACATTCCAGTTTTAAGAGGCAACAGATATGCTAGGTCATATTACGTGCCTAAGAACAAATATTCATAACACTGCTCCTTTTCGAATTTCACAGAGTCACTCCTGACTTATTCCAACGTGTTATCGATCACTATTCTATTGGTGAAGACCTCAAAAGAGATTTTGTGGATAATGATTTTATTTTTAGAGAGAGATTACACAAAAGCACTTATAAACTAAACAGATAATGAAGAGTGTGTGTGAGGGGTAACATGGCAGAGAGTAGAATAAATTATTTACAAAATATTAAACAAATTGTTTGAAATGTCATTCTTTTACTTCTGAGAAACGAAACCTGGATAAAGAGTTCTGTGCAGAAGAGCAGTCATGATAGGCCCAGATTAGGAAGAAGATGTGGAAGGAGTTACGGAAGAGCAATCAAGGAGGAAATAATTCTCCTGGGATAAGAGAGTTATAATTAACTGGAGTAATAAAAGATATGAAGGACAGAAAACTGTGAAAGGTAGAAATCAGCAAACCTGATATATCCTGAAAATAAAGCATGGCGAATTGGCAGAAAGCTGTCCAAAGTCAAAAAAAGAAAAAAAGAAAAAGGACTGAATACAACTTTGCTGAGAAGACCTTTTACGCTGTTAACACTGCTACTGGCCCCCAAGTTTCTGGCTCCTGCGAGCACCAAGTAAATTCATGGGAGGAGAAGGCATCTGATTGCCCCTTGGTCTGGAAGCCAGCCAGCAGAACTGCGCAACTCCTACGCTTTGGGTCTCTGGGTTTTCTTTCTTCTTTTTTTTTTTTAAGTTTTTGCTACTGATTAAAAACCTTTCTCTCCGTGTCTTTTCTTGAAGGAAGGCTGGCATGAGGAACCCGCTCCTTTTGCTCCATAAATTCTCCTTCTTGCACTTCTGTGTTTTGACTTTTCCACTATCAAAAATACCTTTGTTAATTGCATCAGCCTCTGAGGTACAAATTATTCCATGTCACTAAACTAGAATTCAGTTCAGAATTTTGTATATAACAAAAATTTTAAATTATTAATGTATAACTTAAATCATCGTCTTATATCTTCACTTTCCTTGGTTATATCAAAGACTAGATTATTTGCTGATTTCTGAGAGTGTTTTTTCTTATTTGTTTTAGACATGAAGTTGTGATAAGTCTCTTTATTCTTCCATTTTTTAATAGAAGATGTCCTAAGTTTCTGTGGAAAAATGAAATGAACTGGGACAGAGGCAGAGATGGGACTATTTCAATTGCAAACGTGCTCTCAGAAATAAAAGACTGGTTGCAACTAAGTTAGAGGTGTATCAGTTCATTAGTTCAAGTATGACACCTGATATTTTAAAAATCACAAATGAGCAGATGCTCCTTATCTGAGAGATGAGAGGGCTTTTTTTTCCACAACATCCTTCCATGACAGCCAAAAGTCCAGGGAATTATCAGTGTCTACTGTTTCTTTTAGTAGCCCCTCTGTCTCTGCTCGCCCCAGCAAACAAGCTTTGCCTGAGAATGCGTTTGGGCCCCAAGGCCAAGTGGGCTGGGATGGCCTCTGTCAATGCTAGATGTCTAACCGCTTTCAGTCTCCAAAAGGAGAGGTTCCAGGGCTGCCTACAGGGAACGGCCAGCACAAACATCAAAATGTGCCCCAGAATTGTTCGGGTGCAGCACTGTTTGGATAAGGATGAATTCACACCAGGGAAAGTTCTGGTTACTGGCACAGACGTTCACAGCCCAGTGCTGGGAAGTGTTCCCAGGCATGTTTGGATTTACTCACATAGACGCAGCCCAGAGGTGTGAGAGAATTTCAAAGGGGGCTATGCATTAGAGATGTGTTTTATGACCCATATTTAATGTAGATCTTCTCTTTCTAGTGTCCTGGAATCTCCGTGGGAGTAATTACAAACATAATAGTGCTGTTCTGTTTCTGCATAACATGGAAAGGAGAGAACAAATGCGGGGTGTTTGCACTTTTTAATAAACCACTAGTTTGTTCTAACTAAGCCACAAAATGAGCACATTTGCAAAGAAAAAAAAATGATTGATAGTGGATATTAAATGGGTCTTTTCAATCATTCAGGGGTTAAGATTACTCCTAGTCACCTTCAAAGTATTTTTTAAATTTATCAACTTATATGTACAAAACTTTCTTTTTCTGGATCAAGACAACATAGCTAAGCCACTAATGCCACACACATGCTCACAGACACACAGACTAGGCTCCATGAATTTTGGAGAAGCCTAAGTTCAGATCCATTCCAATTGTCAGAAAACCACACCAAAAAAGAGCAGCAAATATAAACCAGAACAAAAATCTAAATAAAATACTTCAGAAGGTTCCCTTATCCCATTGTATTCCAGTAAATTATGCATGCTTTCCTGTGTGTTTTGGCATGAGAAAAAAATTCAAAGCTGCCTCTTAATTCTGCAAACACAAGGAACATACACGTCCTTTACGACAAGTTACTTCAGCTCTGCTATTAAACTTTTAAAGCAATTCATGTAGTTCTGACATCCTGTCACTTCAAAGCAAGAATGTAACATCTCATCACAGGAAAACAGGTTTGTTTGAATTGGGCATTACAAGGTATAACACAAGCAAAGTGCTGGACAGCATCTTTTAAGGTTCACCTTGATTTTTGTTCAAAAGTAGAAACGCTTCAGATAAATGCTTTGGCAAATACCTCCTTCATGAAATCCTCTCTATCTTCCAAAAGTAATGGAAGTTTTCTAGTATGAATAAAGACGTGCATATATATGGTTTGTGCCTGAGTGTGGCTCCTATGGGATACGGCTGAGGAAGAAACAGGATTTCCTTAGTGGATCATCGTACTTACACTCATTAATAAGAATTATTTTCTACCTGCAGCCTGGCTGATTTGGATGTCCTGTTAAACGCAAGCGCCAGAACGATTGGCTAATTTTTGAAAAACACAGGCTGTAATCGGTCTGGCTGCCATTCAAAAGTATATAATTGTTTCAGAATGAGCAAAGAGCATGATGAGGCCATGTGAGGCCAGCAAGAGGAGAGCAGGGAAAGTTTGGATTAGAGGTTTCCTGTATGGAAAACATCTGCACTGGAGCTGAAGATACTGTGCTTTCACTGGAGCGTGGCTTAGATATTTACAGAATTACAGGGCCAGTACAGCGGCCATTGCTCATCCCCCTGCCCAGGTACGCTGCTCTGGGGGACCCAGGGATGTGAGAGCATGTTCAGAAGCATCTCCACTTTTTCAAAGGTAGTTAACCCTATTTAGTGGTGGTTACTCAAAACAAACTTTTGAAACAACTGTATTATTCTCATCAGTTTGAATATCAGCTTCCTCCTGAAAACAAACTCTTTTAAATTATTCTTTTTATATTTCATTCAGAATGGTTGGATGCTTGAGCCGTGAAGGTCTGTGTTTTACCCAAATATCATTACAAACTGAACAGGATTTTTTTTGGCTACAAATTGCACCCTGTTGGTTCTAGTGACCTTTTGGTGAGAATGGTGTAATTATGTTAATGTCTGTAAGAACCTGTTGCACGTATGTCTCACGCCCAAAGTGGAACAGTGACAGGTAACTCACCTATAAAGAAAAAACAGTACCATAGACCATAAGAACAAAAGTGAGACACACACAAATCCACTAATTTTCCAAATTCCTCTTAAGAGAGTGTTAATTTATCTTAAAAGATGTTAATCCTAAAAGTTTTCCCTTTCATAGATAACTATTTCTTTAGTAGTATAAACACTATTATTTATCATGTTTAGAAGGAACATCTTGAAAACCAAAATGATTATACATTATACTTCATCCTGCTGACATTCTGCAGGGATCTGTCCTCCAAAAGGTCATTTGAGTGTTTATCTCTCTATAAAAGCACTTCCCACTCCTGCACTCTCCCACTTTCACCCCAGCACATCCTCTCCTCTCCAGTCTATACACAGGCTCTACCACAGTAACAGGAACAGAAGGGAACTTCATCAAAGTTACAGCATATAATTTCCAGAAGACTATCCTCTAATCACATAATTAATTATGAACAGGATAGGCAAGACACTCCTACAGTTTAGGAATTACATTATGGAAAATATGATGCAGAACGGCTTATGGTAATAAAGTTTGTAGGAACAGAGGCATAGAAAGAAATACTGAATATCAGGAGAAGCTCTTCCTGTGGCTAGATACGATAGTTCACCACTGTGGTATTACCACACTCCATGCAGTTCTGGTGTTCATCCTACTGAAAGGAGAATTACGACATCTGAAGAACTAAAACACCTAACTTACAGGACACTAATGGAGATCCAGTGAGTGAACATACCAAAATATGCTCATCAGGAGACTGTGGTCTGTAAGAAAGAAAGTAGCAAAACATTCTTAATTTATCAGACAAGTGCAAAATAAGTCACTGTTAAAACATAAATCAAAATAGAAAAAAAAAAATAGTAACAGGAATTAGCTATTACAGCTTTTTCATTTTATGAGATATATTCAGGTCCTTGCAGACTTTCCACCAACAAGGCTTGATATCTCTTAGAGTTGATAAAGGCTCTAGCACAAATCATGGACTTGCTACTAAGCTCACCCAGAACACACTGCAAGCCAGAATTATTCCATTATTCACTTCCAGCCTTACTCTTTGCATAGGCAGTGAAACTCACATAAACAGCAAGATGCAGTCTGTCCAACAGATGGACCATATGAGCTGGAAGGAACACTACACATGTATGAAAGGATAAGGTCATGCCACAAACATCAGTAAGAGGGAGCACAACAGATATTGGCCATTCTTGCCTTTTACCTTCCCAAAGTATTAAGAGATGTGGTAAAGAACAGATGCCCATCACCAGGGCGGATAAACAAATGGCAAGAGGAAGCTAAAGAAAGGATGTAAATGAGACATTTCCCCAAAATCCACAAGGTCAAGTGGAAGGACAGTTGGTTTCTCCGAGGCAAACAAGGTGCTAGAGGGCCTCTCCACTCTTTTTTTCCCATTGCAGTCAAGTGAGGCAGGAGCCCGTTCTGAGCCAGGTTCTTCTGGCCTCATGTGACCCCAGCAGGAGAAAATAATGAGAAAGAGCCCAGCTAGACACAGCTTGCCAGTGGGTGCAGCCACTGAGAAATTCCATGTCAGGCTCAGTACCTTGACTGCCTGCCAGTGCTCCAGCATGCCTGAACACTGCTTCAGACACGTATATTGCCGAGTGACTTCAGTGCCTTAGAAAACAGGACTGATGCAGTCACTGATGCTATAGCTCTATATACACAATTTAGTTTACATAGAACAAAAACTCTTCTAAGAACAACGCTAAATACTTTCTAGCTGAGATAAAGTATTTATATAAGTTATATTGTTCTGGCATAATGAAGCTACAAAACCTATTATATTCTATTTTCTTTTATTATGTATTACATTTACCTACTATACGATTTCTGATTAGTAACATGAAAATAAAATAAAGGATTCATTTGTACTGTAAATCTTTATTTCCATTTTCCATTTTGGGATCATCATTCTACAAAACTGATACACATGCTCTTAGGCTGGAAACAATTTTGTTTATATGGCATGAATTGTTGTTCTGAATCATAAAATCCTATGAGGAAATGTCAATTTCTGCTATAATTGTTTCCACTTTTAAAATCAGGTCATTTTCAATATACAAACATCCACTCTGACATTGGTATTGCCTTGTAGGATGAAATAATATCTTGTATGTTTGGTAAGAAAAACAGTTCAATTTCAAATAAAGGAGAGAGCATCACATTCCCCAAACACTGGATTACTAGATACCAAACTGAAAGCCCCACTTGAATTATCTTTGCAATTGAATTCAAATTTATCTCCTTAGGAAGACACAGTAACAAGGAACGGAAGCAAAATATAGCATCCAATTTTTCCTTTATCAAGAATCAATACATGTTAGTTCATATTTGGGACCTTCAGACCTTTCTTTATGTGCCTTAGCATATTACTTCTAGAAATTTAGGGACTCCTGATTGCCCTCCTTGTGCATAAATAGTAACTCTTGTCCTGAAAAAACAAACAAACAAACAAACCACAAACCAGGAGCAGATGTAACAGCATTAGAGAACTGCCTGCTGATTCAGCAAAACTCTGATTTGCTCTACAGCTCCTCCATACGCAGCGAGTGTAACCATATGATCAGATTTCCCCTTCTGATAGTTTCACAAATTGCAAGGAAAAAGAAGCAGAAAGTTATTTGCTACCTGCACTCTGCAACAAGTCCTATGCACTACACAGACTGGATTTGCTCTGACTCCCCTTAATTACATCTGTCCGTCTTCTCTGGGGTGAAAAACATGGTCCTGAAGAAAACAGATCGGTAAAACTGGAACGGAATACCACATACAAGATATAACTGTTTCTGAGTTTAATCATGGTAGGATAAGAGTTGAAAGTTTTGGACACTACAAAAGGATATTATTTCCTTGGTCAGAAAGAGGAAGACTAAAGCAATAGGACTAGATAAGTTTTTTATAAAAGCACACTCTTTAATTTACCTTAGGTATAGAGAGATACAAATATTCTTTGTTTCTTTCTCTAGTAAAAGAGGATAGCCAACTTCTTTTTTGACGCTTCTTTATTTACTGGTATTTCTTGTTTTCCATGACAGATATTCCCCTGTCTATTTCTCATGGAAACACTTATTTTCTGCAGCTCACTGTTTTGAATGGAAGACTGAAGTGGAATTGTCAGTGACCAGCAGACAGCAGCAGGAGAAAGACCTCTACTTGCTCATTATCCATTACAGTTGCAGCCTGGAAGGGGGGGAGAACGGGACGGAAGCAAATAAGGATTCAGAGTTGAAAAAAATATTGTGCAATATTGTCTTAGTTCTTAAAGAAGCAAAGTCCTTAAAAACTCAAAATTGCAATGATAAAATTATTGCAAAGATTATTTCTTAGGATTTATCCTATCAAATCAAACATTAAAATCCATTGTTATCTTGGTGAACCTTTGCTACCTGAAAAAAAAGCAATTTGTTCAATAAGACATACAGAGTAATGAACAGCTGGGTGAACTAAAAGGTTTTGTAGTAGAAGTGTTCTAACCATACTGGCAAAGAGTCTACAAATTAGGAAGAGGCTGTAGGGCTACCAATTAGTCTATATTTGAGTCTACAATATTACTTAAAGTTGCCCTTAAATAAAAGCAGAGAATGAATACTGCACACAAAACACACGGCCACTGCTTTCCACCTAAGACAGCTTGGGAAAGTGATGTCAGTGTTGTTACTGTAAGTGTCTTAATGAAGCAAAGCAATGGGCTCTCCCTGTGCTAAGAGCAGACATGGTGAGTAAGAGAAAGCAAATGCAACAAATCAGCAAGATGTTGAAATAACCTTTCCAATAGGGAAAGAATGTGACATAGAACAAAATCTGAGTGAAGATATCTGTTGCATTTTCAGTCCTGGCTGTGGGCAGTTCAAGCTAAAAGACTAAAAGCATCCTTGACTCAACAGGAACTCTGATGGGCAGCAAACACAGAAGCGCACAAAGGTTGCACAGCCCCGACAAAGCCAAGCCACGTGTCCCACCCAGCATGAGGCTCACAGCTCCTCTGGGTTTAAGCTTGCACATCCAACACCACTGCACAGTAATTGTTCCAGCTCTGATCAGGAGCAGTACAGCTTAACTCATTCAGTGCTGCGCCCAAACCCTGACTTTCAGCTGCCTGAGGACTAAACTGTACTTTGTCCTCCTGCACTTCGTTTATGTGTCTGGAACCACCACACAGGCCACTGTGTTCTAACTGGAGCTGCACCCTAAGCCTCTGCAGATCTCTGAAAAGCTCTCTCAATGCAAATCTGCTAGGCATTTAGGGACCAGGACAGATGGCTGTTGCATGACAATTATTATGCTCAGAGCACTTAGAAATGTTCTTCAGCATTTGTTTGGGTTGAGGTGGAAGCTTCTAAACCCTGTTACCACATGAAGGCTTGAGAGGGAGGGCAACATCATTTTTACCACAGAACTGGGCTCCTCTGCACTCTCTTTCCTACTTTGCAGGCAGAATATATCTTATGTACCAAAATCTATTTTTTTTTTTTTCAAATAGAAAAGAGATGGTAGTAAGTGCATCCATTACACTGTTCTGTGGGACTGCTTGGGTAGCACAGCCCCAAACTGAAAGTAGAACATTTACGATAACTGCGTTTCACATTTTTCAGAAAACAAGGGCTATCAGAGTTGACATCCTCTGCAGGCTGTTGCACAGAAAGATGCCACTAAGTCCAAAACAAAGTCCTGTTCACAGTGCAAGGAGTTATTTTCTTCATGTTCAGCACATTTCATGTTGATATGGATGGCTGGATCCTATTAGTTATATAATAAGATAAAGATGTCTTGGAATTTAATGTCTCTGGAGGGATTTCTGGATTCCAAGAAGAGTCAACCCTATTCACTCTTCAAAACTGAAAGAAGAAGAATGACATCCATGATCCTATTAGGATCTGCCCTGTTTGACACAAACCAGTGATTTTCTAATAGCACTCCACCTCTTTAGCTTGAATTAGGTTATTCTCCACAGTGATGCTTAATGCTCACTTGTCACTTTGAAGAGTCCAAGCAATGTTTTAAGGCTGGAGAGAAGACAGGTGTACTGCTTGGGTTTGGGAGATACTCCAGGCCACGGAAAGTAACCATGTCTGCCAACAGAGCAGTTGCTTGATCTTTTGAATATCATCAAGTGATCTCTCTCCACTGGAAACGCAGAAGCCCATTCTGGCTGTTCAGGCACGAGGCTGTAATCCATCCAGGCATCCCTGCTGCGTGGGTGGGGGGATGCAAAGTTTTTAATACAGGAGCTGGAAGGAACTAGCTATCATTCTTTCTATCAGTAAGTTTTGTAATTTTCCAGATACACTATCCAGTCCTTTTGCTATAGCTGCCTACAAATGGCAAAATACATGTAATGTGCCATTTCATGGAAATAAGTAAAAAAAGAAAAATACTTCTCCCTTGTTTGCATGATTTATGGAGTCAAATATTCAGTGGCATTCCTAGGACACACCCAGAACTTTCATAAACAGACTTAAATGCATGATAACATTACCAACTAGGTATGTAATTTCTTCATTATCATGAGCAGTTATTTGATTCTGTGAATATGATTTGGAAAGGTGCTGGAAGCTTTATGAACTATCATTCAACCAGGAAACTAATCTCTAGTTCTACAGTACAAACAGGAATTGACGTTACTTTTGTGCACAGGCATTTAGTATACAGTGTTGCTTCAATCTCGCCATCTGTTTTAATGTAGTATACTCACACCAGCCACATTAATGTATTAACTTTTCATCTTGACAGCTCACTGTATATCTCTAATAACAGAAAAATTGGTTTTATTTTTTGAAGTTTCTCTGCATGCACAAGGACGAACAATAATAGGTGAACAGTCTTGTTCTATCTATAACATGCTTGTACTCAACACATTGTAGAAGACAAGCCAGAATTCATGATGGGCACTTTTATGCTAGAGTGCAAAGAGAATTTTCTCTTTTAGAAGACATAATAACACTGAGCAATTAAAGATACAACTGTAGTGTTTTAAATATTGTAACACAGATCTGATATAGTTGAATAGTGCTGACACTGGTTGCACAGTCCTCACTTTTATTTTTTCTGTATTTTTATTTTGGTAACCTGATGCTTTGTCGCCTGGGAAAGCCTGTTTTTTTAATATTAATCAGGGAATGGTTGCCTTTCAAATAGAGAGGCATGGAATGAGTCTCTCATATTTCTCTGTAGGGAGGAAAGCAACGAAGCAGACACAAGTATAAAATATGTTTTCATTTTTCCTGGCCCTCTTTCTGCTAGTTAACAGGTTTTGTTCGTATGCACGCATAAGGCAAGAGATAAGAGAATCAAAGTCCTGGACCTTGCAGGAAAAAAAGCTTGGAGTTGCAGATAACCCAAATCCTTTGTAAGAAATTCTAGAATGGGGAAATGAAGGACTAGAGAAAAAATAAGCCATACTTGATAATAAAACATGAATATTTGAATTTATCATCTTTCAATGCATCATGCAAAAACTCTACATCAAGTATGACAAAATCTATGCCACATCACTCACGGAATGCCCAGACTAAGTAGGTAAGTAATCTAAAAAAGAAGCCCCGCCTTTGATTTTAGATTTTTAGAGTGCTGGGAAATGCACTTCAGCCATGGACCACTTTACTGGGTTAAATTAATTTACAATGTGTGTTTTGAAGGATTTTTTTTCCTTAATTCAAAAAGTGAAGAGATTTTAGCAGAATTTATATGTTTCTATGTAGTTAACTGAGGTAGTTCGCACTGATTAATGCAAGTGTTCCTTGTGCATATGGAATTTTACCTGACTGTGCTTTAATAGAGGCATCTTGCTTAATATGCAAAAAGAGACATTTTCAGTAAAGCTGAGACACAAGAGAAGCAGTACATGTCCAAATCTAAGATATATTTTATATACCATATATATTGCACTTTAAATTGCAACTTCTTGATTTGGCAATTACTTTTCAATTTTTTAAGCATGCACTTCTTCTTCGAATTAGTGTGAAAAGCCTGCTTTACCTTTATTGTTCACTTCTACTCTTTAATTTTTCACTTTTTATTCTGTCTTAAAATGCAGAGCTAAAGATACCCTGTCAAGCTTTTTCTTCAACATTTACTTACTTGTATTAGGATTCACCTTGCTCAAAAGTATATACTCTCAGTTCTCACCAGCCCCTCAGAATATAGCTCCAATGCCCTACAAAACCCCCTGTATAGGACTTCTCACACAGCTTACCTGTGTTGGACCCATAACAACACAGTTTCACACCTCTATCAGTGAAAGCTGACAGCTGTGACACTCTTGGGTCTTAAGCAGCTGTGTCTCTTAGGAGTAATTTGCTTGCTAAAAGGAATCCAGACTGAAAAGTATTTTTCCCTTTTTGCATGACTAAAACTTCCTTCTGAGTTGGATGCTCCTGTGCTATATATACAGCACATGAAGGTACCATGTGCATGCTCTTGTACCAAAAATACCCCCAAACAAACCCAACAAAAAAAACCCCAAAACCAGATCATATTAATCTTTCCTATACATATCCTCTTGGATGGATTTGATAGACTGGGACTTGGCTGCCTGGCTACGTTCATACTACTGACAGCTGTGTCATAAGTGTTTATGGAAAGTCACGTAGGTACACAGGGAAAAGATACATGTCTTTTAGCATTTATATTCAGATCACATTTTTCTAATTCAAAATATAAATGTATCTTAACTTACGAGGCAGAGTTAAGTGTTTCTTTGCCAAGTTCCCTTTTCCATAAAGATTGCCGGATAATCAAGCAAATGAGAACAGTCACACTGAAACAAACTGATTTTTTCTTTCCCTATATGAAGGGCTATCATACCATCAGCAGCTCAGCTCAACACAAGCCCAGGGGTGCTTGTCCTGGCCAGAAATATCCCTAGGGCTTGGGACCACATGCAGGGATGTCAAGGCTAATGAGAAGCTTATCTGATGAACTGTTCTGATAGACATTCATCTCACAAAGTTGTGAGATAAATAAAATTGTCCATAAAAGGTAAAAATGAAGACTAGCTTTAACTCATATGACAGAACAGGAGAAGAACCAATCTAAGCCAAGTGTCATGAATTCTGAGTTGCTTTAAACAGTTGAATAACAACGATCAAAAGAAATTCACAGGATAAATTTTTTTATACATATAATTGATAGATTAATCTCCAATCTCTAAGAGGTCTGTCCATTTTGAGAGGAAATTACAGACTGGATAATGCAACTACCCACTGCTAAGGAGCTTTGTGAAAGAAATTTCTTGTGTGGTGGCAAAATAAAGGACAGAGCAAGTGTTCCTCTAACTGTGAAAAGCTCAAAGGGAACAAACAGGTTTCTTAATCCACAGCTCATATGCTGAAACTGTTTATTCTTTAATGGGTACACAGTTCACAGTATTAACACTGGTATAGAACTATCAACAAGTACTATCCCTGGCACTATTCAAAAATGGATTTGACTGTCTCACTCTTATTAGGAAAGAATTGTGTTTTAGTTAAATTAGCACTCACTAGCAACTGGAGAATGTCTGAAGAAACTAAAATTGCAATGAAATGTTACTTAGAGAGGAAACTACGAGAAAGATCTAAAGCAACTACACATAAAAATGTAACACTTTGGCCCTCCAAATGCTCTGGAAATAGGCAGATATGTCCTGAGTTGATTACAGTGTTACAGATTACAGCATGATACTGATAAAACTATCAGAGATTTACACTAGGGAGCTGAATGAGGCAATTATGCTCATCTAATTAAGCAAGCGAATAGCAAAATGTACTTGGTAAAATGGCTGTTGGCAGTTGTGATGGGTGGTCCTGCTGCGCGTGATGATATTCCTGGGAACAAGGACTCAGAGTTCACTAGCAGAAGCCACCTTGCATTCTTCCTCCAGCACTGCCGAGAGGATGCTGTGTTAGAGGTACGGGACAACAGGAAGCACATTTCTGTTGATCGAAAATCCAAGAACAATCAGCAGCCGGTACAAACCCCACTATCTGTCACATCTAATTAGCTCCCTACAGATGAACAGAGAAGATTCCCATCCTAATAACTTCTATGTCATCTCTCCATAGGTTCTGCCCACATGTCCAGTAGATAATAACAGCTTGGCACAGACCTGTCTGCCAGATGCTTTCACACCTACCTGTGTGAGGCTTTGTTGGCTGATTTAAATCAAGCAATCCAGGATGATGTAACTGCATTCCTGGTGACTGTCTTGGTTTAGGGAAGGCAAAATCTCTCAGCTTGAGGATCTATTCAGTTACATAATCAGGCAATGGCATGTGCTGATTCATGGTCATCTTCTGAGCCACCAGGCACCTGATAGAAACACAACTGCTATATAAAATTCCAGGATCATGCAGAATTTAGCTGTCCTATGCATGTCTGAGCAAAATGTCACCCAAATGAATAACAGACTACCTTCTCAACTAGCAGCCTTGTGGTGCAAGATGTTGAAGGCCTCAGACGAAACTGTGCTTTACCAACAAAGCTGTGGAATGGGATTTCTAAAAGTTTTATATTTTTACATGTTGCTGGCAGCAATTCAGGATGCAGTGGCTGTAATGGAAAAGTAGCATACAGAACGAACTCAGAATCAATCCATCCCATGAGAGCTCAGAGATGGCAGAGATGATACATGAGGCTAAATGGGCCTTTTCTGGCATCAGTTCAAACAGAAAAACACACACAAGTTTCATAGGTGAAAGCATTTACACCTAACCACTAAACATGGAACGTAAAAACACAAGGAACTTAAACATATCCTCAGAGTGACGCAATCAGCTGCAATCCAGAAGATTCAAGTACCCCACTGAGTGATGGGGTGAATAAACCCAAACAGTCTCTGTGGGACCAGGAGCAGACATCTCGCACTGAGGCACTGACAGCTCCACTGGTCAATGCTCCGTCTCTCCCGCTGGCCAAAGCCAACATCTGCATGGGGCTTCCAATGAGCACCTTTAAGAGAACGGCACTTTTAAGCCTTAAATTTGTAGCAAAAAAATGCAAAATCTGACACATACAACAGAGAGTTGGAAGCAGCAATAAGCCAAATTTCCTATAAATATGCCAACTATAGTTCTTATACTATTATTCATTCGAGTTGGTATGGATTATCTGGGGAAGCAGATGACTTTATCAGAAATTATTTGTTAAATATTCAGCACTAAGCAATCTGCTCATTGATGCAGTCAGTTAATCCCATCTTCACCAGTCCCAGGAAAGAAAACTCCCCTGGGTAAGCTTGTAATTCTGGCTATAAAATTTTGCCTTTCCAGATCCCCTTTTCTCCTAAAGGTTTTGGACTAGGTATAAGCTATGGAAGATTTCCTGAAAGATGGGCCATTGCAGGCCACATATGAGTCCACAGATCCACCTTTCATAATATTTCTTCCCTCCTTAAAGCTTTTTGGATTTTGCTGTTGTGTGTCACCGATCTGTGACAGGATTTGGTCTCAAATAGGGGAGGAAAAGATCTGTTCTTTCGCTGTAGTGCTTGAGCAGGTTGCACAAGTGCCATCAATGATACAGTCAGTATTTTCTGGGTGTAATGCCTCTTAATCTCTTCTCTGGGTGGAAAAGTGCATGTGGGGAAGCCAGAAAGTGCATTTGAATGCATCAGTGTTTTGCAGTGTGATTTAATCACACATAATGCACAGGATTAATGAAATATTGCTTTTCATGACCAAAAGCAAACAAATCCTCATGTCCTGCTCTGTCACATGATAGAAGCAATGGCTGAATTATCCCTTTTACATCTTTACAGTTTGCCATTCACAGTTCTTTGTGTTTCTACCAAAACAACAAACAGGAAATGAACATGTGGATTTTGTCATGAATAGAATATGACCACATAGATTTTTTCACCATTATTGAAATCCACCATACTTAACTGAAGTTAAGTAAAGGACATTCTGATTTAGGGGTTTCAGTGCGTAGCCAAGACTTCTCTCAGCTCTAGGACAGGATTTAAACCAAAGAAGAATCCAATTGGCTCTCACTAAACTAAACTACTTAGCTTTTACAAGCAATACTAATCATGCCCCAGATGACAGGTTTATTTTGTTGTTGTTGTTTTTAAGTTAAAGAATAAAGCTGAAGGATTCAGCTTTTTATTAAAATACAGTTTAAAAAGTGTATTGCTATATCTATCAAATTAAATGCATTCACTTAAAATGAGAAATAAATAAAGCATAAAAATGAGCATAGATGGAAAACAAAAAGATGGGGCTCACTGATTCAGTATTTTTTGGTAAAAGGGATCCATATATATATGTCCTGAGCTTTCAATAGAAGTGTTTTCTAGAAGGCCGGCTGCAGGGAATTGTGACCCCTAAAGTCATTTCAGTGGTACCTGCAATATATGTAAGGTTCTGGTGACGAGGAGAATTTTCTGCTTATCAGATGTTGCATTTGGTATCAGCAACCCCAACTGACATCAGTAACTTGCCTTTCCCAGCACCAGGTCTGGCCTCCTATGTTCCAAGGATAATTGTGGGGTTCATTGGTTCAAATTCTTGCCCATTTTCCATAGGATCTGACCCTCTTCCATGAGGTTGGAGGAACTCCACCAAGAGAAACTTCTTGGATGTTTATGCGTATCTACTCGTAACAAGGTTTAGTTGCCAGATAAGTGTTCTATATTTACCCAATTTGCCAGTTTTCTCTTAAAAAAAATAATAAATCTGGAATCAAATAATCTGTATTCAGTACAAGCCATTAACGTATCCAAGCACTGCTGGATGCTGAAGCAGAAAATAATAGCTATTTTTGATAATGATGTCTTTCATGAAATAGACACCATATTTTACTTAGCTGTGGTTGACAGAAATAATTGCTATTGTGAATAAATTGAACCTCTCATAAAAAACATTTCCTTTATCAACCTTTTTGCTTTTATCAAACCTTGAGGAAAAGATTTTTCTGATCAATAATGATTTTAACTTCTAAATCCTCATATAGCATAATGAAGTTAATTAAAGTTTTTAATAAAGTTTAATTAAAGCTACAGACTTAAGACCATGGAATCACTATGTTCAGCACAAGGATAAAATCCACAGTTCCTTTTTGGTCACGTAATTCTGAATTACAAAAGAGAAACAGACTTTTTAGAATCCCTTACACACAGGAGCAGCATGCGTGCAAGTGAACAGTTCTTTTGCTTAGTCTAGTCTTCAATGGTAAACCCTCAAAACTTCGAGAATGCGTTTCCACACTGACCCCTAAGCCAAAAACATTTGTCTCAGTCCTCCAAATGGTGTTGATGTGAGTTGTGCCAGTAATAAAGGTTTTGACTAAGTTGGAGACAAAGCTGTAAGTGGCTACAATTCATAACATGGAATACCATGACTGAAGACAATAAACATCAGCCTATTTTACAAATAGGAACATATACATTTAAACACTTTTCCATTCCATTAACAAAGAAAGGAAATAAATTGAGAAAATACTTTGCCTTATGAAATGAGAAAAACTAAACACAAGAAAGGAAATCGGTCTTCAAACAAAACACAATTCAATGAGACACCATGCCAGGCTGTCAGTAAAGCCCTGCAGAGCTCAAAAAGCTTTTGAGTTACAATCTGGGAGTGATAAATGTGTCTTTCAAAGCATATATACTGAGTCTATAAACTTGCAAACATGCACATGTTCTTGAGATGGCCATGTCAGCTAAGGTTAAACAAAAGCATTCAAAACATATCTCATAAGTATTTTCCAGAAGAAGGTATAGGTGAGGGGGAAAGTTAGTAAATACATAAGTAAATAAATAACCCAAACAAAACCTGACTGACAAACAAAATGGAAAAGGCTCGTTATAGGTTCTTCTTTGTCGTTTTCCTTTAAAAAAATCCAGATATAGGGCCACAAGTTAAAAACACACAATTACAAATACTCTTACCTGTCTATTTTTTGTAAACAATAGACTAAATACCAAATACTAATGAAATAACTGAATACAATTGTGGCTAGCATTCTTTGGACACATTAGAAATTGTCTATAGACAATTTCTACATCTGCACTTGTGCCCAGAGATCCTAAGATCCTATTTAGGCTTTCCATCAGAAAACACAGAGGTACTGCAACAAGCAACCTGTAGTACAAATGCACAGATTTGAATACTATTGGTTTGAAAATGTTTGGGTTTCCTTCATTTTTGCTAAATTAGAGCTGATGATCCTCCTCTCAAAGCTATCTGATTCCTATTTGAAACATAACCAGAAACAGAACCATGTGGCATTTAACTTTGTGAGTTGATGATAAGGGTGTTTTATTTCTGGTACTGAAACATAAAAATAAGATATAAGCTGACTTACCAATAAATACGGCAAGTTTCTAAGTGCTTTACTCCTTGTGCCTCCTCTCTGAACTCAGGACAAATATAAACTTCACCCAACCTGCTATTTTTGCCCTTGGATACCACATGTAGTAAGGTTCATTCCCCATTTACACACTGAGGTATGGTACAGGCTTAGTGTTTAGTTACTGCTGTATTTCACTGGGCTCCATTATTTTCTCTACTGAGTATTTCTTGGTCAATACCATTTTTGCTTTCCAAATGGTGTCCATCAGTACCAGATTAATTCAGATTGGGATGTCCCCTGGAGGTCATGTGGTCCCATCAGGTGCTCAGGACACAGGTAACTTCAAAGTTCAGTCAGGCTGCTCAGGACCTTGCCTAATGCAGCACCAAATGCCTACAAGGATGGAGAGCCCACAGATCCTCTGGGCTACCTGCTACAGTACTTCATCAGTTCAGCTGTGGATTTGTATCCAGCAGGGTTTCCCTAGCTGCAATTTGTGATTTTCATGTCTTTGCTTTGCTCCTTTAACAAGAGTCTGGCTCTGTCCTCCCTGTAACATTCATCCCCAAGGTAGCTGAAGACAGCAATTAGATGCTCTCTGCCTTCTGCCCTCCATGTTGAACAAAGCAAACACCATCAGCCCCTTCGTACATGACACAGCCCAACCCCAACACATGCTTCATAGCTGTGCTGTGTAGCCCAGAAACAATAAATTACTGATGTTCTGGCTTTATGGCCACACGGTACATCTTTGTCCTAAAGCATGGAAGAACTTAGTACAAAATATAGACATAATGCAGGGGTTTCCAGTACAAAAAGACTGTCCATCAACAGCTACCACCCAGTCCCCCTGCATTAGAAATGCAAAATGCTGCGGTATCTCGAATATTGCCATACAAAAGAATCTTCCAAGGTCCTAATTTTCTATATACTTGGGCAGTCACCAAGTTGCTGTATTCATCCTGGCAGCAAACTAGAGAAATTCCCTTAGTCTGGTACATGTTTTCTTGTCAATACAGAGGATCTTAGGAAAGTGACAGAAAAGATATACTGTGCTCATACGTGATGTTGCTTCAGAAAAGTCTTGCAACAGAAACAGATTAAATGTATTCACATATTATTATGCACAAAGCACATCTCAGTTGTGAAGTAACTGCAGAGAAATGCAATCTTTTGGTAACGCATCCTTGCTGTTGATACCGAGATCTGAAGAAAAACCTTCCCTGCTCCACCAGAAAGGCGTGTTTCTTTATTACTTAAAACTTGCTGTTTCTAAATGCAGAAGCACAGTTATGCAAGATAATTGCTGTTTTCTTGTTAACATTAATGTAACAGAAGCAATATCTACATACACCTTTAGGCTATGGACAGAAAGGTTTGCCTAGTACCTGGTGAAGTTTCATTTTGTTCTGCATGGGATGAGCACGTACTCATGGTTTTAAGTCTTTCCCAGACTTCACAGTTATTTTGATACAATGCTGGCACCAGGGGTTTGGTTTATTTAGAAAACAGCCATGATTATTTATAACTATGATTTGGGGATAAACTCTTGCACAGCCAATCTTGCTGGCTTCCTCCATAAGATCTGATACATTAAAGCTACTTTTGTTTATCAACTATACCCGATACCTATGCTCTAGTTCGTAAACTGTGAATATTCTCCTTTGTACTATCTGCTTTCATGTTGTGTAGAAACACAGATGTTCACTTTTTTTTAATAAATACTCTTTGTTCACAGAGATAAGTATGCCATTATATGGGTCCGTACAAACTGGAGATTCACACTCTTGAAGCAGAAGCTGCTTGTTCATATTTGGGTATTTGAGAACTGCCTCCCTTGCTCATGTTTCGCCTGTTGTTTTCTAAAAGCAGTGAGAGGGACTCAGGCAATCTTCTCAGTAATTAAGCCCCAAGAGGTCACACAACTCACGCCCTCCACTTCCCCACAGATGATTTCCATCAGCAGTCAGCAGGGCTCTGCCTTTCGGAAGGCTCCCAAACAGATGCTCTGAACAGACTGTTTCTGCTTCTCTGTCACGTCTCTGCCTGGAAGGGTGCTCTGGGCTACACACGCCTCAAAGGAAAAAAGGGGACGGAGGGAGAATATATCAAAGCCCCAGCAAACTACTTCTTCATATTAACAGTTAGTAGATCTTACACAGAAAGGAGAGGAAATCACAGCTTGTCTTGGAGGGACTATTGGGCTGCTGGTTAGAATCAAAACTCCAGGGAGATGAAGACTGTCATGAGAAAACTGGAGAATAATTCAAGATTTTTTCATTGCATTAGTCAGCCAGAATGCCTGTAGTGCGACTTTTACTGTTGTTAATACCAGCTTTGGTTTTGGCTCAGTTAGAAACAATCTCCACTCATTACATATTTGAGGCACGGTTATATATATTAAAAAAAAAAGGTTTTAAATGCTTTTTTGTCTGACCTTTGCTATAAAAGGAAACTATAAAATGTTAGAACTGAACCTCAAGTTGCATCTTTTGCAACAACCTGAACAAAAGCATAGGTTAGTGCAAGCTGCAGTCCCTCCCAGAAAAGCTTGTATTTCTATTTTTTAAAAGTTAGACTTCTTGCTTTGTTTGAACTTACAACATTTACAAAGGAAGCATTTTGTAACAGTTTTATAGTGAGAATAGGATGCTTCAGTAATGGAATAAATAAACCTAATGCTGAAAATACATCATATAATGTAAATTACTTTGCATTTCTGCATTTTATTTAACATTACACTATAGGCTAAGCTTGCTATTAAGTTCCAATAGTAATAACATTTTCCAGAAAAATGCTACATAATTTAAAAACCTATTGAAAGGAAATAATAACATCAATGGCATTAGCTGCTATGTTCCCATCTTCTGATGTTAATTTTTCCCCTATTTTACGTATTATTTGCAACTTAAATGGTGCAATAGCAAATATTTGCCAACACAAATTTTTATATTAATCAAGACCACGTCACTCAGGATTCTTCCCCTGCTTAATTTTACTAGATTATGTTTTTGTGTCATAACTGATTGGTTTAGCTTTAACCATTAGAAAGCAAAAACTGATGCATCTAAATATAAGGCCATAAAGTAAACAGAAAAAGTGTCATTGGTATTGAATGATTTAGGATCAGTGCCATTCGTAGCTTCTTGTAGACAACTGACAGCCTTACATATAATTGAACTTGAGCAGGACTACCTCCAAGATTTGTTATCTACATGCTCTTTTTTCATGGAGTCCAGAACTGATTAAAACCTGAATTATTTGAAGGCACTTACTTGCTGCATTTGACTTTGACTGTAGTTCCCTTATCTGCCTTGCAAAATAAATCAGAAACTTTCTCATGTCTAATGACCTTACATAAGGTCAGTTTACAGTCAGTTGCTATCTACATGACACCACCGTCTTAATTCAGTTTATTTGGCAACACTGATTTGGACAAGCCCCAGATGAACTTGTCCTTTTCACGTAAAGCAACTACTTTCTTGTAAGAGTTAAAGTTGAAAGATAGGCCAGCATGGTCCAGACGTTCTCTGCGCTATCGTGCATGTCATTAATTATGCTTCATCCTCTATCACATATGCACTACATTAATTAGGACGAAGCATGTATTGCTTAATGAGACATTTGACTTTATTATTGTTTCCCAACTGTTCAGAGACATTTATATTTGTAAGCTTAAAGCACAGCCAAATTGACAGTGATAGACGGTTTGGCATTAGCTGCTTTTTTCCAAGATTTAGTCCAACAGTGTCTTATTGAATACAGCTGCAAAATCAGATCTTACAGATGGTCACCACAATTCTTGGAGACTAAAAAGCCAACACAGTGGTGCCAGCTTATGTAATGACCCTCAAAGTACTGACATATACAAGAAAATCCACGTCTTCACTGTGATTGTTTTCCTAAGCAAGCATGGCTGGAAACAGGACCTGAACTGCATGATGTCCACTAAGAGGCTGATATTACCCAAGATGAACATGAGGGCATATGCTTTGATTCCCTGATTAGAAAGTAACAAAACAAGGTTGTTAATGATGGCTTTCCCATGGTGGTGGGAAAGGACAGTAGACAATCTTTGCCAGCTTAGTTTCTCTCCAGGGCATATTGACTTTCTCATGGAAAATAAGGATTTCTTTTTCTTTTTTTGCATCTGAACAGATAAAACACTGCTTTTATTTTGTGCGGGCTGTTCTGCAGGGAAAGCTGTAGTCAGTAAACCAGGATGTTTTTCTGCTCCTCTTTCCGCATGCCTAGCTCCTACAGCTATGAAATGTGCTTGTGCTTCATGGAAGACATAACTTAGCCTGTAATGGTTTGTGAAAAGAAGTAAGAGGGAAGGTTGTTCCATGGCTTCTCATTTGTGTTCACTACAGTTTGGAATCCATCTTCTTAGTTTTATAGAATTGTCTAAAGCTAATAAGAAGCTCTAAAAACATTACATAAAGAGAGTTCTGTCCCTGTTATTTAAATACTTGTCTTCCAGTCCTACTGGCCCCACTACTTACTCAGACACTGACATTTTAACATTCAGTTGCAGAAAAACTGAAAATGCATTACACAAAAATTAGGGTTGCAGAGCATTTGAAAAGGACAGAACTGCCTCCAAACAAAATGTAACAACATGACTTTGTCTGATACTTCTTTGAGGCATCAGCACCTCCCTGAGAAGGAAGAGGAAACTGCATGGTATTTTGAAGTTTGATGATCCAGCCGGCAGTTACACTCATGGCCCAACACTCTCCTACAAGCCCACATAACATTATCTATCCAGATGCTGGCTAAGCAAATTGTATGAGTGTAGAATTTATTTCAACATGATAAAATTATATTCTTTTTTTTTTTCTTCCAATTGCAGAGATCACTTGTTCCAGAATTCTGAAAACTTAATTTCTTGAAGTGTCTTGCATTAATTTATTATATGTGCTTGCAATATGATTATTTAATAAGATTTGAACTATTAAAGTGTTATATTCTATTTTGATAATGAACAACAAAAATTAAGATTACAAAAATGACAGAATTAAAGATGACACAATCTCTTATCTTAATCTTATTTGGTCTATTAATTGGAAAATACACAGTTTTATATATCTGTATTTTTACAGTTTCTTGTTTTGATAGCAGGAAGCAGGATGTACAGACACTAAGTTCTAGACACATAGATAGACCCTGTTCAAAAGTCAGTTGAATAAAATAAAACCTTGCCAATTTAAATCAGCTGCAAATCTCGCCTGTGACTATGTTGTTTTCCATTTGAACAGAGGGATGTGCAATGCATCAACTGGTCATATAAAAAAAAAAAAAATGATCCCAGAGTTATTTAGCCAGAGAAATCATTAGGCTGTTTGATTCTGCACTGTGTCCATGAACTTTACACACCATTGTGAGTGAACACAGAATTTTTCTTCCCAGAAACAAGAGAAGAAAAATGGCCTATATGCTATATAGTTCTCCTCTGCCCTGTTTAAAAGGGGTTAGTAACACTAACAAGTGACCATTGAAGAAAAATGGCCTAAATGTTATATTGTTCTCCTCCGCCCTATTTGAAAGGGGTTAGTAACACTAAAAAGTGACCACTGAACTAGAAATCACTACCATGGTGCAAAAGCTGAAGGCTTTGAGGAAATGATCAGTGCCTGGAGAAGTGGAGACAGTTTGGGAGGGGAGGAAAAAGGAAGGTGAGAACATGACCATTTGGGACAAGGGTGAGCCAGGCAAGGGGAGAGAGACATGAAAGCACTAAAAGACATAAAAAAAGGTCAGATGCAGAAGCAATACACTTTGTAGGTAACAAAAATTAGACCTTAGAAGAACGTGCATGTTTGTTTGTTTTTGTTGTTGCTTTTTTGTTTGGTTGGTTTGAGTTTTGTTTGTTTGTTTTGTCTGGAGAAAGTTTTCCAGAAGTTTGCCAGATCCTTGAGTGCTTTCTGTTGTCATTGCTCTTTCACTCTCTTCCCCTTTCATCACCTCTAACCTCTTTGGTTCCACTGACAGCCACCTGCACAGGGAAGCCTGCAGCACTTTGCCACACATGCAGTCACCCTGTACCACCTCTCAGAAGACATTTCCACTTGGTTCTTCCAAGTGCCATTCAAAAGGCCCAGATCCCACATGTCCGGGTCCTTGCCAAACATCACCATAAATATTTGGGTTACCAGTGTACCATACTTACCACAGTAAATAACCAAATACTTATACACTATTAATTATGAATATCCTACAGCATGAAGCACTACCCAATACCTTTCCCAGAAGACCTCCAACCATCATTGCTGACAGACAGCAAGAGGTCTCTTCACTCCTCGAGAGCCACATGCTGTGGTTCCACCACCTCCAGCACCCTGTGCCTCTGGCTTGGCTCTAGGCAGACTCTGCAGGCGACTTTGCCTCCCAGCCCCAGAAGACTCTCAGATGCATCACCATGTCAAGGGTCTACTCTGGTGGCAGTCTCAGAGCTGGCAGCCCTTGGGACAAAACACAACAGCTTCCCTCTGGGCTAATGCAGACTATGACTTTCATAAAATAGAAAAAGCTCTTGGACCTCAGTCTCTTCTGTTTTCTTCTGCCTGATCTGTCCCTCACTGCTGCACTCCCTTGGGATTGCACAGAATTTTTTAATAGTGCTGAGACCATGACTGAGTACTAACCAAAATATCCACATTGCTTTTTTTTTTTTTTGGTAAACAATTTTTTCAACACCTTTTTCTTACCAACCTGCTAGATTGAAATTACCCCAAAGTACACAGAAAACTGTTGAGGTGTTCACTGAACTATTGTCATCTGCCAGACACTAATTTAAAATGCATTGCGTATAGCAAAAGTGGATTTGATTAAATGAGATCTCACAAATGTATCCTTACCATCTGAAATTAAGCCAAATACCTCTTGCTTATCTATACTTATTCCAAGGAGCTGCTTTTTCTGTTTTACTGACATGGTCTCCTTTGAGATTTTTGTATAATCTTTGGCACAAGCAAAAGCCTTAACAATTTCCTTGATGTTTTCTGTTTGTTTTGGGCCAATGTAAACCATCTATTATACATCCCAATCCTTGAATGACCCTTGAATGTCAATTTAAGCACACTTTTCTCAGAATCAGTCTAGGATACCTAAGGACTAATACTGAGCTGTAATGACCATGCTATTCTAATAAGTTCAATCTATTTTACTGGGTCTTGTCCTCCACAGGAGTTCCAGAAATTGCAGATTATACTGATCTGGAGCCTAGATAGGTTTATATTTTTTGTACAAAGTTGAAATATGTCATTTCTTGCTCTTCACATCAGTGCTGTTTTGCCATACACCCAGAACAGTGTTCTTCAGGCATCACATGTCACGTATTCACATACAACTTGAAATTTTCACAATTGTCACTAAAAAGCAATCTTCTTAAAAATTGTTTGCGAGGCACCCATTGCTCACCAGGTCCTATTTAAAGTCCCTGATCCTTGTGTTCCACTGCTGCACCACCCCTGTATCAGATTATTTTCTGATTGTTGCCGTCTCGCTTTCCATTGTTCCCTGCATCACCAACGCTACTTCGGGATGCAAGCCCCTACTGGGACCAGTATCATTCAATATATTCATCAACGACTTGGATGAGGGAATAGAATGCACTATCAGCAAGTTTGCTGATGACACCAAACTGGGAGGAGTGGCTGACACATCAGAAGGCTGTGCTGCCATCCAGCGAGACCTGGACAGGCTGGAGAGTTGAGCAGGGAAAAATTTAATGAAATATAACAAGGCAAGTATAGTGTCTTGCATCTGGGCAGGAACAACCCCAGGTTCCAGTATAGGTTGGGGCATGACCTATTAGAGAGCAGTGTAGGGGAAAGGACCTGGGGGTCCTGGTGGACAGCAGGATGACCATGAGCCAGCACTGTGCCCTTGTGGCCAGGAAGGCCAATGGCATCCTGGGGTGTATTAGAAGGGGGGTGGTCAGTAGGTCGAGAGGGGTTCCCTGCCCCTCTACTCTGCCCTGGTGAGACCACACCTGGAATATTGTGTCCAGTTCTGGGCCCCTCAGTTCAAGAAGGATAGGGAACTGCTGGAGAGAGTCCAGCGTAGGGCAACGATGATGATTAAGGGAGTGGAGCATCTCTCGTATGAGGAAAGGCTGAGGGAGCTGGGGCTCTTAAGCTTGGAGAAGAGGAGACTGAGGGGTGACCTTATTAATGTTTATAAATATGTAAAGGGTGAGTGTCATGAGGATGGAGCCAGGCTCTTCTCAGTGACAAACAATTATAAGACAAGGGGCAATGGGTACAAACTGGAACACAGGAGGTTCCACTTACATATGAGAAGAAACTTCTTCACAGTGTGGGTGACAGAGCACTGGAACAGGCTGCCCAGAGGGGCTGTGGAGTCTCCTTCTCTGGAGACATTCAAAACCCACCTGGACGCCTTCCTGTGTAACCACATCTGGGTGTTCCTGCTTCAACAGGGGGATTGGACTGGATGATCTTTTGAGGTCCCTTCCAATCCCTGACATTCTGTGATTCTGTGAAGTAGAAAGCAATAGAAAATTATTCACTGAAAGAGAGGAAAAGGAACAAATCCTCTCTTTCAAAGACAAATTTGGCTGGCAAATGTTCCATTCAGATCCTTCCATTTTCATCTGCTTTCTTTTGAGTTTTCTCTGTTTCATATGTTACCTTGTTGCAGATATCATGCAAACAAACCTGATTTTTTTTTTTTTTTTTGTCCCTTATGATGTTCTTCGACTGAACTGGTTTGGATTCTCTGTCACCTCCTGGATGTGAGAAGATAATTTGCTTTCTGCATCTTCCATCTGAATTGCACCGACTGGCCAACCTCTAATTATTTTATCAGGGTTTTGTTCCGGTCCTGCAGTAGTCTCCAAGAAAATCTTGTCCTGGGTCCCAGTTCCTGTCTTTTATTAGATTTTCAGCACCCTCTTTTCACATGGTGTTCAGAAATCTCTGACTGTATTTCATAACTTTCCTCTTCTTCTTTCCTTCCCCTGATCAACATCACTTAATTCTTGTACAAGACACAAAAAGCAGAATACCAACATACTTAGGAGACAGTCTCTAAATATACAGTTGTTCAAAAAGAAAAATGGGCCAGATTCATCTGTTCAGTACAGAATTCCCACTTCTGGAAGAAGATAATTGCTTTCATAAGGAATTAACTTGATGATTTTCATGAACATAATCTTTTTAAGAGACAAAAGAAAAATAGAAAATAAATTATTTAAAATGAACCATAATAACCAGAAAAGAAAATCTGTGACCCAGAAACTACTGATTTTCTTTATAGCTGTATAAAACTTTCCCAAGTATTGAATCTCTAAATGGAGATCTGGATGACGATGAAAGATTACGTAGGATGGATATGGTTTCTGTGGATATCTACAGTAATCTATACAATACTATGGAGTTTTTCTAGGATTTATCCCCTATGAGAATTTTCTGCAGTTTTATTAAAAAAAAAAAAAAAAAGGCTCAACAGAAATGTTACAAGAGACTACAGAATTTAATTTAGGTAGTCCTAGAGGATTTCATTCTTACATACTTCTACTGACATTTAAATGCAAAATTACACAGAGTTCCTGTTTTAGTTACAGGATATTACCCCATAAATTATAGTGTAACAAGTACAGAATAGTTTTCCACAAGCATGGAAGTGTAAAGTTCCTTGGAGTAACCATATTAATTATCTCTTATTTGTGATTTTATTTACTTAAAATATTTATTTGCAGTACTTAGAGGGGCATCTGCTTTCAACTTAAGACCACAATCATTATATTTACTTACCTACTTTTGCATAATCTGTTTTTTGGTACCTTCTAGATATTGCTCTTCATTGCAAATGTTTTCTGTTCACGTTTCTCCCAGTACATATACTCCGGCCATCACAGAGTCACTCACACAGTACTGAAGTTGTAGAACTTTAAGGTGAATTAATGGGACATCAAATCACATTACTTACGGATTTCAGACTGTAAAACAAAGTACAGTGATGCAGCAGAGAGCTTTAATACATAATGGTTGATGAGAATGGACTGGGTTTGCAAAGTGACTGCTAGATGGAAATGCAAGAGTCAAAGTCCACACACAACCTGATTCTTATTGTCCTTTAAAAAGAAACATCAGCTACACTGCCTCTGCCTCTCCCTCATCTACACCTTTATTCTTGCAATGGCTTTTATGTGGATACATCCTCACAAACAATGAAGAAATCTTTACATTTGAACTAAGCCAGGCTTACAGTACAGACTAAGTGTAGAGAGGGGAGTGAGCCCAGTGTTACAGACACCCAGTAATATTTAGCACAAAGTCTAAGAGGCTGGGAAGAAAAAAAGAATATTTGTAATAGATTCAAAGGAGGTTCAGAGAAAAATTAACAAGAAGAGGTGGACATTTCAGGTGGTATCACAGAATCACAGAATGTTAGGAATTGGAAAGGACCTCGCAAGATCATCCAGTCCAATCCCCCTGCCGGAGCAGGAACACCCAGATGAGGTTACACAGAAAGGAGTCCAAGCAAGTTTTGAACGTCTCCAGAGAAGGAGACTCCACAGCCTCCCTGGGCAGCCTGTTCCAGTGCTCCGTTACCCTCACCATAAATAGGTTTCTTCTAAAATTTAAACTGAACATCGTATGTTCCAGTTTATGCCCATTACCCCTTGTCTTACAATTGGTTATCACAGAGAAGAGCCTGGCTCCATCCTCATGACACTCACCCTTTACATATTTATAAACATTAATGAGGTCACCCCTCAGTCTCCTCTTCTCCAAGCTTAAGAGCCCCAGCTCCCTCAGCCTTTCCTCATACAAGAGATGCTCCACTCCCTTAATCATCATCGTTGCCCTGCGCTGGACTCCCTCCAGCAGTTCCCTATCCTTCTGGAACGTAGGGCCCCAGAACTGGACACAATATTCCAGGTGTGGTCTCACCAGGGCAGAGTAGAGGGGAAGGAGAACCTCTCTCGACCTACTGACCACCCCCCTTCTAATACACCCCAGGATGCCATTGGCCTTCCAGGCCACAAGAGCACAGCGCTGGCTCATGGTCATCCTGCTGTCCACCAGGACCCCCAGGTCCCTTTCCCCTACGCTGCTCTCTGACTGTATACTGATTCAAGCTATACAGGAAACAAGATTTATGGAAAATCATGAGAGAAACTTTGAAACTTAGCACCCCAGCAAAATTATTATTTAATAGCTGTGTCAGGTACTGGTAGAATCATGCATTGACATAAAAAGGTGCAAAGTTCATTAAGACAATAGTTTACACCGAGATTCACAATATACAGGAAAGACAGAATTTCTTGAATCCGCTGAATAATGATTCATAAAAGAAATTTAGAATTATCATGGTGGATTTTTCTTCTATAGATCTCCAAACCAAGAAATCCCTGGTTAAGCCTCTCTCAGCATAAGTAATTTATTATTATTACTTTTTTTTTTTTTAATTCCATGAACTGTTGTCTTTAAAAAATATTTTAAAATCTCTTGTGGAATGGCAAGGTGATATAAATTATCTTGTTTACAGTTCTAGCAAGAGTTACAGATGAGTGGCAATGCTGGTTTTTCAATTATGCTTCAGTAATTTGATTTGTGGTGTTATATTCCATCTCTGCCTCATGACAGAGTGGAAATCAACTGTTGTCCACAACAGATGGAAAAAGGCCCTTTACTTAGCATGGTTTAAAAGCAAATAAATAAATAAATAGACCCTCTTTTTGTAGAATCAGAAAAATACAACGTTTGGCACCATGACACTCAGTAAGGTGTGCCCACAAATGTGTCTCAGAAGACTCCTTACTGCAGACGCCTATCTTTTCTGAAGTTTTCACTCAAAATAATACATCTGAGTTTCCATTCTTATATTCCCTCAGTCGCATTCTTTACCTGGGAACCATTTTTTTTGTTTTTTTCCCCAATGAGCAAACATGCATAGGATACAAGAGAGCTTACATCACCTCCAGCAGCTTTAGGAGAGCGTATAGATCCTGAATACTACACAGCGACCCTCAAAGCTTTCATACAAACCAAAGGACAAGTCCTTCTTGGAGGAGACAGCCAAAAAAGCTTAATCACAAGTATTTCATTGGAAGGTCTGACACAGGGTGTGCAATTGTGGTCAGCACTGGACACGAAGATGGTGGCTAAATCCCCAGTACATAGCACTGAGGGAAAAGGCTGAGCATGATGGGAGGCTGCACAAGGGGATCTTTGGGTCACTCAAATTAAATCCAGGGTTCAGGCAAGGACTAATAGGGTTCAGGTGGCTCAAAGTACCCAGAAGTACTCAGGTCCTGCTTGGTAGACCTCTGAATCACACCTGTGTGTCTCCACTGCTGTCATCTAAACTTACAGTGAGTTGCATCAGCTGGTGTTTTCCACTGAACTTCTGTGAAATTTGGATACTGAATTCCCCCTGGATCCTGAGAATGTTGGAAAATCAATCTGCATGTAAGTGGGGATATCTAAGTGAGGTTACACCTACACAGAGTATCTTTTAATGCAGTTTGGATGATGTTCAATCTTAAAATGTCTCAGGTGTGTAACACAAGGACTCTTGCAGATAGAAAATTTTCGAAGTAAAACACACAATGTCAATTATCAAGAATAACAGTGTGTAGCTGCACTTTCTATTAACAGATGGAAACAACAGACAAGCCCAGATAATTTAATGATCTCTGGCAATATTCACTTCAGAACCAAAACACTTTGAGAAGAAAACATGTTGGATTTTGCCCAAGAACATCAATAAAATCAGAATCAACTAACTCCCCCCAAAACCAGCCTAATAAGCACATCACTAAGTTTTTTGTTAATTTCTGCCATAGTTTGGTACAGTGTCACCTTGACACAGAATGCTGTTGCAGCAAAGTAAACCACACAAAGAGAGCCATCTGCATGTAATAGAAATTAAATCGACTACACTGTGGTCAGCATTTCACCAGGCAATCATTCAGAAAGGCTGTTACGAAACACTGCAGGCTCCTGCTGGGATTGGGTTTCTATAAATATGTGGCCCATGTAATTGTTTAAAATCATAGCTGTGTGATATGCTTTATTGAAGAAAAGTACAGCAATGGAATTAGATGTGCAAAATATCCAAAGTAATAAACAGAAACAACCAAAATTAAGATCCTTGTCCTCTTTAGGATTCAGCAAGCAATCCTGCCAGCAGTCTGATAACTACTCCTTCCGCTTCTTTCCCTGCTCTCACCTGTAACTGTATACAGCCTGTTACTGAGCCTGCAAGAGAGTGTCAGTGTGCCAATAAGCTGTACTCACCTCACATATTACATGGATTTTATACCCCCAGTTTAAAATGATAGGATAAAGTGGCTTATGTTTCGAAAGAGTCACAAATATATCCTGGACTCTTCTTACAGGAGATACTTCTTACTAATTCCTGATCAATCTGTAGTAAGATAGTGACAGCAAGCACAAGTATTTTAAAACTGCATAAGAAAATATTTTATTATTACCGTTTTTCTTTCTTTTCTTTTGAAAAATATTTTAACTCTTAAAATTTTTTAAATCCTTCTCAATATTTACAAGAGTTAATAACATAACAGCAAGGTGTTTACAGTTTCAGTGAAAGGTACAGATGAGTGGCAATGCTGGTTTTCCCAGAGCTCTCTACTAGCTATCTTCTCCAACTCTCATCTGCCTGTCAACCTGTCTGTCCTCCCTCCCTGTAAAGGAAACATTCCATCCAGACCAGCCTCCATTTAGACTGCTTCACTTCTAATCCTATGGCAAGTACTTCTTCCTCATCTGTGAAAACAAACAAATAAAAAATCCCAAACCAACCAACCAAGCAAACAAAAAACCCCACAGCATTAGCCAACCTGAATGACAGAGCATCACCGCTTCCCAAGACACCACAAGGTGCTCACAGCAGTCATGCTGAACCATGGGATGTCGAAGCCACTTCCTGAGTGACACACTTGATACTAGCACGCAAAGGCTGAAGCCACTAAAGCCAACATCTTTACTCACCCTCCTTTACTTCCCCTAAATTCCCTTGCTGTGTTGCTGCTGTGCTCTGGACTAATACAAATGCCCAGGTTTATGTACTTGCTGTGGTCAGCTCCTGGGAGGTTTTCCACCCTGTCTCAGCCTGGGAAGGCCACATGGAGGTGAGATGAAACTCTTCTTCCTCAGCTCAGGCAAGTTTATGTCTGTCTTCCAAACATTTGAAGGCACAGACACTGCGGCACCTACATGGTTTGGAAAGGTTTCTGTGGGCTGCTCTCTCCGAGGTATCTCAGCCCTATTTAGCCTCTTGCCATATGCATAGATAGGGTGGGACATTCTGAATGGTAACAAATCACTGCTGTTACGGTATGGCCATAGAGTAAATGATTACTGATTCAATACAAGCTTCTCTTCCTGCCAAGCCGCTAATAGAGGACAAAAATGGGACAGGCATATTTCGAACCCCTCATGTGCCAACAGCAGTGAAGCTTGGCCAGCGACTAAAATTAATCTAAGATTTTGGTAAGTAAAATGAAGCAGATGGTTGTCACAGTTTTCCTAGCAGAGCAGCCTGAGATTTGCCAACTGCATGTTCAGACTTAGTTCAAAACCACAGAGCATGTTGGAGTTTAGCTTGGATTTGAGCTGTTCCAGAAACAATGGAAACTCGATATCACTTCAGATCAGGGACAGAACAAAAGAAGTAAAATCTTCATTGCAGAGTTCAGCCTGTGGTCACATCACGTGAAAGAAGGTCACGTTACTAGTGACTGCACTAAGAGCTTTACTCATAGATGAGTTAAGATATCATGTGAAGTAAAAACAACTCGCTAGTATTTGACCTACAAGAATTGCAGCCCAGTATTACAAAATTAACTTTAGTTACAGCTTTCTAAATAGATAGCTAAAGACAACTAAAACATAACTCAGAGAACAAAGTAAGTCAGGTCAACAGAAAAACCACCAAGAAACTCTTCCATTGCTTTTAATGGTTTGGGTTCTTTTTTGCCTTGGAAGTGTGGGCTGCATATTCATGTACCTAATTCCATCCTACTCTTATAAGTGCAATATTTTGTTGATTACGAAACATAATATTTGTGAAGGACAATAAAATTTATTAATAAACATTTGTACTTGTTTTTTCTTATGAAATACACAGAATTTTCTATTTCCACTTTAATGTATGCTACCATAGCATTTGTTAAACACATCAAAACTTTCTTTATAATCTGTTCATTTTGATAATAAGCTGAAAGCTGGAAAATTGTCTAAAGGCAGCATCAAGGATTACGGATTATCCATCCTCAGAAGTATGGCACATTACTTCAAAAGCCTGCAGCCATTCCTGTGAAATTTGATTGAGGATCTAAGATAAAATCTTACTGAGTCATTAAGGCCTAACCTCTCAGCTAGAGACAGTTTTATCTAGTACAGAATAGACAACCACAGACCAATTCAAAGCTTCATATATTAGAAATGTAGTAATATCAGAATGTCTCTTATTATATGTTAACCTTTACTTTCTTGTTAGGAGCAAAGCTCTGGGCTTTGTAGATAAACCAGAAGTATTGGTAAGCACAGTAAAGATAAAATAAAAGTTATATTAATGTCCTTAGATTTTAAAAAAAAATGTTCTGAGCAATTTTTAACCCTTTGCATGGTGGCTTTGGATGATGTTGTTCTGTATATGTCTGATGAAAGGGTAACATTATTGGTGTTATTTCCCAGGTTTCATCCCATTTCCCAGAAACAACCCTTCCTCCCTTTTCCACCTCAAAGTTTGCTCTATAATCCTGTCCTTTTGGTGGTATCTCTCAGCTTCAAGTCTTTCTGTGCCTCTCCCTTTTAATTATACTAAAGGGCTGCTAATGTGAAAGCTCATCATTTTTGTCCCCAACCCAAATCTTTCCCACTAACCTTGGTGCTTATGCTTATTTGCCCAGCCAGACTGTCCAGCCAGCAGTTCCAGCCACAGCTTTCAAAGGAAACCAACAAAGTTGTCACAACCTGGCCTGGCCAGGCAAAGGTTTGGCAGCCCATGCACAGACCGCATCCTACAGCTCCCACAGGCTGGGGTGCCGCACACACCACCCCTTTCTCGATCAGAACCACCCCTGACTAAAGAGTATTCTATCTGCAGCAGAAGTCAGGAAAGCCCCTGGCCATACTGGTAAAGACTCCGAAGAAAATCTACTTACATCTAATGCAGTTGAAGACGAAACAAGTTTGTGGGAGGACTTTGACCACAAGAACCTTCCAAGAGTCTGCCTTTTCACTGCTGATTGATATTTCCTCCAACCACCAAGGAAATCCCTCGCACAGGATCCTGACCATGCCTCGAGTTCCAGACAGCCAACTGTGACAGACAGAGGCAGTGGCGCGTTTGGGAATTAATCCATCAATCAGTGGTGGAGATGAAACTGGAAGCTTTACATTCTGCCTGGATGTGTGGTCTTATCCTGAGTTAATGTACAGTTTGGAAGATGCAGTGCCTTTGGTCCTTTTTTTTTTTTTTGTATTCGTAGCAAATAGCACACGGGCCTTCAGCCAATACACAGGAGAATGAAAATATTAAAAGGAATATTGGTCACGGAGAATTGTGTGGGTGGCAGAGTTTGGACAGTCAAGGCAGCCAAGCCTGTGGGGCAGCAATTATCTTTTCCATGTGCATTTAATCTGCCATAGCCAAAGACCGGTCCTGAGAGGACTGTGGAAATCAAGAGTACATTTGGCTTGGCCTCAACCAGCATCTCCTCACCAAACGAACTGCTGAGGATCACCATGGCAGCCGCACAAAGAAAGTCATTCCAGACAGACTTTAAAGGGAAGCTAGGACTGATTCATAAGAAGTATCTAGTCTGCCTTTCATGAGGTTTAAATACTTAAGCTTCAAACAGGTCCTATAACAGTGGTGCTTGGAAGCCTGGTTTCTCTCTAAGCAGAGACAGACACTCCACAGGAAGTAATTAGAGCTTGTGGAGAAAAAAGAACTAAGGCCTATCAAGTGAGGTTCAACACAGGATCTCTTTTCAAGAGCAAAAAGGAAAGTCCTGTATAAACTAGCCAAGAGACCAGACCAATGGATGTGGCTGTAACTGTGCCAGCACAATTCTGGTGCCTGCAGAGGGATTGCTGGGGTGAGGAAGAGGGGAGATGGAAGAGTACAAAGGAATCCAGAGCCAAAACACCAAAAGCTCATTTTAAGTTCAGAGCAGGGTACAGACCCCCTAAAAGCCTGTGCAACATAAGGTCTTTCACAGCCAACAAGGCCAGACGGTGTTGGGATTCCTGGGCTGCCTTGTTCTCCTGTTCCTACTATGACAGGAATGACTCCTTGCTGCCTCTAACAGCTTCAGCTACACCAGTTGCCATCTCCGGGGAGCTCATGGAAGATGGGCTTGCTGGGCCACGTAACCCCTCCTGCAGATTTGGGTCTGGTGAACCTCTATAGCAACTGCAATCTCTATCTTGCACCACCTTGCAGGAGGTGACTTTATCCACTCACCTGACATGCTCGAGGTGCAGCAGGGGAAAGATGGCCTTGCAAAGAGTTGACAGCTGCAACAGACTTGTTTATCCCACTGTATATATGCACTTCTCTGAATAACCAGACTGGAACACATAGCTAATACATTGAAGACAATCCCAGAGCAGCACATGAGAAGTTTTGTCAGAAATTGTTTTTATAAACCAAAGATATGGCACTGTTCTCTTCTCCTGCTCTATAAATTTGGCAATGCTTTTCTAGCATATATTAATTATGCACTGTTAGGACAGAAACTACGATACCAGAATAAAACAGCTGGCTGGATAAAAAAAAAAGACAGACTATATGGTGGCAGGAACATTGCCCCAAGAAGCTGCCCTGAAAAGTGAGTTAGAGACATTACTTGGACTACAGAAAAGAGAGGGGGGGGTGGGGGGGAAGAGAGGTCTTAGCATATTATGCAGAATTCAAACATACTACAGTTTCCAAGGTGGCTGCATCAAGTTGTGGGTTTTGCAGTGACACCATCTTATCTGCCAGTTTTTACCATCCTGTCCCAGCCTCCCAACTGGAAATGCAGCCGAACTCAAGCTGCACAGGTGGTCTCAGAGCTGCAAGTTATTGCTTCTGGTAGCTTGGGTCAGAAAAAGTGGTGCTGGGCTCTTTAGGCAGTTCACAAAACTTCAAAAACCTTGAATTGCCCCTGCTTTTGTCACGTCTCAGTATGCACAGAACTTGCTTCTCTAAAGGCACCAAAATGGGTACGAACTCCCCATTAGCTCATGCTAAAACAGTGTTCTCCTGGAAAGCAGCCCCAAGTGCTACTTTTCAAGTGTGTAGCCCCGAATCATTCTCAGCCAGTGCTCAAGCCATGTGATGCTGTTGCATAAGGTGTGGAAAAAAAAGTACAACCATAAGGACACACAGAGCTGTACATTACAAACTAATTCATCATCCTGGAAGACAGCATGCTTCTTGGGGCCAACCACAATATTTTTTTTCAACTTTCCTTGGTAGGCTTGCTTCAAAACATCAACATGCTTGTTGTGATTCCTATGAAGATTACTGGATTTTAGTTTTTAAGAAAGAAAAGTGTCTTGCTATTATTTCTAGGCAGATATGTCTGAATAGGTTCTCTAGGAGAATTGAAATTGTTAAAAAAAAAAAAAAAGAAATTAATTCATAAATTCCAAGCAATTGTAATAAAAAGAAACAGTATTCATGCAAATAGAAGCTAGAATGCTCTATATAGAATAACTACTCCAAGTTTCAAAAGTTTGCATTTATAAAACATAAAGGTAATGCATTTTTTACGAATACCATTAAACCCTTTCTCTCTGACTCCCATATTTAATTAAAATGCAAAAAAACCCCACAACCCAGTGTGTGTCCCTATTTAATTTAAATTCTGCCTGAACATATCTGAAGGTACCTTTTCCCACGGGTTTACTCTAAACTGAGAGTAAGAAAGTTTAAATGTTCTCTGCTTTACAACAGCTGAGAGAGGGGTCAGTGTCTGCAATGCCTTTGACATCTACCTGCACTTATTTGCACTGCGCTTGAAATCCTGATGGAGATCAACTTGACATTTCTACAAAGTCAGTCAGCTCTGGCAATCTGTATTCTCAACCAGAAATTGTGGTGTATGAAGCACCTCCCCATTGAATCACCACAAACTCCCCTCCTGATTCCAGAGCTACATTTTGAAGCACCAATCTCTGCAGAAAAAGCATTAAGCATACTCGTTTGCACATGAATGTCTACGCACTGCACAATACCACATGTACAGCAATAAATATTTGCTTTCCAGTTCTAATGTGAATAGACCAAGAAGCAAATGTCACTTCAGATATCATAAACAGTTTGAGCACAGTTTTCTGAAAAAATAAACCTGTCAGTAACACAGTGATATAGCAGTATTTAGACACTTGGTAAGCTATTGCTCAGTAGCATTTCCTGAATCAGAAGTGCACAGACGCTCAAAAATTTATCTTTTCAGAGCAGGTAAACATCATCTGGCTGTTTTCTGTGGTCTGTGTTATCACACAAATTCAGGTTTTCCTGTTCATAAACTCACATCAGCTTTCCCATTCTACGCCACCTCACTGCTTCCCAATATCCTTTGTGACCACAAAGTTAAAAATAAGACTGCTGAAACCATAACAGAGTTAATCTTCTCTTACACTTTTTCAGCAGAGAATGCCTTTTAAGAGTAGTACTATTATTTCTAAATGGTTGTGCTGTCTCAATATGCAGTCTGCATTACTGTTTGTCATGACCATGTTTCTATTTCCAACCTTGGTGTGAACTTATCTACAGCAATACATTGGATCAGAATCAAATACTGTTTAGAAT
Source organism: Patagioenas fasciata (assembly GCF_037038585.1). Classification (NCBI taxonomy): domain Eukaryota; kingdom Metazoa; phylum Chordata; class Aves; order Columbiformes; family Columbidae; genus Patagioenas; species Patagioenas fasciata. Next base: position 27,256,221 of record NC_092526.1, on the reverse strand, counting down.
ATCATGTAGGATTTTTTTTTCCCCTTTGACATTCAGCCTCTTGCAGTATATAAATTTTTCAGCCAGGATGATCTGTGGCAGAGTGAATCTGTGGTCCTGAGAAAACAAGTCCCTGTTTTCCTAAGTTTCAAATAAATTCATTACTGCTAGGACTCATGTGCCTTTGGTGGCCTTACTGGTTTATTTATTGTAGTGCCAAGATGCAATTTATCTTGCTTACTAGGTCTCTATTCACATATTTTTGACTTTTAAATAACACTCGGTACTTTAAAATACCTACATTTTTTAGTGGCTATTAAATAATGGAATCATTCTATTACTTCAGTTTCATACATCAATCTATTGCAATGTTATGACAGCATCCAATCATGGTAACACTGATCACAACCTTGTCTAATCTTTTTACAACTTATGTTCAATACTATGGCAATCTACAAGTACTACCAAAATACACACAGTGAATGTTGACAATCCTTAAATACCCTGAAGGGGAGATTTAAGTATAGATGCACAACCTTAAGCATGAGAAAACATACACACAACTTGGAAAGTCAAGATCAAAACTGCTAATCATTACATGTTTTGATTGATAATCTGGAAACAGTGTCAGGTATTCTAATTATTTACTTTTTTGCTTCTCAGAAGTAGTGTCACAGAGGCACCCCAGAAATCCATTTGGTCAGGCAATAAGCTTCAAGCAGAATTTATTCTAAAAACTGTTTAGCAGAAAACGAACTAGATACAGGGTTTATCCAAAATTATTCAGCTCTCAGGTAGCATTTCATAAATTGCAGCTTCCATATCCCAGTTATTACCAGAGGATCACACAAGAACAAGGATCCCCAGAGCACACACACGCGCTCACAGAAACCAGAGGCCTCTCTCGCTCCAGGGCACCCAGCAGAAATAACCGCTTGCCTGGGGTGGGCCAGGGCTTGCTCAGGGATAGTTCCAAGAGAAAATCACTCACTCAGGGGCAGGTGAGGACTCCCAATCAGCACTTCAAGTGACCAAATGACATAAGTATTGCAGTCACACAAGCGACCCCATAGCCCATTTGCATGAAATTTCTCCTTAACTCCCACTTACCTCGAAAACTTTCTTACCTTCACCCCTCAGCCCCCTGCATCCCAGATTTCTCTGTCACATGTTACATGTGATTGTGTCATTATTTTACAAGGTTCAAATGTTCCAGAAATTCAGATCTCTTCTGGCTTCTTCATTTATTCTACTACACATCAGGCTGTAACAACATGGGGAACCCATGCCTGCACTGTTTAACCTGCACGTGACTTTGATCTGCCATTACAGCAGCTCTCTTCCACTACAAAAAATTAGCAAAGTATGTATGTGAATAGTAATTTTGCTCTAACACACCCTCAAAATTAATGATGAGCGTGAAAAAGAAAAAACAACAGATTTTTACTGTGTATCAAAGCCCTTCAAATACATTTTCTTGTTGCTTCCCCCCATGCCAAGAACCGTATCTTCATTAAAATCTTATCCCAATGCAGTGCACAGGCTACAGATTCTCTCAGTCTTTCCACAGTGTCAAGGATCACTTTATTGCAAAACAATGAAGCTCCTTTGGGAAAAAAAAAAAAAAGTAACACCAAAATATTTAAAATGTACAATAGTTTTCAAAAGTGAACCAGTACAGATTCCTAGAGAACTTATTGAATTATTTTGAGTAAAACATGCTCAAAATATTCTAATTTTTGTGCAGAAGCTTCAAAAAGCATCTTGCTTCTACTGAATAAAATGCTTACAGAATACCATCATATAAGAAACAAAACTTGCAACAATTTAAATGCTACACATGGTAGACCCCTAAGTAGCTTTGACAAATGCTCAGTTGAATAGATTTTCTGAGTTGCTTTTTAGTCAGAAAAGCTTCCATGGAGGATGAAGGTGCAAAGGAAGAGGAACTGATGAAAATTCTCAAAGGTCTATTCCAAGACTCATAAGGAGATCAATTTATATAAAAAAATTATTAATAGGCATTTGGAAAATATGGATTATAATTATTCTCTTTGTCATGCTTTCCAATCAATATGGGAATAAAGACAATTAGCTACAGCACTTTTGTAATGGTTTAGTACACAAGATTATCCTTCTAGACCTTCAGCAGATAAGCAACTTAGCTAGGTCTTTGCAATGGTACAAACAACTAGAAATGAGGATAAATGGAGGGAAACCGGAGCTTGTGGCAAGCAGGTATCCTGGAAGAGGCTGAGAGTGAGTTACCTACTCTGTGTTATGAGGCTACAGAGGGTAGGAAGAACACTCCTTGTTTCTAGCTAGCTCAAGTAGCAGTTCCTGTGGGCTGCAAATAACAGCAAATCTGCCTCCTGGCAGCCTTGTGCAAACCTGAAATAGGCATAAAAAGTGATGGGGCAGAACAAGAGATATTATCAAACCAGTTAAGTACTGCAAAAAATTGAGATGTTACTATATTGCATGATGTTGGCATAAGATGACTTTTTTCCCTTTCAGTTTTCTTCTGTACTTTCTTCCTCATCTATTTCTGTTCCTTCTTATTCTCTATTGCAAGGCATAAGGTTTACTGAAATGAATAGTGGAAAATGTGGTGAGGAAAAAAAATAAAGCTCAAATATACAGATTTTGGCTGTTGTCGTTCATATGAGCCTTAAAACAGATTCAATACATTCCAGAATTCACTGTAAGAGACTAAATTTGCAGAGTTTATTATCCCACACTACATATAAATTAGATTCTCAAGGTATTTTTTAAACACAAATGTAAATTGCATATTCATACATTCAGAAACCTTTACCCCGTCACACAGAAATATTATGGATGCAGTTCATGAAATCTACTGAAAGTCTTTTAGTTCCAGGAAGTGCTTTAGTCTGATGAATAAATAAATGTGCAGTTTCTTTAATCTATGCACCGATGCTCTCTGAATGTTGAAACACCTCAAGAAGGCTGCATATATTAACAATATCAGACTTTCATTTTGACAAAATGTTGCCTGCCGTTCTGAAATAAACAAACAAAGTGATATATTTGAAATCCTGTTCTCAATTTCTTTGAAGAGAACTGCTATGTATTTTTCACCAGCTGAAAATGCAACATACATTTCAGTCTCTCATTAACAACATGTCTGAAAAAAGGGGGAAATGCTGGCTAATTACATACCAAAGCTTACTTATGTCTTTTAGATGAAGCTTACGGAACACCAACTCTCTGGCATTTTGGGTTCATTTGAAAACAAACAAACAAAAAGTCTGAATAACTGGCCATATAAGTGTGACTTCCTCATCTTCCAATTTTAAAAGCAGCAACAGAACCCCAGTGTCAAGAAAGCTGAGAGTTTGCTTGCAATTATTAACACATTTCTTATCAAGAGGGTGTCCAAAGGGTGACAATCTCTAGTGACTGATGTGATATAATGAAAATAGGAGCTCTGGATATTTGACTAGAGATTTCTTAGGCAGGGAGACTCCTTTGCAGAAGAGACTCTTTTTGTGAAGCAGACTTACTCGGTGAGAATGAGACCGTGCTTAGTTCCACAAATTGAAAAATAATCATCATAATGAAGTCTCAGAGCCAGCCCCATTCCTTGGCAAGTGCAATCACCTCTGGGATTACACAACCACACTTCTGCAAGTGTGAGAATATTCATTTTCCTTCCTTCCTTTCCATGTGCGAAGCCAAAATGAAATGCAATTCCTTTTGCCACATGAATGATTTGATGTTTGCCAAATTGAACAATTTGATCAATTGCATGTTTAGCGCAAATCACATCAGTCATATGGAAGGACAAAAGACTTAAAAGCGCAAAACACTCAAACTCACCATGTATCAGCTTATTTGACTTCAGAAGAACTCTAACTTAAGCACCTCAGGTAGGAAGAGAAAAATAGTCTATGCAATACAAAAAAACGAATAGAAAGCGAGGACTCTTGCTTCTAGGTGTTAATACATGTTGGTAAGGCACACCAGCCCAATAGCCAGAGAGCTGACAAGCGGAACAGAAATGTAGTACAGCAGGTCCACAAAGTGATACAGTCACAGCACAATCAGCGCTGTGATTACAGTTTAAAGAAGTTTAAGGAAAAAAAAAAGGGAAAGAAAAGCTATCCAAAAGAAAGAAAAGAGTATGAACCAATCTGGCAGCACCCAGTTGCACTGATACTCTATTTTAGTTGGAGGGCATTTACAAGTCCAAAAAAAAAGTCTTGTTCACAACTCATTTAACACCATATCTCTAACCTAGTAGATAATGTTACTCTCTTTTTACAGGCTTACGTCAAGTGAAATGCCTATGGTCACACAATTAGCAGATACACTTCACATTCTCAGCTCAAACTAGCTATCAAGCTTTTTTTTTTTTTTTTTTTTTAATTATTTTTAGGGTGCATAGAGACTGTGCTTTTAATAGATAATTGAAAGAGTGAGAATTTGTAACCAGCCAGCTTCCATAGACAAAATCCTGTTCTGAGCAACAGGCGCACTCCCACTTAACTCTGAACAGAGCCGGAGAAGCCATCTAGACCCCTTGTACTGCTCTCAAATGTCTATTTTTCAATTAACAGTCTGAAGATTTAGCAGACAATGTTATGGCACTGACAGTAGTGGGAACACAGAGACATGCTCTGAGAAAGAACAGGTCCTGTTTCTAACTCACAGATTACACGTAACCCTTATTTGCTATCCCTGACAGTGTTCATTCCCATCAACTGTGCAAAACCCATTTCTGCCAAAAGCCAGGGTTAGGCAGGGTTTGTGTGTTAGCCTGAACAGAAAATTTGCAATGGAATTAATTACCAGAAGGCTTAAGACTAGTTTTCTTTTCTCAAAAGCATGAACACCGTATGCTGCAACCTGTCCCATTAACACACCTGGTTTACACAGGTTGCTCTCTAGGGTTCAGAAAGACAAGTACATCCTTTACTCCTTAAATAACCATTAGCATTATTCAGTAGCTAAGTATATAGAGTAGCTAAGTATTAAAACAAAATTAATTAAAAAGAATCCGTTAAATCCATGAAGCACTGTGGAGAGAGTTACTCCCTAATAACTAGTATTAGGTAGATGCACACAGAGCAAGATTTTTTCTGCTGATCACAGATGAGACCAAATGCAACAACAAAAGTCAATCACTGGAGTTGTTTTACACCAGCTGAGATCAGATTATTTCCAGTATATAAGGTGACTTGGACACATTCCAGCACTAAATCATTCTCGGTGGCAGGTCTTGCCCCACATTTAAGCACTTCTGTGCCCTCCCTTCCACTGGGCATTGTACTGAATGAACATTGTGTTCTACAATGTAATTTATTTAAAAACATTTATTTTAGGAAAAATTAAACAGACATTTGAGATTACATAGAAATACAGTTTCCAACTGGATCACATAACCTTTTCATTAAAAATGCACTGTTGCATTGATTTAAGTATTTTTGTGTGGATTGACCAAGTATGTAATATTTAACCATGCCATTTGCAGTCAACTATCATAAAAATCAGTAACGAAAAAGGTTTCTTAAAATGTGCAAATATTATCTTAGTGTTACCATTGATAATAAATGACCACTAAATAGATGCTTATTATGCAAAGCTTTTTAAAGTACAGTAAAAATACAAATTCTATTTGTTAAAAAAGGCCATTGCTATGGCTACTAAACATCCTCATTATACAAATTCCAAAATACTATATGACAAACAAAATTATAAAGACTTTTCTTTATGAAACATATACTATTCTATTTGTTAGTGATTTTATATATTTTTTATATATATATATATTTATATATAATACTCTATATGAATGTTGAACAAAGAGAGAGGAAGACTAATGTAATGTAGGACAGGAAGGCCTCCATTCAGCAATGTACTGGAGCACATGTCAAAGTCAGCAAAGGAATAATCCCATTCATTTCAGTGGACTTCAACGGTATATGCAGAAGTACTTTGTTGAACAAGGCATAAAGATATACACGTGATGATAAATTTGCAAAATGCATTTTTGGTGCAAACCATAACCGCTAAGAACAAAACCATAAGTACTACAAAAAAACCTCTCATGAAAAAGGAGTGAAAATAATAACGAAAAAAAATCTGATTTTTGTTTTTCCATACCTCTGTGTTTTGAAGACAAAATATAAGAGTTTAAGTTTTTTAATTCAACTAATGTGGAGCTTAGGCATCAAAACACTAATGATAATACATTTCTGAGATAACTTTAAGATGTTATTTTATTGCTTATGTGAAAATCTAATGAAGAGTATGCATAGATAGGTCAGCAATAAACTTGCAGCTGGAAATTCTGGTGTGACATGAACAACTAGTGGGTATGAAAGACTTACACTGAACTCCTGCAGCAAGCTTCAAAATTATAGTAAGACAGATAACATCAAAGCAGACAGTGAAAAAAGAAAAGAGGCTGACTATAAACACTCAGGTGTTGGAAGTCACTTAGAGAATTGAGCCTGGTCAACACAGAGTGCCTGCTTACACACAAAATCACGCCAATTCCTAAGTAAATGCAAGACCATAATCTTCTTTTTAAGTTATGGTGATCATGTCATGAATTCCAAGTTACATACTTTACAGTTCAGCTATAAAAGATCAAACCAAAGGGCAGTTACTTTGTCCATTCTGCAATTTAGCAGCAGTTCTATGCTCATTAAACACCAATTAGCATACTAACAATTTGTTAGTATCTAAAACATGAATTAAGGACATAAAAATCTTCAGATTTTATAAACTAATAACATACATACAGCATAATAACCACACACAGGAACAGAAATCGATTACACGGCATCCAGATTTAGCTTTTAAGCATATATTAATGGTTAGTACTTTTCACTGCTATTTGAACTTTTTGTACTAGATATTAATCATTTTACTGGTTGATTATTAAAGAATGGCTTAAAAACTTAATTTCAAAATGCTGCCAAGTAAAGTATTATGTAAAAATCATGCTTGCACATCTGCAAACAGAGAGAGGTATGTGTGAGCTTTCTGAAGAACTTCTCCAGGCTAATAGTCATATAGCATAGCAACTGCAGGCCAAAGCGTGAGAGAAAGAAACACAAGAGCGAAATTTAATTCATATTTCATAAACAAATACAACTTTTTACATTTGTACAGGGAAAGACTGGAACTAAGTGGGATTTTTACAGAAGCAAATCTCACAAGAGTTTACATGTTGAAAAAAGCAATTTTTGGCATATGGATAATATCTGTGAATATGTGTTCAGAAAAAAATCAGGAAAACCACCACTGCGTAGAAATTTCACATATAGTTTCTTGGCATCAGCACCTGCTGTCTAGTGGGTCAAGACAAAATACTGTTCCTTCAAGAGTTAATCCCATTTTGAACCCCTCCTGCAATGAAACAAGACAGAGTTAATAAAAAAGAAAGTGATTTCTGGAGGATTAAGCTCTCTTTCTAAAAATATCTAAATTTGGGCTTATCTTTGGGGAGATAAACTATAAGGATACTTCAGAGTGAATTCACAGACATTTACATTATTTAGTCAGCTGATCTTTAATTTAGTGGTTAACTTATAAAAGGATTAATCTCGTACAACAGAAGAAATACAGTATATATAGAAATTGAGGAAAATATTATTGAATGAAAATATTGAATACTCAGATACATGGCTTGCTAGAAAAACAAAATCATACTTGCTCTACTGCAAATGAACAGACCATGCATTTGAAAGGCACGTAACTCAGTGGAATAAAATACAATGGTCCTTAGAAAATGAAAAGAATTTATTTAAAAGTTCAGACCAAAATTCCTCTTTTTCCTTACAGTAGTTTGATTAGTAGAAACACAAAAATGGTTATAACCCAGAGGCTATCACCCCTTCTACTGGAAATAAATTCGTTCTACAAGTACCTGCATTTGGTTTACAGAATGTACTTAGCTTGCACCAGTTCTAAAAGAACAGCAGGACTTTTAACACAGGGAAAGTGCTCTTGTTTTCATTTCTCTTTTTCCTTTAAAAGAAGCTGAATAATTGTGGCTCGACCTTAAAGAGTCGAGTCACCTTTGAGCCAAGAAGATTTCAGTCTGTTAGGTGTAAGTACTGTAAAGCTGTAAGAAACTGGAAACAAGGGCTCTGAATAGAAATGCCATGGGCACATCCATTCCAGTGGCAGCTGTCACAATAGTCAGTTACAATTCACTTAGAGAATGCTGATTGTCTGCTATAAATAGCAATAATATATGCTTTCATTAAGCAAGTATCTTGTAAACAAAATGAATCTTTTTGTAAAGCAATCTGTATAGGGATTAAGCATAAACTGAAGTCTTTTCTCATAATGCACAGCAGTACCTGAAGAGCATACCTTTTGGATTTAAAAGATAGATCCCAAGTCAAATCAGCTTAATTTCAAACAAATTTAAACCACAGGCTAGAACTTTAAAAGTTTATGAATATTTAATAACCCTACCAGCTACTGCCATCAGAAGAGTAGTGCTGCGAAATACACTTCTTGACAATGGTTACTAAAAGATCTGAGATTTTCCAGGTAAAATTTGACTTTTTCCTGAAGGCAGATGCATACTGTGAGATGATGAGCCAGCAGCAGTACTGCGGCATAAACCTCCTCCAACTGTGCTACCCAGTTTGCCTTACCCGGTGCTGTCAAATCTAGTTGCTGAGGGTGATTATTTTTTTCTTTTTTTTCCCTGCCTGTATTTTTTTAAGGGCTAACAGGAGGAGCATTCAATGTAAGAGATATTTCAAGCAAACAGTATCTGAAGTTCCAAGTCAAACACATCCTGTTATAAACAGAGATGGTTCATTTACCCAAAGGATACTGTTAATTGCTATAACTGCATTCAAAGGACGACTCCTTACACAGGAGCAGAATTCAGAGCATTAGCCCTACAGTCAGTCAATTGTAAACCCCTCAGCTACTGTGTGTCTGAAATGCTAAGCTTTTAAAGTGTTCAAAAGCCGCTTCCAGTTTTGAGGTTGTATAAGGTTGTGTTTCACGCAGAGGATGCTTGACACAGCTGCAACAGAACAACAGCTACAGCAACTGGTTTAAGGAGGACAACCAGCTTCATTCTTTGCTGTCCAGACAGCCCTTTCACCCAACACACATCCCACTGATGTCCTGCACGCCCTTATCTTTCTTCTCTAGATTTAAGCATTGTTTGATGGTGTCTTATGTAGCTGCACTTCCAATGCCCTTTTTCTGGCTAGCTAAGAGCAAGGCAGATTATGCATTTTGGAAGTGCACACCTCTCATTGCTCTTGTGTTGATCATGTGGTGGGGTTTTTCTGGTTTTGTTTTATTCCATACAAAGTGATATTTTGTCACTTATCACTTGTGTTTGCTATGACATAAGTTAGAACTATTTCTACTTTCTTGAAGAACAGTGGTCTCCTTGACCTTTCCTTCTGCAACTTCACTCCAGACCACTTTCCCCCTCATTAAGTCCTCCCTGCTCTTTTAAGATGTGACACTTTGCATTGAAACAATCACATTCTTGTATTAGCAATGTGATCAATGTTAATCCATTAAGAGATTGCTGCACTGTATGTATCATAATTATTTAAAAAGCCTTTTAACTTATTACCTTAATGAACTATTGTCTATTCTAAAAGAAAATTGTGGTGTGGCTGCCAGGTGCTGTTACCAGTTGCATACCGGAGAAGCAGCTTCTATAATATCACAGGCAGAATTGATAAGGAAGTAAAACCCACTACTGCAGTGCCAGGAACTGCAGTGTTGACACAGCATACTTAAAAATGGTTCATGGACACAGCTGTCTATAACAGGGATGTGGCACTTCAATGTTCACCTGTTAAGTCACAAAAAACCCACTATCAGATACTAACTAGTAGGGTCACACTTCCTTGCCAACCACAGGGTTAGAAGTTACTTGGCTTAACAACGCAAAGAGGACACCAAGGCAATCCAGCTAGCCATTGGGGCATTTTTCGGATCTTATAAGCATGTAAAATCCAGATTTTTCCTTCATGATTATTTAAGTGGAGGACAAGAAGTTCACAGGCATATAAACCAAATAAAGCTCTATTGTCTCAACCAATATTTCCATTAAATCAAATGCATCCCTCAAAAGGAAAAAAACCAAAAAAATCAGAACATCCTCATCCAGCAGACACCTTGGAAAAGTGACCCTAATAAATTTTCCAAGGATCAGGAAAGCACAGACTTCAGATCTCCCACAGCCATCTCTACTCCTAATAACTCAAGTTTTGCAAAATAAATTCAAATTCTTAAATAATTTTTGAATCTCCAGAACTATACTTTGGCAAATATAAGATATAATTAAAATTTAAAAAATCCAATCAGCTGTAGTGAAGCAAGCCACGGGAAGACAAGGTTTTAAGAAAACAGTGTGCTTTATGTCCAGACACAGTTGAAATGTGGTCAATTCAGATAACAGAATAAGTATCCTATGCTGTAGTTTTCAGAGCAATGTAGAACACTGAGCTTCAGATCCACTTTCAGGAACACAATTTATATATACACCTGAACTGCATACATCTCTCAGATCTTACAGCTCCCACTTCAAGCTGCTGTAGGATTATTAGAGTATCCATCATACAGCATATGCCTACAATAAATATTTTGCCTTGTGACATTCAGACATTTCAGCTTCTAATAACATGTGTTCTTACCATAACACACTGCCTGTTAAAACACATGGCTTCCTGTACTTTAAAGGTTCAGGAAAAAGGTAACTTCTCATATGGTCAGAAAATCTCTCAAATGTGCTGATTTTCAGGGAGTGCAGAAAAAGGCCATCCCCTCGTACTGGACAGGAGTGGAAACAGGAATGGCTATGAAGTGCGCATGTATATCGTGTCTTGCTTTTGTGTTCATATCCCCACAATACAGTGTCAAGTAAATTCTTTACCTTCAAGGTGATTTAACATAAGGACTGAATGTCATAGTTAACAAGAAAAATAATGGTATTATACTAAAGGGTATGATCAGTCTCTTAAAGAGAGAAGCGAAGTTTGTTCTCACTAGGGAAAGGAAACGGAAAACAATCCCTCTTCCATAACTCCCTTCTTTTTTTGTATCTATGATATTAATACATGAGCTATTTTGGTTAAAAACAGTGAACAGTAAAAGACAAAGACCTTCCATTTTATCAGAAGATAAATTTGCCCAAGTCAGCCTGTTGGCTCTTAGGTTAAATCACTCATCATTTCACAGTGACTTCACTCAGTGAGCTTAAGTCAGCACAAACCAAATCAACCAATGATAAATTTACTCATCTGTGAAGATAATTTAGAGGGCTGAGCTTCTTTCAAATGGAAAGACGACAAGCATACTGACTGCTTCAAGCCATGCAGGAAGAATGGCTTGCAGCTCCTGGAAGCTTGATGATATTAACTACTTTGAGATTTTAATAAATTACAGCAGCTGTTGCTGGTATGATTCATGACCCAGGGAAACTTCTCCTCACTGCAAGATTTCTGGGAAAATAGACCAATTCATTTTATTAATGTCTGGATACAGTCAAAATAGAATGAAAATATGTTTCGGCATATGGGTGGGGGGAACAGGAGGTTGGATAGTCATCAGAGAGAGGCCTGAGCTGTAAAAGTCACATCTCAGCACATGTTCAAGTTTTGAGCTCTCCAAAAAAGATCAACAGAGATTGGACTGAGAAACAGAATAGAAAGAGCTTAAGTGTGAAATTTGGATCCTCACTAAAGTTTAAACATAAAATGTTCCCCCAGAGGTCAGGGAACTTTATCTGATCTCGTTAAGTTCAGAATATTGGATGCAAAGGAAAATAATCCACTGCTTCAGAGTTTATTCTCCAGAGCCTCTTCTGCTGTGCTTTCCTCTCCCACTCTGCTTAAAACATCACCTCCCAACACACACATATGCTGAGACAGCTTTTCTGCAGACCAGGGCACATTTGCTGGGGGATCTGACATGGCTCTGCTTGGGAAATGGGAGCAGAGAGCCCGGAGTGAGCTGCTCCAGCCAGGCTGTCGCTGCCGGCACCCAGGCAGCTTACCTGCCGCTCACTGTGGAGAGTAAACTGCGTTTAATACCCTCTCTGAATAAGTTTATATTGTGAACTGTTAGATGTGTTCATAAACAACCTACCTTTGTACATTTTATGGAATTCAGGCAGTACTAGCATAATGCGAAGCTAACAGGTCCCTTCACTTCGTATTCCAGAGAAGGAAAGAAACCTACATTTTTCTTTCCTCATCTTAATGTTAGGTTTTCCAGGGCACGTTACATGTTCTGTGGTTTTACCTTTAGTAGGTCTATTTCACCTTCCTTGTTACAGGCTGGCTACCTAACAACTACTGACTTCCAGCACAGCTATCTTTCACCCTTTGCAAATTTTAAAATAATTTCCAAATAAAAAACCACATTCACAAATGTGACAGTACTAACACAAAAATCTATGCCTAAGGTTTTGCTTAAACCATTTCATTAATGACCATCTGATGATGAAAACTGGAGATTTCACTAGTAGACATGGAAAACAAATACCTATTAAAATGAAAGCTTAGAATTAGCAGCTGGTAAGACAGACTAAAGAAAACTACAATCAGCTGTCCCTACGTTAAAAATTGTAGGCCCCTCAAAATTAAAATTGCCCTGACTTATAGAGTTGCATATATAAAATAAAAATCTTGAAAAGTTTTTATATTTACATATGTACACAGATAAGCAAAAAATAAAACCACCAGAAATGAACACATGTACATTTCAATTGCAAATGCTTTAAATATTATTATTAAAATATGATATACCAACCATCGCTGACGCTAGGCACCCAGGAAAGCACAAGAAGACAAAAGAGAGATTAGGAAAAACACATTTCAATCTGTATTTTGCACCAGCCTTATACGCTAACAATATAAAATTTTGCCAAAATATTACCTGTAACAAAAACTTTAAGTGTGTGACATTTATCTAAAGTCTTAGTACTTACTTCTTAGTACCCACAGATATTACATTATACTTTTTCCTAAAATTGGTTATATACAATGTATCAATGCGACATGCTAAAGTGCTTGTTAATGACATTATAGCATTCACAAAACACAAGCGTTTTTACCAGAACTACAAAGAAGCCAGTTTTGGCTTTTAGCTGCTATCTGCAATGAAACAGGCCTGAGTACTGATGAGCAAGAATCTAAATTTCTTAGTCCATAGTAAGTGGAGTTTGTCAGTGGCACCATCCTAAACTGACATGGAAAATGAAATTTCACAATGAACAGGAATTGTAAAAAATTACTTAGGTAAATTAAACAGTATTCAAATCTTATTTCAGTCATTTAAAAATGCTTCTGCTGCTCTCCAGACAGAATAAAAGAACTGAAGGAACCTGAGATACAAGAGGGCTGGAAGCCCTGGGAACACTTTCTGCTAAGGAGCCAGGATCCTAGAAATTCAAGTTCCCAGTATTTTCAGCCTTCTGTTTTGCTGGCAGACTGCTGAAAACATACAGATAAGCAAGCTGGAAAGGAACTAGCAGTTCGGAAAGTCTGACTGAAGTGATTTATTCGAAAATTTACAGGCTTTCTCCTAGAATTGCTTCAAAATTGGGTCAATAACTGAACGCTGTTGAGTGTTTCAGGATCAACAAACATTTCCTGATAAAAACATATCAGTTCAGAATTCCTGAGTCAATTCTCAACAATTTTTCCAGAGTGCTGTAGTCAAATACAGCTATTTTTAAAGGCAGCAGAAAATTGTCATGGCCCCTTTAGCATGTACTTTGTCTATGCCAATGTTACGAAAAAAACAGATTAATGCCACTGAAAGGAAGAGCGGGGCATAGTGGGGTGGTGGGGACTGCTGGAACGGAAGAGTAGCAGCATCAGTGTATCTGTAGGGGTTCTCTGCTCACATTTTTAGCTGGCTCAGTCCCTTCCCAGGCAAGAGTAGCAGTATCCACTCTGATTACATTGCAGATAAACCCTAACTCAGTGCAGGTGTCTACATTAATACCATGGGCTAACCTTTGTAAGGATCTTCAGGTAGACAAATTCAAACTCCAACTGAAAGATCATGAGATATACTTACAGAAGAAATAATCAGAAAGAGATGCTGCGTTTGGTTTGGGTTCCCCCGTGCCCCCTGGCTAAGTATTTGTGTGTGCAGACTGCAATAGATTTTCAGAAGACTGTTGATATGTATTTCAAGAACACTTACGCAGACACAGAAAAGTGAGTAACTGACAAGCCAGTAGTTACCTGCATCTCATCTAGTTTGGACTGAATGTCTGGAGGGAAATCTCCTGCTCCGCAGCTAAAAGGGTCAAAAGGTTCTGCTCCAAAAAGGTCTCTCTCTGAAACAACAGAAAAGGGAGTCACTGAGAGAAAATGTATGAGCTATGACAACAGCTCTTTGAAAACTCAGCGTACATCTCCTTACGAGCTGAATATTCGCACTTCTAGATACAGAACTGATTCACCACAAGTTTAAATATCTAAATGTCAAAGCCTTGTTTTGATTAGTTTTCCAAAGTTTAAAACTTGAATTTTTTCAAGAAGACCATCAACCTCTGTTTAAGCCTCTATTTAGCTTTCATTAATGCTTATGCCTTCTACAGGAACTTTAGGGATCTGATAAGAAGTTCCAATTTGGACATCACATATCAAATTTCATCTTAACATTATGTCATAAACATGTTCTTGCAAACAACCTACCCTCACTCATAGAAGGTAGGGCCCAGATTTCATAGAGTTTCTCAATGCACAGCTGACAGTAACTAATTGTCAGGGTTTTAAAATCTTGGATAAGATAAAGTCAAGAAAGAAAGAACGAAAAAAGCATAGGACCATGAAAGGTCACCCTAAAATTCCACTAAATCTGGATCCATAAATAGAATGATTGCAAATTTCTGTCAATACCATATGGTTTTTCACTTTTTCTTAGCTATAGTATGCTTTTCAGCAGCAGTGAGGAGTTCTTTTTGCTTGTTTCTTCTTTTCTTTTTCGATCGGGAGAAGAAGAAACACCACTGATACTTGGTTTTCCCCCTTATTAGAACAGTGTAATGCTAGCTTTTCACATCTGACAGCTTTTGGGTTTTTTTTTTTTTGTTGGGTTGAACTAAACCAGTAAGAAAATCACGCCCCCCCCAACTGCAAAATGTACAGACGCAAATTAATAAAATCTTGTCATTGGTAGAGAGAAAATTAAAACCATAATTTATCTCCTCACTTTTGTGGTTGTCTAGCCAGAAACCTGGTAAGCATACCTTACAACTACCTTACAACAATGTCAGCTTCAGAGCATGAGAGTAAAAGAGACCATTAGTATCTTCAAAATGACTATCTAGTTTTCTAGTTAAGCACAAAATTTTACCCTTAACATCCAAGACATGAAAGCTGAAAACTGACTACTTGATACAAAGTCCATGTTGCAGTGTTACCAGTCACCAATGCTGAAGATTGTGCCTAAAAGTAAATAAATGTCCTTCAGCTTCCTTGGAGTCAGAGTTTCAGACCTGCACTTGTCTAGGGTCTGCAACATTTGATTTTGCATGTCACGACACCAAAACGAGTAGCTCAAAACACTTTATCAGGCTGCACAATAGGCATTTTAAATAATTAGCAGTTACTAGCATTCATTCCCATTATAAATTAGAAACAAGAACAAAATTGATTAATTACGAATTTCTAAAAACATGGCTGAACAGCTACAAACTGTCACATGGGACCAGGAGATGGTCCAGATTGGAGAGCCTGATTCCAAAAGCACACTTAAGCCAACAAAGAATCCAGTCTTTCCTGGCAGAGGCAGACCACCAACATGCAAAAGAGACTTTAACTAGGATAATCTAATGTAAAAAATAAGATCTATCTTGTCCCTTGCCTCTTTCACCGCCAAAATGGGTCTGCTCCAGTATAATCAGTGTCCTTACATGTTCTGATGCTCCTGCCCAGTAACCTTCAGATGTGTAGCAGCTTTGGCTTTCAATCTAACCTCTATTGCACAGAACATAATTATGCTTTATGCTCCTTCTAAGTCTATTTGTTCATTATGTAAGTCCTTTTCTCCTTTTTTTTTTTTTTTTTCTCCCCCCCCCCCATCTCCATAGGTTCTTTTTACCCTTAAAAGGAACTGACAGTTTTCTGTGTAAACAGACAGCTAAAAGCAGCCAGTTTCAACACCGGCCTTAGCAAATATTCAAGGAATGTATTTAGGAAAAAAACAGTAGAGGACACAACTCCTGGATTTTTAAGTACTGAAATATGACTTATCACTGCCTTTGAAAACAAGTATTTTGTACACAATTATGGATATTTTCTCATTCATGCCTTATTATTGACTTTTATTAATGACAGCACTACTGAGCTCATTACCAGGATGATGACAGAAGCTTTAGTTACTCCACCTTCAGGTGAAGGATTGCTTCATTTATATTGTTATTCAAGGCAGACTTTAAAATTAACCAGAGTGGAAACCCTGTATGGAATCAAATTCAAAATAGATAAGTATTACCTAGTTGAGTTTCTATGAAAAATTATTTTGGGAACTATCTCTATTATAACTTGCTAACCATTACAGTAAACCAGCTGAAAAATTTCATAGTACAATTGCTTTTCTGCATTTAAAATGTGTGTATCATATGAAGGATTGCACTGCTAAGAGTCAGGGAGGGATAAAGTTCCATGAAATGCTTTGAATAACATCCATCGTCAGTATTTCTTTTCTGTACAGAAGCGGAAGACCATGTGGAAACTGGATGAATACTAAAAGTTACTCCGTGCACAGCTGCTCTATTGCATGGGATCTCCATAAGCTTATCTGCTGGTGTTCACTGTTCACAGGGGACTTCCCTTTTAGCAGAGATGGAATATATCAGTAATTTTTCATTTCAGGCTAGAGTATTTGCATGAAGATTAACAAGAATATCCTGCCTGGCACACTCCTCAAGATAATTGTAGCATAGACAGGCATTTCTTTCTCCAATACACAGCAACCAGTAAGCCTTTGAAAACAATCCTTTCAAACAGCACATATAATTTCCTTTCCCTTTCCCATTCATTTCTGGATGGAAATAAATTCACAGCTTGGGAAATCGACCAACAAATTAAAAACCATGAAATGGTGATGTTTTATATCTGTCACTCAAACCACAGAAGATATTAACAGGTAATAAATTCTTGTTTCTGTGACCTATCTGACATTCAGGACCAGAAACACATAATACTGGAGAGTAGCAACCTGCACTCTGCAATAAGCTCAAAATTACCATTACCAAAAAACCCCTACAAATACTTGGCTTTTCTGCTGCATTCTGCATCCCAATCTTCCTTACCTTAGCTATCAGCCTGTCACAGACTTATGCTGATGTATGCTTTCCCCAGATGTCCTGGAGCAGCTGTGATGACAAAAATTAATCACACTGAAGACAAGCACCCAAGTAAATATTTGGAACAAGCTGAGGTGGTGAAGTCCAGGAAGCATTTCCCTTAGCTGCAAGCTACTCCATATTTTTTTCTTTTGGAATTATTACAGCATACAAAATGGTTCCATCATTATTCTGACAACAGAATATTAAATATCTCTGGAAAGTCAGTGTCCTGGAGCAGATTTCTACATCTGCCAGTTGCGACCTTGGATTGCCCAAAATGCATTTGAGTGAAATAAATGTTTAACAACTTGCTAATGTTCCTCTCCACTTTTTTTCTGAGATATGACAAAAATTCTGTGCCAGCAAGAAACATAGAAATTATTTCCTCCTTTAATTGATTAAAATTAATAAATTAATTCCTTTAAGGTAACTCACAAGGAAGTTTGCAATCCCTTACTTCATAAGGAAGCAGCAGCATGGTGCTTAATGCTGAATTTTGGTTGCACTAACTATGCATTCGTCAGTTGCTCAATTAAGCAATTACTATACTGGGCTGCAATGCTTATCTTTAGTGCTCAAGTTGGTTACCACAAACTTAGCATTAAAAGAGGTACTTCCCAGCAACATTTTGACTACAAATACAATTGTGGAAAGGGCACCTTTTTTCTTTTTTTTTTAAATCACATTTTGCAATTATTACCTAAAGAGACACCACATTTTGTCCTATCTGCAACTTCCAGCCCAAAAATCATGCAATTTTCTTCTTTAAAACAGGTTAAACCAATCTATTTGCTATCAGTGATATACCTAGCAGTGAGTGGATATTTACTGAGAAGTTCTGGCATTATGCTGAATAAGAACTCAAAATTCAAAATGTTCTCCCTTTCTTTAAAGCCAAAATGCTTTGGAGATAACCGCCTTTCCGAGAAATGGTCACTGTTGCACCATTCCAGTATTAGAATGCTGGGTTTCTTGAACTACATACTGCAACCTAGTCAAAGCAAAAAATACCATTTAGAACCTCCCAATTTTTGCTGGGAAAACTGGCCAGTTGCTGAGTAAGATGAACTTTGACTTTGAAAGGAAATCTGGTAACAGCTAGGTGAACTTCACTTAGACAAATGGAGCCACTGAGGCTGACACTAGCAAACAGATGTCCCATCTTTATCTTTCTTCTTGTTTACTACTGAATGTTCTAAAGGTGGAAGTTACAAAAATGATAGAATCCAAGAAAATCACCCTATAATTACACCAAAAGTGATGGGAAAAAACGCTCAAGTGCAGGGATGAAGTATAGATAAGAACATGAAATTATGTTCAGAAGACCTCACAAAATGGGACTCCGAACTTTGGCTTCTCTTGGTTGCCACCTATCTGATTTGTATTGGAGAAAAAAGTGCCAGCTTGCTCGTACTAGCAGCAATAAAAACATATAAAACAACGATTATTGTACATTATTATAGTAACGTAACATTACACAGCCTGAATGAGATTCTAATAGGATTTGAACTTTCTCATCTAAGACAGTAAGTCCTTGTTTGATTATAAAATATTCCTCTTTTCTTTCAAATTACATTTTTGAAATATGCCAAAGCGTGTTAATAGCTGATTAACGTAACAAATTTCAACATATAAAGTACTATGACATAGACTGAAAGAGCTGGGATCAAAAGTATAAAGACTATGATGTATTTCTGCAACCCCTCTAAAGCATAGCACACTGAGGAGCACAGAGGATTACAGACACTGACTGTCACATCTCTGAACTACACCATCTTAATTTAATGCAAATTCATGAAGTGCAGAAGAAACAACCATTTTAAACAGTAGAAATGACTGAATAAGCAACTCACTTATAATATTTCCTATATTACAAAACTCACTGGTTAAATAACTACAAATACTACGGAACTGGAATTCTCAAGATCGCTCGGCATTGAGCACTGACTCCCACAAGATTTCTAGCACCAATTTCAACAAAACAAGGTAGGACAATAGCTAAAAAACAAAAAGAGTCTCATCCTGTCAATCAATTCAAGTTATTATTGTTAAATCTGGATACGCACATTTAGAATGATTTTGTAGCACTGTCTGTAGTTTTAGAGGAACAAATTTGAAAACACAACAGGAGTTCTTGGGGAGTGTCTTTGTTGTTGTTCCTTACAAAGCCATAAAAATTCTCTTAAATAAGCAGTTCTATTGTAATATCAAAATAAAACTGTTATTCTAATAATTATTCTAATATTCTATTAGAACAGTCTAATATTATTTTAAGTTATTTAAGAAGAGTTAATATTAACTATTCTTGATAGAACAGTTTTAAATTATGTCAATATACCCTTTGAGAAACTCATAGAAATTCATCTAAATTCATTTACAATCTTAATTAAAAAAGAACAGATTTTTTAATTGAATCAATAGCCTTGTCATCTACTTTCTCTTTAGAGGGTGACCATCATCCTGAGCAATGGAACTGAAAGGTGCACAGGATATGGTATTGGGGAAGATGTTCACTGACTTCAGTTTTACAATGCATTTTTATGATTTGCACAGCTCTCATTCACACCTGAAACTTCTACATACTAGAAGCATTCCCCAAAACAGGCAGAAATTCTTTAAATGTAGTTTTATATGGTGGCAGGCTGTAACATTAATATTCCTGATCCATACTAAAATAGGCAGCAGAAACAGAAGATACTACACATAGACTGAAATTTCTACAACCTCAAACATTGCTTGTGTATGCTCTGCTCTCCCCTCCCCACTCCGGGATTTCAAAAGCGTTAAAAAATACTCTGTGAACTCCTAAAAGACTTCCAGTGAAGCCAAGAACCTTACCATAGCTGCTTTCAAGCCTTTGGAAAATAAAATTGCTATTGTAAACCATCTTTTTAACATCTTTTAGGAGTGGTTCACAAATCTGGTGAGGGTCATGAATTGTAACTGAAAAACAAAGCCGCAGATGATACGAAAAGTAGTGTCAAAAATAGTATTCCAAGACAGTCTAGATCTTGAGGGATTTCTTCAGCTCTCCCTTCTGCATCATCATCACCATACTTACTCCACCTGCTGTCTTCCTCAGAAATGTAACTTGGCAGCAACATCAAAGACTTTGGGAAGATGGTAGAAAAATTAAATGGCATTATCAAATGTGATTTACAAAAACTATATATGGCTTTTCATGCAAAATGTAGTAAATCGTTAAAGATGCTTCATTAAAAAAATATAATGTAAGCAAAAATTAGGTCAGTTGTTACAAAACTTACTGATCTCTGTAGATCTACTGGGTACTGGAGGAGGCTGTGTACCATTGCGAGTAGGTGTTGATGATTGAGGGGATATGGGAGAAAAGGGAACCATATCAAAGATGTCAGTGGAGGGTGATTTAGGTGTCACACTGCCTGCCTACAATAAGGACAATAAATATTAGGGCAATATTTCACATGAAAGATCACAATACTGAATTCTCGAGCATGCAGATAAGAGGTACATTTTCAAAAAAGTTAAAAATAACCATCAGCATGCAAAAAACAGCTCCTGACACCAAGCGAATGGCATTTGCAGTTCAGAGTTGGAGACATGCTAAAACTCTCTAATACATAAGCAGCATTGTAATTTTCCCATTTTCAGTAAAACTGGTACAGCCAGACATGTCACAGTAAAACCTGAAGAAGCTGGTGACAAGCAGGTCTCTATTGCAGACGGATGAATACATATACGTTCACAAGACCCACATATGCTACACTCCAGAGTGCACAGAACAAGTAGCTAAAATTAAAAGATACAATTCCAATATTTCTTGTTTACTGATTCTTCTTTACATGATAACTTATTTGACAGCCTAAAAAAAATCTGCTGTGATCAAAGCTTCAAATGTACTTTTTGGTAAGTAACAACCTAAATATGCAATACCCTGAATATTAATCTCCAAAATAGAGCTCTCATCCTTGAATGTGTAACCATTGAGATTTCATCAGTAAGGAGTAAGAATTCAGAAGGGTTCAAAAATATACTGGATAGGAAAAAAAACCTCAAACGCAAAAATTACTATCATTTTATAGACATACGAATTTTTTAATGATTAACTCCTCCTGCCATCAGTCTGTTACTTCAGGACACAAATAAGACACAGTCAAGTCAGAATAAACTGAACACTAAAAACAGATTATAATATACATTAAAACTGAGACTGACAAGCTGAAGGCTAAATATGTTTGCAAAGCTAGTTTGCATGTTAACGTTATTACTTAGACAATTCAAAAACTCACATTCTGTGTATTAGAAAGACTATACAGCCAGGCACAGGGAAAGCCTGCTCTTTTAAAATAAGATTAAATTTGACCAAAATACTCACATGCAAATTTTTAAGCACCAGTTACATTAGCCACCCAGATCCTTTTATTCAGAATACCTGACTACGTGGCAAGCAGGTAGTATTTAGCACCACTTGTCCAGGCGAGTTTCATGGACCTAAACCTTCTTTTGGAATGTTACTTTCTCTAGTGTCTCTGCTGTGGCAACTGAAGCTGCTCTCTGACAGCACAAGCCACAGATTTCTAAGCTAAGTCTATAGGCAGTCCTGAACTACCTCAATTTCTTTCTCTCCAGATGCTGCA
This sequence comes from Patagioenas fasciata, assembly GCF_037038585.1. Taxonomy (NCBI): domain Eukaryota; kingdom Metazoa; phylum Chordata; class Aves; order Columbiformes; family Columbidae; genus Patagioenas; species Patagioenas fasciata. Next base: position 27,234,282 of record NC_092526.1, on the reverse strand, counting down.
GTGGCTGTTGACAAGGAAAAAACACTTATCTATGGTATTGCACTGAATACACTGCTTAAAGAGAAAAGTAGACTCTTCAGTCCTGTTTCTTAGGAGCTTTGAATTAATGTTTTTGAATTTGGATTAGGAGAGATCTAGAACTGTTCAACAGATCAAAAAACCTGTGGTATTTCTACCCAAGTATACTGAAAAAAGTGAAAACCAAAACAAAATCCTAATTTAACATACTGCTTTTTCTGTTGTTCTATTTAAAAAGAATACAGAGTCATGTTATTCCCTGGCAAGACCAGAACTGAATTAACTACACCAAATAACTAATTTTAAGATTTTTACACATGCAGACCACTTACTGATCTCAACATGAGTTAGCATAGCAATTTCAAAGCTAGACTCTTGTAGAAAGATTTCAGAGCCTGCCATTTAGATGCAACAGGCTCTCATTACTGTGTTCATGGACCCTGCATTAACCCCATGGCACCTTTGAAAATGGCCAGAGCACCAGTACAATGTAATGTCATCTGCTCCCACTCAAAGCAGAGCAATGGGCGTACTTGATCCGAAGGAAATGTACCATGAAGCTGCTATTCCATTCTTCATGCAAACAAACCTCTTACGTAGATACGTTCTGTCTGCATCAAGAGGGTGAGGTGAGGTTTAATGCACAGGTACATGCCATATATTAACCTAAATTTCCCATGAACATGGACTGCTAATCCTAGAAAGTCTTAGACACAGTAAATGCTAATGTAGATTCTCCTTATTTGCTAAGTGCTTATGGATCCGTACAAGCTAGATAAACAAACAATAGTTATGTTTAGCCTTAAATGAGTCTTTTAGGCAAAACCAGCAAAACTTCACACTGTCATTTCCCATCTATATGCCATTTTGCTGTTACTGGCCTTTTTTGTACTATTGATATAGCTAGTTTAAGTAAAACTATAATTTAGTTCTTTCAAGAAATGTGTATTTTGAGTACATATGAGCACAAGAAGCAGTTTTTATTTGGTGAACACATGCAGAAAGCCATGATGTTTGCCGAATACAGCCAAACGTTACTTGCAAATGGAAGAAAAGTTGAGAGTCCAAGCATATTGCTATGACAAAGCAGGCAAAATGCCCATTTCATATGTAAGAATAATTTTCAACCTTCATTTTGCACAGAGTTTTTATAAAGTATGCTGAAAGGTTTTTAATGGCTGATTGCTTTTCTATCAGTTCATGGTGGGGGGAAAAAGCCCTTGAAGTTGGACCTTTATAATTGTTTTGAATAACTATTCTTAATATAAAGAATTTTAACAAAAGATTGACAAATAACACAGTAGTAATTAATTAATGAAGTAATTTAAACATTCTGGGAAAATAAGAATTTATGTTTTGGGAGTGGGAGAGAAAAAGCTACGTAGAAATAAGAGTAAAACTTCACAAATTCCATATTTTAAGAGTACCCCTAGAGAATATAAAATATATCTGTTCTGTCCTTAAACCACTGTACAAAATGCACATTTTTAATACAAGTTAATACACAACAGAGAACAAAGGAAAGCAAAAAAAAAAAAAAAAGAAAACCAAAACACAAAAAGCTTTTGCACAGCAGGATTACACGAGGTCTTGGGCAGCTGTATTCACTGGCTGGTTTTGGAAGACCACTTTTTGAAGGTGGTGGTATTAACAATCCAGATGATAGTCTAGAGTCAGGAGAACTCCTAGGAGTAAGTGTAATGGAAGAGATATCTAAACAAGGAGGCGAATCCTCATTGTTACACCAGAAAAAAGTAGAGGGTCTTTGAAACATATGTTCATCATTATCACACTTTATGTGCAGCAGCTGGAAAGAAATCACAGAAAGAGAAAACATTCTGAGGAACAGAACACGGTAACATCAGGGAAAGAAGAAAAAAACTCCACATTTCTTACTTCAAAAAAGTTTGTCAGCAACTTGTTCTTCCATGCTATAGTTACAAGATACAGAACCTGGAAATATTTTAAAAGAAAATCTAAAACAAAGACCATAGTCAGAGGGAGCCCAGTACCAACTGGAATGAAGATGACTTGCTTGTTCATAATTACACCAAACAAAATGAAGACAGGCATCTTTCCAAAAATGGGTGTGCTGGATGCACTGACAAATGTTTAAATCCACCAACATATCAGCAATATCTCATCTCTGCACATGTAAACTAGCAGTAAGTACATATCTGGGGAGAAGAGTTACCCTGGTAGTTAAAGCACAGGTGAGAATTTTCTTTCTCCAAACCAGGAAACAGCTACCATTTATATCCCACAAATATTTAAAGAAAAGTTAATTATTTAACCAAAATTTTCTTAAAGCAAAAGTTCATATTACACAAATTTTAATGTTCACATTAATGCTAGGCTTTGTTTCATATCCTTATCGATGGAATTTGAGAACCTAAACTTTTATGGACAATAATAACCTTCTGCCAACTTTTCTGTGTGGAAGAGCACCTGCTGGTATTTTCAGCAGCTATCTCAAAAGCTGAGACTTGTTTTTGCAAAGCAAAGGAATCCTCATGTCCCTACAATAGCAGCACAGGACGCAGGACAGAGCAAAACTCCTCTGCTGGGAAAACAAAAATGGTGAGGGTTGTAAGATACTCTGGCTTTCTTCACAAATCCACAGAACAGAATTGAGCAGAGGCAGATGAGAAACATCCACACTAGAATACAAATGGTAAAAGCATTCACCTCAGATGACAAAGCGGTAACTGCAAGGTTTGGGTGCAAATGAGGCAGACAAGGACCTGAGACTAGCTGCTTCATGACTGGGGAGTATTAACTGTATATTCCAGCAAGATTCTTTACATTTGAGAGTGAAGCTGAGGGTTTTGTCCACTTAAAAAAGAAAACCCCTACATTATTTGCCTGAATGGGAAATGGATCTTGTCTAGATGAAATTAGAAACAAAGAGCGATCGGGACAGATCCTGGAAAGAAAAGCAAAAAGGAAATGTCTTCAAATATTTAAGAAACATGCCCATGCAATCTTTCTGTTGGGGCCAAGTTGTAATTCCTGCCTCAAAATCTGAGGAGAACAGATTTGGACAGTTAAAATAAGGCTTTAGAGGACAGATTAATCTTTGAATCTTAACAGAACGGATGGAATGTGAATGCAAACGGTTCTTGGCTAGAGCCAAGAGTACGCAAGAATTGGATCCGTGCTTTTGGTATCTTGCCTAAAAACCCCTCGACTTGCCCCAGCTGAAGCAGTGGTAAATATATGCAGAAAAAATTTTGAAGTCTGCTTTTACTTTCCTCATAGAATGTTACACAATTGATATGACATGATTCTTTCATTATAGGTTGGAATAACTTCAGTAGAGCAGGATTTAATCAATTATTTTAAACCATCTTTTTTAGAGTTACGTAGAAAACAAAACATTTCAAATCCTTTTAAACTGAGTCTTAGTTCCTTTCTTCATAGATAAGCCAGGTTAAGGGTACAGGTATCCAAATTTGCTAACAGTTCCATACTTAAGACAACATCAACAAACACCACAAAACTCTATTCAAAATTTGAAAAAAAAAAAAAAGTTTTTATCGCAATTGCAAATAATTCATCTGTTGTCAAGCTGGAAACAGAGAGTTTGGAATGGTCATCAATAAAAATGAAAGCAAAAATCTACAAGACATACAATTTTGATTATTATTCCAAGAGTATCACTAGCCTACAAGTAGAATGCAACCACGTGATTGCTACCATGTAATACTTACTGCTATACATATACACAGAAAAAATAGATCTCACAATAGTAAACACTGGAAGATACTAAATACATCAAATTAAGAAAACAAAAATATTTCCCTGAAATGCAAACCAGCAGAAGATGAGTAGTTTCCATAAGAAAGTATGAATATCACATGAAAAAACATACAGAAACCAACAAAATGAATATAAGATACAAAGCAGAAAAACTGAAAGCATGATGAACATACATCAAATTCAAGCAATGAAAGGTTTCATACACTATTTGAGTACTTTTTCTGAACATCGAGCAGTCAGGTTTTTTTCCTGTTTATCTGATGAGTAATGATCATAGGATGTTTCACACCATATAGGCTGTTGAGCTTCATATGACAGTTTTGGGAATGTGTCTTGTCAATAATGACTTTTCACTAGTAAAGACTAGAGTCTTACACCAAATTGTAAAGGAAGAAAATATAGTAAAAATATATTAAATTGCCATTTTATATGGCAATTGTATTTTGTCTGACCTTTCCACTCTGTAACACTGAACATGGAGTATTGGCAATGTTGATATATTACTTTCCAGTTTGTGCCCCATTTCATCAACACAAGAAAATAATATGAAATCATTCTTAACGAAATCAACATACTAGTTCAGTGGATTTCATCTCTGTTAAAATTAGATGTTATTATGTCCCTGTCAAAAGATTTACTTTTGATTCATTCTACTCAGCATGATGTTGAAGATGCACCATCAGGCTGCAGCACACTGGAAAATGTAGCATGAATGAGTTTTTGTTAATCAAGAAATAATTTCAAAACGGTTATGTTTTACTAGGTGTCTCAGGACATTGATTGCAATCTCTGTGTCAGACCCCCATAGGAATCAGATAAATATCAATGAATTAAAAAATGCTTTTCTTCCTTAGAATCTTCAAGTTGGTAATATACAGGATTGCCATAGTGGATAACTGCAGTGAATGTTACATGGAACTTTGAGTGACCTTGAATTGGAAATTATGCAGTTATTTACAAAACCATTGATTACAAGGTACCTGAGATTTGGGACTACTAAAGATATATTAATTGACTTATTCATAAAATACCATATAAGCATTAACAGTTTAATTCATTAACTGCTACATCTTCAGTTCATTTAGTACTTTTTCAGTAACATGAAATCTGACAAAGACATTTTCAAATTTTTTAACATCACAAACATAATAGAATTTTAAACTCTTACGAAGAAGTGCTCATTGAACTGAACACATATTATAAAATTGAAAAAGCAACAGATACGCAAAGAAAAAACACGTGCATTTTCTCACTTGGCAGTCTTAATGGAAACATGAATCAAGTGATATGCCTAAACACATTCCAAAACTGTTTTCTGAAATATGCATGCAGTTCCAACGTCTGTCTTGGGGTTTTCCCATGAGTGTGGTAAAGCTTTTTAATGAGGGTAATAGGTGCAGGTGGCCTATGCGTCTGAGTCACACTTAAAGAACTTTTTTTAAAAAATATCTAATGAATCAGTATCTTTAATGCCCCATGTAAAAAAGGAGGTGTTTTGCAACACTGCCATGATAAGAATACATTTACATACAACTAGTTTGACAGTACTTATAGTGATGAGGAGAACACCATTCCTTTGGAGTCTGTTTCTCCCAATACTATTTCCTGCTGCCTTTCAAATCTGCTTTTCATATATTTTGTCATTCTCTCTTTTAAATTATTTTCCTGAATATTCCTGTTTTTTGTCTAACTTGGAGTCATGCAGTTGTCACAACTTACTTCCCTGCCTTACAAACGTTGCTCAAAGAGGAAACCTTCAAGACATGCCTGAGAAACTCCAGCCAAACCCAAAATAGATTAAAAATCTCTCTTATCTCATCAGAGGTTCCTCTGTGACCTGCAATAGTTTACTGTTCGGTCTACTATAAAAACTGAGGGTGCAAACTGCATGTAAGTGCTAGCCACATGAAGGCTACGCGTACAACTACCCAGGCTGCTCTAAGCAACACCGACAGCATAAATAAATAAAAGACGTTGCGTGAAACACCACTCCCAGGGATGGACTGAGCTTTGGAGGTTGGATTTATACGTAGGAGCAGCATCCAAAGTCTTATTGCAATACAAACTTAAGCAGTGTCATCATAGGCAAACAACAAAATGAAAATCAGACTGTCCTCATTTAATCAAGATCAAATGCAAAGAAGACCAGCGATTAATGTATTGCCAAACCACTAACACAGATGAAAAGTAAACAGCACACATATAAAAGTAATGGAAACTTCAGCTGTACATGCAATGGAGTGAGAGACAAAAGCAACATCCCATGCCAACATTTCCCGTGGCATACGGAATTACAGCTGTAAAGGCAAACTACTCTAAGGAAACTCATTCTTTGATATAGTACGTCTCTGAAAAATCCACTCAGGAAATGAAAAAAGTTCTGCTTCTACTGCACAACATTTCTTCGTTGGCAAATACAGATATTTTAGAGACTAATTTCAAAGTTTTAGCAAGACTAGCATACATAAAAACATCTGCCCAAAAGTAGAAAAAAAAAGATCACTGAGTAGTTTATTATTTACTGAATGCGCTAGAAAAACTTAAATCTAAATAGTTACAATGCCCTGATGCGAAAAGTGTGCAGAAGATTGATAGTTCGGTGTTCAACTTTCACAATACATTTTACATGACATTATTATCATAGAATGTCTTGAGTTGGAAGGGACCCACAAGGATCATCAAGTCCAACTCCTGTCCCTGCACAGGACCACCCCACAGTTCACTCCATGTGTCTGAGGGCATTGTCCAGTCTGTTCTTGAACACTGCCAGGCTGTGACTACAACTGAGTTTTCTTATTTTTTTTCCATTTCCAACTATGATCTCCTTGCTTTTAACAGCTGGTTTTATAGTTTCAGAAAGAAATTTTGTTTTTCCCCTACAGTTTATGAACTGATAGAAAAAGCAACTCAGATTGGTGTTAGATTTAGAACAGCCACAGAAAAATTTTCATAGTGATACTAATAACCAAACAACAAGTAATTTTGATAGCAAATGTACCCCTCAAAAGCAGAAGCCAATTGCTGTCAGTGTTCTGCAGCTCCTTACACATTGCAAAAATGTAAAGGGTACGTAATTGCATTGTTCATACGCATAGTTTTGACCCATTTCAGCCAGTATTATTTTAAACTAAGTCCTCATATAAATCCTTACAAGGCCTGCAAAAAACCAGCAATACAAGCAAGAAGAATGAGGAAAGCAGTTTTAGATAGAATTCTCTTTGTATTTCCCAAACAAGACTATAACTTGTACTACTTATAAACTCAAAAGAGAGAAAAGTCACCTCAAATTTATTATTATTTTCAATTTTAATATATAAGTGGATTTTTATTAAGTAGAGCAATGAAGGGCTCACAATAAACACTGCAATACTCAAATTTATTATTATTTTATTATTGCCTAAAAAAGCATACAATTAAAACAAACGGTAATGGATGTATCAGATAGAAAATATTCTCTTATATGTGAAAATATTCTCTTATATTTTTAATTGTGTGTTCAAAATAAAGCTTCAGCTTAAAATTCACTGCTTGCATTTTCTGCTCCTAGTTAGACCACTGATGGGTTTTGGATAATAAACATGTGTAAAATTTTTTTGACACATTTTGATGTCAGAGAATAGCAAATTAAGATGTTTTAGGATTGTATTATGCAAATAAATTGTTCTACATTATTACTCAGGAGTTCAATATGTGAATATACCTTTTAGAGAAGAAAATCTGTCTGTATAGTAACATTTTGAGACCAGCATGGTTTATGTGTTTTGCTCTTGAGCATCACATATACAAGGTACCATCTTTGATACACTACAGACAAAATATTTTAAAAAATATTTTGGAAATAAAAGAGGATCTGAATTTTAAGTCTTGATAATGTTACATTTGATCTTGAGCATGAATTCCAGCAAATGCCTTTATGTACATCTTTAGCAAATCCATTTCAAATGTCAACAGGAAGCTAGAAAATTTTATTTTAAATGACAATCTGGATATGTCTGCTTAGAACTGATGCATGCCACAGTTTAAAGACGCTCTCAAATTCTATTTTCTGTTTGATACTGAAGTGAGAACAGGAGATGTAACCTAGTCTTGTTTATTGGAAAATGATCTGGGACTCAGAGGACTTAAGCTTCAGCTTCACTCTCAGGAAAAGGTTAAATGGCTTTTTAAAAAAAAAAAAAAGTGTAAAGGGTCAATGAAATACTACAAAAATAATCAAACTTGGAATTTCTGAAGGTATTTTCTACCTACTTCTTTCATTAAAAATTTATGTGAAGACTGATGTATCTAGAATAATTAAAGACACCAAAATCTTGACAAGGAAAAAGCAGGAGTAAAGAAATGACAGACTGGTACTGCATAGAAATGATACCATGGTTTCTCAGTTCCTGACAAGGGGGAAAGACATTCTGTCCCAGATCTGTATCTTAGGAAATAAAGCATGACAACGACATTACTTGGTGTCTGTTGCCTTCTGAGGTGCTAAAGCAATTGCTGATTCCCCAGTGTCTCTGCAACCACACCTTAAGCACTTAAAGAGCACAGTCAACAACCAGTAAGGCAGGAAAGTCATTTCAGCACATGTGGCAAAGCTTGAGAAAGTACAAACACTGTGCCAACAGCCAAACACAAAAGGGAAAGCATAAGATAAGAAAATCCAAGGTACTATTAACAGAAGCAAATTTATAACCATCTGTTGCTGGCTTGTGAAACTGAACAATTCTTTACAAATTACTGTGATGTCAGTTAAAGGCACACGTACTTTTATCATATCAGGTATCAAGTACAAGGGCTGAAACTTTCCATTGATCATACAGAATAACAGCAAACTGCACTGACAGATAAGGAGTTATAGCTGTATCAAATTAACACAAATAAATCAAATTATTTATTATCTCTAAAAAAGCTTCAGGAATTTCTAGCATGGCACTGGCATGTCTTTATAATTCAGTAACATGAGAGCTCTGAAAAAACATAAACTTTATAGTTTTACAAATTGCAAGAATGATCATGTTATGTTCAGAGCATGTAACATGAAGAATATCTGCAGGGAAGCAAGTTTTCCTCAATCTAAGCAAAAGTTCTTAGAAAGTAACCCAGATAGGGTATTATTCCCCATGTTGGATATTCTGCTTCATTTAGGTAAGCTATTTTATTTCAGTATTTAACAAAATATTATCAGCAGATTTGAAAATGTTACTCTGACAAAATGATCACAAGATAGAACTGGTGATTTTTCTTTGCTAGTTTTGAAGAAAGAGAGCAGCAGCAGCAAATATATTTTTAACGTGATACAAGCTGTAAATTTAAATTCAGGAAAAAACCCAAATCTCTAATAACCTTTAAAAAATAAAGTGTTATTTTACATCACAGAAACTATGTAGAAAAAGAGGAAAACATTCTTTGCACTGCTTCTGCTTTTTTCTAGTAGGGGTTGGAACTTGGCAAAGTAATGTTTGAAATGATAGTTGATTTGAAATAAAAGCGCATAAAACTAATTGCAAACTAAAACAGGCAATCAATTCTTTTATTAATTACCTGTAATTTCTTTCTTTCATACATATTTGTTGCTCACATAGCAGAAGAGCAGCTACATATCACCAAAACTGCTATTCCAAGTACTAATAAACTAACTCAAAAATATTTATGCTTTCTCTTCCCTGCACTGAAAAGTCACTTCATAACCTCTACTCTGTTCATTTATTTTCAACTTAGTTGTTGCACTTTTATGTACTTACTGTTATGCTAGCACAATTAAGAGATTTTATTTACAATGTACACAAACTAGTTTAAAACAGTCCTACTTGAATGATGTTACTTGGTAAGGTCTTAAAAGACCAAATAAACGTGTACTATACACACCACAGGAAATATTTTGGTCATTGTCGATACTTTAAGTTTTTTTCCTATATGCAATTACTGAGTTCTTCACTAATTTAAACAAAAGAGAAATCCATTTATCATGAGAGACTTAAGAGTCTGTTTAACTGAAGATACATTTAGTTATTATTTTCATAAATAAAAACAAACTAGCTCCCATCCTAATTAAGGAAAATAAAAGATTAAGGAATCAACTAAATTGATTTTAAATCTAGCATTAAAGTTTATTACCTTTCATGGAATGCTTCACAAGCAAGAAGAGATTCAAAACTTATAATTTTTGCTGTGGGAGTGATGTAGTATTTATAATTTATGGTTCTTTCTCCTCTAAATAGATCGCAGTGAAATTAAATGACAACTCCTCTTGGGAGCAACCATCTAATCAATACCAAAGGAGTGTACAGACGCTATTGAAAAACTGTCATCATCGTTATAAACACACTTTTGTACTGCCCAAATTTCTAAACATCCATTTGAGGTGAAATTGTGTACATCCACAGCAGGAACAAGGTGGCCTAAAATGCACACCTTAAAAGCAGTCCTTCTTTTTTTCTGAGATTTTGCTCTATATACAGTAAGAAATTTGGTTAATTTTCACAGTTACCTGATACTGTACAGGTAGAATACGCTCATAAGAAGAGGGGAGTCATTAGGATCAGTCCGCAATGTAACCTGCATTTTTAGAAGTCCTGACTAAATATAACTAACTGTCAGTCAGTCATTTAAAAATGATCAAGATCATCTCTAGGAACTGCAGAAAGTGTTAGAAATTTTCAGTTATGAGGAACCTGTGGTTCCTCCTTTTTATGTACCCACCCCGTGTTAGTTCCTGAGAACTAATGACTCCTTTGAGACATGCAAGTTTCTTTAAAAGTCATTTGGAAAATGTCAGTTGTGACAATCCACGTATGACAGGAAGTTCCCCGAAAAATCTGAAGTAGCATTCTTGAACTGGATCGTTTAAGTGCCGAACAGAGCTCTTCGTCCTGAGGGAGCATGCTTACATGGCTACTAGAAGGAGCACTTACTGTCTTTAGGCAGCAACAAATAGGTATGACAAGGGGATTAATGAACCACAATTTCAGAGAGCACAATTTGCACTTTTGTTGGCTTGTCACAATCTCACTCCAATATTGCATTTCAACAGATATGTTACGTGATCACTGTATGTTAATCATAATCACTCGACAGCACAGATGCTAATAATCATAACATAATGATTATAAATTTAGAGTAACTTCAGACATAAGAGTTATGGCCATGTACTTACTGGAGATGCATGTACTTGTGTTATTCTTAACTGGTTTTCCAAATCTTGAACTTTATTTTTCAGTTCTGTGTTTTCAGTTTCTAATTCTTGAATCTACAAAGCAAGTGGTTATTGCAACAGCTATTGGGATATTAATTCATTCCAACAACAGCATCCATTGAAAGTAAGTTTTATCAGAGACCTGGTGATTTAGTACCAATGTTGAACTAGTTATCTAATTACAAAAAATAATTCAATTTTTGTATCTTCCATATTGCAACCTTGCTTTACTCTTTAATGACCTTGCAAGACAGCAAAACATAAAGTACTATTTTGCAGTTATCTGGTCTTTTTTTCTTTTTTTGGCATCTGTTGCAATTCTTAGCAATCAGAGTAAATTATGCAAATTATGCTGTCATAGAGAGCAGATAACACAAATACAGTAGCATGTTCTTTTATCTCTTTAAAAAACATAGTTCAGAACTTACTCTTTTCTGTAAACCTGCAATTTGTTTCCTTGTTTCAACATCTTTTCCACCGGATTCCAGAAATTTCCTGTAAGCTAAGTCAAATGCTTGACCAATTGTTAAAGTTATCTCTTCAGCCTTTACATAAAACATAAGGTTGAAATTAGTATATTAAGAATATTTTATAGGATTACTTTCAGTTCAGATGATCACAAAATACTTTACATCATCTATCCCATTCATCTTCATCCATCACAAACTCAACACCACAAAGCAGCACGGCAAACACTCTTCAGCAAAATACCTTGACAGAAAATGCTATGAAAGCAACTTAAAAAAAAAATACTGCAGATAAAGAAGGGAAACTGAACAGACAGAACACGGTTAGCTAATTTTTAGCATAAACTATGCCTTTAATTTCTGTAAATACACAGTAATTCTTTTCCTGATGATTTCTGAAGCAAATACAGGCTTTTCAATCATCAAATTAAATTAGGTTTGTTTGAATGGATTAATGTTTTCATGTTAATGGATGTTGTGACCCCTATTGCTTTTACATTTGGATTTCCATACTTATTTTTAGAAGTCCTATAAAATCTATCTACACTAAAAAGCGTAGATAAATGTATTTATCTGTGCAAGTATTTCTGATTACAAAAATCCAACCAAACAGAATTTGCATTTATACATGAAAAATGTAATAATTTAGTAGTTCTATGGTTATTTGCATCATATGTTATGATGCATATATACAACTTGGACAGAAAATCTACTTTAAAAATAACAGTGGTAAAAATAGGCATGCAACAAGTAACTACTCCTACATTTACAGAGGCCTAAAACTACATTTGTCTCTTTGAAGGCAACTGAGAGGCTGATGTGGCCCCCACTGAAAATGAGTTTGACACCCTTCTTCTATAAGAATGGGGAATTAACCCCTCTGTCCTTTCACTGTGAAAAAATCCATAGAGCCACCTTTCTTAAAACAAAAACAAACAACAAAAAAACCCCCTCCAAACACCAAAAAACACAAACACACACATACACAAAACCCATACACAACAACAACAAAATTAACTGAATTGGACCAAAAAAGCTGAACTTGGACTGCTGGACTGCTTTAGAGACTAATGGTTTCTGTTAGTAAAAGTATAATGAATCCTGGGAGTAGGCAGTCCTGTCTTCTTGGAAGGATGAAGGCTGTTGAAATGAAAACTGCAACTGAGGTAGGTTCCTTTGAAACCTGAGAGTACTAATGAACAAAGAGCGAAATAGAGGACAAAAGTACAGTAAGTGAAATACCAGGTTAGAGAGAAGAAGAAACAGTGAGCAGGTGTGGAATAAAAGTGGTACTAGTGTTCAGAGACTGCAAGGGCAATTTAAAATCATGGGAATGTGTGAAAAAGAGCGACAGGATAGAAATTTGAAGAGAAATTAACAGATGTGCCTAGCAATTCTGAACAGTACCTATTGAAGGCACTGGAGCAATGCAGGTGAACAGCAGAATAATCAGTAACACTTTGAAGTAACACATAGGACTACATAATTGCATAAAAAGTGAATATGCCTCTATTCCTACCCAAAAAAAAAAAAAAAGTTCCCTTTGTATTTACTTTGTATGATACCTCAGCTACTTCAGAATAAAACAAAAAGCCTTCAGATTATTTTAAAAATGTTAACATCTATTTTTGGTGTTGATTCCAGTGTTTGTATTTGTTAGTCGCTTTCTGCCAGGGTAAGCACACAACCCTGTTTCAGTCAGACACCATTTTCTTTATTTCCTGCCCTAAAGGTTTGGTTTGGGGCTTGGTTTTTTGTGTTTTTGGGGAAGGAGGCAGGACAGGGGTGGTGGGGATTTTTTTGTTGTTGTTGTTTTTTTTCTGCTATTGCACATTTTAGAACAGTTGCCCTGTTCTATCTCAAACACGAGAGAATGTCAGTGGTTGGTGGAATGAATTCTCTGGTAGTGCATCACGGCATGAACAAACTGGAGAGACGTGGCAAAGGGGGTGGGTAGAGAAGGGAGAACCTTGCTTTAAAAAAAAAATAAAGAGGAAGAGAGGCTGAGGCAAACACATCAGCAGAAGAGCCTGTGAGGTTGTCTCAGTCACAGGCTTACAGAAATCTCTGCAAAACATCTGTGCAAACATTTCAAGCTTGGTGGGATGCAGGCTGTTCTGAGAGCGTTGTGGATGCCTGGCCTAGGATATCGAGCTGGGGAGTAAGAACTGCCCCACAAAATCACCTCAGGTTAAAGAAGAAAAAGGCTCTCCTTTAAATTAATGCATCTAAGTTATTGGCATGAAAGATTATACGAAAGTGACCCCAATTAACAGGCAGGCTATTTGCCTTCATTAACCATTCCTGTTTTATTTCAAAGCAGACCAAAGTCCGTAACAGTCACCCAAATTCTTTCAAAGCGTCTCGCATACTTACACACTTTTCGCTGTCAAATACATAGCACAGATGCTTATTTGATTCTGAGTCTTTGCATATGAAAGTAAATATTCTCTTGTCAGTTTTATCATCAGCACAAAATGATATCCTATGGAGCTGACAGTTGTGCTGGACTTCCTGCAAACAAAAATAAAGGTTATTTTCAAGAAATTACTGTACTTGCTTAGTATAAAGACGCACAAAGTAAAACTCTATATTTCCTCATGTACAAAAGAGCAGGCATCTTGCAGCAACATTTTTGAATGCTTCTCACTGTACATGAGAGCATCCAAAAATGTATGTAAATTATAACAGAAGTTAGCAAACTCATCTCCTAACAAATGCTCTCATTTTTACTGAATGTAAGCACGAAGTTTTTATTTGGACAGCATTTATCTGGAAGTGTTTATTTGGACAGTAATTTCTGTGCTAGAAAATTGGTTTTACTGTTGCTTTGAGTCCCTGTGCAATTTAGGAACTGATTATGTAAAATACTTTTTTTTTTTTTTCCAAGTGCACACAATCTTCAGATTTCATTTTCTCACAGTGATTATTAAAATGGTTTTAATGAAATAAGAACTTACTTTTGTATCTTAAATTTAGAAAGGAGAAATAAAATCACTTTGTTATCCAAATACATGGCACAGAAATAAATTAGACAGCTAAATAATTGCTTACTTAAGGTGCAATATAAACAGCTTTTAAACATTCTTAGTTGTATATTTTAGATACCATATTTCACTTTCCATTAAAAAGCATGTTCCAGCTATTTAAAAATGCTCTTCAGCTGAGAGCTTGACAAGACTTTTATATAAACTCTCTCAACTATTTTTTTTTTCTACAAGTCTCTTCTTGGTATTTTATTTTATTTTATTTGGCTTATTACATGGGAAAGCAGTATTTGCTTTAAAAGAAAATACGCAGTTTAGATGTGAAGTATTATCTATTAAAAAAAGAAAGCTTCTGCACAGCACCAGGGTTCCCAGATGGCTATAAGCTCATAAACAAGAGCATGCCTTCTCCGCACACAAACTTCCAGCAAAAAAATGTACCATAAGGACAATCTTTTCCCCTTGCCCAGCTGTGCTCCTTTTCTCAGCCTTTACAGCTTCTTCTGTATATCCTGTTCCTCCCCTGTCCCCAGATCTCCCTCACATTTAATAACAGAATCACAGAACAGTTTAGGTTGGAAGGACCTTCCAAGCTCATCCAGTGCCACCCCTGCCATAAGCAGGGACATCTTCACCCAGACCAGGTTGCTCAGAGCCCCGTCCAGCCTGGCCTGGGATGTCTCCAGGGATGGGGTATCCGCCACCTCTCTGGGCAACCTGGGCCAGGCTCTCACCACCCTCAGGGTAAAAAATTTCTTCCTTATGTCTGGCCTGAATCTCCCCTCCTTTAGTTTAAAACCATCAACCCCTGGTTCTGTCACACCAGGCCCTGCAAAAATGTCTGACCCTGTCTTTCTTACAGGCCCCTTTTAAGTACGGAAAGGCCGCAACAAGCTCTCCCCAGAGCCTTCTCTTCTCCAGGCTGAAGAACCCAAACTCTCTCAGTCTGTCCTCACAGCAGAGCTGTTCCAGCCCTCTGGTCATCTTGGTGGCCTCCTCTGGCCACTCTCCAACAGGTCCGTGTCTTACCTGCACTGATGACCCCAGAGCTGGATGCAGCACTGCAGGGGTGTCTCACCAGAGCAGAGGGGCAGAATCATCTCCCTCAAACCACTGGCTCTTCTTCTGGCTCTTTTAGGTCTAGAGATGCATATAGCTACTTTATATCATTTAAGCACAGAACCGCTTTTCTATAATCCTCCCTTCCTGTGTGCCAAGCATAGAATCAAGTTCTGCTACATAAGCAGGCCTCCCCTTCCTACCACAACGAATAGTCATCATATGAATATAAACCAATATTCCGCTATAACAATATGGAAGTGATTTGTTTCAAAAACACACAGAAAAAATTATTGTAATCAGTGATGATAACACAGAATTTAAGTCATTTCCCAAAGCATCTATAAATTTCGTAAAAAGAAGGAAAACTTGATTCAAATTTACATTTACATGTGGCTTTAAGAAATGAAGTGGGGGAGATAAAAAGACTACTCATAGTTGATGACCATTTGATTTGTAATAACGACATTGCTGAGAGATCACAATATTCCTATTCCCCCAGGAACTTCTGTCCTACAGCTTTCTGTTAATCTCTGCAGGAAAAGTTAGGAAGACTAACATATTTTGACTTTTAAAACTGGTGTTTTAAAATAATTTTTACCCTGTAACATAAGGAAGATGCATAAACTGCAGTGAAAGTTGACAAGAATATTTCTTGCCCCCTCTGCTTATGAACTGTTGAATTGTGGTTATATCAAGAGTATGAAGTGAAAATGGGTTGCAAGTAGATACAACCTTGAACTCAACTACCTTTGCTCAAAAGGCAGAATAACTGTCTGAATGGTAGCAATTACTCCAGAATTAAGCAGCAGTAACAAATGCTTCATTCAAACCCAACATTCAACATACGTATAAAAGATTTAAGAGTATTCAGATGTTAATAACTGATGACTATTGAGTAAATACTTTTTAGTTTGATTATATTTATCTCATTATTTCTCTTTGAAGTCTCTGAGGAGGATTATTTAACACAGTGCTTTCATCTTCCTCAGAATTCAAAAGTTCTGGTGTGAAAGGATTAAAAATATTAAATTCCACATTAGCTACAGTCAGTATTTTGGCATATCATGCACCTTCCCAGGAAGATATCACCCATGTGTTGTAACAAGAAATGGTATTTTAGAAGAATTTTTCATCAAGATAATGGTTTTTATAATAATACTTTTTAAAAATCTAGAACAGTTAAATCAATATTGAATTACTACTTTAGCACCACAAATATATTAGTCTCTTACCTTTGTTTTTGGATCTAGAATTTTTACACCATAGATTGAGATTTGTAATTCAACTTTGGGGGTCTTCTGGCCTTCAGATTTTTTGATATGTCTTGCAAACTGTAAGATGAAAAATAGAACAGCAATCACATTAATGGTAAGTTTTCTTTGTTTTTTTATTACTTCGAATTTCCTCTCAATTCCTTCCAACTGAAGTTGTTTCTCTCCTTCTTCAAAAAAATATTTTAAAATTTTGAAACTTTTATCTGTTTTTTATGCACTTAATCCAAGCTTTCGCGTGAGATTGCTAGAATAGTAGAAACATGAACACTTTCAGACAGTTTGTCACCTGCTTGGTTTTTATGTAGTGAACGTCACTGTGTTTTCCACATCCCACTATTTCTACACTCACTTCTGTACATGTGCACTGTAGGTACCTCCCATATGCTCCTTTGAGGAAATCAGTTCTTTCCAACAGGTTCAATGTGAAAGCACTACAGCTGTAAACACCTAAGAAATAGTCAGTCTCTTCTATCACATTCTCAGAATTTATTTGCTAACGGTTTGCTAGATGATGGTTAGACAACTTTTTGTATTACTGGGTTAGGTAATGTGTCCTATTCAATACATTTCCCATCCTTTTACATCTCCTAGCTGCTAGATCTGTCTAGTCTTTCTCTCATGAACACTGCATATAAAATAAGCAGAGTATGTCAAATTTCTCAACCCCTGAATTTAATTACTGATTTACTTAAGTGACAGTTGAGGGTTTGGATTTTTGTTCTGTCCCTATTCCTATGCCAACTGGTACTTGGGAAATTTTTCCAGGAACTCAACTGTTTTACACAGTATGACTGTCTCCATCTATTTTATTTCATTTTGCTTGTAAGCAGCTCTGCTCATGGCAATTTATTAACTAGTTTCAAGAAGCACCCTAAAGCACATAATTTACCTGTTTTTCCCTTTCTCCCAATTTTATTCCTGATTTTGAAAACACACTTATTGAACATGTTAGGAACATTATTATTAATCTATTAACTTCATGTAACATGACCTGTCCAGACATTTTATTAATGACTAATGTACCACATTAGCTGATAATATCACATGCTTCACAAGTTTGTTTAAAGAGAACAAACAAAAAACCACACAAACATGGACAAACAAAAAAAACCCACCAAAAACACAAACCCAAACAAACCCACCTGAACCACTACACTCTTAAATCTAAATACTCATTTTACATTTCAACAGCTGAGGTTGCTACAGTCATTAGCCAAATATTCTGTGAAGGTTTGTACATGATAATGTACTAGTGAAAACCAGCTAGTCAAAAGTCAAGCAAATCTAAGATAACTTCCTCTTCTGTCTCTCTTCAGTATCATGTATATAGTTCTTGCAATACACGTTTTCCTGTACTCCTGTTTATCTTCAAGTCCGCTTCTCACATATTTAGAATACACTTTTAATACAGTTTAATCACTACCCCAACCCTTTATTTTAATTAAGGTGAGTCATCTTATACACATACTTTCATTAAAAACCAAACCAAACCAACAAAAACCAACCAAAACCCAAAACAACAACAACCAAATCAAACCAAACAAACAAAAAAAACCACCCCCCCCCCACCCCGGTTTAGAGGCATTTGGCCAACAACATTTCTTGATTTTCTAGGGCAATTTAAATTTGCTACAGCGAAAAAAAGATTTCTTTAATAAAAATCACTAATTAACCCCTGCCCCCTAAAAAAAAAATCTTACTTAAATTTCATGCTACCAATTCGACCTGTTTGATTCTTAGGCTTCTGCTAAAAAAATAAAATATAAAAAAAATAAAAATAGACCAATCAATGCTTTATTACCATACATTTTTTTCCAATATGAATATTAAACTTAAATTGTCTTTCAGGTCGTTTTGACACATTTACTCAATACCCCCACTCTGTCAGTTTTCCTTTCTGATTTGTAATTTGACTATGCCCTTTTATTGAATAAACTTCTGACAACATATGTGGTTCCTTTCCATAGTACCAGAGGGCTCTGTGCTTGGCTTGCTTTGCTACGCATTACATGGCTTGACCACAACATCCACAGATCACCTGGAGACTCTGGGCTTTTCAATTTCCAGTGCACTTTTCAGTGCACAAGAACATCCCTGTCCAACAGGTCATCCTGGAGCACACCCCAACTCTGAACAACCATCAAATTGGGTGAACCCTGGCTTTTTGGAAATGCCACGAGTGTTTCTGTGCAGTAATGAAGATGAGGCATAAACAGGATTTGATTTTATTGAGTTGAAGCCATAGTGTAGGTTGAGAAAGATGATTAAATGCATGGTTTTCCAACTATCTTCATCTCAGAGTCCTAAACAACAGCTACAACATGAAAACTTTTAAAAATAAGTAGATCTAAATAACTTGCACAAGTTTTAGAACAGCTGGCCAAGGCTTGCTCCAAGTAGTCAAGAAGTCTCACAACACTGAGGAAGTTCCAGAAGATAATTCTGTGCCAATACTAAAAAAAGGGTAAACAAAATGACCCTGCCATGACTCCACTCTCAAAAGGCATAAATAAGTGGGACAAAATTAATAATGATCAATATGGATTTTACACAAAATGCAGCTTGTCAAAACTGACAACTCATTTGACTGAGTTTTGCACGCCATTATATTTAAGAAGTGAAGCAATACAAAGAAAGTATTAGTTAAGCTAGTTATATTAGTCTCCAGATGCAGTTATAAACAGGAAATTGTCATTGGGAAGATATGTTTCTAATGTATTCCAGCAGGGTTTATTTCTTAAGCATGACATTATTGAACAACGACCAGGAGGCAAACAATTACTGATAAAATGTGCAGGCTGAAAAAGAGAAAAAAATTGGGAGAAAAGTAACTAATAATCTGTAGTGAAATCTAAAATCCTTACAGAGAAAGCTTGCAGAAGATGAAGGCTGATGGAGGGGAAAAGCATAAAGAATACCTTACCAACCAGAACATATTGCCTACATGCAAATAAACCCTCTCTGTTGCAACTCCAAATCTGCAAATCATACATATGGGAACAGACTTACTTTCTTGGGAGACAATCCTGGGAAGATCTAACTAAGTTAGTTTTGATGTTACGGTAAGGCTTTCTGCTAACTGTGGACTCTTCTCATCAGGAAGATTAATGCAATCCTTGGATATTTCAAAAAGATCCTTAAGATGACAACAACGGCTGCATTGCATCAGCTGCCCGTGAGAAACTACTCAAATTGTATGTTTTGAGGTTTTCAAGCACAGAAGGATGTTGACAAAATACAGAAAGCTCACAGGATATTTCCAAAAGTTACCAAAAGACTGCATACCCACCTTTGAACAAACCACATCAAATAAAAAACAAGCTAATGGTGAACGAAAAAAACAAGAACCTCTTCAACACAGACATCCAGAGAGACAAATAAGCTTTTAAACCAAGGGTTTGCTAAGATACAGTGACCGAAAAGTAAAGGTAGATAAATTCAGAAAATCTGGTGTGGTTACTTCCTTCATGCTTTTCCTGCTCACTCCGTGTTCTTGGTAATAACAGATAACACACAGATACTCATCAGTCATTTTTTTGGTATCTGACCTTCGCTAGAAAGTCAAGTTCAGCCACCTCCCAAACCTGTGCAGGATCCGAACAGCAGATCCTAACACTTAGTTGGGTATCAGCCAATTTGCCTTTTTTTCTTCTCTATATTTTTTCTACTCATTCTTTGTACCTACAGAGCACCCTCAGGGATCTCTGAACAAGGGAGACTTGCAAACATTATTTTCTTCTTTCAGCACACATTTGAAACAAAGTAATATTTGTAGCTCACACAGTAACAAGATTATTTAAGAGGGTAAAAATTTGTAGCCTCCCATTGGCATCAAAATGGACAATGATATAAAATTATAATGAATCATAGCATGGCTTGGGAAGAGAAATGATGGGCCAAATTCTTAAGCTCTTAGTTTATACATATATTGTTCTCGGGCAAAACACCCAGATTTGGCCCAATAATAATGCAAGCACTCAGTGGGATGGGTTAGCTTTTATTTACTGCTTGGAAGTAACTTAATATTTTCCTTGAATCTTTTAGGGAAATTAATAAATACAAATAGATCTATTTTCTGTGGTTTAACTTAGTTTTAAAAACTACATACTTGGAGAGTCTTATTAAAATTACATTTGAAATGCTTATGCATCAAGTTTTATCAAACTGAAATCAGAGGATTAATCAGCAAAAATAACATGAGAAAAAAAAAAAGTTTTAAAAAAGCCAGGAGCTTTACTTAAAGAAATAATAGTCCAAATAAATTCTGTCAAAATCAATTTAACTATGCATAACTATGCGCTTTTATTTAATATTTACACCTCGCTGCACAATTCAAGAGTTTATTTTAAAAACCCTCAAAACATCAAAGACAGATGCTTCTGTGACTTGGGAGCTATTCTTCAGCCCAGGGAATAATGATTCAATGTCTTCATTTTTACACAGGTTTCCAGTGAGACATCAGACATTTCACTTCATGTGGACACCTTCAAAGATGTCTGAGGGCAATGTAGATGTCTAAGCTGAGAGACAGCTTCATACCTGGCTTTGAGAAGATTCTTCTCCTCTATTCTTTCATAACAACATTCATTATAAGGAAAGATGCCTGAAGGGAAAATATGCCCCATTTCTTTTGCAGTGACTACATACCACCTTTTTGGTTGTATTATGGTCCAACCATCATGCAGGTTTTATGTGGTTATAATGAAATTATAACCTCTGAAAAATAGCTGCCAAGAAGAGGAAAAGGATGAAAAGACCACAGATACACAAACTTTAATCTCTCGATAATCAGCTGGGTAGGGAAAATGCTGTTGCAGAAATGCATTTGTATGGGATATGTTGTATTTTATTTTCCAAACAAGCACTGGACTGAGAAGAAAGCTATCGATCTGTTAACTGCAGTACAGAAAACAACGCAGCAGTCTTCTTTCCATTTCTCATTCCCTGAAGGTTTTCTTCTTGTTTGGGTTTTTGGGAGGAAAGTTGGTTTGTTGGTTGGTTTCGGACTTTTTTCCTTGCTTTTTTTTCTTTTTTTTTTTTTTTTTTTTTTTTATGGTAGTGGTGGTTGGGGGGGCTCAATTAGTATTTAAAAATATATATATTTTATTTTTGTTTGAGAGGGTAACCAGATATTCCTTCTTCAACTCATCTGATCTGCTTTGCTCTTCAGGCTGTCCCTGGCTGGTCCTAAACCACACATTCTGCTTTCTCCAGTACTTCAAAGAGAAGAGTCATGGCTCTAAGGCTTGACTGGAACCCTCTTTATCCCAATATGAAAAGATTTTCTTTACTCCACCCTCCACTGTCCTTTGGACAACAAATGAAACCCAGCTTTACCACCAAAGTGTGTTCAGAACAACATCCACTGCTGGTCCACAAATGACAGTACCAGAGGAGCATCACCCCTGTGTGGAGGTGTGTAAAGAAGCTCTCTTCACTTTGGGTATCCTTATTCAAGTGCCTTCAAAGTGATTAATTCTATCTACATTATCTCTGGTCAACTTCACTTATGGAAGAAAACAGGAGGAGAAAAGAAAACTGAGTTGGAAGTTCAGTAAGAGAACAGTCTTAAGTTTGGGCCTCATAAAAATGTCCCTCTGAAGGCCGTAAAAGGAACAGCCCAAACTCAGATGTTTACTTCTGTTTTTTCCTGACACCCCTCCATGCTCTTTTTTAACCAGTGCTCTGGTTACGCTGTCCGTTCCCATCTGTTAGGTTGATCCTTCCACCTGGTCTCACCTCTGGCAATCCCACAAGCACTGTGTGAGAAGGATGAAATTAATTCCTACAGACTGATTTTAAAATTATATCCTTCATTAATGAAGAAAAGTAACCATTTCACTTCATAAAATAAAGTGTGATCTGACAACATTTACACATTTGAATAATGTAGGCATGTTCTGATACAACATCTTAGTACCGTCTTCCTTAGTTTTTATTTTTTATTCTAGAAATTAGTCTAGAACAGTGGAAGGAAAAAATTGTTTGTAATAAATTATGAGAACAGCTTATCTCACCTTAGAAATAAAAATATACATTTAAAAATATTAGTGTTCAACTCTGTTCTTTCTCCTGCAGTACAGCTCCAAGAAATTTAAAAACACAAGAGGAAATCCCAACCAGATAAAACCACTGGATAACCCTCTAGAAAAATTAAATATAGATCCTTGAAAAAACTGTGTATTCAAATTGCAACTGACCCAGCAAAATTAGCAAGCGTTTAGAAAATGTGGTAGTAGTATTAAAGATAAAACAAGTACAATGAAGCATCAAGAAATATTTCCTCCAAGTTATTAGTATTTTACTGTAGAACATCAGCTCCACCTGCTGGTACAAGTAAGTTGATGGAGTGGGGTGCTAAAGTTTCGCACAAACCCAGGTTTGGTAAGTGAGGAGTCTTTGTGCTGCATAAGTTAAGAACTTTTGATATACAACTCTTGATTTCTTTAAATCAAATGTCCATTCTGACATAGTTTGAGGACATGATGGCTTAAGAAAAAAGTTTACAGCAACAGTGTTTCACGGTCTATAGATCACTGTAAGCACAACTTCAAAAAGTTATTAATGCAATGCAGACCACTTGTAGAAATAGCTCCAAATAATAAGAAGGAGTAAGATGTTTTTCTGCTAGCTATTAATTTTCATTAAAAAAATACAATTAACAACATTGTATTAAAACCAAATCCATATAATAAATATATATATATAGCATCACAAGCTACACATCTTTTAAAAACTCTCCTACTCTAAAAACACTATATATGTTGTCTTTCAATACATTACTTTTCAAGCTGTTTTCATTGGTTTAAAAATTTTAATTAACATTTTCTAAAAACAAGCTAGTGATGTGTGGTTAATAATAAAATCCAGTTCCTCTAGGCTTCTCTTCAAAGAATTCAGATGCAGAACATAAACCAGTGTTGAAATGAGCATTCAGTTAATTGAGGATTGCTTCAAACATAAAACCTCTTTATTGCTCTCTGAATTCTGCTCCAAGATTTTTCAAGTCTTTCCAAAAGTTGTCTTTAATTACTTTGTGAGTTTTCTAAGAAACTTGAGATTATTAAACATTCCATCCATGTAATATTTGACATCTAAGCTCCAAACTTCCGAGCTTGAAGAAAATACAGGGTCTTTCAATAAAATGGACCCAAATTCAAGTCACAGTCGACTTCAAATTGGGTCCATCTTTTTGAAAAACCCTGTAGTGTAATTCTGGCAGCAACAATTCAGACACATATCTCCAAGGCAGTTTATTTAGGGAACACGTGTAAGAAGTTAGAACAGATATCTACATAAACCAAAGAAACCACAAAAACACAAAACACATAAAAACCCTCCTACTTTTAAATTTTAGTGCTAGGCTGAGAAATGTTTGGTGGGTTTTTTTTGGACCTGCTTTCAGAGCAAATGATTTCAAGGGACCAAATCACACAATCCAACCCATCAAAAGCTTCCAGTGACCAGTGGGGGCCCAGGTTAGCCTGGAGCTCCACCAGTGTGACAGAGATGCAGCAGCTGCTTTACATAGGAGGAATCTGATAAAACACCACTAAAATAGAATCAAGACTTCTTCATAGCAGGATATTATCTTGACAGATTTCTGCACGGAATTACCTTTGCTCAGGGTAATGGAATTTTAATGAACTCTAAACTTCTAACTCAACAGGCTTCAATCCAATACCATCCATAAACTGGACGAGGTGCACACAAAGCCCTACATTTTGTTTCCACTGGTAGCACGCTGTGATGGCTGAAGAAAGGTCCTACTTACACTAGCCTAAACCACTTGAAAACAACAAGGCAATAACATGTCTGGTGAACTGCAGTAGAGTAAATCCTTTTGGCATAAAACATCCTAAGAATTGACTAAGTGAATCTCTAAGGGTAGAGCAAAACAATGGCAAAGAACTTCTGCTTCATTATCTTAACACAATTACTAATCAATCTTATCAGGACGGCTTTTTCAAGGGAAACCTCGGTCTTGAAAGCTGAGCTTTGTGAATAGTGTTTCACGCCTTTTTTCTTCCTTTTTGTATTATGGTAATAACACAAAACCAAATTATTCAATATTGATTCCCAAAATTTTCTCTTCATTTCCAAGGAACTTCTGTTTAAATGAATAACGAAAACCTCAGAAAGTTATGGAAAGCACAATACAGGGCCGAACAATTTTGACATTTTTCTAAACTAATTCTCCAAAAGCTCTTAGCATGAAACAGTGCTATTCCACAGCACTGTGAGTTAGCAGACAAATCAAATGAGCATTCCCTACCACAACTCAGAGCATTCAAAGGGCTTTAAGCATATTAAGCCATCATTAGGATACTTTGTAATCATCTACCAAGCTCCTCAAGCGCCCAAGAATATACAATCAAGAAGAAACTGTAAATGTCCGATTTTCTCAGCCATCTA
This sequence comes from Patagioenas fasciata, assembly GCF_037038585.1. NCBI lineage: Eukaryota > Metazoa > Chordata > Aves > Columbiformes > Columbidae > Patagioenas > Patagioenas fasciata. The sequence goes on along the minus strand of NC_092526.1, from coordinate 27,209,111 downwards.
TGTGCATGAGAACATAGATGGTGTTTGTGCACATAGACCTTTCCCAACAAAATATGAAGAAGTGGAGGACAAGGAGTAATGCCTCTTGGCATACATAGGATTTGTTTGTAAACCCCATTCTCTCACTATAGCTCTATTTCCAGATATATCGTCACAGCTGGAGGGCGAATGACATTCATGCCAGCGTCACAGAACTTCTCCAGTCTAACAGTCAGTTTATGTGGATCAGATGCATTGCTGAAGAGCAGCCAGGGACAGTCAGTACCCCCTGAGCCCACTTACGGCATAGTTTGACATTCCTACTCCTTTTCTTTGGCACCACCAGCTTCACCTTAAGCAGGTGGTTACTCTGTGTTGTGCAACAAGAAGCAGCTCACCTAAGTGGGGCTCAGAGGAAACAAGGCACAGCCCAGAGAAATGCAGGACAGGCATTACTGAAGTCACAAGTTTTCTGGTCAAGGAAGAGTTCACTTTCTTAAATTCTCTAGCAACACCTTTGGGCTGCCATCATTAGAGGCATTCAATAGCCATAAAGTGAGGATGGCAGCTAAAACAAATTGTTGCTACCTAAGTTTACATTAATGAAGCCCTAAAGTTTCCAAAGAACAATCATTACACATTGAGGTGTTTAAACTTTATACTACAAACAACGGTATAATCTAGGAGAAAACTAAATATTTGCACAGCAGATGATCTGATAATATGGACATTATTGAGAAGGGACTACACACCAGTGAAGAGATTAACAAAAGCAACTGTTTCTAGAACTCATAAATTTACCTAGAAACACAAAGTGTCTTACCTGTGAAAACAAGTTAAGAATACTTCCATCTGTATTTCTTCAAAAATTCTTTCTTACCTTTAATTTTCTAACAGCATCTCTTACAACTTCTGTGCCTTTGGGCTGCTCCACTTCCGTACTGCCAAGAAACTGGAAAAAATTGTAATTTGTGAGAAATAAGTTATGCATTGAAAGGTCTAATTAACTTAGGTAATCTTAGTTTCCAATTATTTCCAAATAGCATTTTGTAAAGACAATTGTTTCAACAGTTGATAAACAACAAATCTTCACACGGCTTTTTCTCATGAAGAGAATAACAAAATTAAATTCTTACTAGACAAATATAAGAGTTATTAAAAGCAGCTTTTAAAAACCATTTTCTTTATCTTGATCCTATACAAGTCTATAAATTAGAAGTACTTTTTCCACTGGAAAATTGTCGTTTTGGTAAAATAATGAAAAAAAATAGTTTGGACTATGTTACTAAAACTTTCATACAGTGATGCAAAATAAAAATCAGGCCTGATTTTGCTCTCAGAGCTGCTTGGTACAGTCATTTCATGGATTTACAGGAATTAGGCTCCAACTTACACAAAAACAAGGTTCATATTCGAAGAATCTCTACTAGAGATCATATTCTTACCAAGTAAGATGTTAACAAAACCAAATGTACACCTATTAATACACTAAGCATGGTATTTCAAAGTTATCTTACCATTTCTTTATTTGCACACTGAAATGCCTTCACGTTCTTCTGTACAGTTTTGCTCGCCTTCTACTACACTGTTTTGAAAGGTGTGATAATCCTGCCCAAACCACATTTGTGTAATAATTAATTATGAGTTGCCCACCCAGTTTTTACACTTGACGTACAGTTGATTTAATCACGCGATGTACCTGCATATGCCAAAATAATGCTAGCAAAAAAGCATAAACCCCCTTTTTTGTCCAAAGTACACCATTTGCTGTGTAACACGATGCACAGAAGTTTACATAATTTTGAAGTCTTAGCAGTTTCATAAGGAATTTAAATTTGCCAAGCTACAGATGCTTTCAACATCATAGCTCTGAAGTTCTCAATTTTATTAAAACTTCAAAACACGTTTACTGTAGCCAATGTGCTCAAGCTGTACACCTGTGAAGAAACTATGCAGCTCTACCAATAATTAAGTCTCATCAGAAATATGCTACTGACTCTGAAATACGACGTGTCATCCTGAATACAACAGTGTGTAAATCAAAACACCAGCCACATCTGCTGGCAATGCTCTTTACTATTACAGTTTTTCAAACAGGAGACCAAAGTTTTGTAATAACAAAACAGAAATCTCAATTATTGATTTGCTGTCTTTTGTGGAACATCTCCAGTAACTTTAAATAGAGGGTGTGTTTTTCCCTGGAAAATGTGACTATTGCAGAAAATACATAAAGAGAAAGAAAAATGACTTTTGGACATTATGGAGACTACCTGTGATGGAGACAGAAGGGGAAAGGTGACTGAATATGTGAGCAAATGCATGGGGGCGGGGGGGGGGGGGGGAAGAAAGAAAGGTAGCCACAAGCTTAAATGGAAAAGAAAGAAAGTAGATAAGGTCAGATGAGAATCTAGATGCCCCGGGGTCGCTGCCTGGCCTGCAGCCTTTCTCCAGAAGAGCATGGGGCTGCCCTGCATTCCTATTTACTTCCATCTGAGATGGCAAAAGATATCTCAAAAGCAAGAGAGTCATTTCCCCTCCCCATCCTTCTCAGCTATCTTGCTGTGATTCCAAGTCCAAGAAAGATGAAGGTCACTGTATTCAATAAATCTCAGCAGCAGATCATGAACAATAACTTCCATAAATGCTGTTTTCCCAGGGGCTTGTACCTCATGCTAATTCACACTACTGCCTTAGAATGCGTAAGCACCAAATTAAGCTTCTGCCACAGCTGGGTCATCTGTTAAATGTCACTGAATTTTCAAGCCCATAGTAACGTTCCTAAAATCAAAAATTACCATTTCTGATCATGGAGGGGAGGGAGAAGTAGACATGTAATTAGAAAGATAAACTGCTGAAAGCACAGGTTTAAATGACTGACAAAACCTGAAGAAACACATACTAATTGGGTTTGCTCAATAAGTTACAAAATAAACAAACATCCAAGACCAAAAATATATGGAAACATGGTGAGTGCTGTATCCATATTTACAGAACATAATGAAACAGAATTCCATCAGTCATTCGCAGTGTGCTGTCTCCCAGACGAGTATCAGTTTTGACATTAAGCATCACTACTGAAATTTTTATTGCTCTCAGCAGTTTTCAACTGGATGTGGAATTACAGCTTATCCTTTATAAACTATTCAGTGTGGGGAAATATAGTAAGATGCATTTAATCCAGATTCGTGGCTTAAGTGTTAATATCAATCAGAGATTACACCATCATGCCATGGGTTGCACTGCTGGTACCTGATAGTAATATATATTTGTATATCTGTTAACTGCAGTTCTATTTCTTTCATTCAGGCAAACTCAAATTTTAGTTATAACTGCTTACATATTTCATGCCTGACCTTTGTAAACTTTCTTATTTTATTGATTGATTTATTTTTTATTAGAGAGTCATAAAGAAAAAAATAGCAATTAAGAGCAAATGTTCTGAATAAGTGTACTAGACTGATCTATTTTAAGGCAAAATATCAGAATTTCAAAACAAGACAAGTTATTTTCTAATTATAACAACAGAATGACTGTGCAATATAGATTTAACATATAGCTAACATATTAACCGGAGGCTTTTTATTGCTTGCTTTTTCATCTGCTCTGTATCTTTTCTGTGTGATCAGCCCTATAATCATATTTGGTTTAATATTAGGTACCAATTACTATGGCATTACTCATAATAGTTAAGATAAGCAAACACTGATATGTTTGCAAAGCTGAGACCTTAGATGAGGAGCGTCTCTGTGTTTGTTTAATCCTGAACGCAATGGATGCACTGCCACCTCCGGGTAAAGTAAAATAAAGTAAATAACCAACTGATAAAGTAAATAACTAGCGTGTAATTCACCGTCCTCATGAAGTGGGGAGACAGCCGTTTCATTGTGGTCTTTTCAGCGGATTTTCATCACCAAAACTCAAACAAACACAGCAGACAATTATTTGTTATATCAGGAATTCAGTACAGCTGTGGCATGAATAGTATAAGTATTCATGGTAGAAGAGTTTCTGCAACAAAAATTTCAAAGTAAAACGGGTAAATATGAAGCCTCCTTGTTCAAGATCAGGCTGATGCAGAATTCTAGATGGAAACTTTAAAAGTCAGTGATTGCTTTGATCACTTCAGGTTGCCTCCTGTAGCTGACCAAGAACAACCACAACAACATGAAACAGAACTGTTCCTGAGAATCGAGCTAATACAGCTCCTACAATTAATTTAATTGCAGAAGAGAAAAACCAAACATAATGGAGCAGTTCCCCTTCAGATCATCCAGTATTAATCCTATGTGCAACTTAATAAATGCATTAAACTCTTAAGCATTCATTAACATCAAATACATAACACAAGTGAAAAATGTTTACATGCTTGTTACACGTATTTTCTGTTTGCAACTAGTAAAAGGGTTATTCTTGAAGTTGTTGTACTTCATTCATAATAAGACAATTCAAACAAAAATGCTCAATAACTTAGGCCTGCGATTAGACTAATTTTTAAAAAATATTTACTTATTAATTTTAGTGCTAACAAGAAGTTTACCAGAATCATACTGAGTTTCAGTTGGATACTTTAAGAAGTTTGAAGAGGATTAAATTGAATATTTTCTATAACAAAGCAAGCTAAGGCAATTTTTTTTCTCATATAAATTACTACACATTTTTCATTGCAGTCTGTCATTCTTCCAAACACATTCTCTACAAGACAGATGAAAGGTTACTTTTCTAATCTATCACTTACGCTGATCTCACTTGCAGCTGTCTGTAATCAGAAATTACTTTTACGAGGTCAACGGATCTTATCAGTCCAAACAGTTTAATCATTCCTTTAAAGTACACTAAGGCTTGTTCTTCCCTCATTGATGTCTGCCATTCAGAAAGTGAGCTGTTGACCAGCCATACACCAGACAAACACCTCAGATCAAACTGCTTATCATCTAATATTAGCAGACAACCAGAAGTGTTCAATCTCCATGCAAAGATTTGCAAGATAGTGCAGCTGTGGAGAATCCACAGGCACTATTTCATCAGATTAGAATCAATACAAGTTTTATCATTGTCAGTGTCTGGGAGAATAACTCAGCCCCATAATGGCCAGCAGGGTGATCTTAAACACAAAGCTACTAAATAGACCCTTTGTGGGAATACTTCTGCCTTCAGACTGCAGTGGAAATGAAAGATTTTCTACGCATTTAACTTGAGCAAGACATGTTTCAGTCCAATTCCACACTGAAGTTATTAAAACTGCTTTTTAAGTTGTACTTTTGCTGGAGAAACTATGAAAACAAAAAAAGTCTTTTTCACTCACATTTTACCAGCTCAGTTAAAGTCCATTCAAATGTAGGACAGCTTCAAGCGTTCAGAATCCTTTACAGTTCTGATAAATCTACAATGTTATCACAAGCCTAACAGTTATTAGTAAGGTCAGGTGAATTGTTAAGATGAACAGTTCACTTTTTTCCTCGCTATTAACAAGACACTCTCCAGCAATACTTCCCCCGTCAGTCTACTTTTTGACCCTCAACATTCTACTTGTTTTATATATATGCAAAGTCTATCTAGGTGCTTTTCTTCAAAACATAGGGGGAATACAAAAATCCCTATCCAGACTACAGAAAAATTAGTTTTACAGGGTCAAAAAATTCATTAAACCTAAAACTTAGTCGACTAAGAAACAGTTTTATGTGCACTTTTGAATATTTAACATAGACTTCCACTCTTCCAGTAGAGAGCAGTGTAGGATACTTTAACAATCAAACAACATCTGTTTTCTTTTGTCATCATATTTCCATTTTTAAAAAAATAGTCTTTCACAGTGCCACATTTCTTTATTACTCTGAAATCTCTGAACATTAAAAGTTCCCTTTTATGCAGATTTAAATGCAATTATATGAAAAAGCACTTACCAAACTCATACAATAAAGGGAAAAAGGAATGCAAATCTACTGAATACCTGCTGCCAAAATTTGACAAATTAGCTCATTCTACAGCAGAGGTGAAGGGATGTTGATTTATTGATGAAAGGAAGACAAACGTATCCACATTCCGATAATATCAGAATGACAGTATTAATATTAAGCTATAACGAAAGAGAAGTGGGACCAGCTTTGAAGCTATGCAGAAAATAGCTAAACAAATGTCTAAGCTGTTGATCACTTCCTCAAGCATGAACAGTTTTTGTTCAGCCTGGCCCATCTGAGTCTTCTCTGTCAACTGAACGGCAGAAGTACAATATGAACTATGAACCCCAATCTTTTCTGTTTTGGGTTCCTTTCTTTCCCCAGCCTACAGTCCAGGTCCCCACCTGTAACACTTTCCTTGGTTCTCTACCAACACAAGTACACAAATGTTTGGATTTTTCCCTTTTGGGCTTTGCTTCTCCAGTGACACTTTAAAAACAACTGCCTCTCCCAGGCACAAATGCTGTTCAAATGAGAGCAGAAATCAAACCTGCCACATGAGAGAATGAGAAAGAAAAGTGCTACAAATACCAGCACATTCCCTGAATATTGCCTGCTTGTCTGGCATGTTATGTTCCCCACAAATGCTGACTCTGGCACAGGAAAAACATTCTATGCATTTTTCTGAGGGAGTGTTTGACTACTATTTGCAAAAAAGGAAGGAATGAATGATTAAAAATATAAAGAAGAGAAGGGTCTTCTAAGGTACTCAAATATTACCATGTATTTCATCCTTTGGTAGAATTATGCCAAATGCATGTGAGAAAACACAGAGGTGAAAGTATTTACAGTAATTAAGATGTAAAGGAAAATTTATTTGATAAGCTACTGAAATGTTGGGGGGGAGGGGGAAAGTATTAGAGAAATGACCGTACAATAATAGGTAACTCTGAACAAAAGAATCTTCCAGATGTAGTGATGTAAAAACCACGTTGCATTTAATTTTGAGCAACCTCTCAACAAGTCACACTGGTTTAATTTGTAATTTCTTCTGTTGTCTAGAAGTGTAGTAACTAAGAACTCTTCACTATCAGATGTCAAAGCCATCATCTCAGGCTTTAAATTTGGTGCTTTACCTAAATAATAAAGCACGTAATTTGATAACCAAAGCTTAACATGCCTTTGAACAGCTGATGGATATAAACAATATAGACATTCCCTTGGAGCTGTACACCTCACCAGGCTCAGATGTGGTTCTTCCCAGGAACCCAACCACCTGGAAGCAGGAATATCTAGAAAAATTCTCGTAAAGACGCCTGAGAAACTGAAGACACATGGCAGTCACAATCCTGCCTACACTTGTCTTCTAACCCATGTTTAGATTTTATGAGAAATTACATAGCTGCTCACTGGGAAGAAACTCAAAGTGTGGTCCAAGTAAGCTAAATCTATAGTGGTGCAATTCTGAAGGCAAAAGACCAGCTCAGATTCTTCCACAAGTGCCACTGCATTCTTAATCCATAGTCAGATGGGCAAAACTAAAGGGCACAGAAGAAGTAAAATACGAAAGATATATGTATTTGTATTAACATAACCAGTCTGTAAGCAGAACTTCACGATGATTTAGGACACACTCTGTAAATGATCAAAACTCAGACCTTCTGTAGAGACATCAGTGTGGTCATATGCAAAGGGGACTATCAACAAGGATATATGTAAAACCAAATCAGACCACAACACAGCTATTAAAGTTGTTCTCTGCATAAAAACGTCTAATCCTAAAGCTAAAATAATGTTAAGAAATACAGCTAATACCTCTGCAAGGAAGATAAGAGCAGGCTGGAATGCAGAAAGAAAGCAGAAAGGGTAAAAAGCTTATCTTAAAAATACTGTCACTATAGAAAATACCAGTTGTACAAGAAAAAACATTCAGTAATTCTTCAGCCCATCAAGCTTCACAGCACTTCAGAAGCACATCTCAAACTGCATCAAGCCCTGAAGAGCTGTTAACAGCCACCTTGCAGCTACCCCGACTGCAGCCACCAGCAGGGAAAAACACCGCTGCGTGCAGATTGACTTCCACTTCAAATCACTGCATGAGGAAAAACTGGTTCTGTGGTGCTGCAGACCTGGTAGCTGGAGTTAGTGGTTAAGTGCAGGTCTAGGTGAGCTTCCCATTCCCACCCAGCACATGCAGTGAAGGTGTTAATTCAAACAGATTATAGTTCTGATAATGTGGCTGCACAGGGGAGGGTACCTGTACATTCACAAGAACCATTCTGTGTCCAGACAGAGAAAACAGAATAAATTATCTAACTTGGCACTTCTTTTAGAAAGGTCTGTTCCAAACATGAAGTGCCTCCGATACTCACTCAAGGAAGACACATCATATTGCTTGAATGCCTCAATTTAGAAAAACTTATATTCCTGTCTGGCTTGTTCCCAGTAAAAAAAAAAAAATAAAAAATTTACTCCTCCTTAACTGAAGAGAGTCCACCTCAAAATAATTCACATTCACTATTTTAAACATCAAATTTCCAGCTTTAGAAGTGCATAATAACAGAGTAGACAGATGTTGCAGCTATACAAGTCCATAATTAGACAGCAGACTTAGTTCTGCACCACAGGAATTTGATTCACATCAAGCATCATTTCTTTATGGAAACAGTAAAGTCAGAATCAGTCCTCAAATTTACTGAAATACCATTTTTCACCAAGTCCTAGATATTTTCAAATATCTTAATGTAAGAAAGTTGACATCATGGCATTTTTTTAATGAACCAGATGCCAACACAGTGATTTAATTTATATTAACCATAAGACAAAACTTCAAAAATTCCTACATTCCACTCCAATGTGCTGAAGCAGTACAGACAGCTCTACATCTACAGACCCTTTTGCAAAGATGTCAAATGTACTGTTAGAAACTTTAGAACACGGAGATCACGTTTGCTTTAATTCCCATTTAATGCCCACAGATGCTAACTAGCAACACTTGCAAGTCTAAAGGGAACTTCGCTGTGCCATAGTGTGAAAAAATGTTTTCACCATTACCACTTGTATAAACCCACTTAGTCTACCCAAACTGTGGTTACAGATCACTTTCTTTAGTGTTCCCATAAGGGGCAGATCCTCTCCATCCCCTCAAATACCCCTAATCAGTACAATGCTACAATTGAGGGAACAGCAAGATCAAGATCCCAAGTACTGATATTCTCACAATAGCTTTCTTAAAAGTTACCACTGTAACACCCTACACAACACATGCAAATCTGCTGTTGCAGTTTTGGGCTCTTTTTTGCCCTGCTGTATCAAGCCACTGGTTTGCATGAAGCCACTGTTCCTTCAACTGTAGCATGTACGGGTTGCTCTGGATTAGCATTCTGCAGGCGACTTTGCTTTTCTCACAAAATATAGCAAGTTAAAGGTTGAACTCAGTATCCTCAAGCTCCATCTGTCCTGCTGACTTTTTTCTTTTTTTTTTCCTGTTGCAAATATTCAGCCTATCAAAAAAACCTCCCCAAGAATAATGAAAACTGAACCAAGATGACAAAAAGCCCTTATGAAGAAACAAGCTATGTTCTCAAGTTTCAGTAACAAAACCTATCTTAGTTCATAAAACTGGCAAAAATGTTCTGTTTTGCCAAGAAGATGAAGCTTTCTAAAATTTGGTGCATTTTTATTAACTCAAAACTTCTTTAATGGAGTGAGGAAGCAGAATCAGGGGTACACCTCTGAGCCACATAAGTAAACACGACGCCATTCAGAAAGTGGCTGTTCTTTCAAAGAGATATTTCCCAGATTACTTCATCGTCAGGCACGAATCTGAGCACAGGCTTCAGATTCTTTCTTTCATAACAACATGGACAAGAACAGCCAGGACTTTCCATCCGCCATTTCAAGGTGGGATTGTGCAATTCTGACCGTTTGGTTTGCAATAACTTCTTCAGATTGAAGCTGGACACAAAATCATTAGAGACTTCCTCTGTTCAATGTGAATAAACACTGCAAGATGTGAAAAACTGTGATGGATTTTTATAGTATACATGGTAATAAAGACAAATGAAAATGTCTTGAAGTTGTTGTAAAAACATTAACAATATCTTATAAAAGCAGAGGTAGAATTCCACAGACATTATTGATTTTGTGAATAAAGTTTATTTTGCTCTAAAATAATTTCTACCTCCTTTGTCCTTGACTAACATGATAATGGTGAACTCGCAGTATCACACTCTCTTGCCATGGCAACATGACATGACATTGTAAACACAGACACAGGAATTCCCTGTGAGACAAAAAACAGAAGAAGTCACAACAACAAAATTCACATTCAAACACAAATGGCCTTAGTAATGTGAACAAATAACCATTGTCCATTACTCTCGGTTTCTTAAAGCCCTTTTCCATTTTAATGTGAAATATGAAATTGTCTATTTTAAGGACATTGCATCCCTTCTGAATCAGGACTTTTAATACTGCGAGCCTTACTGCACCATAGATTAGAATAAATGACTCCTGCTTTAATTCTTGATTCATAGGAACATTTGGTTGTCAAGCAGAGGACAAGCAGTGCATCAGAAAACAGTTTTTCTGCAGAAAGAATCATGAACGTGTGGAACTAGCGCTTTAGTTTTAGTAGCCTGGAAATGTAATACCACTTTTGGTAATTTTTTCATGCAACACAAACTTTGAACATAATCTGAACATTTTCTCTTTAACTTCCATTACTACAGAAAATCACCTGCTCTTTAAATTCCAGTATTGTAACTACTTTATAGTGCAGCAAATAATTTATACATACATTCTATGGAGGAAATAACAGACACCAGAGGACAGATACATTAATATGTACTGAGGTGTATTAAAGGACAAGAACATGAAGTGTTAACTATGTTGTTTTGTTGATGTTTTTGCTTGGGGGCGTTTGTTTGTTTTGTTTCCTAAACAGTAGTGTTCCTATACTGAGAACCACATTTGTAAGAAAAAATGAAAAATCACAAGTCTAACATTTTCTCAGTAAAGCAACTGCAGCGGGCAAATATGCTGAGTCAGATTGTAAAGTGAATTTATCATGTGGAAAACTTACAAGAATGTGCTAATTAAATGTCATATTCACATAAATTAATAGCAGTATTTTGATATAAGTGGCCAAGAAAATGTTTGTTTTATAACTAAAAAAGTATTTTATTTCTTTGCTCCTAAAAACTACTTCCTAAGCTCCATCTACTACTTGAAATGTATTGTTAATTTTACACAAAGGACACCTGTAAACATATTTCTGAGTTACTGTATTCACAAGAATACCTTCAGACATTTTCAGAAAATATTTGACTGGGGTAACTAAATGAAAATCAGATTAGCTGTCTATCTGTGGAAGTTAGAGGGAGTGTGAAGCTCCATGCAGTAGAGAAGAAAAACACAGGGGACAAAGCACAGTAGTAACTCTGATCCCCAAACAGCATCATGTTTGAAATTCTGAGGAAATATCTTTAAATAAAGTGGGTATCTGGTGGGAGAAGAAAAAGGACAGAAAACACAGCACTGGTTCTGGGTACTTTGATTATTTGAACTGAAAAAAGGTAACACATAAGGAAGGCACACCTAGGGGGCAAGCTGGAAGAGAAAACAAAGAACAGAGGCTGGAACATGCCAGAACATATGGAAACTTAAGACTAAACAGGTAGCACTTAAACCCAGCAGTGAGATACCACTTTCATCTATTGCAGGTTCACGACCACAGTACAACATAACCTGCTAAAGAATCTTCAGAAATCACATTTAAGGTTGTTACAGGATAACACAAACCTACTGGAAACCTTTCTTGTGAAGACTGGAAATGTACTCTGAACACGCCTCTGCCTCAATATCTGTGAATGTCCCACCTGCATAAAAGTCAAATCCCACTCTGAACCCTCCCCTTCAGTTCCATCACAGATTCTAGAAGTAAGTACTGCATAGGCAATGAGCCTCGACAGGAGAAACACTCCTTATATTGGTTCAGCTGTACTGGATCCTTCACTTTTCCTAAATGTAACTGAAGTGTCCTCTCTGTGATATTATTGTTTTATGAACCTGTTTATATTCTCTCTTGTTAACCTTTTTTTTTAAAAGACACTGTCTCTTCTTCATAAAATTTCACATGTAAAACATGTGATCACCATAATTCAACACTCGGACTTCAGGCACTTCAAGAACATCAGTAACAAGCTAGCTAGGATGAGAATAGTTTATTTTACAACACTACTTGGAACAGAAAGAACTGCTTCTTCAAGCTCCCCATCCTGTAGGTACTTAAAACAAATTTGCAGAGCACTACCTAAACATAGGAAATATTTTTCCCTCTAAACAATGGAAATTAGGGAACTGGGCTTTTTTATTAGAAATATTATTTTAGCAAACTGAAAACATCTTTCACAGTGAATACTTCAACGTGACATCACATATGAAATGAAACCAATATTATTGTGACCTGAAGATCCATCAGCAGATGAGACAGACATCTCAGATGAACTCTTCTAAGAGAACATAACTGAGCTGGAAAGCAATTTGTAAATTATTTTACAATGGCAATTAATCCAATGCTAACGTTGGCTGTCTCTTCTAATTTCATAAAAAAAATGTTATGCTTTTCAATAAAAGACCTATAATCTGGCACTAAAGTAGTAGAACTACTCTAATCTAGATCATTATAGTGATACTCATATTATTAGGTGAGCATAAAAAAAGAAAACAGTATCGTTTTGTCCTTCATGTAAGGATTTACAGTCTTCTCTACATAGCGACGTAATCCTTTTTACAAAGAGAGAAGGTACTGGGAACATAGTCTTGAGCTCAAGGCACTGAAGTGGAATTCAAAATTTGTGATCTGATTTGAGAACAGAGATTTGTAGCAGCTTCATGGAAAACGGTCAGTATTACCTCAGTTCCCCATCTTTAAACTATGGATAATAATTCATCATTTTCTTGTCTGCATTATCATGTAATTATTCCAACTGAGAAGACAGCTCATGACAGTCGAGTCCAAAATCTTCTGTTGCTTACTTATTCTGAACTTTGATCTATGACTATTTGCATCAGGGTAGCACCTAGAGCAGGTGTGTCAAACTCATTTTCCACCAGGGGCCACATCAGCCTTGTGGTTGCCTTCAAAGGGCTGAATGTAATTTTAGGACCTAAATTTTAGAATCTAAAATTACGTTCGGCCCTTTGAAGGCAACCGCGAGGCCGATGTGGCCCCTGGTGGAAAATGAGTTTGATACCCCTGATCTACAGCCTCTGTCTCATTATTGTAGAGGCTGTACAGACATCAAAAAGATAGACCTTTGCATCAAAGAATTTATGATGTAATGAACTGTGATGAATCACACTAACCTCTTGGAAATGCACAGCATAATTTCAGTTAGTACCTCTGAGTGTTACTGATAAAAATCAATATAAAACATTGAACGCCATTCTTCCTTGTAAACATCATTCTAACAGCAAATACTAACACAAGTAAAAACCTGCAGCTAGTACAAAATGAGCAGAACTCTTTCCAATTCTGAAAATAAAGTATTTGAAGGGATCCAGCTTTCCCATCTCCCTCTCTTCTGGTTACCCAAAGGCAAGAGAAGGAAGATGGTAAAGCCCCTGAAAACACTGCACCAAAGAAGGAAGGAGGATTCACTTGACCACATCGCAAAGCAAAACCACTTGTACTGTCACTTTTGACATCTGTTAAGAAAAAAAAAACCCACAAACAAACAAAAAAACCCTTCAAATACAAACCACACACCCACTTTCCCCAAAAAACAAAACCAAAACAACAAACATGAAACCCTACACACCTAAATAAGACTCAAACCCAAAACCTGTACCTAGTTTTGAAGTTTTTAAAATTGATTGGAACATTAAGTATGCACTTGCAGTTTTGGTTGGGTTTGCTTTTAACAGTTGCAGTTCCTCAAAGCCTCATAAACTGCACCTGAGTGCTACAGCAATAGTAAGAGATGGCTTAAGGACATTTTTAGTCATGCTTCAGATTATCTGATCCTTCAAATGCAGCTCTTGGTTCCACACATACCATTAAGATATCCTTGTTTCCACATTTTCCTTCTTTGTAGTAATACTACAGCAAAAAAAAAGAAAACTTTTAAAACTACAAGAATTGACTAGATTTGATTTGCCTTAAGGTTTCAGAATGAAGAAAATATTATTCATGCAAAAGTATGAAGTACGAAAAAAAAATCAAGTTTCAACCTATGTAACCCATTACCCTCTCCCCTTTGGTGGCCAACAATAATTTCTGGTGACCATTTAAAACATTTTAACCAAGCTTTACAAATTACTTCATGCAAATATTTTTCCTTTGTTATGTCCCAAACCAGAAAGGATCAGTTCTTCTATTAAGTCACACCTAAAATTCTATAGATTTAAAGTTCAAAATGCTTTTTAAAATAGGCCAAGGTTGGCTTTACACTGTCGGAATCAGAGTAGTATGAAGGAGGCATTTCTGAGATAAATGTTCATTACAGTTCAGGATCCAAAACTGACTGGTGTACATCATTATTAGAGTTAATAAAGTCAGAGGCTGGAGCTGGTGACTTGTCCAACAGTTTCTTGAGGATGAATCCTCATGGAAATCAGTAAATATAAAACTTTTCTTTTCTGAATGGTGAACAGCCTGGCTGTTGGACAGATTCCCGTAGTCTTGTATTTATTGGTAAAATTGTATGTCCTTGTAGAAGTTTCTGTTCAAAAAGTGGCGCCATTTAAAAAAAAAAAAAATTCTATTATCTTGTTCCATTAATTTTTCTAATTTGAGAGAATTTTGCTGAATAGTAGACATAAGAAGGTGATAGTAGCTCCATAAACATAGCAAAGGTTGAGCAAACAGAATTACTCAGCTTTATTAAAAGTAAAAATGGGAGATAAGAAGGAGTTAATTTGTCTGCAGGCCTGATTCTAATTTAAAGCAAGAATGAAGTATAAACTGCTGTGGGCCACCAGCCCGCGAATACCATAATCCAGATGTTGCAACTCTACAGCCTATTAGTTCCAGTGTCAGCCATGCAACTGACTTGACACTTGACAGCGTAGAGGCTACAAAGCTGCTTAAAGAAACCTCCCCTTCTCACAGCTAAGGACTGTGCAGAAAGCATCCCTGGAGGACATGCTAACGAAGCTAATTGGGAGTTTCAAGCAGACCTAAGGAGAGGCAAGGGAATAAATATCAGCAACAGAGAAGGAACAGAAAGGGATGCAGACAGTTGAGTAAATCTTTGCTGATCTGAAAGTCTTTGGAAATTCCATCCTTTTTCTTTGCACATTTATATATATTGTTTTGTTAATTCTGTTTGGACAAACCTCTGAGTTTTGTTTAGATGTCTTGAATGGACATACACTGCCTATTAGTCAGTTGGGCCCTGCTCTTGCCCAGTGCTGAGGAACTCACAACCCCAAGTATCTTTCATGGTAAAGTCAAGATTTATACTCACATATTAAATGATTCTTTTTCTGAAGAATAAGAAAATTATATTATAAAAGCTGTTACAAAGCTTATAATGATTGTGAGTCTTTTGCCTCAAGTCTCCTTGCTCAGTTCTTTTAGAGACAGATACTGGGGAAGGACAGTGATGTGTCTGTTTAAAACTTATTTTTTAATTTAACACTGTTTCTTTAGAAATACGCTTCAGATGCTGTGTTCAATACTAAATGCCATATTATGAAGAATTCCTGTTGAAAGAGAATTGCTATTACTACTACAGAAAAACTTCTATTTGCCTTTTATGTATACCACACCTATACACAAATATGTTCTTGTACTTTCAGAACTTGTTGGATTAACACTTCAACATATGGCTATCCTACATTTCAACACACAGCTCTTCTGCAACAAGACTACAGGAAAGAATAATAATTTTTACAACAAAAAACATCTAAAGAATGTGCCTGGCACAGATGGGTCTCAGGTACCATGTTGTTAACCAGTGTGCTCTGATAATCATGCCAGCTACACAAGTCTTCCTAACTGCAGACCATGCCAGATAAATCACTATACAGAATCCCCTGCTGCAGATTTTCAAACAACCAAAAAAATGCACATACCTAAGAGGTCAAATCTTACAGTAAATGGCTACCAAAACCCTTGAGCCAGAAAAAAAGTTTCCCATATGTATAAAGCAATTTTAGCTGGAGTTGAAACTGGTGAGGGATGTGACAGGCAAGTAGATGGCTGGGAAAATGGAACATATTGTATTGCTAAGGGAGCTGCATTTGTTTAACCTGAAGATGAGCAAGCTGGTGTTTGCATGCACAGGCACGTGTCAGGATAAGAGTCACAAGCTGCTGCAAAAGAAATTACGACTAGAAATGACAAAAAATTCCACAATCACAGTGATTAAGTACTGGAACAGGCTGTCCAGAGTCTTTGGATCCCTATACTTGCAGGTATTTAAAGCCTGATTGTATGAGACTGTCTTGTGTCACAGCTGATTTTGAAGTCAGTTCCATTTTAGATGGGAATCAACTGGATGATCTCCAGATGTCCTTTCCAACCTAATTTATTTTATATTCTTACATTTTAGTTCCCAAAGTAAATCCTAATACAAATGCACCATAGCCAAGGACAGCTCTAATATTCAAGGAATCATAAAGCATTCCATCTTTCTAAAACTGAGGGTACCTCCAAGTCTGACAATGAGCTCAATCTCTTGCCGTTTTTTATTTTCATTCCGGATTATAGTAGTAGGTATTATATCTACAGTGTCAAATAACAGATTCTAGAACTTTGTATCAAAAAATACATCTAAAGTTATTGGATGTTTAAAAACAATTTTTTCCCTGACAAGACAGAACTGAAACTTAAGACTGTTTGTAAAGTCAGAGATGAGGAAAAAGCATGCAATTAAGCAGCCAGGGTGCTAAAGAGAATGGATGTGAAGGTAACAGAAAGCAGAGAGACTGGCTACAGAGGAAACTTCAAACTTGGTCAGAGTAGGGAACACTCCAGAGCTGTGGTGGGCTACAGATCAGCTTCAATGCAGACCAGGGGCTCCCCCCCAATCCTGCTCTGCTACACAGTTTTAATGTATTAATTAATACATTACTGAAAAAGGAACTAAAAATACTTCTCAGATCCTATGTTGCATACACTACCATTAATTGGTGTGATCTATTTTTTCTTCTTGCCTTGAAATTTTTGCTTCCATCTCTTATTTGCTTTGCAAATCTGTTTCATACTTGTAACAGAAGTATGTCATATGGTACTTAGACATTTCAAGCAAAACGGAGCCTATGAAGAGACCAAGGGATCACAAGCAGGACCTGTGAGAAGATGAGAGCTCTGGAGAATAGATCAAAAGTCACTGTTTTGTCTTTCACCTGCAGTTCATAATGTATTTAAAAATGACCAATATTTTTTCCTCTCACTCTCCTAATTAAATTCACGGATAATTTTTAAAACACATGTGCTCTACTGATTGCTTCTCTTGAGAGAGGAAAAGAAACATTAGACATTATATTCAACTGCCTTGCATTATTTTGGAGCTTTTGAAACCATTTTTGGTTTTTACTAGCCCTGAGCAGCCAAACGATGATGCCATACCAGGTGCAGATGTAGAGTATGTGCAGCAAACAGGCTGTTTTCTGTGGTAGCAACCACACTGTTGCACAGTCTCCCCATCCACCTGGGGAAGATCTGGCAGTTGCACTGTGCAACAGTGGTGGGTGGGAAAAACCGAAAACGGTGTCGGCTCTTATACTGACTGTAGTTCAAGTTTGCCTAAAATTAGCTGTAATACTTGTAAACTAAAAGTTAGGTGAAGTACCTTTATAAATGCTGTCTCTGGTTTCAGTACATATATGTATTCATCTATTACACTGCAGAATTAGCAGTTTGTGTACCTGTAGCACCCGGATATAAATCACTTCCCTCTGCTACCCCTCCACTCTGCAGGTGTTCATTACTTTGCCAAATTTTAACTACTTGGATCAAAGCATTCTGTCTCATGTATATGCCTCAAAATGATATACTTTTTTTTGCATTTCTGTATGATGTTGAGAGCTTCAGTCAAACCTAAAGCTCTCTGTGCAAGCTACACACAAACAAACCTGATGAAAGAAAAATTGGAATTGCTCATGAACTTCATGCCTTTCTTGAAGGACATCACCTTCTGGAGAATACAAATGATCTGTAGAGCCTGAAGTTGTGCAGCTGGGTATTTTACACATAAATAATAGAGATCTATAGACACCGGGAAAGAAACCACACGTGTAAAAAAACTACACTGTTGTTATTCCACAAATTTTTCTAAACTTCTCAGTCAGAGTTCAGTTATAAAAGATACCAGCAAGTCTAAACAAGTCACATTTTTCAAAGCTTTCAGGTAAGCAACAGCAAACAGCTGCAAAAAACAAAGCTGTAGGTCCAGATGCACACAGATACCATCAGCCACATGCCTACTAATTTTTGCAAAACAATCTTGACGTGCTGCCATGTAAGGGTATTGTGGGCTGCTCCTGCACAGACAACAAGCATTGATACTGTCTTTGAAGTGGTGTGCATTGATGTTTATAAATATGTAAAGGGTGAGTGTCACGAGGATGGAGCCAGGTTCTTCTCAGTGACAACCAATGACAGGACAAAGGGCAATTGGTACAAACTGGAACACAGGAGGTTCCACTTCAATATGAGAAGAAACTTCTTCTCAGTGAGGGTGACAAACACGGGAACAGGCTGCCCAGGGAGGTTGTGGAGTCTCCTACTCTGGAGACATTCAAAACCCGCCTGGACGCCTTCCTGTGTAACCTCATCTGGGTGTTCCTGCTCCGGCAGGGGGATTGGACTAGATGAGCTTTCAAGGTCCCTTCCAATCCCTAACATTCTGTGAGATATAATACTGTCTGCAAATACTATTTAAGTTCCATTACTGTACAGTGGCAGGCTAATCATGGAAGGTAAGGTGTGGGTTTGTGCTCTGAAGACTGGAGCGGCAGCGTAACCTCCAGCAAGACAGACCGACAGCTTTTCAACAGCACTCGGTATGCTCAGAGCCTTCAGAGGAATGAACAAATGCTCAGATTCTTAGGAAGCTGAAATCTTCACCAGTTTCCACAGACAAATGACAACTGAAACTATTTGATGCTGAACAGTTAAAATGCAGCTCCCTCATTTAGCTACTTAAATGGATTATGTTTGTTGCTGCTGAAACTTTTGATACAATCCTTTCAGCAACATGGTCATTTAATTTGTAGGGATATTTCTGGATATAATGCTATCCCCACATTTTCAGTGTGCAACCTTGTAAGCAAGACGGAACAGGTAGGTGCATTTCCCTGAAGCAGGGAAATCTGTTGACTCTAGCCCTTGCAGATTCTAAAGATGTTCTCTTCTTTATATGATTATTCTACCTTTGGTATAATGACCTCTGAGTCTGACTGTAATGTATCAGAAATAACTACGCATAGAATTGCATTTCCTTGTAAGATTATAATTTTCTGCTTTCATATTTCATTTGGATCTTTTCACAAGACTCATTTTTCTTGTCCTTAAACACAAAATTAATTATGGTTATATCCAAGGCATTTTGATACGTTAATGAACGTTAATTGGAATTAAATTATTAATTCTAATTATAATAAATTAAACGTAGGAAAATGAATTATTTCTTGTAATGTTTTTCTATTTCACTAGTTTCTAATTTTTAACATTTTCGTGCACTATTTGGAATGTCTTGCTATATCTAACTTCATCACAAATTTAAGTATACTTTTTAATAGCATGCCTTGTATTGCTCTTTATCTATATACTGTTTTCTTTTTGATATTCCTTCACTTTTACTGACACCAAACCACGATCATTCTGTACTATGCTGACTGGATAGAAGGAGAGAAATTGCTAGTATAGCTACAGCAACAGAAATTTATAGTAGAACTGCAGTCTATGCTATGAAAACATGGCTTTGCTAATGCCATAGACTAATGATAGTGACATCCAGATATTCAAAAGACGTAATCGCACCTCAAGTTCTGCTACTGTAGTTGCATCAGTTAGAAGTAGCATGATATTTTTGACCTAAAACTCTTGCGCAAAATGCCTCCTCCAGAAAAGTATCATCCTGAAGGATTAAGAAATTACATAAAGCAGAAAAACTACTCATCTCTCATTTTTGAACTAATAGGTTAACACTACTAGGAACTGCCAAGCAAGGTCTCTTCGCAGTGTATTTATTTATTGCTAATGCCTTTTTTTTGCCTTTGCTGTAGTTGTAGTACAGGTTCCATATATATATTTAATAACTCAGAGATCATCCATAAAACTGCACAATTCACAATTAATTGTCATTAATAAACCCTGTATAACACAAAGCAAGAGAGTTTTAACAGACTTTTAGGGGAAAGCTTTGCTTATCTTCAAAATTTCAAATTTAAACTTTATCACAAATCATTAATATATCCATAAAAATATACAAAGTTTTGAAATAAAGTAAGCCTAAAGTAAACATTAGGACAGCAGCTGACTCAGCACCAGGAAGCCATCATGCTTCTTGGTAAAATAAACTCCCAAGAGTTTAACATACCATCGCGTTACAGTGTAAAATAGCAGCTCTTCAGCCTAGTGTAAGGTCAAAGCTACTGACTCTATAGGATACCAGTAGCCAACATAAACACCAGCCTCTAATCTGCAACATGGAAATACGTGCCTGTGGAAATCTGATACAAGCCAAAAAAAAGTCAAGTATAAACAGGAATATATATGTATATAATTGACTACAAAGAGACATAGTAAACATTGGTGTTCTGGCCAGTGGCAACTTTTCATTAGCAGAAAAACACCCCCCAGGGTAGTATCAGTTATGTGATGACATTAGTCAATTTTTAGGCTTGCAGTCAGATTTCATTATAAGTCACACTTCGATCATTTTTGATCGGAGAAAAAAAAAAAACGGCCTAAACATCAAGAGAATTAACTTAAGGGCAAAAGATACCTTTTTTCCCTTACAGTACGGAAAATAACACAAACATCTGTTCGTAGTTCTAGAACATTACAGAAAAAAGATGACACAAAAAGACAAATTTTGGGTTGCCTTAATGTTCTTTTTTTTTTTTTTATCCTGGTAACATAAAAAGCTTTTGTAAGACCAAAATTACCATGCTACTGTATCTAAAGGAGTCCTCCATCCCCATGTTTGATAATATACTATGAGGATTCTAGATGATCTTTTTTGGGAAAAAGAAAAAAATAATAATTAAAAAAAAACACAACAAAAAACCACAAACAAACAAAAAAACTCACCACCATACACCAAAGCTGACCAATAGGCTTTCATTTGGAGTGATATACTTTAAAAAATAGATTCATGAACTGATGGCAAAATTCTGACTTCAATAGGCCCAAATTTCATGTCCAGAGCATACTGAAATCTGCAGAGTCTAACTATCTGTGCTTCAGTAAGACCAAGATGGGAGACATCAGTAACATTGAAAAAACCAACCAAACCACAAACCCAAAACAAAGACCAAAAATAAAACCCCATACAAAAAAAAAAAAAAATACCCCAGACTCCTATGAACTTATGCCATACAGCAAACCATGCCAAACTCCAGCAAACTTCAAAACAGCAAGTACCATGAGGACTGGGTATGCTGGAAAGGAGAGAGAATCAAGATACATTTAATATTTAAGGACATCCTTATGAGAGTCATAGCTCCTAGGTTTTACTTTCAGAAGAAACAACTCTGCTCATGCTTTCTGGCAAAGAGGATTATTGTCATAAATCATCCTGAGGATGTACGTCCTAAGGGATAGAAGACATTACTAATTCTCTATTAAAAAATCCTCTCCAATTTGTAGAAAAAATGCCAGTTGTCTAAACTGCAGGGTTGCTTTTCATTTCTAGTTAACTTTGCTAGGATTTTTTTCTTTTTCCATAACATAACAGTCAACTCATCAAATGCATTTTATCAACAGCTTTCTTGAATTCTTAAAGATATCTTAAGAATAAAACAAACAATGTCCCATCTTTTCCAGTTGTTCTTAGTAAGATCTTGTTTTTCTCAGAAGATTAATGTCAGAGAAATGAATTTTGTGTCTTATAAAAAAAGAGAAAATGCTATTTTTCATGCGTGGTAATTTGCATTCAAGAAACTATGTAGCAGAATACAGCTCACTTGCCCACGGAAAAATATCATCTCTGGTATTGGTTTCCGACAAACTGATTCGATTTTCTGAACATGTCATTCTTCACTAACATAATTACTTTTTGAAACAAAACAGATAGAGTGTTGCCTTTTCCTCCAATCAAATATAGAAGTGATATGAATAGAATGTTAGAGAATTGGTAGTGGAACAATGTGAACATCTGAATTAAATCAGAGCCTTTTACAATACTTGTTTTATGAACACTTCCTGAGTTTTTAATCATTATTTCACACTGCAGTTACAAGATACAAAATTTTAGTTAAAAATAAAAACATTCTTTGAAAGAAAAATATTGCAAAATTTACAAAAAACAGTACTTGAGAACTAAAGTAGAAACATCATATATAGATTTAACAATGTTGTTGTTTTGTCTGCATATACCCACTAACTTAATAAAAGTTGTGCAAATCTATTGCAGGTCTCAAAAAGTCATGTGGAGATCCCATACCCTTTACACTCCAGTTACAGAGCGAAGCAGATATTTTACTTGCTTTGGAGTGAAGAATCAAATAACGGACAGTTCTAGGTAAAATTTTCTACTATGATTCAAATGAAAAGAATGGGCAACCTTATTTTACCACCTACCCCCCAAAACAAACAAACAAAACTTCCTCTGGTGAGGAATTCTCTGTCCCCTTTTTCTCCCCAGAAGCTGTTGATGCTGTTGTTTCTATGGTTATCACCACCTTATCACTGTGGTGTGGTTTTTTTTGTCTGCATAGCTGTACTGACACCTGTTAATGAGATACACTCTCAAGAAAGATAACACGTGAAATATGAGGGAGGTTTCTTTTTTCTCTCTATGTAAAGACCACAAAGGAATGGACATTGTTCAGCACATGAACAGAATTCACAGCTTCAGCTTGCTCTTACAACAGATGGCACAGTCACTCCGGCAAGTATTCCTCCCTCTCAAAAACTGTAATATAAAAGCCAAGCTGTCTGGCAAGGCTATACAGTTAAACAGTAATAGATCCTTCGGTGAAAAATTCAGTCTGAGAGCACACAGAATAAAAACATGTTCACCTGGCAACTAGCAGAACAAGACTCAGATTTCCACTACAAACACTGACTCGTGATGGGGCAATAGTAAGCGCAAGAAAATTCCAAACGCAACAGCAGGGAATATCCACAGAGGAAACTGAGTCCTGGCCTGTGAAATACTTTTTATTTGAATATTAAAAAATACCAGTCATATGAGAACTATATCCAGAACAGACCACAGTGGAATCCTTTTGGAATATCCTCCCAGTTTAACTGTGAGTTATAGCTAATTAATCAGATCGCTCTGAGTTAGAGTGATTACAGCATATTCTCTCCTCCTTTGAGGAAACCATTTTCTAAGGTATTATTCTGGGAAGATCCATTACCTGTAAACAGATGTCATTAGACTAACTGAAACACTATTACAGAACTGCGTAGTAACTTGGATAAGAAAGCATTAGCAAAGCTTCTGCTTTTACTGTGCAAAAATTTCATTATTATTCTACCGTATTTCCAGAATATCTGATGTTTCAATGGATCCAGCAAATAGGATTGTTACTTATTCCCTCTGCTATTGTTAAAAAGAAGATTGTGCTATTAATCTTAATTTTTATAGTACTGGAAGCATGCAGCCTGATGTTCAATTCCTTTGCTCTCAAAATTTCTATCCATTGAGCACCCATTAAAAGGAAACAGAGCATCAAGCAGAAGAGGAACACTGGTTTGCTTTCTTGAAAACTATCAAATAATTCAGAACAAGAATCAAGTGTCCATCATTTAGGAAACAGCATTTGTCCATCTGCAAAACAGACATTTATTAAGTTTTTCTTCTGTATTTCATTTGCCTAATTCATGTCTCTCTAGTTTTCAAATGAAAAGCAAAACAGAACGCGCTGTGTTCTAAAGCTAAGAGGACAAAATAACTTCATATTTTCTTACCTTTGCATTATAGGGAATATAATGCTTTGATAAGGCTTCAGGA
Source organism: Patagioenas fasciata (assembly GCF_037038585.1). Lineage (NCBI taxonomy): Eukaryota > Metazoa > Chordata > Aves > Columbiformes > Columbidae > Patagioenas > Patagioenas fasciata. Next base: position 27,185,092 of record NC_092526.1, on the reverse strand, counting down.
GTGTGCATCCATGTTTTGTCTACAGAAAAGCAAAATAAAAGAAGCACTGAATAGGTTATTCAATTGTTAATTTAACTATTATAGTATCTATCTGGAAAACATCATTAACCCTCCTTTTACTCAGATAAATATCTGTCTGAAGTAGTTCTTGGGACTCGAGGGAAACACAGTATATATTATCTCACAACATTCCAAACATTTACATGAAAGAATCTGCTTACTTCTCTTGGGCACATTTCCCATTTTAACCAGCTTGATTTACCATAAGAATTCCAACTCCTCCCCAAAACACATTTATTGGTCTATGGTTGTTTTTTTTTTTCTTGCTGCCTCAGGTCAGTATTTTCTGCATCCTGCTCTTGTTTAAAGCATTGACAGCATGTAGCGTTTCTAATTATGTTTTTTGATGAATTGTGTGCTTTTCTGGATGAATTATCAAGATAACAAAGAGACAAAGGAAATTATTTTCGTAAAAACTATCCAAGCAATAACTGATAGAAAAAAGTGCTAATCCTTCTACCAGAAAATGGAAGCAAGTCAGACTGTAGTAACTGATTCAGAGGTTTAGATCTTTTTTCATCTTTCCTTACACATCCTAAATAAATGTGCATATTTTCCTTTAATGATTTTCACATCACAAGACTATGTTATTGTCTTACTTTTCTGCTGTATGTTTCTTATGGTGACATAAGTTCATTATTTGTGAAATACAATTTCTCTCATTTTTTTATGATAATTTAGCAGGTTTTACGTAATTTAAGATGGAATTCCAAGCATGAGAAACAACTGCTTTTCATTAGAAGTTTAGAAACCATTTTCTTAAAGTTTTCTCATTTGAAAGTATTTAAGAAAAAGTTCCAAAATATTAAGTTGTATAACCAAGTGCATGAGAGATTCTGTAACACTGAGTAGTATTTTGTTCTCCACATATTCAGTATTTAGTGGTATTTTCTAACATGAGACTAGTCTTTTAATCAGCATTAATCAAAGTCACAAATCTGGAACTTTATTGAACTAAGTAACAGAATAATGGCTTAAAGCAAAATGTTACCCTTGGATATTCACAGACAATTCCCTTTGCCCTTAATGGGAATTGCAGTTATAGCAATTACTAACTTTTTTGTTAGTTACACATCAGAACAATAAAATCCTGTTCATGAGCAAAAGCTGTGATGTTTATTGATATTAAACTGATAACTACATATTTTGTAAGGCAGAGAAGCAAGAAAACTGGTAAACAAGATATTCACCAGTCCCTACAGTGACAGGATTGGAACTGCAAAGCTGGAGGAAATCTTTCTTCATTCTAGATGACAGCAATGTTCAGTTCCATTACTGAAGAGTGATATTATCACTTCTTAGTTAAGAAAACATGATTTGTCCACTCAGCAGCACCCAGAAGTAAGATTATGCACCAAAGTGGCTCCTCCTTTCAATTGTGGCTTGTGATTGGAATATCAGAACTGAGAACCCCACTCATTTGTCTACACAGGTACCAGTAAACCCGACTATTCCTTGCAAATGTTTCATCCTCCCTTCTTCCCATCCCCAAGGAGGGCAAGTTCAAATCTGAAAAGAAGTTATTTAATTTGGGAGCCAAGTTTGAAAGGCTGGTCTTAATGAAACACTAATCTTTCCAATATTATAATTAGGTGCAAAGATTAACCTTAAAACTTTTTTGTGAAGTCATCCGCTTGTCTACCAACTTCTAACTGTAATGCTCTAGGGGATTCCAGCAAGGGAAAATGCTGCTAGGAAAGTGTTTCCATAACCGTTGATACTACTAGTTATGGAAAGGTAAGGAATCTGGACGGGTACTCTTGGCTTAAAAGGAAATCTGTAACTTAGCAAGGATACCAAAAAGATGTGTGGATTCTATGAGTCTTGTGCCACTGATGAAAAAAGTGAGTCAGAAAGTGCTTTTCCAACATCCAGACGTAGATCTGCAGACACTGTGACATGGGTAATTAAAGTTTTCCATTGACATTTATAGCAAAGACACGCAAAAAATCATGTAAGGTATTATGGAAAAGTTTGTTACCATCATTTCATTCTGAACTGTAAGCTCTGATTTGGGACTTACAAGACTCAGCAGCCATTTGAAATACTGCTGAGAGTTAGTTTGATTTCACAGCAGTTGAGAAATGTCCAATTTCAGGCATTTTGCACCCAATAAACAAGAAAAACATGAAAAAAAAAATCTTTAAAACAGGTATACATTTGAACACCTGATGTAGAATGTGGCTTATGGTTTGCATGATCCCTAACATTTAAAATTAATTAAATGGATTTTCATAGCTTAGTACTTAATTATTCATTATGATACAACAAACAAAATATGAAACCCTGCAATGAAAATCACATTTCATATTACTATTTTATTAGCTGTACACCAGCAAGAATTCTGGGCACTTTATAGATAAATAAAACACTAAGTCCTAAAGAAAGGACCAGAAGTCTAGATAATAACCCAAACTGACAGCAGTATGCATCTAATGTAATAGTAGTAGAAAGTGAAAAGAGACGAATGCTATCAAACCAGGTGAAAACTACAGTTATTTTAGATCTTGTCTGAAGCTCTTAATCTAGGTTGCCTTAGCATTTACATTAAAGCTCAGCTAAGTGCCCACGGTTAGGATTTTTTTTTGAGAATTATGAGTTTGAGCCATGCAGAGTGCATTAAAACCTAAGCAGAGTTCTGCTTGAATGAAATATGAGAGATTCTAAGAGGTAAAGTCTAAATATGTGGTGGGTTTAGAAGGTTCTTCAATTAGCCAATTTTACAATATTAACTGCGTCAAAAGACCATTTGGAAGAGCCAGGGTTTGACAGACGGAATTGCAAGAGTGGAGGCAGGGGGTTGGCCACTATTGTGGTCGGAGGATTAACTGTGCTTAGAATTGAGACTTCACCCCTTTCTACTCTCCATTGAATCACACCAGCCCCTTTCCGTTGCAAAGGAAAGATTCTTTTACAATCTGTGTTTCACATCAAATGCTTGGTCATCACACAAACTGCAAGCACTGGTGTAAACCATTTCAGAGGCCTGAGTAGCACTGGGAGAGTCAGGGAACAGGAAAATGCTGACAAATCACATGCTGAAGTCAATGGACTCAAGGACTTCATAAAGTATCCAGAACAACTGTGCTATGCTTAGCAGAGGATGACATTAGGTTAGATAACAGCACATCTCACCATTTATCTACCAAAAAGGAAAGCAATAACAGTGCCAAGAAACTGTTCTCCTTTTGAGATTAATTTCTCCACACGATAGTGCACACAGGTACTGTGGAAGGAGTTCACTACAGAGGCACTGATGAACTATTTTCTAAAGGGCAAAACAATGCTCACCAGTGCAAGTTTAGGTCAAAGGTTCCCTAAGCCCCACTCCCATTATTAATTCATGCATGCTAAAAATGGTTCCACTTAACTATGTTTCCAAAGCATTTACCAAAGCATATGAGACCTAGTGGTCATTCCATTTAATATGATTAACAGAGAGACTCTGATTTAAACTTCTTTTTTCTTTTTAGTGTCACAGCGAAAATACAATCATTTTCAGGAGGTAAAAACTAAAACCCTTTTTTTCTTAAGTGAATCAAAATCTCCTTGACATCAATTGACATTTTCCTTGCTAACAGATGACGAGAGATTTTGGAACTATCTTGTCTTCCTGCTTTAGAAAATTTGCATTGAAAAGAAAGATCTTATGTGACAACCAGCCTAACAACAGCCTCCTGAAGAAGAAGAGAACACCCCATAAGATCAGTGCTGCATCTAGGTATTAATGCTTCAGGGAACAAATAGTTTACTAGCTTCAGTGTGTGTATATACAAACCTGTATCTTTCATTTTTCCTAGGTTATCTATTTTCATATAAATAAAGAAAACCTTCACATGGAACACACTAGCATTGTCACCCTGTATAATTTCCTCAATCCTGTGCTGGAAGAGAGACAAGCAGGTTTTCACATACCTCACGTTTGCAGTCAGACAAGGTCAATTTGTCTCTTTTACTACTATAGGTAACAGACAAATTGCTAATGCTGAGCCATCAGAGTTTGTTACCAGAGTTTTCATCTGAATGCAACGCCTAAACATTATTAACAAACATAAATCTACCCATATTCTTCTATATTTCAGCTATAGTATTTGTTCCAACCATCTTCTAGAGGAATGACCATGTGTCTAATAGCAGTAATTTATTAAAGTCATTACCAGGTTACTATGATTAAGCAATTGGAATTATGAGTCATAATAACAGGCTTTCACCTGTTGTCTAATCACTCAGAAGAAGAAATACAAAATGAAACACTTTTCATCTCTGGAATGCAGCATAAGTTTACAATAAACATAAAGATGACATTATAGTCAGTCCATCCAGACAAAAAAAGTATCCTATAACCTTTGACTGCATTTTTCTAATGTGTCAGGCCCATTAAATGCATCTGTCTACACTTTCATGAATGAGACTCACAAAAAGTCATCACACAGAAACGTTAGTGCTGAAACTTAGGATTTCTGGCAGGCTATTACTTCAATATATTCCATTTAGCATTATGAATACCATCTACATCTCATAAGCTGATAATGTGGCACCAATTACCAACCTTATGAACTGCTATCATATGGAAGAAAAAAAAGAAAATTCAGATTCCTGCATACAACAGCAGCTTTGGCATTGAACATTGTGCCACATGGAAACTAAGTCTGACATCCATACTGTGATGAAGGAGGACCACTGGAGTGTAATAAAGAAATAACTAAATTCATCTGTGATTTACACTCTCCACAATGTCACTGAAGTCCACTGGATTTCACATGTTCCATTCAGTACTAAATTCAGCCCGAAGCAGATATACGTACCTACATTTTGAGCACTATTTTGAGACACTCAAAACGTTTTACTCTTTTAATCACAGACAGATTGGATTACAGTCATTCCATATTTAGAAATGCCTCCATCTCAGAGAAACAGTAGTCGTCTTTCACATTTCTGATGACGCAAAAGGCAACAAATACTAGTTCGTTTTTGTTTACTTATATGCACCAGTTCTTATATAATGGCTCTGAATGGAAGGCCATAGAATCAGTAAAATGTCCCAAACTCACTTGGGAGAGGCACCTTCATTCACCAAAAAGTAGCCAAACCAAAAAGCCCATCGTTAATACTTAATATTTTGCCTACACACATAATCACATATAAATTAATGACAAATCAATAATTCAGTTTAGATACCAATATATTTATAATTATAAAGCTCACATGAAAATACAGCATTTAAAAAGATCTTACATGAGAATTACATTAATATCCCTAAGCTAGTTATAAGAAAGACCAAAATTATCAAGATGCAAACATATTTTAAGATAAAAAGACTTTGATCTGCACTACAGACCCGTCACACTACAGCATTTCAAAGTAAGCACGCTACCACAGCCAACTTTAAAGGAAAAATTAAAGGAAAAATTAAGAGCACCCTTCAGAAACCATGACCCAAACCTGGATCACATACAAAAGCAAGTTCCTGCTACTATGACAGACACAAATATGTTTTCATAAGTTTTGTCCTAATAACAAAGCTGCAATAACATACGTAACCTTGATCTTAGATTTGTTTATGTGGGAGTGCGAAGAGACGCTCAAAAAAAGGAACAATCTATAAAAACTACTTTAATGGAGTATACTGCACTCATTGATCAATGAATGGAAAACAAAATATGTTTTTGTACAGTCCTATAATATTTCTGCTACAGAGAATTTTCTCTGCAACACATGTAACTGGTAGTCCAACCAACCTGTACTGAAGCCAAGAGAAAAGCTATTTTACTTTGAACAGGTACTACATTTTTTTTTATTAAACATGAAACTTCAACAGGTGCTGATGTCAGCTTTAAACCAGAAATAAACTGGGTTTGTCAATATTACTTCATTTTTTTTTTTTTCCTGTTATATGAGCTCCTGGCTAACTGATGAGAATAGATATACAACTTGGACTGCTAAAAGATTTCATTTATTTATGATTACTTGTCTAAGTACTTCCTGAAAGAAGCTGAATTTGTTTAAACATTTTCTCATATTTTTCATTGTCATTATTAGGATGAAAGATGAACAGCTTGATTTATTCTATTTGAGGTCTGAGCATTTCAATTAAGCTTCCAACTAAAATTACTATCAGACAAATAAAAAGAACTACAACCAAAATACAAACACAAACTATCCAGGTCAGGAGTTCTGGTTTGTGCTAAATCTCAGGGAGTCAGACAGGTAACGACTGTACCAGCTGTTTTTAAGGCCAGAGCACTCAGCACATGTTAGCAGTTGAAGTGGCTGTTTCATGCCCAAACCGTGGCCCTCAAAAATAAATTTACACTGAGTACTTGCTCCAGATGTTATACCTGTAGTACAAAATTCTACTGCAAAATGAAGTACTGGTAATATTGAAAACTGGGGTCTGCTCTGATTCAGGACAAACCTGCTGTTCCCATAACGCAGACTCTCTCAAGACACATAAACACTCATGTCACACATCATATCTGTAGGAAATGGTTTTTTTTAAAGAATCAGGGTTAATTTTAAAAAGAGCTCACTTCCTTTCTGTCCTAGCAACTCACACTGATTTTAGTGCTGCTCTTCTTGCTTTGGCTACCAATGTCTGTCAATGATGAAATCATTTCCTGAACACTCAGAGGAAAGTTTCGTTGTTTGAATCGGGTGACGGCATGAGAACAGAGTTCTCCAGCACAGTTCAAGTCACCCCAATCACCAGTTCAAGATGATAAGGAGCTATGGCCCCAGCTACCATCTTCTCTATATGCCTCATATAGGCTGACCATGACAATGAGGGTTAGGGGACACTTATTCTATAAATCTGCACAATCCAGATAACCTTTTGCTATTATGGAAGTGCCACTAACAACCGTTTAAATTCCCCTCACAATCTTATATATTTGAGACTGTTTACGTAGCTCCAAGGTAACAGAGTGATGTAAACTTGTCATTAGCACAAACCCCACCAGCACAGCCACCGGGAGACTAATTAGGAGTCGGAAAGAACTGCTGGGGAAGTCACAGCACTCACGTAGTCAGTTCCTCAGAATAACCACTCTCCTCAACAGAAGAAACCCCCAAAGCACCCCATCAAACACAGGCATGGGAATTGCATCTCTGAGGTCTAGAACTAAAATCAGGAAATACAATAAAGCTGAGCAACTGAATCTATTTGAACCTGATCTTAAATGCAGTTATTAGACACAAGCACTGACATAGCCAAGCTTTTCTGAACTTCAATTGGCATGAAAAATAAGTAATTTTCACTTATTCTTGACAATTGCTTAACTGAAATTTGCTTTTTCCTAGCATACAAGAAATGGAAATGTCACGTGCATTACTATGAAGAAAAACAAATGGATGACAGTGTTTAATTCTTCTGGTTGCTCAAATTCTGAATAATTTTGAAGCATCCACAATAATTTGATTTCATTGTGCCTGACAGCTTTTTTTACGAAACTTTTTTCTTCTTGGAGTAAAGTGAACAGCACACAAAATCTACTGAGTAACAAATCAAATCTCCTTGCATACACTGAATTTCCAAGAATTTAGGTGAGGTCACTAAGAATTCTCTTAAAAAGATGGTAAAACGGAAAAGAATTAATTCAGGTCCTCAAATGATGGTAGGTATCTGTTGATACAACTTCACAATTTGACCATAAGAGCAAGATGCAGACATTGGGAAGGGCAATGAGAATTAGCAAAAGAGCATTTTAGCGCTCTGAGTGCAAGTCAAAACACTGAGGCAGTACCTGTTTCTGAAACATAAAAATTAAAAAAAAAAAAAAAAACCAATAAAAATCTCCAAAACCCAAGCGTCTTTCCCAGTCAGCATGAATCAAACCACAACTAAAGAATATTGAAATTATTTCTCCAATTATTTGGAAGAAGCTAGGCAGGTATTAAGCAGCTGGTAGGTACAGATCTCTTGATAGAGGTGTTACAAATATCTACACAAGAAAATACATCAGTACTTAAGAAAAGCTAGGTATTAAATGATCTTTCATCTGGTTTTATAGCCTTTGTGAGTAAGTGTATGTTCCTTTTGCCATCAAGCTACATCTGCTGATATTCTGGGCTACTTACTCTGTTTCCCTGAAAAATAAGACAGGGTCTTATATTAATTTTTGCTATAAAACTTATAATTTTTTTACATTTATAGCTGCCTGGACACTATTTAAATTGACTTTTTTTCTGAACTGTAACTAGGGCTTACTTCTGCAGGAAGGTTTATATATTTCAAGCGTCCTCAAAAGTCCTGAAAAACCATGCTAGGGCTTATTTTTGGGGTAAGTCTTATCTGTGAGGAAACAGGGTATGTTATCTCAATTCATCTGTCTTTAACAAACACATTTACTAGACATGCAAGGATACAGTGATGCTATCATTTCATGTTGGTATAAGGTATGGCAGATTCCTTTTATTTCCAGCTTTGATATTGATACCAAAGCACGAATTCTTGTTAAATAAACAAAACATTTACACTTACTCTAAATGAGTTTACACCTAGTTATTAAAGTAGGGGCTCTAACTCAGTGTGTACCACTCTTAAGGATCTTTAGTAGAAAACACGAAAAATAAAAAAAATTATAATGTTTTTTACGTCACAAACAAATGGGTAAAATAGCAACAAAGCTGACAGTAAAAAAGCTGCATCTAAAAACTTATGTTTAATCATAAACAGACCATGAAAAGAGAATAAGTAAGCCAGAAGAACAAAATACATACTCTGAATATTTAGTGATTTGATGTTCTTTTGGAAAGCCTACCATTTCAGATTGCTAAAAATTCAGAATAGCTTCTTAAAGCTAAGAGATATTCTGCTGCAAGAGATATTTCAAGTGTATTCAACATGGTTTTCTAAAATAGCTCCTCCATGAACAAGAACCCAATGAATTTACATAAATACAGAAGTCACTATCTCTTTAGAGGTTCTAAAACCCTCCAGCACATCCTTTGAGGTATGCAGGGAAAAAAAGAGGAAAAAAATGTGTGTATTTCATATGTATACACACAGACACACCCTTCTATAAAATATTATGAAATTCAACATAAGGATTACAATCCAGAAAGTTCTAAAGCTATCAGTCAATAATGTTTTGCCATGTATGCTCATTTCTACCTAGCTAATCAGCTGCAATTATGAGTACTTCCTGTATAATTTGTGATATTCTAAAGAATTTATAAAGTAAACATATGTCTCCCTTGAAACATAAGTTATACTACTTACCTTTCTTCCTACTGAAAGCTCGATTCATGTTGAAAAATCTATCCAGTCAACGATGTTTCTGAGTTTAGTTTTCTCCCCCCACTTTAACCTGCAGAACATAAGAAAACAGAAAAGTCCATTATTGTACTTGAAGCTAACTCATTATATTCATATTAAAGACAATGCAAGTGATTTTAAAAATTGTGAAATAGTTCAAAGAAATAAAAGGGAGATGTGCTTTGCTGAGGAAGAAATTGCAGAATTGAGAAGATTTATGTTCAAATCCTCAGTGGTACTTGATAGAGAAAGACATTTTAAAGCCTCCTGTGAAGCTTTTCTCACTGAGATTTCAGAGACTCAGAGCAGATGTACATATACAGGAAGACAAATACTACACATGAATAGGCTGGAAAGAAAGCTTTAAAATGAATGCTGACTACAAGACTACATAAAACCATTAAGTTCACATTTGCATTGCCCTGTTTTGTGTCATTTAGGCTGTCAGATTATTTCGAACTATGCTTTCGTCCTCATGTGGACTTAACACTGGGAGCGGGGTGGAAATCACAATATAATGATTCCTCTTCACCAGGTATTTAATACTGAAAAAACTGCCTTCTATCAGTGCAACTACCTCCTTCTCTGATTACATCAGACTGTACAGTAATTTCTGTATTTTGTTCACCTAAAACCACTGACACACTCTTAAATCTTTATCTTATTTTTTGATTCACAATATTGCTTTAGAACTTTATTCTTTACCAACATTTTAAAGCAGAAAAAAAAAAATCGGCACATGCAATGCTATTCAAAACCGTCCCATTTTGCAGTACAGAGATTTTCCTTTTTCAACCATGTGTGAAGACATTGCCACCACTCCTTTCCATTCTCTTCAGATATTCCAGCCAAAAGCTGCACCAGTGCCTGTTCTTCTCTGCTCCCAAAGGAACCCAGTCGAAGTAAAATAAAATAAAGGGGGGGGAGGAGGTCAATTGGAAAAAAAAAAAAAAAGTATTTGGTATCATATTATCTTTGAAATCAGTTAGACTATTACTTTTGCTTCGAATAAAACCAAAATTTAATCCAGTATTTCAAATGTCAGCATCCAGATGACTGACAAATTCATTTAATATACTTTATGCAGCTCATGAACACTTCTTGTGGCTCTTGCCCCTCTTTTTCAAGTAAGTTAGTTAAATATCAATTTAAGTAACTATATGCCAATTTCCATGTAAATAGTTGACATTTTTCAGATTAGAACACGTGGGCAATTATAGGCCAAAAATCACCCCCATTTTATTTTCAGATAATCACTGATGTGGTTGGATTTCTGGTCCATACAGTCCTGTGAGAATGAAGGAATAATCCCCATTTACCTGCACTACAGTGCAGTACCCAGATGTGCAACCAACCAACACTTGCTCTTTGAAGTACATGGACCAGATCATTATTGTTTTACAGATTTTACTGAGGAATTATTTCAGCAGCATCAGGGGAATGGGCAATGGCAAACTAGAAATAACACTGGCATGGGATGAGCATGGTCACCTTATTAACAGGGACACAGACAAAGCTGAGACATTTTATACCTTCTTTGCCTCGGTGTTCAACACCAATGATGGACTTGGGGGCCCGCATAACCCTGGGCTGGAAAACCTTGGCTGCAAGAACAATAAACTTCCAATCAATCCAGAGCTCGTATGGGATCTGCTACTCCAGCTGGATCCCTATAAGTCGATGGGGCCTGATGGGATTCATCCTAGGCTGCTTAAAGAGCTGGCTGACATCATAGCGAGACCTCTCTCCACGATTTTTCAATGCTTTTGGCAATCTAGAGAGGTCCCGAAAGACGGGAAGCAGGCAAAGGTCATCCCAATCTACAAGAAGGGCAACAGGGATGACCCTGGCAACTACAGGCCTGTCGGCCTCACTTCTGTGCCAACATGCACATGGTTCTCTTTGCAGAGAAGACACAGAGTAGGACTTTCAACAGTGTAAATGATGACAATCAATTCAGTTCAAATGAAGTAACAAGTAGTAAACAACACTAGAATTTTAGCTTTTCAAGCAGCTGCCTGATGTGCGTAGCTTACACATTTCCTTTCCCTGTGATTCTGTGTGAACACAGGTAGTGTGCACTTAGGATATATTAACTATGACAGAACTTTGTTCAGGACATTCACCTTCTTCACAAACTATTACTGACTGTGAAGAACGACATTCTGAATAAAAAGAGTGTGCTTTCCCTCTCATATACCTCTGGCAGTTGTCTTGCACAGCACTAGACCCATCACTTCAGCTCTCCTGCACAATGGGATCGGAACATGACCTTTTTCAGAATTGTGTATTCCAGTCCTGATCCAAGAGACTAAATAACATACTTGAGATGCCTTACTGAGTAGCAGATCTCCTAAATAGAGACTGTGCACACACATCGTGAGGCTGTTGGCTGGCCACATTTCTAGAGATCACTGTTCAAGTATTTTGTTTAAAACAAAGAGTAACTAAGTCTGTGTTTTTGTTCTCATGGAGAAGGATGTATTACCATTAAAGTAATCTACACTAATAAAAGCCAAAATTTATTGAATACTTACCTAAAAATTAACACTATTTTGCCAAAAGTGTGTTCATAATTTCAATTACAACAAAATATCAATAGAACAAAATAAGAAAATGGCTTAGGCAACAATCAGTATTAAAACAATCAATATATGTCCACTTACCCCAAAATATGTTATTCAACAAGGAAAGATAACACAATTAGCTGCATGCAACTACTTTTAAAATCCCTTCAAACTCTAATATGAACAACTTCATCAACCTCTCAGATGGAGAAAACACAGATGGGTAAATGCCCCATAAAATCTTGCCATTTACTGAAACCAAACACCACAAGGCTAATAACAAATTCCTCATTTGGGTTTGGGGCAAAAGGCTGATACCAGACTGTCATAAGCAGCAAAGTTCTGCGTAGAGGAGTCTGTGATATCTTTGCTCACAATAATCCAACAGACAAATAAACGAAACTATCAGAAGCAAGCAAATTGTTCTCCAGTCGTGGATGCTGGACAGGTTTTCTGGTAGAATATAGTTTTGTTTCTGAGAATGCTCAACACACAAAGCTGCAGAAGAAACTGAGTTGCAAAACAGTCTGTTAAAAGCTTGTAATGAAGTCAAAAGGAAGGTAAATCAGAAAATCCTATTACCGTACAGGAAGCCCTGAACAGAAGGGGGAGTTCTTCCCACAAAACCACCTATTTAGAAAGGGTAAAGAATTTGTCTCAATCAGAGGCATTAGGGAATAGGAATGCGGACCAAATGATTTCATTACTCATCACTTAGGAAGACACACCTATGCAAAGAATGTTTCTGCACCTTAGTCTTAGGATTTTTCTTCAGCTTTGTCCAGAAATCAGAGTCTTGTAAGATACACAAACCTGCATGTGATTTCATAAAATGGTTAATCGACAATATATGAAGAATTCCAAGAGCCATAAACCAGGGACATTCTGAGTTATATTACATGATTTCTTCTGAGGCAGAGAAAAGAGAGAAAAAAAGGCCTAGAAAATAATTTTATTAAGGTAACAATAATAAAAATTAAAAAAAAACAGGCAAACATCCTGGGCAGGGGAGAGACACGACACTGTCAGTCTGAACAGTGACACTGGCATGTGACATCGGACATTGAGTATTTAAGCTGCCATATCTAACCAAAACAGTAATAGGGCAAAGCAAATGCATTCATCTCCTTTTCCCTTGGCCTTCATCATCATTAACCCCTTACTTTCCATGGCAAGGTGCTTCCCACAGTGAGGAGGAAACTGCAAAAAGGCAGGAGGTACAATGAAATGAGTGGATCTGGTGACTGAGGTGTTTGTTGGCATTTGGAGTGGTGAGTGCACGGGCGGTAAGATTAATTAATGGTTTTTTAACACTAATGATAACGTCGTTTGCTGTCTTCTATGCTTTATGCAACAAAAGCCAGCAGAGTGGCAGTCTGCCACCTTCCAGCACTAACAACTGCAGTCTGAACAACACTGAAGCTTCCACACAGACGTCTTCAAATGCCCGTGGGCTTCATCAGAAATGTCGTGTTTTGATATGTGTTCCAAATTTAGAGCCATCTCAGATGAAAGTGAAATTTAGCTTCAGAAGCCCTGAAAATCTGGACTCTTCCCCTCTCAGACCACAGCCTTTCAAGCATATTGGAAAACATTTCCTAAAGAATAAAGTACAAAATGTCTTAACCTCTGTTTTCAAAAGGGCCACAGCAGACAGGAATGTGTGATTCATTGACCTGCAATGAAACTCAGGCTTATAAAGTTACTTCTGAAGGTAAGATGAGAAACTTCAGAGTACAGTAACAGCTTTAAAATTATTTTTCTGAGTTAGACCAAAACACTGTGAAAACATTCATCTGATATGACACATGACGTAATGAAGGAAAAAATTATAATAGTAAAAGTCTAAATGAAGTGATACATAAAACCAAATTAACATCATATCATGACATACCCCCCTACCTTCTGTATGACAAGTACCTGAAACACACATGTGCCACAACCCTTTCTCCTCTGAAACAGTAATACCATAAGAAAAAGACATCGACACATCAGTGAACAAAATTCAGTGCCTGGAGCTCCAGTCACCTAGAGCCTTTCTTATGTTTGGGAAGCAAGCAGTTCCAGTCGTAGTTATGAAATTATGTGTGTCCTTTATAAGTGTATACGTGATAATAGAATAGTCTATAGGAATAGAAACCACAAAAGCATTTTAATACAATTCAGTGCTATAAAAACTTGCAAGAAAATTACCTCTTCAAGGCCCTCAAAAACAGCACAGGCTTATGAGCTTCACCAAAACTGAACAAGTTTCTGTCAGCTGAAGTTCTTAGCCTGTGCTTGGGCCTTATAATTGCACAGAAGCACAAATGGAATTTAGGGAGTACACTAAGTCACTGCAAAGCTTTACTTTAAAAGTTTTATTAATCTCAGCATTTTCAAAAAAATTCATTAGCCAGAATCAAGCTCTAGGTATACTTTATGGCTGAAGGCAAACCTGTAGAAGTCAGAGGTCAATTCTTGTATTTTTTCACACATGCAGACTGAGGAACAAATTGGTAAAGAACTGGTCTTCTAATGCTCTCGTCCCCCTGCTACCAAAGTATGCCTTGTTGTTGAGCTGATGATATTCCCACTGGGGCAGAGCTGGAACAAGAATGACTCTGTGGGACCATCTGCCAGCAGTGCTGGCCCTAGAGCCTGCAAGTGAAGTGACCGGAGGTGACAAGTGGTGTGGCAAACACCAAAACAGCTGGAAACCATATCCCTAAGACATACCTCACCCTTCAATATGCTCACTCTCCTCCTATGAAAGGGATGGGCAGGAACACTCTGATCTGAAGGCTAAAAGTTCCTCCACTCTGATAGCGACCACAGCCCCTGTTCTCCCCGAAGCTCCTGAAACCAGCTGGAAGGTACAGAAGAATCACGTGTATTTTTTTTTCTCTCTCTCAACCAGTATAAGCCATTGTGACAAGTGTTTTTCCCACCACAGCAAGTCTTTCAGAGCACAGGTAAAGGATTTCTCATATAGTATATCTGCCAGAGCTAGAAGAGTATTCACAACTCTGAGGACAAGCAGACAATATCAACATCAAACAGATGCCAGGAACCAGAAAAATCTATATGAAACTCATGCATTTCATACCAGTTTCCAAATAGGTCAGGTAAGTGGCTTTTTACTCTCCCATTTCCTAAAATTTACCTGCTCATTTCAATAATAAAAAAAGAAAATACAGATGAGTAACAGGTGACAAGGAGGTATCACTGAGACATCTGACAGCAAAAACAACTCCTTAGGCAAGGTTACCACTAACTTCTGTTTTACAGCATGAAGAAATACCAACATCAAGAAATATAACACGAATAAATTTCACTACTAAAGTAAAACTCTGAAGAAAATGTGTTTTAAACTGCTGCAAGCACCAATAAATCCCCAGACAAGTTGTTAACAGCACAATCTTAAAAACCAGAGAAATACAAAAATCACTTGTTTCACAAAACCAGATTTCTAGATCTGGCTTGTAAAGCACTGGAAAATACATTTAATTTAAAAGATATTGCATTTTTTTCAGAATATTTATTCGTAAATTATTATTTTGTATTAGGCTTATCAGTGATCACTTGTATTAGTGGATTACATTACTCACAGAACAAACTGGGGTTTATGCTGTGCAAACAAAAAGAGTAACTTTAAAAACAGGAATGTTCCCTTCTTCCCAAAGTTGTTATATTTTGCAAGAAAAATAAATACTCTTATTTTGTTCACCATGATAGAATAATCTTATCAGGGTACAAGGTGGAGCTTCCTTTTTCATCAAATCCACAAGCACCAGCGTCTAGTGAAACGTGGTGAAGGACTTCAGTCGTGTCAGCCTAATTTTTTCCCTGCTGTACAAGAATTTACAGATGTCAGATGCTCAGAGCCAGCAGAAAGGCTTTATACATGTTCTCTCTCAAAGAACTCAGGCACTTTCATCTGCTTCCAAAAGACAGATGGCGAACATCTTGCTCACTTGCAGACATGTATTTGACATCCCATTAGCCATTTGATCATCTATATGGAATCTCAACAAGATTTTTGCCTGTTCCGCTACTTTCAGATAGATGACGGAGAGCCTGGGGAGCTTAGTTAGTGTTTTGATTTAAACAGCAACCGAGTGGGACCCAGCGTCGCGGTCCACTATGAACAGGTAAATGTAGAACAGCTCTTAAAAAACAGTTGTGGTAGGAGGGATACTGGACTTTTGAGCTTTCTGACTTGCAGCACGAGTATTCTCAAAAACTTCAGACGCAGTCTTTGCTTGAATGGATATATACAGTTAAAAGGAAAGATATGTCCTGATACTGAATATGATTAATTCTACGTTGGCATCACCCTTTCTCCTGTGGAAGAGCTGACTGCTTCATACATATTCTAGAGCAGCTCTTTATTTCATTACTGGCAAATTATTTTCAAACCCTCCACTGCATTTTCTATGCCAGGGGAGAGGAGGGAGGAAAGGCAGGTGGGGTGCATGGAAAAAGGGGAAAAAAAAAAGTATTTGAAACCTTCAGGTTTCCAAACAATAGAAAATTGTTGTTAACCTTCTGAAATTTGTAAGGTTCTATTTATTGTATTCATTGTGTTTTTGCAGTCACATTGTAAAATGTGCCACTGAGAGAAAAGCAGAGTTGGAAAGACTCATTAGGCATTCTAAATGCAATCTCCAAATACAGCACAACAGTTTTAGAAATAATTCCGTTAAGTTCTGCTTATAACAAAAAGCTCATCATATTTAGCAGATCTGTTGCAGAAGTACAGCAGTTTAACAAAAGGTACCATTTAATCACTCTACCAAAGAGTATTTGGCCAAACTCTAAAAGCCCATTAGACACACCACTGCGCACACGTGCTCATTAGGTCCCATAAGGCCACTCAATGTGCTTCCCTCAATGTGCGTTAAACTCAACTGAAGTTCAAAAGCTGATTACTGATGTTCAAAAGATGATTAAAAGGAAGTGAAAAACACAGATGTTTGTTTAGACAGAAACAACCAGAAAATTTCTGGATAGGTACCAGGAAACAACCAGCAAGAGAAGAGTGAGGACAAATGTGCCTGAATCTCCCCACACAGATCCTCCCCGTTAAAAATGGTTCAGTAACTCTTCGAAGTCATAGTTCTGGATTTTCATTGTAAAAACACTTTGGTGTTTAGTTTTGTTACTGTTTCTTGTTTGTTTTGTTTTTTTAAAATATATACAAGACCAATACAAAATTAGCAGAGATCATCCTTTTATGGAAACAAAAACCGGACGCTAAAAAGTTACAATTATGTCAAAGGCTGGGGAGAAGATATAACTATTTAAACCTATTTATCTGCAGGACATCAAGCCCACACCTTCATTAATTTGGGGCCCCTTGTTCCACAACTCTCCCTCAAAGGAGATGCAGACCCGTATATAAATTCTAGGTGCATAGATTACTGCAGGTGCAGAGTGTATACAAACTTGCTTTCTTATCTTTCACAGTCCAATTCCTATGATCATTTCCCTCCCAGTGCTAAAAGTCACATATTGAAAGAAAATCACAACCATACAAATTCCTAACAACCAATTGTCTCATAACCAAACATATTACATACTTCTGAAACAATGACATAAAAAAGTGTCATTCATTTAACAAAAGTTTTTGAAGTGTCACTCGCTTGACAAAGACTTAAAATCTTTGATACTGAACACAATCCCTTCCTATGAAAGTCAACAGATTTCTCATTACTCTGAATAGATTCACAATTTTTACTTGAATCGGTTAGGCTCTTGGACAGCATTAAGTTGTATTTATAGAGAAGAAATGGGTTTTATTAAGTGATTTCAACAGTTTTCAAGATTGAGAGGAGCTGGCAACATCCATTTTGTGATTTTTAATAAAACATTCTCAGAGTGAGTATCTTGAATACCAAATAATATTGTTTTTCAGGATATCATATTATATTCCTTTAGCTTATCTACTTTAACTCCTCATTCTGAACAATCCCAACATTTCAACAAGGAAATGATCTAAAGTTAAATGCACATATATTAAATTGACTTAAAAGCACAGGAACCAAAATAATATTTTTATGACAAATTACTCTCCTCATCTCTGTCTTGTAGATCAGGTATGTGTTCAAGTAGTTCATTATAATGTGTATTAAGAAGAAACATTCGGGTTTCGCACGCTATTATGATTATTATTAATCTTATTTCAATATTTCTGTAAGTGATCCATCCTACAGTAATTTAGTAGAAATTACTAAGATAGAGACTACTACATAATAGAATTTCCAAGCTAGCAAGACTTAAATGTCTTCAATTTTCCTGCTCTGTATCTTTTAACACAGCTGGGATGTGTAAGTTTTTAAAAGCAAGTTTAGACTCAAACTTCAGACTCAAACATTCATCACATCACACACAGAATGGTGCTGGCTGCTTGGCACTGGGAAGCCACGATTCCAGTCCCTGCCTCAGTTAACTTCCATGGAAATGAAACATGCTTGAAGTCTAACATCATGTTCACAGTTTGTTCAGTTTTGCAATTAAAAAAAACCCTTTTGTGAGGCATCTCCAATATTCGGGGATGAAAGAGTGTCTTCTCCTGTCCTTTACAAGCATTTGATACTTTGACAATGATCCTTAAAACACCCCAGGTCAGCACCAACCTGTACTGAACCCCCAGAACCAGAGGAGAGAAATAAGTACAGGTTATCCTCCTAAGTATGCGTAGAAAATTCAGACAACTACTACCAGGAGATTCAGTGATTGATCCCACAACCAAACTACTGGATGTTAAGGGAGACTGATGTGAAAAAAACCACACCCTGTATCCAAGCATTACGCCAAATATATTACATGTTACTCTCCTCCTCCTTCCTCCAACAACATACATCAACGTTGTCAATTTTATGAATCATGCACATTTATTCAGATTACTTAAGTTACTTCCAGGACAATCACATACAAATAATACTGGTAGTTGCTAATGAAAATTAAATGACTTGATGTTCCATATTCATATACAAACACAACTTCAGGAACACTCCTTGAGTATTGCTTTTCCAAAACAATGTTGCTATACAAACAAAGAATCAACCATATGAGAGAAAGCTTCTCATTTCCACTGGTATTTATGTATTTTACAGAAGTTCATTTCAAAAGAAATAGCTAGGAATACTGAAAAAGAACAAACTTGTGTGAAAGTACAGTCTTAAACAGTCTTGCATCTACTGCAATTTTAAATTTAAAAAAAAAAAATTGTGTACAGCGGTAGTAATTGAGAAATGCAGCAACATATGAGAATTTCTGTAACAGGGAATAGTCATTACAACCCAGTGCTATAAAAATTCTGCTCAGAAACACACCACATCTTTAGCTACATTTTTCTGCACTTTTGCAAAACCTATTCTGTTTTAATGGAGAACTTATGCAAGCAAAGCTCATTCTTTGGAAATTGCTTGAATATATATGCACATGCATAGATGTGCACTCAGCTGGCTCCCTCATGGCATGTGGACAAAAAGGAGTTACTGAATTCTTGTAACATACTTGACTCTGCCTTTAAAAAAAAACAAACAGCTGTTGCAGAACAGCAGCATCTAGGACACTTGAGAAAAATTGTACTTCTCAGAGAAAGAACTCAACAATCCTGACGTAACCACAACACAAATTTCTATATACAAAGAAAAAATGCTAAGAAAAAATAATCCTGCTATGGTTGGGGGGACAGAGAGAAAATTACATGTGAAATTACATGTTTTGATAAGCTAGACACGAATTAAAGAGGAAATATTGTTGTAAACTGTGAGTAATGGAGACATTAAGTACTACAGTGTATTTGTGGAGGGAAGTTCCCAATCTCTCTGCCAAACCTCTACTCCTCTTCCTTCACTTTGTTTATGACTATAAGCATGCAAGTTCTAATTTGTTTCTTGAACTACCTATATTTAAATCTTTCTGGAATTCCACTGAACAAATGATTGTGCAAAATTTATCTCACCCTTCTATTTCATCCAATAATATGTCTCTCTGCTAAGTGGATTTTCAAAAATAAAACTTGCTGGTCACGACTCAGTGATATTTTTCAAAAAAAGGTTTAGCTTTGTGTGTTTAACCTTCCAGAAATTATCTGTTATTATAACTGGACTCTGTCTTCTTAAAGAAAGCACAAGAACTATTCATACCAATGATGTTTTTAAACTCCAATAAACCCAGAAGCAACAAGATAAGAGCATAATTACTATGGGAGCCAAATTAAAAGATTCTTCTCACTTCACAGCTCCTTCAAAAGAAGAATATTGCTGAAACTGATAGTATAAGAATTCTTTTCAAGGAGTAAAATCTCACTATGCTGCCACTGAAACCTGAATTACTTTAATGCCCAAACTAGAGTCTGCGTTTGTCAGTAGGTTATTAACTTTTCAAATGTTGTTGGAATCAAGCTAGTGGGAACCCAAATGTATTTTGCAGTCTCTTAATATATAATGCATATACACATCCAAACAGCAGCACTTAATAAGCAGCCAAAAGGAAAAATGTGATTTGAAAATCTTAAACTAAAACAAAAGAACCAACACCTGAATTTCCTTCAAATTCTCTGAAGAGTTTCATAAGCCGTCCCACGCGCTCATACCCAGAGGAAAAAAAAGAAACTCAGAACAATAAATCAAATTACTTTTTTTTTTTTTAAGTTAAAATGATGCCAGAACAAAAATGTGTATAACAAAGGAATGCTGTTTCCTCTCCCATAATGTTACTTAGCATTTATGAAACCTTTCAATAAAGGATGTAGAAGCACTCATTGACATTAGGTAAAGCTTATAAGTACTCCCATGAGATTACTATCCTTCTATCTTGTAGATGCATAAATTAAAACAGAGAGACAATATGCGGCCTCCCAATGTCACTGAAAGAATTTGACAGCTGCAGTAAAATTCAGGACTTGAGTTTCACGTTCCTGTTTAAGGATTTCTCTAAACTGAACATATTTTCTAGCAGTTATTCAGCACATTAAAAAGAAGATATTTTCTTGGCAAATTTTTACAGCAAGCCTAGATAGCTACTCTTTAGTTTATAGGGAGTCTAACATTTCTACAGAACCAGAACAGAACTTTTCAAACAGAAGAACTCTACTACTTCAATAACTGATAGCTAAGTGGATGTTTCAAAGTAGAATGAGAAAAGTGGAACTACAAACAGGACAGGGTGCCAACTTCCACAATTTTACATTCCGCATGATCGATAACATAGATAGAATCAACAAAAGGGGGTAGATGATATTGCTGGCATCTCATATGTCTTGCTGTGGCTCTGATTAATATAGAACAGTTTACTTGAGCAAGTTACTTTCATGTAAATAATTTATATCCAAGGAGTTTCTCCTCCAGCTGCCTGGAATAAAAGGAGGAACAATTTACCACCACACCTTGAATTCTGCTCAAATATCTGATTTAGGAAATCATCATACTTTTACCGTACAATTTTCTTTAGCTATTTGTTGCTATTTCCACTCACTACAGTGACGCTGGGTTATTTGTCTTTTTATTGCTATTTCATGACACTAAGGGGAGATCTTGTCTTCAAATACTCTGCCACTGTATTATTTAAAATGTTTGCAAGTCTTAAGATCTTGCAGGATTGATATAAATGCCTGGTACAAATACAAGCTTGCAGTGTTACAGAGCTTTTTGCCAAAATTTGCTTTTCACAATTTTATTTTCCCTTTTTTGGGTTAAAGCAAAAAGTGTTCTGCATGAGATAAGCACTTTTGCCCTGAATTCTCATCCACCTATCACCTTCAGCCCTATCCCACAACTTTCACTGAAGAGAGTTAAATTTTTTACACATCTGGATTCTGGCACTGTGTCCATAGTGTCCAGCACTGAATAGATTCATTCACATGAAACCAAATCTTTGCTCAAGGTGATGAACAACCTCACTTGTGACATTTACATCTATTGATTTGCCTGGTTTGTGACTACTCCACTACAACATGTGGATCAGAATTACATAAACTGACAGTTCATTGTATTACAAGATCTGCATTTTTCATCTCAAAGTCAAAAGGATTTTTTTTAACCTATACAAAGAACCATCCTTTGATACTTCTTTTTAGGTATCTGCATTTTACCAGTTTCAAATCGGTATTTTTTCCAGACTCCGTAATTGGATTGTATAGAACTTCATCACTGATAAATGGATAGTTACAAGCAGATGTTGCTATAGTTCCCTGTCAAAAACAGTGATTTTGAGAACTGGCTGTATTCAATAGACTTATAGCCATCAGAGAACTGTGCATCTTCCTCTTCAACAAGAGTTAATAAGCTGCATTTCTGCTGTTGAAAAGATACCTACCCAGTCGCATCAGATTTGAGCATGAAATATCACCGTAAAGGCCAAGAACATAGCTCAAACACTCTGTCATATCACACAGAATCACAGAATCGACTGGGTTGGAAAAGACCTCAGAGATCATCGAGTCCAACCCTTGGTCTAACTTCAGTCCATTTACTAGATCATGGCACTAAATGCCATATCCAATCTCAGTTTAAAAACCTCCAGGGATGGCGAGTCCACCACCTCCCTGGGCAGGCCATTCCAATGCCTGACCACTCTCTCTGTAAAGAATTTCTTTCTAATATCCAGCCTAAATTTCCCCTGGCAGAGTTGAAGCCCATGCCCCCTTGTCCTGTTGCTAACTGCCTGGGAGAAGAGACCAATCCCCACCTGGCTGTAACTTCCCTTCAGGTAGTTATAGAGGGTGGTGAGGTCACCTCTAAGCCTCCTCTTCTCCAGATTAAACAGCGCCAGCTCCCTCAGCCTCTCCCCATAGGTCTTATGTTCAAGTCCCTTCACCAGTCGTGTTGCTCGTCTCTGGACCCGCTCCAGCACTTCGGTATCTTTCCTGAACTGAGGGGCCCAGAACTGAACACAATACTCCAGGTGTGGCCTCACCAATGCAGAGTACAGGGGAAGGATCACTTCCCTTGTCCACCACTAAACTCTATGCTAGATTTTAGTGCAGCCTAAGCTGTATAACAATACAATTTTGTGATACTTCCAAGTACAAAGTCAGCTGTATTGTGTTATCAGACTCGGATATTTTTAGGAGATCCACAAAGATTTTGCCTTTAAATTTGTCATTTCTGAAGTCATGCAACTGAGTTAACACTAACAAATTACCACTTTCACTCGAGGTTAAAATACCGTATTTTATCTTGTACTTGTCATGAAGCTGTATTTACACAATTGACATGGCTTATCTGACTAACACATTCACTAAACTGTAGTAAATTGTTTCTCTAAGCTCAATAGCCATTGAGTTACTAGAAAATCACCTGGCTTGGATATCTGTTCTTTGTAAATATCCATTTAGCTGCCATTGGCATAGTATTTGACACGTCCTTTAATCACACAATCAGAGCTTGCCAACTTCATAGGTCAGAGTTCCATTTTATAGATGAGAGAGCAAAGACAGAGAGACTGATGTTTGGGAGAACACACTTCTCCCACCCCTTGGCAGTAAAGGATGGAACACACCAGAGAGATTGTATTTGAAATATATTAAAAAACACACAGAATCAGGTGCTGGGAACAAAACACCTGGAATCACACTCTCTGCTTTGAGAGAATGCTTTAGAAACAACAACATGGTGTGTGCACACACAGCACCCACAAATTAAAACAATAACCAGAGATGCAGAAGTTCTAATATTGAACAACTCCGCAGATGGAACAAATGAGGAGCCCTAAGAGGGCAGCTTTAGCTGAACACCATTGCTCAGGAATCCTTTGAAACATTGTGTGAACAACAATTCACAAAATATACAGTGCCTTAGTGATAAAAAATTGCAAAGCACTGAGCCTTGTCATTTATTCACAGTAATGGAGAGCCCTTCATCATCGTAATACAGCATCCACCTCTTAGGGCTGTCACCAAGGGCAAGGCGGCAGCCAAGCGCATCTGCTTTTTAATAGTCTTACATTCTCATGTCCCAGTCTGGCAAAGTAAACACATGATAACGGATATGCCTGAGGGTTACTTTTGGGGGTAATAAGTCTGCAAAAAGGATTAAATTCATCCAGGAAAAAAAAAAAAACATTCTAACATCCTCCAAGAGGAAGGGATGAAGGCAGCATGTGGCAGAGGACCTGTGAGAGGATTCCTATACAGCACTGCACAAACATGAACCCCAGAGCAGCAGAAGTTAAAAAATGAACTTAATATATACTAAGTTAATCTTCACGGTTCTGATTTTTTTAAGTCAATTTAAAGTGGTTTTGGTTTAGGTGCTACAAACTTCATAGAGGGACTATAACCATTGGCCTTTATTTTTTGTTATTCTGCATCATTGAAACATGACCTATTTGGTGATGCAGGTCTGATTTCCTTTCATTTGATTTTAATAGATCAAAATTTAATTGTTCCTGTCTGTTAAAGTAGTTTTTGGTTTAAATCTAGGAAGATTCAATTAAATGTATTCAGCAAGTTCCTTTGCATTTTTCCTCTTCATCTTGAACTTCTTAGTCACTTAAAAATAAAAAAAAAAAGGTGTTTTAAGTAGTATACATGTCTAGTGAGCCAATTAGTTTTTATTAATGGCTAAATCATATATCAGGTTTTTGAATTGTCATAGTAGATATTTACATAAAACCCCTCAAACAGTTATGAACGAGGCTGTCATTTGCAGCCTAGACAATATTGAAGTGAAGCAACACAACTTGGCTCACATTGTTTTTCAAAAATTTGTTAGCTTAGGTGGTCTTTGTACTTCCATTCCAGGAATAAATGAAAGTGTCCAAATAAAAAAAAATAAATTAGGAAATAAGGCTGCAGAACTGTGGAAACACAACTTCTAATACACTTAGGACCTTGACTACCCTTTGGGTAGCTCCCGTCTTCCTGCTCCTGTGGTCCAACGCAGTTGAAGTTGAGGATAAAAACAAAGCAGTAACTTATTACAGAAGAGAAGTAATCCAAATGGAGGAGGGAAAGGCACTGTACTCCTTTCATATTTATGTTATTTTTAAATTTAGTTATGGTACTTCTGGCTGTAAAAGGCAAGAATCAAACAGCCTGGTAACTTAGATTAGCATGATAAACAAATCTCTGAATTTTCTAGTTCTGGAACTAAAATATAGGCAGCGGTTTATAAATATAAAGCCAAATATATAAACAATGAGAAAATAAATATAACACAAATTATAATACAGTACCTTGATTCTTAACAAGAATATTACAGGTTTTCATGCTAACTCCATAAGCATTGAGATGTGAAATGTAATTCTCTCCCTGCCTCAAGAGCAGTCAAAAAAATATTGCACTTCAGCTTTTCACTCCTGAATGACATAAAAAATAAGAACCCCTTCATCCTTGTTAGGAATGTTAACTTTAGGGAGATACATGTTAAAAGTAATTTATAAATGAAAATAAGTGGCAACAGATTCCATTTGGAAGTTTAGAAGGAAGTATTTTTCAATTTCACATATCCTGTAGCATGTGTGAGATTAAAAACAAAACAAAAAAATCAAACTACCTAATAAATAAGTATCTCATGCACAAAGCCATTGAGCTGCTTTACCACAGATGGATTGGCTGTTTTTTAATGTAACTCTGTACCATGACTTAAAAGTATGGAAAGAACAGACTCGCATTTAGAAACAGGATTGAGAGTTAGATACGTGAGGGCTGTGTAACTTCTCTATCTACATCTCTAGTAGAAAGAATAAAACATACTATAGAGTTGTATCACAAAACCATTGGAGCTGACTTCTGATACTTCGATTCATCTGTTTACTCAGAGTGAAAAGTGTATCTTCATAAACGCAGAATGTGATAGCCATTGTGCCTTCCTAATAAGGCCAGATGATGTATTTTTTGTAGTTAAGGAGGAAAACAAATCATTTTGAGGAAGAATTTCAAAAGCAGAACATTAGGAACCCAAGGAAGCATTTAGATAGCTAATGGGCAAACTACAGACACTTCCAAACACAGTTCAAGCATTATTTGTGATTTGGGAGGGCAACTGCGAAACATCGGAAATCCAAGAACAAAATCCATTAAGTTTTTTGTTTTGTTTTAAATACAGATTATATGTCTTCATGTTGACAGTCTCTTTGGAAACCACTTCAGGTATACCTATCTCCACCTGCCATGCTGGAGAGGGACTGGGTGGGACACCATTTTGTTCCTCGTACCATGCATAAAGTCAACCAGGCTATTTTGTTAGATTACAGCAAAGAGTAAAGATGGAGCACTGATACAGCAGGGAATCCAAGAACTTCATCAGCTCCATCACACAGGTTCCCTGGCTGCTGACACTTTCGAATGACACAGTAGATCGTCGTACTGATTAATCCCATTTTCCTATAGGCGAGTCCTCAGTTCTCATGGTTATTTAAATTAATAGGGATAAAGCAGCTACAATTACATATCTCAAACATACCTTAAGCTAAAGAGTAATTAGAGTTCAACCTTATACATTATGCCAAAAGGTACTGCAATGCACCCATTTATTTTAATAGTACTGTAAAAAGTTCAAGATAAAAATGTTTTAAAATTATGTAACTGGTTGACTTTCAGAGAAGCTAAAGACTAATGCTGAACTAAAAATAAAAATAAGGCAACATAGAAGCAGGCTAAGAAAAGGATAATTGCCTATAAAGAAGAATTTAATTAGTAATGTGGCAGAATCTTCACTAGCTGCAAACTTTCAGAGGTCTAATGGTGCTCTAAAAAGGAGTGACTCTCTCCCAAACAGCAGGATGCCTGTAATATAGGTGATTGTGAGAAGCTCAAGGTAATACCTTGAAACAGATCTAGAGGAAATTTTACATTTTGAATCATTTGGCTGCAGCTTTGGTTGGCTCCTGGCCAGCACCACAGACAATTAAGTGAACCAAGCAAAAGCAGTGATAAAAGCAGTCCAGCTGTTCAGAAGGGGAAACAGAGATCCAGCGTCAGACAGACGGGAGGTGTGGTGGCTGCTCGGCAGAAACAGCAAAGAAGAGACAGAGATAGGCAGATCGTGATCAACAATATGGAACACAGAGATTTTTACTGATATACCAAAACTTTTGATATCCCCTATAAACAGGATCCATGTTTGAATCAAGAAAATCAATACACACACCACCATAAAAAAAATCCCAGTTACACAAACACCTTGCAATTAAGACTAGAGATCACTGCTTTTCTTGTAGGCTTAAAGATCTATGGGAAGAATTGTCAAAATCCAGATTGTGTACATAACTCTGCCCTCCTATTTGAACACTATCTTAGTCTATTTTACTCACACTCAGAACACAATACAGATACACCATAGAAATACAAAAAAGTTCTTAACTTTTTTAAGAGGAAAATATTTTAATGTATATATTTATTTATTATACCTGGTTAATACTACCTACTAAAGCACAAAGATCCAAACCATGACCCATCGATGCAGTTATCACCCTATGAGATAATGTTTTATACAGTTTTGACTTAATCACGTTAAAGTGCAGCTACTTTAATAAACAAAACAAAACAAAAACAAACAAACAAATACCCACACACCAAACAAACCACAACTATCTAGACAGTAGCTTCTGATTCTTTTAGAAACTTTATTAATGCACTTTAACTACTCATCACCTAGCTGGCTGAAAACCACTTCACAGAAACGTATCCATTCAAACACATCTAGCACAAGCACTCCTGCATTCTGCCAGGGAACTGAGCGGGGGGGCTGGGATGAGAAACAGGACAAAACAAATCAACCAACAAAACACCACAAAACCAAACACAACTGTGTTGAGGTTTTCTTCTAACACGTGCCAACAAAAAGTAGGGGCTGAAAATAAGCACTACAAAGTGGAAGAGCAGCAGGACCATCTCCGCCAACTTCCACACTGACTTACATGGTGATACTGAACTGGAAACCACAGCATTAATGTACATAGGAAGTCTTTCAGTAAATTACAATATTTTCTTGCGTAAAGTGACAGTCACAGTTCAGTCCACAGAGGGGCTGAACCAAAATAGTCAGGAAAGACACAAATCCAATTCCTTTATCCTCAGTCTGCTGCCTCTATACAGCATTCTGAGACATCAGCCCAGCTTGACAAAACCATTTAGATGCTAACATTGAGACAAATTCTCTGTATCTAATAAAAAACGTTTTAAACAACTATACACAGCTCAGCACTAAGCTTAAAGGAAATGCAAAGCATCAGTAAATGCAAAAGTCAGAGTTAATTAGCTCATTCTAATCTCACAAAGGCATTTTTTTACACTTATTTATTTGAAAAGGCCATTAAATATAAATCCAAATACAGAGTCAGGGCAAACAAATATTATGCCAACTTTGATGAAGCATAGCTTTCCCAATGAAATGTTAAATGGCAATTCTGCATTAAACACAACCGCTTTCATGATCTTCCTTGAGATTTTAACTTCACATGCCTATTGAACAGAGAGCACAAGGGGCATTACGTGTCCCACGTGGCCCCTCCTGCAGGTCTCTAAAGAGTACTTAAGATAAACACTCATTCATGGTGTTACGCCCTTGGACTTCCAAGTACCTCAAATTCCACTTCAGGGTATTAGCCAACTGCTGTTTAAATTCTTTGTAAATGAGCTGAATCATGACCCTCCACTGCAAAAATGTGCCTTATAGATCATGTCCTTAGGGAGTCAAATAATGTAATGACAACTTACCACTGAGCTAATCAAGAATCAGAAAATAAAAATTAACTAAAGCAGAGGCACTGAAAACAAAAATAAAATCCATAGTGTTATCCAGCTGAACCAGGTCACGCATACAAGAACTTCCTGCCATTTACTACTGCAGTACATTACTGTTGCAGTAAAAAGAAATTTTAACCCTCTACAAAATAACATAGAGAAGTTGAAATATTTCTTTTAACTCCATCAAAGTGAAATCGGAACATGCTCAGTAATTTGTATCTAAGCATCTTATATAAATCTGTTTCAAGTAAGTCTACATCTACAAAATGATTAGGTGTTTTGGACTGGTATATTTTCACCAACAGGTGTGGTTTTGCCTCATCCTGTGGAAGGAGATACCCATTAGTTAGTCTTTTTCAAGTGCAGAGATAAAAGGAGAATCCAATGCATACATGGCAGAGATTTTGTGTTGCTGTTGTCAGAAAGAAAGAAAGAATCTGTCTCCTCCCTTTTTCCCTCAGGCTATAAGATCCTTTTGCAACTGACACACTTTGATTTTTTTTTTATTATTTCTCTCTCCTCACTCTTTTTTTTTTTTTTGTCTCAGCTCCCACATGCCCCATGAGAAAGATCTTTGAACAAGATTGTCTAAGCAATGAAAGAGTCTAAGGAAGAAAGCTAAGGACTTGTATACCCATTGTTTTATTTTAGAAAGAAAGTCAAGAACAATCCCCTTCCATCCCAACCATCCAGGAAATGAGAACCATTGGACCTGGCTTAAAATTGGGAAGTAACAGCATGGAATCATAAACACACACACACTGACATCCTGAAAACCAGCAGTAACTGAAGTCATCCTTGGTCATCCTACAACATAATGCCATAGCAATAATTCCAAATCCAGGGAATTTTTACTTGAAACGTGGTATTTGCATACCACCTATGTTGAGACATGGAGATACATGGGGGAGGTGAAAAGGCAACTGCATGCTAGTGATCTGGTTTTGAAAAGTAATGAAAACATGCAAGGACTTCGAAAAGAATATAGTATCACAGCAACAGGCGTCTCGGTACCAGATTAAAGATAACGTCTGGGAAAGCCAGCAGCATCAACAGACTGACTCAGCCTAATCTGACTTGAGCTTTACACTTTCTCAGAGGTACTTCAATGGATTTGGGGATTTATAATCAGATGAAGCAATATGCCGTTGCTCTAAAGCAGACTGCTGCAACTGAAACAAGCAAGTCAAGAGAAAGCTTTTGCTTATCCTTACCTCAAAACAATATTAATTTGCTACATAGTTCTAGCAGACTGTAGCAGTGTTTTCCATCTAAGCACTGAGGTATTGGGTGTCGAGAAGGGAAGACATAAAAAAAAGAAAAAAAAAATAGAGAGGAAAAGTCAATTTGTAATAGTCATACAAACAAGCATTATTCTCTCACTCAACAACAGTGTCACTGAAACACAGTTACTTAGACTATCAGAACTTTGGGTCAACAGCTTGGCCCTGCCACACATTCAGCAGTTGACTTATGTCAAAGGTACTGTGTTTAACAGGGAACAGCCAGGAGAACCTCTCTAACCCCCAAAGTCTATGAGATTAGCCTTTTGGGTTTGTTGCAAGCACTCTAAATGAAAAAGAAACAAAAAACTAACTTGGATCGCTCATTCCAGTCTTAAAAAACCCCTTTACTCAATGAAGAAAAATTCAAATATTTGCATAATCCTTTTCTATCAAGCAGTTCATAGCAACAACTAAAACAGCTTACCCTTCGGCATTCAAATTTCTTGCCAAGGTATAGAGCAGACACTAATTCAGATGTGGAACCAATCACTTGTCAACATTTTTGAAACTTTATAGTTTCTCATGTACTAGAATAAAAAGAAAGAATGACAGATATTAATTGTGAACTATTGCATTATCAAAGCACAGAATTTATTTTCTTAAGAAATTTAATGCAAACAGCTTAATGGAAATATGTTTCACACAAACCTTTTCGCAGAATTCTGTTGGAAAGGTCTAAATCAGACTAAAATGCTGGGAACAACAGTAATGTATTTTCAAACAGAAATTCTGATTCAACTGTTTTCCCCATAATTTCCTTACCTGCAACTACCACACACCAACAAAATAACCATTTAGCACACAGAACAGAAGCTTGACCATTTAATTCCTCTAAATGTGAGATGTTTACCACATGCAGCATTCGACCAAAATCTGTCTCTTCAAGGAATATTTCATTGGTAGTCTCATTTAAAAAGGAATACTGTGCACCCACAGATGGTAGGAAACGTGCCTGTAGAAACGGTACCGCATCTTGCTTCAACAGAAGGAAGCCAAATCCACTCCCCTGCAGAGCCAAGAGCCAAACAAGTCTGTTCCTGCCCTGTTTCTGGCCACATCAGGTATCAGTATGGGAGCTGGTCCCTCCTAAGTAACCACCCTGGCCCTCAGACCTTGATGTTCCCCATTGTAACATATTTACAGAAGATTTTAAAATGCTCCTACCATCTTTACTGAAGGTTTGGTTAAGCCGTACTAATTAAATTGTGATATTTTTTATGATGCACTCTGAGATGTTTAGTTATACTACTCCCTCCAGTCCCCTAGGATCTGGTAACTTTCAGTTTTTGAGAGAAAGACCTAGAATTTTATTTAATCAGCAAGGGAATATTACTTAGAAATTAATAAATTATTCTACATCTTTTATAAACACATTCCTTTCATTGGTCTATTTTTTGCTGCCTTAGTGTAAAAGCTCTACTTCCTGAAGAATATGATCCCATGCTATTTCTTTTCCTTGTTTTTCTACCTTATCCCTCTTTCCCTAATATGGCTGCTTTAATTAACTTTAAGAAAAAATAAAAGTAATCATATTATGCAGTCCTTCTTCACCTTGTACCATTTCATCTGTTAATTGTCACAGACTTTTCATTAGTTCTCATCTGAGTTTCACTGAAGTCAATCCAATTATTTATGTTTTCTTTTTCTTAAGTCATTAGTCAAGGTGGCAACTAAAACCAGGGGACAGCAATGCCTCTAGCACCATATTTGACAACTCCCTCCGATTTGATTTATGTATTTTTTTACAGTCAAGAAGGACTGAAGGATTTTTTTTTTTTTGCTTCCAACGAAGAAAGCACACATTGCATTTGTTGCCATTACCTAAGAGACTGAAGATACTAGAGGTATCTTCTAGGGGAATCTAAAGAAAAACACTTAGCAAATAAGGGACATATTCTTCAAGGTGAAATTGTCAATTAAGGTACAAAAGTGAAAATAAGTCAAAGAAGGTTCTTGGTTATGCTGAACTTCTAGGGTTTTTAGTCCTCTCAGTGATTTGGTTAACTTACGAGGATGGCAACCTTGACCTCCCCCCAAGACTCTAAGCACATTTCTTTGGGTTCACATACTCACAATTGTTTCTCAAGGGTAAAGCAGCTTTTTCACTACTTAACTTCATTTTTAATAAAGGAGAGAGAAGTTATTTGTGTTTTGGCTTGGTTTGCCTTTTCAACCATACTTTGTTTCCATATATTCTGTTTTCTTTAGCCTGGGCCTCTTTATTTCATTCAAGTCCAATTTCAGTAACTGGCTCAGAATCTGTTGCAATGGGAATACATTTGTCAGGGTTACTCAGCTGAGAGACTGCTATTTTCAAGACTACTACAATATTCTGTTATGTTTAAAATAATTTATAAGTATTCTATTCCTTAACAAACATGTACTTCTTACCACTAGGTCACTCCCATATCTTCCTAGAAATGCAAGAAGAAACAGCAATAAAACAGATGACAAACTTGATATTGAGTGATTGCCTGAACTATCCTTATTTTTGTCATCTCTGAGACTTTATACCTAACATACCCTTGATATTTATCCAACTGAAATACTGAAGTTTTCACTGCAGTATGAATTCAATAAGAAAGTTAAGCTCATATTAAACTTTAACCTCTGACCGTCTCTACTGAAAACTTAGCTACATGATCAAACAGCACTCAAAGCTAGACCTAGATTATTAAAGTTTATTTTATGTAAAGGCACTTTTTTTTATTTTGTTTTCCCAGTCAAGAAGCAGAATAGCATCAGAGGCAAAAAGGCTTTAGGACCTTGCACGAGGTGTTTACTTATCCTATTTATGCTATGAGGGACTAAAGCCAGACCTACCAAACAAAACTAAGTATCTTTGAATACTGATACTCCAAATAATTTCACCTAGCGATTTGTTGACAGTATTAGTTATCTATGTACTTCAAATATTACCAGTGGTTCACCCAGTTCATTAACTAAATCTTTTAATACTCAATAGGGTATGTCCTTCAGACATGCTGATTTGTACTGTTATATACACCATACATTAATTACTGGCATTTTATCAACAAGTTAACAGAAAAACACCATGACTTTCTCCCGCATTTTTCCTAGAAACCTCTAGTTAAGAAGCAGTTGATAATTCCTCTACAAAACCCTTGACAAAAACAAACAAACAAACAACAAAATAAAACAAAACCTTGAAAAAGGACATCTGAAAATGAGTTTCACTTGCTAGTTTGCCTCTCTAATTAGCAAGAATACATTCTGCCTTTCATGCTCTTCCGGTAACTTGGTAAGCTAATTCCAAAAAAACCCCACAAAGTACAACTAATAATATGGTATCCTAGGAGAATAAAAGCCAAGTGCTAATACATCAGAATCATTTTCTAACAGGCTGTATACTGCACCACAACATTATAATTTCACTTGTTATTCTGCCAAACAAAATGTGTGGCAATTGTAGTAATTATGCAATACATCATGCTCACCTATTTCACTGGCTTCTATCATGCCTTTATACGAATACCAAGATAATAAATGCTGAAGGTCATTTCTGTAAGTATGTTCTGGAGTTACAAAATACAAAGATTTTTTTTTTCACTGGATCTAATGCGAAATGTATCCTGTACCATTTCATCATCATGACAGTACTGAACTCAACAAGTAAATGCTATACCAATGCACACCAATGCCCTATTGTTAATTTTTTTCATTAAAAACAAAAATAGCAAAGGGTAGAGAAGTGTTTTTTGCAATACTGTATTTTTGCTTCTACTCCAAATCTGTACGATTTAAGAGTTTGCTATTCCAGGGAGAATATAAAACCATGAACCTATTCCTGTATGTATTGACTTTGTGGCTCTACTTGAGCCTGTAGAGCTGAGCACCCTCTATCCCCCTGAGGACAAAAGAAGCTCTAAATCCTCAACACCCCCTCTGCAAACTCAGGTTTCAAAGACAGCACCCACACTAACATTTTCCTGTCTACTGATACAGGATCCAACCAAACTCATTCATACTGGACTGTTCACAGCCACTGTATCCAGTATTTCAAGAATTACATTTATAGAGCAGCTCTCAGTGGGAGGACTCAAATGGGCAGTAGAAACTTAAGGCAATTCACCAGCTATATTCAAGGTACGGACACCTCAGAAATCATGCAGAGAAGTTCTTAAACTGGCATTACCAGAGAAAGACAAGGTAGCCCTTTTGTTGCTGTCCGATCTTGCACAGAAGCCAGCAGTTTGTCTTACAGTACAGCAGCAGCTCTTCAGCTTTAAGTGGTTGGTAAAACAGTATTTGTAACATTGAGTAGCACTACCTCTCCTCATTTAAACCCTTTGATCATCTTAATAACAATACATTTATAAGTGTACTATATATAAAAAAATTAAATAATTTTTTCACTTACACATGTCAAAAGACTTGGCAATCACGCACAGGCCGGTACTGGCACATCATGCAACACCACACGGGAAGGGAAGCGCATAAAAGAAACTCAGGTATCAGAATACGTTCCAAATTACACAAGTCCCAGTATGTAGTACAAGATCTTCCTAAATATCCTGTTTTTACTGTACCTTCAAATGCTCCTGCTCTGGTAGGGGGATTGGACTAGATGATCTTTTGAGCTCCCTTCCAATCCCTAACATTCTGTGATTCTGTGATTCAAGAGAGGGAATATGCCTGTTTATAGCTACAGCTTAATAGAAGTGATGCCAATTTTAGAAGACAACAAATAGCATTTAGTCAAGGCTACAAAATCTGTGCAAGGTACAGCATGCCTGACACCATCTCAGAGCAAAATTTTACAAACCATCTAAACTTTGCTCTTTGAAAACTCTTGCATAAATAAGCATACTTGTCCTAGAGGACAAATATAGTGTATCTGGTGCAAATACACTTATTTTGATTGTACTACTTTTTAAAAAACTCCTAAACCTTAAAATTCACCTGATAGGAAACAGTCTCCACAGCCCTCAATTGTCTTGACGAAACTCCACTTTGCAACTTTGGTTACACCTATCCCTGTGGACCTGTCTTCTTCAGTTCTTAGATGCATCCCTATTGCAGTCTTACATAATTTACATGTGATTAATACTCTCTTTTGCAAAATACTTTACAATCCTCTTGTTTTGCAGGGTCATGAAAACAGTTTTTATAGATACTCTGGTCCAGCAGATATAAAACAGAACTTGCTGTTCTATATGTAGGATTACAAGTCTTCCATGTCTCAGCAGCTTGGTATCTATGTACTTCATATTAAAATGGCTTTGCTTTCCCATAAACTAATGCTGACAATATAGGGTACTTCAAAATCTTAGATCTGTGGCGTAATGTGATACGATATTGACAAAACTGTAATGCTAATATGTAAAAGCCTCAAGTAAATTCTGAAGTGAGTGATAAAAGAGAAAGCAAAGCTGAAGTACTCAAAAGAATTAAAGCCACCCTGCGATATAAACATTACAGTAGTACCTTAAAGTAATGAGCTATGGCAGATTAAGGAAGCAGCTAGAACATGAATTAAATAATAGCAACTGTATTGAAGTTAAAAAGAAATCTCTTGACAAGTGCTATAGTAGTCCAAACAACCTGCTATCCACACAGTCTTGAAAAAAGACTGGGGAGAGGAGCATTTAAAACTTGGATATGGTAGTAAGAGTTTTCAAGGAAATAAAAATGAGTAAAACAATTAGGATAAAAATAAAAATCCACCAAGCCAAGTTCTCCTCTAAAAGTTAATTCTGGGAGCAGAGCATTACGCTGCATCTCAGGAAGGAGAGCTCTGACTTTTTACAGTTCAACATCACATTCTCCTCTATACATGGAAAAGACTAGGGGAAAAAAATACAAAGGATTAAGTAAGTTCTCAGATTCAACATAGTCATTTCTCACACTTTAAATAAGAATGTGTTTGCAAAGATTAAATCAAAGATGCAGGCACTCCTGAGCAGGGAAGAAACATCCAAGTAGAAAATGGTTTAATTTCTCTGTATGAGATAAATTTATCCTAGGGGTATTTTGAAGATCTCTAAGACTATAAAAATGAGCAATACATACAGCCCTATCGCTGGATGCCACAACTACTGTACTCCTAAGTTTTTATTTATGCCCAAATAACAGTCACAATATCTCTGACCAGAGCAACCAATATCTTACAATTGCAGAGAAGCCCCAGAATCTGACTGCACCCTAAAGAACCAAAGGCAAACTGAAGAAATGCAATCTGTCTAAAATCTGACTTAGCCCACAGCTTCTTGATAGGCAGCAGGTCCAGCTAAGGGTACATACAAATTCTTTTCTCACATAAATATGGGATGCTGAAAACTGATTCAGAGAACAACATCCTTAGAACACACATTTTCATCTGTCTCCACAGGTATTCAGGCAGCACATCGCCACTGGCAGGTCAGTGATCCTTCCTTCATACCCCCACGGACACTGGGAAGGAGCACCGAGACATTTCAGTCAGCACCAAAAGTCACTGGCTAATCGGAATTGCTCTGCTCAGCACCGCCGAGCCAACAATGACTCACTGACCGGCCTTTGCTGCTGTGATGAGGGTTGATTTAACTGCCAGAACGAACAAAACAGTCAGTGAACCCATTTTATTTTCAGACAATACATTTCATGTTTTGTTTTTTCTTAATAATGTCATGAATTTGCTTTCTGCTTGTCCTATTATTATTCTCACTAAAAAATCAATAATGTAGAAAACATGACAATTTACATGCTGCAGGAGTGCTGGATAAGAGAAATTTTTATAAAAACGTGAAAGAACAGTGAAGCATAAAAAAAATCAGGCAGGCCAGTGACTTGAGAGCTAAGCTAGGGTTCTATGGTTGTTTCTTATCTTATCATTAAATGTCATCTAAACGGTGCCTCGATTAGTGACCTAGAGAACGCAAACCAAGCGCACTAACCTGAATAAGTAAGAAAAACATTGCTGGTATTTAGTTTGGAGGGCAAATTAAGTAGGGGCAGCTGACAGAAATTAAAGTATGTTTTGCTGTATGATAAGTAAGTAACCTGCATGAATATAAATCTTTATGCTGCTATACCTCATTTATTAATTTTAACCTTTTCCAAAATATTTATAAGAAACTGAATCAAAACAGTTATCAAACAACAACTCCAAACAAGTTTTCCCTCAATAGCTAGTCTTTACACACATACAAATCCCTAATTCTCATATAAGCTGACCTGAAAACATAAATACATATGTTTGTTTACAAACATAAATAGTAAGCTTGTCACAATACACTTTAATGTATATCATAAAAGACGCCACAGAAACAAGAAAAAAAAAATCACTAATCAGTATTTATATTCTGCTAGAAAAGAACAGGATAAGAATTCCTTAAATGTATACAGTGTCAATGAAAAAAAAAAAACAAACACCAAAATATTAGACTGTCAGGATATCTTAATTAATGTGGAGATTTAAAAAAAACTTTTCTGATCTATACCCACATGCTGACTCCAAACACCTATGAGGTTAAATAGTTTCAAGCAGATCATGACAGTCTCAGGAGATCAAAAGAACAGTGATAAATCAGCACACTAATTCACTAAAAGGAAAAAAAAAAAATGCATAAGGCAGTGAATTACTTTTCATTATGTCTTTGAAGAATTACTAGGAGTATGTACACATACACTTGTGTGTCCATATATACATGCACAGAGCATCAATATACAATTTCTCTGCTACCATTTCTCTGCATTTTATCCTTCAGTTACTGATCTTAGCAGTACTGTTCCCAAGAGAGCCTCAAAAGCAGACAACCAATCTCCCCTTCAGCTTTTTCCTCCTTTCCCCTTTTGAGTTGGGATGGGACAGGGAGAACAATGTAAGGCTCAGAAGCTGCTGTTTTGCAATCAAGAAGCACAAACTTCTTGATTTAGGAGTTGGGATTCAGAAATCTTTCCTCTGTACACTTCATAATGCAATCAATTATAGTATTGCTTCTTGCTCAACATGACACATTCAAGACCACTTTGTTTTCTGTGGACTCAAATGTATGACAGCTTTGCCCTCTGAAGCTGTTCTGACTTCACTGAATTTATTCCCACAGGATCCTTCATTGTAAAAAATGTTTATATTGTAACCCTGTGTAGTGTGGGATTTACCATTTGTCACGGATGGTTTCCTCACACTGCTGCTATAGTCTGGCAAGCTCAGAGACCTGCTTGCATTATTCAGAAATACTGCTCATGCACATCCGCAGCAGAGTTAATAGATGAAATCAGCCCAGAACATATCGCACTCACCACGAGGCAAAACAGTCTCTACAGCAAGAAACACCAGTGATGCTTTGAGGGTAGCAAATGCATCCCTCTGGCTAGGAAATTTTGTGTAAAGATAGGAAAGTCACATATCACCGTAAAATCATGAGTCAAACATTTAAGAAGAGCTTTTAAATATTTAATGAAAAGCCTCATGAAACATGACTAATAAACAGAGATGAAAGTGGTAAAAAATCCGAAACAACACTTTAGTTGTACTAAACCAGATTTCACTATGTACTCCAGTCTTTTTTTTTTTCCACAGTAAAAAAAACAAGATAGTGATTATCAACATCGGCTAAAAACAGATATAAATTTGGTTATTGAGTTATAGGAGACAGAGAAAGTGAAAAATAGACACAAACAAGTTGAATTTCATTGCTGGAAGTGGAGGGGGAAATATACATGACTGTACTAATTCCATTCCCCCACCCCACAAAGTCTTGGGAAATATTCCCTTCACAGTTCAAAAAGGACAATCTCATGCTTAGTATGTTAAGAAAACAAAGATGAGAACTGAGTGAAGAATGCCAGAGAAGTTTTCCAGTTTACTAAACTGACACAGGAACAGAAATACAAGGCTGTGGTTCGATTGTAACTACCTATAGACTAATTATTCACTCCTGAAAAAGCTGTATTTCTCAGGCTTTACTGAAGTCCAAATCACAATACACAAATTGAAATAGTCAATACATAAGCCTTATCATGTATCCTAACTTCTCTTTTTAATGGGACTTCAAAACACCTATGGATAGGAGACAATCCTGTGGTCAACCTCATCACCTTCCTCAGATGTAAAAACATATTTCAAGCTTGAGACACCAAGGCATCACACAGATTAAGTTTGAACTTTTCAGCAAGCACTGAACTTTGTTCTCAGACTTAAAGCAGTTCCATCATTTAAACCCTGTGAGAATCCAGAGAACTGACTGACACCTGCTCCTCATCGCCAGAGGAACAGACACATCATTGTATTTAAGCAACTGGATACACTGATTTTTCAGCACATGTTCTCTAACCTAGTAGTCCTATAAAAACACAGCCAAAACTAGAATTCCAGCCTTTCTCTGTAAGCCTGCAATCTGCTTGTCTCACAGTGATTTAAGGAAGCATATATTTGCTTTTTTCCTCCCATTTAGATGGCAATTTTGATTTAAACACTGACAAGTTACACATTAAGAGCCAGTTTTAAAGGAAATACTTGCTTTTGTCCAGCAATAAAAGTTTGGTTAGGCTTGTGATTTATGAGATATTATTTAAATAAGGCCAGGTTACAGATGACAGGTTGCCTAAATCCATGCAGACCAGAGCTGCATAAAACAGAGAAAATTGACCATCACAGCCCTCGAAAACATAGTTTATGATGACTTAATCTTTGCACAAATGGGTATAGAAAGAAAACAGAACTCTTACGCCTGGAAAATAAAACTGCTGACACAAATATTGTAGCCTGGGTTATTTTCTAAACAGTTATATTATTTCCCAATAAAAAATACATTTGCGCTGTATCCAGACCAAAAGTTGTGAGCAAATGCATTGAACATCAAAATATAATTTAGTTTAACGCTTCAGTCTTGGGTTTATTTAGGAAATGAACCCAAGCAATTTGAAGTTTTCCAAATAGTAAATAAAAACAGATTAAGAGCTCCAAATCATAAAACATTCAATAGCAACTAATATATATCTTTCAACGTCATGTAGATAGAAGTCACGTATTGATATACAGTCACATTTGGAGCAACTGACAGTGATATCACTTCATAATAGAAAAAGCTTTCAGTACAAAATTATCCAAATGATGAAATGTATATCTTATGGCAGGTCCAATGTAACTACTTTAATTACTGCTGTCATCAAAACTCTTGGGTAAAAGTGATGTCAACATCTATTGATTCTGTAACATTCAGGACTACTGATCAAAAATGCCTTAATCATTAAAGCTGAAGAATTTTGTACGCTGACGCTCAACCAACTGCTACAGATTGGCAAGTTCAGAGATTAGACCCCACCATCTGCACATGAATATGCATCAAGTGTTCGTTTGATTTGTGATAAAGAAGTTAGTGATTACAACTAAAACATAAAGAGCACCATTTAAAGAAACCTAAGGAAGTGATTTGATTTCAGCCCAGATGATTCCTGTACCAGGCTCAATGACACTATCAGAACATAAACTGACTCTCCAGGTATTCCACAATATGTGACTTGCAATCAAGGTTTGAAACAACTATTACCAAATCTAGATGGACAACCTGAGACAGTGGCAGTTGCCAACATGAAAGACTGAAGCCAAAAACCCCATCCAGCTCCTTGGAAAA
This sequence comes from Patagioenas fasciata, assembly GCF_037038585.1. NCBI lineage: Eukaryota > Metazoa > Chordata > Aves > Columbiformes > Columbidae > Patagioenas > Patagioenas fasciata. The sequence continues at coordinate 27,144,662 of NC_092526.1, read as the reverse complement.
AATGTAATCTGATCAACAATCTTTGCCTAAAAATTGGAACTTATATGATTCTAACTGGGGAATGATTCCCTCCATAGTATTTGGAGATCATACAGTGAACGCTGCTGCCACATACTCCTCACAAAACACCTTTACCTGAGTTTTTAGACTCTCTCACACATTAAGTTTCCATGATCTAGGGTCTGCTGGGCTGTAAAACTGGATTCCCTTAGATTTTTTTCTGAAAATTTTCCTGTCCATTGCTATTTCACAGACCTGCACTTAAAAAAAACACAACTAATTTCTATTTTTTCCATTCCAGATCAGAAACAACCTATATTTGCAGTGGAGAGAGCAAATATTTACGTTTTAAAACAGCCAAGTATAAAACCATCATTTGTTCTTGGCATATAGAGAAAAAACATGGATAGGATTTTTAAATATATTAAGAAGAGACTATATGTATGTGGATAGTTCAACAGTAAACAGATATTTCTTCATAGAAGCCTGGACTACTAGTATACTAAACTCAGCATTTAACCGCAAAAAAAAGCAGCTGACCTTCTATTACGGCACAGTAATGACCAAAGCCAAGAGAAATGTGGCCCAAGTGGAAGAAGACCAAGACACATACACTCAGGAAAATCCAGGATATGAGATACTTAGTAGAGACCAGCAAAATCTGAAGCAGCATTTCATAATGGTCAAAGTCTTTGGTCAAGTAAACCTCAGTCTCATAGCAGACTGAGCATTTATTTTGCCTACATTACTGGCTGTTAAGACAAACTTCCCTGTGTAGGGAAAATGCTAGTCCAGAAGAGAAAGAAGTGCAGAAACTACTAGAGTTGCCATCAAGACATTAATGTTATCAATATGGGATGCTAAATAAAGGAAGGATACCCCACCCTCATTTCACCTGATTATTTTCCATAATAAAACACTAATCCAAGAGCATGCACACACCCATACCCCAGCCCATTTATACCAAGACACCAGTGAAGGTTTTCATCAACTCCTACAGAACTAACAGGGTACTAACCCTAAGCAAGGCTGGTGGGGTGAACAAAGAAAAGACTCTTTGATTTATCACTGTAAGGTGGAATGAGACATTAAAACCTCTTGCCAGCTCCTATCAAAGCTCTGCAGGTTATCAGTTTCCCAAAGCCAGAAATGCCCTGGATGTCATCTGAAATCACTAAAAACCCTGGTTAATACTTAAGGTGCCCTGTCAGGTACGTGGGGGAAGTTGATGGGAGCCTTTCCCTCCAGCTAAGTGTAACTTGAATCAGATTTCCGATGCACTGAAGCCCTGGAAAATATTTTCTCTTATTAACTAACAATGTGATTAATAACAAAACTTTAAGTTATTGATGTACACATGTTCATAATCACTAAAAAGTTATCTTTATTTGAAAAGCACCTTTCATTTGCTATATCTGTAGAATTAAATTATCACAGCTTTACCCATTACTGGCTATGTGTCAATATTTCTATAATCAGACTTGTAAACAGATCAGAATCCCAAGGATACCCTTGTGTATCAAATCTATACCACTACCACAAATAACCACACTAAAGCAGTATATTCTTTGTGGATGAAAACAAACAAAACTGTGACCAACAGATTTATGGCAAGAAACATTGATTTTGTGATCCTATAAAAAGACAGAGATATCATAACAGCCATTGTGAAAATTCAGCCCACATAAGTGGTAAGAGTTAAATCATGCAGTGATTTAACTCTAAAAAACCACCAGAACCAGCCAACTCTATAAGTTGTTGCACGCCTGCCACAGCATTATCCTACAAAGATATGGTGTATATTTTACAAAATTAAGTACAACTATTCATTTTTTTATGGTGACAGATTTGGGAGGTGGGGAGGGGGGGAAACATCACTGCTTTGATTTTTAATTAAAAGCTGGACAGCCACTACAATACCTCTGTTCTTTCACAATTCAGTTATTCACTAGATTTCCTATCCACTGGAATGACATTCAGTTTACATTATTGTGCTCAATTTCCTTTTGAGAAGTTCCTTCAAAGGCCTTTCTACATCAGCCTCTCATTTTTCTGGAAGCACCACAGCATTTAACTACACGTGTAACTAGCCAGATTTTCTGTGTCTCTTCCCCTGCCCCACATCAATGATTGAACAGGAGCTGTTTAGGATGATAAAACACAAACAACAAACAAACCAAAACAAACAAAAAACAAAACACCACAAAGCACCAAAGCCAACAACCCACCAAAAAAAAAACAACCAAAACCAAACAGCACCCTAAGTGGTATTTTTCAAAATAAGCTCTGAAGAACATACAGCTAGGACTGACTATTAACTAATTATTTCAACTGGTATGCTATAATATTGAACAGATGTCCACTAATAAGGTAGTTGGCTCCTGAGAAAATCACCAAAATATACTCAAAACCACTTACACAGTCTATTTAAATCCACACTCTGAAATAAACAGCCCAGTACGGATGTTTGGCAACCGTATCAACACCATTACAATAACAAGTTCCCCCTATGTATTCAATCCACATGCACACAGAGTTTCTAACTTCAACACTGATAAACGCTTATTCTTTTTGCGTGGTCCAAACTTAAAGTAGAACCATAGAATCATTCCAATTGGAAGAGGCCCTCAAGATCATAAAGTCCAACCATAATTTAACTCTGGGCACTAAACCATATCCCTAAGAGCCTCATCTACATGTCTTCTTAAACACCTCCAGGGATGGTGACTCCACCACTGCCCTAGGCAGTCTGTTCCAGTGCTTGACAACCCTTTCCAGGAAGAAATGTATCCTAACATCCAATCCAAACTTCCCCTGGTGCAACTTGAGGCCGTTTCCTCTTGTCCTATCACTTGCTACTTGGGAGAAGAGACCAACACCCTCCATGCTACAACCTCCTTTCAGGCAGTTGTAGAGAGCAAGCAGGTCCCCTCTCAGCCTCCTTTTCTCCAAGCTGATCCCACCCAGGTCCTTCATCCGCTTCTCATAAGACTTACTCTCTAGACCCCTCAGCCTTCATTGCCCAAAAAGTGTCTGGGCAAACCTATGAGGGCAAAATGTCCACAAAGTTCCCTTAAGCACAAAAGAAATCATCTTTGATCCAAGTCATCCTTGACTTACAGATCACTAAGAAAATAGTTATGCATGCTACTTTATTCTCATACTCTTCCCCAACAAACGATAAGGAAGAAAATTAGTACACAAACAGTATAGCACAAAGACAGGGTATTAACCAGATTGCACAGAGTCGTTCTTAAAATTTTATCTAACCCCTACCACAGGTATATTCAACAGCAACTACAGCCTTTGTTGGTCAAGTCACCCAATATTAAACTTCAGTGCTCCAATTTAACTGCTGTATGATGCTCTCCTAGGACTCCAAGCTGGCCTGAACTATAACTGAATTTGTCCAGTGAATTTGTCCAGCAAGATGACAAAAACATTCCAGGCATTTTTAAAACTTAAAAGACAAATTTTATCAAAACATCTGTGGTAATATATCAGCTAAGAAAGCTAGCATGACTGGTCCAACAAAACACAGAGCCCTTTCCCTGCCCACTGGTTCCCAGCCAATGAATCCTCCGTCTGAGCTGAGCTTGAGCCAGATCACCAGGTTTGTGAGCCTGTCACTTAATCACTTCTAGTCCTTATGGAGTACTTGCCATAGTCTGGGGCCTTGCTAGCTCTCTATGCTCCTCACTGCAGCTTCTGACATTTCATGTGAGCTGTGACTTTATGCAGCACCTGCCAGGTGCCACCCCTTTCCCTGTAAACTCCTCTCCCATAAGCAAACTCATTTGCCCCAAGGAAAGAGTTGCCTCCTTTCTTACAGTCAGTACCTCCAGTTCACACATCCTTAAAAAATAATGCAGTCATACAACAGAAAGAAAATTGAAACAGTCTTTCAAGGACAATTCAGTATTATCACAGGGGTCATTCTACCTCAAGGAAAGGCAACAACCAAAAAGGAACCTGATCACAGCTACCGTGCCTACCTTGTCAGTTCTGCTGCTAAAGCTAAACAACATTAAACAACAACACTTCTGAACATTTTAGATCAATGTTTTACTACAACAAAATATACACAGTAGGGAATCAAATGGACCCACTATGCAAAAAATCATGATCAAGATGTTCCATCTCGTCTATTGCCTCTGTTCTGTGTACAGAACACAATTGTGTTTTCAACCCCTCAAGAATGAACAGAGCCCACAATACTAAAACAATGCTACAGAGCACTCTACTAGAGGTTCAACACAATGCATTAGTAAAGGCACCAAAATATTTCTGGATACAGCTTGAAACCACAAATAATATCCTAAACCACCAGTACATTAAAGACCAAACCTTTCTTGTATAGCTTATGGCAATAAACAAAAGAACCAAGTGAATCTGTACCTGTCACAACCATAAGAAATGGCTCTTAAATACCAACACAGGCAGTGGTTCAGTTGTGAACAATAAGACAAAAGCAAGAAGCACACATCAAAGACAAGCTACCTGTTATTAAGGACATTCACTAAGATGGCAGAAGCTTCTATAATGCCAACAGGTGAGCAGTTAAAAAAAGTGTTTTGTGAGCTTACATCTGGACCCTAAGACCACATCATGTTTTAGCAAAGAACACTAAGCAAAGGAGACTATACTATATGCAGAAGGCCAATAACACATCACAGTGCAAATCTAGGAAGCAAGAGCATTCCTACATTTAAGGACCAAAATTACCTGTTGTACCTATCACAGGCCATTACATTCCATCTAGTAAAGATTTCTATCTCTGAAAAGCTAACCAATTTCAATGTAAACATTTCAAGGGATGGCTAGAGTGTTGTTCCCAAATGGTAGTTTGTTCAAAAGACTTATCATCTTCATTGTCAAAAACATATGTCTCACCTCCAAAGTGAGTTATCCAGCATCTAGTTTAGTGATTGATTAGTTTTGTGTCTCCCTCCAAATGAACACATGTATTACTACTACCTGCTGTTTTCCAATACAGCAAAGGCATTTCTCATTTCTGTTTCTGATAAGCTTTAAGGCTCTAATTGCCAATCTTTTACTCATTTCTATGGATCTTGTCTACAGTAACCCAGTTTCTCAACAAATTTGTCCGCAAGCAGGCATAATGTTCATGGCTGTATTTTAGAAACAAACTTCATTAAGATATAGACAAAACAAAAATTACCTACTCCATCATTTATGTTTCACCTCATTCTCTTTGAAGAAGTTTCTAGTAGCATCTGGAGGACACTGAACGACAAAAATAAAAGTTCACATAAGCACGGTTTAAGAAGTAGCTACCCAGCTGAGACTTCATAAGCAGGAACACACATCTTCTGAATGCCAGCACAGTCAGGGGTACCATCTGCTGGAGCTCACCTGTTTCATTTAACACCTTTTACCTAAGGTTGACAGAAACAGAAACTGTATTTTGAGATAAATAGGTAGCACATGAAACATCATTCCAATTCCCTGGCTTCCAACCTTGTCAAATATCCCATAATATACACACCAGAAACAAACTGGCTGCCATGCCCTGCATACCAGAAAATTACCATCACAAAATCTGCCATTCCATCATACCATAAAACTACTATCACTTCTCTGCTTAAAAAAAAAAACCACCAAAAAAACAAAAACACACAATCAAGAGAAACATTTAGAATAGATCCTTTTTTTTTTTTTTTTTTGGCAAAACACAAAGATCTCACAACTAAGCAGCATGAAACGCAGGCCACCTAGGAGACATAAAAATTCCCTCATAGAAGCAGATGCCAGGATTCATTTCACCTTGATGATACTAGACCCTAATAAACTTCACTCAAGCAAATCAGAAGAGATACATGTATCTTTTACAAAAAAGGAAACAAACACACTGTGACCGCCAATTTGGGGGTGTCACTTGCTTTAAACACCAGAGGGATATTGCTAATGCTAGAGAGGTGTGAAGGTTCACTAAGCCTTCATGGTTGTAGCAGCGCTACGTTGCTTCACCTCTCCTCCTGCTATTCCCTGATCTTTTTCAGAAGAGTCTTGTAAATGATAAAAACTACTGTGTTCAGAAACAAGATGTTTCTCAGCCTGTAAAAATCTCGGAAGAGTTATTCCATGGTTGTTATTAAAGTCTTAGCAAATACCAAGGAGACGAATAACTGGTGAGTCAAAATAATTGCTGATATGGGCGACTTCTAAATACCTTTGCTTCATATAGAATTGTTCCACTTCATACTAACACTGGATAGATTTTCAGGTCAAATTTACCCCCAGGCAACTCTAATCACAAGAGCATAGACCTCTGGCCTAAACGTTTACCAAATTCAAAACAAGATGGTTTTGGTTACTAACCCTGGAATTTCACATTTCACAATGCATGGAGTTCTTTGATTATGCTGAGTACACAGCCTTGAGAAAGAGAGGAACTGTTTTACATGTGTCCTCTTAACCACAGCTAATAGCTGTATTTCCCAATGCAGCTCCATGGGGTTCCTAAGAATACCGCACATTGGGGAAGCCCCATTTAGACACTGAAATCCCTGACAATCCATGTCTACAAAATTCAGGTAATAAAGTACTCTTCAAACTACAACTCTGTCTCCTCTTTACAAAATTAAAAAGCAAATGACACCCTTTATTTCCATGAAGGTTAAGTATCTCTAGCAGTAAAACAAAACAATTTTAACTGTGAAAGGGAGAGCAAGAAGTTCGGGAGACTCAAGTGACCTTACCTAGTGAAGTTAGGGAAACAGTTATTTAGTAATGATTCTGATGAGAGGAAATCAGTAAGATAAACAGATTTTTTTCAGGTTCCTGCTATTATTCGTACTACTATTGGAGAAGAGATCTATGATAAGCAGCAGAAATACAGCACTAAATGGTGTCTCTCGTAGGTGTGGCCAAAAACCAGACAATATGTCAGTATATACAAAAATACAATGCAGATACCAAGTTAGCACTGTTATTTGGAATACAAATATAATTTTGTAGCTTACTCTGATCCTTCTTTATACACTTGAAAAGACAACAAAAGGAGCTAGTTTTCTTTCCCCTCTGTCCTTACGAAAACGGTTTCAGGTATCACTGTGATGCGGTCATCAGAGTCAATGTGGTACAGTGGTAGTCTTCTGTAGTCTTGCAAAATCTGCACCTTCACTACCTGGGATACCTTTGTCCCGTACAATATTTCAAGCCATCCACTGCTCCCTTGCTATATGCCAGTCCAGTAAAGCTGGTCACGGGGGTCTTTCTACACATTTACCAAGCTCTCCTTGACTTGAAGTCCATTCGAACCACTAGTTTTCTCTCTCACCAAGCTCTCTGCCAGGTTAAACTCTGCACACAGTCCAGCTAATCTACAACTAGCTTATATAGATACTCCATGGGAAAATTCTTTAATTTCAGGCTCCTTTTACCAAAATCATGCATTACCTCCTCAGCCATCTAACAGATTTTCAGCCACTGCTACCACTACAGAATACTTTACTGTATTAACAGCAATGAAAAAAAAAAACACAACAAACTAGCATTCAGTCTAACAAAGGAAATGAATTGTCATTTATATCTACCTACCACTAGGACTTCATCAGGTAACTATGGAAACCACAGAGCAGATGACACAGCTTTAAAAAATTAGTATAGTATCAAGCCCATTCTTAGCACTCAACAAAAAACAAATAACCCCCCACCACACACACAGAGGAAGTGTTGTCTTTCAGAATTAAAGAATAATGAGCTACTTCACAAGAAAAATATTAAGATATTGTCAACTGACCATAAAGGAGGGGAAAGCAAAGTCTCCTTCAACTCCAAAAAGTTTATCCCTCTGAAAGGTTCTGTGCAATGAAATAGTTTGGTTAGTGTCAAGTATTTTGATTCAAAGAAATCCAAAGTCCCTTTATGATACAGACAAGTACTTTGCTCAATAAAAACTTTCTTTTTTTTTTTTTTTTGCCCTTCCCAAGACAGCTATTATATTATAACTACTCTAATGCAAAGTAATAGTGACAGTCTAGGTTAACATTTTTTGTGTTTACTGAGATCTCAGACAGTAACTTGTTATAACAAAGCTGCCGCTGTATGCATACAGCTTCCCATTCATTTGAACTCTGTTAGAAATGAGCTTTTTTTCCATAGAAGTAGATAGAAATGAGCATGCCTGTTAAGAAAAAGTCTGGATAAGGCACTCTTACCCTCTTCTACTACCAATTGATATATTTTTCCCATATGCCTTACTGCTCAGCAGGACAATGTCCCTCTGCCTCAAGAGACACAGGATGACCAGTTGCCTGTGCCACTGTCTGCAAGTAAGGCAGCCTTTCAAAGTCTCAGAAAAGAAATTTGTTAAAAGTCATCCTATTCCTTCCTCGTAACTTCCCAGGAAGATTTACAATGAAGGCTGGTGAAAAAAACAGGGGCTTTACCACAGAAAAACCTTGTAGAACTTGCAGGAAAAATGGCTTGAGACTCTCAAATTCAGAACGCAGGTACATGCAACCACACCCAGGAACAATGATGGCCATACTGAGACACTGCAGAAAAAAAATGAGGACAGTATTTGTGCTCATACAGTGTCCTACCTGATTCATTATCTAACATCTGAAACAACATCTGCAGAAAGCATCAGGTACAAACAAATGCAAAATGAAACTTATTTTCATAATCCTTAGTTAATATTTGGCTGTCCCTACTTGGCAGAAGTTGGTAGCCAGCATCCTCTAAATTTATGTAAACAAAGAAGCACTGGTAAACCAAATCACACTAAGTAATGGTATGGCAATTCCACATGCGCTGTTGGTAGGAAACTGCATGCCTTATGCCCCTTCTTTGCTTCATCAAGTAATAAAGTTTTGCATTAATTGCCTGATAAAAAAATGTATCACAATATTAGCACAAAGTCAGTCAAAGACGGTAGCAACAATTTACCAAAAGGTATAATTACGAAAACGCAGTAGAAACATCCCATATTCTTTTCTCCTTGTATTGGGTTTGTTATCTCTCTAAATATTCGAGAGAAATTCTAATGAATATTGTAAACTTGAATCAAGCACAAATTACATATAGCATCATACAGCTGTTACTCTAGCTCTTTTTTTGAAACTAGGCAGTATCACTGTCTGTCTTTCACATGCAGGGGAAAAAAAAAAAAAAATAAATAAAAAGACTTTGCTAATGGTCACCCTGAACTGGGTGAATACATGTCAGATTTCTGTTTTTAAAAATTTTAAGAGAGAACACAATATTTTTGCATATAAAACAGGAATATATTCATTATTTCTACATTCTGAGGAGACTGACATCCTTCTTGTAGGCAACCTTTCTGTTCAAAAATCTATTTCCCATAAATCAATTAAAATTTTTCAAAGTTGATAACTTCCATAGGGTCAACATATTTCTAATGATAACAACAATGAAGGCCTCAATAAATAAGGTTGCCAGTCCCCTGATTTGGAGGACACAGTTTTAGCTTTAATTCCATTAAATCACACCAGTATATTAAATCACTAACTGGATGTTCTGAGTAACCTTACACCATATTTGGCCTTACATCAAATTGGACCTTTGAGGCTAAATGATGGAAGTTACTGCTCTCCAAATTCTGGTGAACATAAATATTTGGGGGGGGCAGGGTGGAGGGGTGGGAAATTCTGCTTCTATATGCAGATATCCCAGTCATATAACATGATTTTATAAGATCACAATTACAACAGGATACAAATACCCTGACACATTTTCCTTAGTTGCCCTCATAACATCAAGATGTGGTAGGAAGAGAAGCAGGAACACATTTTGTAAATTCAGCATTAAGATCCAAAGAAATAACTGCTTCCCAGGACCACAGAAGCACTTAATTCCTGTTCGGACTTCGAGAACTGCCCAATATCACGTAAAAAGTAGAATTAGGAATTTGAAGCAGATTCTTACCCTTTACTGAACTAATGTGCTAACTAGAAAGCACCATATTCTGTTCTAATTGAACTGAAATTGTAAGGAGAGTTCATTCTACCAGAACACAATAGATCTTCCTGGCTGGTATGGAAGTCTAGAGAGTTTAGGTTCCTACTTCACCTGAATGCCTTACTAAGGCCCACTGCTGATCTGAAACATGCTTAAGAAAATTGCAAAGAGTGCACATGTGTATCAAGGTATGAACACATGGCTGCGTCCTGAAAAATATTTTTTTAAAATATTGGATATTGAGGTTTTTATTACAATTAAGATTAAGTTGCATTCATAATTACTATATCAATACATTCTTGAAAACTGAACTCCAGCTTTGTGATTAATAAATCAATTCAAGCACCACAGATGACAATTGGTAAACACAGGGAGTTTCAGACACACTAAAATTAATGTAATTATTGTCAACATGCTGCTGCTTAAAGAATACAATCTCACAAAACCTATTTGCGCAGTCAATATGTTTTGAATAATACATCACATTGTCGTAGGGAGAACATTTCTCAAAATCGAATCCTTTAAACAGAAACAAGTATACCGCTTAACATTATTCCAAGTAGTTTATAGATTAGAATTTCCTGTATTCATGGAGCAGTAGATAATGTGCTAGTGACTGAGCCTCACAGGTTTATCTCCCAGGAGAAAAATCTAAGTTTTATAATGGTTTTGAACTTTCTTGTCTATATAGATACTTTATAATCTTACTTCTCAAACTCCAAATAAAAGTAGCTGTTCAAATTTGAGACCTCCTCAAGAGACAGCTCTAAACTCAGGGAGTAAACTCAGTATTTGGATATTTACTGGGAAGCCTTTCCTCAAGCAGTATTCCAGATGGTACCATTCTTTTACCAAATCAAAGATAAATATGACAATACAAACTCTCCAAGACCTAAGAGTGTTGCCTGTAAAATTAGACTAGAAATGTCTCTTACGCCTATTATTCTATATGAATGTAGCTTCACTGCACTATAGATTTTTCTGTCAAATCTCACTGTCACTACTCCATGACCATTTATTTGAAAGCAACACACAAGGATGCTCTGTCCCAGGGAGCTCTAAATTTGCTGCACAGAAAAATGAGGGGCAAATATTTTAACACCTGTTCAGCTGTGGTAGTAAGTTAAAATATGGGTTTTATCCTATATGTTTAACAGCATGTGCAGCAGTTAAACAGAATCACTCTTTTAGAGCAATTTACTATATTTAGGAACAAAAATATATTTCCTTATTAACTGAGTCTTCTTTAAGGTATTTCTGAACTTAGAAGCATATCACCATGTAATTAGAATGTAATTAGAAAACTGTTTAAATTACTAGATGTTACAATCCAAAAAAGAACCAAAACAAAAACACATTCCCAGGAACTAAAATTGAATCACTTGCTGCTTGTCAGGGATAACCTGCCAAGCTATTAGCTTGCACTTTGAAGGTTTGCATTTGTTGAATGGCTGACCTGCACAGTGCAGAGTCTTCACATGAGAAATGGCTTTCAAGCTCAGCTGCCTTCTAAGTGCCATCCATCATCAGAGGAAACTGATTATTCCCTTTACAGTCAGAGACTTTGCCAAATTCTTCTGGCTCTGTTCCATCAGTCACACCCACACCACCCTGGGGAAAAGCAAACCCTGGCTCTGTATCTCACTCTTTCTGAAGTGCGGAATGAAAAGCAATTACCGTTTGATGCCATTTCTAAGGAAACTGAGGTGGAAAGACAGCTCTATCATTTACCAGTCTGTAGTTCACAGGGGGCAGATAAAGGCAGACCACGAATTTAAAAGAGGAGGAGAGTTCAGCTGGGAAAATATCATGTTTTACATAACACAGATCCATAAACAAACCGACATGCAGCAGGCTGCCCTTTAGAAGCCCTTCTAAAAATACATGTACACACACACTTGTCACTGATACCAAACACCATCAGGGTTATTCCTTGCTGTCCCGGAACTCAGTCTTACAAGATGGTCTAGTAAGGCTGTTTTGCTTTCTGATAAGGTTTCTTCCCTGCTGTTTGTTTATACTCAAGACTTATAAATATGATTCCCTTTTCAAATCAAAACATCCGCTCTTTCATTCACAGTACAATGAATAAATTGTGGAGGAGATGTATTTACAACTAGAAAACAAAACCAAAATGCTGCCAAACGTGGCCTTTGTCTACCCATTACTGCCCTGCAGACCCTGCAAAGTGGCCTGTCAGGTTCAACCTTCACTCCCAGTGCCCTTTGAGCAATATTTGTACCACTGCAGGACACTGCTACAAAACTCACCACAAACAGCACGATTCTGCCCCACAATCAACAGGAATTAAAAGCTAGCTGCATCCCAAGGATGCTAGTTGCATCCCCTCCAAGCAAAAGGGAGAACAAGAGAGAGAGGTCACAGGATTATCAGCTCATTGTTCAAATCCAGCTCAGAAAACAAGACATTTGGAAGTACCTTTATTGTCTTTTTTAACTGGAAACTAAGTGCCTAAGGAGGAAGTTTCTGGTCAATGCTTCCTTGTGTGTTTGTGGTCTGTGTTCAAAACAGAGCAGTCACTTTCTGCAGAGAAGCACAACCAGCTGGGCTTGGTTCTTTTCACATTCCCTTACATTCCAACTTAATTCTTGTAGCCCCCAGCATGCAAAGGTTTTTATAATAGGTTAAGGATGATTAGACCTATCTGGGTCCATTTGCCATTTTGCTGCAATCTGGCTGTCTGAGTGACACACACCATTAAACAGCTTAGTGAGAACTCAGCAAGAGAAATTTGAAAATATTATCCGTAAATTGAAGAACTTTTAAAAGTGTTCTGTCACTAGAAACACATGCATGTCAGGGAGGCACCTGGCAAGAAGAGGTCCACTGTGTTGGAGCTGCTGCCTCCCCCACCCCGTGACAGGTGGATATCATGTGCATCCTGTGAATCTCGACTCAAATCAGAGTGGGAAAATGGCTTAACCCTTCCCTTAATCCCAGATAAACTCCTTCCCTGGAAACCGTGCAGCAGCATCGGCAAACATTAGGTAATAAAGGGGAAGAAATAAAGCTGGGGTGAGAGACTGGTGGGCATGAGGAGAGGGGTAGAAATCTCAAGTGTAATAAAGGAGGAGATGATGTCCTACCTGCCTGGCCATCACTGACTAGGAACCAAAATTCAGTCCAAACACTGTTTTTTTCCCCCACCAAGAAGGGCCATTTCATTCACAGAAAACTACCTGTCTTTGAATGGTTAACAAAATGCAAGACAAATGTTATGTTAAATTATAAAGTTTAAGTTATTCAGAAGCACAGAGAGGGCATTAACCACAGAATTTTTACACAAAACTCCATTTTCAACCCTCCCCCAAGCTGAGCAGACTCAGTCTATGTTAATTTAATTACTTTCAAATAAGTAAATTCCATTCTAAGTGGGACTAATCTATGCTGCTTCAGACTAATTACTACCTTGGTTCCAAAGGTGGTTCCTTTTTTTTCTCCCTCCAAAAAAAGATTAAAACTGAGTATTTATTCTCCAACATTTGAGCCTCCAGTTGTCTGACAGGTCCACCGAATGAACCCTTCTATCATGGTAATACAGACACAGTAGCAAATTCAAGGCTAACTCAGTCTTGCTTTTCCTGCATTTGTTCTGCGTTTTCTATGCTATGCTATAATTGAGGCTGTTAGCTAATGACTTCAGTACACTGGTTAGTAGAGTTACTTGTGTTTTTCGTAATTAAACTAAATCTTCTCTAAATCTAAAGGAAGAACATACGGTAACATGTAAAGAGATATTTAGGTTCTGAACACAGGTGTGCCAACACTCATATGCCCATTGTTTCAAGGAATATTGCCTGCTCCAGAGTATTGTACAATCAAAAACCATCAGGTGATAACGTTTATTAATCTAGTGAGATGTTTATCATTTTGTCCTTAAGCACACTGTAGTACACCAACATCCCAAAGGATGAACATACCTCATGTAAAACTAAATCTGGTACAGAGAAGGCTTTCCTTGTAGTAAGAGCATCTGGATCTGTAGCACAGACAGGAAAATTATTTCTTTTTTCATTCCATACTTGCTCCACTGTTTTTGCTTCTCACCTTAGACAAAGCATATCACCAATTTCTAAAAATTAAAAATAAAAAACCTTGGCTTTATTCTACCCTTCAATAACAGTTTTTTTTCCTTTCTGATTTGAACATAATAAGCATCCGGTATGACTATGTAAATTAATACTAAAGGCAGAGGTGAAGGAGGGAAAGGAAACACAATCTTGCATTAATCCCACAGGTGGAATTAAAGATGCCAAGACAGAGCTTCAGATTAATGGCACTCACAGTATATTGGTCTAGCACTATGGAACATTAAGATCACATCAGCAGACCAGGCTTTGTTCAATAAATAAATAAATAAACAATCCACAAGGCAGGTTTTCATTAGCTATTTGGCATGCTAGTGAGAGTAATCAAGGAATATAGATATAAACAACAGTTTTCTATTACTCCCCTCTCTCCTTTCCCAATAAACGAGGTACTGGAAGAGTGCTCACTGTAATAAATATTTTAAAAAAAAAACCAAACCTCTACAATGCAAGCACTAAAATTTGGGGGTTTAGTCTTAGGTAAAAAGGCAAAGGAAAAAAAATTACAAATAAGCCAAGCTCATACAGACTCTTTCACACAAGGGCCGACTGTCGCATTTAACAAGCACAAGCAAAAAGGGCTCATTTATATTTCTCTGTCACTAACAATCACAGCTGAAATGTATCTTTAGGAGTCTGATCCAAAGTTCAGAAGACTTTCAATATACTGCTCATTCACAGACCCCATACTCCCCACTTCTTTTTTACATCTCCCAATTTATGTAATAGACCAACTTAATCTGATGCTCGAGAACACCACAATGGGGGCTGAAGAAACACTGAATACTGCTTTGAAACACCACTGCTTTAAAGGCAAAAATTAGCTTTACATTAAAAAAAGAAAAACATACTCACCAAAACAAACACAAAACTGCTTGCACAATCCCAGCAACTCCTGTTCACACAGGACTCGCATTAAGCACAGAAGCTAAAGCTCACAATTTCTGGCATATCATCAGAGCATCTATTTTTGCTTTGTATCTCAGAAATGAGAATTTTCAGCATCAGCTATACGTCACGCATGCCAGAGCATCATTTGTTACACAGCATAACTCCCTACTCAAGACTCTGCCACCATAGTCCATGCTGTTTAATACTGCTCACAATATAGTACATAAACACGTGTCCTCCTCCCCCCACACACTCCTTTATTTAATCACAAGCCTCGTATCTGAAGTGCAACAATATTCTCACAACATAAACCATACAGATTAAAATCCATTTCATCTTGAGAATGATTAAAGGAGTTTGTAAATAAGCCAGCTAATCCAACAAAAATATGATAGCACTTTATTTCATGGCTAACTCTTGCTATGTCTTCATCAGGAACAAATCCTCACCTACTTGCATATTTTTAGCACATAAAGTACTTGTCAAGCTCCAAAAGATATTTTCCCTCCCCAAGCCCCCATGTCACAGCCTGAAATCTAAACCAGTAGCCCAAATCATACAGCAGATCTTAACCATAGAGCCCTACTAGTTTCAAAATGCATCTGACTAGGCCACTGATAGCAGCTTCTTATACCAGTTACACAACAACTTGAATGGAAATGAAACAAGCTGAACAAGTACAACAAAAGCTCACAAGTTTTTAAGCAGTACATTTTGCTAAGAAACTGCCCCAGTCAAACAGTCAGATTTCTGTTCTCTCTCAAAGCACTAATGACAACATCACCCTCAGCCATATCATCTAAAGCACTGACAACTACATCTGTACATTCTGAGATCTAACCCAGTTGAGCTTTGAAATAAAAGTAAAGCAACAGATAAAACAAGCAGCATGTGAAACTGAGATAAAGAATATCCAAGAAGAAAAGTCACATTGAAGAATCATGAATTAGTAACAGAAGTTGACATAAATCTGAAGATACATACTGGTTAGAAAGGTCTTAAGCGCACTGGTCTAGCATAAAGATTAGCTTCCTCTAGTCCACAATAATTATGGTTTCATCTGCCCTGAAGTCACAACAGAAAGCATTCAAATGGCAAAAGGACTTTATGTGTTTACACACTTTCTTCTGTGTAAATAGCACACTAAAACCCCGTGTCATATTTGTGATCCAGCAACAAATACAAATGAACCCTATTTACATCAGGTAACCAATATAACTGATTACCTGTTAGTGTTGATAAATGCATTTATATGATCAGGTGTAGAAATACAGTAAATCACATATAGATGACACCAAAAGAAGGGTTATTACTGAACCTGGTCTAACAGTTCTCTTGTCTCCACCTGTCTCACATCTCACCTCAAAGGTATCTGCCAAAAAGCTCAGAAAACAAAATCATTGGATCAAACTCTTCACAACTCATAAAATGACTTCAAAATCTTCAATCCATTCTTGCATATATTACTAAAACTTTGGACATCAGATTTATCTAGTCTAAAACGTGGTCAGACATGAAGCAAGTGATGATTTGCAGTATAGCTGATCCTTTGCATTTAAACCTCCAGAGGAAAAATCTGCTGGTGCCAAGGACTAGTTAACTCCAGACGGCTGAATGCATATAAGAATTTTGGCGAGGTATACACTTCCTGGGACTCTCCCAAAAACTTAACAGGTTCTTACAAGCTCTTATTACAAATCACTGATATACATTCTTTGGGCAATTTAAGCATGCCTAGTATAGGGGCTTTGCATATGTCTACTGCCTGAACAATGCGCTGAATAACATCATCAAATGTATTAACAATGTATTTTCCCAAATACTGCAGATTAAAAAGCAGGTGTTAATACACAGAGGTATTTCCTCTGAAGATATCAAATGTGGAGAATTAAAACAGGAAAAGCAATTTGCAATGGCGTGAAGAGGTGCATATTGAAAAAAATATATCAGCATCCACAGACGTGTGAAACTAAATGCTTTCCAATGCAAAAAATGTGGCTTGTTCTCCATAGAACAGAACAGAACAGCAGTCCTTGCCCTAGAGGTTTACTACCCCTGGATAACATCCACAAGTCATTTTTCAAACATGTCACAGGAATTTGTAGACTCTGCTACTTGAAGATGACATCGAAGAGAAGATCATCTTTTTTTCAACTGTGAAAAATCAGTATTTCTGGGATCCTGTCAGTGAAATTATGCAAAGAAATAATACTGACAACTACTTTTTGTTAATTATGCCTTGGTTTCAGCATGAATACCACAAGAAATGCTTCATTTATTCTTTTAATTCACTTTAGACTGTCATTGTTAAAATTACAAAAATGTAATGCAGACAATTCCAGAAGACTGTGTCTAACTGCCAAAGACTTGAAAACAAGCTCCATTTTGAATCTGTCACTTATATAGAGCATTCCACAATCACCATGCTATTCAGAGCTGATCTGCAAATAAGAAAGAAGTTCTGGATTTGGGAGAAGCCATATGGCAAAAGTTAAATATTTTGGTATCTAAATACCTATCGTAGCTTAATTCAAACTTCTCACATTCTTCTTTAGAAGTTAGATCCAGAGACCATTCATAACTGGAGAATTTTTCCACTAATTTTTAGGGACAATGATCAGTGAATGAATTTTTTTGACAACAGCATGACATTTCAAAGCTGCCTTACAGAGCTGCCTGTATTTTCAGAACAAAGAAATTGTATATTTCGTTTATACATGCACTCAGGCAATCAAAAAACATTCAAAATTATTTCAGAATGAGTAAGACAAGTTTTAGGTAGGTATGAGTATCATCTTATTATTTCCAGACTTATTTATGTTTAAAGAGATCTGCAACTTGAATATGCTGCATATAAAAAATAAAGCATTTACATCCCATTTGACAATGACTTTACGTTAAATTATTAAAGAACAACAGAAAAGCTGGTTTAGGACTGGATATGCTACCAAAATACACATAGCTAGTTTTTTACTGGGCCATAACTAATGATCACTGCCATACACTGTACTTTATGTCTCCATAACACTATTAGTAGAAAGCTGCAACATAAACATTTATAAAGCAGACAGAATATACCAGCTTAACCACTAATGCATGTAATTGCCAATACAGAGCCATATGCTGAAATTTCACCTCTCTTTACAGTAAACTTTTACAAGCCAGGCAAATCAGACAGTTCTATAGCCCACAGTCTTCCAAAATTGCTTACAAAATAGAAAACTGGAATCAGCTGCCAGTTCAATTGGTTTTACAACATTCTAAATAAAACAAAGGACGTCTATTGCCCTGACTTGTGAAAGAGCTCTAATGAATGCCAATTATAAGAGCAATTAGAGGATCAAATCTAACATCAAAGGTTTCTCTGTAAGATATTAGCTCAGTGACTGTTTTGTTGTGGGTTTTTGTGTGTTTTGTTTTTTTGTTTTTTGGTTTTTTTTTTTAATAAGCTAATTAGTTATGGATGTTGAACAAGAAACAGATGATCCAGACACAACAGTTCCACAAAAATGTTTGCTGTTAAATCCCATTAATAATTTAATCCCTATAAACTATTTTTTTGAAAATCACAAATGAGAGCAATAACCCTAGCTTTCCAATAAGGATTCTGTCTGTGACTGTCAAATCCTTCAACTATATTAACAGTAACAACTTATGAATGAGAACATACGAAATATTCCAAGTAAGATAGGCTTCTGCACAGTTCTTTCATGTCCAGTTTTTACCAATATTCCCTCTGGCAGAAGCTATGTTGTCGATCAAATATAAGATAAATCTGCAGGGACTGAACAACAGGAAGACAGAAGGAATTCCTTTGTAAGATAGCGAAGTTGCCTCTTTGTGTAAGAGTAGAAAACACAGCACTGAGAAGAGGATGCTTCAGCTGACAATTCCCTTTCCAAGCAGGCAAGCCTGGCCACCAGCACAGTCAGGACAAGAAAAGGAGTTGCAGCATTTCTGACAACTGGCTCAGAAGTCATCTATCACACCAGTCCAGTTTAAGTTCTCATCCTCTTAAAAATCTGAATAACCAGTTATGATTGTCTCCTATATTGTAGATGAAGTACTATATGCAAGGTTTGAGCAAGGTAAATAATCATTCAAAAGTGGTAAAATGACAGAATAAATGTCATATATGTGATCCTAATTGGGATTCCTTAGATGCAGACATAATGATAGTATGTGACTGTGTAATGAAAGACTTTTCTACAGGCTATTGCCTGTGCATGGATGCTTTTCACTGAATGGGCAACTTATTTGATGGTCCTCTGTAAACCCTGGTGCATGTAAACTCTTCAAAGCAGAATTTGAAGACAGAGGATGCTCACAAGAGAAAGCTCTGTGGCAGCTCTCACCAGAACACTTACGGCCCACAAACTCCAGTGTATTTCAAAATTAAATTTCAAAAATAGTGTTGTCCTCATTTTACATTTATTTACTGTGGCTACTCAACATTAGCAAAGAACTGGAGGTCCCAATCTGAAATTATTATAATCTTCAAACCTTTAAAGCTGCCTACACTAGTGAGAGGTAGCTTAAACTCTACTACACTTGAACAGTCCATTCAACTGATTTACTGCGGGTGCAGTAAACCCTGGCAGAAACTACAGGAACTATCTGCCAAGGAAACATGTGTCTAAGGCCTCAGGTGTTATTTCCTAAAGATCTATAAAATGTAGAGTACTTTATGCTCAAAGCAAGCTGCCCTTGATTTCAGGTGTGAGAGTCAGCATTTACTCAAATCAGAGCCAAGAGCTGAAGTTGAGTATTCCTAACACCAGCAAAAAGTTTACTACGGCACCTTTACCAGTATTAAGTAGGAAAAATGGTAGAAAAATCGCATTCTTCACAATAATATTTGATTGCTGAACTTCCATTTCAGGCTCTGGAAAGAGCAAAAAGTTCTCAGTACTGTTACAAAGTAAATAATTTAAGTAAATATTTTCTCTTTAGCATTTTCACACATCTGAAAGATAGTATATTTGTGTTGTGTAGAAATATCTGTTCTTAAAAATAGTACAGCTATGTTTGTCTGCAAATCACAACCCAACTAACTGAAACACATCAATACTTTAGGCTAGACCTCCCTCACACCTCAGCTCTCTCATCTCCCAAATCCACATTTTTCTTCCATTTGGCACACACAGCAAGCTCAAACTATTCAGTTCAATTTGGTTATTTAATTCAAACAGTCCCTGGGACCATGATCACTTACACATGTACAGAGACCTAAAAAAAAAACCCAAAAAAACTCCACCACGCACAAAAACCCCACCACACCCCATGGAGAAGCAAGCCACATCAAATCCTTCGGCTACTGCTTAGACAGGAAGAGTCCAAAGCAAGCATCAGGCAACACAGATAGAAGTTATTACATGAATCCTCAGCTTTCCTCATGGCTGAGGAAACTCTTTATGCTCATTAAAACTACAAACTACTAGCTAATAGGAAAGTGAACATGAAAGCCTCTGTTAACAGGATACTCCAAATAGCTTACTGAGTAAGTTACTTCAAATATCTTAGGACACAAGTTCTAGAAAATCTAACAGAACTTTTAACAGTAATACCTGTCAAGAAGTCACAAAAATATTCTGACCATGTTCATATACTAACAACAAGCGATGCAGAGGCAGCCAGACATTCCACCAAGAAAGACCAGAGAAGGGCAGTAATAAAAAGGCACAAGATGGAAATCAAAGAGATTTGCAGGAGTTGCCTTTCAACATCCCATTTGGGGCTGATGCCACAAATCTCTGAATCCTTATGAGCCCACATGACCTCTGAAACCTCACACTACTTCTGACCACCTTATGTTGAATGCTCTCCTACCCACAAATTGTCCTGGAGTGTCTTAAAGCATGGTAACATGACAATGGAGGTGTACACACACACTATTGCTGGAATGGAGTTGTCTGCCATATGGTTTACTTAAACCAGAAGTTTCTGTGCTCGAATTTGTCTGCACTCATCAGCATGTATGATCCACAAGCAAGTTCATAATATCAGGCATGGGACTGCACAGTTTTTCTTAATTTAGAAGACTCTTAATATAATGACAATTTTTGTGATTCTATGTATTCCTGTTTTTTTCCAACTTCTTTACTCCTCTTAAGCCCCTGCTACCCATGTTATACTGTTGTAATGAGTGTCAGGGTTCAACAAACAGAACTGAAATTAGGCACATGAAAATACCACATAAACTATTAAAACTCTTGCAGCGATTTTAAGACATTAATTTCAGCAAAAATCTTAGGTCTATGAACAAACAATTCAAGAAGCAATAGGAAAAAAAAAATATACTGGCTTTGCTACTTTGCAAATCAAAATCTTCATAAGATCCACCCCACAGAGCCATCCAACTTTATGAAACTGCAAACCACTCAGATATATCTTAACAAAAGCAACTCCTTAAACGAATCACAACCACTTAAGAATTATGTTAGCCTGTTCATTATTGTGGACTGTACACAATAATGTACTGCCTAGCTAGCATGGATAGATACTTCTGTTACACCTGGATTGTACAGAAATTCTTGCTTTATAGAAAACAAGTCTCCTCCTTTTTGGGGAGTGTTTTTTTTTTTTTTTCTACTGAAGCTTACAAATACAAGCCATTTTGGATCCATACCAAAATTAACATGTCTAATATTCAGTGAGAGGGGTTCTCAGTGTTCTTTGACATCAGGCTCCTTTTGGGCTGGTTCAAATCAAGTGACTAAATCAGATTACCTTTCTTAACTAACAAATGATTTTTAGAAGTAGCCAAGTTCTAGGTGATCAAGTATTAAATCAATATCAAGTAGAAACATTGAATTGTAAGAATAGACACTTTGCACACCTTTAAATTTAAAAGTATCTACATGTTAACTGAAATGTTTTTGACAGTAATACACAATTCAGTTAGTCATACTGATACAAGATACCTAGAAGCCCTCATTTAAGCTAGGTGAAGAATCAGAGTGAGAGCTGAAACACCAACAGAGCACAACCACATGCCACTGCGCTGGGAAGGAGGAGAGATGTTGTCCTAGAGTAAAACATGGTAGTCCCATGTCATGTCAGGTATCCCTGGGGTGCTATGTAGATTCGGATCCTATGCAGAGAAGGAGGCAAGACTGTCTTCTGAAAGTAAAACTAATCCTGGAATTAAAAAAAAAGCCCTGGGTATACATTAACGGTAATCACTAAACTGGGTCATCTGCCCATACAGGATACAATATGCAGACAGACTTAAAAATATTTCCTGTTTCCAAGCAATACATATAAACTCAAGCCTTGTCAACAGCCTGACCTATGGACTAAACGGATGCAAGTGCAAGAAAACCTTTTATTTCTGTGCCACCCATTTCCCAGTTTACGACATCAAAACATCTAATTTGTTCACCACTGCAGTTTAGTTGTTTTTAAATCCTTCTTGTACTACAAGGAGATCTTTCACCATGCTCTTTACACTTTCGATCCAGAGCTCTATACAATCCCATATATTCTCCTTTCACAGGTTGTCACCACACTCAATATGTGTTTTAGGACCGGAAAAGCAGCAGGATGCTGCACTGCCAGTTTTGACACTAGTAGTATGATGCTAATATTTCAAAGTCCAGGATATCAAGATTAATCTATTGCCCACACTCTATAAAAATACCTAGGATTATTGCTATGACAGAAGCCTACAGCACAGATTTGTTTTCCTTGAATGGCTGTTCTCTTTTTGAACTTGAAAAACTGAAAAAACATACTTTAAGCATGTTGACCCTAAGAGTTACCATAAATCTCCAGAAAGCCTTGCTGAAACTTGAGATACAATCACACTTGAATTTTAAGAGTCCTACTCATTATCTAGATCAGCAGTGTGTTCCATCTAAAATTATACATAGTGTTTTCTTCAGGACATTTGTATTTCTCATCACAGAAGACAAGAGAACAATAATAGGAAAAGCCTCCTTTGTAAAACATACTAAGTATTTTTAAAAAAATCACAGGACATTACATGACATCATTGCAATGCAGCAGATTAAGAGAAACAATTTTGAATAGGATTCATCTTTGATCCAGAGGAAGATACCAGACCTTATTTAACCCAAGAGGTTTTGGTACATTTTTATTTTTATCATGTCAAATCTGTACAAAATCTTAAAAAACAATCTAGAAATCTGGGCATGTGGACAGTCAGAGAGCGGTCACAGGGAAAGAGTATTCGTGAAAGACGGGAGAGACTGAAACCGCATCCTTGGTTAAAAGTGCAGTCTCAGATTTGCAATAGCAATGCAGTGGCATTTCTGTCAAAAAAAGCCATAAAAAGAGACAAAGTAGTAATCCAGTGTTTTGACATCACACCTCTAACTTGTTTTCTCCAGAGGAATTAAAGCTGGGATCTGGTACAATGACCAACCATGGTCAGTATTTTCAAATTCTTGCTTTCATCAATTATGTTATCATTAACTTCTGTAAATGAACTGGAAGATGTGGAAAGACATCTGCATACAGTTTCAAAGAAAAACACTGAAGTGATATGGAGCTGCAGAAATTAGGAAATAGAACTGTAAGAATAAGTGACAAAATCCTGCATTTGCAAGGTTAACTAAATTGTGGTGGAAAAATAGCCGTATGAAGGAGACTACAAAAAAAAAAAATATCAGCAGCTGAAACAGGCAACTGAAGAAAACACGTGAAAACAAGATAGAATATTTAAAAATTTTATCCAATTAAAAAGAATCACAGGAAGGAAAAAAAAATCCCTTCAAGCATAGACAAAAAACTAATAAGCAGCCACCAATAATCGACAGCAGTAATATATAGAAAAGCTACCAAGGGAACAAGCACAGTTGATGAAGCAACGCTGGGAAGCTTCCCAGTAATAGATAGAAGATGCTAAAATTCTTTCATGTATTAATAACCTTCTAGACAGACATTAATGCATAGCTGCTTTCAAGTGGAAAACAGCAGAGACAACACACAAGATTTCCAATTCCATTAGTTTTTTGTTTTAATTTATAGAGAGTGCTAAAGCATACAAAGCTATTTAAAAAAAAACAAACACAAAAGTACATACAAGAAAAAGAAGAGGCAAGTCTGAATCTTGTGCACACAGAGAAAAGGGGCACTTAGGACACTGCTCAACCAATAACATTGAAATGACATCTGAAAAATAACAAGCGCAACTGGGATCATAAGCCTTTCCTTAAAAAACAAAACAAAACAAAACAACGCAGAACACAAGCAAACATACTATCCAGTTTTAAAGCTGCCCAGGCTTATGAAGGAATTTGCAAAAAAAATTTACTGCAAATTCTAGGAGTACCCTGTTTCCCCAAAAACAAGACCTACCCTGTAAATAAGTTCTGGCATCATTTTTCAGGATTTTTAAGGATGCTCAAAATATAAGCCCTAATGCATAAATAAGCTCTAGGTACAGTTCATAAAAAAGTCAATTTAAATAGTGTCCAGGCAGCTATACATGTAAAAAAACAATAAGTTTTGGAGCAAAAATTAATATAAGACCCTGTCTTATTTTTGAGAAGACAGGGAATATGGAATGCATAGAAGTTCTTCAAGTCAGCAGAAGACATTTAAAGCAAAGTGAGACTTCCCACAGGAAAAAAGGCAAGTTATTTGATTTACACACCCCACCCCAAAAATCTGGAACACTGAAGAGATTTTGGCAAAAAAAGGTAATTCATATATACTGTACATATATTGGACATGTCATGCTAATTCTGCTGAAGTACAATTAACTATGAGTGAATGATTGTGTCTACTGAAAAAGCAGACCGAAGAGGGTTAAAATGAAAGTTTCAAGAAAATGGAATGTGATAAAATGTGACAAATATAGAAAAGAAATAATAAATAACAGATATGAATGACTGAACTGCATGAGCATGATAAAGAACAACATTCAATTTCACAATGGTGTGCACCTGTAAGGCCACTCCAAAATAAAGTGCTGGAAGGGTTTCATCCCTTACGGCAGGGCTAAATGGATGAACTTTTAAGAGCAAGAAAAAAATATTTTTGTCAGGGGCTTTATTACAGGTAACTAACTAAAATTCATCAGACTTGAGGTGATGCGCAAGAAGGTGTTGTTTCTGACACATCATTCTCCAGTCAGCTACACGTCTTCTGCAGGGACACTAATGTCAATCTCTCTTTTCTAACCATTCATTAGATTTTGTGAAATGTGTAAAAATTTTATTAGAGCAGGCCAGCAAGTTCCAAAATCTTTGCCAGGGAGAGAGGCAAAAGGAAAAACAGGATTACTCTGCTGTAACCCAATTCCATCACAGACTAGTTTGAAAATAATCAGTTGAAAGTAATGGTCTGCCTTCATTTTCAAGACCAACCAGTCCATTAAGCACGAGAATCCTTCTCTATTCAAGCAGCAGCAACACCATCAACTGTAAAAAGATCCTCCAAAAGGCAACGGAGTACTGGAATGTTCTGTTCTACATTATGATAAAAATTATAATAGTGGAGATTCAAAGTCAAAACTGTATCTTTAGTTATTAGATATTTTAACTGAGAGGGGGAGTCACCACAACAGTTGCTGGACAAGCCAGAGCCATCATATTGTTTGCTCTGACCTGACAAGGTATCAGCCTACAGATCTAGTCTATATGGTCTACATAATGATATTCACTCTCAATTGATCTATTAAACAGTGAAAATAAGAATATTAGTTCCTGTTCTACAGAGATTTAATAGCATGAAATAGCACTCTTCAATAGAAACCATACCTTATAAACACATGAAATGTAGGACCAAAATTCTGCAAATAATCTTCAGACATTTCCAAGTAGTTCTTATGAAGGACAGGCACAAGCACACAGAGAATGAAACTAACCCTACAGCCATAACTGGGAGTGTCACAGAAATATGGTGGGTTGTTGGTCTTTTTTTTGCCATGAAATTCAATCTACACAAGGGGCACTCAGCCTGATGGTTAACATGATGTGATGTACAACACCATAAAGGTAAAATTAAGATATTCTTGGTTTTGTGCCATGGAAAGAGCACTGAATCCACAGTACTTATTTTCTTTATGTGATAAAAGAATATTATGTTAATAACAAAAATATGGAAAAAAAAACATCAGCCTCACTTCTGGAAGTGGTTACTAGGGCCAATCAAGGAAGCCTGCAGTTGAAAAAGAACAAGAAACCTAAACAAAGAAAACAACTTTAAAAGAATCTCAATTTCTGTTTCTTTTCTATTATTACTTAATGGATAAAATAAGTGTTCTGCTGTATCCAGAAATCAATGCATTCTTCATTTTTAAAGAAAGATAAGAACCAAGTAAAAAAGATTTTGTGTTTTTCTGACAGAGCTCAGCAGGTAAACTAATCCCCCAATACACATTCTAGATACCCGAATCTATGACAAAGCTAAATAATTGGATATTGTAGCAACAACCTTTATGTTTTTCCACAATACAGCACTGTTTATTCTCACTCGTTAAAGTGGTTGTGCCTTGAAGAGTACAAAACTAAATCAGCAAAGGCCAGATAGAGATTGTTTGTACAGATTAATCTATTCTGGTCAGGTTAGTGATGAACTGCCCTGAAAGCAGTGAAAAATCCTGCATACACTGAACCAATGCTTACAGCTTACCTTCTATCTACTTGGAAAAGCAACTATATTTTGTCTTACATTGTTGCTCCACAAGACTGAACAAGTTTCAATGGACCTATTCCTCCCACTTCGCAGGTGTTGGTCCTACTTGATCCAGGTCCGAATGCACATCATAAATACCTGAGCCAGTACTCAAAGAAAGGTGCACTGGGCAGGACAAAGGTGGCAAAGGACAGAGAAATGCCCCAACCACCATTTCAGCAGCATCGTTGCTGTCTCAAAATGCCTTACAGAACTAGGGTGTGAACACCCAAACCAAGCATACCCTGAGAAACTGAAACAGACATGAGCAGAATTCATATATCCATAACAAAACACACCCGGTAACCATGTAATTGAAGTTCTTCACTAAGTGGTTTTTCACATATCAGCTGTTGCACCAGCCAATACTTTGCCACACGTACCTATAGGTTTTCCCAATATCCGCATGCCAGGGCAGGCTCAAATGAATAACGGACACATATCTAGATAAGTGACAAGACAGGGCAGAGAGCTCTCTCTCCACCATTCACCCCACCACAATTTAAGAGGTTGAGAGTGTAGTTAATAAGTCATCTTCTCCAGACATAAGCTTTTGAGTTGCAACATCTCTTTAAAGGTCTTGCCTTGTAAAATGTTCCTAAGTACACAGTGAAATGCAAGTTTCAGAAATCTCTCAAGACATGTCCAAATTCCAAAGTAGTTTGCTAGTTGAGAAGAAATACACTCCATTCTACCTTACACAAACACTGCTTGGGATTTACATTTGCATGTTGTCTTCTAAAAAGCACCTGAACATAATACACAATTGAATACTGCTGTCTGGGGTGGGAAGAGTATTTGTACCATAAACAAATCGGATCAAATTACCCAGAAATACATACGCCTTGCAGCAAGCACAAGAAACACCACAGTAAATAACATACACAAATATTCTTCAAGAGAATCTGACAAAACTCACCTTAATGAATTAAAAATATTCAAAGCAATTATTTTCAGCCAACCACCTAATTCTTTCAGAACTGAGATCTTTACCATTTTATTATGTTCTTTTACGGTCAAGGCATATTTCTTCAGTAGTCTGACAATTTGTTTACCCTTCCATTTGGCTAAGCAACTAAGAACTTTATTCAGCAAAAGTAACTTCCAGATGACCTAGCAAATGGTATTGATTTGGATTAAATAGCAACAGATTATTTCAGTGTTTAAGCAGTCACGGGTATGCCAGTAACATAACACATCGTGCCAGTATGCCAGTAACATAACACATCGTGCAGGAAAAAAATCAGGGAAACAAAAGTGCAGTTTGAAGTTAATTTGGCCAATTCTGTTAGGGATAATAAAAAGTCCTTCTTTAAATATGTTAATAACAAAAGGAGGGGCAAGGAAAACCTCCATTCTCTACTGGACTTTGAGGGAAATATAGTTAACAAAGATGAGGAGAAAGCTGAGGTACTTAATACCTACTTTGCCTCAATATTTACCAGTCAAACAGATGGCCCTCAGGATAACTGGCCTCTGGAGATGGTTGACAGGAATAGGAAGCCAAATAGTCCCCTTGTATTCCAAGAGGAAATAGTTGGTGGCTTACTGAGCCATCTGGATCCTCATAAGTCTATGGGACCAGACGGGATCCATCCTAGGGTGATGAGGGAGCTAGCAGAAGAGCTCGCCAAGCCGCTCTCCATCATCTTCCAACAGTCTTGGCTCACTGGGGAGGTCCCAAATGATTGGAAACTGGCAAATGTTACCCCAATCCACAAAAAGGGCTGCAAAGCTGACCCTGGCAACTACAGGCCTGTCAGCCTGACCTCGGTGCCTGGCAGGGTGATGGAGCAGATCATCCTGAATGCAATCACACAGCACCTCCAGGATGGACCAGGGATCAGACCCAGCCAGCATGGGTTTAGGAGGGGCAGGTCCTGTCTGACCAACCTGATTTCCTTTTATGATCAGGTGACCCACCTAGTGGATGAGGGGAAAGCTGTAGATGTGATCTATCTAGACTTCAGCAAAGCCTTTGACACTGTCTCCCATAATATACTCCTTCAAAAGCTGATAGCCCATGGCTTGGACAAGTGCACTCTCTGCTGGGTTAAGAACTGGCTGGAGGGCCGGGCCCAGAGAGTGCTGGTAAATGGGGCTGCATCTAGCTGGCGGCCAGTCACTAGTGGTGTCCCCCAGGGGTCAGTGTTGGGTCCAGTCCTGTTTAACATCTTTATTGATGATTTAGATGAGGGGATTGAGACCACCATCAGCAAATTTGCTGATGACACCAAGTTGGGGGGCAGTGTTGACCTGCTGGAAGGCAGGAGGGCTCTGCAAAGAGATCTGGATAGACTGGAAAAATGGGCTGATTCCAATGGGATGAAGTTCAACAAGGCCAAGTGCCGGGTCCTGCACTTTGGCCACAACAACCCCCTTCAGCGCTACAGGCTGGGCACAGAGTGGCTGGAGAGCAGCCAGACAGAAAGGGACCTGGGGGTACTGATTGACAGCAAGCTCAACATGAGCCAACAGTGTGCCCAGGTGGCCAAGAAGGCCAATGGTATCCTGGCCTGTATCAAAAATAGTGTGGTCAGCAGGACAAGGGAGGTGATCCTTCCCCTGTACTCTGCATTGGTGAGGCCACACCTGGAGTATTGTGTTCAGTTCTGGGCCCCTCAGTTCAGGAGGGATATTGAGGTGCTGGAGCGGGTCCAGAGAAGAGCAACAAGACTGGTGAAGGGACTTGAGCACATGACCTATGGTGAGAGGCTGAGGGAGCTGGGGTTGTTCAGCCTGGAGAGGAGGAGGCTTAGAGGTGACCTCATCGCTCTCTATAACTACCTGAAGGGAAGTTATAGTCAGGTGGGAACTGGTCTCTTCTCCCAGGCAGTTAGCAATAGGACAAGGGGACATGGGCTTAAACTCTGCCAGGGGAAGTTTAGGCTGGATATTAGGAAGAAGTTCTTTACGGAAAGAGTGATCAGGCATTGGAATGGCCTGCCTAGGGAGGTGGTGGACTCACCGTCCCTGGAGGTTTTTAAACTGAGATTGGACATGGCTCTTAGTGCCATGATCTAGTAAATGGGCTGAAGTTGGACCAAGGGTTGGACTTGATGATCTCTGAGGTCTTTTCCAACCTAGCCAATTCTGTGATTCTGTGATTCTGTGATCTCAAACACATTCCACTGATCTTATTAAGTATGCTTTTGTTTCTCTTTCACTAAAGATCTATTTTATGGTCCATTTCTTCATACCTTCTAGTCACTGCTCAGTTACAATGTCAAAAAAACCTTGAAATCCCAAATTGAAAAGCACATGGAGTCACAACATAGATAATTCTCCAAGTAAGAACTACAAAAGGGACTGCTGTGGTATCGTTAGGGTTTATGACTATATGCATATTTACTGTTTTGCACATCTTACACAGCAGATTTGTTATAGCTGAAACCTTTCCCTTCCAGCTTTTTTAAAG
Source organism: Patagioenas fasciata (assembly GCF_037038585.1). Classification (NCBI taxonomy): domain Eukaryota; kingdom Metazoa; phylum Chordata; class Aves; order Columbiformes; family Columbidae; genus Patagioenas; species Patagioenas fasciata. Next base: position 27,114,650 of record NC_092526.1, on the reverse strand, counting down.
CAGCACATCTAGGCACATTCCACAAAGTTGTCTGAGGAAGGTGTAACAGAACTGTCCTCCATGATTTTTTTGAGGGTGTAAAGGCAAGAGAAGGGACAAGAAGAAAGGAAGGTAAAGGTTTGCATGCAAGGCAGGGAAACTATACCTCTAGTTTAGAGTTGAAAGGATTTAAATTACACTTAAACGAAAAATATCTTCTATTCCTCAGCTTCTGTTTGCTCAACTTTTATTTTTCTGACTCAGTACTCAAAAAGTTCCTAAATCCTAATCAAGCCTAACAATGCTACAGAGGAAACACAACTCTAGAACAGGAAGGGGGAGAAAACATTGTATAGGACTCCTTCATAGGTTGTAAAATTATAAAAACCTCAAGATATCCTCAATTAACGGTAAGAAAAATGCTACATAATAAAATACAACATTTTTAAGCCATCAAAATATGACTTGGTTCTGTATTTGCTCAAGAGCTTAGAGGTCAAGAGTTTAGATGTCGACTGTTTTTTCTGATATCGAACTTCTGCTTGAGGTACTCCAGATCTGGAAAGAAGTTAGGGTTCAGACAACAAATATCACAGATAAAGATATTCTTAAAATATCAGAGAATCAGTGATCGCCAAAGATATCTCAATACAGAGAGTATATAAGAGAGAATCTTCTCCAAAATCTGTTTTCAGAGAGCCTCCACAGGAGGAAGCTTTCTACTCCATTTTATTAAATTATCACTTTGGCCAGCAAAAGGAGGTACACATGTCCCGCCTCATCAAAAGTCTTATCTACCTGCACTTCAAAATTGATCACTTTCCCCTCACAATACCATCTTTCATCCATATTAGCGCTGTTACTTTCTTCATCTGGCTTTGAATAAAATAGGTAAGCCAATGATGTTGCATCTATTTTTTTCCAGTTTTAGTGCCTAGATTTCTTTCTTTAGAGATCTAAAAGTAAAGACTACATTTTTGCTTTATTTATGAAACTCAGGAATTTAACAGAAAACAAAACATTCAAAGGTATTCTAGTGCAACAAAATAACATTTTCTCTTTGGGTATCTTTTATCTATTAGGTTCCACCTTGGGAAAAACAGAAACTTAAACCTTTAAGTAAGGCTCTGCAAATTGTTCACTAAAGCATGTCAAGCTTTTCTGAATCTGAAGCTGGTTTTAGAATTCGTGGCACAAATTGCTCTAAAAATTATTTGAAGATAGACAAGATTGAAGGCCATCAGTTATACTGGGAACAAGCTGAAGTTATGTGCATTAGTATGTACGTGTTATGCTTGACATCAAATAGAAAATGCTCATATAGAATGGTCTATATAATATACATTGCCTTATTTCTTAATTATCCATTTTAAATGTATAGCTACAGGCACCATGGCATCTTATTTTTACTAAACAGTCACCCTCTACTTCCTCTTTCCCTCAGAAAACCCAACAATAGAGAAACTCCAAAGAGTGTGACAATTGTACACTGGCTCCCAAGAACAACGACCAGCCATTCCCTGCTGCATTTGTGCACGGCTGCAAAATAAACATGCATAATGCAGAACACTGTGCATTAAAGGAGTTATTCAAAAGTATAGCACACTATCCTTGCCTATTGTGATACAGATATCCTCCTTCCTTGCAGCAGCAATCACTTGACCAGTGAAATCATTTTTGCTTTGCCGATCAATACAAAAGCAAAGCAAATACCAGCAGTTTTCTGAGAAACAATCAACACTACTGTCAACTGTACTTTAGTTTCCTGACAGATTACTATGATACCTATGTAGACTGTGCTTGCTCTGTGAATTTTACATGCTGGCAGATCTGCCATGCCTCTGTAGCCATCAGATGTCTCATGCCATCCCAGTCAAAACCAGTTAAAAAACCAAACAAACAAACAACACAAAAAAAACACTGACCACAGCCAATGTAACTGTACTGACAGCTGTGGGCATTACTAATATGGCACATTATTCAGTACTACATGGCTGAAATGCCAGCTGCTGACTTCAAGAGTTACTCTTCATATTGGAGAAAACTATTAATACAAAAATCAATCTAGCAGTTTTATAGCTATATTCAATATTGTCAGATATCAGACATAAGGATTGAAACCGTGACCTCTGGGAGGAGTATTTAATTTTGAAAGAGAAAACATAAATAGCTCATATGCTCTTCAAGTTTACATTTGTTGTTAGTCACTAACTACTTGTCACAAACGTGTATGATCACAAGTCAGTACAGGCAGACTGAAACACGGTTCACAGTTTCTGCCCTCTGTCAGTGCAGAAGCAATAATCTTTGAAAGAACTGAAGCTGGGAACTGTGAAGTTCCCCCGTGCCCTCACCCAGACTACCTGGTTTCTTAAGAAGTACCATTTCAAACCCGTGGGGATTAAGCCAGAAATAGAGCTCTCATCACTGGGAGGGGATGTTGTAGAATCATTTCTACAAGTTCAAATGCTCCTACATGAGTTCTTTCGGTCTCCAAAACAAAAAATAGACTCAACTTTGGAGAGCTGCACTACATTATAGGGATAGCAAGCAATGTAATGCTATCCCAATGTTTTTAAGTGATTGTGGAAGAAAACATTACTTTATTTACATGGTGCTTGCCCAGCCCCATTCATATGTTGCCTTTCAGTTTACCAGTACAACGCACCATACAAAAACACACATGAAGGCAAAAACAACCTGTTCTTGAGAAAAAACAACTACAAATTTTGATTACAAGAAGACATATAAAGCACTGCATTGGTAGTTACACATGAGCTGCTTCACCCAGTTAGGAGAAATCTGGAAATTCTCTCTTTCAAGAACATTAGCATTATACACACTAATGTTGCAGTTCAGCAGTGTTGACATACTGTATTTCACACCACAAAACACAGCAGAAGCAAACAATTAAGTGCAATTACTGTATGGCACAGACAGATAAGAGAATTAGTAAAAGCTCCAGCTTTGGAAAAGTATTTCTTCCATCCTAAGCCTATTTGCACAACAGGATAAATTGAATATTAATACAACGTATAACTTACAAAATTAGCAAAGCAATTTTTAGGCTGCTTGAATTAGGAAAAAGATTGTACTAATCTCAGACGTTAAAGACCTTTGTGTTTACAACTCCACAGTATGCTCTGGTCTACAGCTCACACATGTGAGACAGATTAAGAGGCACATTGGTAGGGTTCAGCTCTCAAAAATACTTTCTGCTCACTGGCTACACAGTCCCCTGCTACTAGTTTCTGTTCCAAGTAAAGATTCAGCATGATATTATACCATTTACAGTTCACTTCTCACTGTTACTTTTTACTTTGTTTAACGAGTTTTTTTTCACGTTATTTTAACTGCACTCCGTCTAAAATAAGTATGACTTGTGCATGCCATACCCTGCAATATGAAATGATTGTTTAGCTGTAATCCCAACTGTCCACTGCTTTAGAACTGACTGTTCTGTCCTGTCCACGCTGTCATCCTATCAATTGGGAAGTAGAGGAGAAAGATACACTATCAGACAGTATTGTCAGCTCTAGCATTGCATCTGCTTTGACTTCAGCACATGAACAAGCAGATCCATCAGCAGAGGACTCTCTTACCTCTGAATAGAAACATGGATGAAAATGAAACCTCTTGACTAGTATTTTTCATATTTAAGATGGAAGTGCGTATCAGCAGATGCTCAGACACAGTTGTGCCAGCATTCATCATTTCAGGGCAAGTCTCACATGTTTTTCTTGAATACCAAAGTCCTGAAATTTTGAGTTTGTGTTAAAAAACAAATCTGTTTTCAATATAAAATAACTTTTCAGATCTACATAGTTTAAAAAAAAAAGCTTTAAAGAAGGAAAAAAATACTAAATGTTCAAAAAAGACAAGGCTTATTATTTTTAATCTCATTATTTTATGATTTTTTTGCTAGTGAACCTGACTCATGATCTTTGAATGCACACAGCTGCCACCACAGCATGTAGGAAGAAGGCGATAGAGACAGCACATATCTACACAGTAAGACATTTGCAAAGATAGTGCGGACAAACGTTAAGAAAATAGGTTTGAGGACACATCAAACTTTTTAAAATAACTCCTCATGTAATTGGCATGCAAAGATGATTGCTGTTCCAAGGAACATTCTGAGATGTGATTGCAGGAGAGATAATTTTTTTATTTGGAACACAGTCCCTTATCTAGGCTCATTACCTCAGTTCTGTTATACTTTCCCAGAAGATTTCACAACAGATTAAGAAAAAAATGCTGTTGTTTCAAGAGGTATTTTCTTTAAAATACATAGACACACAAAAAATAAAAGCTCTCAATCTGACAGAAGAAAATGTATTGACCAGTATTAGGAGTACCTCTATGTATATAAAACCCCAACAGCTACACAGGGCAGGAGATATAAATTGCCAGCACTAGCAAAGTAGCTACGTGGCAAAGCCCAGCCCACAGCTGTGAAGACACCAGCTCTTCCAGGGGTCCCCCTGCCACAAAGAGAGGGGCAAGGCTGAGGTGGGAATGTGCAACCACCTCCCTCCCAGCACCTTTCTCCACTGTAGCAGCCGCCTCACAGCCTTTCCTCAAACCCTGATTTTGCACAGGCTGCTGGGAACTTCTAAGGGCTACCTGGATTCAGAGTGTCCTAGATCACTAAGAAAGTTTAAGCATAATGTTTAAGTTCCTAATGGTCCATCCTGCCTACAAGGAACTGAAGATCTAAGATCTGCATTTTAAAAGGACAAAAATGAAAACGGAACAGACTATTAAATGTCACAGCAGGTAGCACTGAGGATTCTGTTTTGCACACCATGTTACTACCACAATTTCCCTTTGTCCAAAATTGCCCCCATTAAAACTGGGGGGATGGAGAGAACAGAGAAAGAATGAAAAAAATCCCATTAAAGATCTTGAATAGTTTCAGAGACTCCAGCAGTCCTCAAAAAACTATTTCATTTTATCTAAAAATAATAAGCAGGAATGTGAATGCAGTGTTGAAGTTTTCATATTATTTAAGGGATTATGAGAAGATGGAAGCACCATGGAGATGAGGTTCCCATCCCTATCTAGTCCCAAGGCTGGACTATCCCCATGCCCGGCTCCTCTAAAGGAACACAGCCTGCTAGAAACAGCCAGCAGACACTTGTGAATGCCAAAAGATCTGTCTTAAGAGTCACATGTTTTTCAAAATAAAAGCTTTATTTACTTCCACTGGTCAGGATCTCTCTACAGCACAGGACTAACCAGAATGTCTAAATAATTTCCACAGATTACAATTCTACTCCCTGGTGAAAACAAACAAACAAACAAACAAACAAACAAAAAACAGAAACAAAAGAACCAAAACAACAACAACAACAAAACAAAACAAAACAAAAATCACACCACCACAACTTCTTATCTCCATAGAGCTAAAAAACTTAAGATTGAGCCAGATGCAGTCTCTGCTCCAACCAGTGCATTATTAAGAGAATTGTTTAGCAAGTTACACTTGTGCAAACTCATACACGGCAATGATGCTGATCAGGTATCATTGACAGAATAAACCGAAAACCATTTGGCTGCACAGATGTTTATGAATCTTTTTAACTGCAACTTGAATAGAAAAATTGAGAAAACCCAGCTCAATTTTCAGAATAAAACCCGAATATGCAAGCTCAGAGTTAGACATAAAATAAATGTAGTACCAACAAGGAGAGTAGAATACACAGTATATGCTAATAGGCTGAGTAGGTCAGACTCAGGAATTAAAAGGAAAAACAGAATTTCTCAATGCCTGGCCTTCAAAATCGAAAAGAATTTTGCAGAAGTTAAAGAAATACAGTACCTTTTTCTGGTAGCCTGTGGGAAACCACGGGCATTACGAAGCCTGAGTTGTGCTCCTTGCTCCAGCGAAAGCTTACCACTTACATGGCCGTGGGAAATTCCGGTCTAGGCTCTTCTACAGAAATGTTTGTTTCATTCTCTCTTTTTTGGGGGTATAACTACATATGAGGCAAAGAAAGTAATTTCAGCCTGAGGAAACGATAACATTTTAATGCAGAGCACCCTCTTAGCTTGGTGATTAGAACATCTGCTTAAGCTGGCAGAGGGGAGGAGGAACACAAGTGTAAATTCTTTCCTGGGAATTCATTATGAGTTTCCAGCTGGATAAATACTGAAATCCTGGCTAAAATCTATGTGGTAACTGCACTTCCTTCTCTTGATGTCCAGTTTATCATAATAAACATGTTTTGAAACCATACAGCAAGATGAGGCATTTCAGATGACACTTCTGCTTATCAGATGGGGTAGAGCTGCAGACTAGGCAGAAAGCAGTTTTAGGACTCAAGATCTACTAATGGCCATTTGCAGCATTCTTTCACCATCCCTGGGCAAATGAAATGTCACATACCAGATCTAGACTTGCATATTTAAGACTAAAAAGGTGAGCAATAACTCACTGTAATGCCACTACTGCATTCTGCCATTGCTTTTAGGTCACAGGTACCCACCTTGAGGGTAGACCACAAAAATGACAATTAAGAATAAATGTAATACCTCCTTTCTCCTGCCCCTACCTACCACAGGCCATGAGTGTAAACCCAGAGTAAGGTTACATATCAAATGGCAATAGTGGCTATTCCACAACAGCAAATCCACAAAACAGTTTGATGTAGAATTTAAATAAATCAGCATCTTCAGCAAAACACAGTTAGTGAGACTAACTGCATGAAAAACACGTGGGTTCTGATCTCAGGAACTGAGGAGATACTAGGAAGGCACTGACTTCCATTGGGAACAGGGATATCCACAAATATTTCTAGATGACAAGTTATATATTGAGGGTAAGAGAAGCAAGGAGGACGTTGTTAGGTAGCTATGCAAGAGGCACTAAGTGTTCTAACAGTGAAAGTCTTGTTTGTTCTTTTCTGGGATACAACCTGAGTCTCTACAGGCACTTATCCCTTCAAAAATCAGATTAGAGTAAGGCAAAAAAGGGGATGGAGAAAATGTTTGTTTGTGCCCAATTAGTGTATTCTTATGTAACAACTCTATGGTGTCATTAATTCAGGATTTTTTGTCTCAAGAGCTGATTTACTTGAAGCACAGCTTCAATCTCTGCCACGCATTTCACCGTCAACAATAACTGAAAATTCTGAGGGAGCGGCAATTTTTGTGAAGTGACCCTGGTGGACTTTTCAGCTCTCAGTGCTCTACTCCCTCTTTTAAAAAACAACAGAATGACAATCCTGATGCAAGTAACAAATATGTCAGCATTTCATGGGTAAGGTAGCTCATTTTTTGTTCTCTTTCAAGTTACATTAGTCCCCCGGTTCAAGCTGAAGTTGGCCTTCGATTATTTCATGTGGTAGTACTAATGATTTTCTTATAACACATTAAAGTAATATGCTATTGAGGGATTATCTCATGAGAGAAAATAACTCTATAATCGTAACGCAAATGCCAGTTCATAGTATTCGACCTCTCAAGTTCTTCATATAAGTATTTTCTGATTTTTAGAGCATCTAGTAGTATTTACACATGTTGTATGAACACATCCATACAGACACACTGCTAGTGAACTATGAGATGCAATCTTGTCTACAAGCAAAAGACTAAAAATTATTTAAATTAGCTTGTAAAGGAAATACTGAAACATCACATCAGGTGAATATTTTGCACAGCAGTAGATGTACAATCTTTGAACTCTCAAAAGATTACAAAGTTGTTGCCAAAGACTAAGAAGGTAGTACTAATCACTAATTCATGTCATATCCACTCTCATTATCTGCTCTTATTAACTACATCTTCCTCCTTTTTGGTCCCTGAGAATCAGTTTTGTATGTTCCCATTGTGATCTAAAATGCTTTACACAGAACATCATAGTATCGGTAGTTTACTGTTGCAATCTAGCATTTTATTTTTCCTGGCATCAAAGTCATTTCAATTTCTGTACTCATCACTGACAGGACATGCCCAACACCAGCCAGATCATGTTTAAGACCGCCATCCTTATTTTAAGGCTACCTGATTTGTATTTGTTCTGCTTATTTCCAGTCTCTTTTCACAGATATCCCTGCCACTGTAGCTCTGTTAAAAGCACAAACCAAACTGCTCCCTTGCATCCTTTGACAACGTGCTGTAATTCCTAGGCTCTTAATCCATACATCACTCACTCTATCCAACCTCTTCCTCTAAATATATGCCTTTAAGGAGGCCTATAATTCATATGCATCCATACACTTAAAAATAAAATGCATACCAAAACACATAACGCTGATAACCATGAAACTATTGCCCTTTTCCCCCACTATTTTGTTGTTTCTTTCCTTGGGTGCACATGGATAATCTCAAATATCAGAGGTTGTCTCTGACATACTACTTCAAAACAAATCAATCAAGCAAAACTATAATTGAGGCAAACTTTTCTGTTCATTTTCAAATTGTCATAAAAATGGAAGCTTGATCTTCAAAGAGATTTTTTTTCTACCCTCAGGTAAACTATTTTATCTTATTATCATTGTAAGTGGCAGAGGTTTGACACTCCAAAGTACTGCGTATGACTACAACAAGTGAAAGGTACGATTGAAGTTATAAGTTAGTCTAGCACACAGGGACAGAAAATCACAGAAAAGGTAAAAGTATTTCTAAGAGGACAGGTTCATAGTTATTCACATAAAATGCAAAAGTGGATGCCTATTTATATTTACACTCAGTAGACCCAATATATGGTTAAAACATTTTACATGTTTCTACGCACACTCAAAGCACCTTCATAATCACTTTCATGTATGGCTTAGTTACATCCACATAAAGATGAGTTTTTAAAAACTTGCAACCGCAATGCAACTGTAGGTATTGAAAATTTAAAAAACGAGAGCTCCACGGTATTTAAATTAGAAATGTAATGACTATCTTAAGTCCAAAAAGGACACCAGAAATGTAGTTCTTTGGAAGGGGGGCAAACTCCTTTGTATGAAGAATACAATTAACCTTTATGGGTCTTCGATTGACCCTCGGTGCCTTGCAATAAACGACAAGGATGGTGAAATTAAACGAGCAAGATGCTTTTCCATATTGCTCCAGAGAACTCTCCTACAACTTTTAGACCCCCATAAATTGAAAATTCCCCCCTCAATCTCCCTCACCCGACCTCAAGCCAGCGGCTGCATTCCTCACTCAGATTTCAGTTTTCTACGGACACGATGATGCAAACAAGCACTCCCGTACTCCACCCTCCCTGCTCCCGGGCGCTCCGCGGAGTTAAAATTAACTTGGTGGTGGTTTGGGTTGGTGTACAAGCGGCAGATCCTCCCTTGAACACCATTGTGCGTTCAGCAGCGCCAGCGGCGGGCTGGGCTGCCGCGGAGGAGCGCTCAGAGGAAAAACAAAACCTCGTCTCCAATAAAGGCTCTACTGTACTTGCTGACAACAAAAAAAAAAAAAAAGGAAAGGCGCTTGATCATTTTCAGCTAGTCGACATTCTAAGAACCCTAAACCACGGCATATCGCATGTCTAAAATTCCTAAGCCTTTGCGGTTTTGAAGTTCGAGGAGAAAACCACTGCCAGCTGCGCCCACGGCAAGTTTCGCACCGCGCCGTTAGTCTGTGGAGCACCGGCGCTCAGGGACGCCCCGCAGGCGAGACCCGCAGAACGGACAAGACGCGACAGGCGGGCGAGCCCGCCCCACCGCCAGCCCCGCTCCGCTCCGCTCGCCCCGCGAACAAGCCCCGTTACTCACATCGACTGACCCGCAAGCTGCCCGGCCCCGCTCCCTCCGACCGCCCCACCCCACGGTGCGGGCACACCCGCCGCCTGCGAAGTTTACAGCCAAAGGCAGCGACTGTGCGGCTCGGCCCAGGCAGCACTGCCGCCGCCGCGATCAACAGGCGCCCAGACCTCCCGCCGTATCCCGGCGGCTTCACCCGACCCCGGTTGCCCTTGCCCCCGGGAGGGGCGGTGAGGACCCCTCCGCCCAGCAAACTGCCCCAGGGGCCGGGGCCCCGCGCCGCCCTTCAGCGAGGGGAGTGCCGCGTACCTGCCGAGGTGATGGAGGCCGTCCCGCCGCGCCGGCACACGGCGCCCGCTCCGGCCCGGTCTCGCCTCAGCCGCGGAGAAAGTTTCCTGACGTCAGCGCGGGCGGGCGGGCGCGGGACCCCGCCTGCCTGCCGGGCTCGCTGCCCGCCGGGCCGGGCCGCCGCTGCTCCCGGGCTCCCCCTGCCTCCCACCGCCCAATACGGAGCGGCTTTGGAGGCGGCATCCCCGGCACCTCGCGGCGGCGGACGGAGCGCGCGCCGCGGCGCTCTGCAGGGGGCGCTCTCGCGGCCACGCGCGAGGGGCCGTCCGCGAGGCCCCGCGGGCTCCGGCGGAGGCGGGCGCGGCTGTGAGGTCACAGAGTGCCCTTGGTGACGCCATCGCTGCCGGTAGCGTCACGCCCGATAGAGGCTGCCCCGACCTGGCTGCTGGATGAGGCCCCCGGGGCTGCTGCCCACTAATGCCGGGGCCTCCGAGGGACGCGACGGGACCTTGGCTGTGTCCCTGCCCCGGGGCCGGCCCAGGGAGGGTGGGGGCTGGTTCAGTCGTCTGACCCTTGAGGAGGGGCTGGGGAATAAGGGGGGACTGGGGCAGCAGGCGAGCCCCTCAGCCAAAGGCCCAGGACCGGTGGCTCCTCTGTCACCACAGAGCTCACAGTCAGTGGGAGCTGCAGGCCCCTCAGGACAGTGCAGAACCCAAGGGTGGGCACACCACACCCGGCACCACAGCTTGGGGGAATTAAGCTCGGCCTTGAGGAAAGTTTGGTGAAGTCAAAAAGCAGGAGGAAAAACATCATGAAGAGTCGGGATTAGTTCAGAAAATGGGGAATGCAAATTAGTAGCTCTGCATTCCTCAAGGAAACACCACTTTTAGTTAAAAAAAAAAAAAAAAGTGTTGCTTCCACATGTTTGGGGTAAATCTACAATGTAGATTCTACTATTAAAAACTACAATAGTAGTTTTTTGGTAGGGTACAGAAAGGTAACTTCATTCTGACTCTGAAGATACTGTGTGGCATACAATCTGAATTAAAATGTCTTCTAGAAAACAGAACAGATTTAGATATTTTTATGACAGTCACGGGAAATGCAAGTTAGGGAAAAACTTATTCCCTGTGGAAAGACAAGGAATTAATGTATGCATTATTTCTTTTATTCCTGGTGTCCTTCTGCCATGATACTGCCAGTGAGGGGACATGTAGTGCCCTCAGAAAGGCTGGAGACTCATCTGCCATTCCTGTGCTTGATGTTTTTCACAGCACAGTGAAAGATGCCTTTCATTTCTCATTAATCAATAGACAAACCTCAAGAACAGCCATTTACAGAGCAGAACAAAACATGCCACTGAAGTTAAAGCAAAGGTGTTTTGTCTGCAGTAGATGTTTTCTTTTTTAACGGCAACATAGAAAACAGTTCAGGGTAGCAAATTACAATTATAAGTGGAAAGATCATGACAGAAAAAAAAAAAAACATTGAGCAGAAGTCAAGAGGAGGCAGCTTCTTAAATCAGCAAACTCAAGATAATTACATGAATATATGTGAATTATGTAAAAAGTTAATTAGTATGGCTACCTCTTCCATTCACTACTAAACTAAAAAACCCCTCCAAAATACATACACAAAAGCAAAGCAAATTAATAGTAATTTTGTCTGTTCTAGATATTATTATAAAGCTTCTGAAATGTTCCATCAGTTCATTCTCTCTTGCAAAGGAAACAAATGCTAAGTTCTTACAGGGTTTCAAAGTTACTACCATTGTATGGTAAGATGTGACTGTGGTAGAATCATAACAGCTGAATTCCCAAAGATAAATAGACAGAAGTGAAATTCTGAGAAAGAAGGATAATGGGAAACAGTTTTGGAGAAGTTGTATGGGAATTGTATTCTAAGTAACAACACAGACAGAAATTGTTTTCAGCATCCAGAAATTAAATCTTAAATATTCTTAAAAACAAAACAAACAAAAACAAACAAAAAACCACACCCCTAGTAAATCTGTCTTTACTGCAATATTAAGACAGTTGAAGGAATGTCTGATGAATCTGAGTAAAACACTCTTATTTCATTCACAGCTGATCCATGAGTGGTAAATACACAAATAAACTTTTTTTCCCCCCTGCTCTTGTTACTGACAGCTATTCCTGTACGCACTTCTGCAGCATCTTGTTGAAGCTGACAACTGCATTGCGTTTATCTCCTAAGCCATTTGTACCTGTCAAGAACAGTGACAGGAAGGGTGGGAAGAGAGGTAATCTATGAATTCTGTGTAATCATGGAAGAAAAACAATAGTAAATTGCTACCAAGAACCTTGTTTGTCAGTAGTTCCTCAAAAAAGAAAGCCCATACAAATCTAGTCTATCACAAGTTTGAATTGTTAATTATGTTAAACATTTAGACTCTGGATACCTGTTTTTCAAGTAACAAGGCAGTTCATGTGCTGCTTTCTTAGGTAAAACTACCGCTCATTTCAGTGTCAGGAAGCATTTTTATGTATTTGACATTTCATAGCACACATCCAAATTGGCCTTTGTTGCATGTAGTAAACAAGTACTCAAACTTGTTCAGTAAATGTACTGTTTGTTTGATTTTTGTTGTTTGTTTGGTTTTGTTTTTGTTTTTTAATTAGATAAGCTCAGCTGCAGCCTGGTTACTAGATAGAGTCTCAAAGTTGTGATCTACCTATCAAAAATGTATATATATTTCTTTGTAAAGTTACAGGCTCCCTTACCTGGTTTATGGTTTCCAGAACTAAACCTCAGTAGAATTTTGCTAAAACCCTAAAAAAGGCTGGTTCATCAGTCACAGCAGCAGAGCACAAACTAGACAAAAAGAAAACATTTTTGCTATCGAAATATGTATTATCTTCAGTTTTTCAAAGGTAAAGTAAGCAAGTAAAATTAAGGGCAGTTAAAATACCTTTTTGGTACCATAGTGGATTCTTCATCAGAGAAAATTAAAAATAAAATGTGATCCAGGGGTGCTTTTTTAGGTTTTCTGAAGTCCTGTTTGATGAAGTTAGGGTAGATTTTGTCCAAAATCAAGTTATATCATTTTAAATGCAGTAAAAATGTAAGTTTGGAATATATTACCCCAGGAAAGGACATTTTTCAAAATCCCTTCTGCATGCAAATTTTTTTCCTTAAATAAAGTAAGACATCTTACAATACAAGAGAAATACTCAGTGCATAGGAACCTTCATATTTCTTTGGAGATGTATTTTTGGCATAATCCATATTGCAATGCTTAAATAAAAGGAATGTAGAGCAAACCTGTTTTTTTTTTTTACTTAAATTTGATGCATATTATTTGAAAGGAATAGAAGAACGTGTGATTTCTTTCTTCTGCTGTCACTTTTTTTCTGTCAACAGTGACAACTTAGCGGTGGAATGAGAACAGTGCTTAAGAAAAGTAGAGCAAAAATATGTGAACTCTAGCATGAGTTCTGTATTATTAATTGGTGTGATTCAGGAAAAGGCTAGGAGCAAAAAGAATGAAACAGTGACTCCCTCTGTAGTCTAGGTCCCCCAAACCTGAAGTGAAAAAAACAGTCGAGTCAATACTGGGGCTGTTGCTCTTGAGGGTTGCAGAGAAGTTGAGCAAAGACCCAGGAACACAATAAATGAAAAGAGCATACTCAAGAGATAACAGTAACACATTTGTAAACACATGCTTGCACCTTGGCTCCTTACATGAACCAATTTGTTTTATTGTTCTCATGAGGTTATAAATGTCAGTCATGTAAACAGATGGTGAAGACTGAGTGGAGATAATAGAGGATGAGCAAGAGCAATGGAATTACTATTCACTTAGATCCGGAGCTATGCTAAGATCAAAGAGTAAATATTAATCACTTAGTCTGATTTACCAGAAAATAGTTACTAGAAGGAACAAAGATTAAAGGTTGCACCAATTACAAAACCAGAGAAGTTTCACCTGCCTACTGAGCCCTCTCTCCTCTCTAATAAACCAGAAGTTTTCTAGGATTACTTTGTGGGGCAGTTAAATAAGAAACCAAAGCAATCCCCATTCAATGTTTCTTCTGATGAAAAACACTGTTAGAGAAAGTTTCACTCTTAAAATAATATTTCAATATTGTCTTGGTGGTATAATGTACGTCCCCATTTTAAATTTTCCTTACTTTGCCAGAGAACTGTAAATTGCCATATTGTAAACAAAAATTGCATCCCCACAGTGATCTCAGGAGGATGTAAAAATACTCTGAATTTCAGTCAAGGGAAGGACATAATAAGCAATGTGATCACTTTCTGTATTGGAGATGGCAAAGCCCAAGAGGACCTGGGTACCCAGACAGTTAGTTGCCTTATCTTCTACAAACTTAACCAACAAGTACAAATGTAACTGTTGGGCAGATCATCAGAGCATACGCTGGTCTCTTGAAGGCAACTATATAACACCATGTTACCTGAATTTTCACTTTTGTTTAACAGTTGACCAAAAACTGTTTTGAGAAAGGATTTACTGAGAGCACATGACAGTCTTATATACATGAGAAATTCTGATATGGATCAAACCGGGAGAGAGGGAAGAACATGAGAAAAAGGTTGTGATTCAAAGATATGAAGGGTTACTTACTCAAAATCACAATATTTATAGTGTTAATCATGTGTCCCCTTTTATGAAAGGATTCTTGCTAAATATTTGATTCTGGTTTTCCTCATTGTTATGTATTTTTTTTCTTCCTTGCAAAAATTTAAAGCAGAATGAACTATTACATTAATTTGATTCAGTAGGTATCATAGCATACTCGATTTTATCCAGGTGTCTTAATTGTTGAGTTGTTAAACTCCATTCAGGGCCTGAGAAAAATAGTGTGAAATGACAAAAACAGGGTATTGACAACGCTCAAGTGTGGCTATTGGTGCAGGTGAGTGATTTACTGTTAATCACTGTAAACCTGAGGATAAGATTGGTATCAACTAGCAAGGTATCTAAAGAGGCAGGTCCCCTATGCCATAGCTCATATAGTTTCCATCCCAAAGAAGGTCAGTCTCTGTATCCCTGAAGCTTTTTGTGGAAGTACATAATGTTAAAAGTCCTGTAGCCACCATTACAAAATATTGCCAAAAATAGAAGAGCAATTTTTCATGATAAACTTCTCACAGACTGATGCTGATTATATTGCATCTACAAAGCCAAGAGAAAGAAACAGACTTTGAGCATTTCATTATAAGGTTGACAAAAGGAAGAAGCAATAGCGAATTTGCATTAAAAACAAAGGGCTAATATGTAGTATTCCGCACAGAGAACAAGAGTGCAAAATACTTAATATCATTGCTTTTTTTCTGAGGCAGTTATGCTTTGAAATCTGGCAGAATGTCTACTTATGAAATTATTTGAAATGGTTTAAGTTGCTTATCCATGACAAGAACCTAAAACAATAAGACAGCCTAAAAACTAACCATGCTGATAAGCTTAAGACAGAAAGAACAAAAGGAAGCATTACTCTGTCATCTACACTACACATGGACATCAGTTTTTAAAACTGTCTAGTATTTTAAAATGATGTAACAAAAATGTACTCAAGGGTGCCTAAACCAAAGTAGAATATCAAGTCAGCATTCATGGAACTCACCATGATTTTTCGTGTAGATTTCAGACAGTAATGTTATAATATATCAATAAAATATTCATAAAATAATAAAGTCTCTAAATAGAAAAAATATTCTGTTTAAAGTCTTTGCTTTTAGGGCTTCTCATAGGTGAAATGTTAGGAAGGAGATAGACCTCTGGAAGAATCGCTAGTCCTTTGACATAAACATTACAGCATCTATAAAGCAATGAATTGGAAACTAAAATCTTCAAAGCCATTTATTTAAAACAGCCTAGGCAAGGCTTCACAAAAGCCAAGTATTATTTGAGGCCTTACGTCAAGGCCAAATTAATGTTTTACATGCATGTGTCATAATCCAGACTTTCCTTTATTTTCCTTTGCTTCTTTTCCATATGTAATACTTTATGCAAGATTGGATTTAGATGCATGTGCAGTTAAGGAGGAGTTTTACTTATGGATATGTGGTTTATATCTCTAAAAGAATATAAGTGATGCATGCATTTAATATGCATGTTCAAAACCCTTGGATTATTTTCTACATATCATGTAAAACTGAAAAGTTATGAAATATAAGAAACTTCGTAATCCTGATAGAAGGCCAGAGGAAGGATATGAAAGCTGAAGATAGCACAGGGTTAATGTTGAAACAAAGACCCTACTGCTGGAAAAAAAAGTAAAGCTATGTTATACAATATGTATTTGTGACCTGTAGGAGAAGGAATAAACATCCAATTACAACTACACTGTAATTGAAGGTCTGAGTGTGATTAATTATCTATGTTATTTGTGTTCTGCAGCAATGAGCTCTCATCTCTGGAGTCAGCTATACCACCATTTTTGAAACCACTTATCTCCATTATGGGTCATTAATACTACCAAAATCATGGCATTTCTTGCTTGCTTACTCATTTTTCATAGAAAAGACATGTTTTTTATGGAAGTTCTACACTGTAAATATTTTTATATACATCCTCAGTCCTGGACTATACATGTCTGTAAAGCAGAAAGTGCCACTAATCTCTTCCAGTGGCTGTTCCACCTTAACAATCCTCAGTAAATTCCAGACAATACTTTTATCTTTTTAGGTAAAACAATGGATTAAGCATCACTTTGGAGTTTGGGATTGATAGTTGCCAGATTCTGGTGCAGAATTCTTCAGACCTGGCATAAACAGGAACCTTCGAGCAAGGAGAACAAAATACCACCTTTTAATTAAAAACAAACTCCTGAGTTAGCATCTGCAAATAGAGACTTTGAACTGACTTGTTCAGATATTTGAATTAACTTCCATGTTTTCCTCTAAGCTTCTTAGGAACTCGAATCACAGGAGTGAGAAATGAAATACAGATTTATTTCTTATTTGACAATTGATATATGTGATTTATGAACTCATTCATAAGCCTTAAGTGCTTCCACCGAACACAAGTTCACACATTTCTGTAGCTACCAGACCATGAGGCTTTTCTGTTATTCTCTGCCAAACATTTCAAGCTCAGACTTTTTTCCATTTTCTTGGTAGATATCTCACATCATTATTACTGGGTTTGTCCTTTCATAGTAATCCTTCTTTTTTATTCGCTACAGTGAAAAACAGCTCAGCCTGTAGACAGCTTGTAAATGGGCTTTGATGTTGCAGGTAAAATTCAGCTCTTGTCTAAAAGGCAATAGTGCATTCTATAAAATAAAGTAACAGATGCAAAGAACTCGTACAATCTGGAGAACATTAAAATGTCTAAAATCCACCTATGACTGATACCATACTGAACTCTCTCCTAACTAACAGGCTTCCCCTTACCCACTGCAGTTAGCATTGCTGTTAAAGTTCTGTGCATGACAATGATGCTTTTCATGAAAACATAGAATGATAAGTTAAAAGAGTAAACATCTCCCAGAATTTGGATCATATGTGGGACTATCTCTGAAATAGGTATTGCTTAAAACTACTCTGAAACCAGTCAGGCAAAAAGCCCAGCCGAGCTTTCAAAAGAAATGCCATATTGAGTGCATTTTAATTTTATATGCAATTCCATAGCATACAATACTTTACCAGGAAGTTCAAAAATTGCTATTGATGAAGCAGCACTTTAATACTGTGATAAAAACTAATTCCAGATGAACCCTAATTCTATCCAGAACTCCTACATACCCCCAGTGACTATTTGACATTCAGCACATCTCAAAATGGAGCCTAAGCATTCCTTTGAAAGTAATAACTGTTCTAATGTGTGATGGTTGATGCTATTATTATATTATTCTCAAAAAAGTCGTGAGTGCGAGTTCATTGAATAAAGAGCAAACAGTTCACAGAACTGTGCTAGTGCAACACATTGCTGGGCAAAACACAAATATATTATAGCTGTATCAAAGACAACAGGTGTTTGTTTTTCTGGGTGCTGGACCTTGTAGCCTCCCTTCCAATAAGAACATGAAGGGAGAAAACTTGACTTCGTTCAACTTTGATACTGATAATGATATTAGTAATGACTAATCAGTCATTAGCCTTCTGTAATAAGGTATTTCTCCAACCCCAGCTATTTCTTGCCAGTTAATGCCTGGCAAACACATTTATTTTTGCAAGCTAATATTTCCTGATATCAGCTCACAGATTGATCTTTACAGCCAAGTAACACATACTTTCACGCTGTTACACATGTGGGTGGAGGGAAATTCTGCTATTCGTTGCTTATTTATATATGTACCTCTGGGTAGCCCATCCTATCCATGTCGATAAACGAGAAGGAAAATGTCATATTTGTTCTGTCAAACTAAAGATAGTCTCAATTGCAAAACTGGGAGTAAAGTGACTAAAGGAAACATCAAAACAATAAAATGCCCATCTGCTATCAATCTTCTTTCCTGCCTGTCAGTTAAAATTTCTAAGGCATGTCTTAGCTGTGGAAACAAAATGAGCAATTCAGCATTATGTTTCCCTTCCTTTATTCCCCACTGAATAAACAGGATCACCCTCTAAGTTAGTGTGAGAAAAAGGGAAACTACAACTAATGCCAAGTTAAGATGAAGACAACACTCTCTAAACATAGATGTTTTTATACGAATTGTACAGACTCTCTGTCAGTTGTGCATACTTCTTAGCAACCTCAAAGTCAGTGTGCAGTTTTCATAGAGACCATACACAAAATACACAAAGATGACTGGAATTTGGCATTTAAAGTATTTTCTCCTAAATTGTTTTTTTCCCCTACTCTCACAGCCTTCCCATATTCCCCAAAGAAATTCCAAATAGTTTTTCTTACTTAATATATTTATACTTTCCTTGGATAGATTTTGTTCTACTGACATTTCATTCTTTTTTTCTGGAGTACGGCTGTCCCACTTTCTACTTTGCACTCACTGCTGTGTGTTTTCTGCCCTAATGTTTGGATGGAATGTAGCGGTTTGGTGGCTCTGGGTGACTCTCTGCTTTCCTCCGCACTGCCATGGTTCAGGTTTTAGTAACACGAGGGAACACCTTGGGGGTGTCTCCACCGATTGAGATGAATGCAATGTGAGACCGCAGTCCAAAAGACATAATATTTTTAATTTACTGCTGAAACTTTCCTAATTTTCATCTCTATTCTTTAAAAATGTCAGCTCTGAAGCTAATCTTACTACTAAATCAGGGAAGTAAGCAAATATTTTCAGCAGTCTACAAATAAACTTATATGTTGCTATTGCCACATCTTGCAAGAACCAGGAGCTCCTTCTGTCATGACAACCCAGCCATACGTTATTTGTAACAATCTTCTTAAAGCCAAACATGTCACTACACGAGCTTTTTGCTCTAATTACCCATATCACTCTAAAATTTCTTCTGGTACTCCCTACGGGTAAAGAGCTCTCTGCTCTCCTGCCCAGCTTCTTACTCCTTCCATGAATCATCTTGAACTTCCTACTCCATGTACGGTAATCCCCCTAGTCCCAGTAAACCGTTCCACTTCCTAGTAAGTGGGACCATCCTTCCCTACTTAAAAAAATATTCTTCCAAAAGTCATTTTTCATGTTGTGCCTAAGAGAACATGAAGAAGCTCAGCTAATCTACCTAAACTTACAATTTTTGTTCTTGTTGTATGGTAAGCTCCTTAGTTCACCCTGAAGGAAGACATCCTTTCAGAGCCTTTCAGCTTTTAACTTTCAGAATGGCAAAGCCTTTGATATGCATCATACACTGATGTACCAATATGGGAAGTAATTTTACATTAGTATGTGGCTGATATTACCAATACAAAGGAATAATGCCCATGGAAAAACCTCCTGCTGTCCCACTCTGATCTCTCTTCTCTACTTTAATAAAGCTAAAGGATGTCTGCTAGGGCAATACAATCATATTCACCAATGTCAGCAGATAAAATTAACTTCCCCAGAAGTACATTTTCTTAATATTTGCTCCTAGAGTATTTTTCTATAATAATTTCTCTCTGCTTCTGTCTCTAACTTAAAATAATTCTGACTCATTCCTTTTGTGACAATGGGTTTTATATAACTTGGTTTTCTTTTGTTCATTTAATATCTAAGTTTTGCCAAGTGTTCATCTGAGAACAGCTCTGTATCTTTTCCCTTTATCTTGTTGCTGCTCACTTTTTAAAATTATCACAATTTCTTTTATTCTTATTTATTTTAGTCCCTGTTCTTCTATTAGGTATCATTAAGTACTGATGCCTCTTTTGATAGTCCTTTCTGATATCTTGTTTGTTTCGGGTTCCCCCCCAGTCTTGTGCTTAAACAACACAATCCAACTTTTAAGTGTCCAGCACTGCAAAGACCTAATCTCTGGGTGAAGATCATGGCACCAAATAGTCTCACACACAGATGACAAGTAGTAATAGAGACAAAAAGATAACTGTCACTCAGTACATATTTATTCCAAGCAGACATATATATACACACTTCTTAGTTTGCTGGGCAAGACTAGCACATGCTCAACATCATGCCTGAGTTAAAACAGTAGAGACACGGGTTGGAACTTCTGCTGAGCAAGTGTTGCGGTGGAAGAGGTCACTCACCTGGTTCTTAAGTTCAACTTGTCAGCTCACTTCCCCAGTTTTACAAGTATCATAGGTTTGTCCAAAAAAATCAAATTCCTTTTGACTGGCAGCCTCAAGTAGCTTCTGGACTACCAAACCTCTTTGTGTTCTCTGCTCATGCAGATGAACACTACCAGTTTCTATTTTCTCTGTGTCTGAAGGGCACAAGATGGAGGCCTTTTTTATTTAAACTGCAACGGAAGAGAACTGCAACTACTTGACAACCAACATACCAAGAAGTAAACATACAGCACAGATTAAACATGTGGCTATGAGATGAATGCCAACTCAATGGTTACAGCACACATCTGCCTCTAATCTATATTGCTCATTAGCTGGAAATGTTGCACACTTGGGACTAGTTATAGTAAATAATACTGAAATAGGTACCACATGGATACAGTTTTCCTCTATTAATGTGAGAACTGAAAGGAAACAAAACAAAGTGAAACACCTCCAGTAAAGGCTGCTTGGCTGTAATCTACATTTTGCATGAAGGGTCAAAGAAAATTATGCAATTCCTACAATAATTTCCAATTGCAAAAACATTTTAAAGAATTACTGCCGTTCTTCACCCTTAAAGACTTGCTCCCTTACCTTTAATTGTGCTGAGCTGTTTGTGTGCCATCTTTACAAGTTTACATACAGATTTTCTGCATTGAAGAGAAACAACTAGAAATACAGGCTTCTTTTTTTCTTTTTCAGTGACCTATTTGGAGTCTTAAAACTGATTAGGACAACTAAAGAGAGCAAACTACAACTGGGAGAGACTGAGGGAAAGGCAAGAAACAGTCTGATTGCAGGAGCTGCTTAAATCAGCTGTAGATTGACAGAAATCAGAGGGTGGAATTGCATTGTACAGCGGGATATTTATTTTCTTCTTTCACAAAAAGGAAATTACTTCAGTTTGGGCATTACCCTTGGTCTAACCAATACCACCCTTTGGTCACCAGATGCCTAAGGAATGTAGGTTTGCCTTCTCTACATAAAATGAACAGTTTTCTTAATATTAGTTTCAATCTCAATGATGCAAGTTGTTCTATTCAAACAAGTGGGAGTTAGAAGATTGGTTTTAGGTTTAGAACCATAAATCATGGTATGAAGAGCTCTTTCTAAGAACTTCTGCCTTTGTCCTTTTCAGACAAAAATCTCCTCTAATCACTAATACAACGTTTTGGAGCATTTAATTCCTGTCTCCTTAGAATTACTGCTTGTTAGTGTACACACAGAGTTACGTTTATTTTAGAGAACTCGTAACATGTGAATTTTACTTTTAAAGCAAATTTTAACAGTCTTTATAAACTTCTAAAAAACCCAGCAAGCACATACTGTTACTTCAAAATAAATATTCAGCATCTCTGAAGATATAAAATTCCAAAGAAATGTTTGGGACTTCAGTCTTGAACTTCTTTCACAGAACAAATGCACATCAACAGAAGAATTGGTAAAATTAGGTACCTAAAATTCTTGCATTCTCTAGAAATACAGCAAGAGTGAACTAACCAGATTAACTCCAACATTAACTTGTGTAGGGATTTCAAAATTAATTGCTTTGATTTTAAAAACCCCAAAGACAAAGAACAAAACTCTGCAAAACACATAAAGATCTGGGGAACCAATAAGCAAGAAGTAACAAACCCAAAAGTCCTTGCTTTTCATAAAATAGGAGCAGAAATTAAATCAAGAGCCTTTTCTTTCTGCAGTTGTTGCGGTGTTTGGTTGCACTCTTGAAGTCTGAAATCTGTTTATACTGTATACTAGCAAACAGAATAAAGAAAGCCTCTTGCCTTTATTCACAGCTGATTAGGATACAAATGAAAACAAAAGACTAAAACAGTGCAGCCAGCAATAAATGGAGTCTAGCAGCTTCACATATCCACAAGCTTAGGGTGGAGAGAAAGGAATTCTTATTGAAGTATTTATATTAAAAACCAGAAGAGAGAGGACTCTGAAAAAAAGAAACTTGTAGGAAGAGAAAGTAATGACAGCTGGGGTAATAGATGACCCAAGAAGGGAGGAGACAGTAAAACCAACTGGATTTACATGCTGTGGGACATACTTTACTTAGGGTTTATGCATTAAGTATTTCCTGTCAGAGCTTACTACAGGAGAGACCTGAACTTCAGCAGCAAAATGAATTGATGTTTCCCTCCCTAACAATCATTTTCCGTCTCATTAAAAAAAAAAAAAAGTATTTGAGATGGGAACCTGGGAACATTAACCTACCACAGTTGAATGACATACCTGTTCTTGATAGTTTTCCATGTACTAATCTTGATTTTTATACTGTACCCAAACATAGTTGTTAGGCTTTATTATTGCAAGCTGGGTTCTGAAATCAGATACTGAAAAGACCCAAAAGATCACTTGGCCTGTACCCTGCTATTTCATTATTCTTTCCCACAGTTGTTTCTCGTACCTTACATAGTCCAAGTTTTTGAAATTGTGACCTTACAAAATAATAGAAAAGGAGAGCAAGAAATAAGAAATATTACAGGTTAGTATGATTTTCACAAGAAAGAAAAAATGATACCATTGTATGTGAAGTACTTTTATAAGAGAGCTTTTATAAGTATGCATCACATATCACTGCATATGTCTCTTCAGTGTGAATCTTGCTACGTATGCTACACTGTGCCAAAGAACATTCAGTTGTTAAATGTTTGGGCATTTAAAAATGCATTCATAGAGGCACAGCTATTTTTGCGGTCTTATTACAGTTTCATTGTTTTGGAGACATCTTCAGTGTCAATACAATTGGGAGTGTTCTTTTGCAATTTTATTAAAGAGGAAGGATGGTTGATTAATGTCTCCTTATTGAAATCAACACCAGCTGGATTTTATGTCCCAGTTGTAATGCATAAAAACGGTATGTGTTCAGCATATGAGCAGCAGAACAGAGAGGTTCTGTTGCCTGTTTATTTTTCTTATATAGCAAAGAGAAAAAAAGCATTATAAAAATAATAATAGGGGAAAAGGGAACATGAAAAAGGGTGGCTTTAAAGTTTCGCTTTGAAGAAAGTTAACATCAACAGCAAGCAAAGATACTGCTTAGGTCTGTGTATTCATTTCCAAAAGAAACTTTTAACGTTTAACCAAAGTATGGCAAAACAGACACAAAGTGCACAGAATCAAAAGTTTGAACAGCTGTTTTCAGAAAGAGGAGATTTACTTTGCAAAAAAATTTTTGTTAGGAAAAAAAAGTAAAAATTCCAGAATAAAGACCACAGCTGCAAGTCAGCAGTTGAAGTTACAGGTGCTTTGATGTCCTTGGTTAGGAAACATCAACAATTACATCTAGAAAAGAAAAAAAGCCTGTATTGAGGCCCATGGATGGATAAGACCTTTTCAAACTGGTTCGTTGTATCAAACAAATATAGTCTTCCAGCCAGTTCTGTTGAGAAACAGCTGACATAAACAGAATTAGGATCATTCTGCTAAAAAAACCCCAAACCAAATAAAGAACCAAACCAAAACCAAAACCAATAAAACACGCCTTGGACTGTTCAAAACATGAGCCTGAAAAAGTATGTATTTCCTCCTTGAAGTGCAGTTTGCACATTTAGAAAATAAGATTAAAGTATTTTATCAAAATAGATGATAATTAATTTATCTCCCCTCCCCCCTGCCCCATATAACTTGGTTTGCATTAAAACAAAAGAGACAGCAAGGTGTTTGATAATCTTCTGTGCAAGAATGCTCTTGCTCAGAGCAAAAAAAGGCAAGATTGCATCATTTTCTTTTTTTTTTTTTTTTTTTTTTAATTCATAGCACATAAAAATACATAGGAAAGGAAGTAGTAACAGAGCCATTTGGCAGGAAAAAAATATCCAGCTGTCATGTATTTTAAATTATTTGTAGTGTTTAGAAGTTGATAGACTCAGTTGCAGTGGGTTTTTAATTGAGCTTTCTGTTTAATACTAATTACTTCTAAGAGCCAGAAAAGTTAACTGCTATAGGACGCTGATCTATGAGACCAAATGTGATTTAAGACTACAGCTAGCAGTGAATTGACTACTAGTAGTCCATTGCATTACCTTAGCAGTTGTTATTAACTAGGGCAAAATGTATTGCTAGACATGGATTCCCATTACAACTCTGATTTTGTGTCCTGCAACGAACTTTAGATAATGGGAGTGTCAGTCAGATTGGTGTTCAATTGTGGGGTAACAGAGAAGAATCCTTAGGAGACTAAAATCTAAGTACAGTGAGGAGTAAAGGTCTTTGGATCTTCAGCTGAATGTACTGCAAGCACTACAGATTGGATAAGGGGATGCTAGAAACATCTGGCTATTCTCCCCGAACGTGTGCATGACTACACAAATACAAGTTGTTCTGGAGCTTTTTGCACTTGATTTAGGATTAGAATTAAAATAAGTCCAGTGAAAGTCCAAATAATGTGAAAAACAGAGCATTGGTGGAATAAAATTATGAGTTTTGCCTCTCTGTAAAACCTGGTGATCAATTTATGCTAATAGAAAAGTTTTCCTCTGCATTTTAAGAGTGATCAAGTAAGTAGCGATCAGAAAGTAGTGTGCATTATCCACAGTTCAAATATTGCAAAATTAAGTTAATGCAAAAGAACTTTGGCCCTTAATTTTATCGGCAGCCGCAATGAATCCTAAAAGTAACATTTTTAGAAGGACACTGATTGGAGTTTATTCTTAGTTCCAAATGTGTTTGAAGACTTAAAACAAAACAACCCTCACCTTCCCAGCACACTATTTGAAAAACCTTTAAGAGCTGGTTAAAATAAACTTGAATAAACAAGAAAAATCCAAGTTGTGTGTGGGCCGTTTCCATAGGGATTCAACCATTTTCTATTAGAGCAAATTCTTTGTGAAAGATAACCTGATTAAAAAGAAATATTAATATATTATTTGTGCAATTCATCTGGTTACATGGTATAAATAAAGATTCTATAACTTTATAATAATGTAAGAAGAAAAGTGCATTTTATTTGAGTGTCCTGACTATCAAAACAGATACAGTAGGTTGTTTTTCCTCTGTTACAAAATGGAAACCAGGTAAAAAGTTGCCTTAAGGGAGGCCTAGGGAAAAAATGACTGCAGAAAAACGTCTCTCGCCTTTCCAGCTTGGCAACAGGAGAAAGTCAGTGCATTTAATGGTGTTAGAATCTACTGCTTCACCTCAGAGTGCAAAACATCTTAAAATACCTCAGAAGGTCCAAAGCACAAATGAGGTCATGGCCCTTTTCAGGACACAATTGCACAATAAACTTGATATTCCTTGAAAGCCAATTGCACCATGGATAAACTCTAACTGGAATTATACACTTAACTTCAATGGAGACATGTCCTGTTAATGTGCCTACAAAATGCATTCACTATTATACATTTCTTAAAGTATGTCTTCTTATTTTTCCTGAACTTCATGCAAATACAAGGTTATGTATTGATATCAGATTATCATTCTGCAGGCGGCACAGTATGTCTTAATATTTTATCATTTCAATGATTCACTTCTTAGTGTCCTAGTCTTAAAATAGTATTTTCTTTTCCTACTGCTCAAATTATGTTAACCAATTGCAGTGCTAGCACAACTTCCAGAGATCAAGAAATGGGGAATGAGAGATAAAGTTTACAAATTCTGATACACACCATTAAAAGATTGAATGTATTTGTGAAATGCAGATATGCAAAAGTATGTCCCACATTAATCTGATCATTTCTAATAATTTCTTAAACCAATAACTCTATCAAACAAATTAATTCAAAAAAGTGGAAGTCCTATTGCAAGTCATTTCCAAAATGCACACAGCAAATACTATCAGGAGTTAAAATACTGATGTCTCTCTTACCTAAACTCCTTTTCAAGCCCACATTGCTTGTTTTTAAGTCACTGGCCGTTATACCACTATGATAGGAAGTCCTCCGAGAAGCCAAGTACAGTGGAGTGCAGGTGAACTCTCCAGAAGCAGTTCAGCAGGATGATGGGGTGGTACCAGGAGAGCAGAAGATAAGCAAATTGGATTATCTGCTCAATGAACCTGCCTGCAGATGTACTTCACAGCCTTTTCTGACTTGTTTGGGCCTTTACCAGGGAAGGTTCATATTCCATATCATGTTGGTAATCTACTGAAAACCTGAAGAATGACAGTTGTACTGGATAATCACTTGCTTTCTGTCTAGGCACAAGAACTGAAGCAGTCTACATGGTGTCAAAGAAGTGAAAAGCTTGCGTATAAAATGGCTGTCATTAACTTGATTTATACATGGAAACAAAACCCTTCATCTGTTTATTCTGGATGGAAGTACCATCTCTCACCCGCTAATCAATTTGTATACAAATCGTTTACCTGTCTCTGGGAGCTGGCAGAACACTTTCATTACAAATTCACAGCAAAGAGGGAACAAGCCTTTTTACAGATAATTACTAAGCTACTGTTGCACCTTGCTGTGAGTTAACCTCATTAGCCTCTCAAGGGTAGGCTTAAATGGCACATGACACCAAAACAAGAGAGTTCCCATACTTCTCCTAAATTTATCTCACCTCATATCTAATCTGATGATAGAAAAATAAAACCCATCAATCAGGCATGATACAACAATAAGGAACTGGTGTCTGGATAATGTGATTTTTCTACATCACTACGTTCTTAATGGGGAAAAAAAATCTTATTCTTCTGCCTACTTACACGCTGGAGAAGAGACTTGATATGGTAGTTCAACATGTGGACTGTTTCTACTCATTTAGCACATAAACAAAGGGAGCTTATCTATTGATGCATATTGTGCTGTCATGCAGTAATCTAAATTATGTTTGCTATTCATGGTTGGAACTGTTGCTTGTAGTACTGCATCCTCTTCCGGCAAGCAACATTTGAAGTCAATAAAATGCTTCCTTCCCAGATATTATGGACCTGTCCCTTTTGGAACAAGCATTAGATCGTTCAGATCTCTCTATCCCAGCAGAAAGAGAAAGCCTATGTCCACAACAATGTATTGCCTTAATAAATTCCAAGGAAAATATTCGTGCCCCTGCATCCTATCTAATATTCCCTGATATATCAAGTTGTGGTTTGGACTTTTTCCCCATTGCTTGACATATGTTATTATACTGGACTGTGAAAAGTAAAGTTGATTGTAGAGCAGAGATGGAATGGCTCTGCTTCAGTGCACAACAGAGCTAAATACAAATAATTTTTTCTGGGTATAGGCATGATTCCTGCTCAGATTTCTGAACTTAGTTCTGTATAACTTGAAGCAAATAGAGATGGGACTAAATTTTTAATTATTTATTTAATTTTTATAAAACGAATGAACTAGCTGGGAGAGATGCCAAAATATTTTTTCTTTAAACCTGAAACAAACCAACCCCATACTCCTCCCTGCTCTCCAGGTTGTTTTTCTAGACAGCTGTAATCCCAAGCAAGAGCCCAAGGGGAAAATGCTGAGGGAATTTGAGAAGATTGGTCAAACTGCCATTGTGTTGTAGTTCCAAAATGAATCTGAGATTTTTTTCAGAGTACATCAAGATACCTTGTAAACAACACCCAGTCCATGGACTGGAGGGAAGGGGAAACGTACAGCTAACTACAGAGAGAAATAAATATTTTGCCTAGGGCACATTTTTCTTATAGAAATAGTCACTTTTCCTTTTGTCTCTTGAAAAAATTCATACATATGGTATGAAGAAATAAAGGGCAGATGTCTTTGATAATTCTTCTGTGAAAGGAAATGATAGAATTTCAATATGAAAACAGAACTGCTAGCTACATCGTAATGGATTCAGAATTGTCTAAATTCACTTTACTCAAAGTTTTTCAGACAATGGAATATGCTAGCTAACTCAGTCAAAATACAGATATTGTTTAGTTGCATGTGGTCATCTCAAGGCACTTTATTGCAATAGTTTTCTTTTTTTTAAGTAGAAGAGAAAGGGGTGTTGTTTGTTTCAGTTTGTTTTTTTTCCAGTTGTTATTGTCCTTCCTGAAGGAAAACTTCTCCTTGAAGAGCTTATAAAAACCCCATGGTGAAGGAAGGCAGTTTGGTGGAACATATTTCTCATATTACATCTTTCATAGACAGTCAAGGAGACCTTTCCCTAGTCAGTCTAGAAAGAAAACACAGACTGAAAAGGAGAGCTGCTTGCAGGAATGTGACTGGACACTCTCATTTGGACACAGTTATTGTGTCTTCTAAGCACAACAGCTCTTTTTCAAACTGTAATATTTCGCTGAAGGAAATATATTCATCACTGCCCACATGCCTCAGTTAATGTTTTTGCTAGAAGAGCCTGATCTATGCTCTCTTTGTTTTTGTACATTATCAACCACTCACACTGCTGCTAAATTACAAGTCGTTTGGATAAAATACTATGTGAGTAGAATAAGTTTCAAAACATGATATATCATATGGATATCATATACCATCTCCTCGGTCCATTTTCTTGCCTTGTGGTTAAAGTCACAGCTTTTCCCATACCTGAGGTTTCTCCCACCTGTCTCCTCAAACATTTGTTTTAGTGGGGCTTATAACAGCTAGAAAGTATTTTCAGACTTGTGAAATTTGCTTAGAACTGGCCCAAGGTTCAAATAAGGAGTAAAGGAGAAGGTGGGAGAACTGGAAAAGGTCAAAACATGAAGGTTCCTTAGATAACTAGCCTTAATCCAACTGAAGCTACAAACATCTTATTAACTTGATTCAGATTGTAAACCATTTTGCTTGCATGTGAGAAGTCATTCTTTTCAAAAGAGTATGAAAAATAAGTTAGCAGCGCTATAACTATTTCCTGGAATGACTGAATTTCCCTTGGGTCAATTCCTGATCCCAGCAGGTTTAAGTGAACCATGTACTGAGAACTTGGGGAATAAGTATTGAAGACCCCCTTTGCTCCATGACAACAGCCATTAATTATACCAATTCATACAAAGATAAATAGGGACTCAACCAACTCCTGTGACACCTCTGGCTTTGCCTTAAAATTATAACTGACACAGACACCGTTGTTTAAGAACTCCTCCCCAAATCATTGCTAACCCAATCAGCCTGCCTCAGTTACTACACCTTCCGTTATGTGCTGGTAACTAAACAGTATTTATCCACCCATCAGTATTCCTCTTCCTCTGAGAGGCTCTAAACTGTTTCCTCTATTTTATTTTTTCCTTTGTGATTGCTGGGAGGCAGGATTTTTTACTCCCTAATTCATAAGAATTGTTTTTATAGAATATTGTGCTCTCTGATTAATAACTCGGATTGATGGCTGGCTACCTGCTGTCATGTTGAAAAGAGTCTCTAGCTGCAGGTTATTCCTTCTTCTTGAAGAATCCAGATGATAAACATCACTTCTATGTTTGCTGTTCCAAACTACTCCCTAGCATCAGCTCTTTGTTATTACTGGTAAACTTTTCCAACACTTTAACAAAGTCTTCATCAAGTCTGTGCATACACTTTAGAAGTATCTCTGGAAAATTGAAAAAATGCAGAATGTAGTTCCACAGTAATTTATTTCTAGTCCAATAACTTAAAGAGTGTACAGTAGAGAGCAGTGACATTTTGCAGTCATAAGTATCAATTCAAGATACAAGGAAAGGCCTAATTGGGACTGACATTTTTACTTACACAGGGAGAAAAGTCATATCCATTCTTTCTTGCCAAATAAATTATTTCCAAATATTTTACATGAATTTGAGTATATTAGCCCTAGAATGAATTCTAGAAACCAAACTTTTTAGCTTCATTTGTCAAGCTGTGACTGCAATTTGTGAGAACACATGTCATGGGCCAGGGTTTTCATTGTTTTAGAAAACTGAAAAATCTACAAAGTTTAATTTTGTTACATATATTCTGTATTCAGAAAGAGTAGTTGAAGTAAACAAATAGAAACTTGGCATGATTTGGGGGGCTGTTTTATGATATGTGGTGGTACTCTTATTCTAAAAATGAAAATACTAGAAGAGTTTTAGTTTTAGAATATTGTACCCTGCCAAAATGTTGCAGAACTGAAAGGAATCTGCCAGAGAAAATCTAAAAGACAGATTAAGAATGAGTACCTGCTCTCCTTTGTCCTCATACGCTGTTAGACTACAGAGATTCTGACTGATGCCAAGACAGCAACTGTCTTTCTCCTTCACCATATAACCTCACTGCAGTGGGCAGTAAATGTTACAGAGGATATTCCCATTGAACTCCTTTCTTGCTAGCTCAAAATATATGAAAAGAATTATTCACTAGCAACAATGAGAATAAGACACACACTACAACATCAAAGAAGTTGAAATGGAAAGCTTCAGCCTTAAAGGTTGCGTTCAGACAGCAGGGTGATGTATGAAAACTCAATATAAACACCTAGGGACTAAAACAACTTGTAAACTAGTTACACCTTCTGACTCTTTCACCTTTCTTTATAGAAATGTTGTTCTTTAGACCTACAACACAACTCTGCAAAAAATGTTTTCCTCAATTTGTGTTCGATTAACAGACATATTAGCTTGGATAGGAATGAGTGCTGTTGGGGGAAGACAAAACATGAAAAACATAGAGTGCAGTGTTTTTGCACAATGCAATGTGAAATGAAAGTACCGAAAGTATATCCAGTTCACAGAGCACTAACTGTTATGCCCTCTGCTCCATTATTTTTCACCTGTGTATACAGCTCTTACATGGAAGTAAAAACACAAAACTCTTTCCTGCTTTGGTTTTGTTCCTATGAAAACAAAAATCCCTCTTTTTCCTCCCTGGAATGTTACCATATTGTTTTTCAGGGTAAAAGTACAGATTTTTCAACTTCATCTCAGGCCATAGAATTCACCCAAAACTGAGGAAAAAGAGCGGTTTTTAATACTTTCATACAATGTTTAAATCTATACAATTTTAATTTCAAAATATTAACTGCATAACAACTTCTCTAGATTTTGGTTGTAAATTTTTTAATAGCTTACTGCAAGGTTGCATTATAAATATGTTACAAAAGTACAATCCTTTTCCACTTCAATTCGCTTTATTGACTGCTACAGGTCATTGCAAGGAGACAAAGTAATGCAAAGGAATTAAACTGTTTCCTTTTTGTTTAAAATAGCTTAAGAAAATATTTTTGTAAATAATTACCTTATTCTTTTGCCTTCATTTTGTAAGACATGCAAAGAAACATACTCTAGTCTTCAAAAGAAGGAAAACACTGCAAAGAAAATTATATAAGTAGCATTCAGAATGACATGTGTATCACAAAGTCCAGGAAATTCAAATGGAAAGGTACAGATTCTTAAACCATGGCCTATCAACATCTAATTCAAATATTTTATTAGGCTTTATACAAGGACAATGATTGTCTCGAGACACCCCAAGCTACAAGTCACAATTGCTAAATGTAATATGTTCCACTACACAAAGATAATTAGGAAGGCACATTGTCCTGTGTAAATGATTTCTTGCTCTTCTGAGTTCAATATGACATTCATGGCTTCTGTCTTATTGCTTTTGTTCATGTTGGATAAGATGGCCATCAAACAAGAGATATGCATAACATGCAACTCCAGTAGACTGAGGTAATTTTCTTGCACACCACAGCCTCAGGTAGTGTAAAGGCCAGGCTTTAGATACCTTCTTTCCTCCTCTTCCAACTTAAAAGCTTTATTGGTTTTAGAATTATGGGAAATTACAAATACTTCTTTCTCAATAAGTGTATTACTTGGCTTTTGTTCCTTAAATTTGGACAATTTTACATAGCAGAGATTATGAAGAATCAGCAAATAAATCTGATTAGCTTAAAAGAATAATCAGACAGCTAGAGATAGACATATAATTCAGTATTTAGAACCTCTGCTGACAGGAAATCAAAATGCAGTCCCCTCACACATTTCTTATACACAGTTGCTCCTTCTGTACCTGTCTTTATGGTTGCTAATAACTTATTGAGAGAATTGATTTTGTTTCAAAGGGACCAGTTTTTGGTGAGTTTAGCTACACCTATTATTACCACATGGGCTACCTGTTCTGCTGCTAACCCTTGTGATAGCAGCAGCTATAACTGAACCCAGTTTGGCCAGCCTTTTGAAATGGATCTGCCAAAATGGTCTGCTCTAACAAACTAACCAAGATCAAAAGGCTTTGAAAATCTAAAAAGTTGGACTATATGTCTGTAGAGTCTAGGATAATTAACTTATTAAATAGAAAAACATTCAATGAATTATGCAAAATGGCACAGAAATAGAAGTGTTAACAAGAACCTCTGTTCCAGCCATTGTCTTTACAGTGTAGCTCCATGCTTCCAGCCTTCATTTCAATTAACTGGCAGCTGCAGCAGACTCCACCTAAGTGCCCTTGGGTCTCTAGGTGGTTCCTTCTGTTCTTTAGAGTCCTGTCTAGCTGGTTGTCCTCTGCCTGAGCTGCAGCTCACCAGCCTAACCTGCCTTCCAGTCTCCGCATCCTTCTTCCTCAAACCTGCCTCAGAGCCTCTCCCCTACCACACTGTACCCCTGCTGCCCCACAGTATATACCTGGCATATAGCTGAGAGCAAACAAAACTATTTCCATCTATCACGAGAGTGTAAAAAGAACTGTTAGAGATGTCAAGGTCTTGGGGGGCGGTGCAGGAAGAGGCTTGATAGGGAGAAGAGTATTGTTGCTGGTGTCAGCACTACAGAAGTTATCAAGCATATTATAATAACTTCTTGCTGATATAAACTTTGAAAAGAAAATATGTGAGGTGTCATTTGGCAAAGAAATAGCAATGAAATCTTAATTTACATTCTTGATGTAATTCCTAGCTGAATTGAAAATGGAGTAGTAGAAGCCAGACAGGAATATGTCTGCTACAAAGTTCCTGAACTCCCTGATGCAGACGAATCTGCAGAGGAACTGGAGAAGTGCTGCAGGCTCAAGGTAGAAAGATACAGGGCTTTCAGAATGAGTCAACCTACAAGATGTCACATCAGCAAAGCAGACTCATTGTCATTATTTTCTGTATCAAGATACTCAATTTGTCACTTTTTCATAGCACCTTTATGCTGTCTTTACCCAGGCCTTTCAGTCATTGCGTACCCCAAAAGAGGAAGGTTCTACTAAAGGCCTTAAAGTCAGAAGGAAAAAAACCCCACAAACTACAACAATAAAAACCAACGAACGAACAAAAAAAGTGTGAGTGAATGGTCATTACATCCTTTAAGCTTCAATAAACAGGTGGAATAGTTTGATGTCTGATAGACGCACACAGATGTATTTCAGAGTGCAAAGTTTCTGAGCAAAATAACCCACAGCTTTCCTCCTGTTATGATTTAACACCCCAAATTACTTCAGTTTTCTAGAATAGCATACCTTTTTCGGATAAATTAGCTTGATCAAGTAACTGTGGAAATTAAGATAGCCATAACACATTTGAGATCTGAGCTATGATACTGAAATAAGTTTTCAGCTTTTTATTCTTTTTCCTGAGACGCTATTAGTTATGAATTACATTTATCAATGTTATCTTTTTTATTGTAACCTATCCTTCAATGAATATCAGCTTTCACATATATCAGATAAGACTATTTTAATTTTAACACTATAAATAGTATAAGAAAACCTTTTAACATTTTGTAAAGGAAATACAGGTAGTATTGCTTCACTGACTATGTCTCCCATAGTGCCAGAGAAAGTTAGTTTAATCCTTAAAATTGAGGCAAAACTGCTTTTTTTAATCTGCTCGTTTTCACACTCTCTCTTGTGCCTAATAGCCCACAACAAGCAACTGTGAAACTTCCTGCATAAATTACATTAACCTTTAGAGCAACTATTGCTATCTTTTCTGATCCATGCTACATTTTCTTTCTACTCCTCCCAAAAGATAGACAAAGCCTCCCCTTTTACAGGCTTGACTTCCTGATGGAAAGCTGCTGTCACCTCTGCATTTCACACAGGGAAAGTAACCTGCTAAAAACAGGCAACAATTACTTTTACCATATGGTTTCTGGAGTCTTTGAACACTGAGTCAATTCACACCCTCAGATGCTGCACCCCGTACACCATTTTTAAAAAGGGCCAAGACTAATACACCATTTATACAGAAGGGAGCAGCAAGAGCGGGGCTGTTACCTCAGGGGGAGCTGCAAGGCAGGCCAGCAGCCTCACCCACATAGCCCATCCTGCAGGCCCAGCAGCGGCCACACAGAGCAGGCAGGAGAGGACAACAGGTGTCACCAGCAGTCTGGAGACCACCAGACACGGGGACCAGGCCCCCAGCCCAACCAGGGACACCACACAGCCCCCAACAAAAGAGTAGAGTCCCGGCTCAGAGGAGGCCTAAGGTGAGGCTCCTGAGGGTAGTTAAGGCATATTAGGCCTTTGACATTATTGATCTAAAGCCTTTTTTCTTCAAGGTGCTGGTTTTTTGTTACATTGCAAAATGCCAGGCTGTATGTATTTTCTATAAATGATGCGGGTGGCAGTTGTAGCCATTCAGTACCTAACACCCTGGCTCTTCATAGAGTCACTCATGGCTTTTCACATGTGGTTTGCATTAGAGTGGTGCATTTTTTACTAGAAGCTGCTTTAATATACAATCATTCTTTAAGTATATTTTGGGGATATTTCTGAGATGCTTTATCATTATGAGTATCACAGTATTTTTGGCATATCAGTGCAGTGGGTGTATGAGTCAGAAAAGTACTTGGAAAAGTGTAATTTTTAATTTCTTTGGAAGTGGCTTGAACTCCAGTGAATTCTTCCACAAAAGGTGCTACATTAGTTCTCTCAAGAAAGATCATGCGGCTGACACTGTGCAAACATTGTAGCTTTTGAAATACACAGACTGTAGTTTCCCTGCATTTTGAAAAACTTAAGGTTGATGTTTTGGGTTTGAGATTATTTAAAACAAAACCTTAGCAATGTTTCTCTTCAAAAATCAGAGAAGTTTTTTGAGA
This sequence comes from Patagioenas fasciata, assembly GCF_037038585.1. Taxonomy (NCBI): domain Eukaryota; kingdom Metazoa; phylum Chordata; class Aves; order Columbiformes; family Columbidae; genus Patagioenas; species Patagioenas fasciata. Next base: position 27,079,204 of record NC_092526.1, on the reverse strand, counting down.
ACTGTTCCTTTCTCCACACTTTCTCCAGAGGAATTTGATCTGTTGGAACATATTGTTTCACTTCTGATGAGATCACTGCTATTATTAGAAAGTTGGCAGTTGTTTGTAGATAAAACAAACAAAAAAACTCCTCTTTCCACTTCATACAATACTCAGAAAGTCACCAGCAGATTACATATAATACTGCATATATGGTCTTCCAAATATGATACCTATATTTTTTCTGTAGCTAGAAAATTATGTTAGAACATCTCTGGTTTTACTTAACAAATATACTTGACAGCTCTATTTGACAAATAGTACATGCTTTTCTCCCAATAGCTTTGAAAACCTGGCTTAACACTGAATTAACAAAAATGACAGAGACTTTAATGTTTTTTTGCCTCCAGAAGGAAAGTCACATGGAGATCCCAGGAGCTCTAAGGGACCCCAGGTTTAATTCCTAATTAAGGTTTAGAAACAGACTGGAGACATGCTAAAAAGCTTTCAACACATTAATCTGAGAGAAGCATGTGCAGGGAAGTGTTCAGGCTACATCTAAATAATGACACGATAGTATGGGTTAGCTCTGCACACTTGTGCTGCCAGCTGTGAACTGGCCAGAATCTATAACCACAGCTGTGACTACAGAGCTTGAGCTGGACTAGCAGCTAAAATACTTATTGGGTGCTTTACTGGATCCTCAGCAGAGCCATTGTAGAGGTGATGCTCCATGCAGAGGGCTCTCCTGCAATATTTGGGGTTTTACTGCTAGATTAACATTGGTGCCAATGTGCTTGCCTGTGCTACAGTCACGCTTCATTTGGCTGTGCAGAGACATTGCTTTAGAGGGAAGTTTTACTCTCAGAGGCAGAAGGGACAGCAAGAGATGTTCCTGTTGTGTTGATCAGAGATGGAGCATTGTTAAGAACACCAAACCTGCCTGAAATGGCTGCTTCTTTTTATTTTATCCAATCAACTTTACATCAAATTAAGGCCTCACTAACACAGTTGTATTGGAAAAGAATGATTGTATGTGTCTAACAGAGTCCACAGCTCCCTGTCACAAGCCGTGCAAACTCATGCCTAAAGTGTTTTACCTAGGTCTAAATCTAATCTTGTTCGGAATAGACACAAAGCCTGACTCCTCTCAAACTCTCAGCATAAGCTACATAGTACTTGCTTTGAGCAGCTCTCTGATTTCTCTGAAGAAAACTAGATTTATCAAATCCCATAGGAAATAACAGTGCAGACAGCATAAAACACACCACCAGCCATGACAAATATCTCCCAGTTTACCCAAAGAAGAGCTTGTTGAAATCCTTTGGGGAAAGCCTTGCAAAATGCACCTGTGTTCCTGCTAGCTAGAGAAAATCTAGTCATAGCTGAGATAACCCAAGTATAGTAAGAGTAATTAGTGCTTTCATCAAAGAAGATGTTATCTGACTGTGTCAAAACATGCAGGTTATCTAATTATTCTCAGCTTCAAGGAATCATGTCAGCTTCAAGTAACTAGTTTTCAGGGCCCTGAGTGCCTTTCAGGGCCTTAATTGCCCAGATCAGCTTCTCCTGGGATCTCTACCCACTCACCCTCTGTATAAAGCTATTTGAGATCTATGTATGGAGTTAGTGTTGGGTTTTGCCTGTTGATGGTGGTTTTGCATTGTGACCTCAGACCTGCCCTAGTACTTGTCTCATAATGGTTGCCCTGGTGATGTTGTGCTGGATGTTCCTGCTCTGGTATACATGACCATGTCCTTGTTGGTGAGGCTGCTGTTCCTGTCTGTGTTGTGCTTGGTCTTGTCTCCTTATTTGCTTTTGCTGTGGACCAGCTCTGTTGTTGGTTTTGTCTATCACTGGTCTATCTGTATGTCCTCTGAACTCAGTGGGTGGGAGAAAGTTACTCCAGATACAATTTGATGTTCTGTGTTAGCCTGTTTCTCTGCTGATTCTAAGAGAAGGCTTTAGAGAAGCTGTTATGCTCAGACAGGAGAAATGGTTCCTATCACTTGTGTGTGGGTTCTTTGTCCCTTGGTTGTTTGTAACCAAATTTTGGTTAGAAAAGACGTTTTTTACTGGTCTGTCTCATTTTAGAAGCCTCACTAGACTGCATATTCTCACTTCTTTTGCTCAGTTTTATTGGGAAGCTCGGAAAGATGACTGTACTCAGTAAAGTAATACTGACATTTGTTTCATTTGTTTTAACAGAAAGAATTTATTAAGCTAAGCACGCTGGAAGGTGAATGAAGATAGTAATGCAGCAGGTCCAGGAATGTCTGAGGTGATGCTGTTAAAAGCATAGGGAAGACAGGTAAAGAGGAGGTGGAGTCTGTATGCTACAAAAATGGTGAGTACATTCTTTTACCTATCATGCTAAGTTTACAGGAAAGCTGGATAATTCTGATTATAAATACTGCTATAATTTTCCTGTCATTGACATGGAGGAAATTAAATGTTTCTTATAGTTGAAAGTTTAGGCAGGGAAAAACATATTCCTTTGTGTTATGTGACTTAATAAACTCCCTGAGAATGAAGCTGTAATTGTGAGCAACTCCCTTCCAAGAAGATAAAGGGGGGGGGAAAAATATGGGACTGCAATAGTATTAGTTTTATTATTAGGTTTATTGCAAATTTTTAGGCCTCGCAAGCCTTAAATTTGTGCTACTCAAATGATTATTCTCACTGTCTAAATACCATAAAGATATATAGTCAAGGAAGATTTCTAGTTAGGGTAGTAAGTCTTCAACTTATTTAATCTTATTCAAATGTATGTAGCATATTCATCAGTCATTCCATATCTTTATGTATCAGCTGAAAAGATTTGTTCAAAAATGTATGGCCTTTTTTAAAAACAACAACAAAAAAAACAGACAAAAACCGAAACAAAAACAAACAAATAAAAACCAAAACAAACCTATGTAAAGTATTAGTCTGTTAAAAATCAGATGATGTAGGGCTACAGGATATACGATATCTTTTTTATTGATTATTACTTGGCCAGAAACACTATCCTTCTCATGACGAAGAAGTTCTGCGTGCTGTTAAATATTTATCTAGCATTTTAGAAACTATATTTATAAACTGCTGGAATTGCTTAGTCTTCTAAGATTAATGCAGATAAGACCCAGGGAGCAAACTAGTGTATCATTTTATTGATTTGCCTCATTAAGGAGATTTTAAGCTAATTGAGGATTCTCCAGCCTTACCATGTGAAAACAAAGTAGTGTACTTTGGGTATTAATCTCTGAATTAAGACTCTACGTAAACTTCACTGTGCTAAGGCTGCAAACCAGAAGACTTTAAATCCTAAAAGCTCATGTAGAGTTACTTCAAATAATTTAATTTGATTTCTTTTTAGCTTGTACTTCTAGCTTTGTAGCTTTAAATGTCAAATAATTATAAGACTTAATCAAAATTTGTGTTCCATGTTGACAAAGAATTTGTGTTGCCACTGGGGAGTAACATTGTCTTGTCATTGATCTCTTCAAAGTAACTAGAATAGGAGAGTGTGCTTTCCTGTTTTTTCTCCTCTTATTTGCAGTGGAAGGTCTTGTCTTATGCATTTGTTGTTAGAAAATTGGTCTCTTTCCATTATTACTGTACTCTGTACTGTACTCTGAGTTGCTGATAATGCTGCTGACCCAGCATACTTAATGAACTCCTATGTTACATGTAATACTCCTTCCTTTCCAAAAACTTCAGTAATATGTTGTGCTTTGACTGTCAGTTTTACCTGTTAGACTTCCTGATCCCAAGAAATTCTGCTTATTCATTACTTATGTGTTCATATAACTTTCATGAAGTATCTGAGAAATGCTGAATTATGAGCCTTGATGGGGATAGCGAGGGTGCTCTGAGGGTATATGCAGAGTTCAAGTGATTAGCTGTGAAACAGCTGTGTGTTTCTGAATTTCAGTGGACCATGCTGTCGCAGGTACTGATTTGTGCATTAAGGACAAACATTCTCATTGCATTTGCCTTAGCTGTTTATTCTGCAGAATTTTTTTGCAGAGTTTGTTTAACTTCCTGTTTAAATAATTAAAGCAAGTGCATTTTTATAAGTCTTCACTTTGTTGCAGCTAGAAACACACGGAGATTAGCATTCCTCCTGCTTTGCAGACACAGAACAAAGTATCTTCTAATCATAAATATTTGTAAACTGAGATTTCACTTTGCTGAATGTAGATGTCTCTAATGACTTTTATTGGATTCTTCTATACATAGGGTTGTGTGCATCCACAAGCTAATGGAGGACTAGAGTATAAATATTCATTATATCTTCCTTTAAAATCAAGGGATGTGTTTATTTCTATGGTTGTGGGTTTATGGTGATGGGTCTATTTATTTGACTTTCCAGAACTGTAAGATGAGATTTTTATATACCTGGTAGCACCTGAAACAAGTATTTGGGAAGAAAGCTCTCAAACAATTTATTTGTATTAAGTAGGTAGCATGATCAAGAAAGTTTAGTTATTGCTTGCTGATAAATTACATGCAAGAGGGACTGAAAAGAAAGCCCGCTTCCCCACTTCTTCCTTTTAATGTCGTCACATACAACCTAAAATTTTTGTTATGAAGGCTCTTTACTAAGCCTGAGCCTCAGGAGAAGTTTATCTTAACCCTGTAAGTGTATATGTGTTTGTGTGTATGTATATATATGTGTGTATGTGTGTGTGTATATATAAAAATTTTTTTTTTTTTTTTTTTAGTTTAAACCCAGCACTGCCTCCTTACTCTGGAATTAATAAATTAGATTCAGATTTCATGGAGTGCTTCCACCTTTCCACCTGGACTTCCCCAGGAGGTGCTGGGAAGAAACCAGGGCTGACCAAATCTTTCCTGGGTAGATGTCCCATGAAGGTCTTTTTGCCCCAGACTGGGGCTAGCAAGCCTCATACAAATATCTCTGTGTTCGAATAAGAACATTTCATTCTCAGTAAAATAGTGAACTTTTAACGATATTTCTTACTGAACAGGAAGGCTGTTTTCTCCTGAGAAATACTGGGGTCAAAAGCAATGAAGTGAGAACAGCAAAACAAGCGAATACCTTGGCTATGGATTGACTACAAAAATATTTTTATTAATCGTTGTCATGTCAGAGAAGGTCTAGCTCATGAGGTACTTGGGATTTAGTCATGAAGTTTAGATTGTAGCAGAGAAAGAAGGGACAGTCTAAGGTTTTAGTGGATTTTGGTGATTTATAAGCCTCTTATTTTTTTACTTCTATACTTTCAGGCTTAGCCTTAAGTCATAATTCCCTTATTCTCTCTATAAATAAAAATGGAGAAATAAGAGTCCTGTGAGTACTATACATCTAGATTTTGTTTATAGGCATCCTGGAGGAAACTGTGTTCCAAAGTAAGTGAACTGTAAAGGAAGAAAGTTATAATTCTGATTGATCCTGGGGCATTTGGGTAATGTGCAGAAAATTTCCCTTCCTCTGCTAGGTTTGGACCATAGAGTAATTTGTGAAAGCAGAACGGGCTAAAGAAATCGGTCAAGAAAGCACATAAAGAATAAGGCAATAGGTGAATTGTGCATTTTCATGCAGACATTGGCTATAGAGGGTATTACAAAGAAAAGTGTGTATTGGTATAATTCTGTCTGATGTTATTTTGTATTATGTTTGCCTTTTATTTTCAGCAGTAACTGTTTTTATATACATCTGGTACCAGTTATGAATCCTACTTGGAGGACTGAGAATGTGAAGTGCAGGGGAGGTAAATTGTTACGTAAACCTGGGTGTGTGCATACATCTTTCTAGGAACAGGGTCTGACTTTTGTCATTAAGGTATCATTCAAATTAATACAGGAATGAAGTTCAGCGTGTGAAAAATGAATGACTGCAGGAAAAATTTTAAAAGAAAAGTATATAAATATATGAATTTAAGATGTCGGCAATGAGGAGTCCTGGATCTTAAATGACCCATTTATCTTCATGAATTATCTAAATTATATTACTCAATCTGTTCTTCCCTCTCAACTGGTAAAACTGAGTGAAATTGGAGCTCTTGCACACTATGGTTTTGTAGTGAAGAATCGTCATATGAGCAAATTATCATTAATCTGAAACACTGATGAGAGACACTCTTGATACAGTTGCATTTAACTGCAGTGAAGAGTTTTATACAAAAGACTAATCTATGAGGTCAATCAGTATTGTACATAGAGCAATGAATAAAGCATTATTTAAACATGAAAGACAAATTATACTTATGTGAAATATGAACAATTTAAGAAGGGAATGTTAAACCTCTAATACTTCAATCATAAGTATTGCAGATGAAAAAATATATTAACACACTGATTACTTCGGGGTTTGTCATTAAAACTGGAATATTAAAAAAAAAAAACTTAGCTGCAAGGAAATTCATAGATTTAAAAATTATTAGGGTGTTACACATAACACATATTTGGTAAGAGGGAAAAGGAATTGTCATTATTCTTGATTAATCTTTGTTTGGAACAGAAGATTGCAGCTCTATCCTAATGATGTTCACAGTGAACATGTTTTTGACTGCTGCAGAAGAAATCTGAGAAGAAAGAATGCAATTGTGTAGGAAAATGTTTTCTAGTTTGAAGACTTTTTTTACCCTTGCTTTTTGTACTATTTCAATGTAAAAATCTACTTGCTTATTTTTTCCAACGTGTAACTTCTTTCAGTGAAGTGGAAAGATGACAAGAAGTGCAACTTATAAGAGTGTCCAGTGGCAGTATTCAAATTAAGAATAATCATATGAGACACAGCGAATATCTGTTTTGATATTCCTCATTGTCTATCTGTTGTAATAATGAACTATTAGCTAGCTCACACTGAGAATAAGTGTGAGGTGTTGCCAGGTAGAAATTCAGCCCCCCTTTAAGGAGAAATTTTCTGAGGCTGGGTGTAGGTTTTCTTTGGCACTGTATATTTTGCAGGAACATGTAACATGGATTTCCATTGTGGTGGCCAGTCCATGTATGCTGATAGTCCATAGGCAGCATCACCAAGCAAGTAACAGTTTGTAGATTGTTCAATGCTTTATTCTTCTAAATGGAAGTCAAAATGGATTATGGAGAACCTCTGGGCTAATATCAACGTTTCATGGGTTTGGTGTATGTAGATTGTGTTCCCTCAGAGGAAAACAATGAAAGGTATGGCTGGAGCACTTGGTAAATTTTGGAAGATTCAAAGCTGTATGTCTAGATCTAAGGAGGAAAAAAAAAAAGTGATAACTATTGTGGAAGAGAACTAATCAATTACCAGGAAGAGAAGGTAACAGCAAGGAGAAGGTATCACAACAAGGGTGGAGCTGTTATCAAGCTGTTTTCAGGAAAAGCAAATATCAAAACACAAAAAAAAAAAAAAAAAAAAAAAAAAAAAAAAATTGAAGTAATTTCAGACTTGAGGACACAGAATACTTTGTAGAAAATTGAGGAAGGAACTTAAGAGTTCATTCTCAGCTTACAACAGTCTCATCAAATATGAAGGCTGTAGCCTATTCATCTTAAGTACTACAAAAGCATGGATGTTAGTTTTGCCTTTGCTCCGGGTGCAGAACACTGTTCGTCTCTGCATAGGGGTGAGCCTGTAAACTGTTCAGTGCTGTTGCTGATGCTCCCAACAAATGCCTGACAAAAAAGACTTTTTAAAGCTTGCAAGGGGAAGAGGTGAAGGAAAAAAGCCTTATGAATTGACCGACTGAATGCGGGAGAGCTGGATGCTTCGGCTGTGTTATTGATCACTTGATAACAATGTCTGGATGCAAAATAGAACTAAATATTGTTTAAATGACTTTTACATGTGCAAAGGGTTTGTCTTGGACAAAGTCTGCTCTGTAATGACTAGAAAGAAATCTATTAAGGCTCTTTCTAGAGTAGTATTGAAAGCAAGTTTGAATATACACGAAAAGGTTTAGATCTTCATCTTGTTGAATAATCTAGTTCTGATGCATTTGTTGAGCTGCAGTAAGGGAATAGTGGTGGTAGGGTGACAAAATTAGAGCCATGGAGTGCTATTTACACTGCTTATATTTTTAAAAAAACTCTGTAACATCCCTGTCATACAGCAACCTCAAAACTGTTTTGTTGTTTGTTGGCTTTGGGGGTTGTTATTTGGGGGTGGGGGAGCATTCTTGTTTAGTGTTTGTGTTTATTTTTTGTGTGTGGTTTTTCTTGCTTCCCTGAAATTGCTGTACTAGGTGGTGTCATAATTAAAGCAGGTGCAATTCCTTTTGCACTAAATGTTATATTGCTTGACAGAAAAATGGTTTAGGAGCATGTGCTTGTGAGGGGAGTGATGTACATTTTAATTAATACTCAATGTTGCCATATCTCAGTTCAGGTGAAGAAAGATGTCCAAATAATAAGTGCTTATTAAAAAGGCAGGCTCATTTGTTCATGATTAAAAGGTGTCATGGTTTAGCTATTGAACAACATTGGGAAAACAAGTCAGCTGCTGAGGCAGACAGACAGAAAACTGAACACGTGAATGGTAGCACACTTTGAAAGTGGAGTTTTGTCATGGCCAGTGCATATTGTCTGTATGTATTTCCAATCAGAACCTGATATTAAGCATTTGAAGTGCTGTCACCTATCAATGGATCTATGGGGTGGGAGGAAGCAGTTGCAAGCAGCAAAGCCTGGTCCTTGCTGAAGCAGAATTATTAACTCAGTCCTTTTTTTCCATAAAGGACACAGAATATGCAGCTGAGCCCTAGAGCTGCTTTGCATGGTCTCAAATTTTGTACTTGTTGAGCCTGGGTTTTAGGTTTGGCTGAAGCAAGATGTCCCTTTAAGTAGTACTGAGTGGAGACAGCTGGAGTTGATTGTCATGTAGAGCCTGAGTGGCACATCAGCACTGCGGGAACCACTAGTCTGTCCTTCTACATTTTACATGTCATTAGGTCTGTGTAGCTGGTCTGAAGCCTGGCAGTTTAGCCCAGGCATGCAGGGCAGAGGGGTCACCAGCAGGAGCTGAGCCCACAGGAGGTGACTGGAGTTGACTCATTAGAGGTGAAGGGAGAAGTGGCTGCAGCTGTGGAGGTGACTCGGTGCAGACAGATGGGGAGCAGAGGAAGAAGGAAACTGCTGGTAACCGAAGGGTAAGATACTCTGAAAATGAAGGTTACTAGGTAAAAGCCCAAACTCTGGTCGTGAATGAAAGATCCTTATTTTGTGGATGTGGAGACAAAAAAATAAGCCAAGAAAAAAAAAATACAGGTTGGAAGGCAGTAACAGAATGGTCTTTGCATATAGAGCTACAGGAACAGCAAGGAAAGTGTATTTAAGCCGTTAGAGAGATTAGCCCTGTGTTGATGCTATGTTGAGCCTTTAAAACAAAGCTACTTAATACTTGTTTTGTTTCAAATGAAATGAGAGGAAAGACCTGTGGAGCAGGGGCTGTGTGACTCTCAGGCATTCCCAGAGCCTTCAGCTTGCAGCTTGGTCACAATCAAATATTAAGTGTAGTGTTAACTACTGTAACCTGTGCTAGCAGGAACCAAGGTCAAATGCTTTTAAAAAAACTAAAGATTGTAATGCAAAGTGAAAAATGACTTTCAAGGAAAGCTGGTAATAAGATTTGTCTGAAAGCATAATCACTGGATTTAAGGTAGATCCATGTGCCTCAACATTATTCCAGTGAACTGTTTAATAAGTTTTGAAGAAATATATTCTTGTAGAACTGCAAATTAAGCAATGTCTTAATCTTCCATTCAGATTATGAGCAAAGCAGATGAGCAAAAGATTTATTTTGGACTTTCTGATTAATTATCATGCTGAATGATAGATAAATTAATCACTAGAGGATGTGGACTCCTGCCAGTTCCAGGTTTGTGTAAATGGAAACTCAGTGACAAAGAATTGATTTTTAAGTGATGTGTATTATGTTCATTAACTCTTCCCTGTGCAGACAAAAAAAAATTAGATACTTTTTTGTCTCTAAATTCAAGACTGCAAGCCTAGAAAGTATGTATGTATTTATTTACTCACTCTGCCCCAAATGTAGCAATAACTATTAAGGTTTTTGTGCTGTCAATGCAGGAATAAGATGTAGCATCTAACTGGACAAATAGCCCTGTCTTGTGTTAGGGCCTATATGGGATCACACCACTTAAGTGTACTGTGGCATGCAAACATTTACACCCATTTACTCCTGTGGGCTGGGGTAACTGCATAAGGTATCTGGGTGAATTTGGGCCTTGAGAGGTCTCAAAGTGCTTCTTAAATGGTGTAATTCTACTGAACAGAGTGCAGATAACAATTAGTTGTCACCTGTCTTTTAGGAGTTGGTAGTTATTAGACTATTCCAGATGGTGCAGAGAAAATATAGAACCAAGAATAGAGAAAACATGGAATGTGGCTCTTAAAACAGATAAAATAGGTCCAATGTAAGTCTGGTAACAGGCTTTGTTTTGAGAGACTAATCAAATATGTAGCAACTAGTAGCAGGGCATGATTCTACTGTATATGTAAGTTTTAAGTTTCAGGGTAAGACTGTCTTGCACAAGTTATCTTCAGAAGCTATTTTAGACTGCAATTGATTCCAGCTCTTTTGAAGTAATTCTGTGCAGTTTTTTTCATGCATTTTATGCAACAGAAGAATGGGGTACAAACTAGTATTGCATTCTTGTTATTTTTTGTAGATGTGGTGGTTTTTTCCCTGTTTATACCTGCTGCTTTGTCTGTGGGAGTTAGGAATTGGTTCTGCATAGCAGACTGCTACAGTGCTTGTATGTTCAGCTATGTTTGCAAGACTCTCTGTGACCTTCAGTTCTACATACTTGGTTATCCTAAACTTAGTCCTGGGTTAAATTCCTTTTTAAAACATTGTTTCTTTGTTTTAAGCATTAAAACCTTTGTTTCATGTTAGAAATAGGAAACAGAGCAATCTCATTTTTGCCTATTCCTTTCCTTGAGGCTTACTGGGTAGGATAGTCCAGATCAGATGTTTGCTGTTAGCAACATCATAACATTTAGCCTGATGTGACAGAGCTTTCTAAAAGAATTGAAAATCTCATGGTGTAAGTGTTCTCAGTAGCTGATCAGGGTTTGTTTGGTTTTTTTTGCATGCTTACTGATGAATTACACTTCTCAATCTTGTACATCAAGAGTTAAGAATTCTATGGGAACTTCAGTATAGGAGGAGGCACAAACAATCTCTTTTTCCACCCTCCAAGGAAGGGGGAGGGAAACTTTCTGGCATTCAGGTTTTCTCTTTGTAGCAGACTTGGCACATGGTTTATTTGTACTCGGTTGATGTTTGAAAGGTTTCCTTTGCAGAATGTCTCTGGAAGCTTTTCTTCCCTTCAAAGCTTAGACTTTGTAAATGCTAATGAATCTCATGTGAGAGAAGGGTTTGCTATTTCTTGTTCCTTCTCCTTCCTGGTCTGCCAGTGAGAAGGTTCTTGGTTGTTTTCTTTTTTTTTCTGGAATATTTGCTTGATAATGATTTTACCATTTTAACTTGATTAGTTGCTATAAGCTCTGCTACTCATATTTTTGAGTGTTTTTTCTTGTTTGTTTGTTTGTTTTTTTGAGTGTTGTGGTTTGTTTTGTTGTGTGGTGGTGTTGGTTGGTTTGTGTGGGTTTTTTTTCCCTACTTGTCTCTTTCCTTTCCTGGAGCAGCCACAAAAAATACAAGCTGTGTATTGTGCAAAAAGTACTTTTTTTTTTTTCGCTAAAAAAACAAATAAACAACCCCAAAGCTACCTTATAATGTGATTAGACAAAATTCATTCTTAGTTCATTTACTGTACTGATTGGCATGAATGCTTCACAAAACATTTATACATGGTCAAGACTAATACTATGAATTTAGTGTTCGAGTATTCAAAAGAGCCAAAGGTCCTGAAAATGCAGGAAAGAATAGCAGAGTTCAAACAATTCCTGCTTTTTGAATTAAATGCGTTTGAATAATTCTCCATTTGAACGACACTTTCGGGAAGGTTTGTAATATAGTTGTAGCTGATGGTTCCCATTTGTAGAGTTAAGACTGTACTTGTGCAAAATAAAAGATACTTTAGTCTATTGCATAGGATATTGGTTGAAAGCTGTATGGAGACAATGTGAATATTAGAAGCATGGTAAAATACACTCAAAATGCTCATTTCCTCAAAAGAAACAAGCTGAAAGTAGAATTTATTAAAAAATGCTTAATACTTTTTTCTCAATATTAGAAACAGTATTATGTAAGATATGGATCAATATTAAAAGTAATGGGTGCAAAGTAACAGATTTCCAAGTATAAACTTGGTTCTACCAATATTTGTGTTTGTAAGTGGCCTCTGTGATCAGTTCCACATGGCTGGGATGTCAGGTGAGCATCTGATATAATGAGAATTGTTGAGCATTTCCAAAGAATTGTTCTAGCTGTGGGTTTGAGATGAGAAGGCTTTGTTAAGAGAGGTCAGAGAAGGGGACTTCAAATTTCTAGTATACTACATCTTGTGGTTTTTTTTAACATAAGACAGAAGTATGTAGCTCAGTATAAAATTCCAGTTCAGCCCTTTGTGATCAGCATTTTAGTTGCTCAGGTAAAGAAGTGTGCAATGAGCACCAACATTTAATCTGTTGATGAGACAACAGCTTAAGTTGTGCATTGTTCTTGCCTTTTTAAAGGGGCTGAGAAAATGAAACAAGGTTCCTTATTAGTGTATTCCGCATAGAAATGAAGAATCCAGAGTAAATGCAAAGCTGGAGATCTAGTTAAACTTAATGAGATCTGAACTCAGCTCTATTAGTTTGATTTCAGATTTCTTTGAACTATTCTATGAAGTAATGATATGGGGTGTATTAGGATTTTGTTTTACTAGATGAGTATGTTCATGACACAGTTGTTGAAATGCAGAAGTATCATACAGAGCCTTCTACTTCCCATCATGTGTTTTAAGCCAACACTTAAAATGTATGAAGTCATTAATTGTAAAATGAGAGGGTATTTTTTATGACCCTGTACTAACATCTAGTATAATACTTTCAATTTTTACTTCATGGTTGTGTTTCTATAAAAGCTTTGACTGATGTATTGGAAAACCAGTCCTGCCAGCAAAGTGGTTTGCTTCTCTATTTGTGAAAATCAAGTGAAAAGCTGTGAGAAAATAACTGTACCATGCTTACACAAGAACTTTCTACCATAAATGAGGCAGAATTTTTTAGTACTAAGTAGCTAAAATTTAGTTATTTACAGTGCGTTTGCAAACTTGTTTGACACTATTTGCTCTTCCAAGAAACAAAACATTAAGTCATATCAAAAATCTATGAAATCAATGCAAACCAGCCAAAACACCACTTACTTTGTTGTTGTTGTTGCTGTAGCTTGTTGTTATATCTGAAATGAAACATGACAGAACAATTCTTGAAGTGGCTGAACATCTGATGTCATTTTCTCAGTCTCCTACTTTGGTATTTATGCAGCCTTTCCTCTGGACACCTGTCACTTTTCTTTTGGGTTGTAGGAATTGCACACCTGTACTATAGTGCACGTTGAAGAATACTGACTTTGGAAGTAGTAATTGTCTTAGCAGCATGAAAGACCCTTTTGCTTATGGTGGATTTTGCTACAGAGTTTTCAGAGGTTAGCTACAATACACTTGCCGATTAGTTTTTCATATTAGTATTTGAGAGAAATTTTACTAATAAATCACCTCTCTCCAAAGTCTTTCAGTTTGGTACGTCTCACTAAGCCTTACAAAGAAAGCTGACTATCTTCCCTTGTGGAATTATGTGAAGGGCATAAGTAACTGTTATGCTTACAGCAACATCTGTGACAAGGCAACTGGTTTTTTTTTTGTTTGGTTTTGTGTGGTGGTGTTTTTGTTTTTATGAATAATCTTTAGGATCAGAAAAAAATGCTATGAAGTCTAGGTTACCTCTTCAGGAAAAGCTGATGTATTTGCAGAACATAAGGACTGATTCAATAGTGCATCGCTCTTCTAGTAGAGGAGGATCACAGAATGGAGACATTTAAGAGAATATTTGTGAAAAGTGTATGCCAATTAGAAGTCTCACTATTGGGTGACTTTCTGACTAAATGAATTTGGTTTTGAAATAATTCTAGATTTATTAAACTAATTAACTGTTACAGAAGGGCCCATTACAGTCTGAAACAAGGTTTGGACTGCCTTGCTATTTCAAGGTATGTTTTGGACATCTCCTAGACTACTTTAGAAGGGATAATGACACTGTGGCAGAGATTTGTTTGGAAAAAAAATCTTATTTCTGTATCAGTTTCAACAACTAAGTTTCTCTGGTTTTGTTGCCTGCCTGTACAAAGAGGTTAACCCTTCCTCTCTTCCTCCATTTCTAGAATTAGTTGTTTGGAAAAAGAACAGGAAAGCATTACAAGTATGTTAGGTTACTTAAGAGTTTGTAATTTAAATAATATAGATGCTATGCAAATTTAGCCTGTGCTTTTACGTAATATCTTATATTCACTTGATGTGCAAAAGAGTAAACCTTGCAAGATAGAGGAATTGTAACATTGTGCTTTCTCTCAGTCCAAAACTCATTTTATGACAGTGTTCTGGAGTCTTACCTTATAAAGATTACACATTACAACAGATTATTTAAATAAGAATATTTAAGACATAAGTCTCTGCAGTAAAATATTTCAGCTTGCTTTTCAATCAGTCAAAACTTCAGTTGTGGTTTATGGCTGCTTAAATAACTTGTTCTCATCTCATGAAAATGGACATGAAGTACAAAAGGGCTCTAGGGAGAAAATACTTATGGTTTTAAATGAATATATTGAATGAAAATTACCTGCTAGCTTTAAACCTAGAAGCCAGAGAATCTGAAATTTTTTTCCGATATATCTTGTAAATACAACTAAAATATTTCTGTTAGGATTGAACACATGCTCATCCTGCTGAAAACTTGAATACGTACCTGTATGGTATCTAGAATTACCAGTAGAAATACGTTTCCAATGTGTATGGGAAAATGTATTAACTTTTTGGAGAGCTGGCTCTGGGCATCTGTGGTGCTGGCCCAAGTTTGTGCCACATAGCACATATGCTCTAGTTATTATCAGTTGTTGAGGCCAGAGGGATGCAGCTTGCTGGCTTGAGTTGGGGACAAAGCACAGGTGAGGTAACAAATGGAACTGTTTGTTAAAAGTTAAGTAGAAAGGTTACCTCAATTGAAAAACAAAACAAAACCCCACCCAACCCACAAAACAACAAGAAACCTAACAAAACCACACACCCAAACTCCTTGTCATCAGTGATGATTCATTATCCCTAACTTTAAATACATCCTGTAAAGGACATTTCTGTTTGCACTTCCTAAAAGCTGTAAGCTCTTACCAGTAGTTGCACATGCAGTATCTTTACAACTTTGGCAATAAGATACAGCATAGAAATAAACCTGCTGCTGCTCTTGGGTTAGAGCAGGAACTCTCTCTGCTTATTCTTTGAATCATCTCAATTCCAGAGACTTGGACACTGTTTGCTATTTAACTTAATGACTTGATCCACAACAGATGTTAGATGCTTCATGACTAGGTAGGGCACACATTTGAGTCTTCAGCTTCTGTGATTGAATCAAAAATATTAGCTTGATTTTGTAGTTGTTGTTAGGTTTTTTGGGGTTTTTTTGTTTTGTTTTTTTTTGTTAGGCATAGGAAATACATTGTCCTTTACAAGCTCTCTAGCTTTCTTCTAACAATTAAGAAACTATAAATAAGTCTTTAACTTATAATCAGAACTAATCAAGGAAAAATTAAGGACTGCTTACTTTGAGCTTGTTTCTTCCTAAGTTATCGTAACTGACTTCGAATACATCACGGTGTTTATAAAGTAGTTTCCACAAAGTAACTTCTGTTTAGTTTTAGATTCTTTGTAATCAGGATTGGGTTTGCTTGTTTAAATTTCCTTATGGAATGAGAAAGGCAAAGAATGGAATCCCTCAGTTTCCTGTTTTAGCTGGCATCATGCCACTGTCCCAAGAATAATATACTTATCACTTCATCGCATTTGTTTCATAAACTTGTCAATTTAGTGATATTACAAGAAACACTTAAATAGTACATGTCAATGCACCTCAGGAAATGTTCTTTCTATATTTAATAATTTAAAAATGAAATTTGTTACATGTATTGGACAGAAGCATGCTAGCAATTTTTGTATATTATGGAATGACATTTTTAACAAAACACTATATCATTTCAACCTGGCTAGAGATCAGAAGTAACTTTCTAATCAAGAATTCTCGGAAGAGGTAATTCAAATAGTTATGAAATCTGTGCTTGATGGCAGGTCTCCAGACTGGGTAGTTTCCCTTAGTTTCATGAGATATTTAATCAGTAGCTCATCTTTTGACCCATCCTTGCTATTCAGTAGACTAAAATCTTTGAACAACTGTCTGACATTGCTAATGAAATTACAACAAGCTTGTTTTCTTTAGACAGCAAATTAAAAATGACTTTTTGTAGTGGAGAGCCTGTGAGTTCAACTTCTGTTTCCTCAGAAATACAGATTTGTGATACAGACCAGGCTTTCTGAATGACAGTGACCAGCATTCTAAAAGCTTCTTTTCTTGATGTCTCATCTGTCTAATCCTGAAAATGCCAGAAGTCCTGACCAACAGCTGACTTTAGAAAAACATTGTGTTCTCCATTTTGACAAGTCCAAACTGTATAAAGAGGTAATTTCCAGTTGTAATTTTTGCTGTGAGTTTATGAAAATCAAAAGTTAAAATTGAATAGCTGCACAAACAAAGATATTGTTGGGCATAGCTTGGTAGAGAACCTCAGTTGATAACCTTAAATAATTATCTTTACAGATGACTCATTTTTTGTAAAAGTTGTGTTCTTGCCTCAATGTATTTGTTGAATTCACAACTGTAAAATAGAAACTAATTGCTTAGTGGAATGCATTAACTGAAATATTTCCTGGAAACCATTTTTTTTTTAGTCTATAATTTGCTTAGGAGAAACAAACTTTTTTCATTAAATATTTGTTGAGTTTCTTTTATTGTTAAGTTCAGAAACAAAACAAGTCTGACAATACAGTTAGATCACTAACATCCAGGTGAACTTAAGCCTCGTGAACTGTGGTACTGTAAATGGTAGGCAAGCTGATTAATGACACTTAGGGTTAATCAACCTGGAGCTAGACACAATACTTGATTTTTTTTTTTTTTCGTTCCTAGTATTTGAAGAAATAGTGATGGAACTAATAGCCAATACATCTGTTCCTTTATATTGTACTGTAAATGAATATGAAGTGACATACTTTACTTTTCAAGAATAAAAAGGCATGAGGTTTTGTTGTGCAATAGGTGGTGTAAGCTCAAGATGCTGTTACAGTAGAATTTCCATGACTTTTTTTCTTTTGGACACTTCAAAATTGGTTTAAGGTGAGCTCTTTGGAAATGAAATTTCTTATTTTCTTCTCTCTATATTTACATATACTATGTATCATACTGTGGTGCCGATAGTTACTATCAAGGACTGTGATTTTAAATATCATGGATCATCAAATGTAACTTTTTCTGAGTTATAATTCCAGTTGTGGTATATTAATGATGGTAACCCAGTTCTCAGGAAAGCATTGGTTAGTTATGATATTTATTCATCAGAAAGGAGTATAAACCAGTATAGTACAGGCTGCCGCCTTTGTAGCAAATAATGAGTTATTTGTCATGCAGGAGCTCTGCCTTGAACAACTGAACGCCTTTCTTCCTAGAGTATTTGTTAGACTAATTACAAATGGCAGATAAAAATTTCAAAACCAGTTTTTGATGGGTTAGCTTTAGTGTTTGTTTAGTGTTACCATGATATTTCTACATTTCAGTAGATCTTGATGCATACAGACACTTGCTACTAGAAGCAAACTTGTATCAAACCCTTTTTGACATATGATTTTTAATATTTATAAGAAAAAACAAGCAATCTAACTTTTTATCATTTGATTTCAGTTGAGGTATACTTTGAGAACATTAGTTTGTATTTGCAAAGGAAGTTTTTAATTGTGTGTATCAAAGATCAAGTTTATTTTAATATCCCCTTGACAAATTAGTGTTTGTTTTAAAGGAAAGATTCTTGCAGGAAGTTCATGGCTCTACAAATAATGGTTCTGGAAACAAACAAAACCTCTCTAGATTTGAGGTATTATTGGATTTTTACAGACTAAGAGGGAGAAAAAAGGTCTGGTAAACATAACCTTTCCTTGGCTTTGAAACAGGCTAAATAATCATCCAGCATTATCTGTGTAACTTGAAAAACTATTCAGTAATTTCTATATTCCATTTAAAACATAGCCCAGTGTTAGGAGTTTCGAAAAACTAGATCAATCATCATCACCTCAATTTTTTTCCAAGAAATGTTGAGCCCCAAACCTCAGTTCATCACTTAATAATGGAAACTCAATGATTTAATAAACCATCTATCTTGATGTCTTGGCCCTCTCATGGCCAGAAAAGGATCTTTGGTTATGCCTAGTTAGGATTTCACTTGATGCACACAAAGCTGGAAATGGAAAAAAAAAAAAAAAAAAAAAATCAAGAAAACTGTTCCTGTCAAGTAAAATCATGGTATTTTTAGCTGGTTTTAAGAACATATTCTGCTTCCTACACCTTTGAGATTCATATATATATATGATGCATTTTCTTGTGTATGTTGTATGTACTTAGTTGTCTTATAGATAATTCATTACTTTAAGACATGTAAAAATAATGCAGTGAAAATAAAAATTGTATATCTGATACTGTTTTGACTACTTTAAGCTGAAGTCTGATTTTTTTTTTTCCTGGCTTCCTAAAAGTTACATTACCATCTACATTTTTTCTTTGCGTGGTGATGCTAAAACATAAGGTATACATTTGTGATCTTGAGATATGTAGGATATAGTAAAATAACAGATGGAATGTTCAGTAGGAACATTTTTAAAACAATGTGATAAATATTGATATTTTTAAATCTATGTTTTGTGTGTGGTTTTTTGTGTGGCTTTTTCTTTAACAGCATCCTTTTTGGACAGCAGGTGAGCTTTTCAAGTTAAATGTTCAAATTCTTGTATGCAAGTCTATACCTTTGGGGTAATGAGCAAGGAATGACTAATTTCTAGTAATTTGGTTTCTGGACCATGTCTTAGAGCTGAAATACTCAGATGAAAATGTTGAGTTTAATCAGTCTGTCTGTTGCCTGATGTTGCAATTACAGCAAAAGTCTTGGGCTTAGCTCTCTTACTCCTCTCAGGCTTCATATGTAGGATTTTTGTAAACTTGCCAACCATTTCTAAATTGGCTCATACAAAAAAATCTTCTCACTCTGCTTACACAGAAAAAAACTGACCACCCATAAACCTATGCAAGTCTCGCTACTAAGACTGTGAAGAACTAATTATAGCTGATTCTGTGTTCATTGTTATGTGGCTGGGGCAAAACAGGTAGCATCACTGGAGCCTGAATGTGTGGTCATGCTGACACTGGCTGACTTTTGTCACTACTGCATGTGTTGGATTCTGTACCATTTCTTCAAATCAAAGTAATTGTACAAGTGGTTGTGTAGTTCAAATATGAAACTAACTTTACTTTTTTGTATTAATATGTATATATCAGCTATGTTACATTAAGTTTTAAGTTACATTTAGCTATAGAGAATTAAGAATTCCATTGTGGACAGCTTCCTTGAATTTTCTGGGTTGAAAGCCCCTGTGTATTGGCAGAGTTCTCCTGAAATATAGCTTGTAAAGGGGAAGGATTACAGTGAGGTTCTAACTGGGAAGTGATTTCCAGAAAACTTCCTCAGGAGCTCTGGGCTATTGTTCAGACACCCACTAGCTCCATGGAGGAGGTCAGAGAGCAAACAGAAGGAAAAAATGGTCATTTCTAACAGGATTTAGCAAAGCTGTTCTGAAGCATAGTTCAGAACCTGATGTCAAATGTAGCTATAACTATCCACAAATGCATCCTCTGAAACTGCAACAGCCTGATGGATGGCTTTGCCCAACATGCACTAATTTTTTAAAATGCCATACTTGCATTGATATATGGAAGCTGTAGCATGTATGTGAGAAAACAAAGTAAAATAGCATCATAGAAATAGCAGTAGGATGTCAAACAGATCATGTCTTTTAAATGACTAAGTGACCCCTGCCAGATATTGTTCACTATTTACTGGTAACTATTATGTCTGAAGGAACAGTTTGGAAAGTGGGTCTCTTAAATGGGAATTGCGACAGCTTCTTTCATTATTTCTAGAAGTGATGGATAAAACTTCCTAGAATAATTGAGTTTCTCAATCTATTTCATATCTGATACGTGATAGTAAGCTACAGCACCCTTCTTGGCACTTTGCTCTAGCTCGAAGTATTCTGAATCGTTCCAGCTTCTCCATTCCCATACCCCCAGTGTAATTATCTTTGATTTTCTTGAACCTTTTTTTGGTTTATGTGTACTTATATATATGAACACAGATAAACCAATAATAAAATACAAATTATGTTGGTATCTTGTCTACGTATTGGCAGGATAATCTCCAGTTGTCCTTGTATTACTCACTTCTTAGTCTGATCCCGTTTGCTCAGCTCCCTTTCCTTCTCTGCTGAAGCCGATAAGCGGGAGGTATTATTAGTGTGTTTTCAATAGTTTCTGTCCAAGTGTACTTCAGAAATGGTTGTCAGATGTTATATTCAAATATGTTGTTTGCTAATGATTGATTTCAGTTCTGGGTAGTTTGTATGCTATGGTAAGCTTCATCTTGTTGAGTATATGCTGTCCTGCGTAGTCAGGATCAAGGATGATGATAATGAAATGGAAAGGACCAGAGTAGTGTGGCAGTAGAGTGATGCCTTGTTGTGATATCTCTTGGTACTGATGGCTGAAAGAAACCATTGTAATTTTCACTTCTGCAGATAGACCATCTTATATAATTCTTGTAGTGGCTACTTTAATTCATGCAACTTTGTCAGAGTTATCCCTGTCCTTAATTTCATCTGCTTGAGCTGATTTTCCAGCTCTGTTGCCTTGTATTTTTGGAAGCTGGACTTGTTGTTGGTCAGATGTTTCAAGTTTCTGCAACCACTTGAATTCTAATGTCAGGCATGTAAACAGTTGCTATGACTATTTGTGTTATTGATAGTTATCCATTAGGTCCCAAATGTATAAACTTAGACTGCACTTCAAAGTACGCTGACATTTTAATATTTCTACATTTAATCTAAATGGATCCTTTCCATGTTAGAACTCTAGACGGTGAAGAAAAACCAAAGTTCACAAGTGGGAGCAGAGGGTATTATTTTTCCACTGTTGGAGTCTGCCTGCAAACCTAGAGGTTGAACATAGACCAGCCTGCAGAGACTTACTGAAGTGGCTCTGAGATTTCTACTGACTGAAGGACTCCCACCCACCTGTTCATGATACTTAACATTTCCAGATGAATCCTTCACCGCAGTTGTGATGGAGAGAACAGGCTTTTGGAAAGAAAAAAACATCAAAATGAAGGGATGTGGGGAGTGGTGGTACATCTCCTTCTCCAAAATTTTTTTTTCCTCATGTTCTTTTCTATCTGCTTGGATTTTGTCATTTTTCTCTCACTTTCTGTGAATGCTTTTATCTCCTCTTTGAAGACAGGAGTGGAAGCTTCATTATGCTCAGAGGAGGAAGTGAGCTAATAAGTCATTAAAAGAAAAAGGCATATTTTGCCAAGATTCAGGTGCAGTTGTCTCCCACAGATGGCTCTCAAAGTAAATTGTTCTTAGTGCTGGCAGACAGATGGGTTTTGGAATCATCCAAAAGAAATCTGATATCTGGAATAATTTTCTGTTTTTCCTAGGTCTTTAGTCTCTCATTCTCTGCCAGTGAAAATGTTTGTGATAATGAATACTGTGATAATGTCATGTAGGCCTAAGTAGGCCTGTCATCTCATTTCAGCTTTGAGGATAGAAAAGGAAGAGTCAAATACTTGAGCTTTCCTCTTGAGGAGCTTCCCTTTGTTTTGCTGTTTTGTATATTAGCTATACTTGATGCTTCATTCTAGAACCAAATTGTATTGTGTGTCAATGCATTGTTGTGTTGTCAGACAGGTCAGAGAATTGATCCAGTTCTGTCAAGGAGCACCTACTTAAAATATATTGTCTAAATGCTACATTGACTGCAGAAGGAGTTTCTATTGGTGTTGGGCAATGCAGTAAACTTAGACTCGAAACTTGAAGTCACTGTGTAGACTTTTTTTTTTTTTTAATTGAGCAGAGTATTCAGAAAATGAGCTTTTTACCTTAAATCATGTTACTATGCTTATTGTCTACATTTCTTTTTGGTAGTGGGGGGATTTTATTTTCAATTTTCCCTCCTTTTTCTCAAAACATTATGAAAGATTGCATGAAGTGGTTTTGAAGTCAATCATATCTTGATTGACCAAGTCAAGCTTGATATCTAAGTTTCACCAGAAGTTGAAGCCTCAAAATATGACTGAGGAGAGAAAGGGATTGGAATATAAACATTCAGACAAAAGAGCTGTTGAAGGTAGTAGAATGTTAGTAACAGGATATTTCATAAGTTACATGTTGATGTTCTCATTACTATGGTAGAATTAATGAACACTATTGAATAGTTCAGCAATTTTGCATGGAATCAGTGGATGCAGGCTTAAGTTTTTGTTATTATTCAAACTCAGTATTGCAAATATTGAAATGTGATAGTGTGGACCATGTTTTTATGACAGGTAAATCTATATTACACCTAAATTAAGAAGAAAACTGCTTAGCCTTTTTGCCTCTGCACTTTTCACCTGCAACAGATTCTGTCCAATATTGCTTCAAGCACTGAGAGATTGCTTTATTTGTTAGAAACTGGCAATATGCTAAAGCAATCCCTTGTGTAAAGTGTGCCATTAATTACTAGCTTACGTTAATTAAAGTAAATGCAATCATGAGGGCATGCTGGCGGTGTTAAAGTTAATGACCCAAGACATTATTACTTAGTACAATCTTGACATTCATTCAAGTAATTTCAAACTGTGGGAATTAGATTGAAGTATGTGGTCATAAAATTTTAGAAGCCATGGTTTTTGGACACTGTGGGATGGCCCTGATGGATTTCATGTCAGCTTGAATAAATTAACTATAGAGGTAATTACCCAATACTGGTGTTTTTGTGAAAACTTGAGTTTGCAAAAATGTGCATGCTCAGATTTTAGATAAACTTGCAGTGTTTACACGTGTTGATGAAGATAAATGCCCAAATTGCATTAAAGTAACCATTGTGTGGAGTGCTGCATCAATTTTAGGAAGATGGTGTCTTTACATGAAATGTCACCGGCAAGTTTAAGATGGGATAAAGGATTTGAATTAACAACAGAAAGACATAGGTAATAAAGTTGGAGTTGTAGATCATGATAGGCCTAAATTAAAGCTTACTGAAAGAATACATCTTCTAAACATTCATTTACCTAAGGCTTTGGAACTACATTCAGTTTTACCAGTCACAGTTCCACTTCAGCATCTGACAGTTCCCAGGCTGTAAAGAGGTGCAGGTGGCTTGCAGGTGGCTTTAAATTATTAGAACACAATTGATTTGGAAGAGTAGGTTAATATGATGGAAACTGGAGGGTCTTTCTCTAGTTCACTTCTAATACTGTAGTTCACACTTATTACTCTTCAGGCCCAGGGGTTTTTTTGGCCTTCTTCTAAGGATCAAAGTCTTAAATATTTTTTGATCCATTGCATTAATGATAAAGCTGAAATTATAAGAAGACCTGTGTTGTCTTTATTTGTTATATTTTTTTAAATACTTTTTTTTTAGTTCTGTCAGTCTTAGAGGACTCTAAATTGTTCTGCAACTTAAAAAAAAAATAGCAAAATGAAACAAACTAAAACCAAAACAAACCACAAAAATCAAAACCTATTTAACTGTAACTTGTGTTCTGTGCCATTGTATTAACAAGTAATGAAGTCAATGCTGTATTCACAAAGCATTTTTGAATGCAGTAGTGTGTCAGTCATGAAGTACTGAGTTATCACAGGGTGCTTCCAAAACAAACTGCAGGTTTTATTTTATTAAATGAGCACTCAAAAGTTAAATTGAGTATGGACCACTGTCAAAAACAAGAGAAGTTTTCCAATAGTGGGACCTTTTAATCTCATGTTAGTGTTTACCCAGCAAAGCCACCCTCGTCTCAAACTTAGATCAGCAAGAGATAGAGTTAAATAAGTTGCTTAAGAGGCAACATGTAATTCAAGAAACCATTTTACTTCCATACTTCCATTTTATCCACTAATACATGATGAAGCATTTGCAAGAGTAAGTACACCAGCACTTAGAGTATATGAATTAAACCAGAATGTAACTCTGACTTCCTTTAATACCATGAATAAACTTTCTGTTGAAACTGATCCATTTAACTGCCTTTTCTAAAACTTCTGTTTGTTTGGGGTGCTATGTTTCTTAAATTTGAGGTTAATACACATAAACAAGACAATACTAACTCGAAAGTCATAACAATAAGAAATTGTAACTGTAACAAAGCAAGTCATTTGCAAAGTAGGTATGCTTGTTATACAAACAAAATGCAGTACATGTGAATAGAACTGATGGGTGAAATCAAGATATTTCTGTTGGTTCGTGGGGGGTTGGTTTTTTTTTAGTTGTGTGTTGAATACAGTATTCTGAACTGGTGAATGTGAGGACTGCTCATCTCAGTGTTTCAGCTCATTTCCTTTCTTCAGTGAATAGCACTGAATCTGATCTTCATTAGCAAAAAAAAAATCTTGAGAAAAAAATTCTATTCTATAACTTGCCTGCTTAATGTTTAAATGACATAGTTGAGGGAGATAAAGAGGCTGTGCTGATAAATGTAAGGAATAATTTTCATTACTTTAATGTTCTACAAATCTTAGTTTTACCAAAAGATAAGAAACTAATTGTGAGCATTTCTGTGTGAGAATGGAGGAATTGGAAATTAAACTAACATAATATAACAATCTCTGCTTATGCCAACCTGCAATATTATAGTACTTCCAGTAGACTGAATCTTAGCTCAAAAGTCATAGTAGTGTCTGATTTCCTTTCTTCTTAAGGATGAAAAGGAAACCCTGCAAAGACTGTCCTATAGAAAGGAAGTGATCAGAGCCCTAAATCTGCTGCTCCTGTGAAATCCCACTGCTGTACCAAGTCTGCAAAATATTGGACACTCTGCCCTCCCCTTTCAGAACAGCACACTTAAAATTGTCATCTCCCCTGTGCTGTGGGAACAGGACAGCACCTGTGGTGAGAATGATGAAGAGTTGCAATAGAATCTCCTGTGGTAGTTTGTACTGCAAAGCAACTTTTGAGGCTGATAAAATTGTCCTTTTCTCCAAAATTACTGCTAGATATCTTTTTAATGACCATGCTGGATATGCTTAGTGTTTGCCACAAGATTTGCCTTGACTTTTAATGTGCCTACCCTAGGCTGTACTTTTTTCGAGGCTGCTATTCTCCCACATTCCTCCAAGGATCTATTACATTCAAACTGTCTGTCTTGGCTTTAACATTTTTCTTCAGGCTCAAATATTTATCAGAGAGCAGAATAACTCAATGTGACACATTTGCCCAAAGCACTCTGCAAAAGATCTGTGAATGATTATACCTGTCTTGTAACTTCTTCAGGAAGCAATGAGTGAAGTGAATCCTCACTGAGGACACATTTCTCAGATTGTCTGCCAGCAAATGAAAAATTTCAAACATATAAACCACATAAACCAGTAATGAAATGACAGCAACCTTATTAGCTGCAGTGTGGTAAATAGCTGCCCTGTTAGAGATGCTGGAGGGAGAAGGCAAGAAAAATGCCGAAGGACACTTAGAGCAAGAATGGGGAATGGAAGGGAAGGAGTGTTGAGAAGAAATGGAGTGTTGTCAGAGCACAAAGGAACCAGATGAAGCTTTGATGGTCCTCAGGCTCCTGTATTTCTATGCAGCTGCAACCCTGCAGTGAAACGCTGCTGTGTGTGTAGACTCCTGAACTGCGTCACGTGCATGGTGGGATGCACTTAGTAGGCCAGTGCAGGTAATGAAGCAAAGCATCTCTGAGACTGAAACCATTTTAAAATATTCTGTTTTTTCTGTTGGTAACTACACAAAGCAAGGAATTACCAGAAAAGAACTTTGTGCTGACAAAGAAAGGCTTTTCGCTGCTGGTGTGTGGGATCAAAAGACATTTCCTTCAAGGTCAGAAGTTTCCAACCCTTACAGAAGCATGAAGAATATTGAAGTTTTCTTAAATTTTGAGGTCCCCCTGCTGTTTTTGCCATGAAATACAGTGATGTGACCAAGACAGTCTTAATATCACAGTTAAAAAACAAAAACAACAACAAAAAAACCCACACCAAACAAAACAAAACAAACAAACAAAAAAAAAAATCAAACAACTAAACAAATATTAAGTGGTAGCTCAACTATAAGGAAGTAGTGTAATAACCTTATGTGGTTGTGAGATAGTTGGTGATCTTACAGATACAAGATGTTTTGTTTATTTTTTTTTTTCCAGGATGCGTAATTATGGGTCTCTTTTTTTTTTTTCAGTCGACTTAAGTCTTCTCAGAATCAATACTGACAATCTAGTACAGACAGTATTGAAGTCTTTGTGGCTGTAGCATGTGGTTCTGTGCTGAAGCCTTACTGATTAATATCAGTTTTCCAAAAAGTAAACTGAGTTTTAGAAATACTGCACCTATTTACTGCAGATGTCTGGTGATTTCAGGGTGCAGCGGTAACTGCAGTGCAGCTGTATTTCTGATGTTGGCAGAAACTGCTTCAATGAGAAAAACAATTCTCCTGCATCGATTTCTGCCTCACATGTTCTAGCCATCTCATAGCTGCTGACTCTGTATGGCTGAGGGACTTGCTGTGATACTCTAAACACAGCCTGCTAGAATTACAGAGGTGGTTTTTTTTGTCAGTTATTTCTGTTAGATTCTGGTGTGTATGTGTCTAATATAGAAAGATATGTCCATCTAAAAATGAAGGCAACAAACAACTGGCTTCATGCTTAAGCTATTCAAGGCATGGCTCTCTTCTGTTTTCAGCTTTCCCCTCAGATATTCCAGAGTTATTGGGTGTTATGAAAGCTGTGTGTAGTTGATTTCAAAGAACAGGATTGATGAAACTGTCTGGAGGTGTTAAACCATTATGTTGAAGAACTGGCATAGACTCTTAGAAGTGTATGTAAGTGAAGAAATTTAGTTCTCAGTAACTTCCTAATTCCTTCCTTTCTGCACTGAGTATCTTGTCTGTCTCTCATTCCTACTCTGCACACAGAATTCATAATGTTAACGGCCAATTTTTTTAATCCACAATAAGTGTTGATATAGCAGTTAAATGAAACCACCTATCTATATGAGGAAATCTTAGAGCAAAGAGATGACAATAATGTTACAGTGGTGCCTTTTTTTTTTTTTTTTTAAAAAAAAAGCCTATCATTATATTGGAACACTTAACAGTATAATGCTTAACATGGAAATTATTTTGCACCATGTAACTAAAATCAGAATTACATTGTCATATTTACAAACACTGAAATGGAGATGAATTCTGAACCATTTTATATTGTTTGAGGGATAATGACCCTCATGAATGGTCAGTTTTTGGCAAATAACTTTTCTGGCCTCTGGAATCTAACCAGATGTTTTAGAGATACTGTCACAGGTTAGAACTTATTGGAGTCTGTACTTGAGACTTAAAAGCCAATGTTGCTGGCTCCAGATATTCAGCAAATTTGCATTAACATTCTGGACCATCTTGTTGGCTCAAATCTGTATGAGTTCAGATGAATCCCCTACAAACTGAAATAATAGGGCAGCATGGCAGGAAATTACTCTGTGCATGAATATTTTATCTTTAACACTTGCATCTGTTTAATCTTTATTTCTATCATGACTATATTACTGAATGCTTCTTCTGAATTACAGTAACAGAACATTTGGAAGACTTATACTGCGTGTTAGGATTATACATGTAACAGGAATTTGTTGTAGTGTATGTATTTGATTCTTTGGCAATAAAGAAAACATTCTGTCACACTTCCCTCCATATATGAGCTAATACATATTTGAATGTAGGGTTCTACTGGGGTCTTCTGTGTGCCAAAGGAACACCATAACCACTATGCAAAAAGTCATTTTCACATATACTTTCAACTTTAATAGTAGTGCCAAAACCCTGAAGATCATTAAACAAGGCTTTGGGACTTGAGGACCTTTTAGGTCTTTTATATAGGAAGGCATATATAATCCAATAATTTATTATTCAATTATTAAAATAGGCAAACACTATTGACTAGAGTTTGGAATGGATGTTCATTCTAAATTGCTGTTGGAGGCATTCCTTAGCCAAGAAAAAAAAATTATGCTAACTGTTCATCTGCCAGTTTGCTGAATTGAACAGGGAAATTCATTATTGTTCCGATAAATACAAGCCTTTTTTTCATGTGAACTAGAATGTCATATGGCACCACATAGCAGACCTAGATCTGGTTGATAGGAACACTATAAGGCCTGCTCCTAGTTCTCTATTGCTTTGCTAAACTTCTAATCACTTGCTACCGGATCTTTCTAACTACTGGATTTCTGCTCTGGGCAGTATAGGTGTGTGTAAGCCATGTTTAAATTCACACAAGGGGAAAAGGTGCGGACTGGGCACTTGAGCTTCTTTCCTGATGATTAGGCAAAGAGAATGGGATTTGGGTTATAAGCTATAAATTTGGAAATAGAGATCAGTTCTTCTGAGAGCTTTCTTCTCTGAAGCCTTAAGTGGAACCCCAAGATACATCCATTCTGCAGCTTAAAAATCCTAACCATCAGAAATTGAATTCTAAGGCTGTTTTAAGTGCTTCACATGCAGAATTTGTATGTATGACCTCCTGTATGTGCTCCTTCTGCTATAGGAGATGGTATCATGGGTAACATAAAAGCCAAAGCACTTTTGATGACTGCACTGTGACATGGGTGATGATTGGTAACTTAAAGATGGAAGCCTGGTACTTTTGGAATTGGGATGTAAAGGAAAAATCTGCTTTTGGAGATGAAGATGAGGAAAGCAGACAGAAGTACTCCTTTGATAGCAACTTATTTCTCCATAACAATGATTCTGACAGTAACCTATTAAACAAACCTTGTTATTGGGACATGTAGTTTTGAAGTAGCATCTAAACTAATTCTTAAGATTAGTTTACACAGTTTTGTACTTGAAGATCTCCAAGCATCTTATCTATTGGTGTTTCTGTTTACAGAAGGAAAGATATCCAAGACTAGAGTCTCAGTGTAAACCAGAATAGTCCTATTTACTTAGTGCTTTTAAGATTGCTTATGTTATGAGTAAACCTGATTCTTGTCCTCAAAGATTTGTCAAGAATATTTCTAGAGAATTAATTAAAAATCCAGCAGTAGATTACATCCTATCTTTTAGCAAGACTGTAGGTTGTTTTAAAGACTGTTCTTGCCTTTGTATTTTAGAGTATATTTGAATATGAAAGAGTTGGTTTGTGAAACTCTTGTTAAGAGTTAAAAAATGTGTTTAGAATTAAATGGATTATAATTTTGTATTAATACTTACAACCAGTTTTAGAAGTTAAAAACGTCAGTTGTGTAGGAGAGTCTTCTACAACATGGCATGTCATGTTTAAATATGCGGGGGTTCATTGTACCAAGGAACCTGTTCTTTGTTTTATTGAGCTTCTGTATGTCTGATTAGCAGATCAGAGTAGGAGTAGTAGCTTTATGGGCTTAGATACCAACTTAATTATCAGCTTTCATGTGCAATCTGGTACTATTATTAGCTTGGCATATAAAGAAGTCTAATGAGCTCTGTTTTGCATTATGCTGTCCCTGAATTAGTAGAGGTTAGGGTGGGTGATTCAGGTTTTCTGCTCCTTTTCAAATAAAAGTTGGCTGGAGAAGCAAAGTTGCCTCTTAGAAAAATATTTGAATTATTTAACTGTTGGAAGGCATGTGGTATTTTCAGTTTAAGGATATAGGTAGATATGCCTGTTGAAATATACTATCTTTGTGCTATGTAGTCCTATATTATGATTTCAAAGATATTGTTAAAGCATTTTATTAGTAACTTAAGTACTAGACTGAATTATTGCCAGTGTGGCTTTATTGAATAGCCTATTGTATTCTTTTTGCAGCAGATCTACAGAATGATTCTTGGTGCTTTTTAAGTTCTTCAGACTTACCTATTTCCTGTTCCTTGGGCATTTGATGTCATTTAACGGACTCTCAAAAATCACACCCTTACCTTTCTCCTGTTTGGAACACTTTTACCTGTTACTGAGTTGCTTATCTAAGTGTTTGTAATTTTCAAGGGAAGGAGTTGCTAGACTGCAGCTCATGGAACAAATCAGTCAAAATTTGTGATTCAGTTTTTAATTCACCTGGGAAAAGCTCCATGAGAAGACTTGTTGCTGTGTCTTCAGGTCTCGTATGTGCTCCAAACCATATGTAACTTCATTTTGGTTCATTACCATAGCTATACATTATAGATGTCCCTACAGTAGCAGAAAAATCTCTTTGGAAGAGGTTTACATAGACTTACTCTGATCCATACTGTCTTATTTTCTTTTTGAAGTACTATTTGAAGGTCATGGTGAAGTGGTCAATAATTAATAATGAAGCTCTCTGCTGGGGAATTAGACTTGATTACCCTTGATGTGCCTTCTAGATCGATGTTCCTAATTCCCATGATGTGCCTCCCATGTGGAACATGAGGCAGAAGCTGTCCTCTGACTGTATCCTTTTACTTCATTTATTTTCAAGAATTTCCAGAATCTGTGAACTTTACTAGCAGCCCTGCGTTTAAATTATACTGCTTGAGAAACCAGAGAGGAAGAGATCAAAGCTTCCAGCTCCCTTTCTAAAGTGCTGCTTTCTCTCCATGGCTCTCCAAAAGTTCTCATACACTTCTATAGAGCATTCTCCAGATGAACCTGAACACAGCTGCAAGTCAGATGAAAATTTTCTGTATTGCTCAGTATGTCCACTCAGAATAGACACCAAGATTCATAAGAAGCTCAGGTGAAAATGTGGGGGGGAAACCACAAAGAGATGTGAGACTGGTGTAGCACTGCTTGTACATTTAATTGTAAGATGCTTCATTAAAAAAAAAAAAAAAAAAAAACCCGTAGAAATTGAGAGGGTAAAAGAATCAGATCCTATAGACTACAAATAGTTAACTGCTTAAATTTTAAAACATTTCCGATAACTAATACTACTTTAGGGTATGTTACTGTATGGTCTTTTTATCTCACAACTCTGATACTGCATTCTTACCTTTTTCTTTTTTAAACACTCTGAGGAAAAACAGCCTTTCTCATACATTTGAAGACTTTATAATTACTGCTGCTACTTTCATTTGAGAATTTTCAAATTACCTTGTGGAAGCTAGTAATAAAGACAGGGTAGCAGGGAGTTCATAAACAGTCATACTATTCCCTACACTTCCCATACTTGCATCTGTGCATGTTTTTGTATGATGTACTCATTGAAAATGTAATTTTTTTAAAAAAAAGTTAGTATTTAGGAAGACCTTGAAAAAGATAATATAAATTCTCTAAATTATCTTGGACCTTAATATTTTTTTCTCTGTATGTGCAGGTGAAAGATGTAGAGTTTGTTCTCTTAATGACTTTCCAGACCAATTAAGTGTTTTGTGTTTTGAAGGCTAATCAGTCTTAAATGTGGACTATGAATGGGTCTGAATATTCTACATTTTAATTCCTGGGAAGTTACCACTAATTTCCTTTGATAGAGAGTAATTTGTTGTCTACTCTGTTTATTTCTTTCTCCCAACACATCGTTGTTGTCTACAGTTGAGAACAATTTGAATTGATAGACGAAATGATGTGTTGATTTTGGTTTTTAGTGTGGGTGTTTTTTTGTGGAGTTTTTTGTTGTTGGGTTTGTTTCATTTTCTGGCAATACTGTATGTTCATACTGCTTCTATTACTAATTCAATTAGGGGGGAGGGTGTTTCAAAGCATATTTCTTCAATCTATCTCTAGCTTTTTTTAATTTGTGTGACTGTTGAGGCCTGAACTAATAATTGTCAGTTGCAATATGGTAACAGAGAAATTCTGAGATAAATACTTATAAATCTATTGCTCCAGCTTGGAGCCTAGGTCTAAATACAATACCACATCCTGGCCTGGGGTGCTTAAAAGATTCAAAGATCTTCAGTATTTTTTAATTGTGGACTGCTTTTGTAACAGCTTAATGTGCTTTTTACTTCAGGTTTAGAGAGAATTTTAGCTTAAATTCCTGTTCACAAGAGATACATATCCGAAGTGGGCAAAGCAACATTCCCCAAAGCCTCCAAGTTATACCCAGTAAGATATAAGAGGGCTGCAGGAAAGAAGACTGAAAACAAATGCTGACTTTGAGAATGTGAAGCACTAAGTTTGCATTGCAGAACATAACAAAATCATGGTTGTCTTTTAATACATGGTGTATCAACTGAGTTTGTTTCCTTTTCTATTTTGAAAGAATTGATGAAATAAAATGTCCTGGTGGGTCTCTGTTCATCTTCCCATCTTCATAATCTCTTAGCATAGATGAAGATATTTTTCTTTAAGGATGCAGATGGTTAATTTTTTTCTACATTTTTCCATACCATAATGGAGACCCACTGATTTTTTTTCCAAAATGCTGCATATCTGCACAGAAACTGAAGGAGAACAGTTATTAGAATCCATTTGTTGTATGTGGTTTTGTCAGATGCCTACAGAATTGTAGGTAGATGACTGATAGTTGATTAATGTGGTATCTTGAGGTCATTGTATGTACTATAGGGCTTGAACGTACTATTCCTTACCTGATGTGCAGGAGACTCTGTGCTTTTTTGTTACTAATGAATGAAGCTTAAAAATGCTTCAGCCCCTGGAGAATGAAATGTTTTTCATGCTTATATGCTCTTAAAATGCCTACAGAATTCTGGTGTTTCAACACAGGATCTTGAAAACTAATGATGTCTCTGGGGGTCTACAGCTATGTGCATGCTGAGAGCCCACAATACTGCAGCTTTCTCATGTCACACTGGCCTCAAAGGCTCTGTTCTTGGCTGACTCAGGTGATCATGTGGGACCAGGTCATGAAGTTGAAGGTGCTGAATGGTGCTATTTATTATCT
The DNA here is from genome assembly GCF_037038585.1 of Patagioenas fasciata. NCBI lineage: Eukaryota > Metazoa > Chordata > Aves > Columbiformes > Columbidae > Patagioenas > Patagioenas fasciata. Next base: position 27,046,142 of record NC_092526.1, on the reverse strand, counting down.
TTGCTGGAAAAGCAAAAAAAGAAGAAATTCGTGAGTGCTCATGTAGAAATATAGGTAATATAAAGGGTACTTGGAACATTCTGTTGGCTGCCAAATAGTAGTCATACTTCATTTGCCATCCACTTCTGTACCTGCAGGAATGGACAGAAGTGTAAGCTTCATTCTCTACCATCAGTTTCTGTTGCTAGGTGTTGTCTTTTTGCATTCCAAGGTGTCCTGGATTGATCGAGGAGTTTTCTTTAGAGCATCTCAAAAATAGCTCAACCCCATCAGCTAGGGGCTGAAAGCTGCTTCAGGGAACACTGAACTCTTGTAGCAGGGGAGAGCTTTGCAAGAGGCATTTGGGAGTGATTCTGTACTTTGAGCAGTGGGAGCATAGGTGTTTCAAATTGTTATAATGGAATTGAGCAGTTTGGGATTACAGAGAGTGATTATCTCTAGTAGGTGACAAGATCCAGTGAAGAAGTACTGTCAGAAAAACTTGTACCAACTCTAAATAAGGCTACAACAATGACACTCTTCACATGTAGCTGATAGCCATCTCTGAGTTTAGCATTTTCTTAATCTTTTAAGATTTGCTATAGAACCAATTAAATACCGAATATTTTTTCCAATTTTGGGCTGTGTACAATGATGGCTTGTTAAGTTTCTCATAGTAAATTTTCTGTTATGAATATTGCATGTTCTCTTCATGGTTCCACTGCTTTGAACATGGCTGCAGGAACTAATAAAGAGCTGGCTGATTATTTTCATTCCTGAAGTGTCACCTTTTGAGCTATTGTACAGTAGTGTGCTTTACCTTACTGTAGGTTTATATACTAAAAGCAAAACTTGTCAACATGATCTATGTCTCATTAGTATCTAATCATCTTAGCAAGCAGAGATGGCTGGCAAGACAAGAATAGGCAAAATATCCATAGATTAAGTACTTGTTCTGCAACTTATGATTTTTTTCATATCTTTAATGACTGAAGTAAAAAAACAGTAACAAGTTTAATTTATTGACTAATATATTTATGTGAAATATAAGAAACTACTTTACTGAAGATAAACAGCAGCTGATTTCAGTTTTGGGCAAAACTCATTTTTCACACAAACCTAATTTTCTTCCCTTGATTTCCTACCTGTTTATGAACATGAATCTTTTAAAATGTGGAACATCAACATTTTTCTGACATGGGACCCTGCTTCTTTCCCTCTTCCCTCCCATAGCACAGTAGGTTATTGTTTCTGGCAGGTGACCCTGGATAACTTTTTTCTGAGCAGAAGTTAGAAGTCAAACAAAACTTAAATTTCTAGAAAAGTGCTATGCCAGTCCTTCTGTTTAGTACAGTTCTGATCCATAATTTATATGTGCATAGAAAAGTATAACACACTATACCAGTTTATTCTCTACTCCTTAAACTTTGAAGTTTTTTCTTACTGTGCTGAAAAAATTAACTGCACCTCTGAAAAAATATTCATAGGAAAGGATACTTAAAGGAAAAATGAAAAAGGTGGTACTTTGTTCCTATTCAGTATTGCGAATGATATTTATTTGCTGTTTCCTACCATGTTATTTCTGGTTTGTGTTTTTTTTTTTTTTTCACTGGCCATTGTTTTATTTTATAAACACCACTTCTAAGACATTCACAAGGACTGCCAGCTGGGATTCTTCCTCCTATGTGCCACATTTTGCTCAACATATAATAATTCTACAAAATTGCTGAATATACTTTGGAGCTGAAATACATATCTGAAGTATTTATTTACCGTATTTCTAAAATAGTACTTTAGTGAGAACCAAAGTGATACAGAGATATAGAAGTGTCTTATGCTAAAGAAAATTGAAGTGTCATTTCCAAATCCACAGCTGAACACTATTTGCAGAGAACTGTATTATGATGCCCTCATAATGCAATGAACAGCCCACCTAGACATATCTACTAGAGTCTGAAGTTCTTATGATGACCACGAGTCACTTAAAATATTGGATTTTTACAAACACAGGATATTGGTTTGGCAATACGTTGAGAGCACTATAGACTGATTATTTTGTCAATGTCATAATACCTTTTTTTTGCAGTGAATTAACTTTAATGCTTGGAATTTTTAACTTTCAAGTTGTGATTAGACATTAGAAAGAGGGAAAAATGATTTTTTTTCTGTGGCTGAAAAACATTAAGTACCGCAAACATAACAATGTAATGAAGGAGTAGGACTTGTGGCATTAACCCTGTAACCCCTTATTTGCTCTAAATCATAACATACCCTTTCAATAACTGGTAATCTTCTATAAGCTACTTAAAATTAATGTTCCCTTTTACTTGTGGTTACACACTATCAATATAAGTCTCACAAACCACACTTCCTACCGTGGTAACTTTATTTCTGTGTAATTCAAATAAATAAATTTGGGCATGTGGCAGAAATTGAGTCATCAGGTTCACAATGGGAGAGGCTAAACTAGAAGAGGCAGTTATGATTTTCAGAATCCTTTTGTGTCACTAGGTGTGTGGTACCTTGGGGCAGTACGCTAATCATAACAGAAAAATTGTTCAAAGACTTGTTGTCACTGCTTTGTCAGTTCTTAAGTTTTCTCTGGCAAGCACTGAAAGATGGCACATTCAGTTACACTAGAGTCAGGTAACTCTTGGATGCCATCTCTCCGCTTCACTACAGCTCCTGACTGACTGTAAAGCCTGTGAACCACAAGCAGCTGTATACTGCTGATGTTTAACAAACACAATGCACAAATACTTGAGACTAATCTGTCACACTCTTAAACAATTTAAATAAGTGCTATTAAATAAATTACAAGATTACCTTTTCTTAATGTTGTCCAGTGACACCTGTGCAATGCTAGAATGGCTTGTCCGCAGCATATGTGGTTTGTTATTTCTTTTCTTAGCTTAATATTTGTTGTATAAAACGCATGCAGACTGACTTGTTCACTTAAAATCTTCCTCTGAGGCTAGGCTTCTAAACTAGAGTTTACTAAATCAAATAAATAATAACTTATTTTGTATAGTGTGAGTAAATTTAGAACAAAAACTGTGGCTTTGTGATTGCTACAATGTAGCTTCTCTTGTTAGCATTTTCTATACACACAAAATCGTTTTGTTTAGTACCCTGATTCTAGATTGACTTCAGACCACTATGTACTTGGAGAATAGAGACCCAATATTGCTTTCTAAAGCTGCCTATTGCTTCACCTCCTGCACTGTGGATAGTAATTCCTTCAGTAGGACCACTACCAAAATGTATTTGTAGTTAAGAATGCTCTTACAGGATTAGAATTCACCCATCTGTCCAGATAGAAGCTTTGTCAGAAGCCAACATCTTAAAGATATAACAAGGTTATAAAATATTACTGCAACTCTCTGAAAGGCTCTAATTCGCCTATCAGGATTGTTTAGGCAAAGAATAGATTTCATTTCAGATACACAAATTATAGCATAGGTAATGCTAGTGCTGAGACCTGCACTGATTGAAGCAACTAGTTCATCTGGGTAACTTCCTTGATGATCCAGTGTAATTCAAATGTCTTTGTCATGAGTTTGAGGAGAAATGTGTACATGCCTGCTGGAGGATGGCAGAGGGAATGTGAAAGAGGAGTTTTTCCTGCATGGAGATGCTGACAGGTTAGAGCAACCTCTTGCTATCTTTGTGGGCAATTGTGTCTATGCTTATAACTACTCAGTGGTCAATATTAAGCAAGTGGAATTCTAACAGTATGCTTGCACACTTAATTTTTTCCATCCTGTCCAATAAAAAATACTTGTTCTATTTGTGCAGCAGGCTTTTATTTTCCAGGTAAGCATTCATTAGTGTGGCAGCAATACCCATCCTTTGGATGCTATTAAGATGAGGGCTGCTTGCAGGGGTCAGGACCCTAGCTGCCCAAACGCTGTCCACTATGCAAGGATGGCCTTTTGTCACCAGCTCTGCTGCCTGAACCAGGGGACTTTCGGGTCAAGTCCTGGAGCATTGGCCAGACCTTTCCCATGCTGGTATGGGATAGGAGGGGAAAAAAAAGTGCTGTCACAGAGATGCATCAGATACAAGATGGACTGTGTTGTGCAGGCTGTTAAAATGAAGCTAAACACTTGTGTGTGCAGTGATCCCTGAAGCAGTACTGGATATTGTCGCTTTTTTTTTTAAAAAAAAAAAAAAGTATCTTTCCTCTTGCTGTGGTAGCCCATGAGGGTTTGTGACTAGGCTGCTGCTGAAAAAAGGAAAGAGCATGGCATAGGTTTGTGTTTCCTCAGTCCCAAATCCTCCAATGTTTGCAGAGGAGAAAATTAGCTCATGTTTTCCTATGTTATTTGTTTGGCTGTCTACTGTGGCTGAAATTGTTTTTTCCTCTGAGCTCGCTTGCTTTCCTTTTCACTCTTGAACTCTCTTTTCCTCCTTCCTATGGAAGTAGCAAAAGAAAGACTACCCCTGTTCCCCCAGAGTTGTTTTCTGAGCATAGCAAAAGGTAGCACCCTGTGTTAAGTAAGGCTGTTCACAAATAAAGGATTTTCAGATTGAGGATTCCAGAGTGAGGTGGTTTGAGGATTACATGTAATATAACTCTGCCATGAAGCAAGCACCGTACAAGATGGCACCTAAAGTGAAACATAGCACAGATTTACTGAGGACTGAAATCAATACAATGTATCATTGTGATTTCATGCCAAGGAGGCTGCTGTTCCTGTTCAGGGTACTTCTCAGGGAGCAGTGTGCTATTTTTTGTCCATAAGGAAGGATTTATGCGAGTTTACTTGTGCCTTGTCTAGCAAAACAAATCAAAATATTTAGGCTGATACAAGAATGTTCTGGCAAGGAAAACCTTAGCACAAATACATTTATTCAACTTTAAATCCTAGATTTATTGCAAAAGAAAAGTATCAAGTGTAGTTTGAGGCAGCTTGCATATTAACAGCTAAGTTACTTGCCATTTGTGCTACTTATTTAGATTTATTTCAGCGCAATTCAAGCCCTTACTGCTCATATGAGAGTCCATTCTGTCTTAACTAGAGGACAAATAATTGCTTTATATGATAGCTGATATTCTAACAGCTTTTCTGTGTTGAAGTCTTCACATAATATTAACGAAAGCTGAACTTCAGCCTTGGTTTCTCTTCAGCAGCTGATTATGACAGCTATTTGAAATGATTTATTCCTGATGAAATACATCACACTTTGTTTAGAGTTTGCATGATCTCACATTGCTGTGTTCAAAGTTAAAGTGGCAACAGCCCTGATTTTTCTGTCAGGCACTTTATAAGTGAATTAATTTTTTGGCACTGTGTTAGATGTCAGATTGCAGTCACTCCCTACGCTGGCGTTGCAGCAGCTTTGCTGTTACTGTTTGTTTAACAGAGACATGGGTGGAGATAAACGCCAAAATAACTAAATGTTTATAATAAAAATTGTATTAAACGGGTACTAAGGGTTTGTTCCTGACAGGAAATTCTGCTTTGTGAATGAAATAACTGTTTGAATCTGGTGATAAAGTTTACAGTTGTCTTATAAATAATCAAGTTTTTAATAGGAAAATGTCCCTTAAGGATTATTTTCAAGAGCTAGACATGTAAGTTTGCAGTTCAGCTATATCCATAGGGCTATTATGTATTAGTTGGTAGTTTTGGAAGTTTTTAATCAGTGTGTTTTTCATTTCTCACCATAAATGGAGTGATTACTTTTCCTACTGGAAATAATTTGTTATTTGATCACTTCCCTGTACAGTCTTGTATACAACCTCCCAAATGCTGTCCCTTGTCTCTGGTGTGATTTAACTTGATCCATACAGGTTTTGTAAAGATTTATAGTGTCTGGACCTACAAATTCAGACTTAAAACTTTAAGTATATATTTAATTATTAATGGCATTTTACATATGTGTGAGCAAAGAACTGTGGTGTTTGGATAAGGTTGTGAATAAGTGAAGAAGGTACAGAAAATTAGTAAGGATGTAGGTTTTATTTTTATTAAAGGGCATCTTGATACATTTCTAGTGGAAGTATAGCAAAGTTGTGAAAAGGTTCCTAATGTGTAGTAAAATATTGGTTAATATGTAGTCTAAAGCAGATTAGGAATGAAGATTTCATTACTTGATTTCACCACCCCTCCAGTGATCATTTTTCTTAAGTCTTGATTCAGTTTCTTACTTTTGTGGGGATGTGGAAGACCAGCTTTAAAGAAATGAGCAAATGGAACTTGCCTTTTATAAAACTACTTCAGTTTTACTTTTGTTAGGTGTGAATTCCATGCTTACTCCCTCTGTAGTGACTGTGGAATCATTCCTGAACCTCAGGAAACTAAAGGCTTAGACTTGTAGAAAAAGTTGAATTAAAAGGGAATTGTAATTCTGTAGAACTTTGCCTACAGCAGCAGAACTATTACAAGGTCAATAAGTCTGGACAAGGCTGAACCCATCTTGTAATGCATATTCTAATGTATTGTGTATGGTTTTGAAACAGATTTTTTTCTTTTTCGAAGTGTTTGGATAATGAAACTAGATGCTTAGTTCAAGAGTCTCAGTCAAGAACTAGCATTTAAATTACTCAAATCTGAAGGCTAAAGCTCATTTTTCATAGTAATGAGTAGAGCTCACTGAAGCAGGTAATATGGATGCTCTTTGAAAAGTGAGAAAGCAGAAGAAATTACTAACAAAGACAAAATCAATACGTTATGTGTTTTTTACAATGTTTCCTTGAGTAAAAAGCTTATAAAGCGCCTGTAAAGCTTATCTAATGGTGGGTAGCTTCATATTGGTACTGATTATATTATGCTTTGAAATAATTTAGCAGTAGGACAAAATCGAGCAATGATTTTGACTTTTCAGTGTGATATTCTTGTTACTTGTGGTAGTCGGCTTCCTACATTAAACAATACAATGAGTTCTTTCCAGGTTCAAACTGTCTTGACCTTGAAGTAACTATTTAAAGCTGATTGTAGTATCATAATACCCAAACTGAGTTAAACTGTATTTAAAAAAATTGTCTGGTGGGCATTTGACCATGGAGGGCTTGGATTTTATCAGAGAAAAGTCTATTCAACTTGCCTGTTGTATCTCCTTGTGAGGAACAGCTGAAATAATTGATACGAACAGATTTATCAGCTTGCAACAAGTTTACTAAAGCTTTTGTCAGGCTTACCTCTTTCATTTATGTGGTTATATGCTGTATCCTAAAAACTGCTTGCTGTCAACAGTGTCAACAGAACGCTGGTTTTTTTTTTATCTCATTTAATATGGGCTCAAATTCTAGATGTTTTTTCTTACAAACATATCATAAAGCACAAGCAATAGAAATAGCTTTACATTTTGATTTCTGAAGATTAGTATTCTAAGACACATTTTTCCTTCTGCATTAACTTTTGAAACTAAATGCCAAAAAAATCATAGTAATTGAATTACCATGTTGTATTATTACTAAAAAAAGACAGTAATTTAACTTCCATGCACTTATACTTTGTTTTGTGTATGCTAAACTCCCTGTACTGTTATTCTACTTCACTGTTTTCCTGTGGTGATAGCTTGAAAACTGATTTCTCTCAATCTTACTGCACTACTTGTATTTTATTTTTTTTCCTGTGCTCCTTATGTTGTGGAACAGTCAGAAGTGTCAGAAATTCTTCTCAATATTTACCTTCAAAATCCTTCTTGAGACTTTATCCTCTTCTGGTGCCTGAAGGCATCATATATAATACTACACATCTTAAAGTAATTTATCAGACTTTGCATTTTTTGTTGTTGTTTTAGATCTGATAGAATTAGTTCTTCAGAATCTGTTTTGATTATAGGAGACTGACTAGCAAATATATAACTCCAAATTTGATGTCTGATGTCAACACTGCTTTTGTGACTACTACTAACAGCTTAAGTGAGGACCTTTTGCCTTTTCCCCTGTTAGTATTGATTGTGCAAAATATTAATATCAGAAAGTGCTCCTGAGTGCTAAAGAGATGAGTGCGCAGATTTTCATCAGTATCATCATTAGCATTGACATAATGCTTATTTAAACATCTTTGTGATGAATGGAAAAGCTGTACATCTGTCTTGGGGAACCTGAGTGGGAGATTTAAGATAATTCCTCTGAATCAGTTGAAAAAGCCATACAGGGCTGAGAGAGTTAAGGTTTTCAGGTTCTTTTTAGACAATAGCAATTAAAGAAGAACATTTAATTTTCTCTGCATTCCTATATGGTTTTGATTCTCTGTTCTGTATTTGCATAATGTCAATATTGAGAGCCAAGTCCAGCTTGTTTCACTTACAGCTGCTACCATGGGTAAGATCAGAAAAACTGGGCTTCACTGGAAAATATTTCTCTGCTTCTAACTCAACTATGAATGTCAACAGGAGGTTCCTGGTAGGAATAGCTGTGCACTGCAGATAAAAGGAATTATTCATTACCAGCAAGCAGATAATGATGAACACTGATTCAGACACATAATGCCTAATCTTCTGTCACACTGATGATTTTCAGACCAACTACTGCTCTGCTTATCAGAGCATTCATCTACAGGGGTAGCTATTTCCAAATAACTGTCACCAGGGGTGGGGGGAGAGATTATTTTTCTTTTTTGACCATTCTTCCTAGCTTATCAAAATAAACCTCAGATCTCTACTTAGATATTTCAGCTTCTTGGACTCTGTGAAAGTATTCACCAGATTACTTACCCATATAAACATGTCTCTTTCAGTACTGCCAGCTGTGACAATGATGCTTTAGAAGAATGAGAAGAACAAAGATGGAACTTGTTCTTTCCTGCTAACCTCCTAGGTGCTTGGCTGGTAAGATGACCTCTTATGGAACTCATATTGTAATTATTCCATTAAGAACTGCAGGAGAACATGCTAATGAAAATGTAATGCATTTCAGAAGGCTGTCTCCCTTAGTCATACCTGTGTCTGTGTGGTGCAAATGCAGACATAAAGTGCTGAGAGTGGGAAGTCTGCTGGTACATGATGAAAGCAGTTGGTCATGGGCTTTGGCTGACTTGCTGAGCTGGGTTAGTCACTGGAGAGCCGCTTCAGGGAATTAATCTGATTAGGAAATATTCTTTTGTATCTAGGTGGTGTGTGATTCAGTAGTCCTTCTGTAGTGCATATCTGACCTGTAAGGAGACAACAAAAAGCAGGCAGCTTTCATCAAAGCAGTCTCTAAATGTGAGAATAGAGTAACAGTGCCTGGGAATATACAGATGGTAATTAGTTCTATCTACAGGAATCTCTGCTATTCCAGTAAACAAAGAATTTCCACATATTATGAGGAAGACTTTTTTTTCTTAAACTAGGAATCTGTTTCACTGAATGTATTATCAGTCTGTTTTCTTTTGGTTTCAATCTACTTGGTGGATAATCATAAAATAGCCTCCTACAGTATTTGAAAAAAGTGTCTGCAGTGGGTTCAGTGTATGATCTTATACGTCTCTAATGATTGCATTTTATCAGAAGCTTTGCAGACAGCCAGATAAGGGAAGCTTATGAATATGAATTTCTATGGTATCACACTACAAAACTCACAACATAGCAAAACCAGAGTGAACACTTTAATCTCACTTGAACAATTCCATAATTTGGTTATTTTGGATAGGTGTTGATACGGCTAACAGCCTGTTGGGCCTGTGGGTTTCAGCATTCTCATCTAATACTGCTTATTATTTGCTGTTTGTGGCTTACATAAAGTTGTTTAGCTAAGTATATCTACTTAAATGATTGGTTACAGTAGTAGCATTAAATACATAATGAAACCATGTTAAATACCATGTATATACTTGTAAAGCGTCGTAATGAAGAATAAAAGTACTATGTTACATTCAGGATAACAAATTATATTAACTGCTCAAGCTGTTTCTCATCTGACTGGGTTTTACAAATATAAACTCATTCAAATGTGAAACCCGATAAGATGGCCACTGAAAAGGACTTTAAGACAATCTTTCTTCATATGATATTATTTTGCTGCTTTATGTTGTGTGTTGATCAGCAATTAAAATGTGTAGTTGAAAATAGCAGAACCTTGCTCACCCAACAAACTTTTCCACATGCTTGCTGTTTTTCCTAGGACTGGGTCACAAGTTATATCCTGAAGCTATAGGTATAATAACTTTTGAAACAGACAGTTCAGCCAGTTAAATTTCAGTGGAAACCTGAAAAGTTTGCATTGTTTCTCAAACTTTCACAATGTCAATTAGAATAAAAAAACTGACTTAATCAAACAGATTTTTGTGAATCCTCTGACAAGGCTTCATGTGCATGATATTGTCATGCCCAGTATTTGTATCTGATTATATATATAAACTGTGAGAAACTTCTGAAAGCTCCAGAAAAGGTGGGTCATTAAGTAGATACGAGCAGCATAGACTTTTATTTCTCTAACTGTTTTAGAGATAAAAGAAAGTCTTGTCTCGAGATTTAAGTCCTTAGGACAAACTTATGTTGCTACAACTAGAAAGTTGTAGCTATCTGGTGTTCAAATTTGATCAGACTTTAGCAAACAGTATACAGAAATACGTGTTTTGTATGCACTTGAGGAAATGGGAAGCTTCAGTTGCTCCAGTACTTGATCTGTAGTTCATGACCTGCCTTGTTTCACACTCCGCTTTGGAACTTCAGTGAAAGCCGGTTTTAGCTAAATATGAATCGGACCCTTGTCACCTTCTTTGGCAATGTGATACGGTTAAAAATTCATGTCAGAAAGAGTAGAGCAGAGACAGGTTAACTGTGCGGTTACATTTGTTGTGGGTTTGGGGTTTGTTTTTCATGTTCACATGAGGGGAGGTGGAATTTTGAAGTACAGCTTTTTGGAGAAGTTGAGGCCAGGTAGAATTTCAAAATCAACTGCTTGTATTTCACTTTTCATATTTTTGGGTTATTGGTGGGAAGATAAAGGACGAGTATCTTTCAGTAGTCTTTTGGGTTGTGTGGTGTGTTTTTTTTTTTAAATCTTTCTTCAAACTGTTTTGGAGTGTTTTGTGGAAGTCAATTGTTTGAAGGTGTGTTAAAGAAAATATCTGAAGCTTGTAGACAGGGGAACCGGTTTCCAGAAACTGCTGGTTAAAGGCAGAAATATAAGCAGTTATTTTTACATGTTTTCCTAACACTTATGGCCATGATTACTTTTAGGGAATATGGAAATCCCTTCTATTGTTTACAGTACCTCAGGTTACTGTTGTTCTTAATTTTCCTAATTATCTGGTGGTGACACTTAAAACTTGGAATGCCCAAGTTCATGTGTGAACATTGGAATGAAAGTACTTGAACAGCACTTATGAGTGAGTTGACCCTGATCGTTTCATAAAACACTGTGCATGTTAGCTGAAAAGGCGACTGAGTTAATGTACAGTTTGTAGAAAGTTAATGACTTAGTAGAAACTATTCTAATTTCTGCTCCATGGAAGGATTTAATGTAACAGGCTTATCAAGCAAAATAACCCGCTGGAAAAAGCATTATTTGTGAGAAATTTGAAGCTCTTGATGAGACCAGATCCCTGTGTGTTCTTGGTCTTCTCACAAGTGTTTATGGCAACTGAATATTGCTGGCTACGTAACACAGCCTGGTCTATCCCTGGTACCCAAAGAGTGTTGCTTCTAAATATTCTTTCTGAACTGGTATGTCCACAAAGGGTCCATGTGCTTTCTGCACAGAAATAGAATTAGCCAATATAAATGTGTTAAGATTTTTTTTTGTTCAAGTATTTGGTGTCAATAAAAATAGCAAGTTGTTGTTTTTGGTCTAAAATTCTCATATATAAGGATTATATTTCAAAATGTAACTTTTAGTATTGTGGCATTAATTTACAAAGCAGACAGTTGTTTTCAGCATTGATATCCACTGTGAAATTTGGAAGAGTTTAGATGTCTCTTGCTAGCATTCCATCTTGTTGTTGTTTTGCCACCAAGTTGAGAATGTATAAACAGCTAACTTTCACTTATACGTTATGGTTACTTTGTTTTATTTGTCCTAAACCATTTCTGTTCTTGATCAGAAATACAGACTATCTTTCTTGATAATAGAAGTTAATGTAATCAATAAATAGAAAGTATTATTTAGGAGCGGATTGATACAGTGTGGTAAAAAGCCATTGACAGTGACAGTTCCAGGTGTATAAAAAAGTGAAACAACAATCTATAATAACTTGAAGTGGTTGGAGCAGGAAGAGTTCTGCTATGAAATAAAAGCTATAAATTGGGTGAATCATGAGATGTACTTAGGTCTAATATTTCCCTACAGCTTACATTAAGAGGGGAAAAAAATGTAGCTGCTGTTTCAGCAGCCTTATGTAAAATTTTGATCTCTGAAATCTTGCAGGGAATTGCTATCATGGTCAGGTGCTCTTCATAGTCACCCAGTAGTGTGTGTTTGGAGACACTGGAGAGGAAACCTCCATAAATATTTGGGCAGTGATTATGTTAAAGAATAGGCAATTATCTAGCAAGTCTCTTTCCATTGGAGGCTTTGGAGGCAATTTTTTTCCAGCTACGATTTAACTTTCCCTAAAGCAAAACCCAGACTAATTTCACATGTCTTCATGCCTATTTTATTATTTCAAGGAGATTCCCTCAAAAGATTTTTCTCACAGGTATTTTTAGAGGAAACTTATCGCTATTTGTTGGAGTATTAAGAAGCAAATACAGTCCTGTTGAATATGTGGTTCAGTGCTTCTCAGGGAAAGGGCATCTTTTTCAGATCAAAGACTTCAGTCTACTGTAAATAATCAAAGCAGTCTTATGGGAATGTTCTCATCACTGGTTTTTGACATTCTACTGAAATGTTTCACACAATAATGTACTATTTGTGTTTGGGCTTTTAATTTTGAAGAATATGGATTTCAGTTTCTGGTATTTTATTACTTTGCTTGAAGATGTGTATCCACTTAGAGTATATTAATAAAGATCCTTAAGGATCTTGTATAAGTAAATAGCAACAAAGCAAGGCAGAGAAATTGCAGGCGTGTATGTGATGATGGTTAAATCACAAGTTGTGACTATAATAACACATAATGCAGAGTATCAGCTTGTGAATTCAGGCAAGTTACACAACAGAATGAAAAAAGAAGGCAAAAAAACCAGCCCTACGTAATGTCATTGGTCTTAAGTGGTGATGTCAGCAGTAAATATATATGTGAATATTAGTTATGACTGCATGGTGAAAGCATCATAGATTAATGCATTCTTAGTAGGAAAAAAAAGTATTTCTAGATCTTAGAGGTATTAGGTTTGGATATTGTCTATTAAAATAAAACCAAAGCCTTTGGTATAAGAACACTAATCCAGTACAAGAACAATTGGGAATGAAAGACACAATGTCCTTGATGGCTTTGATGCTAATGATATATTCTGCACCTGGCACATTCTGTCAGCACAGTATGTAATTCTCTTTAATTGAAGAGTAGTTTGTCTCTATTTCTCTAATTATTTTTTTCCTTTTGGCTTTGCTGTACAGTGTTCTTATTTAGTGTTCAGTTCATTTTTTTACATAACTGCTCATCCTTTGTGATCAACATGAACAGATAGACCCTGTAAGATAAAATGAATGGGAAGTTGGGTGTTCTGAAGACATATGTAATTTTGGGTAAATATTTGCTAAGTTTCAAGAGCATCTTGAAGTTGTGTGCTAAAGAAAGCCATTGGAGGTTCTTAAAGTAGGCTCTGCTCAGTTACAGAAAAGAATGCAAAAGGAAGAAAGACCAGTGTTTTAAAGTAAAAAGCAGCTTGATTCATATTGTCTCTACATATTTTTCTATAACTACCTATACCTCAGGGGTCAAAACAAATACTTAGAAAAAAGCAAGACCCTAGGGTCAATACGAATTTTTTTATATTTTTCTGCTCTACCTTATTTTCCTCCTCCTCAGTCTATATGTGATTGTTCCTGATAACTACTGAACTACATCATCTGTTGGTGATGAATAAACTAAAGGAACCTAACCTTAAGTTCAGGTTGCTAGCTAAACTATCAAGAACTTAAAAACCAAACAAAAAAAAATATATATAAACAAACGAAAGTTACATAGCACATGTCTCTCATCAAGCTGTTCCTTTAGCTGTTTCCTTTTCTTTGCATTAAATTGCTTTTGGGCAGTGTTTTTGAAAGTTTATCTCATGTTTTGGATTTCTGATGCATTTGTCCACAAACTTGAGCCAGTACATGAAGTACATGGGAATCTGAGTTCTGCAGCTGCTAGATTTGAATTACTATGAGAAGTTTCAGGATTATTTCAGCAATGGTATTTCCAGGCACTGGTGTGAAACAACTAGAACTGGGATAGCAAACAGAATCCTTTTAAGATATCTGAAGTCCTCATGACAGTGACTGATGTAATTTTGCAATCCTAATTCATTTATGGGCAAAACAGTGAAATCAAATGTCTTTAAAAGAGCCACTGGATTTCCTGAAAGCATAAATCATGAATGTTGGAGGGGAAAAAGAATTCTTGTTACTTAAAACATATACAATATTTATTGCACATCTGCTTCCTTGAAAGCTTTTGGTAACTTTATTTATTATATGGGAATTTTTCAGAATCTGTGTAAAGATTTGTGATATCAGCATGTAATGTAACTGTTTTAACTTACAACTCATAAAATCACTGTGGTAATGATACTGAAGTCTGTAGTTTGGAACTGGGATGAAACTAAGGAAAGGAATAATTTACATATGTTAACGGCAATAAAAAAAATAATCCTTGTGATTCTGCTGCCTGAGCAGCATATGTAAGCAGCACACAGCTTAAAGATGATGCTGATGAAAATAGAGGAAGATAGGAATAATTTAACTCCCACTTTCAAAGCAATATGTAAAATACAAAAGAAAATTTTGTTTCTGGTTTTGCTTGAGAACACTTCTCTGCAGGGAGATGTAAGATGCTATGGAAATACAAACATGCAAAAGAACTTGCTTTTTAGATTGATTGTTCTTGCTTGGAGAGAGTGATCTTCAAATTGTTCTGATGTTCCATCACACTTCATAGGTCTCCCTTTCTTTTGTCTTATAGTAATACTAATAACAGTGAAGATAAATGCAAGTATTACTTACAATATTTTTAATCATGCGAGTAGGAAATAATACTTCATCAGACCAGAATTTGAAGTGTTGTCAGTCAGTGCTGGTTAGTGCAGGCTGGACAATTCATGAGCCAAATTCAGATGTACAGTCTGAACATACTAATTTGAGTATCAGACAATTTCTATCACATCACATCTTATGTGCCTGGACCATGTACTTTTATTTTGAGGTATAAAAAAAATAACGTTCCTTCTCTCTTAACCTGTAGGTTTAGCTGGACTTTTAGGTTTGCCTCATAAATCTTTAATGACTAAAAGTACCTTCAATTTCATGTTCTTCAATCTCTAGCACACAAAAAAGGAAAAAAAAAAAAAAATCAGATCAGAAAATAAAACAAAACTTGTGAAAATCTTTTCATCTTAATCTCTGCAATGTTTTCAGGGCTTTTTCATTAAATACTATTGTTGCTCTTACTCCTTTCAGTTAAACAATATACTAGACTCATTGGTCTGTGACTGTATTCCTAAGTGAGATGTTCTGCAGCTTTGTGGAATATTTGCCTCCCTTCATACCACTGACTCTACTGAAACTGCTTTTTATGCTGACAAATAAGAGACTAGAAGTTTTATTTAAATTACCAGACATGCTGGCTTAGAAGTTCAGGGAAACCTGTATTTGAAAGACAGAATTAATTTCTGAAAGCATGTTTTGCAATTGCTGCTGAAGTTTAACACCAAATGTATGGACTATGTAGGTATTGGAACACAGTCTGCCCTATGCAAAATATTGGCAAATGCTGTTTTCATAATATTTGGTGCTATTCCTTAAATACAAAATGTAATGTCTGCCAGTTTCCTTTGAGCAGACTGTATTTTTTCCAGAACGCCTACATTATCTTATTCAGTGGCTGGAATCTGGATTTCTGTGTATTAACAGGGGGATCCAGTTTCAAAATGTTTCGGTTTGAAGACGGAAATTTCAAATGATATTGCTCTTATGGCAAGAGAGCAAGTAAGTTGAGAGTATTCTGTGTAACACACAGTTTCTTGGAAGTTCTCCCATGGGTGGGGCATAAAGGCATGCCTACTTTCATGGAAGAAAAAAAAAATCCCCTTTTCCTTTTCATGTTTCTGGAACTTCAGTAGGAACTTTTTTTTCCCTACAGAATTATATATATCAATGACTTGTTTCTTTGCAAGATACAACAGAAAGCTGCTAATGATTATTTCAGGATGTACCTTACAAAGCCAAAAATGGATCATCTGTTGTCTGTCCTTGGAAGGTTGGTTGGTCTCCAGTGTGTCATAGTTCTAAGTTTATTACAGGCTGTTTTGCTTTTGGATAAAATTGTTCCTGAGGTGGTTAAGAACCATAATTTATGTTAGTAGGCCTTTTTCTTTCCCTTCAGGAAGAGGGTTGTGAGTGTGGCTGCAGTGGCCAGGTCAGTCCTGGCCCCTTGCTCTGGCTATCCACAGTCTGGGGCAGCTGCAGAGGGCACTGCTTCAGCTGAGGCTGTGCTCAGCAGGGTGAGGAGGTGCAAAGAAGGCTGCCGAAGACAGGCCTTTAAGGTATTTGACAAAACAAAACTGATTTTAAGGAGAAGTGTTGCTGAACACATGTATTTTGTTTAATGAATGCAAGATGAAATTATTTAGAAAGAAAATATGAAATAAATTTTTCCTGTGTTTGCTGATTTCCAGTTTTGTTCTCCCCTTCTGACTGCATCTTTCTCTTATTTGTATGCTACTTCATTCTTCTGTAAATGAACAACTTCTTGTTCCTGCTTAATCCTTTAACGATGCTGTGCCCCTAGTTGGGGCACATCCTCCTCTTTTCTGAGAGCACATATAGTAAGCCAGAAAATAGTGCTCTGACCATGCAGAGTAAGTTCTGAGGCTAGGAACAAGTCAAACAGAAGCCCACAGAAGGTAAGATTTAGTATGTAGTGGCTTTTTCTGAAAAAAGAGTGTTTGGTATCTAAAATTACTAGGTAAACTTAGTGGAAATTTTCAACTTTATTGGCTCAAAACTTGGAATAATCCCTTCTGTTTTCTGTAAGGCAACTCCAGGCTGGGGCTTCTGAGAGGAGCTGTTCTCTCATCTGTCAGACAAGAACAAGAGGGACATGCAGAGTGGAGAAAGGCGGAGTAAAATGGGAGTAGAATAAGGTCATTGTTAGCTTAGCATGCTGTGTTCAGTACCAATGCCCTACATTGTGGGATTGTAAAACTACATCTTTGATTTGCTTTCTCAAATATGTGAAAAGCATTTTACGTGGGCTTGTGGAAAAAAAATACTTAGTGCAGCTTTATAGTTTGCGAAACTGAGTTATTCGCTTATTTAAAGGTTACTTAGAAATTATAAAAAGATACTACAAAATAGCATAGATAGGACATAGGTGCCCTGGTCCCTATCATTGCTATCCTGAAGAGTAAATATGATTCAAAGAAACCCAGTTACGATCTTCTCATGGTACTTGCATACTAGTTTTCTTTGCTAGCATCAGGTAAGTGTTCCATTGATGATAATGAACAGGAGCAGGGAGTGCACTTCAAGAATATCCAACACTGCTTTCTCAGAACTTGGAAGATCTTAACCAGATTTCCATCTTGTGCACAATTTCCTATGTTTTCAGTAGTCTTCTATAGTCTCACATTTCTATTTCAAAATGTCAATCTGATCTGACTTTAAGGTATTTTTACAATGAATTTACATTCTCGAGAGATGTTGTTTTTCACGCTTTTACAAAAGAAAGTATTGACTGCCAAGATCTAAGTTGATACTTTATCTTTTTTGATAATTTTCTTTAACAGAGCAGCAAAACACATGTTGTAGTCTGACACTAGAATTTCTTTTAGTTTTTCTTCAACACCATTTCTTGAGTCAGGCAATGTCTGCTTTTTGCAGTTGTTACACAAGTTAGAATACCAAATGGAAGAGCACAGAAACCAAGACCTCTAATCCCCAGTATGACAGGTCTGGCTTTAGGCAAGTCACTTAAATTCTGTCTCAGGTTCCCATAAAATGGGATAACATGTCTCTTGCTCATCAGGATACTGTATACATTGATTTATACTTGTAAGATTTTGCAGAATGCTTCATATTACTCCATTTTACTTATCTTCCCTCTCCCTTCCTCATTCCCTTTCTGATTTCTGGTTTCACATTGGCCAAAATAGATGTGATGGAGGGAAGGAAATAATTCTCATTACTATACAGAAAGAGAAAACTAAAAATGAATGTAAGTATAAAATTACCACTTAGAGCAATATTGTCACATGAATAGAAGTGTGCAAATGGAGAATACATGGACAATACAAAGTCATAAAATGGTCCTTGGCGATTTTCTTATCTCTTGTCCAGAATCTGATATGTAAATGATACATTTTGAAATTTGTCAAACATTGAAGAAGACATGAGAGCAGCAGGCTCAGCAGTTGCAGAACACTTGAATATTTATTTATTTATTTATTTAAGCTATCTATTTATTTATTTATTTATTTTTAGCCAGTAGACTTCGTGGCTTCTATAATGCAACTTAATCTCTGTTCTGGAACAAGCCCCGTGCTCTAGCGGTTGTGTTTATGTGGCCCTTTCTCTATGTGAAAAGAACAGGTGGAGTGTGTTGTAGACATGATGCAGGATGTCTGTTGGCAAGTTCAGTGACAGGTTTTAAGCACATGATAGAATTTTCACTGTGGTTTTCCTAAACCTAAATTATCTGGCCCTATATTTATGAATCTTGAACTCAGCATGAATTCTAGATGGGCTGGGAAGCTATTTAATTACCTTTTAGCAGCCAAAGCGATATTGAGCACTGGCGGGAGAGTAGACAGCTATAGCTGCAGAATCAGTGGCAGCCAAATCCTGATGACCCTCTGCTGTAGACAGAGCAAAAGCCATCAGAACCTCCCAGGTCCCATAAACTAATCACATGAAATAACACATCTGTAGGGAAATCTGTTTATATTGGAAATACTGAGGTCAAAACCTGCTGAGCGGTGTATGTGATTTGAATTGAATGGATGCAACTCCATCAGTGAAACTTTGAAATGCAGACTAAGACAAAGCCTTAATCTAACCATTAGTTTTCAGAAGGTGTTCCCAGTGTGTATATTTTAAATGCTAATTTTAATCAGTATAAGAGATCTAAAGTAGTCATGGAGCTCCAGTCCTCCAGAGAGCAATAGGATTTACAGTGTAGCTTGCTGTCTGATGAGCTCCTCAGCAGTCATACGAAGAGATGCTTAAATGAGAAAGCATTGTATTTTGGCAGCTTGTTACTTTGTAAACGTTTCTAGCTGTTTCTTTGAATTTTACCTAGAAAGTTACAATCTTTAGTATTTATTTGGGCATTTGTGGTTAGAGAAATCTTGTGTTTGCTTGTGCTGCTGTATGTTGAGGGCTCTGTAATGTAACCCCTGGTCAGATAAAAGAAAGAAAACCTGGTAGTGGGAATACAAAAGGAGTGCAAGGGAAATAAAGGATTTGTGTACCATTACACCATATGGGAGACAGTGGTGTGTGTTATCATGGAACAGAAAAATGTACTGGTTGCTGTGACATACACATGTGAAGAAAGCATTCTCTTCATCAGCTTGTAGTGCTGTCAGTGGTCTGTAGGGACTAGGGGGGCGATATTCAGTCCCTCTCAAAGTGCTCAAGACAATCCTGTGTACTGAACACCGTGCTTTGTCCATTCAAAGGTTCCTAAAGGGACCCTGACGACTTTAAACACCAGCGGTGCCAAGGTAGGTGTAAGGTATGACGATGTAAGAATTACAAATAGTTCTATCTCTTAGGTGTCATTTGAGCCAGCTAACAAATCAGCCACCACAGTTCTGCTGGGTAAGATTTCCAGGGACATCTAATGGTGGGATAAGAGCTTTCTATATGTATCTTGAATAAAATTTTGTTATTTTTTTAGTTGTCTGTCTGTGACAAAATTAACTTTCCTTTTTGGTCTACTTCTAAGATATCTGGCAGAAAACGAAAAAAAAAACAGGATTTGATTATTACTTTATAAAAT
The DNA here is from genome assembly GCF_037038585.1 of Patagioenas fasciata. Lineage (NCBI taxonomy): Eukaryota > Metazoa > Chordata > Aves > Columbiformes > Columbidae > Patagioenas > Patagioenas fasciata. The sequence continues at coordinate 27,026,133 of NC_092526.1, read as the reverse complement.
ATTTGTCTAATCTGAATTATTGTGTTGTTTTTTTCTTCAAGCAGGAAAACTGTAATAGTGCCCAGAAACAAAATAGACGAAGTATTTATAGTGCTTATTATTTCTTCCAATATATAACAACTTTCTTAACACCAATTCATAATGCTAATTTAAGCATGTGTAGTCATGGTCAAATTAATTGTGAACAAACCCCTTCAGACTTTGGTAGCAGTATAACCACACTAATCTTATGAGACAGATAAACTGGTATGGTTGAGAGTTAGCTCTAAAATCTCTGATATGGTACTGTCTTGTCAGCTCTTTGAGTAACAGATGGACTTGACTATGTTATAATATGGTAAAGCAGTGCAGATTATAGACTGTAAACTAAACCTGATCTGTGGCATTTTAGCTATGAGAAAAATGCAAAAGTCTCAGGTGTCATGTTAGTCCTCTGTGCTATTTATCCAGTTCGGAATAGTCTTATTTGCCCAGACACGATTGTGCAGTGAGACCTTAAGCTACAGTGGCATTCATAGAATCACAGAATAGTTTGAGTTGAAAGGGATCTTTAAAGGTCATGTAGTCCAAGCTCCTTAAGCTCATGTTGTAGGAAATTGGAAATTGAAGATGTATAGTTTAATTTAGAGCTAGAATTTACTGCTGTGTGACTAGAGCCCTTCTGATGATGCCTAAAATCAGCAATCTGTGTGGGGCTTTTTTTCAAGTAAGGGCTATTGTGATTTAAATACCCAACAGAGTTCTGGAGATTTGCTCAGCTGATTGGCAAATGCTTGTGAGGAGAAGGCGGAGCAAAAGGAAATTTAAAAAAAAAAAAAAAATTAAAAGACAGAATGATGAATTACTCAAAATGTAGACCTGAATAAAAATTAAGAGTACACTGTGATTGAAGAAACTCTGGAGACAATGTAGTTCAATTGAACTGGAAAGCATCATGAAATTGTGCCAGAGTTTCTCTGATTATTGGTGAGACTAATTTCTCTTCAGAGGAAAAATCAGGTCAAATTTGAACAGTGCTAGTTGTTTTAATGAAACACTTTGACTAGTTTTTGTTTTGATCTTTGTGTGCAAATACACTGGATGAGCAGAAAACGGCATGTTTCAGTCAAACCGAAATTCTAAAAATTAAATTTGTCTTCTACAACTTTCGTCATGTGTGGAACTTACAAGGAAGTAAAATTGAGTATTTAAAAGTGAAGAGAAAGCCAGCTGGATGACTAGTAACGTGACAAGGGTCCTACTGGGTCTGTTTTGTCCAATATCGAGTTTCTGACAGCTGCCAAGGACACATGTTTGGAGAGGAGGCAGGATGAGTAAAGCACACAGTCATTTCCAGTTTTTCTACAGGAAACACAGGCAGAATCCAGACACTTATGGTTCAGGAACTTTCCACTTTGTAGCTAGTCACAGCTTTGCAAGGGAGTAATAACAAGATTCTCTTGTATCTGAGTTTGGAAACTGGTTCAGAGGGGGACTGTCAGAGCAATTCTTGCCTAGTGGAGGCTTAGTGCCCAGGCATATGTGTGAAATAAGCTTCCCACTTGCAAGAAATTACCCTCTTGGAGAGAACTACATGAGAGAAATAACTTCAAGTTAGCAGTACTTCAAAAATTCTTAGAGACAAAACTATTTCTTACAGGAAGGAGTAATAGCTTATTAGATTAATATGTCCTGCATTCTTTGTTAGGAAAGATGGTGTGTGGTTGATTTGATTGAAAATAGACAATTAGAGAATGTAGTTTTTCCTTTATTCAGTCTGGGTGCAGGGTAGCCAGCAGCAAATGTTAGAGATTTACATTAGCAACATTAAAAACTAACTGTGAGAAATTACCCAGAAATAAAACAATACAGGGGAAGCCTGAACACTGTTAAAAACTAGTGGAAACTATGAGTGTTCTTTGTTAACAAGCTTTCTTGAATCAACAGTTACAAATAGATGAACTTTGATTATCAGAACAGAACTAACTGGTTTGAATATTATACAAGTCCCAATTGGCATACAGTCCTTTCAGTCACACCTAGTTTCATCAGTTCAAATGTGCTAACTTTCTGCCGTTTAGGTTTTGTTCATATGCGCACATAACTGGCAAAATTTGGGGAAAGCTGACACTTTGGTTTAGCTGAAAATACAGACATGTCCCATTTATATCTAGTATCAGAATTGTACAGGTTCAGTTCTGTGCCAGTAGACTATAAACATCTTCTCTACTGTAGAGAAGAAGTATTATTTTAATTGGCAGGACTATTTTGAGGTACTTCAGCTCACCTGCCTGGAACTGGGGGAACAATGAAAGTTCCCTCAGAATTATTAGTTGTTAAAAAATAAAACAATATTCTTTACTCTTGCATTTAGTTATTCACCACCTGGTTTTAGTTTCCATGCTATTAAAGAAGCTACTGGCTTACATTTAGGTGTTTCTTTCCTCCTACTCCATCATTATATGTTGGTTCTTACCAATTGATTATTAACACAGATTATGTTAATTAAATTGAAATAATCCTATAGTATCAATGTATCTGAAAATCCTATAAAAATTTAATTTCACAGCTAATCAATATGATTTTCTCTCTCTTTTTTTATGTGGATGTTTAGAGGCCTTCTCATACATTGTTAAAACTAACTGCTTTTACATAGTCGAATCTGGGGCAGGAAATGCTATACTTTTTGTTCTGCATCTATCAATTACCTTTTTAACATTACTACTTTTCTCATCTTTCTACCCTCTGCCCCCTCAAAATCCCATCAGGATATTCTCCAGCACATGGCTTTTCCTACTTACAAAACTGTTTGTGTCCAAACCCCATGATCCCCTCTCTGGGATCCTGCAATATTAAACTGAATGTCATCTGGAGCTTTTATAAGGAGTTTCATTTCAAACATGCCTGTAAATAATGAACTGCAGTGGTTTGAAACTACATCCAAAGTACCCACCAAATACCGCAATATTTTTAGTTGAAAAGATGCAATTAGAGTGGAATTAATGCTGGTGCTGTCCTAGGAGGCCTGGCGAGTGGCTCATGTCAACAAACCCACAGCAGTGCAGACAGGGGAATGTGTTTGCTTCATTAGCTGTGCTGAAAGGCAAGCTCAAGGCACAGAAAAGGGTCCCAGGAGAAAGGGAGGTTGTGTAGGAGATGGGTCTGTGCAGTGAGGTTGGCCACAGTTTGTACTCACTGTTAACCCTAATGCTACAGTGAAACTATGCCTTTTTTTTTTCCTTCTGTATGACAGCTTTACCGCACCTGCAGTCCAGTACAGGTTGGGGTGTTTTCCTGTCTCCCCTAATGGTTAAATTCCAGACTTCTTTATCTTGAAGTGTTTTAAAGTGTTTGAAAATGTTATGCAACAACTTGAAATCAGAAATACTGTGAGATTTTGAAAACACGTTAAAACATTTCACTTTGCAGAATTCTGTTTTGCTGCTATGAATTTATTTTAATGGGTTTAATATGTTAAACATGTACGGTGTTGCAGGAAAACAATTGAAAGTAGTGAAAGGATTCCATTATTTTTAAAAATATACCTTTGCACCTATTAAAACTTTTATCTTTTCAGCATCTCATGCATAGCATGCTGTAGGAGTTCAGTGGTGGTGAGGGTATTGTGATATTTATCAGATGTGCTGACTGCAGCTTTGTTATTTTTTAGGTCATACTAATGAAACTATTTTGGTTTTAAATAATTCTAAGAAATAGCATAAGACTGTGACAACTGATAATTCCAAATATTGACATTGTAGTTCCAACTGAAAATGGTCCAGGAGTTATTATATTTTTTTTATCTTTTATGGAAAAGTTTAGAATTTTTTTTTTCCTCAGAGGAACAGCAATAACTTTACTGATTTCTGTGGAAAACAACTTTAGAGGATGGTTTTCCAGCTCTGAGACTGTATTTTTCAAAGAAGCAAGTCATACAGATACAGCTACTAGCACTATTGTTTCTGTGTGTTGTGCTATAATTGCCCTCTTTTATATTCTGTATGATAGACTGTTATACAGTCTGAATATATGCGGAAGAGGGGGTGCATGCTGAGTACTACATTTCTTCATAATTTTGAATAATTAGTGCTTCTTTATTAAGCAGGCACTGTTGCAACTGAAGCCCATGGGATGAGGAATGAGCTTTCATGGGTGATGGGTGAACATTTGGTACTGTGAAATGAAAATGTTTAATTTATGGCTATTACTTTTCCATTTCCTTTCATAAGAACTAGTATAAGAAGAACTGGAAAGTTATTCAGTTTGGATTACCCACAATCAGATCTGATTTTTAGGGTTGATTAATTCAATTGCCTGCGGTTTTCCCATGCCTATTTTATTGACACTGACTGAAGAATACTGACACTCAGTTTCAATTATACATACAAGTTAATCAGCACAAGTGCTGTTAAGATCAGGCACTTTGTCTAGATGCAGAATACGTAATTACTCACTTTGATGGGATGTTAATCTTCTAATCTTTGCCCTTTCTAAAAATAGTATAAGGGAGGAAGAACTTTAAATTTTGAGTGAAAGACACTTCATGTGCTTTTTTCTTTCATTTTCCTGTTCTATATTTTTCCATTCTCTTCGGATACCGGGCCATTTCTTAAATACATTTATTCTTCCCTGCAACAAGTGTCAAACTTACCAAATTTGGATAGCTTGTATTATATAGTAAAAAACTTGTTAGTTTAGGCTATTTGGATTCTGTCATGTAGCCCCCTGTTCAGCTTCAGAGGGCAACTTAAATTTCACTTTCATGATTAAATTAGTTCTAAAAACACAGGATGATTTGGCTGGTTTATATGTGCTCTGCTGCTTTTTTACGCTAATGTTGATTATTCCATGAGCTTTAATAACATAATTTGGCAGTTCACTACATGCTCTGAAATCCTGAAGTGTCAAGAATATGAAGCGAATGATTCTCATCAGTAACCCAGCTTTTCCATCTCAAATAAGTACAGAGCAAGTCATTTCTTCGAACATGCAAATAGGATGAGACAAGTCTAGGTTTTTTCTGAAGTTATAGGCAAAGGAAACCTCCTGTATCACATGCATTTCTTCTATAGCATTAGGACAATGTTATGGGTAACTTTAAATCTAGTTTGCTGGCTTCCAAAAGCAGTCTGTTAACTTTAAAGTGAGTAACATATTAATTAACTTCTTGTAAGCTAGACCGGCACTGTTTCAAAGCATCTTACAATGTGTTATTTTAAGAAAAGCTTAAGTTAATACAAGCAATTACTGTTCATAGGATAGTTAGGTTGTTTGCTGATTGATAGTCACATAACTGGGTTGCTAATTTACATAACCACTGTATTGAGAAGTATTTAATTGACTTTTGTTGTTAATGGTACTTCTTCCCAGTTATTTTCATGAAACAAATCTTCTGATGCAGCAGATCTGTGTTTCATTGCTAGCATAGCAACTCTCAAATTGGCAGAAGTAGGTCAGGAAAACCTTGTCTGAGGTAATAATGTTTTTATGAGATAGACTATATACATATATATATATCTCCACACACATACACACACACACACACATATATATATAGATATATATACACACTCTGCATGTAACTTTGTCAATGGACTAATTTCCTTTACACTGGAAAGTTTTTCTGGTCAGATTGTTGTCCTCATCCTGACTGAAAGCTTACTCTATAATCATTATCTTTGCATCATTTTTAAACCTTATACTGCTGCAGTGCTGAAACTGTCATGTTGCAGATCTTAATAATAAGCACTTGAAGCAAGTACAGAGACTCAAGAAAGTACCTGTGTCAGTCATAATTATTTTGTGCTGCAACATATATTGTCAAACTGTTAATAAAGAGATTCCTTCAGATGTATTTAGTTCGTTCCTTGACAATATTCCATACTTTAGTTTTTTACTAAAACCCACCTCTAAATGTACCAACTGTGATGTTGCTTTACAAATGACCTCTTTCAATCATGACTTCATTTTATTCCTAGCTTACTTTCACTTGATGTGGGAAAAATTGGATTTAAACTCTGAAAATGCTGCTGTCACTCTGTCACTTCTCACTTGCCTTCAATTTGATGTTTTCAGGACAAGTGATCAGAATGTGCCTGTTTAAAGTGCCTTGTTTGGTGTCACAGTAAATTCGTTTCAGTCTTCATCTGTATGATTCCCCAACTTTAAAACTGTTAATGCTATTTTATAATGCTTTGTAGGATAGTTAGGTTGTTTGTTGGCTGATAGTCATATAACTGGGTTGCTAATTTATGTAACCACTGTATTGAGAAGCATTTCATTGACTTTTGTTGTTAATGTTACTTCCCATTTATTTTCATGAAACAAGTCTGACGCAACTGTTCTGTGCTTCATTGCTAACGTAGCAACTCTCAAATTGGCATAAGTAGGTTATTTTGTTATTTTATGTCCTCCTGTTGTGTGGTGTGTTTTTTTTAATCATGAGGTACCTGGCACATAAAGAAGGTTGATTTCTCTACCTGTTTTCATAATGGCTGAAGTGCTTAGTTTTTTGTAAGACTTTGAATATTTCAAGGTGGAGCTCTTTTAGCATTTGTCCAGCTTCTTGCTCTGAACCGAAGTGGACTGATATTGATTACTGCATCCCTACTGAGAAAAGAATAGAGGGGCTGTGCATAAATGGAGTATTTTGTAAGAATGTAGAAAATTCTGTTGTAAAAAAAAAAAAAAAAAATCTAGTCAAATGGGGGTTTGAAGACAAAATGCAAATAGATGTCTACGGTGAACCTTAACTGTCATGAGAAATACGGGAAATGTATCATTAAACTAAGAAGAGATGAGCTGTGAAAAACTGAAATCTGTAAAAAGCACTCTACAGTAACAAACACAACAGAAAAGTAATAGACATGTAGTCTGTCCCTCGCAGGTGCTCAGCACTCCCATCAGTCACTCAGAAAATCTGCACCTTCTTGGCATACCTCAAACTGAAGCCACCAGAGGCAGTAGAAAATGGGCACACTTCTGGTAGAAGGGCTGAGGCTCAACTTTAAAAAATCAAAGCAACTAAATATAGTAACCAGTCAGGTGCTCTGCTATCTGCTGCATGTAAAAATGCCTGGCACATTGCTGTATGAGGACTGCAAATGTGTGCTTTCAGTGCTAACAAACTTATCAAAGTTTACCACATACAACAATGGCACATCATGAATTGGCAATGAAGGTGATCTTTCCTCAATTATAGCAAAAGCAGAATTAGAAACTTTAGAAACAAGCTAAGGCAAACTAAATGAAAGCAATAGCAGCACAATCTACATGGTCAAAGAAGAAAATACAGAAAACAGCAAATGGCATTTGTGTGTTGCTACATTTTTCTTACCTGTACAAAAGTTGTGTTTTCACTGCCAAATCAACATTAGGGCATTATTGGTCACAATAAAACCAAGCAGTGTAGTCAAAATTAAATGTTTTTATATCACTGCATAATAAAAAATGAAGAAATACATTTTATGTGCAAGGAAGATATTAATTTCACCCGTATTGTCTCAATACTGATCATCTCATTTTTGTCATTTCTTGGAAAAATGAGGGGAGAAGGAAAAAAACCACCACCAAAAAACAACAAAGACAAGATTTCTTTGATATAAAAGATAAATGAGTTAAGATAAATGAATAAAAGTTCTAATTCACGTATCTGCTGTAGATTATAGAAAACACTTTAATCAGAAGCGCGGATAGCTGTACTTTCACATGGGATTTTGCTATCCTTATACAGGTGAATTGAGTTTAAGCCAAAAGATTATTTAGACCTTACTCTTATGAGGGAATTCATAACTTTCTGCAATATTAATGTGAAGGTCCTGACTACATTGTCACATGCAGTTGCTTACAGGGATCCAACAGGTGGGAGACTTGGCAAGTACCTTGATGTTTCTATGCACTGGGCTGCCCCTGGGCATGTTCTGTAAAGACAAACTGAAATCTGATTGCAGAAAAGGTGATCATAGGAAGACAAAGGGAGCACACTAGGCTTGAAAACAGAGATGAGGGCATTTATTTTTTCAGTCAGCTTGATCTGGTAATGGAAATGTTAATGTAATATTAATCAGTACAGTAGCTTCTGCTAATAGACCAGAAATGTACCTCTGAGGAATGAATTTTACTTAAAGCTGTCACTGATCTAATACTAAAGGTCTTTTAAAAACAGAAGAAAATAAGTTGGTTCCTTATTAAAAAAAAAAAAATCCATTGCATTTGGATTTCCCTGATATGTGGGTTTTTGGTTTGTCTGTGGTTTGTTTGTTTGTTTGTTTTACAGTGGCTTCTCGGAAAACTTGGCTTTTATAAATGTAACAAATTAAATGATGTTTGGTGCTGTTACATTGCTTGTTATTTATTGTTCCAGTACAGTAATTTCATCAAATATTCATTTTAATCACCATGGACATATACAAAAAAAATCCCCAACCAAACCTAGAGGAAATAAATAATGATGCATAGCACATGACCTATATTTTAATTCTCATGTATGCAGGCCCAAATTTGCCCTTCAAATAATGTTTTAAGCTCTAATGGAATTGTTTAATTGCCCTAATGTGTTAAGCTATTTTTCTGTAGCCATAAGTTTACTGATGTTATGTTTTGTGATATGTTGGAATGTCTAGCAAAATTAGAATGGCCGAAGAGTTCATTTCTATTAAAGCCACTTTGGTTTGACAGATCCCTAATCACTGTCTATTTGCACACAGCTATGACTCTACCTTAATGAAGTTAAACTTTTTAATCTTTGCAACTGGAACAGGCAATGCTTGTTAAATTTTTGGAAGGCAATATTAGCCAAAATGCATTTGGCTGATGACTGAATTTATTTTTAAGTCTGACTTTTTCACCTGAAATTTTCTGCTTAGCTAATACTGTAGTACTATTTCAGCAAGGAAAAACACTAGCATGTTAAAAATTCTGTTATGGGATTGCTTATGCCTAACTTAATCAACCTTTATGAAGTTTATATTTTATGAGTATACGTTCTATATTTTATATAGTATTTTACATGAAGACGGTTTTCAGCAAAAATCATTTTCATCTGTACACTTTGAATGTAAAGTCAATTGGCAGAAACTCTGCCTTTGAAAAAGAAATGCAATTGATATTTGCAAGATATGTTTGAATTTAAATAGGATTAGACTTGACCATCTGTGTTTTTGCAACCAGACTTCCTCCCTCCAAAGGGATTGAAATGTTTTATCAGGTTTGCCAATGTCATCCTATGGAAGTTGACTTGCATTTCCTGGAAATTCTTAACACCATTAAAACATCGCAGCATATCAATGTTATACCATCTTAAGAAACATTAACTGCCGTTGTGCCTTTGGAGTTGCATGGTGCTGTATGTATTTATCACCATATTTTACTTGTCTGCATACGTATTTTGTAGGCTAAACCTATTTGTCCTGTGGCCATGTGTACTCTGCCAACAACAGTTTTAATGGAAGAATGGGACTCAGTCCTGTTTTAACACCTGGTCCCCTGTAAAAAATGGCGAACTTGGATCTGTCAGCCTGAACTGTTCATGGAACTATCTACTTCAGGCTGGTTTAAAGTCTATAAACAGCAGGTCTTTACTTTTGGTTCACTTTGACTGAAATAAAAGCATACTTTTTAGGATACTATTACCGATATCTAGCCCACAGAAGAGTGGTGCTTGCAGTTAGTATGGATGGACACATTTTGCTTTCAGCTTTAGGAAGGATTCTCTGCAGAGCAATTAGCAACTATTTGAAGTGTTTCCCTGAATGACTGACACAAAAAGGAAAATTGGGTAAAGGCGTGACTTATGTCAGTCATGTTTAGCACTCCCCACTGACATCCATGTGGAGTTATTCACAAATGTTAATGTCATAATCTTACTTTAAAACAAACATGCAGGTTGTGAGTCCAAATAAACATTGAATGTTAACCACAGGCTCTTTTTATCAAAATATTATCTTGCATTAAAAAAATTGTAGGCAGATAAGATGAGTTGAAAGCATAACGCTTTTAATTCACTCAAATGATTGCGACAGTTTATAATACTGCTCCTGCAGAGATAAAATACAATATAGAATTATTATAACTAATGTCCTCATAAATTTGTATGACTAAGATTGGCCCCAACAGTAGATATAATGAAAATATGTCCAAAAGTATGTAAAATCTGTCTTATTACTTCAGTGGACTAAGTATAGATTTTGATGTGTCTTTATTTTTTTACTTATTTTATATTACTGCAGACAGTGTAAGGGGACTCGGGAGAAAAATATAAATTATGTGTGATGCCTTTTTTGGCCTGGGAAGATTAAGCATAGGAGAAATACTATACAGCTTAGTTTTATCTATAGGATAGTTTGAACAAATACTGTTGACTGTAAAATTATATTAAATGGCTTTTGAAACTGGAAGACATCAGACAAGTTGGAAGAATGAGTTGCTGGTGGACATGTTGCATATCTAACTTGTGAATCTCGTCATACTACATCATTCATTTATCTAGCTCTGTGATTCTTTTAAGTTCTTGGTTCCACAAAATAGGATCCTGTTTGATATGAGTCCAGTAACTAGAAGGTTTATAACCAAGAACAAAAATAAAAAGATGGATTTTTATAGCTTCCATGTATCGCTTGACTGAGTTGGTCTTCTTGTAACCTGGTAAAGTATAATTAAATGGATGGGTTTTCATTCTGTGTAGCACTGTTGCAGGTAATGAATATAATAGTGTTATAGTTAACAATAAATGTGCACCCCTCTTCCTGAAATACTGTAGAAGAGAGTATTTAGTTGACTTGGTTGGTAGGATCAGGCTGTATAATTGAGAGACCTTATTTGTGACAACTTACTGGCTGCTCCATTTAACTGCACTGGCAAACACCTGGTGTTGTGACTTTCATAGAAGACATGCCAGAGTCAGGAAGCAATCAAAATAAATCCCTCCATAGAACTATGCTGCATTACTGATCCAAATGCTCTGCCTGAATGCAAAATAATTCATATTTAAAAATAAGCTATACAAGAAAAGAGCTACATGAAAATGTTCACTGTGCAACACTGGGTGTTAAAAACTTGACAGAAAACATAATTAGTCTTTAAACTTTAGGTGGTCATGACTGGAAATGGAGCAATTTCATATACTACCATTCTTTCTCTTTAGATTTGGAATACTATGTAGAGGGAGGATTTGATAGGCACGTACACTAAAACATATCAGATTTAAAATACTTGTGTGGATTTCTTTACCAGCTGTTAAAACGTTCACATGTAGCTGGGCTGCTCCAAAATGGACTGTCCAGTGTATGGTTGCTTATTGTGTGTTTACAGTTTTCATTCATAGTGTTTGTCAAGTACACTGGTAATATCTAGAGATGTGATAATTACTATTCCAAAATTTTTGAATGAAAAAAAAAATCATGACAGAAGAAATTTTTTCCATTACAACTTCATTGTGACTTCAGGATCAGCTATTAGCAAATGGAGCTGCATACGTTTGGCACCTTTTGGGAAAATGCTGAGCCTTGGTTTTGTTTCCTTTCTCTTCACTCTGTGGAAGGAGGAGTAATAATGAGCTGCTGTTGGTCTCTACTGGCATTGTTATAATGTGCTGTGCTCCATCACAGCTGTGCTGTCCATAAAATGAAATGCAGGTTCCCAGCTCCTTTCTTTTACCAGCCAACCTGTCCACTACCTGCTGAAGTGAATTAAAGCAAGCGTAGTGTGAACTGAGTTCATACTCGGTTCACACATCCGCTGTCTGCTCTGCTAGTAACTGCACATCATCATCAAGGTCGTGTAGCCCCTGCTATGGAATCGGTTTTGCTCATAGGGAAGTTAAACACAAGTGTTCAACTGCCCATTGTGCCTCCAGTAAGAAGAAATTCAGTGATTTTTAGGCTCATTTTCATATAGTTTCATTTGAAATGTAACTAAGTCCCAGTCTGTCAATGCTGATGGACTATTCCCTCATTCCATGTATTAAGACATTAATATATGAAGGACTGATTCTAATCTCTTCACTTATTAGCAGTTTCCTTTTCTCTGTGAAACTTGTTTTCTGCCTTTGTTAAAGATCATGGTTTTGAGTCTTCTGACTAGAAATTAATATATTTGTGAAAATCAATTAAGTAAAATCCTAGGCCTGTTGACAAAACTCACATTTAATTCTGAGGCCAGCCTTTTATCTCTCTAGCACTGAATCGTCCTTTCTGAAAGTTCTTGTAAGTTTATATATTTAAATAGGAGACAAAAAAGCTTTAGGGAAGTTAAATATTACTGGAGTTGTCTCTGTTTTGGAGGAAATAGGTCTGTGCATTTGCATTTATTGAGTGGGAATCAGATTCTGTATTACAAATTAATTTTGTAAATTATGCAATAACTTCTCCTAGGGAAGATGTAAACATATTCATAAATTATCCTTGACTCATGAGTGATCTAATGTTTCTAAAGGGCTGACGAAAGTGTCTACCTAGTAGCTGGCATTTCAGAATACAGCTTTTGTTTTCAAGGTATAGGTTATTTTTATCCATTACTTTTACAGGAAAACTGGAGCATACTCTGTAAAGCATCTAACCTGAGGGTGAAACTGTCCTACCTAACTCTCTGGGGGTGCAGATTAACAGGCATACTTATGCACAAGTTTAGACAATGGTGAGCATACCATTGAAATTAATGTACTAACTAAATTAGTGAAAGTCTGCTGGATTGGTCCCTGAATTTCTGGTTTTCTCTTTGTGGCCTGGAATGAGTGAGAAAAAATGAAATAACTAATTAAAATGTACTGCAAAGAACAGTCAAAATACAGTTTCTCAATGGCTACATGAGTTTAAAAACTAAAATTTTAAAGAAATTGCCCTTTGTTCATTTTAGGCCTTTTTGTTTTAGTTGAAGATTGGTTGTGACCTTTGCATAGGCTCTCAAGTTTTCTGAAGCTCACGAATTAACTTCAGTAAAATGTCCTCTTGGCTTCCAGTCATGTTCAATGCTTGGTCATGTTTACTATGACTACACATTTTGTCTATTTATGTTGGTGGATCAGAGTGCCATTAAACTTGCTTTCCTAGCAAATTTTGTGACACCTGAACTCAGCCAAACCTATCATGCTGTTAAGGCCCCTTCAGGTGATCAGGTCATAATCCTTGGTGCAAAAGACTGACAAATTAGAAATAATACATAGATACATTAAAAGCAGATCTACTTGTAATAACCTATCTTGAAAGAAATGAGGCCAAGAGTTAATGTGTGTTATTAGCATGGTGTAATTGCAAGTGATGTCATGGCGTGTCTGGAGGAATGAGATGCCCATGTCTATTAATTGAAAGCTTGTCGAGTTTCCTCAGCTGTTGTCATTATAAATTGCTCAGTCAGTATGAATTAATAAAGCCATTTATCTTCTATTCATTTTCTTTGTGTTAACCATCACTGAGATTAAGAGGAAAATTAATAAGAGAAGAAAGTTCATGGTAAATTGTTATGAGAATCACTAAGTTTGCACAGTATAGATAATTATGTAATTAATATCTATAGTGGTAACACTAGGCCTGGGGAATATATTCCCTGGGTTCATAACTAAACCATCTTTCAGTGATTAGAGTATATGCAATCCCTTAAATGAAGCAGAAAAGCAATTGGAATGACCACAGAATCCTTAAGGCTGGAAGGGGACTCTGGAGATGAATTCAACCCCGCTGCTCAAAGGAGGGGGTCCGGTAGAGTAGGTTGAGCAGGGCTGTGTCCAGTCAGGCTTTGAACACCTCCAGAGATGGGCACTGGCAATCTGGTCTAATGTTTGACCACCCTTGTAATGCAAAAGGGGGTTTTGTTTGTTTCATGATCAAATGGACTTTTAGCTGTTTCAGCTGTGTCCATTGACTCTTGTCTTTTCCCTGGACACCAAGACTAGCCTGGTTCTATTTACTTCGACTCCCATCCAGTACTGGGCTCACTGCACACACCCACTCCTCAGCTCCTTTGTCTCTTGTCAGAAACTTGAATGCGTGTGCCCTGCTCTGTTGTCCCTCCAGCAGGAATTCAGGTGGCTGAAGTCACCCTTGAGGACCAGGGCTTGCCAATGTGAGATTTCTTCCACTTGCCTGAAGGCCTTGTCTGCGTTTTCTTTCTGATCAGTCCAGACAGTCACAACTATGTTGTCTACGTTGGGCTGTCCTAAACCCCACAGCTGAAAATTATTACTTTTTCTAAAGATTGCGATATACTAAAATCTGAGGTATTCTGACTAGTGCTGCAATGTTTTTCAAGAAGCAATTTAAGGGAAGAGATTTAATCAGAAAATATGGATTTGGCTTTATTGGCTATTAAGTAAAAACCATGATTGATTTATAAGATTTACATTAGTTTGCCTACCTATTATCTTAACTATTTCAAACCACTGTTATGGAAGTTGTCATTGGCTTGTCATGTGTAACTCAGCTTTTGCAGTTGTGAACTAAAGTGACCTTTAATTGTTCATGAGAATTAAATTATAAAGGAAGGTAGAATGGTGAAAGAGGGGGAGGAATCCAACCTTGGAAGTAATTTTTGCAGAAACTGAATCAGTCTTTGAAATTAAAGTGAAGAGGGTTTTGCAGAGGATAGCACTAGATCCGTTCTCCCACCTCAGCTGATTCTGAAGGGAGTCAGTAAATTATACTGTTAGTGAAGCCATTGAAATGCTAATGGAAAACTTCAGTACCTTCAGAAATTACTCTGTAGTAAAAGTAGGGTTCCTGTCCAAATAGCCGCAATGTGTCATTTTTCTAAATCTTAAACCAGAATTTAACTACTATTAACATAAGTTTGAATCAATTAGCCTTTGAGTTACTGTCTTGGAGTTATTTCCTTTGAGCTAATGTTGGTATGATATCCAAAATATAAGAATCTGGAGCTTACGCTGAATATTTCAATTACTTCTCACAGCCACTGGCTGCTGTTAGCTTATTTTAAAACTCAGATATCTGTATCTTTTTTTTCCAAATGTTAATCTTGTGCAAAACAAAAATGTGTATATGCTTTTAAATTCAACACTGTAATGCAGAAAAAGCGATGTAAAAACACAGTTTCAGACCCTGGTTCAAGGTGTAATTTCACAATTTCCTTCTTTTTAACTCAATATGGGATAAATGAATATCCAAACAGATGCTTTTTTCTTTCAGTCTAGTTGAGATACTTGAACTCAAGGACCATAAGACTGGTTTGAGGTTAAGAGCTTTCACTATATAGCTTCTCAACTTATATTTGTATATGGTTTTATTTGTATTGTATCACCCAGAATAACAGGGCTGTCAGGACAGAGAACTAAGCTTTTAACATGTATTTAAATCAGCTTTGTTTTATTTTGTCTATAGTAAAATGGGGCTGCATTTTGAAACATGAAAAGTAGCGGAGATCTGTAACAGCAAAACAGCCCAGCCCGACATTCTTTTCTCGTATAAAGGAAGCAGAAATGTTATTGTCACTTGGTCATTTCAGTCTGGGGTTACTACAAGCAGATAATTTAAATATGACACTAATACTATCACAAGGACTAATAAAATTGGATTCTGACATTCTGATTGAAGTAGATAAGGGACTCAGATTTCTGTGTAGCATATGAGAATTGTGATATGAAGCACAGGAGAGGGATCTTTGTCTTACTGTAAAGACCTACAATATGAGCATTTTCTCATAGCAACTACAAACCTGATCAGAGGAGACTTGGATTCTGTATGAACAAAAATGTTGTGAAAATATAGCAGGCATACAGTATCATGGTTTGAGTATAGGTGTGTGTGTGTGCAGATGAAGAGCTTTAAATTTTTAGTATTTGGTTTTTTGCTTGTAAAAAGCCATTTAGAAGCTAGTTTGTCACCACTGAAAAAAAGCTCCTGAAATGCATTGCTATATTTTTATTAGACTTATGTTACAACTAGTAAATTGCAATACAAAGAGTTGAAGGCGTGTGTTTCAGTAAGAAGTCTGACGTTCTTCCCAAATGCAGGCAACCTCAGTTTTCTGATCAACTGCCAATCCCACAAGAGTGAAAGAACAGGGAAGACACAAACATAAATCCTGAGCTTCAGATATTTACTACTTTAAATTCTGAAATTCTCCATTTTGATTTTGTAAACAGAATTGTTTCTTAGGTTTTTGGATAGGTGACATCAATTCTGCTTGTCAGCATTGGCAAAGCTACCTAGACAGAGTTGGTAAAGTGCTTTTAAATTAAATCAGAAACTCAATCTTGCAGTGTTTTACCAGCTCTGATTTAAATGTATACAGATTTGTCTCTATCCAAATGTTGTATTCCAAAGGGCTATTGTACAGTTACAAATGTAAGTAAATAGGAGGTATTACTTAAATGTTAGCCAACAGACTAAAATGTTTTGTCAGTGACTGAAACAGCCACTTTGGCTTGAAATGAAATCAAAATCATGTTGTATACTGTTCAGGTTTACAAGTAGTACCTATTTTGGTGTCTTATTTAAACCTACTGGAAGATTTATAGTTTTGTCGTTAAAAGTGACTTGGCAGAGTTTTGTCAATAGATGTTACGTTCAGTTTTGGACAGTATTGATTTGTTAATCCATGCAGAGATAGTAAAGGTATGATAAACCTGTATCAGGATCGAAAACATTTATCAGCCTTTATTATAGCCACAACAGAACCCCTACACTGATAATTAAAAGTTGAGTTTAAAATGGTAGTAAAATTGAGATTATGCCTGAAGAGCATTCCACTGTAGTCTGCTTTTCTGCCCATGCTTAAACTTTTATTTACATTTTTATCCCTTATTATTTGTACTGCTATAGGTGTGACTTCATTTTTCATGAGGCTGAATTTGCACAATCTAGCATCCGTAAGAATTGCTGCAAAGAGTCTCTTTATTTAATAATGGTGATTTCAATCAAGATTATAGTTTGATTTATTGAGCTCTAAAACAGCTGGAAGGAAATTTAGTATTTATTCTTGGATAAATATTAAAATTATTTACTTGGACTTATGTATTGGTGGGCTTTTGTCCTATAATGTAAATAATGGAAAGTGGTGGTCTAATAAGTGCTTTCCCTAGCTGCGGTCATGAGAATTCTGCTGAAATGAGCTAATGGCTCTAATGATGGTAATTATAAGAAAATGTGGGGTGTGTTTATTTTGTTTTGTTTTTTTAGTTATGTCAGTTAAAACTGAAACCTACTGCAATTATGTGCCTATTCATCATCATTGCTCCTGAAAGTTCTGAATAACTGCCTATATAAGTTTTTTGCATGTTTAAAAAAAAAAAAATAAATAAAATTGATCTTGCCAAACCCAGGATTAAGATGAACAAGACTGATATAACGAGGGAGGGGAAGGAAAGCAAAAGTCCCAGAATAAATCACGCCCATATTTTGCCTCCTAATTGACAGTATTCAGTCCGAAGTATAAATGCATGTCTTTTCTTCTATTCTGCTGTCATGCAATAGGTCAAATGTAATATCCTATCCATCTTCCACTAGCCCTTCTCTGAGAATAAACCTTGAGCACCTGCTTGAAAGCAGACTTGCAAATAAATCCCCCAAACAATTCCTTCCCCTGCTGCTCCCACCTTTCCCCTTCCCATTGCCATCTTGTGCTTCTCCAGAGGCTTGGTTACTGTGGTGGACACCCTGATGCCATTGTTCTGCATTGGAGGTTTCTTAATAAGATTGGGATTTCTGAAATTGTAGTGGCTGGGGAAGTAACACATACCAGTTTAGAAATGTTTGGTGGTTGGATGCTATCTTATAATTACTATTCTCAACATTTTACAAAATCCCATTGAGATTAATTAGTGTGAAGGATAAGAAAGGGCAGAGCAGACCTACAGAGCTGCTAGCATTGCATTCGATACCACTGGTTAAAAGCATTGTCTTTACTACAAGGGGAATTTATGTAATTTGTCTGAATACTGAGGTGTTTGCTAAATCCTTTGGTGGCTTTCTGGAGGAGCTGGGCTCTTGTTTGGACAGACAATTAGTAAATGTAATACCTGATGCAGTTATTAGTGTTAGTCAGCTTAGCATTGTTGATATAGCAGTTTAGGTAATGCAGCACTCCACAGAATCATCATTCCTCTTCAGTTCTCTGCCTAAGACTCTCTTAACTGCTGTTCTCTTTAAAGAAAGTACTATGGTATGTAACAGGGAAAAGTCATTTCCCTTCTCCTTTCTGAGATACAAACACAGGTCAATGGCTAATCATACTAAATCATGCTAAAAGGTACTTTCCAATGGTTTGAAAACAGGGCTACAGAAGACAGCAAATCCCATCTTTCTGATATGACACAGATTGTACGTGTTACTTAGCAAATGTGTACTTAGCCTTTAGTTTAGTATGTACTTACAGATGCAAGTTAAGGGCTTTGGTATATTGGCAGTGGAGGCCATCAGTTTTGTAGAGGATGTCTTTAGTATGGTCATGCTTATTTGGAAGATAAAGTACATTATTGCAGACTGAGCTTCAAGACTGTTGGACCTTTAGGTCTATGCCTTGAGTCTCTTGTGTCTGTGCAGCATGCTTCACTAACGAGGTGAATTTCAGAGATTCTGTCTGAGATTCAGTACATGCTATGGTGAAATATATCACCAAAGCTTCTTGCTTAGCTTGTGCTAAAACTTGAGTTGCCTCCTCAAATTTCTGCAACACTGAAACCACCAGTAATGGGAATAGTTAAGGACTTGTTGATACTCTCAAATTGGATTAGAATTCATGCCAAAACCATTTTTTTTTCTCTTGGTTCCATGACACAAGCTGTGTCATGACCTAGCTTTTTTACTAGCTGGGGTGTTTTTGAGTCAGTATTTATTATTGTATAGTTAGTAGTTGTCTATTAACTAATTATTGTGTGCATCTTTGTCATATCTTGTTCCACTGGCCCCTCCTTTGATCCACAGATGTGTTCTGTGGCTTTTTCTTGCTCATCTGAAGACTTTCTGCATCTATTCTTTGTAGCTAGGATTTGACTAATGCAGCCAGGATTATATTTTTTCTGATCTATATCACAGAAAGACTCAGTAACTGTGTTAGAGCTGGGGGAGGAAAAATGAAAAAAAAAATCCAAATCAAAGAGAGCAGGTGTTTTATATGCTGGGTTCGGAAACATTGATTTTTAGTTGGTACACTTCAATTTTTCTTTCAAAAATCACTAAGGGTGTGAATAGGCCATTGGGTTTGCTAAAGCTAAGTAGATTGTCTTCCTTTTCATGGCTTTGCCTTATACAAAGAAATCGCCTGGTATAAGTAGAATAAAATAATCATTCTTGGATGAAAATTTTATAGAGAGTTGATACTATATATTATTGGTGATTATGTGTGATTATGTAGTTGTATTAAGTATTAATGGTGATCTGTGTTAATATCTTGAATTTTGATATAAGAATTTTGGTATTTTAGGCTAAAACCAGTGAGGCATGCACTTTTTTTTTTTTGGTAGCACCCTTTCCTTGCAATATCCCCGAAGGACAAGTTAAGAATATAAAATCAATTCTCTTCTTGCTGGTAACATATTATGAGATACATAATTGCATTTCAGATGCTATTTAAGATCTGACAGATTAAAGTTGCTGATACAGTATAACAATAACAGAACTAGATAAATGTTTAAAGCAAAAAAGTTTGAGACTACTTTGCATGGCATCAACATTTTGTCTTCTCTTTGCAGTTTCACTTATTAATACTCCTCATGACAGACCACACATGTAACTTGACTGAAAGAGCTGTATGGATCCCTTATTAATGCTGATACTGTAAGATCTTTACACTTTGCTTTCGCAGCATCTTGAATGAAGCGAGTGTTGACAAGCGTACTTAATGTCCATCTTCTGTCTTTAATAATTCAATGGTCACTATCATTGAAGACAGGATCATTAAAGTGGATTATTAGCATAGACTGAGGACAACTAAAATGTCTTTTTAATAAATTTGGTATTAAGAATTATCGGTTTTGTCACACTTTCATCATAAAATGTTATTCTTTAAAGTTCTATTGTAGTCTACCATGGTTTCCAAAATTTTTGCAAACAAAACAAAAGTATGTTTCAGATATTAAGTCTTTTATTTTATATAAACAGTGATACTGAAGTACTTGAAAGTAAATGTTCTCTGCCTTGGATTGGGCCCCTCTCCCACACCCCAGGTGTCTGGGTGGGCACAGTCAGTAGCTCACTTGGTATTGAGTACACCAATATTTAGACCAAAGCAAGTAAGTGTGAACATATGCCCTTTCTTGAAACATTGAATATCTGAATGCTAGTTCTTTTTCCAGTAACTATTCAACTATTTCTAATAAGACTATATCAAGAGGAAAGATTGGGAGGAGTTATTTTGTGGTGTCTTGCTCCAGGCAGCACACCAGCCTTGGGCACTGATTAAAATTCCTCTAGTAGAAGGCAGGGACTGAAACCAATTCAGTGGTATGTGACGGGTTACCATTAAGAGTGAAATACTGAATAAGAGGAGCATTGTCAGCTTCTTTCTTATTTAGGCTTGTTGAGGCTTTATCAATGGATTTTTTACCTCTGAGATGTCTGTCTTTTCCCCAAAAATCTTTCTTTGAATTTAATTATGACTTTTACTGCTAGGGTACTGCAGCCATTTCAGTGTTCTCAATCTCATTGTGTCACTGCAGCACTGAATTACTTTGTCACTTTGTATTTTTGTGAGAGCTAGCATCTAGCTGAAATTGAAATTAGCTGCTGCAGTTCATGGCATTCACTTTTTCCAGTCCTCACCTCATCAAAATGTGTACCAAACTGCTTCTTTCAGACTTGCACTTTACTACTTAGAGCATTTATATTAATAGCAATGTAGCTATTTCAGGGATGAAAGGAATTTATAACTATGGAAGAGGGTGCTTTACCACTCATTTAAAATTCATTATGGACATCTGTGCCAGGAAGTGCTTTCTGTCCTCCACTGTGCAGCGCAGTGAAACTAGCAGCTAAGTGATTTGAATAGTTTATTTTTCTTTCTCCCATGCTCTTACTAGGACTACTCTTATGTCTCTCCTACCTTATTCTTTTACATATTTTGCTTATTCTACTATTTCTTTTTCTTCATGCTTTCTCTAGAGCCCCCAGCTACCCTGCAGAGCTGCTTCGAAAGCTGTCAATTCAGCAAAGCAAAAAAGCGCAATGCAAGCTAGATCCAAATGTTAATTACAGGATGAGTTGTCAGGATTTGTGAAATCCTGCAGATGATGAAAGAGAAAAATTATACTTAAAATCCAGGTGGAAGACAGAATGTATCAAGTACATTTTCTGTATTTTTAAAAAATAGGCATCCAGAAAATAAATATCAAAACAAGTTGGAATACCTTGAATTCTACGTTTCTTTTCTGTTGGGCTAAAATGCCAACCCTGTAGAGTTAGCCTATGGTTACCTAGTGACTTAAGATTTCTTTCTGTATACTAGATCACTGAAAGTACAGAAAAAAATGTTTTTAAATGTAAAACAATTCAGTTTTTAAACTCTTCAGTTTATCTCCAGAATGTTACTTGATATAATATTGTTAAAGGGATATTTAAGAGTGTATTTATGGGGAAAAGGCAAATGTATTATATGGAGTAAGTATCCAATATTATAGTACTAAAGTTTCTAAACCCTCTGAGTTTTGGAATGAGCTAGAGCGGGATGATTTTTTTTGTTGTATCTAGTGGTTGGGAAATTTGATTTGTTAGTGGCTTTGTTGTGGTTGTTGGGAAAGTAAAAGACACCATTATACAGGCTCAAAAGGTGTTTTTCTGTTTCACAGTAATAAAGGATGAGTGATCTCAGTGAAGGGTTACTGGTAAATCACAGCAGCCTTTATTTAGAAATCTGCCTTCTTCTGTGGTATTTTATTAATTTTTGATAATCTTTCTCCTGTGGGATATGTTGCTACTTCAATGGTTCCGCAGAAGTACAAGCCATGGAAAATAGAGCTCTGTGATAGTTTTTGTGCTTGATGGCTACTTTGTAGCAATGCAATCTGTTGTGGGGACAGGATACTGTGTAGCTGTAAGTTGAGACCAAATTACTCCACAGGTCATTTCTGTTGTACTTTTTTCTTTCTGTGTTAAAATAATCTATTACTAGGCTACTGAAACAAGTGAAAAAACAGACTGTTTTCATTATAACTATGAAATAGGTTTGCTCTGTGATCAAAAATGCTTACTCTGATTTTTTTTTTTTTTCCTTCACGCACTGGATGAGGCAGGGAAGAAACAGCTGTGGCTGTATTTAGGATAGGGGTCACAGCTATATAAAAACAATCTGTACGCCGCCATGTGGAGCCAGCACTATTTCTGTGTGTTGGAAACAAGAAATGTGTACGGAAGTTGGGAAAAATGAATCACCAGGAGTCTGGATAAATCTTGATGCCCAGTAATGTTGCAGTCCCACATAACAGGGCTTTTCTGGAGCACTCTGCTTGGGGGGAAGCCAAGTCAAGTCTCCGTACCAGTTCAGAGTCCTCTTGAATAGCACCAACTTTGCACTGGGAAGATCATAATATTTCAGACAGTACATTTGTCAGCTATAATGGACTACTTCAAAACACCCGTTACAGCATTTTTCTCTGCATTAAAACTTTAACAAAGTGTAGGACTCCTGCATGACTGCAAGTGGAAATCTTTTCTATCTAGCAAAGCACAGTTATTCTACTCTTTTATGTACAGGAACCTCTGCAATTTGCAACACAAGCTTCCTATTATGTGTCTGTGAAGAACATACTTTGAGAGAAAATGAAGCTTATAATAAAATAAAATGACTTAGTTGACTTTTTTGAGAGTCTCTGTGACTGTGTATAAAGACATGGTGTTATCTTTTTTCAAAAGTTGCAGTGTAATTTATTCCAAGTAAATAAACGTACTTGGAATTACCCATATGAACTTAGGTGGTTTTGTTTTTCCATGCTTGCTTATTTGACTGTAGTCAAGCTGTATTTCTTTTAAGTGAAGTAACTAGAATTATTTTAAGTTCACTGAAATACACTTCAATGTGTATATAAAATACTATTTTATGTGAAACTGCAATTATAAAAATTTCACTAGAGTAATTTTGGTAATGATCATTTGATACGTATATAAAATTTTCTCCTCTACTTGGCAAGAAAGTAGTAAAGTAATCTGAGGTGGAGAAGGAACTTTCTCCAAATAAATTAATTTAACCAAAGACTGAAGTCTTTGATTCTTAAGCTATTAAGTGTTAATTTGTTACCTGTACTTATATTTAAGATCATGTTAAAAAACAAACAAACAAAAAAACACCAAGCAAAACCCCCCCAAAAACGTACCAAACACCAAACAAACAAAACAACTAAAACCTGTTTGTAACTGTGTTTTTGGTCTGTAATTGTAAATATAAAGAACCTCCTTTACAAAAACAAAAATCTATTGTTTCTTTCTTAAAATTCTGCCTGCTATACAAAACTTTCTAATTTTGTCCATGTCAGATGAGAAATGAGCATCTCTTTCAGAATGGAAGAGCATTCAGCAGTTGACCTTCATCACTAGTCGTCCATATGTCTAGCACTGCCAATTGCCAAAAAAGAAATAATTTCCTGAGTGAATTGCTATGTAAAATGAGATTAACATTGGCCCTCCCACAACTGATTTAATGTGAGCTGCCTCCTTTACAAATTTAAAGTATACGGGAACCCAGTGAACAACTACTTGCTGTTGAGAGAGAAGGATTCCAAGAAACCTGTAGAGGCTGTGGTATAAAGCTGCTGTCTGAGTTTCTTTCCTAGTTTGCAAATGAACATCAACAGAAAAGTCTTCAAAAGATCATCATGACAAGCCCCAAAAAATGCCTATTTAAAAAAAAGAGTGGTTTTAAGAGTTATAATCTGCTTTTAATGCAAACAACCACTTGTGGATTTTCTTTCCTGTGAATTTGTAAGTCATAGCAGGTCCCAACACGTTGAGAACTGGGGGAGGAGTGATACTATTGATGATTTAACTTTTTAACAGTGGCAGCAAATTTGTTCAAATATAGGATAAATGACTAATACTTTTGTAGTGAATACAAAAAGCTTTTTCTTAATTTTCAGACTAAAATAGAAACAAGACTTGTAGAATTCACTGAAAGAACATGGGATATTTGGTGGGATGTTACCATAAGGAATTGATTTCTTTGGTGCCTTGTAGGCATTCCTAGAAAGTACAGAAGCATCAGAGGAATAAGTTGTTTCTATAACTGCTTACCTGTGTAAGATTAAATCCTGCAGGTCTTGAGGTAGACACATGTTTGAAAATCATTGCTATATTTCAAAAATCAGTTTTGAATCCTGTTCAAATGACTAGAGAAATGTTTCCTCTAAATTCCTTAACATGTAGTAAAATATATATATATATCTCCTGATGTTGAGGGGGGAAAGATTGTTAATATGTACACTTAACAAACATTCTCAGCATTTCTGCGGTTAAGTGCTTTCTCCTTTGTTAAACTGAGGTTCATCAAGTCATGTTTCTAACAGAGTTGTCCAATAAAATGTCCTTAAAGGCCTTTTTTAATGTTTCCAAGAGCCCTCTACTTCACACAGAGCACCTGTGTTGGCGGCTCTTTTGAAACACTTGGTGGGAATGGGTGTCTACAGCAAGGAAAAGGAGGATGTCAGGAGCACAGCCTGGTCATCGTGCTGCAGTGAGTGGGAGATGAGGAATGAATGTGAAAAGTACACCAGTACTTTTTTCATTTGCAACCCCCCTTTTAGATGAAATGCTTGAGGTAGTGAATATCTTACTAGATTTTAACGCTTATCTGGGTTTAAATCTAGATTTATGGATTAATTAGAAAAAAATAAGAAAGTTGTTTCCAGTTATTCAGAATTGATATGTACGTTTCTAGCTACAGTTGTTTTGGTTACCTGATTTCCAATCCCTGATGATTCTATGTCACAGTGTTTGCTAGGACCTGAAGAAGAGAGGAACTGTATCCTTGAACTTTTGTTTTGAGGTACATGGATAGTGTCACATTTGCCTTTGAGTCATCTTCCAATACCTGTCATTGCTGCTGTTAACTAAACTGGCAGCCAGCTCCTATTAAGAGCAGCATCTGATTTTTTTGTTTTAGCATGATCGTTTAAAATGTCCTGGGGTATAACTCTAATTTGAATTTTTAAACAGTCATTTATCTTTTTAATTATCTGTAGTTATGTGTGCATTTTGTAGAAACATGCCGTGCTACTCTTCATAACCATTTCTTAGAAAGATGTTGGTTAGATTTTCAAAGGCAATTGGCAATTGAGTCATATAGCTTTTATTTTTATTTTGATACTTCACATTTTTCATATATGTATGAAAACCGGAGATTATCTCTGTCCTGCTTGGTAAAAAGCATAATGTAGGTATGCTGGGCTTTTTTAGTCACCCAGTGCCGAAGCACAGCTTTCAATCAGGTCACAGTACTTCTCCTTGCTTAATAATTCTGCACAATTAATATAGGCTTTTTGTTTTCTTCTGTTATGACAGACTTGATCTAAACCTGATTGGAATTAAGGACTTATTTTTTATTGAAATAATTCTGATTCCATACTTACACAACTTACATAGCCTAGAACTCAGAATAGTGAATCAGTCTATGTAATTTTCAGTCTTTTTGAATGTTACTAAATTTTATGAAGTGGGAATTTAAAATGCTCTGTTGTCTTTACTGTGAAGTTCAATTGTTTTATGCCTTTATCTGGCTAGAATTGTATTCCTAGGACAACAAATCACTTTTCATGGAAAATTGTTTTTTAGCTTGAACCAGTGTAAAATACAAAAGTAAGACAACTAAATCCATTGTTCTGTTGTAAAATGAGGAAAACTGGCCTTTGCTTGACTAAATAACTTGATAAGCATGTAAGAGAGCATATGTGGATCTCCATATAACTTTGAGATGTCTAGTGTCAGAGCTGCAGTATGTCTGTAGGTCACGCCCAGCCCAAAAATCTTCCATTCATTCACCTTCATGTAGATGGTAGAAGACGTGAGGCAAAGGAAAGCACAACTGTGCAAGACAAAGAACATTTAACTCCTTAAGACTGGGGCCCGAAACTGCCATTGAAAAACAAAATTCAACTGAATGTTTCCTAAACTGCCAAGCTCACTGGGTCCCCTTGCAGCTGCAATGTATGTGACGCCAGCTCTTCTATGCCAGCCCAGCTGAGTACATGCTGAAAGGTGAAAAAGCCCACACAAAGTTTGTCTATGTAAGAAATGTGTAGAACTGCCTCCTGTAGCCGTGGTTTCAGAGCAAAGGCAAAATGAGGGAGGAAAGGCAAATGCTCTACCACAACCTGAAAGCAAGTCAGTGAGATGTGATATGGAGGAAATAGGTGTATGGAGCATGGTTTAATTTATTGCTGTTTCTCAACCAAATCTTACTTAAGGCTATGTAGTAATGGGGAAACTATCAAAGCTTCAATCTAGCTAATAAAATGTAAATGTAATATTAAATTTCCATCTGCTGTCTCTGTGCTGTTAATCATGGTTGGAAATAGCTGCAGACATGCAAGGTGTATTGCAGTTACATCTGTCCACATAGCTCAACATTGCTGTGATAGATGATGGAGTGCCTGACAGTATAGCTACCCATGTGGCAGCTCAGCTGTTAGATTTGTTTTCATTTACACTATATAACTAATTCTGATTAGTGTGCATACTGATTTCCATGTATTATGCAGGCTCTGTATTGAATTAGGGCCTTTCTATTAACTAAGGCCACCGTGCATCTATCTACACTTTGCATTGAAAAGCAAGCTAGGAGCAACAGGGCTGACAAATGCATCTAAGCCTAGGAAGCCTCAGTTTTGCTCTTAGTATGGGAAGGTGAGACTACAGCTTCATTTACATTGATGAAGTATTTTTAATCTGATAAGTCTTGATCAACGACAGACTGAGGCTGCTGTGCTGTTCTCCAGAGTATGAGGGGACACAGCTAAATATTTCAGTCTTCTAAAAAAATTGTCTTTATTTTTCTGACATATTTTTGACAGAACAAGTTGGCTGTGCTTCATTTTCCAATTAGGAGGTAGAGGTTAAACACCAAACTCTTTCTTTCTTTCATTTTGCATACTTTTTTCTTTCATGACTTGGAATACCCTTTGGGATATATAGATGCTGAAAGAAAAATCAATGATACAGAACACTGGTGTTCTACTTAGAAATTTTTTCTGTCTGTAAGAGCTGCTGACATCTGCTTTTGTGATGCTTTCAGGAGCTTCGTTTTCTCCCTGCTGCGCTAAATTAATGTCAGAATGGACAGGGTATGGGTTTATAGTCCCATTGACCTTGCTCTTTTAGAAGAAATCATTACTCTGAAGACAAACCCTTGTCCCTACAATATCGTTTGGATCAAGAATGGCCTTCAATCTTCTTTTCCTGTGTTTCCTGAGTCAGCAACCTGTTTCTTGAGGTCTTTCTTTGAAGGTGTTCCTGAATGGAAAGTCACAGCCTAAGCAGTAAGAGGCTTATTTTAAAAGTGAATGAAAAGTAAACAAGATGCTTGCCTTACCAACAGATCATCTCAGAAGAATAAAACCTTGTGGCTTTACCATTGAGTTGATAAGGAAACATATTATCTTTACAGGTGAGCTCAACTATCTGGCACTGAGGAATTATTTAGTCTTTCTAGCTGAAGAAGTTATTATGAGGGATCTGTAGTGACTTTTGCTTGTGCTGATGGTCTGTTTTCAGTGTTCTTCATGAATTTATTCTAAATTATACCCACCTAAGGCACTTTCTATAAATCTTCTCCTTCCAGTATGTGTTTACATCCTGCAGATCTTTATTGATGGCTATCAAGTCACAGTTTTGCTGTCAAATAACAAAACAATCTTTTTTTTTTTTTTTTAGTTCTTAGCCTCTCCATAATTTTCTTTGTTCTTGAGTCCAGTTTGCCTATGTCCCTCTGTTAATGATGTGTGAAGATCAGAGAACAGTCTAACAGTGGCAGGCTCACACAAGGTGCAGATTCCTTTCTTCATGTATTCTGACTGAGCCTGATCAGCATTGCTCAATTTGCAAAAAGATATGGAGTTCTCCAGCCATGCTGCCAAAAGCCTCTTCTGTTTTCAGTTCTACATTTTTAATCCAGTTGCTTCAGCATGTCTACACTGAATCTTGAAGCTGAGTGGAAGGATGCACTAGATAATGTAGCATCAGAGGATGTTTTCATGTTTGTGCCTTGGTCTGAATTAAGAGTGAACTTTCCTGGAGGATCAGCCCTACTTTTTGTGCTTGATTTTCAGTGTTGTGTTTTAGAAGTGCACGGATGAGACTTACTGCAGATGAAAATGAATTGGAAGATGCACTTTGAATGTATTCCACTGTTGAATTATCAGACTAGACAAGAGTCATTATGAAGTAAAACAAGATAGTAAAAATGTGTAAAATGTAGCTGTCAGGTGTCTAGCTGGTATTGGACTGCTTTGCTCCGTAGATCTGATCTTTTTGGTTTTTGCTGTTGCTAAAGTAGACAACACCATCTAGTTCATCTCGATCAGGGTCTAAAATAGCATAGTGACATCAACATGACATGCTGTCTGGGCAAATCAGCTGTACCAGTTTTATACATTTCTATAAAAATTTAGCATGAGAACAGTTTACAAATAAGTTTGTTTCTTTTCTAATTATATCCATAGCATATCAGTACAAGTAGATGTATTTTATAAAGAGATAAAAATATAATACTAAGATATGATAAATTCTAAAGATGTGAAAATGCTGACTTACTCCTTCATAATTTTTTTAAAACAAATGTTACCTATCTAGTAATTGGTCTAGTCTCTCCCTTTTGTTTCTACTTTGTGGCAAATATGCTTTTAGAAAAGATGGATATCATGCCTGTGCATGGAATAGTAGCAGCTGCAACATGAAACACAATTACTTGATGTTAGCTCTTAATTAAGAATTATGTCTAACTGAACTTCCATTCACTCAACACCAAATGGTAAAACAAGAGTACTTGCAGATTTCATCTTTCTCAAATGCTAGAGAAGCCACCGAGTATCCCAGTACTGTCCTTTGGGATTCAAATATTTCTCAACATGAGTGAGGACTCGTCACAGTGACAGAATAAAACGTGATTTATCAGTTTGTTTAATATCTGCCCAATGTTTTGCTTTACGAAGCACTTAATTAGATCTGTTATTGCTGTATATCATTCATATAACAATATGTGTAATTTGCTCAAAGAATTTCACAAATTTATTAGTGCCTTCCATTCAGCTGTCTCTCTCTGTAATGGTCATACTGGAGAAATCTGTGACTCTGCCTAGAGTAATGATTTAGTCTAAAATCAATTTCGCTGAACAAGTTGGGAACATAATTGCAAAGAGAAATGCTTGTAAATGATCTGTCAGGAGATGATTTGGAGTGGTGCTGGGTAAATCACAGAAGAGAATAATTTTTTGTGGTTGTTGTTAATTTTGATCTACAGCAGCCCCCTTAGCCTGAGCTGAAGCTGACTTTAGTCTCCTGCATCTGGTCTGAAGCAGTAATTGATAGAGGTTGGTTCCATTATGCACTAGGAAACAGAATGTAATTAAAAGGGATAGTGGTAGTCTTATGGTAGATGGTAACCTAAATTAAGGATTTTGAAGGTGCACTTCATAAGGAAGTTGTGATCTCTTGGTACACAAAAGGATGTATAAACAGCAATATTGAAATGCTAAATCAATTTATTTTTATGTAATGCTAAGCAAGCATAGAAGTCTGGAAAAGAGATTTGTCTTGTCCTCTCTGTTGCTTCTAAAAATTTCTTCTTGAAGTATTTTACAATGAAGACTGCCTTTCAGTTTTCTTTAGCGAGGTTATTTCAAGTTCTTTATACTTAGAAGCTATAAATTAACAGTGCATTAATTTGATTTTTTAACATTATGAAGCAATTTTGTTTGGACCATAGGTGACTTCATTCCCGTTTTCGGTGTAGCATGTGGCTCATTACATTGTAATGGTAATGTCAGAAAAGAAACTACATGTCCTATATATATTACTTTTGAACAAAAGAAAGACAAAAGGAAGCTATGTATTTTTTTCAAAGCCTTTAGTGGTTTTTTTTCTGTGTAGTTCTACCTGCTGCATGAAAAGCTTCCTGGATATTTGAAAATGTAGCCATTAGTAGTGTACAACTGGACAAAATGTTGTGGTCCACCTGCCAGAAGCAGGAATGGAGGTTTCATGTAGAGGAAACTTATGGTACCCTTTGGCCTAATAAAAGCCTCCTCCTAAGTTTGGAGAATGTAGAAGACTTAAATATGTAGAGGGTCTGGCAAGACTTTTTGCTAGTGTTTTTATAGAAAATCTCAAGAAAACTGAGAATTCCTCATTACCTTGGAGCTTGGAAGAGAAGGCTTCGTGTGCCCTGCAAATAATATCTTTTGTAATACATGTATTTTATTGCTGAAAAACAATAGATTATTATACCCACCAACCTCTAGGAAAATGTAAATTATATGTAACAGTAGCTTAACTAAGTTGAAATAGCATCTGTATTTGGAAGTTCAGAACTGTATATGCTGTGAGATTCATGCTATCAAAGCTTTTAAACAGCCATTTATTTTTCAGTAAATCTTATGAAGACTGAGATTTTTATGCTTAAAAAGCATTAGTGACCATCTTTACTTCTCTCTTTACTTCCCAACCTCAACCCTAAAAGACATTCTTTGCTGAGAATGTCATGATGTTAAAGGAAAAAGCAGATTGCTCAGTTAAAAATGAGAAAGTAAGAAGAATTTAAAAAAAAAAAAGAATACTATTTGGCTGCACTAGAAATTCAATAGCAGTGACATTTTCCAAAAGAAAGCAGATATACCAAAAACTTGTCAGGGTTCACAGGAGGCGATATTAACTTGCTGAGAAAATTACTATTTTAAAAAGCTTTTCTTCTTTATTAATGAAATTTCAAAAAACCAATTCTTTGTCATGGCTGCTCACTATTCTGGGAGGAAATGCTGACAGGACACATTTTCAGATCCTTTTACTGCAGTAGATCGTTTTACCAAAGATGTACTAGATAGTTATTTTAGCTTACTGGAAAGGTCTGTGTGGATTCTATATAAAGAACAACAAAACTTGCAGTTGATTTTAAGATTTGTCTTTAACTGTCAGTACTAGGTATTGTATCATGATATAACATGAGGGTAGAAATCTAGGTTAAATGACCTGAGCATGTTTTACTCAAATTACCCAAGAACTTTGTGTTCACTGAGGTGAAGCAGAGCAACCAAAACAGCCAGTGCTTGGGGTCTCTGCTGGTCACTTGCTCCTGGGTTTAGCCACAATACGCTGCTGCAGAGATTTTTTTTTTTTCCTACAGAAACCTAATTTCCTGCCCTGCCCCACCCCCCAAAAAAACCAAACAACAACAAAACAACCAACCAAACAAAAAAAAAACCCACCACAACTATGCTGAATGTTTTACATATGTTCAAATGTGATTTGATGCTGAAGGAGAACAACCTAACAAATAGGTTATGAACCTTACAGAAGCAGGAAACATTTTAGTGCAGTGGGATTCTTTGCAGTTCAGGTGTAACATGACCATAGCAGTTTAGCTTCACAGTCAAAATAATTACCTATGGAATCTCTCACCTCCCCAGTAAATACAGGAAACAAGATGAATTCTCTTGATGAAAGAGAAGAGAATCAAATTCTAGTCAGGATTTTCAAGAGTGAATAGTAACTTGAAGTCTTTTGTAGTGGATGAGAAATAAATCACAAATAATTATCAAGAATCAGACATCTTTTCAATTTCTCGGGTTTTATATAGAAAACTAAACATGCCCCATATTGTTACTTGGTAATGAGAATCTTAGACAGCTCAGTTTCTTGCAACTTATCCTGTCTAGTCCTCTCAAACTTACTGCGTTGTACCAGCAGGAGCCTACTACATTCATTAATTCATTAGAAATTTTTATCTCATGAATCTCCTAAATGTATTTTTTCATTTGGATCTTTCAAGTATCTCTTCAGGTCTCTGTGTTGATGTGCACCAAACCTTTTGATTACCAAAAAAAAAAAAAAAAAAAGCAACAACAACAACAAAAAAACACAAACATTACCCAAGATATTTTTAGTAGAATAAATGGCAATCTAGGATATCAAACAATGCCCAACTTGCCATTTGAAAATAATTTGAAAACAAATGCACTTGAATGTGTAAATGAGTGCTTATGTGATGTTTTTTAATGGTAATTAAGTAGTCAAAGATACAAATAAGCACCTGGCTAATTTGATATCACTGAGTTGAATTATTTGAAAATTGTATTTTCTGCCTATTGGCATCTTTGTCATTAAATAAGTCTACTGTTCTACATCAGACATTGCATACTTACTGAAAATTCCCTTTGTTTTTATGGAAATGTAATACAGGGAGACAAGAATTTCAGTCTCGTTCCTGCCCTGAGATAATTTTCTTCAAAATTCTTGTCATTACAAAAACTAATGTTATGCATTCTGTAGGAGAGAAAATTTCTGTTGGCTCTAGGGAGCAATAAATTTTGTACATGTCATAATTAGCTACATCAGGATGTTGCATTATTTATAAGGATAGAAGCACTTCCAACAACTTGACATCCAGGTGTTGTATGTGGTGGTAGATATAAACCGAGCTATGCAATTGTTGATCCCCCGAGGGAAAGTTATGGCTCACACTGTCTGAGTCAATCTGGATGAGTTAATTGCTGCAAATATTTGCCAATTAAAGGAAAATGTTCAATCAAAAAATAATTCATGATTAAAATATTCTTGTGAAAGACGATGAAAAACTAGTTAGCAACCTAGAACAAACATCACCTGATAAACACACCATAACCATGCATCCTTTTGCAACTAGCTTTGTATTAGGTGGTACTTGCAGGCTGGATATTGGGGTACTAATTTAGAAGGATGGGTTTTTATTTAGTTGGATTAAAGAAACTGCTACCAAACCTGATTAGTTCAAATATTTTGCTAACTTCAAGTCGATCTCTGAGAAGGGAGTTCTATATCAAACTCCAGTTGGAGTGGGGAATGGGATGCTGTGAAAAGCTGCTTCTGGTTCTGAATTATTACAGAACCGAAACCCAGTCAACGGTATTTGAACCAAACCTTTTTTTCCTTAGGTTACTATTAGCTTTACCTTCTGAAGCCAGAGCAGTGGCAGCTTTGACTCACCATATATAAATGAAACTCAGTAGTTTACCACATTAACTGCTTAAGAGGCAGACAAATATTCTTTTTTTGTTTTCTGATATGCCAGTTCTCAAGTACTTCTAGTTTTTGATTATAATTGCTCATGGATTATTTGCAAGACAAGCTGGAACTTAGTTTTCCCAGTAAAAATCCTTTAATGAAGGAAAAAAGTAAGTAAATAAAATGAACTCAAGTATCAATGGTGCATTAAAATCAAGCAAGCTAGAGAAACGTATACATGTGTACATATATATATGTATAAATGTATATATATAAACTGCACATAATTAGTTAAAGTTGAGGTAAGAATTAAAATGAATACCTGTTGAAATTTACACAAAAACACTGCACCACTTTTCTTAAGATAATTATATTGCCTTTGAGTATTGGAAAGTACAGGTCAGTTTTGAAGATAAATGTTCAAACAGGTGATACTTTAAGCACACAAATGCTTGTTAAACAAGATGGGAGAATGACATTTTTCCACAGTTTGTACAGGCTGCCCTAAACTAAGAAATAATTATGTATTAAACCTTTGTAATAAAGAGAAAATAATATTTCCAAAGAGACTGTTGGGATATCTACAAATATAAAGCTGTTTTACAGGCTGAGTCTTGATGTTACTTAGACTCTCTCTGAAGCAATTTAATTACAAGTTGCAAAGCTTAATTTCTGCTTGGATGAGGTTAACCCTTTCCCTTTTCCTCTGGCAAAATGAACAAGCAAATTTCTTTACTTCACAGAATCACAATGTCAGGGATTGAAAGCTCATCCAGTCCAATCCCCCTCTTGGAGCAGGAACACCCAGATGACATTACATGGGAAGGTGTCCAGGCAGGTTTTGAATGTCTCCAGAGTAGGAGACTCCACAATCCCCCTGGGCAGCCTGTTCGAATGCTCTGTTACCCTTAATGAGAAGAAATTTCTTCTCGTATTTAAGTGGAACCTTTTGTGTTCCAGTTTGAACCCGTTGCCCCTTGTCCTACTGTTGGTTGTCACCGAGAAGAGCCTGGGTCCATCCTCGTGACACTCACCCTTTACATGTTTATAAACATTAATCAGGTCACCCCTCAGTCTCCTCTTCTCCAAGCTAAAGAGCCCCAGCTCCCTCAGCCTTTCCTCATAAGGGAGATGCTCCACTCCCTTCATCATCTTTGGTGCTGTATGCTGGACTCTCTCCAGCAGTTCCCTGTCCTTCTTGAACTGAGGGGCCCAGAACTGGACACAATATTCTAGATGGGGTTTCACCAGGGCAGAATAGAGGGGCAGGAGAACCTCTCTTGACCTACTAACCACTTCCCTTCTAATACACCCCAGGATGCCACTGGCCTTCCTGGCCACAAGAGCACAGTGCTGGCTCGTGGTCATCCTGCTGTCCACCAGGACCCCCAGGTCCCTTTCCCCTACGCTGCTTTCTAATAGGTCATTCCCCAACCTATACTGGAACCTGGGGTTGTTCGTACCCAGATGCAAGACTCTACACTTGGCATTGTTATATTTCATTAAATTTTTTCCTGCCTGACTCTCCAGCCTGTCCAGGTCCTGCTGGATGGCAGCAGAACCTTCTGGTGTGTCAGCCACTCCTCCCAACTTGGTGTCATCAGCAAACTTGCTGATAGTACACTCTATTCCCTCATCCAAATCATTGATGAATATATTGAATAATACAGGCCCCAGTACTGGCCCCTGAGGCACTGCACTAGATACAGGCCTCCAACTAGACTCTGCTCTATTGACCATGACTCTCTGCCTTCTTCCCTTCAGCCAGTTCGCAGTCCACCTCACTACCTGGTCATCCAGACAGCTCTTTCTTGCTCTTAAATTTAGCAAGGAAGACAGATCGAGGCAGTGTTACAAGATTTCAATGTGTCTGGCTAGTAGTGGGATGATGATGCTACAGAAATGGGAAAGCAGGAGGCGAAGGGAAGGGGAGAGATTGGATATTTATGCTTAGGACTAATCACACTTGATTGTCCATAGTGCTATAAATTGTTTCCAGAATATTTCATAGGCAATTTTTAAACCAATACAATGGTGCAGGGGCTCCTGCAACTGAAACTGCAATCATACCTTGTGTTACCATAAAATCACGTAGGCAAGGAATATTTCTGTCTAAAGACTCTCCCCAGTTATTTTTATAACATTTCACACTGATAGTGTTAATATACATTTTGTTGTTCCTGAGCTATTTAAGCTTCTGTGTGAGGGCGTTCCTCTGTGCCCTGTTATTTCAAGACTATATGCATACACAGGATTCATCAGTACTATGTTAGTTATGGTTGACACTGAGAGGCATTCAACCAGCAACAAATGTGTTTGGTTCATTGTAGCCAAAATGCTTACCTGTAATAATCTATCTGACCTTTACAGGAGCCTGGTGAACCTTTGAGCAGTTGAATTTGAGGTTCTAGTTCGTAGTGGTTGCAGTATCTTGGAGCCCTGAGACCTGAAGCTTCATCCCTCTTTATTAATTCTCTCAAGACTCGCTTTTCACCTTGCTTTTTGGAGCACTCTGTATGAAACAAAAATAAATAGTATCATTTTTGCAGCTGTGAAATCAACAGCTCTGGGGACTCTCTCAACTAATAGGAGAATCTGTTTTGATGTGTTTTTCCTTCAAAATGTTGACCTTTAAGGTGAAGTGTCTCGTCCCTTCATAGTTCAGCCTTTTTTCTGTTGACTGAAATGCAAAAATAAATAGATTGTGGGGTAGCATCAGGAATGAAAAAAAGTCTATCTATCTGTCAGTGTTTTCTGACAGGAAAAAAATCACTTCAAAATAGTCACTTCCAAGATGGCAGAATTAAAGTAATGTTTGCCAGTTGTGACTGTTTGACATGACTGTTAACCCAGGTTGGAAGAACAAAAAAGTTCTGGAAAAGACTCTACCTGTTTGATACTCAGCATATTTTAGAGAACGTATTCTAGGTGGGCGCAGACACAGAATCTTGGGATGTTTTTTGAAGCTTGCATCTGCATTGACAGTGACTACTGCTGTCTGCCAAAGCTGTGATTTGTTCCTTCCAGCCCTGGGGCTTCTGGTGGAGGGCTGAGATCTGTGTGTGTTTTTTTTTGTGGTGGTGTTGGTGTGTTTTGATTTTGGGGTTTTTTTTTGGCCACAGTTTTCTTCCATTTTCTTGTTCTTTGTGGCTGGAAAGATAATTGGTACCCGCCACTTCTGACCTTAGAAATAAGAATGTAATATGTCTTCAGTTGTATACAGTGGAGTGATGTGGAAATCTTACAGCACCTGTAATGTTGTTGCCACTAACCTAGATTATGCAACTATAATAAGCAAAAAGGTTCAGTTTCTTGCTAGCCAGCCCACAGTGCATGAAACACAGTTAGCTGGTTCACTAAAAGGAGAAAATCTTGAAGTTAAAAGAAAGGGCAATATATGGCTATAAAATTTAAATTAGCAAAGGTATGACTACCAATAAAAAGTGAGTTGAACAATTTAAATTTTCCCTTTCAACAAAATCTATTGATGCTTCTACCTAGGGTTGTTCAGAAGAATCCTAATTGAACCATCTATATTCTTAAAAATATAGAAATATAATTACATTATTCGTATATAATTTTTACAGATGACAGTCTCTGTATGCAATTTCTTTTAACATATTCTTTATTTTTCTTCAGTCATTCTGTACCTCCCACTTCTGTAAAGGATATTTTCCCTGCTTTTGTTGAATCTACAAAAACCTTCCATAGACTCCATTAAAACAGCTAAACTTTACATGCAGTCGAGGTTTAAAGATCCCAGTAAGTTTATTTCTAGACATGTCACATCACTACAGCAATGAATTGTGAAGTTAAGGCTGGCAACCAGCTAAGATTTCTTCAACAATTTGTTCAGGTCACGATCTGCCCTGTAAATACCAGGGATCCCTTGGAAAGCCTTTGCTGTAACTTTTTTCTTTTCCTTACCATCTTAGGTATATGCATCCATGATGGATCATTCTATGGTTGTTGTTTAAAGTTCACATAGAGAAGTATCTGCAGGTACATGTTACTAAAATATCAAGTTGTGCAGTTGCTCATGGACATGCACACTACATTTCACTGTAGTTATTATTAAGGTGTGGCAGTCTGTAAGCAGCTAACGAGGTGTTGATTAACAGAGTTGATGCAGCACATTGAAAATGAGAATACGAAGATCTGCAATGGGCAGTGAACAGGCAGGTTTTCCTTACGGATGCTTTATTTCCTTACATAAAATAAAGCATCTCTTCTAGGATTACTGTTTGCCTTCCTGGGAATGGAAATGAAGATATGAAAGCTGCTGAGCTGCACTCTGTACAGGGTGCATTCATGGAGAGAAATGGGACATGTAGAGAGATAGAGCAACCTTCTAATTGCTAGACTATTAGCCTAGTAAGAGGCAAACTGCCTTCTGGCTCTTGTGATTGACTTATGGCTGGGAGGCCAGGGGGCTGCAGTCTGAGCGTTTGTCTGCAGTAATAAGCAGTGGAATTAGTCCTCTGGGTTGGCTGGAGTTCTGCTGTCCTGTCAAAAGCTGGCAGACACAGCATCATCACTCTTACATATTTCACAATTTCTGGATTCAATTTAGAAAAATATGAAAATGAAGAGGCAGATGAAGACTGCAATAAACTGTTATCATTAACCAACTTTAATAATAAACATGGGAGAAGACAAGTACAAATATAGCTGAAGTTTGTGCATGCCACTGTTTGCTCAGCATCTAATGCAGAGGTAGCCTGAGTGCTCTGTTTGTTCATCCATTTTCTTAATCTTCAACACAGAAGGGCTTCCTCCATGAGATCCTTGTGTGTTATTAATATTTCATTTTGGCTCTAAAGATGACAAGTCTTTTTCAATACACAGGGTAGCATAAATCGGAGCTATTCTGGTTTTGGAGTTAGTCTTATCTTGGTCCCTAATGATTTTTGCAGTTTCAGGGGAAAGTAATTCTCTTCTGTGAGTGTTGGGCATATTGTGCTGACACATTTTGGTAGCCCTGAGGGGTAGACTGGGAAGTTGGATTTTCATCCCTCTGCCCTACTGTTACCTTGTTATGCAGCACTACTACCTTATTATACGTATCATGGGGAGACTGAGAGCTACTGACTCTTCCATCCCAGGCTGGCATTCACTGTAAGGACTAATTCAGGAGGCCAGGCATCTATTTGGTGTTTTGGCAGTCAGAACAATCCAGCCTGTCAGCTATTACACTTTCTGCTGTGATACTTCCCAGTTTCTGCTTTCTGATGCCACACTGCTTCTGTGTTGTTGTTCAGTAGCACTGCAGCCCTGGGACTGCCTGCCAGGGCCTGCTTCCTGACCTGTGTCTCAGGCTGTTACTGTCAATTTTTAGTCCAGGAAGCATCACTCTATGCTCTGGCTACTTCTTGTCAAGGTCAGACATGTTATTTCCTCATTTAAGGTGTAAACAATAGCACTAGCATTGATCTAGGGAAGAAAAACTGTAACTGGTGTTTTTGTCATCCAGATCTTGTCTGACTGCTCTGCTGTGTCTTTTTATTGCCCTTTTGTTGTCTGACCACTTTGTTTCATCTTATTTCTGGTTAACATGAACGTTTTGTTTCCTAGAAAAGCAAAACATCTGTGACTATAGTACAGAGGTACCATTTATTGGAATAGAAATCATGAAATTCCATAATTTCTGTGTGGCTTTTAAGAAGTCAGCTGTGTAGCCTAGCTTTATCAAATTAGCCTGCCTAAAACTCTACTTTCAACCCCAGTCCTTTATGTGGATTAGAGATTACTGATGCTTCATTTCTTCTGTGCCATACATGTAATGTGATATTCTGTCAATAAGATTTAAGTGATCTTTGTGGAATATACCCTTTTATGCCCTCCAGCTTTACAAGGTTTCTTCTCTGGAATACCTAACGTGACAGGAAGGGTAAATTCAAGTGACTCATGCAGTTTGTGCCTCAGTTTCCTGTGTTGCTAGCTTGAATTAAAGAATCAGTAATATAGGCTCTACTTTAAAATTTTCCCATTTCTGGTTCTTTTACTCTATTTATCTAGATTTGTCTAAACAGCAATGCTTGTGTCACAACAACAGATATTGATTCCCAAGTCAACTCTTTTTTTCAGCTGCACTCAGTAATGTTATATGGTTTTGAAGTGGTCTGATTCACTTTTAAAGCAGACAGGACTTTATACAGAGAAAAATGACAAGTCTTTTAATAAGATTTTTAAGGAATTCTTTTTGTTCCTGCTACCTCATTTGCTCCCACAGTAGTTGTGTTATTGTCATAGCTCCAATAAAGGAGTAAATACAAAGCAATCGTGTTAAATAAATCAGTGCAAATACGTTTTCCCTGTCCCAATTATGGACTTAGGGAATAGTATTTTAAGTTACTTAAGTAATTCTTAACTTAATTACTAGGAGATGGAATGTGTTAGACCACACCGATCTTCTTAATGATGTTCAAAGAGACTATGGAAAAATCTTTATCAGTAATTTTTTGACCAAAATGAGCTGTCAAAGATTTGAGCTAGTTCTATAGTCTCTAGATGGTCAGTGAAAAGCAACAGTTCCTCTTAAAAAGCTATTGGTGTTATGTATGTTCCAAAATAAACTGTGTTAAACAGACCTGTTTACAATAAGGAATTTATTTTGATTTTGACTCAAGTGAGTGTAGATCCAAACTTATTACTCAGTGTAAGCTATTGCCATTGTTAAAATGTTTTTATACTCAGTTGTGGACCAGAAGTGGTAAAGGTACAGCTGTAACTGGTTGAACATTTATTTGCATAGTGTTCCCTGGGGACCTCATTGGTTGAGAGCAAACCATTTTATGTAAAATTTCAGCTTTGCTGACTTCAGTGAGGATGTAGCTTTATTCCCCTGTGTTTAGAACAAACAAGCTCTTTCTTTGACAAGAATGAAGAACAATGACCCAATCCAAAACTAACCATCGTGCATAGTTTTCTATGCTCTCCCTGTTAGCTAAATAGAAATATTTTTTTGATCTAAAGGACTGTTAATTGGGCAAGTGTTGGAGACTAGAATTTGTTAATTACGGAGACTAAATCTAGGTAGCTCCACTAAAATCAGTTAAGTAATTTTGAAACAAATTTGAATTAAAGGTTAAATTTGGAATATATATTAATAAGGGCCTTTATTTCTTAAACGTTGATTAGTAATTCTGAGTCTTTTCACGAAGCATTATAAACCAACAAAAGACAATGCTATGGTTGAATTGAATTTGAACCATGCTGCAAGGGGTGGCAAATGTACAAGATTCCCTGTATTTGAAGTTTTGTACATCAGTGTTGTACAATTATAATGTATGTTTTGCTGTTTATGGCTCTACATTAGACTTCAGTGATTTCTAATGATAGACTAGTTCTCTCAAACACATACTGAATTAGAATTCTTATGATACTTCAACAAAACACATCAGCTTTAAGGTTATAGATTTCAGTACTATCAATCAATTCAATGGATTTCTATATTTTTGAATCAAGCCTGAGAGTTCAGCTTTACCTAACAAAATCCTTTTCAAAATCCATGATGATTTGTAAAATCCATCATGTATTAAGTATTCTTGTTACTAGTTATCCTCACTGAACCCTGAATCTGAAATTGTATATATATATAAAAAACTGTTATATTTCTCTCTGAAGAAATTCACATATACTTTCCATTTCAGTTGGAACTGGAATGTCACGAAGTTAAACACTGATAAACGTATAAATTCCAATAATGCGCTCTTGAACTAAAGATGTTTACGCAATTGGAATTAAATTTGTGCAGGATACAACACCAGGTATTCTGCTTTGTTTTCAGGTACAGCATTAGGCTGTGATTGCTAAGCTGTCTTTGTTATTGCCAACTTTTCCTTTTTGACATGGATATATCTTTCAAGACTGGAAAAAGTAGTTTCTGTTCCCACGTAGATGATTTATCTCAGATGCAAGCTCAAAGTGCAAGAAAATAAAGTTTCCAGTTATTTAAGTGGAAGAATTGCCAATTTTTAACTGTTACAAATAAGGATAGCAACTGCTCTTTTTATTTAGCACTCTGGGGGAGAAGAGTATATGATTTTGCTTTCTATATAAAGTGGTGCTTTCATGATTTCAAGAGGTTAGATAAAATAGTAATTTAATTATACACTGCATGTATTTGCAGCATTAACACGTTATTCCTGCTGGTAAGCAGTGCATGAAAGAAATTGCTCTTTCAATCTAATATCTTGGTTTATATGATTATTAGTATCACTGTTCACTATGTGTTTTCTTAGGTATGATAATAGGAATAAGACTGCTATGAAAAGGATAACATTCAATATATGATACCCTCAAGTACCAGTAATAATACTCTTTACACTAGGCAAAGAATAATGGTCGTGGAAAGCTGCTGTAAATAGTATTTAATTGTGCAAAATAGTCTAATGGGGGTAAAGCTGTGTACAGAATGAAGACTAATGCTTCTCTTCGCTTGAGCCATACAGAGCATGTAAAGAGCGTGGTACTTAGCAGTTGTTAGGGAGCAGTGAGAGAACATGTGCATTTTGCTGATCTACTAGAAGGGCTAAAAGCTGCTGGCCTCCATTGAGGCTGTTCATTTTTTGACAGCTCCTCCCTCAGTGGTGCTGAGGCTGATGGTGATGCTGCCTCACCCCCAGCCTATCTCTGTTTCCTGATCCTTTGAAATGAGCCTTATCTCACTTCTGCAGCTGATTGAACACTCCTTGAAGTCATTGATCCATTTCTTTTGAATTCAGTGGACACCAGATTGGGATCATATAGGAACAAGATTAAGTAATTAAAAATAGTCTGATAAATGAGAGTCGCCAGCCTCTGGATTATTGAGGACTTGATGAATCAGTGGGCAAACTACAACAGCACTCAGTAAATGGTGCCATCTTTAAAGCGAGAAGAGAAACAATGTGCACTATCTATACAGTCAACATTTGACATTATGAAATCTAGTTAGTCAACTAGATTTGAAGAGAGGTGCAGATTTAAATTCTTTACTTAATCCTGCCTGTGTGACCTGGATCAAGCATTTCAAATTTTGTGTCAGTTTTTGTGTCTGCAAAACACTGAAATACTTTGCTGGCGTATTATTGAGGTTAGCTAGGAATCTGTTGCAGGGCTGGAAGCCTGGACCCTTTTCTAAGTGACAGAGGCCTACAGGGGTATGTACTTGGTAACTTTCATAGGTCTAAACAGTCCAATATCACAGAGAAGAACGTGTCAGTGGAGAAACAACAGTAAGTAAAAAGAGAAATCTGGGGCAAACTGAATTCCAGATAAAACATTTTCCAATTATAATATTTTAGATGCGTGGAAATAAATCGGAAAAGCAAATAACATATTTTGCCATAAGCATCAAAAGAATTAAAAGCTCTGGACAGACTCTTACTGGCATGACCACAAAAAAAAAAAAAAGAGAAAGATGTGTCTACAGAATTCACTAGCTGTAAATACAAAATGGGAAATTTCACATGGACAACATAAAAATAAAGCTTAAGTCAGCCGTGAAAGCCCTCAAACTAAAAAGTGATTCTTTGACCTAAAGGTTTTTTCCAAAGTATTTAGGTAATGGCAAGAAAATGGGGTTCTTTGGGGGGGAAAAAAAATTGTATTTGTGTTGTGTGGGGGTTTTTTATGTGGTGTTTTTGTTGTTTGTGTTGTTTTTTTTTTAATTGCAAGTTAACAAGAGCAGGAAAATAACCCCCAAGTATGCTTTCCAGTGCATCATTCTATTTTCATCAGGTATGCAGCCTTTTTAATATACAGCACAGCAAGAAATTCACAACTATTCTGGTAGAGAAAATGATATCAGACTAAAAGCAGAACACTAGATTTTTGCTAGAGTTACCATCTGAAATGATTTTAAAATTGTTAACAGACATTTGATTAAAAAGGTCTTGTTTTTCATCTTTCCTCTCAATAGTTAACATAGCTGTCCCTGATGTTGGCTGTTGCTTCTCAAAATCAGCTTAGAAACTAAGAGCTATTATAAAATTAACTGTCCATCATTTCCTTCACTCAGAGCTCTAACGTGGAACACAGTTGTTTGCCATAGAGGCATAGCATAATAATAACTGTAAACTAAAACTGTAAAACTGAGCTTGCAAAATCTTTGCCTTCATTGTAGTCTCTTTGTCCTGTGTTTTCTAGCTGAACAGCTTGCATGAGTTCTGACATACTGTAGACCTGCATA
This sequence comes from Patagioenas fasciata, assembly GCF_037038585.1. Lineage (NCBI taxonomy): Eukaryota > Metazoa > Chordata > Aves > Columbiformes > Columbidae > Patagioenas > Patagioenas fasciata. Next base: position 26,982,870 of record NC_092526.1, on the reverse strand, counting down.
CTTAGGGTTTACAATACTCACTCTAGTCTGTTATGTAAGATAATGAAGTCCACCTTCCCATTCAGAAGTTATTGTCTAAAAGTTTGATTTCAGAAGTTTACAAAAGCAAATGAAAAGACAGCTTACTGATGTATATTACATAAAGTAATAGAATAAGAAAGATAAAATGATAATTTTCCAGCTGTGAACATGTAGTGACCTCTCATATTCTTCACTTCATCTGATATGTTTCCTTATGTACATACAACCTACCAAAAAATGAGATATAAATGATACCATTAGGAAGAAATACTAGTTAAAGCAGTTAGAACTGAAGACATGTAAAAGGTATTGTTCATGCCAGCAAACCAAGAGTAAAACCGAACCTTTCTTGAAGAAATAATATTAAAGATACTATGCTTCCAAGACTTACATAATAGACAACAACAAAAGTGGATGTTGACAAGAAACTAAATTATTTGGGTTGGTCTTGGTTATTACAGGTCATTGGACACTTTCAACTGTGTCTCAAGGCAACAAAGGATAGAATGAGTCAAGTGAAAAAAATAAAACTCCATAAGAATTTCACAGGATCCTTTGCTTTTACCCCCAATTTGAAAAAAATGTAACGTTCCCTGGAAGAGGGGGAAAAGATGTAATTTGCCTTATGTTTGGTTTGGATGTTTGGTTTTTTTGTGTTTTGTTTTTTGCCAAGGCTTTTATAAATGCATTAATTAATAAATTATTATACCAGTTCTGAAGTCAGTTTTTGTACATTAAGACTTTTTTTCTTTATATAAGGTGTGTTTGAGAATGGCACACTGAAATGGTTCAGAGGCTTGAATTGCATGACCTGACATGGTACATCTTGGCATACATTTAAAGGAAAATGTTGTGTATGTTTATATATTTAGAGAAAAATGCTGGCTATTCTTGTAGTTCTTATGAGAAATTAAGCCTGAAAGCTTTTGTCTTTCGGTCTGTATCTCAAGCGATCTTACTGCCAGAGGAACAGTGAGTATAACAATTCTGTGAGAGAGCAATCTCCTGTGGCAGTTTTCTGTTGAGTGACATATGAGACATCAGGCTTATCCACCAAAATGGGCAAGGGCCATAATGCTCTCTCCACAGGTAAAGGGGGAAGGACAACACCAACTGTTTACTATTTCCTGCCTTCTGGAATCTCAATAATTATATTTTGAATACCTGAGATGGAGAGTGGCAGAGTCCAGGGTTACTTCTGACAGCTAGACACGAAGTCTGCAGACATTAGCTGATGTTTTTTCCTTGGACGTTCTTATTTACAGCTAAGATAAATCTTCTAAAATGCCACACGCAATTAAGTATTTAATTCTGTTTATATTAGCTGTCGGTGTTGAGTATGGGAATAGTTGAGATTACTGACAAAGGCTAGAGAAACTTAAAGTGCCAAGGACAGCTGGTGAACACTGAAGAAAGCGGAAAGAGCCAACAAACACTGATGGTCACAAAGGTCACCTAAATATCAAAGAACTGGAAATGGCTGTGGTGGGAGGAGAACTGGGTTCTATTCTGTCCAAGAAGCAGGTGGTGTCAGCAGGAACATGTGTGAATTATATGAAAGAGAAACCTTGGAGAGGTTTTCAGAATGTCCTGAAGGCTTTCAATATTATATTGTTAATCCAGAAGGCAAACCCCTAAATTAAGCCAGTTTATCACTAATAAAATGAAACTACATCTTAGTAAAGAGAGGAGAAAACTACATGTAAGCTTGCTTATCTTTGGAACTTCATGGCAGGGGTGAACAGAGTGAAATTCAATCCTTTTCTTTGAGTCAAACAGTAAGCATAAATAAGGAATTAGTAAGCTGTATATAGCAATATTTGACTCTGTATTCTGAGATAAAATCTGAAAATAAATCCCCTTAAATGGTGTGATATACCAGTAATATATTAGGATAACTCAATTTGAAATTATCCTGGTATTAATTTTTAAGTATGTGTATTTCTGTATCATGGAAATAGTTTTCCTTTAGATTACAAGTTGGATTAGTAATTGTCATATTACTATGAATAAAACTGGACTTTCTATGATACTTTCACACTGAAAGGTTTTAATAATATAGCTGGGCTTTTGTCCAGATTTATCAGTCACATTCTTGAATCCTTGAATGAACATAAAATAGCATTGTTTCTAAGTGGTTAGAAGAAGTTGATACAGTTTCAATTATCTTTGGTTAGATGGAATAAAAACTACCTTAAACATAGCAGGACAAGCAGAACCTTCAGAATTCTAAAATGCAGGTGTATCTAAGTGTCTGTGCAAAAAGGCCAAGTAAGTGCCACTCTGAATACTTGCCTTGCACAGATGATGAGCCTTCACTATCTGATGTCTGAAATGCCTCTGGTTCTAGCTCTGTAATTTAATAGGGTAAGGCTGTGTAAAGATATTTATCTCTCTGGATATTTTTGTTGAACCTCTTTTGCATCGATTTGCATTAGCTGCATATTCAGACCCTTGTCTGTGCTGTGACCAATTGCCTTGAAGTGCTCATGAAACACAAGCGAGTCTGGATAGTCTGGTTATTTTGCATCCCTTTGCTTTGTTACAGATCTCAGAAATGACCAGGCAGGGATGTTCATTTTTTTTCCTTTATATTTCAGATTCAAGTAAAGTTACAACAGGATGCAATCCTGTTTCAATGCAAAGCAGGTAGTGTAAGCTTGCATTGTGCTGTTGGTTTGGTGAATGTGCATTTGTCTTGAGTCTTCACTGCCTTGCAGGGTACGTGCAATTTATTTATAAATCATGATTTCAAGGTTTTATCTATTTTAAAACTTAATAATTCAGGAAAGGTGGAAACTCTCCGATAGTTTGTATTTCTCCAAGTGAAGGCTATTAACTTGATTAAGATTTACTAGGACCAAACTGTGGTTTAGTAATAATGCATTTTAATGTGTATTATCACATGTACAAATGCTTTTAAAGCGAATTCTACAATTATTTTAATTAAAAAATATTTTTACCATCTTTACTTCCTAATAATTAATATCAGAAATGCATTGAATAAATATTAAAGCTTTGAGATCTGAGGAGTTCAGATACATTCACGTGATAGGGACTTTGTTGTATATGTACAGCATCTCTCTAGGATTCAACTGTATTGATTACATAAGCAATTCATTGACAGCTTAAATTTTCAGTCATCTGTGAAACCTTTGTTTTAGTTGTCAAACAATGATGGGGAAACTACAATTTCAGTAGTGCATAAAGCCTGAAATTATACTTCTGTACAGTAAGAAATCTTGACAGTGTTTTGTGATGTAAGTTAGTACGTCTGAAAGGAGATATTTGCAAGGTCATCCTTGAGACTACCTGTCATTTAGAGGCAGATGAAATCGGAATTTTTTCCTTATTTATTGCTAGTATTTCCACATCCACAAAAGTAATTTACAGCTGTTCAAACGTGTGTTCAATGTACAGGTATGGACTAGAATTTGATGCCAGGTATGATTCAAGTCACCAACTTTCTAATAGTGGGAATTGGAAGAAGCAATTTCTCTTTTTAAAAAGTGTATCTCTGAATGAGGGTGGTGTTTTTACATGTAGCCTTAAGGGGTGGGAGAGGATAGTGTCATAAAAGCACTGTATGGGCCAGATATTATATAAAGATGTATCTTAGCAGTAGTAGAAGTTTTGGAAAAATATTTTTGCCCTGTTTTCCTGTACACTGCATACACAAGGCTGTTTGCATTTGAATTCCATTTTTACTTAAGTAAAGCATAATTTTACTTCAGCCTAAGCACAGATGGTTTTTAAACCCAATTTAAGCTATATTTATTTCAACCCAAGATCATTTGTTTAAAAAAAAAAAAAAGTATTGGGGAAAAAATTCTCTTGTGTACTAAAACTGTAACACTGCTATGTGGTAATATGTGAAGGTTATTTAAAAAAAAAAAAAAAAAAAACACACTACACCAAAAAACACAAGCACACAAAAAACCCAACCAACCAAAACCACACCACACACCTTTATAAAATATTTTTTTTTAAGTATACATTTTATGTCCTAATCAGGAATTATTCTTGGCTCTGTTGAACCTATGCCAAAACACTGAGGGAGTAGTCAAATAATGAATTCTAAGAGAGAGGTATCTAACAAATATCAGAAATCTAGTTTGGCACAGAAAAAACTTGTAGTATACAAATAGTTTATATTATACCTGTTATTTGCCACAAACTGTATTTGATGAGGACTGACTTTCAAAGAAAGCAACATCTGGCCTTGAATTCCCCCTTTAATGTGATTATACAGTTAAATCTGTCTCACAAATGTGGTACCCTGTAGATAATTTCCAACCTACTTACGGTATTTCTTCTTTCTTGAGGATAATTTAAGTGAAATATTAATTTTTAGTTAATTGTCATTGTATTGTTTTGTAATCATAAGATTTAGATGAGTTAATGTTATCTGTATGTCACTGTAGAAAATACTCAAGCCTCAAATACAAATACTAAACAATGTGCAACAGAGCTAACCCTCTCAAATCTTATTCAGCTTATAGACTATTATAGATTTTCAGTATTATTTGTCTACTCTTTTTTTTTTCCATCTTTCCCCATAACATATTGATTTCTTAATACAAGATTGAAGTGAGCAATACAAGATACGGATGGCTGGTATATGACTAACAGTATTTAATAAGACTTCCGAGAATGACTAAATGTGGATTGAAAATATTTCTGTGCCTTGGAACTGCAGTGAAATTGCTGTGCTGTGAAAATTGCTGTTGCATCAGAATGCTGCTCAAGGAAACAGAATAATTTGTTTCATTCATTAGGGTCACTAGGCAAATTTGCTACAGTTTTTCCTTCATGCTAACACAAACTATATGAAATGCAGAATAGTGACAGATGCAGAAAGATGCTGATAGAACAAGAAAGTTATTTGAAATATTGATTCTGTGGAAGCTGATATCAATATTCTATGCAGATGAAATTATCTTAGGGTACCATAATGAATGGTCAGCTGTAATAAACACAATCAATCTTTCACATAAGTTGGTCTTTTATGTGTGTCTGCACATTTGTATCTTCCTGAGTCATTTAGATTCCTCTGAAAGCCAGTAAGGAGCTAGAATACAATACCCTCTTAGCTGAACAATTTTAAATGTGGATGCTTGAATCTGACCAGTTAACTGTATACTCATACTTGTTGCCAGAGATCACTACAATTTTAATGCTTTGAGACTCAGGATGTCACAATGGAGCTATAATGCCTGCAGAAAGTAACAGATGCACTATGCCAGTGGCTATAGAACCATCACCACATCTACTCAGCGTCTTGTGGTTCCCTCTTCACAATTAGATCTCAGCCCATAGGAACAATATTACAGCTTGCAGTGTTAAGTAGTCCTAAGATCACACAAAAGTCTCATGGTTTTGGATTTACTGCTGGAACGAGTGAGCCAGATGAGTGTGCTTGCAATGACTGTGCTGTGATCCGTACAGGCATGTACTGCCCATCAGCGTCAGGGCTGAGGCTGTCAGGCTCACTTACAGGAACCATCAAGCAGTTGGTTGATAGCAATAGTGTTCAGTGGTAATGGACCAAGGCTAGAACAGAACTCTTTCATCTCTAAACTAGCTTACTAATTAGGTCTTAAAAAAGGCTGCTAAACTAATCTCCCCTTTTCCTCTTTAATTTAAACATTTAATTCTGATCCAGACCATATCAGTAGAGTTATAGGGATTTTACTTGTTCATAGCTGTTGCAAGTTGTCATATGTATTTTTTTCTGTATGCTTTATCACAATCTCTTTTTTCTAGTTCTGTGATATAGAGATAGGTTTATAAAACTTTATTAAATACAAAACCTCACTTTAATTTCCTTCACTTATGTTCTTAGCTAGATCACACAATCATGATTTGCTATATCAAAATTTATGGACAAATTAAATAAAGCCTCAAACCCCACCATCTTTGTACTGCTCAAATGCCTTTGTAGTGAGAAACCTTCACCTGCAAATAAACACATAGCATGTCAAACTGGTGGTATAATGCAGTCATTTGATAGTGTCTGCATGAAAGCTTTCAGAACATGCTGTGAGAATATTTTTCTTTTTAGAAAGTTGGCAAAGTTCTGAGAAGGTTCCTCAGTGTTCTTATTCTGTTAGAAGGCAGTAGACTAGATGTGATGAACTTTTTTTTTTTAATGTAAAAACTTCAATTGAAGGTCCATCCAGATTTAAGGGGTCTCAACAGGCTGACATTAAGGCATTTCAACATTTAACAGGTAAGAAGAGCAAACTTAGCAATGGCTGTCTTTGTATACCTGATACTCTTTAATAACCAAGCACCCCTACATCTCTTTTAGATGGTGGCAGGTTTTGCGTGTATGTACTTGTACATGTGATTAAACTGCTCAGCTACTTGCAGAAAAAAGTAACTGAGAGCACTACTGACTATTTTGAAAACCAGCCCTGTTGTTGTGATGTGTGGTGGTGTCTGTTTGTTTTTTCTCCCACCTAAAACAATTCAGAGAGAATAATTTCAAGCTGTCTTATTTCCTAATTATTATTCACTCTATAACCTCTTCAGTCTGCTGGAGCACAGTCTGCTTTCTGTTCGTTCCGAAAGGTGAGCATCCTCCTTCTCCAATTGTGTTCCATTGTTACAAATGGAATGGTGAGGAAACAATTATTTTTCAATGAGAATAATGAATCACAATCAGTTTGTTCTACAAACTGTGCAATTTATTTTACCTAGCAAAGCAATATTCAAAAGTCATACTATCAGTTGGTGCCTAACAGCTCTTTATTAGGATTGGGTTTGTTGCCTAAACCAGGCAACAGCTATTTATGTTTTATGTAATACTTACTGTATTGGGTACAAATGTTCGAGTTCCTTCAAGATACAGTAAGCTGGCAACTCCAATTGAGATTTCTGAAATTGGTAGTCAGTTTTGAAAGTATGCCTTCACTTCTATTTTTCACAAGTTTTTTTCAGTGAAGGGGAAGCATTAAACAAGGTACTAAAGTTCTGTGCCTGAATCTGTTAGTGACTTTGTAAGTCTTCTGTCAGGAAGTATTTAAAACATAATTCTTTCAATCAGGCAGGTCACTTGAGGAAATGTTTTCAATCATGGAGTCGGCATAATTTTTTTTTGGATAATAAATGAGCTAAATGGGTACTTGGCATCATTACTACTGTCCAGTCACAAAAGCATTTTATACTGTCACTGCTTTCAGAAGCAATTTAGGATTGAACTGTTGCCATTTTGACTATATTATGACATTTATGGAATCAAAACTCAGAGTCCCTTGAATTGTCCCGACACCTCCATGATCAGGCTTAGGAAATATTTGACGCTGATACAAGTCTTGTTTTAAATGTTGTGCTGGTGTAAGTTGGCCAGACAAGAAGTAACCCTTACAGAATTCAGTGGAGTAATCTTTGAGCTCTTTGATTAGAGAAGCACTGAAGTTGGTAAGAGAACCAAGATAACTGAATCAACTGAGTTGAATAGTTTGTTGATTTTAATGCTTACACGTATATGACTGCAAAATTAGATTTTTATTTGATTAGCTATATAGCTAATATGCCCACTAACTGATGTGTTCTCTGTTCTATTACATAAATGTTTGTGTTATTAGTCTGTTCACTTGGATGCTTCAAATAGGAGGAGGTCACATAGTCCTGATTTTACTTTTGATCTAGAGAACAATTTTTTAAGAGTTGACAGAATTGTGCAGTTATATTTATATCTTCATCTGTTGATGCTTGAAAGCACCTAATAAAGTAACTAAACTATGAAATAGTGCTGGCTGTGGTCAGGAACAGATGATCGGGACTTGACAAGGACAGGGAGTGAACGGTGTCTCAGGATGAATGGTGTAATTTCAAATGAAGTCAGATTACTTCGCTGTTATGTCACTGCAATTCATCTGATGTGAAAGTAAGTCTTTCTGGTGATTGCTGTGAACACTGATTCATCTTTAATTCAGCTAAAAAATGAGGGGATTATTTAAAAAAAAAAAAAAGTTAATCTTAAGCAGTACCCCAGTTAAATGGTGATTTACTTCAGGTACTTAGAGGTATAATTTAGCCTTCTCTGGATGTGGGCAATAGCAAGTTGAGTGTTAACTCTTATCAGCTGAATTTGTACTGTTATCTCAATAGTTAATATGTATGGAGAACAGCTTTTGTCATTATCACTGTTCTAATAGCTATTTGGGAAATTAACTGTTAAAGCAAATCTGGTATCAATAAACAGCCTGTAGGAATTTCTTCATGGATTTTTTTTTTCTTTTTGGACAGCAGATAAATTTTCAGTAGGGGCTTAAAAGCCCATTTGATAAAGGTCTTGGCCTTACTCTGAAACTTTCTTAGGAGAAAAAAATAAAAATCTCTGGCATCACTGTCTTGCCTGCTGTAGGAAATGATTTAACTAATGTGTCCACTCCATTTCACCTTAAGTACCCCATTGTGTCAGGTGCATAGAAGCAATGAACTGTGCCCCAGGCCACTTGTGGGACTTGTTTTTTTAGAAGACAGTCAAAACTCTCTCTTTTCTAAATAGCACAGAGTATTCAGAGAGGTCTTTAAATGATTTAATATATTCATACAGTTACTGTTTTAAAAATAGATGATGTGTGTTCAGCAGAATAATGGTGAAAAGAGGAGGGAAGAGTCACTACTCTGACCTTTTCTGTTCTTGTTATGAGCAGTTGTTGTATTTTGTGCTTTTATTGCTGGTTTTGCATATGTTTAGTCCTCTGTGAAGGATTGTTTACAATAAAGAGAAATATGCTGTCATTTAGCAGGATATAAAATTCTGGTGGTTTCTTCTCTTGGTGTCTGTCCTTCAAGGATCAGGTGTGCTGAGATTTGGACTTCTTGTGTGTGTTTAGAGTGAGGTGATTTTCTTTATTTGCATTACTGTTTTTGGAATTGTTCCGGATTTATCTTGTTAAGATATTCATTGCTGTAGTGTACCAGGCAGGCAGGTTGAATTTCTCTTTTTTCCTTATGCGTAGCTAAGTGCAGTTGAGAGTCAGGATGGGAACTGTGAATGGATTTAAATTTTAGTATTTAGTTCTATAACTATCTTTAAAAATCTTAATGTTTTAATATTAGGGGAAGAATAGAGAAACTCCTAAAATTTATATCTTAAAAGGTTTGTGAATAACTTGTGTTATATTTGGACTGTCAAAATAAGATTTTTGGGTGGCTTTGCGAGACTGTGTGAAACTTACTTTTGTGTTGTATTTGTCTCTGGTATTCTCATCTCTTGAAGATGTAGAAACCTTTGCTTTCTTAAGTGTTTAAGTTTGTGGTCGGTTGGTTGTGTTGGTGTTTGTATGTTGTTTCTTTGGGTTTTTTTAAGGCTAAATCCTTTTCTGCCTGGGATGGGCAAAAAGTTCGTCAGTTTTGATCATTGTGATGCACTCACTTCATCTGGTATCATTCTGCTTCTTCACCCTATTTTGCTTTTTCCCCCCCTAGCTTCCTTAACCAAAAAGAACAAATTGACAGCCATACAGTTGCATAACAATGTTATACAGAAGTGAATTACAGCTTTTAGGTTGTAACCAACTATTTTAATTATTCTGATTTTAATTATGATCTTACGGCATTGGTGTATTGCATCACAAGCAGGCAAAATGCCACTGCAGATGGCTATGAATGTGTGGAAAAGACAGTGAATAAATTTCGAAAGGATAAAAATCACAGCATAAAGGAAGTCAAATTACATACCTAACCTGGACACATCTGCTTCTGTTTAAAATAAGCATACAACTACCACACTTTAAACTGTTCTGGTAAAAATGCTATGTAAAACATTTGAACTCTGTTGAATACAGAAATCCATCCTTGCAGGGGTATGCCCATATACTGCAATACTGTATGTTGTCCTGACAAAATGAAATTTAAGTCTGCCATTCTTTACCATGCAAAGAGCTGAATCTCAAGTGGTTTCAATGCTTTCTTATCACCATCATTTATGGTTTTTACCTGACTGTTGTTTGGACAATGTAATAGCAACTAGTAGTTTGCATGTGTGCTTTTATAATTCCTCCTGGTAATAAAAGGATTAAGACACATTTCAAATTTTCTTTAGTTATAATCTAATTATCTCAAATGTAGGATTGAATGTCTGCGTTGTTCAGACACAAACAACCACAACTAAACTGTAGAGCTTAACCAGTTACCACCTGTCAGCAGAGCTACTGTTAATGAGTACATGCATGCTTTTTGCTGGTTCCAAATGCAATAAGAGCAATGCCTTTTTTTTTCCCTCCCCTTTTTGGTTAAAGTACCTTCATTGGCTCAGTGTTCTTCAGCTCACCCTGTAAGCAAGCTAAGCCTGTACAGTTACAAACCTCCGCTGTCTCTTACAGATGGTAATAATTTCCTATGCTGCTTTAGTGCAATCATGTCTACTCACACTTTCAGTGGATCTGCTTTTTAAGACACCTTTTATCTTATGGATCTGTTACAGAAAATGAAGTAGTTGAAAGAGCAGTAGATAAGCTTGTGATTTTGTAGTGAAGTCTATTGACACTTTGACATTTTCTCATCCCTCTCTTTTTCTAATGTATTAATAAACAAAGCATTTCTGTGTCAGGTTGACAGATCTCTTGTTCTTTTGGGCTGAACAAGCACTATGTTTGGCTACGTGGAATTCTCTGCCAGAAAACTGCTTTAGGTTTCTCTTTCAGCAAAGTGATACTGATGACAGGGCTGCATTATTCTACCCATGTCTTCATGGTCAATTAAATTCACATCTGAACATCAGCCAGTGTCACTCACTTTTCTACATTGTTTATAGCTTAGAATATTTTGCACTTTGTTACAGCTAAAGACCTTCTAGGTCAGAGAAAACAGTGGAATAACATAAAAACAATCAGAAATACAGGCTAAGAAAAAACCTAAATATTGTCTTCTGAAAGCTGCTGCTCACATTATAAAGATTATTGCTTAGTGCAAAGTCAAGCAATTTGGCTTAAAGAGCTTTTGTCGGCGGCTTTGTGTGGCAATGCTGACATAGTGCCCACACAGTTCTGCTTATTGTCTCCACACTAACCCTAGTCCTAGTTTTGTGTGATCTCTCAATTTTTGTTCCAGTACAAATCTGAACAGTTTTTTTCACCCAAGCTCTTCCTTCACTCTGCTGCATTGTCAAATAGCACCGAAGGCAGACTTGTTTAACTTGGCATTAGGAGGCGTCTCGTAGGCACAGGCAGTTGAAGAGGTTGCCCCTTTCTTATCCTGCAGCATTTAGTTACTACTGACAGCTGAGGTGCAGTACTAGGCTTCCCACTAAGGTAAATGGAAAAGGAGCAGGAGTCAGGAGGATCAAGGAAAAGCTCTGAATTGGGGACCACATCAGTCCAATCGCTTACCACAGACTTTGTCAGAGAAAAAAAAAAGTATGCTATGTGTGTTCCTGAGTTTGAGAATGCTGTCATACAAATCCAGAACTTGGTTATCAATTATCAAGAAAATATTAAGATAAGCATATTAAATCTGTAAGCAGAAAAAAAAATCCATAATCTTGTAAAGGACCTTTTAATATTTTTCTGTGTGTGCCTTTTTTTTCCCCTTAGCTCAAGCTGCTATGTAAGTCACTGGGTTTTGGGTAGGTATCCAAATTTGTCCTGAGTTCTATTGCACAGGTGCGTGAATGCTCAGTAACCCTTCTACTCAACTTGTTTTTCAACACAACAAAGGCATTGACAGGGAGGTTTTTTTTAAACTTAACAAGGATTAATGAGATTTGAAGTCTCTGGTGAATAGTGAAGATATAAATGATCTGTTTGGCTTATGGCATCAATTCTGAAGTCCGAGAAAATCCAGCCTGAGCCATGTCAACTCAGACTTGCATGTTCCTATCATATTTGTCATTTAATTATGTAGATGGTTATTCAGCTTGTCGGCAACATTACCCACCGAAGCAAACTCTGAAGATCAGTATATGCAGTCTACTATGCCTAAAACTAAAGCAAGTAGACTCTGGTATGAGATAAAAGTATCTTGTTGACTTCTATGAGCAGTAAAAGAACCTCAGAGATGGATGTTCTGAACTTTCATGATCGGATACTGGTTTCTTCTTCCTTCAACTTTCTTTGAATGTCTGCACCCAAGATCATATTTGGGAGCCTTGGAATTGTTAAAATATTAAACCCTGGGCTACTGGCACCTGGAAGAGAAACACTGCAGGGAGTTTATCAGAAAAACATTGAACAGGTACTGGTTTAGAAAATGAGAATCATTTGGGAAAAAGTATTTTATAGAAGCATAGAATAGCTTTCTTGCAGGCTAACCAGTGATGTAAGGAGTGCTGTGTTTCTTTTTTTACTGCACTGGTGCTTCTGGTGCTTCTCTGGTTTTCTATCATCTTTTATTTCCTCTTTTTTTTTTTTTTCTCCCTGCTTCACTGTTAATTGTATTGAGCCTTTTCCAGTCTCTTTCATCATTGCTCTGGCAGCCTTGGTTATCTCTAGGATGGGTAAACCTTCCTTATCCTAGCACCTGAAATCAGTGTAGCTCTTCAAATGAAGCAGAAGCATAATTCAACTGGAAATCTGATGTAGCAGCAGACAGGCAGAGTAAGTTCACTTAAGTTGCTATAAGTAGACACTTTATAGCTAGAAGTAGGACAGGAAATTGTTACCTGACAATTATGAAGTTGAGCACTTCATAGTAATGGCACAAGGCTTCTTCCATGCATTTTGCATAAGATAAAAGGATGATATTTTTTATGTTACCCTTCACTAACTGTGGGGAATTGGTTCGTTTTACTCATATTTGAAGTGGCAAATCCATGGAGTAATGCAAGGGTTTGCTTTTGGGTCAAGATGGGAAAGGCAAGGGAGATTAGCCATAAGGTCTTATTTGCTTAAGGGAACATACCACCATGTAAAAAAACCTTTGGTACTGTTGTAGGTGTGCAAAGATATTTTTATATATTCAAAAGCATTTCTGTTATCAGTATATGTCAGGAAGATTTGTAGCATTTGGGTCATTAAAAGGCAAACTGATCAATCAAATGTATGTAACCAAAACAGGTGAGAGAATTAAGGCATCAAGTCTATTATGGGGGAATTTCAGGAAAGGTTTTGTGGGAATTCTGTATAGCTGAAAAGTCTTCAGTCTTACAGTCTGATTTTTACAGATGCAAAAAGCATCAATACAAGTAGTGCTCCTTCTGAGGATGTGATCTAGGTTTACGTGTGGCCAATTCAAAACTACAAAGATGGGATAATGGGATACTATTTTTTCAGATTTTGATACAATCCCATTATATTTAACAGTAATCTTACTGTTTTGCCATTGCATACAACAGAATGAATTTGCAATTGTGAGGAAATTTGTGTTAAATTCAAGCTTGCAGCTAATTGTGGTTTATGTTTCAGGATCTCTGAGTTTTCTAAGAAAAAAAAGAGTGACATGTAATTATGGCTATCCTAATGTTCTAGTTTGTGGAAGTCTTTATATGTTTCAGATGCAGACAGGCCTGTGTTGGTTGTACACAAAGTTCTGATGTAGAATGAGATATTTTAATCCTTTGGTACCAATTCAGCTGACTGCCAGATTCAGAGCTACTTCCACAATCACAGTAACCAATCTAGAGGGAACAATGGGCAAAACTACTTAAATTGCAGTGAGACTTACAGAATATATATGGGTTTTGCCATTGAGTACGAAAATCTTTTGTCCGTATTTCATCTCATACTGGCCATCCTATATACTGAACAGCACTTATATTTCAACTTCTAGAGCCTAGGTAAAGAGATATATCACAGCTGTCCATAAATTATTTCATTTTGACTTGTATTATTTTGGTTGCCAAGAATGGAATTTGCAATGGAAAAAACAAAACAAAACAAACAGAAGACTACTGAAGAGAACTGCTTATTTGGTAAGGTTTATGCTGATCCCTTAGGAGGTTTCCTGCTTTCTTAGCTAAATTCATTTTGTCAGAGGTCTCTGCACTGACCTTATTCTGTCCTGAGTCTGGTTTAGAACCTCAGTGAGCTTTCCTCCAGGTTTATACTGTCTTTGCTTTGCTGACACAGAGCAAGCCCATATGTGGTCTAGTCCAAATATCTTACGTATATTCTAAATCAAGGGTTCTTTGCTTCCTGTTAGCTTTCCAAATCTGATGATTTTTCACATAAAATAGTTTCAAAACAAGCATTATTGTATTTGAGATTAAGACCATAGACAAGGTAAGGCTTCTGTTTCCCAGAATGTGATTGTTTGTATGGAGCTATGATTCTCCGACCATTCCGCAAAAGCAATATGGAAGGAAAAGTATATGTTTACTAACTTACTGCTTGCCTAGGGACCCCTAGGAAAATTCCTTTCACAGAAACAAGTATTGTTTGTGTGAATGTAACCTAAAGTATTTTTCTACTCAAGAGAACGTCTGTTGTAAATAATGGCTAAACAATGTAATTTTTCATTGTCACTAGATACTTTCTCTTTTTTCAATCTTCTGTGTTAAAGGAATACTTCAGAAGACCTGAAGTAATAAAAAAATTGCTTCTTTGCATGTCATGAGCACAAAGTTTAGCCTCAAAGAAATTTTGAAGGCAAAAAGCACATAGTCTAGGCATTACTAGAACAAGTTTAGGTTTTCTTTTCTCCAAAGAAAGTTTAATGGTTTGTGACCTGAAATTGGTTCATAGTTTTTGAGATTTTGAAGTTTGTTTTATGAAGAAACTTAAGCCTTTAGAAGCTATTGGCTGAGAGACATATCTAGATTGTTTCAAAATAAACTCATTAAATAAGATGAAAAACCTGTGATCCATGGTTCTATTTGACTTGAACCTGGGTATTGTAAGCTTCAGGCTCTAGTGTTTTTGTGTGCCTGGTTTATTTTTTAGTATATGATGGCTGGCCAAAGGATTCTGTCCTGGTCTGTTAGTCTTTCTCATTTTACTTATGCGTTCTGAAAATGATTTGATTCAATGAATCAGTATTTTCTGACAGAAATCCAGATAATTTCTTAGAAAGTTTATCTTCTTATCATCCTGAGGATTTTTGTGGAAGATGCCATTACAGCAGGTATGCTGAACTCAAGTCAGAAGGTGGCATTAAGGGTTAAATCAAAGAGTGATTTCATGTGAGGAAAAGCTGGAAAGAAGTGGATGGGTCTGAGGGAATAGCCAATGATGAGGTTTGCCACAAGCAGTGGGAGGAAAAGCATCTAGCTAAACAATAAAAGTCTAAAAATAGAAGATGTTTGTGTATTACACTTCTGCACAGCACTGTAAAGATGTAAAATGCTGTGTAATTGCTATGATTTATTAATGCGTTCACATACTTTTGTAATAGCTCTAGTATTTTCTAGTAACAACCAATATATTTATAAATGCATTGTTGGCAAAGCTGTTTTAGTCAACCAACCGCTTCTAAATTTATATTATTTTTGACACATTATTTTAGTGTGCACTTTAGAGTCGTCTGCATATAAAAAGCTCTTAATTTCTTTTAAATGGGACCGTAAGGAATTCAAGCCCACGAACAAGGTTATTTAATGGCTTACTGACTTGCTAATACACACTGTTTTATAGCTACTTGATAGCAGTACATGGTTTGCCTTCTCCTTTTATGGGATGGATTCCAGTGATTTTCTTTTGTGGAATTCAAGGTTTAACAACAAGAACTATGAATAGGGTATCTTCTCCCATCAGAAAATGGAAGTTATTCTAGCAGGATAGAATGTTTAGTCTGCATAGACTAACTGGACTTGCTTTACAGGAACCTAACAGACTTGAAATCTGCTTTCTCAAGCTCAGCAGGTTCAGCTTGGAAGCATGTGCTGCTGTGGCGGCTGGAGACTTTGCCCTGAATTCCCCAACAGCTTCATGGGAAATTCACTCTAATCAAAACTTCGGTTAAAACACGGAGAAAAGAGCCAACTCTTCAGTATGTTGTTTACCAGTATGTTAAATTTAAATAGAAGTAAATTTAATAACAAAATATTTCGAAATTAATAAATTGAAACAGAACAGTATTTCTGTTTTCAACACTAGCAATATTGTCCTAAGTCTGAACACATTTGCCAGGTGCTTCTGGTAATTTTTCTTTTCATATTTATTTTTGGTAACTCTAACTCATTTCTGTAACATTTTAAATCATGTTTTTTCCTCTGTAATACTTACTGGAAAATGTGGCTCTGTATTTCTAATTTTAATCTCATTGCTAACTCATCCTGTGGTAGAGCAGAACTCTTTTTCCTCCTTGACAGATCTCTTCTTATAGAGGAATTTATACACACTTTTATTTTTCTCTTGAAAAACAGATCAATGTTGCCTAAAGCCAATTTACAAATCAATTCTTCTTTGGTCTGTGTTTTATGTTGGTTTTTTTTTTTTTTTTCTGGGGAGAAGGGATGGCAGTGAGTGAACAAAAGCTTAAATACTCAAATTGGATGGTTGGTTTTAAAGGGATCTTAACCTAGAGATTTAAATGGAAGCACATGGTCTGTAGTTCTAAAGGTGTATTGGAATTGAGGTTTGACTCTTAGCTTGACAATACGAAATAGGCTCATGAGAGTTAAACTCTGGAAAAAAAATCCAGAAGTTCATGTCTTTTTTAAAAAAATATTTTAAATTATGAGCCTTATTTCTTTTTACTTAAAGGTTGAAAATGGAAAAGAATTGAGTATAGATGGAAAACTACATTTGACCATAATTTGAGGTGTGTTTGTGGATTTGTGTGGTGGCTCATTGTTGTTGTTTGTTTTGTTTTTTTTTTTTCTCCCCCTCTGCTAAAGACACTGAATATTCAGCTACATCTGCTATAACGGTGCTTTGCTCAGCTTCAAAATAGGTTAAAAAGCATGTCAGGGAGAAGGGAATGTAAAATGTATTCCTAGTTATTTCTGAAATGTGAAAAGTAGAAACCATTAGAAAATTCAGCCTAACGTGTCAGCTGGCATGTTAGAGAAAAGGAACAATGCTAAGAAATAGTTGAGGAACACACTCTCTTGTATGAATTTGTGTTTTCTTAATTGTTAAACTGGTTCACAAAACTGAGAATGGTTTTGGGTTGATAGGCATGGCAGATGTAGGCAGATCTATTCAGCAGCTCTATGCCATTATAAGTTGATAATTCTAGGCAGATTAGTCTAAAGGAATAAAAGGGCTGTGAAGTGCTAATTACACTTAAGGACACCTGCTCATTCTTAAATAACTTCGGTATAATCCCATTTGTGCAGTGACTCCATTTCTATTATTTCAGTTGCTACTACATAAGTGCAGAAAAATAGTGTCAGATGTTTGATTGCTCTTTAATGCTATCTGACATGATGTCATCTGACATGAGCACCTTTGGGCAAATGAGAATTTTCACTGTTGCTTGTAGCTTCAAAATAAAATACGTCCTGTGTATGTGCTGTACCTGCCAAGTTCCCTCTTTAATCTGAGTTAATAGTGCCTTCATACGTAGCACAATAACCGTTCCATTTCTGAGGCACTGAAGATACAGCCAAAAGTTAATGCATCTAAATTATATAATGATAATTTTTCAGTGCACAAAAATGACCTTACTGAAATGGGCTGAGTAAAAAACCTATTCATATAGTATGCTCAACCCCAGTTGCTTGCATAGCACCCAGTGAAGGGCATAGCACCTCAGAATGGGGTCCAAAGGGGCCAGTTATCTGACCAGAGGAGGCTCCTTGGAGTATCTGTGCAATGATACAGAGGGGTTTGAAAGTCAGTGTCCTTCCGAGATTCCAGCTCATCAAGAAAATAGCCTCTACCTTCTGCAAGATTGCCTTACTTGAAGGCTGATATCCTTTCTTCTGAAGAAAGAGCTCTTCAGCTCTTTGCTTTTGAAGAAGATGATGTTGGAGGAAGAACAGTGCCTTCAGGATAAACACACTGTTCCAGAGCAGAGACCTGGCTTCTCTACCTGCTAGTGGTGTTCAAACCAACGCTACCTGGCATCTGGGGAGGCTGCCAAGCACGGAAGTCTGAGCATTCTGCTTCAGTGCTGAGCTGGAATAAAGGTGGTGTCGTTTGCTTTCTTTATGCATTTATATCTTAGGAACATTTCTCTCATATCTACTACTTTATATAACTAGCTTTAAAAATAAGATGACGATAGGCTGAAGGCACTTTGGCATAGCCTTAGCTTCATAATAAATTATTTTTAAGAGATGATATTGCAGGTGATTTTAATAAATGTCAGTGAAGGGACAGCATTGTGACAGAGAGGGGCTTCCAAGCTCTTGAGAAACCTGCTTCACCCTGTGGAAATGTTGCTGTAGAGTTCATGATGATTTTCTGCACTGTGGAGGGGTTTGCAGGAAGTTGTCTGGGGCAAAATACCTCTCCTGCTCTAGTTAGTGTTAGGCAAAATCTTTCCTTAGTCACAATTCTCATGTTCAGATCACAGTGTGATGATACTTGGAGCCTTTGGTACACTTAACTATTGCATATATTTTCACTGATGAATGGTGGAGAAACTGGTTAGCTTGCAGGTGGATCCTCTCCAAACATTGCTCTGTGTCACTAGTATTGATCTGTCTAGCAGGAAAAGAAACAGCATACAGAACTATCTTCAGAGTATCTTGATGCTATTCTTGCAGCAGTCCTTCAACCATTTAATATCTTTTCAGGGTCAAGAACATCTAGCTTGTGGCTTTGCGGGCAGAGAGCTCTTTGGATTTTCTGTACAGTGATTATAATAAAATTATAAAAAGCACCAGCCATTTTGGAGCCTCAGACTCATTTTATAAATGGAACTGTGAATAATTAGAGCTGTATAAATGGTTTCTCAAGAAAAACAATTGTCAAAAGAATAAATGCAGGGAAGAGCAATAAAATATTCAAGTGCACATTTTTCATTTCTCTAGAAGTTATGATTAATAGAGATAGCTCACAAAATCTTTTACATCTGTTCCCGGCCTGCAAAAAGCACAAGGCATCATTGTCTGAAGCCATCTGAATTGTAAGAACTAAACTTTGCATTTTACAAGAAAAATGAACTTTATGAATTGCTTTCAGTCTGAACTGGATATAATGTTGGCTTTGAGAAAGATATGATGAATTTAGTACACTTAGGTAGAAATTTGATTGGACATTTCAGTATTAATCACAAACTTAAAACTTCTGGTGTGTTTTTTCCACTTTTTTTTTTTTATATGCTGAGTACTTCCATTAACACTAGCCAGAAATTTGAGTTTCAATTGTTTTTTTTTCTCCCTTAATGATTTGCTATCAATAGATAAAAATGAAAGAACGATCTTTTTAACTTACCTTTTAAAGTTTGTAGCTATTCCAGAAATGCACACGAGAATTGATTTTTAAACTCTTAAAGTGACATTAGGGTGCAAATTTCTTGTTTAACCATGTAGTGTTGTTTAGAGAAAGTCAATATACACTACAAGCTCACATACAAGCTGAGTAGGAACTTATTTCAACTTATTTCTTTTCATTAAAATCAAGAAGATACTGTGTTCATAGTCTTACACTTGATTCAGAGGCTAAACTTCCTTCCTGATGAAATCATCGGGATTTGGCAACAATTTGCAATTTCTTTTCCAGCTCTGTAATATTCAGAGCTGTATCAAAGTAATTAAAAATAAATATGTATCTGAGGTTTAAGTGCTGGTATATATACCTGAGTGCATGCATCCATTCAAAGTGAAAAACAGGTCATGAAAAACATTTTTTACACTAAATGGTTTATCTTGTACTAATGTCAGTTTTATAAATCTTATTTCTATAAACTTCAGTAAGAATGTAGAGTATTCTGCTACCAGAATGTATTCATTGCTTGCTGAGTACACAGATGTTTTCTTCATCACTCACAAGAAAAACCAATCCAATAACTGGTATCCCTTTATTCTCAGCTGCAGAAAACCTAAAATATTGTAAGCTGGATACTAAATTACTTTCCCTCTGTAGTTTGTTGATTTCTGTAAAATACATATGCCATTTGGGAAGTGTGCCATCTGCTTAATGCATTTGTAAACAATTAGTAATTGCAGCTTATTTTCCTAGAAGAAATACATTTCTCTAAGTCTGCTCATATTAAAAGTGGTCCTATAGCCAGCAGTTTCCAGTTTAAAGAGTTTACAGAAATATTTTCTTGGTTTTGGTTTCCAAACCTTGCCTTTTTATATCATCTCAAAGCCCATGTGAATAATGAATTCTGGGGAAAAAAACAATCAACACCACCACACAAACAAAACCAACCAAAAAAACCCCACAAACAAATCAAAACCAACCAAACAGAACCCCACAAATCACCCAATTATTAGAAATAGGCAAAAAAAGGTAACTTCCACTCCCAAACTCATTAATTCTGTTCCTTCCCATCTTCCTTCAGGATTAACTATCTCATAAGCCTGATTTTCTGTTTTTATTTTGTCTGATTTATTCCTTATGCTCCTAATTCATGTGGTTTGCTGAACAAAGTGGCCCCCAAACTGTTCTGGATGATGTTGCTCAACTTGGACAAAAATGCTGGACTCAACTACCTCAAAAGTCAGCATTTCTCCTGACAAACACAGACAGGAAAAAGGGCTGTCAAGGGAGAGGAGAAGGCTGAGCCTCTCTTTTTCTAGGTCTATGAAAAACAAAAGTTTCTGCCTTTGGTACTGCCATACAGGTCACACCTCTTGTTCGCTTTACACCAGGATTTCCCACAATTTCTAAAAGTCCAAATCTTGGTTTACTTGTCTTCCTGCAATATTTACAGTCAAGACACCATTCTTTTTGACACAACAGAGGTGGAAGCAGGTGTAATTTCTGGCTAGCACAGTACATAGTTAGTCCCCTGACCTAGAAAACAATCAAGAAAATCACCAGCAGGTAGAAGGAGTCACAACCAAGAAACTGCAACACTCTTCACTTTCCAACCCCTTGCAATAGTCCAGGGGAGTTGAACCATTGCTTTCAATTTTATCTGGTTTTTTATTTGTGTTATTTCTACTTTTTTTTTTTTTTTTCTAATCCTTTGCAATGAAGTTAAAATTATTTTCTATTCCCTAAAGGGTTTTGAGACAGAGTTTGAAAAATATTGCTTACCCCAACAGTTTGGCACCATGGGAGCAGAGTGTCTACCCTGGGGCTTGCTATGTGCATCTGTCACAGACCTCCAAGATGACAAAACTGAAAATGTCCTTGAACAGACTCCATGTAGGAGAACATCCACCTCAAGAACAGGAAAGATGTTGGGGGGGCGGGGAATAAATTATCCTGATGGTCACTGTTTATGTTAAAGGAAAGACTAATATTTGTTAAGAACACAAGATCACAAATGTTGGCTTGTGAATGGCAAACCAGTTTCTCAATTCAATTTTTTAGTAGGCTATATTTAGTTCATTTCTACTTTTCTTTATCCTTTTCACAACAGTAGGTTTTCTAAAGTTTTCTCTCTTCTTTCTCTGAATAAAATAGAAATTGATCTCATTTGCAGCATCTTCGGGCATTCCCAGGGCTGACTGCATTAATAAGACACGTATCATACAGAAGAAATATCGAATGAATAGAGAGTCAGCAAACACTTCCTGTAATATAGGATCTTATTATGCCTGGAAGAGTCTGTTTATTTGGTTTTGTTTGTTTATTTTTTTCCTTAGCTAAACTAATGAATTTTTTTTTAATTCTGAAATATTCAGTTAAATAGTCTAATTCTCTCTAGATTCTATCTCAGCTTGCGGTCAAAACAGAAATGTCATTGGACTGGCTTTTGTCAAGATACTTAACATTCCAATTTAGTGGACTCATGAAACTGGATAAAATGTTAATGGATATCCAAATGAATCATTTAAGTTACAGAAAAAAATCCTGAAAAATTCTGTATGCTTCAGAAAAGCATGACCTATTTTTTTTTTTTAATTTGTAATTATTCAAAAAGCCTCAGTCTTCCTTTCTCTCACCTTCCAAAAATCAGTGTATTACAGAGAAATATTTCCCTTTTTGGTATATTCTCCCTCATGTTGATCATGCATGCAAAATTCTTATAAAAATTACATGACTGAAGTCTCCAGTATTGAGTATCAACATTTTTCTGATTCACTAAAATGTACAAACCTGCGAGCTGTTTAATAGTGTCTGTATGCTGAAGGTGTTCTGGTATATTCTGTTCTCATGAGGAAAATTATAGGCAATTGCTTACTCTGTTTGAGAAAAAAAATATTAATACTAAAAGTGAGGTTCAACATGTGAAGTGGCAGACTTAGAACAGGTGTACTTTTTTAAAAAAGGAAACCTATGATTTTATCAAGAATTGGATGAAAATTCTGTTGACTCCAGTGGAGTTTTCTGCATAACTTGTTGGGACAGCAAGGTCAGGCCTTCACAGAGGCATTTCAATTTTTTTTGCATGCCAAGAAAAGCTTAGAGGGGCCTTGTTTTGCTCAGTGAGATTTAACAGATAGTGACTAGTTCTCTTGTTTTGCAGACAGATGTTTGCGGTGGGCATGTATTACAGAAATGTAGTGTTGTAGCGGGATATAAAAGTTGCTACGTAGAACATGATCCTCTCCACGATATCAGTGCTTTCCACAATATGTATAGATATAACTGATACTTTGCTATAGATCTGGTATTTGTAACATGGCAGGTTAGAGACTGATCATGTCTTTATTTCTGGCTATGCAGAATATGCTCACAATAAAGTGAGGGAAACAAGAGGGTCAGAGCCCTGGGGCGTCCTCTGTAGCAGAGTTGCTGAGAAGCAGTTTTTGTTAGCAAGGTGAGAGAAAGCAATGGAGCAGCAAGTGTGACACACAAAGCAAAAGCACTGGAAACTATTGTAGTGAAAACCTTCACCTGCTGCTGGAAAACATCTGTATGTACCTCATACTCATGACAGAAAATACTTGCAAGGATGATTTCCCCAGAAAAGAGGATTTGATATCAGTAGAGATGACTTAGACTGAGCTCAGTTCTTATATCAATTGGTGTTGGTTTTCTTCTCTTCCTACAACTAGTTTTTCTTCTGTTGTTGAGAAGTGAAATGCTGGTTATGGAGATTCTGTTAATGCTGGCACTGAGAGCTTACCATATGGCAAATCTGTCCACTAAATCACAGTTCACATTCTCTGCTACAGTGCTCTCACAATAGGTATTTTAAAAATTCAGTATTATGCTGTTAGTTGTCCTGAACGGCATTTTATTGTATTGTCATGGTAATTTAAAAGAAGAGCTGTGCTGTGCTTATAATTAATGAAAAGTCTAATTCATTTTTTAGTAGCATAGCAGTAAGAATCATTCCCTAAGCTGTAAAACACTCAAGCGTTGGTCATTTCAGTACTAGTTAATGGTACTTATTTTGCAGTGCTAAACCTAATGAGTAATAAGCAGCAAGGAATTGAGACTTTTACAAATAAGTAGATCTAAGCCATCAGGTTCCCCATCCTGGAAGAAAATGAGCATAGAAGACTCCTGAAAACAACTTATCTTTGAAGAACAGGTTTTTCACAAGAGGGAGTTTTCATGTTCTAGAGGTGTGAAAGAGAGTTTAGGGATTTTTATTATGAAAAATCTTGCAATAGATAAGGTTTCTATATATAATAAATTATTTCAAAACTGTTTACACATAAGTAAATCTCTTGTGGATTCATCATTTGCTTAAAATCTTCTCAATGGAGATCTTGCTACCTTGAGGCTAAACTCCCACCGTTGTTTTATTTAAGGAAACCAACGTGCAGTTAACACAAAGTAGAAGACAACAGAACCTGTATGTAACAGCAACTTGCTCTTCATTAGTAACATGCAGAGAAATATTCACTACAGTATATTTCCTTAATTTAACAGAATAGTTTTCCAAGACATTAAGTTAAAGAGATATGCTTTATTGACCATAAAGCTCAGTGTCTCTATCTTATAAGGATATAGGTATCATTATTGTGTTTAAATTTATTTTTATATCACTTGATTCCTATTGCTTCTAAAGTACATAGTTCCTTTATGGGTATTTTTTTCCTGAACATCATTTTTGTTGTACTTAGGCACAAGAATATTTAAATGAAAGTGCTTTTTGAGATATTTATGGCTTCATGCACGCCTCTGAAATTAGGAATATATACCTAGAAAGTCTGTGCTAGGTTTGAAATGAAATATTAACACTTTAGAGAAACTAGGAAGAGCTAATTTATCTAAAAATGAGAAATTCCAGGAAAAAAGCTGAAATTATTTGGTACCAGGTCATATCAAGACAGATGGCAGTTAATCAAAACAAAATTCTGATTCTCATTTCTTCTATACCTTCTTGTTTGGAAAAAAAAAAAATTCTTCATTTAAATACTTATACTGAAAATAATATTTCTTTTAAGTCCTGGACCTTGAAACTGGATGGTTTATGTAAACTGGCACAGAAGGCAAGAGAGGGGAGTTGAATTTATTTGCTTAAACTATGTTCAGGTTTGAGTCCTTGGCTGGTGATGTAGAACCTTGCTTTGTATCATCATCTCTGAATATGCTGTCAGTAATCAGAAACTTTAAAATAAGCTACACTTCACAAATCATTATACTTTGTAAGGAGAAGAAAACCCAAAGCATAATCTGCTTTTATTCAGTGTATTTCAATTAAACTTCCACTTACAGGGTTAATTTATCACTGCAGTCTGTATCCCTAATTTTATAATGTATTGGGAGTGGGTGGGTGTGGTCAGAATTGGATGATAAATAGAATTGAGGGTGTTTCTTTTGGCAGCTGCATATTTTCATCTTGAAATCTTTTCAAGTGAGTGTCTGATTGTTTTGCTTCCGATCTTGACTCTAAATCCAAGCAGCAGAGTACTATTATATAACTTTTGTACCAGTTGTGTCTGAGCATTTTTATATCAAATAATATTTATGTTAATATTGTTCATTTATACACCTGCCATTGAGATTGTATTATGAGAAGTTTGTATGAATCAATGAAGCAATTCCTCCCAAAGTATTTTTCAGACTAACGATGAGATGTGCTTCTTATTTTAAAGGTTTCAAAGAGCAGAAAAGATTACATAGAACAGAGAATTCAAAATTTTAAGGTTGAAAACCCTTTGTTCCCACAGAAACATGATAGTAGATAGAATACAGCAATCTAGAAATGAAGGACTCTTAGATGATAACAAATGAAACTGGGGAAAAAAAACCCATAGAGTGTAGAACTGATAGTGTAATAATTATGTAGAGCTTAAGTGTAAATTTAGCATACAAGAGTGTCAGTCAAACATTTAGCAATGTAATGGGTGCTTAAACAGGAAAAAATCCAGGCAGCATTGCAATACTAATAAACCAACACACTGATTCATGTTATGCTTGTAAGCACCAATTGAATTTGTGTGAACAGTGTACTTGGGTATCATTATGTACTATATCACGAACTTGTCTTGAGATAACGTGATGATTCCTAGATAAAACAGAATCTAAATAAACACTGTGATTCTTCTGTTCAGGGAAACTAAAATCCTCAAGGAGCCTTAGATCCAAACCACTGTATTTTATTGGTTGAGTCTGAAACTGAAGTGATAGACTATCATTGAAAAACTGAAGGTTTGTCTAGAAAGGTAAGGATAGAATTCATGAAAACAAATTACCTTCTTTGTTTTACAAGTGATTTGGGCAGGAATGCTATAGATGAAGGGATAAGGGAACACTGATGATTTAGTCGGTTTCAAGGGCAGATTCTTGGAAGCACTATCAGTTGTATTCATACCCTCTACTTGGGGGATGTTATCTTACTTATTCTTCAAAAGATTTCATGAAATCAGATTTGATATAAACCATATTTAAGCATTTTAGAATTCCATAGGACTGCTTAATTCTGGGCAAATTCAGTGGATTTTAATGTATTTTTTTTACAGTTTTCAGATAAAATCTATATATTCAACAAAAAAGCCTGCAGTAAATGTTAAAAGCAAACTGTTAAAAGGCTTTTAAAAATATATATCCTTAATATTGTAAGGAAAATGTGTTATGGTATCTGAGCTGTAGTATATTGTTAAGACAAAAATAATAGCTTTTAAAGTAAGGCGAACTTTGTTTTATAGGATTTTTGCATTTAGATGTTTGGCATTGAATGTTCTGTCACTATAAAGTTCTTTCTTTTTGAGAAGAAATGTTTAAAACTGGTAGTCAAAAAGTCTCTAATTGACCTCTGCTAATTATAATATTGATTTAACACCTTTGTCATTCTACTCCTGTTTTATTCATGAGGTTTTGGTGGAAAGAGGCCTTTAGCGCAAATCTCTCCTTCAGTGATAGCCCTTGATCATTTATTCTTTGTGTCTGATTATTGGAGCAGAATAAGAAGTATGAGTAGTAAATGTCAGCAGTTTTAGCTGTTCTAGGATATGGTCTTGTTTATCCAGTATGCTGTAGTCAGATAGTTTTGTTGTTTAAGACTTTATATCAATATCAGATTAAAAGGGCATCTTTTCAGTATGTGGGACCAGATAAAAACCCTTAGTTGGTGACAACAGCTGGATATTCAATTCCTGTGCACTATATCCCTGAAGACCTTGTAAAAACACTATCTAGCTCACAATTTCCAGCTAGAGCCTCTAGTGAAGGAGGTGTAAAAATAAAGGTGTATTACTGCAGCATCATTCTACAGTGATTCACTAAATCACCCCTTCCTGTGACTGTACCAGGTTTCAAGTGACAGAAAACTTCTGATAGCAGGGAAGCTTTCATCTCCAAATTAATGAAGTCTATGCACCCAAATATGCCTTTAGCACCAGGGGGTAGAATGGATGGGAAGAGGTAATTTCTAAGTGAAAAGGTGGTTTATAACAAACACTCAATCTGGATTTAGAATGCTTTTGTTGAAAAATGTGAGAAATAACTTATCTTCTCTGGGTTCAGATTATGGCTCAGAATGTCTAGCAGCCGTTGAGAAATTCATTTTACACAAGGTAGATGTGACTTACATGTACATAAGGTCAGCTAGCTTCATGTAAACTGCTGACGTGTTAAATGAACTAAACCAGAAGGATTTTTGCATCGTTGTGGTGTTCTTGTATTTTTCACTGCATGCCTCATCTGTGGATGTTGTCAGATTGATGAACAAGTAATGTGTGCAAGTAATTTCTTCGCCCCACTCCCCATCCCACCCCCAACAATGCATAAAGTGTCTATAGAGCTAAGATATCCAGGGCTATTTTGGGAATATCTTTCCTAAGAATCAAGCATCTTTTGAAAAAAGGCTTCTGTTTTTGAAATGTTGTGCAAACCTCCTAGAAAATCACACCCCTCTCCAAATAAATGCAAATATTTTAAATACATTTTATAGAAGTGCTATTGGAAAAAAAAAAAAATCATTCTCAAAATACAGAAAATTCTTAAGGAGGCTGTACAAAAATACAAAGTTTTGAAAGTAAATCTCCCTCTTGCTGTTGTGGCTTTTCAGGGCATTTCTCTTCCTACAGTTTTGTTCTCTGTTAGCAACTTTTTAATTGCTTCCCAGATTAGAACAAAACTTTGACTCCTTTCTGAGTCCCTTGGAACAATATCACTGCTGTTTGCTCTTCTCACAATTTCTGGAATCAGCCTGGGGTGCTGTGGGGACCTTGAACTTTGTTGCTTGGTCTTCCCTGCATGCTTTTCCCTGATGGACTATTATCAGGGATGGGCCTGACTGAGCAGAGGGCAGTAAGTATCAGTTATCCAGCCCAGTCTGCACTGAAACAGAAAGTATAATATACAATGCAGGGAGAAAAAGAGTGATATTCCATAACCAAACAGAATATCTGTATAAAGCTATTATCAGTTTTGGCCATAATCTTCAGTTCAGAAACAGTGTGCTATGCGTTCTTTAAATTACTTGCCTGAAGTTAGCATTGAAGTGTATCAAATGCAGCATTCTGGAATCTTGTGGGATTATCTCCCGTAGATGATCCATAGGAATTTCCATAGACTCTTGAGAAATCCCATTAATTTAATTGTAAGCTTCTCTGAAGAATAGAAGCTAAATGAAAATGCAAGGCTACTGTAGATAGACTAAAAAGAACAATAAAATCCAGATTTTTTTATATTACAGACTGCACATGGATATTTCCACATGTAAGCATTACTGCAAATTCTGCAGAGTTGATCTAATCTGAGGCTCACTTGATTGTTTACTGGCTTTTGAGACTTCTTTTAAAATGTGTAAGATTTTAGAAATTATATCTTGCATTCAAGACCAGACAACACTGCATTTCTTTCTGATAAACAGGAAGCGAGTACACCAGAATTTTCTTGCTGAGACAATTTCTAAATGTTCTGGCTGGAACTAGCAAGTGGATTGCAAAGGTGGGCTCAGCAGGTGCAGGGTGTTTTGGAGCTGGGAGGAGGCAGGTGGGAGGCCTGCTGATGTTGCAGGTGTTTTGTCTAGTTGATGTCTCCTAGCAGTGGCCAAAAGCTTAGAGAGATTCTGATCTCTCAAAGTTGAAATTTGCAACAGTTTAAAAATCTATGTTGTATAATCCCCAACTTCTCCTTCTGTTGATCTTTTTATCTCCTGAAATATAATAGAATAATAGCAAGTTTAACTCTTATTCTAATTAGTTTTCCTTTCAGATGTTCATTTAGTAATATAAGATTTCAAGGTTCAAGAAACAAATATTCTTGTAGATGCATCTTTGTTTACACCCTACTTCTCATGGTATTAACTCCTCAGTAAAGGCGTCTTTGCTTGTATCTGAAGTTAAGTTTTATTACGGCAAAAATCTAAATAGGAGACAAAACCCTAACAACATATCACAGAATGTTAGGGATTGGAAGGGACCTCGAAAGATCATCCCATCCAATCCCCCTGCCGGAGCAGGAACACCCAGATGAGGTTACACAGGAAGATGTCCAGGCAGGTCTTGAATGCCTCCGGAGTAGGAGACTTCACAACCTCCCTGGGCAGCCTGTTCCAGTGTTCTGTTACCCTCACTGAGAATAAGTTTTTTCTCAAATTTAAGTGGAACCTTTTGTGTTCCAGTTTGTACCCATTACTCCTTGTCCTATCATTGGTTGTCACCAAAAAGAGCCTGGCTCCATCCTCGTGACACTCACCCTTTATATATCTGTAAACATCAATGAGGTCACCCCTCAGTCTCCTCTTCTCCAAGTTCAAGAGCCCCAGCTCCCTCAGCCTTTCCTCATAAGGGAGATGCTCCACTCCCTTCATCATCTTTTTTGCCGTGCGCTGGATTCTCTCCAGGAGTTCCCTGTCCTTCCTGAACTGAGGGGCCTAGGACACAATATTCCAGATGTGGTCTCACCAGGGCAGAGTAGAGGGGAAGGAGAACCTCTCTTGACCTACTAACCATCCCCCTTCTAATACACCACAGGATGCCATTGGCATATAAAGCTACACAGCTTCCATGCAAGGATTCTTGTTTTGTAAAAGAGAAATTTTCAAATTAACATAATAAAACAATTTCTCTGCAAAATTAGGAAAAGTTTTTCTTCTTAGATTGGTGCAATACACTGTCTTTATCCTGACACAGGGAAAAAGAGGAGCTGTTTAGTCTGAAGATACCACTAGAGTTAGCACAGTGGGGAAAACCTTTGTCCCTATCTCTTGATAAATTCTTGTCTATATATGCAAGTCGCTATTTTCTTTGCGGAACTCAGATTAAGTGTGCACAACAAGATTTGTAAAAATGCTTATACGATACTAAAGGAGAACTCCGTAGTCATTTTTATAAATTATTATTATTTTTAAAAGTTCCTACTTAACAAAGTTTTCTGCTGCCTTATGTATAAAGGAAACACAAGCAATAAAAGAAATTATATTACAATGTTGACTGCTGTAGTGTTCTGGGTTTTTTTTTTATCATCTCAGAGAAAATAACTTGTAAAGCTTTCTTGCAGCAACTTTAATACGAATAGTGTTCTGGTACAAAGTAAAAATGAAGAGCAATCATGTTTGTAAACCTGGAAAGCATTATTTAAACAAAGCAGCATTTTACTCAAAACAATTTTCGTTATTGAACCTGCCAAATGTAGCCCAGAATTATTAACTGAGCACTGGATGTTTTATACTTCTGTATTCACTCAATAATATGTCCTCTGAATTTAAGAATTTTTTTTGTGACTGATGATATGGTGTTATCATTCTTTTATTTTTGTTTTGCTATTATTTCAGTAGTTTACATATTTCTATTTTTTCTGTTTTAAAATAATTCAATTGTCTGATCAACAAACTTAGTGATTGGCAACTGTTATGAGTGATGCACAGCAAAAAATTGTAGCAGACGCATAACATTGTTAATAACACATTTGTATTGTAGTCAAGTAGACAGTGAAAAGGGACCCTTGAAGGGAAATGTTGCAATGCTAAATGGAAGAATTACAGTCTCAGAAAGGATATTAGGAAAATAATGAAGCAGCCTACAGAGAAAGATGTATGTCCCAGAAAGCTGTATCTTAAAGGTTAGGGATTATCAGATTTAAGCAATAATTGTCAAAAGACAAACACAACTATATTTTAGGAGGGAAATTAAAACTGATTAAAATTGTCTTTAAGTCATAAGATAAAATGGTGTCTCCATGCTTGGACAATAAGGATGAGATTAAAGCTGATCAAGATACTGCTCCTGAACTAAAGGAGTACATTAACTTGATTTTCAGTAAGGGTGATAACGTGGGACACAAGGATGGACACAGAACTAGTGGAAATGGAAACAACATCTGAAGAAAACGGAAATTAATTCAGTCATAATAAGAATGAAGGGGAGATAAACAATTTCCATTCTAGAATACAGAAATTGCAATGAAACTACCCTATGAAAATCTGGATGTAGTATTAGCTAACAAATACACAGAGGTAGTAAACTATTGATTTCTTGTTTTGACTTAGAAACACCCAAGACTGTTACAAATACTGGCCGGGGGTGGGGTGGGGGGAGCGGAATTTGAGGTAGTGGGTGAAAAGAGGACTACTAAAAGGCTGATCATGCAGGACTATATTTATTGCAGGCTGAACAGAAAAATAAAAAATGTGAAACTCATGCCAAGAAAATCGACCTGCATTTTCCAGCTGAGATTGGCTCATATCTAATATCAGCATATACATTTGTAGAAAAAAATTAATGAGCTAAATAATACATTAGTTCATGCGTACTTTCTCCTAAAGGCAATTACTTCTATGTCTTTTAAACTATTTCAGACTACAAGAGAATCAGAGAGTTAGTATAGATACATTTATGACTTGTTCATATGGCTTGCAACTGTAGAGCATAATTTAGTTCTACATTTTAGCATTGTAACTATTAAATTATTAAAATAATTTTTGCAGGCCTTACTCATGTATTTTTTCTTACTCACCACAGAGGGGATTGCAGTTCTAACAGCTAGGTTTGGGTAGAACTATCTGTAATTAATAATTGCTGTAATACATATACTGTTTTGGATCCTCATGTCAATTCAGAGTATAAGTATCAACAAGAGAAACAGCTTGCTGGGAATTTTTAGAGCAACTGTAGTACAAAATATGCAAAAGCTCTTTTAATTTTTTTTTTTTTGTCAAAAAAAGGAGTTCCACTTCCAAAGGGCACAATCAACACACTTTGTAATACTTACTCAAGAACAGGTCAATCACAGTCCTTTAAAACTGAATGTAACTGACTTTGCTGTATGCAGAAGTTGTTATAACAAATTTTTCCATTTGTTTCCTTCATTTTATGATTAAATCTCACACTTACTCTGTGTAGAAAGGTCTGCTTCAGAAAGGAAAACAAGCAGATGCCTTTGTCCTGGATATATTGGTGTTTTTATATTCTCATAGTTTACCATGCTCATTTTTCCTTCAGTTACACCTTACAACTTCTCTGTTTTAAACAGACTCAAGTGCATTCTCTATTTCTCAGAAATTAAGAATTTTCTAGTTAGAACAAAATTTTTTCAGCTGTCTCATCCTATGCAATTCTCTACTTACAGATTTTGATACTATACAGGTTCTCTGACATATGTGGTATTTTGAGATACATGTTGTCATACTTTGACATATATAGTATTAAATACATGGAGAGTGCTATGTCTCCCAGTACACTGATACTTCCCTCAAGTACTGAAGTAGATCTCATTCCAGAGCTGTTCATTTAACCATAATACTTACTTTGGCCTGTTGTTTATTTATTTAAGAGGCATAAACATATGCCATTGCAGTAAAACATTTTCAGTTGGCCTTGGAGTGCATCCATTTTTATAATCTGGCTTTCTTAAGATGTCGTATTTTATTTCTAATTATGCACAGTGTGGTAACAGTTCAAAGATAACCCAAATCTTGAAACCATAAAACTTTTGTTAGTGTTCTGCTGCTCAGTGCAAAACTCAGCTTGTGATGAGGACACCACCTGGCCATAGTAGATTAATGATATTGTGGTATTGCTTTAGAACTGGCAATTTCCTAGAAGGTGGGGTCACTGTAACTCAGATATAGCAGAACTAAATATTTGATTCTGATGAATAGTTGATGCTAGCTGCAGAGCAATGTTTGTCAAGTAGACTCATTGCCAAATACAACCATCAGACACTTCTAGTATATTCACAGCATTCGTATCCATGTCAGCTTTCTACAGAATTTTTATTGCTCTTCAGAACCTACTTTTTTTTCAGGCAGTTGTTGTTACGCAATTCATGTCCTCCTAAGCACTCTGGTCTCACCCCTCCGCAATTGTACAGCTTCTCACATTTTTTTTTAAATGTAATATTTTGTGACTTATAATTATGAATGTGATCTCACACACACGTTAGGGACAGTCTAGCTGTAGTGCCTACAAAGCAGCAGCTGTAGTTGCAGCTGTTTGTTTTGTTGTTTACTGTTGGCTTTTAATCTAGTGAAGTTCAACTGTAAAAATCCACAAATTAAATGAAAAAAGTCTGAGTGCTGTATCATCACTTTCTAGTGTAGAGGGTTATATAAATATCAAAACATCCACTTGTGTTCCCTTTCAATTACTATGCATTATTTTTTCATTAATGACTCTGCAGTTACTTAAATTGGAAAAGTCAGGTTCACGATTGTTTGATGGAAGGGTGTTAAATTCCAGGAAAAAAATCAATACATAAACAAGATTGTGCAATCCCAGTATTATACCAGCCTCCTGATGAAAATGAAATGGCAGGTGGTAGTTGTGTTCATTAGCAGTGTTCACAAACTGTGACTGCAGAATGTGTGTGGAAAGGATGAAAAAACCATCCACGGGGAAGATGACCAAATGATTTTTAAAAAGTTTTGGTTTTTCGTATGTTCTGAAAGAAACCAAAATTAACACTGAACTGATTTCTGTTGGACAGAGGAGAATTGAGTGAGAAAAGGGAGTCTGTGTTTTGTTCGCAACATTCATGCACAGCAGGACACGTAACCACTGGCACAAGATGTTCGCAATACCTCTATGAAAAGTAGTAGTAGTGCTGCTAAGCCATGTTTTCACTCATTTACAAAGAATCAGTATTCTCAGTGTCTAAACAGCAAGAGGGTATAATGGACATTTCCAAAACATATATAGCAAAAAATATATAAACTTGTAAATAGTCAAGTTGTAGATGGTGTTACTAATTGAAAAGTTCTAGGAAAATGTGTGTTTTGTATTTTTCTCATTCCACTTCTCACCACCTGTTAGTCTTTAGCTGCTGTTTGTCAGTATAACTCCAAGGATCTTAGTGAATCCAAGTGTATTTCTATTGGCCTCACATGGAAAGCAGCATCAGATATGCAGATAGAGCCAATATGATGAATTGTATAGGTGCCTGTGTTTCATCTTTCCACAACTCTGGGTTAGATGGCTTTTTTTTTTCCTGATTCAGCTGCTGATTCCCGTGGCTTCAAGTGTGACTTTAGTTACATTTTTTTTCTCATCTGGATCAGCATGAATCACTAGCATGACTAAACTAACACAGTAGAAATGCTCTGATTATCTACCATGTGATCTAAATATTTAATAATATTATTTGTCAGTAAAGGAATGCTGTATCCTCACTGTGAATTAGCCTTAAAAAAATATATATATATGGGATGTTGACTTAGTGAGTACATTCACAGATATAGCTTTGTTTCATAGCATCATATCTGAGCACACAGGGAAAACAACTATTTTTTAAGAAAGCAGAAATAAACCAGTTAATCTTAATATGTTGAGGATATTTGGTATATTGATTTGCGGGAATAAATGTCAATATACTTATTCCCTTCATTGTTCCAGAATCATTGGTAAAGTAACATCTTAATGTCACTTTGAAGAAACACAGAGAGAAGGAAACTGATAGTTCTTTTCTTAGAAGTAGATAAGAATTTTCTTACATTATTACCAATGAGATTTAATGATCTGATTCACTGGTCCTAGGCTTATAACAATTACAATGAAAAAATGTGTAGAGCACCACTGAAAATCAGTATAAGCAACTGAGTTCTGAGAGCATTAAACCTTACTCGTGAACTTTTTGTTTCAAATGTATTATTTGTGCTGTATGTACAAGAGGTTATATTTAGAACCATAAAGTGGGAATCATTATAAAAAAGCCATGATTCTTAAACGTAATATAACTAAGTTTAATCTCACTTAACTTCAATTTACTTAATGAGTACTAAGATGTTACAGTTTTTTGGTGGTGTTTTGGTTGGTTTGTTTGGTTTTATTTGTTTTGGTTTGGTTTTGGTTTTTTAATTGTGTCTTGGGGAGCTAGATTGTATCTTTTAACAAAGGAAAAACTACTCTGACCTGGGTTGCTAATAAATTATACAGTTTTGCTGTTTTCTTGCTATAGCTCAGCCATAAAACCTTTCAATCTACTTTAAGCTCTTAAAAGAAGTTACTGTCTTTCAGGCTTAGCAATCAACCCTGAGACTTAGTGCAACTTTGGAAAGTATCACATAGGGCTGAGATTCTGTAACTCTTTAGTCATTTGCACCTGATATTTGCCAGTTCTCCAAGGTATTGCATAATGAACAGTGCAAACAGAATAGGTACGTGCAGTAAGGTAGCACAGAAGGTAGCTCCCAGTTACCTTTCAGGGAACAAATGTTTTGGTTTGTAGGAAGAGTTTCCAAATGCTTGGTTTTCAGAAGGCTGATTTCCCTTTCCTTGCAGTTTGTCTGGGAAGGCACTGTTTAGCGCAGGAGGGTATCCCCGCAGTCTCCCTTAGCCACTGTGTAGCATGCAGCATTAAAGCATAGTTCAAGGTTTGCCTGAGATCCAAACTCTGAACAAACTGGAGCTGTTGTTTTTGCATTGGGCTGGCATCTCCCCCAGCTTCCTCTTGCTTGCTGAATTTACCCGATTGCTGTGTCGGAATATGGCCATAATGCAGTTAGACTAAATGAAAAATTTGGATTATTAGTTCTGTTTACAGTGCAGCAATACTGTACCATAAGAAGCAGAATCTTACCCTCAGTATTCCACCAAGTTCCCAGTAAAAAGTAAGATATACGGTTTTGTAGAAAGGCTGAATGACTGAACAAAAGTGATGGTCTGTACAGGCAGTCTTTCCAAGAATATTTCTTCTGCAGTCCACAGTGGACTCCAAGTAGAGATTCAGGTACTTCCCTTCAGAAGAATTATTAACTTGTTTCTTAGCTTATTTGCAATGTGACCACACATACACTAAATATGACACCTGCTAGTTTCACTTCCCTGATAATTTTTAACAGCCAACAGAGACTCAGAGTTATAGGCCAGGGAGTAAAGGGAGAGTTGTGTATTATTCCATTGTGAGGCACCTCTTATTCAGTGTGACGTAAACAACATTAAGTTCTCTCATTTTCAGTTTTCTGAACCACTTGAGAAACCTCAGATGTTGCTCAGAAAATTTGGATTCAGTAGACAAGGAACTAGTACAATAGAAGAACATGCCAGCAGTTCATTTGAAAAGAAGGTTGGGACAGAGGGTTTTATTAGTACGAGGTACTTGCCTAAAAGATTTTTCTTAGCTCTCAAAATTGCAGAGAAGTGGCTTATGTCTGAGTTCATGTGAGGTCAAAAAGGTAAATTTTTTTGTGTTTTCTTTGCAAATAGTCTCATTTTTCAACCTGAGGTTTTGTGAATAACTCTTATTTTTTATTGTACCCACTTCATACTTTTATTCTGTTAAAAATGCTATGTGGAAAGGCTGTGATTTATCTGTAAAACTGTGTGGAATATAAGCTTGATATGCCAAATTGAAAGGATATATATGTTTTTTAAACTAATTAATATATTTAGCTACAAATTAGTTCAGATTGACTTCACAATATCTGGCACATTTAGCCACAGAATTTACCAGAAGCGTATTGCACTGTTGTCACAAACTACAGTTGTACATGAGCATCTATAATATCCAAAACACACAAATCCCCTTCCAGATGTTTATGCTCTACAGCAAAAACCTTTTACCTCCATTACAAGCATGTGAGTTTTATGACTTCTGGGAAAGCTGCTAACACATATCTGGGAGAAAAATCTGCTCTTTAAAACTGAAGAAAAAAATTGCAAAGGAATTTGAAAGCTTAAGTGCAGCAATATATCATCCAACTTGCCTGCATGATCCTACTTTGTGAGCAAAGTGAGAAAAAATAGACCAATATAAACAGAAAGATTGGAATTCTCATTTATTTCATGCAGAAAGATTGCAGAATCGTTTCCAAAAGCAATGTGGGTATAATCCTGTCTATCTTTTGCTGCCAAATAAACTGAGAGACTTAATTCAGTGAGAGATTTGCTTACATACAACACCGGGCTGAATCTGCAATCATGCGATTTTAGTTTAAAAAACAGATTTTGCTCTTTCTAAATGATTAAAGTTTTTGTTTGTTTATTTGGTTTTTTTTTTTTGGTTGGTTGGTTTTTTTCAGAATTGCAAAGATAGGTCATTTTCTTAATTAACTTTAAGGGTCAACTATGAAATAATCAAAGTTTATGAGAGGAATAAATCAGTATTGTCCCACAGGGCTAATGTTTTGGGGCTGAGAGGATCATACCAGCAGAGATTCTGGCATTTAAAATGGTATATATGTTTTTCTTGTATTGAAATACTTTTAAAACAACCTATGTTTCCAATGCACAATTATACTTTCTAGTTTAGGTGCTTGCAAGTGAATAACAAAGGCTGATATAATACATTTTGGTATCATAAACTCTTTTCTTGTTATCACAAACAGTATAATATATGCTTCAAATACTGTGTTTTCTGTACATAGGTATAGGGGATATAGGTATATCTTTCTCCTCCTGTATATATTCTGTAGGTCAAAAATGAATATTATTTTTATTTTGTCATTTAGTTTAGGTTTGAGTTCATATACACCTCCTGTTCTCAGAAACCGGTGTGTTGTTCTGTGTGCTTAGGCTGGACTTAGACATATACTCTCCCAAGCTGCAAGGGAAAAGTTGAGCTTGAAAGTGAGAGCTGGCTCACACGTCAAGCCTTGCCCTTCAGACAGTGTGAACACAACCTTTTGTAACCTCCTGAAAAGGCTGTTTTCACAATCTTGGGAAAGAATAAAGACAGCACATTGGCATATTTTTGTTATATTTTTCTTGTCCAACGCCCACACTAGTCAACAGAAACTTCCCTTGTGAATTTGATGATTTTTTTATTTTATTTTTGGAATTTTCTCTTTATAACAGTGTGTCATTACTGCTCTCTCGCTCTTGACTTGAGATGTTTCATTTCTCATTTTAACACTGGTATCATCTTCAGAAAACTGAAATGAATGCTGTATCTGCTTGTGTACTTGTTTAAACAAACACATTTAAGAATATCACAGGCTGATACACTTTCAGAAATAATAAATCTATTATAAAAGTAGTTGTTGTATTGACACCTGAGGGACTTTGCTCTATTTGTATTGTATTTTTATTATAGCCACTGATCTGTCTTGTTTCCTGTCCTTTCTGAAGGTTTCTCAGGTGTCTGACATATTCCAGTAATAGAAGCTTGCCTGTTGTTGAAGTATTTTTTGTGGCATGGAAAATGTGGGGGTTTTAATATTGTCCTGTTAGCAGTTCAAACTGATAGAATATTTTTTTTTTAACAAAAGGCATTTAAATTTTTACAAGTTTTGCAGATCTTATAGCAGAGAAGAATCAATTTTTCTCTGAAATAGCCCAGACTACAGTATAATTAGGTAAACTTACAGAGTAAACCTGTGGCTGCCTTAAATAAAAAAGCTGCTAAATGGAGAAGAATTGCATGGTTGTTATAATAAGCTTTTTCAGTACTTGTGTGTTGCAGA
Organism: Patagioenas fasciata; assembly: GCF_037038585.1. NCBI lineage: Eukaryota > Metazoa > Chordata > Aves > Columbiformes > Columbidae > Patagioenas > Patagioenas fasciata. The sequence goes on along the minus strand of NC_092526.1, from coordinate 26,944,758 downwards.
TGAACTCAACTTTTGAAGGCTTTACTCAGGCTTGTAGTTTTTTTTAATTCTATACCACTTTCCCCAGAAACCCAGGACAGTTAAGACAGTTAGGACAGTTTACACATAGCAAGCCTTAAAGCTAGTATAAAACACCTCTCTGAGCGCCCCAGTTATTTAAAAGGCGCATACATATATCCACCAGAATCTGTACCATCTATGGTGTTCCAAGCCTCTGCTTGATCAGGAGCTCCTGGAGTCTCTAACATCGCCAGAAAAATGTGTCTTACTGAGTGCTTCATTTGTAATGCTAGAATTCAGTCTTCGTGGTCTGTCAGCTGTATTGTTCAGTATCACTGTACACAATATATATCCCTTTTAGAAACAATCTGTAAATATTTCATTACAGATTCTCATCCCCTATTGTGAAAGCTGGTCTTTTAGGGTTTTGTTTTATGTTACTTGTATGTCTTTCATTGAAGTTCAATGATTGGTGCAATCCATTTTTATAATCTTGTGGTTTTCTCTGGAGCCAAAACCCAGAATTTGCCTGTCTGACCTCTTTGTAGATTGTTCTCTGGATAGTATAGTAGTAGTCAATGTTTCTTCCACAGATTTTAGAAGAGCACACTGTAGGTTGGTACATCCATTCAGGTTCCTATTTGTTTCTGTTTACACAGAATCAATTTTTATCTTCCTTCAGCTTTAAAGTAGGCCTAACCAGTAGTCTTGACTTGTTAGAGCAACTGCTTAAAGGTAAACTCAGGTTTCTGTGCTTATTCACCACATTCTGCCTGTCTCCATGCTTGTTCTACAGAGCCCTTTACGGTGTTGGTAAGCACCACATTTTCTTTTCTCAATCTGTTTTGATGCCAAGCCCACTGCTAGAGTTATATTCAGTGGATAGACAAATAAATACTGGTGTCTTTTAAACTTTTGTCCGTTTCTTTCTCATCTCCCCTTAAAGTCTGAACTAGTGTCAGGATCATCCTAACAAAAGACTGCTCCAGGAGAGCTTGGTGCCCAAGCCGTGAGCCAATGTATTGCCTTAGACCGCTGCTGTGTTAATGTGGTTACCTGGCTTCATTTCAGCGCATCTGCCATTACTTGTGACATATCTGCAATTCACTACTCTGAGGTGTGTGCAGCACTATCAGTTTAAGGCTGTAAGTTACAGTTTAGGGATCAGTGAGGAAATAAAAGGTAAATGTTATTACTGTAATAGAAAAACTACTTTAAAAAATGTTGGGCCATCACTTTATTGCCTAGTTTCTGACTCACTGTTACTAATTAGGGAAATATGTGCTACATTCGTATTTTGTCTATTTTTAGTGCGCATAATGCAGTCATGATTTACAGTATTGGTTCAATAGTGTTATTCAAAATCAGACTTCAGAAGAAGCTAAAGAAATAAAGTGAAATATAATTACTGTGCATCTAACCAATTGAGCAGATCTGTATATACTGTACCAAAACAAAGAATGGAATAAGTATAGCTTTACCTCTGGAGGACATTCTGTAGACATTCGCAAAACATCCCAGGTATTAATATGTAAAAGTGGCAAAACCAGAAACACTACAAATAGAGTGGAAGTATCATCCCACAAGTAAAATGTATTATTATTGTACTCATTTACAAATATGTAAGTGATTACCCTGATGATAGTCTTTTAGTGATTTTTAATAAAATTATTTGCTTTTGCCTTCATATTTATTTTAAATAACTGTCTGGTTCTTGGCCTTGCTCTCAGGTGATGGTACTCTGTTTCTATTTTTATTTTGTTCTGCTTATAGTAACTGTTTGGATGTGTGTGGAGAATTGCTTTCCTTGGCATGAATAAATCACAAGTTGACAGTGATGGCTCTCTTGCTTCTCGCCAGACTATGATGTTGACATGGGAGAAAAGGTTCTTGAATTTTAACAATTTCTAGAGTTTTGTAACTCTTCTTAACAGGTCAGCACTAACTACTAAAGTCTAAACTAGGCTGTGAAGAACACAGAGATCTGGGGAATGGAAAAGAGAAGTACAGGTTTCCATTTTCAGTCATCCTATTCCCTGCTAAGTGCTCTTTGGCAGAATCTGAGAAGATGATACTTTCCTAAAGTTTCCTAGGTCAGAATGCAGCCATTCCTTAGGGATGGCACCTTCAGGCACATCCACTGTAATAAAGTTCTGAACTGTCAAGTGGCTATTCTTATTTATGTTTTAAGCTACTTAAGACTTTCACATAGATTATTATTGCCTAATTATAATACTTGCAGTTCAGTGCTCTCAAGAAATGGGTGTGGACTTAAAAATGAATTTATGTAAGTTAATGAATCTCTCAGCAGTTTAACATTTCAAGTTTCTGTTGTTTTTATAAACAGGTGTTTGAGTTGAAATAAGAATATGTGAAGAAAAATAAAGTCAGTATATGAAAAACTTTTATCATAAAGCTTTCAGAGACTGACACAAAAACTATTTCCCTCCTGGGAGAAACTGAAAGTTAATCTACGAGGGCTATGCTGACTGTAGTTCTGCCTGTTTATGAGCTGGTCCTCATCAATCATATTTATTGTTAGCAATCCAAGCTGTGCGTGTAGTAAATTAACCTCTTTTCAATCCTCTTTCACTAATCTTTTACCATGCTATCTAAATGCATAAAATGGACATTAAGTAAAATAAAATTCTGAAGCTAAATCCTTACACTTAATATATCCAAAATAAAACTGACTTCTTGGTTATGTTCTGAATAAAGATGCTGATGTCTCAGATAATATTTCTTCTGACACCATGCCAGAAAATACATTATTTTTGAAAAGAATTAGAAAACAACTTTTTTTCCATTTCCCATACCCTATCATACAGCAGGTATCTCTCTTGAGAGCGCTATCTGATTGCATTGGCATCTGAGAACACCAGATGTCCTTTTGGATACCCAGTGGCAATAAAAATGAGATATTCACCTACCATGGGGAAAAAAAAAAAAAAAAAAAAAAGTAGCTCTCTGAGGTAGTCAGTTTTGGTATCTTTGAAAATATTTTGGAGACTTTTAAAAAAAGTATATATTTTGTCTCTATGTACAGGAGACCACCTAGAGCGGGTCTTCCACAAGACCTGCACAACCTCTCCTTTCAGTGAAATATGATTTATGATGAAGATAAATTATTATAATGGCATTTGAAGCCAAGTCAGTTCTCTTCCATGGAAAGCGTTTCTATTCATCAAGTATGCAACAGTGTAAACAATGCTATCTACAACTTTAGTGGAGTTGTTGACCTGCCTAGAATTAGATATAACTCTAAGTGATTGAGTGGATTTAAGACTCAGAAAATACGTATAAGCCAGTCATACATTGAAATGGCAAAATTATACATGGGCCAGAGCTATGTGGATCTCCTAATGCTTCCTGAAACTGCCATTTCTCATTGGATCTGTATTAAAAAAAAAAAGCACAGGAAACTTAAATTGGAGATGACTTTCAGCTGCCTTGCAAGCCTGCCTTTCACTGACTCAGATTTTGCAGGTTAATCTCCAACAAAAAGACTGAAAAACATGAGAATCCTTCTCTTTTATTCTAGTAAATGTGACAAAATTCATCAAGAATGGCTGAGGCTACCTGAAACTGTTGAAGGAGTTTCACCATTCCTCAATACAGCACTAGTCTGAGTAGCTGCTGAAGGAAATAGTTTTCTCTACAAATTGCCAGCCTCTTTTCTCATTATCAGAGACAGCAAAGCTTGGCTTACAGAAATAAGCTATGACATGAGGTAACCTTAGCAATGAATTACTCTAAGTTTTCCTCTATGTATTTCATGGACAAGGTCATGCCTGTGGGGGGATGAATAAGCAGAAATACTGTGGAACAGCACCCACAGATTTAAATTAAAATTTAAATTAGTTTAATTCATACTACCAAGATAGATTAGTCTGGACCGCATATGTACTTTTTTTAGCAATAGAAGGATAAAAAGGTGAATAGAAAGCACCTCTTACTTTCCTTTCAGATGCAAAAAGCAAGAGGCATAAAATGAAACTAGCTAACAGTAGATCCATGACAAATGAAGTCTGGTGGTCCTTAACAAGACAGACCATTACCTGCAGAGGCCCATCTCTTTTGGAGACAGTTCTGAGCCAACAGGACTCTTAATCTACTCTGCCTGTTCTTCTCTGTGCCATATGAGACCAGCTTCTAAATAAAATTCCACTATTAGTTATAAGCCCCTCTGCAGTCCAAAACATATTGTAAAAGGCACATTTTTTCATATTTTTGTTTTCAAAGTATAATTATATATGAGATTAATCAATTCCAGTTTCTAAGTAACTGACATTTAATTTCTTTTGTGTCTTCTGCACAGGGATCAATAGAGCATTCAGCTCTGATAAATGTACCTCTTCAGACATAAGGTGTTCTGAAGTTTTGAGTTATAGGAGGTATTTTAGCTTGATTTTTAATATGCACATTCTGCACAGGAAGGATGTGCTACTTGATTTTAAAAGGATCCATTTTAAAGAAAAAAATGAAATAGCTATAAAGAAACAAAGTGTAGAATGCATGGAAGGTAATCATAGTTTCATTAATCTGATAAGTTCTTTCAAGGAAGGGAAGATATGTGATTTTTATATTTTAATTAAAATAATAAGAGACCAAGGTCTGTCCTTCCTCTTGAGTCTTCTACCAGCTGTCGAGTTTTGTGAGACCAGTCAAGCTAACCCCTTCCCAGATAGTCAATGACAGCCTTTTGTGTGTGTCTACATTTGGTCGTACTGACTTATTAAAGTGGACAGCTGGAGGCAATGATTCAGAATTTGTTTGACCTGCAGAGTTTGCAGCTCCCATAAGAGGTTTTCTGTAGGTGTTCCTGAAGCTAAAGTATTTGAAAATGTTCAAATAAGAGAGGCATGAATGCTCCCAAAAGACATATGCCCTAGTAGTACCCAAACATGTAAAGATTCCTATTTAGAAAGGTGCTACCTGATTCAACACAAATCTGCTGTGTAATAGTCCTGCTGTAGCCATACTGCTGCTGGCAATCATCATAAATGAACACTATGAAAAATGTGTCTTGAGTGTGCTACACAGGGCATGTAATTACACTGTGAAGGCCCAGATTTATTAATGGAATAAAAACATACATCAAAGGGTGCTAATTGCAAAGACACCATCTCTGGCTGTGAATGAACCTGAACTAAAGTTGCTTGAAGGCAGGAAATGTGTTTGAAGAAACTCTTTCTGTTGTCCTTGACCGCTGTCATAAGGTTTAATTTTAAGGAAAGAATAATACCTGGAACCTCTTTTTTTTCTGTTGGTCAGAAAATAATGATACAATTGCAATTGTGCTGATAATATTGTGAGGTTCTACACTTGTTTTTGCTTGTAACACCCATACCATCTGGGCAAAGGTCTGACATTCTCCTACTTGTAGCCAAGAGCATTGGTGCCTCAACAGTGGCTACCCTGGCTTTTCTGCCTTTGCTGGGAAGGCTTTGTAGGTGTGTGTGCTTGTGATTGCCTGCATGTCTGAGCTTCCAAATCACTGCAATATAGAAAACTGAGGATTCCCTACACCAGGAGAAACCCCCTATGAGATGCAGCTAGGTTCTGCGTCACAGCCTCAGCAGAGGAGACTTCAGGCTCATTACCAGTAAGACAAATATCTTAATGGTAACAATCATACTATTCAGAAAAAAATTAAATTTAAGCATTTGTGGCAGTAATGCACTGGTAAAATGGCTTCCAAATTTACTTAACATACTTGCTACTCTCTTTCAGTTCTAGCAATAATCAATAATCCTCCCTTCATGGACTCTCTACAGATTTTCTCGCAGGGAATACATTCATAACTTGTATTTGTTTACTATCATATTACAGAGATGTAAAATGTATTATGGCATTCTTCATAAAGCCTGTATGCTGTATAAAACAAGTGTAGCTCTCAGTCATGCCACTTCCCATAACAGAGGTTGTGAAAAGCATGACAACAAAATTCATAAATTCTTGCTAGTCCCAATATTGCATATAAATATATGAATAAACAAACAAATCCATGTTATTCTTGTCCATGCAAAGTATACATTTCAGCTCTAAGAGCTTTATTTGTTGATTTTTTTTAGACGATCTTATTCAGTGTGACCTCACTCCCTTTTCCTGAGGGTGTTTGTGAGCCCTTGAAGAATCACTGACTTTAAGACACAAGAGTGTAGTGGGGAGCCAGCCCTGTAACTGTAGCTGGCATGAGTTAAGTATTTTCACCCTGACCAAATGTTTACTGGCAGTGATAGTACCAGTCTGGGTTTACACCTAGTAGAAGTCTTGTCTCCAGTTTGAAGTTATTTTTCTTGTATTATTTAAACATCTAAGAGAGTACAAAGAAATATAGAGAAGACTGGTAATGATATCTGCAGTAGAAAGGGGGTTGCCAACACTTGTCTTTCTCCAATTGTGTGTTTGATTCCCATATTCTTAACATGTTCACTTCTGCTTCTTCAGAACTGGTAGGTATATTGAGAGCTATATAATTTATCCCTAAAGGGCATTAGAAACACCAAAGTAGTTGTATATTTTAGCCTCCAGCATTTTGAGCTGGAGCATAACAGTTGTTCTGTTTCCATTAGATATAAGACACATCACAGTGACAAACTGTTAAAAACCACTGAACTCAAGCAGGACACACATTGCTCCAAAGTTGAAAATCTATGTAGCTTTATGCTAATGAAATGTGTTGTAGTGTTAATATCTTTGTTGAAAAAAAAAAAACTGATAAAATAATGCTGCTGTGGGACCCAGACTGGTATTAAAATGTAAGGGCTATTTGCCTAATAATGCCCCATGGAAAAGGTCCAGAATAAAACACATTTTTAATTTATTCATCCTCTATATATGCAGAGCTCACCATCACAACCACTTGATTAGAGTGTAACAAGGAATAAATATGTTTATCATTCTTCATTCACGAAGTGTTCCCCAGTTACATGATCCTAACCCTCAGCCTCTTTTGCTATGTTTGCTAGTTGTGATTGATTTCACATGAAGAATAATAAATACAAATGATCTCTTTCATATTCCTTCTCAGCATGTTTGAACATTACTGTTTTTACTCTGAGAATTTACTCTGTTAGAAGAGAATGCTGGTGCCATCCATACACTTCGCTGTGGGAAACATGAGTTAATGTTTTTATCAAATTACTTGGTATGTGCTATAGGAACAATGCAATCTATTTTTGTGATAAATACAACCTATAAGAGGGAAGCAATAGAACTCTCTATTTTCATATCATGTTTTCAAACAGCAATGAAAATATCACTCTAAAAAATGGTGGATTGGCAGTTTTAAGGAATAGAACTCCTCTGTGTATGAAGATGACAGAGGAGGAGAACCACACTGTTTTCACAGTACCTCTCATTCCTGCCCAATTCATTTAACGGGAGCTATTGATAGCCATTTAGTCTTTATTAGTCTCTGTTACATTCAGGTTAACTATATGAAGGACAAAATTACAGTTGTTCCAGAATTATCCACTAAGTCACCTCTCCGGAAATTAGTTTTTCATAGCATGAGTGCTTGAGATAAACAACTCCTTTATTAGTGTAGTCCTCAATTTTTTGGTCTCCAATTTTGCTTTACTTAATTAGGTAATGCTCAGAGATTGAATGAGGACACCATCTAAAGGTTCATCCAACCAGCTGACTTGTCCTTATTGGATCCTACTGAGAAGGCACTGTTCTTGCTCTTGCTTGTGCAATCTCTGACATACAGTAAATCTATCAATTTAGATGTCCTGCAGAGCAACTGAATATCACAGTTATTCTAGATTAGATAGTAGGACACACCTCATGTGAACATGTAGAGTGGATATACAGTATAGAAACTATCTCAGACTCTCCTCTGTAAGAAATGAAAGCCTCATTAAATGGAATAAAATAGATTTATGTATCTTGTTTCTTGAGATGCCTAGTAAATCAAGGTGAGTGTAAAGTGAGCACAATAAATTGATATATTTGTTGTCCAACATAGTCCATGCCAATTTAGTTATCTCTTTTGTTGTACTGGCTAGTAACTGGTGATTTCCAGATGCTTTTTGGTTTCATATGTGACTCTTCAAAAAATTTTAAAAAAAGAAAGAGAGAGGTCAATAATTTGTGGTTCTTGCTGCCACTTTGCTCCTCAACTTGCACTATGTATAGGAAGGTCATGTACCACTGTATTAAAGCACAGCAAGTTCTGTCAACAGAGCTTGCAATTTCTGGAACTTTTCTTCCCTTACTTTTACATCTCTACATTTTTATAATAGGACAAAGAATATAACCAAAGTAAGGGCAAAAAACAAAATAAAATTATGTCCCACACAGTGAATCTCTAGTATAAAAATAATGTTTACTGTAATTACAAATAATAACTAGTTGTTTCTAATTTTGGTACCTATAATGAAAAGGAGGAAAAAAGTTTTGATTTTTTTTTTTTTTTAAGTGGAATAAATACTTAAAGCAGATTCACTTCTTGTGTCTGATTCAAAATTCAGGTGATCCCCTACTTCATACTGAATAGAAATGGCCAGTAAGAATAAAAATTATAGACTTTTTCTTTAGATCAAGGTGAGGAAGAAAATATTTACTGAATATTTGTTTCCATGCAGCGTCTTTTTCAAGAAGCCACAAGGGATACTATTGAGTGAGGAAAAAACAACCCTACAATCTTTTTCCCTTTTCAGCAAGTTTGTTCTCAAGTAGACATATTTTCTCAAAGTCAGATAAAAACAGAATTGTAAATTATCTGTTAGTATTTAATGTGTATCTTTAGGACAAGCATTTTAGCTTCTTACCAAAAACCACATTTTTGAAAACTCTGAACATGCATAAACAGCTCCTCTCAAGTCACTAAGTCTTGTACCTTTTTCATGTTGAAACTATCTGGAAAAATCATTCATTTATAGGCCATCATTTACACTATAATTGCATATATGCCACACATCATTGTTCCACGGATAGACAAATGCCAGGCTTACATGAAATATTTTGTTGTCAGACCTAAAAACCTTAGCTCTGTGCTTCATCCATGTTACCATGTTATTCAATTTTATGCAAAAACACTATTCAAGGATGAATTTGATATGGATCAAAGCATCTTCAGTGGTTTTGAAAGTGGATGCATGGAATGGTTACATGAGATTAATAGGATTTATCTATGTGAAACTATTTCAGATTATGAGAGGAAACAGCAGTTACTACTGAGACAGTCACTTGTCTGTCAGAAAGAAAACAAAAATGTTACAATTTTTTTTCTTGCATTTTTCTTTTATCCTTTAATTAATAAACCTCCCTTCCCATTAACCTATCACTATGTGAGAGCAAAAAATTTATTTAACTAGCAATGACAGATACCATACCAAATCAAGGCACTGTTGAAGAAATCCACTATCTCTTTAGCATTAATTTCCAGGTGAACTTTCCTTGGTTTGTTCAGCATTTTCCCCTAGATACCGTTCATTAATCTCTTCAGAACTGAAGAACTGATGAAGTGTTGATAATGGTAATCCTGGTAGTACATAATAGTAGATAGGCATACACCAAGTATCACCAAAAGAAAATAGTCAGAATACCATATCAATACATAATCTTCTTACTGCTATTATTCTACTGTTTGTCATTGTTGCTTTACTATAATAGACAAAGCTTAGCAGTACAGGAACAGTTATATAGATGGCAAAGTAGTTATCTGGGTATATAGTAAGGAATTTTACATCTTAGTATCCTAATTACTTTAATATGTATATATATTTAAAATCTGTATTCCTATACTGAAACCATTTCCCAGTATTTAGATTTCCAGTGATTTCTTTCATACATGCCACTGTCTCGAGAAAGACATAAGCAATTATGGAGTAATTTAAATTCGAAGACCTTATACATCATATAATTCCTACCAAATCCATTTGTCTACCAAGAGCAGCAGCTCAAAAAATGAGTATTTTAGTTTCTTTTACTATCTCTATTTGGGAAGCATGGTATTAATTTTGCCAACTACTTACAGATAAAGCTGAGGCAATTAAATGAAAATAACATTGGAAATGAACACAGGCACATTTGACAGCAATAAATAGCTAAGGTTTGAGTTTTATTTAAAATAAATAAATTGAAACACAGTTTGGTTTAATGAATGGCTCATTAGCGGTTGGGAGATCTGTATCCCCCATTTCCCACTGATTTATTGAATTATCGTGGCTGAATTGCTTTCACTTTTATTGCTGCTCTTTACCCATCTTTTTCCTTCTTTCTCATTCTTGTCTATTTAAGACTACAAAGTCTTTTAATGTGGTGTAGCCTGAGTTCTCAAAGCTATAGAACATCCAACTTCTTACATTCTAGGACTGTAGTAATTTAACTTCAGAGAGACAAAAAAACCCAAACAATTTAATGAACTCAAATTCTCTCATTTGTCTCAATCACCTGCTTTTGCTCCTGATTGACCTTTTATTGGGCCAAAATATTGGTTTTGTAGCTGTGATGTGAACTGAAGTTGGTTAAAATTTTAAAAATCCCAGGAATTTTAGAGAAACATCTTAAAAGCTAAATCAGTTCAGTGATCCAGTGTACAATACTACATTTCAGTCTCAATAATTATTTTGCCTAAATACATTTTATAGTTGTATTTGAATATCATAGTTTTTATTTCATATCTTGAACTTCTATGTAACCTCATAATGAAGTGCTAAAGTATTGTTAATTTCACTGTAAGATTTACCTGAGTTATAGATAAAGGATACAAACAGTAATCAGTGTATCAGAAATGTTGCTAGTATTATATTTCCATGTAAGTTATATGTGATAATCAGACAGAAAATTCTATTTTCTGGTATTTCAGCTAGGAAATTTCCCCAGGTGCTGGGAGATACTATACAATTTTTGGCTCAAAAACTACCTTTTTCCTAGATCTTCAAAAATAATTTGTATATTTAGCTTTTAGGTTTTTTACACCCTATTAGCTGAAGTTTTATGTTTTTATGCATAGGTTAACAATAATGGACAGACAGTACTGTTGGGTATCCTGTCATGGGGAAAGAACGTTAATATTGTTGCTCTTTATCAATTACAATGTAAGAAGCAGAATGGACATAGAAAGGTTAAAAGGTAACATACAATTAGAAGTAGTTTTTAATGAGAAGAGCAAGAATTATCTAGAAATGCCTTCCCATAAGACAAATAATATGGAAATGTAGATAGATTTAAGCAAAGAATAAGTTTATGTACAACTTATTTTGCTACCAGAATGAGAAGGTTCAGGACCACACAAGATCCTACCATGGACTATTTTGCTATATTACTCTAGACGCTTATATATTCAATGAGTTTTAAAAAAAAAAATCATCTTCCATTTTTAATAGCAAGAAAATAAAATTCATGTTTATCCGGAGCATAGAAGCTTTTTCCTCACTTTTTTAAGTTTGTTTCTAGGATATCACAGGATTAGATTTAGAAGGAGAAAAACTGTGATAGCCTGAGCCAGTGAAACTAAACCTCATGTTTACTAGCAAAAGTAGGATATTAAAGTTTAACACTGGCTTGGATAACATCGAGCAAAGCATTCTCTTTTTAATTACACTACTCCTTTAAAGCTACTTACCTAGATAAATCTATTGTAGACTTACATAGCACATGCATACAATGCATATTTGTCCTTATAAAATATTCATCATATACCTTAGCTTTTGCACAATGATACTGATTAATGTAAACTCAGGTCCAATGTGGCTATACACAAGTTCTATAGAATTCTCTTCACTGATTTACCTGGAGAAAAAGTTCAGAATCTTTCAGGTCTTTTTTCCAAAGCTCAGTTGGTTCAAGCTTTAAGAAATGAACACCAGAAATAGTACCTCTCAAGATATTACATTACTATTTTCTGTACTTGTCATGCACTTATTTCTAAAGGACAGAATGATTTCTGTATGTGTAACTGAGCATGATTCACAGCTAAACTTCCCAACAGCTACTGCTAATTCATTTCATTGCAAAAAAATAACACCATGTCATTTTTAACTCTTGTTGATTTCACTTGCATCTTAATGGAGAACAAAAAGTTAATTGCTCTAGTAATGGCAACTTTGATGAATAGGATAAATAAAAAAAATCTGTCATTTACAAATATTTTCCTTTATTATACACCAAATTAAATCATCTTGTTGTTCTGGAAAGAGTAGATCTTGAATTAGTGTGATTCCAGCATTGGAGAAAAAGAGACCATCTATGCATATGTATTTCATATCTAATGAATCAACTAGAAAAACAGATGTTTAACTGATTGTGCATATGACATACTAAATTAGCAAATAAGATTAGAGGTATCACTGTTTGAAGCAGACTTAACAGCTAAAAATTATTCACTGACATAAGCAGTGATATATCTCAGCAACTTATCAGTTTTTCAGAAAGTGGTGACATGAAGCAGGCAGACTTTTTTGGCCATAAGAAGGATGGTGTTTCTGGCTAAGCTTTTAGTACTACTGTAATCATCAATAAAAAAGGATATTGTACATCCTGTAGCTCTAGATTATCTGATTTTGAACTAATACTTTTCCCCCTCTTTATCTGCTTGAAAAGGAGTTGCTCACAATTACAGCTTCATTCTCAGGGAGTTTATTAAGTCATCTAACACAAAGGAATATGTTTTTCCCTGCCTAAACCTTTAATTCTAAGAAACATTTAATTTTCTCCATGTCAAAGACAGGAAAATTATAGCAGTATTTATAATCAGAATTATCCAGCTTTCCTGTAAACTTAACATGATAGGTAAAAGAATGTACTCACCATTTTTGTAGCATACAGACTCCACCTCCTCTTTACCTGTCTTCCCTATGCTTTTAACAGCATCACCTCAGACATTCCTGGACCTGCTGCATTACTATCTTCATTCACCTTCCAGCGTGCTTAGCTTAATAAATTCTTTCTGTTAAAACAAATGAAACAAATGTCAGTATTACTTTACTGAGTACAGTCATCTTTCCAAGCTTCCCAATAAAACTGAGCAAAAGAAGTGAGAATATGCAGTCCAGTGAGGCTTCTAAAATGAGACAGACTAGTAAAAAATGTCTTTTCTAACCAAAATTTGGTTACAAACAACCAAGGGACAAAGAACCCAAACACAAGTGATAGAAACCATTTCTCCTGTCTGAGCATAACAGCTTCTCTAAAGCCTTCTCTTAGAATCAGCAGAGAAACAGGCTAACACAGAACATCAAATTATATCTGGAGTAACTTTCTCCCACCCACTGAGTTCAGAGGACATACAGATAGACCAGTGATAGACAGAACCAACAACAGAGCTGGTCCACAGCAAAAGCAAATAAGGAGACAAGACCAAGCACAACACAGACAGGAACAGCAGCCTCACCAACAAGGACATGGTCATGTATACCAGAGCAGGAACACCCAGCACAACATCACCAGGGCAACCATTATGAGACAAGTACTAGGGCAGGTCTGAGGTCACAGTGCAAAACCACCATCAACAGGCAAAACCCAACACTAACTCCATACATAGGTCTCAAATAGCTTTATACAGAGGGTGAGTGGGTAGAGATCCCAGGAGAAGTTGATCTGGACAATTAAGACCCTGAAAGGCACTCAGGGCCCTGAAAACTAGTTACTTGAAGCTGACATGATTCCTTGAAGCTGAGAATAATTAGATAACCTGCATGTTTTGACACAGTGAGATAACATCATCTTTGATGAAAGCACTAATTACTCTTACTATACTTGGGTTATCTCAGCTATGACTAGATTTTCTCTAGCTAGCAGGAACACAGGTGCATTTTGCAAGGCTTTCACCAAAGGATTTCAACAAGCTCTGCTGTGGATAAACTGGGAGAGATTTGTCAAAGCTGGTGATGTATTTTATGCTGTCTGCACTGGTAAGGTGAGGTGGTGGAGTTGATCTTTATGTGAGAGAGCAACTACAATGTATTGAGTACTGTCCAGGGGTGGATGAGAGTCTGTGGGTGAGAATTAAGGGGCAAGCTGGCAGGGGTGATGCTGTTGTGGGTGCCTATTACAGGCCACCAGATCAGGATGAGGAAGTTGACAAGGCCTTTTACAGGCAGCTGAGAGCATCCTTAAAATTACAGGCCCTGGTTATTGTGGGGGATTTTATCTAACCAGATGTTTGCTGGAAGGGCTACTCAGCCAGCCAGCCAGCCACAGTCCAGGAGGTTCCTCCAGTGCACTGATGATAACTTCCTGATGCAAATGGTGGATGAGCCAACTAGGAGAGGAGCACTGCTGGATCTCATTTTTACTAACAAGAAGGGCCTGGTTTAAGGAGTAAAGGTTGAGGGCTGCCTTGGTTGCAGCAACTATGAGATGGTGGAGTTCAGGATCTCACGTGGCAGGAACAGAATACCAAGCAGAATCGCAACCCTGGCCTTTTCAAGCTGTTGCTGGGGGAAATCCCATGGAACAGGGAACTTGAAGGTAAAGGGGCCCAAGAATTGGGTAAGTGAGGTTTACTGTGAACTGGCTGAAGGAAAGAAGTCAGAGAGCTGTGGTCAATGAGGCAGAGTCTAGTTGGAGGCCTGTATCTAGTGGAGTTCCTCAAGGATCAGTACTGGGACCAGTATTATTCAAAATATTCATCAGTGACTTGGATGAGGGAATAGAGTGCACTGTCAGCAAGTTTGCTGATGACACCAAGTTGGGAGGAGTGGCTGACACACCAGAAGGTTCTGCTGCCATCTAGTAAGACCTGGACAGCATGGAGAGCACAGTAGGGAGAAATTTAATGAAATATAACAAGGCCAAGTGTAGAGTCTTGCATCTGGGCAGGAACAACCCCAGGTTCCAGTGTAAGTTGAGGAATGACCTGTTGGAGAACAGTGTAGGGGAAAGAGACCTGGGGGTCCTGGTGGACAGCAGGATGACCATGAGCCAGCGCTGTGCCCTTGTGGCCAGGAAGGCCAATGGTATCCTGGGGTGTATTAGAAGGGGGGTGGTTAGTAGGTCAAGAGAGGTTCTCCTGCCCCTCTACTCTGCCCTGGTGAGACCACATCTGGAATATTGTGTCCAGTTCTGGGCCCCTCAGTTCAAGAAGGACAGGGAACTGCTGGAAATAGTCCAGCGCAGGGCAACAAAGATGAGGGAGTGGAGCATCTCCCTTATGAGAAAAGGCTGAGGGAGCTGGGTCTCTTTAGCTTGGAGGAGTCTGAGGAGTGACCTCATTGATGTTTATAAATACATAAAGAGTGAGTGTCATGAGGATGGAGCCAGGTGACAACCAATGATGCAACAAGGAACAGTGGGTGCAAACTCAAATATAGAAGGTTCCACTTAAATTTGAGAAGAAACTTCTTCACAGTGAGGGTAACAGAACACTGGAACAAGCTGCCCAGGGGGGTTGTGGAGTCTCCCTCTGTGGAGACATTCAAAACCCACCTGGACACCTTCCTGTGTAACCTCATGTGGGTGTTCCTGCTCTGGCAGGGGGATTGGTCTAGGTGATCTTTTGAGGTCTCTTCTAATCCCTAACATTCTGTGATAATTAAATCTTCAGTTATTCATCAGATGTTTGAGTGGTATAGTCCACCGTGCTAAATGGTGTCACCTGAAATGTGTTTGTAAGAAGCAGCTTGTTCCTGTGGCATGGTCAGGATCATACTGCTGTGTTGATTGCTCTGTTGGTATTCATGTCAAGTGAACTAATTATGGCTCTCAGGAGAAAACAACATCAGGAAAAATGAAACTGAGCTACATAAAGTGGCTCTGCTCAGTGTAGCTGCTATAGTATTCTTTTTTTCTTCCATTTTGTGTAAAATACACAACCTTCCCAGAGGTGTCAAAACATCTAGCAGTCTTATTCTATCATTTGAAACCTCCGTTCTTTGAAAAGTAACCATTAATCCTGTGAGAAAGGGACCTCTGTCTTACCTTTTTACATACTCCAGCCTTTGTCTCTTCAATTTGAAGAGCATCAGAGCCTACAGCTAAGCCAATGCTTCTGTGACTGGGTAAGCTGCAAACACTTCCCGCTTTCTCCCTCTCTTGACATCTTCCAGTCAGTCATGAAGGCTTCCCTGACTGTCCCGTGCTCTTTCTTGTCTCTGTACAATTTTTTTAAGCTTTGTTGCTTTGCCTATATTGTTCAGCAAGCAACTTCGCCCATACTTTTTTTGCCTATACTATTCCAGACGACCGGCCCGGTTCGCCCGGAGCGCCCTCGGCTCTGAGGAGTGGGGCTGAGGCGTGTGCTGTCGCCCTTGGGAACCTGTGCTGCCACCGATTGCCAAGAGCGAGCTGCGCCTGTACGGACTCGAAGAGAAGGGCAACTTCTTAGTACAAGTGGTTCAGTTAAAGCAACCTCTGAAATTCGGGGTCTCCTTATGGCTGAGCTACGGGTAATTACGATAACAGGTGAGCGTCCGTTGGTCACGCCAGCTGCAGCGCCGCGCGTGGCAACTGTGAGGGGATGTATCTGCTTTGTACCTCATGAAAGCTATTAGCTGCTTTCTGGCAGGAGAAGAAGGAAAGGCATATTTTCATTAGTGGGTGCAAAGAGTAGCTACCAGCACCACAAAATGTTCTTTGGTATTTCTACTAGAACAAATGCATTGTAGAAGAGATAAGGGATAGTAAAGGTCAAACAAGTCTGCTCTGTGTCTCTCTAGAGATCATTACAGTATGTTATGAATAAGTTAGAGTAGCAGCATCTGTTTGTCATGTATGTAAACTCCTAAATAAACTCCTTGAAGGTAAGGAGGAAAAAAAAAAAGCTTCTGCTTTGATCATGAAAACACCTTTTTGTTTGCATGTTAATATCATGAATGGAGAAAGAAAAAGTAAACAATAATGCACAGAAACATTTGAATAGTTTTAAATATGCTGTCAGGAGCACTTGTGTAATATAAAGTAGCTTCTGTATACATAAACACAATGCAACAACAACAGCCTGACCTCAGTCTGACTTAATGGGAAATGGTAGAATGAGCGAAAATTTAAATTATACCATCAGATGCAACACAAGAGGCAGTTTTATTCCATAGTTCTGGAAAATGAGATGTGAACAGTAAGTGCATTTAACAGAACTGTGTATTGGATATTGCTCATCATTATAATGAAACACAGGATTTATTAGTTTCCAAGACTGGTAGTAAAACTATTTATCGAATATTGGCCAGACAGCGTGTATAAGGCTCAAGATTTTCTTTCCTGTGGCACTAGTGTGTGCCAAGACAGGCAGTCAAATTCACTGCTGCCAAACTGCCTTTTGTACTTTGTGGTTACTGGTGATCAAATGACAGACTGATGGAAAACACTCCTAGGAGCTTCTCTCAAACGATATGATGGGATTAGATAATGATGCTTACCAGATTTCTGATGGATTCTGCTGGGCAGAGTTGTTAATGGGTAAGTGTTACACTGTGGTTGTTTCTTTGTCTATCCTCGTATCTACAGGAATAGAATAGGCTGTGTAAGAAGTATGTGTATCTTTTCTTGCTGTAAGAATACATAAAAACTGATAAATATTGATTTCATTGCTTCTGACAAACCCTGAATATATGGACCGATCCATTATTTCACTCTCACTTAACGGAATCTTACTCAGTTGTGACTCTAAAACTTTATAAATTTAGGTATTGTGGCTTATTTTCTCCAAAATGCGTGGCCAGACTGACCAAAACATGGTATTTGTGGAGTGGAAATAAAAGGAAGGATTATTTTTCAACATCTGTTATCAGGCTACATTTTTCTTTTGCACAGAGTTGGCTTTCTTTTTGTATTGCTGACCTTTTCAAGGCTTTTCAGAGAAAGAGTCTATGAGCAGTGGCAAGAGTACTTATTCATCAACAGTATGATCAGTAACTTTATTGAAGAGACATAGTATGTTACAGCTGGAGAGTGGAATTTTACATGTATTTTAAGATATTTTAATGATAATTAATATGATTATTTCAATTTTAGCTTACCAGTACAGACCAACAGTATGAGAGCAAGGAAAGCAGGGCAGTGCTGGTGATGGCAGCCAGGGTCAGCGAAGAATCCAAATATTTTTGGCCCTCCAGTATAAATTAACATTTATTTTCATTAATTTTCACTCATATCAAAGGACCCAGTCTGATTTATGCCAGTGGGTCATGTTTTTATGCAATTGCATTATATGGATGACCCAATTTAGCTTTCTGTCTACACTGGTTGGTAAAAGATGCTGTTTAAATATATTACATTTATATATGTATCTCAATAGATATATGGTATAAATATACATGTATTTAGTAAATAAATACATTCGAATTGCAAGAGTGAGATAATACCATTATGAAAAACATTATGACCCAAGTTCAGCTTCATACAGATAGAGGTAAAATGACAGCACAGTATATACTGCCTAACAGGGGATTCACTGTTCAGTTTCAAGCTCGTTATGTTCTATAGGTCTCAAAAAATTATACATATAGAGTCTTACCCTTTGTAAGTAGGGTATGACCAGACCACCTACCAGGTGGTCTGATTATTTTACTAAACCTCCAAGGTAGGTAAACCTCGAAAGACACCTGATGTAATAAGAACAGGTGAAGTTCATCTGTATCTTTTTTGAGTCAGTAGGGCTTGAAATTTGCTTTGTTTGGAAATTTTTTTGATCCATGCCACAGCATTCATTAGTATTATACCTGTACAACCTAAGTTTTGAAGTACTTTCCTAGCAATTTCAATTAATCTTAATGTTGCCAAATAATGCTCCTCTGCGTAATATAATGATTCATTGATACTACCTTAAACACTCTCTGTGTAATCAAACTATTTAAGGGAAGTATAATTAAGTACAATTATATACATTAACCACAGTGTGACTGATTTGTGTTCTCTACTCTTACCTGTTGCTGGGAGAGCAATATACTTAGAACTGTTTTTATTTTGAGAAAGTCCACCTTTTTGCAGCTTCTTTAAGCAATCTAAGTCAGCTTTAGGCTTACCTCTAGGCTTGTAGAAGTTTGTCGAAGATGAGACAGTAGTTTCGTGGACTTTACTACTTACTCTTCTCTTGTTTATATCAATAATTACTTTTCTCTACTAACACCAATTTGTAATCCTGGTTTAGCCGCTGAAATATGTGACACCAGGTTCAGAAAGATATTACAAAGCAAAAGTGAATACTAAAGGTGTCCTCTAATCCAAAAAAGATCTCTGAAGAGAGATGGGTAAATATAGCTGAAGATTTGCCAAAAGAAATAACTGAGTTGTTCATCCTATGTAGGTTTTCAACTTCTTTTCAGTGAGATTGCCTTTTCACATTTAATAATATCTGTTTATATTTTCTGAAAGCCTGAGGATAATGTCCTTTTATGTTTAGAGTATGTCACAGAGGGACCCTGAAGTTAGTTTAGGTGGACAACCAGGTCCAAAACAGGCTTTTATTCTGTCTGGGAAAACAACCAATTAGAGACGGGATTTATACAGTCAGTTACTCTGGTAACATAAAATATAGATTCGGATATCAACTTTGAGGAAATTATTGGGGTACAGCAAATAAAAATAACAGAGATCCACAGTGTGCATACATGTGGCTCACCAAAAAAACAATGCCAGAGCCGTCCCTGATCCCAGGAAAAATACATCTATGTGTTTAGTGAGGAAAACACCCACCCAAGTGGCGAGGAATTATTTAAAACACTCGCAGATCTGGTGAGGAAATGTCTAAGTTATATCTAGTAAGTTATCACTCACCCAAGTGAGGTGACGAGGCTGTCCCAGTTCCGGGAGGTTACCTTAGGCAACGATCCTGCCTAACTTCTTCTGGCATACAGACCCGCAGTTCCAAGAAGACCACAACTGGCCTTTGTCGAGACCCTTTTAATATCTGTGTCAGATCTGACTGTGGGCAGTCCAGAAGCTTCGCAGCTTCTCTGCACCCCCTGCTGTGGCTATGTGCACCTCTGCACCCCACTACTGTGGCTACATATGCCCCCTCCTCTCTCCTAATGACCCTGGCCTGGATCTCACAATAAGAGCCATTAATGAGCCCCATTGCAGGAGGATGGGGGAGGGTGTGCACACATGCAGCTGCCTCATATGTTCTCAGCAGAGCTGGGGAGCAGAGGGAGGGTGTACTGCATCATAATCCACCCCGTGACCACCGTCATGATCTGACAAACACTTTGGAGTGGTGGTGCAGTCACCTCTTGCCTCCAAAGTCAAAAGGGGGCATTTCTGTTGGTGAGTTTTTATGTCTGTTGTGGATCACCATACCTTATCTGTCATATTATCATTACAAATCAGCTTACAAACAATAAAATAGTTCAAATTACAGCAATTACAATTATTAACCAATATTGGAGGAGGCTGGTTAGCCTTCCTAGCAAGAAAAACAAATGCATCACCAGTTGGTCCCCAGTACAGCAACAACTGCCCCTGAGTCCTCTGTTATTTGTCCTTATAATGACACAGCTTCCTGTATACTCCCTTTTCCTTCAATAAGATCAATAAAAGCCTTTTTTGGACCTGGTTGTCTGCCTAAACTAACTTCAAGGTCCTTCTGTGACAGAGTAAGAGCCTGCATTAGCTCTGAAGCTGTTACACGGTCTCTATGGAATTTGTATTCCATTTTAAACCTTTGTATGATGTCTTACTGCATCTTAAATTAACTACAAGAAAGAAGCTAACATCTGGAAGATGATAGGGGAAAAAAAGAAACCACAGATTACATTTTAATAAAAAGAACATGCTGAATGAAAGGGTGGTGTACCTCTTTATGAAGAACTCCAGTGTAAAGACTCCTCCTTTTTGTGTGAATTCTACTTTCCACGCAACCTACTTTTTTTCTGAAAGTATCTTAACTTCGCAATTGCAGGAAAACTAGAATAAATAAATGTCAGTTTCCATGCTATTTTTACTGAATAAACTTCCTGTTCTTTTAGGAACTTAATGTATCAATCATGTAATTTCTTTCTCACTGTTCTTGTAAATTGAGGGATAGATGTAGCTTTCTGTGTTTAATTTCTTGGGTTTTATGATGCACTGAGGAAAAACTCCTCTGTGGAATTGCTATTTACATTGCAAGAGGAGAGAGAGACAATGTCGTGTACTGCATGCTTTGACTTGTTCTGTAGCTACTTTTCAAATGAATGGAGTTGGATTCAGGGACTAAAGGTTCCCTTCCCCGTCATGTTTTATGTTGTTCAGTTGTTTTATGTGCTACATGTAAATCTTTGTTCACAAACGTTACAAGCATTTAATTATTTATACAATTTTTTGATAACATTTTTTTGCTATGCCTTTTTCTCTTTAAAAAAAAATTCTAGATCTCTAAGTTTTTTTGTTTTCTTAAGTTTCATAATTTTAAAAGGCTAAATAATCCTTTGAAATTAAGTGTGAAGCATTGGCATTACAGGAAATGACTCAAGCTATGAGTTCTACTATAAAGTATGTTCATAATTGCAAACACTTCAGCATTTTTCTATGAATAATCACTTATGTGGAATTAGCATGCATTTTTTGAAACCAGAAAGTATGGATTCATCTGGTGTTCATTATCATGTTACCACATATTAATGATGCCTGGCAAACATTTTGTTCTTTTCCATTAATGTGTTTGTGGAGAAGCTAGTTAGTTCCACTTCATTTCAGCGAACTGGGCTAATGCCCAGAGAGCTATTATTAGTAGTTATATTGTCATAATTTATACTGAATGGCAAAATTTATGATTTTCAGGATGAAATGTGTAACCTGAAATGGGAAATTCTTGGGGAAACGTGTTTATGTTTCTTTTTCTTTGTAGTTATGCCATATTCATGACAGCTACGTTTTCACAGTTTATGTTGTTATTTTGGATATTTCCAACAATTTAAAAATACCCTTACATTTTGCAACTTTAGTCTTGGAAGCAATCTTGGCTGTAAGACATGGCCATATGAGAAAATCTATTGTAATAAGTACCTGAAGAAAACACACATAATGAACTTCAGTCTGATTTCTGGTTCGGCTACATTTCCCTGAAGTAAATCTGCACAACCAGGAGGTTGGTCTGTCTTCATGGGTAGCTTTGCTAAAGAGATACTTTGTGATTATCACTTTTATAAAGAAACAATTGTATTTCAGCGCCACCTATAGGTATTTAAAGGAAATTTATTTAGATCTGTGATCAGGATTATTAAATGGATTCCATATTTGTGGAAAATTAGATCATTTGTCACAATTGTATAGCTGCTGCTACAAATATTTTGAATTTTCAATCCTGGGTCAAAAGATAGTTATAATACACTCTGCTTTATTGAAGAAATATTTGGTATGAAACTGAATGATCAAAGAGCGTGACAAAAACCTTAATGAGATGCAGTTTTCACCGGTAGATTTTAATTTTAGTCTTTGGTAAAAGGGTAAAATTACATTTTGTTTAAGTTGGAAACAACATTATGGAAAAGGCACTGCAGGTTATTATTTGTCATTGCCAACTATTACAAATATGAGCCAATTTAAACAGGTAAATAGATGTGGTGTCTATATCTCCAAGTTTTCAAAGAAATCAACCTATCTGATAGCCTATTTCTTCGTGCAGCCTGCAGCACATTTCTCTATCCAAAAGTAAGCAAAGAGATCATATTTGTTTTTTGTATTAGCAAATATAAATACCTCAATGAAATTTGACAGTCTGTTTTGCTATTTTTGTTTGTGCCAAGCAAATAACTGTTTTGAAATAATCTGAGTTTTTGTGGAGCAGGTTTCAGCATAAACAAAATAGCTTCCAAAATGAGAAGAGGCTTTGGCTAGCTGTTACACAGTAGCATTTCTTTTATGACAGGTTGAAATGTTTTGTAGTGCTACACACAAAGCAATGCCAGAGTGCAGTGGTTTGTTTCTGTGCTTTATAGTTCCAGGCTGTGTGGAAAAGTTTCTAAGTTCAGGCACTTGTCTGTCTGTCTGTCTCAATATTTTATGGGTGATGGGGAATCCTTGCTTTTTAAGTCTGCCAGGCTTATACAGAAAAACAGCTTACCTGAAGCGAAGAGAGCAACTGGAGTATACCTACCTTCTTTGAGAATGAACTCCTCAGAAAGACAGGTGCTGAAGGAATTTTAAAAGAATAGGAAAGGATACTTCTCAGTAGCGTTCTTTAAGGGGATGGAGGTGGGCATAGGTCTATTTATGCCATGTGCTTGGGTTAATTTCCTTAATCCAATGTCTGAATGTTTTAATTCTCCTTCAGCTGCACCAAGTAGAAAAGAAAAAGGTAGACATAAATAAAATTACTCAACTCTTCTGCTGGAATAAATTGAAAGAGATCTTCTGTTAGTGCAGAGTTTTTCTGTCAGCTGTTCAAAGGCTTTTTATATTAATAACAGGCTTGTTCAGTATTCATGGTAGAACTTCAATGTCATTTTTTCAGTAAAATTACTGATTACTAATCTGCCCTTAGGCTCTGACCCATAGTGAGCTCAGCACCAACTGACCACTGCACCCACACAAAAGCTCATGGATCTCAGAGCTCTCCAGGGAGAGACAGTCAGATGAGGAAAAGTTACAAAAAAACCCCAGACAGATTAATTACTAAAGGGCAGGAGAAAGATAGGTTTATTTTGTAATTATCCTCAAGGATCAAGTTATATTAATACATGTTTTGAACCAACAACAGGTTATTTTTAGTATTTTGCTGACACTGCAAGCATTACTGATTTTTAATAATGTCTAATGCTTCCACTTAGAAAAACTGAGTTTCAATAAATCACCTCTTCATTTATAAATTGCAGTGCTGTATCATGATTTTTTTTTTAAACGTGTTATGTGCTTTGAAGATACTTAGCATGTAATCGAGGTTTCAAAATCTGATTGTATTTTCTGGTTTTGTTTGTTGTTTTGCTAAAACAGGTTTCCTGAGAAGGCTAAAGGGTTCCTTAAACCCCCCAAGAAATAAGAAGTGATAAATATATTAGTGTTTAGATTAAGGTTTAAAACAGTATTAGCCAATCCCATCAACAGTAATTCTTCAGAGCTGCTTTGTTAAGCCATAGCCTTTGTGTACAAGTAAGAGAGAAGGAAAGCATACTTGACACAAAAAAAAATAAAAGATGACAAGTTGTTCTAATAAGACATTACTAAGAAAATAAGATGAAAATACTCAAAATTATTTTAGATTGTAATGATGAAAGAATGGGATGAAATTAATGAAAATAGAGTGCAAACAATATAAAGACATGCATTGCCTTAGATGTCAATCAGATAGGACTTGAGACAGCAGCTAACAAGATTAAAAATGGAATGATTTCCCTAACAGAGGAGATCAGAAAGACAAGGTCATTCAGTTTAGGTAGGAGTAACAAAGAGCATAGCAAAAACATATTGAATGAGTGTCATCTAGAGAAGGTCACTAGAGGATTTTCATTTACTGTTTCACGTTGGAGGAGGATATAAATACAACCTTGGAGCTGAAAGGGTGGCAAAAAATATTTGAAACCGAAGCAAGGCTATAAAAATTATCAAGGTTATTAAGAGTAGCCTCTTTTTTTTTTTTTTGTCTCAAAGAGGCAGACAGGTACATTGACCACAATCCATTCTATGTCAGGTGAACGTATTGCATACAGCTGTCACATTTCAGGTAGAGATACTGGTGAGAGGGCAGCAATTTTATTTGTTTTGACCTGCATGTGTATCAGGAAAGGGAGGTCTGTAGCACAACTGGCTACAAACTGAGCAGAAGCAGTAATGAGATTAGCGTTAGAAATGCTGAAGCATTGTCTTGTCCGGCAGGAGAAACTCAGACCGAATAAGGATTTGGGAAATTGCATAAAGAGAAATTATACAAGAAGTTATTAAGCAAAGGTAGGATGTGGTGGTGGAAACTGCCAAGCTTGAGCAAAAGTGTAGGAAATCAATGCTGTGAGCCCACAGGTTGCATAAGGCAGCCATTATTTGCCCAATTTTTTGTGTCCCTGTTCCATGTTCACCTTAACTCGGTTTCATTCATGACACCAATGGTTGTCTATCCATCTGAGACATCTACCTAAAGGGGACTAGGCATTCCTATCCTGCATTATTTATGGCAACTCCTTACCCATTCTATTTTTCATTTTGCCCCTCTACTCCACTCTGGCTAGAACCCAGGTGGAGTACTGCATCCAGCTCTGGAGCCCTTGGTACAGGAAAGACGTGGACCTGTTGGAGAGGGTCCAGAGGAGACCACCAAGATGATCAGAGGGCTGGAACGCCTCTTGTATGAGGAGAGGCTGAGCGAGTTGGCATTGTTCAGCTTGGAGAAGTCTCCAGGGAGACCTTGTTGTGGCCTTTCTGTACTTAAAAGGGGCCTATAGGAAAGATGGGGACAGACTTTTTAGCAGTGCCTGCTATGATAGGACAAAGGTTGATGGTTTTAAACTAAAGGAGGGGAGGCTTGAGGAAGAAATTATTTACAATGAGGGTGGTGAAA
This sequence comes from Patagioenas fasciata, assembly GCF_037038585.1. Lineage (NCBI taxonomy): Eukaryota > Metazoa > Chordata > Aves > Columbiformes > Columbidae > Patagioenas > Patagioenas fasciata. Next base: position 26,919,404 of record NC_092526.1, on the reverse strand, counting down.
CACTGGCCCAGGTTGTTCAGAGAAGTAGAAAATTCCTCATCCCTAGAAGCATTCAAGGCCAGGCTGGAGGCGGCTCCAAGCAACCTCCTCTGCATGAAGATGTACCTGCTTATGGCAGGCGAGTTGGACTAGGTGGCCTTTCAACCCAAACTATTCTATGATTCTTAGTGTCTCTTGTTTTTCTCTTATCTTAGCCTTAGTCCAAGGCAGACAGGAAGTAAAAGGACACTGTTTTGTTTTAAAGTGATTATTAAATTCTTTAGAGACACACATGGGGATTCAGCTTCTTCAGGTTTAGTAATATCATCATACAACACTAAAGAAAGATAAAGCTTTAAGTATTCAGCACTCTCTGTCCTGTTACAGCTTCATACACTAAGTTTGATGTATACCAGAGAGCAATATTTTTTTGGTGCTGTAGACAAATTATTCCTGTGAAGTAATGAAGTACCTAGCTGGAGGAACACACTTCCTTTTCTAGTTTTGGCCAAGTTATCACTTTCTGGAGCTGAAGTACAAGCTCTTAGGAAGCTTTGAAGGAAGGGAAGAATTTTCTGTGTTGTCTAAAGAACAACAGTTTACATATGTTTAAGTACTGAGTTTCCTATAATTTTTTTTTTTTTTTTTTTTTTAAACCGAAGTTTCAGAATTATGTTCTGCTAGGGCAGATTAAAGCCCAGACCTCTCACATTGCTGCTGTCACATTTCTAAGTCACTGAACACAATGTACAAAATGACAAGCAGACTGGTAAGTATAGCACTTCCCTGAGACCATTTTTTTCTTTCCAAGTAAGGCCCTAATTGCTAAGATATTGGCACTTCTGGCATCTGTCTTCAGTTTCTGGCTTTCTGCATAAATTTGGTTATAGCATTCTCTTGGTATATTCTCAATTAAAGGTTAAGTTTTAGTGGATTGATGTTTTGTGATTGAAAGCTGTTTCATGATAAATCATCTCTATTTGTACAGCATATCCACATTTAAAGTGAGAGTGAGTCACCCTCAAAACTTGAAGTTCTTTTGTCCTGACCAAGTAGGAAATACAGTGCATACTATTATAACTCAATCCTACAGACCAGTGGCATCTTTCTAAGTACAGAATGATACTGCAATCTCCACATTCTCCCAGGGGAGTGTTAAATTCTTCATCATGCTCCATGTCTTGCGGCAATGCTCTTCCTAGTCCTTACTTGACACTTCTAGTTTGTGTAAGAACCCAGAAACATAGAACTGCACATGCAGTATCACAGTATGTTTGGGATTGGAAGGGACCTCAAAAGATCATCTAGTCCAATCCCCCTGCTGGAGCAGGAACACCTAGGTGAGGTCGCACAGGTAATTATAGACCGGTCAGCCTCACCTCTGTCCCTGGGAAAGTAATGGAACAGCTTATCCAAGGTGCCATCTCAAGACATATCAGGGATAAGAGGGTCATTAGGGGCAGTCAGCATGGCTTTACCAAGGGTAAGTCATGCTTGACCAACCTCATAGCCTTTTATGAGAATGTAACAAGGTGGATGGATGATGGCAGGGCGGTGGATGTGGTCTACCTTGACTTCAGTAAAGCCTTTGACACAGTCTCCCACAGCATCCTCACAGCTAAGTTGAGGAGGTGTGGTCTAGACAATAGAGTAGTGAGGTGGGTTGCAAACTGGCTTAAGGAGAGAAGCCAGAGAGTGGTGGTCAATGGTGCGGAGTCCAGTTGGAGGCCAGTATCTAGTGGAGTGCCTCAGGGGTCAGTACTGGGGCCAATATTATTCAATATATTCATTAACGATCTAGACGAGGGAATTGAGTGTACTATCAGCAAGTTTGCTGATGACACTAAGCTGGGAGGAGTGGCTGACACGCCAGAAGGCTGGGCTGCCATCCAGCGGGACCTGGACAGGCTGGAGAGTTGGGCGGGGAATAACCTGATGAAATTTAACAAGGGAAAGTGTCGAGTCCTGCATCTGGGCAGGAACAACCCCAACTGCATGTACGGAAATGGGCATTTAAAAAGAAAAGGTAGTCAACAAAAGTTATTTGGGCTATGAATGAAACACATGTATTAGTTGACTGCTGCATTTCTGCACAGCAGATCAACGTTGCATCTCAGTTCCTAAAGACAGATGACTTGGAATATAACCAGCCTCTCATTGCTCGTGGTGGTAATGTGGCAGCAAAAAGTGGTGCCAGTTAGCTTCTAATTTCACACTTTATGTTGCTGCTTTTCTCAATTTACTTCCTCAGCTATTCCTGAAGCTTTCTTTGTAGATGTTCCCTTTGCTGAGCTGACCTGCTAAGGCAAGCGCCCATCTTCCAGACTCAGTCAGTGTGCTTCAGTGAGTTCAGTTTTACCAGCATGAGTCTGGTTGTGGTGCAAATGGTGGCTAAGAAAGGTCAACTGGATATACTCTACTTTGAAGATCACACAGACCGGCTGGTTATTTTGCTAACCCAGTTAATATTCTGACACACCTGCACGATGGACAAGATCTTACTTCACAACTAGTTTTTGTGAAATCAAACTGGAAGAAACAACAGAATGAACAGAGCCTTCTTAAAGGAAGTCATTATTCAGAATTTATCTTTCTGAATATATAGTTTTTCTCCTGATTTTCATTCCTGTCTGAAATCTACTCATGTCGGTGTATTCCAGAATTCCAGGTAAGAAGCATGAAGGGAGGAGAGAAGTATGTAATAAAAAGCTAGCTTTCCATCAAAAAGGTCTGAAATTGGAAATCTTTCAATCTAATAGTTACATACTTTCTTTTGCATATAGTTTCCAAGTAGGCTGCTTATTCTATTTAAATAATTAGCTACTTTTGTATAACTGCTAGATTTTTTCTTCTTTTGTGTGGTTTTTAAAATTTATTTTTATATGATTGCAAACTATTTGAAGAAAAAATTAATTTGATCAAATTTTATGTGGATTTCTAGATATGATGAAAAGTCACCATAATCAGATATTTTGTGTCTGTATGTTAGCTAGTTCTTCAACAAGTAACAAAATTTTTAAAAAGAGTGTTGCAGAAAAGAAGTCTGAGGAAAATATTTCAATATCTTTAATGAAATATGGTTCAACAGAGGGCTCTGGTTACTATACGCCTTTGTTCAGCTTACATTTAGTTATTGAGAGGAAATTGTTTCAGTGTTTGAATTATTGCAAATAGTTTGTATTAAGATCTTCCTTGAAACATAGGTGTAGACAATTGCAACTTGTTGGAAGGTTACTCTGTGAAAGAAATGTATATGCTTCTATTAGAATAGTAATCCAGTGTATTAGAGCAGGGTGTGTGTACTCTAGTGTCCTGGTTCCAGGCAGGTTTTGTTACCCTGTAGTGTGAGGAAGCAAAAAAATACCACCCCTTCTATCTCACATGCTATGAAGAAATCAAATAAGTTGTCATGTTTCTGCCAGAATCTAAAGGAGATTTGTAAGGTGCTGGAAAGAGGTTGCAGAGGATCAAAGGAAAATATAGGGTAATTTTTGATCTTCTTTTGCCAACAGCACACAGACTTTATGAAAAGTCCTCCTTCATTGTGTCTTTTCTTATTAAAATGGGCTAATTTAGGGAAGGTGGAGAAGAGACTTCAATCCTTGATCAGGTTCAAAATGATGTTTAATGAGAAAAATGTGTTACTGAAACGCCCCAAAAATCAGTATTAGAAGGAAATCTCATATGTAAAAAACATACAACTTGCAGGTTTGGTTCAGAGAAGCAGCCAAAAGTGTGATGATGGATTTTGATTTTTTTTTTTCTTTAGTAGTCATTATGAAAAAGTTGTTTATATGATCAGAATATTGCAGTGTGAGACACTTGTCATTTAAAAATTTGCCACTTGGTAAATTTGGATTTTACAGAAATCAAATTTGGACTTTTCCGTAGAAGCCATAGATATTTCCATACATCGTAAATACAATTTTTATGAATATTCTGAACAATTGGGTTGAACTGTGCTGTACCGAAGATGCACTTAGTTCCCATGAAGCACCTATAAATACTGCTTTTTTTCTAATTAGTGAAACAGGATCATTATATTGTTGTGAATCTTCGATAGGCTACACTGTTTCCTATCTGCCTTGTCCTCTGGTAGCACTATTAGTAAATCTTTCACATGAACTGTCATTAATTCATTTCTATTAAAGAACTATTATGGATACAGTTTCAATTGGTTCATTCATTCATTTACTGACCAGATGAGTGTGTCTGAATTTGCAGGATGAGACAAGAATGCAGCAGCAAGTACAATTTTCTGTAGCAACCTGTCACGTGTGTGTGTGTTTGTTTTTTTTTCCTTTCAGAAATACTTCCTTATTCCACCCTTATTTTTTATGTGTATAGTTAAGCATGCACTTAAGTGATTTTGGCTGGTTAGCATTCCAGATGTTTACTTTTCATTTTGGAAAGATCGATTCCGAATGGAAAACTGTTGTGAAAGGCATTATGTTCCATTTTCTATCTTCTGAGACAGGCAGTCTTGCACAGGATCTGTTCTGCTTTTTGTTGCTTTGTGTGTGCACAATGAAACTGTTGCACATAAGAGATATTTTGGATACAGTGTATTAGTTGGAGTAATTTCACTGGTCAATAATCTGATGTATATCAGTCATCTAAGGTAGCTCTTGGCTAATGAGTTTGATGGGGTCTCCCACCTAGAGTAGTCTCACAGGACCTATATGACACACAACTTGTTAGTATCACAGAATGAATTTCTTTATTGCAGTGTACAAAATATTAGATGTTTGGCATAGTCTTCTTTTGACTGATAAGCTTTGAAAGAGTGTGATACTGGACTTCGGACATATTTTGTTTTTTGCAGTTTCAATCCAGTACTTCCCTCTTTCTTGAAGGTACATACTGATATTTAGAGTTCTTACCTGCATCTGATCTGCTCATTATTTATTACTTGTTTTTTATTACTGGAAAAAACCAGCAATAATACTGGAAGAATAAGCTTTTTCTTTTCTCACTGTTAGGCAGCATTAGCTTTGCTGAAGATGGATTAGTGTTCTGTCACCTGGGAAAGAAACACAAATTGTTCCCAGCTTCTTGGAGAGCAGGAACATGGCAAAGGGCAGACAGTTGTTCTGTGCTGTCTAGGAGTTATGAACACTGCATTAATAATTGTCCTCCTTTCTTTGGTAAGCATGTGCACTGCAGTAACTGTCATACAGGAACATTTGGCTCTTTTTAGTTGTCTAATGCCTTCTCATGGGAACACTTCAAAAACTTGTTGAGCTTAGAGATGTCATCTTAGATACTGGATAGCAGTTGAAGACAGCCAAAGCCAGTGAGTTGGTGAGGGAGCAGCCAGCCCCAGGGAGTGCACGTCTTTATCACAGTAGTTGTTGGTAATGCTTTATTTTCTTTTTTTTTTTTTTTTAACAGCCCAGTAGGTTTGGGAAACCGGTTTCCTGCTTATGTGTTTGGATTGCCTTCTTATGTCTGGTTTAGACATTAAGAGTCAGCAGGTGACAGAACAGAAATGACAGCTGAGGCAAGGATGCTGAGAGCCACTCTTGGCAAGAGGGTATGGTGCAGTATTGAGGTGAGATGAACAGAAGGAAGCAGGTCTGACTCTGCAGCAGGAGGGGCTAAGGGGTGGATACAGGTTTGGCGTGTCTGCTGATACTATTTCTTTACAAAGGTGCTCAGACTTCCCAGAACAGGCAGCAGATGGTGGTGCCCTCAGTTGTTATCTCCTTTATTTGCTCATACCCTCAAAATACTTCTCTGAAAACATATTGTGAAACTCCTGTTGCTGTTCCTTATGTCATGGTTTGAGCATCTCCTGTACCTCCTTTATTTATTTCCCATTCATAACACAGAGTAGGATGCAACCTGTGAGAAGCTGGCACGTTTAAAAACAAACAAAAAAAAAGACACAGAAGCTGACCTGGGTTCTGTTCACAGGAGCACCTATAACTAGTGTCTTGCAGTCAAATTCACCATACAGAACTAACTTTCACTTCTATTCAACATTTGTCAATACAAAAGTAGTACAGGCATGCTCACAACTTTCTGAGAAATCCAATAAATAGGAAATTCTGCTTCTAAAACTGGCTTTCATTTAGTTTCATTTACATGAGAGTTGGAAACAGTTAAATACCGTGATGGTACATTTCTAGTTGATAACTTTGGTGCTGACACAATACATTTCAAGGGGTTTTGGAAAATCCTCTGTAAGAAGTAAGATTGACTTTGTAAGCTACTTACATACATGGTTCTGTTATTCAGTTTTCAAAATTATGAACATATAAATTGGTGTTTTTCTTGCTGTTCAGGTTTCCCTGAGGATTTTTAAGGCAAGGGGGTAGGTGTTTTATTTTTGCAATAATTGATCCTTTAAATTTATTACTTATATGAACCTACCAAGAAAATTCTTTTTGAATATTTTTAGAAATCTTACAATGATGCTATATGTGCGTACCAACGTGTAAATACGCATATCATTCTGGTACTGGTGTGTATATATATGAGTGTGTGTATATATGTAGTTCCAGAATTATGTACACTGTGTATATACCGACATATATTCAGAAATAAAACTCTTATCAGAGCAGCAGAAACAAAGAACTGAAAAAAGGCATATTTTAAAATTAAAATAGAAACAGAGTTTTAAAACTAAAATGAAAAACCACTGGTAGAGTAGTCTTTCCTGAAAGCATAAACTATCCTTAACACTTTTAAATAGTGAGCCAATAATAAAACTCACTCTAACTTCAACCTGAGCAGGAATGCAACTCTTCAATAATAATGAAGGAATAAAATACATATAAGCATACTGGTCTCCTGTTTCCAGATAAAGTACTTAGTGCTGCAACAGTGACATCCAGTGACTAAACCAGTTAGTTCTAGACTTGATCTGTGTTTGGAATGAATGTTAAAGGACATGGATGGCAAGAGAGACTTAGTTACTAAGATCCTTAGTGAAGCACTGGAGTCATTAAAAGGATAAACAGACATGTTTTGCATTCTCACACAGTGACAAATAGCTAATCCAGAAAAATTACATAAGTGTTTAATTATTCCATATCTGTTTCAGAATTAGACATTTGTTGAGCCAAGTGGGGAATAAATTATTTTTTTAAAAGTGCTTTGTCCAGTGAGGCAATTTTTTAACAATAACAACAGAATTCAGTAGATAATACTTCTATTACATTTTGCTTCAGATATTATCTACTTCATCTCTAAATATAGCTCTACGGTGGAAAGTTCTTTCAATTTTTATCAAATTAATGAAATAAAAATATCAAAAATAATTAAGAAGCCTTATTTATGTAGTGAAGGTGACAAAATGCTCACCATCTTTTTACATGAGAGGACCCTTATTCTTTGTTGGTTGAAGGCCCTTATCCTGTTTTGGTTGAAATCAGTGAGAGTTTTATAACAAAATTCAATCTTTGTATCGCTTCTGGCTCTAAAAATGTGTGACATCTGGTTCTGACCTGATCCCCGACTTCCTCAGTTATCCAAAAGGCTTTTGATTGGAACTGAGTCTTGAAACCTCCACATTATTCAAAATGTTACATGATATGTTCTGTACTTTCTGATTATTTTAATCATACTATATAAGTAGCTTATCTCTGGGATTTTCAAAAAAGGTAATTATAGAAACTAGTTCTTTAAGATTTCTACTTCAAAGCATGCTCCAAGTTTCCCACTTTTTACTGTTAAGAAATTGATGAATGAAGAAATAAGTATATTGCTTATGTAAGCCCATAAGCAAAAATAAAGGCCCAGAAAACCTAATTAAAAACTAAAAGCATGGTTTTAAGAACTAGCTTACAAGTTCATGAAATGGATATCATGACCCATTTACTTGCTCTAGATGCAATATTTGTTCCAGGCCTTTTCCTCAGATTACTGTGAAGTAGAATATAACATTAGACTTAGTCTCAATTTGTTTTTAAAGTAAAAATGGGAACATTTTTAAAATGTATGAAAAGGGTATATATGGTTATTTCTAGAGTAGTGCAGATGTAAATTTACCATTATACACTTTTCAGCTCAAAACAATGGGACACATATTGCATTCATTTGAAGTATGGTCGATGAGCAGAACCAGCTCGCTAAACAGTCTGCGGGACCAACGCTTGTGATGCACCACATTGCTTAAGTATAGGTAGTTTATCGTAAAATGGATTCCAATGAAGTAGTAGTTGAACAAGAGCTCTGATTCAGCTCAAGTTTTCAAGTGGAAAGCTTTTTGTTTCAATATTGCTCTTTTGTTTTTTTTTCTTGAAAAGCAGCTTTCTATTAGTAATACTTTTAAAAGAATTTCCTACATTTCCATCAGTCAACTTCAGTAATATTATGCCTTACTGTATTGCTTAAAGGTATTACTATCTCAAAAGTGAGGACAGAAAGAAAACCTGTGTTTTTGGAGTTTCCTCATTGTATTAGCTCAATATTCTGCTCTCTGCAACAATAGTCACCCTCTCTGTTCCTTATAATTTCAGCCTTTAGAAAACACTGCAGATAGCCATGGTTTTTTGTAGAAGAACAGGAAGTTACAGCAAAGAACGAGGGGAAAAAGAGAAGTGTAATAAAGAGACAGGTTTTCAAGGGCCAGCTGCTGGGTTCTGATCTCCCTTTCACTGGAGACAACTCTTCACTTTCACTTCCTTTCATGTATTTTATATCGGTTTTAAATATTCAATGCTGTAAAGACCACAATAAAAATACAACAGATATGAAACAGTAATAGAGCCATTTGCAAAAAAACCTATTGAAAGGAACTTCAGATAAGTTCCTCTTTTAGAACCTGTTTCGGGTTTTGAAGTTGTATTTCATCAACATGTAGATGACTTCACCTGGACAAAGTAGGTATATGTTTCAGTAGCCTCAAAAAAGTCAGCTAATTTTAAGATAAACTAACACTTAACTACAAAATTGACTGCTAATAATGCAAATGTGCAGTCTGTGATAGGTAGCTGACTGTCCTGTCCTGTGTTTGCAGTGTCAAGCAATTGCACATGGGGAAGAAGCAACTTCCACTGCTTACAGAAATTCTACAAGAGCAGCAGCCTTGCACTGTGTAAGATGATTAGTGTCTGCACTGGGAAAAGGCTCTTGAAAGCTTTTACCCTGCATGGTGACAGTGACTGCTACATCTTAGCTCTAACGCTATCTCACTGGGGCAAGCCAAATATGCTGATGGTATTTTTCCTGTAAGCTTGCTATCTAGTTCCTTAAGCACCAAGTAGAAGTATTAAGTTGTAATTTAGTTTGTTGAAGGCAGGAGACAAGAAGATCTTACTGCTATGAATATTTTTAAGACAGTGGAAAAATGAAGTGGCACCACTAGGGGGCAACAAAACATCACAAACATCTCTTCTGTTAAAGTCCAAGCACCATCACACCCTCACTGAGAGAGGTATTTGTGTTATGACCTGAAGAACAGCTTGCATTAGCAAATGCTTTTGTGCTTTTTCAAATGTGTTACATAGTGAATCTTGTTTCAGGGATGATAGAGCTCAAAAAAGAAAAAGGAAAAAAAAAAGTAAACTTTTCATATGGTTTTGTTCTGGTAAAGTAAAACATAACAGGATTGGACATTTGCATAATTTTCATTTCTGAACACCATGTGTTTAGCACTATGGTTAAGTACAGCATAATCTGCTAAAGCCCATCCACTTTGTACAAATAATGATGCACGGTATGAGATAATTTGAATTTGAATTTCTCTTTTCTTCCTTTCCCTTTCAGTATCAGCATGACCACCAACCCAAACTGATGACAGATGTTCCAGAAGACAATGATGCTGCCCCAGCCCTCTGAACCTATTACATTAGGTTAGTTATTAGTCCTCCTATTTTCCTGATGTCTCACTGGCACTAATACTCCCAGTGTAAGACCAGTAATACCTTGCCACACTACAGTGGGAATGTAAGCTGCAGAACTGCCACGGCAGGTGATGGAAGGAGGAGGCTGGAGTATCTGACCTGTAGTCACTGGTGTGACTCAAAACAGATTCAGTTGGTTTGACCTGTGGGTTGTAACCATTTTTCAAATTCCGAGACTTTTACCATTAGGATTGTTACTTTTGCCTACCTTCTGCAGACCAGTAACCAAGATAGAGCTCCAAGCTAGGGGGTGTTCTAGGATGGCACATTCTCTCCCATTTGGACTGTTGGAAGAAGTGGAACTATCACCAGAAGGAGCTCCACAGGGAGAGCTACTAGTTGAGAACACAGAGTTGAAGGATTTTTCCTGTGGTCAGGTGGTAGGCAGGGTGCCTTTCCAAGCAGTGTCTGTTCATTCGTTACGTTTGTAATAATGCTGACCTCTCACATAAAGCTTTCCCCATTTTTTTTTTTTCCATTCCTTGTTCTTCAGTTTGTGGGTAGCAATTCTATGCGTTGTCAGAAGTTTAAAATCTAACAATCTCAGCTTTGAACTCTCCAGAGCCAAACTACCTTTGAGTATTCCAAGAATTTGTACAAGGTATTTTTTTTAATGGCATCTCTGTTTTATTTTACTTTAGTTGTACTTTTGTACACATCTGCTTACTAACACATAATGACGTTTAGAGGTCATGAAAAATGAAGCTGTAAGTTTTTTGGGTTTTTTGTTTGTTTTTTGTGTGTGTGTGTGTTTTTGTTTGTTTTTTCTTTGTTTGTTTTTACAGAAATGCAATAGAAACTGTGCTTTTGTCAGATTTATTTATGGAAGTTCTCAATGATATGAACAATCTGGAATACACTCAGTAGTACTGGTCTTGTCTGCTATCCTTCAGACCTTCATGCTAGGTCTCTTCTGCACCTTTCCAATCTATGGTGTTTTGGGGTTGTAATCCCCATGAAAAGCTATTTTAGCTATAGCAGAAGAATCATGTACATGCTCTCTGGACTTGCCTTTGATTGTCAAACGCAAATCATTTCAAAATAAGCCAGTAGAGAGCAGCTTGTGAAGGGGGTTGGAATATTAGGCTTGTACTGCCCCTGCTGCATGCCATTGTAATCTGTAAAAAAAAAAGCAGAATTTGGTAGCTAGCCTGTTGGCTTATGTACTGTAAATGGTCTTTTCTCACATTGATTCAGTGATGTGTACAGATCCTACTATTGCATAACTGGCCAGAGCTTGACTCTGGGGGTTAACCTCAGAAATCACATGAAATGGTGATATTCCAAATCGTAATCTTTGTATTGGCAATTGATTCATGCAGCACATGCTACAAATAGCTGTAAAGAGAGAACATAATGATAATTTCAAATACTCAAAGGTTAGAAATGCCCTAAGTAAGGGTTCTTAGGTTCTTCGGAACAGCAACAAACCTTAATAAAAATATTAATAACCACAGTTACGTGATCTCTTGAGGAGAAGCTAGGTCACTCAGTTTTGTGATTTGCAAATTTGGGGTTTTGGGAGGTTTCTAGACTCCCATAGGACATTAGAAAAGTGCTTTTCAGTGACTAGTTTTGGACCTTACAAATTTAATCTTGCTCATCTTGAAAGCCCCTTCTAAAAAAAGAACAAAAAATGTTTTTTTAGAATTGTATGAACTTTTTCCCACCCTGGACCTTTAACTATTGACAACTGTCTTAAGCTATCAGCAGGTTTCAGGGCAAGCCAGAGGTTAGTGGGATTATCTAAGCAAGGTCATAGCTGAATGGAATTCTTTGATCCCACTAAAGGTTCAAAACAGTTTTGTTTCCATCTTTTGTCTCAATTGAAGCTTTTTAGGTTAGAGTTATAATAAGGCAAGGGATTCCAGAGACACTTCTGACAACTAAATTAGGAAGACTGCACGTGGGAACTAGAAAGACATAAACAGAAAGTTAAATATGCATTTTAAAATGAAATACTGTTTCCTTTGAATTTTTCTTCTGGACATCTGTTCTTCCTATACTTGGTGGTATTTTTACTCTCATGTTGTTTTATTATTTACCAAAGATTTAATAATCTAAGTTTTAATCAAAATAAGGGCTTTCATTCTCTTATATGTTCCCCTAAGTATTTATTTTTTGTGTGATTCTCAACTTCTTTGACCGTAAGAAGACAAATGTGGTTTAAAACTGTAGCATTTTCTTTTTTTTTTTTTTCCACCCCCATGTCTGCATGGACTATTTATTTCAGAATTCGTTTATTATTATTTGGCACACCAAATATGAGAGACTTGAGTGAGATCTTGTGAGAAAAGAAGTAACGATGCTAACATGTTATGACCCAAAATTTGAAAATTCTTTTTTGTGTTTTCATGTAAAAAAATATATTTCTCATTAAATCAAAAAAAGCCTCCTTGAAGTTTTGACCAGGTCAAGTCCCTAGGCTAGGAATATATTTGAATAGACTAGTAAATTCAGACTATTCAGCATCTAGTATAACTAAAAGTAAAGCAGCTTGTCTGTAAATGACCTGTAGAGTGAAGCAAGTTCAAAATTCTTTCTGTTCATTCATATAGACGCATTCTAAGAAAAGCAAAATGAAGAATGTAGTCTTCTGGAAATTTAATTTGGTTTGTTTCTGTTGTAAAAACACAGACTGAGATTTCTTTAAATCATGGTGTCATTTTGATCCTTGAGATTTATGGGTAACGCTGGTAAATATTAATTCTTAACACATGGACTCCCAAAATATGTTTTGCAGAGGCTTCATGTCACACATGACAGATTGATCCTTTATGTTTAACTGACTTCTGAGCTGAGTTGCTACTTGCTTTATCTGAGTTAGGAATTGGTAATTAGTAACTGTATGTAGAACCCCATCCCCAGTATTTAAACTGCTCCTTTACTTCATGTTTCTTGTCCATTTTAGGACAGTTCATCCATTTGATTATTGACCCAGTTAATAGTCAGTAGACTCAGCTGACCACTGACTTTGCCGTGAAAAGCAATACATTCTTACAGTCAGGAGCAACAGGCAGGAGATCTAAGAAGGTGCCAGGAGCACTTCTGATTGTATCAAAGATAGCTAACCTGTTAACTGACCATGAGAAACTTCTATTTCTTGATGGTGATCAGCAGATGAATATAAATGATTAATATACATTAAAACAATGAAAGTGATTTAACTCACCTGTTTGTCTTTGCCCAGAAATAATTGCAATTAGTTACAGCTACTACCTCTATAAGTTACTGTTCTTCAGCTATTCTGTCTCTGTTGCTGTTTAATTCATTATCTGGGAAATTTTAATCCTGTACATCCAGGACTGAGACTCTGGTATCTGTCTCTACATCCACACATTACAAGGTCTCGGTCTGACATCTAGGGTCCCAATCCCTGTCTTCAACCATGGTACTCTTACTGTTCCTTAACTTCAGCTTTAGAACATAGTAGCTTGATTTTTAAATAGACTGTATGTTCTAGCTGGAGGCAGAATAGCCTCTGTAGTACAGCTCCAAGTACTGTGACGGATGCAGCCTAGATCTAGAGTGAAGAGCCTGGCTTTATTTAAGAACAGACAAAAAACAACAGTAAACCACAACATATCTCTCTTAAACAGGCAATGAATATGGCATCTTCATGAGCCATATCAAAGCCTGCAAGGTACAATGAATAGTATACCTAACATTCTGTCTCTCATTCTTTTAAAGTGCATTCATTTCAGCTGGTGCTGTTTAGAAATCAGTTGCTCTAAAGTGCAGGCAGATCTGAAAACTTTAAACAGGAAGCGTCGTCCCTGCTGCTGCTGCGGCTGCAGATTTCTGACTTCTACCCAGAGTGAACCCATGCACTCTGCAAAAAGCAAGAACAAACGACTAGCTGCCTAATCCACAGGCAGGAGCCTGCTGTCGGCAGATCAGGTTGCAGTCCTGCCTTTGTAGCTTTACACCACACCCCTTCAATGTGAATTAGTAGGGGAGGATCATATTCAGCATTGATTCAGGAATTCCATCTGTCTTCGAGAACTGTTGCTAGGAGTTTGGTGAGTACTTTGGAACAGACTTTCAGTCTTACGAGAGATTTTTTTTTTTCTTGAGCTGGCAGAAAGAGTATCTGCTGTTATGTTTTCTCCAGAATGTGGTAGATGCAGTAGTCTGATGTTTAGATTCAAAGTCCAGCCATGAGTGCTGGAGAAAGAGAGCCTTTTTTTCTTTGTAAATTTGAAACAGTTAGACAATGAATATACTTTTATGACTACTAGTGCAACTAATCTTTGGTTGTCAGAAACTCAGACTAAGGTATTTTGAAGTCCAATACAGTTATTTGAAATAAAGCCATCCTAAAGGTATGTTTATTTTGTTCAATAGCTGGAGTTGGAAAAAAAGCTCTTGTTTTTTAAAATAATTTCTCCACTGCAGTAGCTCAAAGAGAAGCTTGACTCAGAGTGGTCTGCCAGGCTGTTTCAAATCCTTCTAAGGCGTGTAGTGTTTGCAGCAATTAGTATTTTGAGAAGTACGAGAACATTTTAGGGTAATTAAATTAAGCTGATGCTACTATAAGCCAGTTTCACTCACAATGCATATTGAAATTCTCAAGAAACTAAAAAACCTTGAACAATGAGGAGGTTATTGAATGAGGCTTGCAGTGGTGCCTGTGTAACAAACACCACCCGTCTTCTTCCCCCCAAAGAACCCAGAATACAGAATATTATTGTTGATTTTTGTAATATTTTACATGGGAGAACTGACATAAGCTTCAATTTTAGTAACTGCTTAATGAAAAACAGTGATACTAGCCTGTATTTTAAACAAAACAAAACAACAAAACCCAACCAAAAAGAACCAAACCAAAACAACAAAAAAAAACCCGCTTGCTAAAATGTAAATAATTATGTTTTAGAAAAAGGAAATACAGTTTACATGAGGAAAAGGTACATAACAATGGGAAAAGTGGAGTAGGGAAAACTCAATAACAGTTTGGATGTGGCGAGTATGTGAAAGGTCAGTGTGACTCAGTACTCTAGAAATTAGTCATCAAAGTACATAGTGGAAAACATGTAAAGATATAAACCTTCCTTCCTGACTGTCTCATGTACAGGCGCAAAGACAGGAAGTCCAGCTGTCAGGATAGATATGAACAGCAAAGGCATGCTATAGGAATTGCTAGACACCTACTTGGGAAAAATTGTCAGCTTTGTAATCTGCTCATTTAATTCCACTAGGAGAGAGTTTGTGATTGTCTATAAAGGCAACGAGTATCTGTATCCACAGTAAATTAACCTGGATTATTGATTAAATTAAATTTAAGAATTGTAATCAAGTTTGCTTTGTGTGTAATGCACACAGGACAATAATGAGGAGGTAAAGACGATTTAAACATACTCGGTTCTGGCCTTTTCTCCTGTTGAATATATCCCACATGAAAGTGTTCATTAAAAAGTAGTCATGTGGAGAATTGCTTGATAAATCCATTTAAAAAAAAAAAATTACAACTTTTATGTTGGAGAATCTCCAAGCGGGCTTTAAATTGTTTATCCTTACATTGTGCATTGCATAGTTTGTAATCTGGAGATTTAATGCATTTCAGATGTCCATTGTAGTTATATGACCTTTAAAGTGTATTTAGCCTTTTAGTGCACATTTACTAATATTGCTAATGAAAACTCAATTGTAACTCATCTAGCTAATATTCTAAATGCAGAATAATGGTAAAATAAAGCGTTACAATCTTCTTTACTCAGGACAGATAGAACAATTAATGGCATTGGATTTATGCTTAATCTCATCGGAGAGTTAATTTTGGAAGTCTAATGGTAAAAACTTATAAATTTTTGTTAATTATTTTAGGATTTAGTGTCAGATGTAAAGGGCAGTGAGGGAAAGTGTACAAAAAGGAGGCGGAGTTTCTGTCAGAGGAAATTTTAAGAGGTTAGCGGAAAAGTGGTCCAAGATACAGTATGTCTAGGAAACAAAGCAAAGGTGTAAAAGAGCAAGCTTCCTATTAGTGTCTCAGAGAACGTACCCAGAGCATTTGGTGAGTTTGAAATCTCACCTCTAGCTAGACCAGACCCACAGAGAAACAGAGTTACTGGATTCCAGGTCTATCTTCAAGGGCTGTTTCTGTTTCTCTGGTAACCCTTGCCAAGTGAAGTGCATAAACAGGAGCAGATACTGGCACTGAAGCTGTCCTCCAGTAAACAGGCACTGATTTCCTTCATGCTGTTCTTCTGACTCTGTGGACCTTGAATTACTTTTAGGGAAGAGAATACAGGTTGCTTTCACAGTTTCCTCAAAGCGATTAGGATTGTTTCTAGAAATATGAATATTAAGTCTCCTCTGGAAAAAAAGAGACACTGATACCATCTTCCACATTCTAGGAAGCTGCTTTAGCTCCTACATTTACTTTAAAAAGGTGATTCTGGCAATAGCTCTTTTCTGCATTTTAAAATAAAGTGATAGCTGCTTGAAGTGCTTTGTAGCTAACATGATTTTGTTGATGTGCATTCATTATGTTCTGAGAATGTCTGCCAGATAAAGTCAGAGATGTTTACAGCAACACAAAAATAAATTAGAGGAAAAAAAAAAAAAAAAGAACATCAACGAATTTTAGGACCTCAGGAATTACTTGACTATCGTATGTCACGATTTTGGGATAAACTGTCTAAAACCTGTCTAATTCCAGTACTTACTGTTCTTCTTTGTTAGGGCTACATTCTGAACAGTCATATTTTCTCTGTTAATAAGTAGGAGAATCTGACAGTTCCTAAAGAAACCAAAACTAGATACATTTATTGGTGAGGACTGAAGATGGGGTCTTCATATCTAAAGCTTTTCTTCACGTTGAAACCAGGGAAAACTGTCTTAAAAACAGGGACAAATTACCTACTTCTGTGTGTTTCTCTTATGAAACTGGTTTTACTTTACAAAAGGGACAGACTGCCCCTGGGGACAGAATGAAGCAAAAACATATGGGGAATTGTGTAATTCCTTTCCTCTCATCGTTGTTTCATGGCAAGATAGGCTTATTTTTAGTTCTTTCAATTTTCTCTCATAACTCCTTTGTTCGGTTTCCTTCATTTTATTTCCTGTTGCTATTAATACAGCTGTTCATTTTCCATCTTTAGTATTGTTGCCATCTTCTCCGACACGTGCTGTTCATAACTGAGTACACCTCTGAAGTTAACCAGTTAATTAGATTTACTGTCTAGTGAAAAAAAATAAGACTAGGCATTTGAACATGTTGATCCAGGTTATGATCTGGGCACAAGAAATTTCAACCTTCTTCCAGAAAACAAAAAAATCCAAAATAACTGATTTTAAAACAATTATATTGAAAATAGCAATTGCAGCAAGTGAATTAGAAATACACGTATTATATGGAGGAAATACTTGGCTTGTACATTTTTTATGAACTTCACAGAAAGATCTGCGGGAGTGTATTAGCATTTTCTGTAAACATTTTCTGTTTTGGCTAAGAAGCAATATTTTTCCTCTATATTTGTACAATATCTGATGTAATGAGGTTTTGGACAATTCTTTATGCTTTCATCAGTCAGAGAAAAGGTAGTGTAGAAAGATGAGGCTGAAGTTTTCTGTGCTCCAAGACTCATCTGATGAATACTTTAGGTCAGGGTGTCAAACTCATTTTCACCAGGGGCCACATCAGCCTCGCAGTTGCCTTCAAAGGGCTAAATGTATTTTAGGACTATATAAATGTAGGAGTAGTTATGTTACAAAATTGCCAAATGTACAAAATGTACAAAACTAGTCCTACAAAATGTAGGAGTATTTACATTTATACAGTTTTAATGGGAAGTTTTAATGTGTAAAATAGCATAGGAATGTAAAACTGGAGTTCTAGTTAGAAACATGAATAAGGACACTACTTCTATTTATTTGAAAAATACCTGAAACTGAACAATTGTAGCCCATCTGTGTTTTCTCAGTTTACATAATCTTTCAGAATTTGTAACATGTTTGTTCCTATTCCAAGAGTAGTCATTACATCTCTAATAGAAAGCAGTAATTTCTAAATTTATTCATAGAAATAAAAAATAATATTTGAGGAAAACTTGTTTTAAAATAATGATTGATAGCACAGTGTTCTCAGTGTTTTTCACTACAATATGTACTGAAGCCTTCTAAAGTGAATTGTCAATTTAAAAAAAATATCCAAGTAATTAGTGCTACTCAAAGTCTGGTCTGTAATTTCATTAAGAATTATTTTTAAGAACGTATTTCTTTTTTTACTACAGATGCTGTAAGTTAGTGCATACACTGAGTATGCAGGAGGGAAAAATTTGTAAGTTGTCAAAACAGAAAAGAAAGTTCTGGCTCTGATTTGGTGTTGAAGATATAACTGTGCGTTCTGGCTCTGTCACAGTTCTGAGTAGCTGTAGGAAATTTCTTAATTTCTCTTTGTGCAGATTTCACCTTTCTGAGACATAGTTTATTGTATGTTCTTAGATACCCTAGCTATGATTTACTTCTGATTTCATAGATAAAGATATATCACTCAGAGAAAAGTTTAATTTGTTAAAAATGGCTTCTGTTAATGTCACCTGTCACTTCATAATCACCTCTTTAGCCTTCCTACCACAGTGTTGTATCCCAAGCACCATGGCGGGTCATCTCATCTACTCCCGGAACCCTCCTGCCCCGCGTTTTGAGTGTTACAGACATGATACCTTCACAGGCATGTACACAAGAACATTGACGACAAAACAGTGTCTGAAGGCTAGGACCTTCCTGGTCCTCAGATCTTTAATTTCTATTAAGTTAATATCAATTAAGTTAGCCAAAGTTTAGTATTGTACTTGTCAGAGAATATAGGGAATCTATCTCTTGGTGGCTAAAGGAGATATTGAGCCTATTGTCTGATTAGAATTCAGAGATCCTTGGTTGGAAAATACTTATTTCTAAAATGTTAGAGGTTTTCCTGAGGTACTCTCATATGTGCATGCATATCCTCATCTTTGGCAACCTGAACATGACAGCTGCCATGAGATAAAACTATTTTCTTTGTGTGAATAACTAGAGTTGCACTGATCTTATGTGAAAGATAATAGCTCTGCACTTAAGTGAGGTATTTATTATTAAAGGGATTTGCAAGATACAAAATACTTCTTGAAGCATGGAAGCTCCTGTTGCAAAAAGTTCACTGTCTCCTGTGAAATGCAACTTACACAAAAGTCCAGGAATTTGGTAAATATAAATTGATGAAATATTTGTTAAAAATAGAATCCTGTGTTTGTGGTAACACATCTAGGGTCTGCAGACAGAGTAAAACTTATTTGGAAGGACTGGACATGCCTGCCAACTATATGTAGTGTAAAACTGATCAGGACATGAGAAGTACATTGTGCTACATTTTATATCATTTTATATTCTGGGACATGATGTCAATTGTGACTTGAACTAAAAATAATAGTCTTGACTCTAATCTGTACTGGAACTGGGATAGAAGACTTGGAATCAGCTGAGCACAACTATAAATCTTGTCTTGTTTTTCATTGTGCTTACAATATAATTATACTAATATAACTCACCTTATTTCCAAAGCTCCCAGTTTGTGTATCTGCTCATATGTCTATGCACTACCCTGCAAATGACTTTTGCAGAGCACCGGACTTTCACTGAAGTTTATATTCTCATTTATATATGTTTTACAGAAAAGATGAAAGGAAGAAAGAAGGGATGCTCCTTACCTTTAATGTTTATCTTGCTGTTCATCTGTATCACTGGACATGCAACTACTGACTTAGAAGATGGCGAAGAAGAGGATGTTCTGGGTAAGAGGTTACAAAAACTGCATGTAGAACTATCTCAAACACAAACTACTACATTAAAATGAACTATATATGTAATTCTGTACTTGAGAATTTTTCCACTTTTAAAAGTGGAAATAAGCTAACAATGTGCTGGTCTCTGACAGGGAGATGCTCAGAATTTTGCATTAAGCTCTAGCAAAATTGCCGTCTATAAAGGCTTCTGTTTCCCATGCTTTTTGGAACTTCTAATTCTAATAAAACACTATCTTAGATATCCGGATTATTCCTTTAAAACTCTGCTTTAGGACCCATGGAAAAGTTTTGTGTTTAGGGAAATAAACTCAGATTCTATCTTACCATGCCAGTGGAACAGAAACATGATGAGTAACATAGCAGACTGATGTTACTCTGTCCTGTACACAGCTCCCTTGAATCACAGTTAATTTGCAAAGTTTGGTCTAAAGATGATGCAATTACTGCCCTCGTTGTTTTTCTGGGCCTTGAAGAAACTCTTTACATAGCCCCAAGTGATTTGATATTGCTGGATAAATAAATCTCATCAGTTAGAAAGAGATTTTTGTTAAGAAAAATAACGTCAGAAGTGTGACTGCTAGAACTGGGTAGATTCTTGGATTCTTACCTAAGATCATTGTTCACTTTCACTCCATTGGAGTTAAGTAAGTGGATCAAACTTCTATAATGGATATCATTATGAAAGAGATTTATTTTCCTCCCAAACAGTTTTCAGAAAGCAGATGAGGGAAAACTACAATTTTGGGCCACACTAAAATATTCTTCTTTTCTTTGAGAAAATTATTTAAAATTGTGATCTCTTTCTTAATCAGCAGAGAAATGCAATGGATACTTCTCCCATTTGACAGGTCTGATTTTGAAGCCTAACTGGGAATGCAGCTAAGGGGAACCTTTTTTTTTTTATGTTGGCACTCTACTCAATCTGCCCATGTCTTGTCTGATTTCCATCCAGATTATTTCTCTCTGTCAGTCTTGCAACAGTGTTCCTTGCGACAAAAATATTAATTGTGCACACTCATGGATATACTGCAAAAGAATTAGTGCTTTAGGACTGGACTGTGTCACAATCAGTCACTACAATTTAAGACATGTACCGTTCTGCATTGTGCATATACTTTGCATGGCTGTGTAGTCAAGACCTTTTCATACAAAGTAAATTCCTTTCTCTTTAACCCTGAAGTACATAAATGCCCTTCTTATTTGAGGGCAAAGTCACATTTATCTTTGCTCTACCCTGCAACTCCTAGTTTTATAAAAACCTAGAAGCCTAATCTTGCAGTTCACAAAGGCCAAATTGTCTTGCTTGTTAAAATAACATACTTCATCATCAGAACAAGAAATCTGCTGGCTTAATTTTTTTCCCTCTATTTACTTACATTATTTATGAAAGACAATAAAGAAATAATCACAAGGAAATTAAATAATCTTTTTATTGGGCATTATTTTATCACTGACTCTTTTACAACTGGTCATTTAAGATTATACAGCCAGTAACTGATTTAGTATAAGGAACAGTTCTGAACTTTTGGACTTGTATTCTAAAGTAAAAAAAATTTAAATGTGATGCTTAAAAATTAAACAAGGACTCTGTTTTTATGACTACTGAAAACTCAGTTGCAATATTTACTAAAAATATATTTGCAGTATTCTATTTCTATAAAATTATTATTGCTGCTATTTAAAATTATATTTGTGGTTTCATGAGAGTGAAATTCTGGTGTCAGTGAATTTAACTGTAGAAATTTTGTACGCTGCAATTTCACTGATAGCATTTGTTTTCTGAGTTACGTGGTTATAAAATATCGAAATATTTTACCCTAGAATTCAATAAATTTCAGATATTAAAGGGTAAAATAAGTTTTATGCATCCATTATGGCATTACAAGTACTTTTGGATCTCAGAAGGTTTTTTGTCTGTTAGTATTTAAATTACAATAATAATTCAGATTGCAAGTCAGGTCCAACAGGATTAAAAAGGATTCTCAATTTGTTTTCTTCTGTCATTTTCCCACCAATAAATAAGGGTAATAACAAAAATTAAAGAGATAAAAATATTATATATGTTGTTCAGTAATAACTTATGTGATTGGGAGCATTTTAGTTGGTGTTCCAAATTCTGAAGAACATGACTCACAAGTTGAATGTGCTTTCTATTCATATGTGAAAGTTTACCAAGAATAAATGTGACTGCTTAAAGAAAGGGTAGGAAACACATGAGTAGGAAGAGCACTGAACAGTGTGCTGGTGGGAAGCTGTCAAACTGACAAAGATGGAGAGAGAAGAAACAGCTATTCCTTAGTGACAAGGTGCTTAGTATTGATATCACTTATCAAAGAGAGACATTTGCAAGAAAACCTGAAAAGATGACAGAATTTCTTTATAAAAAGGATAACCGCAGAACTTGTATCAGGTTCAGACCCATAACCTAAGTAAACAAAAGCAGAAATATAGGAAAAGTCAGAAATTTTTCTGACCCAATTTCGTTTATATAGTTCTGTTGTGCAAAACAGCTGTGCAATAATACTGTTGTCTGTCTTATTTATTGTGCCATAGGTATAATACACAAATCGGTTCAGTGTCTAATTAAAAGGATGTATTTTTAAGCCCTGCCGATGTATTCTTCAGAATCTGAAAGTCAAGTTAGAGTCTTATTATGCCAATGGTCAGGGGAAAAGGTATTCTTTTTTAACTTGTATTCATGTAAGAGGATTAGAAACATTATTCACCACTTCTGGTTTTGTAATATATATTGTAATATAGTGGCAGTGCTTTGTGTTGATGAGAGCTCTCACAGTGACATTACTATGTGCTAGCTGCTAGTAGCTGTTCATATGCTAAACAGCCATGTCTTGAGTTGCAAAAATTGTCATGTGAATGAAAATAAATGCGAGAATGGCTGTACTGTTTAGGAATAGTCTTGGCCAGCATCCTGTTTCTGACAGTTGCTGAAAATAGGAAGACTGAAGGAAAAAGGGAGGAGGTAGTGACATAAGATATCTGCACAGAACTCATGCTTATTGTGAGCCATTTCACCAGCATTACTTTGCACTTACCACAGACTATAAAGCAGAAAGACTGTAAAGAGCTGCAGAAACTTGGTGCCTTCTATTACAAAAACCTGTGTAGCTGATGTAATGAAGTAATTAAGTTAAAAATTTGAGGGAGGGCAGAGAAGGAGGGGAGGATTTGCTTTGCTTTACTTTGGTTTTAGTATGTTAAGTAATCACTTTTGTGTGATGGTGAGCAACAGCTGTAACCATTACTTAATGTATTTCTAGCAAAACAAACTCAATTTTCTTGGTCTAGGGTAGTACAGCCCTATAATTCTGTAGATAAGTTTATTTGGACCAGAAGCCTGAATAAGTAATAAATATCCAACAGAGCCAGATCCATCGTGGAGAATTAAAATAATTTTCTTTTTAAAATTACAAATGCAGCATGCTGTACTTAGGAGGAGTGCCAATGCATTTATAAATACAACATGGAAAATAATTGTTGGAACACCTGTATAGGAACGTTATATTTGCTGGAAAGTAAGCGGAAGTTACAGAGCATTAAAAAAAAAAAAAGCAATGTTGTTGTAAAAAAAAG
The DNA here is from genome assembly GCF_037038585.1 of Patagioenas fasciata. Classification (NCBI taxonomy): domain Eukaryota; kingdom Metazoa; phylum Chordata; class Aves; order Columbiformes; family Columbidae; genus Patagioenas; species Patagioenas fasciata. Next base: position 26,896,198 of record NC_092526.1, on the reverse strand, counting down.
GCAAGTAATTATGTGATATATTGAAAGAAAACAAAACAAACAAATAAAAAACCCCATCACCAACCAGAATAACAAAACCAACACAAAAAAAATGGGTAATTATTCTACTCTCTTTAGCACCAGTAATGCCTCAGGTAGACAGTTGTGTTCAGCTCTGGGCATCACACTTTAACAGTTATCCAGACTAATAGGAAAAGATCCAATGGAGAGTTGTAAGAGGGTTAGAAAGCAGGACCAACAAAAAGATAGGAAGAATGGAGTTTAGCATAGAGATAATCAAGATGAGACAAAAGAGTTCAAAAAGAAAGACTAAATGGTTTTAAATTTTCTATCTATGCACTGAAGAAAGTACAAAATTATTTAACATGCAACAAGGATTATTTAGGCTGTATATTGTGTATTACTAAAAAAGGCCTGTCTTGCAAGAAGCGTAGTGAAATCCTGGAAATGCCTGGTTCAGGTTGCTAGGAATTTTACTTCACTGGAGTATTTTAAAGACAACGTGGAAAGGCCTCAAGGTATTTATTCCCATAGAAATATGCCACAACTTGGATGTAAAACTCCATTAAAATTCTTTCCAGTTTTGACTTCCCGCGTTTCCATTGAAAAGCATTCACTGACCTTCCTGGCAGGCATCTTCCCTAAATGTCACATCCTCTGATCTTCACACAGGACCTAAAATCTAGTAGCAGCAAACTGTTCCCATCTTTAAGAGCAGAGGAGGAGGCCTTATACTAAGAAATAGTTTTCTCAAGGTATATTCCACATATGAAGTGAGTATAGGCAGATTTGTATCTGTGCAGATTGCTGGCCAAACACTCATGTTTGCCTTCTCATCTGCTGCTCTCATCTGAGAAGGAAAGCTAATTTAATATCATCTGAGTTAAGTGTTCCCAGGTGTAAGATAATGGAGAAGAATTCTTTCACTGTTACCAAACATGAGAATGATTCAATTCCCATGAATCCCTGTGAGCTCCTTTCTTCAGAATCACTTGGTTGTTGTTCAGAGTTAGAAGGTTTAGTTTAGCCCCTGGGGTTTCACAGGGTACAGATTTTAGTCGAAGTATGGTAACTTGCTGGCATTCCTAAGAAGATAAATGTCTGAGTGCCAAAAAGTGTGACACAGTCATTATATTTGCAGCAGATGTCTATACATCTGTCAATGGTCGGTGTCACTGTGACTGCAGAAGAGTGCCCTTAGGAGGTAAGCAAAACAATGATTTAGTTTGTGGGTTTGAGGGGAAATAGGCTAAGAATTGAGACCAGAAAGTTCGTACGATAAACTCTACTAAAGCCATTTGTTCATCATCTTTGTGTAGTTTTGCAACTATGCTTGCAGACTATTTCTGTGTGGATAGCCCACAACACTGGTGTGGCATAATGTAGCAAGCAAAATGAGCTGACATAACCTCATGTCTGAAATTCCGGTAGTTAGGAAACCTAGTAAGTTCTCATAACCCCTTCTAGATTGAACTGGGTCACTGACTCAGGTCATGTAGGACATCTCATTTCTTGTGTGCCAAGAAAATAAGATGTTTATAAAGCAGCTGCCAGGCCTCACCCCAGCTGTATTTGGGTTGGATCAGTTTCAGTGGAGCTCTGAATGTTTGATTTTACCATTTCAGGGGTTATTCCAAAAGTTACTGAATACTTTGATGTTTCAAAGGCATTTTTTCCCTATTACTAAGTGGGGGAATTCCAAAGTTTCATTTTGCAATGCAATATCCTCTTAGCATTTCAAGTTGAGCCTTTTTAATTCCCTTCCAAAGGATTCCCAAACCTGTTAGAGAACCTCAGACCTTTGAGGTCCAACTTGGAATCACATGTGACTTCTAAATCCTAATTCTTCATAAACAGAGGAAGACCCAGATAAGGAAACTGACAAGAAACAAAATTCAGAAATTTATTTGTCAAGCTAAGCAATATAGGAAATTGCCTGAGTCTAACATCTCTTAAAAATGTTTCTTTTAATTCATCCACATTTCCTATTAGACAGTTTTCAATAGTTTTTAATTTATTTTCCTAACTTTAAAATCTGTAAGTCTAATTTCACTAATGAGGAAACAGTCACAGACTATTTTAGGGACTGAATATTTAATGAGGATTTTGAAATTAGTCATCTCAGTTTGTATTTTAACACTAAGTTGTCCATTTTTGGCATATCTACTTATGTGCTACGATTTTTATATTGATGATAATTATGTAATAAAGGTTATTACTTTTTCAAGAATTTAAATGCTATAAGATTTTATTGCTGAAAAGTGTTTCTTTCCTGTAGGTTTAATAGTTATAAATGGCTCAAATGGAAAAAAAATAGTAAGCTTTCATTGACCTCAGTATTGATGGGGATTTATCTCAGCTGTGCATTTCATTTAAAGATTATATAATAAAGCCAAATTTATATGTTAAAGTTAGATATCGACAAAGCAGATAGGTAGTAGTTATACCAATTTCAATTTTACCATGTCATACATCCTGGTTTTTGTGGGTTCTTTTAATTAAAACTAGAAACTTAATTTAGTTATTGGTAGGAAGCCATGCAATGATCATGCAAACTCTTGGCCTCATGTTGTGGGGTTTTTTTTGGGGGTGTGGTTTTTTGTTTGTTTGAGTTTGTTTGGGGTTTTGGTTCTTTTGTTTTGTTTTGTTTTCTCTTCTCCTTCCTGGGCCACTGCAAAGAGTACTGATAGATACTTCTGCATATATGTGTTAAGAAACATCAGTGTTCTGAATAGCTGAGAATGAATTAAAAAATTAAGGTCTGTTCTTCTGGCTGCTATTGCAAGCATACAAGCTCAGTAAAGCTTTCAAAATCCTCTAGGGTAAAATATTTCCTGGGAAAAGCAAAACAGGAAAAGGTATTAAACCGTATATTGATAAGGGTACAGTATCACAAACCAGATCATGAGTCAGAATTTCCTTATAGACATTGACAGTGTAAAACTTTGATAGTACTCTCCTTCACAATATATTTGACCTTTTTAAAAAACATTCCTTCACCTAATAGCGTATGTCGAAAGACATAGAAATGACACAATTTGAAAATATGCGGTTTCTTTTCACCTTAACTTTCTAATTGTGTACTTCTTAGCTCTTGAAAGCTCTAATGCAAGAACAGTGAAATTAAAGAAAATAAGACAAAATGACGACCTTTCAGTTTTACTGGAAGGGTTTATGTATCAGTAAAGTGTAATCTGATAGGGGAATGCTGCCCTCTGCAGGGCTGTTTTGCTTAGTTCATCCCATGCAGTCCGCTATACATCTTTATGAGCTGTGGTCACTATTAGTAATGCATGAAAGAGGGCACCAAGAACCCTCATTCTGCTTTTTTTTTTTTTTTTTCTTATGCAAGGGTAGTCACTCTGTCTTTGGGAGCTGCTAGGATTTTCTAAATGTATTTGTTGTTTCGAATTGTTCACTAGCTCCTGTGACTAAGACACTATCTATAGCAATTTAGAGATTTATGATGAGGGGTTAAAGTTTATAATATGAACTGTTTTGGTTGAAAATTGAAACCACACACTTGGTTTGATAAATTGGAACTTGTGCTCCAATGCAGATGATCCTTTCTTTTCACATCTGTGTTTAGTGTGTTCAGAGCTTTATGGCCAGATATTATGTAGTGCCTCTCTAGCAGAAGGTACAAGCAATCTCATTTGAAGTTATGCTGTGCAATAAAGCAAACTAACTTAATAACAGTTATTCTACTTCTCTTTATTACAGGTGCTGCTTTTCCACCACTGAAACTAGGACATTCAGTCTGTGCCATGAAAGCAGATGAAGGTCCATGCAAAGCAATCCACATGCGCTATTACTTCAATATTCAAAGCCGTGAGTGTGAAATATTTGAATATGGTGGATGCCATGGCAATGAAAACAACTTTCTAACACTGGAAGAATGTGAGAAGACATGTGTGGTAACAGGCCAGTACCCATTCTCTCATCTTCCTATCAGTTTTTCTTTTACATCTGTTATTTCTTATTCACAAACCATGTGAATTTTGGAAGTAGAGGCCCTCTTCAGTTCCTATTAATACAGTAACGTGATGCCTCTAATTATGTTCGCAAGTATTATACGATGTTGTAGTCATCTGAATTATTTTACATTGTGCAAGCAAACATTCAAGATTCAGAAAGGTGTGACTTTTTTAGTGGACCCCTGTAACAGAGAAACCAATGGAAGAAAGCTCATTTTTCTAGCCAGAGCCATGTTTGGAATGAGTTCTTAAAGTGAGATTGATTTTGAGGCTGGGCGAAACTGATGGGCAGTACAGATATTCCTGATCGCTTTCAGAGTATCCAACCCAACTTTTGATCCTGGATTTCTCTTTCATTTGAGAAGTGGATACAAGTTGTCCAAAATATTGGATGTTTGCTATGATTAAACGTAATTAAAACTACAGTAGTAAATAATTATCATTAAAAATCTCAGTTATGGCTGCGTGTGATAGGAGATCTGTTTTGTTGAAACCTCATCAATTAATCATTAGAAAGAGGAAAATGAGATCCAAAATATGATAGGCAGCAGAATACACAGAAGGTGCCTTGTGAATGCTGGTTTTGCTATTAAAAATGAACCTTATAATTGACTAAGGCATTCAGCCTTGTGAAAGTAACTCTCTTCCTCACAGGAGTGCATGATTCTTTAAACGGGAAGCTAATGCCAGTGAAGCTAGAAATTTCACAAGTTCGTATTTTCAGAGACTGAAGGAATTCAAGCCTTACAGGCAACTACCTCTGGATACCTAGTGTGGATCTTTCTTCCATGAAAATTAGATGGAATCTGTCTGGCTGTGTAAAGAGGAAGTGATAAGGAGGAAGGCACTGAGGGGAAACAATAGAAATAGAAAGAAAAATCCAGAATAAAAAACTCTTCAAAGGTGTGTAATGACCCACAGGTAGTATACCAACTATGTTAGGTTTTCCCACGTGAATTCACATATTGGCTGTTCATTTATTTGGACTTTGAGATAAGGCAGAAGGATTCATTCTCAATAGAAGGGCAACAAAGATGATTAAGGGAGTGGAGCATCTCCCTTATGAGGAGAGGCTGAGGGAGCTGGGTCTCTTTAGCTTGGAGAAGAGGAGACTGAGGGGTGACCTTATTAATGTTTACAAATATATAAAGGGTGAGTGTCATGAGGATGGAGCCAGGCTCTTCTCGGTGACAACCAACAGTAGGACAAGGGGTAATGGGTTCAAATTGGAATACAAGAGGTTTCACTTAAATTTGAGAAGAAACTTCTTCTCAGTGAGGGTAACAGAACACTGGAACCAGCAGCCCAGGGGGGTTGTGGAGTCTCCTACTCTGGAGACATTCAAAATATGCCTTCCTGTGTAACCTCATCTGGGTGTTCCTGCTCCGGCAGGGGGATTGAACTAGATGATCTTTCGAGGTCCCTTCCAATCCCGAACATTCTGTGATTCTGTGAAGGTACTTTTCAGCAATGTGCACCTTGCCCAGCAGCAAAATATGTCGTTTTTACTGAGCTTAAGGCAGGATTGCTGGGGAATCCTTCAGTAGAGAATAGTTTATATGTTATTCTGAGGATGGGCAACATAGTCTGATGAAAATTGTTTTTCTCTCCTGCCTCTTAGAGATGTGCGCTGGTAACACTTTACTGCTATGCAGATCTGGGTAGCTGTTACTTTGTTTGCCCTATTTTCATAATTTATTGTAGCTCTGAGCCTTTCTGTAAAACTAGAAATCTGTTAGCATGCTGTAGGCACTGAGCTGGTATGCAGGATATAAATTTGCACCTTGTAGGATTAGCTTAGGTCACTTTGAAGCATATCAAGTTAGTATATGTTACCAAAAATACTTCCAGACATTTCAGATGAGAAAACTGATTTCAGAAGCTCGTTTTGGGGTTTTGTGAACCAAACAGTCTATGTATGTAAGACAAGCTGATATATAGCATCATGTGTTGTCTGTAATAAATATAGATGTCTCTGTTACCCATCTCCTATCCCTTCCATAATTCACATCTATATAGTATTTAGATTAGGACTTAAATCTGTTATGTGATCTGTTTGACAACCTGTCTGTATTTCCTGATAAAAATTACTATGAATTGTGTCACTAAATTTATTCTAGACACCAAAGTATCTGTCTCCCATCCCATTGTCAGGGTAATGGCTAGGGCTGATGTTCACATTATCCTAAGTAATACTTTAATAATGTTTTTTAGTTACAATGCTTTTAATCCTCTGCAGATTAATATCTGCAGATATTAACTGATTGTACCAACAAGCCAGGTACTGTAAATAAGCAATTTATTACCTTCCCATTCACTGACAGAAAAAGAAAGGTGGTAAGGTAGCAGAAAAATAAGTCCATAGACTGTGTTACAATCAGACCAGGGAGTACATCTCAGGGGATCTGGAACTTACTTGACTAGTAGGTATAATCTCTTCTGCCTATATGAATGATATGGTCTCGGTGATATATAGTCTTAATACCTATTTACACTTGCACAAGGCAGATGAAGTTTCTCAAATAGTTACAGTGTTTAAAATGAAAGGAAACATTGTTGAAAATATTTTGCAGGTTCTGTATTTCCTTGTGCTAGTTTTCAGCTACTTGTAAAGGTAGGTGATGTTTCCTTGCAGATGCATTTAGGTAGTAAAACAATTTGTTTGAATACAAACCAAGGCAACAATAACACATCATTGTCCAGCATAGGCTTTGCAAATTTCTTAAATCTGTAATTCAGTTCTTTGACTCAGACTTTTCTCCCTCTGTATCCAATCCAGGCACAGCAAGGGAAAGAATAAGTGAGTATTTACATTTATTATACATTTCTAATATGACAGTTCCAAATATAAGTATATTATATGTTTCTAGCATGACAGTTCTAATGATCTTTAGGATTTACAGAGTAAAGCAGAGTTGCTTTCTTACCTACACAAAGTGAGCCAGAGTAGTATGGGTGAGTGGAACAAGGCCTCAGTAGGACTATATGTTTAAATAAGAGAAAAGTTTAACCTGATGTGTTGTACACAAGCACAGAGTTTCGCTAGTGAGAAAATATCAGAACAGCCAACAGAAGGAAAACCCATCCTTCCTAACAGGCATCCCTGGTCTTGATCCCTCTGATCTTTCCAGTGAGGACATCGCATGCATTTTATTTACTCGCTAAATATTCAGTCAAATCATTATTTACCATTGACACCTACTTGCTGATCTGCTGGCACCAGCAAGCATTTCTGTTATTGTACCTGGCATACGACATACAATCCACTCAGAAGAAAGAAAAAAAAAGAAAAAGAATCTTAAATTTTAGAATGAAAGCAGATTTCAGTTGTTTTTCTAGTCAGTTTCAAACAATTTTGTGCTTATAAAACTATCAGGATAAAAAAACAACACTACAAAATTTCACTAACAACTTGTCAAAGTGAAAAAGATCACTTCAATCTTTAAGCGAGTGGCAGTTTTTCTCACTCTGATTGCAGGAGTCATATACGGGTAAATGTAGTGCTAATTATTTTAAAATAAGGTATATCTTCAAATGACACTCCATCGAGGAAAAAATATGTGGAAACTGTAATTCCTTAGTTACTGAATGACATAATCAAGCATTTCAAGGGGAAAAAAAAAAAAAGGTGGCAACAAAGAGAGAAGCATTTTCCTGAATGTAAACATCTCGCCCTAAATGCAAACATGCATAAAGTCAATTAAAATCTTTCCTACTTGGATCTGAATTGGGTCTTATGCCAAGTCTTCCTGAACTGGCTGAGAAGGGAAAGGACCTTTACATCAGTGATTCAATTTCTTCTCATTTTACAGTCTCAGATAATACTAGAAGTGCAGATTACTATTTTGGGGCTTGTGTACCTGTATTTGTATTTGGAAATCCGTTAGGATAAAAGCTGTTTACAATATTGTTCTTTCTCCAAACTACGCTATTTGTGTTTTGAATTTGTCATACCTGAGTGAAAAACAATAGATTAAAAAGATAGAATTCGGGTAATATGATTTTAAACCTTCATAAGAAACTACTGGATATGAGCAGATGACAGTTCTTGGTAGAAAATCAAACAATGCAGAAATTCATTACAGAGGAATGGAAGATTGGGGCTGTGCTTAATCAGTATACAAAACTAACAGGAGAATGACCTTTTGCTATTTTCTACCTCTGATATTTTGTACATTTCCACAAATTATCCTACCAAAAGTTCTAGCTGTTTATCCTGTTCAGGAACTGATCCTTACAATATTTAAGGAGAGCAAATAGCCTTGTCCTGGTTATAGTACAGCATATAATCAGTAACAGATTTCTTGTATCAAAGGCTAAGTGACATTTCTGATATGTCTGTCCAACCAGTATATGCCAGTTTTAGTGGTTATTAGGAGAGAAAGTAGTGATGTAGTGCTTGAGACTTAAAAGGCAGGAATTGGTGTTGCTTCCAGCTTGGGCTGAAGGTTGCCTCCCATCAAACTGGATATCAAAGACTTAAATTTAGCATTTGCTAATCATCACCCCTGTAAAGCTTTATGGCTAAAGATGATGATGTCTTTACTTAACCCAGCCTGGGCAGATGTTTGAGTATTACTTATTCTGAATGGTTATCCAGAAGATGTTTGTCTATCAGAATTGAATTATTATATTTTTGTGAGCATTCAAGACAAATTTAAAGAGTTAAAAATTATCCAAATTGTGGCATTAATATTTTGCATAGTAATTTTCTGTTTATCTGACAGATGGACTATTTAGACTTAAATTTTGCCTTTGTCATATGGGTTTTGGGAGCCATAAGTTTTTATCAGGGATTTAACCATTTTTTTTTTCCCTAGGAACAATCAGCTTGAAAGTTTCTTTCCATATTTATTAAATTTTCAGCACAGAAATTAATGAAACTTGTAGCTGAACTCCAAACTTAATACACACATAAAAGTTTAAAAAATGAATGTTAGCAATGTCAGTCGAAGAGAACAACCTTCCTTAACAGGCATTTTCTTCATTTCTACAGTGTTTTGTTTAGAAAAGTGTGATTAATCTGTTTACAGTTGTGGCTTCACAAAGTTTAATGAATACAAACTTTCAAGATAAAAAATAGAAAGTTATTTTTCTTGACTAGCATTCAGTGTCAGAAAGACCTGGGATCTATGCTGTGAGGATGAAGGTAGCTATTATTTTTCTGACACTACTCTGGCTTTTGGTACTGGTTTGGGGTTTCAGCTGGACTCAGCATTTTGCCATGCTTGGAGCAGTGTTGTTTGCAGGACTACATCTTCCAGTATCCCATCCAAAATATGCAACTTCCTGGTAATTTGGAGTGTTTGTCTTAAAGTCCAGTTTAAAGGCTAAGAAAGAAGTCTAAACTGAAAAAGGCAGGGTTGATAGACACAGAATTTGAAACGAAAAGTGTCCAAAAGTCATGATCAGGTGCTATGAGTAAGTTCTATAAAACTATTTCTTCAATCTGATGTTGCTGTTTTGACTAATACTGTTATTTTGATTCTGACATATATGCTGGATCGAAATCTGGAACAGATCTTCTGGACCACATCGTATACTGTCATATTTGGCATAATTCCGTAGAATAAAACTGAAAGTGATATAAAATGAGAACTGGCTTATTGTTTACATCTTGGTACTCAGCCCAAGTACAGTATTTGGTGTATGCATAATAGTGATCCAAGAATCTGCAAGTGTTGAATCTGCTATGAGGAAGTGGAGCAATAAAGCCTCATTATTTCGGTATTCCCCAAGTGGATAGCAGCGGATAAAATTATTTGGTGGCACACACACTATGTTCTTAACTGTCAGCTGTGAAACAAAGTAAACTAGTAAGTTAACCCATTTTTACCAATATAACTCGGTTTAAAAAATTAAAAAACAAAAATCTGTAGGTTCTGTTTGTTAAATCTGGCTCTGTCTGTGTAGTCTTATAATAATATGGTTATATTCGTTTTACTTAATGTTTCCAGTATTTGCTACTGCAGAAAGATTACTGTTTTATAACTGCAGGAATGAGATTGAAAAGACAGTGTAAGTGATAGGAAGATGGTTAAAAATAAAGAAAAATTGTGAGATATGCTCAGACAGTTGTCACTGTGAAGATTGTGAAGGTCAAGATCACTAAAAATAAGCTAAAGAAAAGTTATGTGATATTAATACAAATTCAAAAGAAATAATGTGAATAGGTGAAGTATCTGATTTTCCAATATTAAGCACAAATGCAAGAATGAGCCAACACGAGTGAATTGTCAGGCTCCTTAAATCAGAACTTTTTACAATTTTTGAATGAATGTGCCCTCTAGGACAGAAATGAGTAATTCCCAGAACTGAGTAAAGTCAGTGCAAGAGAGTTCAGAGAGCCAAACTACAGGTTGGCCACTCCAAGACTCTTTAAGACAGGGCTCAGATTCAAGATGCCTAATTCTGACTCAAGTCTCCTAGAAATCAGCTTCATTTTTTGTTTCTTGTGCCCAATACTCACTACTTCAGAGGAGTTTGCCTGTATGTTCCATTGTTTACTGGAAATGAGTAGAATCACAAATGTTATCACTAGCACAAAAATCCAAATTTTCAAAGCTGTGAATATATATCTGAGGCTACTTAAGCTTCTAGCATGGGAAAATACTTACTGATAAAAGGTTCTGGACATGACACCGATTTTAATGTCAGATTTACTCAGAAATACAGTTTTCAAAGAAGAAATTAACTCAGCTGTAGATTTGGCTTTCTGACTGAAACCAGAAGCCAAAAAACACTGTTGACATGATAGTAAGATTAAAATATACTATGTCTGTATAAACTCACAATAAATTCTTCCTGTTCTGTGCCAGAAGAGTAGAGGTCCAATTATGTCAAAGTATGGTTGCTGATTTTGCCCTGAAGGGGGCCAGTTGAGTGAAACTAGTGAAATGGCTTTGTATGAGCGTCCATGGTTTAGGTCACAGGTTTAAAAGCTGAAAGAACAGCCTCCTACTAATAGGAAGCACTGAAAAGATGTTCAAACAAATGATATGTCACTCTAAAGTGCATGTTATGTCTTTAAATAAGACTTTTTAAGGATGCTGGCTGCATTGTCCCAGAGACGGAAGGAAAACGTACTGTGACAATAGATTTACTTGGAAAATATACACAGGCCATGTTTCCAGAAGAAAAAGAAAAGACTGGTAGGATTATGGCACACAAGGGCCGTACAGCTAACACTAAAAGCTTATTAGTCAGCAGCAGCACCTCTTAAAATAGGAGCTATGGAAGGTATGTCACTATAAAAGGATTATTACAAGCACTTTCTCTGGCATATGGGTGGAGAATAAATTGCTAATAGTCTTTTCAGTTTTGGACTGTGAAGAGATTGTTATAAAGAGCAGTGATTCAGGGAGACCTTATTAAAATTATAGATTATGGGAAGGTAAGGATACAGATGGCTCAAATATCTTCTGGTACTGCTTCCATAACAGGGAAGGGTACAGCAGCAACTCTGCTTTCCAGCAGGAATTATTTTCAGTCTGAGGTCTTGCTAGTAGGTGCCTCCAAGCTGAGACGGGTCACAGCATTCCTGTATCCCCCACCCTCACCAGCTGGGCAAAGCAGCTGTGTCTCCCACATCAAGTCACAGAGAGGCTGCAGTGATGTCCTTTAGATGTGTTACTGAGAGGCCTTCTGGGAAACATGGCATGAGAGACTAATGCATGGGATTGAAATGCAGGTTAGAATCAGAACTTCCCTTTGAATTCCCTTTTATTTCATGTTGCAAAGAAGGCTACATGGATTACACTGAGGCGTTATGAGCAGATCTCTGGAAAGTGTGTATCTGCTGAAGCAGGAAGAGCCGTCAGCAGTAGAAACTAACTGTAATATACTTCTGCTACTGAACCGCTACTCTTGCATGCACTATAGGAAATAAGTATCTTCGTAAGGGGGGCTGTGATAGCTAACTAAGATGACTAGGGTCAGGCAAATTTATCGCTTCACTATAGTACGTTTGATTGCCTGACAGAGCAAAACGCAAAATAAAATCATATTTGCTTTCCAGCAGACAACATCAAGCAAAGCATTAGCTGTACCACTGTATCCCTTCTCTCAGATACAAGAGGTCAGTAGGCAAAGGGGAGTTTTAGAGAAACTAGCATTTTGTAATTCCATTACAAAAAGCACAAGTACAAACCAAGAATTAAGAAGAAATTCAATTAAGATGACTTAGGAGAAGCCCAGAAGATATTACTTCATGTGCCTTAAAAAAAAGTATCTGTAATAGAAAATGTATAAGCTATCCTTGACCGCTTTCTCTCAGCTGCCGGAAAATTTTCAGCCTTTATTACACATTGGCTGAGCCTGTCTACCCTTGGACTCCTTTGTAGTTTTATGATTAGGCAGTCTCCTAGAAGGGGTAAGAGGTTTGTTCTCAACTGCTGAAAAGGAATGTGGGGTTGAATTCTCATATGTAACTTCTTGAGGAAGTACAATAACACCCAGGTTCCTCCATTAAAAATGACAATAGCATTTTCATCACTACTCATCAGGTATTGAAAGAACAGTGCAAACAAGCTTGACTCTACTACCCTAAAGATAGTTGGAGATACTTGACCAAATGGGCTTTAAAAGCATAATGAACACTTAACTCACACACTATATGACATAGCAAAGAGAATGAGATAGCATGAGAGATGTCTTTATTGCTAACTAGATCAGCTCCAAAGCTAGTACCAGTAACAGCTGGGGTAAGTCTGCTAATTAGTCCTATTTTGAGGAGTAAGATTACACAATAAAGGATTCTGATTCCAGTAACATGGAGAGGAATTTCTCTGTTCAATTCAATATTGGCATAATTTAATTTCAGTACTTTCCATATCCTCATGTTTCCAGTATAGCAGGTCTTCTCATATAAAGGCAATGTACTTTAGTCCTCCAGAACAAGCTTTTGTGCTACTTCTCTAATAAAGAGAAAAAAATATAAAAGATAGTGTATTCTTCTTCCTCTGTGCTCATAGTCACTACTAAGTACCCTGGTATCCCAGGTGAGACTTAACATCTACTTTTGCTAAATACATTTTATTTGTATTGCAGGGTTGCCTCGGAAGATGATGTTAGCAAATATTAAGAAAGGTAATTACGTTTACATAGTAATCTAAGACTCTTATGCAATAGTAAGTGATTTAGCTTCTTTTAATAAATTCTTTATGTATTGTTCCAATCTATCTCCTAATAAATAAGTAGTGTCAAAGTGAAATCTTATTCCTAGTCTTCTTCTGTATTCATCAAAGACTTTGAGGACAGTTGTCATCACTGAGAGTGGTACCTGCAATCTCTTCTCCCCAAAATAAGCACATCATGGCACTTCTTTCTTTTTCTTCAATAAAGAAAAAAGAAGGACTCTGCAGAGGTTCAAACATTATATAATTAGACATGATGTGGAACTTTTGTTGTGTGTTTTGAGAATAATCTAAATGGTTCCTCCACTGTTAGCAAAAACAGGAAAAATCACTCCAAACCAGAACTTTTCAAGCATTGCCTGTTTATGATCTAACAGAGATCCCCTAATCACTCATTAAGCAAGGGGGGCAAGTTTCGCACTCCTGAAGGGGCAGACTGTTCACAGAAATGTAGATGCCTGATACTTGGACTTCCTAACTAACCAATGCTTAAGCTCTAAGAATCACTTGTCTGAAACACTGTTGGTCTGGTGAAGTAACCTATGTCCCTGACAAGGAAGTTACTAAGGTTGATTTTCTGCAGTTGCTGCAGACTTCTGGCACTATTTCCTTTAAGGCCTGACCCTAGTTCCCTGCTTTTAATGACAAAACAGAGCATATCCTGTTAAATTCAGCTCGTCGCTATAATCAAAATTATTACATTTACTATTCTTTCCAGTAATGTAGTCTTGAATATTGAGTCTCTAGAGAAGGACATGGCATTTAGAAATATAATACTAGTTTGTTTGGTTAGGACTTTACTGGCCTCATGACAGCTCTCTTCAGAAGCAGCTATAAAAGTTAGCTGTGAGCTCAACTTATTTGGACTTAATTTCCTTTTTCTGCAAGAACCATTTTAATATAAGGATGTTCTAAGTGACGAGCAGCTGTAGTCTGCTGTATATACCCTTATTATTATCTGCCTTCCTTTGTCAGTTAATATCTGTACAATTCTTTTTTCTGTTATTTCACAGTATTATGGAATGTTTGATGAAAGAATTGTTTCTGTAGATTCCGTTGTCTGTGAGCTCCTAATAGATGGTATATGAACTAGATACCACTCTGGTAGATTTTTACGTGCTGCCTATCTATATAACTGTCTCATCTCTGTTCTCAGCTGGTTGTTTGCCTTGCCTGTACCTTTCATTATTTTTTGTCTATGTGAACTTAGTTTTGTAAGTCTGTGAAAATCAATAGGTGCTGCGTTTGAATAGTAAGAAACATCTGAACTGTAAAATACATCCGTTTACTGACAGAGAATGCAATTTGTAGTGAAAAATCAAAATTAACTTATCAAGGAGTGCTTAAAATAGCTGATTTTGTTACTTTATGCAAGAACATCTTAATGGTTTAATTTTATCTGTGATCTCCGAAAATTTTATTTTGCTGTTCATGAAGCTTTATACAATTGAAATACAAGATATTGACAATTATTTAATGGAAAACCACTAATTATGAGCTATTACGATGTTTTATATAAGTATATGGTATGCATCAATTTAGTTCAATAATATTCTTGTCCTAGCCTTTTTTTACAATAGATATTTGACTAAAATAGATATAATAGGATTAACTTCTTTACAGCTCTGTAATCTACTCAAAAAATGTCAAGGACTTGAAAGTAATTGTTCTATAGCGATTTTAATTAAAACAGCAGCCCTCTGCACACTGTTTTAGTCTCAATATTCTATTATGTTTCACAGGTAAGGAAGACCTTTATATGTCACATTTAATATGATTGTCATACACAATGACTAAATAAACTTTGCTCTGAAAATCAGCTCAAGCAAGAATAGTATTTCAAAGTATCTACTAGCAAAATTTTGAGAATATCTCCTCATATAGTTCACTATTTTTTCCATTATTTTCTTTTAAGAATTGAATTAAAAAAAAAAAAAGAGAAAATGAATATGGTGAGAACTTGACATTTGGGATTTATTTTATGGCTATGTGTTTTTCTTCTCTGCCAGAAGGCACGATATCATGCCTTTATATTCAGTCAAATTATGCAGTATTAATTTCTTTTTTTGGTTGATATTGTAGTTACTTATTGCAAACTAGGAACTGGGACTGAAAATGATAGAACAGCTGCTCTGTCGTCCAGTTTCCTGTATCTTTTTATAGCAGTAGACTGTCCCAGACAAAATGCGTTGTTAGATTTTTTTTTCCCCACTCTTTTTTTAAAAACTCTTTTCTTTTTCCTTCTATTTTAACATTGCTTTCTGTATAATTCCCATTAACGTTGACTAAAATGACTACATAAATGACAAGAATGTGTACTTAGATTCAAATGGTCCAGCTGGGATTCAAGTCTTGTTTTAATTCAGAGTGAAAACTAATTTTCATCTTAGAGCTTCAACGTAGGAGTACACATAAAGCAATCATTTTTCAAGATAAAATTTACTGACTGCTTGAAAACAGAAAAAAAAGCAATAAGAATGTCCAAATAATGCTCTAGCATAATACTCCAATGTTCTATCTAGAACAAAAGGAGTACAATAAAGCAGCAGTTATTTTACAGTTGGTCTTCTGTCCAAAGTTACAGGTTTATTTTATAAACTACCTCCAGTTCTATTCTTGTCTTGGAATGTGTGTTGATTTTTCTTCTTCCCCCACCTTGCTCATAATTTACCATTGTTTCTAGAAAAGCCCGACTTCTGCTTTCATGAGAAAGACCCTGGAATCTGCCGAGGCTATTTTTCCAGGTATTTCTATAACAAAGAGACAAATATATGTGAAGTATTCAAGTATGGTGGGTGCCTAGGAAACCAGAACAATTTCAAGAATTTGGAAGAATGCCAGACTACCTGTCAAGGCAACTGTAAGTTGTTGTCCTCGTTATTCTTAGTGTTATTCTTGTATAAACAGTGTTGTGCTTTGAAGGTGC
The DNA here is from genome assembly GCF_037038585.1 of Patagioenas fasciata. Classification (NCBI taxonomy): domain Eukaryota; kingdom Metazoa; phylum Chordata; class Aves; order Columbiformes; family Columbidae; genus Patagioenas; species Patagioenas fasciata. The sequence continues at coordinate 26,880,161 of NC_092526.1, read as the reverse complement.
CTTGCATAGGGAAAGAAAGCAACTTAGGGTACCCTGAGATGGCAATAATTTATAACTGAAATTAACATTAATTATATATATTTTTAAATAAAAATACAAAAATGAAAAATATAAACTAAAAAAAGTTGTAGGTATCATTAATTTTAATGAACATTACAGGACTCCTACTTTTCTGTTTTTCTCATGACAGTTAATTGCCTGCATATATTTTGCAGGGAGTTATAGAGTTAACATATATATTTAACCTGTCTGTATAAGAAAGAATGCAATATTAATTTTCAGAAATCTGCATACTATTTAATATATCTAAGTTGAAACAAGTAGTGTGTGATCTATAATTTGAAATGAAATGTTAGAAGCAATATGGAGAGACGAAGTAATTAACATAAATTTCAACTGAAGAGGGGCTTTGATCCACAATGAGTAAGGGTGCCTGGCTGTACCTTGACATTAAAGCATCACTTTTCTCCATTAAACCTGCCACTAGGGGAAAAAATATATAAACACACTTTCTAGGACAGAAATTTGGAGAAATTTGGTTTGAAATATACTGTAAAAATATTGGTACCTACATTGAGGAAGGCAGAGACTTTACAGTAGTAGAGATTATAATAAGAGGGAATGCAGAACTGGACCTATTCTGGTTACAGCCACAAAAGTTTTTCTGCAATCTAGAATCTGCCAGCTGCTTGGATTTATGATATCATAAAAAGTTGATACTTTTTTTTTTTTTAGCGTGAGCACCTGAATATACTCTTTTCAAGCCAGGTTTTGTAACGAAAAGAGGTGCCAATATAGGAAGTTGTGCATTACTGGCTTCCCACCAAAGAATCATGGGAAACCTGTCCCTCACTTCCGACTAATTTGGCTGTGTAGCTTAGGCTACGAAACAGCCATTTAGACTGACCATACATAATTTATCCACGTGCTTGTCCTACTAGTTCCTATGAATTGTTTTATATCAGAATATAGTAATAGTAGCCTTCAGAACTCCCCTTCACAAAGTGCTTCATTTTATTTATAGGATGAATACATTTTCCCACCCAGAGCCTCCAGACCCTTTTGTCTTGCTTGTCTGTAGTCATGGTTTTTCCAAGACTCCCATTTTGGCAAGGGGAAATTGAGCTTATTCACATTTAGAATAGGAAAGACCCAGCATGGTTCTTTTATAAATATGTTTTTTAAGTTATACAGGCAGAACCATGTGATTTTCTTTGCTTTTTCTGAAGCATTTATTCCTGAGCTCTGATTCTGCTTTTACTGTCTAGACTAAAAGTTCCACAATTTTTTTTTCTGACTTTAATCTGTAATAACCCCTTTGTGTAAATTTGTATGAATAGTCAAGAAGAAAAAGAGGATTATGGGCCATTGCCAAGGATTAAATAGATCAAAGATTTACCTTCTTAATCTAGAAAATTGATATGAATTGCATTTTGTATTTTTTCCTCATTATTTTCCTTTCTCTTTTCTTTTAGCAAATCTGTTACCAATTGTTCCAGCTGAAGAGCATCCTAACACTGTGAATAGTAGTTCCCCAGCAGAAGAGCCTCATCAGCTTCCTGAAATTTCCAGTAAGAATTTACTTTTGCTCTTTATAGTTATCCTTTTTTAATGGAGACACTTGGCTTGTCCACACATTTTCCTTGTCTATTTGAAGATATGTAGGTTACTTGAAACGCATAAGCACAGTGAAATCAGTAACATTAAAACTAGCTTCATAGCCATTTTGTCGTCAATAATATGTATTTTGGAAAAGGCTTACAATTGCAAAGGTTGAAATGTCTGCCAGTACTACAAAAATAACCTTACCAAGCCATGTTTGATTTAAATCTTACATCAGTAAAATTAAAGAATAAAAAGGAATCCATCCCAGAGTTACCTCAGCACATCAGTTTCCTTTGCCTTTGGGACTTAAAGAAATGCTGTCTTTTAGTGGTATTAATACTGGTATAGAGCAAGGAAAATGGGTACCAATCATACCTTATTTTCAGAGCTTTGTTGTGTCTAGACAACCTGTCACTTAAGTTTTCGTGACCCTTTTTTTTTTTTTCCTTCTAGTAAATTTGTTGCCAACTGCTCCAAATGAGAAGTCCAACACTCTGAACAGTAGTTCCCCAAAGGAGGAGCGCAACCAGTTCCCCATCTTTTTTGGTAAGGGTTCATTTCTGCAGTTCTTAGCTCTTGATCTTTTATATGTGTTCTAGATTGCTTTTCCATTTCCACTCATTTTCCAACATATCTGAGACTAAAGAATGGGTTTCCATCTGTGTCAAATGTTTTACTAAGCAGAGAAAGTCAAAGCAAATAAATATATTGCTACTTACAGATCTCCCACAAATATCAGAAGGTGGAAGTCTGACCACATTTTACCTTCTTATGAAAGTAAATGTAAAGACTAAGAGCAAAAGAAGTGATACAGAGTTAGTTTAGTCAAAATTAACATGTTTATGAGGATCTAATTGGCAGCTGATTTAAAGCTCCTTTTACCTGTTGAAAAAAGACCATATTTGGAGTTTGGAATGTGGCACAATATATTTATAATATATTTTTATTTTCACTAAGACCATATTAAACTGAGTTCTTGATTTGAGTATAATCAAAGTGTGTGCAAATTAATTTTGTGTCTGCTTCAAGATATCCTTTCACTATGAATTATAATCTAAATGAGAATCTGGACCTTTACTGTAGAGAGCTAGGTTTTAAGAGTTTCTGCAGCTGGATGCTGCCCACTATAGATTGTTGGTATTTGCTGACACTGTAAAGGGTGATTGAATTTGAGGCATATCATTTTTATGATCCACAGTTATGCAAGAGGACACAAGAAACAGTTGGAAAAAGCCTGAGAGTTCTTATCAAGTATATCTGTTGGGTTTTTTTGCATTTATACTTATTGATACTTTTGGGGACTGAGTGATGGCTTACAGATTCATTAAGACTTTTCTGTTTTATGTGAACTGTAAGATAATGGGCATGTAGGATAACATTCCTGTGCTCTTTGCTGAGAAGGGTATGTCTAACAAAGCTTGGATGTGTATTGTGTTCTATTTCTTGCCTACACTGTGATCCAAATGTACTGCTGGGTTGAGGTAAGTTTCCGTGATAGTTGGATTCGTTTGTTTACCACATAAGAAGTATCAATACACTGTTATTAAAATGACTGCACATAAAACAGTAAAGCTTTTAGCAAGTTATTCCACTAAAAAAATATTAGATGTAAGAGTGTATAAGTTCCCTGCAGGCTTTTACTATAATGCAAATCCTCAAATCGCTAAAGCAACTAATCTATGCAAGCAAAGGGGTGTGATTCAGTTTTCTGAGAGGAAACTGAAGGGTTCTTGGTTTTGTCAGCAATAGTGAATTTTCTGGTAGAGCAGATTTTGGGTGGGAGTGGTGAGAGTAAGAGAAAGACAAGACTTGAAGGTTGGTGGAAGAAAGGGTTGGGAACCAAGGATGGGTGGATTCAGTGTAGCTGGATGGGTTGGGTAAGAAGCGTGACCTTGGAAGGACCAGTGTGTTTCAGTGGAAAGTCTGCTGGGATGGGCTGAAAACCTGTGCTTTTGTGCAATCCCGCTACAGGAGGAGGAAAGGGCAGGGCCAAAACTGATAACTGATTTCTCCACAGAGATGTGGAGAACATAGCTTCCATTCTGCTGTTGCTAGAGGTGCAAACTGAAGGTGCATGATTGAGCTGTCTCACACAAACACACGCTGTGACTCTTCATAGCCCTCAGCAAGGCACAAGAATCTGGCTGTGCACATACAAGCTCAGGATGGACTGTTTAAGATGGAGTGGCTGATGCCCAACTTCTCAGAAGTACTTGGTCTGTCACTGTAACATCTATTTTGCATGTATATTGGCCTGGCTGTTGTCATCTTTTCAAATACATTACTACCATTAAAAAAAAATTGCAAGGAGTTGTCTGCTGTAGAATACCTTACCTCACAATTGAAATGCTATTTCATCTTGATTTCAAGAAAAAAATAGATATTATTGGTGATATGTATAACTCTGTAATGATACTAGGTTGTTTTTCAACAAAGTTCTTGATCTTGAGAAAATTAAACTCTTCTATGGCCAAACAAAACTGGTTTTTCTGCACATAAACACAAAACTTCTAACTCCATCTCTCAGCAATGAACTTTCTGAAGAGAGTGAAGATTTTTCTGGTCTTCTAATACTTTGCTGCAAGATCTACAATAACTTATTCTGAGAAAGTGAAGCCAAGAATATCAAACCTTTAATTTTTAGTTTTATGAAGTGATCTGTGGTAGGAAATTATGAGTGCTATGCTCTGTGATTTGTGAGATCTATGTGGGATGCAGGATCAAAAGTCAGCTTTCAGCTTGGCAAATATGGAATGACACACATAGGCAGTTCCTGTTATAACTTCCTAAAGTCAGGGCCGTGTCTTTTGCTGATATAGATTGACACAGTTCTATTTGCTATAATGGATCGGTACCAATTTATACCTCTAGAGTACTGTCAAGTACAGATGACTCATTATTTTTGTAATAGCTTGTCTACTTGAAGACTCTTTTATTTTCTCTTTGCTGCAACCAAAAATGAGATACTGAAGTGTACGTATATCAAAAACCTGGCAATAAATCTGAAGCTTCATGAATGTCACACACCTGTGTCTAGCAAAAGAGAATGCAGTAAGCATTGTTTCCAATCCAGCTCACCAAAACAATTTCGAACTTCTTTTGTACTGTGATCGATTAACAGTTAATTGTCACATAAACCAAGCTGTGCCTGAGGGATAATGATTATTGTTGCAATGCGGGGTTGGTATTATTTTTGAGAAATATGAGTCTATATCTGAATATACATGTTTCAGAGATCCTGAAGTATGATCATGTAATCCATTCACACCACAGAGGTGGGTATCTGGGATCCAAGAAGAGGCTGTATTATAAGTATTGAATCTTAAACCATACCTATTTAAATATTGTTTAGGTAGCAGTGAAGGGTAAGGTACAATAGTCTTTTTAGCGGTAAGAACAATTCGTTTTTTATCTACTGTTTATTTCATATAATTAGTTTCGTTTCATTACAATTTCATTTTTATTTCACTAAACTGTTTTGTTAAAAAAATGGCTGCTATATGGCAAAATTGAGAGGTTTTCTTCATGCGCTGATTCTGTGAGTGTAAAGAACATGCAGATATTTTGAAGATTAATAGGAATAGTGTTTGGTATCTAAGGCATTCATCTAGCAATGATCTAGACAAAGAACAACATAATTTTTAGTAAGAGTACCAGAGGGATTCTGACTAGCATTTGGATGCCGCTCAGCCAGTTGTATTATATATACATAGGTAGTCCTTATTCACCAGTAACCACATCACTGGTTCCATGACTCCCCTAAAGCTTACAGCTGTTGTGAGAACTCCTTCATGAGGCCATTCTGGAGTCTCTCTGGAAAGTTCTATGTACCAGATGAGTAATTTACATTAGAAAATATATATTTAAATTCTGTTCTATAATAAGCAAACCTATGCTGTTTGACCCTTCAGCATTGACAAGCCTTTCACTTTTGTTCTTTTCAAGTTCAGACATTATCAGGTTAAAATAGGTAAGCATTTATCTTTAATGTTGCTGAACACATGCTTTGAAAGCTAACAACGTCTCTGGCTAGAGAGGGATGAAATTAGTTCTAGGCACACAAGTTGTCAATTAGAGTGGTACCAAAAGCATTGCATTAGTCAGTTTAACTACCATCTTCATTATAAATAAAACAGTAGATTTAATATAAATTGTATCACGTTGTGGGCTCTTAAACTGCGTCCAGAGTGAACCTTACTCTTACAATAATGTCACAGTTATAAAAAAGAAATTAAGTAGTGCTCATTTTATAACCTGAAACTAACTTAACCTTTCTTGAAAAACCAACTCATGACTCAGTTTTTGCATTTCAGGATTATTTTTCGGTAGTGTAATGTTGCTAACATAGCTTCAAATACAATATTAATTTAATTTTGCTGTCTTAGGTTTCCATAAATCACCATTCTGTGTCTTCCCCAGCAATTTTTCCTACTTTTCAGCATGCCAGTTTGACTATTGTACTTGGTCAATGAACCTTTTTCAGCAGATGTAGTATGTGTAAGACCACTAAGATGTAGCATGTTCTTTTTGGATATTTTCTTGTCAACCTCTTGAATTACCTAAGTTAATTCATAACTCCTTGCTTTCAGCAACTCATCTGTTTCCCACTTCTGTGACAATAGGATGTATTTTTTTCCCCTCTGAACCACTTGTGCCTGGCTTTATAACTTCAAGAAAGCCAGCTGACTAGCTTCACATTTCCATTTATGCATTTACATCTTGGCGTCTCAGCTATCTCAGTTCTGATACTTCTTGAAGGACAATGGCCCTCCTTTGGGTCCCTCACAACTGATGATATAACGGCTCCCATTCACTTTCTTGCATCCTGTGCAGCAATTGTGTCAGTTCTAACTTTGTGTATGAGTCACTCCAGGATGAGAAATGACAGAGTTTCTCCAGGCTTGGGAATTCTGGCACGGATTTGCTTCTTGAACTAGTTCCAGTGCCCAGGTGCTTCGGATACCTCGGGTTCATCTTCCAGTGTTTCGGTTCTCATACTCTCACTTGCAGTGTCACTGAAGAAACAAACCATCAGCCTACTCCTTGGAATGGTAAAAACCTAACAACAGCACTAAAGCACCAGCATCTCAGTTGCTTTGTGCACTTATTCTTCACAACCAATCCTTTGTTATTCTGTGAGTTACAATCTGTTTCTTGATAATTGCTCAGTGTTTTCCAGTAGACCAACTAATGTTACTTAGGTTGAGCTTTCTGTATTCATATGATAAACAAATATTAAGGTATTGAATCTTACATTGGAAATACTGGGTACTTCTACCTTCTCTTTGATTTCGGAATGTCTAGCAGTAATTAGGAAAATTCACTTAATTAGTTATAATAAATATTTACCATATTTTTAATACTGTCCAAGTTTAATTTCACTTCACTTTCTACAAATACTTCACTTGGAACTTCTCTTGTTGAATACTGTTCCCTGTCACAGAAATGGCAATTTTATTACTAAATATATAGGAAACAAACCTTACTTTCAGGTAAGCTTTTGCTGGCTTTTGATATTCATAGATAGAATAACATTTGCTGTGGGTTTTTTTGTAATCATAAAAAGATGTTTATGTAAAGTATCCTGGACTTTCATGAGGGCAGAACTATACTTGTCAGTAAATCTCACATAAATTTCAAAGTTCTGTGAACTTCAAGTATCTTATAATATCAACATAACAGAAAATTGGTAAACTGCAGTTTTGTCTCTAACCTTGTTTTTCTTGGTATTTCTAGAACCACCCCCTATTCCTTCGTTGTGCATGACCCCTATGGACAGAGGACTTTGTAGAGCCAAAGAGTTAAGATTTTTCTATAACTACTCAACTGGAAGATGTCACCCATTTAGCTACAGTGGTTGTGGTGGGAATGAAAATAATTTCACCTCCAGAAAGTCATGTTTAAGGATCTGCAAGAAAGGTATGGGAAGTGATACTGTCACAGACTGTCGTAAGAGGTAAATATTATGTAGGCCGAAATACTATTGCAACTTTTTGTGGTCAGTATTGGTCTCATAAAATGTAATAGTTGAAAGTCTTAGAAAAATGAAAATGGAAATCAGAAGAGAGACAGAATTAGATAAAGATGGACAGTAAAATACAGTGTACAGGAACTGCAGTAAGACAACTCGGCATTGGTCAGGCATATGAAGACTTCAGGTAAGACAATGTTCTTTTTTGCTTTTGCAGGAATATTTCTTGAAAACAAGGCTTGTCTCTTATTTCTGATAATCTTGGATAAGTTAGTCATACAGCATCTAATCTTTCTTCATTTTATCTTTAGGATTCAATAAAAAAAAAGGTGAAAGAAGATTAATAAAAATCAAGAAGACCAGAAAGAAACAGCCAGTAAAGGCTTTGGGTGATGAAATCATGCCTGAAAGAATACAACTTTGATTTTATGGAAATGTGAAGTAAACTACTATTCACCTGTGAATGAAAGCCTTCAGTGTACACTCTTTAAATGTATTTACTGTACTGATTATTTTGATTACATATTAAGCTACTTGTATTTTTTTTATGTATTCCTCATTCATATTAATAAATATTACCTTTTACTTTGATAAAGCTCTTAAATTGTAGTTTGATTGTATATAACTGTCAGAACTGAAACAGGACGGAACAGACTGTGTGGGTGTATAAATCATAATGATTAAAAAGTAGATAAGATTCAAATTTACTTTATTACCCTATTCTTTTTTGAAATCCGTTTTTGTACTAAAGAAAGCATAATACTTGTCAAAGAGTAGTCACTTGTCAAGTATGATTGTTTCAATCATAGATAAGGTAGGTCTATTGCTATAAAGAGGAAATAGACACTGCGTTTGTTTTAATCAGATTTTGGGTTATGCAAGCTAGATTTAACTCCATCAAAGGGCACATAATTATATTATTGTAAAATAAATATGAGATTAGAATTAACCCACCAAAAACCGTAGAGTGTTAAAGTTGTAACTGTGTGAAGCAATGTGACAGATATTTGCTAAGATTTAAAAATACATTTGCTGGGATAATTGATTTGTATTCTTGTTCCTGAGCTAGACTTATGGCTAGCAAGTTAATAGTTTCCAGAAATACATATTAAAGGACAAATTCCTTTCATAGAAATACAGTTGCTTTATAGATAACACTATGTTTATGCTCCAATTGACTTTGAAGGGATTTTTGTCAGGTTGGTTTTGTCTTTTGGTGGTGGTGGTTTTTTGTGGGTTTCATTTTGTTTTGTCTGGGTTTTTTTTGTTGTTGTGAGTTTATTGTTGGGGAGGTGGGAGGGGGGAGTGTGTTTGGTTTTGTTGGTTTTTGTTTGGTTTTTTTTTTTTATAAGATTGGCATGAAACAGTGGTACAGTTCCTGCATTCCTCCAAGGGACCTCTCTGATCTTGGGTAAATCTTTTATAATGAGGTTTTTTTGTATTTTTTTTAAGAAAAGAAAAAAAAAAGAGAGAGTTGGTTTCCTATTAAGTTTTTTGGAGCACTTGGCTGCCTATGAAACAAAAGATAGTAGGATATTTTTGAAACTCTTTCCTATCTTTGATGCTGTATATTTTTTTTTTTTTAATGTATCACATTTTCTCCTTATGCTTAAAACTACTGAGAATATTTACACTGCTGTTTGTGAGAAGTGGTGTAAAAGTAAGTAGCTGAAATAGATGTGAGGGGCTCAGACACTACAGCAAGGAGCAAGGACAGCAATGACAGAATAATAAATGATCTGTTGGACTAAGCTGCCTTTGCCTGTGCATTATGAATCACATGTGTGATTTCAGAAAAAATAGGTTTTATATGCCTGTTGAACTTTGGACTAACCCTGCAAAGAGGCTAATCTTTACTGCTGAAAATGGAAACATTTATGCATTCTAAATATCTGAGTGAGGGTGTAAGTAAAAGTCACAGATTATTTTTATACAGAAATCCTATCCAAATATCTTTTCTGGTGCCTGCGTCCTTTTATGACTCTTTTAATCTAGGATCTATTAAGTCTAATTTGAAAAATGCTCATGAAACTGAAATGTACACCAGAAAATACTTTTGTAGAGTCTTGTCGTATAAAATGTATGAACACTACAGACTTACAATAACTATATAAATCAGACAAGTGCAGTTCCAACAGGAAAACTATAAACTCCGTAGACTGCTGAAAACTAGTAATGGCAGTTCTCTACACAGAATTAATTTGGTGCGTCATTATCTGCCAGTTTCACTTGCAGTTTGATTATCTTGCCATTCTAGTTCATAATTTTTATTGACCTTACTCTGCAGGTATCATCTGCACTGCACTACACGCACTAGGAGTTGAGGCTGTAGATGTGAGTTGCACTCCACAGGAGCAGAGCAGTAGGTTAAATACTTGGACCAGCTGGAATATGTAATTGCAGACAAGTGGAGAGCCCATGGTTTAAACTGCTCTCAGGCCTTTCCACTGGTAGCATAGCAACCACCTCAGTGCAGTGGTGAACGTGGCCTCCAAAAGCAGGAGCTGCTTTAGGCCTGCAGAGAATGGGAGAGGCAGGACTTACCAGTGGGCTGAAAGCTCCACTAATCCCACAGTTGCTGACTCTGGCTTGTGTCCACTTAGCTTGGAGTGCAGGTGAGTGTTCAAATGTCTGCACCTTTCCTTGTATAAATTTGATTATGAAGGCAATGAAAATACCTAATCTTCCATTTTTAGTTACAAGAATTTCCCATAGACTGCCAGTATTAGAACTTAGGTAATTGCTATATCGTGCGATGTACCTTGGAGTAGAAACAGAACTGAAGCATGTGCAGCTTGGCTTCTCCAGCAGCTCAGTGACTCAGTAAGGACATTCTCAGTCTATGGTTTCAGATTAAAGCAGAAAAGAAAGTGTCAAGTGCTGGGTAACGTATTTGTAACAGCTGCCTTCTGTCACTGATGTCTGACAGATAGGCTGTTCTATGCTATACACCGTGTTAAAATCCTTTTCCAAAGAAACACTGTATTCCCTGGCACATTTCTGAGGTATTTAACCATGATCACATTAAACTAAAACATCTTCTGGAGCTTTCATTTAAAAGAGAAACTCGCTCTTTAACAGCAGGAGTGCAACATTTGGATAACTCTAGTGTTTATCTGAATCTCAGTGGCAGTGTTTCTTTAGGGAGAGTTTTTTCTGAGCATTGAACCCAAATAAAGGTGATGGGGACAGAGCTGTTCCTAAGGTGGTGTCCCCTGCCCATCTGTGACCGAAGAACTAAACCTGGCACTGGCTTCAATTGTGATGTCACTCTCGTCAGAGCATTGCAAAGGTGGGGAGGAAGGGGAAGGGGTTTGCCCATGGTGTTTCTTAAAGAAGTTCCAACAAGAACGCAAACGTGGATTTGTGAACTCTGTAAGTTCTATGAGATCATAGACTATAATGATGAACCTCCTAAACGGAATATCCTGCTTGAAACAATAGATATAAAAGATAGGAAAGAATAGATGTTTGTTCACAGATTGCCTTGTGATCCCTATGTCGTTTCATGGCAGTTTCTCTCGTTCAGGCTCCCTTTTGGTCCAGCAACTTGTCCTTGGCTTCCTGGATTCAACACCTACAAAATCAGCCCTGGAAGTCTAGAAAAAAATCATCCTTTCTGTGCCTGCAGAAACCTGGCTTTCTGGCTGCTCCCCATTCATCTAAGTCTCCCGCTTGCTGAGCTCTCTGCAAACTACGTCTCCTCATTGAGTGTGCTCCTTTACTCCCCAGGACTGTGCAGTCCTCTCCCAGAACTGCTGTGGCTAGGACAGGACTAGCAGGTACTCCCCCATACTCTCCCACCTTCTACTTACACTGTCCTGGGGAAATTTCTTGTGCATTCATTTTGTAGTAACAGTGATTAAACAAGCGATCCATTGAGGGATCTCTTATGTTATTGTTGAGACAGAAAAAGACTTTATACAGCATCTCAACAATACCTTATTTCAATTGACTTAAGAAAATATTACAAAGTGATTCATCTTCTAGGCTTGTGACTTAGTGAAATGAGAATGAAGACTGGAATGGTGTGGACCATATACAAACTGATCTAATTACAATCAGAGGTTTGATCTGAGAGTACACGCTCTTCTGGGTGTGTGTACTAGGTTTGGCCAACATACCAGTTATCCAGCTGTCTTCCTATCTTGTTTTTGGATAGCTCTACAGTGCATTAAATTAGTTTTTCCCATAAAAAGTCCAAACTGATCTAATCTCCATCAGCACCACAAGAAGTTTCTTTTGTGCCCTTCTTCATTCATTTATTTTCATTCCTCTATTGTCATTATCTGCACAACAACCAAATGCAAGAATGAGAGAAAAGATCTGTGCATTTCTCAAAGATGATTAAAAGGTGAATGTAGAAGGAGGGGACAATTGAGCTACAACACAGGGAAAAGAAAGGGAATCAGATGGCTGAGTGGTGAAAGAGGTCAGAAAATGAAGCTGTGTTAAGGTCTTGCAGTGACTGTACATCTGAAATTAACTGGTTGCTTTGGAGGAAACATTCAGGACGCTGTGAAATGTCTCTCACTCTATATGATGTGAGCCAAAAAGCCAAAGCGATTTTATGGAGATTTGATGCGTTTCCACGTATCATCTGACCTGCAACAGCTTGGTTATGTGCCCTTAGTCCATACAGATGATGAAGCAAAATGTCTTTGGGAAGTAATTTAAAGTCTCTATTCATTCTTTTTTCCTCACCTCTTTACTGGTATGCCCTCCTTTTTACATTCTATCCTCAGCATCTCTTTTCTTTCAATGTCATTTAAGCCAGCCCCCTGTATCTGCAATTCATCTACTGTTTCAAAACTGATAGATTTACATTTTGAGTCTTCATCTTTAGAGATTCTACCTTTCAAGCACATTGAAGTGGACATAAGGATTAAGTTTGATACCCGATTGCTTTCGGTGCTATCTTGAGAAAGAACCAGATTCAAGTAAAGTGGAATATACTTCGGTAGTTATTAAGTGTTGCTGCGCAGGCACTGCGCACCAGGTGGCAGCGCCGCGCTGCGGGGCCCACACCGCCCCGAGAGCGCCGTCAGGGGGCGCCACCGGCCCGAGGGCGCAGGTGCGGAGCCGGGGCAGAGGCAGGTGCGGGGCTGGGGCAGGGGCAGGGGCGTTGCGGATAGGAGACGCCGCTGGAATTAACGTCACAGGAGCGAGGCCTCTGCAACAAAAGGAACGCAGCCGCTAGTTCCTTTGCTGCCCTGGACGTGGTCGAGTGCAGGCACAGCCTGTCTGGGGTGAAAGTTCGGGAGAAAACATCATACCTCGACAGTCCCTTTATCGCTGGGGGAGACACATTTGTCACAACCACAATGCTAGAGGGATTCTCATGGCTGATGCGGGATCTCCTTATTTGTAAGATCAGATTTACCCTTTAACTTTTCAGATCAGAACAAAATTTGTGCTAAGAGGCGGAATTTATTTTTTGTTTGCATGGTTTTAAGCTTTCCTTGGTTAAAGTACAGTCAGTTGTGTTCACTTAGATGCCTTTTGAACTGGTCATGCCCACGCTGTTGACAACCAAGGCAGTCGGTATTGGTGTAATTTACGTGCCTGTCAGCCAAAAGAGGTAGGTGAAGTAGTGTGGGGGCCTTCTGCATCTTTGAAGTGCTGAGATGTCTAGCTGAGATGTCTCAAATACCTGTAGAGCAGGAATAAGAAAGTTCCAATGAAAGCTAAATAAGTAGAATATTAGACTTTTAAACTAAAATCAAACAAACAACATCCCTAATTTTGACATGCCAAATCAAACATGGCCTATGTAACAAATCTCTCTGGCTAATTCAGCTGCCTGTCTTGAACATGTGTGCCTGGCTGGAATACATGGCTTGTTTTCTAGGTGATAGTATGTAACATACTATGTTGTAGTCTATAGCCTTGACCTAATTGGTCTAAAATAATGCAGACAGGCTCACTTCTGATGAAATTCCACCACCTAAAGTGGTACTGTTTATTTCAGAGAGGTTAATTTCCATCACTGTTCAGAATCAGAGCTAATCCCCGGCTTAGATCTGTTTACATTGCCTAGAGCTTTAGAGTGTCATTTCTTAGTTCTTCACTGATTATAAAACTCAAACATTCTCCTGATCGTGTAAGATCCTAGCAACACCAACACGCACATGCACCAAATAAGTATTAAACTCGTATGCCTGGTCTTTTAGTGAACCTAGAGTGTGATTTTACAATTCATATTGTCCAGTGGCCACATGGATTTAAAGTATTCCTGCCTCTCTTTTCCTTCCTCCAATTTTTCTCAATTTGGGGGCTTGTTTTGCATTGTTGTTTATTTTGTTTGTTTTTCTTAGTTTTGGGTTTCTTGCTGTTTTAATTTTTGAGGATAATATTTTCGATGGCCAGATGAATCCCCTCCTCTGGTTCACAACATGTTCCACAAATGTTTCTGCTGGTAAAAACAGTGGATGAGCAACAGGTATTGAGAAGCAAACAGAATACTTAACTTTTTTCATGAGCAAATTAAGTGGTTATAATTTTGATGAGCACTTATACAACCAGGACCTCTGGGAGGTCTTCCATGAGGAGTACTGGTCTTGATATTGTTTGAGCTTAATGCCTCATAAACTCCCCATTTCTTCAGCATTGCATTGTCTATTGATTTGGAGAGCACAGATACTCTCTACAGCACATGTATCAATTATACAAAGAACAAGTGATAAATGGTGTCAAATAAACACTTTTAGGTCCTGATACAAGATTATTTGAAGCTAGTAGAAGGATTGCCATTGATTTTGCGTTGTCTTCAATTATGGCAGTTTTCAAACTGGGCAGCTCATACTTCTGCTTCCAGATCACTGGCATTCAAAAACATGCAGCCTAGTGATCTGTGCAGCAGTAATAATATTCCTGCTGTCTTTTCTCTACCCTTGATATTTCAAAGACTTAGTCACTTAAATACAGAGGTTTTGGGGGGTATAAAACAAAGTGGCACTTCAAATTATGGACCTGCTTGAATTTGAAAATTTCATTCTGGCCTTTAATGCAGTTTTCCATTTGGGGAATAAAAGTATTTCTGGGTAGAGCTTTTCAGCAGTTACAGTATGGGACATAATGCAGCCCCTGCAGTTTCTGGCAGAGGTGGGTCCAGTCAATCAAGGAGGAATGCAGCTATTGTGTATTATTTTTCTCTGAATAAAGGTCCAAACTGGTTTATTTCTCTGGGTCCAGTTCAAGGAGGAGGGCGAATCTCACTGGCTCAATATGTGAAAAGCCAGGTACTGCGGTCTCCTCCTTGCCACAGAGCCGGTGAGTATTTACCGACTCGTTGCAGAGCGCTACCTTCTATCGGGGCGGCGGAGCTGCAGCCCACCCGGGCAAGGTGCGGGCAGAGCGTTTCCCGACGGGAGCGAAACTGTCAGAGAGCAGGCGGCAGCTAGTGGGGTTCGGCCAGCTCCGCACTTCTCTCTGGCGATGCCATGGGAGCTTGGCTTCCCCGGGACAGGCCATTTGAGACAGAAAAGTCACTTCGGGCAGGCTGCAGGCGGGGTCGGGTGATGTCACAGGAAGCTCTGATGTTTGGCTGCTGCCGTCGCTCCTCGCTCACGCTCCAACACGCTCCCGGCGCTGCCCGCAGCTGCGCTTCTTTGCGGAGCGCAGCACAGCGGGGGCAGCTCTGCCCTGGCAGCCGGCGGGCTCCGTACCTGGATTACACCCGGCGGGAGGATCAGGCTGTCCCAGGTCTCTTGTTCCGCTGGGCAGGGGGGGAACGAACCATCTCCTTTCTCCCTCCCTGAAAAGGGGAATCGCACTGATTTATCCAAAACCATTCTCCTAAGAACTCAGCGTGGTGAGTACTGATAAAAACGGTTTCATTGTTTTCATTAAAAACATGGGTTTTGTGCCGTCTGAATGCATTTATATTTACGCGTGTGTGCATGCTTTTACATTAACCTCAGTGTGTGGATATGTAATCTGCAGGGAGAATGGGGCAGGAGGAAAAGCTTCGTTTATTTTTAGTGAGCGAAATGTTGAGCTGATTTTATAACTGGTGTTGTAATATATCCTTGAGGAAGTAATCAACGATAAATAAGTAGGAAGGGAGATAAAAATACCCTAATCAGCACTTAAAGGATTCTGTCTAAAACCTCTAATATTAGCTAACCAAATTTCTGCCTTTGCATCTGGAGAGAATTAGAGGCTCATTGGTTTGAAAAGGCTCCTTAAGACTAATTCAATACAACTGGAGTTTTTTCAAGAGAGGCTGAATTAGGTGATAAAGTGCTATAGATTTTCTTACTGAATATTCCTTTAATCTTATTGATGTTATTCTACTGGAAAGAGGTCGTGCTTGAGTTATTTCTCAATTAGGCTTTGTGTTGTAATTACACAACTAAAAAGATAAAGCTTCTGGTTTGTTTTGACTTTCTGTTTGCTTGAGAAAAAGTTAGCTGGAGTTTGAAGCTTGGACGCTTGCCGGGGTGTTACTGTTTGAGATTTTTCCCACAAACACCAAACTGATTTATTGAAAGGTGGTTGTCCACTCTTTCATTTCTTTGAGAAACTATTGAACAGGGGAAAATGTGTAATTCTGTGCCCTCCAGTATCTGCTGAGAGACAGAGAAGAGTCTTGCCATTTTTTCAGCTTTCCAAAACAGAAGCGATATCCTCTGTATCTACAAATACAGTTGCTTTACTGAGATTGCTACATCTAGTCATTTGTTTGTGTGTATAAGCAATAGATCTGTAGAATCACGAAAAGAACTCTTGTTTCTGAATGATAGTTAAGAAATAGCATAGGCTATAGATCACTCTTGGATTTGATTTCAAATGATTCATTTAGTCATCCATACATTTTATAGGGGCTGAGATAGAAATAATGATAAAAATATCTGAGTTTTTTAGCTTTCTATCTTAATAAATTTATACTAGATACCTTGGGGCTAGATTTTGCTGCTCTTACAGTGCCAGTGCAGACTCTTTTCACTCATATTGTGCATACTGAGAATCTTGTCATTCATTTGTGGTAATAATGCATATAACAGTTTAAACCCGTTTAGTAGAGTGATGTGCTAAAAGCCTGATTGTTGTGCTCTGAATCTGAGGTCCTTTCAATGGATTGAAAGGAGACACACTAGATCTGGATAAATATGAATAAGACCAGATTGGAATCAGTGTGGTTTTTTTTCAAAGTATGCATGCTGCAATACTGTCTGGAATTATAAAATAAAAAATAACGTATTTTCACAGTATTTACTTTTGTAGTCTACCTAAACTCACTTTGACTTCACTGCATATATGATCAATCCCAAAAAATCTTAATTCAACTAAAAATGTTTGGTACAAAGGTCACTTGGTGTTGCTAAATCAAACAAAACCCTAGAGATAAAAAGTGTTCATGTTGTTTTAATGATCAGGGCAGTGGGAACAACTGTTTTCAGAAGTATTTCAGCTAAATGATTTAGATTCTGATTTTATGCTCTTCTCAAGTTACTGGTTTTGGTTGTGGTGGGACTGCCCACACAGGAAGTGTCAGGATTATATGTGATTGCAGGTTTGATGTCAGAACCTACATTATTGCAGAATAAGCAAAGTCAGTGGTAGGATACCAATGTAGAACAGTGTGACTGCACTTCATAGTGATCAAAACTAAGTTCCTGAATACACAACATGCATTGCAAGTTCAAGAATTGAATGATGTATGTCCTGTCAACTTCAAGTGTTACTGTACTTTGAATTCTCGATCAGCTGGATTCTTGGTCTGCATTAAGAAATGTAGTGTTTGTCTTTTTGAATATGCCTTTCCTGATACAACACAACTGTTGAAATCCTGGCCCACTGAGAGCCAGTGGGAATTTTTCCACTGGCTGTCAAAGGGCAAGATATTCCTAAATGTGGGTATTTTTCTGTTGGAAGGAATTACACATACATCACCCATCCAGTCACTTGTGTTCTGCAGTCTGTTGGCAGCTGTTTTTTGATAATTTCTGTAATTTTTGAATGCTCAAGCAGAAAACCACAGATCTGCATGTCTCGTTCTTGGTGACTAATGTCTTACCTGGGTAAATAAAGGGGCCTGCTCCAGGAATGCAGTATTGTTCTGTGGGCTGACAGACTAGGTTACAATTAAGAACAAAACTGAGGGAAGAAAGCACACTCATACATTTTGTCACCAATATAATTACTGATTTAGCTCTATATTCTGTGCATTCAAGTTAATCACCTGCTTCCAGTAGCATTCCTAGCATGTGCGAGAGCTGGGTAATCATACAGATAAAAGATTCAAGTCAGTCCATGGTCATTTGGAAGAAACTAGTGCTATCAATGCAGTTTAAATAATAACATATGCACAGTGATATTTAAAAAGTAGCATATATCTAGTTACTTCTTTAGTAAATACTGAACATAGCATAAGCTGTTTATAAAAGCAATTGGGAATTTCTCTAAAGAGAAGTCTAAGCCTACAGTTAGGAAGACAAAATAGAATTTCTCTTTAAGAAGTTGTTCCATCTGTTCCCAATGTGCTTACAGTGTTCTTGATCCACTAGCAAAATTCTTTCTGTGCTTCTGATTAGCTGTCATTCCTATAGATTGTATACACAGTATTGGCATTACCTCAATGCTATGGTCACCTCTGTTCTAAAAGCATGCGTAGCTATGTCATTGAGTTTCACAAGTAGTAGTTTCCTCAGTTAAGCTTGCATTTATTGAAAACAGTCTCTTAGTTGCTCCAGGTAACTGTTCTGTTACTGGGAAATATTTTGAGAGTTTGGCGTAGAAAATTGTCAGAGCTCTGGAATTAGCTATATCCTTGATACCATTGTATCAAAGGAGGAATGGAATATTACCAAAACAGATGTGAGTTGACAAATAATTTTTAAGCAGTAAAATAAATCTGGAAGTGTGTTTGTGTTCATGTGTATTAAACATAAAATAATATATAGTACATTATTTCTATGTACATACACACAATATATGCAGGTCTATATCATGCTGCCTTTTGTTACTCCTAATGTACCAACTAAAGACAGAACATGTATGTTTTTAAGGAGACTTTCAAAGTAAATTAGTCCTAAACCTCATCCTTTGTTTAGAGAACCATGAGTCATGAATGTTAATATTTTGAATTGAATACATTTGAATGTTGTTTCCTTTTAATATGGTAAAGAAAAAGGAGAAAGCTTTCCATGGGTGTTCACAACCCAGTTTTTTTGTTTTGTTTTGTTTTGGTTTTTTTTTGTACTCACATAGGCAGTTCTGATGTTTTCAGGGTAATATGTGTGCACAAAGAACAGTAGAAATTAGCCTATTACGTACCTGTTATCTTAATGGAGAATTCCAGAGCTAGTGCAGTACAACATAAGATTTTCTTATGAAATTTATTTCCATTAGAGCATTTGTATTTAGTGCTACTTTTTCTTTTTGTCCTATTTTAGAATCTGGGCAAAACTGGAAGACTAAACTTTGAATTTTCAAAGTTTTGTTTTCACAGTTCTCTCTCATGCACATCTGCCTTAGTCTTCCAAGTTTGTTTATACTGTTTACATTTTCCCAGCAAAGTCATTCTTTTTCTGTCCTAGTTCTGTGCAAACACTTTCAATCATTGCTTCAGTATATGCTGTCCGAAAGAACAGAAGTGATTTATTTGGAGTTGCTTTCCTTGGTAAGATGCATTTGAAATGCACTTAACTGAATGTAATGCATTTAAAAAAAGACTTTCCATGAGAGAAGCAATATACTTAAAGAAGAAAACAAAAGCAATCAAACAAAACAAAAACATAACAAAAAAGCCCCAAACAGATTCTCAACTGGTGTAAATTTGCATGTGTCTCTGAAGATGTTACCTTTTAATATAGCATAGAGGTCAGCCAAGACTTTTGTGACAGCTTTGGCTACTATTAAGCTGTAGCTCACCATTAAGATACTGATTGAATTTTAGAAAATAAAACAATGTTGTATTTCTGGAGTTATGCCTGGATCATGCAGGCCTTATTTAAAAAATATCCCAAACAAAATTAGTGACAGAGTTCAGTTTAATGAAGCTCATACCAGTCTGACTTCCCAAATAGTACCAAGGACAAGGAGCAAAACACAGTGATTTGTGAGGGATATATATGTATATATATATTTGTGATATATATATATTTGTGATATATATATATATAATTTTTTTTCTTAATATATATATGTTCGAAGTAGATACCTCACGTACTGTAGCATACCATCAACTGTGTTTAGGCCGAGTATCTTTATTTCCTAAAAAACGTATAATATTTTGCACATATTTTTTGGTAAATCTGAGCTTGAAAACTGCACCACCTTGATGCTTATACGGGCATAAAGTGTCACTCTTTGTATTACCATTTAGATTTTCCTCTCAATTTTTTTCTCCCCCATTGCAGTGGTAAAATCTTGGAAATGCATTTTAATATACTTAGTGTTATTTTAATGTTGGCAATGCTGGTAGAATTTAACTGAAGTAAAGCAAATGATGTACTGAGAACATATTTGTTATACCCAAACTCATTTGATTTAGGCTTTAAAAATATTTTTAATTGTAATATTATTAAACATGAATTTAGTTTGTCTGCAATGTTGTGCTTTATATCTTAGCTAAAAATTTAAAAACCTATTTTGGAAATGAATAAGAGCTTTAGACATCCTACTTTTTTCCTGCATGGTTGCACCTGTGTAATTATTTACTGCCCTAAATGAAGCAAAAAATAGGATACTGTGCAACCTTTTATTACTAGAAGGGCATGTTTTTGCAATGATTGCCCTGAAATGTTCCGTATGATGGGGATATCTTCCCTTTTGTTTCTGTTAGTGAAATCCAGCAGGTGTCACTCTGGGGATTAAATAAGGAATATTTTACAAACAGAAATAAATTTGTTTGGGAGATGAGATGTAGAATTTAGAAGTATTTATTCTAGTACATTTTTCTAGGATATTTTTTGACTGTGCATGCCTTTTAAATTTTCAAGTTTCTTTTTTTAGTTATGTGATTTAGTGGCTGTATTCATCTTGCTGTGCATCCCTTTGAACATGAAAAATGACGCAGTAGCATTGGACTGTACAGTCAGTTTTACTCACAGGTGTCAGTTCGGAAACATTAAGGGCTAGGAATTGGTTGAATATTGCCTTTTTGATATTAAAAAAAAAAGCTTTTGTCATTTTCTCTGGGAATCAAAATTATTGTGTTTGTCAGTGGAAATTCTAGTTGCACAAGTAATGTGTTTTCAGTTATGATGAATCCAAGGAGGTGCTCTGCAGCAGGCTGCTGCAAGTGAATGTATTTATTAACAATCTACAGACTGTTTTCTGTTTGAATTAGCAAAAATTGACATGATAGGTGGCTGATTATTCAAAGTTTCACAGTAAGAATATTTGGAGAAGACAAACTTTTTCACGTTGCACCAAGTTGCTAGTACATGAAAGTCAATGCTTTATTTCTGAGGGGAAAAGAGAAAAAAGTCTCGTTTATTGCAGAGAGTATTTCTTTAGGGAATGGTATAACAATGTGTTTGCTGCATTCTGGTGGATTTTTACATGAATGTATAATTCAGTATTCTGTGGATTCCATATTGGGTGGAATAGGAGTGTCATTGGTAAAAACTTGTTGGTTTCTTGGGAGAATTTTTATTTCCTGTACTGTGTTAAACCTTGTACTGAAACAACTACCTCAGCCAATCCACAAATACAAGTCTCTTTTCAAACAGAAATAAGTTGTTTTTCATAAATACTTGCATACACACATGTATTTTTATGTATGAATAAATGTGTTTGTATTTTTTTTGCAAGTGTATAGATGTATTTTACAAGTATATTTTAAAAAAATCACCTCGTTATAGAACTTGCGACCTCAGGCCACTTTAAACAATCCAGTTTCCTTTCTCTCACTTCTTTCTCCTGTTTAAGCCCCCATCCTGTTCCGTTTTTTTATTCTATTCAACTTCCCTTCCTGTGATGACTCTGAATGAGTCACTTTGCCAGGCATCAAGAATGTGGCTGGACAGTATTTCCAAAAGCTTATCCTACACTGGCTCTTGCAGATGAAATTAACCTCTCCCTTATCCTTCCTCTCAAAGAGAAATGTCTGTCTTCACATGTCTAGTTTCTTGGAAGGCGGGGGGGGGGGCTGAGAACCCTTTCCATAAATGACTATATTTGAAATTCGTAGTCATCTTCCTTGAAGACGAGCAACAGATGTGTGTATCATAACAGGCTATCAAGATTGGTAACCTTTTTAAAATTGATGTAGTTTTCAGTCAGGGAAAAGTTAGTTTAAACAAGTTCAAGAAAGCCCAAATTAAGGCTCTTTCCTGAGTGCTATTCAAGTACTCTCTGCATGGCAACCATTCTGGATTCTTAATTTTTTATTGAATGTGGTGTTCGTTGCATCATAATACATTGAAGGCCACCAGGATTGTGCTTTTTTTCTATATAGCTAGCAGCAATCAGAAAAGGCACATGATTAACACTAAGTGGGCACTTAAACACTGAATTAAATTGTAGACTTTTTTGTGGTTATGTGCATGCGGTTTGGGGGTTATTATTTATTTTCTTTTATTTTTCTCTGTTTGGAACGAATGGGTAAAGAGGGATTTAAAAAAATGTTTCTAATCTATTAATCGTATGTGAGCCTTTCTGCTGAAAACAAACAGAGACAAACAGTCCTAGAGAAGAGTAATTTGGGACACAATATGCAAATGAGAGTAAGAACTCCCATCAAGTTAAACTCTGGTATTGCAGTGTTACTCCATCAGCTTTCACTAAGGGATGTCTAAAAGGTTATATCCATTCTATCATTTTCTGGGTGGTATGTTGTAAGTGTAATTAACATTGACACAAATTGCACACCAGTGAGCAAAGGAGAAATAGAAAATTTGTTCATTTCTGTTTGTTATCACAGTATAGGTTTTATATAAAACAAACGTAATGGTTGTAATTGGAAGATCAAACAATTCTGTCTGGAGTGCAGTCATTTGGTATTCATTTAAATTTGTGTTTAGCTTCTCATACTGGAAATGCTTTATTTCTGACTAAAGGAGGTGGTTTGAGCAGTCTTCAAATCTTGATAACGTCATTCTTAAGACTGATTATGGAAGTCACAGCACAGTCTTTCAAGAGCCTTATGTCCCCCCCCGCCGCATGCTGGGTGCGCTATCTCAGCATTTGCAGAATTTATAGGAAACTAGGTAGAAAAACATAATTCAGATGTTTTTAACCTTTTAGCATGAACCACTTGGGTAGCTGTTGGGCCTAGTTTTGTTTGTTTGTTTTGTTTTTTCATGCTCCCCCAAGTATTTCAGAAGAGATTGTACGAATTGACTTTCTTCTCTAGAAAAGATTCCTCTTCTAAAAACTGTGTGTGCAATCCACGGGTAGAATTCAGCCAATGTAGTTTAACTGGACACTTTTTATTTAGAGCTACAGAGATAAAATAGCCTGCAGACATGCTAGGCTTTTCCTAGAGTCACATTACAGCCCTGTGAAGGACATGGCAGTAATTCAGCGTTTGTTGGAAGGCTGGCAAAATACGTGCAGCATCTCTGTGGGGGCACTGGGCCACCAGAGCTCATCAGTGTGTACAGCCATCCGTAAAACTGAGTGTATACACTTAGCGTGAAGTCAACACCAAAGCAGATTATAGGGACCAATTGCAAAAAGCTTTCAAAGTCAGATTAGGCAAGGGGAGAAAAGATACTGTTGAAGTACATTTTGTCCAATGAAGACAGACTGGCATGAGAGACAGTTATCTGTGATAATGCAGCTTCCTCAGGGAATGCACATTTGCCAAACCAAAGTGTTCAAAACTAGAATTATACCATGCAGGAATGTGAGACTTCTTAAGCCAGAGGTTTGTTTCATTTTATTTTTACAATTTCTTTAGTCCTTCTGTTCCCTAGATTTCCAAGTTTTTATATTTTTAAACATTTACAGCTTTTAAACAGGACAGTTGTCCAACTCCTCCTTCCTTGAACACTAAGTAACAGTAAAACGAACTCTGGTAGCAAGGAAGCAAGATAAAATGATGGAAGGAATGACAAATACACAAAGAAAAATATCTGAACCTCAAAATGTAGTTCTCATAGGGAAGTAAACTGTGAGCAAATCAGCAAGTGGAATGATGTTGCCTTTAGCATGACCTTCTAATTGGAGAGACAAAGCTGACTCTGGCATCCTGTGGTCGGTCAAAAGCTGTTCCTTACATACACATCCACTTGGATAAACTAAAAGGTTCCTTTTTAGATGGTGATAAATCTGTATTTGGAGTTACGTATATGACACGAATTCACAGGAGAGTTGCTAAATTAATTGGCTATTCAGTATTTTAGTTTGGCAACAAAAGCAGGTGCTGGGTTTCAGTACATGATCTAGTGAAGATGACAATAACTGTGTGATAAGTTAGCTCATCATTTGTCATACAGAGTGCAGGTGAAACATCCAGTTGTCAGATGTGGAAGATGCTTATTACCATGCCTCTTCTTCATCTATGCATGGGAAGGAGTCTTCCTATTTATGCTACCTTGCTAACTTTAAATGTACTGATTATAATGCTCCATGATGTTTTAGAATTTCAACCTATTATCTTCCTTTTGCATTCCCATTCTTCTCATCATTTGCTGCCCTTCATAGGTAAAAGATTCTCCTGTCTTCTCAGTGTTTACAAATCATTCAGGCACTTATAGGTAAATATTTTTATTTGTCTTATTCAAGTTGTGCAAAGATGTGGTGCTGTTTTGTAAGGCTACACATCCAATTAGCAGCCCACTCAAAACTTCTCTCAGTGTGCTGGGTCTTTTTCACACCTCTCTGATGTGCCATGATTTGTGCACATGCAATCTCACATTACACGGGTTCCTTTACTGCCATGCATCCGCTATTAAAAAAAATTGCTGAATGAGGGTAATAGAAAAGAACAATGGGCTATTACAGGATGTTCAAGACAGGGTCATTACAGTATATTTTCTTGTGCAATCTTGTTATGAACAAGCTTCACATTTACCAGCTTGCTTCATTTGTCAGCACCCTATTATTAGTGTTGTAAGGCTATGAACTGCCTGTTTTCTAACAAAGTTCACTTCGATGAAATACAGATTTTATCTAGTTGCTCTGTGGAATGCTGCTTTTCAATATTTGTAATAAAAATATCTATGTATTATAAGTATTCACTATTTATTTATTGTAATTGGTAATGAGAAAAAGAGCCAGGAATTTTTTCACTATCAAACTGCAGATTAGCTCTAGTGTGCTTTAGCAAAATGAAATCACAGAACCTTATGATGGGCTGTTGAATTTGAAAGTCTAGATAGAGCATTAAAAAAAAAAAATTACTTTTGAGTTTTGAAAAAAACACCAGCTTATTCACAGTACTGCTTTTTGACATATAGGGTATTTTTTCCATAATTTTCAACGCTTGGAATCCGAAGGGTCAGTTTGATGTAAAAGGTGAAGAAATAGGACCTAGTGGACCTTTGAAGCAACTGTGGACTGTTTCTGTGATGTGTGATTAAATTAACAATTCTGTAGGTGAGGGATACCCACCAATGGGCACAGTTGCAAACATCCAAGAAGATTTCTAGCTAATGAGAAATAAGGAGTTCAAGCAAGAGGATTCAGTCAAATTTGGGAGGACAAGAATTTGGGATTGGGATCCAGGGATTAGTAGAATAGACTAGAAACAAATCCACAGGGATTTGGGCTGCAGATGAATACTGCAAATGTTTTCAGCATTGTATGAAAATGTCTCAATCTTTAATCAAGACACATCGTTTTCTTAGATGTGAAAATGGTCTTGTTTGTGTTCTTGGAATAAACAGAGTCTAATTTGGAATACTGGGCTATATTTGTGTAACAGAGTCTAAGGAATGGAAAACTGAGGGTACTATAGGTCAGCATTGAGGTTAGCAGAACTGTGAGGGGGAAGTCTGGCAGCAGAATATCCCACAGCGTGTCTCAGTGCTGCCTTCTTTTGCATGCAATGACAAGGGGGGTGTGGGGATCGGACACTACAGGAATATACATGTGGGTCTGGTTCTTGCAAAATAAGAAACATTAACTGACGTGAAGTGTCAGAGGATGAGATTTGAATTAATTCTGCTCATCAAAAGCTTTTCCAAATTGTACAGCTTTTGTCCAGCTTGAAAAATGGCTCATGGGAAGTGTTAGAGACCAACTGTTTTTACTCAGCTCTCTGTCTCCATTTGGCTTTTGAGTCTTCAATCCTACCAAATCCTTGAAATCACAAGGAATATACACAGTTCCCACATACTTAGTGAAACTGTATGGATGATAAGCAGAGCACAAAACAAGGCCAAGGGTTTGCAAAAAGGGAGTGTGCACTGATGAATGTAAAGATGAAGCAACTAATTAATGCAAATCAACAATATTTGTGTCACATTAACTACAACACAATAGATAATGTGTTCCTCCTATAATACCACACAATCTTATGTGCATATATGTAAGCAGATTTTTTTAATGGAAAAGGCTCCAAGAAATCCATACGGAGTTCCAGAATCCCATTTGAAAGTTTTTAAAGGGAACACTTAAATGTTTAGAGTGTTGAACGTGTGGAAAGGATTAGATGTGATGATTTTTTTTAGACCAGCCGGTTTTTCTTAGAGCATAACCATTTGAAAGAGCACTAGGCTTCTTGGATGTATGTCATGCCAGGAAAGGGATCACAAATGTCATTAAAAATTATTTCTGTTGGATTTCCAGTGGGGTAACCTGCAGCTGATTGCTGAAAATCTCTCTCTTGATTCTCTCAAGAGAGAAATTATAAACCTACTCTGGGAGAAAATAAATTAGTTCCAATCCCATAGAGGGGGATGAACTCAGCTTGTCACAGACAGTTGTTTCCTGACATTGGCCACTCGGTTAACAACTTCCAGTGTTTGGAGATGTCATGGGTCGTATGGATTCTGTATGTTTGTGGCCCTTTGGGATTAACAGGAAGGTCACCAAGTTATCGAGCAACTGCTGTCTGTTTGAAGAGATTCAGCTGCCTTTCCTGTCCTGCTGTTAGAGAACCTCAGCTTTCAAAGAGAAAACAATGCTGCTGCTTTGAATATGCCAGTATCTAGACCTTGTTTTCTAGCTAAAAACAGAGAGAGAGGGGGGGAAAAAAAAAAAAAAAAGAGACTTTAATGTAATTATTTTCATTCTCATTTCCTCTGTGTTCCATCTTATCCTTTTGACTCTCTTTCATCCAGCGTAATTTCTGCAGAGCAACCAAATGTATCTTCATTACATTTCTTTTTCTGTGCTCTGGGAGTCTTGAACTGCTGCCTTTCCAAAGCTGTCTGTATCCCCAAATCTTCAGGAGAAGAACTCCCACTTCTCTTCAGCTCTCTGGAAGAACTTGCTGTGTTTTCCACATGTAATCTAAAAGTATACATTGTAATAAAGCACAGGCTAATCCTTGCTCACCAGCCTATATGGATAATACAAAGGGTGACTGAATCAGAAACCTGTAGACCTTTTGACTGACTTTATCCTGATTGTATGAGAGCATAGTTATCAGAAGACCGATTTCAAAGTCACAGTTATTTCAAAGAAGTACAAGATATACATGTGGAAATTCTAGTTATGTGATAATTTGCAGGAAGGTAACTACCTATATTTTTGTAGCCAGCATTAAGGGATAACTAACACAAAATCAGAGTTGTCGTTTTTCTTTTTTTTTTTTCTTCGAAAATGTAGCAAGCGTGTTATTGTTACTGGTAGAAGATCCATTTTCAGAGTCTTTCAATTAATTGACTTTTTCCTTGTGTTGTGTGAGGAAGGTAACCTTTGTAACATCCTGTTTTATTTACCAGCCGTATCTGTAAGCTGCAGGAATCCTGTGTGTGAAGCCACAACACAGTGCTCAAGACAGAAATCCTTGATCTTTATTAGAAAACCATTTGGTAACAGACTGAATAAAGCTATGTCTCCTGTCAGGTGTTTGTTTTAAATAGCACCAACTAATACTTTTTGCAAAACTAGAAAACGGTGAAGTCATTCAAATGAAATCGGAGTCCTCTTGTGTCTTCCCTAAAATTCAGGGGTACCGTATTGCACATTGGTGAGGAATCGGGAAAGACAGTTTTATTACTGATCACTCTCTCTTTAAAGTTCACACGCCTCTGCAGTTCCTACTCTTTTGCTGGAGTTGGAAGCCAAGTGCCGAAATAATGCAAGAGCAGCCTTTTTCCACATTATTTCTGGCAGGCTTATAACTTGGGAGTATCTAAAATATCACCAGAAAGCCTGTTCTCATGAGATTCCTGTCCACATTTCCAGACCAACAAATCTGCAATGTTATCCAAAAACGTGTAGATACTTATACTATCATACAATTACTACAGAGCTTGTGGTTGAGTTTTTTGGTGGTGTGGGTTTTTTGTTTGGTTTGGGGTTGGTTTTTGTTGTTGTTGAAGTTCTTGTCACTTTTTATATAAAGATTTTTACATTATTTTAGCTTTTTCTGTTCTTTCACTCATCTTCTCAACTGTGTAGGAACTTCTTTTATCTCTTTCCCTTGTTAATGACCTTTTGTTCAGATTGATCATTCTTCATTGTCTCCTTAGAAGTAAGTGTCATTTTTTATGAACAACAGTCTGTTAAAGTAGAGGGTGATGAGAATTTTGCAGCATATGCTATAGAATCTGTTCATACTAATTTTCTAATTATTGCTGCGTCACTACTTGAGGTTAACCCAAGTTAGTGGGTGTGGGGGGCTATTATTCAACAAAATGTTATTGCAGTGCTTAGTTGCAGGTAGATTGAGTATATATGCTACTACTGTACCAGATTCTTGTTACTAACAAATCTTTGCTAGATGTAAATGTTTCATAGTTTCGACACGGTCACCTACTTTGTTCAAATATTACTCTAGAAGTACAATACATGCAAAAATCATTCTGGCAAAGCTCTGTATTTAAGCAGTGGCCACTATGCACAAGCAGTTTGTTTGCTAGACAGTATAGGTGATGCAGTTGTCAGTGCTTATCGCTGTGTTCAATTCATCAGTACTTAATTCCATTGCTTGTACAAGAGTGCTCAGAGACCATGTTATCATTCTAGCAGAGTCCTGCCAAGCAGCTGGTGCTGTTTCTTGGTTTTGTTTTTTTTTCTCAGGGAAGTAGGATTGAGCTCACTGGAAATGTTTCTCATCTTTCACTGATTTAAAGTGGTGAACATAATAATTCAAAGAAAAACACATTTGACAAACACAACCTATATGGACAAATATATATTATGCAGTGGTGACACCTATTTATTTTTCATTGATTCTATAATAGGTAAACTAGTAAGATATGTGTGGTTTACATTTTATTTGTGACATTAGTATCCATATTCTCCGAAAATACAGTTTGATCTCATAAGCTTAAATTAATTTGCCTTTTAGGAGGAAAAACTCCTTATGTGATGAATGCAAGGAGAAAACAACATAGGTCAGCACAGCCTGTGACTACAGAATGCATTAGGGTACTCTTTTAGAATTTACCATTATTTACTTACAGGTATTTTCCTGGGAAAAAAATATACTTATGTAGCACCTATGTACTGTTACAGCTGTTCTGGGGAAATATTTGCATATAGAAATAATGTTTATAAGTTTCCTCTATTAGGTGAGAGACTTATGAAAATATATTCACTGTGAATAAGGAGGGAAAAATCCAGCTCCTGGTAGGCTGGTTAGTGTTGTTTTTTTTTTCACTGAGCAGATGTGTGCTAGCATCTTTGTATTGCCCTCAATTCACCGAACTCTTACGAGTTTAGTTTCAAAATTGTACTTATTAGATAAATTATTGTGCCTGTGTGCACTCTGCTTGCACTTTGAAGAACATTAAGTATACAGAAGGCTACGTGGCTTATGCAAGCTAAGCTGCTGCTTATTTGATGAACTGAGTTTGTTCATCACCTCGCACCCCGCCTAGTACAGATTTGTACAGAAATTTTCTATACACTTAGTGTGCAGATCTGCTGCAGTAAAAACACCATAATGGAAACCACGTGGCTCCAAATTAAGTCAGGTCAGAGAGGACTCACTACTAATGGTCTGTTCTAAATTCTGGATGGTTTAGGTATGTGCTTATGTGTGCTCATAGTGTTGATTTTATTTCACTTTTTTTTAAATTTGTGAACTGGCTCCTGGCTGTTGCACCTGAGTAAATAGCTTAGTTGTTACAAATTTTAAGTGGTTATCAGATAGTTTTTATAACAGAAGGGTGAGAAATTTTCTGGCTTAAGCAATTTCAAGGAACTGATGCTCTCTGTATAATCATACCGTATATTCGTACCATATTCTATACAAATTTGTAACTTGAAAAGTGTTGTGAAACTGACAAACATGCCAAGTCTTCAGTAAACTAAAGAAAAAATGTGCGTGTTTGTTTACACATACTGGGACTGAGCTCTCGTTTTTCAACCATCACCTTTCTCCAATCCTGATGATTTTATTTTTCTTAAGTTTTTAAAAGTTTGACTCCACAACAAATTGCTCATAAAAACAATTAATGTTGTTGTGGTAACAGATGGTTTTGATTTCTTAGCAGTGACAAGTTGTTTTGAGGGATCATAATATCACAGGGATATTACATTTTTGTAATGCAGTACACACTTTTCATTTACTTTAGAATAGCTAGTGCTGTTTCACTGATATAATTAAACTGGAACCTTTACACTCAAAATGGAGGATTTCCTGTCTTGAATCAGTTCTAGGCCAGTGAGCTTTAGTATCCTTCTTTTGACTTCTGTCTGCACTCTGTGCATGGTGCTTCCTGAAATGAAAAAGGCATATCCATCACCTTAGGAAACTGACTTTATTTTTGCAGTGTTTTGCGTAAAGAGAAAAAAAACAAAAATCTTGATGGTCTTGAAACATATTACTCTGAAACTCACCTATCTTTATCTAAGTACAAATTAGTAACAAAAGATAGTATAATACTATCCAGACTTTAAAAGAAACCTCTGACTGAAAGCAGTTGAAAGATCTTTAGTGCTTATGCAAACTATATGCTGGGCTAAATAAAGTAACACAGTATTTTTATAATTATCAGCCAGTAATTGTGTTGGCTTCCTTCTCCTGCTAGGATTAGCACAGAAAGGAAGACATGTTTTTGTTTTGTTTAAAGCCTTGATCAACAACAGCTCCCTAGCTTTCTTTTTCACTTTTCTAAACTTTACTTGCTTATAAATAGTATTTGTCATAGTGACAAAATCATGTTTGCCAGCTAGGCAGTGCGCTTGTGAAGACTGCAACTTCAGTACTCCAAGAATGGTAATAAAACGTGTACAAAAACCATATGAGCCTCTAAGTGTTGTTGAGGACAGGATCGTTTCTCACCAGCTACTCCGTGCTCCTTCCAACATGAACGTGAGAAGAGGTTTAATCATGTGAGCGGGAAGCATTCTGCATTTTAATAATTTCTGACAACCTAAACATGGTAGTTACATTGCAATGACTGTTTTCTCTCATGATGGCATAAGGGCCAATGGAGCATGGAGAAAAACAGAACTTATATACTCACAGTTCCTGTCACGAAGATGCTTTTCAGGGAAGAGTCATGATAACACCCAGGCTGCTGCTGGGCTGAGAGAGCTGACAAGGCACAGAAGCACTTAAGGGGAGTAACGCTGAAGAAATGACATTAGGCAGTAGACTCCCAAGGTCTAGTCAAGCTGCAAGGAGAGAAGTAGCACAAGAAGAACGATGAATGTGTGAAGACTCACATTTGTAATTGTCTCAACAACTCTGCGCTTAAATCAAAGACCTCGATCAAAATTAACTGTTGGATGTACCAAAAAATCACAGGATTTACAAACAGATTTTCACAGTTCTAAACAACTCTTAGCTTTTTAACAGTTGCATGGGAAATAAATTGTGTTAAAATCACTAAGACTTGCCTTTATGAAACTTTAGATGCTCATAAGTTAAGCAGTTCTACTTCTGTGGGTTTTCGTACAAACAAGAAATAATGTGCAAATAACACAGGAAGTTATCGAAGCATTGCATCCCCTGGACATAAAGGCAGCTAATGCTGCAAAAGCACATCTCTGAAGAAAACAATTCTGAAATCCCTTGCTCAGAGAACAGGTTTCTGTAGTAATTTCTGACTTATCCCTATGGGACATGGTAGATAAGCTAGAACGAGGAATGCTAACAAACCTTAGGATGTAGCAGCAAGTACGTCATTACAACTTTTGCCAAGAAACTGATACAGTCCCACAGTGATCAGCTCCACCTGTATCACAGTCCTGTAGGAGGGAAAGGATGTGGCTTGGAGAAATGCACTTGAGCTGTTTTGTAGTAGAAAAGAGTAGAGATACGCAGATTTTCAACAAGAGTCTATTATAAACCAGGTGGATTTTTAAATTTTTATTTGGCTGTGGATTCTTTTTTTCTTGTGTGTAGTTTGTTTTTTTTCCTTGAAACTTCGATCAGGTTATCATAAAGAAAATTCCATGTTATACTGATCAGATGCGAAATGCAGATGATATGAAAGTGAAGTATGGAATAGACTTTTCAGAGTCTAATTGTTTGTTCCCAAGAAATACATTAGACTTAAACAATAGAGCTGACTGAGAAATAAAAAGTTATTCAAAATCATAGTTTGATTTTGATAGTGTAGGAACCTATAACTTAGAGTGCAGCATCTTTTATAAATAAAACACTTTTAATAGTTTAGATACAGTTATGTGAAGACTCCATAAGCACACAGTGTGGTAATGAGTGATGTTCACACAGTTTTGGCTGTTGGAAGCTGTATTGTTAGGCTGCTGGCTGGGACTCAGGATATCCCTTACCGCTTTCAAAAAATCTCTTGGGCCCTTAATTTCCAGCTGAACAGTCACCAAAGGTCCAAAGGTCCATGGAAGAGACCTTGAGCAGAACTTAGACCTAATACAGCAATGTGGACGCTTTTTTTGCCTTTTTTTTTTTTTTTTTTTTTAATGCTAGATCTGTTTGGTCCTTTCAGCTTTTACTTATGTGGTGAAAATATTTTGTGTGAGAGAACTTACAAATTGTTCAAGGGACTATGTAGATTTGCAGCCTGGTCTTATTGCAGCAAAGTATGGCACTTCTCCTTGAATATCTATTTCTTCATCAAATATTGTCTCTACAAAGATGTGTTTCTTTTGAGCTCTTTGAAAAGTAGAGAAAGGTGCTAATGTACTGCTTTTATAAGATTATACCTTCAGAGCTGCCATTTTCAGGACTGTTTGGCAAAGCCCAGTAGTGTCAATTACAATCACAGAAGCAAGTGGCTAAGGGCAACAGATAATGATACCTAAGTGAAAATAATCTGTGTTGTGAAGGGATACCACCCTTTCCTCCACCTTCTCTCAGTGCTCCAAGACCATTTTAATCTTTCCGTCACTTAAACTCAGGGAGGAGCTGTTTCCTGCAAAAATGACTCTATTTCTGCATTTGTCCACGTTTCTGGTATACATTGATTAAAAAAAAAAAAAAAAAGCCTGTGTAAACAGGACAAATTAAACACAGCCTACAGTTCTCTGCCCTAGTGACTGTAATAGATTGCAGTTGCTGGAAAACAGCACAAGTTGCATTTGCAATGTTCCTCCAGCTGTCTTCTGGATTCTGACAACTGTGCTGTGATGATTTTTCAGCTCTTTGTTGGGATCTCACCCAAAATTTCCATAGTGCTCTTCTGGTCCTCTTTGGGGTTAATCTGGAAATTTTTCTTACGAATATGCCCTTTCTTTGCAGTCTTTGGAGGTGGCCTAGTCTTTAAGTGTGACCCTCTTTTCACATGACATTTATTTTTGAGTTGTTTGATTTTGCTCTTGACATTTCATAACTTAGTGACTTTAGTGAAACTGCTGGGAAACCGAAAACATAAACATGCTATGTTTTGGTTGGGTTTTTTTTGTTTGTTTTTTTTTTGTTTGTTTTTTTGTTTGTTTGTTTGTTGTTTTTTTTTTTTTTTTTAATGTTTTCTTTTTTTCTTCCTTCTCCTTCAGCTGAGCCTTTTCTAGGAAAGCTGTTAATAAGGGAGGGATTTGGACTGGCACATGTGGTTACCCAGGACACAGGCATCTGCTACTACCTGGAAGGCCACCAGGCCTGCAGCCACCTCCACGAAGGATGCCCCAGAGGCATGGGGACCAGGTTTGACAAATGTCTCTGTTAGCCTCAGGGCATCCCAGAGGGCACTGGAAACCTACATGCGGGCAGTTGAACTCAGCCTTTGGTATTCATCTCTCTCATTACCTGTCCATGTGAGGAGTAGTGTTGGCAAGATGCAGGTTGTATGTGGTTCCATCTGTGTGTTTGCAGATTGCAACCATGATATAGATTGAGTTAATACTAAGGACTGATTGTACTACTAGCAGTTTGTAGAAGAATCAAAATGAGAGGGGTTTCATTTGTAATGCTTTAGAACTTTCTGTAATATTCATATGTGTTGTTCACCTTTTGCTGTTGTAACAAAGATCAATTAAAAATGAAAGGATTATCATGATTTGCTAGGTGGGTCCGTTTCCACTGCGCCAGCACGTGTTGTGAATGTCCCCAGGGTATTTTTTGGACAGTAAAATTGTTAATGGTGCTGGTACTTGAAAAGCTATTATTAGCTTCTGTAGTTAACACCCTTTCAGTTCTATTGTTTTGTTTTGAGTGCAGAGATTTGAGAAATCCTCAGTGTGTTGTGACCATGATGAATAAATTTCCCCAACTAAGAGCCGTAGTTGTTCAAAATCACTGTTAGTTTAAGTACTTCAGAATACAAATAAAGACTTGAATCTTCAGCTTTTAAAAACTGTTATTTAGTAATGGTAACTATCAGATACTAGTTTTTGAATCTCCTGTGGTGTAACATGGATGTCTAGATCTTACATGTATTATGCATACTACTTGTCACATTTTTCATCTAGAATGTACATTCTTTTTCAAGTAATAATAATTTTCTTATGGTTTCTGTCTTTTACTAACATTCTTATCCTCTAGCACTTGTTTAACAGGTCAGACTACTTATTCAGCATTCTGGTGAATAGTGCCATTCTGGCCCTACAATTGGATAATTTATAATAACAATAATGAGACAATTAGTTTGGCTGATGTCACTGGGTGTTCCCTTTAAAAATAAATTTAAATATCAAGACGTATATAAAACCTAATGTATATTATCTGGAGTGCTGTAGAGCTACGATTCTGTTGTGATCACATGTCTAGGAATAGATTTTAATTCCTCTTAGGGCTCTACGGGAGAAATGAAAGAATTATGGAAATCAGTGTGACCGCTTGCCAGATTGTTAAAGTCAGATACTTAAGTCATCTTTATTAATGCCTGTATATTGCAGGTGACCGTTATTTCATGGAATGTAGCACTAGTGTTTCATGACACTTTACTACAAAGTAGGTAGTCTTGAATATCAGTCGATATTTGCAAGTAGTACACAATGTAAAGGGGTATTTGGTTATTGGGGC
Source organism: Patagioenas fasciata (assembly GCF_037038585.1). NCBI lineage: Eukaryota > Metazoa > Chordata > Aves > Columbiformes > Columbidae > Patagioenas > Patagioenas fasciata. The sequence goes on along the minus strand of NC_092526.1, from coordinate 26,845,176 downwards.
ACATTGTGTAAGCCATGATTATGATGACTACAAAAGCTGTCATCCGTAATGCTGTTGTGTGCATTTCAGTCTCTAGGGTGAGTGCTTGGAATGGGTAGCAGTGTGTGGGAGGATCCCACTTCGTGCTTCTTAGGTTTGAAGAGACTATTAATGTAAGACTTGCTGGAGTAACTCTTAACACTGGGAATTTCTTGGGGGAGATGTTCCTTAAAACTCAGAATCTGAAGTGTCCTTAGTGATACCACAGACAATAATTTCCAAACCGTATTTCGATAACAATTTTTGGTCAGAGACCATCTTACAGACATGTGGGTACAGTTACAGATGAAAGACTGGTGTGGAAAATAAATGACTGATGATTTATTAGCAGAAATATTTGGTTAAATTTTCACAGACTTTTCATTTGTCTGGGTTTTCTCTTACTTAGCTCAAGGACTACTTCTCTCTTTTTGCAGTCCCTTTGACAGCCCCTACGGAAATGGATGGTAAATCCATTATGAAATGCTGAGTAGATATTTAAACCTCAGACATGACAAAACATGCAGTGTAGTGATGGACAAGTCACTTAAATGACGAGTATGATTTAGACAGAAAAAGACAACATTGAGGGATTTTTTTCAATTTGTTTTTAGAACTGAGCCCATTTTCTTCATGGTGTAATCATTCTACATTTGGTAGCACTATATAGTTTCGGTAGCTGATTTGGCTCCCACATTTGGATTAGTCTGAATTTCCCATCAGTTTGGTAGTTTGATGTTCAACAGATGTTTAGCGTCATCCACTTTGTGATGTCTGACCCTCAGAGATGACCAGCCAAGTGGGGTTCAGAGTTCAGATCTCTGGGTGATGGCCACTTCAGATTTAAAGTTCTCTCTTCCTTAGAAACACTCATCAAAGGTTTATTTCTCTTCTCCCATAGCTTTGTAAAGTGGTGGAATGAGGCAGCCCAAGGATCAATGACTTCAAAGCTAGAAGTTGTCTGATAACAACATAGGAATTAATCTGCCTAATCTGGTGGTTGCAACTGATTGTATCTCAACATCTCACTGAATTCGTAGCTGGGAGATATGGTGTCTTTTAGATCAGGACAAACCAAATATAGCTAAAGTCGTCAGTGTGACTTGACCAGCGTCTGTATCAAATCCATTTTATGCTTTGCTTAGAAAAAGCAAAAAGTATTTTACTTACTAGTTTATAAAATGTCTATGTGATATCCAGAATAATTAATGCCATCGCTAACATGCCACTAGCTTTGGAATGATGTGCAACAACTGTTTAGCAGTGCACAGTCAGTAAAGATTTGGGATGTTGCAAAAGAAAGTGAAGAATGAAGATAATTCTGCAGGGGTTTTTGTTGCACTATCCTCATCATTGAACAGCTATAAAATACAGTAGTGCAGTAGTTGTTTTCTAATACTTCTCTTAGAAAGGGAAATATATTTACTGGATGGAGGGAACAATCAACCGGGTTTTATTCCTGCAAATTTTTATTTCTTTTGAGAAATCAGGAGATGTTTAGGCAGTGTGAAGTTAGGTCATGAAATGTCAATTATTTGTTGTGTGGTGTAGATCTGTAGCAATAACCAAGCATTTTGATTTTTATAAAATTACTTCCAGGGTCACATGGTCAGTAAGCCTTGTACCTGTTATGGAATTAATTTCCTACCACTGCTTGCGTACAGTTGAGAATTAGTACAGAAATTTTGTATCTGCTCTTGGCCCAATTATGGACATCCCTAATAAAGCACTTAATAGTTCATTTGGGGGGGGGCAGGGAAAAAGCTGTTCTCACAGCTTCAAAAGAGAACAGAGTTCTCTTGTCACCATATGTGCCGATTAATTCGGAATATCGCATTCATTACCTGCTGTGTTTCAACAAATATCCTGTTCTATCAACAGCAGGAGGAAGCCAATGCAGGAGAAATCTGGATTTCACCAAAGGAAGCTTGGCATAAGCTACCTCGATAGAAATAAATGCAGGAGTTTTGTTTGTTTGTTTCTGAATGGTTCCCTCAAATGGAATCAGTTGGGTGATGTTGTTTCCGTTGGCTCCAGCGATGTCAAGGCCATTGATGATGAAAGTTTTGTACTGTTTTTCCCCATTGCTTGGAAAATTGTCTCTCCCCTCCTTCCCCTCTCCCTCCCGCAACCAGATCCCTGCCAAGCGAGCAGCTGTGAACAAAATTTCTCAGCAAGATGGATTTGAAGTTTTGCATGCTCTGTGGAACAGGACACACAAATACAGCTTTGAAAGGGTAACAGTTGAGAGGGGTGCAAGTCCAGATTCTTGGAATAAAATGGGTGTGCATGAAATGGATGTGCCTTTTAAGGTATCTTACTAAGTTAAAAAGTACAGGAAAGAAATGAAAAAATGCATACAAGGGTTATTTTTTCATGGTGACTTTTGGTACCTCAGCCTGAGGTAGGTAATGCCTGCAAGTTTGATGTCCAATTTTTGCTATTGAAGTCCATTAGCAAAACTAGTGAATATGAGCACTGCAGTTGCAGACCAATGGCAGTAACTGGTCTGTAGAATTACAAGCTCAATTGAATGTGTTTTAGTTTTGGTAGACGTTATCTGTATCAAAGCTTCCCATCAAATTCCATGCATTTTGTTTCCTCCAGGAAAATAAATGCAGGATGTGAGTGTGAAGAAAATATGGACACCTATGTCAAACCCACCTAATACTTTCCATGCTTGCGGTGGAAATTTTCAGTTGCTTGCAAATTTGACAAACTTTAACTGAGATTTTCCTTTAGATGTTTCTGCCTTTATATTATTATTATTATTACTACTATTACATTTGGAGGGGAGATAATGTACTTAAATGTGTAAATGACGTATAAATAACATTCATACATAATTTACAACCAGAATAGCTGTGCTTGATTCCCATTCCTCTGCTGTAGCTGCAGTACTTGTTATGTTTTATTACATTTGGTATGTAATATTTCATTGTCCAAGTGAGACTTGAGTTTATCAAGGAAGGGATTTTCACGTCCAGTTTATGTAATATTTTTAATATTCATAGTTAATATTTTGATTTTCATTCAGGTAAGCCAGGGTGGAATACGGCAGAAGGATATGGAAAAGTCTGTTTGTAATTAAAGGAACACTAATTGGACTTTAGGGACTTGTGTAAGATACACTAGTCTTTCCCACGGCCACACCCTGAGCATATGATCTTTAACTGAATTCATGGAAACATTCACACTGCTTCCTACAGATTGCAGCTGGCACTGTCTATAAAATCTCTGCTTCACAAAGAGCAGAGGATTTTATGTGATAATGTGCAATTTCATTCTGCTGCAGCGTTACTATACCGTGATACGAAACAGATGGAATGCATTGAAAAAAGACTGTGCTATGCAATGCAATTATGCAACATAGAAATCCTAGTAGTGGTCATCCTTGCGGTTCTCATTCAGAGGAGGTGAAGTAGTGCAGTGCTTGACCATCAAATATGTGTGTGGCTTACAGATTGCATGCCAGCTAAATTGTTATGTGACACACCAACTGCTTTTGCTATGTCAAACTTTTAACATCTTTCCCAGCAGCATAATCTCTGCAAGGAGAATTTTTCAGTGGCACAGAATCACTTTTCTATTAACAGCATGAAAATTTAATAGGACATCAACTGAAATATAAGGCCAGTTAGACCTCAGCCTGTCCAGTTCATCACTTTTTTCAGCAGTTGTTAATTTCTGGTATTTCAAAGAAAGAATTAAGACTTTGCAAGAGACCATTGATGGACAAACAGTCATTAGTACCCTTTGAGGGATTGTATGTAGCGAAAATATTTGAGGCTCTTGTATTTATACTGTTGCCAGTTGTTCTGTGTTCTCCTTGTGCGCTTTCTAATCAGAATGAGGAATGCATGGAGCAAATACTGTAAGAGAGGTTAGTGTAATCACTTGGTAGCTGTTTGCTTCCTGTTCAAAGCATCTCACTTGTTATTTTGTTAAGCTACTTAGTTAATTGCTGTGATCCTGTAATTAATTTTTAAACTGACAGGAACTTCAGCAAAACAAGTGTTTCTTCACTCCTGGATGCTTCAGTCTATGTCAGAGTTGTGCTTATCTCAGTTATTCCTTTGAGTATGGAAGGGCGTGGATGCAGCTGAAGGGAATTCCCATTTAAAAGACTCTGAAACATTGATGGATGATATTTTCCTCCATTTGACAACACTAATGGTAACTCAGATTGGTGGGAAATGATGTTAATGGAAGATATCGTTGGCTGTAGCAGATATCTTGGTGTATGTCTTCACTTGAAGAAAATGTACGTAGAGGATAGAAAAACCTTTTATCACTCTGCCTACAGGATGGCTACCTTAAGATGATTTCTGCAGCTAGTCTGTGAGGAGAAGGAGAGTTATGTATGAAAAGCAAAGCTCTGGTTATAAATGTAAAGACAAAACTTTTTACATTATTGTGTTCTTAATCTGTCCTTTGTGTATGTGCATCATTATTTTCTGTCATTAGAAGTCATTCACAAGCCTTTGCTGTTCTTCACTGTGCTCAGTATAGGCCTTTGGAAGTCAATACCTGTGTCTCTGTGGGTCTCAAGAAGATGTTCTTATGCTGATATGCAGCCTGGGTATCATAGTTCAATTATATAGGCTTTAAATATTTACATAGAAAGTAATTTCTTTCCATACTGTTGAGATTAACTGCTTCTGCTTTTTAACATTCTTGAGTCTCACAAGCTTCTTTAATGGCCAGCACACTCTGTGTGAACCTTATTTAAAACATTTGCTGCTAAAGTGCCATTTTAGGAATATAACAGATGAAAAAAACATGAGAAAGACAGGAAGTATCTGTAGTTAATTAAAAAAGCAAAGGAGACAAGCTTCAGACCACTAGAATTCAAAAGGTTGGTTTTGGCTGCTGCTTGTTCTGGGCTTTTGCTACAGGGTGGATTAGTAGTTTTGATAATTTAGCGCAGTGAAACTTGTAATGTCTAATATTCAAAGGGTGAAATTTTCCAGATCTTGGTCTTTTGACTTGCGACATGAAATTCTGAATTCAAAAGGAAATGTTCTGAACTGTGGTGACTTAGGTTGACCTGGTAAAGTCTTTGAAGTAGCTGGTGGTTTATTTTGTTTTGAATAAGTATAACCAGTTGAATTTTTCTAAAGCTGCCTTAAATTTACCTGAACTTTCTTGGAATAGTAAATGCCTTTGAAATATCCCAGGAGAGAAGACATTTATATTTGACATGAACTTCCATCTGAAATTATTGCTGGTGAAAAGAAAGCTGCTTTGGGGATATTCTAGTTCTTTGTATTATGTTTAAAAGAAAAAAGAAAGAAATCCAACTCAAAATGAGAAGACTGTAGTGCTCTGACATTTCCATGGAGAGTTTCTCTATATTTGGTTCATCAGTTCTGTTCAAGTCATTGACCAATGGTGAACCCAAAGTTAGGACAGCGGTTCCAATGCAGCGACTGCAGCAGCAGTGTGTTTACGCTGGCATCAGCAGTTCCCTTTCCTGGCCACCTGCTCCCTCTCCATCCTGCTCTGAGTTGGTGGTATGGCATGATCCACCTAGAAATTAATCATTTCCTAAAAAATAATATATTCTAAATGTGGATGTAGAAGAAAATGATGCAAAACCTGTGAGACTCATAGAATACCTTTAACTGCTGAATGGGATCAGAGCCAGTGAGAAAAAGCTTGAGTGATAAGCTCTGAAAAAAAGCAAAAGTCCGGATGCATTTTGGTTAACCCATTCTCCCATTCCCATTGCTTTTTTCTGACCTTGAGAAAAGTGGAAATACTGTTCTTGTAAAATTAGTGTGTGTCAATGAAAAAATAACGAAAAACGTTTAAATCTCAGCCAGTTGAGAAAATGACTTCATGCTGTAAACATTTTCACAAAGAAACCTTTGGATTTCTTTTGGGTCGTTGCTTGGTAAACAGCATCGAACAGTGTGATTCAAATAAAAACACTGACTGAAAGGGGTACACAGAGCAGTAGTTTACTCTCTGCAGCCTTGAAGCAGCAGTGTCTGCAAACAAACAAACAAAAAAACTTAAGGCATCTGAGCAAGGGTTTTTAAACAAGTATTAAGGTCTATTTGATGAATTCATGCTGACATTGTTTTAATTCAGAACAGTAACAATTTTGCTTGGAGGTGGAGAAATCTTTGGAGGAATATACCATATTTTCACATATATCATAGAATATATCAAGTTGGAAGGGACCCATAATGATCATCGAGTCCAAATCCCTGCTTCTCTCCCAGCTGTCTAAAACTAATATATGACTAAGAGCATTGTTTATATGTAATTGTATTTAGATAACTATACTCTTTTTTTTTTTTTCTTTTTTTTTTTTTATTTTGGCAGGATACACAGTTGTTATTAGTATCAGCAGGTGCATGCTGAAGAAAGCAAGCTGGAAAACTTTTTTGTTTTCTCTAAATCGGGGCATATGTTTAGGGTCCTCTATTCACTCTCCTAGAGCCATAGCAAAAAAAAATCAATGTCTGCTCTCAGTTAAGGGCTGCGCCCATGTCCTTCAGTGTTTCCTGAAGGCCTCTCCTAAAATCTTTAAGACATTCACTGTTTTTAATATGCATCTGGAATGAAGTGGTAGAATTTGGACTCAGGCAGAAAGATTCAATAGCTCCAGTAGCATACCTGCAATGCTTTGCTACACTGTGTAATTGAGTTTGAGGTTGCATCAGTAACACATCCTATGAATTCTGGAGTTTGGGCTGTGAAGTTTTGCTGTATATGTCTGTGGATATATTGCTCCATTTTCAGTTAAGGTAATGAGGCATTAAAATATACCTAATAAGAATGTGGGAGCTCTCAAACTTTTTCATAGCATAAAATCTACGTAAAAGAAAGAATGCAATGAGGAACCCCCTTGTATTTAAAAAAACATGTTAATTAGAACATGCCTGCCACAGCATAGAAGTTGCTTTGGAGGAAGAGAAATTTAAGGAAAATTTACTGAATATGTTTTAAACTACATTTAAAAATTATTGTAGCAGGAAGTTAATATGGTAGAAAAAAGAGAAATGCGAGCACTAAATCATCTTCATCGGCTATTGGAATTTAATAATTCATTATTACATTGTAATCTTCATTTCCATTAATAATCTTTTCTAGGGTGTTTGATAGTGTCTACTCCAGCATTTTCACAGGTAACTTTGTTCAGCAGAGCAGCATTCCTTCTGAGGTTCTTTGTGTGTGAATGAATGCTACAGAATTTGCCATGGCTTAGAGAACATTCAGCTGAACTTGGCAAGTTATACCTGATAACTTATGTAGCTATGGATTTGATGTAGTTGATGGATTTTAGACATCAAGGTGTAGTTTGGGTTAGGGGTATGGGGTGAAAAGGGTGAAGTTTGTAAAGTAAGCATAACAAGTGCTTACAGAGTGATAGACAAATAGCACTCACTTAAAAATCTGGAGGCATTAATAAGTATAAACTGCTGGAAATCACAATTGTGTCTTTGAGAATAAGCCGTGTTGCTCTGTTGGTAAAGATTTGCTTTGCCAGAATCAGTTGCATTCAATTAACAAGTAGTTCCTCAAGAGGAAAGTATTTTGGGTGTTACTATCACTGTGTAAGAAATACTATCACTTAAAAAATGTAAGTAATGGGGAAAATATTATCCTGAGTTTTTTGAATTTTGATAAAACATGTAAAGAAATGTGTTACTGGGGAACTGATTTCTACAGTAAAGTTTGGTTCTTTGCTGCCAGCTCTTGCTTTCTCATTTCAGGTTAGAAATAAGAAAGTTATACTGTATTGGGCTATGAGACTCTGACAGAGTTTTCTGGTAAAAAAAAAAAAAAAAAAAAAAGTTCAGTACTTTTGGCAGAAAATAATGCAACCCAGAAGACACTGTGAAGTAGTTTTGGAAGTGTAGGGTATTTTCTCTTATCCTAAATAATTTTACTTTGCTTTGATATTTTTAACATTTGTATGATGCATTTAGTTGGCACAGTAAGATATCCTTCCAAATTCTAACTATGGCCCTAATTGAGTCCCTGCCTGTCTTCCACTTGCAATTGCAGCATTTGCTACTCACGTGTTCTTGAGTCAATAGAAAGTTCATCGTATTTGAGAAGGAGGAGTAGTAAACGCTGACAAGCCGTCATATAAGAAAAGCACTAAAAGCACAGAGGCCAAAAGAGGACCTGTCGGGGGGTGGTGGGGGAAGGAGGGAAGGAGGAAATACTCTACCTTTTTCTATCAGTGGAAATCCTGCTTTAAAGAGCCAAAATTGGTGTGATGGACAAAGACAAAAAAACATCTTAGCTCTGCAGTCTACTATGTGGAGAGAAGTAACGTTGCCCAGGAGCAGAAGTTGCAGAATATTCCAGGGGAAGAACATTGTGGAGGTTTTCTCCTCAAAGCCCTCCTTCAGAAGCTTTAGTTGTGGTGGTTTTTTGTTGACTGGTTTGTTTTTTAACAGGACCTCTGCAGCCCATGTTTCTTTTCACGATAATTTACAATGTTATCCAAACCTGTGAGCTGAACAGAGAAGAAAAGTTTTACAAAACAGTGAGGATTCCCTCCTCCCCAGCGAAAAATAACACCACTGTCACTCTATGAGAGGTTTTTATGATTTTAGGTATTATTAGGACTGGCCAAGAGTGTTGTGAATTACTGTTAGTAATTTCTGCTGGATACAGGAGGCAAAACTTAGCTGAACAGTAGCCAAAAGCTATTAATGGGAAAAAGTACACAGGAGTAATTTAATCTGTGTAATCTTATCTAAAGATGGTTCTGTGGTCTCTGCAAGGCCTCTGACAAGCACCTAGAGAGATGCAAAACCAACAAAATATGCATGCTAATAGGGAGAACAAAAGATACGAAGCATCTTTGTGAACTAGACCTAATTTTGTACTTGCAGTAAGACTGAGACCTGGAGATATGCATAGCGTGTGGCCCAAGATATAAATAGCGTGTACTTTGTCCTACTGAGCCGAACTTACCACCTAATGCGTGATGAAGTTATTATAAAAGAGTAGAACAGTAAAACTGAGATCTTCAGCTCTGTTTCAGCCTGTTTCAGTGTGGCGTTTTTTAACATCTCCATGCATATGAGCAATGCTGTGGGTTCAGAGAATGAAATGTCTGAAGAAACATGACTTGTTTATAAACTTTGGGTTTATTTCCTGTAGTACTTTTCATGGTGGTTATATGGATATTGCAAATCTTTTCCTAATTACTGGTTCACTTGCGGAGGTCTGCATGTGCCCTATAAGCCTCTTTGTCCTGCAGTGCAAGGAGGGATCTCAGTTGATCCCTTTGTAAGCCACTACATTTCTCAGATGAGCTCTTCGCAGTGTTCTGCCTTCATGCTGCTGCTCGCTACTAGTGCTACGCGTGATGATCTGTCATAGTACTCCTAGTGAGTTCAAAATAGTATGGGGAGCATTTTTAAATTTTTGTTCTATTTTTCCCAATGTGTCATCCATTTGATTTGAAGAGAGGAGGTCACACTGGGAGTTTGAAAAGAATTATTGCAGTGAGGATAGAAATGCCTTCTTATAGCAGTACCATCAACATCACAATTGAGTTGTACCAGTGTATTAAACCAGTCTAGTAAGTTAAACTGTTTATAGTAAAATGCAGCAACGTATGTATCTGACATATTTGCGTAAGGTACCAGTTCATTCAAGTGTATATAAATGAAGAATATATTTGGAAAAAAATGAAGCCCTATCACTGCCTGAAAGAAGAGAACAGTGCAATGAAATCTAATGGAAACTGTGAAGAGCTTATGCTTCTGTACTGTAAAAATTGTCTCAGGAAGGAACTCATTTGATCTCCTGCCTTACCTGTTTTAGGAGTTGGCAACTGCTGAGGCGTGGGTCTTAATGCAGAGTGGCCGTGAGTACGGACATTAGATTTGTTCCATAACTATTATTTTTGAGCCTTCTTAACTCCCATCATTATTAGGGGGATGGAGTAATTCCCACACATAGAGCTGTAAGATGTTGTGTGCTACCGTCAGAGGTTCAAATCCTGGCAGAAGTGGTTCCCTCAAGTGAGAGCATTTTACCTGATTAGGAAGATTTTCAAGTTTTCCTGCATTGCTCTCTAAGTGTGAAGGTTTTGTAGCCCACTTTCAGGACTAAATGAATCTGGTGTGTATTAATGTTTGGCTGGTATTGCCCACTTGCAAAAGCCCTTTTAGTTAGAAGAGAATCTGCCCCTCTGTGAGCAGAGTGTTTCTCACAAAGTTTATGTGAGTGGGGATGTAAGCGAAGGCCCTATCTGTAATTCCATTTGAGAATACGGTTGTGTTTTGGTTTTTTTTGTTTTGTTTTTCCCTAACAGTACAGTACAAGAATTCAAATTAGGGACCCTTTAAAAGGGTTTGGTATTTTCCAGCTTGTTGGTTTTGCCTGTATCTTAGACTGAAACAACCAAACATTGCCTGGGGTTTTAAGTACTTTGAGTTGTGTGTCTCCCTCTAAAAAGAACCAGAAATAACAAAATAGCGTGTATAGCAGTTTCTGAGATGTATTGCAACAAAATAAAATCAGGGGTGTGTCAAGAAAATAGCCATTTTACCCCCCTTTTCAGTCAGAGAGGAAGGTTATACATCTGTACTTGCACATGTTCAATTTTAGTGTTGCAAGATTATGCCACACTGTAAGATATGTAATTTATACAGATATTTTTTGGGGGGGCAAATGAAAGATTGCCAGTTAGTGTAAAATGTTCACGCATGCGTGTGAATGTACATGCAATGACATAAGTAGATTCTCCCTTGTATCCTACTCCTACAGAGCCGCACTCTGACTTAAAGTCAGACTTAAGGGTACTTCTTAAGGTAGAAGCTGTCTGTATTTTTTCTTTTGTACTAAACATGGTCAGGTGATTCAAATTTAAAAAAAAAATATTTTTCTTGCTGACTACTTTTTTTTAACCCTTTTGCTGTATCATTGAAATGAGAAGTGTCTGGAGCTCAGCAAGGATGATATTTATTCTTGAGAGGACGGGAAAAGGTTAAAAGTAGAAACAGCTGATGAGGCAGGATGGCTCAGTAGAGAAAGCAGGAGGAAGAGAAATATGAACATCTGTTAAAGCTATACCAGTGACTATTTTGGCTCAGTTCAGCTTGCAGTTCCTTTTGAATTCCTTCTTCAGTGGATGCCACTGCTATTAGTGACAAACACGATATAAACCTTTGGAGTATCATTCATTTGTGTAACAGACAATGTAATAAAAAGCAAAAACAGGCAGTTCCATTTTTTTTTTTTTCCTTTCTTAAGCTATCCCAGTCTTCAGTACAAAATACACTAAAAATAAAAATGAGATTTTGAAGATCTGATTTGCTATTGCAATTCCCCATTCTCTTCCCACTAACATTCTCTTTTACTGGGAAAATACTTAAGCCAGAGGACTGCTAGTAGTTGTACAGCTTCATTCAATACCTGTTGTGTAAATCATGGTCCTGCTGGCTTTTGTTCAGATCCCCACTGTCACAGAGTGAGAGTCAGGATTCTGTCTAAGCTTCCACCATCTTTTCCCTGAAGCGACCATTCAATACACTCAAATGAATCTCAGTGCAATACAGTTGTCCTCTATTCCCCACAGCAGAATTCTGAAAGATGTTTAACAGCAGAACAACTTGGGAAGCATTATTATTTAAAGAAACATAAGAAAGGATCTCTTTTATTATTAATTTCTTGTGTATCTAATACCTCCCAGCTCTGAGAGGAACAACTCTGAGAGCTATATTTGTTTTGCATCTCATCAGAACAGATGATTAATAAAAGCAGCCTGACTTTCTGAGCAGTACTGGCTTACTATCTCAATCAATGGACCATGTAGCTGTCCATTCTTAAGAAAGTTTTTGATTGTCCTGCAAAAGCTCTTATCCAGACTAACTGGAATAAATGTTGAGTGAATGAATTCATGTAATGATGCAAGAAGTGCTTTTCTGAAGTCCAAATAGGCATCTGAATGACCTTCATCATCCTACATTTTGTAGTTGAGTCCAAAAGTAGTGATGTTTAGAAAACAGATTATTTTTATTGATATATCTAAGTTTTTTGCAGTTGGCAACTTTGAGAAAGCAGTGGAAAGTATGGAGTGAATAACACACTTAATCTTTTATCTCCTGGGAAGAATTAATAATTTAGTACTGGATACTGGAATAGCTGGTAGGGAATGCCTACAAAACTGCTAGATATGAAAAGATTTGGACCATTAAAGGCAGTGAGCTAAGGGGTGACTTTCAATATTGTGAAACAGAAATAATCACTGACTGTGATTCAAAGCAGATAAATTATGCCTTCATTTATATGATACTGTATCTTTTAGATGAATAAAAATAAGCAAGGCTAAGTGAGGGTGATATTTGAATAGGCATTTAAATTTGCAGCATTTGTTTTAGCAAATGTTTTTTGAAACCATTATAGAAAAAAATATTTTGAACTCTGGTATACATATATAGAAAAACATACACTAAACTATGGTTGCTTTATTCTGCTTGATTCATCTGTGCTTGTCCTGTGCACATAATTTGTGGTTTTTAACCTTGTGCAGATATGCTTTGGTATACTTTGTAGAGAGAAGATTACTCAATTACTTTACTACCAAGTAGTTAATTCCAATTTCCTTAAAAGGCAAGTGTTTTGTGGTTTGTTTTTATTTCCCCTTCCTAGGCAAACAGACACAACTATAAATGAATGAAACTTGTGATAGGTTTGAATTAATTTACCTGACCCTCAATTATGAGGAAGAATTGATATCATAGTGCCTTTTTGCTAATTTAGATATCTCCGTTTGTATTTGGTTTTCAGTCAGTCTTTAATCACTACACATAGGTATTTAGATTTTTCTTTACCTAACAGATAGTGATTTTTACAATTATCTGTTCACTGCACTTCTCATCACATGTGGATTTTCCAGAGAAGTATTAGCTCAAACTGAGAATATATTTCATGTATGCTCATAGGTCTTCCTGTTAATGTTTTAAGAGCCTTCAGAACAGCATACTTGGATTTCAGTGTCTTGCTGAATTACCTGTGCAATTTCCAGCAATCATTGTCAGAGGACTGTGTACCAGTGGTAAAAATAGACAGAAGATTACTGATATAGTTTTAGTCCAGGTTAGACAGAACAGTAACTGATTTTACAACACATTTCTTGTATTTGCATCAAGATGTGCAGTAAACAGCAGTGATCTCATAGTTCGTAGTCAGTATATCTTACAAAACACTGTCTGTTGTATTATAGTTGTCTTGAGGACCCAGTCTCAGTGAATTAATCTGTACAAGGGAACTAAATTCACTCTGATTTGGTCCCCTTTATTTTGGCTCATAATAGTTTCATTAATGCTTGTACAGTGAGATACTTAGACTTTGAAAGGCAGTTTAGTTGTAATAACTTAATCTAAATGTGGAGAGGTCTTTGCTACCGTGCAAGCAGAAGAGAAGCTCTGACCTCAGTTCTAGGCTCAGCTTTGTGGTCTTCTCAGCAAACTTCAGGAGACAGTGAAATACTGCATGAGAAATCTCTTACACATTTCCCTTCATTTTGAGGAAGTTTTCACAGCAGGGTTATGCTTAATAGGTGGTCTGGGTGCTTAATAAATAATTTTGTATACTGTATGCTTGAGGTGCATTTTACACTTCAAGAATAGTCTACACTGTAAGATGATTATAGCTAGTTTGGGCAGTTCTGTTTTCTTCAAAGTACAGATACAGTAACTAGTTTCCAGCTACTGCAGATAAAGAAACTAGTTTCCAGCTCACAATTCTTGCATTGCCATTGTCATCCTTGCAACGTTGTAGCTTCAAGATAAAGTGGCTACTTGCTAGATCAGTTCTTCCAGAAATGGCAAAATAAAGTCAGCCGGTATGCAGAGAGTTCGAAATTATTGTGTGGGTATTTGTGAAAGTCCAAGTTTACTTCAGAGTAAACCAAACTGGAGTTTGCCCAAAGGCAGAGATGTCAAGAGTCAACTCGTATCTCAGGGCTAATTGCTACGTATCGATGTTAGAGTTGATGCCAACTACCTGACTGAGTCAAACCCCCTGGAGAACTGGGGTGAGTTGAGGTGATGGAGGCAGCAGTGCAGGGAAAACCCTCCTGCTGGAATTCACCGCTGGTGAATTGAGTGCATTTTCTTCACATCATATTGTACCTCTCCATGTATATCACATGGCATCACTATGCGTTAATAAAAATTGAGAGGATCTCTGTTGGTTTGTTTTAATTCAGAAAGAAAATATAAAGTCTTTTATTACTTTTAGCTTTCATGAATTACTGAATTTTGTCCTGCTTTTTTTTTTTTTTCCATTGCAGTTTGAATTCATTCAACTACCATATAAAATTCACAGCACCAGATATAAAAATGACAAAAAACTGGACGACATTTTTGCTGTTCTTCATATCTGTTACTGTGGTGAGTCTTACAATTATTTTTGTAATCACTTCCAGTTTTAACAAGTGTGTACGGAATACTATGGAAATTATTAATATGGAAATGCACAAACAACTAATCTTGTCTTCAAATGTAGTTTCTGCACAGCAGGATATTTATCTACCTTCTGTTCTCCTTGTAATTCCTGTGGTAAAGGAACAGAAATAGTGTTTACCTCTGTTGAACCCAGCATATCCTTTGCTAGCAGAGAACTTTACGGTAACAGTTGACAAGTGACATATAAGCAGACCCCAGGAGGAACGGAGGAGGCATCTAGCTCGGATTCAGAGGACATCCTTGTGACTTTTGTATGACACAGAATTTCAATCTGCAGCTTGTTTTTTCCGTGAAGTTTACTAGCTTCCCATAAAATATTTGACTTGTTTTAAAAATGCACTTAAAAGGTTCGGGTTTTGATCAAGATTCACTTTCTTAAGTTTGTCGTTTTTTGGGGTTTTTTGGTGTTGGTTGGTTGGATGGTTTTTTGTTTGGTTGTTTTTTTTTTTTTTTGTTCATGTTTTTTGGGGTTTTTTGTGTGTGTTTGTTGGTTTTTTGTTTGTGTTTTTTTTTGTGTGTGTGTGTTTGGTTTGTTTTGGGGGTTTTTATTTATTTATTTTTAATAACTGGAAAAGTAGATGTTATATCTTCTAAATACTCTTTTATATTCTGGGGGTTGACTTTATGGTTCACAAGACTACAAAGAAACCAAATAGCTCTAAACAAGCCAAAAACTTCAGTATATACAGTGTATGGAAAGTCTCTTTTCATAAAGGATCATTTTGGGCCTGGTTGAAATGTCTTTTGCACTAATGTAACTTCAGTATGTTTTAATGGATTTTGCAAAAGCTGTTTATATGCTTCTGACTGTCTAAGTGCTTTCTATATATTTTCCCATTTTTATTGACAAATCTTGCAGATTTTTACTCCCGCATGCTCATTCAGGATACATTTGTCAAGATTCAGGAGTAGGAAGAATCGCTAAATTAACCAGAAAAACATACACTTTGTCAGTAATAAGATTTGAAGGTCAATTTCCTTCAGTAAAATAACATTTAAAAATAATATTTACAAAGATTGAGGTTTAAGAATTTTATATTGGAGTTTGTACATGGCTTGCTACAAAAAGTCTTTTTCCTCTTAGTTTTATGTTGCTGCTATACCATCCAAAGGACATCAGAACATGACGGAGGACTTCACTCAACTGAGTGTTACACGGAATAAAATTATGACAGCGCAGTATGAATGCTACCAGAAAATTATGCAAGATCCTATTCATAAGAAAGAAGGTAAAGCTTATTTTCTTATAAGATTTTACAAAGGTCAATAGATCTAATTATAGTAATTCAGGATCCTTTAGTTATATTAATTTCTTGTCTGGGTAACAATTATTTATTCAGGCTGTAACTGAATTTTTTTTGAAATGTCACCTCAGGATGCATGAAGATAAAATAATATATTACTTGCCGATAGCACGACTTCTTATATAACACAAAGCTTTTATTTCTGCTGATTGAATGATTAATCTTACCACTTTCTTTCATTTCACATACTTATAATATCTCTGTCTCTCTGGTCACATTTGCCTTTAAAAATTGAAAGTGTCTTGATATGCACAATTTGCCCACTCTGAGGATTGTCTTAATCTCATTAATGCCTTTTCTGGTAACTTATTTGGAGCTAACCTCAGTAACTCTAGCTGTTGCTGTATTTACAGTTTCTGGCTTTATAACTTCTGGAAACATTGAATGGCTTTTGAGGCAAGAAGAGATAATCGCATTCTTTTACAATTAGTTTTTTTTCTCTTCTGAAATGATTCTTTGGAGGAACTGAATGTCTGGAGGTCAGAAATGGATATGGGTATGATAGGGTAAGCTTTTGTCCAGCTTCAGAAGGATCTGGACAAATTGGAAAATCTTCAGATGAGAAGGAATTACATGATGTTTGAAAAATACAGCCTTTGAGATGGAGAGGATGCATTATTAAGGCTTAAAAAAGAAAACTGAAGGAAGATACTAAAAACATCTTCAAATTTCTAGAGAGGGTCAGTCATTCTGCATTGTCTTTTGGGAAAGGATTTATTTATAAAACCCCAGCTCATTCTCAAAGGCAGTTTACTTCACATGTTAGAATTTGTGTGAGTGAGATGAGGCTTTGAAACAGGCTCTTGAGGGGACGCTGTGGATTCCCTGTCCCTGCAGCAGGTTGAGAAGTGCCTGTTCGCGATGACCGCTGCAGGCTCAGCTCTGCCTGAGGCTGCCTCCCAGACAGGCTTTCTGATGGGCTACCACTGTGTTTGCAACGAACTAGTAAACACGTGTGAGCTTGGCATACATCCAAAATGTAAATAAATTCAGTAAAATGGTCTTTGCAAGCTTAAGGCTCTTCATTAATGTGAGTTATCTGGTCTGAATTGATTTAGTTTGTTTTGCCTACTGTGCTCTAGATCTGAGGTTTGTAAATTTTAGGTGTAGACCATCTCAGGATGAACAATTACGGATTTTAGAATGTGTTCAAGGACATATACATACAAGGAACTATTTCTATTAAGCGGAGTTTTAATTAACTATTGCTAAATCTTACTTTTCCGTTTCCTCTTTTCTCCTTGCTGTGAGAAACTTACTTATGCAGTCTTACATCTTACTTTTGATAGAATGTTATGAAAGGTTGTTATTTTATTGTCACGTGTCTACTTGTTTGCAGGTCCTCACTGTAACAGGACATGGGATGGCTGGTTGTGCTGGAGTGACGTTGCTGCTGGAACGGTGTCAGTACAGCGTTGTCCTGACTACTTTCAGGATTTCAACCCATCAGGTAAGTGTGTATGGGCTTCTGCATCAACATATTTCTTAATAAAATGAGGTTTGGGGTGCTTGATGCCTCCTGTTTTTCCTGCTCGAGTCCTTAACGCTCCAGAATTTCAGTAACTCCAGACCCATTACTTGCATTTTTCCTTTATCATAGAGAAAACTGACAAGTTAATTATTTTATTTTCTGAAATACATCCTTGCGGGATTCTGTATATTAGGAAAGAGAAATTAAAGTTAAATAGTAGTTTTTCCATCTTAGAGATGAGTTTTTTTCTCTGACAGACAAGCAGAAATATGACTTATTCAATTTAGCATTTGAGGTCAACAAGAGTCTCTCCTGCAAGTGAATCTGTTTCTGTAGGCTAAATTTTGCATCTGTGAGCATATGGAAGATGTCATAGACTTCCACTCTTGTCTCTTTCTACTGCATTTAGCATTTCCCAGGGTCCTTTCTAGCCTCTATTTGATGATAGAAATCTTCCACTTTGGTTCTTGAGCAGTTTATTTATTGATGTTTTCCTGACTGTCCAGTCCTAATTTGCAGTGGTAGGATGTCAGACTTCAGTTGAGATCTTGGATGTTAAACGAGCCATTTGAATATTCTTGTCAGTTCATCTGGTAGTTCTCTAAAAGTTGGTATGATATATTTTGATACTTACTGGATTGGAGGAGGGAAATCTATTTGTTTTCTTGAGAAACACATATTATCACATGCCCTTGCCAAGCAAAAGCAATGGCCTCTAGTTTCTCAGAATTCATAGTAAAAAGCAATGTCTCTCTAGTCATATTAATAAAGCTGTCATTTGTTTGCCATTCTTCCATAAATATAGACATCAGGAGGCAGAATTTCGGTGCTGACTGTTATGTTTTTCTTTTGATTTTTTTTTGTTTTTCTTTCCATTTGCTTTGACTGACTGTAGAAAAAGTTACGAAGATCTGTGATCCAAGTGGGAATTGGTTTAAACACCCAGAAAGCAACAGAACGTGGACAAACTATACCCAGTGTAATATCTATACGCGTGAAAAAGTGAAGGTAGGAAAAAAATGAATGCACATAACTTGTGTTAACAAGCCGATTAGAAAAATTTCACAAGTTTCAAAACTAGAATGGCAGAGTTGATGCAACATCAGAATGCAAAAAGAAGAAAGAATGTTGAATAAAAAAGCTGAATCTTGCAAAAGAGTCTCAAAAAATCCCAACCCATCTGCTTTGTCTTCTACAGTTGATTTCAAATGTTTTTGTTTATGGGAATTTTAAGTGTGTAGGTACTAGTACTTGTCTAGGTCATCCACAGTTATCTACTGGTAAAGTATATGCTTTATAAGAGCAGACCTTGACATTTTGCTCTGGAATTCTGAAGTAGGGTCCAAGTGCAGCAGAACTGCAGGAGGTTTGCACGTTTCTGGAAGATGTGCTGAGTCTGTGTGTTGATCCAATTAACTCACAGTGACAGAGGTTTTCAGCAGGTGCACAACCCAAGTTTTACTCAGGATTAATACATCTTCAAGGCAGCTTTTAAGCAGAGTTTGGATGTTTGTTTGGTTTTTACCCAGTGTGAAAAGCAGAGCTAATCTTTTGTACAAAACCTCAGACAAGCTGTTGTTGAGTGGATTCACCACAGGATCTTTGGAGGTCAAAGGGAAGTAAATGATTAGAAGTGTGATCCTTTTCCTCTGAATATCTTCTGTCCTGGCTCCAACTGCCATTTTTTTAGTGTCTGAGATATTAAGCTGTTCACACAAATGGAAAATCTATTTTTTGTGTTTTACGTGAAATTTTTCAAGCATCCAAAATTATCTCAGGCCAGGCAGCAAAATGCTTTGTGAGAGTTGTTTTCTATACACGAAGGATAGACCCTATGCACACATACCCATGTGGGTATCTGTAAAGATGGTATTTTTTTAGATTTCAGTTTACCTTGAGGATGCCCATCTATTGACAGATTTAGGAGAAACAAAACAACAACAACAAAACACACCACCAAACAAAGCTTCAGATGCCCTGTTTCTGAGATAGTCTGTGAAATGTGAGGATATAATGGAAAAAATGGCATATTTTGGCCCCTTCCCCCAACTGTATGTTCATTAGTATTCTTCATGAAACATTAAGCCATGGGAGGAAGCAGTAAATAAATTGAAATTGTAAATGCCCAAGAGCTAAGAATATAAAATGCAGATCAGAATAGACTGTAAAATAATTTGGACCTCATGGAAAAGAGCTCAATAATAGAACATTGTGTCAAGAACACTGGCATCTAATAGAGATCCTAACTGCCTGCATCATTGCTGTGAGTGCTTTAGGGGATTTACTTAGAAAACCATGTTGAGAAAAAGTGGTAAGATATGCTAATTAGGCATTTTTCTGAAATCACAGGACATTGAATACATTAAGGAAGGTTTAATTCTGCTAGCAGAGATGCTATAATTCGTTGATTCTTGCTAATATTTGTCTGCAACCAGAGAGAATATTCTTCAGACAGGAACAGAACTGATCAGGTCCTTCATGAATAAGGAGCTAGTTTCCCTCAGGCCGTTTTGCCAGCATATTTCAAGGCTGTCACACATCAAACGCTGTTCTTTAAATGGAATAATAGCTCCGAGTAAAGCCTTACTGCTTGCTACAGTTCTGTGTATCATTATGTTGAACAATATTATCTTTTCACTGTGCTCTGAAGGCGGGTTAGATAATGCACATTAAATGTGACTGTTGTCCGTTGTTCAATTCCTATTGTTACTGCCCTCGTTAGCAGTCCCTGCTGCACCAGTGGTTTGTGCCAGTTCTAAATTGTGTAGAAATCTTCTAAATCCTTAACATGCTTCTTTGAAAAATCAGTCACCGAAGGAGGCAGTGATATGGACCTGTCATAGAAAGGCTGTCATTTTGTAGACATAACCAAGTTCCAGTGTTTCAGGGGCAACCCTTGTTTTTTCTCACTTCCAAATTTTTTGAAAGTTGCCTTTTTTTTTTTTAATGGCTCATTTTAAAAAATAACAATCATTTGCAAAAGAGGTACCCTTGTCTCATAACCTTCATAAAGCTTTGCCTGGAATCTTTTTATATTCTTTCAAAAGTCAATGTATATAGCAGGCTGCAGTTACTCTATCTTAACGTGGAATAATAAGTTCAGAGGATGCCCACAGTTTGGAGTATATGAGCGTTTGTATGTATACTCTAATTCTTCCTATAGAATGCAGATAATTATGCTTTTTTATAATAGTATAAGATTCAATCTGAAAATCTTCATTTCCTTATGCGCACAATTACAATATTACATTTAATGCAACAAGAGAAATTTTGTGAGACACGTTCCGTGACTGAAAGCAGGGCATTGTTACTAGTGGAATTTAATATATTTATTAACTCAAAGAATTAACCATAACATGTTGTATATATTCCAAATATTAATTTACTGTTTCCACATTTTTAACTTCGGTATCTACCCAGGTTTTCATAATTTTCTAATTTGACTGTAGGTGTATTTAACGAGACTGTTTAGTCTTAACGATTTTTGAGTAATTGTTAATTTTATGTTACACCCTTCCTTAAATGCTGAATTAAAAAAAAATCCAATATCATAATCACAGCTTGCTTTGAAGGAACCATCTTTAAACTGTAAGTAAAAACCTATGAGGAAAAATGACATTAAATTCTTCTAGGAAGCACGTGTTTTACTTAAGAGTTGTGTTAATGGATGGATCAAGCTTCAGACAGGAATACACCCAGTGCAGTAGCATAAATAGCCAAATTTATGTAAATACTCAGAAAAAACCATACCAGTATATATTAGTAACCTAGTGATAATGTCAACAAATCTGTTGTCTGCCCTACAGAAAGATATTTTAGTAATATGTTGATTTGCGGGATTCTGGGCTTGACTCATCATTATCTGTAATGTTTTGATTTTTTAAT
Source organism: Patagioenas fasciata (assembly GCF_037038585.1). NCBI lineage: Eukaryota > Metazoa > Chordata > Aves > Columbiformes > Columbidae > Patagioenas > Patagioenas fasciata. The sequence continues at coordinate 26,824,039 of NC_092526.1, read as the reverse complement.
CTTGTTGTAGTCATTTTATATGCAGAAGAGATGTATGCGTTCTATCAACAAGAGTTCTGTATACATCACAGCTGCTTGGTTTTGTTCTTGTATTGCAGACTGCTCTGAATTTGTATTACTTGGCCATCATCGGACACGGTCTTTCAATTGCATCACTTCTCATTTCTCTTGGCATATTCTTTTATTTTAAGTAAGTATAGTTAAAATCCTTTACCAAATATCAGTGATTGCAACAATTCTAGTTTCAATACTGTGAAACACTAGCCATCCCAATGAAATTAGATGGAGCAAGAAGGAGAAGAAAGTCAGAATATTGTTTTGGCATTGAACATTATATTGTAATAAAATATTAGGTTTCTTGTCTCAGAAACCTGAAATCCCAAATCTGCAAACCAAAAGCTGTAGAAAATATTGAAAATAAGAAATGGGAAAATTTTTTGTTTGTTTGTTTGTTTTGAGTTTGTGGGGTTTTTAGATAATAAGTTACAGTGTGGATATTCCAAGCATTGACCACACTGAAGAGCAAATAAAACCAAAATACTGATGACACGTGATAGCTGCAGTAACATCCCAAAGAAGGTAGCCACACAATACGATGAACTATAAAGGAAATAAGGCTAAGAGAAATAATAAAAATAATCCTTTTTTTTTATTCACCATATTATGTCTGGGACAGTCATGTCACATTCACTAACAGTTATTGTGTTACCTTCTTGAAAGAGTTTAAGCAGTGTATCTCCAGTGTCACAACAACTTCTAATACAATGTGCACATCTTTTAAAATCGGTCTACTTTTTACTTCACATTTAGTGAACTTACTTTCTTTTCTTTCCTCTGAAAGACTGTTTTTTTTAAGTTGCTGAGGCTTTAGTAGCTGAGAGAGGTGTTACCTCTGCCAAATCCTGCACTGCACGGTGCGGGCTTTCCTTGGTAACAGGCACTAGTTTAATCATTTCTGCATCATTTTTCAGTGAATAATATAGATCTGCTCTACTGTCTTGTCTGTTTCTTACTACCATACCTTACTGTCTCACTCCATCTTTTTTTTTCCTAGCACTTATATATGAATATTGCATACATCAGCAACCGTGGGGCTAGCTCAGGTGTTGTTTTTGTCATGCTCTAGACTTGATTATGTAGGAGTAGCCAATATCTGACACAAAACTATCCTTTTTAGTCACTTCTGGCTGAATATGGTGTTTCCAATTTAGATATACATTATTTCCCCAGGTTCTGAGACATTTCCACAAACCCCCAACAAACCGGAGTGTTTTAACTTTGTAGCCTGTCTTTATGAAATTCAGTATTCAAGATGACTTTTCAGCTTTTTCTGACTTCTTTTCATGATGACAAACCAAAATATTTGTATTTTTTTAGTCAATTTATTTGCATGTGACCTGTAAAAACAATGTTTACCGTTTCCAAATTTACTTTCACTTCACAAAATTAATCTGTGAAATGGCTCTGAGTCCTTATAAGAAGCTTGATTTTGCATAAAAAGCGCTGTACTGTTGCTATAACTGTCACAAAAAATTGTCACAACAGACTAAATACCTGATGTGACAGGGAAAATGCTTTGAGGTAGATTTTTCAGGAGAAAACAAACCAATTTGGAATACTATATGATTTTAAAAGTTCAAAGATGGTAAAGCATGATTTTTCTGTACTTCATAGGAAAACCAAGCCAATGTCATCTTGGTTTGTGGCACTTAGTGCCAAAACAGGTGATCTGCTTTGTTACCATTACAACTATGCCATGTTTGTCTAACCTGCTGGGAATTTTTTCTCCTGCTGGCAGAAGGATCATCTCTCCTTAGAGAACCACAGGAAATTAATCCAGATCCACAAACTGCAATTTCTAGACTGTGGTTATGCTGGGATATAAAAGGAAATTACAAAATTTAAAGGAAGCTAAAGAAAGTCCTCTACAAGCTGTTCTCTTGGGATGTACAGTTCCTCTAAAGTATTTTTAGTACCAGAAGGATATTTAAGGATCTAGATTAATACCAGGATGTATTATGTATCGGCTGATACATAAAACTTGTATAATTATTCGTAGCTTTAACAGGGGAACCTTTTTTGTGTATGCTATTGTGTGAGGGTGCCTTTGAATTTGTCATGTTTCCAAAGAATTTATTCTGTTAGTCAGTTGATAGTTTGCAGATGACATTTGCTGGATTGACCATTAGAATATCTTTAGCTTTAACAAGAAAGGTGGTACTTTTCTCCATAGGAAAAATGACAGGTTTTTTTCAAATGTCTTCAACTTTTCAATGTTTTTGTGCCTTTATTTTTTCATTTGAAATTCTGGTTTTTCTTCAGGAAATTGTCTCATTGGAAATACTTGTCCGGTCTGTGACTTGTGTTCTCCAGGTGGATTTGAGTTCTTGGTTTAATAGCATAAAATGGGCTATAAACTTGGAACTCCGATCTTCCTCTCTGAAAATTTATCTATGACGCACAGAAGTAACTTCTTGCAGTGGCTCTGCTTTCTCTTGTTCTGTTGCATACTCTAAATCACACGTGTTTATTATAAATCTGTTAAAATAGTTGTATAGTTTTCATGAAGAGAAACAAGGCAAGAGAAAACTTAAGAGTAAGTTCAGAGAAAAGGGAGCTATCATTTGAAAGATGCCCCCTAACTCCAAACAAAAATAAACCAAACAAAACCAGCCCCCACCTGAACTAAAGAAGTTATTGATCAAGCATCGTGTCAGATCCCATGACAGCACTCACAGAGAACAACACTGCGCTTACAGAGTGGGCAAACAACTGGGGGATGGAGTGAGACAGTGACGGGAGGTTCTTAAGTCACTGTCACTTGATTGTAGCTGGACAGATAATTCCCCTTAGGTGCATAGGCAGCTCTCACTGGTTGAATTTTGCAATATTTGAATACCTTAAAAATTAGATCCCAAACGCATCTGGGGGGGTTTTGAAAATGCTGTCTTTCTTTCTTTTGGAGAAATATTGGAGAAGTGTTGTGGTTTGTTGTTTGTTGTTTTTCTTTTTTTTTTCCCCTAATGCCCAAGACATACAGGAGTCAAAATAGGAAGAGAAATAGGTAATTTAACAGGAGATCTGTTTTTATTTTACTGCACATGGTTTAATCCAGGGGTAGGTCATTCAAATGTTCTTAGATCATAATTATGAGAATTAAGTGATTAAAGGATATTATGTCATTAAGAAAAACATTCAGAAAAAGGGATATAGGAAGGCTAACAGAGGAGGGAGGGTGGGGAGGCTTAGGAAAAAATCCTTTTATTACCAAAGGCAGTCTTCATTTCTAAATGTCATCAGTCTTGCTTTCTTGTTCCTTGTCCGGTGATCCTTTCAATCTTTTTATGCCTGGGTGGAGGTGGGTGTGAATGGGTGTGTTTGAATATGCAACAGGAACAGCTGCTGGATGACCCTGAGTGATGGCCCCGTTAGCTGTACGTGCTTTTCCTTGCCTGTGCATTGACTCTTAACAATAAGCAGACAGAATTCCAGAGTCCTTCAGGACTTGTTTATGTAAGGCCCTTAGCTGGAATCTAGTGTTGCCTTCCTTTTAATACATAAGCCATATAGGAAAAAAAATACATATTCAAAGAACATAAACCCCAGCATATTATAATAATCAAAGCTTTATGTGTTTCAGGCATTAAAACCAAAGACAAAATAAAATTCTGAAAGCCTAACGGAAAATACTTTATCATTTAATTTGCACCCAAAGCAGTGTTCTGTCTTTTGGACACTTTTTCTTTTCTGTTTTCTTCAGGCAAATAACACTTGGCGAGCAGAGGTTCGTGTAGGGTAGCTCCTTGTGCTGCATGGCAGCCCTGGTTTCTAGAGCAGTTTCCTTCCCCCACATTTTGTGACATGAGGCTGAGAATGTCTCAAGGCTCCAAGGTTTGAATTGCAGAAATTCTGCCTGATTCATGGTACTGCACTGTGCGTATCTGAACCTGTTAACGTATTCCACGTGTCTGTGGGGTGCTTCATAAACCCTTCTTGTGACGGTTGCAGAGAATGCAACCACAAAGTGCAGTCTCTTCTGTATCCAGTCTTTTTTGACTGTCTCTCTTGTTCAGTGGAGTAATTTTGTTTCTTGTTACATCTGTCACATTCTCAACAGATTTCAGTATACTCTTCCAGCTTTGATGACTATTTAATCTTGATTTCTCTGTTAAAATATAAAGAAGTTCTCCCTTCTGCCCTCCCAAATTAAAAATGAATCACCAATGTCCATACTTTATCCATTCATACCAGGCATGCTATTTGAAAAGGCTAGAAAATTTGATTATTTTCCCTGCGTGACAATTTAGACTTGAGCTCTGCTGATCTTGTCAATGTACTTCTGATTTCTCCAACGGTGAAGAGCACTTGTGCGTCTAAGAGAATTTTTCTCCTCCAGTTAGTAATTTAATTTTGTCAATCAGCTAACTGCACTAACTGTTACTTGCTTTTTGAGCATTAAGCCTTAATATCCCAATTATCTGAATATATATCCATATAGGCTTTCTATCTTGTTTTCTGTTTGTTTGTGAAGCTGAATTTCTTAGGAAAAACTTGAATGAGAAGCATGCCTGCCTCTTGGAATGGTACCGAGCCAGCCCTGATTTCTCTAGAATGGCAGATAAATGGGAGTTTGCCGTGACTAAGTTCAACTTTGAATATTATTTAATGTTATTGAACCCCTGTTTAAAAACAAGAAAACCCTTCGAAAGCTATTTTTCTCTTCAATTTTATTGCCAGATTAAAAGCAAGCCTTGAAAATTAACAAAATTAAATGCAGTTATGTATTGCGTTTAATATTATAATTGTATTCAATATACTTAGTTATATACAAAAGTCGATGTAAGATTTGCGTTATTTTACTTATTTAGGTATTTCTCTAGCTAGAGGATTAAGGAAGAAAAATGACAAGATTGCAAGCGAATTATCCTTAGATCTTAACAGGTTTGAGCAAATGAAAGTGTAGGGTAAGACAGCTTCTTCCAGCTCAGGAATGATAGTTACTTGGGAAATTCTGCAGGTAATAACATGTTCTATTATTTATTATTTAATAGCCAATACAAAGCAGGCCCTTGATTGTAAACACATTGGAACTGAATGTACTTGCTTTGCCTCTTGTTGTCCAAAAATTGGAGATTAAGGGAAGGTGTTACCTTTCACATTGTTCTATTAAATGTGGACTGGAACTGAAGAAAGTGTTGATGTCAGGATTCTTAATAAAATAAAGAACTCTAGTATTTCAAAATTTCGGAGTTGTCCCCAAGTACACATAGTTGTCCCCTCGTGTATTCATTTGTTCTTGTTTCTCTTTTCTAGGAGCTTGAGTTGCCAAAGGATTACCCTGCATAAAAATCTATTTTTCTCTTTTGTTTGCAACTCTGTTGTAACAATAATTTCACTGACTGCTGTTGCCAACAATCAGGAGTTAGTTGCAACTAATCCAGTAAGTAAAAGTGTATTTGGCAGCTTTGTTGATTTGTATGTGAAAAACTTCAGCAACGCAGAAGAGATAAATGAGACACGAATACTTGATGAAATGTTGTGTACAGCGAGGTTAAAATGTTCAGTAATGATGTATCCATATTACGTAGTACAACAGATGTCTAACAATGATTTGGGCATTTCACATTTGAGGTTTCAAAATAGTAGAAACACTTCAGGACACAGAGCATATTGAACTGCTCTTCTGAATTTGCGCAGATCACTTCTGTACTGAAACAACTGCAGGAAAGTAGCCTGTTCTACATGATGTCAGTGAGGTCATGACAGATGAATTCACCCAAGGGCAGTAAAAAAAGCTTTGCAGTATATTTTGTATGTCAGCAACTTTCCAGTGGATTTAATTTTGCTAACTTTGGTTGAAATTAGAAGAGTTTTTGGTTGGATTGTTTGTTTGTTTGTTTGTTTTTTTGAGGGGCAGTAAAGCTGACCCTCATATTCTAAAAGTAAAAAGCAAAATTAAAAAGTTGTCCATTCAGGTCTGATTTTTCTCTCTCTCATTTCCTGGTAATACTGGGGTAAGTGTGAATCAGTAGCCTCTCCCAAAAGGCTAGGAGTTATAGCAACGGAAGAGCCTGAAAATGAAATATATAAACAAATGCCTAACTCTGCCTTTATTTTTATTCAGACCTGGAAGATAAATTTAAATTCTGTGAAAGTTAGGGCAAAACTCCAGAAGCTGAATCAAGTAAAAAGATTCATTCTTCTTCTCCTGTAAAAGCTCATATAAGTGCTGGAAAATGGGCTTGAGATAGCTGCTAATAATCATCATTAAGTGAGTTAGGTAGCAAAACATGGTAAACCAATATTCATTTTTTATTTAAGTTAAGTGCCAGAAACAGATCAATCAAACACACAGCAACTTCAGAAGAAAAAAAAAAGGATCTACTGTGTCCGAATCGGCAAGTTGCCTATTGCTCGTTTTTCGCAATTTCACATTTTAATCTGTACAATAAGTTATAATATTTTGACTGAAGAATATCTTTTGAATGGAGGCAAATACAAATATATGCCACCAAGAGAGCTTCCTTCCAGAACCTCTATGCAAGTTCTCAACTGGCCTAAAGTGCAGTTACAACTAGGTTAAAATGGGAGGTATTGTAAGCATTTAAAAAACATTAATTGTTCTCTGGAGTAGTTATATGTTGTGACTGCTAAAACTGAGAGGGGATTACCCTCATCAAAGGATATTTTCCAGTGGGTTACTATCAGATAATATAGAGGTTCCCTGTTGACTGGAATGGCCAAATGTGGCAATGTTTGCTATATGGGAAAAATATCATTACAGCTTTCTGGCATCATGCTTAAGGATCTTGAGGTCCTCATGTTTGAATAATAAAACCACAAACTCAGTTACCAACTTTTTTGTCACCATAAAGTATGGAATTGTAATTCCATGAAAATTCTATTAAAAATATATGTAAGTGTAGTGAAAAACAGAATAAACATTAACATTTGATTCCAGCAGTATTTTTTTTGCCATTTTGCAAATAAAACTCTGAGATTTTTGCAGCTTAAAAATCACTCTTGTGTTCTGGTTTTTTTTTTCTACAGGTTAGCTGCAAAGTGTCACAGTTCATCTACCTGTACCTAATGGGGTGCAACTACTTTTGGATGCTGTGTGAAGGCATTTACCTGCATACTCTCATTGTGGTGGCTGTTTTTGCTGAGAAACAACACCTGCTGTGGTATTACCTTCTTGGCTGGGGTATGCAATTTCACATTCTGTATTTTCAGGCCAGTGCAATCTCTTACTCATTCTCCTGAGAATTTGAACATCTGTCCCTTTGCTTCTCTGAGCTGGTGACTTTGAACTATGATGACACACCCCTCTTCTTTGTCTGTAGTGTTTTAACAACCTTAGAAATGTTAATGTAGGAAATTGTATGCATCTCTATCTTTGCTGAAAGAGAGATTATGCATTGCTGGAGTCAGGAAGGGACTCCTCCTTTGTATAGAGAAAATAGTCTCCTATTATAAAAAAGACATTAAGAAGTAATTATTCATTGTTCCTCATCTCAAAGATGTTTATTCAGGAATGAATGTTTGTTTTCGGAGAAGTCTCGCCGTGTCTAGGGTGGAGGGTCAGAACTGAGTTAGAGATGGCCAAGGGTTTATTTTTCTAGCAGTTCCATTTGACCTGTATTGTTCACTAAGCAAATACAGAATAGCTGTAGCCGAAGATCTCAAGTAATATCAGTATCAAAACTAAAAAGCCAAACCTGGTAATTTCAGATAATGCACAACAGCATTTACACTAAGTGCAAGTGTGGACTTTCTCCTCAGCTTCAATGTATTGGCACATGCAGATACAACGTGACTTGGTACCTGGGTCACTGGCTGTCCCACTACAGACAGAGCTGAGATGTGGTTAAAAGATCATGGGTGCTTAGCAGTTTCTGAAAATTAGGCACCACAAGGATGTCAAGGATCCCAGATAACCAGTTTGTTCTTTTTTAAATTCTGAATTTGGCCGAATTTCCAGAGTCTGTTTTCCAATTTCTATTGCAGGTTGACCCTGTTTTCTGAATAGCCAACAAGTATCAGTGAGGACATAACTGACATTATAAATACTACTGTAAAAGCTATGGTCATATATACAATTACCTTTTTAATATTACTTACCTATTTACCATTATTGAAGATTGTACTCTGATAAACGTCTGTGTTAATGAAGATTGATTGCTGCATTCTAAAAAGTTATATTTTGATTTGCCTTGTCTTTCTGCATGTTGGAATGAATTTCCTGGCAAGACAGAGGGAATAAGATTTAATGCACTCCTCAGAAACAAATCTGAGAAAACAGAAACAGAATTGGTCCCTATTACTTTATTTCCTCTACAGGTATATCGTTTGGATGAGGTGAAAATAGAGAAAATTCCTGCAAGAGATGCAAGTTTACTTCATTATTCTCCAGGCTTATATATTAAGAAAACTTTTTTTTTTTTCTTTTTCTTCACAGGTTTTCCACTGATCCCTGCCTGCATACATGCCGTTGCTAGAAGTTTATATTATAATGACAAGTAAGTAGACTCTCCACTTGTTTTGCAAAACTGTTGCATTTTCTTTAAGGGAAAAAAAAAGGAATACAACAGATAAGAAGATGCCAAATGTTTTTTTCTTTTCTTGTTTGTTTTCTCCAGTTGCTGGATCAGCTCCGATACTCATCTCCTGTACATCATCCACGGTCCTATTTGTGCTGCGCTGTTGGTAGGCATTTTTCAGATAACTTGTTTTTTCTTCTTTGTTTTCTGGCTATTCTTCATGGGCTTATAAAGCTGGTAAGAGCCTAAAGCTAACATTTAGAGGTCACTGTAATTCGCAGGACTCTCACTTAACCCAGTAGGTGCCTTAGGCACACAAGATACAGGAGGCTTGGCCTTGTTAAGTAGCTGTACCCCTGGCCCTTTGAGAAACTCAAGTTTTGCAATGTTGATTATCATCCCACTGAAACGCTAATGACAGGGAAGGACTGGAGCTCACTGGAGTTCAGAGAGAGGGCTCTTGGATGTCAGGACTGACTGTGGGTGGGAACATGGGATGGAGAGACCCTAGAGCAGGCCCTTGGGCAAGGAGCAGTGTAAACAGTTCTGCGGGTAGTACAGACTAACGCAGCGATGTGGCTTTGGCCACCAGCATATCGCAACTCCTCTGCTTCCTTAGTCCTCATGAACTCTTAGAGCGGAGTGTTTCTTCTTACACTCTATAATGCCAGCTCTGTTACACAAATGTTTGCTCCTGAAGTCATTAAATTCTAGGTAACTCAGGACTCCACTGTATAAAAATCTATGTGCTTCATTTATTCTGGGACTGAAATTAACATATGAAATTCAGTCAGTAGATAATCGCTAAATAGAAATAGGTGCATAATAAAATACTGATAAGTACCTACTTACACAACTGTCTACATAATTAATATCTATGAATGCATAATGCAAAAAACGCTGCAGTGTAGAGGCATTATATACATGGCATGAATTATCTGCTGACTATATATATTACAGTCATCTCTTGTGACAGAAACTTCAAGTTGATCTGGCAAAGGTATTGTGTATGTCTGCTGACTTTTCTTATGGCTTTTCAGTTCATGCAAAGAAATTCATTAAGAATGAAAACATTAAGTAACTTTTTGGAAATCATTTCAGTTTCTGATCTATATGAACTCTTCTGTTAAATTGTTAATGAATATTTGTAGAGGCGCATAGAGGATTCCCTCTGAAAACTGTTGCATAAATCCTGTGGTTCTTGTGACTCCTATTTTCATTCACAGTGAAATTAGATGCTGAACTTATATTTTGAAGGTTCTGTTGGTACTGTGACACACCTGAGGTCCTCTGCATGGGAAGCCAGAGCCAATCCCCATGAAATTATTGAGATCCGTGGCCTTTGGGGTGTGAATTATTGCTGATAATCCCTCATCCTGTTAGTTAGGTCTGCTATATATGTTCACATGAAGACACTTTAACCTAGTGCTTTAATCTGTAAATTAAACCCAATTCTAAATCCTTTCCATTTTTCTTCTCTGTAATTTGCACAGAAGGTTAAATCCTATTTTCCCAGAAAGGGATAGCATTTTTTTGCTTACTTCAGTGGTGCTGTATTTCAACCAGAAACTGTACATTATTCTGCACTGCCTTGTGAGTTGTTACTTGCTTTGTCCAGGTGTCTCTTCACAGATATATCACTTAGGTAAAGCTCTCTAATGCCAAGATAAAATTTTTATTACTTGAATTTGCTGAAATAACAGAAAAAATTGTGTAAAAATGATAACACTATACCTTCTTCTGTGAAGTGACCTCATTTTAGGATGTGAGACCATTTTTTCCTTCCCAGCAGCAGTTTCCACAGTCCCCCACTGAAAACAGTGGCAAGACTCCTACTGATTTCAAATGTACTGGGTCAGTCCCAAACTGTAAAGTCGTCTTTCCACTCAAGGCAACACTAAGAATGTCCTTTGATTTTACTGGAGGTGTAATAACCACCTCTGTGTGCTTGGTTTGGGCAGAATCTGGGTCCATTCTCTTTGCCATTTACAAATATGTGTACCTTTGATCTTCCTATATTTGTCATGAGCTGACTGAAGGTATTTCTCTTGCATTTTTCTTGCCTCAGTACAATCACTGAATTTATTTGAAAACCTTGTGGGAATAACAAAGATTAAACACAACTACACATTTTGCCTGTGATGTGAAAATACCTTAGAGGAATTGCTTTCCTTTCTTGTAACAAAAAAAAAATGTAATGTGTCAGTTCAGAAGAGACAAGCCAGGGATGAAGACAGAAGATGAAGTGCATGTGTTTAGGCTTTGGGAACAGAACCCTCATTTGCTTAAGCAGCTTGCTTGCCAGATACACTTTTCACACTTTACTAAACATGACCTGCTTTAGCAGACATTTAAGCAACAATATTAAACTGCAAATTAGATAACGAGGGAGAAGACACTGTTTCTACTTGCAGGGGCAAGATCTCAAAGAGGATTGGAGAGGACTGTCAAGTGGGTGCCAGGGAGAATTGGCAGAAGCCAATGAAAATTTAACGCTTGTCCATCACTGAAAATCTTACAATTACATAAAGTTAACAATAATGCTGCTTTTATGGTGCTTGTTGTTATATAACCGTGGTCAGATCCCTGCCAAGGAAACTGGAAGTGGGAGCGGACACAGGTTGCATTTTGATTGGGATTGCATTCAGTTCATGCTTTGATTGCAAATTTTGCCTCAACAACCACAGTTAAAGAAATAGTGTTGGAATTAAACAGCAGAGGGTGATGTTTTTATACTGAACAAATACTGATCAAAATGGAGTGGAGACAGTAAAAAAGCAGTGGGTTTGAACTTCAAGGAAAGCAGCAGTGATTTCAGTGTAGATTTCTGATGTGCCAGTGCACAAGTGATTTAGTTTGCATTGGTGCCACCGAAAGGTAGATTTTAATTTAATTTTGCCATTATTTGTATAAAAAATATTACAGGAGTGTTTCTTTTGCCATGAAATAATGTTATGTATTGGTGTCTCAGATTGACAGCCTTTTATATAGATGCAAACGTTTTAGTAGGATGCTTAAGCATACTCAGTGAACGTGTACTAGAAGGAAGTTCAGGTGCTCCTACTTTTGTCATTGACCTATTTAATGACTTTCAGCTGGGCTTTGTACAAGACTTAGGAGTTTAGAAGTTGATAGCATTTATTTGCCCAGCCTTTGGAATGTCCACAGGCCAGCTATAGAACATATCTTCATGAGCACATACGGGTGTTCCAGCCAAGTAAACCAGGCTCAAGCAGGCTAAGATCTGAAGCTGCCTAACTATATTAAAAGCCATGCAATGGTTTCCAGTGAGTATCTAAGAATATCTGAGTTTCTTGGGCTGAGAATGGTCTGTTTATGCCAAAGAGGAATTTAAACAGAATTCAAACCTACATGCAAATGAGGATTACCATACTGCTTAGCACAAACTTGGCATGGAAAGAAGTAGAAATACGAGGGACCTGATGAGGTTTTGATTAAAGAACCGCAGCACCTATTGACTTATAAGCTCATCTAAGTTCACAGTCACTCTTAAGGCAGAACCAGTATAGGCACTGTTTATTTAGGATTGTCTTCTCTGCCTTTGTTTCCATTTTTGTTCATTTGCCTGGTTCAGGTCACTGTGGAGCTGCCGGTATTTTACAATGCATTCCTACTGCAGCTAGCACAACAGAACTCCTTTGGGGCTCTACAAACCAGCACCATCCATTTGATGATAATATATATGCAAGCAGTTCCACTGGCCTACTTTTGCTTTGAAGTCAAGACCTGTTTTCATCAATTTGATTAGAATTCAGTTCATCCTGATCTCTGTGTATTTGTGGCAAAAAAGATACTCATCAAACATTGGTGCTCCATACTTTTAACTGACACTCAGACTGCTTTTCTCAGCTCTGTCCTCTGCTTTGCCTTGTTCATCTTCTCTGTTTGCCCTCGTACCTATTTGCAAACTCTTTGTGTGCTTGTTTTTGTGCGTTTTGGTTTTGGTAGGTAAGAGGCACAACCAGGAAAATTCTGTGCATTTCAGCATGCTGTAAATGAAGTGGGTGGTATTTTACTCCTGGCTGATGCAACTTTGATCTTCAGTTAATATTTATAGACAGTAATACAGGAATTGGCCATGCTACCAAACCATGAGAGGGCTGAAAACTCCATGCTGGAGAGATTTTGCTGTTGAACTAATAGATTTAAAGTGAGCAGGATTAAATTTAGAAATGGAGGAAGGACTTATTGTCTATGTGTACTATAGGCAGTTGGATGAGGATCGTGGGCTGCATAAAATATAAATAAATCCCTTGAGAAAGAATCAAGAGACCTTGGTTGCTTAAACAAAGCTTAAAGGTAGCTGGAGACTTCCAAGAGAAACTCACGCAGCAGTTTCCTATGTAAAACAATTTCCTGTTGAAATGATTTAAATAGCATGTTAGTAGAATATAAATAACATCACATATCTGTCAAGGGCCATGTTGCTATAACAATACACAACTGTTTATCATTAAAACCTTAACTGACATGAAATAATTCTGCCAGGCTTGGGGAGGACATGGTGACACACATGATCTGAAATGGCTTGCCTGTTTACACCTGTCCTACAGCAAGACAGAGGCCTCCCCTAGACCCGGGGTGGAGTTGTCTGTCTGTCTGTGGGCTTCTCCTCGCCCCCCACCCCCTTTATCTCTAGATAGTGGTTGACAAGGACAGACAGTTACATGGGAGCAGAGGTAAGAGGGGCAGATTCTGGGTCTCTCCCTTCCATAGCGGTCCCTGAAGCAGCAGCATCTTGCCTCTGTGCCCTCGGGCATGGTGATGGGACTGGCTGAGCACCAGAGATGACAATATGGGTAATTGCCCCCTACATCCTTAGGCTGGAGGGGGGTGGGTTAGAGGATGCATATATACACATATATACACACCTGTGTGTGTATTAGTTTTGTGGTTGCTTACAATGAGTGCTCACATGTTGAAGATACAGTCTGCATAGTTGTGGTTTCAGCTTCAGATTTTATTTTTGTGAAACTGAAGGAACACATATACACCACTGTTCACCAGAAAAGCCTGAATAGCTGTGGAAATAATAAAGTTCATAGTTGATGAGAATGATGTGCAGAATCATCTCAGCATTGCCCCATTTGCAGTTCTGCTGAATTATTCAAAAATCAGCCATTGGCCACTGGAGCATGTTAAAGCTGCTCTCTGTTTACAGGAGTACACAGCTTGTTAGCAGCATCTTGCCTGCATTTTTTTTTAAATCTGCCTTTTTTCCTTCTCTATAAATTTGTAAAACTCATATTTGAGAAATGAAAAAGTAGCTTTTTGAACCATATTTAAATACAATGAGGAAAGAGTGTCATCCTTTTTTTTGACTCACCTAAAGAGGCATCATCATTTTTTAAAAACTCATCATTCCCCTGTGCACTTCATTGTGACAGCAGAGAGAACGGTGTGTGGGTTGTTAAGCCTGGAAGACCAACAACTGCCTGGATGGACACTTGCTTAACACATCAGAGGAACGCATGTGGGTGGTGGATGTTAGAGCCCACTCTCAGTTACTTAAAGGTGTTTTCAAAGAGTTTAACTCACGATTATTATACAACTACAACACTATCCATGTAGTCTGAGTTTTCTTGAGTTTCTGGGGTTCAGTATCACAAAACAGCACGTGGGATTATTTTTCAGAGTCCTTTTCTTTTCCGACAGGTGAATCTTTTCTTCCTGCTGAATATCGTTCGTGTTCTCATAACCAAGCTGAAAGACACCCACAAGGCAGAATCCAACCTGTACATGAAAGCAGTGAGAGCCACCCTGATTCTGGTTCCGCTGCTTGGCATCGAGTTTGTGCTGTTCCCATGGCGACCAGAAGGCCAGATCGCTGAGGAGGTGTATGACTATGTGATGCACATCCTGATGCATTACCAGGTAGGAACCGTTAACTGGTTTTTGCTCACTTGAGCTAGATGGCAGTTGGCATGTCAAGCAAATGAAGGAGAAATTGTGGTGTTATTTAAATTTTTAAAGACCTTCATGCAATATTCTTAGAAATGACTTGAACTTTCTCATTATGCTGGATTCATTTCTTAAAGGAAAGAAACATCATGGTTAGAAAAGTGGCCCAATACTTTTTTGTAATGCATTTTTAGAAATAATTCACCCAATTTAGATTTGTACTACATATTCTTATCAGGAACTTCTAGTTATCTCAAACCTGGAAAAATTTCTATGCACATGAAATAAAAGAGAATGTTTTTATTTTACAGGGTCTACTGGTGGCTACAATTTTCTGCTTCTTCAATGGAGAGGTACAGTAACTGGTTTTATTGTATTTACTTTACTTTTCCTGTTTTATATGCTTTTTCTTTGTTTCAGCAATTCAAGAGGTAATAATTTTTAAATCATTTAAAAAACAACCAGAAGGTCTGGTTGTCTATGTTAGAAGCTGGGTAGCATCTGTGGTCCTGGAGAGTCCCTGTAGCTGGTCTTTCTGCAGCGGGAACAAAGCGTGTTGTACACATGTTGTCTGCTGGGACATTGGTTTATGTCAGCTCTTTGGGAAAAAATTAGGCTGAAGTTTAGACAATTACTTTTAATGCAAAGCTGAAAAATATCAGTCTAAAAATCAGAACTTAATAGCTTATTGTACTTGGGTCAGAAATTTGTGTTGAATAAGAAGTGCAGTTTTAAGAAACCATCATTGGTCAATTCCAAGAACAAACTTCTTTATTCTTAAAGTAGAAGATTCCAGTGTTTCAGTGACATATTGTACACTGACATGGTCTTACAGTATCAGAGATCAAAGTGGTCGAAAGACTATAAAATATATACCAAATCACCAATATTGCTCTTACTTGCAAACACACACACCGCTCCCCAACAAAAATAAAAAAACACAGACCCAGATGAACAAAAACACCCCTCCAAAACACTAACTGGTACTTTTCCAACACTTTTGGAAGAGGAACAATTACAATTCTACGCTTATTCTTACACATCTGTTTGTTCCTTTGTTCTGCGTTTAGCGCAGTTGCAGCATATGGCTGTAAGCAGATGTGTGGGAGTAGCCAGATGTTTTTATGTGCCTGAACCCTTACTTTCTTTTATCAGATGTTACAAAATTGTATCAGAGCAATTATATAATGTTATTGGGCAGTAATATTTACTTACAGGTAATTGTTTGGCTAATACTAGAATTGATTCATGCAGATCACCCTTCCTCCTCTTCCTCAGTCCGAAGCAGACTGAATTGCAATGAAACTTCTATGAGTTTTTGAGGTTTATTTCCCCCCTCAAGAAATTTGAAAGTCTCAATGATTTTTTTGCCAAGGAGGCAGAAAAGATGAAGAGAGATTTTCTCACAGTTTAGTGTGCATAGAGCAGTGGTTTGGGTCTGGTTTTAACATAACATAGATCCAGGTTCAAGTCTCTGCTTATATATTTGATTCAAAGCAGAACACATCATTAAACATTCTAGATCTGATTTGATTACTTGCCCACGTTCAGCTTTCATATTTCACACACACTTTCCTTCTAAATGTTATAGTTCAGAATGCCTTCTAAAAACTGATATTTGGAAAAAATCAAGCAGACAATTAGTTCTGCTCCAGTGCAAAATGGTGGAGAAACCCCTTGAAATCTCTGCAGTTTCTGTGAAACAACATTGTCCACTGCTCAGTTCTGCCTTTTAATCCCTGTGCATCTTCTGAGGCTACTTTATTACTAAAGTCAGACCCATAATTTTAAAATATGATATAATCAGTAAGAACAGTTTCTTTTAGTGCTCCATTGCTACAAACTCAGACTTTTTACACGCTTTCTTCTGCTCTGTATGAAAAGCAAACCTGAGACATGCCATTAATTCAGTATCCCTAAATTTAGCATGGACTGATCAGTGGTAAAAGATGAGCTTTTCCACAACAGGTGAATCACTACTTGAACATCTGTCAGCAGGATGTTAAAAGGGAGATTCAGCCATTTTGATGTTAATATAGGCAGTTAATTTTCAGACCCTATGCCTTGACTTTGCCAGCTAAATGTACAAGTCTGTAGTTGCTCTTTATAAAGTGGAAATTTATGCTTTTTAAACCAGTTTGAGCTTTAGTATTCAATGACCACTATTCACTTTTTTTTTAATTACAGCTTGTTCTAGAAGGGATTTATTGCTTTATAAAAAACTGTATCAGTAAGGGAATCTATGGGGAGAATGACAGTGTGTAGTTAGGAAAAAATATCTGCACAGAAAAAAAAAGTGTTTCCTTGGTCTACTAAAAGATGCTGCTTCTGGCATGTGAGCCTGCAGGCAGCCGTGTGTTCTGCTGCCGCTACATCTGTTGCTGTCATACCAGCGCCTGAACAAACCTACTTGTGTACAAGATGCTGCTTTACCATCGCCTGTCACAGCAACACCTCGTTAGGGACTGTGCAGAACGAGAGGCATGAGAGAGTGAGTGAGTACTTCTGTGGTTTACAGGTGAAGGTTGATGTTGGAATCGACACTCTGTGTGACAGTGGAGCAAAGATTTTCTAGTGGGGTAGTAGCAATTAAAAGTGCTCCATCCAAACATCTCCAGACTTCTTGAGCAGCACAACCCAGGATGCTCTGTAGAATCCAATTCTAACGTGCACTGCAGCAGTTTGTCACAAACCTCCTACAGACAAGGGCGTACGTGCAAATCCTTCATGTTTATCTGCTGCGGCAGCACTTCCCTAAGGACGCTTGCACTCTGCTGATGGCCCAGCAGCCACCGAGCAAGATGCTTCTGCACTGTCTCAGCATGTTTTCCAATGGGATTTGGCCCAGAGCAGCCTTTGGGGTGACACAGGCTGCAGTCAGAGGGGAAGCTTCTCCCAGCTCTGTGATAGATTAGTAGAAAGATTCTGATTGAGCTATTAATAACAGGTGATAATAATGATCACTATTATCCATGTAAGGTTTGTGGGGTTTAGGGTTTTTTTTCTTTTCTTCTGCTGGTCTATAGAAATGTAGCAGTAAAGATTATAATCTCAGGTCTGTGGGATTATACAATTATACAATCCCTTTATTAGTAGGTGGGGTCATGTTGTCTGGTTGGTTGTTTTTTTGTTTTGTTTCGTTTTGGGGTTTTTTTGAGGTCTCGGGTTTTTTTTGTTTGTTTGATTTGGTTGGGTTTTGTTTGTTTGGTTTGGGTTTTTTTGTTTTCTTTTTGTTTGTTTTTGGTTTTTTTTTTTTTCTCTATGTTGGCTACTGTGCTGTTTAATTTGTGCTATATTGAACATCAAGCTACTAGTGTGTTAAAGAGCTGATTGGAGGAAGCCCTTTATGAAGACTCATCAAAAATAGCCATACTTCTTCTTCCCTTACCTTTTATATTTTCTTTATAAGAACTTTAAGAAATATTAATTTTTCCTTTAAAGAGAGGATTCTGAGACCAGACTGCAGGAAGTCTAAAAATTACATCCCTTTTCTTCTATTTGTTTTTATTTTTCACAATTAAAGCCAGAATAAAATTAGACAAAATAAGCCACTGTGTTAGGAAATGTAAAGCAAGCACAATAGAAACCCTGAAGACATATGGAAAATCCTAAAAATATTTACCCACAATCTCAGCATTTAACTGGGGGAATCACTGTTCTCTGTTTAGTTCTTTTGTATGTAACAAAGTGAAATGAAGGTCATGCTGGTGAATGAGACCTGTGATTAGGGGTGCACTGCACCATAAATGTGAGTATCACTGTCTCCCCAAAAGAACACTTTGTGTACAGAGTTTGGCTGAATAGGAAATTAAATGTGGGCAGGTTTTTTAACATGAAAAAAAAATCTCTTTGAAAAAGCAACAATAGCTGTTACCATTCTTAGCATTCCTCACTTGGCATCTTCACTGAAAACTAATTCCATGTGAATTTCATGAATGTGAGACTTCATCAGTCCAGTATGCACAGGTGTTTAACCATATTGAGGAGAGGAAGGCTCCCATAAACATCACATCCTTTCAAATGGAGACATGTAAACAAGCTGGGGCCTTCAGCTATTTTATCAGCTTTATTTTTAACCCTGGTAGAAATACGGAGTTCGGGAAATTGTCCTATTAATTTGATTAAGATATGGTCAGAAATTAAGAACGGCTTTCTTGTGCCAGAACCATATCAAATGTCAGTTATGGTTTGAGAGTGTAGGAATTTACAGCTGCTGAGGATGTGGCCTTTTGAATGTAAGGGTGAAGAGGAATGACCTTTTGTTCACCTGCAAATCTTATCTATCTGTCCACACTGCACTTCAGTCCACAGGAGAGAGAGCAGAAAATAGTGCTGCTGCTGCTGCTCCTCCTGTAAGCCGTGCTTTTCCTGAGCAACTAGTACACTGCAATTGTACAATGTAACAGCTCACACATAGGTACCCCACTTTCCAGGGTTATTCAGCCTTACTACCTAATTTGCTCAGCCACATTTATTATGGCACTCATTCATCAGAGACAAGTGATATCTTTCCAAGTGTTTTACATGCATTTCTTTTTGTTTTCTGGTACAGGTCCAGGCTGTTTTGAGAAGACACTGGAACCAGTACAAGATCCAGTTTGAGCACAGCTTCAGCCACTCAGATGCCGTGCGCACCGCTTCCTACACCGTCTCTTCCATCAGCGATGTGCAAGGCTACAGCTACAACCACGACTGCACCAGTGAACATTTGAATGGGAAGGGCTACCATGACATGGAGAGCGTTGTTTTAAAAACGGAAAAGCTGTACGGGTGACTGCCCAGGCTCGGCCCATGCCGGCGGGCTTTACCCTCATTGCTCATGGACTCCACATTTGATTTCATGACTTCATGGCCAGAAGATTTTACCGAATGGGTTGTTTTCCTCCTGAGTGATGCAACCTAAACCAAGATGTTTTTCATATGTATGTATATATATGCATATATACATATGTTTGTGTTTCTGTGTATCTATATAGTATGAACAGCTGTACATATATATCTATATATGTATGTGCATTTATATACAGATACAAACTTTGCCTCTTCAGTTTCTACTGTGTAGACAAAGTTGGCAACTTTTGTACAAAGGGAATCAATGAAGGATTTCTTATTTTCTTGGAAGTTTGTATAAGACTGTGTTGTGTTGAAGTCATTTCCCTATAGAATCTTTGAGTGTAAATACCACACTGTATTGTCTTAATTCAACTAAAACAGAACACAGGAAAATGTTTAAAGTAGGTGCAATAATAACAATAGATTGTCTAGGGTAATTTTGTGTCCAGCATTTGACTGTCAAAAGCCCAACAGGAAGTCTGAGGGAACAGACTCAAAGATATCAATGGTTTAATTTGGTTTGTTTTGGCCAGTTTGTTTAATTTCCACTATTTAAAAATCAAGCATAGAGACATCAGTGCAAGTCTGAGACTTTACTTCTGTACTGCAATATAATAGTTTACAGCAAGCTCTGAGCAATTTTATTTAAAATATTTTTGCATATACAGGAGTGTTGCCTTCTCCTCAAGTTTGTGGAAGTTCCTTACTGTCTTTAACACAGACCAGACTGATGAGGCCTTACTGCCAGACAAAAAAAATGGGACCCTGAATAACTATAAATCCTTCCAGACACACACAGTTGAAGCTGATGGAACTTCACTGTGTGCTTAAGGAATTTACTCAACTGCAAAAAGATCATGTGCAGAATTTGTTGTAGTCATGCTGTTTTGTTTAATTTTTAAGTATTTCCCTTGTTATATTAATGATAATTTATTCCTTCATCTTTGGGGCAAAGTTTTGATTAACTTTGTGGCGCTTTTTTTTTGTCTGAGAAAAACACACAAGACACAGCAGTGCAAATAACATATACTACCTTTAAAGCCAGTGTATGATATTCAGATTAATCAAGCAAACTAATCACAGAATCATAGAATAGGTTAGGTTGGAAGGGACCTTCAAAGGTCACCTAGTCCATCCAGCATAAAGTTTGTCTTACAAAGATTCAAAAATTTATGGATTGAGAATTTTATTATTATTTTGGAGTGCTTGATTCTGAATCTCTATCGTAGATACTTAACTTAGAACAGTGTAAGTTTTTTCTTTGGTTCTACTGGTGAATAATCGTCTCACTGAAAATGAGGAGCTTGTAAGGAAGGTCTTGAGAAAATGTGTCTTCATAGCAATCACTGGTTTTGGAAATCTTTTTGCTTTTAAAGAAATAGTAGGGGTTTTAAGTGAAATGACAGAAATCCTCAAGAATGAAGGCATGATATGAGGTGACTTTAGAAAAGTCTCACTAAAAATCACAAAAGTAGAAAAAGGTTTTATTAGTTTATTTTGCAAATAAGTAAGTCTACTTCAAGTGGGAAAAAAAACAGATTAAAGCAGAAGAAAAGCAAGTGCTGGAGATAATTGTTGTGATGATTACTATTAGACTAATTGATATATATCTGGTGCATGTCAGGCAGTCAAAAAAATGAAAGTTCTTTCTGAAACCACTTCAGTTTTAAATACTTAATTTTGTGTATGAAGACCTTGATTTTAACGTGTATACATTTTTGTCAGTAGCCTTTCTGTAAGCTTCACTAGCATCTAGTTTATTTGCTGTCATGGTGTTTATTGGTTTGTGACTTTATAAGGCTTTAAATGCTTCGTATTTAGAAGGAAGACATTAGGAGGATGCAGTAAGTTCATGCCACTTGCACCTTTCTGTATTTTACAGTTCTTAGGTCTGGAGTTAGAATGTAGAGTGTTCTATTAATGAATTTAGTTTCATAATGTAGAATCTCAGCTAGGATGCACAAATCAAGATTTCTATTCTGCAAGGCTGTCTGGTTGATTGATGGGAATGATTTGAAAATTGGGTGGATTCTGTACTTTTAGAATCGTGTGAAATCTAGCAATCAGATGTTGCAATCTCTTAAATTGTAAGAATAGAGTAACAGTATCTGCTACAACATGACTAGAGGTTACTTACAACTCTGCTTGCTGATCTGTGTAGTGTTACTTAAAATCTGTGGAATGTTCTGAAAATATTAGTGGTGCAGAAAATCCTCACTCTGATATAGCAGCTTTACCCTTGGGGGACCAGATCACCAACTGGTATACATCTGTCTGTCTTGAGCTCAGTTTTCAGAATTGCTGGATACCAGCTGAGAATCAAAGTCTGTCCATTTAGAAGTCTTTTGAAGTCCTTTACTGCATATTATCGGACAATTATTTCAATGGTACCAGGTGGATTGTTATAATTAAAAGTGATGGCCTAGAGTGGGATACAATGTTAGATTTTGAATTAAGCTTCCTTCTCAGCTAGGCAGTTGAAGTTTAATAGCCTATAACTTTTTATCATTTACTGCAAAGTGCTAGTTGCTAATTGTTCCTAATCTGTTAGAGAAACTTGTAATGGTAATCTAGGAGGGAAAATTGTTTTTCCACGGAAGTCATCCTGCTTCTGGGTGGACAATCACAACGTGCTGCTAGGCCCACATCTGTCTTTCACTTTTGAAAAGAAACACACGTCCAACTGGATGTGCAAGAAAGTGTGTGTGGCTGTGGAGGGTTACTCGGTGTAGGAGACCTGTATTTCCCTCTCCTCATGAGGTTAACTAACCTATTTGCTATTTGGCATTGGAAATCATAAATTCCCTATTTTCTCTTCCTACCTCACCTTCTGCACTTCTACACAACCAAGAGAAGGGTCAGCTTCTTAAAATGTTTTTGTTTTTTTTTTTCTGTCACAGTAAATTAAAATGAAATCCTAATACTGAATCCTCATGGCTTATTTTCTACTTTACAGAATGTTGTAGTCCTTACCTGTATTCTCTGGGATGGAGAGAAACTCCCGTTTGGTGGGGCTGTGAGATTCTTTTGAACATGCAAAGAGTTATCTGTTATTATTTGCCTTTTTTTTTTTTTTCATTATTTAGTGAGGATTTATAGTATTAATCCACAGGGGCTATTTGTCTTTATTTGGTATCTGTAATACCAGCATATTAGTATTCTATGACAGGGAATATCTCTTTTTAATGCTACTGTCTTCAATTAATGAAATGCTCCACTGCAGGGTCCTCTCAGTTGTTTTTTTGCCTGTTTGTTTTGATGTTAGCATTTATGCTACATAATTTTTCATTGTGATGATCTACTAGAGTATTTGGCTGTAGAAATGCTGCAACATGCACTCCTTTTCATTTCATGAAGTATTTGGGCTGGAAACCAGGCAATATTTGAGTATTGTATTATGTAAATAAGATTAATAGAAGCTGCAGCATTGTATTTATTGCTTACGCTAAGAATGAAATGGAAAAAATGTGAAGTTATTTTTTGGTTGTGTTATATTTTCACTTTGTTCATGTGAATCATCATGCATTTCAGTTCCTGAAAGAAGTATTATGTTTGTGATCAATAAAATATTACATTTATTCAGATCGCTTGTGCTTTAATATAGAAATAACTAAGCTGATCTAAACTAGGCTTTCACAGATGATATCTTAACTGTGTGTTAATTAAATATTAAGCCAGGGAGAAAGTAATTACTTAGTTACTAAGAATTACTCATTTTTAAGAAGTGTTTATTTAATGGTAATGTATTTGCTATTGCTATTAAAGCCCTTCCTACATGGCCCTACACCCTTAACTTATTGCCAAGTGGAAGGTGATGATATAACCCAGACCAGACAGAAATAGGGCTAGAAATCTTACCTTAAATGATAATTAAATTTCAGTTCTGTTGAGCTGCAGTACAATAATTATAATTGGAATAAACAATAACTGACTAGTTCAATTATTTTTTTTATATACTTCTAAGCTGCATAAACCACTTTAGTGCATATTGTATAACAAAACAGCAAATAAGTGCTGGTATGTTCACTGCACTTTATTTTTTTTAATCTAAAGCATTTCAAATTCTTTATACATAGCAGTCAGAATTCATACCTGTCCATGTGAAAAAGCTGAAAGTGGCTTACTCAAGTGGTTTAACCAGGGATGATGCTGGAACATAGCCCTTTTCCACTTGATGGGTTACAGGTTTGCTTAGAACAGGGAATGATCACAGTATCACAGTATGTTTGGATTGGAAGGGACCTCAAAAGATCATCTAGTCCAATCCCCCTGCTGGAGCAGGAACGCCTAGGTGAGGTCGCACAGGAATGTGTCCAGGCGGGCTTTGAATGTCTCCAGGGAAGGAGACTCCACAACCTCCCCGGGCAGCCTGTTCCAGTGTCCCTCGTCTAAATCGTTAATGAATATATTGAACAATATTGGCCCCAGTACTGACCCCTGAGGCACTCCACTAGATACTGGCCTCCAACTGGACTCCGCACCATTGACCACCACTCTCTGGCTTCTCTCTTTAAGCCAGTTTGCAACCCACCTCACTACTCTATTGTATAGACCACACCTCCTCAACTTAGCTGTGAGGATGCTGTGAGAGACTGTGTCAAAGGCTTTACTGAAGTCAAGATAGACCACATCCACCACTCTGCCATCATCCATCCACCTTGTTACATTCTCATAAAAGGCTATGAGGTTGGTCAAGCATGACTTACCCTTGGTAAAGCCATGCTGACTGCCCCTAATGACCCTCTTATCCCTGATATGCCTTGAGATGACACCAAGGATAAGCTGTTCCATTACTTTCCCAGGGACAGAGGTGAGGCTGACTGGTCTATAATTACCCAAGTCCTCCTTCTTGCCCTTTTTGAAGATGGAGGACCTCAGCTATTTGGCAGCTCTGAGAAAAAAAAAAAAAAGAAAAAAAAAAGAAAAAAAAAAAAGCAGCTAGTTTTTTTCCTATAATATTTACTTTTTGGGAAAAAAAATGAAAGTATGAGAATGAATAAGTACTCAAACAGAAGAATAAATAATTATAAGCATTTTCTCTGCCCATTTTTCTAGCTTGGTCTAATTGAGAAAGTATTCTCAGAGGATGCATGATCTGTAGTCATCAGTGAGAACCTTTGAGAGTCTGATTTTTTTTTTCATCCCTAATTTTTGTTTTCTGATGTTGTTGTAGAGCAGGGTTGTCCAAGTTGTTTTCACCAGTGTGGCTACATCAGCCTCACAGTTGCCTTCAAAGGGCTGAATGTAATTTTAGGACTGTCTAAATGTAGAAGTGGAAAAAGAAAGAAAATGTCATAGTATGACACCATAAATTGCAACCCTTAGGATTAACAAGTTTTCCTTCAAACAAATTAACTGATTTTTTTTCTAAGATAAAGTGGTACCAAAGTTGTGTCCTGCCTTACTAAGTTGTTTGAAGAAAGAGATGATAGATACAAATAGTAACATTTTTTTAAGTCAGTTTTATGATACTGTGCAACAAGTAATAATTACTGAGCATTTCTTGTCTTCTCTCCTCCCTCCTTTCCTTTACCCTCTTGCTTCTCAGGGCAAAAGTTCACAAACATGGGACTGTCCCATCTGTTTGCAAGATGACTGTTCCCACTTAGGCTCTCAGCAACTTCAGTTTACAAATATTTGGCTGCAGAAAGAGATGATGTGCTTTTTATTGTTAGGGTTTCTTTTCAGCCAGAACCAACTCTCACATAAAACTGTTATCAACTCTCCCTTAGTAGTGATAATCAGTGCTTAAATAAGAAGAAGATTTTTTTTTTTAGCATGACCATTTATTTGTGTTCTGTAATATTCAAAACTCCATAAAGGATCAGGACAGATCTGGACAGACACTGCCTTTATGCTGGAGAGTTTACAATTTTAGCAGAAAACAAACAAGCAAACCAACAAAAAAAACCAAAACCAACCAGCGCCACACCACAAAACCCCAAAAAGAAAAAAAAAAAAAAAAAAAGAACTAAACTGGAAAAAAAAAACCAACAAACCAAATCAATCAAGAAAATTAGAATATTCTAGCCATTAATAAGGTAACTCATTTTTGTTACTCTAGTCAAGTTACTAGTAATTAGTTGATAAAAATATTTATAAACACCAGGATATGAATCACATCAAAATAGCTTTTTTGGTATCCGATGTCACTGCAAAAAGAGGTTGCTTTGAAATGTTCAGAAAAGTGTCTTTAAAAGCTTTGGGTCAAATTTACTGATCAGCTGATCTCACCAACTGACACGTTGTGAAAGGTCAGAGTTTGTGCCTTTACATCAACCCTGTTATATTTGCATGTTGATTCCAAAGGATTTCATTCTAAATATATGTAGTGCTCAATATGCCCTAAGAGATCCAAAAAAAGCATGGAATATTTCTGTCAAAGAATGAAAAAGAACTGTACAAATCATTCCGAGCATCAGTTTCAGAACTGCATCCCTTGTTGTCACCTTGTTATGGATACAACTACTGAACATTCACAGGCTCTTAGGGACTTTATGGGAAACCCATCAAGTTATCCAATGTAAAAATAGAGCTTTACATGCCATATAAATCTCTCATCCCACTCTTTGACAAAAGGCAGTAAAATTTGTAAAATGGACTTTTTAGCAACTGAATCCCAGATTTTTAAAGGTCAAGTACCTCAGGTGAATCTTCCCAAGACATACATCTAATTGAACAAAAGTCAAAGTGAATTTTCACTTCCTATCATACTTAAACAAGACAATGTCATTTTATGCGGTAACGTTTATGACTTTGAAAATTTAACCTGGAACTTTTTGATGTGGTAATGTAATTCTGCTTTACCATACAATACCTGTATTTCAGAAAGCTCCAAACCTACGCTTGTTTTCCATTTATTCAGGGCATCTGAGAGTGATCTTCCATCATCTGACAATTCCCAATGCATTCTTCAGAATTCAAACAGAAATAGATGTCCAATACTAAACCAACTGGGAGCCAGCTGTAGAGAAAAACAGAAGCCAGGAAGGCTCTGAAAAAAACACTATTTCTAAACTATTGTTCGACTTTTTGCTTTAAATGCAGAATTGTTATATTATTAACACGTACTCATCGAACTTTGCAATTTAACTTTGGGACTTATTTCCCTTTGTCAAAAGCATTTTTATTTTTGTTTAAACTTTGCCTGTTCGTTGAAAAAGAAATTTGTAATGACTCAAGGTTTTTTTTTCCAGGAACCAGATGATAGTTACGTTTTTGGAAATTCAAAATTGTCCAACATATCATTCTCAGCAAAACAAGATTCTTTTCACTCATTCTCCAGAGTATTCTCCTGCTTTTATTAAGCAACAAATTCCCCAGATCAAATATACTTTTCTTACTCATATCAATGAAAGAAGAATTAGTAAACTTAGAGTAAAAGTGATCCAGAGAATAAAAACGTACAACAAGAAAAACAGAGTTATGAAAAAGAATTACAGGAGCTCATGCACGGTTAGCAAGGCATGTAATATATTAATATATGTATTAATTTACTGATTAATTAGTTACCATAGATGAAGGGAGAACAGGACTCAGATGACTAATCTGACTTTCAGGGTATCTGACGAAGATGTCTTTGAATGCTGGAAAGAAGAAGAGATGGGGTGTGTTTAGAACATACTGCTGGATGGTGACCAGATCGCAGTTAGAGCCTCTCTCATGCTTTGAGAGTGGAGACAGAAATACAATGGGTTACTTCTTTTATCGCTCTGTTTGTGTTACCCATTGTCAGAGATATAGATACACCAGAATGAGAAAACTGCTAAAAACATTACATTACTTGCAAAAATCTGAGAATTAATAATTCATTATGGTTTTACATGATAGGCACAACATTTTCCTTTGAATCATTCATCAAAAGGATTTGGAATTCTATCAGGAAGAAAAATCATACCACTTCAACTTTGGTAATTTTTCACATTTTACTAAATAAGTAATTTATGTCCCTTTTTATTTTTCCATATTATGAGATCATTCCCAAAGCTTAAAATAACTTGGCAGTTCCACAAACATTTTTCTGTTTTCTTAACATTTCCTTGTTTACTTATTACATGCATTAGGTTTTTGAGCAGTGGTTTCCCGGCAAATAGTAAAAGCTTGCGATGTTCTTTAAAGGGAAGACAAGAGAGCTCTCTAGCCAGACACAGTGCAAGCTGAAGGGCTCAATTTTGGAACTCTTTAATGAGCACATCTTTAAAATGATTAATTCTGTTGACTCCAGCAACAAAATTATTTGCTAAAGTAATTGTTCACTAGTGTGGAAAAGATTATAAAACTGGGTCCAAAATGCTGAAGGTCAAAAAATGTGAACTACTAGGATAACAGTAAAAGATGAAACTCAATCAAGTTAAGGCTCATCCATACTATTATTTATATAGTTATTGAACACGCATATTTATTAAATACTGCCAATACACACACTTAGAAGTTCTGTTGCTTTTAAAAAAATAGAAACGTACTCAGTTACTTCAGCTAGTAATTCTTTCTTACTCTTTAATTTACAATTCATTTAGGTTTTTAAACCTTTTTCTGCAATCCTGATATTTATAGCAACTGTTGCAGCATGTTAATGATAGAACTTTGGTAAAGCAACTCAAATACATAAATACTTCTCTCTAATGAAATCTCTGACCACCTCTGATCAGATGACTCAATTTCTTTAACAACAAAACCCCTGCTTCTTTCTGCTATAATCTATAAAACCTGGATTACCTCTCAAAGTATTTTCCACTTGTAAGAAATGTACAGAGCCCTCAGAATATTATCCCTTGATTGGGTGAAAATTTTGCCTGTTGAAACTGTTCCACGTTGCAAAAATTATGAAAAGAGTTTCCATAAATGTATGAATAATTCTATTTCATAATGGAAGAGAGAGCAGATCCTAGATCTCCAATAAATGTGTCATATGCTGCTCTATATACTGCAGCTGATACACTTCACCTCTCTGCTCATTGCAAGACATTTTGGGCGTGAAAAGAGTTTATGGCACCATTTCTCAGAATAGCTAGAACTCACTGATTGGGCTCTGATTTATAAAACTGAAAACAGGACTGTGTGGAAACCAGGGCATAATTTATGGAAATCACCAAAAGCTTTGGTTGAGTTCACTGTAGCTCCAGTAATAAAATCCGTGAATAAAAACACCAACATATTGCAATTCAGTCTTTGTCAATACAGGATAGCATTTACCTGGCTGGTTTGATTTCTTCAGCTCTTTAATTTTTACAGCAGCAGTTCAATGTCCCATTGCATGAGTTGTGTATATCCCAGGAGACTTCTTTACATACTTTTTGAGGAAAGTTAAAATTTAAAAATTACTGCAAAACTCAGAGGAATTCATATGCTGCTGCTAAAAACAAATAATTGTTTTTAAAAAGAAGATAATTTTTAAAAGTTAGGTAGTAATACATACTTCAGAGGTGAATATAACTTGGAAAAACAGATAAGAACCCTGAAGTTCTGTTCATCACTGCTGTAAATACAGTACTTAAATGAGTACAGAATCTATGAGGTCTCTTATTACCACTCCAGAAACTTGAAAGCATAATACGAGTAGTTCAACTACTCTTTTTTTTTTTTTTTCTATGGCATTACAAGTAATTTAAAGTATCCCAATCTAGAGGATCCCTCTGTGAGGTGATGTGAAAAGGCCTGGTTTTTTAAGGGAGTTTAGGACTTCCAGAATTTCATGACTCTTTCTGGCAGACCCTGATTGTTGGTGCTTGTGCTATACTGAGCACAGCACACTCACAAATCAGCTGAGGACTGTGTGTGCAGCCATAATGGAAATGTAAAATAATAATAGGTTTCAGGTTGGACACAATACAAAAAAAGCACACAGGGTAATGAGTCAACTGTTAAACTATCAACTTTAGTAAAAAAATGGCTTTGGCATCTATTGGAATGGACTACGGCTAAAACCCCGGTCAATTTTAGAAAGGAGGGGAAAAAAAACCAACCAAACAAACCCCAAACACAATACCTACTGTTTCATCAACACTTGTGGTCATCTCTGGAGAGATTTCAAACTTAATGGGGACCTTTGAAATTCTTCTGGAATTCAGCACATTTTCCAGCTCCTCAGAAATGCCTAAAACATGTTGGATGCATTTTTAATGAAATCTCAAACTGAGGCAGATATCTATAAAAGAAAATAAATTTTAAAAAGACTTTTTGTAAAGTTATAAGCATCAGAAATTTCAATCATATAAGAAGAGTTATCAGAAAACTTTAATATGATGAGTAGTTCTGTCTACCCTTCCTATACTGCAAATTTATCTATGTTTCTATCTTGCAATGAAATTGTGTATGTACTATTTCTAACAAATCAATTTTTATGAGACTTCGCTAGAACAAAACCAAGCTATAGTAGAAAGTCTGTTTTTACTAAAGGAAACAAATAAAGCAGCTAGACTAGAACCACAGGTTGAGTGGGTCAAAAAAAAAAAAAAGCGAAGGAGATATAAAAATTCACAAATAATTTTGTCTGTTCAAAAGATCAGTATTCAAGATTTAACTGGAACAAACTCCAGTACAGAAGCAGACAGGTTATGTGGTTTTATACCGAAGTCTGAGAACTTCTCAACATTTAAAAGATTTTTGCATGGCAATGGTGAAAAAATCTATTACTACATAGGTTGCTTTGCAATCCTGGGTTGCTCCACACATAACCGTTAAAATAGGAATTAGAGACAATCGAAAGCAAATTCAGGAACAAACCCAGGAAAACTATATAAATGAATGAGAAGAGGGGTAACCTTTTTGCACAAAGCTAATTTTTGGATGGCAGGTGTCCTGAAAACAAACATGAAAAATTTCTGAACTCCGCAGTAGCAGAAAGAAGGATTTTTCTCTCTTGTTATGCCGTCCATGAAAGGATATATTAGCTTCATACATCTTATTGTCTTATTGCCCTAGGAAAATAAATGGGTAAATCCTTCAAAAGCAGGGTCCTTTTCCTCCTTTAGAGAACAGTGAGGCTCCTCCCTCCCACCCCAAAGGCCCTCTCTGATTGAAAGCAATGGCTCACCACTGGAGATGAGCAGTTATTGCTCTTAAATGTCCTGATTTTAACAATTTATAGCCCTGCCACTTCATGTGGAATAACCAGATAAACTGCTTCTAAATTAAGAACTTCTTCAGTTATCTTACTGTTATCTGCATGTAAGTCGCGTTTAAATTAATGAGAATGACATTCATTAAAGACAGCTTAAGGACACGTCTGGGAACACATAATGTGCAAACTCCAACTTTTATCATACTTATTGTACTAAGTAAAGGAGGTTACACTTAACCCCCCATCTCTACATATCGTACAGCCCTCCTTTCTATACACTTTCTGTGGAATTAGGTAACAAGTTTATTCTCCTTCTGGAGTTGCAGTGTGTTCTAAACACTGTTTAGTTCAATTTTTCATTTTAGGTACTTCTTTTGTTTCTGCCTTGAACATACCTTTCTTAAAGCCAATTGAAAGAGACTGCATGCCAGGCAGGTTTTTCCAAGTTTTCTATCTCTCAGGCTAAAATCTACCCAATTCAGCCTCCAGCAGGGCTCGAATTCTAATCCATTATTGCAGAATTTATTATATAGAGGTAAGTTTTAAGAGCATTTCCTTAGGACATATACTATCATATCACCATGGCTCGTTTTAAAGGGTGGGTTCTCTGCAGTACACACTAGACAATACTAACCAAAAAAAAAGGACTTTTACATCTGTATTCAAAATGGATTAGAGGTGACAAATGTATTTTCACTCATTCATACCTAGACCATGTGTTTCAAGTGTAAATGTTAACAAGGGATGCATAGGAAGGAACATTTTGTACAGCATTTTCTGGTAATTATTTCCTGAAAAATAAACACCAGCATCTTCTGACATGATATAGCCACTTTCATTAGGAAGAAGTATCATTTTGGCAGCGACACATCGAGTCCATAAAAAATTTACCATTAACAAGTTATAACATTTGTTCTTTAAAAAAGACCCTTATTATGGTAAAACACAATTAAGCAAAATACAGTGTAGACTTCATCAAATCGAGACTGTTCAGCAGGCAGCTCACACATATTGCTCACAGAGGAGGGAAGGGCAGCCTGTTTTAATGCCCTGACTGGGGAGTCGGGCAGGCTGGATTCTGTTCCTAGCTCAGACCTAAACCATTAGGCAAGTCACCTCATCGCTCTGTTCCCACATTCTTAAACGTAGTAACAACGTTTCGCTTATTATTCAGTCCCTTCAAAATACAAATATTTCATGGCAGAAGCACTTTGTTATTATAGATGTCTACCTCCTCTGTGGCTTGGACTTTCTAAGTGATTGCTTATTTTCCTAATAACAATGGAAAGATGCATCACAGTATCCATTTTCAAGGCTAAAGCCTACAATATATAAAGTTTCTAAATTCTTATTGAACCACCTAAGTAAGGAAGAAGTAGAGACCTATGTAAGAGTTAAGCAAAGAAAAAGACAACAATTCAAAATTAGAAGAAAATGACCCTCTCACCATCAAAACGAATCCCTGTCAGTTGCAAATTGGCAGTTTGAAGCATAAAACAGGAGAAGAGTAAATCGGTGTAAATTATATTCTGGCTACTCAGAACAAAAAGAAAACAAAGATTTACTTTTAAATGTCTGTTTTTAAATTTTAAAAAGTTTAAATAAACTTCAACTTTTTTCTTTTTCCAAACTCTGCACCTGCTTACCCTTTGTTTCTTAGTTTGTTTTAGTTCTTTAGTTGTTTTTTCCTGTTCCGCAGTGAGTTTTGCTTTCCCTGACAATAGTTCTCATTCAGACACTCCCTTTCATCCCTTCATGTTTACAACATATTACAAACAAACAGTCAAATTAACTCAAGAACACGTTCTCAGAATTGTCTTCGTTATTTGGTTTTTTCAGAGCATGTCTACTTTAGCTTCATTTGAACCCTAGAGAAGGCCTTCCTGCCTATACCGAGAACCTGTAAAGGATTTATGGGCTCCTCAGACTTGCTATGGCTATGTGGAATCCTGCTTGCTATTGACATATTTCTATTATGGATCCTGCTAGTAGCTTTAAGAAACATTAGAATGAGCACATTAAAAATATTAGTGTTTTCTGGGGCTAACACTCCCAGTGGGAAATCAGATTAAAACTGATGTTCCAGTTAACATCTTTCACTGAGTCCTTGCTCAGGTGATTATTAGAGGTGTAAACAACAGCTTTTCTTAAAATTCGTAAGGATTTGTAATTATAGTTTACTATCGAGCTGACTCTTCCCATTGTGAAAACTCAATGACAAAGGAAAAAATTACAGAAGCTGAAGACAGCCACATCAAAACCAAACAGGATTGTCGCATGAAGACTGTTGCAGTTGGTCTTCTGTAGCAATAACATCATTAGTTCCTCTTCCAAAACTTAGAAAACAAATATACAAACAGAAAAATATAAAGAGAGTAAAATAAACACTGCAGAAGAATGATGTATTACTGGCAAAAAAGTATTAATTCTACCTAAACCAACAAAGAATTTGAAACTTGCACATTTTCTAATGTTCATACCCATCACAGAAAAGTGCAGCTTCTTTTTTTTGGCAATATTATCTGAATTAAAACCTAAATTATAAATCCTAATGTTTTTCTCAGTCTTCCTAATGAAGGGAAAGGTGTTAATTTTCAATATATATAATGTTTTAATGGAAAATTATAGTATCTTAATATGAAACATGTTCTTTTTAAGGCTGTAGGGCATTTAGCATATTTAATTCACTGACAGTAAGACACCATAATACAAAGTTCTGAACGAAACAGATTTCCCTTTGTTTTAGGCCCAAGTCAGACTAACCTGCTGCCTCTGAAAGGTGTATTTATTTTGAGTAAGTTCATTAATGTCAGGAAATTTTGCTAAAAATAGTAGTATTTACACAATAGGAAAAAAAAAAAAAAAGTCAAATATTGCTCTATTTTCACATACTTTCCTGGCATAAGTATGTTTGGTTAGCCATGTGTTTTCATAATCTTCAATATCACCAATGCCTTTAACATTGAAATGATAAAAAGACTCAATAAATCTAAGAAAAATTTACATTGCTAACATGTAACTTATAACAAGGGGAAAAAGAGATTTTCTGAAACAGGAGTTCAAAGCAATTCTCTATAGGTGAACAGAGTTTCAAGGGGTAAATATTTCTTCCCTTCTTTTTAGCACAAGCTCTATACCTACTTTGAGCAATCTCAAAAATTATTATTTGACAATAATTTATGCTAGAAGTACTCGCAGTATGGATTTTTTTTTTTTAATTTTTATGTATGAATTAAAGAAATTATAAAAAGCTGTATAAGAAGGGGCAAGTCATGTATGGTGGGGTGGAGAAAGAGCAGGAGCAGCATGCAAAACTGGAGAAACTACTTGAAAAATAAGTTTGGATTAGATGAACACAGTATATTTAAAACTTATGCATGTCCTGGATCAAATGCAGTTGTGTTTAACAAGAATTGAATTCCAGATGTAATAACAAATGCTAGAAATAGGAATACAAAATCCCAGAAAGTGACTGTGAAAAATCTTAATGGTTTGTATTCCAGTAAACATGGGGAATTGTTAATACCACTGAAAAAGCACTGTACAACTGAAATTGCAGGAAAGAAACTGGTACAAAAGGAAAATAAATCAAAAGCTAAACAAAACCCTTACATAAAAGAAAAAAAGAAATGAATCTAGAAGCTGTCAAGGAACTTGGAGGGTGTAATCTACTGAATGAGGCAATGTTACAAGGAAACAAATGTGGAAAGAGATAAGAAAAGTGATGAGTATGCAATAGGAAAAGCGTCAAAGAATGACATAACCGATGAAGTAAAACAAGAAAACATGGGCAACAGGACAAGACATAAGTCACTTGTGAGATCATCAGTGAATGCTACAGATCCTTTATGTATCAATGAGGAACCTGTCAAAACAAAACCCCAAAACGTTCTAATCAAAAGCAAAGAACATTTCCATTGCTTTGCAACTGAGCGTTAGATAGTCACATACATTTTATCTATTTGACAAATTACCTGAAAAGTGGTGTTTCTCAATTACATCACAACTGCAACATCTTAATGTAAGTCTCCACATTCTGAATAAACTATTAAGTTAATTAGAAAAAGAAATAACAAGGAGGGAAATTGTACAATCTGATTTAGGATGAAGAGGTGATGTTAATGTATTATAAAGCTGGGAACAAACCAAATAATTATCAGTAAGGTTATCGTTACTTTGCCATTTAAAAAAAAATCATATTTATCAGCATATGAAAGAATTGTGGTGGGAAGAAATAGACAAAGCAGGGGAATCTGTTCAAGGCATTGTTTGTATCTATCCCTGGAATAAAATACCCATCCTATGACATCTTTGCCTTTTTAGGAGTGTATGGCTACTTGGCAGGAAAGCTAAACTTAATAACTAACTACAGTTTTCTAGCATCACACAAGGGATTAGGACTAAGCTCACAAAGGCCTAAGGAACCCTGTGGAAGAACTGCATGAAACCAAGTCATTCAAATTTCAAATTGACATACCAAACACTTCTGATGCTGAAACTTGAGCAATATGTGCACTGATAGAAGTGACAGATTTCTGTATCTGTTCACCTCCAGAACATCCCCAGTTCAGAGCAGCTTCCTGCTCACTTCCAATGCACTGCTCACCTAAACTCAATTAGGAATCAGAAATTAAATGTTTGTTCTCTACCTTTTGACATTTGATTTGGTCATCAGATTCAGAACATTGTCTAATACCCACTAATAAGATCTGAGTCCTGCAAAATATGATTATTGTAACTTCCAGTTTCAATGAAGGAAACATGGGGGTGATGAAATATAGAATTTGTGTAACAATCAAGCTCTCCTCCAGCCACAGTGGTCCCAATATGCATCTCTTCCTTCCAGTTTTTGCAGCAGTTAGCATGTCTCTACCTCTCTTTTTGAGTAAAAATACGTTTCACATGGCGTAATAACATGATAACCAATTCATTTCTACAGCCCACTTCTACAAACCTTTCATTCTGACCTTTCTTCAAGATGTGTATATTTTATGGTAAATTATCCTAATGTCTAGAGTCTACTTTGAGGACTTAACTTTAAGGCAAAACTACCACTTACTTAGTCTAGCCCTTACACATGTAGCTAACATTAAAAGGGAAAAAAATCTGAATACTTTATACCTTCTCAGTACAGCTTTGAGCTGTACAGACTTATGTACAGACGTGAAGACTTACTTTTTTTTTTTTTCCTTTTTCCCACAGTATCACAGTATGTTTGGGATTGTAAGGGACCTCAGAAGATCATCTAGTCCAATCCCCCTGGCAGAGCAGGATATTTCCAGAAGGATTAACTTTGGTGTGCATATGCATACTTTAATCCTGCAGAATATAGCTTCAGATTAAGCCTGAAACTTTCCTATTGCATACAAAATATATAGTAGGTTGAACTGAATTCAGCAAAGTATTTTACTATTTCTTTTGTTAGTACATGGAACTACCTTGAAATTGTCTTGACAACATGTGCAAATGATACATATATTAAAGTTCTCTGGTTTGCTGGTGAAAACAAGGCAACTTTTATCCCATGACTGTCAACCCTGCAAACACCACAAGATCTGAAATTTGAGCTGTGTGCAGTCTTATGTGTTTTCGCAGTAGTTAAGATGCTGAAGATAGAAGTCTTTCTCCTATAATTACACTCATATTTCCATGTGTTCTGATTATCCTGTGACTTGCAAACACTGTAGATTTCAATAAA
This sequence comes from Patagioenas fasciata, assembly GCF_037038585.1. Lineage (NCBI taxonomy): Eukaryota > Metazoa > Chordata > Aves > Columbiformes > Columbidae > Patagioenas > Patagioenas fasciata. Next base: position 26,787,987 of record NC_092526.1, on the reverse strand, counting down.
AACAGTAAAAACACAAAAAACAACTATCAGTTAAATTCGGCACTAGAGTGATACACACTGGCTCAAATATCACATTTGCTTTACCTTACATTACTCTGGATATACATGACATACACTGGTCATCTATGGATGAAACCAGGGAAAAGTCATGGCACGGACAAAGGTTTAATTTCTCATGGCTGTGTAATGTCATTATTTTGCACAGGTCTACACTGCAGAAGGATAATGGGTAAATTTGAAGGACTAAGATGTCTAATTAAACAAGTATTTTTAAAGTATAATTACTCTTATTCACTGATTTTCAAGAGATGTGGTAGGAGGTCCTACTGTTAGCTCACCAGAAGATGTCATCTTATACAGTTCCACTACTTTACACCGCGACAGGATCTATCACAGGGACATTAAAGGACTGGTCTAAAGTATCGTAAAATGTCTTTATTCAAAAGACTTACTCTAATTATGTGTCTTCTGAATAGAGTATGTCTTTACCAATGATTAAAAGAAGAAAGAAAAAAAGCATATTACTATAGTTATCATACTTTCTGGTACAGTATAACTACTTTGCAACATCTAAGGGAATGTGATAGTAGTGAAGCGATCAACAAAATTAAAACTGAAAAATCTTAGTAAAGATTTTTAGTAAAGTTAAAAAACAAAACAAAACAAAAAAAAAAAAAAATGGGGCTTGAAAGCTTCACAGTCACAGGCTCATTTAAATGCCAGGGTAATTTGCTCCAGGTTAAATTTACAGTTTATTGTACAAAATCAATATGATGAGAAACCTAGTGGATAACAGTACATGTAAAAAATGAAACTAATAGTGTAATAGTGTCATATTCACTACCATACACTTTAACACCTTTCTGAATGGAAAAAACATGTAAAACATTTTATAGTTGCAAACTGAATCAGATACAGACTTAGTTGTATTACAATGGGTATAATAATAAATAATCTAATTTCCTAGTAAGCTTCAGTATGCAATAATGAAATAAAATGCTAAGACGACCAAAGAAATCTGTAAGAAATCCAATTTCAAGATTCCCATTAACAATTTTAGAACCTTTCCTGTTTCTTGTCTCAGCAAGAATAATTATTCCTATAACAGGAGCTCTGATCGTTGTACTGAGTGAGTTACAAAGCATATATTGCTATATGTTATTCCTATCCTCAGAGCCTCACAGGGTTCAAAATGGGCTTTATTAGGACATAATCAAGTGCATTATTTGCAAACTTGCCAGTACTTCACTTTTTGCTGTGTCAAACAATAGTCCAGCAGAACAGCTTGTGTCAGAGGCTTGTAAAACATACATCTTATCTATCTAGCCACAGAAACACTTATCAAGAGGCTATACAACTATTTTTTGCTAAAAAAAAAAAAAAAAAAAAAGTAGTACATCTTACTGCCTGAATAGATTTAGTCTTCCTAATTTCATTTCAATTTGTAAGGAAATTTATTTCCTTATAATCTGCACAAAGCCAATGGAATTTTCTTTAAGGCCACTGGCAGGGTATCTGACCATTATAGATTAAGGACAGTATCCTTTTTTTACACTGCAAAGATGCAATGAAACAAAGTGAAATCACAAATAATCAGGGGATAACATACTATTCAGACTAGATCCAAAGCAACTTTGAATAAGACTAAAAAAAGAAGTAGTACCATCTACAAGAAACTTGAAGGCCATATTTTTCTGTAGCACATATGATAATCATGCCAATCATTTGCCTTTAATTCATCTAAAAATTACTTAATTTTGACCTCCAATGGTAATCAAATGAACTCTCCCTGGATTTTCTAGAAAAGATAACTTTGCTGGTAAAGAGATACCCTATTTCAAATTCTTGGTCAGTTTTCCTTCATTAAGAATGTATTGCAACTAGTATCAGACCATGTAAAGATTCTTTTTTGTCTATGTATCTGAACTTCTAAATGTGGCTGCCATAAATTAACGGGTTATCTAAGTAATGGTATTCTATTAATCACTTTGGTGATACTAAGATTTAGGACAGTAGCTTTAAGTTTTAGGCCATATAATATTAGCTTTTTCAACAAAAATGAAATCTAGACTTCTAGTTAAAAACAAATATGGCTGAAGCTCCTGAAAGAGATCTGGTTGCAACCAAAACCTGCAATTTCACCTTCATTAAAAAAATAAGTATGTTACAATATCTACTGAGTGTGCCCCACAGGGAAAACAGAGCAATCCAATATATTCCTTTCTTTTCCTTAAGTTTACATTTGAAATAATAAATATGTTCTTGTGTCTGTTGTCCCATTGTATATCCACTAGATCAGATAAAGCGGGTGTGTTCTTGCTCTCTTTGAAGCTGCATCACTCCCTCCAGAGATAGTGGGATTTGAGCTGCATATTTAAACAGCATCTAAACAAAAAGCTTGAAAGGCATTGTAAGTAGTTTATACAATAATATCCACTCTTCATTTCTAAGTCCAAGATATCTTGTTCTGTTATGAAAGTACGTGAATTATTAGAATGATCACTGAAAAGCTCACAATCATAAGATCTTTACCATTAGACTACATTGTTTCTTATCAGTATTTTTCTTCCTGTCCCATGGAAGCGCTATTTAAATTTAAACAACTAGCCATTGAATAACAGCAGTATGTTTTAGTTTTTTAAGATACATTAGAATTCCTTTTCTTCCTAAACATGGTAAAATTTTTCTGAGACACAGCACCCTGGAAAAACAAATCTGAACCCTTTTATTACGGAAAAGGCGAGGTTCCAGTGGCTCAATGAGGTATCTGTCCCTGGTATCAACAGATTCTCAAGGGTTCTTCAGAAAATATAACACAATTCTGGTCAAAAATAATGTGTGGGAACTCACTCCTTTCATAAATATAAGGAAATGAACTATTTTGCTGTACACTTCCTACAGTTCCCCCTTTCTCCATCACATTTGCGTCTCCGCCTCCTGCACCACCGCCTAAAATAACTTTCCTATCTCTGCACATGCATTCTCTTTAAAGTCCAATGATGGAAAAAATGGTTGGACTCAAGCACAAGGTGCTGATGCCGCTGGGATGTGAAAAAAAATCACTGCACTTCCAGGTGAAGAACAGCAGAGGAATTGTTCCTTGATTAATGCAAATTTGGATGTTCTGTCCAATCTACATCTGAACAGTATGAAGAGTCTTGGTGTACATGATCTTCCAAAATCTTCACCAAATTCTGATTTTACTTAATAAAAATTTTAAGTTAAAGTCCCCGGTATTTAGAATGTCTTTGTTGTCTAAACCACATTCCTGGATTTCTTGTATTTAAGAAGAGTTCATACATATCAAGGGGAAGTTTCAAAAGTGGAAAGGATAAAATGATCAGTATAACTGCACATACACTCTCTCCTGTTACAAAATGTGTAAGTACATTCCCAAACTAACTGTATATTGCTCTTGAAGGAGGGAGGACGGGAGAGGAAAGCTCTTCAGAAAGTTACAACTTAACCCACGAAAAATAATTTTAAAAGCCCAGTAAATTATAGCCTATTTTGAAAAGCTAAGCTAGCCAACAAATCCATCCACATAATGGAAGGCAAATCTTTATGCAGTCTGAGATAATAAGAAATGCACTTTTATCAATTTTTATTTACCTGTGTTTCTTGTCACAAGAAGAATGGTGATGCTTGTTATAAGGGAACTAAATCTAGCTCTCTGGGTTTGGTCCTCATCTCACTTGGACTTGTATAAGCAGAAACAACTCTAATACATCTCTCCCATCTTAGGATTGTAAAGTTTCTAAATAGCATCTTACTCACACCTTAGAATAGGATTCTAATTTAATAAAAAAAGGATTTATTTTGATTAATGATTACATGGAGTTTTTGGGAGAGGGAGTGTTGGGGAAAAAAAACACCCTTTTTTCCTTCCCTTTTCCTTTGAAATATTAGAATATAATGCTATCATTTGAGTAGAATAGACATGATTTGCTATGAAGGACAATGTATACTTTCATCTTTATTAGTAAAGCAATTTACTGTAATAAATGAGCAACTGTAGACTATGACCTAAAATAACAGAAGAAAACCTGGAGACATGCTTTAGCAATCTTGATATCTTTAATAGTCTTTGTAACCTAATTTTATCCTGTGTGAATAGGTACCCTTGCTTTGAAGTCTTAGGAAGCAAAGCCATTCTCAAATATGAATATAAAATGGGTAGAAGGCAGTCAGTCTTCATGAGACATTGTCATTGTTCACTTGTGCATTTTAGAAAATGCTACCCCATTGTAAACATATGTCCTGGCTACACCCATTGCAGTTCTAAACCTAAAGGTGCCTTGAAGTTCCGGTTTTATGCCTCTGAGCTGTGCACTGTGTAAATACAGTGAATATACAGAGTTTGGTCTCTGTACAAGCTCTGTACTTTATTTTGATTTCTTTTCACCCTTCAGTTTTACACGGAATAGAAGCATAACGACCCACTCCACCCGAGCTGGGTATTTCCTGGTAATTAATTAATGGCAGTTGATGGATTTTAGATTTGCTGTTGGCACTCAATTCAATGATTTGTCAACTGTCAGGAAATACCCTCCCTGATTGTCCAACTTGCCAAATTACTAATTAACCATCTATTGCTGAAAAACAAACAACATTTTTATATTGTTATTAGTTTCATCCATTTCAATGAAATTGATCAATCTTGTACTGCCTAAAATCTGAACAATGAACAATTTGCATTGTATAGCAGTGGCCATTTTTATTGTTGAAAACAGGCTATAAAATAATAAACCAAAATAAAGCCAAAATACAAGTGAAGTAACAGCAGATAGGCAACTCTGCCTACAAACTCTGCCCTTGTTAAATCAATATAACTGTCGGGTATGGCGATATAGAATATACTATAAATGCTGCTTATATTCAGCCTCTCATGACAATTTTGTAACTGAGTACAAATGCTGGAAAGCCAAAAATGTATCTGAAACATTAAGTTATTTGACCTGAGTTGCTAAATAGGAAGAAAGATGTAAAGGAAAGAGGAGAGGAGGAAGAAAGGGGGGAGGACCAGACAGAAAGAGTGGGGGAAAGTGTTGAAACAAGTCTCATTTTGAGGAACTAAATTAAAAAAAAAAACAGTTAAAATAAATAAAAGCAAAGTATTGCCATTCACCTTCCACCTCACAATCCAGAGCTCAAATGGCACAGCCAGGATATCTGGGAATTAGGATCAACACCTCTCTGTGCATGAGTCAGAACAACTATTTCAATGCAATGGTCCTCTTGATTCTCTGGTCTGCTATAGGAGTTTTGTATACTCTGCACTACCCATAAAAAAGCACTCCCTCCTGCAGAAATTATTCTATTCTAGATAAAACACTAAAGCATTAATTACACCAAAGAATGAAAGCATGAGTTCTAATGCAGCCCCAACCCTCACATCAACTGCTTATTTACAACATTTCAGACAGAAGGAAATGCTCCTGCCTGGTTGGCTTTGAATAGCCTCTGTTTTCATTAGAGCTGGCTGAAAAATGGCATTTACAAAGATATAAAAGTTGAAGAAAACATTAAGATTTGACCAGAATCAAATTCACCTCTTTTGTTGCATATTAAAATAAATTGTTTTCATATTGACTGTTAAGAAGTCAGTCTGTGTATGAGCTGAATAAATAAATCATATTCATACAGCCCACTCACTGAAAGGAAATTACTCTCAGGTTCTGCTGTTGTCAGTGTCCAGCCCACTCTTCTTAGGCTGCATATTTATGTCTACTCCAGAGATCAAACATAGTTTTAATTCTTAAAAGGAGCTACACCGGAGATATGCTCAGGGATTGGGTAAGAAAACACCCTAAACTTCTTTGGACTTTCTTATTACCTTTCAGTATGTTTCACAACTGTGGGACTTTTGGAAACATTTATCATGAAAACTGTTGCTGCCCATTATTACCTTACAGCGTCAGAGGCAGCCAGAACAAGAACAATGGGGCTCTTTCCAGGAATCACGAGGAAGGCTTTGTTTGGATTATCCCTTGGTACACCGATTACCATTGCACAGCATCATAAGCGGTAGGTAATTACTCATTTTTTAGCCTCTTTCACAATGTCATTACAAGGACTGCAGCTTTCATATCCTCAAAACAGATCCTGTCTCTTGCTTTGTCATAAACTTGACTCACACCAAATTATACGTTTTAAGAGAAGTTAGAGGTACATTTTTTTCATATAGTTCTTGCAAAACTGAAAAACAATAAGATTAATCAAAAATAACTTACGTCCCTTAGCTACCTTGTACTTCGAAAAGTGAGGTCTCCTGCTAGAAAAATTACATGTTTTCATTAGATTGATGTAATTAGTTATTAAAAAATACTTCCTAAGCACAAATTGTGTTCTTTACATGCTTAATTAGTAGGAGCCTGCATCGGTGCCTAAGGGAGTCAGTGGAAAAATCTTCAACTGACGGCAGATAACGAACCAAATTTGTTGTTGTTAGTAAGGTTTCACAGGCTTTTCAAGTTGCAAGAGAAGCCATGAAGGGTTGACAGAACATATGATTCCATTTCTTTTAAATAATTTTCTTTTCAACTTTTCAGAGAGAATTTCAGAAGATATTGACAAGGGACTTGCTGTGTTTCAGCAGAAACAGAAATACAAACTTCCCCTAACTTCAGTAATAGTATATTTCTATTAACCCTAAGTTATCTTCAAAATTCTTTCTGTAATTTTATATTTGTGCTTTAGCTATAAAACAAAACATTGGTTTGCCGCTGCCATAACAAAACCTCTGAGTCAGTGGAATTGAACTTTTGGGGCCAGCAGGTACTTAACACACAGACTGTAATAAGAGCCAATATTATTTTAAGAAACAAAGTTGATATGTATGACATACTAATATTTAACAATTTGGCAGTGCAAAGGCTGATGGGTATAAATGTTAGGCCTGACTGCAGTTGTTTATCCTGTTAAATGAATCCTCTGAGAAACTGAAAAGCCGATTTTCACTCCAAAGCAATTGACCCCAGAAAAATGCCTCTCTCAGCACTAGTTATAACTGTCAAAGCCTGCAGTCATCTACTTTTTTAAGAAAAAGAATAAACATGTCCTTCTAGAAAAGTATTACCTTTGCAACCACCACATAAAAGTAAAGCTAGAATTAACAGAAGCAATATTTTAAATTCTGCTGGAGCTCTACACGTTTCTAAATGAAAGTTCTGACTTCGAAATATACTTCAATTCATTTCAGAGGGAAAAAAAAAACCAACTAACAACCTTGGTTTAGGAACACTGAGCGACAAGGTTTTCTTCAAAGGAATTTTACTATTAGGTGCTCTACAATTCAGGTTATTATGATTCAAAGTACTGTTGCCATCAGAAAGTGAAGCCACACAAGAAAACAAACGTCTCTATTCCTGTTATCTTGTGACCACTGTCCTTCTGCTTCAATCCTAAAACCATTTTGATTTACAGCAGCAGTCAATGGCTCTGAAGAACTGAAATTGCAGATAGGGCTGCTGAAAGATCCCAGGCGCTTTCCTTCTGCAGCTGAGCTAGCCAAGCAGGAGGAGATATGGAAAGGAAGGGCCACTGGTGGAGCACAAAGAAGTCTGATTTGCTTCTGAGGCACGGATACCAAATAAAGAGGACATTTAGCTCCAAGAATCCTTCCATTTTTATCAGGGTTGCATCTGCCTATGCATCTAGTACGAGCTTTTATAATAAAATATATCAACATCAGAATTGATGGATCTAAATATCTATGGCAAGGTAACTGATATCCAAATGTAGACATCTGGATGAATTCAGATTTTCCGTTTTCTAATTTTCTTATGTCTCTTCCACCTTCATGGAGAGCTGTAAGAACCCAACGCATCCAAGCACTAGACCCTTAAAGGTTATATCTCATAATTAAAAATTGTAACCTAAAAACAAGGCCCTCATAAGGCTTGTGTGGTCTACACACTGAAAGCTCATCCCTCAGCTCTCAGTCCCTTTCAAGGAGCACTAAGAGCATGTTGACAAAAGTGCACACAGACAATCCTGTACCCTCTCCACCCAGTTTCCCAGCTCGGAGAAAGCTCTGATGTGGCAGGCATGTGGCAGCCCTGCCTGGCTGCTAAGAGCAAGGTGCGGTAACTCAGGCTCGGTGCCACACACATTAGGTTACACAACTCCTGGCCAGAAGTGCCTCACATCCGGCCACCGCAGAACCCAGGGAGAACAGATCTATAACAATATGTTCTTGTACTCTTACACAGGTAGACATACTTAGTATTTTCTCAAAACATAGCGTACAACTCCCACATCATCCTTTTTTGGCTCTGGACTTGAGAGGAAGATGGTTTTAGATGGGAAGGAAGTTGTTCTAATGAGTAATAATCAATTTCCTCATGAATAAAGAATCACAAGACTTTTAAAACTACTTGAATATCAACTAAAGGTTTGCATACAGAACTTGTGAATAAAACATTAAACAAATCCAACTATCAAAAAAAAACCTATTCAAGGGTATCTAAATGTGGTAAAGCCCATCAAAATGTCTATAGGTATATTTTAGTTCCATTTATTGCCTATAGCATAAGTTCAACACATGATCTAATTTGTGGCTGCAATAGACAGATGTGAGCTCAAAACAACTACAGCTGCATGATTTTTAGAGAAGCAAAAACCACAAAAAGTCAGTAGAGAAACAAGCAGCAAAGCAGTAGGACTGAAAACCTGTGAAACAGGTATTTACACAATATTAGTTGATTATCCAGGTTTTTTTTTTATGAAACAGTCACAAGAATATCAAATATAAATTATTTGTAAATAAGAATCCTTCAACACCAGATTTCACAAAGTTGCTAGCAGGCTACAAAAACGGTCTATAGCACTGAGCCAAATATTATACAATTAAAAAGTAAAAGCACCACATACACACAAACTACTTTGCTGAAAAATATCCTCATGTTTCCATCCTTTTCAGAAGGTAACTTCAAAACACAGTGCCTGATCTTTTGGATTGGCCCGTAGGACTCCAAGGTCACAGAAACAAGCTGCAATTAAAAAGGGTGTAATGAGGAAAGGTCATGAAAAATGAATAGGAACATGACCCAGCACTACACAGCAATGAGGTACAAAAACAAGCGGGATGGGAAGGCGCCAGCCAGCGCACTTTCCTATCTAATCAGCTGTGTCTCCGATAAAGGAGGAAGTAAGTTAAGGGAGGGAGTCTTCAGCACTTAAAACAATCCCCAAGACTCCATTTCTGCACTAGTAATGTAGTGACTCTAGGATTCAGGCCAAGAGAATAACTAAAGGAAGTTTAGCAGTCACTAATTGTCAGCTTCATATTTGTTCATGGACAATAATGACCTGTTTGGACTAGGACAGCAGATACTGTTTTTCACAAGTAACTTAGCACTGTCAACACAATGGTACATATTTTGGTGTCCGAAGCCTCACAAAACACCCCCCAATACACATCTCTACCATGGGAAGGCTGCGAGGGTACATTGCAAACACCCAGTCCTGCGCTTTCACACTTCATTTCTCCTTAAACATGTCAATGACATTTCAAGCACACTGCTCTGATTCCTCACTTTTTGTAACAATAACACGATCGCTGCAGATGCTCTCTGGGAGAAATGTGACTGAATCTGAGTTCTGAAGAAGTAACGTTTCTTCAGAATTCTAAGATGCAACACAATGTGAAGAGATTTCAGATTTAAGTACCTTACGAGTTCTGATTGATGAACATACGTCGCAGTAGCTAAGAGGTTTATAACCAAGACCTGCTGTCCACCCCTATGAGGGTGCATGGGCAGCAGAGGTCTATGAGAAACAGCTCTTTATTTGCTGTAGTTTATGGATTAGTACTTAAGGCAAACTGATCAGTAACATTTTTGCAGGATTGACTACCATATAGTTTTACTTTTCTCATTCAAAAAAATGAACTCTGACAGGAAAAAAAAGCAAAACAAACAAACAAAAAATACCCACAACAGCAGCAGGTCTTGAAGAGACTAGGAAATGGAGAAATAATTTCTTACATCATAAGCTATTTCATCACCCCTCACTGTTCATAATTTGCATTTAATTTCTCTTTTAATTTTTCCTTTGTCAGGTACCAGATGTTGGGTTTTGCTACACTTTGCTCCATTATTTTAGAAAGTTTTTACCCTCCCGCTCTCCAGACAATGCATGAAGTTATTTGCATACTGTAACCCAGGATATTTACATTTGCCTTCACTGGGCTTTCAATAGCAGGCATAAATGATGTTCAAAGGACAGCAAAGGTCTTCATTCCTATTTATCTTGATCATTTCTTTTTCCAATTATAATGTAAACAGCACAATCCAGATAAACCTGCCTACGTGCAACTCAGAAGCAGTGCTTATAAAGCACTTTCATTTAAAAAGATAGCACTGAATGACAGAACAACTTTGGGTATTTCAAGGACTGAATCTCTGTATAAGGACTGTTTCTCTGTATAAGACTAGTTTTAATATTTTCTCTTTGAATATTTCTTATAAACCTGAAAACATATGAGTTAATTGCATGCTTTGTTGTGTGTTAGTTGTTGAACCAGCTGTGTGCTTTGTGGAAAGAAATCAGCGAGTAAGCTGTTTTGTTTCTTGTATGGAGAAGCAAAGTTTTCTATTGCTATAGAAATTAAACTGAGGATTAAATAAAATGGCACAGAAACTTGAGCTGGGAAACTAAGACAGAAGAGGAGTGAAAAAGTCTGTTCCATCTGCGTCTTCAACCTTCTCTGCTAAGGTCCTGTGGAAATGACATGGCTAGATCTGAAAAGCATCAATATCCAAGAGACATCTGTCCCTCACAGTGATACTACCATGCCACAGTTGTCTGAATTCAACACCTTCAGGAAACTTTACCTGAATTGTTGCAGTTTGTTCTGCATCCCATCTGAAGATGGAGAATCATCAAATGCAATAGGCAGCAAGAAGCTCTTCTAGCTCTGTGGACCTCCAGGATCTCTACCACAAGAAACTAAAGGTGACCACCAAAGGAGAATGGAGCTTGCAAAGAAACACAAATTCAGCCCAAACAGCCCTATTCCTGTAAGGATTTTGCATGCAGGCTCTTCTTTGTTTGTTTGGGGTTTTTTTGAAAATTAATTCGTTAATATGTTTCAGCGCTTTGCTGCATTTATTTTGAACAGCACTTCAGAGCAGAACTGCAATATATTTCAAATGATTGTTTTGGCTTTCACAGAATCACAGAATGTCAGGGATTGGAAGGGACTTCAAAAGATCATCCAGTCCAATCCCACTGCCGGAGCAGGAACACCCAGATGAGGTTACACAGGAAGGTGTCCAGGTGGGTTTTAAATGTCTCCAGAGTAGGAGACTCCACAACCCCCCTGGGCAGCCTGTTCCAGTGTCTGTCACCCTCACTGAGAAGAAGTTTCTTCTCAAATTTAAGTGGAACCTCTTGTGTTCCAGTTTGAACCCATTACCGCTTGTCTTACCACTGGTTGTCACAGAGTAGAGCCTGGCTCCGCCCTCATGACACTCACCCTTTATATATTTATAAACATTAATAAGGTCACCCCTCAGTCTCCTCCAAGCTAAAGAGACCCAGCTCCCTCAGCCTTTCCTCATAAGGGAGATGCTCCACTCCATCATCTTTGCTGCCCTGTGCTGGACTCTCTCCAGCAGTTCCCTGTCCTTCTCGTCCTTTTTTCCACATGTGCCTTATGTGTAATTCCAAAAGGAAACTTTTTTTCTCAGCAAGAGTTCATCTGCTCCAGGGATTTACTTCTCTATCCAAGTAACAGCCCACCATATGTAACATCACAATTAATTACTACAGAAGTTATTCTGTTTTGACAAATATGATATAATGAAGGGAATACATAGTTCTCTAGAGCTAGTTACTTCTTTATAAACAGACACTACTTGCATTCAATCAAATATAATAAAGAGAGGATTAAACCAGAATACCTAATTTTGATTTCACATCTAACAACATACCTGCTTAGTATTTGTTATTTTACATCTGACTTGTGTCCTTCAGAGATGATAGGCACAGAGAAATCATCCAAACTTCAAATGATGTGGATGACATGGATTTTCAAAGTTTCTAAAAATTTGCAACAGGTTTTTATGCCTTTGGGTTGCTAAATACTGAAAATACACATTGACAATGTCTAGCACACAAGGAATTGGCCTATTTCAGAAATTAAAGGTTTACCCACATACAGCAAATTCAACTGAAATATTAGGGAGACACAGCTTTTAAATCCAACCCCCACATCAGATTTTTTTAAAGTTTCAATAATAACAACAACTTGAATAAGGATGTTTTTACTTTTTTCTCCTTTTTTCATCCTTATAATTCTCATAGATTAAATCAGAGTTAAGTTCTGAACAGCAACAGGCAAATACTGAGTACACTTGTTTAAAGAAAAAGTTAAATACTCATCAAAAGCTTTCCTAAATACACACAGACCCAAGTTTAAAGTTTCAGGCTGGATGAGCAAAACTTCTCTTTTCAAATATCCACAGTTTCATGTTATTGATCAAGATGGAAACAATCAATTATTCTATTAAGACCCTTCTTAGGGCATTACACAGAGTGTGATATATGTGATCATAAAAATACAGTACTAAGGGGCAAATCCTGACAGGATGTTCTTGAACCATCATAATGGAAAGTTCATTCAGGCTTCTCAGTCCTGAGGGTCTGGACTCTCCCTTCTTCCTGCCCACTGGTCCTTTAAACACACCCTTTTATGTTTATCATCTACAACTATGTATTGTAGACTGGCATTATATACAACTGTGTAATGGGCCTTGTTGGCCATTACAATTAAGCAATAGTAAGAAAAGTCCAGAGTGCTTATATACCAGACTTCTGTATTTTGCACTGTTAGGATGGCACAAACAACTGGAAAATCCTAACTTGGCCTTGCACATTTATCACCACAAAATACAACACATATCAAAAGATATTTTTCATTATATCATGACCCACAAAAACAATAGTCCATATGTCTCCGCAGATAGGAGACATTTGCATTTTATCATCTCCCCTTTTGGTGTGACTGATTTATTTTACAGGTGCCTTTTTGCAATTTACTTACATTGAAAAAAACCCTGCACAACAACAGACAACCAGAAACAAAGAACAAACAAAAAACCTTCTCAGTTACTGGCTTGTGTATTTGCAAATGTGGGGCTTTGCAAACCTGATCTCATAGTGGCATAATTACTATAATATTGGTTACATGACTCATTTAGTGATTACACACTAACTGCTAACTGGCCACTCCTTGTCACTCACCATTTGCCAATACAGTGTTTATCTAAAGCAGAATGTACTGACCAAAAAGCACATGCTGTTAAAAATGCACTTAAATTAAATTACAAAGTTGCTTTTTTTTTCATTTTTTCATGTCCCTGTGTAATTTTTGTATACGTAACACAAACACTGAAGTTGTGCATCCTTTAAACTGTAAAATCAAAACAGTATTTGGCTTACTTTAAATTCTTGCCATTTATATTTATTAGCCAGATTTTAGAGCAAACCATAAAAAAGACTTCTAGTGTCTTCAGATTTGCATTGACTTTAGAGCAAGAATATGTTCCTAAGCCTACCCCTGCAGTTATCACAAAACTGACCACAAAGCCTGAGTTGCTCCCTAGAACTGACATAAAACTACAACCTTGCGCTTGTACTACTGAAGGAGAAGGGAGCATTGAGAGGAGAAATAGACAGAGATTGCCATGGCCTTTATCCAATCTTACCACCCTTGCTGTGCCAGATTGCTGTCTACCACATGACCAGTCCCCACAAGGAGGTGACACGGGTTTTCTTCACTGCTACCATTTTTTCCACAAGGTTGTAGCAACAACAACTGTGCGTTAGCAATTCAGTACTCTGCCCAGCATCACTCCCTGCAACAACACTGAGATTGCTCAATCTTTTCTTGAATAACACGACACAAAGAAGTCCCAGGCCAAGTCCCTCTCTTGGGGCAATTGAGAACCCTCCTTCTGTGGAGGCCACACCACCCACTCCACAGCATTCACACATCACCCAGATCCTGATGCTTTGCAAAAGAACTGATTCATGGAAGGAGCACAGGGCAGGCATTTCAGAGGCTTTCTAAAAATGGTGATAATTATTTATCTTCTTTTAAGGTATTAATAAAGAGGTGATTCTTTCCCAATTATAGAACACTGGCTTATCGAAAGCCTTTGGAACTTATCTTAATTTCTATTTCAGACCCTGAAAATTCAGCTAGTACATGCAATTTATGAAATTAATCACTGCAATTTCAAATGAATAATCCAGTGCTCAAAATCCACGTGCTGCCATAAGATACTAAGCAAGCCAGTACAAGCCTATTCTCATGATGTTTACAGTACATCTATGCAATCTCAAGTTACTTGGAAAGTTCAGATAAAGACACAAAGTTCAAATAAACAGCAAAGTTAGGTGCTTTTTGGAAATGAAATTCAACTTCCTTTAACTAATAAACCAAGGCCAAGTAGGAGAGAGAAGAAAAAATTTAAAATGCTAGAAGTATTCTTCAAACAATAACTAAATACTGAACTTTTTAATCATTTATGTAAATGGGGCAAATGGCTGCTTGCAAGACCATTAACTGCTAGCCACATACAGATGACATACACACAATTTGATCTGGACAATAGTGTACAACTGCAAAACTAACATGACTTTGCTACAAATATTTGCTGACAGGTAAGGAATTTCCATTTTTTGTCAAAAGACAAATAGATAGTAGACCAACTTCCAATCTTTTGTTTAGGTTTAGTTTCTCCTACTCAACCAATGTGAGGGTGGTCAAACACTGGAACAGGTTGCCCAGAGAGGCTGTGGGGTCTCCGTCCTTGGGCAGATGGCCCTGGACAACCTGCTCTACTTGCTGCTGCTCTGAGTAGGGGCATTTAGCTAGACAATCTCTACAGGTCCATTGGAACCTCAACCACTCTGTAATTCTAAAATAAGAGCTCTTTGAAACCCAGCCTGGGGACAATAGAGACTCGTATGTTTTGATGAATTCTAAAGTTGATGTCAAAGAAATGACCTTTTTCTTTTTTCTTTTTTTTCCCCCCATTTCAATTTGGTTCTTCTAGAACTGGAACTTCTAGGGACAACTAAACCTACCTTTATGAGACCAACGTCTATATCTGAGATGCATACCGTGATAATGTTCTAATATTCACTTATGACCTTAAAATGAGCCTGAGTTGTATTACAGCATGTTTGTAAACGAAAAAAAAAAAAAAAAGGCAAAAAAAAGCTGGATGTTGGGGAAGTGCTTCCTCTTGCATTTCCATTTTTAGCACTAAGCTTGACATGACCTTTAATTTCCCATGATATAATCAGGCAAAAATATGCACATTTACTGATGAGATTTTACTGATTACCGGGGAGGAGTGATCCTGTACCTTTGTACTCTGGTTATACTCTTAAAGTTGTTGACATGCAGTTTTTTTTAAATCCTCAAAACTGATGCATTCCTCACTTAAAAATACTCCATACTTAACAATACTCCTCATTTTTATATATTCAATCTAGATTATACCGAGGATGTTAAGATTCATTTTTGTAAAAAATGCATTACAAAAGAAGTATTAACCTACAGAAGACACTACATGACAGTGCGATAAATGGATAGAATGATTGTCCTTATGACAGAAATATTTCACCGCATGTGTAACCTCTGATATTTTTTTTCCTTTGATAGATGTCAAGCAGACAATGAAATCACCATTGTTCTCTGTAGTGAGGTTTTCCCATGCTGAAGGAGCAAACATACAATTGCAAATTAAGATTATTATTAAACAAAGTAAGAACAAAAGAAACATTTCCACGTGATACAGTATGTAGAGCAAAATGATTGCCTATACAGTTTTTACTGGCAAAATTCTGGGGCTGTTCAAAGAATATTTTTCATTTCACCATTTCAGCCTATAGCTGATCTTAAACCTTATTCTTAGCCCACCTATAGGCACTTCCCAGCTTTTTATGTATATAACATATACAAGGTAAGTACTTAAAGGCTGAAAAATGTAAACAAACTACTGATTCTTCGCCATTGCAAAGTCAGCCACACATGACTTAGCTTTAAGAGTCATTGACTTTTGATCCAATCCATAAAGATTTTTTAAAAGTTAAAGGAAAGTTCTATTGACCAGCCCTGTTCACCACTAGGCAAAGGTCACTGTAGCAAAGAACCGTTAATCATCCAAAAGTCAAAAGCAATTCCAAGTACTTAGAGTAGCAAGAATCATTTAGGGATTCTCTCAAAATATTTTTAAACTCAAGTGTTTGGACCGCAAGCAGCTCATGGATCAGTGATTCAAATCTCGGTTTAGTAGCTGATAGTCTATTTCTTCAACGTGATGCTAACCTTATATCCTTACAGAAAACGTCCTATGGTTTTCTCCCTCTGTTTTTGTGTGTTCAACTTCAGGTATCTGTAGGGATTCAAATCTGTAATTGTTTAAGTTATTTAAAACACTTAAAATAGAAATCTAATACATAAAACCAAGCACAAATTTTCACTATGAAGCACTTTTTGAAGTTACTTCTTCAGATATTCTTATTACTCAGTAAGCCATTTTGCCAAATAAGCACAACCTGAGGTACAGAACCTATTGGTCTTACAGTCTATTACAAAGGAAATGAGACAGGAAATAAAAATACTCCATTAATGGACGCTGTCTGTCTGCAGGAAGCTTATTCGTGTACATCAAGAACAAAACATTTCTGATTCTATCAAAAATAGGATGCTGGAAAAATACAATGTAATATTTTGGACATATCTCCAGAGACATTCACTTTCATTTGGACAACTTATATGAAAGTAGAAAGCGGAAGGGTTGAGATTATTTATAAAACTGCCTGATCCTGTTTCTGAGACAGAAGTTGTCACACAGGTTTGAAGAATCACACATGCTTCACCTAACTAAGGCTGCTTAAAACTTACATGTGCTTCCTAACAGGCAATGGACTTGATAGAAAGTAATTCATTCTACTATGATGAATCACAATGAATTCTGACATTAATGTGAGAATCCAGCTCCGTGAGCCACATAAGTGAATACCTTGACCACAGGAGCACCTGAATCTGAAGATTTTACTGCAGTTCAGGATCAGAAGTTATTCAAAGACCAGTTCTGGAGGGAACAGTGTAAGATTTAAGCAGTAGCGTAAGTGACAATGACTTCACTTGCAACAACAACAACAAAATAATAAAACATTACCAACAAAGCATAGAGACATTAGATTATGCTAGGTCTGCACAATTAAAAGATGCAGAGAAATCTGGCCAAAAGAAATGTTTTCTCTCTCTGCTCTGCCCAATCTTGGTCCAACTGACCATTTTCAATTGATTGTTTCATTTTGAAATGTAGGTATTTCACATTCTTAAACATCTATGTATTTCTACTTTGAGTTTCTTTTCTACAGGCATTGGATACATCGTACAATTCATTCCTTCACTGACTGACCACTTTCCCTAATATACTAGAAGAAAAAGGGAAAGAGATAGGACAAGTGCATTTGGAAACTGAATTATCGAGAAATCAGCAAAAAGTGTTTCTACTTCAAGGAACACAGAAGGGTAACAAAGTAAAACCTTAGACTGCCAGGGCTTCATTTTCTTTGCAGTTAATGGATGAAAAGAAACAAACTCTCTGTTAATTTTTATTTCACAATTCTTGTCAGGTTTCAACAATTGGTATCAAACACAGGAACTCACTCCATCTGGTTATATATATCCCTATAATCCCTCCTCTCCAAGTATCCTCATTTGCCTCATTATCCTAATTTTGTATAAGGATAGCAAGAGGATGCACTCAGAGCTCCAGGCTCCACTAGGGAAGGCTGATCTGTAAAAAGATGTTATTGTCAGAGGCACTGCAGGAACGGCTTGCCTTTTCCCCACTCTGCTGAACTTCTGAGCCTCTTACCACTCTCCTATTGCTGGCAATAGCTGACACTTCTCTGAGCGAAGCCTTGGGCACTCCCTGGCTGACCTTCTCGGGCAAAGGTCTGAGCTTAAACTGTTGTAACAGGCTCGAAATTCTGTAGTAACTTTATTTAAATATATCTCCAGGTTTCATAATTAATGAGTCATTCTTATAGAAATAAAACAGAAAATTCATAAACCTTTGAAAGAGGGGAGAACAAAAGGCACCTCTTCGTAGCCTCCGTATTTCAACCCCCTAGACCTCATTCTAATTAGAACAGACATTTCTAATAATTTCAAATCCCTCACTAGTTCTATACTACATCAGCTGGTCCATGATTGCGGCAACTTAAGCTTAGCTGAGAAACACTGTCTAAGAATTGGTGTGAATCCTCACCCTTCAGTGTTGCAAACCTCTTATGCAAAGCCCAACTCAGAAACCCATGCAAGATCAAGAAGCAAGATGGTTACAATAAGCATCAATCCTGCAATGCCAGGCATCAAATATAAATCACATCTGAAAATTCTATTTTTCTTTCCTCAAAAGGGCTGTTATAAGCTCCCATTTTTCCCTCTCGTACTCATGCTGAAGAATGAGGGACTTTTAACATCATGAAAAAAGGAAAAAAAATACAAACAAACAAACCACCAAATAATAAACAAAAACCCCAAACAAACAAAACCCCTAAAACCGAAACAAACAAGTACGGTTAAATGCATATTTCTTATTTCAATGACAACTCCAGAAGCGGGATCAGGAACAGTAAGTAAAATTTGGCTGAAACTCAAGTCAGGCAAGTATTGTTCTAAAAAATCATAACTATTCCTTTTTTTGAAAGTATAATGTGCTTTAAAATGGAATCACAGAATCATTGAGTCCAACCACAACATAACGTAACTCTAGCAATAAAGTATGTCCCTAAGAACTGGAAATCAATATGAGAAATTGCCTAAGAAGGTAACCTTTTCAAATTATAAAATACTGTGAAAAAACAAAACGCTGTCAGAACCATTCTTCTTTTTGCCTGGATTTACTTGTCACAGTATAAGGCCTCTTTGTAATGCCCACTTAATTGACACACACTGTTAAAGTGAACATTACCTAAAGAGATCCTTTAAAATACCCCTGAGAAGCCTGAAGAAAGAAGAATTGCCCAAGAGTAAAAATTATACTGGTGGCCTGAAAGACTAATTTACACTGTGAAGGAATGTTAAAACGATTGTGATTAGTGAGTGGCCAGAGGCTCTCATTTCCACTGAGGCATTAATCCAACTCAAGGTAACAGTCAAACTTGCAGTTACAGAACTCCTCAAGAAAAGACTTAATGGACCAACATCAAGACCTCGCATTAACACATAGTATTCAGACAACTTGAATGCTTGGGTTCTGATCCAAAAATTACATGCATAGCTGCATTTCTCCTCTTTTTAGCATTAACTACTGAACAAAATGACACCAATTATGAAAATTAATAAATAACTCCCGCTAATAGTACACTTTTGCTTTTCAAAATATTACTGAAAGACATATCCATTACCACAGTACCACAGTATGTTTGGGATTGGAAGGGCCCTCAAAAGATCATCTAGTCCAATCCCCCTGCTGGAGCAGGAACGCCTAGGTGAGGTCGCACAGGAACATGTCCAGGCGGGCTTTGAATGTCTCCAGAGTAGGAGACTCCACAACCTCCCCAGGCAGCCTCTTCCAGTGTCTGTCACCCTCACTGAGAAGAAGTTTTTTCTCAAATTTAAGTGGAACCTCTTGTGTTCCAGTTTGATCCCATTACCCTTGTCCTATCATTGTTTGCCACTGAGAAGAGCCTGGCTCCATTCTCCTGGCACTCACCCTTTATATATTTATAAACATTAATAAGGTCACCCCTCAGTCTCCTCTTCTCCAAACTAAAGAGACCCAGCTCCATCAGCCTTTCCTCATAAGGGAGATGCTCCACTCCCTTAATCATCTTTGTTGCCCTACGCTGGACTCTCTCCAGCAGTTCCCTGCCCTTCTTGAACTGAGGGGCCCAGAACTGGACACAATATTCCAGATGGGGTCTCACCAGGGCGGAGTAGAGGGGAAGGAGGACCTCTCTTGATCTACTGACCACCCCCCTTGTAATACACTCGAGGATGCCATTGGCCTTCCTGGCCACAAGGGCACAGTGCTGGCTCATGGTCATCCTGTTGTCCACCAGGACCCCCAGGTCCCTTTCCCCTACACTGCTCTCTAATATGTAATTTCCCAACCTATATTGGAACCTGGGGTTGTTCCTGCCCAGATGCAGGACTCTGCACTTTCCCTTGTTAAATGTCATCAGGTTATTCCCCGCCCAACTCTCCAGCCTGTCCAGGTCCTGCTGGATGGCAGCACAGCCTTCTGGTGTGTCAGCCACTCCTCCCAGCTTGGTGTCATCAGCAAACTTGCTGATAGTACACTCAATTCCCTCATCCAAATCGTTAACGAATATATTGAATAATATTGGGCCCAGTACTGACCCCTCAGGCACTGCATTAGATACTGGCCTCCAGCTAGACTCCGCACCATTGACTACCACTCTCTGGCTTCTCTCCTTAAGCCAGGTTGCAAGTAATTTCTGCAGGCTCTCCTAGTAACTGTGCCTTTTATGTACAATGGTAACTCACTGATTATGCTGTAAGTTTAGGGCAGTATTTTAGATTCAAAGCTGAGTATGGTAAACTAGGCTGTAAGTCAAACAGATGTTGTGGGCTCTGGAGATTGGTTAGTCTGATCCTCCTGTAAAAGAAGCATCAAACAGCGCAGGTTGTCCCAAGCCTTGTCCAGCAGTTGGGTTTTGACTGTCTCCAAGGATGCATTCTCTACAGCATCAAGCTTTTACCTTACTCAGCTAAACTGACCTGCACTTGCTATAA
Organism: Patagioenas fasciata; assembly: GCF_037038585.1. Taxonomy (NCBI): domain Eukaryota; kingdom Metazoa; phylum Chordata; class Aves; order Columbiformes; family Columbidae; genus Patagioenas; species Patagioenas fasciata. The sequence goes on along the minus strand of NC_092526.1, from coordinate 26,767,181 downwards.
ATTGTCATTTAATCTTCTCTACAGTCAGCATTTTGCTCAGAGAAGTTCAATGTTATAACAAGGGCAGAGCTTCACAACCACAGTCTGAGGAGAAAATACCGAACAGGAAAAGGAACTTTCTATGACCATGGCTTCTCAATCCTTCAGTTAAAGCAGGTCCAGATTTCTTTACCATGAGGACTCCATCTGAGACAAAACCATTTGCACAGTTTATCAAATAATAAATTAACATATTCAAGTTGCTTTGAGGTTATCAAGCAATCAAGCGCTCTGGACAAACTCAAATTATTTCAGAACAGTCATAAATAATTCTTTGTTATTTGGGTAGTGTGTGGGAAAGTTGTTAGTTTTTTTTTGTTTTCTGCAAATGAAACATTACATATGGGATTGGGATCTGCTCATAGCAACAGTTCCCACAAATACAGAAAGCAGTTGTGTCATCCCAAGTCTTCTATCCCTACACATTGGGTGGAAAATTTGGAAAAGAACCTCTTGAACCTGAATAATCAGTGCACTGGGTGGAGAACTCACTTTGCAGCACTGAATATTCACCTCTGGAACTCAGTTCAAACACGAGTCAACTGATGTAACAGAAAATTCCCTAAACAGAACATTAATAACAAAACTTCTAGCTAGAAATCAGCTTCAGAAAGAAAATGCCTAAGACAATCTTTTTTAATTAGCTGTTGAATCCTATAGTCAGGGTATTCTAGGGGAAAGGGAAATCCTTAATACTTTGTTTTTCAGCATTGTAACTGCTAAATTAGACACTAAATTGGTTGAAAGTTTAGATTGTCTATTTAGATCTCTGAAGGATTTATCAACTGCAAGTTCAACTTCACAGAGAAAAGAACCAAGCCAAAAGGACTAAGAATAAATATCCAAGGCAAATTCCCATAAGACTAAGTTTTAGGGCACAGAAAATCACATCTGTATCTCATCCTTCTCTGCCCCTAATAATTTTCTCTATCTAAAGAAATCAGTTCTGTCTGAGTAAGACAGAGGACTTCACGGATGTCAGAAAGGTGGGGAAGCACCACTGAGCACTACTTCACTGTATTTTTTCCACTTCCTCAATCCAAACAGTATCAGCACTGCAATGTATTGAGAAAGGTGTTCTTTGGTGTATGCTTGATTTGGTCAGAAAAAAGAAACTCTAGAAATCCTTCTTAATTCCCAATCGGACCTAGAGAACCACAGGTTCTCAATAGGTAGTTGTACTCCTGGATGTTTACCTGGGATTAAATATGACTTTGACATCCATTCAACAACTCCAGAGTCCACTCAAATGCAGACATTGTATTGTCAACAACGGTGCTACCACAGGTGACCCAGCTGCCTACCAAGGTATCTAGAAGCCTCATCACAATGGAACAGTTTCTATCCCTAGAAAAACGTACATTAAGACAGATAACAGACAAATATGCAACATTTAGTCTCTCACTACAGCCTTGAACAAAGCTTTAAGTCAGAACATCGACAGCTATCAGACAACAAAAAATGAGCCAGTGACTTCAGTGTAACAGGTAAGAGGTGCATTTCCAAACCCACAGTCAGAATGGGTAGAAAACAAAATGTCTTAACCACAGCTAATGTAATACATCAGTTTCATCAAACCTGCCCTGTCCTCCCAGTGAAATTTGTTGTTCCTCTTCTCAAATTTAAAGCTAAAAACGCTCTGCTAAAAAAAAATAGTATTACTGGACTCTTAGCATCACTGTTCATGTTCAGTCTACAGGATGGAGAAATGAAGTACTTCAGTATTAACAACTTGCACATATGTAAGAGAATGCTCTAGGAAAAAGGCAGACAAAAGGATACAGCTTCCCCCTACCGTCTACTGCAAAGATTTCCATTAAAATAACTAATCAGAAGCAGTTTAAGAAACATTCCTCTTTTGTTCACCCCACAAAGACTTCTGTTTTCATTTGATGCAGCAAAAAAAGACTGTAAGTGAATACTTCCGGACAGAGCTTTCTGATAAAATGAAGCATAAGGGAAAGCGGTGCTGCAGGTCTGGCATGCAATGCACAAATGCGACTCAGCTGAGGTTACAGAAGCCAGCTTCCCCTTTGATTAATCTTAAGGCTGGCTGTAAGAAAAAAGTGCTTTCCCTACTGATGGATTTTTGTATTAGAAGAAACAATGCAAACTTGGGAAGAAAATGCTTCCAATTTTGTAATAAATATTTCAGAAGTATTTTACAAATAAATGTATTATCTTAGGAACAGAAAGTTTCTGCCTTTTCTTATCTGTAGTCAGCCTCGTGGAGCCTGAATGAAAAGGCAGAGGTTTCATCAATAAGCCTCAGGCTTATTCTGCCAGTAAAGCTGTGCTTTGACACAATAATATGGCATAGCACAATCTGATTATTTCAATGCAGTGGAGGTTTTGGATCAGATGTTTCTTCCTAGTTGCACTATTTCATATTTCTATTACTGTGTGAGACCTTAGAGTTCACAGCAGTGACAGGAAAATATTTTTAAGCCACTGATTTTCGAAGTAACATGAAGAAGTAGTAAGAAAGAAAATAATTAATTTTAAGGTGATCTCAATTACCTCTCTTCTGGAAAAGCCTTCTGTATTCTTTCATTACACATTCCATTTCTGCCTAGGAGGACAATGAGGAATTGAAGAGAATTCCCAGAAACTGCAGAAACAGAGTTTTAAAAGATGTTTTACTATCTACATTTCTTTTCCAAAATTGTTGCTGACAAAATAAGTTACCTTGGCAGTGGAGTTATGCTATTAACGTCAAAGCTTTCATGCTCAACAAAAGGGGGAAGAGAAGTAAACGTTTTCTTGTTATGTGCTAGTACGGTGTCTAACACAAAAGTGTTTGGGCCCATCGTAATAGACTTGTATCTCTTGTGTTCTGATTGTAAAAATATTGTATGTATACCAAGATATCATACACTTGAAATGCTATTTTGGTTTCACGAGCAATCTTTGAAAAGTATTACACTCTCAGGTCCACTGGGTAGAATCACTCCACTGACTGTCACGTTTTTCTGCCACCCTCCCAAGCACCAGCTATGACCTCCAGAGAACGGTGCTGCATTAGACAGGCCCTTGGTCTCACAATTATAGCACTTCCTACTTTCATACTGAGAATATCCTACAATCTCTATCAATTTGGAGTAAATGTTATCACATATAACATGTAAAGCTTACACATTACATATTCAGGTTAAGGAGGTTCTATAGGTTACTATTTTATATTTCTTAGATTTATTTGAAGGATGCATTTTGAAAACAGTGCCAGTCAAAACACTGTAAGATTTACAGTGTTTTCAGAAAGTGTTATTTTGCCCTTTGAAGAGGGCCTTCTTGAGAAATGCTGTGTAATTACTGAAACTGCTTAGCACACATAACCACAGAGAACAGTCAGCTTGACAGCTCCTGAAATTATCATCAGGAACAGAGTTCAACTATTTGAAGCCTGTGAATTACATTCTCATGGCCTGAATCTATTTGCCTCTTTTGGGTCAATTCTCACTCCCAATGAACTTACAAATCCATCACGAAAACACTTCAATTTGTGAAGTCACGGTTTCAACCACATTCCTCTCTATGGAAAACAATTTGCTTCATTATGCTACAATAATATCCTTGAATGTGCTGTGGAAACAGACTGGGAAAAGCTTGAGATCAAATTGCTGTTAACGAAAACAAGATAAAGCCCTAAGGAAAAGGGGTAATGGGTTCAAACTGGAACACAAGAGGTTCCACTTAAATTTGAGAAGAAACTTCTTCTCAGTAAGGGTGACAGACACTGGAACAGGCTGCCCAGGGAGGTTGTGGAGTCTCCTACTCTGGAGGCATTCAAAACCCACCTGGACACCTTCCTGTGTAACCTCATCTGGGTGTTCCTGCTCCGGCAGGGGGATTGGACTGGATGATCTTTCGAGGTCCCTTCCAATCCCCTAACATTCTGTGATTCTGTGAAAATTTGCTTCTACTGATCAGTATAAATCCAAGGAATAATTATGACTTCTTTTTTTTTTTTATGCCCATAAAACTTTCTTCTGAACCAAGCATTTTACAAGAACTTCTGTCTTGCTGATTCAACCTTTCCAAATGCAACCACCTCCTCAACCACCTGCATTGATTCACTAGTTTATGCAGCTGCACCCTAAACTGAATAAGCAAATGGTCTGCTTTTAAAACCAAATAAATAAAAACCGCCAAAAATTTTTTTTTTTTTTTTTTTTTTTTTTTTTTAGAAAGACATATTTTTTAAGTGAATTGGAGGCTTGCTTCACTGTTTGGCTTCAGAGCACTGTTTTGCTAAACACTTGGTTGCAGAATGGAAGGGACAATGAATTCTGTCTCAGAATGGGGGAACAAAATGATCAGGAACAAGTGTTGAGAATGTTATAAGATTATCTTTTAAACTGAGTTTGTCTAAAAAAACCCTATAGATATGTGTGCCATAGCTAGCTCTGCAACACCACATTTTTTGTATTTGTTAAATACGTGCTGGGAAATGAAAATATACAACTGAAAGCAGAATTAGTTACATTTAAAAATGTATCAGTGAAGATTTCCTATGTCAATCACTCTATTAATAATTTTCAAAAACCTTCCTTTAAAATAATAGTCTTACTTTCATTTAAATAATGTCAATAATATTGTTACTATTCATATTTCACTAAAGTAGCAATGAAGACTCCATTATGTTTTAAGATTATTTCACAAGAAATACAGTGGACAAATAGCTGGACTTAGAGGAACTTTTATCCAGAAAATATGACCAACTGTAATTACATGTTTCTAGTATATGCAATTTCTACAACCCCCATTCCAACAAAGCTAAATATAATACGAACAAATAACAAATTCATTTGTACAACGATAATATCTGCCAAAAATGCTTACTACCCAGGATTTAGACACAGTGGATGAATTTTTTACAAACAGTCACAACAAAGAAATGGGAGATTTGAACTCAAAATACGATCTTTCTATGAGTTTGTAATTAAGAGCTATTTCACAGCAGAACAGTCTGCATTTCAAAATAAACACAAGCAGTGGAAAAAGTTTAAAAAAACAATTAAGAGTCTTTTATCACAAAATGAACACAACATTACACTGCTCCAAGCTCATTATTGAAACATCAATAATTAAGCAGTTTAGAGCATCTAAAATTTCCTTTGAAAATCAAATATCACATAAACTGGGTGGAGAGCAAGAAAAAAAACATGTTGACTCCCAGCAAAACTAAAAACCTCAGAGCACAGCTCTCACCATACTTTCATAAACAACAGATTTTAGTGCAGCCATTCATCTACAGAAGAATTTCCCAAGTAAGGCAAAACTAGCTAGTGATTTATGACAATGGTAGGAAGCGCATTCAGAGCTGGGGCCACTCCCAGAATTTTTGCAAGTATAGCACAAGAAAGCCTCTTTGATACAACGTGCTCAATGGGTGAGCATTTGATAAACAGAGCACGTTCTGGCTCAGCGAAAACAAAACGAAGAGATGGTTTAATCGAACTTCTATACAGCTTCATTAAATACTTAAAATATGCAAAATTACAAGAGTAGCTAACATTTCTATTGGAAACTATATGATTCTTTAATGCCATCAGTTTCTATCAGAAATTAATCTCCTACATTATAATTTTCTTTTTGTAATTTTTCACGCATTCCACCATGGTACACGTAATTAGTGCAGCTCACCTATGACTAGAAACTCCACAGAGTAATACCCAGCTTCTCTCTTGATTTTTGAAAGTCATGAAAGAAACCAATCCTACGGATAAAGTTGGAAGCTTTGAAATACAGTATCCAACTCATATGTGGATTTTGCTAATTGCTATTACTGTTGATCCTGAGATCACTACATCTAATATTTGTTAGGATCAGGGACTGAAACATATTTGTTATTATTAAAAACAAACATTCAAGTATGAAACAGAAATTTAATAGAAAAGATAACCATTAATAACACCTGTCCAGTTGCCTGTACTAGAAGAGGGGTGCACATTCAGCAGGTCTAGAAAGAAATCTGTGGGGGCAGCAGCTGTCCTTTTATTATGTGATTGCACCAACTATCAAAGTGAATATGCACTACTCATTCACAAACATAGATGTTATTACAATTAAACAAACAAGTAGTAATGGCAATAAAAGTTTAGAAAGATTATTTTTGAAAGATTCTTCAGGAGACTAATTGCAAGAGACCCTGCAGCAAACACACACAATTTGTAAGATATTTAGAAACAATCTGGTATTAATAGTTTTTGGCTGATATTAAGGATTTCTCCCCTAAGATTCAAAGTGGTATCATCACTTAGCCAAAAGATGCATCAGAACTGTTCTAATGAAATTAACTTTCTTCAAGACAGAAGTTTACAACTGAAAGAGCCAGTCAACAATTCCCTTTCAGGAAAGAAGAAACAGTAATAACATTTAACTAATTTAATTTTGATATGAAGTTTTGTAAGGGTTTTATAATGTAATAATACAGAAGAAATCTAATCTCAGAACTAAGATCTACTACTTGACAGGTTATACATGATTTAAAAATAGCATCACAGAAATAGGACATTATTCTTTCTAATGAATAGTCCCAACATGAATTAAGTAACTAAGTGCAGATTCCACAGCCAACAAAAAAATCCCAACAAATTCTGTTAATGAAATTGTTGTGTTCAAGAAATCCTCTGGCATGTTGATTGTTCTAAACCCAAAGTGATGTTTCAAAAGCAATTACAGCAGTCAGTTCTTTATTTTCCTGCTGCACATCAATTCAAAGCAATGTGCTGAAAGTAAATCAGTTGCACTGTAATTTCTTCATATGTTGTCAGTGGCAAAAAGGCAACAAATGCTCTCCACCACAAACAGTTAAATCACTAACTCTTTAACAGCATTACTTTTCAAAGAGTAACAGTCTGAAGGCTTTTATCTCACCAAGGATATTTTCAACAAAACACAGATTTACCAATGGGAGCAGAATGCACAGATACCAGAAGATACACAGAAAAATGGTTACCACCAAGCTGTAATTTGATTTCTCAAGCATTGTTCAGTGGGTTCTGTACCTGTAGGAGGCTGCAGTTCTCCTCCATAAGCACTGTGCAGTGCTGTGTGCTCACGCCCAGCCATGACTGGAGTACACTAACACAACTGTACAACCCCATGCCCACTCTTACACCAACAGTTCAAAACAAGCTATGAGGCAACCAACTACAGCAGATTTCATGTCCCTGTGCAACACTGAATACAAGAGATATCCAAACTTTATACTTACATATCTACTTGCACAGAGTTGGTCTTGGAAGACCACCATGTGAGGTAAAGTAAAAGCAAGGAATCATGGCCCCACATCTAGTTTCTGTGACCTATTATTTGCTAACTGAGTCAAAAAGAATCCTTATGGTTTCAAAACAGCTGCTTTGGGAGATAAGAATAAAAATGAAAAGGGAAAAGGCAAAAGACCAGGCAGATGGTTTCCAATTCTTTTAAAATCATTCTGTAATTGTTCCATTCTTTCTGAGTCAAATGATTTGGTTCTGATTTTAACTTAGAATTTCTCTTTTTTTAGCTGGGCACTTAGATCAGGAAGGGATTGTTTGGACATGCTTGAGTCAGAGCCTAACAGGGCCTCCTTAGCACAAAATACCCTTAAATGGGGGACTGGTCCCACAATATGTGTCTGGATCTACATGGAGAAGCAATTCAGACTGGCCCACATATGATTCTTTGACCCATATTCATAGTTCTACAGGCAGAGGAGAAATAGTATGACTACTAGGAGGAAAAACTGCTAAGTGTCCCATACTTCCTTAATAAAATCCGATTTACAAAAACTGTTTCCCTGAAAATAAACAGAAGATAGAAGATTTATTACTCAATGTTCACACCATCTTTTCAGCCTATGAATTACCTGAAAAGCTGCCAGCTTTTCAACAAAAATCAGATCACACTCTCTCTGTGCTATTTCTTTGAACACACTGTTGGTTTTCCCAGTAACAAACACGTACCTCTCCAGTTAAATATTCGGAGCTGTTTGCTGCAGCTCTGGCTGTAACTCTGGCAGACTTCCAGGGCTATCTATTCAGCAAGTTTCAAAGCAACCCAGAATCAGCAGGCAGTTCGAAAAGTTCTCAGTCCCTCCTTGGGCTCACACATTGGCCTCAAATGGTTCTACAAATGTAAACAAAATAGCAATTTTTTCCAGTGTGCTTCTGGAGCATGCTTTCCACTTTAATTTTGTTTGTGAGGCCTTGGCTGCTCTGCAATGTGAGCCATTGCACAGGAAGGGTGAACAACAGGGAGATTCACTTCAAAACTGCACTCCTGATATAAAGCAAAGACCTAGTGAAGATGCACTGTCTTTCTATCTTATTAGAGAGATTTAAATACTTAGAGCAAGTTTTCCTGTTAGAGTTGAGACTAAATGTAGATTTTAACTTGCAAATTCAGAAAAAGTGAAAAATCACATAAGACATGGGCTGTCATTCAGTTCACAGACCAGCCAGACAACCAGTTCAAACACTTTTCTGAAGATAAGATTTCAAAGAAATCTCTAAGACTGCCACATGCCTAAGTCAGGGACACCCTCGCTGCAGAAAGGCAGCAGAGCATGGCAGCAACCATTTTAAAAAATAGGGATATGGACATAGATAGGTAAAATCCTACCTTTCCACAATAAACTTTTGCTTTACTGTATTTGAAGTATGAAATTTTCTCCTCTCTCCTGAGTGCAGTTTTATATTTGCAGGCACTTTTGAAACTCCCATCAAGTGATCAAAACACTGAGATTCTATTTTTACAATATACAACAGATGACCTATTTTTATGACATGGACCAAAACAAGAACCTGAACAGCAGCAAAGTACACATTTTGATACGTCAAAGACTGGGTGATATTTACTCTAAGTTTTGTGTGTTTTGTCTAATTGTTAGCAATGAAACTGCAAATACACACTTCACATTTAATGAGACTTGGGTATTTTACATCATTAAATCAAAGACTCCGTAGTTCATTCTCTAGTTTTAGTCTTTAAGTGTGAATAAGTTGGTAACAAATTGTATTCCTTAAAAACACAAGTAGACCTTTAAGATATTTATTTACAACAGTTAAGTATATTAAAATGTCACTCTTTAAAGTCTTGTTAATTCTACTGCATTTTTAAGTTACTGGCATTATATTTACTGTGGCCAGGATAAAAATCCTTTATCAGCTGGAAGTAAAACAATCTGCCACCTAATATGCATTTGCTTTAAAGATCTCCCAAACAGAAACAGTCAGATGCTGTCAATACCTCCAACTGTACTGTGTTTTCATATCCTGGGAAAGCTCCATCTATTTCTATCAGCATATAGCAACATTTGTTTTTATGCAATCTCTTTGTGTTGTTCCTCATCTGCACAATGAACAGAAATTACTATTCAGTTTCCTGCATATTTAAAGACAAGGAGTTTCTATGCAATCTTAAGCAATAGATCAACCAATATACTTTAAAATTAAGCATATTCATCCGTTTCTAACAACCATTTGAGTTTTAACTAATTTCATAGAGAATGTAACTTTCTAAGTGAAAGGTTGTGTGCTGTCTGAAAAGACCTCTTGGTTTACTACTTTGTATTCATAGTTCTCTCAGAGGCTTTGCATCATGCATCTGACATGCTGAGACTTTTTTTTCCTTGGTAGTTAAATTTGATCCAAAAATCTCAATTCACAAAACATTGTGGTCAGCATTGCAAGACTGAGCAATATAGACAAGGTTTCTTAAATAGAGCAGGTCATGTTAGGCAGGACTTCTGATTTTGTACACGAACAAATGCAGTTAACTAGCAGATCCTGGATTGCCCAACTATTCCTTCTGCAAGAGCAAACACAGAATCATATTCATTTTTGTAGGTGCCGTACTGTAAGTTTCTGTTTGTTTTTTGAAGTGTTATACAATTAAAAATTCTAGTGGCTTGGAAAACCCCTTAACTCATCAAAACTTCAGCTTCCATTCTAAAAATAAATCCAGCAAACTTTGTTTGATTTTCTAAGTGTATTGATTTTCCATTAAAAAGAAAATCTAATTACACTGTATTTTAATCTCTAAACAAAAGATCATCACTGCAATGCAAATATTTTAGATGTAAAAGCTAACCAGAATAGTCTCATTTTAATGTTGATGCTTGAAGCCCACACATTAAAAATAAAATAAAATAAAATAAAAACAAGGCTTTTCAAAACTTAATACTTTGTGTAGAAATTGCCTTTTCTTTTTAAATGACGGAAAATAATCTTTTTTCAGAAAAATAATTTACAATAGCCGAGTTCTTGGAACTCGAGAGACACATTTAAAACTGCTGTCCAAGCTTTCACCACTTCAAGCTTTATTTTATTGCAAACCACAGCAAACGAAAGAGAAATACTTGGAGAACACATGCACGGGAACACACACATGAGCAACAACCTTCATCTGCAACTCCTAAGGAAGCTTTTAATGAAAGAGTTAAAAACAATAAAGAAAGATGATGATGACGGTATTTAATTTTTCTTTTATATAATGAAAACTGAGATAGGGTCTTGATCTTTTGGCCATGCTACAAGTGACACTCCCCTTCTCAGTTTATGCAATAAGTGAGTGAGCGTTAGGAAAGCTTCGCCCATGTTAGGCTGTGAGACTGAGGTCACACCATTATACCGAATCCACAGATTTCCCTTTAAAACATGTTGCAAACAATGAAAACATGCTGATCATTAGCAAGTTACTCCCTTTACACAGCAGAGCTAATACATGAAGGTGAATAGTTTGTAACCTTCAACAGTTTTTTTAAAAACACCAGGAATTCCTGTGAATCACAGTCACATGAAGATTGTTTTAAGCAAAGTACCATTTCTGGCACATGCAGCCTCCCAACCAACAATAGTTCTAGTTTTGGCTTGCCCTACTCATGATTCTCTCGGAGCAACACTGTAGTAAGTAGGCCAACCAAAAGAGTGACACTAAGCTGCAAAAGAAGCGTTTCATGTCTGTTCAGATCTGTGATGGAAAACAAGACTTGTCTGGACTCCATGGCCAATACAAAATATTGACAAAATAGCCTGAAGTTTTCCTAGTTGTAAGGCAGCATGCTTAAAAAAACCTAAGAGCTAAACAAAGAAGGTCTGCATCTTATCACATGACTTCACTTTTTTTAGCATTGCTAATTTGCTTTCTCGGACGGAGCAAAACTTTTTTTTTTTCCTCTTTTCTCTTTGCCCCAAACGAATTACAATAACTAAATAAAATTGGCCACCTTAAACCATTTTGCTCACCACACACACCCATCAAAGCAAGACCTGAATGGGAACTAATCTCATGCTGGATTAGTATAAAAACAATCACAGATGTTGTTAGGACATACAATACAATAAATAATATATCTGGACGTCTGTCTAGTATTAGAGATTTTTGGCAGCATTGTGGAATAGAAGTGACCATAGTACTGCGACAGCTCACAAGGCTTCACCAAGGAAGCCAGTTTAATTCACAGCAGTTGTGTTCTCTTCAAGACTCCATGTGCCTCCATGGAGGATTTCTCAGGCCCTGCAACATTTCCTAGCTTTTCTTATCCTTTCATGGCAAATTTATCAGGGAATTGCCAGAGCTGCTGCAGCTATAGGTTTGAAACAAGTAAAGACAAAACAACAACAAACAAACCCACAAATAAACAATTTAATCTTGATATTAAAGTTTTTATAGCTTGTGTCTCTAAACCCACAGTCCATGTTTTGGTGGGTTTTTTTTAAACTCCAGCTTTCCTAGATAGAAATTCCAAGGTAAAAATTATCCTGTTGGTATACTACAATACAAGCACAATTGGAAAGCTAACTTGGTAAATACATTCAACATGATTAAGAGGGAAAAAAGCCCTGCAGAATTATGAGATACTTGACTAGAGAGTAGAAGTGGCAATTTGTGAAGCTTAATCCATTTTTAAAGTAATTTTGTCCTTTCCATACATTGTGCAGTCATCAGTGGAAAATACCTACTATTTGTGAGGTTATAAGGCTATAAATCAAAAAAATAGGAAACATCTCCTCAAGCACTCAACAAATAGGGTACAGCTGCAATAATAGTATTGTGGAATGAAAGGTTTGGAATATTCATTTTAAAAACACCTTAAAACACTAACAGCCATCATTCTAATTGTGTTTTATTGTGCAATAATAAAGTACTGTTCTACTTGGCAGCTACCAAGTTTAAGTTGAGAATTATTCAGAATATTTTAGCACTGTTTACATTTAATTTTAGACCAGCTAAGAATGGTTGTGTGACCCTAGTCCCAGGTCAAATAACAGACCTTTTACCATATTATGTGATTTAAAGTAAAGTACCATCTGAGCTTAAATAAGGAAGCTGAAAAGGAAAGAGGAAGCAAGTTCAGGCACCCTCCAACACGACTGACTGTAATAAATCAGTTGAACAAAAAAGTGAAAAAATTCTTCATAAGATACAGGCAGGATGTTTGTCCAGTTTTACAAAACGATGTTCTGTTAATACATTAGCAGTTTTGCCCTCGTGCAATTTAATTCTTACTTTTAACGGGTTTATACTTAGCAAAAATATTGGATCATTACATCTTTTCCAGTAGTGCTTGAAACTAAAGATTGAAGACCAAGTGACATGTTTTTGTCATTTGAAACTTATCCCTGGAATCATCAGTGCTCTGCTGCCACACAAGGAGAACAAAGTCCCATCCCAAAGCCAAACTAAGATTTCCCAGTGACTTAATTGGGGAAAGAATGAACGTTTAGTTCCACGGAGATTTCACCTGGAATGGGGAATAAATAAATGAGAAACACTGAAGGAAGTGACAGGAGAGAGAGAAGAAAGAGGAGAGAGAGACTCCAGCTACAGTATAACTCTCATGGTCAAGACTTTAATAACCTACCATATCATTTATATCAAAAGAGAGAACTGCTCTTGGTATGCTACTTGGGAGAGATTTTCCTTATCATTAAATTTTTTCTAATTTGTAATTGAAAACTTTTCTATGCCAGAGAAGCTTCTTTCTGCTTGTGATGATGAAAGCCATTAACCTAAAATCTAGACTTAACAAGCCCTCTAATGCCACTTCTTTTTAGAAGAAGGACTTTGACACAGGCCCATCTTGAACATCAGGCTGTCACAAATTTCTTTTGTTTTTGTAAGACTCCTGAAATATACTATAGGAGTATTAAAAATGATCCAGCTTTTCAACATGACATACAATTCAAGACTGTACAAGTTAGTCAAGCCTGTGGTGAAAAAAAAACTAGTAAGAACCAAGCTACCAAGTACATTGTGCCATGAAGCGTGTAAAATAATTAGCATCTTCTTTTATCACTCTAATGACCATTCACCTCTACATTTAAGACTCTAGCAATATTATTTGCATTCCTTTTATTGCTAATGACAAATCACACACAAGACAATATGGATAAAAATAGCAAAAGTTGATGCTTCAGAGGTTATTGAGTAAAAAAGCGTGTGAATAAAATATACTGACAGACACGCGTTGCTTCGCAGCACAATTTACATTTTTACTATAAGCCTCTAGTGTATTCAAATTGTTCTGAAATGCATTAATCATAAGTTACAGCCTAGGAAACAATTGCCAGATGGGTGTTATATATACGTATGCACATGAATCCTTCACATGTCACAGCCATCTATGATTTTATAAATGTTGTAAATCTCTACAAAGTAGGTCAGAAGACTGCCACCTCCAGGCTAGGTATCCAAAGTAAAAGCATGTGGAAAACTGTTGGAGATGCCAAGCATGGAAGGCTAACAGGTATGGGGGATGTTTAGTGGCTCAAAGTGGCAGACAGTCCCAAGTGGAGTTCCTTAGGGGTCATTATTGAGGTCCAATAGTATTGAACATCTTTAGAAATGACTGGGATGATGGAATGCACATTCACCACATCTGGAGATGAATTCAAGCGAGAAAGACAGGTAGATAGAGCAGAAACAGGAGCCACTCAGGAAGAGAGAGCCTAGCACGCTAGAATACTGGACTAACAAGAAATACATGAGATTTAACAAAGATAAACCTAAAGCCTTGCATGTGGGGTGGAATAAACACAAGCAGCAACATAAGCTGAAATCTTACTAGCTAGAGTGTGGCTTTGGAAGTACCCACGGCCAGTAAGCTGAATGTGAGTCAGCAGCTGTGCCGCTGCAGCCATGTCCTGGGTTGCCTCGGTAAAAGCACAGTCAGCAGGTGATGTCACAATTTCACACTGCCACACCTGGAACATTGAGTCACATTGAAGTTCTCCCAGTTCAGGAGAGACATTGACAAGCTTGGTGGCCCATGATGGGCCACCAAGATGATGAGATGGTTGGAGAACTTGAGGCATGAAGAAATGCCAAAGGAACTGGGTTTGTTGAGTCAAAAGAGGAGAAGGTTTGGGGGATCTAATCAGCCTTGTAATACGTAACAGGTAGTTATGGGGAAGATAGAGAAACTCTCTTCACAAGGATAAATGATGACAGGACAAGAGGAAACAGACACAAGTAACTTCAGGAGGAGATCCATGTGGATATATGAAAAATATTTCTCATAGTGAGAAGAATTAAACGTTGCAACAGATTGCACAGAAAAGTGGGGGAATTGCTTCAATTCAAGCTGCACCCTGTAGATTGCCTTTATCTTCCTCCATTTCTTGCTCCTACAAAAATTCTAAATGGTTTTAGAAAAAAACAAAATAAAACACAAAACTGGAATAGGTAATTTCTAAATATAATTTTACAATTTACCACGGCTACCCAGACTGTTGGAGAGAATAGGGCTGTCAGTTAATTCTGTGTTTCTGTGTTTAAAATGTAACCTTCTTTCTTTGTGTGAACAATTACTATACAGTTTGATTCCATTCATTCCATGGAAGTCTAAATTCCAGTTGAAACACAACATCCAAGAGTTTTACGAATAAACTTTCCCAAATGGCTTCTATAAGAAATAGGACTGTGAAATTCACTCAACAAAGAGTTCAAACTCTAAACTGAACATTCCCCACCCCCAACATACTCTCGTAGGCTTTTCAGATGTTCATAAGCTATCTGTGGGGGTTTTTGTTAATGAAAAGTTATTTATGTGCTGGCAAAACTGAAGTATTTAAGCAGTCAGATGCACAAATTGAACTACAAGTCATAAAGTCCATCTCTTTTTATCAGCATCCATTAAAACAGCATTTATTTAAATGATAGAGAAGTGGCTTAACAAGCTGAAATAAATTAATGTCAAATCAGAGCCAAACTCTGTTGGATGCATTCCAAACACACTGTTTGGACATACATATAAAGAGTACCCTTTGTGCTGGGTGAGTCCATTACTCAGATGACTTCTGTAACACTGGCCTGACCTACAGCTTATTTGAATCAGTAGAAATCTTTTTATTGACATCTTGGGCTTTGGATTAGCCCTGTATGTATTTCTGTTTACTTTGTCAAACACTCCAGTTTCTCTCTGCATTTCCAAGCATCTGGTAGTTACTCAAGGAAATTATAATCAGTGTAAAGAAATACTCTGTCTGCAGTATATTCCAGGGTAGCCAATATGAAAGAATTATTAAATATGAGCAAGACTATGCCTTCTTACATAAAACAGCCCTCTAGCGTGTTATTTTACTGTATTGTAAACAACTTAAAAGTTCAAAAAATATGCAGACACCTAGGGAAGACTTTAGTGTTCTAATTAGTATTACATTAGTTCATGCTTTTATACTGTTTTTCGTACTTCCCTTTGATCATTATCACATGGCATTCTTGACTTTGTCTCTAATATTTGTAACAACTTCACAACTGGAGGCTGAGATTCTTCAAATTTCATTTAACCAGGCTCTGAACTTGCAATGATACCAAGTGACATTTTTTCAATTCTTTAATGAGGTTTTCCAGAAACTATTTTAGGACTGTCAGATTTAGTTTCTATGCAATTCAAATATGAAAAAGACAAGAGCAGAAATGCAAACTGAAAACAAAGGTGAAAAAAAGATCATTTCCAGTGACTGACCATACATAAAAATACACCTTTGATTTAAATTGATGCAATCTACCCATCTGCAATAGTTAATCTAATATTACTTATAAATACCATGAAAGATGAAAGTTAAAGATCTCCATTCAGCAAGACAGGGAGGAAGATGAAACAGATATTCATCAGCTCACTGAGTCTTGTCTCTTGTGAAATGTGACCAATCATGAATATATTCCTATTTGCAAAGTTTTCATGGTCCATCTAAAAAGCAAGTTTGTAGGTTTTTTTCTCCACTATTTAGATGATGGTTAGAAACCTTCTAATATAGACACTAAATTTATTCATGGCTAATTCATACATTTATTTAATTTTGTACCAACATGTAATTTAGCTTAGATAATACTACTCTTCATAGCTACGTGAAGGGAGAAGCAGATGGAGAATAATAGGGCAAGAGAAATCTCAGCATTCTTTTTTTTTTTTTCTAGGCTTCGGCTTTGTTGGTCTCTCTTGGTAAGCTAAAAAATAGTAGCTACCATATAACTGAACCCTTAAATCAATTTGTCAAACTCATTTAAAAATTGGTAATGCTATCACATGGTTTGTAGCTATGAAATATATGACCTAAAAGTCTGAGTAGCAACCTTAAGGATGGGAAACACAAAATCTGTGGGAGCAAAATGCAACTAGTTGGGGAAGGGCTTCCTCTAATAAACACAGAGGACTAACTTCTCTGATGTCAGATATTTACAATGTAATAGATTCCTTGGACAAAGTGTTTCAGGCCTTTTCAAAACAGCTCTTTGCTATAGAAAACAAACAGAGCACCACAACAAAAGTTACCATTACTCCCAATGGTAGGGAACCATCAGAAACTGTCAGCTCACTGTCACTGCCTTAAGTGACCAGAGATAAATATTTCTCATTGTTGACTGTCAAAAATTGTCTGGCCTAGAATAGAATTTTATTACATTTTTCACTAACGTCAACTGGGAATATCATACACATTTCACACTTACTTAAACCACTTCAAATTAAAATATCTTCATCTGTTCTGTTTCATCTGATTTTAAACACAAATGGTGTGTTTATAACACACCACTTAAACATACTTTAACTTTACAGTTACTTGTCCTCTCAGTTTAAGGGACTGGTATTACACTCTAGAAGCACAGATGACTGTTCAAATTATACAAAGCAGCTTCATTTGGAAATACTGTTTTTCATTACACTTAAATGCAAATTCACACAACACAATGAAGAGTGAATAAATCTTTCAGAAAAATGACAACTGTTTTTTTTATTTTAGAAACCAAGTTCTTTGGGGGGGGATATCTGGCACTTATTTCTGTTTAAATTATCTTTCAAGGCAATAATAATAATGCATCTGTGTTTGTTAATAGGAATCTTAGAATTTCTTCCTGCTATTGTATGATGTTTCTGTTAGTTTTTCTCTACAGGAGTTCTACTGAGATTTCAAAGGTGTCAGTGTAGTCTGCACTCAAAAATCAGGCCTGAGATAAGCAGAGGCAGCTACATGGACTTATTGGGGCCCAGTTTCATTTACGCTATGAAACAAATTTGTCCTGTTTCTCCAGAGAATCAAGAAAGGACATTGAGGCATAATTTCATGAAGTACACTGGAATGATTTCAGAATTATATGGTCTGACTGTATAGTCATAAACATTAATATTTTGGGCTATAACCTGTTCAGTATAATGTATGCCATTTTGTTGTTCACACTAGGACTTTACACCCTTCTCACTCCAGTGATCCCTTTCCACCTACTTCGTCTTTTATTCTTCTACTGTTATCACTTCATAATAGCCTTCCCCTGAGGTTACATAGAGACCCACTTCTGCTCCGTCAAGTGAAAACTATACCTCTTTGTCCTACGCATAATCACTTGTTCAAATCCTCTAATATTTTTCATCTCACTAGCTCTCACAGCTCACCTGTCACCAACCTTATTTGCTTCTCCTTCCATCATATCCTACCATGTTAAGAACCTCTTAATTTAGCTAATTGCCTCCACACACACTCCTTCAGCATTACTCTGACATTTGCATTCTCCAGCTTCTTAATCATATTACCAACTAAGCTCCTAATTCCTAATTAATATACTAGATATCCCCCTATACCCTAAGCAATTGGGAAGCAGCTTTGGGATGAATTTAATTTGTAGTTAAATTTGTGGAGCTAAATGTGTGAGGTACCATTTAACTTACCAGAAGATGCAATTGCCAAGTGTGGTGCCAACTTAAGAGAGCATCTTTTAGGTCAAATGGTAGAGGTTGGTTTTTTGGTACCAAGAAAACTGTCAGTCATAATGTTAAGATACCAAATTGCAAAAAGGAAACATCATCATACATAAATATTTCAAGATTTAACTCTTCTTGCAATCTATGGAAGAAACTGTATTCTTCCAAATCAGAGAACAATGCCTTGGCTTTTGTTTGAATGAAAACACAAAATGGCAAATTTGGACATTCTTGACGTGAAAAGTTTGTTCTATATTTTGACATCTACAGACTTATTAATGAGAAAAAGGTGCCACCTATATTAACCTGTATTTCTAAGGATTACTTGGGTTTGAAACAGTAGAAGAAACAGTATTTCAGAAGCAAGGTCATAAGCTAACTAGCACTATCAAATCCAAAACAGAGGCTCTGTTTTGCTATTACAAGGCAGAGTCAACAATCAAAAGACAGGAAGGCAATTAAAGATTTGGCTTAAGACCAGGCCTACAGCAGTTTTAGGAGACTTAAGGTATTGTTTTCTTCTTCATTAAATAAAAATAAAACTACACCCACACAACCAAGAAGCTCCGAACTGAGACAAAACCATTTAAGAATCCTGCTACAGTGTCTTGACATCATGGTCCTTCTGCCACCTCCTCGAGCACAAAAAAGCCAAACAAAATCCTTCCACCCTTGGGATAGTTATCTGTAGTTTTTAGAAAGGTGAAAGAATTGCCTTTGCTCCCTACTGTGACTTCTTCATATAAGCAATATAATTTGAAAGTTGTCATGAAAATAAGGCAACAGGAGGTGTATCATTGTCTGGAGAGGTGGAAAAAAATGACAGGCAAAAAAAGATTACTGACAAAGGAAAAAGAGAAATACAAAAACAGATAAGAGAAAAAATAAATAAGCAAACGGAGGTGAAAGCCAAGACATATATAGGAGAGTAGTCAATAAAGAGAGTAAGAGGTAAAGAAAGGAGCTAACAGAAGAATACATAGGAAGAGACAACAGATGCAGGAGTACTAGTGAAATACCACACATCTAGAGAAGACAGAGGTGAATCCTTTCCATGCTCATCAGTAAAGACCAGTATATAAACGCAAACTAAATATGTACTATCTAAATATCTAAATTTGAACCCTAAACTAGTAAAAATAATTTCATACCTCAAACCCATCTGTTTTAATGCAGAAAAATAGTTATTTTCCATATAAAAATGAAATAAACGTTCTTCAGTTACTGCACTTTCCTCATCCGGTTTTATCACGCACTATTTTTTTCAAGCAAAAATAAGTACTCTCTCAACTGATGTGCTACAACATGATACATCTTCAAAAGTGTCAAAATGAAGTAGTTAAAATTACCTAACATTGAAAAAGATATGGCAGCATATACAAAAGTGGTGTCAGATATGAAAAGTAAGTAAACAGGGAGTGAGGTTTCTTTAATTGTTACTAATGAGACTTTTATAGTATTGTTACCTATTAAAGTAATAAGTTAATGTAATATTTTGGGGTGAGAAGACATAATTTCAAACTTTCATTTTGTTAATACTGATGAGGGAATGAACCTAGTCAAAGAAGAAAACCAATCTTAAGTCAAAATATGAACTTATTTTGTCTGCAAATTCTGTTTCCAAACTGCTTTCTTATCCCCACTGTCCCATTTCTACTGGGATTAAATCTATAAATAGGGAAACCTGCCTCAGATTTCACAGAAGCTAACAGCAGCTGCTTTTCATTTATGCTTCTTTCATGAAGGTATTTACACCTATGAGTGACTATTTTAATCAAGGGATTGCATTAGATGATCTACATGCTGGATTTTACCTAACTACACACTTCACAGCTAAAGTAATAAAATTACCAATTCCTCCAAATAGCAAGGTAGGGAGTAAACTTACTCATAAAAAGTAATGCCATGTCAACTGTTCCAAAAAATTGTTTTGTTTTGAATCCCCATCTGTTCTGCTGATGTGCCAATATGGAATCCGCTTCTCATACTGGCAATTTGTTTATGAGGATATCTGCTTCCAAGTGTTCACAGGCTGTCAAAGTGAGTTATGGTGCAGCCAGCAAATACTGAGAATATAAAAATTAATGCCAAGAAAGATACTGCTCCCTACTGGCTTATCTAGATAAGAACAGAGGGTTTTCCCTTCATATTTCTCAAAGTAATAATTTCTTTTTCCACAGATAAACCACAGTTTTGAACTACAAAACAAAAATCAGTAGCCAGGCATTTATTTAAAAAAAAAAAAAAAAATAGAGTTGATTACATGGACCACAAAAACTTATGCTTTCTAAAGGAAAATTAAGTGAGGAAAATGCCAAGTATCTCCAAAGTAATTTTTCGTCTTCACCTCTAAGCTTTATGAAGGGCAATTGAAAAAAACAAAAAAAACCCCACAACTAAGTAAACTAGCTAGGATATTATAATGATTACTGTATAGAGTAATACCTAAATTCATAGCAATAGATAGAATTATTTTACTTATTTTTAATCTGGCAGCTTCAGCTACATTCAACATTTCACCACCCTCCCTAATTTCAGCCGAGATCTGAAGGTGGAAACCTGGCATGCTGCCACTGTGCATTAGCGCTGATTCGACTGTTTCAAAGACATTGGATGGAAAAACAACAGGAACAATTTCATGGATTTGAAAACTTGCAAAACCTTACAAGAACGGTACCTTGATTCCAGCACAGCATAACAATTTCATATAGGGGCTTGTCTAGCCAGGGAAATCCAAAATCTCTACTAACTTCCCACAAGGTCACTTACTGAGAATGCATCCTTTTGTGGTTTAGTTTAACCCATTTCCAAGGGCACTGGCATTCAACCACATGAAAATGCTTGTACTTAATCCCTGCTAAGAAGCCAGTAAGAAATAGCAGCCTTTCATTAAGAATTTTGTGCTATTTCTTTACATAGCCTCCACTTCAGATTTTGGAAAAAAATCAAACTTCTGACCATTCACAGAGACTAGGCTTGAGACATTTTAGATGTCCGGCTTGGAAAGGCCTCTTCTCTCTGGAACTCTAAGTCAGGCCTAATTTTTCCCTGTCTGCACAGATAGGAGGGTGGATTTTTCTCTTTGTTTCTGAGCTGCTTCCGAGCCTAGATCTCATGTGGTTTTTGCAAAAACTCTGATCTGTGAACTCTGGATTATTGCAAACCAGAAACCGGGTTTATCTCTTTACATTAAATTTACACTATCAAATATCCCTAAGCCCTAAAAACATGCATATTCGATTCTAAACTGTACGTCATGCTAACAGTTTAGTTACCTGGACATACATTCTCCATAGTAAAACAGAATAACTTTTTTTTTTTTCCCTATGTTTCATGCTATGCAGCTGAAAGGTTTTGTGTTTTATTCCATGCAATATGATAGCATGTATTTCTCTTACAGTATATGTTTTGGACAAACACACAGGCTACCAACTGCCTAGCAGTTCAGCAGTGTTTTCAAGCTGCTAAGCAGAACTGGGTTAAGGAATGGCTGGGCATCAGATATCCAACTTGACAAGATGACAGCTAGAGTAAATTTAAATCTTACTGTGCAGCTGTCAAAGTAAAAGTTACAAAATGGGTTTGCAGGAGAATGGCAGTAGGATTCTGGTTTCTAAACTTCCACGAATGGTTAGATATATTTAAATTCTTGTTGCTTAGTTGGCTGTCCAGTTTCACATGCTGTTGTAAAATTCCATTATCAATGAAGATGTCACAGCTTATCATATCCCCCCTTCCTCTGGCAACGAATCAGGTAACAAAAGCAATTACGAGTTCCAAGATCCTGCCTTTTCCCAGCTATACACATATCTTCTTCAGCTTAAGGTACAACAATTGCAGGAAATGGTGGAATTACAGCTTTTTTTTTCCTAGAAGGGGACTTTGAAACTTAGAAAAGGAACGCCTATCAGTGTTCTACTTACACAACGATGAATTGGAGGAAACTGGCCGCATCAAGTGGATTTAAGCTGACTGACATGACAGAGAACCAGATTGTCACTTCCTAAAAGGGATGGGCAAATACACTCCCCGGATGCACCTTCCTCTAACATTTCCTGTGATTTCCCTATTAACCCCCTCCCAGTATTCCACATAAAAGTTTGGAATGTGAATACTAAAAGAGGTATCCAAAATCCTGTTCCTCCTAATGCATTCAGTGTAACAGCTAACAGCTCTTGCATTGAAATGTTACAAACACAGGAAGAACAGAATTTGAAGGGAGATAGAGAAGACATTCATCATGAAAATCAGCTGAACTCCTAACAAGCTCACTGCTTGATGGTGCAAAAATGCTACTGAAAAACCCAGCGTGGACCCAAGCTCTTTGGAGTCAACTTCACAAATCATGTACACCTGGAAGCTCATTAAGCACTAAAGACATGGGGGGGAAATATTGTATTCTATTGCAAGCCATTAGTTGCTATGGAAAATTAATTACTAACAAGTTCTTAAGACATAGTTGAAATCTTAGCAAGAGAACTTTCAGATAAGGAATAGAGATTGAAGTGCAAGGCACTTCCTGGGGATTAATGCCTGGCTGGTGAGAGCTGATGGCACCTGGCTGAACTTCTGACTCTGAATCCCAGCTGATCTCCAAGTCCCAGGACATGTCTTGAGCCTCAATCATTATTTCTATGGTAACATGACAATTAAATATGTAGACACATGCATGCACACATGTCTATAGTGTTTTGACAGAGGACTTGCTGTTTCAGTTGGTATTTTCCAGGACATTGTTACAGAATTAGAGCTCTGCAAATTAGCTAGTTTGAATAATTTCTCAACGTGCCATTCATCTTATAATAGATTACATATGGTATTGCCACTTGCCAGGCTACAGCACGGACATTTTGCATCTAATTCTACGCATCTTCCTGTTTCAAATGTCTGCTCAGAGAAATAAAACCTCTAGGTCAAAACTAGATTTCCTCCTTAAATCACAGTCACCCAGACATACCAGTTCTGCATTTAGCCCAAAGGTTTAGCTGCATGTGTTTTACCTCTCAAATAGTTGTTTTAAATACATACAATTTTTTTCTTTTTAAACTTATGCTGGTCCAGAATAAGATTTTACACTTCTAATCTTAATGTTTTGTTTTACCAAACGACAAAGACTGACACTGCTGTGCAGACAGCCTACTATGCCCACAATAAGCAATCAGAGACTATTTTGGACATGTGTATCCTGGACATGACTTAGGCATGCTCTAATGTCAGAAGAACCAATGCAAATCCAGGAGCAATAAAGCTAACTAGTCCTCTTCAGTTGTTCCAGGCTGAGTGCTATGCTGATTTGGCTTATGATAGAAGTTAGTGTCCTAGCAGTGCTCTGTGCATGCAGTGTAAGGGGGAACTTCAAAGTTGCACAGCATTGTACCATACAGATGCTTTTGAATTCAAGCTCACAAGTGGCCCTGAGGGACACAAAGGGACGAGGAACACACAGCCCTTCAGTGCTGTCGCTTTGAACCTGATTATCATCACCCTAAATGAAGTAGAAGCAAGTAACTTCCTTAAATTTACACAGAAAACTTCTTCTTGAAACAGCAACAGAATATGCAGATGGAATTGCAGAATTCCACCTCATCAATAAAGATGAGGGAGTCAGCAGCAACACTTATCCCAAGCTTTTATATAGCCTGGTCACGCTCAGCACCTAGGTGACTATTTGGGTACCACAGTTTTACGTGCTGCAGGCAATTAACAGGTGAGCTCAGTTTAGTTATTAATGTTATGGGGCTTTTTTAAATCACAAGGTGTTAGCAAATTTAGCCTGTTTTTCAATAAAGTCACTCAGCATTTTAGCAGTACTTTTTCATTCCAGTCTCAGGATGCACTCTCATACCCAGAATAGCCCAGAGGAAATCTAATTTTTATGCTCATTCTAAAGAATTTGAGGCTGAGATGCAGAGGTTAAGTCTCAGACAAGGCCACACATTAAGTGTGCAGAAGAACCGGGAGCAGAGGTCAACAGCTCTGATTTTCAGTCCCCTTAGCCTGAACACACAGCTCCTTGAGAACAGCTAGTTCCACAGGAATTCTCTCAACAGTAACCAACAATCAACTGCCTTTAAAGTAAGATTCACAATCTCCTGGTTCATTATTAATGTGCAAACAACGGGGAACTGAAAAGTGACTGCAACATCAAGAGACTGTTGTGAGTTTATGGTTATTTTTAATGACAAAAGTGCTCCTCCCCACATAGTTAATATCAAAATTATATCAATAATCCAGCTATTTTTTCTCTTTTTCACATCACAATGAACACAACAAAAGAATTTTACTGTGGAACACCTAACATATTCCTGTGATGAGAAGAAGCATCAGCTACACATATTCTTCTATATGGGTAGCACACTACTCTTCAAGTCCATTAGCAATGCCAGGGCAGCTGCAAAACATGGCTACAGCTAAATACCATTGCCCAAAATGAATGCTGTTTCTTTCCTCCAATGAACTGATTTTTATTCTTCCCTCTTAGCTAGAGCTTCGTAACCATATATAGTGTAACTCTTGCAACAGGTGTGGCCCCGAATACTGAAAAAACATCTGCAGACAAGATTTGTCTCTTTTTTTATGCCGTGAGCAATGAAGTGAAATTTTGCCTTTTTGCTCTTAGGACGAGAGCTCTGGGACTAATTCAACTGCAGATTTTTCCTTTTTCTCCTGCCTAACACAGATCCTGTTCTAATCTAATGACTAATGCTAGAGCCAGAAAAGGAACAAATTTATCCCAGCAGGAACAAAACCTCAGGATGAAATAAAGAAGCTATTTTATACAGTGCTAAGCAACTAAGAGTTTAAATTTTTTTAAAAAAAATCACATTAACATCAGTTACTTCACACACAGTAGTAGTGTTTTATTTCTGTCCTACCACAGCATTTCAGTTTCTTATGTGTAAAAGTAATCTGAATGGAAATTCCACATGAATTTTGGTTGTCAAGCTTCTGATCTGCTACTACCTCGTAAATGATAAACTACCAAAACTTTAAAACATACTGTGCTTCAAAAAAATTTGAAGAAAATTATTAGGTAGGAGAAAATGAAAGAAAAAAATGTGAAAACTGAAGGTTATCAGAAAGAAAATGTTATGGCCTGACACCCTTTGTCTCTTCTTCACAGACGAGCAATCAATCCAAACTGTTCAGGAATATTCAGGTCCAGATTTGATTTATCTCAGTGGGAAAATCAAAACAGATCCAAACTGAAAAGGAACTAAGAATCAGAGACTGAGTACTGTTGTTGTAGGTGGATTTGTCCAGCACGTTATCCCACTCCCTCAGGTTTAAGAGACAGAAGTGGGACTATTTTGCTGCCAGAAAGAGTAACTGCCAAACCAACAAGAATAATGAACTGCACTTTACAGAGAAGGCAATGGTTGTAGCCTGTTGTATGCTCAGATACTGGATAATGCAAAACCAGATAGAGTGGCGCCTATGCAGTCTAAGCAGCAAAGGATGGTCAGAGCTATCTTGGAAAAGAGCTGGGTGGTGTTTATTTTCTGCTTCATCATTAAGTCTTTGCACAATAATTACTACCCATAAAGTCTTGAAATAACATTTTCAGTACTCTAGCACTATGCTCTCTATAAACACTAGGAATGGTACATATAAATACTCCAGCCAAAGGAGCCACTAAACTACTATTAAGAAGGCAGTTTACCCAGCAACTTCACCAGATACAGACATCTGCCACCTGGGTGGTAACTACAGGTTCTACTATCAGTGTGAAAAATCTCCGAAACAATTGAAGGCAACTGTGTACACACAAACATCCAAGAAATTTCTGAGTCACCAGGATTTCTATTTAAGGATTCATTGGGTACTATAAGGCCTTCCCAATTATCAGTAAAAATAATAAAGAACAAAGTAGGTTGCTCTCTTGTGTGCTTTTTACATTGTAACCACACCCTCTGCCATTCAAGTAACAACAGTATAACACTCCACAGCTTGTTCTCATATAGCTCTTCCAAAGTATCAAGTATTGCATTTTTCTCAGTCAGATAAATATCACTTTGGAGTTCAGTTATTTGATTTAATCTTTATACTGCAGCAGAAAGTTAATCCATTTTATGAGGCATGCAAGCAGCTGTTTAACAAAGCCACCAACAACTACCTTTTAGGAAGGGACATAAATAGCCAGAGTGAATTCTATTTATAAGCCTCTAGTTCTGAGCCAACATTCCTTTCAATTCCTCTGCCAGACTCACAAAGGAGATACAAGAATTGAACCAAAAAGAGACAAAAGTTGACCTTCAACAGTTGGGGGAGTTTGGGATACAGGTCTGAATTTGAATGCCAGAGCTCTGGGGGATTCTACTTTTTTCATCTGATTCACATCCATCAGCTTGATATCACTTCTCAGAATACAGAAGACGTTCCATTAACAACCCATAATAGAGCTACAGATTTTGAATACTAGCAGAAAACTCTGGATATTCGCTCACATTTATGCCAAAGGATGGCCACCACATGATAATTCTGTGAATATACTTTGTGTCCTTTTCTGAAACCCAACATTAAGCCATTGAATCAATTGCATTGATTTCAGTGCAAACTGTGATATTGAGTCAGAACAGAACACCGTCTAAGTAAGTTCTACAACTGATTTCTTAACACTGCATATTTGAATACTGTTAATTAAAAAGAAGGTATTCATGTTCCTGATCAGACCATTCTTCAGTACAGGGAAGTGGCATGAAGAAAAAACAAAAACAAACAAAAACCAAACAACCAAAACCAAACAAATAAAAACAAAATAAAAAAAATACACACACACACACAAAAAAAAAAAAAAAAAATCACAAAACACACACACCACACCCAAACCTGAAATGATAAACCATAGATCAACAAGTTACAGACTAAGAAAAACATGTTTCTAAAGCGAGGTCTGTATTAAATAAAAATTAACCATTCTCTAGGTAAGATATGCTATTAACACCAGGCTGTGAACCTTCCCAAAAGAAAGGAGGACAATGCAAATTACAGATGATAAAACAAGTGAAAAAGCAGTTAGAATCAGTCAGCAGGGAAAAAAATATGACACCCCGTGTATCAGTAAATAATTTATGCAAGAAAGCAAACCTATACGACTTTTTTCTTAATTCTGTTAAAAAGAGATGAGCTAAATTCTACCCAGAAACAGATAACCTGGCTCTTATAACAAGCCTGGATGTCTGAAGAAACTAATTCGCTGGATATTTCTCTCCATTTATTATTAACTGCAGTGTTCTGAACAGCTGATGTTTTCTGAATCCAAAAGGCAGACACGTCAGCAGAAGATGAACTCCAGTACACCCAGTTATGTCAGTATCCTGCATGGTTTTTATCACTGGGTGTGAACTGTAACTTCCAGGCATGTGAAACTCAGATGTGGTTTCTCAGACAATCACGGTAAAAAAAATTCCTCATATTTAAAAAGTAACTTATACATGGGGAATTAGTAGTGCATAAAATCAACCATAATTGCAAGAGAATTATTTTGTTGCTTCCTTACTAAAACCAGAAATGTTTTATAATTGTGCTCCTTGTGTGTTCAGGGAAGTTTTACATAATGAATTAACCTGGATTCTTCACCCTTGTAATTCTGAAGACAAGCTGCGGTCCAATGGGAAAATATTTTCAAATTATGGATTTCTACAATTATTCATAATTTTATTAGAAATAAGTAATGTAAATTTAAGTTTGAACAACAGATATCCATGTTTCAAGATTATTCTTATTTCAATTTCTACAAAATCAGTGTCTAAGTGAGAAGATTTGTATATTAAGATGCAATAGGCTCTGTAGCATGCACAGAGTATAACGAGCCTGTCCTTGGGCAACCTTATCTATTCTCAAGGATTATTAATTACAAACTCCATGTCAATGATTCCCAGATTTCTTTCCTCCTCACTCACTTCCCTTTTGTTCACACTTATAATTTAAACTGCTGCTACAGAATCTTCTCCAGATGTCCTCTTGCCAAATGAAAATCAGCGTGTCAAAGTCAGCTCCTCCTCTCTCCTCCCAAATCCTTCCCTTCTGTTGTGCTGTGACTGTCAACAACCACCCTCCCTAACCCACAAGCCCTTGAGGACTGGTATTAATATCATTTTCAGCTCTTCTCCACTTGCAAAGGTTCCGCACACCCGAGCACACACTTAATGTTAATCCTACTGCCTTCCATATAATCTCTCTGCCACGAAGTTTCAAAATACACATCGAAGTGCCACAGACTGGCTGAATGAAAGGATTTAGCAGCCACAGAAGACCTTATTTAAATTTGGCAGAAAAGAAAATGGAAACTCTTACTCCTGCGAAGCAAGATGTATTTGCTTGCTCATATCAACTATTAATCTTGGTTTTCTACATACAGGTATAGAAAAATGAGAATGATACAGAATGCAAAATAATCATTAGCAAGCAAACAATACTTCAGGCACTTACTAAAAGAGAAAACCCCATCTCTATCAAGCAAGGCTGTCTACTGTGTAAGTCTTACACAATATCAGGTCCTGCTCCCATTCCACAGTTTGGTGACAGTTATGCCTTTGCTACTGAACATATAACTAAACCACCCATCGCTACTGAGCTTTTTTGATCACTTATTCATCTTGATTCTTTTTACTATCCACACAATTTTAATTAATCCATGGACTCTTTGATTACCTTTAGATCTAACCCTTTAACATAATTAACATAATTAAAAAGAAGAGTCCTTTCAGCTATGTTTTCAAGATAATTTCCTCTTTAGTCCATGTTCTTTAGGATTTCTTATCTTCCTCAAATCAGTCAAGTCCAATGTATATTCTGCATTATCATGCTGAAAGATTAAATTTGAGAAACTTACCTATTCCAGTTTCATAAATATGTACCATTTTCAATTACAAGAGACAGTCTTCTTGTCTCAAGCATCTTAAGCAAGTTGCCTGAAATAATCTAAATCGGATTTTCAGTTTATAAAATCAGAATTTGCTCTCATCTTGTAACCTGACTGCTGTATTTTTTCATGCAGCTGCTCTGACAGTTACAGTCTATTTAATTTCAGATAAAACCACCAAGTTTATGCTGTGTTTGCCAGAATTATTAGTTATTTTTATGTAGAGCTAAATATTATTTACTGGCTGGCAAGAGGGTTCATGTATGTTATAGATATTTAACATTTATCTAGTTTAAATGGGCAAAATGTTGCCTAATCTCAATATTTCTCAACCGCTGAGTGATATAATTCCCTCAGCACTGACTACAAAAAAATATATCCATAAAATATTTTCAACTTACAGGATATGATCACTACTGACTGATGCATTTGACTTGTGAATTCTGATTAAGAAAATAGTTTCCAGAAGTACCCAGTTAACGTAAAGCCAAAATTCCATGATTTTTTTTTTTTTGGGGGGGAATCCCAAGAGATTAAATGTTGTTTCCGTTGCCTTTGAACTTATCCTCTCCTAGTTAATGGATGTTTTCATTGTCTGCTGCTCGTATCTTTATAAGTACCATCTGAGTCTGTCATTTCACATGCTGTGACTCAAAGATTTCTGTCTATCAGTTTAGCTCATAAAAAGGGCAAAGCAAGCAAGCACAGAGCCATATGGGAATGTAAGTACAACTAATTACTGACTTGATTTAGTTTCAGCCAAGCTTGGACTTTATCCTAGTACTTTCTTCACATAAGCCGTTATGTCACATGCTAGGCAAAGTAAGAGATAAAGAAAATTCAGTCTAGGTTAAGAAGTCAATAAAATGTTTGCAGAAAATCTGTTTCCTAGAGTTCAGAAAAGCCCCCTAGAGACTAGGCTGTCCAGCTCCCCAGACTGCACTGCTGGCTAGCACCCCCATTTCCTACCAAATAATCATTCAAATAAAGCTTGATTCTTTGAGATGTGGGGAGCTGATGGGAAAGCCAGTCCCAGCCCAAGCCCATACTCAGGCTCCATTTCTCTGGAAACAGGCAATGGTTTGGAGTACAACACACTCCATGCCAGCATCATCCTGGAACACTGGATAGAAACTGATCTTCCCTCAAGAGAAAACAGTCTTCCAGAAGGCACAAGTGCACCATCAGCAGATTCCACACAGATTCTGCAGCAGAGAATATATATAACCAACCACATACTAACCCATCCTACTGAGGTGTCATGCTTTAAAACAATTGTAGTAGTATACCTGGAGGAAAGCTCTAGAATTACAGTTTTAAACAGCTTTTGTATGCTGTTTTCTGGTGGTTCTCAAAGATTCAAAAGCTGGTTTTCTATTTAGGGGGTTTGTGGGGGGTTTTGTTTGTCAGTAGTGGTGGGGAGTTTCCTGTTGATTTTGGTTCTTTTTTAAAAACAGCCTTCTGCTTTCACTACAGGAGATTAGTACAGAAAGCCTTTTAGAACCTTTGTGTATTTAAAGGATTATTTAAAGAAAACATGAAAAAATTCAAAGACACATCTGTGAGGAATATGAAGGCAGTGTACAAAAAAAATCCAAACACACACATGAACCCCCAAAAAACCCACCAAACAAACATCTGAGACAACATCAGATAAAGTAAGAAGAGGAAGAGTACTACAGAGAAAATAAACAACTGGAAATTTTTATATTTGAGAAAAGACACGACAAGATGAAGAATCACATGGAGTAATTATTCTTTTATTGCTTTATTCCACTGGGAAAAGAATTTTTGTTTTTAAGTGAAGCTAACTTACACTTGGTTTGGGTTGTTAAATTTTGGTTGCTTCTGCAGGACATTCATATACTGACAAGTTTTTAGAGCCTTACTTTAATTAATTTCTCCAACTTAAACAATGGTCCTGTCATTCAAATGCATTTTCATTTACCTTATTTTTAGGCTTCATACCTTAACAACACTAGCACTCAATGTTCAGAGGTCACATAACACTTCCGTATTTCGGCACGTAATTTTCATAATACAAGGATTAATTAAGGCACAGAGCCTGTATATTGAAGAGTACAATGGCAAGAAAAAGCAGGAAACAAGCGTTCTCCTAAATTTCAGGTTTGTACTCTTATATTCAAAATCTCCTCAGGATTAGCACAAAGAAACAGTCCATCATTCTCAACATGGCTCATCTGAACAAGCTTATAATTTCACTCAGCACAATAGCATCAACGTTAATAAAAGAAATTCAAATCCCTTCAAACTAAATACATTACCAAACCAAATTAAGGAAGATAATAGCATTTGTGTAGAAACAAACAGCTGAACACAATACTTGGCTTTTATTCCCTTGCTAGATTTATTGAGAAGTTGGAAGCCAAAACTCTCTTCCTTTTTTTTTTTTTGTTTTTGTTTTTGTTTTAATTTAATGCCAGTATCTAGAAAAAACATCTGGTTATTCTACACAATATTATAACTAAAATTGCCAGAGAACAGAACATCTTTCACAAAGAGTACTGAATGTACCTCTCAACTTTCTCAGGTTTTATTTTCAAAATGATAAGGACTGTTTGTTGCTTGCTTTCGTGTCTTCCCATAGAGAGGCAATTCTTTTAAAGGATTCACTCTTGGGTCTTACCACCTACTTAGTGATATCAAAGACATGGTTTTGTTTGAGGGATGCAATTACTGTTAGTTATTTGGACCACAGAGAATCACTTCAATATACAGTCTTTGAGAAACACTGAGATCTGAAAGGCGGTTTTAAGTATGTTTTACTAGTAGAAGATTCTAATGTACATGTCACTGCATCAGGATGAATAAAAAAATGGAAAAAAACCCACAATTCTTCATCCTGGCTTTTCCTACAGGTTACGCTCATCACCAGGATCAGTACAGTTTTTTAAATGGCAATTGAAGTAATCTAGAACATCATGCAAGATTTTTGTGTGTATATAAGTCAATTCTTACTGCAACTGACAACTTAATTATACTGCACAGTAATGCTTCAAATTCCACATGAATTTAAAAAATATCTTGCATAATCATATTTTTCTTTTTGTGGTTTTGTCAACATAGATACAGACTGCAGATGCTGTAACACAGAATTTGCAGCACAATTTTCTGAACTAGCATCACAAAAAAAAAAAAAAGGTGTGAATAGACCTAGATCATGTATTTATTTTGGCCATTTCTTCTGAAACATTGTGGTTCTATTTATTCTAAACAAATTTTAATAATACTTTGTTAATCTTCCTGACTACTTGTTTTCATATATTTAACTTGTCTTATTCAGAAGAAATTAAAAGAGAGAAAAAAGGAGGGGGGGAAAAAAAAAAAAAAGAGAGAACATTGGCTTTAAGAGTTCTTTTGTAGGTTACTTTGAACATCTGAGTACAAGTAGTTGAATTCATGACATGATATCCGTTCCCCACCTGATATGCATCATTATACTACTACTGATTACACTGGAGCTATGCCATTAATATCTAACAAGTCCTTGAACTAGGAAAATTCATAACAAGTGAGAAAGCTACCAGATTATCAAGCAGAGTACTTCAGTCAAATATTGAAAAAAATCTGTACAAATGGTCATGCTATATTTATTTGCCTTTTGGTAAAAAGTGTCCTGAGAACTTAGAAATATCTGAAAATGAGATAGAGAGCCAATTTGCCTTAACAAGTAAAACCACTATATTTTATAATAAGTTCTGCCCTATTACAAGTATAGCAAAAGCTTTCTGTCCTTGTAAGCTGTTGCTCCAATGTAGCGTATACTGGAAACATGAGAATACTCAGAAAAAGATGAAACAACAGCAAGCCAGACAATTACAAAGTCAAAATATCAGAGAAGAAAACTCAAGTAGCTACTGTCTATAGCAACCTGTTTGGAAGTAAGCATCTGTTTACACACTATAACAACTTGGAATCCTTCTGAAGATTAACCCCTGTTGACAAAACTCCCAAATAAAATAAAGTAATTCTGATACCTGTTTGGTTTGTGGCTGTGTCAAAGTACAAGTCCAATTTTCTTGCAACAATCCTCTCCTTTCTAAACAAGACTGTTTACCTGGAAATACAAAAGCAAGTATTTAAAGAGTTTAGGTCTTTTACCAGTAGAATCTATAGCTACTTTACAATAACAGAAGAGATTTAAAATTTGCTGAATATTGTTTTCTCCTAATAGCTTCACATTTTTCAAATTTTCATTCTCAAGTGACAAATTCATAAATCAGATAACTTTAAAATCAAATAATAGATAATTCTGAGTGCTGCCTACATAGAAACACTAGCAAATAAGATGGAGCCAAATATATATTCCCTAAGTAAACATGGGTATTTTCCTTGTCGGCTAGAATATTACTTCACCTAAACCAGCAATAGGACAAGCCGAAATACATCACTGTCCTCAGAGCAACCTCTATGGCTTGGCGGCCATCCCTCAGCATCAGGGACAGTATGATAGCATTCTCTGCAAACACTACAATGGAGGCAGTTGTTCCACTCAATGGCCAAACTTCTTTTAGCTTCAACAGGCTAACTCTTCATCTCTTTCCTTATGTGTACACTGTTCGTATGATAGATGACATGCATATTATATATGACATATTATAAACTACAGTATACTGTGATTCAACTGAAGTGTCTAAATGAAAAAGTTATATAAAAGGAACTGTTCTCTGCCTTTATTAATTACTGTCTATCACCATAAAGCTTTTACTTGACTGAGGTTTGCTCCAAGTATCACAGTATCAGAGTATGTTTGGGATTGGAAGGGACCTCAAAAGATCATCTAGTCCAATCCCCCTGCTGGAGCAGGAACGCCTAGGTGAGGTCGCACAGGAATGTGTCCAGGCGGGCTTTGAACGTCTCCAGGGAAGGAGACTCCACAACCTCCCTGGGCAGCCTGTTCCAGTGCTCTGTTACCCTCACTGAGAAGTTCTTTCTCAAATTTAAGTGGAACCTCTTGTGTTCCAGCTTGATCCCATTGCCCCTTGTCCAATCATTGTTTCCCACTGAGAAGAACCTGACTCCATCCTCATGGCACTCACCCTTTATATATTTATAAACATTAATAAGGTCACCCCTCAGTCTCCTCTTCTCCAAACTAAAGAGACCCAGCTCCCTCAGCCTTTCTTCATAAGGGAGGTGCTCCACTCCTTTAATCATCTTTGTTGCCCTACGCTGGACCCTCTCCAGCAGTTCCCTGTCCTTCTTGAACTGAGGGGCCCAGAACTGGACACAATATTCCAGATGGGGTCTCACCAGGGCGGAGTAGAGGGGAAGGAGGACCTCTCTCGATCTACTGACCACCCCCCTTGTAATACACCCAAGGATGCCATTAGCCTTCCTGGCCACAAGGGCACAGTGCTGGCTCATGGTCATCCTGTTGTCCACCAGGACCCCCAGGTCACTTTCCCCTACACTGCTCTCTAATAGGTCATTCCCCAACCTATACTGGAACCTGGGGTTGTTCCTGCCCAGATGCAGGACTCTACACTTTCCTTTGTTAAATTCCATCAGGTTATCCCCCGCCCAACTCTCCAGCCTGTCCAGGTCCCGCTGGATGGCAGCACAGCCTTCTGGTGTGTCAGCCACTCCTCCCAGCTTAGTGTCATCAGCAAACTTGCTGATAGTACACTCAATTCCCTCGTCTAAATCGTTAATGAATATATTGAATAATATTGGCCCCAGTACTGACCCCTGAGGCACTCCATTAGATACTGGCCTCCAACCGGACCCCGCACCATTGACCACCACTCTCTGGCTTCTCTCTTTAAGCCAGTTTGCAACCCACCTCACTACTCTATTGTATAGACCACACCTCCTCAACTTAGCTGTGAGGATGCTGTGGGAGACTGTGTCAAAGGCTTTACTGAAGTCAAGGTAGACCACATCTACCGCTCTGCCATCATCCATCCACCTTTTCACATTCTCATAAAAGGCTATGAGGTTGGTCAAGCATGACTTACCCTTGGTAAAGCCATGCTGACTGCCCCTAATGACCCTCTTATCCCTGATATGCCTTGAGATGACACCAAGGATAAGCTGTTCCATTACTTTCCCAGGGACAGAGGTGAGGCTGACCGGTCTATAATTACCCGGGTCCTCCTTCTTGCCCTTTTTGAAGACTGGAGTGACATTTGCTTTCCTACAATCCTCAGGCACCTCTCCCGTTTCCCAAGACTTGGCAAAAATGATGGAGAGCGGTCTAGCAATGACTTCAGCCAGCTCCCTCAGCACCCATGGATGCATCCCATCTGGACCCATGGATTTATGGATGTCCAGACTATTTAATTGTTCCCTAACCCAGTCCTCATCAACTGAAGCAAAATCCTCCATTAACCTGGCTTCATCCGGGGTCTCAGGGGTACAGGGTTCCCCAGGACAGCCTCCAGCGGAGTAGACAGAGACAAAGAAGGCATTCAGCAATTCTGCCTTCTCTGTGTCTTCTGCCACCAGAGCACCCACCTCATTCATCAGTGGGCCTACATTGCCTCTGGTATTAGTTTTATCTGCTATGTATTTGAAAAAGTTCTTCTTGCTGTCCTTGACCCCTCTCGCCAGCTGTAATTCTAAGGAGGCCTTGGCTACCCTAGCTGCCTTCCTACATCCTCTAACAGCAGCCTTATATTCCTCCCAAGTGGCCAGTCCCTGCTTCCATGACCTATAAACTCGCCTCTTCTGCTTGAGCATACCCAACAGATCCCTATTCAACCACGCAGGCCTTCTGGCTCCCTTCCTCGACTTCCTACGTGTGGGGATGCTCTGATCCTGAGCGTGGAAGAAGCCATCTCTGAATGCAATCCAGCTCTCTTGGGGCCCTTTTCCTTCAAGCAGTCTTGCCCATGGGATTTCCCCCAGCAATTGCTTGAAAAGGCCGAAATTAGCCCTGCCAAAGTCCAGGGTTGCAATTCTACTTGCTATTTTGTTCCTGCCACACGAGATGCTGAACTCCACCATCTCGTGGTCACTGCAACCCAGGCAGCCCTCAACCTTTACTGCTTCGACCAGACCCTCTTTGTTAGTGAGCATGAGATCCAGCAGTGCACCTCTCCTAGTTGGCTCCTCCACCATCTGCATGAGGAAGTTATCATCAAGGCACTGGAGGAACCTCCTGGACTGTGGCTGGCTGGCTGAATGGTCCTTCCAGCAAACATCAGGGAAGTTAAAATCACCCACAACAACCAGGGCCTGTGACTGTGAGGCCACTCTCAGCTGCGCATAGAAGGCCTCATCAACTTCCTCAGTCTGATCTGGTGGCCTGTAATAGACACCTACAACCGTATCACCCCTGCCAGCCTGTCCCTTGATCCTGACCCATACACTCTCAACTCGTTCCTCATCTGCTCCTGGGCAGAATTTAGTACGTTGACAGGAAATTATATTCCATATACCATGCCATCAGTATTTCTGTTTAATTCTAATGGGAGGAAAAAAAACCAAACCTCTAAAGATATCCTCTGACAGACATATTCCATTTTAGTCAGAAATACTTACAGAAATGCATAAATTATGTACTTCAACTTATAATATTATGTCTTCAGGTCTTGCTTCTTTGACCATGTCTATGTGCTGCCTCTTCTCATAAATATTAGAAACATTCTTAGCTGTATTGATTAAGTAGTAAGTGCGTAATACATTAAATTATAGCTCTAGAAGTGGATACAATAATGTATCTTTAATTTGCCTTGATCTTGCTTCATATGATTATGTTATTAAAGAAATCAAGCAGTGAGGCCTGGAGTCCTCTTCTATGGTCTTTTTCAAAAGCATCAAGCAAAGTATACAGACTAAGGGACAATTCTCAGGATGGAGAAGGGTCAGGAGCGTGCACAATTGAGAGGGCAGGAGAAGGCAGTTTTATTCACCTCGATCAATGACCTGGAGAAGGGAGGGAGTAATTAATCTACCAGTCTGTGAATGGTATTGTGCTCTTTCAGGCAATCAAATAACATGCCCTAGCAAGTAACTCAAGTCACCAAAGTCTGTAAGCAGGGAAGATCATGGCAGAACTTCCATGTAGATAAGGGTAAGAGAACACACTGCAAGAAGGGGAAGGTGGGGACAATCTAAACCATGCCAACATGACACTGAAACTAGGACTGGCAGTTAAAGCTTCAGAAAAGGACACTGGAATCATCAACCGGCTGTTCTCTGAAATCAGTGACTCAAACAGGCAGTGTCAGCCAAAAAAGCCAACAGATCATCAGGCGTCATTCAGGAAGGGTATGAAAAACAAGACAAAGTGCTTCGTTTTGTGACTGTATAAAATCTTGCTCTATCCTCATCCTGAGTGCTGAATGGTCTGGTCACCTTGGAAAGGATGGATGCCTCTGAAAAGGACGGAATCAACTTAGAAGAGGCCAATGAAGGGCAACTGAAAATATCAAGTGGATGGAATGGCTGCCTTATAAGGACAAACTAAATAGGCTGGGACTCTTCAAGGGCAAAGGGGAAGGCTAAAAGGGGACAACATAACAAAGGTTCAGAGAAAGCTTCAACAAATTCATGATCTGAAACCCAGAAACAGAGACAGGTCAGAAGTGTAACCTCTAAGATGTCTGAAACAACAGTTCTGGATGCTGAGAAAGAAGGAAAGGTATATTGCCACGGGCAACAAAACAGTTGGATAATTCCAATCAATTTAATTAATTGCCAGTTAAAAATGGTTCCTTTTCTTCTGCTGCTCCTCAATTCTCACTCCACTCCTCTGGTGTGCGATCTTACCATAGCCACTGTCACTTCGGGGGTTGTACCTTCTCCTATGCCTTCTCCACAATGCTATTACAGTGGTAATATTCCTTATTATCAGGTACTAACTCTTGGACATCACAGTTACTGTGCTTCTAAAAGGAAATGTTAGTCCCCATCTTGGCAATAAGAGTTGAATTCCCACCAGGATGCAATCTCTATTTGTTCTCAAATTAAAGAAAAATAGATTTGTAAAATAATTTAGCTAAAAACATCTTAGTTATTTGTTGTACCTTTTAACCAACAAATAATTCAACAGAGCAATTTGTTTCATTCTCTATTCTAAATATTTATCAAAGCATTTATGACAGAAGCTCTCCTAGCTATAAATTTCCTTAAGATATTATTTCAATAACTTTCTCATCTAAAAGAGAACTTGCAGCTGTTGTGTTCTGAAAAATTTTGGCAGGGATATATTTTTATGTTGTGGATGATGTCACCATCTTGTGACAAACTACAAAATGCTTTTGGCTGGGTCAGCTTTTGTCTAGGCCACAGTTATCTACATTTATTTTAAATCTCTGGTTAAAATTATCTTTAATATGCACACACATGCAGACATACAGCAATGAAAAGTAATTTATTTTGTTGGTTTCATTTGACTACTTCTCAATAGTAACATTTAATTAACAAGTGGTATCGAGAAGATTTACATGGAAATTGGGTATTCAGCTTCACCTTTTGACAAATATTCTCCGAGCACACATTGTATCTCAAATAATTGTTTTCTAGCAGGAAAATTTTTTTCCAAACAGGGCTGATCCCATGCATCAGTTTTAACAGCTGGCAAAGGCAGCAGTTTCCTAAGGCCTCAAATGGGACAGCAAAAATCACCATAAAAGCAGAGGCTGTGTGAGAAGCTGGGGGTGGAAGACCATGCAGCTGTCAGGTTGCCCTCCAAAAGGGCTGGGCATGAAGAAGGGAAGACGTGGAAGCACGCAGAAGGGGAGGCTGAAGATTGACCAGGCTGCCACCTCCACAGAACTGAGTTTTGCCATCCCCAGGCCTGAGGACTAAATAAGTTAATTCAATTTGTTTAATGAGCTGGAAAGCTTCTAGCAAGCCCTGCTTTTAAATGTCTGGTCAGGAATACAGAAACCTTTCCAAAGCATTACATTTACTTCTTCCAGATAAATGTTTCCTTGGGGTAATGAATAAGGGTGTCGGGGACAGAAAAGGATACAGCCCTGTCGGGAACCTTTGCAAAGCAAAGCATTTTTCATCAGAGCATAAAGTCTTCTCAAAAATGTTAATTACCTTTCCTGTCTCCAAGACACTCTGCCCTATTTGGGAGCAATCCAGGTAGGAGGTCGGAAACGGAGTTTCCATGTACAAGGGCGTTTATGAATTTTTTTCCACAAAGTTTTGATTTATTTTCTTGGAGACGTAGATGAGGATCCTGTCTTCAGACTATTTTCTCCCTGAAAGATAGCCATGAAGGAAAAAAATAAAATGATCTGATATTATTACATACAAAATATCCCAGAGAATTTTTTCTGATGCTACGTCTGCTTCCAATATGAAAAATTCACATACTTTCTACTTAGAAAGGCATTTATGGTGGCTTTAAAACTCACTGAGAACACTGAGGGTATGTGCCAATCACAGACTACTAACAGAAGCCTGGCTTCAACTATATTCCAACGATTCTACAAGCCTTGACAAAAAATTTTTGAAAGCATACAGAATTGTAATAACATATTCGCAAATGCATTTCCCTTTTTGTGTTTTGTTTTTTTTTTTTTTTTTTTGTATTGAGTGACATTTACATATTGTGTTTGACTCTCATGAACTTCAGCAAATTACAGTTCCCCAAAGAGAATATTAGATTTCTGTCTAAGGGATTACGTTCCTCTCTGCGCATTATTTCTCATCTTCTAAACCAAGAAATATTCTTGAAGAACACATTTTAAAATATATTTGACCTTCAAAGTTCCAGTTTTATTTGCACTGTGGAGTCTATCAACTTGGCATGATAATAGGGAAAACCCAGACTCCACGATGTCATTCAAAATGAATTATCCATACAAAAGGAAAGCAATAATACAGAACATATTTAGTATTCCAACAAATACTGAATATCTTTGAAATTTTTCTCAAAGATAGTTAAAGCTACTGTTATGGGTTCTCTAACTAAAATAAAGCTGAGATACAACTCCTCCTGCAAGAAACCATTTCAAAAAGAACAGCCTGTGCTGTAAACCAGCAGGTGCATTTCTTGCATCCATATTCCCCAATGCTTTGGGTTTTTTCCAATAAAGAAATCTTCCAAATAAATTATAATAATAACTTAAAAATCAGCTTTCTCCTTCTGCTTACTTTTTTTAAAAAATATGTTGTTTCTGGTCTTCATGCACTTGATGAGAAGCAGGAAAAAATTCAAAACCAAGACAGGTGGTTCTTAAGAAAGAATTCCAAATGCTGTGTTTCCAGGATATCAGGATTATGCAAAAATCAAGCTTCACGACAAGTTTTACAGTTGACTGATGAGACAGAACACCAGTGCTGTACCTCAGTTCTTTATACATGTTGAGTCCGTAGTTTTATCACTAACCCTAATCTCGGAGTTGGAATTCCCCCTTTTGCAAATGTACAAACCACATTCAAAGCTGTCTATTCTTCCTTTTCAACATTACTAAGCCTTCTCTCCTACAACATTTGAAATGCTATAATGGATAACAGAGTTGCTCTCAAGTCTTGTAAACAGCATATATGATCTTTTTTATAAACCAATTTTCACTTTCCTTGACATAATTTCTTGGGGTAACATACTACAACCA
This sequence comes from Patagioenas fasciata, assembly GCF_037038585.1. Classification (NCBI taxonomy): domain Eukaryota; kingdom Metazoa; phylum Chordata; class Aves; order Columbiformes; family Columbidae; genus Patagioenas; species Patagioenas fasciata. The sequence continues at coordinate 26,726,551 of NC_092526.1, read as the reverse complement.
TGAACTGGAGCACAGCAGGAGTTATAGCAGGACACTACCCAGAATTTGTCAGCTAATAGGAACTGGATGATTTGATTTTGCATAATCCTGATATCCAAAATGCTCTCCTGGTTGCTGATACAGAGTCTGAGAGGAATGACAATAGGCAATTAAGAATACTGCAAGGATATACCTTCTATTAGATATTAGCTGTAAAGACAAGTAGCTGACCCTCTCTGCTGAAAGGACAAGGAAAAAATGTTCTACCCTTTTATTAAATATTTACTGGTATGATAACAGCCCTGATACAACCCACTGAAAAAATAACAGCCATTTTTTCCTTACCCAACACAAGATGAACCATTCCAGTTGCAGACACAGAATAAAGCTAACTACTCATCCTTGGTGGTCTAATACACCCAAATTACAATAGCAATATTAGCTACAGTTGTAAAAGAAACAGGGAAGAAACAATTGAATTAGGACTCTACAGTAAGACATTTTAGCTGAGAAAGCTATTACCATTAAACTTTTGCACAGAGAAACAGATTTCTTTATTAATTAGAGGAACAATTGCAATTGATGTTGGTCCTGTTAATGCAATTCCACACTCAGATTTCAGCTACAGAGATTTCACAGAGAAAACAGAAAATACTGTCAGACCCTCTAACTTTATTTGCTACAGTTATATTTTTCAAGTTTGACTCCACCCTCTATTTGCCTGTAACCTACAGACTGAAACCACTCCTATCCCCAATAATTTCCAGCTTTTGTCTCATTAAGCTTTCATCAGCCAGTATAAAAAAATAAAATGTTATGTTAGTCTATAAGCACCAGCAAGTCTTTGAAAGAAAGGAAAAGTATATTACATGAAGGAAAAAAAGGTTCTTTATGATACAACATTTCAGAAACTTTTATTTTCTTATCGCTTTCCATACCAGAAGCAAGACCTATAACGAAAGACTAGATTTGCTAATATTGCTAATATAGCCTATACTAGCACCAAACCACAGTGCTATCATGGAAAAACTGGCATAAGAGCACTGTTATGAATTGTATCAGATTTGAAAACAGGGCTGCATTTAAAAGAGAGGGAAGATCTGCTCTCAGCCACACTAACAAACACAGAATTTTCATCTGTCTGCCTCCCAGCACACACTGCTGTGGCTTTCTTTGAAAACAGAGAATAAAAAATGAAAACAAAAAGGCATGTTATTTTAAGGGAAGATGTCTGAAAATGGTGACTTTAGGTGGATGAAAGATAAGAACTGAAACCTTAGTGACTCTAGTCACCTATCAACTACCATCTCTCATGAAATTAAAAAATAAGGAAAATTCCCAAACAACCTAAACAAAGATACAAAATATCCATCAAAGCATAAATTCTGCTATGTTTCTCTTGTACCAGCCCCACAAATTCTTCTGTGAGTGTGACAGCTCCTGTCTTGACAGAAGCAGAACACAAATCTGTATAATACATGTAGAGGCACAGACCATTCTTGTTTTAAATGAAAGGACTAGCTAGCAAGACAAGACCTACACCATCCTAGCAAAGAAATGGAGGAAATGACACTCCACAGAAATTGTAGTTTGACTGATTTCAATTGAGCTTTCCTGTGAATAAAGCCAGACAGATCTGTCTTGTAGAGTGGCAGCTAAGATGTGACAGGTAAGTCATTATTCATTGGTATAGACAATGCTACCGTACGCCAGAGATTCTGGAGCTGGACCCTCTGTTGGCATATTTACAATCCCCTTCTTTCCATGTATTGACTATATTAGAAGCCTAGACAGATTAACTGCTTGATTTACACACTTAAATTATATGCCTGTAAGTGGTGTGAATATTTCCATCTGTGCCCTGTTACTTACACAAACTAACATTATTTACAACAGAGTGCTTTACAAAATACATTGACTCTGCTTCAAATCCACTCTAACAACAATAATTACTTACTATGGAAAAATGAAAACTCAATTCTCTCTTTCATATCAAAGTTGTCCAAACTTACAAAGTTCATGTATGAATCCAACCTGGTTTTCTGACTCCGTCCCTTCTTGTACAGGTATTTGGATAGTTTGGTTTGCCAGTTTTAACTGAAGACAGAGAGAACTGATGATCTGCTATTTACCATAGTAATTAATCAGTGTTTAACAACTGCAACGCTGAGTTCAATAGGTTCTCTCAGTTCAATATGTTGCAACATTAGTTCTACTGTAAAATTAATCTTCAAGGATTTCAAACTACTTCACAAAGTTCAATAAAGTTATAATTGTAATAGCTTTTGTTAATGTCTGCCTAACTCACTGCAGAAGAACAAGACGTTGTACATAATAAGCTTCAGTATAGCTCTGGCATTACTGCTTTAAATTTAAGAGAACAGGCAATAAAACAGAGATCTAAACTGCTTTCCTGTCATTCAAAAACCTAAGCTAATACGGAAAAAGCTAAACAGAGAATATTAAAGTTTTCTACCCACAGTGATTCCTGTGTATGTTATGCTTTTATCATAGCACATGAGAAATAAGAGCACTTTCCAAATTAAATTATTTGCTACTGTACATTCTCTTAAAAGTGTCATGTATTAATATTTTATCCCAGAAACCTGACCTCTGGAGGGTCAAAGCTACTGCAAGTATCACACACACAAATCTAACTCACTATTTTGTACATTGCAAGTGTCCTGTGTATTTATTTTCCTTCCGTTTTTTTTGTATCTATTTCCATCTCAGACAGAAGTCTGTATTTTTATCATACCATGATAACTGTGGCGTACTTGTAGGCATTTTATCTTTCCCAGTAGATGCCATAATCCAGGCAAAACAGTGGTGAAACCGTATTTGTAGGAGTATCAAATTGAAAAAATAAGATATTCAGGCATCTCTGTAGCCCTCAAAATGTAGGAAGCAATACAGATTTTTCTTTAAAAGAAAAAATTTGGCTTTGTCTAACAAACAATTTAAAACTTCAGGGTAGAACCACCAGAATGCAGTTGATGGAACTGCTTTTTCAAAGGTGAGCAAAGGGACAATGAAGGTCTTCCAAGAGAAACAAACCAATCAATATAAAAACATATTCCCCACACATTTCACCTGTTTTCCTTTGATCTTAAACTGATTTCTAAATATCTCTAAATAAAAGTATGTAATTATCACACAACTGTAGATCAGAACAATTAATATCACATCTGTTAACATTTTTTTCCCCCAACTTTTCATCCTACTCATCTAGGTTATGTTTTCTATGAGATGAGAGCTAGTTTGTTATGATGGGTTTTCTTTTTGCAGGTGTTTCTACAATGCTCAGCACCTCGTTCCAATTTTCTTATAGCAGGCAGCCTTTTCGCTAGGAGGAAAATTCTGTTCATGATGGTTACATGTCTAAAATGCACTAGATTGCTACAGACAGCTTATCTTTCAGACCTATGGAACACCAGGTCATACATGAGAGCAATGCCAAGAAAAGCAATCTCAGCTTTGGACTAAAGTAACAAACATCTAAGCCACAATCAATGATCTTAAAATACTGAAAAAACTGATCACTTAATGTCTCCGTGCAGGTACTTTGCTCTATGTTACCAAGATTTCTAAACACATATTAGACTTGCTTTGTGTTTTGTTTTAATTGATTTACTGTTTGTTTTGTGTTTTGGTTGGTTGGTTGTTTAAAAAAGAAAAAAAAAAAGAAACCACATGTGAACAAAAAACCCCCAAACCAACCAACAAAAAAACTAAAACCAACTGGGAGACCAGTAAGAATTCAGTGTTTGCCCCTAGTATTTCAGTCCTGATACACAATGATTCAGGTAAGTATTATGGAATCATCACCTATTTGAATATGTTTAATATATTGACACATAGGTGGAAGTTTTGTTGGGTTTTGTCACTGACTTCAGTGAGGGCAAAATATCCTGAAGTAGATATTATGGCTGATAAGTAAATTCATGGAGGGAAGAAGTTATTCCATTCTCTCAAGACCAAAAAAAAACAATTAATAGCCAATTCTAAACAGTACATGCATAAGGCAAGTCCAAATATCAACTAATAATAATAGTTAGATTACACTAAACATGAATTATTGCAAAACAATTCCATTCATGTCAGACAGTTATGAAGCAGATGAACCAGGTGGTCAATGATAAAGCACAAATAAAGTAACAATTTGATAATTTTGAACCTACAATTTTTCTTTTTTTTAAAAAAAAAAAAAAGCAACAGCAAAGTGCCAGAGTAGACATTATCTATAGATGCTAAATAAGTCAAGACAAACTCCTGACATATAAAAAAGGTAGTTATACTCAAGATCTGACTAGGTACAAATACATAATTTTAATTATTGCTTACTCCTGATGGCAGAAGGTCCACGCAATCTCATATATTTTCCTCTGAATTCTGCTTATGTCTATTTCTTGTAGCACTACAGCCCCTTTCTTGAGTCCAAGACAAGCTCTCACTGATATTTGTAGAGATCAACCCAATATGTCTGCTGCTCATCAATTAGTCTAGTTTCTTAAGATTACTCCAAATAAGGCATTCTTTCTTTTCTACTTCCCTCAAGAAAAGCAATAAGTGAAAAATACTTCTATATTCAGGCCCAAGATGAAAAACTAAGTAGTCCTCACTCATCCATGTTTAGGCACAGAGGGATAAAAACGGAAAATCTTTCAAAGAGAAAGATCTGTGTAAAACAGGTGAGAATTAGGATGTAACACTCAGAGACTGTCTCCAAGAGGACTGCAGTTATTCTAATAGAAGTGTAATATAGCTAGTTTTATGTTTTCTTTGAATTAATCATTTCTAGCAGATAAACTTCTGGATAATCTAACAAGAAGTCCGGATGTGACCTCCTGCCACTTTTATCTAGAGCTCCTTGCATAGAGGATAAGGAAGGTGATGGACCAGAAACTGTAAAAGCATTATCATTTTTTTTTTTAAAGGCAGACATAGCTTTTTTTACAATGTAAAAAACAAACAAACACACAAAAAACATAACTGGGGGAAAACAAACACATTTTTCTCTGAGAGTGATCATAGTTTTTCCACTGTCTTTGATAGAAATCAGATTTATCTGTAGATGAAAGACATGTTAATACATAAGGTGCAACCTTATACTGAAATGCTTAACATTCTACTTAAAACTCTGGAAAATTTTGTGTTTCCATAGAAGGCATTGGCCTAAACAATTCTTCGGAAGTCATCCAAGTGACAACAAAGCAGACAAGCAGGGTCTAAGCAGTGAGACAAGATCTCAGAGCCTCAAACAAATGAAGCTAACAGGATGATACATCAACCTTTCTTTAGAGCAAAAGGCAAAGCTTAGAGCTGGCTCAAATCACTAAATTGTCATAGTTGGCAGGGGCAGGAAGGGGTTTTACTTTTTATTAGGCAATGGTTTATGTTACAGAGGTTTTACTGACTACTATCTATAGGAAGCTACTGCAGATTCCATCAGCTGAAGCTGACACAGAGCCAGCCTCAGTGTTACACTGTTTGCCAGAAGTCAAGAGACACTCACTGACAAAGAGCAATTTGCTCACTGGAAGCTATGAAACATTTAAACTTGGGCATGTGTTTGAGATGGTTTATCTATTCTGGAAGTATAAAAGACATTTATGGCCATTCAAAGCAGTATTTTAAAAATTCTAGCAGTGCTATTTGCATTTCAGTCTAGATTGCTATATTTGTGTTAAGAATACAGGCTGGTGATCAACAGTATTTCCTGTATGTATTTATTTCATTCAAATTCACAGAGATCCTTTGTTTGTACATTATTGAGAAAGCTCTAAGTATTGGACCTCATAATAACAGCAGAAAGAATGGGATTCTTTCCTCACAGAGGACTACCCGTCACCAGGAAATTAAATGTTTCTTCTGGCGGACAGCAAAGTACACACAGAAGTAAAAATTAATCTGTAGGCTTACACTTACATGCTTTCTCAAGGTTAATTAAGAGGGAAGGTTACCCAAGGTCCTATGAATGAGGCAATACCTACTCAGGAAGTTATCTCAACTTACAAGATATGAAAATATAAAATTGTATTTGTTGAGCATATTAATATATACAATAGATTCTTGTACTATTTTTTTCTAAGTTCTCTGATCTTTTGGAAGTGTGACTCTTGGAAGTCCTATATGAATACAGGCAGGGTTTACACTAGAGGAACACATTCTCAAAAATGGAAATAAAAATTACAGCAGATTGGATAATTAACACAGAACCAGGATAAGCTGTATCTGCTTAACAGCTGGACTTGCCCAGATATCAAGAACACACGGGGAAAACATGGCCCTAGTTCATGTAATGGCAACTCAAGAACTGAACTACATACGTGCAAAAATTTCCCAAGTCTTCATGCAAGTGAAGATAAGAAATTAGTTTCATTTGTTAGGACTATCAGTGATGGCAATAAAAAAGGTTCTAATATAATTTCTGGGGTGACAGAAGTTTCTCCACCATCCCATAATTAGTGATTTTGTCAAGGATTCATTTTTGGATGTGTTTTACCTTTTTCCTTGTCATTTTAGCCCCAAGATGAAACATAAAAGGACTGACAGCAAAAACTGAATGCTACTTAATTTAAAGGAGCGGCAAGGAGGGTAAAGACTTATTAATTTTTTTTTCCAACAGTCATTCTAACGGTCTTCACTATTGTGCTTTGACCCTCAAATTACATCCAAAACAACATGTTTATCAGCTCTGTGTAAACCCATCTTTGCTGAAACTACATTCACACTTGGAGATGTGAAGAACTAGCTTCTCAATGATAGCTTGACTATGCATTTTATAAGTCGGTTTTACACAAAGAATTTACATTCTGGTAATGAATCTAATTAGGAAATCAGGACTAATTAAACCATAGAGACTCAAAATACCTGGGAGGTAGCATTTAGCTCTTCTGAGAACAGTGTGACAAAAGGTCATAGGGCTCTCTGTTAGACTCTGTAATACAAATGTAGCTAGAATAAAGATTCTTCAGTGTAACATATTCAGCCCTGTTTCAGCTAAGGTATTTTCCAGATGACAAGAATCACACAAATATTCGTTTTCAAAAATGCCTGTCAGTATTCAAAACATTGTTTTAGGAAAAGCATTTTAAATACATATATTAATTCCACTTAATTCTAATAGCTAATGACTAGAAAAGAGGAAGATACACATTCTGTGAAATCTACACTGAAATTACCTTTGAATATCGTATATTCTCAAAAATCTAGGACAAAATAATCTAATAGATTGCCAGTGATATTTTAGCATATTTTTAATGATGTTCACATACTTTGGATACTCTATAATAAGTACCATCCATGTACAGAGACAAAGAATTCATGACTTTCAAATCTATAGTTAGGGCCCCAGCTAGGCAAGAAAACCTTTATAGGCCCTTTTAAAGATGACAGTCCTGGGATCAGGGCTGAAATATTAAGCAAATATCCTAACTTTACTGGCATCGACTCATGACAGAGTTGCACAGTTCATTCTTCGACTCATTTTCTCTAAAGTTTTTGTGGAATGCTTAGGCTCTAAAAATACCACACAAAAGCTGAAAAGCATAAAGCTAGCTAGTCTTTTTGGCAGGACAAATATTATTTGTGCTACACTAACAAAAAGGTTTATGCACAAGGTAGCAACATGACATAGATTTGCTCTACTGTAATAGACTTAGTTGTTTTATTTTGACCTTTTAAAATGTTTAGATAAGGTCAAAGTAAAATTAACAGGCAGTAATGACCCTCTCCAACACAGTAAGTCTAAGTAAAGCTGTACTGCTGCTCTATTCAGAATGGCATAGTCACTGCAGACAAGCTTAGGAATGCCAGTGGGTCATCAAATGGCTTGCTAGCTGCAAAAATCAGTACAGAGCCACTACTATCAAACACCAGGGATAAGAAGAGAAATCCTTCCTGTTTACTCCATGCTGCTCTGGCTGGAAGCCAAAAATAGTAAAGGAACTTGTAATTGCAGGACTAAATCCCTATTCATCTCACACTTATAGACATAAAACTGTTTATGCAGATAAAAGGACTAACAGATTTATATCAAGTGCTGTACACTCAACTACTAAAAGCTTACAAACACCTTTTTAAAGAACCTTAAATGGTTGATAAATCCATTTCTAAACACATGGCACGGAAATTTATGCCACTAGTAAAACATGGTGTATTTGTTGTCATTCTGTAGCAGAGTATGCTTCTGTCATGTTTTGCACAAGAAATACAATCTCAGAGAGTTACCAGCCTTATTTTACACAAGAAGAAATATAATCTGGAAGATTTACAGCATCTGTATGAAGAAAAAAGAAATTATGTATGCAATGTGGGGAAAAAAAAAAAAAAAGAATGACAGGTGGTAGATTTAAAACTGTTTTAACTCCTCAGTTCTATAGTTAAAGTAAATACCAACCATTGTGGGAAAGGCTAATACAGGCAGGGAGGAGCAATGTGAGTTTTTAACTATTACACTGTTTACTTCTGTAAGCAACGCAACACCACTCATGTTTAATGTATCAGACCAAATAAAAGGGTTTAAAAAGTTAAGTTAGAAGCCCTTCTGTTTCATATCCTTTGATAGCTGCTCTCAGCACTGTGACCTTGCTGTCTTGAATTAGATTTTCAGAGAGGACTCTTACCATTTAAAAGATTAAGTGGTGATACCAAATTTCCTAAAATTATTATATCAGAATGCAAAAAGTCCCATTTATCTCCTTTAAGTGTCTATATGAAAGGTATTTCAAAAGTTTAGGTGTTCAAGAATTAGTCACATTTTAATTCTTGCTTTCATGTCAGTACACCATGGCATTAACTGAATCATATGCACTAATACCATCACACCCATCTCTGATTCTAGGATCTTGATACATATTTTGAAATTTTCTTCTAAACTGACAATGCTTCTTTCCAGAAAAAGCTTTACATTTCCATTAAATATTTATTTTGCCTTTCTCTCTAACAAAATATTAGCTACATTTCAAATTGACCATCAAAGAAGACCTACTAGAGCAAACCCACAAAGCTTTGATTGGTTCTTCATATTTCTTCTAAACAGAGGTTTTTTCGCATTAGAAATATTAGTAAGAATCTGTAACTGATATCTAGTATGGTCTTCCCACGTACAGCATACAGCAAGAGCTTCTGTGGTTAATCTGGTGCATTCCAGATACATTGTTTCACAAGAGGAAACAGTTGGAAAATCATCACAAGGTATTCCTGCTGGGCTCCATGCTCCCTTTAAGCCAGCTCACTTCAGAACTGTTGGCACATCACACAACAGAGGAAGCACCAAGGGCAGAGCTGGAAGATAGAGAGAATATCCTAAACTGGTACTAGCACTAAATGCTTTAATTTTAAAGACTGATGGTTGAAATGTTGGCTTCAGTAGCCTTCCCCTATGCTCACAGCCTTCTGACATTCACCCCATTATCTTTCTCCTCATTTATACAGTACAACTAGTATAATTAAAAGCCTAAATCAGTAACATGGTTAAAAAAATAAAGTCCTCTTTCTTTATGTGTTGCTTTCACCCTGAATTAATTCAGACATTCAGTTTGCAAAGTTCAACAAAAACAATAGCCCTGGCAGACCAGAAGTAATAGGAACTGTGATCACAAAACATTAGACAGCCTTGCTATGAGAAAGGCATCTCATGGAACTAAACAGAACATGTGAGAGAAAATAAGCCTTGCATTATGGCTTTGCCACTCTGCACAGCTGGTGACATTCCCCACAGATGCTGCTACTTAAAATCAATAAAATGGAACAACACAGGATAAACAAAAGATAATTCGCATGTCATTTGGCCTGGGTTATAACTCAGGTGACAATACTTTAAGTACCAATGGAACAGCAAAATAATAACAAACTTGGTAGAAGTAAAACAGAGAAGACATTTAACTCCAATGAACATTCAAAACACCCATGGGATTTTGTCAAGGATCTTCAGCCTCCTCCAGCAGGCTGAAAAAATAAAGGTTCTAAATATGGATTTAGAAATCTTTCTAGAGAATGGAATAAGTAAATATACCAACATTGAACAACTCTTTAAACTTTTAAGACTGCAGAGTATATGCAAGGGCCCCAAGAGCATTCCCCCTCCTGGAGGCTTGTCAGCCTGGGCTCAGGGCCAGGTCAGCACAGCTGCAGGCTGTCCCCCTCCTTCACTCACCAGGCAGAGAGGCTCCCAAGCAGCACCGAAGCCTGGGGACAAACCCCTTCCCTGGGAGCTGCTATTAAGCAGAGTCTCTACCATTTGCCCCCCACCTGAGCTACACCTCCTGCTGTGAGTGATGCAGCTGAGCCTGTGCCTGGTCACTGGCCCTGTTGATCCGCCCCCCCTGTGGGCTGATATCCCCTCACCTGGCCTCCATTTGTCCTCAGCCTGGCCACCCGAGGGGTGTGTCTGACCCTGGTTCCCCTCACCAGAGCTGCCTTCCTGACCTCACTCCTGCCTCACCTCGTCTTGTGGAGCAGCCAGCCCTCACTGCTCCATGACTGTCTAACCTTATGTTTTCTCTCAAGCATTCATGAGGTAATATAAATGATAGAACATGATTTATAATGACCTAATTACAACTGAAATAACTCTTATCCAGCTAGCTTGAGAAAATAAGGCTGAGAGGAAGCACAGAATTAAACATTTTTTAGGTCAATCTGACATTTGTTGCAGGCAAATATTCCTCATGAAAATTAGACTCTGTGGTCACATGATAGCAAAATGAATACGGAAAATATGATGTCTGTCATCATTGACATGACTGCTAACATAAAAGGAAAACTTCAGCTGTGTCTAGAAAGTGATATAACTGGCTGGCAATGCCTATATATGGATAAACTTTTGACTCAGCTGTGGTGGAACAAGAGGATATAAACCAAATCAGAGAAGCTCAAAGGGAGCAAATTCCTTCCAACAGCTATAAACTTTATCAACATCAAAATAACTTGGTAATTGTGAAGGTTTAAAACTCTGGGATGAGTATTAGTCTAATCTGGGCAGCCTTCAGAAGAAACGTGTTGTTGCTTTGGTAGTTCTATTCATAAGTTTTCAAATCTATTTAAGTCATACAGCTCTTCCTCAAGACATTCTGTCAAGTGTAAGGCCTGCACTCACTGTTTCACTTTTCTTGCTTAAAGCCTTTAAAATGCGACCACTCACATTACATTGCCAGATGCAATTCCAACAGTTAAGACATGAAAAATCAAGAGCTTCCATGGGATTATGTTCCACAGAATCTCTGTTCTGCCATCAAGTTATTTTTAACATCCTATGTTTCTTAAAATTTCTTGTCATCAGGGACACAGTTCATTTCATACAGCTCTCCAAAACTGCAATATTATCTTTTTCCATCAATACAAATTACTTATGCAAGAAAGAGTCAACCACTTTAATTAAGAGTTACTTGAAAAACAGAAAAAAAGCAAAAGAATGTAACAACCTAGTCCTTGGCCTGACACAAACCTTCCAAAAATGGCAACTGTTGTTGGAGTCATGGAGTAGGAAAGAAGCCTGTTTTTACAATATATAAGTAATTAACCTTCTGTTGAGTATCATTTCATGTATCTCCCTAATCTTATTTTTCCATATAAAGCAACCGGGACTCTGTAAAGCTGAATCTGAGCCTTTGCAGAGAGTCGGTGCGTGTTATGTTACCACAGCAGGGTAAAGTATGACAGTAAATAAATGCAACTCTTCTGAGGCTGCTCAGTTCTGCAGTAAGACAGAAAAGGTGGTAACTAAGTACAGATACAAATAAAGAGAAAGAGAAAAAAAGGGTGGGAATATTAAAGCGATTAGGAAACTGAATACAACAGAAAAAGAGTGTAAGAGAAAGAAAGGGTGAGAAAATAAGTTTATAGAGAAAAGACAGAATGAAATTGAATGAGCTAGGTGTGCATAACTATTAATTACAGAGAATTCAGACTATTTCAGCTCCAGACTTTTATCAACAGTAGTAATACTGACTGATCCAGTTACAGGTATTAGAAAGGAGTTGAGAACTAATCTGATAAACTCAGCCAAAACTAACAAATTCCTGCAGTATGTCTGAACTGGGATGAGGTTATATAGGTGTTGATCAACTTGGCCCTCAAAACTTTCATTGCTGAACACTTGCAAGAACAACTAGCTTGACAGCTTCAGGGTGATCCATGACCAACTTCACTACCATTTCTAACACAAGTTGATATTAAAATATCTGCAGCTTGATAACTGAAATATGTAGTTTTAGATAAAGCTTCCAAGTCATTGAGAAAACATATGTGATTGTTGCCAGTAAAGTATGCTTTTCATCTAGAACCACCATTTGAGGTTGTACAAACCCACAGCAGGATGCATTTAAGGCTACACACAGAAGGACATCAGTTCAGAAGGTACAATTTCTTAAACATCTAAAACATGCAGTGGATTTAATTTCCGCAGTAACAAACATAATTTACTTCTGGATCTGCTAAGGAAAAATAGCAAACAAAGTCTTTTGCTAAAGCTAAGTTGAGAAACCCTTAAGAAGATGAAAAATAAAATAAATACTTAACTCTTAATCCACTGGTGTCGGCAGTACAAAGGGGAATGATCTGCAGATATGGGCCAAGTGCACAAGCTCTAACTAGAACTTCCTATTTGCCACTCACAGAGGAGGAGTACTGGCCTAGAGAGACCCCAGGCCTGACACAGATGCATCCTATAGGTCCTTAATAACTGACCTTCATAACTACATTCAAACTCAGAGACTCAGTGACCATCTGCACAACTTTTCACAATTATACCCCTATCTTAGGGCCCCACTATAAAAAATGCTGGGTAGCCACAAAGAATAGCAGAGTTTGAGAGGTATTGCAGCACTTTGCTTTTAAGACCTCTTTAGCCTTTACGGTTTTTTAGTCTATGCAGATTATTGCTATTCCACAAAAAAACTACCAAAAACATACTACACACATTCCCGCGTGCATGTAAGCAAACAAACAAAATATGAAGAAATGGAGGTATTAGGGAAATTTCAAAGCTTATCCCAGTTTTAATTTGGCTAGAAATGAAAACCATTGTGGCAAATTACACAAGAGAGGTTTGCAAATTGTTTTCTCCAAACAAAAAAAGGCCGAAGAATGATAAGTTTTAATCACATCTCTGAGGGTTAGTATGTCTTCACACGAGCAGTGCTATTGGAATGTTCAGTACTCAAAGGTTCTCTTCCTAAATAGCAAGATTAAGTTACTGTTTCTGAGCTTCTCCTCATCTTTTCACCACTATGAAACTACACTCCTCACTCTTGTATCCTCAAGAATTTTATGAGAAATACTAACCAAACTAGCACTGGTCTCATCATTTATGGAAACATACACAGTCACCTAGACAGAAGAGACAAGATAGCTGCACCTTTACCTGAAAAAAATTTAGGTTGAGCTTAAAGTAAAAAATTACCTTTAGATACTTTACATTTCCTTCATAAAAAGGAAGAATTTCTTTCTAATTGAAGGTCGGCAAAATTACACAGTTAAGTTTTTCCAAGGGTTGACTTTACTCATTTTTACTTCTGCAAAATTTGAAGGGGAAGATAATTTGTCAAATTTTGATAACACACAGAGACTCACTGAAACCATTCAATGTTCATTTTGAAAAAGATGCAAAATAATTCTATCAGCTTGTCAAATAATGTTATCTTAATGTTATCTTATGATTATACCAGTGCACACACATACAACACTCATTTATGGAAAAATCTTACTTTGTTGCAATATGAATACTTGAACAAAAGCTTCGGCATCCCATCCTAAGCATTTAACTCCAATGTGTTAACTTCTTACAGGTTCACAGGTACTTCTTTTTCTCCCTAGCCCAGCCATGCCCCGGCCCCTCCTCCAACATCGATTGGAGCTCTTCCGTGGTGTGAGGGGTCATTCCCAGTGAGATGGAACACATCTGAGTGGGAGGAACAAAAGGTTCTGGTCTCACCACACACAGTCAGTGTTCAAATGACAACATCCCAAGAGCTCCACACTACTTTGGGAAAACTGTCAAATTCTTATGTGAGGCCAGGCTTAGAGTGGCATGATGCTTCCTTACCTTAGTGCCAGGTGGCCTCTTCCATCTTCGGCCTCTAATCTAAGGACTAAACCTTCTCTCTGTCGGAGGGAAGAGGAGGGGCAAGAGCAGGAGGATGTCCCTCTGTCCAGCTCACTCATATGTCCCTTTCCACTCTTCACAGCACTTTATTCTTTTCCATCTGTGACAAAATTGTTGGGGGAAAAAGTAGTATTGAGAGACTAAGTCAAATTATTTCAATGTGTTCAGGAGAAAATGCACAACTTAAAACCTAAGTGATATGAACTATATTGGGAAAAAAAAAAAATTGGTCTTTGTTGTTGGGAAAATGCACAACCTTAGTACCATCATTTGTAATTTAAGTGATCCGCATAGATGGGGGAAAAAAAAGGTGACAAAACACAATTTACAGCCAAAAGTCTTGGTTGCTAGCTTTAATGAAAAAATAATTATCAATTCAATACTATAATCTTAGAATTTCAAGAATAATCTTATTTCTTAATACTGACTGTGTTCCACCTTGAGTAGCTAGATCTTCATTCCCTGAAGCTAAATACGAGTCTAAGAAACCTACATTAATTCCCAGGTCTTGTAAAAGGAATGGAAGGAATTCCATTGTATTTTAAGTCTCAATCTATGTCAAATTGCCATGGGAAATTCTGATTGACTAATACATTTCTTACTACTCTGCCTTCTATATTTGCAATAACAATTTACACATAAAATATTCTCTGGTTTATCTGTTTTTAAACTATGCAAGGTAAAAATACTTGGAGAAACAGAATGGATTTAGTACTTCTAAACTAACAGTACAATCTCTTCTTTCTAGGAAGTAGCATATAAATGGGAAACCAGTTTACTAGCTATTTGACAGTGAAACTGGTAATATTTAAAAGACCTCCAGAGAAACGAACAGGTAAAAGGTTTAGTGAGGAAATATTTACTCAGCAGAGATCTGACAAATTAATCTGTAAATGAATTCTTGCATGTGTGCTCTCTTCATTGCAGAAAAGCAATATCCCTGCTGCAAATAATTTCCCAGCATTTTCAGAGCCAGAGTGTACCTTACCACACATTGCCTCAACAGACCTAACTGTTTTAGCAACAGCCTCCTATACTCACTGGCCAGATAATAGAGATAATTTCCTGTTTTGACTCCCTCCCAAGAGGATCACCAAGGAAGATTCTACTTCTGGATACTGTTGATTGGACAAATCCAGAAATGGAATAATATGGTTACCTAAGCAGGGATTTGGAGTATGACTTTGATGTTCCAGAGATGAATTATTTGGGATACAGGTCTAATCTTGCAATCCAGTGAAGTGCACAAGAGAAAGAAATAAATGTCAGTTTTTGACTGACCCTATTGTTTTAAAAAATAAAATACCAAATTGATTTTCTTAAATCAGTTTTGTAATGGCCTAAATTCACATAATAGCCATAGCTTACAAGCACTCACCATAATGTTAGCTTTCAAGCATTTATAGCTCCCACTCTTTATATCACAGGAAAAGTATGCAGGGTCTTAATACTCTGGAGAGCACAGATTACAGTGTCAGGAAAGTCAATAGTCACTTTGCTATAATGCAGTAGCTTCAGCAAATAATAAAACATAAGCCTTAAAAAGGCAAAGTATCTAGTGTGTGAAACCTTTTAAACTATTTTACAAAAATTATACAACTAAGAGATAATGATTTCACATTGGAAATGCTTTTTTCTTATCGACTTCCAAGCACATTCATAATTTATACGTCATTGTTAATACAAATCTATGCCAAAATGACTGCTTGAAACCCTAGACAGCTTTTCTTTTCAGCCCTTAACTGAGCTCATAAAATGCAACAGGTGTTACAGTAACTGTACTTGTTCCTTTCTCTTTGAGGTAACCACGTGCCAAAAAGAAATTGAGAAGCTCTTGCTTGCATTTTTCTAAGCATATTAGAGACTTCACTGTGTACATATTTGTTAGAAAAAATAACACTAATTTACTTCCATTTATGACAGCTGATTTCCATTTACTTCACATTAAATCCTAATTATCCCAATGATCAAAGTTTAGGAAAACCTTCACTCACCACACCTGTAGCATTGAAACAACAAAGAGATTTGGGGAAGTCACAACATAACTATTTCAAAGACTAGCAAGTGGTTAACATGCCTAAAACAGGATATTGCAGTTTACACTATTTGTTACATAGATAACCTAAAAGAACAAGTCCAGGCAACTGGATATCCCATAATAGCAGATTCGTGATCTTACAGACCTTAGAAATGTGAAAAAAACCAATTACTGAAATGAGTAAACATGTTGTTTCTTGCTTATGCTTTTGTCAGCTTCAAACAACCTGAACAGAAATAGTGTATTCATGATTACACTCAGCAACACACTGAAATGCCTGGACTTTACAGTAGCTTCCATCTAGATGACTGCCAAAAGAACAAAATGAAGTTCATAAATATTTGAGGAAAGCAGATTGTTATACTGATGTGTGAATTCACTGGAGTCCACAAGTCTCTGCTACAAATTACGCTAGAATTTATTTCATGAAATTATAGCAGCTGAAGCAGCCTGTGTCAGTTCTGACAGCCACTGCCATGTCTCACTAACTCTGGCCCACAATGCAAAGGCAATGCATTTGCTTCTACTGTTTCTACCTGCACACCAATTTAAGAAAAAAGTATTTGATGTTGGTTTATGTTCATAAAGCTAAAAAAAGAACTGTATACCTTATGACAACCTGTATATTCTAATGTTTGAATGTCTACAGAAATTAGCTCTAAGGTATTGAATGTTGGCTGTTCTATAGAGCAAGATGCTGTGATTATTCAAGACACAAAAATCAGGTTTTCACGTAACTTTAGAACACTCCATTGTGGCAGTTGCATTTCATTATTTCTGAGGACTACCTCAAGAAGGAATGTTATATTAGAAGTCCAGTTTATGGAGCTCTGTAAGGGGTTTTGAAAAAGAAAATTATATTATTTCTCAGACTTCCAGCTCTTTAGGGAGGATGCCTTTTTTGCCTCTAAAGAATATAACATAATTATAAAAAATCTTATTACTATCTGTCTACACTAGTACAAAATTTGGTATGTCATATACTCCAAATCTGGTATGATTTTAAATCTTTTAATTGCAGTTTTTAGTCTCAACTTTAAAGGAAAACTTCAGTGCTGAAAATTGTAAGCACTGAAATGTACTGCACTTCAGGAAAAGAAAAGCATTGTTTCTTCATTTGTTGGTATAGTTGCTGTCCTTCGGCTCCATTATACCTTATTGCTTGATACAAATGTAAATGCATATTAGTGGTGAAGGAGAACAACTACCATCTATGCATGTTTCTGGTATGTGAAGGCTACCAGAGATGTTGAAAACCTGCTTTATCCTGAGGCTCTTTAGAACAAAGGAATATGTAGATCATCAGCTGCTAAAAACTGTCAAACATACAGGAGTGAATATTATAATCAGTCATGTCAGCCTTTATTCCTGTCCCTCTAGCATTCTTATCACTAGCTTTTCTATTATTAAATTATGATTGCCCTTTTAAGTTGAAGTATGTTCAATGAAGTCTTATTATTAAAAAAAAATATTATACCTGCAAGCCCCAGATACAGCCCCTAAAATATTAAAAAGCACAAAGCCAAACAGGCATAAAAATAAACTGTTTTATCTGTCTAAATACAGTTCAAGTTCATTATTAGCATAAACATTCTGTAATTATCTGTTTTTAGCTCTTCTGGAGTATTCTTATTAGATGAAAATAGGAAACTTTAAAGTATTGGTATATTTACTTCAAATCCAAGAACCTGAGCAGCTATGAGTCACAGTTCTCCACACTATGGCCAGCTATGGGCTAATCATTTACACATTAACCACAGTTTGACTTGCTATACTGGCAGCAAGTGGAAATACATGATTTATGAGGTAAAGAAAGTTTAATCCATCAGAAGAAAAATACTAAGTCAATCACACCACACTGTGGGCTAAAATATAAAAGGCTCTTTCCCACTAGATTTCCATCCCTCTCTGGATGGAACCTTTCAGGCCACCAGCTGTCCACCCACAATGATCATAAAGTATTATGTCTGCCTAAATCTTAATGCACGTTTAAGAGAGAAAATGGGATGTTTTCCGCTGGCTTCTGCGTAAGGGCAAATTTCATCCAGAATCTTAATCAGATTTTTTGTATGACTTAGTTTACCTCAAGCTATTACCTCAAATTTCTACTGCTGTCAGAAAGATTATGGAACAAACAGATTTTGTCAGGGGAATAGCCTAAATGATTTCTTGAGTCCCCTTCTAACCCTATTTTTTTAAACTCCTAGAATTATGGAAAGATGCTAAAATTTTCATACTGTAGCTGGAATCTAAATCAGCATATTGCTTCACTACTCTGAATGTCAGAAGTGGAGCCTGAACACCAGAGCATCAAAGTTGACCATTAAAATCCATGACATAGAACAGAGGAAATGTTGCATTCAACTCCCCTGCGTGCAAACTGGAATTCTTGAAAATCCTGGCATTGTTTCCTTCTTCAGACAATCCTCTTAAAACTAGGAAACCACAAAAGCCCACAGCAATATGATTAGTACTATGCTTTGTACACTGCACAGTGAGTAAAGAAAACAGGACACAGAAAAGCAGTGTTCTAGTATGTATGTCCTTAGGGACAGACAGAGGAGAGGGAACTGAACTCTCTGGATTCCTGGGGTAACTTGGGGCAAATCACTCAAGTTAGGTTTAAAATGCTAATTTTATTATTTTGGAGTGATTCTGTGCTCTTAGTCAATATGCTCTCCTTCTCCATGTTCCAAAACCCTATCAAAGCAAAGTTCACACCCTCTATGCCTTGATCTTTCATGGAACCACAGTCACTAGGAGTACCACTACTTATTCCTTCAGCACAGCACTATCCAGAGATATTTGAACCCCAAACCTGGAGGTATAACAGATACCTTAATTTGAGAAACGGTGCTAATTAGTCCTATTGTGGTGCTATAATGACACAACTGTATCATTTCCAGGACCTCAGCTAGTATTTCTAATGGCTTTATGCTGTGCATATTTCCACAACTTAATTTAGTAGAACTATGTGGGGATTTCAGGATTGTTTTGCACTATGTCATGTAAAGAGTAAAGAGATCCTTTATATTTTTGTTCTCCATGAAACATGGGACTAGTATTCTCTACTTTCCAAAAATGCTACTGCAATTAACATTCACTGAAAATATGGCAGCTCTTGGGTACTAAATTACTGGGAGTGAAGAAAGATACACTAGAATGTGAAAACTGAGACAGAGTAATTAAAAAAATACACTGTTATTTTGAATGGCATAATGATAGTCATTCTGATATGTTTCTACAAACCAAAACAAAACTAGACCCCAGTAACCACAGGAAGTCCACAGTACTAGCTATGAGAGACAGGGGTTCTCTACTAAAGTATTAAGAAGGCTTTCATCAATAAAAGATAAATGATCACACAGGGGAGAACGACATGATAATATCAAATGATATTACCGTAGTCTTTGGTTAGCCAGTCATTGTTCTTTTAGTGCACCATACAGTATGTTCACAGGTAAAGCTGTGTTTAGTCTACCTTCTGCCTCAGACTCCACAAAAAAAAGGTGGTATTTTCATTCCAGGCTTATCTTTTACTTCTAGGGAAAAATAACAAAAACAAAACACAAAACCAAACACAAAATGACCACAGAAAAATTTCTAAAGTTGAGCAAATTTAGAAAACAGCAAATCTAGAAAATGCAATATTTTTATCAGACTAGGCTCCCTCTAACCTTTGCCAAAGCCACAGGAATTAAAAAAGAAAAAAAATCTAAGAGAGAAAATGCTAATGAAAGAAGAGGACAGGACTTCATACTAATCCATATGCTTCTAGAATAAGATGTAACATCCATCTCTGTTTTCCAAGACTTTATAATGCAACATTAAAACTGTAGGGTTATGAACAGATTGATACAGCTCAGCTGGGATTGATTAGACTGTGTAAATACACTGAAATACATTCAGAACCTACTTGCACTTCAAAATGCATTTCTCTGTAGTGTAGACAGCTCTAATAAGTAAAGCAGCCCATCCTGATTGACATACTTCAGCAATTCTAAACCACAATTATCATTCTGTGTTATTGTTAAATCCACAAAGAATCTTTTTATAAAACTGTTGCAAGACACAAAACACTTCTTCCCAGAAGGAAAACTGTACAGTCAGAACATCTCATTGCTTTTAAAAAGAAGATAATTATGAATAATATGATGGGAACTTTCAGAACATACTGCATCAATCAAGTTCTGTATGAGTAATAATAATAAGGTTTTATAACATAATTAATTTTGTCTGCAGAACATGTCTCAGATTTCTGAAACACAAGATTTCTTCCCCAAAGGACATTAGCCCTCAGCAAAAGTTCTTGGTAAACTACTATGACTCTGCTGAGAACATCCGAGTAGTAAAGAAACATTTGTTTTCTGGACTGGGATTTGATGTTGAGGTCACAGAAGGTATTGTCTGCAAGTTGGCTATTTTCCTCTGTGGCAATTGTTGTTTTGAAAGATTTTACAAATGCGTACAAGCTGTTAGGTGTAGGAAGGCTTATGTCAGTAAGCATTAAAATTATTTTTCATTCCAGTGGGAAGCCAGGTCACTTCTTTATCACTACTCAAATGAGAATCTATCAATTTTGTATGGCTATATCTTCAAATTGCAACTTATTTAACGTAATTATCATGAAGAAAGGAACTAATAATTTCTCTGTAGAAGTCTATGAGTTGAGAACAGATTTACTGTTATGAAAACAAGATCAATTATAAATAAGGCTTACTTTCAAATGGCAGAAGTAGGAAAAATGAGGCAAAGAACTAGTTTGTTACAGATCACACAAACCAACTGTAGATACAGAAATAATTAGAGAAGTTCATATAAGCAATGATCCTTCAAGCATTTCATAATAATAGTGAGAAGAAAAAGACGAACTTTAAAGAAAGACCCAAAGTTGCACAGATAAGACATACAGAGGAAGACAGATGTAGCTCAGAAATGGGGAAGAAAGGACTAAGAAGGAGATAAGAAACTAATTATTTGAAATGATGACAGGCCATCCATGGGGAGATACCAGAAATGTGAGATTGTTGAGAGTAACAATATGACCCTAAGAAAGGTTTTAAGCAAGACAGTCATACAATGAAGTTCTCAGTTTTCTGAAACAAAGCTGCTTCTGCTTACTTTATGTGGGTCTGTCTTACCACACAAGAAGTGTGGTCAGGGTAACTAATAGGCATTTAGGATACTTGTGAAATTAAATACCTTTTTAATGAGGAGTCACATTAAGTCTTCTCTGAATTATACCATTTTCAGTTAAACCAGCTCTGAATTAACAATTTCACCAGAGTTAACAAAAAACACTTTACCAACCAATAAACTTTTTTTCTTATTTTTCATAAGCCGCTGATCCCGATTTGAATGCAAAACAACATAGATCAGATGGTAACAATGAGACTTAGCCATTGTTGGCAAGGAATTCAGTTTAAATACAAAATTTGCACCCTTGCAAGAAAATAAAATAATACACAGGATTTTGTTTTCCTCAAATTTGTATTATTTACTTCCCATACATTCATACTTGTTTCTCCCCTGCCATTGCAATACATCCCAACGATATACCATGGTGTACACATTAATTGGTAGTGCATTAATGTAAGAGTGAAAATTTTGATAAGTTTTTAACTTTACTAATTTTAGCCATAAATTTTGCTGATTGCCAGCTTGATGATTTATTAGGCATTTCTCAACTAACTGTGATTTCTGTTGCTATGTTTCTACTTGCTGTGTTTCACAGTAGTTCACTTTTTTTCTTGAGACACTATCAAAATACTCCAGGGACAATAAAGAAAAGCATATTTCCCTTCTGTATTTCGTCAATCCCTCCACGTATCACAGAGAAATTAAGAAAATAAGGATCCTATACAGATGTATAACAAATGCATTCTGTACAGAACAGCATGTCCGCATAAAAAAGTGACATGAAACCTGCTTCTGATCATGCATAAGACTCCTATAATATATTCTGTGTTCATAGGGAGCGCAGCTGTCTGCATTTCTGAGATATGTCTAAGTTGTACCATTATTGGTGCAAAGCTTTAAAATAATAGAAAGGTGCTCTCTTGAATGCTGCCAGACTCCAGAATTCATAATGCCCTCCAATTGCTCTCACTCGGAAAAAGGAATCAATAAATGCAGTAAATATTATAGTATCTAAGCGCCTCTACTATTCTTCTCTTGCTCTGTATACTGTTGATCATCTTACACCAAAATCAACTATTTTACTCAATTATTTAGATATCAATGAAAGATAAAAATCTTGTTCAATTTTCAGGTTTCCTATGTCATAGCTGGCCACTAAAGTACACACAGACGAAAATGTATTTTTATTTCTGCAAGTCACAACCTTTTCATGTTGTCTATCTGCTATATCTGAGCATGCACAGATTTGACATATGTGAAACATGTTTTTGTGCCCCTGTACTACTCATCTTTCAGAATACAATCTCTACAAGAATGTAATTTGTTTATAAAACAGTTTCCCTAGAATACAAACTGGAAGGCTATCAAGAGATTCAAGTGAGACTCATCGGATGAAGGCCTAGCATTCTCTTTAAGACAAGGCTGAAAAATCCTTCCTAGATAAGGTAAGCCTCAAACTGATAGCACAAGCTGAATAGGAGACTCAGAATGTTTATTTCTCAGTATTACCCCCCAATCGAAATTTCCTTAGGATAAAAGAAAATATAATATTTTTCCAGGATTTTTTTTCTGTTTTCAGTATTTGTTACCTAAATTTTGACTGAAAATGTGCCACATAAAGTTTTTAACATTAAAAATTTTAACCAGAACTGTCATTTGTAGCAATTCCAGTGATAATCTGCACTTCAGTTTGTAAGCACCTCTTGCAGTAGTTTGACTGCAGTTGCCTATGAAGCACCTTCTGAATTAGAAATACTTGTCCATGTTGTATGGCTATTACCAGAACACTTGAAGAAGAAATAACTGAGATTTTCAAAAAGAGTAAAATTTTGTATGCTATTCACTACTTAGCCTTGAAGATACAGTCTCTGAGACTTTTATGCAAAGCACAGTAAAACATCTAATAGTATAAAAAAACCTGAGAGTAAAAGTTTTTATGTTGATTTTTTTGGGGGTGCCTCATTTTTGTAAAATCAGTTGGAGAGGTTTTTTTAATGTCTACAGCAGCTCATAAATCTCAGTCAGGACATAAGAAATAATGAAGTTAAACAGTTATAGGTTTGTCAAATACAGCTTACCAATGGAATGAGTATGCTGACTCTCATACAAAGCAGTCAGACATCTAAACATTGCAATCAACTCTGGTGTTTCTTAAAAGGAAGGTTTCTGCATTCCCATTCAGTCCATTGGAACTATAGGAAAAAAGGTGCCGTGAGTCCTTTTGGTGAAGTCTGACAAAGTTTCCATAAATCCACCTCAGTAGTCCACAAAGGCTGCATGACAACAAAGTGGTAGCTGCAGGGTCAGGCCTGGAAGGGGTACTGTCTGATAAACATCAGTAACCTCAAAATGTAGGAACCTGCAGACAGCAAAGGCACTCCCTCGCCACTATTAGAAGGAAAAAGATGTGAAGTATGATCTCAGAGAGTTGATCACTTTAGCCCATAGTGGACTTGGCCATCCCATGTGGCTAAGCCACTGACTAGGTTCTACACTGTGATAGCTTCTCTCCTAAGCACAGAACCATAGAAAAGCCTGGAGTGGGACAGACATCTGGAAATCATCTGGTTCAATCTTCTGTTGAAAATGGACCTTTAGATTAGGTGTCCAAAACTGGAGACATTATTCCATGCATGACATAACAGCTGGTTGAGTACAGTAAGAACAATCACATCCCGTGACATGCTAGTTACACTTCTGCTGATACAGCGCTGGCCATGGATGTGTATGTGTACTCCAGTGACACAATGTGAAGACGTGGCACGAGATCATGCCACAGAACATAGGCAATGAACCTCTGAACCTCTCTTCTGGGCCCAGACCATTTGAGTGACCACAGCCTAGAGGCCTGAAGCAGGAAGGATGCCCAGGCAGACAATGCTGCCTCTGTTCTGCCACAGCACATGATAGACCCAGGACAACAGGCTGCTGTTTGTTCAAGGTGTCCCCCCAGCATAGTAATACAATCTTCTGATCTACCAATCCCAAGCCTAATTTCTGCATTCTGCCTAAAATAATAGGAAGCGAAACACTTGCCAAATTGTAAATCATCCCACAGATAAACAAAAGCCAGTTAAACAGCCTGTAATGATATTCACTCTTTTATAGGTTACTTTAAAATAATATTAGTCTGACACTTAAAATTACAGATAACTATGTTCACATTTATAAAATTACCAGAAATGGTACCTTGACATTCCCAGTCTGGCTTATTCCTTACTTGGTCTACAAAAAGTACTCCTATTATTTTGGTCTCCATGGCAATTCAGGTTGTTTTTAATTATAAGGGGCTTACAGTATTTCCAGCCTAAAGTGTGCAAGAGAAAAGGAAATGAACTCTGAAAACAGAAAATGCTTGTGGTGACTAGATTAAACAAATAGTTCTTATTCACAAAAAATAATGTTCTCCCTGCCCTCATTTATATTAATAGTTCCTATGGTTCTACTGCTAAATTGCTCTACATGAATTCTAGTTCTCAGTTTTGTAGGCAAACCACAAAGAACCCATATCCAGAAAGTCAAAAGGACAGGTTTGCATCCTCGTAGAACTACTTAGTTTTGAATCACTTGTAAGCAATAAAACAATGCTAATTTCACAATTAGACAGGAGTAGGCCACAATGTCCTCTTTCCAAAGGAATATTAGCGTTATCACAGTAGTTCTAAGCCACTGATGTTGTACAAAATGGAACAGCAGCAGCAAGGAAAAGTATGAGACTTACACCAGAAATCAGTACAGGATGATTGTTAGGATATTAAATTAGAAGGTGATCACAACTGGAATTTCTAGTAATCTCTTAGACTAGCCGAAGTATAGAAATCTATCATCAGCTGAGTAACATGAAGAAATCACTTCACACAGCACAGTAAAAAGTATGTACAATTGTGTCCTTGGTACACGTAATCCTTTCAATTTCAGCACATCCTGAAAACGGATGGAAGGTCTCCTGATGAGATCTTTCCTTTCTCTGTGTAGGAGTCCCTCACATCAAAATAGAGTTGCTTCTTTCCTGCCACTCATTGCTCCAGTCCTGTCAGGTTAGAAGATCATTCTGCCTAGCAGGGCAACTTTTTAATTAAATATACCCTTTTAGGAGATAATGCTATAACATCTTCACAAGTGCTAGACTGGGTGGGGTTTGATCAGATATGGTTTATTTGAAAGAATCATTTCCCCTTCAGAACAGCACTGTGGCATGTAAAAGGAATTAATTTCAAGCTATTGCAGACTTGGTAGGAGTATGAGTATTAAATCTACTGACTCGGGAAAGTTTTATTTTGCTGATACTCATGCAAATGTTTACTATAAGTCATATACTTTGACAGGAAGAACTGATGGCTTGCACTTAAAGATCTGAATTTTAATAAACATAAAAACCAGCATGGTAAATATAATAAAAACACTATAGATAACAGAGGGTTTTTTAAATTATTTGCTCAATTTTTGCATTTAATATTACAACTAAACCTCCATTCCACAATTTCATAACTGTGTCTTTTTCCTATAAATGACTAACAGATCTTTTAAATTATTTAACATTAAAGGGGAGGTAGATTCCATTCATTCACCAGTTTACATTTTTCTGAATTTAAGTGACTGGTTTAAAAGAGAACTGTTTCAGCTGCAGAAACAGATCAAACAGAACTTTAACAGCTACTGTAAGAGGCTGAGTTTTAAAATTACTTCTCAGCTTCTCTGAATAGTTGGTCAAATTCATAATATCAATATATTCCTGCATTTAAAAGTCTCTTTTTTGCTGGAGTTTGATGCAGAATCATGAATTACTCATGGGTTAATCAAAAGACTTCCCACATTCCAAGAAATCTGCTTTTGAATTTTGTGCCTTTATGAAAAAAAAAAAACAATCAACAAGCCAAAGAAAAAGTCAGCCAGCTTTTGTTGTGGTTGCAAGTATTTTGCAAAGCTGCATTACTTAATTATGAAATTTAATCAGAAAGAGATTGTGTGGCTTAATATCTAGTTGTGCAATAAATAGCACAACCCATTTTGTCTAAAGTATGGATTAAATTCTGTTGTGTTATGTGTTAACATAAAAGCAGCTTGAAAGTGCTGAAGTTTCACTCAACCACCTAATTGTGTGCCTTTAATAGGGTATGTTAGCTTTACAATACAGGTCCCAGGACAAAAAGTGTCTTGAAAAATTAATGTGTTCTTGTCCTTTCTTGAAAATGCTTATCTACCATGTAAAGAATCTGCACAGGATTTAACATTTAGAATAATGACATCTAATATTTGACACAGTGAAATACACTGACAGGTACACTTGAAAAGTGGGATGCTATTATAGATATCATAGACATTATTGAGATAATATGAGAAAAAAGTTTAAAATATTCTGATTCCATTAACTGCTAGGCATAATCTTCAGTGTAATAAAAGAGAGAAGCCAACAGAGAACTTACCGGTGAAAAAGCAAAATGCAGATGTCTGTCATTTAGGTCAAAGATAATTCTTCACTGATTAGTTTTCACAAGTAGTATAAACCTATATAGTTGAATAATATTACACAGTTCAGTATGAGTGACATTTAAAATTGGCTGCTGTGAGTTAAATATATAATCCTGGTATCCTTGGTGATGGCTTTGCATGTCTAGCTTTGATTTCAAAACACAACTGTGCCTCAAGAAAGCTGGTGGGGAGGGTGGTATGGGGAAACTACCTGGCTTTAATGCTACCAAAACAAATAATTTCAGTGACCAACACAAATACACTGAAATAATTATGGCCATAGAGTAAGCAGAGAGCAGTACTTGAGGAACCTTTTCTGTCTGCAATTATTTCACATACGGGTGCAGGCATTTTCAATGGATCAGCTGAGAGTCAGTTCTCAGTGCACACCTGTCTCTGCCCTTCAGTCATTTCAGAAGTGCTCATACTATTTTTCTTACTCCCAGGAGAGTGTAAAGAAAAGCCCTATGTTCTTGTCTCAATCACAATAATAAATCATATACTTGCTGTCAGTCCTTATTAATGCCTTGGTGAAAACGGAGGCAAAACAGCAGCCCCACACAATACTGAGAACATACCCACAACATTCTCACAGGAACCAGCATTCTGGATACATCGGCCAAAGAGGGGGGTAAGGAGGAGAGACTCTAAAGAGCCCCATTCTCAACCAGTCAGCCACGCAGGACCACATTCTTGCAACTATAAAACACTGGATGTACCCAGAAGTTCCCAAGGCATTCTGAAGACTCAAACACTTCAAAGAGTGGTATTCACAGCTTGCAGAACTGCACTCCAAATATACCACTGCTTTCAGTCCAAAAAATGAACTCAGAAAATCCCTTTATGTGGTTCTAACTTACTTCGCAAATTGCATTTTACTGAACAACAGTTCCAAGCCATAGAGGATCAATGGTGCTGTTTTCAATCTCTAATTTATTAAAAAAAATATGTATCCAGGGAAAAGAATCCAAAGATAAGTATGATGATGCATAACAATGATTTTGCTACATTATTGTGTATTTGGTACAAATATCATAAGGTTGCTTAATAAACTGCAGGCCAAAGTCCACTACAAATGTTTCCAGTTTAAACATTAGACACAATCTCTTAACTTCAAATTGTAACATATTTTTTTAAACACTCCAGATGTGCATTTGTCTGCAAGGAAGAAAAGAGGGGCAGACACAATCTATGCCCTTTTTTTTGATCCTGGAATATTACAACAAAAATGAACATTAAGAAAACAGTGTATGTGTCTGGATTATTTCAAAATGTAATTTAACGATGCTTGAATCTCATGGGGGTATATTTTCAAATCCCTTTGAAAAATAAGCCAAAGGCTTTAGTGGATACTGTTAAAAACAACCAACAGCTAATAAGAACAACATTTTTGTTCCATTCATAAAGCTCATCAAACTCATAAATTAGAATAGAGAAATAAATTATTCCTTATGTATTGGTTTAAAGAAACTATAGTTGTTACATAGTGTAAGCTTAACCTGATAAGCAGTATTTTAATATAAATTGTTATTAGCTTCCTGGAAATGGTACAAAATTTATATTTTCTCTCAGTTTAAGAGAAGGTACTAAGGAAGTCAAAGAGAAAATAGATACAATGTTAAGTTAATTATCTGTTACAGATATACACTCCTTTAAGGTATTACAGAGATGCATTTTTATAGGTCACATTAGGGAACTAAAGGGACACTGGGTACTTAGTGATATAAATGTGTGAACTTTATATTGGTAGAGAAAAATTGAAATAAATTAGCCAATACAATTACATAATTATTTACCTGCTCAAGACTCTGTACAGCCTTCAAGGTAAACCCTGAGCACAGTCCTAAGCCAGTAACAGCAAATGAGTTTGGGGAGAAGGTGAGAGAAAATCAACTTAGTGCATGTACAGGTCACTGCCCAAGCTCATGTGTAATATGCACCCTTTCCCCCCAAATTTATAATGCAATTCAACACAAGTTGGTCTGCTGCTGCTGTTGTTTCCTCTGCATTACACTCTCTTTCCATGCAAAAGCATACTATAGTAACTTAGGTGGTGGGGGTTTTTTTTAATCATTTTGAATCACAAACCAAGATAAATCACTCTACTTTCAGATAAAAAAATGTCTGAGACTACGCAGGATGTTCATTGAAAAACCTTGTATTACCTATTCAGCCATCTTCAAAATTTCTACTTCCATATGCTGAGGACCAACAGAGAAAAAGGCATGAGCCAAGGGAGAACACAAGAGCAGGCAAGTGTGGTATCAACATCTCTGTTCTGCCTGGACAGATGTGCTGACAGGCACAAGTGGCTTTCCAGCAGCACAGATACTACGTTTGCTTGTGTCCACTGGAGATAAACATGCTAGCTACAAAACCTAATTGTGCTTAAGATCTAGTGGTCATTATAACCAACAATCTTAAAGCATGGAAGTATGTTATTTATTCTATAAAAACCCCACACAAGCAAAAAAACACACACAAACAAACCAAAACAAACAAAAATCATTTGCCCACCTTGTAGAATGAGCTAGCTTTGAGGAAAATTCATACAAGCCAGTGGAAAAGAATTCCATCATACTTATCACCAATCAACTAGCTGAATTATTGTTTGCCTGATTGTGAGGCAGCTTCTAAGATGCTGTAGTAGCTCTCAAACAAGAATAACAAGTGGATGCTTGAATTTTCTTTTTTTTTCTTATTATTCTAGAATATTGGCATATTCTTACGACACTTGCATTCCCCTTGTGGACTGCTCTTCCTCTTAGTGGTCGAATGATATAACATTAGAATGAAAAACTGCTAGCAATCAGCATATTACAGATTTCTATATCTAGTACTACAATTCAAATGTAGTATTATGAAGAAAAGGATTAATGAAAAACATCTGTTTAGAACTTTATGTTTTTGCAGTTGTGTCAAAAAATAGTTTAAAAAAGGTGCACATGCAGAACCGATGAAAAAAATAGCAGCTTAAAAATTACTTCATGTTCACGTGTGACAACCAATAGCCTGTTCTTAAATCAGCTTTAAAAGTTCCTTGAACCTCTTAGAAAGTATAATGCAATAACTTTATGTGAAAGACACCCAAATTCATGTGGTGCAACTGGCTTTCATCCAGATTTCTGACTCTTCCCCGAGGAACATCAGGAACAGCTGCCTGAGCAATGAAAGCACTTCCAAAAGTCAGAAGCCTCCTCTTGTGTCTGCTGTAGCTTAACACAAACAGTTGCCACCAGCTGTAGTTGCTGGGGGGAGAAGACAGTCACTGAGAGAATCAAGTGCTGGTGTAAGAGTGTGATGTTTCCTTCAGAAAAATGGAAGGGATGGGAGGAAAGGAAGGAAAGGAAGGAAAGGAAGGAAAGGAAGGAAAGGAAGGAAAGGAAGGAAAGGAAGGAAAGGAAGGAAAGGAAGGAAAGGAAGGAAAGGAAGGAAAGGAAGGAAAGGAAGGAAAGGAAGGAAAGGAAGGAAAGGAAGGAAAGGAAAATGTGCCCCAGACAGATGGGAGCAACATCTAGATTTGCCTTTCACTGGATGAGATTCAAGTACCTTTGTCTAAAGGGTTGCAGGGCTTGGTCATATGAACAGTTAGTCTGAAAAGAACTTCTGAAATGTCTCTCATGACTGTATCCCAGATTCCAGTTTTGCATTATGTATTACGCCAGGCATCACAGTCGTCTTATAAAAAAAAGTGAACAATACTAGTGAGGGGACAAACCTAAAAAAATTAGTCTGTAATATTCTTTACTTTGTGTTTCCAGGAGAGAGATTAAACTGAATCTAATAATAATTTATTCATATGGCTCTCATCTGTTATATAATTTATTTTAAACTTGCAGAAAGTTTTCTATCTTATCAGAAATGGTTATTATCTTTGCTTAAATTTGCATTGTAGGCAAAATAGAGGCCCATAAATCGTAACTCTGCTAACCAGGATATAATTAATATTCACTTGCCTTGGACCCAAATATCAGTATACTAACTAACTAGTATCAGTAACTAACAACAGTATCTAAGAATTTTCTAATACCGTGATGGCATAACTGGACATAATGTACAAAAATTTTATACAAATGTGTGATCAATCTGGTCACCAAATAGGCAAAGACAGCTCAATGAGCACATGTAGCATTCAAGTAAGCAAAGTTCTCCAACAAGATAGAGAGAACCACCTCCTTACTACACAAGAAGGATGACCAGCAAAGCCAAAACCAAGATAAGCAGCACTGTGACAATCCTTTCGGGAGGGAGTTGGCATAAGAATATCACACACAGTCAAGGAAAATCATTTTAGTAAGGTTAATCTTCTAAATACTCATTACAGGCATCTGTAATTCCCTGTTCTCTATCCACATATATTCACCTGCAACAACATTACAATAAAGATGCATTAGGCAATATACTAAAATACATTGTCTAGTCTTCAGTAAATCACATAAGTGCACATCAAGCTGTAAATAACAAAAACAGTCCCACTAAATGCAATAGAATGACTTATTTTTAACAGGTGGAACATTAAGAAGTTTTGCTTATCATGGGAAGTTTTGAAGTCTGATATTAAATCCCAACTTTCTGAAAAATAATAAAAAAAATCACCAGGACCACAGAATCGTAAGAGTGACCTAGCAAAATTCCACCACAGACCCACATTTCCATCAGTAAAAGTGAATTAACTCTATCCGGTAAAGAAAGGAGCTATAGGACCTGCTTATTTTACTATCCTGGGTATCTCATGCTATCGTGATCTGCGACCAGACAAGAGCAAAAGTTATGGCAGCACCAGAGCGACAACCACCAAGGCCCGTCCAGTCCAATCTGCACAGGTCACAATGCTCTTTAGAACTGGGAGGGAAAAGAAAGAGAGCAGAGACTACAGTTGCCTGCATGTATTTCTTTTCTCAGTTGTCAGGCCTGTTCTCTACATAAGGTCCACACAGGGGCTCAATATTAAGAGTTATAGAATCATAGAATGCCCTGAGTTGGAAGGGACCTACAAGGATCATCAAGTCCAACTCTCGTCCCTGCACAGGACAACCCACAGTTCACACCAAGTGTCTGAGGACATTGTCTAGTCTCTTCTTGAATACTCCCAGACTTGGCGGACAGGCTGAAGAGGCATGAACAGAGAAAATCAGTAACTACAGACTTAATATTTCTCAGCCTACAGTAGCTGCAAAACATCAAAGTAATGTGATTTTGCAAGCAAGTTGAAACAGTAGTTGTGTTCTAAGAATTCAGGGCAGAGAAAATTAAAGATGTTATTTTGATGTCTATTTCTTGCTGTTTTGCTTTTTTTGGAAATACTCCCAGGACATTTTGAGTTGGTCTCTTTACAGTTCCTCAATTGCTCTATGGGGATTTCTAAAATCCAAGCTACAAATGAAGACGTCTTTTATGATCACATCCAACACTGGGCACTACTAATAAAGGAAAATTTGATGTGTTTATTTTAGTCAGAATCACATAATTTACAGAGGCAGGCACAGCAGTTCGGGTGGACTGAAAAACTGTATTCTCTGTAGACAGTAAATAGATTAAAACACTGAACATTTCTCATATCCTTTCATACTATCAGGCAGAGATCTGACTTCATGATTTGAAGGCTAAGCAGCAAACTCAAGAAAAACTCTGCTCATTTCTTCATATTCCCTCATGCTGTAGTTAAACAGAGAACAGTAAGCTGGTAAGAAATCACATCAAGTCACGTAGCTTATTGATAGCTGGCCATGAGAAACTGTTTAAGTGACTGGATTTTAAAATAAGTTTTTGTTTTACTGAAATGCTGAAGCTTAACAGTTTTCTGTTTTCTGTTCCTGGGAAAATGGGATAAAAGGTACTAAGGTTCAAGAGCAAGCTTCCGTATAGTGACTTCTACAGGGTTTTTTGATCTGTCATTTTGATCACTTAATTCATTTCTCATCAGTTCCTATCTGTCTGTTTTCAACTCTCTTGCATGCAGATCATGAACTTTCTAATGCAGAGCCAGTCACACGTAGTGTGTGCTCCCCTGCATCGCACAAGCTATGCCCAGGCTTTTCACATGCATTTGGACAGTGCCCAGCATCATGAGCCCCATAGTCCCCAACTAAAGTGCCTATGCTCCATCACAAAAGGAATGAATACGTATTGAACATATCCAGTAGACATTAATTCGTCAAATAGCTTAGGGTGATTTTTCTGTTTCCTAAAGGAGAAGGGCTTGAAAGGAAGTCACTCAGGCTGTAAACAGGAGTTTATCATATTCCACTTCCTTCTGAATCGAGTAACGATTTTTCTTTTTATGGCTACCTGATTTATGGCACCATACAAAGCTCAGCTGCTACTAAGAGTGAATCTCAGCAGCACCACAGGCTCCTGTCCCAGATTTTAACTCCATTATTGCTACGCTCCACAGATTCCATATAGCAAATATTTGCAGAAAGCAAACTAGTCTATAGATCAAATATAAATAATCACAGCACTCAAGTCTGTCTGCATTCAGAAGAAAGACATTCGCTTCCCACATTCTGAGGGTATGTCTCCGCAATGAAACAGGAACAAGCTACATGAGGCAGCACCTCTAATCCTTTTCTCACTCAAATTCTATGGTAGGAAGGAAGATATGGTTTATTTCAGTGTATCTAACATCTGAACTTTAAACTCACACCGATGCTGATCATCTGTATTTTTGTCAGATAATAAGAACAGATGGTGATATTTGATACAAAATAATCAGCTAACCTAGCGAAGAGTTGGGTATGGAATTTCACAACAAGGCATCTGATGAGGCTGATAAACAAAACTTCCCATGGGAATGGAATACTGGAGATAAAACTTTTATAACTACTTCAAAAAAGAGCAAGTGAAGGTACACCTAATTATAGAAACCACAAGGCTTACAACCTTCATGCCACTGGAAAGGTAACTTTCCCACAGCTAATAAATGACAGGAGACAAACTGCACTTGAATGTCCTGTTCTTTACCAAGAGAACCATTTTGCAGTAGCACAGGTATTATCAAATAAAATAACTGGAACTAAACCTGGTGAGAAAATTTTTCTCAAGTGCTCTTCTTCAGAAAATATTATTTTTTACTACCATTAATACTGAACTTCTGGCAGAGAAGTCTCAACTGATTTCTTTTGCCCCCCTAAAATTTCTGAAGTCTCCTATTTCCACACCATTTTTCACAGAGAAAATTAACCTGTTTTTTCATTATTTTTTGATGTCTGAAGAACAGTGATCTAAAAAACTTTAGACTAACAATAATGAGCTTTGCTTGCTGTTTTTTCTTTATCCATTTTAGAATTAAAATATATTACAGAGATTATTTTCACCCTTCCTTCTGAATGTATTTTTATTTAGGAAAAGTATTATAGGCATTATAATGGCATCTTAGCTGTGCTGAAAATGAAGAAACAAGTTTATTTAACAGAACAGGATACAACAAAACTTCCTATGTTTTGTCTTATGTCTTGTTTGAGAGAATACCCATTATTTACAATGGATGAACAATAAGTTTAGCTAGAAACTGAGTTAGCTGCTAGTTCTGCACATCTCAGAAAAACAAAGTCTTTATCTGTGCAGTCTGTAAATGGGCTTTCTCAAATACACAGTATAGTCTGTGCTATTCATATAATATGTGGTATTAATATTATATTCCAAACCAGTTTGGATTGTTCTTACCACAGGATACTCAAGATCATGGCATAACATTGCTTTGGTGGCAATGCAAATTCATTGGATTTCAGTATTCCAGAGCTGAACCCTTCATTATGCCACTATCCCTCCATTTGAGTCACTGCTCAGATGGTACACAAATTTCACCTGAGATTAACAGGATTCCATGATGCAAGAGGAGTTCTGCCTGTACACAGACCACCAAAAGGCAACATGAAAACAATAACTACATAATAAGAGCAACAACTGCTGGGCCCGTGTGGTTTTTTTATTCAACTTACCTGTCTAGGATCAACAGATTATTCACGTCATAGAGTAACAGTCTCCAACACAGGATAATAAAGTCATTCAGACTGGAAGGAGCTTACAGTTGTATAGGTTACCCTACTGCTTCAAGCAGAGTCAATAGAGAAATAATTATATTGGTCAAATATGTTTGTCTTAAAATATATACAAATATAGCAAGTTTCCTTGTTAACTTTCATTCTTGTAAGATCTTTAAAACTTGGTATCTTAGAGTAAAACTAACAACATCAGTAAAAGGGTCTTCCAAACCAAATGCTATTCTGCTTGGTAATGCAGTATGACACCTATTTGTTTGGGCTTATGTGCTAATTCACAGCAGGAAGAAAAGAAGCAGAGGTACGTTTATTTGAACAGCTGAAGAACATTGCAAAGAGTTTATGATGGGAAGACTGTGATCTACAAGAACCTTCTCTACTACCAGCTGGTTTTAAAATCTGTATAAATTTGAAACTTTATCACATATAACAAATAACTAGGAATTTCTTACTTAGTAAAGGGTAAGATCCAAAGACTCTACCTGATGTTTCAAAAAAAAGTAAAAAAAAAAAATTCTTTTGTCTCTATGTGTCTTGTTCTTAGAAACAGTAAACCTCGCCAAAATAAGGTTTTGCTCATCATCACATCTTTCAGTTGCGGATGAAGATCAGGACAAATAACAAGCTAGGAGGAAGTAAATGGTGTTGCAGTCTACAATTCACAGTGGACAGACAGTGCCTAACCTCACATTTTGAATTCTCAGTCAAAAGAAAGTAGTGCTGAAGAGAATGTTTCTTCCACTGAAGAAACAATTGATTCTCCATTGAAGAATCATTTCTTCAGTGGAGAATCAATTGCATATGTAAGAAAAAGTATTTCTAACTTGAAAACAAGAGAAAAGAGACACAGACTCCTCACTTCGCATCATATTTGGGTTCGAAAATATGTGACACATTTTAAATATAAAACACTATGATGGTCATAAGCAAGCACTATATAGGTACATTCAAGTGTGGGAAAAAGAAAAGTGTGGGAAAATGCAAATAGAAGGGGTAATGAAACTTGCACTGACCTTTGTTCAAAGTTCCCAAGAGTAAAGACAAAGCAAATTGTAGCTTACATTTTAGCAATTTTTTATGATGCCCTACATTTGATCTGTGAACTCAGCTATACTCAATAACAACAGCAGAAAAGGGTGAGGATATAATCTCTTTTTAAGCCTTCAGTAATTGTTAGACAAAACCCACTTATGTGTAAGCTATTTGTTTCAGTAGTGCAATGCCCAAGAGATTTTTTTCTTTTCTTTTTCCCATTTTTTTCTCTTTTTTTTCCTTTTTTTGGTTGAGATTTTCAACAGAATATCAAAGTAAACTAAACAAAGCTGAAAGGAAAAAGCTGTGTTCCTTTCCAGAAATAAAAAATGGGCCTCCATAATGCTGTTCTTCACAAGGGATGTCTATAGTGTTCTGATTATCTGTTTTTATATGTGTTAACAATGTTTAAAAATTACTCTTCCTGACTTTGTATTCATTAAAATAGTATTTCTCAAAGTCTATGTGCTGTTACGGTGAAAACCATCTCCTTCCTAAAAATACTCAATTTTTCTTTATTCTACAACTTTAATTCCAAGAAAACCCACGTAACAAATACTCTCAGAGACTAGAAACATAAAAGCATAAAATGAAAAAGCGACTGCCATAGCCCTGCAAAGCCACTCAATTGTGTACAGAGATCTTCGAAGAGCATTGCCGATGTTTTAAAAATCTCAAGTTGCCGCCAGACGTGTAAGATATGAAATCAGTTTATTACTGTATGATGAGATTTTCTAGAGAAAGGTCTAACCCTCCTGATGCTTACAGGCAGTTAATACAAACTATACAACACGACAAACACAGAACATGGCTAATGTAGATACAAGCAAAAGAGTTTTTCTAAGAATTAAGGGCATACAAACAAATACTTCAAAGATAAATGACTAAGTTCTTCCTAGAATTAGAAAGAACAAGGAGGTTTAGATTTCCCCACAGACAGAAACAGGATTTCTGCATTATTATTTCTTGCATCATAATAATCGCTATGGATCGAAATAGTCTTTGTAGTCATTTACCATCTAAGACATCTCTTTTCTTCTCTAAAGCTAGGAATAAACCTTTCCAAATCTTTTATATTCACCAAATGTAAAATACACCAACTTCTCAGTCACATCACCCTATTTCATTACGAAAAGTGGAGACTTAGCCATTTTCATAACACTGTCTATGCTTTTTCCCAAGCATTTCCAAGAACGCACTCCTCCTCCAGGATCTGCATGCCTAGAAATGAACGAATGAGCCATGGATGTATAGAATCCTCTAACCTGCCTCTTCAGAGATCATCCAGAAAAAAAAAAAAAAAAGGACCTAGAGCTCTCTGTTCACAGTGAGGATTCTGAAACAGGGCAATGATATTTGTCATTCTATCACAAAACAAGAGGAGAGCCTCTAACAAAATGTTGGCACCCTATAAATGCCTGCATAAACAGGGAGAGTGTCTCAGGCAGACAAAGCACCATTATTTCATTTAGTTTAGCCTGGTTAGCTGATGACTTGGATTCACCTTGGGACAGTTCCCTAAAGAAAATACATTTTTCATGGAGATTTCCTCCCAGCTCCCATGAATTTCACTGCTTAACAGTATGACCATGCCCAAGAATGCTTTTTATATCACAATTTTTACAATTACATATGTGTCATCAAAGCACAAAATAAAAAACTAGTAAGAAATAGTTGTTTTCTTACTAGCTGCCCGTTGTTTTGACTCAAGCTTTTCAACGATTTTATAGTCTGTTACTTAAAAACAGTACAATCCAACAACAAGCCATAATGAAAACAACTTCTTTTATCCTCAGAAAAAAACAAAAACAAACCAAACAAGCCAAAACCCACGACCACCAAACAAAAACATCCTCCCATAATTGAAGCAGAACATCAGCTTTTATAACTTGCAAAGAACTCCAGCACCCTCTTGTGACAAATGATCAGAATACAAGCACGGTTTCACAATGTGATACTGTGCAGTTTGAAGCGGCTTCCATCCAAACTAAATTCCTTTTAGAAAGATTGTGAGACTGGAATAAAATAACTTAGATGGAATTATTTTTTGCTGATCAAAAAAATTCAAATATTGCAGAATTAAAATAATACCACTTATATTTCCTGTAGAACCACTAGTATACTCCCTCCAAGTACCTCTTCTCTGAGTGGGCCATCTCTTCTGAACAAGCAGCTTAAATGCCAACTGAATAAAAGGCCTCCCTCAGCCTCACCCCTTCTGTCTTTAGTTTCACCTTATGTCTAATTCTGGACATTTCCTCACTGACATCTTTTACGTTTTAAATTGCCAGTGAGCATAGCTTTTTCTGCATTTGGATTTTAGCTAACAAGAAGAAGCAATGTCAAGTATGACTTACAGATTGTCGTAGTGATGAACATCTCTGTTTGAAATCAAGGAAAGGATTTTAGCCAAGCTCAAAGCAGATCTGTAATGATGTGGCCACACATGGCTAAAACCCTCTCATTTTATTTTTCATTAAATCTCTCATTCTGTTACTTGCCCTTGTTACTGCCTTTAGCACTGCTTGTCACTACTACAGGTACATATACCCTCATCCTCTCTACACAAGCACGAGCTCTGTCATGTCATGTGGTCACACATCTCTTTTCCAGTTGGTAGATAATGTTTTACTGTTAATAATTCACTTCTTCTCCCTTTTCTATCCCCACAGCAAAATCCTAACGAACTGTTCTGAGGTATTGTAAAAACATTTACACATACACAAATGAAGTCTACAGTAATAATACACACCATAATATAAAATCATATGAAATTGTTCAAGCACTTGCACTCACAAGTAAAATGGAAGAGGCTGATAGGGTCATCATAGCAGGATGGCAAGCAGAGGCCAGTTGTTCATATACTTACAGTAGCAACTCTACACAGAAGAGTAGTAACAGTTACTTGCCATGAGGGACTGCTCCTCATAGGCCCCAACTGAAAGCTCAGGTATAATTGCTAGCCTTATTCTCCATCACAGGACAGTGACCTAAAATAGTGCTTAATGTAAGCAGTCTTTAGGCACAATCTCTGACCCCACCTGGTGCCATCCCTTGGATTAGATGAAAAGCTTTACCATGGTCTCTGAGCTTCAGTTGCTGTGAACCCACCATTTCTTGCTCTTGGTGTCCCCTGTCAGACATACAGGCAGAGACTAGGAACTCAGAAGTGTGGGTTTAAGTCATGACATGATCCTATTTACTCATCTGTCACACATGTTCACAAGACTTCCATATCTGGTTACTGTTTCCGTCCACACAACACTCCAAAGTGGTAGGACACTAGCACTGTATGCTGGGTCTGTACTTCTGGACGGCTACAGCTCAAGTGCTAGTTTCACATTTAAAGTAATCTAGTGATCCTGACTGAGGAAGCAAACCCTTTTGAGGCCCTTTAAAAAGTATATCAAGCTCTTGGCACAGCTGCTGAAGGTGTGAAAACAAAAATACAAGTAGAGAGGGGACAAATTGCAGTAAGACAGTTAACTGATGCAGTGCTGCACTCACTGGCACTGTCACTAGAACAAAGACCCCATTCCTCACTTCCCTGAAGGCACAGGCAAGGAATGGGCTTAATTCTACTTCTGCAGTCCCCTATTCCCACAGATATCTGCATGTGTTATTTATGGTATGGCCCAGAACTTACAGGTAGTAGCACTAAATTGTAGTAGAGCTTCAACTGGTCCTGAGGGGCAGGAGATGGAACTCAGTGTGCCTGACCCGATTTGTCCCATGCTGAGCAAAAGCCAGAGGATAGGAACTAGTGTAATGTATGGGGAAGACTTTCCTGCAGCAGTAAACAATGTACCGGAAGCAAAGACAAGTTGCAAATAGATCCAAATTTAGCACTAATGAACATGGTCCCAAAATATGGGCTTTAAGTGCTGAAAACATAAAGCTCCTATTAAGCTGATTTCACATTCCAAAAGTATAGAGAAGTGGAAAACCCACTTTTACCAGAACTAAGAGGTCATGACCCACAGCATTTCACTGTGTCAGCTTGCTAATGTATTGTACATCATTTAAATCTTGATATACAGCATACTGTATGTTAAAACGAGGGAATCTAGAACAAATTTAAGGCAACTCACATCCTGTTTGTTAACTGGCAGTGTGAAATTGCATCTGGTCAAATGAACTTCATGTTCAATTCATTATTACTTAATCCCACTACAGCTTTGCTCTTTACTGGATAACTAATTACTCTTTTAACATTATGCAGCCCCATCTCAGGAGATGATACCACATGTAAAAGGAATTAAATGGATACCTGTACTTAGGCTACAGTAATATGAACCAATCAACAATAAAGACCCACCCTTCCCTGACATTGAAACATACACAGCATATAGAATACTACTATTGGGTTATAGTATTATTAGATATATACTACCTTAGCAGAGCTCCATCAGCTTTTAACTAACCTGACGCTCTTCCTGTATTTGTACTCTGTGGAGCACAAGCAGGCTCACAGCTTCCTGTGTGATGGTGATAACATATGTCTGACTTTGTTGCTGGCAGCTGGAGTGAAGGGGAAGACAATGCCCTTTGACCTCTGAAAAGCAGTATAAAGCTTATCAGATCCTCTCCAGATATCACTGAAGGAAATGGGCTGGAAGAGTTGGCTCCACATAGGAAATATATATAAAAACCTGTCAGTACTAATCTTTTTGTAATGTCATTAAAAATGTACTTTTGCAAATCTGAGTCCCTGCTAGACAATGTCATTTGTACAAACTGAACTGAAGTAGAAGTGGAGAGGAAGAATTATATAGCACACATTAATTTAGGTACCTATCACTTGAAATGACTCAGTAATCAGTAAGTATCAACACTGCTTCTCTTCATGGTGCCAAAATAAATTTTTCTTAGTGATTATTTCTCTGCTCCACTTCTAAAGTAGATCTTTAAAGGTCATGTATTGTATAAAACATTATACACAACTTTTCCCACTGAACAGTCCACTTGGAGGTTTTGTTTATCTGCAAAGCCTTCTAGATGAACTGTGGTAAAGTAAGATGATAGACTGACCCCCACAAAAACCTCATATCTAATGAAAAATTGGCAGGCTATTGTTAGCATAATGTCCTTACTGTCCTGCCAGATATGGTAAGGAGCATTAGTATATTAAGCTTTTAACAAGAATCACACTGTTTTAAATCGGTAAAACACCTATTGGATTTACCTTGCAGTATATAATTACAAAACCAGTTAAACAGCACCAACATAAAAGTTAAAAACTCAAAATCACTCCCACTTTTTTTTGTATGATCATTGAAAAAAATAAAAACAAACAAAACCCAAAAACCAGTGACAACAAACACAAGACTGAAAAATATTACCAGCAGAGATTCAAGAAACCAAATTCTTTCTCATGTGCTCGCTTTTTAGATCTGATGACACCAGTTAAATTTTTTTTCAGTATCCCCACTGACATAACAGAGAACATTTCTAGTCATTTCAGCTGGAGATGGATGCAAGGAAAAAAATATAGAATCCACCATCCTCACATTAGGTAATGGAAAACAAACACCCAAAATATGCAGTTGTTCGGCAAGGCATCAGCAAATGTAGTGCTTCAAAATCTTTTCATGGAAAAGATTTTAATTTGTTGGGTTTTTTGTCCCCCCATACCAACATTAATACACAATAGTATATAACAAAGTTTCGTGTTTCACTCTCAGAACCCTAGTCGTCTTAAATAATGGTATATTAACAATGGTTAAATCATTCAGGAATCAGTAAGTCACACTGGAGATGATGCTGATGGTATCAATTTAAGAATGTAAGCAAGAGCAAATATCATTCCTATATTATTTAAAGATATTTTTTAAAATAACATCCAGGCAAAATTATTGACAAAAGTGAACATGCAATGTTCCACTGCAAATCTGCCCCTATTTATCAATGCTGTGCTCTGTTCCAGGTATCTGTCAGAACCCAAGTTCATACTTCCGGTAGAGAGGAAGAAGGGAAGCAGGTTTTTCTGATTTGGGCTCTTCGTTGGTTTTCCTTATATTTATAGCTTCTGAAATTATGTGGAAAGAATGCAGCTATCTGATGTCTGCCAGAGATCGGTACCTGTGTGGCTTTACACAGAATCTGCTGTTCAGTTCCGGGAGCTCACAGAAGCCGGTGTTCTATGGAAAAAATTCAAATCCCAAACTTACGCTTGTTGCTTAAAGGTTATTCATAAAGCAGAAACAAAGTGATCAGGACTCCACTGTGTCACTGTAAAGACGTACTGAGCGAACTTGCCTAATATACACTGAGAGCCCTGAGCTCGCAGACACCTAAATGGACAAGGCAGGGGAGAAAGGAAACACTCCTGATGGAAAATTGAAGTACTGCGTGATTTTTCTCAAGGTCACTCAGGAAGTCCATAAAAGAACCAGGATGGTTCTCTTCAGTCCTGGTCTATCATTTGGCCACAAGGTCTTCCTACTTTTTAAATCTTACAAGCCTTACGTTTTTACCACTGAGTCAGTATCTCTGACATGAGACATCTTTTATTTTCACGATCTGCAGGAGATTTCAGAAAACTAATGATTCTTTTTGATTCCCAAAATCTTTGATCCTATTTTGCAGTCTTTACCCCAGATTCCTAGGATAAAGCAATTGTGAAACACAGTTTAGAAATATTAATAAATGTAATTAATTCTCAGCCAAGGCAGGGAGCATCCATCAGACTTAACAGGGGAAGAAATATTTATCCTGCGAATATTGTGGGTTTAAGCACAACGTAGGTATGTATAAAAAAGGACCAAAGCATATATAAGAAAATACCTAAGCCCAAGGTCAGCAAACCTCCTTCTCCCCAGAAATGGGGAGGTCAATACTTCATTGTGAGTTTCAAAGTGATTAAGGGGAAAAGGGAGCATTGACAGAGGCATTCTCCACCCTCTGTATTCAAGAGCTGCCAGCGCATGGAAAAGAAGACACAATCCGCTTGGAGAACATCACGAAGAAAACATAAAATTTATAATTAGGATGCTTACCTGAAAGAGGAAATATTTAAGATTACATATCTGTTTTCTACTTGTTCATATTTTGTTCAAGGATGTTTAACAGAGAGAGGTCATGCAAAAAACATGTGCACAGACCAGTATATAAACCAGCATGATAAAAAGTCACTTTT
Source organism: Patagioenas fasciata (assembly GCF_037038585.1). Lineage (NCBI taxonomy): Eukaryota > Metazoa > Chordata > Aves > Columbiformes > Columbidae > Patagioenas > Patagioenas fasciata. The sequence continues at coordinate 26,683,649 of NC_092526.1, read as the reverse complement.
CTGCTCTCTGGCCCAAAATATCTTGACTTAAAATAGCATCTTTTCAACAAGAGAGGGACAGAGATCCCTTCCATGTAGCTTAAATTCTGGAAATCAGAGACTTCCCAAGTGGACAGAAAATGGAGATTTGACCTTCCACAAGTGCAGGAACCAAAACTGTTGTTTGACTTTCCGCTTCAAAATTAAATTCAGAACTGGCGTCCAGCAGTATTCAAAATTGTATCCTATAAGGGTGAAATAATCCACCAGTGTCTGGACACTTGGTAAGAGTTTACAGAGATAAAGACGGATGATGTCAAACCTAGCACTGAGAATTGCATAAGACACAAGACCATGGTCTGGTCAAAATTCCTCTTCCCTCAGAGCAGATACTATTCATTTCTGTATAGGTGTTAATGCTATGACATTTTATGCCTAGTGGGGGAAAAAAAAAAAAAAAACGAAGTAGCATTTTTATTCCCTAAAACATCACTCATGAGGGATGACACTGGCGGTAAAGACAAGGAAAAGAACAAGCTCATCTAGATTTTACAGAAAGTCTGCAACTCCTAGCTATAAATAGCACCCTGAGGAGTTTGCTTATGAATGTTGCACCAAGAGACTTTTTCTATTGATCCTCTTCCAGCTCCCTACCACTTAGCCTGCTGGCAGAGATCTAATGAAATGGCTGAAAGAATAAACTCTGAGGATTTGACATGCCACTTAGTTAAAAACTGCTACTTCAGTCCTTCCAGTTTGAATGGTCCACTTGACTTGACTCAAGTCACACTTTTGATCAACTCACCCAAGCTGATGCATTGTGTCACTATATATGTAGTTAGTGCCTTCCACACAACTCAACAGTTCCTTCTGTCCCAGGTGCCAGGGTCCCCAGGTGTTTCCTTTGTGAACCTAGCATTCAAAAAACCCCCCTGTCTAATCTCGTGCTCACCTCTGCACTGATCTGTATCAGGGTCCTGCAGCTAGACTAGCCTTTCTCCATCGACACTCTTCCTTCACCAGCTGGCATGGGGGGTGGCGGCCATCCATTGTGAGGTGGCCCCAGACTCCTGCTGCCTTTCCACAACCTCCTCTCAGCTCCCCCAGCAGCCCTGCGGCCGCTCTGCCCCTTCTCTGTCACTTGCCAGCAGGGCTTAGTCACTTTTGAAATAAAAAGGCATTTCAGACAAGCCCAGTACAGTACAAAAAGACTTTTATACCTTTAAAAAACCTAAAAGGGAGTTAGACGCCCATCACCTCATTATATCCATGTATATTCCAGTAAAAACACACAAATAACTTTGATGTTATTAAAAAACTTCCTATCAATTGTTCCAAGAATTGACATAACATTTAACGTGACGCGAAAACAAACGCATTTTTACTGACTATAGGGAGTGCAACAGTTCCCCCTACTGACCGGAACACAAACACAAACCCGCCCACCGCTGGTAAATGTCTCCAGAAGTGTTTGCCTTAGAAAAACCACGTCATAAAACGTGTCTTCGAAGTGCGTTAAAAAAGAAGGGCGGAGTGCCGAGGGAAAAGAACAAAGCTGGGTGAGGAGGCGACGCTTCATTTTCTGAAAAGATCCTACGGATAACGGAAAGTAAAAGTACCAGCGGGGCGCCGAGCACGCTCATGGCTTTGCACGCCCAACGCTGCGACACGCTGCAGAGCGGAGCGGCGAAGCCCGGCGGAACCTGTGCTGGGCACAGCGGCGGCGGCAGAGACCGGACCGCCTGAGGGAGCTGGGGCTGTGCCCGGCGGCCGGACCCCTGAGGCGGGCGGGCGGGCGTGCGTCCGCGTGGCGCGGCGGTGCCTCTGGAAATGGCGGTCGTGCCGTTGCCATGGGGACCGGCCCGCGAGGCGGCTGCGGCGGTTACGGCCGTTGGGCGCGAGCTGCTCGCGCGCAGCCATGCGGCGGGCGGGCGGCAGCGCCGAGCTGAGGCGGCAGCAGGAGCGGGCGCTGCGCGGCACCATGCGCGTCGTGCGAGAGCTGGGGCCCACCGCCTTCCTGCTGCAGGAGGACGGCCGCCACGGGCCGCCGCTGCGGGTGCGGGGGGACGCCGCGGGGCCGTGCCCGACCTGGGCTGGGCTGGCGCGGCCCGGCTGCTAGCCCGGAGCCCAGGGCTCTGGGTCTGACTCTGACGGACGGTTCTCACTGTCTGTGGCAGGTGCTGCTGGGAGCGCCGCACTCCTGCACCTGCGCCGCCTTCCGCGCGGGAACGGGTCTCTGCGCGCACCTCTGCTGGTGAGGCGGGCGGGGGGCGAGGGAGGTGTGTCTGTCACATAAATCCGGTGTCAAACAGACGCGCACAGGATCCTGTTCAGACTTCACAAGAAACTGACGCGGCTTCCACCCAAGCCCCTGATGCGCTCCAAAAGGAGCCACAACCCACGGCCCTGACATGAGGTGTCACGCAGAAATCAGTGATACAGTGGTTGTGGCATTCTCTCTTCCCTCTTAGAGGGAAGCATTTGATAGGCTGAGTCAAATTACACTAAACCAACAAAAATATTATTTTTGACTGGGCGAGTTGTTGTGGTGTTTTCGTTTCGTTGGGGGAAGCGGGGGAGGGTGGTTTAGTTTTTTTTGGGGGGGTTCTTGTTGGTTTTGTTTGTTTTTTAGTCTACCGAGTAGAACCAGGCCACTGAAGCAATGAAACAAGCCCTAGAACTGACAGGAGTATGAGCTAGGAAGCGGGACCCCACCCTTGATTTTTTTTTTTTTTAATTTAAATTTATTAAACTAAATTTATTACAGTATGATTACTCAGCTTCTCTCATCTAATCACACAATACTTTCTCTGTAAGACTGTGTAAGACATGTAGATGGCTGCTCCATTTAAATGGTAAAGTTCAACTGACATAACTTTGATGTTTTAACATATCGGATTTTGATTATAAATTGTAGGATATTGCTGAAAAAGTATCGATTACCAAGAGATCACGAATGTAAGTATTAACCTCTTTTGTGTCTTGCATGTAGAGCTTATAAACTTTAAATGCATGAAGTAATGTCCTTCAGAGTTTTGATAAATTTTTTTCTACATCCCTGTCTCTGTGTCTTGTTCTTCCTCTCCCTCCTTCACTTGGGGGGGGCGGGGAGGACTACAGTTCATCTTTTATCCCTTGTGTAGTGAGTCCTTCGGCATGAAATAATGTAACTGCAATGGCTTTTCTAGCTTGGGGCAACATTTCTACTTTGACATCATCTTAACTGTAGTACTTCATGAATGCAGCAACTGTCATGGAGATTACCTCTCAAATTTATGGGCATGTGAAGAAAGTAAGCTGTCTAAAATTTAATCCTTTGCTGATTTTGACATTTGTGGCTTTTTGTCAGCAAAACCACAAAGCTTTCTAATAAAGAGGGTATCATCTGTATAGCCAGTTTAACTTTCTGACATGAGTCAAGATTTCAGGCTATTATAGACCAGATTTTCAAATGGTTTGTTAGATTTCCTTTCCTAGAACTCAAGGAACTCAAAAAACACAAACAGCATAAACATCCCACAAAATAATTAGTCTAAAGATCTTTTCCCAAGCAATAAGAAAGCAGCTAAATACAAGCTAACCTTAAAGAATGGCCACAATTCTCATTACTTTTAAAAGAGTATTTACATACAAACCCAAACCTCTTGTGCCTAGTCAGAACCTACCTTTTTTTAAAATATTTTTCTCTCTGAAAGAGATTTTAGAAGAGTTTACTTTCTGAAGTTTTGTATAGGCAAAATAATTTCAGTAGAAAGTGAGCTTGTTTTTATCTAATCACTAGAATTTGTAACTAGTTTCTGGCTGTGGAATAAAGTGACATGTTCTATCAGAACTGTGCCTAGAGTTTCAGAGAACAGATTAATTTGCCAAAGCTGATTGTTAGCAAAAGAATTTCCTACCTTGCATCACCTTCTCCTTGGAAAAATAAGGAAACTTCAAGGAAGGCCCTTGTGTTTTACTGAAATGCCAGCATTTGATTATGAGATTAGCCTCTTGACTCTTCATTGAGAAGCAAAATATATTAAATTGACAAGCACCATTAATTATACAAAGGAAGTAATGTTTACTTATTTATTATTCCATGTTTCAAAAGATGCTGCAAAGCTTAATTCTTTGGGATTCAGAAAACATTTTTAGGTTGTTTTGTTTGGTTGGTGTTTTTGGTTTTGTTTTTTAGTGTGGTTTGGGGAGGCAGGTTGTATTTGGGGGAGGGGTGTTCAGGGGGGTTGCTTGGTTGTTTCGGTTTGTTTTTTTTTATTCTGACGTAAACATATCTATAAAGGCCTTTTGGGATGAAGCGCTGCTTTGATCAATGTGTTTAGTGAACCAAATTTAACCTATAGAAAAATTATGGAAAACTTCACAGTTAAGAAACATTTTGGATACATTTTTTGCCTTGAACACCGTTTTAGAGCAATATTGTTAACTGTTTCTGTGCAAGTTGTAAGAAACAATTCACAACATTTTTTGGAACTGAAACATACTGCATAGATTTTACAGAGGGAGTACCTACTGCATTTCATAGGTGGAGAATTACTACAAGTGACCTAAGTGCAAGTACTGCCAAATCACTTTCGTTTACTTTTGCTAGATGCTTCTAAATTGGGTCTTCTGGAAAGAGAAATTGAGGATGTGCTTCAGCGATTGCATCAAGAACGAACACAGAATCCAGAGGAAACTCTCTTCTCACAAACATTACACCAGGAGAGTGATAGATGCATTGATCAGAAAGAAATTGATGAAGAGGATGTTTGTCCCATTTGTCAGGAGGAGTTATTAAAGAAAATGCTTCCCATCACTTACTGCAGGTTAAGTATACAATTTGTTCTTTGCCTTGGTACATTTCTAATCATAGAAGAAATGTTACAAGATCTGCTAATATAGCTAGCTTCAATAAACAAGGAAAAATACCTGGCAGTTGTTAAAGCCCTTTTCCAATCTGGAAAATTCAGCAATCCTACAAGTTAAAATGTGGGTGGATGGGAAGGAGGAAAAGGGAAGACTTCTTAGTTTAGCTGTGTGATTTTTCCTATATGCTTATGGAGAGATTACAGCTATTGTCATTCATTTTCTGTAGATACAGCTGTGGTAACAACGTTCACATAAAATGTATGAAAATTTGGGCTGACTACCAAGATGAACGGGAGAATGACTCTGTAGTGAAGTGTCCACTTTGCAGAGAAAAGTTTGCACCTCTAAAGATCATTCTAGAAGAATTTAGAAACTCTAATCAACTTGTGACTGCAACAGAGAAAACCAGACTGGATAGGCACCTTGGAATCCCGTGTAATAACTGCAGAGTATTTCCAATTGTAGGAAAGTGCTACAAGTAAGTATTATTAAACCAAAATTTTGAATCAAGTGCTATGTCCTTGAGTATACCTTACAGCTTGTCACTTATTTCTCTGTCTTTATTGTAAGTATTTGATTTCACCTATAGAGTAGACCGTATCTGCGTTGTAAACAAATACACATTAATGGCAAACAAAGCAAAGTGTTTTCTTTTTAAACTTGCTTTTAGTTCAGTACATTTCCAAACAGTTCTGTAGTACCTATCTGGGATTGTCTTTTTCCAAATAATAGATTTAGCTACTACTTTATGATAAGGTGTTAGCTGTTTCTTAGCCTAGTTCCTCATTCTGTTGATGTGTTTTTGTTTTTCCTTTTAGGTGCACTGAGTGTGTTGAGTATCATCTGTGTCATGAATGTTTCACTGGCTTTTGCCATTCTGCACATGTTTTTATTTTTAGACAGGTACCAAACAAGTTTTCTGTTTTGTATCCTACCTTGAGCTACACAATATTAATTAATTGCAATTCCCCTTATACAAATCATGCAGACCTTGCATTGAATTAGACTTCTTTAGCTACAAGCTAAGTATTGGGATAAACAAAAATAACACCATAGAGAGCTGCCTGTATGTGTTGCACCATGGCACCCTGATAGGGACAGCAGATACAAATCCATCTGAGCTTACTTAACTTGCCTTTCTCATTTCTTTGTGTAGATAAGCCCTTGCAGTTGACCATGGGATGCAAAAAAGGGCCATAGTAACCAACATAAAATGGGAAGATTTTTGAGGTTCTTTGAACTCTGCATGTCCAGGTCATAGACATAATGAATCAGTGCCAGAATCTTCCCCAAGTAAATCTAACTGTACCTTATTAACTTCTCAGTTGTATTATCCAGGATAGCCATCACCTTCTGTAGCAGGCATACCTGAGACTACTACAGGCTTTGGGAAGTTCTGTCAGCACATGATATTTTGTTTTTTTCCAAATAAGCGCCAAAAGAAATTTGCTAAGAGTCCAAGCCTACAACTAGAGCACAGAAACTGCAAAATTAAGGAGCTGTGAAAAAGTATGTGTGGTTCTACAGCTGATTATTTTATATCACTAGTTCATCATGTAGAATCAAAGCAGTTGGGGAAAAGAATAGTGAATTCAGATTATCATAAAAACCATTAATGGATATGCTTATGTTTTTGAAGTCAATTTTGCTGCCACTTTGTCTCTAGATTTCCAGAAATATCAGCATTTCAAGACTGACAGAGAAGGTGTCCAAGTCGTAGTTGAAGACTTCAAGTAGACATTCTTTGTTCCAGGCTTTATGAAAGTCTGAATAAGACATTTAATTTAAGATGGTTAGTAGTATTTGCCACATCAAAAATAGTTAGGAAACAGATTTGTTGAATTGTCCTCAGTTCCTCTTTTCATCTTTTACACAAGTGCTTATCCTCTCTATCTTGAGTCAATTTGTCTGAATTACTTTTGCACATTACAGAAGAGAAATAAGAAATGGAGAACTCTACAACAGCTTTCAGAATTACCAGCCCAAAGAGGAACATTTAAAAGCTTTAACCCAGAAAATAATTCTAGAGAAGAGATATTATGTCCCCAGGAGAAGTAAGATGCTTGTCTTCTTCCATACTATCTATTATGACAAACATGAAATATTCTTTCAATGGTTTTACTTTAAAAGTATCTGAAAAAAAGGCAATAAAAATATTGAATAAGAACATACAGCAATTATTACTTCTAATAAAGCAACAAGACATATTAACATAGTTAACATTTAATATACCTAGAAAACTAAGTAATTCTCTTGATGTAGTTTAGAAACTCATAGTAAGAAGCTACTGAAAAGAATGACTGAGATACTTATTCAAACATTAATCACTTCTCATTAAAAACTAGAATATCAGTTACTACCCAAACCAGACTACCAGAGTAGGTTTAGAGTCTATAATCCAAGATAGAGCAAGGTACAATCCAACATAATTTCAAAAATAAGGCAGCTTTGCAAAAGACCACAATATCACAGTATTTGTGTTATGAATTCTGAGCTTGGGTTTCAGAAGGTTGTGAAAACTTTTCTACCTTTTGTTCAGATAAATTAATGTAGAAATTATTGCATAAAATTCAATGGCTTACATTATGCAACTGTTCAGACTAAATAAACATACTGGTTATTTTTCTGGGAGGTGTGAGTGTCTGCTTATGACTGTCACAGTAAGATCATCACTGGAATGATTTTCACAGTAGCTCTGGTTTAATAAACTGGTTAGCCCCCCCAATAATTTAAGGTACTATTGAACAGAAGACATCTTGAAGCATTCAGTTTTAGTTGCTGTTTCTCCAAATTTACTGGGTTTTGTTTGTTTTCTTTTAGGACTAGTTGTACACCAAAGAACATCGTAAAATCTTTACCCATAATTTTAATTAGCAAACATAGTAATTTACTTGCCCCGGGTATGCAGTGTAGACTTTGTCTGAAGAGCTTTCAACTCAGTCAGCATGTAAGACTCCTACCGTGTAATCACAAGGTAAGAGAAAAAAAGGCGTTCTAAACATTGGAGAACCAAATCTTCACATAGCCTGGGAGCTTGTGGCACATTGGACTTTCTGATGCCGACACCCTCCAGCACATGGTGAATTGGAACCCTGAAGGCACCACTGCTAAGAGTGTTCATGTCCCTGGTCCAAAAGTTTGTATCCTTGCTGAACTGCATGTCTCAGCCTGAACGTCGGCTTTAAGGCACAGGAAGCACAATGGTTAGAAATGGCAGCTAAAATCATTTTTGCAAATCAGCGGCAAGGAGCAGCATAATGAAATGGTCTGACACTTAATTCTCTGCTGGTAATGAATGAGATTGTTCCTACAGCCTTCATTCTTATTCTTGGAGCTTAGACAACGTAAATAACACTAGAAACAAAAGTTGCATCAGGGATATCTATGTTTTACGGGCATTACTGACGATTCAAACACTCTTCACTGTTATCTACTGCTACTGATGTTTACTTCTCTACAGAACAAATTCTGAATATTGTGGTACTTTTCTTTAGGAGCCCGGTTCACTCTTCATATTCTTGCAATTCTGGTAGCATCTCTCTGAGTAGGTTACCTTGAGCAAACTTAAATTAAAAAAAAAAAAAAATTAACCAGATTATTTTGCAAAGATTTAGACCCTCTGGGATATTGAAATGCTGAAATGTTGCCTATTCAGGTTTACTAGTTTATCAGCTGAAGCCAAAATAACCAGATTCTTTCTATGCTGCTTAATCAATGGCAGTTAGCACCTTCCCAGTATTTGACAGACACATTTACAACCTCTGAGCAGTTTATAATTTCAAACACTTTGCGGCAGAGCTTTGATCTGTCTCAGTTTACTTTTTGCAAAAAGGAGCTGAGTTTGCATGAGCTTTTTGCAATCCAGCAGCAAGTTTCATAATTTGGAAATCCATATTACTTAGCCAACCTGTGAAGATCATCTTTGCTAGTTTGTACCAGTATCCTTAATCGAGTTCATGGAACGTAGCCCTTTTCAGATTTATTTTACTCAAGCTAGCTTACCTGACCAGCAGTATTTCTTCACTGACAACAGGACAGTAGTAACAGAAATTCAAACTACTTGCCCACTTTTTAGGATCTTGGTTGCAATCTCAGCAGTTAATGACCTTTAGGTCCAGAAATTACATGGAACCAAATCAAAAGGGGAATGAAGCTGAAAGGGAAGGGTAGCAGAGTCAACACTGATTTCTTATAGCAGTGAATATATGTGTAATTATGTTACAGTTAAGTAACTCGATATTTTCAGTACCTTTAAAAATGGGATTTAAATATCCAGTTTACAGCAGTCAGTAACATTTTAACTTTCCTTAGCATGCCAGTCCCCAAAACTTAGAATCTGTTTGTTGTATACATAAGCAACACAGCTCTTCAGCGACATTCCTGGGGGTTTACACTCCTAACATCAGAGGCTTCTGTGAATTACTGTTATACGCAAGAACAATTGATTAGTCCATATTCAGTGAAGAAATATTATGCAACAGCTGACCTTATTATCTTTTAAGTTTCATAGGGAATGCATTGACAGTTGGCTACTGCAGCAAAGAAACACGTGTCCTATTGATGAATATGTTGTATACAATCCTCTGACTTGGAAGGATACGCCAGCCAAACACAGAAACTACCCAACAGGCTGTCACCCAGATCTGAGCCAACCTGCAAAGCAAGTGGAAGCAGAAATGTGTGTATCTGGAAGTGGATTATTTCTCAAGCAAATACCATCTAAAAATGCATCAGAAAGTTCTCAAAGTAGCTTCAGAAAGCTTTCTAACAAAGATATGCCCAAGCTCCAAAAGGATTTAAGATTTTTTAGCAACCTCTATTTAGAAGAATCTGACCGGAACAGCAGTAGAAATCTAAGTTGTTTTTCCAGGCGTAGTACGGATTACTCTCTAAGCTCTTTTGAAACAGCATGTTCTGATGAGGCCAGTACCATTAGAAAGGATGACATTCATAATGCTTTGAGAAACCAGCATCAGTTTGACTGTGGCAAAACAAACAAAGCAGTTACTTTTAAAAAAGATGGCAGTAGTAATTCCACAATTCTAAGATATCCCAGGGAGCTGAATCCTGAAATCAATTTGTGCACACCAAGCCATTCCTCGAAAAAGGATAATAAGCATGTAGGAAACACTAGTCATCAACAGAGGCTCCTAGCAAGACCACAACTTAAACATAATCATCTGAACTTTAAAACAAGAAAAATAGATGTGTTATTGGAAGGAATTACACTGCATACCAGCTCATGATTGTCTCATTTTAGATAACATAGCTATATTAATACTCCACACACAAGAATTCTTCAAGACCGAAAAACAAATAAGTGAATAATCAGATGTCATCAACTCTTAAGTACTACAGAAATTAACTCTGTGCTGCTCAATACTGTGAGAAATGTTCATATTACATCTTCTTGAATAAACAGAGAAACTGATTTGGCTGGTGTAGATGTATTTCAGAAAATAGCCATATATTTGTAAAATTGTAAGTATTTCTTATTTGCAAGTTTTTAGCCTTCAGTCAAGTAAATCACTCATATGTAAAATGCAGAAAGCTTTGTATTCTTGAAAGACCAGTTAGGCAATGGTTCTTATTCAGGGGTGTAATAATTAAGCCAGATTCATTTTAACATTCTTGTTGAATGAAATTACATCAAATGTGCTATTTTCAAATGTACAGTAGAAAAAACCTATTTATAGTATCAGGTACATTCTGTGAGATCTGCTATGGTTTCCTGATATTAATGCTCAAAAGAGGAGCTAAGCCTCCAAATAATATACAGGAACCTCAGCCATTTTCAATCATGTATAGATGGTCAAGCCGAAGAATTCCCAAGTCTAATAATTTTTCCTATATGGTAATTTAATAAATAAATTTACATTTTAGTAATTTTAGTTTTGTTTAAGGTCTAAATTCCAAATAAGTCTAATGAGGATTTAAACCTTGATACCTGCAATAAATGTAAATATAAAGCCTGATTGAATGAGAAATATTTTTATTTCAACCCAGCTGCCAGCTGTTGATTAAACTGAACAAAAAGAGATTATAAGAACCTGCCATTTTTGAAGTTCTACTCCAAGAATCTAAGAAAGATGGGAACATTTTGTTGAAACTTAGCCAGATTTGTGACTTGACTTTTTCCAATTTTCTTACGTTTTAACAGAAATGAAAATGTGATAGCATGTCTAATACCATATTTAGAACAAACATAACAATATCATCTACTCACACATTCTTTAATTCTTATTTAAATGAGTAATCTGTGTAGTTTGGACTTTGTGTTTTCTATGATGACATAGAACAAGTTGAACTTCAGTCATTTTGATATAAGTATTTGCATTTACAGATAGCTGATGACCAGATATCCGATTTTTATATGAAAGTGAAATATAACAGTAAACACAGTTCTCTTGTTGAATTGGAAATAAAATTCCTGGGATTTCTCTAGCTTCCTGTAGAAAGGAAATTCACTCCATCTATTTTAAAGAATCCAATGGATTTACAATGGTTAAAAAAATTACTTCTCAGGAAGGTTTAAAATAAAAAAGTTCTTCTGTGAGACTATGAAGAAAACCAGTAGTTTACTAGAAGACTGTAGCTTCTTAGAGCATTAAAGGAGTGATGACAGAACATACGCAAGTGCCCCCTATGGCAGGAAAACCTTTGCAGTGTGCTTGCCTGCAGTCTTGCAGGTTTTCTGAACAATGGTGAAAATACTGAAATGTGGCTTTTGTGGAGAAATACTAGTGTTTTAAGTTAAGTTAAAAACAGGACATTACACCCTGGAGTTTAGCTTAAGCTCTTCTATATCAAAATAGTGTCTTGTTCTTCTACCTGGATTTAAGTATTTGAGCTTAATTTTACCTGGAATCAATGCCTCTGTCTTATGTAGTGTGCAGACATACAGAAATAATCTTTTATTTGTTCTCAGAGCCACAGAAAGTCTCTAATTGAAAGAATGGAGGAGAGATTAGACATAAGAACAAAACCTGAAATAGTATTCTTCTATGGCTACACCTTTCCACTTGCAACAAAATGAATTTACACAAGCAATAATCTTACACAAGCTGCACCAACCAAGAAACAGGAATCAGATTTAATATGGATATAGATGTCTTTCTTCAGCAGAAATGAAACAGAGAATGTAACTGAATTTAAATGGGTAAACCTAAGGATAACAACATTCTTTTGTAATGGGAATTATGGTGATGACAAAAATACACATTTTTAGTGCTATTTAGCAAAAAAGTATGAAGTGAAAGAGGTATGTTCTTGAATAACGTATGACTTCAAAGCTGTTCAAATAAAAGTTAAGACACCGATGACTTTTTAAAACTTTTATTATATTGCATAAGCTATAACATTTTACAAATCTTACATTTTCAGCAACAGATAGACTGAGACTGTAGTAAATACAGAGATGAAAATACACCTCTGACAAAATATAAAAAGGTAGAAATACTTAAAACCAGGATGCTGAACATCAAGAAAGTTTTACATGAACAATATCCATACTAGAGTGTTTTTGAAAATGATTGCCCAGGTAATGAAGTGTTTGTTGAATATAAGGCTCCAGCGTGCAAGGTGGTGAGCACAGCGCAATCAGTTCACCTATGGTTCAGCATCTCAGAGCCGGGCTTTTGATGAACTCCATGCTCTAATAAGCACTAAAAAATTCTTGTTCCTTTCTACACAATAAGGGGTTGTAAAAATATTACTGTTTTAATATGGACTGAAGTGCAACAAGTGCTTGAAAGGAACTGAATCATTTAACTGGGGAATAAAGTACCAGTACATGGAGGGTGGGGGTAATATAGGAATGTTCAATAAATCTTAAACTGAATGAAAAAAAAAATCATTTGGTAAAATAATTTTCAAGCTGAGTGGTAATACTAAAAATAATGACATAGTTTTTCCCTGCCAGTCTTAAAATAAAAGTGAAGCCATTGTTTTTTGGTCATCAGAACACACTGAACACTGCTTTTAATAGAAAATGAAGCTCAGATGAAAGTCAATTAAACCACCTTTCATATAAATTCTTTAACATACATGTAGCTGTCTACTGTTAGAAGTGTGGCACAAATGAGTGCAAACTACTATGAAAGAATGCTCATTTTTAATCCGTAGGTATAGGACTGGGCTTTGCATAATTCCGCTGAAATTAAAAAAAAAAAAAAAATGAAAAAAGCAGAAACATGGGTTATATAAACAATACAGGTTAGGTGCCAAATTGAGATAAAAATTGGTTCTCGAAAATAAGAATTAAGTACCTATCTCTATATACTTTGTACTTCTACTGGCAAAGGATGTTAGCAGCTAAAAAAAAAGGATTTTTAACATTATAATAGTTTTTATATACAAACATATATTAATTTCGTTTTTGAAGTTAAAATCCCAGTCAGTTTCATACCTGTAAATCCAGTGATGTCAGGATGCTTACTCTTGACATATGAAGTTGAATGAGATCACGTAGGTGCATTTTTAAAAGATAATACTGTTCACATTGCTAAAGATATATTTTTTTTTTATTTCTCTTCAAACATAAAATGCAAAAAAAAAACCCCAAAAACAAAAGACAACAGGGTTTACAACAATTACCATCATAATCGACATGCAGGAGCCAGTATTCCAACATAAAAACCACTAGATCTGCCTTTTAAAATACTATAAAAGCTACATAATTGTAAGTATGAATTGAGGTTCTTTTGGCTAACAGAAAAAGAAACCCAAAACATAATGTGCTTTTCAGATAGTCAGGTGTCCCACTGATGAAATAAGTCTGATGAAAAAGAAAGGCACTTCAGCAGGCTTATTTACCTTTCAATTTTCCTAACACGCAGTACTAGACAACAGATACAGTGTACTGCCTTTTAATTTGTACAACATTAGATGGGTAATTAGACTGGTGCCCATTCATTTCATCCTCTTTGGTACAAATTCCTGCATAAAAACAAAGCAGACAACTAAACATCTTCATTCCTATATCCTGGATTACTTTTTGTGCATCATCTCTAGCTCTACATTGGTAAATAATGTCTCTAATTACCAAATTGATTGTGCTTTCAGGTTTGTAAGATAGAGTTGTTTTATTTTCTGACAGTACTGTAATTTTTTTTCCTGTTAATCAAATGGAATTTTCAGGTGATTCCTCCATTTTTTTTTTAAATTTCTATAATATGTGACATTTGATAGCAAACTGAGAATTACTGCCAATTAGCTTATTCTAGGTAACACATCCAGATTAATGTGCATTTAGCTGCAGACTATTTAGCCTCAATTTGTGATACATCAAAGTACTGATCCGAGCCAGCTGACTTACTCTGTAGAAACAAGCCTTGACTAACTCCATTAACCACCTTACCAAAACCAGGTAAGTCCTGGAACTGGTTATAACCTTCTGCAAGAAGAATCTCGACATCATGAAGTGCAACCACAGTGAGGAAACTCCCGGAGTTTATTAACTGCCTTTCACCTTAAATATGTGACAAACTTTGGTCCTGACTGTTCTGTACCTACCTAACACCTTTCATTTAAAAACTCTACGTATGTATACGCAGGTTTTTTGCAAAAGCTGATAGCTCAAGAGGCATCCTGTGAAGAACTGAGACCTAATTCTTGCAAATATTTGTATTCTTCAAAAAGAATTGATTCCACTGAAGCACAAATACCTAGCAGTTTGGAAACAAGCATCAGAAAGAAGCTATTAATATATCCTTTCCAATTTTGCCACTCATTTCCCTCTCCTGAGCAGGGGCTTAGTTAAGGGTGCTTCAGGCATGGCCTACTTCTTGTTCTCAAAGTTATCAACCTCCAGATTCAGAGAAGGTAAAACTGCTGAATTTCTCCCTGGTCTTTCCAAAAGCAGTGTGCCATGAATCCTTGCCACTTTTTGTATGGACCTAATTCTAGCACTAGCATTTGAGCACTCTGTTCGTGCTGCAATACTGAGCCAACATAAAAAAATAAATAATAAATTCAGTTATTCCTGTTAATTCATATGTTGCTATCATACATAGAAATATAGAAAAGCATTAGTTTGACCACAAATTTCATGATCACTTTTTTTCCACATGTTACACATCATGTATTGTTACCTCTGGAATTAAAATTCTTAGAACTCAGTATAGTCAAACTCCTTCTTTTGATGATCTAAAACCAAAAAGAATTCCAGCTGCTAATAAGTAACAAAGGTCTCCAGTGCATAAATTCCAACATACAGTTGAAAGATGAAGACTCAGATAATATATTCTGTAAATACTAAATATAAATATGAAGAATAATTCTAATAATTTTAGAGTTATATAGAGTCTTTAAAATTCCAAGATTAATGCTCATGGTAGGGCCAAGGAAAAATTCCCTGTCATTGTGTGGTTAGGGCCACCACCTCTTTCCATGTGGCATTTATCTTTGCAGATACAACTGCAGCAATAATTTCTCTCTACAGAATCTTTTGATCATATTCTGACACAGAAAACAAGATATGTATTTATTTTTAATATAAGACTCAACTCTAGAAAAGCCTTTTCAAGTGTTACCAGCAGCATAAGACATTATGCAAAAAATTCTAGCAAGTTACACACAGAAAAGTCGGCGGATGGGATCTCCAAAGCAAGCAAAGACAGCTGTTGCTTGACTGGCATGGAGAGAAGCAACAGCTAATGACAGCCTTGGAAAGGGTATCACCAGAACTGCAGCAAGCGCTCTCCAGAAAATCATTTAAATATTCCATTAAAAGAAATGCCCACACCCTTGTTTGGCAAGGGAGGAGCTACAATCTAGTAGAGATATCAATTCCATGTATGATGAAGTGCCTGTTTTTCAGAAAACCTTATCATATCTTTCCTACTACTACCAAGAAGCCCAGCAGCCAGAAACTCTTCCAAGAAGATCTGTTCTGTTCTGCCTTGCTTTGTTGGCTAGAAGCTGAAGTGCCCCATCGATGTACAGCCTTTAAAAGGGCCGTTTGGCACTACCGTATGTGCAGGGTAAAATTGTGACTAATCCAGATAGCCACAGGATCCTTTAGAATGATGGAACAGAATCAAACCCTGCCCTTTGCTCTTGATCAGCTGTCAGAGCTGACAAGAAGCTGCATGACATGAGTCTGTCTTTTGGCACTGTTACTTTGAAGTCTCAAAGTTATAACTGATCTTCTCAACATTTCTAATCTTTTTGCTTTGGTGCCCAGATACCTACCTGGATGCAGAGCAAGAACACTGGAGTGCAAAACTTCATTCCTTTGAACTCACATGAATAAAGTCATTTACAGGAGTGTGTATCACAATATCACAGAATGTTAGGGATATTTCCCTACTCCTGAATGTACTACAGGGCAGACAACCGAGTGCAACTCACCTCACAATTCAGATTTAGGCATTGTATGTTTGATCTTGGTATAGAATCTTAACCAAGCTCCAAAGAAAATATTTATAATGCTTTTTTAGGATGATTTATAATCAAACTGCCAAAGCCAAAATGCTGGAACTTATTTCACCAGGAAAACAGCTTCAAAGCCACAGAAAGACATTGGATATACTATATGAAGCACATTAAGGGAGGCATCTACTTTTCTGTTAGCCAAAGTTGAAGCAATCACTTTGCTGAGATAAACATTAAAAATAAAGAATATTCTGATGGCCTTTTCCTTCCTCTATACATATCTTAGTTACATTTCATGCATTCATGACTCTTGGTAAATTTAACTCTGAGTCGTAAGAAGTATATATATTGCATTACAGACCAAATTTTGCAATTTGCTCTCATGTTCATAAAAACCCCCAACTTTTAAAGCCTGTTTAACCCCTCTGCAATGCACAACCTAGACAAAAGTAGCTCAGGCTGGCAAAATGTAGGCACATAAACCTCCGACGATCTTCCATTTTTTTTAAACACAAAATAAAAAGCAACCATGCCAAACTTTCTTGTTAAGAAAAATTGTTTCAAAGGCATAATTTGTCTAAACTTGTGTATTTTGATTATGGGTCAAACTCTAACTTACAAACCTGCAGGGATTCAAGAGTATGTTGTGCAGCTCAGCTTGCCCAACAACATGCAGAACGGAAGATCTTAAATGACAACGAAGCCGAGACAAGACACTGGGATCAGGAGTAGCAGCAGCTTTGAGTGCTACCAGAACCAGACCTTTTCTGCTGGATGTGGACACTTCATAGCAGACACCAATCTTCAATGTCCACAGCTTGTAACAAAGCAGATGGGCAACATCTGAAGACAGTGGGGACAATGAACTGCACTGGCCACAGAGCTTGGACAATTCCCCCTTCTGCCACTACTGCATGGAACGGCAACCATTTGCACAGGGATGGGCACACAGGGAGGGCAGCAACGCTATGGAGCTCAGCTGGTAAATCCAACAGAGCTCGTCTGCTGGTGTCGTGGGACTAACAGATGAAACATTTTACATTATACAAAGAAGTAGGAACAGATCGCTAGAAAAGTTCACATATAAAATACTGTACAGATGGTCACATTTATGAGGAATAAGGCTGAGGAATGGCTTTAACTAGTCCGCCAACACAACAGCAACAAGTACGAAAAAATTAAAAGGTGTGCCTACATTTCTTCACCGTGCATTCCCAGAGGTGTGTCCAAGAATGACAGGCTAATTAAAATGTGGGCCTTCCCTACACTGCCAGCAAAATTAGGAACTGGAAAAATCTTAATAGTAGCATTTCCCTGTTTTCAATTCACATTGAATATCAGTTGCCCAATTGAAGTTCAGTAACTCAACCAGTATATTAAAAAAAAAATAAAAGTAACTTTGCTCATTACTGGAAAACAACATTTCCCTTGTAAACCCAACACTGCAGAATTACAGAAGAAGCCAAGAGGTCAATAACCAGCAAGGAGAGCAACACCACAAAGCACATTGTGTTTTAGTTTATAGGAACAAGTGGCCGCTCCTCTCTTTTCTTCCAGATATTGGTTTTGCTATCTCTTTTCGTAATAGATGGTCTGTCCCTTTTTTTAGCAGAAGGGATACCAGATTCATGACTTACTGATACAGTTTTTCTTCTTAGACCTTCTTCATCATGCTGGTCCATGACTGGCCCGTTCCCCCCATCCAGAATGTGCCTCACAGCGTGGTCCTCTGGAGTGCAAACAGTGGTCCCACTTTCACTGCTACTCAGATCCAGATCTTCCAGGTCAAGGATCTTGGAATGCGGCATGTTTTTAATGAAAGTTTTCTCTCTCTCCAGTTTCCTACTAGGATGATGCTCATTCATGTCCACACCAGAGTCCAGACTGGTATCATTACTCTCTGTTTTTCTGCCCTTTTTCAGATCTATGAAAGAATGCCTCACTTGAGCGATTGGCTTTCCATCCAGTGACACAAACCATGCTCGAGGGTGTGGAGATGGTTTTCCTTTAGAGAGTTCCAATAGTGTTTGTTCTGAAATACCTTGGAGTTCAGAAGAAAATGGAGTCATTACAACAGCTTCATTCAATGTCCCAGGAACAGAGACAGACTCCAGTAAGCTGTTAGTGTACCGGCCCCAGTTTGACGTTTGGGAAGGTAAGCCCTCTTGTGTATCCAATGCACTGTTTTCATCTCTGCCGGTGGAAGGCTGTGGATGAGAGTGCACTGGCATTTTCGGTAATGTTTGCATGTAACTCTCGCGATTCATGGGTTCCACCATGGGGCTATACACTAACTGCCCTTTTCTTGGCAAAGTTGCTGATTTAGCAGGATGCAATTGTTCTGGGGAGTGGAAAAGGTCAGAGGTTTGAAGAATAGCAATGGGTTGATTGTAAACATGCATTAGATGTTCTGGGATATGGGAAAGCCCATACATCTCCTCTTTCAGTGAAAGGTATCTGTTTGGGTCTTGAATGTCCCTAGGAGCCTGGGAAATAGCACTGCTACTATGCTTCGGCTGCTGTAAATGCCTAAGTCCAGCATTAGGCTCCAATGAATGGCCTGAATTTCTTGCCTGACCAGTCTGACAGGGTGCCTGATAAGAAGCATTCTCTGTGTAGATTTTAAAGTTGTCTCGTGATTTTTCGTCTTCTGTGTCTATGGACATCCTTCTTTGAGGGCTGTATGAAGAAATCTTCGGTGTATATAACTGTGACTTATCCTCCAACTTTAAAGAGCCTTTGACAGCATTGATGTGATTTATGTGAGTTGTTGATGTTGTCTGGTCTTTTTTTATGATCTCCAGCTTAGTTGTATTTTTTTCCTTCTTTTGTGCCTGACCACATTTATCCCTATGCAAAAGAGATGCAAGATGACTGTACAGCATATTAGGAAATCACTAGACTGTTGTCTACCAAAGCTGAATATTAGATTTTGGTAAAGAAGTTACACTGTACATCACAAACTTAAAATAAAGTTCTGTAATAACTGTAATTTTTGAAGAAATATTAGGCTACATATTATAGTTTACCTAAGGAAACAAGTCTCAACTTCAAAAGACTATTTTATCAACCTTACATTCCAGTCATGCTGAGCTTCTTATAGCCTCTCTTTTTGCTTACCTGCAATAACAAAGAAGAACAGCAAAAAATCCAATGATAATGACAACAGTAGCTCCCAGTATGGCCGTAAGGAACACTGTGTGATAGGCTGTTATGTCCTTGGAAACCGCACTAATAATGGATTCTAGATTGTCAAACAAAACCAGGCAAGTATTAGTTCTCAAAAACATAAAATTCCCCTTGATATGCAGAGCTGTAGCTAATGAATTAAACTGTAGTTTTCCAATGATTTTGTGTTCCTATGGCACTATGTTCATCCTTCCCTTTTCACCTTGCTATCTCAGCAAGCTAGTAAACATACAAACAGAGGTTACAATATAACGGATCTTCAAAGGATCATCTCAAGTATTAACACCTTATCATGACATCTACTCAATTTCAGTCAAATTACCTTTGTATTAGTTGTCCAAACTGTCTTAGAAACATGGTCTACGTTTTCTATTTAGTGCTTCTGTTGGAAAGTACTGGTTTTAAATTTTGACATTATATTTCTCCAGTAAGAATCCCTTCATATGAATTTCCAAAAAATGCAACAAGTCTACATAAACCAGAATCCACTGGGATGGTTCTACCCAAGTCTGATTTTCTTGTTTTATTTCCTCCTGTCATATATGATCCTCAATACTAAGAGATACAGCCCTACTGATTTTTAGATTCCCAAGTCACAGCTCCCTTGCAGGCTTCTTCCAAAAGATGGCGACAGAATAAACATGTAAGTTCAAATAAGTACAGTCTAGACTTTGCCCCCTACAACATTTGAAGTTCTAGGAAATGGTTACATGCACAAAGACACACTAGCAGGATTCAAACAAAAGTTATCCAACTGTTGAAACGGCATGTTGTTTTTTCCTTTCTGTTGTAAATAAAGCAATCAAGGTGACAGCCTTATGATACCTTGTAAGTTGGGTTACTCAGTAATTTCTTTGCCAGTTGTTGCAGTACCTTTTGTTCCAGGCAGTGGAGCTGCTATCCAGTAGCCCAAGTGTTGAGCAGTGTATATCCAAACTAACTGACCATCTGCTTCCTTCACCATCCCCAGCCCACGGCTTACCCAAGCACCTGAAAAGAAAAAAAAAAAAAGGTAAAATATTATAAATGCCATGCAGGATTCTTCTATACCTCAAACCATTAGCAATTACGCTATTATCAAAAATACACAAGAAAACCTGAAACTTCTGACCTACATGCTATTCATTACACAGCTTTAGCTAAACACACAAACCTTCTCTCTTGACAATTTCATTGTAAATATCCCAGTGTGGACACTTAATTTGAAACTAAGCATCAACATTACTTAACATAATTAATTTAATATAATTCATTTTCTATTAACAAATGTCTTTTATAGATATGCACACAAATCATTTGAAAAAATCAGATTATAGGAGCTTAAACATATATGAAGGCCACTACTAAAAAAAAAAAAAAAAATCAAGGAGCAGGTAATTTAAGCATATGAATACAAGATTAACATTAGCATTTTAATATAATAAACTACAATAGGATAAACAATGTTTGTCTTGAGTGTTTCTGTCCTGCTCCCTGCCCCAAGGCAGTAACAGTTCAATTAGCCTAAGGAAGGTCTATCATTAGGACACAGATCCCATACCATCTGTTTGGCAATGCAAAGGACAGGTATCATGTTATGCCAGCTTCTACAAATAATAAAATCATGCAGTAGAAGGGACAGAATTGTACTGAAAGCACTTGACCACATTTCTTGTGGGCCACCTGTGAAATTCTCAAGACAGAAAACAACCTCATAAATAACCTTACATTTTCAAACACCAAATATTGAGAAGAAGGGAGAACGACTAGTTTTTTTAGAACAACAATAACCACAGCATGCAAACAGCATAATTCACGTAAGCCCTGTAAGTTTCATTTTCCTCCAGGACCCTTCTTTCAGCAAAGCAAAAAGAAGTATCTACCAGACAGGAGATGAAGATGAGAACTGACAACATGCCACGTATGCACGCACACAGACACACACAATATCATTCAGCAGTAAAACTTGCAGCCTCTCCTGGTGCTTGTGTGGGCTGGCAGAGGGAACAGCAGCAGGTTCTCAGGTACCTGGAAAACCCCTTGGCCAGACTCAGGAGCAACACCAGCCAGAAAGGTCTTCCACCCCGAACTCTCATGCGGAGGCAACAACAACAGATCCTCAAATTCTCTGTCCCATCAACTCTAAGGCAAGATGTCACTATACTCCAAATCTATTGTTTTACAAGTACAGAGGGTGGGCTGCTTACAGGCAGATTAAAAAAACAACCAAACAAAACCCCATAAACCAACACATACAAAAGGCAAAAAAATGTCTAGGTCTCTAAAAGTTCTGTCTTGACTGACTAAATCTATAAGAAGCTGCACAATCTTTGCTGTCCTCTTCTGCAAATCATATCTTCCTCCAATATACTCCACAGAAAACATAATGTATTAAGAGAAACATTAAAATTTGATTTATGAGTAAGCATATATTCACTATGATTTACTGGCAAACAGAGGGATATTGTTCCCAATTAAGTGTTGCAATGCAAGCCTTCTTTTTTAAATTCTGTTCAATCCCACATAATACTTTTGGTACTAATGAGGCAAAATATTTAGTAGAAAGGAAACCACATTCAATATACATCAACAAATTCTGTATTTACAGCAGCTGGAATATAGTTTCAAAAGCTCATTTTCCTGGAACAATCTCAGTACTATGACACTTTGAGTAACCCCAGGGAATGCTGCACGAGCAGACATGCAAAAGCAGTTTCTGTTTTTTCTATCTGGCGCATGCGGATCAGTCTACAGAACATCAAACACAGACCTGTTCCTTTACCCCTAACAATACTGACATGGAAGCCCTGATTACCATTATGACATATTACCCAAGGACTTCAGAGTCTATAAGTGCGTGTCAACATCTTGCTGGGGACATTCCACATGCAACATCCCGGATGTCAGAGCCTCATCACTCAGTGCAGTGACAGCTCTTCATCTGAGTGGGGGCTACTGCTCCTCATGGATGCTCTCAAATGCTTGCTGGAGAGCTGAGGTGGTCAGCTGTCCTCAGTCACCTGAACCTTGACAAAGGAATGCCTTGATATTACCCAGTTACCTTCAAAAGTAGTTTGCACATGTCAGATCAAAGGTAAAAGAAACATATTTAAGGATAAATATTCAGAACAGTGAATACTGCTGCAAATTTTCACTGTAGAGAAGAGATAAGGAAGTGGAAGAGAAAGTGGAAGTTTGAGTTATGCCCGAAATGTCCCTCCTTGTCCAGAGCCCTCCTTGTCCCCTCCTCAGCAAGCAGCAGTGAACGCTCCATGTGAACACCACAACTCAGTGAGCACCCATCACAAACAATTTACCTTCACAGAACCTTCAGAGTCCAAGAGGAAAACCACTGCTGTTTTAATTGTTTTTATTGGGTCAGCATGCCACATTCCTGCTCTTGCTCTATCCCCAAGGCCAACACACCTAAGTAGGCACGCTGAGTAGGTCCCTCAACACCCACACACACCTTACCCTGGTTTATACTCTAACCTGACCCTGTGCCAAGCTGCTCTAGCTCTGTCAACTTTTATTTTTAATAATGTTGTTGACCTAGCTTTCTATTTAGTGAGTTTAAACAGTTCAGTTTTAACTTTCCATTTAGCTATAGCTTTATTCAGCATGACTGTAGATAAGGGTAGCAGCAAACAGTCATTGAAGCTTATAGAACATTTTAAAAATAAGTATCAAGGCCTAATTTTGTTCTGAAACTGTTTGCTATATTTTCAGGGAATCCTGTTTAATTTAATTGTATTATTTTGATGAGCAGAGGAGCTGGCAAAAGTGGCTGTGGCAGTAAGGATTTAAAACGCGCGCTATTTGATTGTGTCAGACTAACCCCGCTTTCTTGATGAAGAATATCTCTTATCACCAGTTAGTCCTCTGAAGCCTAGGTGTATAAATGGACTTAATCTTTTATGTCAAAATGATTTTATTCTCTCCCCAAGAGACAACCTAGCCAATTTTTATTAGCATGTTCTTAATTCAAATTAACGTTCTTTGGTTGTTCTTCATTACAATGATGAGTTTATTTCTTGAACATGTAAACAAAACTTTGTTAGAGTTTATGTTTTCTCCGGTACTTTCAACAGCTGAATAACAGCTTTTTGCCTTAATAAGGAGTAAGACACTTACCTCTTCACTTGCATATTTCAAGATGAAGCATGATGGCAAGTATAATGTACAATGTAAGGCAATCAGGACACTAATGCACACACACCTTATACAGGACATTCAAATGGGATAAGTGTATGTAGCTCTTTACTCACTGTTGACTAAAATTAGACATGAAGGGATGACAAAAGGTTTAGAATGTCTAATCCCCAGCCTCTTCTTCCCATGCATACTGTAAGAACTGTGTTGTTCCATTTGGTAACTCTTATTTGCCCCTTATTTCACTTTCTCAATTGTTTTTGTTAAGTAATATCTATTCCAGTTTTACTATCAAAGGATCTTTAGAGCTATATGCTACGAAACAGAGCATCAAATCTTTACATCTGATTTGTTTTCTTTTAAGAAGGCATTCACAAAAATACCAGGCTTAAAATTTAACATCACTCAAAATGTGTGTTCCCTGAATCCTCAGCCTCCCAAGAAAATAAAAATCCATTACATTAAACATTTGTTCAATAGGAAGACTAATGAATTTTACCAAAGCTTTTTGAAGTAATGAAAGCAGGGAAAATCCTTTGAACAATTCAGGCTAGTCAATCAAAAAACAATACAGAATCCCTAATAAAATTGGTGACTGTTTACCACCACGTCACATATCTTAGTGCCATCACTGTTCCATGATAAAGTGTCATGTGCCCAAAACTATATGCATGTGTTATAATGCAGAATAACAAATAACTTAGCCCACTTACCAGTTTTCATATCAAATGTCCATGCAGGTATAGCATCTCCTGATTTTACAGTACTTGTGGGAAGAGGAAGTGTGATCTGAATGGGACCATTGACTTTCAGTTCTTTCCCAGCCAAAAGAATGTTTACGCATATTGCAGCAAGAGGAGCTAATTCCATGCTTTTGAAACCTGAATGTGAGAAATAGCTCATCGGTAATTTTCCATTCATAATGTATTTTAAAAAATATTTAAAATTAAGACTCTATCCTCTTTATAAACAAAGGCAAGCCCTTATGCACATCCAGCTACAGTCAGCTATCCCCAAATTGGTCAAATAAAAATCAACATTTCTGCTCTTCTGGCCTTTCAAAATTTTATTATTAAAATAAACCCAGTCATTTCTACACCAAATCTGTAAAAGAGAAACAGACTTTTGACATATATAGGTTCAATGCTGACTGTAGAACCAATGATTAGGCAAAACTTGGCCTGAGGGTGCGCGAAGAAGAGATTACAAAATAGATAACCTATGTGAAATATAAATAAGATTTTTTATATAATTGCAATATACACAGCACTGAATCAAATGGAAGACATGCAAACATATGACTGCTGCCTTTCTCTATAGTTAAACAGTCCTCTTAAACTTTCCTGTAAGGATTTCTAATTTAGCAGTTACAATTAACAGAAGAGTTAATCTTGAGGCTTGTCAAAGCACTCAGAGGAAACATTGCATATACAGAGCTTTACAATGCAGCCTGAAAGTTTGTTTCCTTTGTTTTTCTTACACTAATTTGGAAATATTTCAGAATGCACAATATGACAGGATGGTGGAAGAAGCTGAAACAGAATTAGTAAGTTCCAGAATAACATTAAATCTATGCAAGCTGTTAGAAGCTGGTTGTGAGAAAGCTCCTGATGCATCAGATATCAATTAGTTTCCACCTGCCCTAAAAGGAAGCCTATTCCTTCAGGAATATATGAATAATTTAACACACATGTCAGACAGATTGAAAGGAAAACTCAAAGGGGAGAAACCACTGCTTATTCTCTTATGCTTTACATTTAAGGAGGTGAAATATAGGTAAGAAAGGTTCACAATATGTAAGTCAAGATATAAATGTATATGATTTTAATTCAATTAAAGAAGAAAGCATGACAAATTCAAACAAGCCACACAGAGGCCTCCTTATGTGCTGCAATGAATTTAAGAGCCTCATGGCTTCAGGTCCACTGGGAACAGAAAGAAAAGAACAAAAGAAAGATGGAACTGCACAATCTACCAGAGATTACTGTATTTATGCAAATTAAAGAAGTATCTGATAGAATGACAAATACGAAAAGATCCAAGTGCATATAAGAAGTTATAATGACTCATGAAACAACTTACTGCTTCTCCAGTGAAACAGATGCACAAAAATATTATTGCAATTGTGCTCTCTATACACAGTGACTACTTGGTGTCAAACAGGCTTCTGCAGATTAACTGTCTGTGAGCCAAATTAGAGCTTCTATTCAGTCTTCATGCTCAGCACAAAGCTCCCAGAGCCAGACGTTCTAGTGACAATGCAGAAACCCCACAGCCAAAGGCAACCGCTGCAGTTTCACTGATATCTTTAGGTTCACCTAGTTTACGCTCTAGCCATAACCCTATTTTTAAGGTGTTTACTAAACCAGTTCCACAGTCTCATGAAACCCTGAACACATAAATACATACACATATAAAAAGCACACTCTGAAGGAGTATTTCAGTGTATAAGATATATGTTATGTTCTCATACCACACAGAAGCGAATGAAGAGTAATATCAGTTATTTACCTGTTGTGTTTGTAGCTTACTCCTATGGAACAAAGCTTTGAGATTTCATGCCATGAAAGCAGGTTAAGGCCCTTTTAATTGAAGCGTATATTTTTGTGAATCACTGTGCACTCGTATGCATTATAATTTGAAGATTTCTTCTTCTAAAAAAACTCTTAAACAACATGGTTACATACCTGATTTATTTAGAAGAATTCCTGTTGTATAGAGAAAGCTGTCCTCTTTTAAAAATTGCTCTGGTGCTGTCAGATAGGCTGTAACATTTGTAATATGGTGATTTGTTGGAAGCTTCATTAAAAATTTTGGAAACTGAACACTTGGTTGAGATTTGGCATCTGTAAAAAATAATACTCTGTCTTAGCAATGGTGAAACACACAAACAGTGGTTTTATTACTGCTCAGAAATCCATTCAACATAACAACTTATTTTCACCCATTTTCTCCATGGTTTGTGTATTTCTAGTCTAGCACTTGTCACAGCCACACGTACAGCTACACAATTAACTGAAAATCTGGCTTTGAGTAGATAGGTATTATATGAGAATATTAACATGCTTAATTTTTTTTTGGTATGTGCACAGATGGTTATCACAAAGCGTTTAGATTGTAGACTGCATACACTGAACTTACCAGACAGTTTTCCAGTAATTAAGACAATATCTTCAAACAGACGCAGATTTGCTTGCCTTTGTGGGAATAACGAAAGTGTCACAGAGGAGTATACTGTGGAAAGTGATAATATCTGTTACACTGTGCAACCCCAAAAAAATCCTGTAAGATCTCAGAATATGAAGGAACAGTGAACAGCGCATTTGAAAAAAAAGAGCATTTATGAAGACTGGATAAATAAATAACTCCTGTTGTACAGAGCAGGGATTTTAGTCGACAGGCAGGAAGACCTCTGTTGTATGTTCGCTACTGTCTTATGCCTTCTGTGGATAAACAAGTGGCTAAAATGCTTAAAAGTTCATCTCTTTAAAAAAAAATATATATCACTTTTCTAAGATCATGCAAGAATTAAACAGGAAAACTCACGAGGAAACACTGCTGAAAAGAAGCTCTAATACCTGTTACACAGGACTCAGAGCATTGGCGCTCCAGGAATCAGTGAAGACAACATGATTTTTGTCAAAACACATTACCAGCTCTTTGCTAAGCTTAGGTAAGCAATTTCTCAGAATACACTCACGGGTATCGCAATCTAATCTACTTAGAGTTAAAAAGGGCTTTTTTCTGTTCTACAACAATAGTTATTTTGACAAGTCTGACAGATTATTCACCCTTACATCTGCACTGACAGGCACTGCCTCCCTTGCCGGACTTCGTTCGGGCATTGTCAGTTGACAGTAACTATCCAGACTGCTGAGGAAGAGAGAAATTTAATCAGCGACAAATACAGTTTAATAATAGGACTGTAAGATGCTTACGTACTTGGCATTCTCGCAGTCTTCCAAGGCAAAGGTGTTAACATGTAGCCATCCTTGTACGATACGATAGTTAAACTTAACCCTAATTTGTAGGGAACTTTTATTAATACTGCTCCATTGTTTCCAGTAAGAGTAGAATTTGTCTTCGTGTAGTTAACAAACACTTCTACAACTGCTTGTCGCAGGTACTGATGACTGATGATGTCATTCACTTGAACTTTTAGCGTAAAAACAGATCCTATTAACAGAAAGAAAAAAACAGGAGGTCATAATACATCATAACTAAGGACCATAACTTAAATTTGTAAGGAAGTCCTAGAGTTTAGGCCTTAGCTTTTCATCCACTATATGGTGGATCTCTGTCTCAACGGAGGATAAGCTCTGGCCAAAGGGAGGGATAATCATACAATTATATACCATGGATAAAAAGGAAGAAAACACCCGTGAGATGGTGCACAAAGATGCCAAAAAGCGTTTAGAAAACTCAGCAAATATAACACCTAACCAGGTAAAACAAACAAACAAATCCCAAACAAAAAAAGCAACCAAAACAAAATTACAAAGCAATTCTTCCCCTGTTGTTTAAGCTTGAACAATGCATCTGTGACAACACAAGACCCAATGTGCCTTGCAAGTGCTCTGCGGTATCGCACCAATATCACAGCTGGTCTTGTTATCCAGTGTAACCCCTGGATTGGGTCACACAGTTAAGGATGGACCTTGAGTTTCTAAAAACAGAGTACCTCATGTCTACAGACTGTGGGATAACACCCTTATGTGTAAAATTATTATAAAGTAACCAAATGCATCCAGACACTTGGACTGTTTTAACCATCTCCCACCAGACTTATATTTCTGGTCTAGTTTTCACCTTTCTGTATTGCGACTTCTATATAATATCTGTCTACTGCTAATTAGAGGATCTGAGTGTCTTGAAGAGATCATATTACAGTGATGAGTGGTATGTTGAAAATAGCAGACCTGCTTGAACAACAGTCTCAAGATGCTCCGAATTACATTTAATTTCTCTCTCATCTTGACTGTAAATAAAGTATTAGGGAGCCTTTTCATAGACAGGAGGTACATGGAAATGGGCAGAAAACCATGTTATTTCCCGTGTGAAACTAAGTTATTATCATAAATTAAAATACCTATATACCACTGTTAAAAATATTTCAAATAACATCGGTTTTCCAGTATTTTGATTACAGACGTACTACTATTCAACACCATTGCATTACTTTATACCCAAATATTTTCAGATACTTCAGTTATGAATACGCATTTCTATTTAGGTCAAATGTCAGGCTAAGTTTGTTTGAAATTTCTCTACATAAAATCGTAGTTCAATTTCTTTATGTTATCTCGTCTAGAATTGAGATTGACATTGCACCAAGAGATTACTACCATTGACCTTGATTTAAATGAAATGGTCTGGAAAAGCCAAGTGCAATCCATCAAAAAAAAAAAAAAATAAAAGTACATATCCAAATTAGACCTCTCTGAAATAAGTATTTATTTAGATCTATTGTATGCATGGAGCATACCATATATTAAAGCAAAAAATAACCCACACACAACAAGCGCTACATTAATTTATTACTACTTATTGCACACACAGCAGAGCTTAGCAGCTGTGCCAGTTTGATTCTCTATCGTGTTATAGAAAAGTCTACATCTACTTTTCCAAATTATTATGTACTTTCAAAGAAAAAAATATCCCAGTGGTACCTGAACATATTTTGATGGAATTAAACTGAAAATGCACAATAACCTTAGAACAATGTCATCTTTTTTTTTCCTTATGCATGATATTTCAAGAATAAAAATGCTTTTAAATTGCTGTTCCTAGAGAATTTTTAAATCATGTAATGATTAAAAAAAAAAAAAAGTCATGTAAGCAAATTACGGCTGCTAAACAGATCTTTTCCAAGGACTGATCCAGCTACACATGTACTAGTGTGATTCCAGTGGTTTCCAAAACTTGGAATACAGGCCATTTGCCCTTGGCCAATGACAATTTAAAAAGCTACTAAACAGGGAAACAGACTGTGTACAATATTCTGACTCTGTAATCGCTTGGCTGCCAGGAGTATCTCATGAAATGGTATTAAAAAGTAAGAAATTCAGCAGTACAAAATTCAAGCCCATGCCAGTAGGAACCAGTACCAGAAATGCTTTGTATAAACTAGTATTTTAACAGCTGGAGTCAAGTCAGGAGAAAAAGAGTCTATTATTAACAGCTGAAAGAAGTTGTAAAAAAAAATTAAAACCTAGAATGTACTCAGAAAGACAGTTTCTTTCAATCATTTCACACTTTTAATGTGTAATTTTCCACTTCCTGCTAACAAAAAGCCTAATGAAAACACAGGGGTGGCAGAATCGCTACAGTCCTCCTGGTAGTAAATTCAAAGGCTATTTTTTTCAAAAATATTTCTTCCTCTCATCTCCCTTAGTCTCAGCCATATTAAAACCCACTGTTTTAGAGGCCTTTGGCTAAAAAAAAAAAAAACAAAAAACAACCTGCATAAATGTAGAAAGCTATACTATTTTCGCCCTCATAATGAACTGAGAAATATCATGGTCTGCTTTAGCCACGCTCAACTTTCATTAGTTCTTTCTCCTACGGGTTCAGAAATTGCCATAGCATTTTTCAGAACTGATACTCTGTCTGAGGCGGTGATGAGAAGATGCAGAAGCGCAGCTGTAGATGCAGACTGCAGTCCCGGGGGGGTTACTGACACAAAGGTCTCCCATGTGAAAACAGACACAGCCTTGTGCAACACCAGCTCCGAAAGAGTAATTACCTGCGTATCACGGCTGTATGTGAGCAGCGGTTACTTACGTGGAAAACACTCACTCCACACCAGCTCTTATTAAGACAAAGATTAAAGGAGACTTGATCCCCAGCTCTCTTTGCTTCTGCCCTTACCAGACAAGAGTCTTCCTGACAAAGGAAAGCATGCCAAGCGGCTGGGAGTTCTTCCCTCCCTGCAAATCATATACACAAGCAAATGATTAAAATTTTCTACTATCAACAAGAATATGCTTTGCCAACAAGTCACTTGAAGCTTCTGTGCAATCTTTCAATTTCTTGACAGTAACAGGGCAGAAGACAATATTATGCCTCAGAATCTAAATGCTAGTGAAATGACAACATGTACAAAATCCCAGTTAAAAAAGCCAGAACTCAACAGTAGCAACAATTTTCCTCCCCCACAGCCACATTCCACTACTGTTTTGTGTAAAGTGGAACGTACCAGAGCATCCTATAGCAGTCCTGAGTTATTAACAATGTCCTATTGATGCTCATGAAATCTAATTTGTAAAGAAAATCCTGCTTCTTAATTTTTGTTGTTACAAACATCTTAAAGCACAACTCCTTAAGGACACTTTTAAGTCTCAAATATGATTGAGACTCTGGTAGGGTTTTTTTTAATCACAATAAAATGTACAGAAAAACATTTCAGATGCAAAAAATGAACTGTTGGTAAACTGTTTAACAAAACCAAAGCTGATAAATTAAATAATAGATGAAATTTGTGGTTTTCTTCTCATCACTTATACTTGCTAAGCACAAGTGGGTCAGCTGTATCGCAATATTAAATAGATTTGACAGAACTCCTGCAATTAGAAGAACGAACTCAGTCTTAGCTAATTTGATTTGTGCTGCCTCAGAGGAAGGGAGATTTGTCTCGTGGCGGGTCCGCTGGAAATGCCAGCTTCTACGACATTTAAACATTTGCTGATAAATGTTCAGACAAATGCAGCAGTTACTGAGACAAAGGGAAACAAGGCCTGCTACCACATTTAGCTACTTCAGAAATGTCACAACAGTAAAATAACATTTCATTTCTTCCAGCAACAACATCTAATGTCTGCAATTTAGCTTCACATCACAGTCCTAACTCAGAAATCATACCACAGAATTAAGCCAAAGGACTGCTCAGAATTGCAAGCCAGGTACAAAACATAACAGTGCAAAAAAAATCTCTATTTATAATACCCCTGTGTAATTTGCTCTTAATTCTTTACATGCAGATAATCATGTCATCTGGTTTCCATATTTATCTGAGATTTAATTAACATGGTCAAGGCCAGAGACCTTACAGGCACCAGTATGTTCCAAACTACACATATTATTAACTGTGATATACAGCAGCAAACACACACACGCAGGGCACTGCCTGGGAAATATTCCTACACATTCTGCAACTCAGTCCTAAGTCCCTTCTTCTATTCTTCATGAAAGTCCTGTGGCAAAAGAGATTCTACACCTCGAAGGAGGCAGCTACTCTTCTCAAGCACACAGACAGCTACTCAATTAAGCAATTGTCTTATGGAGTGGAGGGAACAGTAACTACAATTAAATTATTCATTAGTTCCTTCCTTAGGAGGAGACTTTTCTTGTGGTTGCCTAGAGAATGTTCAAACTCATGCCAGAAAAGGCACACGCTTACACATGTTTCATGGAAACTGCCTACACTGTGTTAGCTGCTCTCGGCTAACCAGACAGAGCAAATGTGTGCTGTGCAATTCGCTTGGTCTTAGCTGACTGAACAATCATTTTCTCCATCTTTTATATTCATAGAACACCATACAGTTTGGCTTAATATAATTAAGGATATGAAAGGGGCACTGATCTGTAAAGAAGAAATTACATGTTCTAAGAATATCAGGTTTTACTATCCACTGCGATACTGCACTGTGTATCACCACTAGGGAAGAGGAGGGGGAAAAAAAAAAAAAAAAATCAATGAAATATATATAATCTACACAGTCACATATCTGGCTTTAGTAAAAAAAGGTCATATAAAACAATCCTCCTGCCCATGAAACCCAACCATTACTTCTTAAAATTTCCTTAAAACTACAGAAATGCCAGTGCCAAACTATAAAAGCATATCTATAAAAAGTAAAAGCCTGTTATACCTTTAAAGCTCATTAGCAATCCATGTATGTGAAGGTGAGCTGTGGCAGCAGCTCCCTGCCACAGGGATGGTTTAACGCTGAAGCCAGCCCTCCTCAGCACAGCGCACGTCAGCCCGCGGTTACCTTTTGTTCTTTATTAGGGTTATAATGCACTGACACTGGACACATTTTTCTGCCTTGCATAGTGCATTAAAATGACATAATAGGTGACTCCTAAACCCTAGTAACTATTTTATGGCTATATTTTGACAGTTATTGTCAGACACGAGGATAAGTTTTCAATTTGCTTCTCGTAGCTATCAGATAACCTGCAAATCTCATTAATAACCGCTACATCCTAATGTAGTCTTCGTTTGGTAGCTATCAGTGGTCCTTAATGCTGCCTTACTCCACACAGTCATTTATAGACATTATATACAGATGGGCATGTACACGTATGATGACATTTCTAAGGCTATGCAAACAGTTCTATATGTTCCAAACTACTAACAGAGTATCTCATTTAAAAACTAATTATGTGATTCTTTATAAAGAAGCTTAGATGCTATTTATATGCTGCTTCTCTGATTCAAACTAATAGCATAAGATAAATGCAAAAAATTATTTTTCCTCCCTAAAATGACATAGGAATACTACTAAAATACGAAACACTGCAAATGTTTTGCCCTCTGCAATTTAAACTTTGTCTTTGTTAATTAGTTACAAGTACAATCTACACATTTTATTCTCAACACATTTTAATTGAACTGAGAAGCTAAGCAGCTCACACGGTTTGCAAAAGGCCTGAGGAAATTCAGCAAACAAATACCTAACAAGCAGTAAAAATCATTTTCTCTGGAAAAGAATATGTTAGATTTTTGTAAGAACGATATACACACAGGATAACAAATATAATCATCCTACCTGGCTACAAAGAAAAAAACACTTGAAAGTTGAAAACCGGCTGACAGTTTCATTCTTGCATTTAGCAAAGGGTTAAAAGTTCTACCACCCCTCTCCACAAACACTCTGGGAGTTAAAACTTTCATCTAATTAGCAAACAGCCCTGTAACTAGGAAGTGTCTGGCAGAGAACCTGAGTGCATAAGGACAGACCCGGGTTACAGCACAGCTAAAACTCGCCCTTGTTTAGGTTGATCTTTAAGCAAAATCACAGCATGAGATAAGCCTAATTTTAAAGCAAGTGCAGACTCCTCCTTGAAATGCACTTGGGAAAAAAAGAGATTGGCACTGTACTGCCACACGTCAGGGGTGATGTTCACTAGTGTTTGACTATGGAGCCTGACAGAGAACTTCTTTCAGATAATGTGAAACTGTAAAAAATAAGTATTAAATAAATTGGAGCCCAGAGCTAATTAACGTTTGCTCCATTTGTATATGAACAGCCAGTCCTGTGGAGGCAATACCACTGCATAATCTATACAGCACAGTTCTGTAGCTTCGCACTCCCTTAAAATATTTTAATGCAAAATAGAACATTAAGATGTACGTTTAAAAGAACAGCTTTAGAAAAAAAACAAACCTGCAGTGGTGCAGAATACATTACACACTTCCACAGACAAAGCAGCAAAACAGGGTCTGGGAAAGTAGGACACCACGGTATTCCCATTGCCCTATTTCTGGTCAGCCAATTTCCACAGAAGCCATCAACAAAATCTCAATTACGAAGGAGCTAAGGCTAGATCCTGGGGGGACAAGCAATGCCTTTTACACAGCAAAAGGCTGTTACAGTCATTCTGCAGGAGACAGTTCAATCCCGTCTAGTCAAATGTAGGTGTCTCCAGTAAGCACTTGCTTCATTTGAAGAGAAACTGTAACAGATTAGAAACTAGAAAAAAATTGAATACACTGTTACCTAAGTGGGGGATTCGTCACCCATCAGGCTGCTCTGGAGAGCTTTTGCTGGAAAAAAAAAAAAATCTATTCTAAATCTGAGAGCATTCCAAACATTTTATCTTACATTTGCTTCAAATAAAGCATTATTTCAGATACAGAGAAACACTTCCTTACATCAATAGTATATGCTGTGAGAGGCACATGCAGACCACAGTGTCAGAGTCCTTAAGCATCTGTATATTGGTTAGAGAAAAAAAAAAGAAAAGAAAAGAAATTATTTACTAGGAGCTCATTCATGTCAATGCCTGCACTATTCCAGCACACACCACAGCCTTCAGGTGACTCTTCTTCCCACCTTACTGGGAAAAACCAAAAATAGTACTTCAGAAAACATTTCACGCTCTATCCTGGCTCCTCAGTTCCAAATCAGCAGCAGGCTGCATCTCTTGAAACAACTGGATGCATTCGCTTTTAAGAGCTGAGCGAAAGAGCAACATAGGAAAGACATAAACCAGTCTACTGTAGCCTCAAACAAAAACATCTCATCCTTGCTCCCATCGCTTTTGATTTCTGAAAACTATCCTCCCCAGTTGCTATTTCTCCAGGCTTTCACGCTGCCCTCCTGTCCTGGCCGAGCTCTGCACAGTCTCCTTCCTCCCAGCACTCACCCCATCCCAGAGACCTCCCTGTGACAACAACTCCCCATAATATTTTAGCCCATGACATCACAGATCACAACAAAAGATCAATACTTTTCTAAAGATCAGGTTTTTTGCAAGCTTCATAAACAAAAAGAGATTGGTAAATGCATTACGTAAAATTAAATGCATTGAGTCAAACCCATCTTTAAATGGTGACTTCAAATCTAGGGGAATGACAAACTACAGGGGGTTGCCTGTGGCAAATTAGCACATAGTCCAGAGAAAACTTCAAGGGTCTAAGAAAATTAGTAGGTCAAAGACTAACTATTCATTTAGTTCAAAACAGACCCAAAATCCAGTTTCATGTTATAATAGAACCATATCAAACAGTACGGAGAAGCTGACCAACTACTGAAATATTGGAGAGAGCGTTCTCTAATTTACAGATAAGAACAGGGCCTCTTTCCCGTCTGAAAGGGATTTTGGTAGCAAATCGAATTAAAAACAAACAAACAAACAAAAACAAACAAAAAAAAACCCACAGTACTTTAGAAATAGACTGTTTTTCTCAGGTATAGATTCTAGGGGTTTTTTTTTTCTAGCAAAAATATTTATAGACCCAGCACCATTTCTTTACATAAAATTAACACTGAATTTTTACGAATGTTTTTATTAAAAACAAATGTTTATTGAACTTATTTACTTACAACAACCTTGTTTCATTTAAACAGAATAATTTTCCTTTTACATGAACTTATTTCACAGATTTACACTTCGTATGTATGCGTGTGCATATATAAACACAAATCGTAAGCAAAAACACAGGAGGAAAGGAAAACAACAAGGAAAGGAAAAACAAACACCACAAAGGGAACTTTACATAGCATTCCAGCTATCTACCTCTGTGACCCACTTGTACAGATACAGATGGCAGCACTACCTTGAGTTCATGTGTTTAAAAAATTACCACACTTCACATGCAAACTTTTAGTGCTTCTAATTATTTTATTGGATTTGGGTTATTTTATGGTCTGGATAGACTTAGCATTCAAAATCTGTACTACTGTGTAGGTAAATTAACATTTTTGCTGTATACAAGAGTGGACTGATTTAAATAAAAACAACAAACAAAACAAGCCTCTTCTACAGCCAACAGCTGAGTAATACCATGGTAAGTGGTTACACTTCCAACAAAGATCTCAGACCAGACGCATAAAGAAACTAGTAAGCATGATGTTAATTCCACAAATGTTGATGTGAACCAAATATTGATGAAATTAAGGTCCTTCAAAATCAATAAAATAAGTCAGACCATTACAGGCTGTGTCCTTCATGATTACTACTGCATAATCAATAAACACCTTCCTGGAATGATCACACTTGTAAGAACTATGCAAGAATGGCACCAGGCTAATCCATAAAGCTGCTAACAACTCACATATCCAGGGGAACAGACCCCCAAACGCTTTCAGGCACAGCCAGTAAGACAGATAAAATATGAAGAAAACAAGCCTTCCCCTTTAAACATTTTTATTGACTACCTAAGCAAGAGCCATGAAATTTAGGCATGAAAGCAGCTATAAAATCTACATGGATTTTTTCCCTGTATTTTTTAACACTGGATGGTATACCTGTGTCATTAAAAAAAATTCCACTGGAATATTTTAAGTGCATATCACATACTGCTGTTGTAAGGTACTCATTTGGTAAGTAGTTGCAAGATACTTTTTCTACCACTAGATACCTTCTTCATTCAACTTATATATTAAAATATTTCAACATCGAAGACAAAAAACCAAGAACTCACAGGATATAATAAACCAGAATTTTCATTACAGAATTATATTTCATATGTCTTGCTGTATGGTATATCGGCATAAATAATAAGAATTTCAATAAAATTCAAAATTGACACCTGTTATTGAAGCTATGACAATTACAATTACCATAGCAACTTTGCATTTTTATTTGCTGCTATTTTGTTGCCTCAGCCAGCCTGGTTCTCAGAACTCTGGTTACTATGGAAGATGGAAGCTGAGAAATTCACCTTTCTGGGGCAAGGGAGATAAGCAGCAAACAGGACTAAATGGTACTTCACTCATTTAGGATTCATTTATTTTAAATATCATCTTCTGTACTCTTATCTGAAATAAATGATCAATATTACAAAACCAAAAAGCTTAAATAAAACTTATACATCAAATAAAGATAAACTTGCAAGTGAGAGAGACTTAAATGACCAAGTAAATACTAATAACAGAGATCCTGAAGCCTACAAAATAGAAACCCTTTGCCCAGGCATTTCAGAGGCCATTATAAATCATTTTTTCCATCTCAGTTTACTTACTGGCTAATACTAAACATGTAATGCTGCTCTTTCATTTTTTTTAAATGACTGCCTGTATCTTTCTACCTTGCATCAGAGTTAAGGCAATGAAACAAATAAATAATAAAAATTCAGTTTTTCATAGAATACTGGGGAAAAAAGTACAGAAAGACATCATCAAAATCTGCATAATACTATTTTAAATATGCTATCTTAAATATTCACATTATATTATATATCCTCAAGAAAAATGGGCAAGTGCCTATTAGGTGATAAGCAACCAACATGCATTTCCCTCTCATTAAGTTTACAATCAAACCTTCATTATGGAAACAAATCAACAAACAAAATTCAGCATCATCTCCTTGACAAAAAAGAGACCATTTCTTATGGAAAATTTCTAATGATTTGCCAAACCTATCCTTTAACAGTCAACATACATGGGCAAAGGAAGAATATTCCAGTAACCTTGTGGCATGAATAATCTTCTTTTTTAAACTCATGGGCTAGGTATAGGATTTGTCTCACATAATTCTTAGTGGCGGATAGTGAATGGAATTAGCTGAAAAAAATCCATGCAAGTTCAAACATGCCGTTATTTGGCAGAGTGAAAAAAAAGTCAGAGGAAAACAAAGCAGTACCTTCTTCAAACGCGACATTTAATGCCCTGAAGGTTTCAACCTTAAGACAGATATGCCTGTAAAAACTCAAAGTGGCATAGTATAACCTACAGACTAGTAATTCAGATGTCAGTGCATGTTATTCGCTAATCGCAGAGGAAAAACTACTGGTGCATTCAGTGACATTATTCAATAACATGCTGGTCACTACTCCTTCCTGAAGATACTTTTCTTCCCCAAAAGCTGCAAAATCTCATCCTACACCTTGAAGAAAGATATTTGCAATGTTCCGGCAATCTTTAACTTCAAGTACAGCAAAAGATCTTCTAACCCCTTGGAAGAAGGCCGGTGTGTAAAGACCTATAGGAGAAAATACAATTGAAAGTTTGCAGGCCAGCATTTCCTAACTGCAGTCCTGTACATGCGGGATGGGAATTTTTTAATGCACTAGTTAGGAAATCCATATTGCAGCAAAACAAGAGCATCCAACAAGCTACTATCTCTTCCTTATATAAATTTTTACTAAAATTGAGTTTCATAAAATACATGATTTTAAAAAAAAAAATCAAAATAAATATTACATTATTTTTTAGAAAAATTATTGCAGATTCTTCCTGATTTTAATTAAGTAAAATTCCATAGATGCCATTAAAAGAGTTTAAAAAAGAGAAGGATCTGTCAAATCAGATCACAGGATAAAGCAAAACAGTTGAATCAAGACTGCCCCCACATTTATATAACCCTTCTGCATACGTGGATGCCACTAAGCTAAGTGGCAATACTGAACCTATTAATGATTCAGCCACTGCCACGGAAACATTATTGCCTCCCTACAGCTGAGCACAGGATGAAGTGCTCCAGGAGCCAGCTAAGGGACAGCTGGTAGAGAAGAACATGGGGTCCACCAACTGTGTCTCCAACACAAACACCACCAATGTGGATGCACAAGTTCTCCCCTCACAGCAAGTGGCCATATTCCTGTAGGGAATAACTGCAAAACAACTTAGCACCATGGAAACCTTTCTGGGGTGACAGAAATACTTCTATTGACACCAAGACTAAAATTGGGACAGTAAACACTGTTTTTTTCCCCAAAATACATGGATTCATTCAGCGCCTCTGATATTGTGCCAACTGGACTGGGGAAAAACAAATCCACTTAAGTATTTCTGAGACGAGTTGTTCCATGAAACACAAGAATCCAGGAGACAGAATTGTAGGACAGGTTTTCTATACTGTGCTAAAAAAGGCAAAAAGAGGCAAAAAGAGGCAAAAAGAGGCAAAAAGAGGCAAAAAGAGGCAAAAAGAGGCAAAAAGAGGCAAAAAGAGGCAAAAAGAGGCAAAAAGAGGCAAAAAAAAAATCTAACAAGTAATTAAGAGGCAAACAGCCATGACAAATTCTTTTGCCCAACGCTGCACCAAAACTATGCAGAATCTCAGAAATGTTTTGCTGGGTATCTATTCCAGTCAACTTAATTAGAGGATTTTCTCAACATCAGTGGTCCATAACCGAAAGAAAAATCTCTCCTTCAGTCCCGTGAGAAGAAGTTTTCTCCCTTGCTCTCACAAAAGAATGAAAAAAGCTCCTGTGATATTTATCACAAGACACAGTTCATGTTATTAACAGCTTTTATTGCTCCAAACA
The DNA here is from genome assembly GCF_037038585.1 of Patagioenas fasciata. NCBI lineage: Eukaryota > Metazoa > Chordata > Aves > Columbiformes > Columbidae > Patagioenas > Patagioenas fasciata. The sequence continues at coordinate 26,644,186 of NC_092526.1, read as the reverse complement.
CACACTCCACTGATGTCCTGCATTTACCCAACATAAAACTACTCATTTCTCCTGTTCAGTCACTTAATGAAAGGCTTCAGAACAGAGAGAGAATATTTTCCACAATGACCTGAAAAACTTTTTATAATTCCAGTAGTGTCTATAATAGTTGGAGAGGGCAAGCACTTCCTTATTCATTCCAGCAAAATGGCCTAGATTTTCAAATCTCTTGACATCATTGACCTTTTTTTCCAGTTTAGCTCACATTAGCACAAACTATTAACCAGATTTGATACCTCATAGAAAATAGTTTATACAGGAATGCTCCAATCTCATTGTTTCATTTGGAATCCTTGCCCATACAAACTTGCAATAATAAATAATGAATTATAAATTTGGTGTCTTGCCAAACTTCATAACCAAGGACACGCTCATCAGAAGTCACAAAGTCCATGCTACTCCTTAGTATATATTTCAACAGACTGAGCCAGCTGTATATGTCATATTTATAAAACAGAAGCTTAGCCAACAGAGCAAGATGAGTAATTAATCCCTCTAATTTAACACTTGCTAGACTGCAGCTGTTAACTGCATCCAGTTTTGGACCCACAGAAAGAAATGTGCCTTGTTTGACCTTGCAAAGGAAAGGCTTGGGGAGATCTAAACAACCGCCTTCTAATACCCAGGAGTTTACCAAGGAGACAGAGCCGAGGTCTCTGTCGAGGTGCATGGCAGGATAACGAAAGGCATCAGTCACAAATTGCAGGGAAGGATCTGACTGTTTTTCTCTCTGAGGATAAGCAGTCGTTGGAATAGGTTATCCAGAGAGGTTCTCCATTCCTGGAGCTTTCCAAGGCCTGACAGGAAAGAGCTCCCAGGAGCAAATTCAGTGCCAACCCTGCTTTAAGTAGGCTGGACTAGAGGGCTCCTGATACCCCCGCCAGCCTGAATATCTCCATGATTCCAGGTCCTCATAGTTACTTTCAAATCACAGAAAACAATGACAAAAACCCACAAAGAACAAAGATCATCCACACTCAATCGTGGTTTATTTCAGCTGCTAATTTTAACACACTTAGCAAATCTGGCTGGATGTTTTAGCAGGAGTGCAGCATCCTATCATAATCTGGGGCTCAGAAACCGGAGCTAATTCTACACTTTATCAGAGAATAGTGTGAAAATATGTATTTTATCTTGTATGGCCTCACTCAATTACACTTGCAGTCAATGTAAACAGAAACACTGATGATTCTGAAAGTAAAGTGAGTTTGACTAACCAAAGGGTTGCTTGGACCTGTGATTAAAAAGAAAACAACAACATGAAACCTGAAAGCTACATGCACACTCCCATGGGAAAGCTCAGTTGTTGAATACAGGTAAAAGATCTATGAGAAATGAAGAAATAAAGCTATGTTGACCAGAAGAAATCATTTCAGAAGAGGCAGATAAACTATCAAGGACCATTTAGAAAACCAAACAAACAAAATCACTCAACATCAACAAATAAATTCAACTCTTTCCTCCAAAAATAAACTGCATGATAATGGCTTGGTGCTCCAGTTTCTCTGGTTGTAACTACACTTTGCTTAGTAAAAGTGCTCAAGCAAACACTCAGTTATACAGGCTGAAGCACACATTAATCGAACAACACTCTATAGACCTTAGAGTGCTTTTGGGGTGCAGTGGTCATGTCAATAATGCATTTCAATAGGAGTATGCTAGGGACATGTTGAAGCGCTTCCGAGGTTCTCTGTATTTTGCTGCTTCATGACCTCCTAACACACATGGGTCAATACGTGCCTCACACTCGTACCTATAACCACTGCATCATGTTCAACACAAAAACCCCACTCCCCACCACAGTCATTCAGCCACCATTTGCAGGTTAACTTGCTAAAGCTGCCAGTGGTTCAAGTTAAGACCCACACCAAAAACATCAAATTATTCAAAATGGGACAAGGAAAATCAGGAGGTAGAGCGCCAAGAATTTTTTTGCTCTCTAATGCACCAAGAGCCACAATTCATTTCCATGTAATCTCAATGAGAAGCCACCACTTGCCTCTTCCACTGGTAGAACTTAGGTACCTGGCACTACCAGCAGTGAATGCAGAATGCTGAAACAAGAAGTGTCATGTGCAAAGTCCAGCAGGAAGATCTTCAGCTGTCTCGTTTCCACATGGTAAAAAAAAAAAAACAATTGTGCCCTGAAGTCTGACATGTCTTTCAGTCAGTGGAGATGCTCTTGAAGCACACATGATGAAATATAATCACAACCTCAGGGAAGAGAAAGAAGTGCAAGAAATTGAGGGGGAAGGAGTAAGGACAGCACAGGACCTGGACAGGATTTGTGCCTGTGCTCAGTGAGCCTGAGGGGCTTATGTGTGCACAGACAGCCGAGAGCATCACTGCCCAGCCCTGTCTGTCCCAGCAGGTCACATGGGATGGCTCCCAGGAGCGACATTGGACAAGAACAGGCATCCCCAGGGCCATGCCATGCATGTAGCGTAAACTGCAGACCTGTCAGTATTTTGTTAACAAGTATGCATAATATGTTTACAGTCAGAGGGCACGCAGAATCATTTGGAAAGTTATGGCAACCGGTGTAACTGAGACGGGAGAAGGATATTTTCTTCACATCATCTACAGACAGCTGACAACCTCTTGTGAAATTCATAGCATACAATACAGTATTTTACTTGACAGAACTGCTGGTGCCACAAATTAGTCTTGTGTTCTGCCTGAGAAGCCAAATTTAAGGCAACTGGTCCAGCTTCAGACCTGGTTTGGAAGGACTGTCCTTTCCCAGGGACCCATGTCTTCTACTGGATGGATCTGAAGTGCCTGTTCCAACTGAAGAGATGAGTTACAGTTTGAGGGAAATCTCCCCTATTGGCTTAGGAACAGAGGGCACTCCTAACAATTAATTCATTCTCTTAGTCTTTCTAACATTAAGTTCCTTCAGCAAATACACTTCCATAGTGCTAATGGTAAAGCTGTGCACCCTCACATCCTCCCATAAACCATGTGCTAGCATGAAAACTGCTTTCAAACCTCATGTTCTCTGTACAACAGCTACTGCCAGAAAAGCAGAGCAAGAAAAACAATAGCTGCTTTGCAGCCTGCTGAATGCAGCTTCTTGTAGACATCTGTGGAAGATGAAAGTTTAGGAATTCACATGAGGTATATGCTGGAACACCTCTGGCAACCTAAGATTAGGTAGGAGGAGCTAGATCTGGAAGTTTCATCCTACTGGACACAGAAGTGTTATTCAGGAGTATGTTAACCCCTACAGTGCAATGGAAATTCTTGCTGAAGGGATCTGGGTGCTCCTATGGCACACCAGATAGCTAGATCTATGAATTAGGAATTAAGGGCAGTATCAGGAGTAACACAGAGGACTCATCTGCTCTGTCATATTGTGCCTCAAATCCCCATTCATTTCAGAAGAATGTAGGGAATATAGAAATATGCAACTTTCAAGATGACAAAGTAACCCGTGCTATTTTTCTAAGTTTGACATGCCAAAAATTAAGTTTATTTTGAATAAGATTTCCTGTCAGATCTTTGCCTCTGTGTTCAAAGATTTCATCAAATGAGATAGTTCACAGAGAAGGCATGCTATAGATCCCTAGTGACCCAGATAGCAGTTGCATTCCACTTCCCCAAACTGCCTTTTTCTCAGCCTGACAACAAGTCTGTGAATGTTTTACATATCAATTGGCCTTTGAAGATGTATCATCTGCCAACAGATTGACAAGAAGTAATGAAACTTTAACAAAACAAACAGGAACTGCAAAAACTACCACCTTGCAATAGGTAGCTTCTTGCTGTCATTGATTTCTCTTGCTCCCTGCCACTTCTCACTGAGCGACTGTGAGCTCCGTTTCTGCAAATGCTAAAACACATTTCTGCCCTTGTCTCTCTCAGATCTTTATAATGAAAACTACCAGCAATGCAAGTTTCTTGAAATCAAGTTTTCTGAAGCACAGAGCACGATGCTGTATAATATATTATAAGCAATAAATCAACAGAAGCAAACTTTCACCTTGGGAGAGCTGCCTACCCCTTCACACCTCCTCAGTACCTTTTTGCTTACATAGATTGTCTTTCCAAAAGATAAAAAGTACTTAACTTTTCATTTGTGCTCTACCATGGGAAACACCAAACTCTCCTTTTTCTTGTATTAGCAACTGAGTGATGTAAATGATGGAACACACGGACATATAAATGAAGTTATCCATGAATGTTTCTTTTTCATTATTCATTTCTATCTCAAACCGCAAATGCTTTATCACCTCTCAGTGTCCTAATGCCCTTCCTGATATTTTGTTGCACTACTAAGCCTGAGATGAGCAGAGAAAGCTAAGTCACTTAAGAACATCAGCTTCAATAAATCAGGACAAGTCTTAAGTCTCACATTCTTTCTCTACTTTCTCACCTAGCTGAGAAACATTATTCCAAATCCCCGAGGCTGAAAATACTGAGAAAACTGAACAGGAAATCAAAGGACATTTTCTGAGCTTATTTCTATAGGTGGAGTTAGCTGTTTGCATTAAACCATTTTGCTGGGTTGTGCACATAATACTTTTGGAGTTCTGTTTTGTAGTGAAAGCATTATTTCTCACCAGATTCAAAGTCAGCTTTCCAAAGTTTCATTAAGGATCTTCATATAAGAAAGACACATCCCAACAAATGTTTACATTTGATACATCTGAAACAAATCAAGTTTTAAAGACTGCAAACCATCTCCTTCATGTCCAATAGAAAACAATCACTACAATTTAACCCATAAGCTGTGGTAACTAAAAAATAAACCTTTTCCCTGACAGCAATTATATTCCAATAACTAATGGATAAGAAGGCTGTGTTGCTGGTTATATAAGACAATTAACCCCAGAGCTGACCAGAAGTCCGTAGTTAGACAGCCCTGACTTCTTGAGCAGCAACTGTATCCTTAGTAATCACTCGGTCATGAAAACTACTAATTTGGAATGCTCCAAAACAGAACTGTATATATTCCTGCTGCACTAATTCCCTATCCAGTGACTATAGAGAGAGTAAACCATAAAGGTTGTTCCATCAAACAACAAACAAGCCAGTCACACAGCACTGCATATTTCTGAAAACGTGCATCATTATGTATTATCACTCAAATTCAAACCCAGATTAACAGAACAAGCTATCAAACCCAAATGCTCCCCTGAATACCTAAGTACTACCTACACACCAATATATAAGTCATTAGGAAAAAATATTTCACAAATAGAAACATTGAAAACAAAGATGAGAAAAGCAGTAAGTCACACAAAGATGCGTCAGATATTTCTGTTCGCTATCTCAAATGAAAAAGAAGCACGAGGAAGTTTTATCCACCTTGAATGACAAAGAGGAATAAGACAACATACAAAAGAGTTTAGAAAAATCTTAACCAGAAACCTCTTGTCTAGGGTTTGCACCGTTTGCACTGTTTTGCATTAGACAGCAACTCACCATCATATGCAAGTAGATAATACTGAGAAATGGGCACAGAATCAAATACTACAGGCAGCATCTTGGCAACGTATTCACGTCCAACAGGTACAAACACCATCTCATATTTTCTTCTGGGTCTGCCAACAATCACTTATGTATCCCATCAGTCTCAACAAACAAAAATAGATGCATAAATACATACAATGATTCTAATTCTCTCCTCTCCTTTGTTCAGGATCACTATTAGCTGCTACAGGTTTATAATTTCACTCTACAAAATTCAAGATAATCTTCCCATTGTATGCAAAACCACCTGCTTTAAAAAAAAAAAAAAAAAAAGACAAAATCAGTTTATTTTTCCCCTCAATTCTGGAATGTGAGGCAGATTGGGAACAGTCTATAACAAATATGATGGCAAGTCTTTTCCTGTTTATGCTGGGATTACAAAAGGTATGGAGAGATCCCACAGTGTAGAACAGGCAGTTCTATGACAGAAACTTGAAAAAAATAATACCTATTTTAAAACATACTCCATATCCAATTTAAGGGCTCAATGTGGGGAAAAAAAAATCCAACATTAAGATGATGTATGTTACCCTGTGTGCTGTCCATACATTTGTGACAGCTTCTATTTACCCAACTGCTGTTCTTTCCAGAAGAATCTGGTTCATTCAGTACACATCAGATCTGCCATGGAACTGACACAGTTAAGTATCACTTATTCAATTAGTGGTCTCTGCTCTATTTATTGCACAATGTCTGTATTATAAAGAGAATAACAGTGCACCACATCCAGAATATCCCAAGCATCATGACCATTAAAGAACACAACCCATACCTCCTGTAAAGAATGCATCTCAATAAAGATAAACAAAAGGGAACAAGGAAAACAAAACCAGATTTGCCTGGATCAAAGCCAGAACTATAATTTACTGAATTCTGTGCTCAAGCCCACTGACCCCAATGCTCACTATCTGAAGCTCTCAGCGACTTCAATTACTTCTGCACACCAGAGTCCAGATTTCTAAACTGCCACACAGAAAATGGAAAAACTCACTATGAATAATAAGGAACCAATGCAGGCTCTTCACTTCAGCAATCACCACCTTAACCAGAGAGACCCGTCTCTCTCTCTTGCTGAATATTTTTTTTCTAAAATTTGGAAGAGTAGCTACATCCATTAGATAACATAAGTCAGAGTAACTCCATTAACTGATCCCTCTTGTGCACATCTTCTCTGCCTTGTTTTTAGAATTTACTTATTTCTTTTAGAAGTGACAAGTTTTTTGTTGTTTTAAAAGAAGAAAGAAGTGATGAACCACAAAACCTATTCAGTCATTATGTGCAACTACCTTCTCATTGCTACATTTACATGTCAGCAGTAGAGTCTGCACCTCAAACAACCTCTGTATACAGCTGTGCTGACTTTAGCATCTCAGACAGCACAATAACTACACTGGCAGAAGTGTGTTAATCCAGGAGAGAATTGATCCGTAAAACTGTATAATTAGCTTCGACAGAACAGGGACATCGATACAGGAACGTCAAATAAGAAAAGGCTGTGAACTCCAGCCTTTGCTCTGCACCTTCCCTGCTTTAGGAGGAGAAGGCTCCTTTGCTGTAGCAACACTGGGGTCACAAATATGCAGCATAAACCCAAATTTGGCCAGATGCTTCTGTACCTCCTGAAGCCACAGGACCTGCAGCTGCTGCAGGAGTGGCCTCTTCAGAGCATTCCCCTTGGGGATTACTCTGCTGCCAGTCTGCTGCTGGAAAGGCAACAGCCATTTATCCTGCCTACCTTTCAGCTGTAAACCATCAAAAATAATCTCATGGAAAAGAAAAAAAACTACATTAGGATCTGATAAATATATATCTGGAGTCAAGCTCTTCCGTTTTAGAACTTAAAAAATGTCAATATAGTAAAAATTATGCATATGCTTTACTGAGAAGAAATACCACACAAAAAAACCAAGGTGCTTAGCTCCTTCTTCAGAATAATGAAAGTTTCATAGCAGTGATTAGCTTGGATTTTTAAAAGATTAATCAGTATTGGTTTTTTCAATTCTTTATGAAAGAAAAAATTAAACAAGACCGTTTAAAAACCCAGCCAACAAGTGAACTGAAGCTTTAATTGTATTTCAATGTAAAATAAACAAATGCTGAGGATCAGCTCAAACAATAATTTTAAACATTCATAAACTGGGATTTACCATTAAATATGCCTACTATAAGACACTTTCGGGGATCTCATACCTCAAATGCTATGAAGCATAATAAGTAAATAAAAGAAAGCAACAACTACCAGGCACATAGGTCTGCAACAGCTACAACAGCAAACCAGTAGCATTGGTATCAAACTGTTTGGTACCAACAAAGATTTTGGCCAGGGCTGATAACTATAAGCTAATAGAGCTTCTTGAAAAGAAATCAATACCTGAAACCAAAGAGGATCATTGAATTACAAAAACAGTCCTTTTTTTTCTTGTCACTCAATTTTTAATGAGCAAAATGTTCACCACACAAGTTAGAAATGCTGCCAATGCCTTTTAAGTGAGGTTTGCTGGTGATTAATGGTATATTCCTCTAAAAGTATGATAAGAAACAAAATACTGAAAAAATGTCAGTTCCAAATAGAAAAACTAAGAACCAAGCTATTCAGCAAATACCTTTATTTAAACATTTGGAAAAGAAAAGACAAAACAACAAAACCCCAAACCTCACAAGAAAGAAAACAAAAAGGAAATCAAGGCATTTTAGGAGTGTATCAGGAGAATTTAAGATTCTACCAAATCTAGTTTCTTGTTCCACATTTCTAACAAGTTAGAAGACCATAATTCAAGATCTTTGCTTATGTCCCCTAATTAACGTATATACTTTGGCAGCTTTGTAAATTGGCTTCAATTTAGCAAGATATTAACCGTATGCCTGAAACTAAGATCATTTTATAGCTCTTTGAAATCACCGGAAATAGAAACATGCATATATGTTAAAAATGAAACATATGTTCTAGTGATATGCCCAAATGGAGCACTGGTGCTAAAAGGTCTTAAATAATGCATGTTTGAAACCATTTTGAAATTTTTTTGTGAAAGGGAGCATGCCAGGAAAAATACTGGTTTATCTTAATTTAAGCCACTAAGACTTCAGAATATACATGTATTTTTTGAACTAGACAACAGAACAAACACCTCCTCACTTGCCCCTCTTCTATAAAGGGATAACCTTGTACATTTGACCACAATACCAAGGCCTAATACAGAAACAAGCACATCATTTTCACACTCTCAGCTGTTGGATAAATTACGTATTTCATCATTCTGCAGAGGAGATGATCTCACCAGGCTCATCACTCATTTGACAGGCTTAAGATACCTGCACATGTATGAGCCAGGTTTTATTTATTTTTAAATAGATACGGATTTATACAGAAATATATATATATACATATATATATATATATATAGAGAGAGAGAGAGAGATAGATAGATATCTTGCTCTGCTAACTTCTGCTAGCAAATACCAGTTCACAGAGCATCCTCCGAGCCCATTCGACTGGCGCCCGAAAGAGCATCTCCAGCCAGGTCACAAATCGGCTACACGATCGCCGGCTTCTGCTTTCCACCCCGCCGGTGACTCGTTACAGACCCGGCGCTATTAAAGATGGATCCCTCTCCGCTACCCGCTTCGTTACAAACCCGGCGGCTCGGGCTCAGCTCGGGGCCGCCGCCGGTCCCTGGCACGGCAGCACAGCACCCGGCTCACCGGCCACACCGAAGCACCGGGGCCACCTCGGCAGCCCGGCAGGAGCGGCTGGGGAGACGCCGATCCCTCGCCCCGGGACAAGGGGGACGCAGCGGGGCTGAGGGGGCCCCGACGGCGCGGCCGTGGGGAGAAGAGAGAGGAAATCTCCCCATGGAAGGCGGGAGGAGAGATATCTGTGGGGGGGATCGGTACCTGAGGCGGCCGCGGAGGCGCCCCCGGGCAGCGCAGCGCGCTGCAGCTGAGCGCGGGTGGCGGTGGCTGCGGCATCGACGGGGGGCGGCCGCCCCATCAGTAGCAGTAGCAGCAGCAGCGCAGCCGCCAGCCCCGGGAGCAGGGAAGAGAAGCGCCCGCAGGTCCCCGGCATGGCGAGCAGCCCCAGGGCAGCGAAGGCATATTGCGAGCCAGGCGGCGGTCGAAAGGCCGGGATCCGCGACTGCGGCGGCGAGCAGGCGGAGAGACCTGCGTGCGCCCCGCCCCCCGCACGTGACGGGGGCGGGGCCACGGCCTGACAGAGCCTCGGGGCGGGGGTAAAGCGAAGCGCATTGGAGCGGGGTGAGGCGGCTCCTCCCCAGGAGATGGGACTGGACCCCACCCGGGGTCCCCGCCGCCTCTGGGCCGGCTCCCAGGCCCTGCGAGGGCGGGGAGGTGCGGGCTGGCGGTTTTCCTGAGGAGCTCGGGGTGTGAGCAGCGCCGCGCTCCGCAGCCGGCCGGCAGAGGTGAGGGAGAGACGGGCACTGCGCTGGGGGCGGCCGGTGTGCGGCCCGCGAACTGAGTTACCGAGCAGATTTAAACAAACTCCAGCGCTTGTTGCTGAGAGTGCTAAAGCGCTTTTGGCAACCCCCTGTGCAGCACTGCATGTGCTTAAGATCCCCCTGTGTCAACCCGAAATCCCCATCGCTTAGGCGCTGGAGAGTGACAGTCAGTGTGGTAACCATCACTAACTGTCAGTAGTGTCTCCTGAAGCTTTGATTTTACGCACAGGCATGTCTTTGCCTTACTTACATGCTAATTCACATTAGAGGTCCTAATATCAAACACTGCATGTTTTTTAGAATTAATGATACACATTAACGTAGATAAAATTGATCCCACCTAGAGTGAGATCATGGAAAAATTACTGAATTACTTGAAGTTGTTTGCAGCAGGTAAGACTGCTACACCTGAGCACAGGCAGTGCATCTGGACAAACCAAACTCACCCCTAGGATGCAGCTATCTGCAGGGCTGAGAGCTGAACAGGTACCAGGACCACGTCACAGTGCGTTTCACACTGATGTTGATGAGTGTGCCCATGCTGTGATTTCAGTGAGGGAAAGGTCTCATTCACTGGAGGACTCTCAGAACTGGGTGGTGCTACATTTTCAATTTATGTTTGAGTAGTGAATATAAATTTCTTTGAAAAGTATAACATCACTTTATTTGACTTTTAATAAAACAGAGATTAGGCAAATAAAAAAAAATCTTTATTTTAGACATAAAGGTGTATTATGCCAAATTCTTAAGTTTTCAGATCTCAAAAACTTCTTCAATGCAGAAGAAAAAGGAAGTAAATAGAGCTAAAATTTATAGAGGAGTAGAAATTTTCCCATACTGAAAGGAGGAACTGCCTGGTTACAGTGCATATTTTCAACAATCTCTTGTAAAATCTAAGGGAAATCAAATATATTTTTTCCTTATCATTTAATGTTATTCTATACGATAAGACGTAATTAATTCATTGCCATTAGCAATGACTTCAAATAGATTTGGGATTGGCATAACATAATACTATCTACTTTTATTGCAGCTACTGATTATTTGTTGGCACTTTTTGAATACAATTTACTTTTATCACAGTTGCTGATAGTTTGTTGGTGCCGTTTGGGACCACCAAAGAACGGACTGACTTCACCTACTCATGCACTATGAACAATTGCTGCCTGCAGAGTAATGCTGCAGTGGGAAATGTACACTCTCCTCTCAGCAGGTACTATTCAATACTTTTCTTTAGAATAGTTGGAGTATGTCAGCTTTCCTTCCATCAAAAAATATCTGTGCCATGAAAACTTCATTTCATTTGACAGGGCCTTTCTTTTAAGTAAGCATAAGTGTACAAAACCCAGACAAAACAATGATTTATTTGATGTGGAACCCTCCTTCAGCAGCTTGCAAAGGTGATCTGTTCTGTCTTTTGTTTAGAAAATATTTGTTCAGTGCCTAATCGCCTAGTTAAAGTCCTCTCACCCAGCTTTCTATTTCAACCTTTTATCCGGGCACTGCAAAGAAAAACAGTCTGCTTCTGCACAACCTCTGTTAAGAGCTGAATTCATTTTGGAATCCCTGTAACATTGTGTTCTCAGGTGGAAGAACAAGGTCTACAGAAAGCTAGCTAATGCTTCGAGCAATTTGCTTCCTTTGCTAATGAATCTGACAGATGAGTATGTGGTATTGAGAAAGTGTGGATCACCTACATGTTCATTTCCAAATGTCTGTACACTCAGGCTTTTAGAAAGATAGAAATTAAGTTTAGTTGTTCAGCTATTCCTCTACAAGCTTAGTAGCCACAACATTTTAAAGTACTGTTGATGATATGAATATGCACAATTACTCATTTACAGTTCTAAAACAAATCTGCTAAATGTGTTACAAAAGTTTATTGATTATGGCTCCAAAAGAGAAATAACACATGGGGAAATTAAGTGTTTGTACCTCATTTAGATAAATTGCTGAGAAGGGATTAGAGTACACAATCACACCCATTTCAGAAAAAAAAATCATGATCTGGATTACAGTTTTTTTAACCAAATTTTCTTTGAAAAGAGATGAAAGTTGGTAAGTATTTTATTTCAACTACCTGAGTATTTACTTGAGGAAATTTGTCCAGCAGTAACTCCTGCAGTCTTCAAACGTTGTTTGCATACTCTTCAAACTAAACAAGTTAAACCTTCATCATCAACCACTGAAGGGATATAACATGGCTTCTGATATTTTGTCAGGGACTGAAAAGCATGTACACAAATGACACAGAAATATAAATAGATTCTGAAAAACTCTGTGAAAAACAGTAAGAGACATGGTCTGCATGTGAAATGGTAAAGACTAGTAATGGGGTATTGCACTGTAATTTTTTGTTTGCTTCTCACATTTGGAGGTCTGTGTTGTGCATTTCTGTCCTGCAAGCCTACTCTTACAGCATGTCCTGTATGGCTGTCAAGAGAGGTAATGATTCAGCACCGAACTTGTAGAAGGTTTATCAGAAAGATGGAATAAAACAGATGAATTGAGAAATACCTTGTGAGAAGATCGGCTGCTGGTAGCACTAATCTAATTCTTTATGTATATTAGACAATATATTGATGAGATGTTCATACAAATACTTGCTTAAAAAAAGTCCTTTCGATTTTTCACCATGTTCTTATTTGAACTTGGAGTTTAAAAATATATCAATGTACTAATATGTAATAAAGTATTGATATATTAGTAAGTAATTTACCAACTCACTAGTGATAAAAGCATACAATAAAGTATCATATATGTATGCAAAGAGTCAGAATCCTAGACAATGTGAAGCAGCATAACTCAAGTGGAGGCAGTGGACTTGAGTTGATGTAAATAACCTCAAGACATGGACCATTATTTTGTTGAAGGTGGTTGTGGTGTAAGATGGGAATTTGAAAAACCACTCTGCCTTGTTGCTGTTGTCACTAATTTCTCAACAATGCATTAATTTGGAAACTGCTAAACATAAACACAAACACCTTCAGTTAGTTATCAGTTAACAAAAACTAGGCCTGTATTTGCTGCGGTGTGTACTGAACAAATGGTAAGAATCATGTTTTGACTACTGCTGTGATGTTTCTTAGGCACATGAAGTATAGTTACTGTGATATCACTGGAAGCTGTTAATTAAAGCACTAATATCAGTTTTTCATCTTTTCAGTGTCCTTTTCTTATTATTTTCTTTATGTTAACAAATTCTGTACTAGCAACCCAGGAAACTCAGTAGTTCTAGCAAGGTAAAATAAACATGTTTGCCTCTATTGTGAGACAAAATATTTACTGTCACTCAAAGATAAGTATGATTGTTAATCAGAAAGCATGTAATAGTAAGATAAAATTAGTCTCTAATACTAGAGCAAGAAATGCCACCTGAGAATTTTCCTAAGCAAAGGATAAGAATTTACCATATTCTAAAGCAATGTGGCAGCTATAAAATCTGAAATATTTACTTTTGGTGTACAAAATTTTTGTAGGAAATTGGTTTTCTGGTGACAGAATATAATTTGTGACTAAATCCTCCTTCTTGCTTGTGATTGCAAAATTATTTGACTCAAAGTTAATATGTGCTGCTTTAGTTGAGAATGTGTTAATGTGACCTTTTTGTATTTAGTAGATAACTGTGGATTACAAACATATACTATGAAATATTTTCTGATGAATCAAATGCATTCTTAAAAATATGCCCAGGATATTAAAAAAAAAAAAAAAAAAAAGAATTCCTGTTCATTAAGAAGTATTTTATTCCAAAATTCTAAATATCAATTCAATACTTACATTTTTCAGTTTATCCAATCATAATATTTTGAAATTGTATACATATTTAGAAAAATACAACCTAATAAAATCAATTAAATTTGAATTAGGATGAAAAGAAAACCATCGCTGAAAAGCTATATATTTGATATCAGTACAAAATTACTGTGCCACAATACCCACCTTTTTTCAAGATTTATAATTTAATAAAAATAAGGTGACTTCAAATGTATATTGCTCTCTTTAAATGTACCGAAGACCTTTGAAACAAGTTCATAGTTACTTAAAATATTCCCATTTATGTTACAAGTATTTACTAAGAACCCCAAAATGCAGCACTCTCATTAGTATGTTAATTTTCTGCTTGTGCAAACAATGCTCTACTGATTGAATGCATGAGCAAAAATGGCAATAAAAAATCCTATTACAAAGAAATAAAATGTTACATTTTTAACATATTTGTATCATAGCAAATACAGGTTTCCTTCATGGACTAGAAAGGGCCACATAAACCTGTAAAAGTTTTTTTAAGATTCAAACGCTACATTAAATCTTCATTTACTTTGCAAAAGCCAAGGGTCAAGTTACTCAACCTCAATGCAGCATCTTTGGAGAAGGTCATTGCATGAACGGTTAGATTTGTTAGATTTCCTGTGTTATACAAAAATTCTACGCACTGGAAAAAATAGACCAAAACACTGAATACCATAATCACATGAAACAGTAGTAGCACTACAGACTCAAACCCATTATTATATAGTCTCTAGTCACAATTTCCGCAGTGGACTTAAAAGAATATTGTACCAATTCTCAATACCTCAAGAGCTAGTAACGGATACATTTTAGAATATACATCATGTTTCACCCAATGTGGGTGATCAAAAACTTTCACTCCCATTCATTTATCACCTCAATTTAACACACTGGTTAATAGCCTTAAAAATATTGACCACTGCAAGTCAGCAAATGCTACATCCCTTCTTAAGCAAACAAAAATAAACAGATGACTTGGCAGTGAACTAGCTCTGATCATGTTATATTGCACTTGGGAATTAGAAGCTAGAGATTCAGTACCAAAGAGTTCGGATCCCCCTCAAGTCAATGAGAGTTATTAGAGTTCAGCACATCATCATGATCCAAACTGTGGGATTTGTTTGTGATAGGAGGCCACTGCCAGAGAGCTAATGGGTTCTTCCCATCTCAGAAGTAAACAAACAAACAAAAAAACTCTTTGCTGTAAGGCTCATCTGTGGTCTGCCACCACCTTTTGATTTTTTTTTTTAATTTCCATTTTTATTTTATAAAATCCTGTTTATTTTCTCTTAACAGCCAGCAGCATTGAACACAAAGTGTCACATTCAAAGTTGGCATGAAATGTCAGGTTTTCTGTGACTTCATTAGACTGTGGAATAGGTCTTAGTCTGGATTTTCACCAGGGTGATGCTGCTCTGTGACATTTTGTGAGGCTATTGGAAAAAAGTACTGTAGGGCCTATGCCAAGGTAACAAACAGCAAACACAAATGTTGGGAAAAGAAAAAAAAAAGTCTAAGCGCAACATGAATACTTCAAATTACCAAGAAAATGCTGATTATAGCCAAAATATTTTCAAGATACCTGTGAGAGTTTACCTTAAAGACTATTTAAGCATGGACACAACTTCAGTAACAACTAAATATTAAAAAATCTTTGTTTGGAATAAATGTTTTATAAACAAAGAATGTATCTAATAAACTTTCTTTAAGTTTCCACAAGCATTATGTGAATCAAAGATCAACATGTAAATCAAAACTCTACACAGAAAAATGGGACAAAATATTGTAAACATAATAATGACATCTGTGAACATTTCCTCAAAGATTTCAACTTATGTTGACAAATGTATCCCACATTTGACTTTGCAGTCATGCTTAAAACAAAAGCTTTCTCCATAATTTGGTAGGTTCTTCAAAGAAATGTAAATCACTAAATTAGGTTCCTTGCTTTACTTTTTCTAAATATTGTCAAATATAGCAATAGATAACATGCATTTTGTAACTGAAATCACTTTTTAATATTGATCATAAGATTCCGCAATAATCGCAAACTGGAGTACTTATAGATTTCATATTTCATTACAGATCATATAGCTCTTTTAAAATGTTTTCACTGACTAAATAATTACAGAGCTGTGGATCTATATTCATAAAAACTATGCTTGTGAAACATACTCAAAAGACCACTAGTTCTCTGTTACTGTACTTGCATTTTTTTTAATGCTTGCAGTATGCATTTTATGCATATCAATTTTGATTCAAGGGCATTAATTTCATTTTTAAATACATTGTTTAAATTTTCTTTAAAAGTTTTAACATCATTCTACAGTATTTGCTATAAAATTACATTGATGCTTGTAAGTCAGTATGAAATTTATACTGACAGAAGTACATATATACTCTGTAATATTATTGCTGAATCTAGAATGTGGTATCATATGTTTTCTGCACCCCCATACAGAAAAAGATCCTGTTCAGAACCTTCCAGAAACAAATGTTACTTTAAACTGAATTTGGGGTGCTACATCTATGTTCACAAAGTAACCTGTATACTCCATTTTCATATGCTACTGATTTTTATTTAACCAAACTGGAAGTTATCGGACATGGGAGAAGCAACTATTTGCTTTTAGTCTCCAGTAGTATGCAAGAAAACAAAAGTCACTTAAATAAGTCTTTCTTTATGTAACTTCAATAAATGGAAGCAACTTCCCATAGCTACAGTAGATGTACTAATAACATGTACCTTTTTATCCTGAAAAATCAGCAAAATGAGAGTTTCCAGTTCAGTTGCCACAGTAAAATTCAGGTGCAGTTAGCACTGACATTAACAACGCTATGGTATCCCTTCCATGTGAGCTGAAGAGATCTTGGTCATGCTTTTCTTTTTTTTTTTTTTTAAATTTCCATCTCCTTATAATGCCTAGACATGCAAGTAGTCTAATAAATTTCAAGTCAGAGTGTATACATGTAATGAAAGCACACATGTAAGAATTAGAGCTATAATCTGTCTGACAGCCTCTTAAACCTCTTAACCTACTCAGATTAAGACTGGGAAAAAACAATCTCCTTGCATATAGATAATCAGCTGACAAAGTGTGTGAACTAGAAGCCTGTGTAAGTAACTGAAATTGTGTTTTATAAGTCACATTTTGAGGCCAGGATTAAAGCCTGACTTCTGATTCTTTACCATGTTACTAGTCACAATACGAGAAGACAAAAATAAAATGTTGGCCACACTGAAGACCTTGAAAATTCAGTGAAAGTGGAATTATGCCCTACACCCTCTCATAGAAACTAATTATATCTAAACAATTTTTCTAAAACAAAAAACATGTGAATGGATAAATAAGCAAGCCTATATCTTATAAATACGGGCCCCCACAGACTTCATGCTGTCTCCCTTAATGACTCAAATACCATCACGGTTCAGTGAGTAAGAATGGACTTAACGATTTTAAATCTCAGAAAGGATGCAGAAATGAGAGTTGGATCAAACTGTTCATTTCAGATGATTCTGGGTTTACTGGGCATTGCAGTACTTATGGGGGAGATGCAGCTTTGAACAAAAACCTCACGACAAAAACCCAGAGTTTTTGGCCTTTTAAGAACTTATCTACTTGAAATCTCACTAGTATAATTCTAGTAGAAGTCTTCCTTTCTGTATGTGGCTGCATATAGGGGATTCATACTGTAATTTATTCTTTTTTTTTTTTTTAATAGAGAACAAACAAAAGGTACCTTTGTAATAGTTTTAAGTATGTCCACTCTAGGATTTGTGCAACACGGTTACACGTGGTTACAAGCCAAACAACCTCCTAATTTGCAGTTACAAGTCTACAAAATGCATATTGTCAATGTTCCTTTGTTCTCTCATAAGAAGCTTCATTTTGCCACACCAATGCTGGGGGATATAAGCTAATAATGACCCGTGGCTTTAAACCGCTGAAATTTTGGTGTACTTAAAAAAAAAACCAACAACAATGAAACAAAATATTTAGTGTCTTTTCCAGTAGTGAAATGTATTGAACATTGTGAAATGTCTTGTGCAATGAAATGTGTTTTGTGCAATGAAACATACAATGAATGAAACAATGAATGAATGACACGAAACAAGCCAAATCAACCTTCTGTTTTCAAATCCTCTCTCACTGCCAGCCAGGGTCTGCTTCATTTGACAAGCTCACTGTTCTCTCAGGATGGGCGCGAGTGTGGCTGAAGTACTGATGTAATCTAGATAAATTTGGCTGGCAGATAGTCTAGTTTGAACAGTCCCTATATTATTCCATCCTGCACTTACACACAGTCAACCGCAGAATATGAGAATTATTATCAGCTTCCCTACTGTACATCAGGTAACCTGTCACAAAGATTCCCTCAACTGTTTTGCCAGAAACTGAAATTGAACTCAAGTAATATACAGACTTCTCTTCAAACCCTGTGGATGTTTGACTTGTGAACATAAGAGGCTGTGGGTTTTCTCATCAGACATGTCTGTTGGCAGCCACAGTCCAACATTTTGTTCCTGGCAGTACCTGAATGGATCCACGCTGCCACGAACACCCAGTTCCTGCTCCATGGAAATACACGGCAGAGTCTTTGGATCAGGCCCTAAATCTTTTCACTAGGTCCCATAAAAAGTACATCATATTCAGTTTTCTACCATGCACTTCTGTTCCTTTAGGCTCAATCCCTTCAGTAAAAGACCTGGAACCTGGAGAACAATATTTGTGAAGTCTAGAGGGAAACCACAAGATACATGACTGAACAGGCAGGCATGCAGAATAGCTATCAGATGTGCATGATTCCACTGAATAATTTCTCTCATTTTTGGAGCAGGAGGAGCATCATCAGCAGAATTAATGGGTCAAAGAATAGTCTTCAGTTTTGTAAAACAAACTGTGTTCATTTTTTTTTTTTTGTGCAACTAGCTTTCAAGAATTATGAAATGAAATGCAGTGTACTCCAAAAAAAATCAAAACTAAATGTGTAGTCCAGCAAGTATCTACAGAAGCTGCTGGCTTCAAGAGCAAACGCAGAATCAAAAAGGATGATGTCTCTTACATCCCAATAAGCAAAATCATGGTACTACATATTACTCAATTTTTTTCACACACAAATCAGTGCAGATGCATTAGTCACATATATGAACATAATTAATACAAAAAGGAGGTTTAAATATTGCTCTTATTTTGTACATGCCGATACCTTCTGAGAGCAGCAGCTTTGCAGTCAGAGTGTTTTCCATACTGGGGAAACCAATATACGTAACCAAAATGTAGGCATTTTAAAATTTCAGAATGTCTTACAGATAAAACTCTGCTCAAGCTTCTGATGTTCCTTCTCCATTCTCATGTGGTTGTAGTTGTTCTCTTTCTTGTTCTTCCTGAGGTGGTCTCACACGTTTGAAAAATCCCATCTGTGATTCAGAGAACAATAAGGAAATTGCACAGTGATTTTCAAAGCATATGCACATTCTTTCTCTTTCCTTCTTGATCGGTTCTTAACTGATTAGCTATTTGACTTTTTTCCCCTCCTCCTCTCTTCTTCCATATTTTTGACCTCCAAAGCCAATAAATATCAGCTGAAAAATTAAACCAAATAATTGAGCACAATCACAGACATCTTCTTTTATTCTTCCTGACAAAGCTGCAAAGTTTTTACTGTTATGCAAAAGCTTAACTGATTCAGATCATTAGGGGACCAAGGTATTTCTGCAAGCTGCTGGTACTAGTTGAAGTAATAACATCACTAATATGGAAAACAATATCAAAACCTCAAATACAGTACTTACCCTGTACATAACAAACACTAGAACAGCCAAGAGCAATAATCCTGCTAGGACAGCCAAAATTATAACCCACACTGGCACAGGCATAGGCTGTGGTTGAATGCCCCATGTAATATTTGTTGTAACCTAAAGAAAAACACAATAAATCACAGTTCACACAGCAGCGACATGCTGAGCTCATTCACAAAGTCTTTTATGTCTTTAGTCTTTCTACAGTATTTAAAATAACCTTAACCCCTCATAAATTGCTTTTTCCCTCCAATGTCAGTAAACAGCTATAAATTAATTGTGACAAAGGCTACACTGACCCAAATTTAATAGGATTTCAAAATAAAATAAAAACAGGGTTGTGGTTTTTGCTGTTGTTGTTTTGAGGGGGTTTGTTTGTTTTAGGTGTATGGGTTTTTGTTTTGTTTGGTTGGTTTTTTCATCAGTGATACCATAGCAATATGTATTCTGCTTTTCTGTAACGCTCAATGATTTTCAGTAAAACTGTAGAAATCTGGAAATATTTGGGAATTAGAGAAAAAGAATTCAGGGCTTTTCCTTTTTTTCTTAAAAGGAGGTATTCCTTGAAATAAAAAACAATTCCACAAGGCTTAGAGAGAAAAAACAAGTCTTAATAATAGTCATTAGAAAACATACTCAAAAATAAATCAGTCACAATGATTTTCAGCCCCTTTCTTAAGGCTTATTATGCAATAGTGTCTACCAAAACCTTTTAATTTGGCAGCCCAAATAAATGGCCCTTATCTTCCTTCCTGTTTGCACTCTGTCTCCTTTCTCTTTGAAACACATCTGGGCACAGATGGTCTTTTTGTTCCACATTCACATAGCACTTCATATAATATAATAAAGGTCCTTATTCAAGCTCTAAGTGCTACTACAGTAGAAGACAAATTTCAAGTAAAATATTTCTCTAACAACAATGGCATTAACAAGAACATCAGGACCATTCACCATCATTTTTTCATTTTCAGTTAACGTCTTTAAAGCTACAAATATTGTTAACTCTAGTTTTAGTACAAAAATTTGTTTTACCCTCAGTTGTATGTGTATAACTGAAATTAATATATTAGTAAATATTTTGATAAAATCACAAGCCACAAAAAAGCTACTCAACAATCATTGGGTTTGTATTAATTTTGAAGTAATTATATATGGTAACTCAAGCTGGATGTAAATGACTTACTACTGTAGAATTGTGGATGTCTTCAAAGGAAAGGTTCTTATAAGGGAACTCAATAACATTGAAAGAAGCAGATGATTTGAGAGAATAGGAGTGATTCTGATTTTCTTTCTGTGTAAGAAAAAGCAAAATTAGTGTTGCATCTGGATTCAAAATCACCTCATGTTTCAGAAGCAGGAAGAGAATATTCACAGTGACTCACATTCATGAAAGTTTGGGTCCACAGGCGTGATTTTAAATACAATATTGCACTCTTTCCCCTTTCCAGGTGGCCAACTTGACAGACTATCTTCAAACAATCAGCATTTCCACAGCCCTGCATATAAAAATAGGAAGGATATTCCAAATATGAAAACACTTGAGAAGTTGTTAATGGCATTACTTTACTCGTATACATTCCTTATGTCCTGTTTTCCTGGCAAAGCACCACAAACTATTCAAATATATTAAATAAACCCTAATATTGAATATTTGCTTAGTGGTTTTCTGTAAGTTTGCATTCAGAAAAATACGTGAGCCACTTGTATCCCAAAGGTGAAGCAGCTCACAGCACCTTTAAGGTACATACTTTATCTACATACATAGGAAAAAATGCCAGAGAGTGGGGGGCAGTTTCTGGTCTATTTACATCACAATCCTCCACATGTCGTTTGATGGGAAAACTCACGGCAATTAACAGCACTCGGTGCCAACAAAATATGCTTTGTTGCATTCAATGGAAGTCTCCAAACTTGACTGACTGACCTCATCTATAAGCCATACTTACGACTACTGAAGTTCAAGTGGCCTTTGTCGAACACATTTCTATCAAAATCCATCAGATAATATTGATGCTAAATGATCAGTATTTCAAGAAGAAAGCACAGCAAAACAAAGCTTAATTTTATACTCGTGATTTTAGCTATACACTAAAGCACTATACAGTGTAGGTACATCTGCCAGTGTAAGCATAATACAACTCTGAAAATTTTTGGAATACTGGATATTACTTGGCATTTTCACTTTCTTTACTCATCCCTTTTTTCGTTCTCTCCAAAGTCTGAACATTTCTGGAATAGGGGCTGTGCTCCCTGAGCCACTTTGCTCCACCCTGAACTGCCAAGCATCTCTCCCGCTCCCGGCTTGTCCTGCCTTGCCCAAAGCAGAGACCATGATATAACAATATATTTACTTCATATTACAGATTATTCCCAATCTTGTTTAGAAAGGAAGGGTCCTCCATGTGTCTGATCACAGAACAGCCATGGATCCGCTGGGAAACAAGTGTTGTGAAATCTGGAATTTGTCACAAAGATAATGAGTGCAGCACTCACCGCTGCTTCTCAGTTGTCCTATTTTACCAGCTTTCCTCCTATGGAATGTTGATTTTCAAATGCAGGGAATAGCACAATATAGAAGACTGACGCAAGTGTTTAACTTGACCTTGGTTTTTAAGGACTTAGAACAAAACTGTAGGCACAAGCCTCATTGGCTGACTACCCTGAGGAAAACCGGTGTGCATTGGAAAAATGAACCAGAACAGCTCCAGAGCATGACTTTGCCTGTTAACCGTTTAAATACAGAACATGGATTTTCTGAAATGTTTCTTCATCTCATGGAACTTTCATCTCCATCTTCATTAAAAAAACCACAAACAAAAACACAACAAACAAAAAAATCCACACAAAACAAAAAACAAACCACCAACCAAAAAAAAAACCAAAACCCCACAAACCAAAAAACCCAAAACAAATGAAAAAACCCACTAAAAAGACAAAAAGCCTCCACATTCTCAACAGTATCAATGCTGAGAGCTTACCAAAGTATGCACATCTCCTTCAATTGCTGTAATATCCCTTCGACTGATTCGATGATTGCGATTATCTTCCCTGCTAAGGGTTTCATTCTTATCATCGTCTTTAGAAGCAGAAATCTAGGATACACCAAGGAAACCCAAATAATAAATAATTCTTGCAGACTTCAAAGTTAAGGTCAAGAAAATAATAACTGCTCAGGTTTCTCTCTTTAGTAGCTATTCTTCTGAACCTGGCTTTACCTGCAGCTGGAATTAAAATGTTACTCCTGCCTTTTCTAGATCACTGATGCACATTTCTACTAATAACTAACACAGAGCCTTGGGTATCTTAATTCTTCTTCAACTCAAAAGTTTTACAAGTATAGAAAAAAAAATACTCTTAGACTGCAATAAATAATTCAAGCTTGCAATCTTTTATTGAAGATTTTTCTTTGAGGTTTCTGTTTTTAACTCTGTAAAAACAGCACTAGTAAGATACTGATGTACCACATACCACTATACATGTGTACACATGTCCAGACATAACCAAAAACTTTTTAATGATGGGCTTGACAAAGTATACAGTAGGTTTAATAAATTATTTCAGTAATCCCTTAGAAATTCCCAATATTGCAAATTTATATATGGGACTAGGCAGAGCCATGCTACTTGCCTTCTACATTACAAATTTATATGAGAAAACTTACAGGAGAGTTGTAAAAAACATATATTACAACTGGTGTAGCAAAAGCACAGGAAATCAGTATTCATATATTCACTAAAGCTGGTTTCTCATTATCAAAGACAGATGATTATTCCTTGTTCTATACATAAAATATCTTTCCTTAGTATTTTTATACATATGTTTACTTTAACTCTTCTAGAAGTAATATACTGATTTCTACTACTTGTTCTAAATTGTCTTAGAATTCAGCTCTCTGCTCCCAATCCAACTTGCAGGTTTTTACCTGCTGTTTCTTTGTCTAGTTCAACTTAAGAAGAAGGGGTTTCTTCTGCTCTGTGCTCTGCAAACTGCATGTTTTGCCAGCGGTGACAGCATACTTTTAAACCCCCGTGAAACACCCCTATCGACCTCTGTGGCATTTGGATGAAAGCCTAAATAAATAAGCTAGTAACAGAAAAAATAATGCCATTTTCTTCCAACAAATAAAACCCAGAAAATTTACATAAACAGCCCAGAAGCATCTGGAATGTTTTTGTTCATGATCACACTGAATATAATTCCATTGCTTTGGACTTAAAACTCACACAGCACAGTCTTCAAGAAAAAAAAAAAAAAAAAAAAAGAAATAAGACAAATTTATCTCTGGGTTGACATTCTATTGTCTACCTTTTATTTCACCTGCTATACACATTGACAAGTACTATCAAACAGAACGGTCTTGTTCCTCAGCAACAGATGAAAACTTAACTCAGACAGTGTTAGATATTCTCAGGGGTTTGGGTATTTTGAGCATGTTTCCAAAACAAACAAATATACTTCATTCCACTCAAACAAAAATACAAGTCCTGCTTACCTTAATTTTCAATGGATTGATTTCCATATCAGAAGTGCAGTTCATGGGACCGTCAATTTCATACTGAACAATATATAACAGGGTGTAGTTTTTATATTTGTAAGGCCACTGCAGATTCATCATCACCTTGCTGAATGCACTTGGACCATTGTTTCTCAGCTGATTATGAAAATAAAGTGAACAGATATTAAAAATGTGGGGTTTTTTGTAGTCTATTGCACTCATCACAACCATTTTAAGTATGTCAGCCAAGATGCTCTGAACACAGACACATAGACCTCTCAGTTTCTTCATATAAATGGTCGTCTAAGTTCTATAACAATTTTTAACTACTATTATTCATGCAGAACTCTCAGTAAGTTTTGTTTAATTTAAAAAATCTAGATTAAAGCTGTGATCATTTTGTGAAGAAAATTTTAAATTTAATTTTTCAAGGCAAGACTTTACAGTAATGATTCAGAACAGTTGGAATACAAATGAGAACACTGAATAATTTACAGCCATGATTCATTTTCTGAGTTCAAGTTCCTTCAAGTCTTATCTATATTTCAAAGGGTTAGAAAAGAAAATAAAGAATGTGTAATGATGTAAAACAATCAGTCCCTTCTATTTGGGCACTGCAGTTACACTAATGGCAGGCATTCCAACCCTTCTTGCAGATACCAATTATTGACCTAGCACTTAAAAAAAAAAAATTGTTTCCATGCAAGAAAGAAATGAAGGAAAATAAATATTAGTTACTCTAGAGAAAACCTACACCAAAAGATTTATTTCTTTTAATTTATTACAGAATTGTGTAACTGAAATCAGTAGTAATTGCATACCTCATAGATATGCTGAACTAGAGGCCCAATATCATCTTCTGTTTCTGGATTCTCCTTTGGCTGCCAGTTTGCAATAGGAAGGAATATGTGATCAGGAGACGACACACTAAACAGTGGAACAAACAAGTGGTTATTGGAAAGCGTGAAATGAGTAATTCTCTAGAACATGTCAAAAAACCAACACACTTCAAATACAGTCTCCAATTTTTCATCTCCTGTATGTAAGAACAAAACCAACAGAAGCTGAGTGGCTTGCATACTAAACCTTCCGGGTTTTTTTGTCTACATGGAAAAAGGAACCTTCTATTTCGAGACTTCTTTTTCCTGTTCTAAACTTTGAATTCATCCTACAATATCTAATAAACCATTAAGAAAATTAAGATACATGACCTCCAAAAACCAAAGTGTGAAATACTTCAATTATGAGAAATATTGATGATGTAGAGATTTATGAGTACAGTCATAAGAATAATTCAGTGTGCACTGAAAACAGTGAAGCTGGCAATAACGCTTTTCAGTTGTGCCATCTCCCCACCTCTCAGATATTAACAAAATTAGATCACAATAATTAATGCAGTGGAAATTTTTAAAAGTGATGACTCAGGAATCAGAGATTACTGGTTGAGTTAACTAAGGGGACTGTAGAGCTTTTAGGTGTGAAGTATAGATTTCTGGTAAGCAGAAGTAACAGAGGTAATGGAGTCATTACAATATTAATTCTATGCTTAAGAGTGAAGAAGGTGAGGGCATTGCAAACTTATCTTCAACAGAATCTTCAACTTCAGTTTTAAAAGACTTTACAGGGGTTTTTGGATGCAAACCCAGCCAGTTTGTGGAGGAGGAAAGTGACCTGGAGAAATGTGTATGACTGCAAAAAAGAGGGGTGATTTTTTTTTTTCCTTCTAAAAAAAAGCTTTAGTAATGGAGGCACAACATTCCTTATTGGAAATCATTTTGTAATTACCTAGAATTATTTAAGATGTGAAATACAAAGGGGTGTCTAGAGAGAATAATATTTTCTTTACAACTAAAAACTTAGGCACACCTGAAAGAACATTCATTGAATTATAAAGAAGCAAACATACAAAGCTTATTTGAGAAAGACATTTATTAAAACAGTATCAATGCTTACCCTCTAATTTCAACAGCTGCTAAAATGGCAAGGTCAGCCTGATAGAACGCTACTGGACTTAGATTGTCATACAGGTTGGAACTGCAGAGAAAATAAAAGCTAATTTATTACATGAAATAAGCTAAGTATTAAAAAAACCCACCAAACTTAAAATCACAGCATGATTCCTGAACCACTGTAGGAAAGCACATGTACTGAAATCTAAGGAACACATTTCAGCAAGTTCTCAGTAGAGACGCACGCCAGTCCCACCCTCAGGGCAGTGTGGAGGTCCCCCGGCAGGGAGCACTTGATAAGAACACAAAGCTAACGCTGACTCGGTTCCTCAGCTGTCACATGTAAGAAAATTCAAATGCCAGTGCTGTGGGATAACATCAACTATACAGTGAGCAGTTCCTTAAGTTCCACTTCAGGGCACCTGTTTTGCTCAGGGACTTGTTGGCCTCAGACTGCTCTCAGGGCAGGAAAGCATGCTAGGGCTATTTCTGCTGACGTCTCTTCAATGTTTAAACTAGAAAATGAATACAGTTTACATCCAATTCCTACACATCAGATATACCAAGAAATGACAGATATTAAGGCTTGTAGATTCATTCTTACATAAAATTTCTTGAGACTTTCTTTGTAAACAAAGAAATAGAACACTCCCATTTCCCTCAAATTGGAACTGGGAGCAGAATTCTGATCTCCTTAGACATAACTACCTAACCAAACAATTCCCTTTAGAACGATCTTCTTAAATCCGCTAATTATTCTTCACTGCTGCTGTAATCAAAAAATACAAGCAATAGTGTTTCTTACCCCAACCTGTAAGCACCTCATCCTTCTGAGACTAGAGTTGTTCTGCTAGGAACCATGCCAGCTTTGGAAATCTAGCACTGTGAGTTTAAGACAACCAGTGTGATCTTTAAAACCTCTTGAAGATAATACCTTGGTAATGCCTGTCATTATAAACTGTGATTACCGTGTTCAACTGCATCACTGTTCTTGCATTCAGAAGCCATGCCAGGAAATTCCTTCCATAAAAGGTACAAAATGCTACAGGAATTTCCTTTCTCTCCCATCAGAAGGGAAGCATGACTTAAACAACCTCACTGTTTTTTCGCCCAGTGAAAAGCACTTAGTGACTGCTATCAGCCTAAGGAAGATGACAGACACCCCAGAGAAGATCACTTTCTGCAAAGAAGGACTGGAGTGACATGCCGCTGGCACAGCTTGCCAGCTGCTGGGGAAGGAATGAAAAAAATTGAGCAGACAGCAATGTGAGATCTGAGACATAATTAGTGGCTGTCAAGGCCTTGATCAGGATGGCAAACCACTGTGTCATTAAAATAGAATGGCAGTTTTAAACTTATTTAATTCTTGTAGATGAAAAACGCACACGTGGATGAGAATAATTTACTAACTACCTTAAATAAAGGAAGCCCTAAAACAGAGAAGGAAAAAAAGATGCTTCTGGATCACCATGGGTGAAGAAAAAGCAGCTGTATTTGTAGTGTCCATAAAGCAACACAAAACTGTATTGGGTAAAGAGATTCCTACTGATCACATCTCCAAATCTTAAATATCATCTCCACTAGGTATAAATTCACATTTATATATCATATTTCTATGAAAGCACTGTGATCATTTTATAATCAACAGGAACACTACTGTTTTGTTCTATTTAATTTTTAGACTTTCCTATACTGGCTGCTGCACAACACTTAAAATGGTTCACTGCATGTTGCTTCTGCTGAAACCATCACATGCCTTGCTTTTTCTGAAAGACTTAGTACCTCTCATCCTCAAAATACATAAAATTTGAACATCTGGCTTTATATCGGATGTATTTACTTAGCATGTTATCTGCCAGGCGAGGTGCATAATCAATAGGTTTCCATACCTTCGGATCTGCAAGTCAAACTTGACAGAGGTATCCATTTCAGACTGCTGGTGCACGCTGAAACGCAGGCCAGCTAATAACTTGAGGAAAAAAAAACGCTATAGTTAAGTGGGTGCACTATAAAATACATTATAAAAGCTTCTTAATGCTGTTCTACTACAAAAAAATTGCTTGAGGCATGTAGTCATAGAGAGAACACACACAGAGAACTGGCAAATTAAACTTGTTCAGGTCACCAGGAGTAGAAATCTCCGTGTATTTCAGCTGATGCATCATTGCCACAGAATAGAAATGTAAGGTTTACATCATGCTCACCCCCTGGCTTCAGCCCATTTTACACATAATTGAACATCTGTATGTGTTGCAAAAAGTCCTGTAGAACAGAGAGCACTTTAATGGTTCTGAATTCAGTTCCCAAGGTTTGTTCTGAGTCAGCACATGACAGTTGCTTCAAAATCTGTACAGTTCAACTTAATATACTTCAAAAGACTTTGGAAACAGTATTTATTCACCTATTCAAAAAGTCTCTTGGAAGCAAAGCCCCAAAGTGTTAATAATTGTGACTGATTTTCACTTTATGTCCTCCAAAAATAAATACTACTTATGTCATATTGACTTAATATCGGCAAGTCCCACTAATAGTTTTTTGATTCTTCTAGATTCAGCTACATTTGGTGGAAGTGGAGAGGTCTCAACTAGACAAAACTCTCTCTCAAACTTCATAAAACCAGGCAGAAGAGAGAAGCACTATGAGGCTTCCACTAAGAGAAAGGCGTGTTACAAGCTAGCTTTTTGTTACATACTAAGAAATACGTATCAGAGAAAACTAAAGACAAACTCATGAGGGACCAGAGTTGATTAATTCCACTGTTTAATGAACTACTCCTCTTGAGTTGCATCATAATACTCATGAACATTCCTTTCAGCCTTTAATTTAGCTGAAAAGTTGAAACCCATTAGCACTGAACTAACCAAACATGTGGGCAGCTAAATATCAGACAGACCTAATCTTCAATTCCTGAGAGTAAACATCCTGCCCAAACACTACTGTGATTAAGAGAAACGCCAACTGCACCCCTGTTTGAGCTCCCCAATGCCTGCTGGACCAAACCTTACCTTAGTTCCTGCTTTCATGGGATTTCCCAGGTCACAAACTACCATGCGAGTTTGATTCTCTGTTTTAAATGCACATGACAGTCTTGCTAGAGCCTGCAATAAACCAGTAAGAAATATTAAGGACTGCCATTCTTTACAGCTGGACACCCGTATTAAAGTCTGGAGAAAAACTCTAGATATGTTGAGTTATTAATTTTAATACAGTCAAGCACTAAAATTAAATAAAATCTGAGTATGAAAGTCTCCGTGGAGACAAATATTTTTGAAACAAGACGGATGCTTTTTCCAAGGTTATAAAAAGAGAAATTCAATACTGTTGTATTGGGTAGCACTGATGATTTTTGTGACCTAAAGCATTTCTCCACAATTCTTTAAAACCTATGTGAAGTAACTTTGAAGATCTGGCAAGGGTTAAAACACTCCACAGGAAAATAAAGATTGGAAGGCAAAATAGCACAAACACTTATTAGCTTACTCTAAAAGAGCCCTTAAAGGAGTTATCAGATTTCAGATAAAGCCACATCACAAAGCTCTAAGCAGCAGAGGCAAACCAGAGAACCAAACGAAGGCAGGGTCCAACATGTATGAAGGATGTGGTATCAAAGCTGGAATCCTCTGATATAGGGGAAAATAGTTTTCCCCTTAACATTCCGCGACTTTACAGGTACATTGATTGATCATAGATTATACTGAATGAAAACAAGGATGAAGAAAATCTGAAAGTATAGTACTTACAAGCAGCTGTAATGGGCTAAAATTAAATTTGGACTGTACCCACGTGTCTCCAAAGAAATAGAAGTTATACAGACATTTTATAATACAAAAAGGGAAAGTCAGGAAATAAATTTTAATATTCTGTGTAGTCAGGATAACTGACACCCAAGACTTTCTACATACTTAGGTGGAAGGGAATAGTAACACCTAACATCACTTTTCGCCTCAGAGTTGCCAAGCCCTTTTCCTACCATATGACATGCTAAGTCTAAATTTAATAAATTAACATTGGCACTGCTCAAATAAAGACTTGTAGCAGATAAACTCTGCTTATCAAGCTCCATCACAAAGATGATTCTCCTTTGTTGCTAGCAGTAGGTTCTTAAACTGAAACCATCCAGGCAGGTGTTATAAAGCCT
Organism: Patagioenas fasciata; assembly: GCF_037038585.1. Taxonomy (NCBI): domain Eukaryota; kingdom Metazoa; phylum Chordata; class Aves; order Columbiformes; family Columbidae; genus Patagioenas; species Patagioenas fasciata. The sequence goes on along the minus strand of NC_092526.1, from coordinate 26,614,044 downwards.
TTGGGCTTGGAAGAACCTGACCCTTTTTAAAATGCTTTGCTTTAAGACTGAAGTGTAAAACCCACCACCAGAACCTCTCCCTTGGACTTCCATAGCGAGACCTGAAATACAGCCAGCCAAAGAAAAAAGATAGTTCTAATTTTACCTCATTGTTACGAACAACACCGATGAAATCTGCTTGGGGTGGAACAATGACAAAGAGTTCTGCTTCGTAGGCTCCTTCCCCTTGGTTCTGAGCGTTCACAATTAGTGTCAAGGGATTGTCATCACCAATATAGATCTTCCTCTGATCGCTACAAAAAACAAGTGTAAAAATGAGCAGAGCTTTACAATATGTTTAAAACAAAAACATGTCTGCAATCACCAAAACAGCACAAATATTACATGCCATTTTGTAAGAATCTTTTTTATAATGTTTACAATAAGCCATAAAACCACTGACACATTTTTAAAACAAAAACCAACTACGAACAGCTAAATCACTGTGTACATTCTGAATGACATGCCTATTTAGTAGACTACAAGCATACACTTAAACTGGAGGGAAGGCTCAACTACAGAATACAGCCAAGACCTCTGTAATACATTTGTTCCAGATACAAAACCAATATCTTTCCAAACAATGTATTTTTGTTTCACCAGCTACAACAAAACCTAACTGTACCTGCACTGATGTAAAATGTTTCTGAAGCATTTGCATGAATGCGTGTCCTTGTGAACTGTGCTACCTACATACAGGTGCATGTGCTATAGTCCAGACTCAGGAAAGAATTACGAGTTCAAACTGGTTTCTTTTTTACGTGTTTAATAAAAGATATTACCAGTAAAAACAATTTTTTTTTTTTTACACATGTAACCACAGAACTGTGCCAACCCCTTGCTGTTCTCATCTTCTTGTATCTATCTAGTATTAAATAACAGAACAGTGATACAATTGCAGCTAACACTGTTTTATGCTTGCTATGCATGTCCAGTTTGCCAAATATACAAATAAATACTGGGTGCTTACTGCAGGGGGCAGGGTAGGGGGAAGCGATGTGTGCTCTCCCCGTATTACATGCAAAAGACATTAGCTTACAAAGCAGAAAATTGGTTTTCCTTAAAACAAATCATCATAAGTTTACATTGTATACAATGAGGAGTCCTACTTATTTCAATGCATCCTTGTAACAAAAGTATTACAATCTCTTGAAGTTTAGAATTCAAGCAGGGAAGTTACTTTTCTCTGAAGTATTTTTCTCATGTATTTACCTTTCTACTGAAACCTCCAGCTTTGGTTTACAGACATTATCATCACCACAATCCAGCAGAATGTGTGCCTATGAAAAAAACAAATTTATATTGTTTTAATAATTTCTTCATCTGTTTTAACATGCATTCCCAATAATACTCTTTCACCACCAAATTAAAAAAAAAAAGCTGGTTATAAGATATCTTCTTCTCATTAGTCTCAAACGAGAATAAATGAGTTTCAATATATGGGGGCACTGTGCCTAATCCTGGCACACTGCAATTCTAGGACTGATGTCTACAGATCTTAATCCTCTTGCCATACTTTGAATAATCTGTCCATCTTGAGTTGTATCTCAAATATCCTCTTCACAAACAAGTGTAAAAATTTGCACAAAGGGCAGAAATAGAATAACTGTGTTTATTACCTTGAGAGAACTATAGAGATAAACACAAAATACATAACATACAGGGGCAGTGGACAAAACAGTCCAATCCTTCAAGATTAACATCTTCAAATACTACTCTAATTGCTTTTCTCCAGAAAACTGTTAATTAATATGCATGAAAAGGATGTCCAATGCTAAGGAATAACATGTCAAAAAAGAAATTTAGATCAAAGAGAAGGGAAAAAAAGAGAGGACAAACATACAGTAACCATCAATACTTTCACGATGCGAAGACTAAAGCCTAGATGTATATTTTGGTATCTTAATTCTTCAGAAGTCCTAAAATGAACAGAAGTATTGCAAGCTGAGAGTATGTTCTGGGTTGTCTCATGACAGATTGTATAAGAAGTATACCTGTCTGCTCATATTAGCAGGAGTGAACTGATTGAGGATAGGGTGCAATCCTGTTTCATCTCCAGCTGTTCTGTAATCCAGACGATATTCCATAAAAATAGTAATGGGAGTTAGTTTGTCTCTAAACTCAGACTCATCCTGAGGAAACCAAAGATATGAATTACAATTAAAACACGTGAAGAAAACAAGAAAAATATCCTTTAAAAGTCTCTATAGGCAACAAACAGTCATTCTGAGAGCAATGCTGAGCAATACTAGAACTCCTGAGCTCTTTTCAAACTAGTAAATCTCTTGTTAGAAAACCTGCAGTATAAACTTTAAAGACTAACAATTTTAGTAGTAACATGCCTGATTTTCAAACAGAAAACTGGAGCAAAAAGAAGTCACAGAACTGTAATAGCAATGAGCCTAAAGTGTTACACAATTCCACTCTTTCCTGCCACACAAAATTCAGTGTGCTTTAAGATCCCACATAGATCTTAGAAACTTGTAACAATGTACGAAATATCACTTGCCTAAACCATAAAAGGCTACTTACCCTCAAAAAGGCATCAAGTTCTTCACAGTTCATCTTGCCCCCCTTTGTGATAGTCATGTTCTTGGAGTGGCTGGGCTGTTTGCTGTGGAGAAAGAGAGCTCTCCTTATGGCTCCCTTCTGCTTCAGCTTATCCAACAACAGCTCCACTTGGAAATCTGCCCAATCCAAAGCAGTTGGGTTAGGGATATTTTATTCAGTTAAACACACTGCAGATTCCTATCACAAAAGGAACCAAAAGCTGATTTCAGCTGCAATGAAAACCTAATACTTGGAACTTTTAAAACATCCAGTTCTTTAAATATAAAATCAGTTACTACATTAGTTCTCCATCCAGTAACTAACAAGCACTGTTGATGTCCTTACTAAGCCTCTGCTTTTTCCTTAAAAACTGGAAACATATAAATTATAAATATATCAGTGCTCTTGTAATTACTATAGAACTGCAAGACCAAGAGCTAATTGCCCCCTGAAAATTTCGAAGCTATCTTGCACATACTTATTTAACTGTATTGCCGATCTAATTACTTCACATATTTGATACAGATAATTAAACTTAAAATATGTAACAGCTATTTATATAGATCTTCCCAGATGATACCACCTCTATACATGCCATACAGAAAATAGGGAAAAGCTTTTATAATCAGTAGACAAAAGCTGATTGTATCAGGCTGTCACACTACAAAACCTTAGAGACAGGTTAAAACCTGTTCAAAACAACCTTTTCCTGACTCTCATACAGAAAATCTGACACACACACACAGAAAAAATCAGTTATATCAATCAGGTCATGATTTCAAGAGAAATCTGAGAAGTCCCTTGTGGCTTTTCTATATTGTTCAGGCCTAAGGATGCACATGCTTAAATATTCTTGTTTAAACTCCCCTCAATGAGAGTTGATCTCAGTTCTGTTTACATACACAGGACTTCCAAGACTAGTTCCACCCAGTGGTTAAACATATGCTTAAACTGCCAAATATGCTCAAATCCCACTGACTTCAACACAACTTCAGCTAAAGAACTACTGGAGACAGTCATATAAATGTATATGGTTACTGAACAGGTAGGATTGTGCTGTGAAGGGCAGCCAGCTGTTTTGATAATTAAAAAGAATGACAACCAGTGCTCGTGTCTGCAAACAATATGAAAAGACTTTAAAGTTTTTAAACTAGCAAAACTTACTGAGTGAATTAGGGAGCTTCCCTTTGCCATCCGCTTTTAAGCAGAACTTTACTTTAAAGCTGTTTTGGAGGAAAAGAAAATATTAATTTCACACACTTTTTCTCTCATTTTCTTCTAAAATTCTTTATAGTTTATCTCAGTTTAAAGGCGTTCTCTTTTAAGACTCTAGCTCACTCCCAAAAGCTATTTTCTACTGATGGGAGAGAAACTGTAACCAGTAAGTAGACAGCAATGCAAAGCTTTGGAGTCTAGATTCGTGTAGGAATAGTCACCTGTGAAGCAGAGTGTTTATTCCTGAAATCAAGCGTGGCTCATGTATTTTTAAAACTAGAAGGCACTGGCATACTGAGCTGAAAAGGGAGTAAGCGCTAGAAAGGAGAAGTGGGTTTGGATAATAGTCCAGGAGCAAGAACCTAAACCAGTTTGCAGAGCAGAAAATTTCCCAAGTGTCTTCCATAAGCCAACTTTATTTTTCACCTAAAAAGTAAGCTAATGGGTAAAAATATTGCAAAAGCTGTGCGATCCGTTCCCATCTTGGGAAGATCTCACACGATTCAACAGACAGGCAAACTCTGCAGGTAGGATGTCACCTAGGAGGCAACCTGGTATCTGTTGAGGACAATGTTGGTCCTTCCACTGTTGTCAAAGAGTTCTTATTTTGTAATGTCTGTTCTTTAAAAGAAAAAAAAAAATTAAAATCTGTGCTTGATCACCTCTTTCTTAATTAGCAGACTAGACTTCCTGAATTCTTTCAAAATTGAAAGCTTACGAAAATAAAAACCAAAAAGGTCACTCCCCTCAAATAAAAGTGAAGATATCCTGCTTACCAAGAAACTTTTACATCTCCCAGTGAACAGGTTTTGCTTTCTGGGTTTAGAATGGTTGGATTAACTTCCAGGGCAGCATTTACTCTAATAACTGGTCTAGCCCTGCAAAGAAAACAGACTCTTGAACAGCATTCAACACCACGTTAGACAATACCCTCCCCATCACACTGTGAAACAGATACACACACAGACAATATTTAGTGAAACTGCAAGAACAACAAATAATCATTGAGTAGATCAGGGAAAAGCAGGAAGCTTTTCTGTGCTCTCTTATTACCATCAGAGTCAGAACCTGGACAACTGTGCTAAGAGGATGTCCTATCTCTTTCTAGCACAGACAAATAAGGTATTTTCCCAAAATGAGCCAAGTTTGTACGAGAGTATCGGGCTTGCAGTGTAACAGCTGGCAGCACCCTCTGTGTCAGAATCTAGAAAACTGTCACTCAGAAGGCCCTGAAGACAGCTTATTTATATGTTCTCTTAACTACGGATTACTGAGAAAGATGAATAATAGATGGCAGACTGTAGATTTAACTCAGTGAAAACAGCGATACAACCTTTTTTTACCTCCAGCACTTTGGAAGGTGGAGTGGCAGAATTTCAGAATTCCCTGATCCTGCTTTCTTTTGAAACTCAAGAACACCATCAAGCTTTCATTCTGCTTCCACATATATATGTAAAAGCAGAGAGGGAGATTTACCTGTACAGAACAGCTCTGTCAGCACCAAAGGCTCCAACAATTAAGTCTGGGAAGAAAGGAGAAATATTACAAATTTATTTTTTTTAAATATGCTGTCAAGAAGTAGGGCTACTATGAAGTTATTCTAAAGTGACATTTAGAGCAAAGGACCTGGATATCCATTTTTGTCCACATCTGTGGCTCCTTTCAGCGAGTATCCAAAACTGGGTGGCATAGTGCGAGCAGCCCACTGCCCTTCCAGAATCTGAGACGGGACTGCATTCAAACCATTGGCTCTTCCATTGTAGATGTACACAAGTCCTCTCTTGTCCTCTCCACCATATGGTGCAGCAATCGCAATGTCTGTAAACCAAAAGAACAATCATCAACATTGCCAGAGTCTAGGACAACATATTTGTGCTTACATCAACCGATAATTTCTGATACTACAGTTTCAAGGTGTGTCTGTAGGGAGGAAATGCAACCAGCCTTTAAAATGCTTATCAACCACCTTTTTTATTTTTTAATTGGATGTTGGTTTGTCTAGAAAATATAAATGTTTAATGAGAACATGTATCATAGACTTGTAAGGGAGAGGAGGAGGGAACAGAATTGTTCTGCAAACACTTCTGCACTTCAGTGACTGATTTACAGCCAAATCATACGGATTTGAGATGTCTGAGACTATTAAACACCCAGAACTAGTCACTGTTAGTGCCAAATCACAAACAAAGTGGGACCATCTGCCCATTTCATTAACACACTCACGTTCCTCCAAAGGTGTGACATTTTAATAATTCTGGAAAATCTAAATCAGCCTAAAACAATGGTAAATACAAAATTCCAATCTATCCTATCCTGATTGTGGCTTGGCAATACATTTTATGGAGAACTTTCAGTGTAATTACGCTATCTCTCAAAGCTTAGTAAATTTGAGAGTACTCATTATCAATGACTAATAAACAGTAATAAACAAAATGCTAATTGGGTTATCTGTAAGGATAACTTCAGAAGAGTACATATGATCCAAATTCAGCATTTTGACAGTCGGTTCAAAGACCAGACATCAAACACTATACAGAGTAATTACATTATTCCCTTATTTTTCCTTAAATTTGAGAAAGTCTCATGAAAAGAACAAGGACTTGAAAGTTTATAATTTCGTATTTTTGATGCTTCTTTACAAACATTATGTAAAGAGTAGAAATTCCAATCTTGCACCATGCTGTGCTGTAAAGGATTTTACTTAATGTTCCCAAAATTAAATAGAGCAAGGGAAAAAACAAAACAGACTAAAAAATGGCAAAGTAATTAAAAAGAGGCAGCTTTTGCTACGATTTTTTCACCTACAGTGTACTGCAGATTGAAATATGATGGAATCAAAGTAGTTTTCGGATAATCTCATCAAGTTATCAGATTTTTTGACTGTCAGCTGTAGCCTTTCCAGTGCCTTCTGTAAATAGTTGTGGTGATATTGCATCTTCATACTAGTGCTGTATACTACTGGCAATTAAAATCTAAACATTAACCTCACCAAAACCAATGGCATAAAATATTTTGAGCTACAAAATATACATTTTGCTCAAACTGGTACATTACAAAAAGAGACTCAGAAGTAAACATACATAGAGTTGGTACATAAAATCAAGTTTTATCCATTAATGGATAAGTCACTTAGTATTAACTTAATGGCTAAGTTGCTGGGACAAATTATACTGCTTTCTACATCTCTTCTGCATTTCTTACAGGGTTTTAAAATATGACTATTTTAGATATAGAACGAGATCTTTCCAAAATAATTAAAGAAGGCTGAAGATCAGAGAAAATGCCAATGATTCCATTAAAAAAATAAGTTAGAGCTACCTAGCAATTAGTAATATTAGCCTATTATAATTTTTGACCTTTCAGAAAAGACTTAGCTTGTAAGCAGAATGGAAAAAACACCCCACAACCCACATAAATTACCATTTTTGTGGAACTCAAATTCCTGGCGCTCTTTAGGAAACACTGGTGTATGATTTGTGAAACAAAGCATTCTCGCTAGGATTCCTAAGTCTTATCCCCAAACTACAGGATTCTTGTCTGTGTCATTGCTCCCCATTCCTAAGCAAAAGTAACAAGAAGCAGTGGCCAAGGAGAGTCTGCAGCTTCCACTGTATCAGCCCCAGACTTCTCATCCAAAGACTCACCCAGGACACCCAGCTCTTGGTACCGATGGCTGTAGTTGTTATGGGATATTTTCACCAGACTCTCCCATTTTGAAATAAAGGAAAAAAAAAAAAAAAGTAGGCTTTTCTCAGGAAAATCTCTTTGATCAGAACATTTTTAACCAGCTCTCTGAAACAAAACCTCCTTTTCAGTCACCATTGTGGTTATGGTCTTTGAGCAATGGAAACAGGAAAATTATATCAAAGGTGTCCTAACAAGTCACCGTGGAGAGCTGGATATTTCATCAAAGTTTCTACTGTAATTATCACTCAGAAAATAATAAACTGATCAGTGTAACAGCTAAATTAGTCCGTGCTGTAGTTTAAATGGTATAGTCTCTGCTCGATGCATACATGGAACTCCTGTTAGCATTCTTGGGAGTAGCATACAAGCATCGAAAGGAGTCTAGACCTTCGTGTCCAACATTCAGTCATGGTGAGAATGGAGAATGTTTGTGTAGAGAATCCACATACAGTGTGCTTTTGAAATTTCATCTATAAACTGAAAATACTGATCAAGAAATCACATCCTACCATTGAAGCCATCCTGATCTAGATCGCCCAGAGGTGCAATAGAACTGCTGAATCTTGCAAATATCTCAAAACCATTCAGCTTTGTGATCTGAAACCCTCCAAAGGCTCTTTGAAGGCAAATGGAAACTTGGCCGACCTCTTGAAGTTTTCCATCAGAACCTCGATCCATAAATAGAGGAGCTCCAATAAACAAATCTGTATAACTGGACCAAAGAAGGATAATGTTCTTCAGTAACACATGGAAGTTAGTTTCATTCTCTTAGGCATCTGTTAGCAGGACTAACTCAGCACTGAAGTCAATATTAAGATCAAAGTTACCCATCTTTAAATTGCAAATATCGTTTGACAAAGTAAGCACAAATATACCAGAATTTCCTGCATTTAAAGCATGTGAACACACAATGTATTTATGTAAATAACTACAAAAACAAATCTACAATTATTAAAACAAATGTTGAGTCCCAGCAAGAAATCAGTGTTGGACTGATAAATGTTAAACCAGTGATAAAGACAGAAATCTGTAATGTAGGATAGACTTTTTAGTAAAAGCTTTTTTTCTTAGAAATCCAGAATAAAAGTTAGGTGGCAGTGGGGAGAAGAGGGCACTTACTTGTCCCCATTGATATCTGTGGCAGCCACCGAATACCCAAAATAAGCAGCCATCTGGAAAACAAAATTCAAACCAAACTTCTGAGTTGCAGTGATACAGACCCACAAAGAAGTTTATACAAAGCTGAATAGAAAAGATATTAGGGAGATGATAATATATACCACAAGATTTTTTGCCTCCATTCTCCTGATATTTTCCTTTCCCTTCCTTACTGCGTTAGAAAGTAAACTGAGCACCCCCTTTCACGATCAAGTCCTCTTCCCCAATTCTCAAAACAGGCAGCACTTTCTTCATTTAAATAAGATTGTTTCTCTAAGTAGTACTACAAAATGGGAACTCCTAGAACATATATTCTTAGGATTCCTACAGACTTTATAGATTTTTTTCTTCAGCACATAAGCTAATAACATATGTAATTTCTACGTTCTGGTACCCTACATACTCTCTCAATGTGTCATCTTCCTATAGGAACAGCCTCCTGGTCCCCCACCACACTGAATAAAGCTACACACCTGCTCTCCAGTGAAGTTGTACATGGAAGACATGTTTTTTCCATTGTAAATAGATACCTGCAGATAAAGAAAAACACATTACAGCATACCAACAATATTAACTTTTTTTATTTATTGTAAAGTTTAATGTTTCAAATTTCCTACCATGCCCAGAGTTCTTGCTGCCCTTGGGACTCCTGATACAAAGTCTGAAATATAAAAGCAAGACACCCAGATAACATTCAGGCCCCAAAGCACAGTGACGTTGCTTGAACACAGCAGCCCGTTCCCAGTGCTTATACATTTTCCCATGCACTGTATCATTTGTTTTATACCATTTATTTGAAAGGGCTACCCAGCACATTAACATGATTTTTTTATTGAAGCAAGGGTCTCACCTTCTGTGCCATCACCGTTGAAGTCTCCAACAGCCACCGAATAACCTGACCAATAGACAAAACAAGTAAATCCTTTGAAAAACTTTTATTAAACCTTTCTTTTCTCTTTATTCTCTTCACAGGTCTCTGTGCACAGTCCTCTCACTTCAACTTAAAATAAACATCACTTCTAAGTAGCTTAGCCTATGAACAGCTACATGACTAGACTGCAATTCATCAGCACCCATTAATTTGAGATCAGAAGATTGAAATTTTAAAATTATCATCCTGGGAATTGCCCTGGGTCTATCCCTGCTGTTTTCTGAAGACAGTTAGACACGTATCAGTAAAATGATGGTTTCCCTCTCCTTTGAGGAACTCTCTTCATTAGTTTTCTTCCTAAATATTATTCTTTCACATTTTTATTTTGTTTTGGTAGATTATTTAGAAACATCTCCTTTTCTAAAAACAAAACAAACAGGTATGTGACTAGATTATCACATAAAAATTGTACCTTGGCCATTCTCATATTCAGCCTAAATCACAGAGCACAAAAATTCAGGGAAATATTTCCATGAATTTTGTCATCAGGTGCTTTTTCAATCAAGCCTATGGCAAGAAAGTTAAGTTTCTATCTCATGTAAATTCCTGCGTTTTCAGGTATGTGGCTCTTCAGTTACCTGACAAACGTTGAATTAGTAGTTGTGTGATTTAGACTTAAATGTGAATGGCACAAGGCAGTTTTTCAAGTACAACTAAGTTTTCTTCCTTTTGAAACTACGCACCCAAGTAGCTGTCATCAAAAGCAGCACTGGCAGGTCTGGTTGCCAACTGGTCATCATACTTTGTGCTGTAGACTTTGGAGTCATATTTAGCCACAATCTCTGCCACTCGATCAGAAATAAGTTGGCCTAAAGAGAAAGAAAATAGCTTAAAACCACGGAAAAATGTGTGTGCACTCATTCAATAAGCAACAGGACTCATTTACAGAATGCCTTCTTCTAAAACAACTGTTCCAACAATATTGACCAGAAAATAGCCAACAGCAGCACTAGATAGGATGCAAGTGAAATTTTGGATCTCACTTGAGCAAGATTTATGCACGGTTAATCAAAACCACACAGAGTTCTCACTGACAATAGAAGCCACTCCTACACCTAAACCAGAACTTAAAAGTGACCACTCAGTGAGGTCAGAGTGAGTACATGCTTATGGTATTGCAGAACTGAGTCACCATCCCTTGTCTCTACACCATGAGCACAGTATATGGCTGCGTTCTCTGTTCCCATGTTGCCAGCCACTAGGTGGTGACATCATCACATTCTTTTTTTTCAGAAGAGCACTTCACATACATATTCATACATGTATGAAGTATGGGCAAAACTGCTCCTCCAGCATCCCAGAATGTGGAATAAAAAATTGGGGGTGAAAAATCTAGTTTTTAGAAGTATACTACTGTCTTCCATTCAGAGCTGGGATATTTTTGTTTTGGTCATAGTAAAAGAGACTAAGGTTGTTTCAGCGGAGGAGCTGTCACTTTTGCCAAAAAGCTATAAAATTAATATACAAACATTATATTATATTATATTGTATTCCATCATTCCATTTTGTTCAGAGTTTAAAACATCGGACTGTCACAAACAGAGTTTGGCAGCTACGACTTGATTATAGAAGCATCACCTTTTGAACAGAGAGCTGTAACTAAACACTGAATGATCCCGCAAACAAATACTAACTGAAGCCCCTATTAGTAAAATATATAGGTAATGTTCAGTGTAAACAGTGCAATTAGCGGTAAAACGTGCACCATGGCACAAACAGATCCATATAAACAAATGCCATACATCTTTGCCATGAAAGGAAAATGATGATTGTACTCTTCGCAGGGTGCATTTCCCATTGAAAATACAGGCTTCATATGCGTATCAGAAATCACAAAACGTGTAGATTTTGAAGCAACAAGAAAAACATCCTAAAGGAAACATCCTGCTGGTGGAAACAAATTCCACATTTCTGGGAAAATGCCTTTAAAACGATCACAGAGTTACTTAAAAGACACATCTATACAATTATTACTTCAGCTGCAATCTGCAGTTGCCTTAAATATTTAGGATATATTTTGAAGGATGAAGAAAAATTATTTCTGTTAGTTTTCTTACTGACAAAGACTTGGACAGTGGTTGCAGAAGTGTGGATACAAATGACTAAGAGGATAAAGAGACAAATCAAAGTCAACTTCTGTGACTTAAATGAAGTATCTCACCTTGCCAGTAAAAACTTCCAGGTCCTCCAAGCAGCACTCTGTCTCCCTTGGAGAGGAAAAAAAAAAGCAAAACCAAAACACCACCACACACATTAAGCATAGCTAAAGACAAGAGAACATGTCCTATGTTTATAGGAAGTAATCCCATATATGTATGTGGCTGTAGCTTCGCTTCACTGGCCCAAACACATTTTAATTTTTGAAGAAATGATTAATTAAAAATGCACCTTGTAAAATGTTAAAATAACAAACAACATGCCCTCACAGTGACTTGCTTCTCTGTTTCACCCATTTAAGATTCCTGGTAAAAGTCTGCTTTTATTGTAATAGACCCTTCTAGCTACATAAATTTAAGACAACAGAAATACAATTAGGAGAAAACTTTCAAAACTGCTACAAGGCAATCATAACATGTTTTAAGCCAGGACACCAAACTAGTTTCATCTTCTGCCCCTGCCACTTTCTGCAAGTTATCTTTAGAAAAGTTTAATTCAGAAAAGCTGTGATGTAATTCCCCCACTCCATTTTCCTTGGTACAACTGCAATCCACAAACCAGTTTATGAAACTTTGACCACATTAGCTGTCCCAGTGCTGGGAATCTGCTCTGTAAGTACTGAATTGGGCCATAGGCTTTGCTGCAAAATTAAGCCACTTATTGTGGTTTTAATCTTAAAAACTCTCATATTCACCACTCAGAAAAATCTAGGTCAGAGATTTGGAGATCTCTTTTACCCAGGCTTGTCCACTCAGCTGGAGTTTTGGATTAGAACTCAAGGTTGGTTTTAGCTGGGGTAGAGTTGGCACAGCAAGCCTGAGGGGTGCATGCAAAATAAATCAAACACAGCCTATACTGCATTTTGCAAAGTTTCCTCTGGAGGAAAAGCTAGAGTGTCCTCAGGCAAAGAGCAAGGGGATATGACCCCACCATAAAATGTAAAGAACCCAAAGAATTGCCACAACACAAACAGGACTTGTGTGGTTTTAGCATGTCCAGACTATGCTAAACAATTTAACTGTACAATATAAAAGACCTGTAGTTCTTAGATTTGTGCAGTTTTACTGTGCTTGGATTTTAAAAGTAATTGTGAATTAAAAAAAAAAAAAAAACACAACAAAACAAAACAACTATAAAAGGCAGGGAGAACATAAAAGTAGAAGAAACATAAGACAGATGGTAAAAAAAAGTCTGCTTCTGTTAGCTGACGAGAAAAACAAAACATAATACACAAGAACATTCTTTACCAGTTCCCTTTAGCAGCAAGTTAATTCTTCCTCAAGAAGTAACACTAGTTATGCCCATTCCCTTCAAAATAAGTATCTCAAAAAGCCTCTCTACTACAGTTTATTTCAGTTGAGGCCCAGCTGCAGCACAGGTTTATGGCATGAGGCTGGAAAAGTGGATTATTTGTTTAGGATATGGTTCCTACAACAGATGAAAGCGTGCTGCTGTGAAGACGTAGGAGAAACGAGTTTATGATACTGGAGTGGTCTGAAGTTATTTTTATTTATTTACAAGGCTGTGTTTGGTTGTAGTTTCTTCCCCCAGGAATGGTAGTTTACATTATTTAGTTTCGTAATAGCTGTGCTTGTATGTGGTCTGTACCAGGGCTGTTGTTAACTCAGAACTGTCTGCTGACCCGTAGGAGTTGAGAAAGAATCACATACCTTTGTAAAGTCAATACTAAATCCACCTTGACAAAATCCCTGGCCATCTGCATCGATAGTGGCTACAAAAAAGAATGGATAGAAAAGAGAGGGGAAAATAAAATAAATACTATCAGTACTAGATAATATGATTCTTTGGATGCTTTCCAATGCATTTGCCTAAGTAACCTTGCACTCCTGAACTTGAACATTGGAATATTTTTCCTCCTAAATCAGTATCTTCTCTTTATCGACAACTCAGAACCAAATGCTGTAACAACTTAAGGGCTGGCCTAACATGCTTATAAAATTAACATATGTTCTAGTCTAACACAATAAAAGTAAACAGCAACTCCATCTGCCTTTCTATTTAATCTTCAGAAGTTTAGGAGAAAGATACTTGCGATTTTTACTCAGGAAATAAGGTATCTGGAAAGTAAGGAGTAACTTTTTCTGTTAGTATGGAATAAAAATGTAATTGAAACAATGCATCACTACATATGTATGCATACATTGATATCAGAAACTACTTGTGCAAAATCTTGTCTTCTAAAATGAGCTCTCTCTTTTAGTTACTGGAATAGCAATAAGAAAGCTCAAGAAAATTCTCCATTTGGTCTTTGAAAAAGCACCCAATACATATTTCTGCTGGAGTGATTACTACAGAAGTGACCCATACACAAAGCAAAGCCCTCAGTTCCAACGGCACTTGGATCTCAGATTCCCCTCTGGCCTACAGCAGAGAAAGCAAGGTCTGCATGCTCAGCATCAACAGGAGAAGAATTCAGATGTCTCGATCTAGCTTAGGCTTTTTTTTCTAATTGCTATGAAATTATACATGGAGGGGGGAAACACCTGTAAAACATCCTGCTTCAAATGTACACAAGATATAACACAAGCGAAAGTCCCAACAGAAAAGCAACAACGTGCTCTACACTTACTGGACCTGCATGGTGCGTATTCCACAGATTTGGATCCGGCTAGCAGGTAACAAGTTCCCACAGGCTCTCGCTCTTGTTTGGTTTCAGTTCTCCAGTGGTACAGCGGGGCACAGGCCTGAGGGAGAAAACAGGGCAGTGAGAACGCAAACTCCTCCTCAGAATGCTGGAGGGTATAGAATAATACAACAGAACTCCCATTTTCTACAGAACGCTAACCAAAACCAATTTTGGCAGATGTACCATGTGTTATTAGAGAAGATTTATACTATCAGTGCTGGGGCAGAAGTATCACAAGTTTGTATTTTCAGAAACAGCCTATTTATCGCAGGTGTTTTAGAAATAATGATTTATTAAAGCAACAGCTGTAAGAGAGTTCATCAAGAATTTATAGTACATTCTAACTTCACAGAAAATAATTCTACTACTTTCATCAAGACTAGATAAAAAAGCTACAACCTTTGTTTATAAAGAGTTGGAAAAGGCTAGCCAATACATTCTGAAAGAGACAAGCCATATTGATTGGTAGGACTTGGCTTAAATCCTGAGTTTTTTGGTCTTTTCACATTTTTTCCACTACAGTATCCCAGTACTGAGGCACTTCAAGGGCATCAAAAACCTACCAGAATTTTATCATTTTTGGATCTCACAGAGGCTCCAAACCACTGATGAGACTTAAATTCCAGTGGATCATCAGGAGCAAAATCTCTGTTGCCTAAAAAGAAAATGAAAAAGAAGCATAATTTCACAGGAAACTCTACAGTAAAAATAACAACAATAAAAAAGCTAAGTCATTTGTTTGAATGCATACAGAAAAAAGCAGAAAACAGTAACATTTGAAGATATCACCCTTTCATGGACATACACTTCAAAAAGGATTTATTATTATTATTCACTTACACATCTAGGGTCAGCCTTCTTACATACAAAGCACTTGTACAATCCTGATTTCTTTTAAGAGTGCCAAGTTCATAGTGTCTTTGACAGCACCCCCCATAAATACCTCATACTTGAGATATTTGCCTTTCAAGTCAGATTACAGCACCGCTCAAGAATCGGCGCCAAAGCCAAGTTAGGCCTAATGCTTCTAGAAGAAATATTGCCCTGATTAAATTGTGCAAGTTTTGCCTTTGGCTGGAATCGGGACAGAAATCCTTCCACTGTTCTCCCACGTGTTAACATCTCTATTCTGAATGCCACAGCAGTGTCCAGAGCACAGCAATTAGCACGCTTAAAGCTACAAGTAAAGGGAAAGGGTATTCAATAATGGAAATGTCAGAGAGTTTTCCATACAGAAAAGGAAGTTAAATAATGGATAATTTGCACTGGTGTCTGTATGTTGACTGTTCAGTGATGAAGGCTGGTAAAAGCAACTTAATGAGTGGTATCTGTGGAAGTATGAATGTTAAAAGCCTTTACACCACGTAATGTTTGTTATGTACTTCCAGTGGAACAACAACGGAACCTCCGCCAGCCTTATCAGAAAATGGATGTAGCACTCCCAAAAACATCCCTTTTAAAAAAAGTCACCTAAATCGCTGGTTTACTGGGCAGTGAGGTCAGCAGCCACACATCACTTCCACAGACTCCAGGGGAAATTCCCAAACCCAGCCCCACTATGAATCAGAAGAGACCTGTGACCACTTGAATCAAAACTTCCTTGCATGTCTTACACCTTGTAAAGAATGTTTTGTCTGAGAGACTGTGTTACTTCCACTAGGAAAATCCCATGAAAAGGACAACAAAAGTGATTCTAATCTGCAGTCAACCAAAACAAGCAAGTATCTGGACTACTTTTGCCGTTCGGTTAAAACTCTGTAGAAATCAATGCCAAGCGCATAGCATCACAGAGAACTACTGCGGTTTTCCCAGTTTCATGAAAGATAATTAAAAAACCCCACTTCCTTGTGTCACCCCCTCCTCCACTTTCTTACTGAACAGGTGCTAAAGACATGGAGGGCCTGCTGATGAGCACATCTGCACAGTTTTATGTACACTTGAACATTTATACTGTTACCCTTGCACAGACAGAAACCTAGTATGGAAACCTGTATGTCACCTCCTCATAGTACAGAAAACCAAAACCAGATCAAGATGTTTTCCAAATAGGGAATTGTCTTGAGCACACTTCCAAAATCCCTGTTTTATTATCTTCTTTTTGCTCAAAGGATGCAGTTGCACAACTGGGTTAGTTTCAGATGAAGCTGACACCAAAAGAGGTAGCAACTCTGTCCATATGCTCCTGTCCATATGTTCCCGCTGCCAGCCCCTGTCTTGGCGCTACTGCCTTTTGGTCACATAGTCACAACATGAACCACCTAAGAATGAAACCTGCTAAAAAAAAATATTCATCAGGATGAGGGACCAACCCAGCTGACTGCAGGGGAAGCAGCATTAACCTGCTGGGGCAAAGACAGGAACATATGGCTGGGAACTATATCCTTTTTTGGCAGCATCGGGAACTTAAAATTGGTTTATTCTGCTTCTAACCACACCCAAGGTTACACAGCCTAGAAAGACAGATTTGGCTTCTACCCTCTCTTTGTCCAGCTACTCTTGAATACAAAGAAATCTCTCAGCTTTACTTGCCAAACAAAGCTTTAAACAATTTAAAGTTGGGAATAGTAACAGCATGGCACTTTACACCTTTCTCTGCTGTTGGATACTTTACAATGTTATATATCTATCACTAATACAAACGGTTAGTGTAGCAATTTTATAGTGTAAAGCAGAATCCTGTTGTGCTAGGTACTATAAAGATATCCAGGATGTAAACTTCCCAATTAAGTTTAAAACAATAGGCAGCAAGTAGAAAGACCGGTCTTGTTGCAAGAGCAGATAAACAGTTGTTTGGCATTATCAGCAATCTGATTTTATCACAGATGGTGAGGAAATCAGTTCCTTCAAGTCTCAGTTGAAGGCATCACCTGAGACATTAAGAAAACAAAAAAAAGCAAGCCAGCTTACTGTTTAGCAGTGCCATCTACCCACAGCCTACACTGATTGCACTGGAGAGGAGAGGAACCAGCAGTTTAACCAGCACATGCTGCCAGAAGAGCCCTCTCTGCCTTTGCCCCGGACATTCTTGAGCTACAGGCGCTGCCCCCACCCAGGGAAGAATCAGAAGAGCAGCTACAAAACCACCTCTCTTCCTCAGCCTTCAGGGAACAAAGGGTTTTTTAATACAGTACTGAAAAAAGCCCAGACTCAGCTTTAAATTGAGGATAATATTGGAAACATCTCTTGAATTTTATTTTAATTGGTAAACATCTAGGTTTTGAAATATAGTCAGAAGCTAGCATATAAAAAACCCAAAATCTCCAACTCAGAAAGCAAATGAACACCACCCCAAGCTGATTATGTTCCAAATGTCATGACTTCAGAAGCCAGCATCATAATTTTTGAAGGCCTAAATAACAAGTTAGGAATTCTTATACACAAAAAATCTCCCATGACATAGTAAAATATATTTCATTAGGCAATTTGGGTAAATAAATTTATTTATAATACACTACTATCGCAAGAATATTTTACCAACATCTGAGTTAGCCAAATTGCCTAATATCAGTGCAGATGCACATAACATAAACCAGCATCTGCTACGAGGCTAAGATGCCTTACATTGAGTTTATCCTGTACTCAAAGCTTCATTAGGTTCTCTAAAACTATGGAGGAACTTGCGGGGAGGAGGGTGATGTTCAGATCAAGTATAAAGTACATACACTGGAAACATGGACTTTTCAAATAAAAACCTGCAAACATTAAATACAGGTCAAATCTGATCACAACTCTCTATTAAAGAAATTTAATTAATTATCAAAGTAACCTTTATTTACCACCCCTATTCAAAATTCTCCCCGGGAAAACACTGTGTTAACCGATGATGAGCCTTTCCCTCAGGTCCAGAAGATAAACTTAATTTATGAGGAAATCTGGAAAACACCATGGCATCAAAAAAATCCCGTTGCTATAAATGAGGAACCATTTGTGTTTCTGTTCCTGATTGTGGAAAACAAACAACACTTAAATGTGAGCCCTCACTGAAGCAAATCAGAGTTAAGTAAGGTGTTTTAGCTGCACTGAAGTAGATTTGTCAAGGGAAGATATAGGACTGAGTTCAGCATTTCTGGTTTTTATTACAAAGACCCTGATTTTATTATTATTTTATCATGTTATAACTTCCCAGTGGTAGTTAAAAAATTAAATTAAAAAAAAATACCACATACCAAAAAAAAAAGGCGCTTTCCCCCACTTCCCTCATGCCATTTAAAAACAGTACCTACACTAAATGAAGCAAACTGTAATGCAGGCAGGATTTAAACATACTGGGTTTTATAAATTCAAACCACCACTTCAATGTAATACAGTGAGTCTTAATACTGTAACAGTTCTTACAGCCACTGCTCTTTTACTTGTATTGCTAGATAATTTTCAATTTACAGTGTCTCAAGAATACCTTAGGAATGTTTTTAAACCAATGATGCACATTTTAAACAGGCATTTGAACAAATATATTTATGCAATACAAACTATGTTCTGACCAGATTTATTCAAGAAAACATCCAGAGTTTTTACACAATACTATTTGTCAGGTTAAAATGCAGCTGCCACAAGGACTTCTACTTGATGGGTCATTAATTTCAGGATCATGTCATTTGACCATAGGGTATTATTTCATATCTGTAAAGGCAACTTATGCCACAGATTTTCCTTTGCTCCTTCTCATTTTAGCAGACATCACATGATGATTTTACTTAATTCTCATGAGGGAAATGGGCTGACAGGCCAAGCCAACAGTGCTTTGCCTCTCAAAGTAATTCCCAGGTGGGGTATGGGGTTGTCAAAGCAGGAGAATTGCTCTAAAAATCCATTACATAGGTGTGTTGTTGTTGTTGCTGCTGGACCAGTGGAACAGAGTCACTTTACTGCACTACAAAGGATTTAAATTTATAAACGGAAACTAACGTGGAATGATGCTGAGTAGAAAAAGTGCAGAAAAGGTGAAACAAAACCCCAACAGTCTAAACCATCTTCCAAATAATAATGAAAAGATCAGAAGTTCTTTCAGTGATGAATTTCTTTTGGCTGCCAGCTTTGGATAGTTGGCACCTTCTTTTTCCAATGCAAATGTTACCGGTTACAGAAACAGCAGTGTTACTACAAAATGATTGCAGTTGAGTAAGTGGATGGAGTTGTAACTTGTAGCCTGCTTGCATGGTAATGAGAAATCGGAATTAAAACATCTGCCCCTGCTCTGAGTGCCAGACTGTGCTGAGATAATCATGAGTCAAGAGGCAGTGACCTGATGAAGCCTGGTTCAGTGTCATACTGCAAATATTTCAGAAGCTGTAAAATTTAAATAGTGTCTCAATTCACAGAATTTCCATTAAAATAAACCTTTTTGTAAAGATGCCAATCCAAAGTAAACAACGTTGCCCCTTCTAGGCAAAGGGAAACTTTATGCAGCCAGCCAAAAGAAAAACAAACTTATAAAATATACAAAAGCTGCGTTTTCGTAACATGAGAACTTGGGGTGGTACAAAGCTGGCTATCTTCCATCCAAAATCTCAGTGACTTCAACCTTCGTTAATGGAGCAAGAGCAAGCACCAGCTTATCTCTACTTGAAACTCCCCACGCTGTGCGCCAGCTGATACTTTAGCAACCTTGGTTCAGCCACAGTGTTGCTACGCGGAACTTCCCACTACTCCCTTTCCCTCTCCTGAGGTAAGAACCCTCCTTCATTCCCTGGAGGAGTGTGCTGGAACAAAAGCATCTTTTTCCCTTTACTTAAGTAAGGCATTTTATTTTTTTCCAACTAGTCATACAGTTGAGCTCCAGCTACACGCACGCAGAGCCAACAGTATTCATGCAGGAATCTACCTAATCACAACGGCATGAGCATTTTTCCACTGTCAGCTACAACAACACGCGGAGGAGGTTTGATTCATTTGCCTCCCTCTTTTGCATTCAGAGCAGCACCCAGAGCCCAATGCAGACTTCAGTTAAACCAGCACACATGATAAGGATAACAACCAAACTTCAATGGGACTGAGGTAATGCTGGATCTAGTGAGATAAAAATCAATGCACTTTACTACAAATGAATGAATGGTCTTCACAAGATTTATTGCTTTGCTGTTGACCTAATCAATAGCCTTTGACATTGAAATTCCCATACAGATTGCACCCTAATACCAATAAAAAACAATCAGCTAAAAATAAAACTGTACTTCATTAAAGCATGCTATTTTTACAAAATACTGCCCTATCCCAAATTTCCTTATCCACCTCCTCCTTTTGTAATTGGAAAAGATGGATTGATGAACAACTGACTTGTCTGCACATATGATCAAAATCTCCCAAAGGCAAATATAAGCTCATGACACCCTCTCCAGTCACAACTTCCCACCATCAGCAGATCTTGCACTGTGCGATGCTACAGCACGAAGCTGCGAGGGGCAGCTAAAATACCCGCTTCAAACTAAATAGGTCACAGATAGATAAAGCTGTGCCAAACTGGTGGTTTAGGCTTCCAAACAAAGACTCCTATTGTCTAGAATCACCCACTTGGGGATAGAGGGAAGGAAAAAAAAAAAAACCAAACAACAAAACAGAAAACAACCAAAAAAACCCAAAAACCACCACAACACACACAAAAGAAAACATAGGGAGGAATCAGGAGAGGTTTTATAAGTATTTTCCAGTTCAAAAGCTTCTTTCTCCTCTCTTAGCACAGATCAAAACAACTGGTCTTAAAATAATTTCATCCAACAATATTTAAGAACACACAGTTTCTCTAAAATTACCCTAGTGTGTCAAAACAAATGAGTAGGGGCAAGAAGAGGGAGAGTACAACTGCCAGTGATAAAACTTCATGCTTCCAGAGGCTACACTGAATTATTTTTCCAAAGCAATAAACACACAGCACATTTGAGATGTTCTTAGTTTTCAGTATTCAACACTTTCTGTAAGTTTCCTAAGTTTTCAGACCTGATATAGAGAAGAAAAGCAGTCGGGAAAGCTTTCACCAAGAGAGAGAATGACAACTGAGCAGCGCATGGAGCTGTTACACTCCGTGTCTCAGAAGAGCAAAACAACCCATTGTCTGAGCAAGCAGATCTTTCTGTGCTAAAAATGAAATGTGCTTGAGAAATCTGCAGTTCATTAGCATAGAAGTTTAAAGTTGGTTTATGAGCATATTTTCCTCTGTAACAGTTTGTAGAGCTGTCTGCATTTCATCAGATTATTCTAGATTCTCAGTACTGCACTTTTTGGTGCTGATACAGATCTGTGCTTCAAGCATCCTGTACAGAAGTAAGTACATTTCTCAATGGAAGTTTTCATTAAAATACTGGCAGGTTTTTGTAAGAGAAACTTTATAATCACAAACCCACTTTGTTACATTTTTATGAAGAAATGCTATTTCCACCAGCCCACTTCCCACCATTCTTGACTGATGAAGAGTTAGGACTCCAAACATGAAAAGTAAAATAATATGAATAATTATGAAGATTGTTTCCTTTTGGGAAATAAGTACATAGGAAGCTCATTTAGTCTACATTAATTTGCTACATATTGCCAACATGTGTACGGTCTGATTAACTCCAACTGGTTACATGGGTCTCTAAAGAATTTTTTGTTTGTCAGAATGAAAATTCCATGATCCTGCTCTCTACAATTCCATGGCTAAGTAATAGAAGTATTTATCTAGATGTCAGACAATTAGCTAAGTGCATACACCCTGCTATTCCATGTATGCTAAACCATAAAATACATCAAAACAAAGATGATTTGTTGATTTTCCTAAAAAGCCAATTTGACCACCCCTCTGATCACTGGTTTTGTTTTCTGGTTCAATGATCCTTCCCTTGCACAGAAAAAAACATGTTTCATTATATACACCAAAAAATGGACAGCTATACAAAATAAATATAACTCACAGAAAAACCATTAACTCTTCAATAATATTTTCCCTGAACAGGATTATGGAAATCCTTTCAGTAATACTTGGTACCAACTGTTCAAGCTTTGCTCTAACAGTGCGTGAGGGCTTGTGGAAGGGGAGGGAGAATAGATGTGTCTTTAAAACTAATGGGTTTGGACCTCTGGCTCAAAACTGATCTGAAACAGAAAAGGGAGTGCTATATTAAGAGCATTCCTTTTACAGTTTACCCACAAGAAATATGTTTTCCCTGGAAAAAGCTGCTAAGCAGTTGCCAGATAAAGCCAAGTGCTCACTAGACACGGTTAAGCTTTCTAAGAGAGGAGCCACCTCTCCAGTCTTGTCAAGAGAACAGTACTAGGGCTCAGCAAGCTGTAGGAGCAGGTTTTCCACCATTCGCTTTCCCAGGTTCTTTCTTTTTTAGAAGATTCAGAACCTTCCTCTATTGCTGTGGATTAAACAAAAACTAACATAAATTTCCGGTCACAAAATAATGCAGTGTAAAGAAGGGTTAAGAATGAAGACAAATATTTACCCACCTGACCTATTACTTGCAGTTTTTGGTAATTTTAGTGTGAAATGTAAAACACCTTGCAAAGGAAATTATTTACTGATAATACTTATGCTTAAGACAGGTTTGAAGAATATGCTATCTTGAGAATGTAAACTTTCCTCTGGTGCTTGCCCTGAAAAAAATACAGCCTCCTACACGTTCTGAAAGTTAACTGAGACAGAGAGAAAAAAATCACAAGTATTTTACATTTTAAAAAACCCAAACTGAAAACTGTGGTAACGCTGTGGCAGTTGTAGTAAGCAGTCAAGATATAGAAGAACACAAATACCAGGAACTTTAGTTTTGTGACAGCAGCACATTTAACTGCTGAATTAACAAAGTAAACGGGAATAAGGCAAGAAAAACGTTCATTGCTTACACAGCACTTTTTAATCAGACCTATTTCTATCTAGATTTGCAGGATAACCTGTTAAAGTAACAAATATGAGCACTGCTTCATATTTCAGTTTTGCAACAGGATCAGCAAGAGCACATCAGGAAACTCGCTGTGGCAGTTCACTCCTTTTTAACTTTTATGTACTTCTAACAGCAAAAAGCAGCCTGAAATGCAGGCCTAACACTACTTGAAAGCCTTAAAAAAAAAAAAAAAAAAGAGAAAATACTTTCTGGCCATGTACACACAAGCACATGCAGCACAGCCATATGCACCCCTGAATTTGAGGGCATTTTCTACCACCACACATGTTTGTTATGCAATTTTCACATAGTCATAACTATGTTAAATCAAAGCCAACTGATGTCAGTGCTAAAATGTTCAGCAGCCCCACAGCGAAGCATCTTTACATTTGGGAAGTGTTAATGTGCGATATAAACATTTTGCCTTCCAAAGCCACTATGTATACCAGAACATCAAAACCAATCAGTATAGTATGCACGGAAACACACACACACATATATATACAGAACATTCTCTCATGTATTTTTACATGAGTGTAACCATTGTGCTGGGAGACCTCTCCTTCCCCTTCACAAGTATATTGCTGTTGTAAACAAGAGAATATGCTGTGTAGGGACAGTGAAATATTTTTTTTTTCTGGTCAGCAGTTTAAAAATTGTAATACATGTTTTAATGAGGGATTTTTTTCATATGGGGAGGGCATGAAAGGGAGGGAAATATACATATTTTCAGCATGAGATCTATGCGGGTTCCATGAATTGGCTCCTCCTGCCCAGCTCCCCTCCTGCAAGAACTGAGTTGTCATGCACAGGAAGGAAGAAACAAAGCAGTAAATTTGGCACTACTAGGAACCACCAGCTTAATGACTTATCGTTTTCCTCCAGAGTCACTGGGGTGAGGGTAAACATAAGTAACAAGCAATGCTGATATAAGGTAAGGGCTTGAACAACTCCTCTTCCAAATATGAACATAAAGCAGCTAGGACCTTCTCTCCTGGGCTACACAAAAGCTGTTGCATTTGTCTCGTGTCAATGACCACACTTCTGTGCCGACACAATATTTAAGCCAAAATCAAGCATTAGAAAATAAAACTCAATTCTGTACCATCAGTGCGGCCTTTGTATGGGTGGGGAAGAGAAAAGGACACACAGAACTGGAGGAAAACTTAACTAAAAACAAGGAACATTTAATAAGAAAAAATAATAATAATAGGGAGAGGAAAAAAAAACAACCTTCCTTGGTGGAGCTCTGTAAAGCCCTACTCATTTTTGTCATATTGCCACAAGATGAGTGGACAAACACAACCTCACATGGTCAGAAAAAGCCTTGCTCTTTCTTTCATTCCCCTGCTACATTCACAGATGTTGTGAGCAAGACGCAGCAGTTTGGCCTGGTCCAGGATCTTTGCTATTTGGCACAGGGAAGCAGGAGGAGGAACTGGAACATGCCTTCTAGTAATTGTCATTTTGCAACTCCACACATGGAGTTTGGCATCAACACGGAAACAGAGAAAAACCACAACTACAAATGTTCGCGTTACTTTCACAGGTCAGGTTTCTCACTAGCTGCGCATAAGTAGAAAAGAACTCCAAAGAAATTAATCTAACTAATTATGCAGAACTTGTGCTGTTTTTTCCATTAACAAAATAGCTAAATAGTAATCTTGGAGGGAGCAGAGTTTTTACTTGTATTTCAGGGCTAAACAATAGCTCTGGAGTTATGAACGTTGAAGTTCTGCTGGATGAACCTCTTGCAGAGGTTGTGTAAAGCCATCTACAAGAAACACCTTCACATCAGTACCACAAATCAGTGGTCAAATCTGTTTCCTATTTCCTGCACAGTGCATCACAGGTCTGCCCTAAACCTGCCACCTTAGGAGGCAGAGGCAGGCAGGACTGGGCTCTACGCTGTGCTGGCAGTAAGACATTGTCATCGTAATGTAGGGAATCAACCATTGTATTACGCACAAAGAAAAAGACGTTTTATTTTCTCTCAGTGCATTTATTATTTTATTATGCTGAAATACAATGCCCCTTTTCACTCAGAGAATAATTGACAAATGCATTATTTCCCAATTCATTGCCACAAAGCTGGAATGAGTTAAAATGTGCCCAAAAGAAATCCTTCTTAAGCCATTATAACCTGCTATTTTTACTGTTAAATTTCAAGCAATTAACATGCCCATTACAAGCAAAACACTGTTTGCCCAGCAGCATATACCTTATGCACAGACACACAGCAAAGCAGCGTGGCCTCTGTATCTACTTACTCTGCCCAGCGCATAGAAAAGCCTATTGCAAATGTTCACAGTCTAAACAGATAAATGCCCTGTAATTCCAATTGGAAGGTGCATCTAGAACCTACTCAGGTGGATCATCTTTCCCTACCAGAAGATTTTGGCTGTTACATTAGGGGTGATTATTAATTAGGGATATCTAGATTCTTTCTTTAAAACAACCAACCAAAATCCACATTTGTATCATAGTAAGCGATAAGCCCAAAGGAAAAAAAAAAAAAAAAAAGAAAATTAAAAACAACTTTTGCAGGCAAAATGTCACACTTTGCAGCTTACTAAAGATCTCAAGTAATCTGGTAGGAAGACACCTGAAGAGTGAAGAAGTAAAGAGACTGACGATGACTTGGGTTTTGTGTGCACCATTACATACCCCTATTTTTTATTTTTTTTTTTTTGCAAAAGAACGGTTAACAAAATAGTTTTCATAAAAAATATACAGGGATTTCAGCAGTCTGAATACCTTGACAACGGAACTGGAAGAAGAGCTTCTCCACTGTATCACATGTGATTTACAAAGGCTGCAAAAACCTAATTGCCTTTACACTTCCAAGTCCAAATACCAGCAGAGGCAAGAACAAATTCTCACCAACTGGACCTTAAAAGCACAGGTGCTTTCTCTGCCCTACCATATGGGTCTTGCTAATCCACTCCCATGACACAGAAAGGTTTTTCCACTGGCCTGAAACGTGCTGTGGAAAAGAGGATTCAGCACCGAATGGCTGAAGCAGAATAGCACACCACATGACCTGCCACAGCCTGTGCACTTCACTCCGTGCACCAGAGCATGAAGAGGGAGAGAAATGTTCAATGCCAGCACTGTTACTGCTCAGCTTCAGCATACTTCAGAAATGGGCAAGTAATGCCTCTGACCTCAGGCACCTGGAGTGCTGCTACCCTGCTTCCCCAAAAATAAGACAGGGTCTTATAGTGATTTTTGCTCCAAAAGATGCGTTAGGGCTTATTTTCAGGGGATGTCTTATTTTCCCATGAACAACAATCTACATTTATTCTTGAGGAAAAAATTAACATTTATTCAAATATGGTCATGTCATCACATTCTGGAACATCACCATAACTCTCCACAGCCTGAATTCCATTGTGAATTTCTTGTGACTCTGTTTCCTTTTTCCACGTACCACAACGCCAGCAGGACTGCCCAGTCTGTGCGGGAGAGCCCGGCACTCACCAACCTTATTGCTTTGGGTCCCGTGGGGTCTGTCGAGTGCAATTCTTTTGGGGGTGTCTGCTTTTCATGGTGAAGGGTCCATCTGCCCTGCTGCATTCTATTGCCAATTAATTTTACTTTTTTACATGTATAGCTGCCTGGACACCATTCAAATTTACTTTTTTATGAACTAACTTAGTTTTGGAGTAGGGGTTATATTTCAAGCATCCTCAAAAATCCTGAAAAATCATGCTAGGGCTTATTTTTGGGGAAAAAAGGGTACCACAAATACCATGAAGCTATGTCTGAAAAGAAAAATAGGTTTTTTCTCCACAGTTTGAAGACTTCAGTTTCAGACTGAACTTTCGAATATTACTGCATACACTACACCTTTGCTGATATTAAAAAGTATCATTCCTCACATGCCATGTTTTAATAGGCAATAAGCCTATGCTTATTGGGAATTAGGTTGCTAAATGTTTTAGGATTGCTGAGAAGTACAGAGAAAAAATATAAATAGGTTAAAACAGAAGAGGAAAAATGCGTGCTCACTCAGGCTTTCAACACATACCAAGGACAACAGAATTCTCAAAGACAGGAGATGAGAAACAGCCAGAAAAACAAAAAACCAAAAACCACAGCCACAACCAGTCCAGAAGCGGCTGCCCTCACACTGACCGTCAAAACCCCCCGTGAATCTCCGTCTTTCTGCGCCCCCACACCAGGATCAGAGCAGAGACGCCCCATCTCCCCGCACAGAGAGCTACACGGTACCTGTGGAGTCAAATTCAATCGGCTGGCAATTTCTGTTGGAATTCCAGTTACATTTGAGCACCTGGCCTCCTTCTATGATGTTCTGCTGGGTGGTGTTGGCTTTTGGAGCTCCCACTAGAAGAGATATCCTGCAGTAAAAAGAAGAAATAAAACAAGGCACAGATGTTGTTACTTTATGGCATCTGAAGAGTTAATAAAGCAAAGCCCTTACCCATTCAAATCTAAACCTGACTAGAACTACACAGAGCTTCAGATAAATTAATATTAGGTTTTAGGTCTTCGGTTCTTCTTTTCTGAAAGAAAAAACCAAAACAAAACAAAAAGAAGATAAAATTATGCTGTCCTACTTAAAATTATGTTTAAAAGGACATAAACACCTTTTACATGTCTTTTCTCCTTTCAAAAATATGTACATATGCAGTGGAACAGGAAATCACGTACTTCTGTAATTTGAGCAAGTCATCAGCTTGCATAATTTCTGGTTAATTTTGTACATTAGGGTAATTGAAGGAAATCAGACAAAAATGGAAACAATATATATACAAAATAGTGCTTCTGAGCTCAGAAGGTACTAAGTGGTGACTCAGCCTAGTATTAGCAAACGCTCTTTTAAAAGTAATCTCCAAGTACCCAAGTGACCGTCAACCACAGGTTTGTACATTAACGAACCCTCAGTGATATTCATTACACAGTAATAATTTTCTTATTAAGATCTGTTGTGCTTTCATAAATCTCTGCTTATATGCACACGTCAAGTGCACTCTGAGCAGGAGCTGCCACAAGATTATGCCTGTGCAGGTGGTAAAACTGAGAAGTTGCAAAGAAAGAACAGACGGAATAAAGCACCAGACCAGGCAAGCTTCTTAGCATCTGCCAACAAGGTTACTAATGTCTTCTCATTACTCCAGCACCTCTGAGACACACTTGACTCATCAGCACTTTCCTGAGGAAGTCAATTTGAAATCTAGATAAAGATGTACAAAAGACATAAAACTAAATGCTTCTTTTCATCAGAATCTGCTCTGTTGTTTCAATGTAGACAGTTTAAGAGAGAATAGAGCTTGCAAGAGCAAGTCGCACCATCCCCTATCAGGCATTATGGTTATTTAGTTTTGGAATTGTGTTAGCTGAACAAGCTGCAAAACTGGTTGGAGAGAATGCCCACAAGTAGGCAGATCCAGACTTATCGAACTTGTTCTGCTCTTCACAGTCACCTTCCAGACTTCACTTCTGTACAAAGCTAACTCTGTATTTCTTCATATGTAAATACCAGCTGTAAACACATAGCACCTCAAAGCTCAAGGCATAAAAACCAGCACAGGCTACTAGTTTTCAACTTGTTTGAATTTGCAGAACCTTAAAATCTTCCTGATGAGGACCCCAACAGAAAATCTAGGCTAGATGGCAGTCCATTTGTTACCCTTAGCTGCCATTCATAGACTCTCTAGATTCCAAGAACAGGAATTTGAAATGCTTTAATCAACTTAAAATATTCTCTCTGGGCATAACAGAAATGCTTAAAAGTAAACATCATAATGCCAAGTATGGAAACATATTAATTATTATAATTACAATCCATTAAACAAGTGGCAGCTTGCTTCCCACTTTACACTTGTATGACTAGCTTCTTGAGAAGCCCCCCAAATTAAATGTTTTTTAAAAATACATAATTCTAATATTTTAAATATTTCTCAAGATAATCTTTGTGATGAAGTTTATTAACCAGATTACCAGTAAAGGCATCATTGTGGGATTCCACAAAGGTTTAGTCACCTCTTTTCCCAAAGAGAGAGATGAAAAAAAAAAAAAGGCATTTTTATCACCACAGAGCAGATTTTTGTCATGGGTCTTATAATAACACAATGAATCACCTAAAACCAAAGAGGTCTCTAGTCTGCCTACTTTGGGCAAGGGGGAACGGAGGGAAATCTCCTCTTTCCATGGGAATAAGCCAGCCATGCTTTGATCCTGCCTGTCTCCTACCTGATGCCACCGCGTGCCCCAGCACAGCGCTGTGGACACGACTGGGAAAGCATTAACATCCTCGGCACACAGGTGCTGGTCTTTCAACAACCACCACTTGTCAGTGCTTTGCCGTGGGCCAGTAAAGAGAAACTGGTATTTCCATGTGCTTATGTGCTGGAAAGTCAGACTATCAAATGCCATTCTTTTAAGACATAGCGTGTGGGAGAAACCTTGTTCCTTTTAATAAAGTTATGATATGTTCAATCACTTAGTATTACATTTAAGCCCTCTGTCAAGCACCACATAGCGATACAAGACTACCACTGACTCCTGGAATAGATTTTTCACACTGGACTTCTAAATATGCTTTATTTTGGTATCCAGCAGGTCAAAATAGACTATGAAACAGCAGCCTGAGCATTCCAGAACTAACACCACTCCTTTGTTGTCAGGCTAGCCAATCCAAATAGCTTTAGATCAAGTAAATTTACTTAATCTCTCATACTCATGTTAAGGATATAAATAAAAACTCACCAAAGCAACAACAGAGGTGTAAGAAACAAGTGACACACACGACACTCAACAGAAACCACATAACAAGGCTCATTTTACTGAACACCTTTTGCTAATCATGCTGCAAAACAGTTCACTTGGTTTTCTACCCAATGTTTAACTGCAGACATCGCTGAGCTCACTGTTCATCGCTACCTGATTTGACAATCCTTGTGGGTCACTTCCAACTCGAGACATTCAATGATTCTACCTTTCCTTCCCCTTCAAGAGCTCGAGGGAATCCACAGGCCTTCCAGTCTGGGGGAGTGTATGTTGGTCCTTCCTCAATGATGGGGAAGACACAGGCCTGTGTCTGAAGGACACTGCATACCAGTATTTCTGGCTATTTCAGGGAGCAAAAGATCAGTCTCCCGAGGCATAAATGCAAGATTTAAACCATTAGAGCCTGCTTCTGTAAACGTAAGAGTTGTCTAACTTGTTTTGTTTCAATTATGAGCTTAAATTTAAGATAAAGCTCAGTAATGGTGTTTAGCTTAGCAGATACAGACTAACTACTAGGCACACCTTAAAATTGAAAAAAATCCTTTAAAAATAAAAAGGAGTCTTCCATGTTGTCTGAAAACCACTAGTGTTTTAAGGTTTTTTGTGTTTAGTTTTTTTTAAGGAAAACAAAAGAAACAAAAAGACAATACTCTTTTATTTTCCGGCCCTGCACTTTGAGGTCAATAGCTATTACAAAAATAATGGAAAGGTTCCAAATAGTGATTTCAGTGAGAGCTGGGTCACATAATCCCTTATCAGAAAGCAAGGAAGTTTACTACATGCATTTACCAGTCTCCTGATAATTCTGCAGCCACACATGCTGACTTAAAAATAAAGGGAGGGACATAACTAGAAGTTTTTTTCTTTTAGTACTAAGACTTATAGGATTAAGATAGCTGAAAGATGTTGCAATACATGCAAGTTAAGACAGGATGACTTCTAATATTTGTAGGCAATAAAGAAATGCAAACAAGGCTAGCTAATGTGCTGCAAAAGAACTTGCTCAATAGCTATAAAATTTGTTTATAAAGTTTTAGGAGCTAGAGATTGCGAGAGAGAAAAAAAATCCCCTCAGCATGACAGAAGGCAGCAGCTTCCCCAGCTTTACAGCCCTTTCATAGGATGGGAGAGGAAAAAGGTGGCAAGAGCCTGGATCTTAATGTAGCCCACGCTTGAGAAAGGCAGGCTAATTCATTATGGCAAGACCAGGATTTTGAAGTTAGCAACAAGACTATTCAGAAGTCCAAATACACCAGCTACTGCTCACTGCCTAATTTTCGCTTAAGGTGAAAGAAGGTATTCGGGAAGCACATGTGGACGGCATTTATATGGAACTTTTTTTTTCTCTGGACTCCTCAGCAGCTTTGTGACCTGCACAGAGAGAGCACAACCCGGAGCACTCCTGCACAGAGCAGTCAGGAAAGGAACAGCAGAACTTCTGAAATTCCACGGGACAAAGCCTCAGGTGGAAAACATAACGAAGCAAAATACCATACTTTCAGCTTTCTACACTGTATTTATTGCCACCATTATTTGCATAAACTGCAGACTGATAAGGCTATTCAGAAAATCCAAAGCTGTGTTAGAGAGCAGACCGACCGCACGAAATCAAGATGTGCTTCTCAGTAAAAGAGCATCAGCAGCCAGAGCCACCCCAGGAGGGTGAGGAGAGGCAGCCGAGCCCGTGTTCCCGGCGTGGCTCGGTCCCTTCGGTACCGCCCCACCACCGCGGGGTCCCGCTCGGAGACCCGCCCGTGCTGCGGGCCGGCCACCGCGGCCCCGCTCGGTTCCACCGAGGCTCTCCCCATCCCCGTGCCCCCCACCCGGGCCTGAGCAAGCGCCCCCCGTCCAATAATCTCTCCCGTGAGCCGCCCTGCCGCCAGCTCTCCCCCCCGAGTCGCACAGTGAACTAGGGGCAGCAGCTCGGCTGCTGACACCAGCGGCTCCTCCCGGCCCCGGCATCGCCCTCCTCGTCCGCATCCTCCTCCGGGCTGGCCGGGCTCTCGCACCTCGCCGGGACAACGGCAGACTCGACCACGGCCCCCCAGAACCGCGCCACAAGCGGAGCAGAGCGCGGAGCCACCAGGACGGGCCCCCCGCCCCGGGGGGCGGCAGCCCCGGCAGCGCCGGCCGCTCGGGACGGGGCACTTACGAGGATGGGTCGGGAGCGAAGAAGTCCACGGCGAAGCCAAAGTAGCTGCCCTTGGGGCCCGAGTAGACGGCCGGGCTTTCCACGTCCAGGTTGAAGGCGCTGCCCGGGACCAGCGCGCCGCCCAGCAGCAGCAGCAGCCACAGCCGCGCCATGGCCCGACCCGCAGCTCTGCCCGCGGAGGCGCCCGGCCCCGCGCAGCGGGAAGGGGACGGAGGGGCCGCACGTTTCCCGCGGCGGGGCGGGGAGCGGAATCACTTCCTCCCGCCCTGCGCCCAGTTCCCTTTTCTCCTCGGGACAGGGGCGGCAGGAAGGAGAAGCGGCATCATGTGGTGCCGGAGGCGGGCCCTGCCCCGCACCGGCCCGGGCTGCCGCGCCGCTCCCCGCCCGCCTCTCCCTCCCGCCGGGGCGGAGGGGACGGCGCGGCGCGGCCCGGCCCACGGCTGCGAGAGGCCCTCCCAGCTCCGGGCGGCTGCAGCCGGTCAGTTCCAGCTGCGGGCAAGGCACTTGCCCCGTGATCTCCTTTTGGTGTAGGCAACCAAGTCCTAAAAGCTGGTTACTGCTGGACCCGAGGGCTTGAAGAGGGCAAGTGCTATTGAGAAGTACCAAAAAAAAAAAAAAAGAGGGGGACACATCCCTCTCATAAAGTCTTTCTTGGTATGACTTTCCTCAGTAAAGTGAAGTCTTGGAGACAATCTGTTGCAGGAAAGCTGTTAACAAAAGGAAAGAGTGAAGTAGGTGGCGGCATGGATCCACCCGTGGGGGAAAACGAGTTTCAAACAAACAGGATATTAAATGGTGTAATTTAAAATCCCAGGGTCGCAGCAGAGCCCAGCGGCACCTCCGCCAGCAGCAGGGACGCCAAGAGGTGGGCACAGGGCTGGCTCTGACAAACCTCCCTCATGGGGATCCCAGCTCTCGTTTTACCACCGCACCTGGGGCAGAAGTGTCCCGTGTCCAGCTTGAACCTCTTCATGCACAGCTTCTGGCCCTTGGATCAGCTGTCACTACTAAGATTCTAGCACTGTCATCGTGGGAGCTCAGGCAGCTCTAGGCTGTTACCAAATCCCTCGCAGCCTACAGTGGAGTTCAGCATCTGCTTAGCAGATCAGTGTGTCAGGAAAAATAAAACATGCTGGAACACCAAAAGTGGAATTAATTCATGTTAATTCATAAAACCCAATACTGTTACCACATAATCAGTTTCACACTATTGCCGCCAAAAGTCTAAACTTTCAGCTCTGCTTTCTCATGTGAGCATGACAGAAAGTAAAAGGAGCATAAAATGATGTTTCATACCCTGAAGACAAGTTAAAAATATTCCATATGTATTTACTGAGGGACATAAGTGAAGAATTCTAGTACAACAGCAGCTGCAACGAAGTTGAAAAGTCCTACCTTGGACGTATTGTTAAGGCATGGCTTGTTTAATTAAAGAGTAGAAACTACATCAGTTGGAGCGTATGTCTAAAATGCTGGTACAACTCCCCCTAAACTTCTGAACTGGCTGTGGGAACCACTCCTGCAGTTCTGGACTTACAGTCTACAAGAGAAATCTGTTAAATCTACTGTAAGTGAACTTCTGCACGCTCAGGTGCATCAGGTAGAGCTAACAAAATGCAGAGCAAGCAACATTAGAAGCCAGTTACTGAGAATGTTTCCAATAGAAAGCAATCATCATCATGGTAAAAAATAAGTACAAATAATCAGGTACAACTTGCTCAAGACAGTCAGAAGCATTATGTCTGTAAAAGAACTGCTAATTAACCTACTGAACAAGACATGATTTCAGAATCATTTGGCATTCCAAAAGTTTTGATGTAATTGGCTTAATTCAATGTAGACGAATTAGTATAGTAAAACTGTGACCCAGGTTCATTTAACATTGTCTTCTTTTCCTTTTAATGAATTAGTCTTAGAAGAACCCAAGGACCTTTCAGAAAAAAAAAAAAAAGCTTTCTTCATTGCCAACAAATGAATCATATCTCAGAATTAGTATCAGTTTCCTGTTTTCCAGTGTAAATTTACAGTCACTGTTGTTTGGTTTTTTTTTTTGCAATGTCCAATCAGCTTACGTTTACTGATGCCATGGAATTTAGGCTTACAAGAAATGTGTGATGTATAAAGGACCCAAGGTGAAGGACTGAACATTGATATTGGGTGATCATTTCCATTTCTCACTAAATGAATAGAGAAAGTTGCTTTAAATACAGTCAGGATTTATATTAACATGTAAGGTAAATACAGTCAGGATTTATATTAACATGTAAGATAAATTAGTAGTCTGGAAACAAAACAAACAAACAAACAAAAACAATAGCAGAAAGAAGCTGAGTAATAGCAACCTTTTAAAAGCTGGGTGTAAAATATGCAAGCAATAATGTGCACCAGGGATTCTTGACAAACCTACTGCTACTTACCTACTGTTAAAATTTTAAAAAATTTTACTTGGAAGAATTACCAATACGAGGGGAAAAAGCGAGCAAGGATAGACAGGGTGACAGGATTTCACAGTAAATTGTTTTCATTGAAAGGGGTTTTGAGTTAAGAGTTTTCCATTTAAAAATGCGATAGGTCTGAACTCTTTCCTCCTCCCACCTAAAAATACAGGCGTCACCTTGATTCTTGCACAACTCTGCAGCACTGGTGCTCCACTGTAAGCAGTGAATAATACATATTATTCATGTACATACTTATGCTTTTAAAAAATATTTTAAATGTAGGTTTTCCAGACATCCTGGGCTCTACAAAGGAAGAACTCGACAAACAATTCAATTTATTCATTCTCACAATTCCCTGTGTGCAGTATTCCAGCTTGACAACCAGCACTTTGTTCAAGTAAACCCATGGCAGAGCCAGAAAGAAGAACCAAATCATCCTGTGTTCCAGTCACTTGTTCCTGTAACCAAGTGATAATAGTAATTCCCTAAGGGAGCCAACTCAAAAATTCTCGTTCTATCAAGAATCAGAGAGTTCCTATACCTAGACTTAATGTTTGTTGCTAGTTTTCCTAGCTTTGCTGCCTCTTCATAGGTCAAAAAAAACCAACAAAAAAGTCATCAATAAGATTAACTTTTATTGTTATTTACTGACTACTCCCTCACAGCTGTTGGACTACAGACCGGATCAAAGCAAAACTGCAGATGGGGTAGTAGGTACTCAAATTCTAGTAAACAGGGCAATAAAATAAAACAAAAAGGTGGTTTATGTGTACTTTGATCAGGAAGGCAGTAGTTTAGGGAGAAAGAGGATTTATTTTCTCTACCTGGTTTCATAGCTTCACTACATTACACAAACAGCATAGGATAAGTTATTTTTTAAGATATTAGAATTGTTTTACCAAATGACAAATTTTGGCTGCCGTGCAGCACTACTGCTTGCTGTCTGAATCGCTGAAGGACAGGCCAGAGGAACAACTCGCACTTTACACAGAGCCAGGGGTTACTCATCCCTAGGGAAATAGTTTCTGCAAAGCATTTCCTGTCCCCAAGCGGATAATGGCTTTTTAACCAGCTGTTTCTGTATCTGCTTTCTGCCATCACGCCGGCCACGGAAGGTGCAGCAGGCTGTGATTCTGCTGACTCAGCGCCCTGCTCCGCTCCCGCCGCTGAGTCACCCAGCGGAAGCGGCGGCAGCAGCGCTGTCTGGCTCCCTTCAAACGCCACCGGAGGCGCTCGGTCCAGACAGCCCGCCAGCTCAGCCACAGCTCCCTATATGGTGTTTAATATACCCCCAGCCTCCACGTGGGAAAAAATCCGAAGCGGAGAGGCAGCGGATTGTCCCTCTAACTCCACCCAAGCTTACTGTAAATTAACCAAAACATTTTCTGTTGCGGAAGAGACTGAGTGACTTAATTGCTTGCACTGAGCTACTAAGACTGACAAAACCACGGACAAAGGAATCAAAGCCTAAAACAGATTTTGCCACTAATGTAAAGCAAAAAAACCACACTTTTGGTGAAGATGTGATTTTTCTTCACAATTTGGTTTAGTTCTCAGTATGACTACCAACCACATAAACAGCTGCTACTGAGATCATACTACAGAATGTAAACAAATGAATTATGTGTTCCTGTATTTACTCTTCTGTTATCTCTAGTTTTCAAATTACAGGTTACTGACTAAGATACTCAGCGGTGAAAATTAACCACGAAGAAGTGGGCAGAGAAACTCTCATTCCTTTTAACAAGAAACCAAATTTTTATCTGTATTTATAATAGAATACAAGTCATTTGGAATTCTGTGGAGTCTAAAGAACTGCTTTCCATTATTTGACAGATAAAACTGATTTCCTGTTACAAGTTGTTAGGTTTTATTTATGCAACTACTTATTAACACAGCTGAACAAAACTGTGCAAGATGCGAGGTGCTTCTGGTGGACAGGTACTCATTTCCATTTTTGCTATTCCTGAGTCTCCAGCCAGTAACATAGAGCAGTTAAGAATATTTTTTTCCTTTGCAATCATGTCTCCTCCTCATGATAGTACACTCCTTAGCAAAATATGGACAAAATCCTATAATTCAGTAAAAACTGCAGATGTGCAAGGCACAATGGTCCTATTTAAAAGGCTCAGTGAGCTGTCTTGTAGGTGAGTGATGAGTTTTGGCCTCCCAGTGAGTCCAGTGCTCCACAGGATCAGTAGTACGAATATCTGGAGCCAGGAAAGGATTACCACTGATTTGGTCATCGATACTAATATTA
The DNA here is from genome assembly GCF_037038585.1 of Patagioenas fasciata. Lineage (NCBI taxonomy): Eukaryota > Metazoa > Chordata > Aves > Columbiformes > Columbidae > Patagioenas > Patagioenas fasciata. The sequence goes on along the minus strand of NC_092526.1, from coordinate 26,577,202 downwards.
GTCTCCCAGAAATACCTTTATTGACATGAGAGTTTAACTACACATTTTGCTCTTGTGCGACCCAGACACTTGGATTGTAAAGCAGCTCAGCTGCCTGGGACACATCTTAAAGAAACAACTCACTTTCTAATGAGGCAGTAGAAAGCAAGCCTAACTTGACCAAAATGATGAACTTCACATATTATTTTGGTTTGGTCAGTTGATGCCTTTTATTTCTATTTTATCTAATATTAATCTTTAATGTTAATTTTCTAGAAAAAAGAAAATCTGAAAACGATCCAAGTATTACTGGGTAAGAAGCACGAGGAAGCCACTACAGTGATGTGGTAAGCTTGATTTGCCTTATTGCTCTTACAAGCAACTCACCACATCAACATCTCATGTCGTTGTCACACAAAAGCTGTTCTTAGCCCAAGGCTACAGGATAATGGATTTTTTTAGGACAAGGAGGCTATGACCATGTTTGTAAAAAATCAGCTTCTAGCTGGTGAACAACTCTCAAGTCTCACTTCTCAAGGAAGTGAGTTGTAGCAGGATTTTTTCTGATTTGTTCAGTACCATTAGCTGTGTTACTTCAGTATTAGTCAATGTCTTTCCACCATCCCCTTCAGGTGTTTTAGAGAATGCTCGTTACTCACCAGACCTTTTTTACATTAGGATTTCATACCATCAAATTCAGGGACAGCCTCTAATATTCCCTACACAACATCAAATATGTTTTAATAATTACCCATGCATATATGAGGTGTAATAGAGACACAAAAAGTTAAATACCCCCCTATTCCATTGCCTCTCATTGTTTTCAGATAATTTTAAGTACAGTCCTTTCTGATGAGTGCATCAGCCACAGCAAGTGCACCCAGAGCATGTTACTATAACACACACAGAGTTTTTATTTAGAAAGTGGAAGTGGTCTGTTTGGCAGCAATACTTGTGAAGTATTCTGCTGGGAGCAAAGAGAAACACGGCACTTCCTTGCAACCAGGATCCACAGATACCAGAGAGAAGGGGCACTTCCTAGGAGATTGCCATTTATGGAGAATTTCCAGATGATGAGGAATTTTCTAGTTTTCTTACATTCTTGCTTGCTTCTGGTTGTACAGAAATACTGGAGACCACTGCTTCCTGATACAGAGATATGGCCATTCCTGTCATTAGTGCAAATAATCTATTCAGTAAAAGGATGACAATGTGTACAACTTTATTCCCTGTTTTTTGAGAAATTTTCACAGATTTTCCCATTACTTTTCCATCATGCATTTTCAAAGTAATCAAATAAAGCTCAGTCTCAAAGAACAGTCTTTTTCTAAATCTACTGTTCCAGGAACATAATACCACTTCTTGCCTTGAAGCATCTGTCCTCTAGTGCTCCTGTATTACAGTAACACTTCTACGTTCTTGCTAAAGGATTTGGAACAAAACCAAGTTTAAAACTTACAAAAAAATGGTTAGAAATACAAAACAAAGTTCTTCACACTGCTCTATGCTTAATAACGAGTTCAGACTTCAAATATGTTGAAGAATTCTATGGCAAAACAATAATCACATGCAGAGCAAGTAGGACTGAAAGGCAACAGAGTACAATAGAGCCAAGCTCCTTTCTATCTGATAGCAAATGGGATATTGTGATGCCTTAATACTTCAGAAATCCACTAACAAACTAAACCCGTTACTCTAAATATTCTTCTACACTCAAGCACAAAAGCACTGGAAGATTGCATTAAGACAAACTGACATGGGAAAAGGTATTTTCTTCCTGTTCTCTCTCAAAAAGTGTTCCAGGTGTTTGAGCCCAGACACCCTGGGCCTTGCTAAACCAGCTCAGCCATCAGCTCCAGCCTCTGGGCCTCCAAAGACTTCGTATCATCTTACAGAATGGTCCAGAGCCCAAACTTACTCCCTCTTCCTCATCCAAAAATCCCATTTCTCCCAAACCAAAGACCCAACTTCATGTTCACTTTGAAAACTACTATATTTGATCTTCTATATCCACAGGATACTGTCTTGTCTGGCATTAATATTAAACCAAGGTGTGTTGTTATCTACAAAATGTTATACTGGTCACTACATTTTTCCTGGGTTAAAGAATGAGTACTTAAAAAATAAAGAAAACAGATCAATACAGAATCAGGTCTCTAATAATTCTAACATGGGCAGGTTAGTTTTGGTTTTGTTTTTTTGGGAGGTTATTGTTGTTTGCTTTTAAGACATAAGCTTGCAATTGCCAGGAGGATGTTGTAATAGACTCCTAGTTGGGTGCTGCTGGTGAAAGAATGTTGGGAATACGAATCTTCTTTGCATCTATCAAAAAGCAGCCTGCCAGTTAGTAGTGACAATAGTTATCCATGCTATAAACTGCAGACACTTCTGTGTTTGATGAAAGAGCACATTTAAAAGCTTTTTTAAATTTTTTGCTCTCTTGGAGGAAGAGCCCTCATTCCACTCCATCCTGCCTCCCCATACAAAGAATGAACAATTATTTATGTATAGCGGACATGTAGAGCTGTAACTTCATATGTCTGTGGAAGACACTGTTGTGGGACACAAAAATCTAGAATTGCTATTTATAGAATACAGACTTTCTGTATTGACAAAAACAGAAGACTGAAAAGCCTGTGGTATAAGGCTGATTTCTACCAGCACGAAGTGCAGTTCTGACAGCCACCCGCTTCTTATTCAAGGAGAAAGTTCACAAAGATGAGACAACAGCAGTTAAACTCCCATTGATCCCATGTAGTTTGTCCCCTCTTATCATTCTCTACTTTGGTCTGACAGATGTTCAAAGAGATAAGATCTTTCCTATGTCCTTTCCGACCAGCTTTCCTAATCCTCCTTCTCCCCATTTTATAAACAAATCCCCAGAGCGTGCAGAGCCACCTGAGGAGAGACGCTACCGGGCAAAACGGAGGGAGCCCAAGGGAGCCCAAGGGAGAGGCTGACACAGCCAGCACTAAACTGGTTGGTACGGCTCAGAGAGGTCAGGCGGAAGAGCCTCCCTTATCTCATGTTTTTACTTGGAACAGAGAAAAGACAACAGAGAAGACAACACAAAAAAGCTAGAAGAGCTAAGATTAAAGGTTTCTTGATTAGAAACTTTGCTGTTACCTGATTTTAAGGAGGCATTGAGTTGCAGCTGTAGAATTTTTGAAGTGGAGAGCAATTAGTCTTTTTCTTAAGTAGCCTACTGTTCCAAAACCAGGACAACTAAACTACTTGACATGTCAGACACTATCCAGATTGGTAGAAAACATTGACTGAGAGCTTGTGAAGGATTCACATTATTGTACAGAGACCAGCCTACCATGATGTGTTCAAGCCAATCTCTACATGCAGCGTTCAGAGCATACAACTGACAGCTTCAGTGTCAGAACGTAAACCAAGGAATAAAACAGGAATGGAAATGAAACATGACCAGGACAAACAGTCTCCTAGAATAGCAAGCTGTTAAAACTTAGAGGACTGAGAAAATAATGTTTTAGCTGATCTTCCACAACTGATAGATGCACTACACCTACATTACATGCTGACAAGACAGTTTCATTCCACCACAGGACTGAGGATGCAGCATCCACAGAACACATTTCTCTAATGGCCAACTGTACAAAGAATACTTTGCCCTTTGAAACATTCTATAATAATTTGCTCCTCTTTTCCCTTCAGAAATCCTTCTGCTTCTTTCAATGTATTTTATATAGTAATTTAGGTGGGGATTTTTTTGTTTGTGTTAAAGGAAAGCTGTGATGCTTTCTTTTCCATTGCATCTTGCTTTAATTTAGGACTCCATCTCATTTTTGCATTCTGATGGGATATACTTTGGGAACCTCTCTTTAGTTTTAAGCCAGGCTTGTTCAAATTTATGTCCAGATGTGTTATAACACACTGTAACCATTTTCAATCACAAATGTAAAAGATAATCTCTGAGGTCTTTTTCACTAAATAAAGTGCTGCTATTTTATGATCAAAGGAACTGATTATTTTTGCCGTTAATTTCAGTAATGTGTTATGAGGAAACCTATTGTGTTCACATATTAGGGCTATAACATCATAAATGAATAAAACATCTTGGCCTTATTTCTGATACCAGCAACAGCCGCTCTCTGTAAAAAGACAGAGCATCTATTGAAATGAAAGAACTAAAAGTGACAGACTAAGCCAAGGTCACTGCTAAGCCTCTAATACGAGCGTGAGGGAAAGAGAGAAGGGCAATTTGCAGATAGTACTGTAAAAGCACTTAATGTGATCATAGCTACATAAAACACATCCGGTACATAACTGGGAAACAAAGACTGTTTCGTTAAAGATTTTGCTGATTAAGGCCCATTTGTAGCAAAGAATCAAGCACCTAAAGAAGTATCTGATTTTGTTAAAGTTTCTAGCACTGAAATGCACCAAGGGATTGTGTTCTTCAAAACTGAAATATGTTCACTTTTTTTGGTATGTACTTTCTTTCTTTGGCATCAAGTCAAAGCAAAGGAAGGCATAAGATATACCCTCCTATAAGTATTTTCCCCTAGAGATCTAATAATACAAGTTAGTAGGACTCACATTCAAAAGAAGATGCAGCAGAGCTGTGGAACTGTTGGGTTTTCAAAGATGCTGAAAATGTAGAGGGATTCAAGGGGGAGAGCAGGGAACATACCAGGAAGGAAAAGCCACCAAGGGACACAAGGTACATCTGGTTGAGAAAATCTTCTAGACTGAAAACAGTCAGAGGCTACCTAAGACAAGCGCTCCTGGAAGTACACAGGCTTGTCCTTTTCGTGCCTCTTTCTTCCCAACGCATCCGGGTTTTGGAGTGTGATAAACGGTTTCTTCATCTGATACAGTACAGCTGCTGGTATGGGGTTTTTGCAGTTCCTCTGGCCTTCCCAGGCTTCATTCTTCCAATTCTCTTTCTATTCCTGTTGATGTTATTCAGGGTTTACTTCTCCTGACATATTTCAGGTGAATATATAGGAGAGATATTTGCACATGAGAGCAATCTCATTCTCTCAGTTTACGGCTATAATAAATCCACTCTGAGAGAAAGGAAGATCTAACCTCCTAAGATTTTTGGTTTAGTCAATCACTGTACGGTTTCAGTAAGTTATACAAAACGAGCACATGGGACAAGAATAACAGACACTTATTCCAAGTTTCCAAGTATGTTATTTGCAAGATACGTAAGCTTACAAAATATTTAAGCCTCCATTACTCATATTCAGGTGATTTTTAAAAAGAGGCATAAACATCACAAAGTAAGTAGAAATCAGCTTTCAGAATGCCTGAGACAAGTTTTTGACACTTGTTATTCCTCACATCTGACTAAAGAACTATGAAAGAAAGCATTCATAAAAATATACTAATTTATATATGTAGATTCTTTCTGTTCAATCTATTTGCTAAACAAACAACCTATTATGACGACACTGAATTGCCAAGGAAAGTACCACTGCTTGACCCAGAGTTCATCAATAGTAAAACCTCCCCTGCATAAAAAGCAGTTGAGGAGTAACTAGTAAATAAAGTTACTGCCAGTCCTTACATTTAAATTTTTATCTATTTTTTCAAGGGCTCTATCAACAGGATATATTATACAAGTATGGAGCTCTTTGAGTAACAGCAATGGCAAGCCTAAAGTTCAATCACATGGCTCTCAAAAAAAGTGTTCAGAAAATTTAAAGCCAGCCAGTTTATGCTGTTAAAGTAGTTTTTGTGTGTGATGGAAGTGGTATTTTAACATACATCAAAATGTAAAGCCAACAAATACTCTGCTAGCATAACAGCAAACCGCAGGAAGGGTAGGCATGGCTTTTCAGCAGTGCTTTGTAAATAGATTCTGCCCAGACAGACGTCCAGTAAGAGGTGCTGTGAAGGCAGAGTGCTCCACCAGCTCTTTCCTCCAGAAGTGTCAGAGCCACAGCTCCACCGCACTTCTCATGGTAGGCACTTCAGTTATGAGGCAAACAAGATGATGCAGACGGGTACATGTTGCAAGGGACAGGAACAAGGTTTATTACAGAGGCTTTTCTTTCCTTGCTTATGATCCTTTATAGCCTGACCTCATGTGTGTGTGCCTCCTCCTGCTCCCACACAAACTGTCCAGTCACTGAAGTGAATGAAGATAGCGCTATTTTATGATTCAGATGACATCTCATTTTCCCCATAAGTGACTCATTCACTTTACATCAGATAAATTTTGGGTAACTTTCATCGATAGGAACAACTCAGCAGCAAGTCACACTCAGGTGGGTTCCATTCTATCACGGTGCTCATTTCTAATATAGTCTAAATACCCTAATTAAGGCCTTTGCTTTCATTTTTAATTGAGCACTTATTGACTGAAACTCTGTCAGCTGCCAGTTTAAGCTTTTGTAACTCCTAAGATGGAGAACTTTTAAGAGGCTAGGTTCAAGCCTGCCCTCACGCAGAAGGAACAAGCAGCAGCATGTTGCTACTCCAAAGTACACTGAACGCTCCATGACAGAAGGCTTATTTACAAGCAGCCACCACCTGTGCTCATGGTCAGAAATGCAGACAGACAAGCCAAGCCAAGAGGCTTGAACAAGACGTCAGGGGAAGTGCTGCAACAAGTGGAAAAGAAAGGGTGAAAACCAAAAAGGGACAGCAAACTATTGCTTCTTGGCCACAGGAAGTCATCTGTCAGTAACTACTGCCTCTTTCTTCAGCTAACTTATGGATATTCAACGTATTTAAATACACAAGGCAGCTGTCCTGATGTCCAAATGAAACACACACACAAAAGTTTCATACCACAACCAAGCCCCTTAAACCTGACAGGATGTAGAGGCACTCCCTCTCTGCCTATTACCTCTGTTTTACAAGCTGAAATCACAATGAGTTATCCTGTCACTCCTCCACTGTAAAATGCAAATAATTAACAACGCTGATATAATTGTTGAAAAGATTTAACCTATTTAAGTAAGCAAAACAGAGCAGTCTTATATACAACATACCAGCCTCTAAGACAAAATATAGAAAGCCATTTTCATCCTTAAATATTATTAAATTACTTTTATTCCCATTTAAAATATACAACTTTGAAAAATTATGCAGCATACATTCAAATATTAATCGAATTTCTAAGTATCCCATTATCCTATTGCTGACCAGTTTAACCCAATGATCTGTCAACACTGCTTATTTATGGCCAAAGGAGAAAAACCTGCATAAAGAAAGATTTATATCTGGTATTGCAGCTTTTCCTTAAACACTTACAGTTAGAAGTCAATTTCAGTAGGCCTCTTTCTCCAAACACTGCTGCTTGTTCCTATAGGAGAAACATTTCACAAAGATCCCAGAAAGTGCAAAAAAAAAAGTCGAGTCAGCTATTTTAGAAATAGCATTTGAGATACAAGAGTCAATTTTGCAGTGTCAAAAATAATCATTAAAGCTAATATTACCACCCAGAAGCAGTTCAAGAAAGCACACCAACAATGCCACAAATCTTAATGGTCTTTAAGAAGTAATTTAGAAGCATTAGGGAAAAAAAAAAAAAAAATCAATACAAACAGTATCATTAGCACAGCAATAGTGTTGCCAATACTATTAGGAGTATGGCAAGGAAGCGTAACCTACAGCATCCTTGAAAAAGCACCACCACTGAAAAATCTTTATGGCGGGGACTCGAATTTTCAAAGGGCACATTGGCTTCATTTAAGCCCAACATAAGTGCCCCTGCAGGGTATGAGGCTGCTCTGCTTTGAGGCAACTTCCTACTGCATAACTGTGTTATTTATAGAACACCACTGAGATGACAGGCATTTTTTAGGCTCTAACGTCCCTGCTCTGCAGAGCTTCAAGCCTTTGCTAATGTATGAAACACAGAGGGGCAACAGTCAAACGGCAATGAGTGAAGTATCGAGTGTATCAAATCAGTTAATGGATGGGTAGGAGATAAGAACAGTAGGGGAAAAAAGTTCAGCTGCTGAATTTTACACTGCATGAAGTATAGAAAAAGAAATTGTAACTGCAGTTAGTCCTAATGTGGCTGAAGCCAACATCATCACTTCTTTATCAGGACCAGAGAGAAAATATTTATTACTACTAGTAAATGAAGTTGGTATATCCTAACTTAACAGAGAAAAATCAGCACAAGTATTTCAAAGTTCATAGTTTTTATTTACAGTTTTGTTGGCAAAAGGCGGTGGGAAAGTTTAAAACATTTTAAACAGGGGGCACCATGTTGTACTGTATGATGTATCAGTTCACAATCACTATCTTCAGTATCCAGCTGATCAAATCAAGCTGATCACCACTTCAAGAAGCATAATCTGCATCAGCTCCATTAGAGTATGCTGCCTAAAACCACTTCAGGCAGTTTCTAAATCAACACAATCACTAATAAAAATGCAGTTCTGGTGAAGAATGTATACTTTGATTTTTATACTGTACCTGATATCAAACTGCCCACTTACACTTGCATACTGGCAGAGCAGCTACACTTCCTACTTTTAGTGGAAAGATACAATCTCATTTTCTGCAAATTCAGCTGGCAGGTAATTCTGAACTAATCTGAATATTTTACTGTGAGCATAGTCAAGACTGGAGTAGATGAGACTGAAGGAAAATATTCCTGGTACATGACGTGCCCATCAGAATCAGCTGGGTAACCATAAACATCCTGTTTAAGAATTCTATTCAAGAAGGAGAAAAAAAATGTAGTCAGTTTTCACTTTATCACATGAATTTAACTTGTCACTTGAGCTTTTAAATTCATTCTTCTAAATCAAGAGTGTTTAGTTCTTCTTCTAGTTCATCCAAGTCCTCGCCAGTAAAAAGATTTTCATCAACTGGAACTGCATCAATTACTCCATTTTCCAACTCCCCATCTCCATCATTATCTTCCTCTAAATCATTTTGCTCACTGCTGTTTACATCACCACCAGAGGCTTCACTTAATTTATTATCTGAAAATAAAAATAGTTCTTACATATTTCAGTGTCATACATTTTTTAATCACTAATTCACAATTCCACTAAACAGGCTTTAAAGTTATAAAAATAATAAAGAAGTTACTTTTTTGAAATTTATGTAGACTTCCATTGGTTAAATTGCATGTACCTGATTAATATACAGGTTTGGATCATCAGTTACTAAAACAGGTTAAAAAAACCTCCTCCAACTCCTGTTTTCAAACTCTACAAGCTGCTCGCATTCACTGTCTGCACTGAAAGGATTCAGTGTCTTAAAGACCAGGGCCTGCATTCCACAAGCAGACCAGGATCAATGCTTTGCTCTAAGAAATTAGAAGCTGATTCAAGCCAGCTAGAAAAACTGAAGAAAAGCTTGGGCTTTGTTATTATTCATTTAAACATTTACCAAATCTGGAAAAAAAAAAAATAAGTGTGGGGGGGAACTGCTAAAACAAACATCTTGAGGATCTACCTGAAGCAGCCATAACGCTAGCTTTTATTTAAACTTGAATTCAAGAATATAAGAAGTGCATAGAATTTACTTGAAGCTGCTTCTTTAGTAACTACATGTATCATTAATAATAACTTGACTTCCCCACCTTTTCAAACAAACACTTATTTCCAGCAGATCAATAATTCATTTCCATCTACCTTTTGGGAGGCTCTTAACAATTCAATCCCATATTAATGATGCCGAAATAATGAACTTACCATCTTTTTCCACAAAACCGTATGTGCTGAATCGCTCAGGACTGGCCACAGTAATACCAGTCTCATCTACAGCCTTTGGGACGTAGAGGTTCAAATCTACATCATTTATGCAGACAGGGTCTTCCACCTGAAAAATAAGCCAAGATGCTTCACGTGAATTACTTTGCTACAGAAATTCTTATTTCTGCGGGATTTCTACATATTTTTTAATCTTCTTTTTGAAACCAAAATTTTGACAAAATGTATACCGTGTAGCAGTGTTAAATTAAGAACCAAGATTATTGGTTGCGCTATAAGAGCAAAAATGAGAAGTTTTCAAACTTGAATGTAACTTGAAATATTATTCAAGCTAGTACTGTTATTTACCTCGTCATCATCTCCCGTTCCTTGAATGTAACGGGTGTCATCTGCTTCTTCGTCATCAGCATCAACCAACTCTGGTCGGAACTCAAATACTTCACGTCCACTAATCTATTAATGAAAAAAATTATATTAATCACTTTATAGATGTCATACTGCTGTAATAAAAAAAAAAAAGGCAAAGCAATTCCAGGCCAGCTACCTTATCACAAGAACTAATTTACTCTTTCTTCTTGCATTAAGAATTGGACTGTAGAACGTACCACCAATGCTTTGCCGGCTTTAAAATCTGCTTTCCTCCTCTCCATATCTTGCTCAGCCTTATCAATTTTTTCTTGTCTTTTTCTTCTCTTCCATGCAAGAAAACACTCTAGAGTAATTTTGGTAACATTTGGTCCTAAGGCAGCACGCTGTCAAATAAAGAGACTGATTAATGCTAGAAATTGTTTCCAAAGGCTATAACAAATTAGAGACTTAATTACCCCTTTCCAGAAACTAATTAAAAACATTTCTTTCTAACTCCTTCTTCACTCCCACCACCGTTAAACATGTACCATCAACTCAAAGTCTGACTCAACACGCAGTTTTCCAGTTAGCGAGATGAATGGACATGAAAGTTAACGTGAGAAGTGGAAGAGGACAGAAACCAACAACAGCTCAGGTTCCTCAAATTGAGGCTGCCAGGCAGTGGGGACAGAAACCAGCAGAGCAGCAACCTAACGCCTTCAGAAGGCCCTTTTCTCTTGGTGTTGCTTCCTTGTCACAGAGTTATGAGAGAACGCTACAGGCAGTGAGCTGGGGATAACAAAGGCCCATAAAAGCAGTTGTAGCAAACAAAGGGAACACAGCAATAAGAAAAGCCTTCTAAAAAAGATTAGCGAACCTGCACGAAATATGCAGCTATAGTTCAATCTATTCACTAGGTAATAGTTTCTAACCAAAGACACAAATCAAACATTTTGCATCCTTCACCCTCAAGCTCGTACAGCTATAAAAACAGTTCATACTTTTAAATTATTAATTAGGAAGTTATTTGCAACTGTCCCCTCAGAATACCGAAAACAAACACCACCCAAAGGTACCTGTCTGAGAACTTTACCTCTTTTTCTATTAGATCTTCTAAAGAAATTTCATCTTGCTTTTCCTCCTTCTTTTTGTCTTTTTTTAATACAAAACCTGGAGGGAGAGCATGGCGATACATGCAGTTGTCTCCTCCGCCTGGACAAACCCAGAACCAACCATACTTGTTGTTTTCAATAGCATCAAGAAAATATTTGCAGACCTGTATAAAACATGAGTTGTTAGCACTACATTCTCTTTTCATCCCCAGCAATTTACACTACACATATGGCCACTACCTGTCAGAAGTACAGTAACTCAAAGCCAGTCATGCTAAAAACAGAAGAGGCACATGAAATGCATTGTTACTAAAAAAGCAGACAAAAGAAGTGCAAATTGTTATCTATAAGGCATGTAGTCAACAGTTTTTTTCCCATTAATATAATCTCAATTTAAAAAGAAAGGTTGATTCAGAAGACTGGCAGTTATGTATGACTACAAACCCCAGAGTGCCTGTAAAAGCACAGGGACAGCCTTTTTCTTCTACTCACCAACAGCTGTGTCATTTTAATAAAAATAAATTGAACCTGCCTCAGGTGTTAAACCTTCCAGCTTAAGATCCTGAGATAAAGATGCCATTCTGGAACTCTTATCAAGCAATTCACAGTTCAAACTTGGCCATGAAGTTTAACTTTTGCAGTATCAATAGAATATTTAATTATTTGGTATTGAAAACAAGGTAAAATACTTCCAAAGAATGAAAAAAGAGGTTGCGATATTATACCATTTAGTCCCCAAACTGAAGAATATTCTTGAAGTTAGAGGTCAGGAACCACTAATAACTCCATCAGTAAATTCCACCTTATAGGAGACAAGTAGGATGCCCTAGATATATTACTAATTTCTTTCGCATCTCTGTTTTGAAAACTATTCATCTACTACCCATTTCTATTTAACAACAGAAATAGAAAATACCTTGTGAGGGCTGAAAGAGCTTTGGGGTGTGGGGGTTTTTTTTAATACATTATTAGTAATACCATCAGCCAAACTGTATATTCAGAATATTGTTATAATATTCCATTCAAAATCTTTAGATAATGATAAACATATCTAATACCAGTCTGCAGTTAACTCTCTTTACTACAGCTCACTTAAGAAAAAAAAAAAGACATACTATTTGAGTTTTGGGTTTTTTCTTTTCCGCCTCACCATGCTTCTTGTTCACCACTTCTTCCAGCTTTTTCTCATCCCAATTATCCATTGTATCTAGATAAAGACAGACAGTTTCACAAAAATTCCAAATGCTAAAAAATGTTGTCAAGTATGCTCTTCTCCCTAACAGCAGTTTTAATATGCTGTTTTTACATTTTAGTTTATAGAATGGAAAATAAATCAGGTCTTTATAATGAAGTCTTCAAAATCTCCTATGCTGCTCAAAAGTCTTAGAAACTTATAGAAGAAAAAAATGAAGACAACTGAAAAGAAGGTTGGTGGCTAATCTCCAGAAATACAGATCATTTAACTTGAGGGTCAAGAGAGATAACACCAACTTATGTGTTTTAAAGTTAAAAGAACATGCTATTAAAAGAGCAAGATCACCAATGGCAACAGCAGTAGTGAATCTATGGGATCCTATAATATTAATTTAGGCTAAAATTCAAAAATAAAGACCAAGACATGATGAATTGTGGGAAAACAAAATAAATTATTTTGACTGTAAAATCACTAACCCCTGCTAAGTTAAAGTAAAATCCAGAGCCAACAAATCATCTGGGAAAGGAGATAAAGTCACAGAAAATACTCCAAAGTATGCTGAATTCTAGAACTGTGCACAATGGGGCAAACACATTTTCTGGAAGGCAACTATGGCTGCTCATTACGCTGCCTCCTTTTGCACCTCTGTTTTACACAACTTAGAAGAAGTCAGCAAGTCTAAGAAAGACCAAATACTGTACAACCTGCTACTTGTATGACATAATACATCACACAGTAGAATTTAAAAACTACCATACAATATCATTAAGTCATACTTCTTTTGTAAACAAGGTCTAAAGAATACTTGTGAACAAACAAGTTTCACTGTTCATAATTTTGAACATGGTGGTATGGATTGTCTCGGTCACTGATCAGAGTCTTCAGCATCAAAACCACAACACGAGGAGACTCAATCATGGAAATCCAGTTTCAGAATCAGAATAGTTCAGTAGCCATTTTCTAGAAGTATTGTACCTTTTTCAAGGTCTTCATCTCTTGCATCAATGTAGACGCTTCGTTTTTCACACTTTCTTTCCAAAGACAAATCATGAGAAAACTTGCATTTGTCTCCTTTAGTGCATTGTCCTTGCTTGAAGAAAGCGCAAACCACAGATTTGGGGTCAGCACCTGCATGAAGAAAGTTTTTATATTTTAATACTATTTTTAAGCAAAAGCTATGTGTTAGAGGTTCTGAGAACAACGTTGGGGATCATACAATCTTTACAATCTATAGAGAATGAAAACACTTTTTTAAAAAAATGAAAGTTGTTTAAGGTGAGGTTTATCAAAAGTAAATACTTAATGTCCTGAACATGTCATATTTACTTTGTATAGCATGATATTTGCATTAAGTATCAAAGCTGGCACTTGACTGTTTAAAGACATACAGATACCACTGCACCCCAGTGAATTATTCATTCATATAAATGTAATACATATGAGATATCACTCTGTGCAACTTCTTCCCTATACAATAAAGTATTTTTGCCTCTAATACACAGCAAAGCATCTATTGGATGTCAGCGTTTCCTTAAGAGATCAACACCACACTGGAATAAATTATAATATTCTAACCTGCGCTCATTCAGACCACTTTTTTTTCTTTAATAATAGAAATAAGATGGCTACTCATAGCCTCCAAAATAAACAATTTTTGTTATACTATGAACTATTCAATCAACCTAACTACAGTTTAAATAAATATCATCCCAAAGGAATTATTTCACCATTAGGAGGCAAGAACAAAAGCGTGAAAGCAGGTAGAAACTTATTTATGACACACAACTAAATCAGAAATACTTTACTTGTAATATTTGTTAACCTAAGATTTCAAACTTGAGTTTTTCACTTGCTGATTTTATTCTTGGTGCAGGTCACCAGTGACACCTGTCTGAAATCTTAACTAAAAATCTGCTTTTTTTTGGTGGTTTTTTTTTTTGTTTGTTTGTTTTTTTAAACACTGAGTAGATCCCTAAAGAACTTCACATAATATAGCTCTCCTTGTTGGCAATCTTGACAGAAAGCCAAAGTTTTAATTACAACAATATAAGTCTTCTGGAATGACTTCAAGTCAATAACTATTATATTTGGAGAAAGCTGACCACTGCAGATCATAAACAGAAAACTGGCCTTTGTTGCTGGTAAGTGCCACAATGAACAAGTATCAGGTTTGCTTTCAAAGCTTATATGTAAACCACACGTGTTTAATAAAAAATTATTGCACATAATTTCATTAGTTCCAGAAGATTAACAAAGGAAAGAGTTCATCACATGACATTTAGTTCATTCCTAAATGTGTTTTTTTGTTTTGTTTTGTTTACGTCCCACATGGTAGCCAATTGCAGAGTTTCCTAGAAGGATGAAACACTCTTGAACTTATATTTCATGACAAAACTAGTTTGTTCAATAACTGAGTTCAAGTAAGATCACATTTCCAAACCCAAGTCCTACTGTTAATTGTAAGGTGGGACAGAAGTAACTGGAAATTTTTTACAGTTCTGATTTGAACACAAGTTTTCTGTGAAGACAACAGTGATCATATTTTATTCCTTGTCATACCTGCATGTTCTTGTTTCCCTGAGTAGACAAGCTGCTTTAAACAATACTATCATGCATACCAAAAAATCATGCCACTCAACCAGAAGCATCTAATTAAGGAAACTGTATCTATAGCTTCCCTGTCAATATTGATGTAGCTCTTGATATCCTAATGACCTAGTAACCCCAAATGAGTTACTGAAAAAAATATCAAATCGTTACTGACAAACTACTTGGTACACTAGACAGAGAAGGAAACAGACATATCTACTCCATTAAAAAATGAACTGGCATTTTTAAATGATTATTTTACCTGAAGTTATATAGGAATAAGAGAACATAAGTTAAAATAATTTAGTTACCCGCACCTTTGCTAATTTTCTGTGCAGCAACTACAGGTTTGAAGAGTTCATTTAATTCTTGTAATTCTTTCTTCTTATCTTCTTTTTTTAATTTCTTCTCACTTTCTGTTTGAGCAGCCTATAATGACCCCAAATTTGAAGTTATTACTATAAAATTAGAATGACATTACTCGCTTCACATGAACTGTACATTAAGGTCTGTGATTCTGTGAAACCATTCTAAATTTATAAGGGGAAGAGGGAAAGAACCTGCAACTTTTGCATTTCTCCAAATTCCTGCCCTTGCGTGTGTGGCCAGTGTCATCTAGCAGTACCGCCCTTTCAGACAGAAGAGATTCCAAACGCAAATTGTCAGGGATGCGAGATGCTGGTAGGTACCATGAGGTGACATGGTTACCTTTATTCCACCTTTACAGGCGAGGAAATCAAGTGAAAGATATTGAGACTGGGAGAGGAAATTGCTCTTTTGTGACACATTAGCAGTTACTTCCAGATCTGTGCAAAACCCATCTCTCTTTAGTCCCCTCTGTGCTGCTTTGCTCTTTCTCTTCACATATCGCCATAGCAATTTCAGGAAATCTGTCCTTCGAATTTGATAACCAATTTTAGAACACTGTAGGTCTGAATTTATATCAATTCGACATATCAGTGTTTCAGTGATAACCACTGGTTTATAAGACTTTTTTTTACAGATACTAGGGGTCCAAGACTGAACAACAAGCTCACCAAGGAAAGGAAGGTTTATGAATAAGAAAAAAACCTGACTCTGACTTACTCTTTTTGGATAAGCCAGAAAAGGCCTGTATCTATACCACAGCAACAGAGAGGGATGAAAACAGAGTACAGAGGGAAACATTATTAAATAATTCAACTCTTTAAGGGAAGGCAGTGAAACTAACACCACTATACAGGTATGTGGTCTACTTTATTTGTAAAATACGGTGTAATATTAAAAAATGAGCTTTGTTCTTATGGTGAATTGGGATAACATACACCAGATGGTTTTAAAAAGGAACTGATTAGTTTGTTCAGTTTTCACACTGTAAGTTCACAAATCCTATTTTATGTAACATACAGACCCACACATCAACTATGAAGAGTAGTACTTTAAGAAAGCTTTTGTTTCACCCTAGTGTTCTAGAAAGCATGAAGATGAAGCTTGCCTCTTTTTAAAACAAACACACACAAACCACAAATATGGACACCATTTCCATTTGCTTTTAAGTGTTCTTTCCTTCTCAGAGACAACCCTAACTGAAAACTATTTTACAAAATAAGAACTGTATAATCAGTTCTAAAAATTAGCTTCCGACATCCATCAGTCAATAGCTATGAGCATTTGAGAAACAAATTATTTTCAGTTGGTTAATTTACATACTGGTATTCCTACACATGATACAGATTCAGAGATTTCATACAGAAGTTTCAGAAGAACTGTCTGAGTAACACACACATAGAATTATAAGGGACATCAAGTAGTGCTTTCCACTACAAGAAATTATTAGATCTGATGACCCACATATCAACTTTACAAGTGAAGTCGTACTTGACATTTGTTAGTTAATACTTGTGTTATTTACGGAATTTAACATACATTATGACATCATGAATTTAGCTGATGCAAGTGTCATTATTTTACAGGCTTATTCATAGAACAGGAAGCTGTGTAAATACTCACCAACCAGCTTCCCCAGCACTCAGGAATAGGAGACCTGGCTCACTGCCATTACAATAATATTTTCATGAAATCTATGCTTTCTGATTAAGTAGAATCTAAACATTACAGTTTACTTCATTATACAAAAGAAAACCAGAGGAGTAGACAGTGGCTCAAAAATTCAGTTTCTTTGACCAGTTCGCCAAATAGATGCAGGCTTGTCATACTTTTTTCCACTTTTTATTAAAATAAATAGTAGAAAAACGAGTACACAAGGGCCTATACTTTTTTATTTTTCTCTCAATTTCAGTTTTAGTATTAGTAACAACTACTCTTATTTTTAACTGTTCACTATTTCTTAGATCAGGTGGGAATTAAAGGGGAAAAAAAAAAGAATGTCCAACTGTACTTTGCTGATTGCCAATTTCCACAATTTAATTTCAGCTACACCTTAAACTTGATACTTTTAAAATACTATGTAAACAAAAAAACCCCATCCTTATTAGTTGAGTTTAGGGAGGAATGGCTGGGTGGGTTTTTCGTTGTTGTTTTATTTTAAAAAATCCAACAAAATCCCATCCTGTACAGAGGTACCTAATTCAGAGTTAGACAAGCTTTGCAAGAGGACCGTTAGTTAAATCTGTGCTAGTCACAATACATTAGGCAAGTAACATCTCAGCTTTTTTCTACTTAAGTATTATATGACAATTTATAATTACAAGAAAAGATTATTTGTCTACAGAATAGGAAAACATTACACAATAAGTGCTTACCTGACGTGGATTTTGCTGACCGAATTTAACCTGGTGAGTCACAGCTTTGATAAATTTCTGTTGCTTTGCACCTTTTTTATTCTTTAGACCAAATGTTTTATCCTAAATCAAGAGATAAATACAGCCACATTAGTTGAAACAAGTTTAAGTTGTTAGCAAAACAAGACACACCTGCCACTCCTGCCAGGTTTTCAGTTAAACACAGACTGTCTCCTCTAGCAACACACCTAATCCAAGAAACGCTACAGACAATATTTAGATCCCTCGCACCATCTTTAAAATTTGCTTTTCCAAAGAAGCTATTAAATGTTGCTTTTGTGTGAGCTGTTGCTTTTATCACCAGACCTACTTGTGTCCAAATATGAGTGTGAGTATACACACACAGTGTCTCGAGGCCCCTCAAAGCAAGAGCACAAGATGTTTTTGGTGACGAATCAAATAATCTCTGAGGAAAATGTGAACACAGAATAGCTGTAAAATACTGCCTTTTTTCCGCTGCTGTCTACCTGAAATCACTTATTACTTTTATCTTCAAGTATTCACATATAAATGTTACATATTTATTATGCAGACAAACATTGCCCCACGTAATACATTACTTTTTATTTTCAAGTATTTTAAGCTTTTCATTTTCCAACTGTACTAATTTGAAGAAGTCTTTCCCCTCTGTCAGGTCCAGACAGGTGCATGAACTGCCTAAACTCCATTGCAACATGTTTCTGTTTACCACCTGAACCAATTCTTCCTCTTTATCTCCAGTTTTATTGTTAAAGACAGATTTCTACACCAAACCTATTAAAAACTTCATTTAAAAAGCTCATTCTCACAGGAGCATGTGAAGTAGAAATTATTTTCTGTACTAGAAATACCTTCATTAAAAACTTATCCCTACCTTTGACACTAGTATTTTTTTCCTTCCAGCAACAACAGATGTTCATCCAGTGATAATATCTCAATTCAAACATACTTCTAGAAACCTTAAAAATCCAGAATTATATTCTAAAAGAATGGCAAAATAAACAGTTCCAAGTTTCCAGAGTTACTCTGTTTTCATTTACAATATATCCCCTCTCAACAGCAGCTGGTCCTCTGTTACTTCATGCTAATTTGAAGAGTCTGCAAGTTGTCAAAATAACTAGTCAGGAAAGAAAATACATAGTTCATACACGTGATTTCCGTGACAACTGCCAGATGGAATACATAATCCCTATGTATTCGAATTATGTAATAGATTGTTGTTAATAATCAATGCACGTTTTCCCCCCTTTCAGCTGTTTTTTGGTTTGGTTTTGTTGGGGTTTTTTTATAATTAAAACCCAGAATTCTCCTACATAGCTAGATTCAACAAGAACATCAGAAACACTGAAGCCAACAGAGAGTGAGAACAATGACTGCAACCTAACATTTTCAAATAATGTAGAAATAATATTTTAGAGTGCTAGATCAAAAAGAACACTTGCATTACACGGATATTCTGCCTGAACAACTGAGCTGCTTCTATCTTCCATGCCAATAGATACAGGCAAACATTTCATTTTCTTATAACTGTTCTCTCCTTGTACACTCAACATCGCTTTCTTTTGTATAGCGGAAGATTTGCATGACCATCCTAATAATTACCACACACATACCCCTCTAACAGCTTCTTTAAAATCTGTTTTACCACGGAATTGAGCATCAGTGAAGATCACTGAATGGTTTGGGTTGGAAGGGACCTTAAAGATCATTTAGTTCCAACCCCTCTCATGGGCAGGGATACCCTCCACTAGACCAGGTTGCTCAGAGCTCCCTCCATCCTGGCCTTCAACACTCCCAGGGATGGGGCATATACAGCTGCTCGGGGCATCCTGCTCCAGTGCCTCACCACCCTCATGGGGAAGAATTCCTTCCTTATATCTAAAGAGAATGAGATATTAGTGATTAATGTTCAAATTATTTCATATTCAACTTCAACAAAAGACTTACTAAATTATTACTCCAGGAAGTGCCTCCTGAGCCACACAGGTGCAACTGTATCACAAAGACCCAAAACAAACTACACACAGGTTTTAAACTGAGTGAGAAATGCAAAACTACAGCTCGAAAAACCAGGCTCAGAAAATATAGGAACACACAGAATAAATACGTGGAAAAGGGAAAGGAAGAAAAAGGAAGAGTTCTCTGGTCAAATCACCTTCAGTCCCAAACCAGCTCTGCCCAGAAGTCGTCCCGGCTGAAACCCCGATCCCCAGTCCAAGAAGGGCAGCGGCAACCAGGACAACTGACAATAAGATGGGCAGTGACCCCACAGCTCCGCAGCCGCCTACAGAACCTGCACCCCCGGAGCGGTGCTGCTGGGCTGGGCTGCGGCCCCACTCAGGGTGGGTGCGCACACCGCCCCGCAAACACCGGCTTCGGGCTTCACGACCATCACCGCAGCCGCTCCGGCTGGAGAGGCAGCCCGCAGGGGTTCAGGGAGCCCGGCGGCAGCGCCCCTACCCGCAGCCGTGTCACGGCACAGGGAAGCGCAGGAACTGCGCTGCCCGCGTCCCGGTGGACCCGCGGAAAGTGCCAGGCCCCGGGAGCGGCCCTCTCGGTGTCGGCAGCAGCCGTCTAGGCCCAGCCCGGCCCTGCTCGCCTCACCTCGATGATCTTCTCCTTCTTCTTCTGGTCCGCCTTCTTGCTGCCCCCCGCCGGCTGCTGCTGCTTCTTGGGGGGCATGGCGGGGAGCGCAGCGGCCTCAGCTCTCGCTCGAGGACTCTCAGGGCCGGAGCCGCCGCGGGGCCGCAACTGATCCGGCGGCCGCGGGGCACGCTGGGAAGGCAGCGCGGGCAGGGCGCGAGGGCCCAATGATCTCCCGGCAGGCAGCGCGTGGCGGAGCGACAGCCGGGCGCTCCGCCTAACGTCACAGAGGGGCGGGGCATCCGAGAGTGGGCTCCGCCCCCCGGCGGGCAGCTCCGCCCCCATGGGCTGAACCGGGGGCCGGGCGGTGCGGGGGCGCCGTCGCCGCTGGGATGTGTTATAGATTATAAAAGCCGGCTTTGTGGTCTGACTATGTTCAACCTGTCATTTTAGTAGTTCATGTCCTTCATCGTTGCAAGTTCACATGATGAATTTTGTATTTCGATCACTTGTTCAGCTAAGAAATAATTAAGCCAGTTCTGAGACTCAATCAAAAGAAAAACACAAAACTTAAAACTTGCTAAGGCCCAATTCTGTACTGACATATAGGGAGCTGCCCTAAATTTTGGTGCGGGTTCGTTTTTAGCAAAGGCTGCAGATCCTTTTGTACCCGACTGCCTTTTTAGATAAACAAGAGCAGAAATAACTTCTTGCCAGTGAGATCTGGTAGATTGAGACTTCAATGAAAAATGCTATTGCCAATAAATCACCATGTACTACCATAAATATTGGGGAGGAAAAAAGTGTGCAAGATGACCCAATATATATTTTAGTAATCAGTCATATCCAGAACCTGTAGTGTGGAGCAGGCAAATCCATCTTTGTTGAGATTGTACTTCTTTATGACACATATAATTAAAAGATTCATTCTTCTAAGACTGAAGAACAGTATTTTATTTCTAGTTTCTGGGAATTTATGGAACTTAGTTCTAGTTTGCATTCAGCATTAAATTTTGAACTAGCTTAGGCTAGAATTGTGAGTAAATACAAGTCAGTACTATCTACAATATTGAATTAAAAAAAAAAAATGGAAATACCCGGCTTAACATGACTCAAGCTTCTTGATTTTTTTCTGTTTTCTTTACTGTACCTTAAAAATTAAGATCACTACTCTAGTTCTTATTAATTACTTTATGAATAGTTTAATGAATGGCAAGGGAATGATTAACTTAGAGGTGTTTATGAGTAGTCAAAGGGCCCATTGTACTTTACTGACTATTCTGTTTCACTATGTTATGTGTGCATCTTTCACCATTAAAGAAATGAACCAAATTCAATACATTGTACTGTTCTTTCCACAAAAGTGTAGATCTAGCCATGTATTTCTGTTGAGTGGGAAAGGTGAGTATGAACTTAAAAAGCACAGCCGAAGAGCTGCAGTTTGCACCCAAATGAGCACAAGAAGCAGCTTCCAATTCCTTCCTTCTCTGTCAGAAACCAGCTTTACAGTTGTGACTCCCGCTTTACAGTTGTGACTCACCTGAGTATTTGTTCTGTATTTGAATAATCCACCTCCACCCCAACAAGGACACTCATTTAGTCATCTTCATCTCTTCAGCCACCTGTTTTCACATTTGTGCTAAACCCCAAATTTTAAGCTTCTGTCCCTCTGAGAGACTTTCTTGAAACTAAGTTAGTTTCAAAGCCGTCAGAAAGAGCCTGACAAAGACAACACAGGTGTTGTTTCTTGTCCTTTTAAGAGTCCCTCACTAACACAGCCTCAACAGGACCAGCAACCTGTTTAAGCCACCCCACCACATACTTCTTCAAGCCCCACCAGAAGATAAAACCAAACTTCACTGGTTAAGTCAGCTGGAGATGTTTTGGCTGATAATGAGAGCCTCCTGGAAAACATGATCATGAGGGAAAGGCAGGGGTTATATAGCTTTCTTAGGGGACTAGGAAGGGCTCTGTAGTCCCTACTAGAAATTTAGTGGGAGCTGAGTACTGTTGTGACCTTCTGCATGTTAATTTAGGTATTATCTACTTTTGCTTATGGGGAAGCCTGAGGAGAGGCTGGGCTTAGATGAGCTGAGGGTGAGGGGTGCTTGGATGTGCTAGGCAAGTGAATTTGCTGCTGCATATTGGTGTGGTAATAATAAATCATCTGTGGTGTCACTGCTGAGGGGCCAGCTCTCCCTGACAGACATGGGGGTGACAGCTGGTTCCTCTGAATTTGTGCCAGGAGTCACCTAGAATAGGCTTGTTGCTGAGTAGCTCCTGTGGTGCATAGGAAAGCCTAAAGATGTCCTTCAGGCACAAAAAGTTCTTGGCAGATTCCCAAGTCTCAGGTACTATTTTTTCCTTTCAGGAAAAAGAAGGAAAAGGAAGAAAGCAAACAGCTGCCAATAACTTCTTGATATCTCAAAATGACAAATGGGCAACCCAAATATTAGCAAGCTCAGCAGAACAGAGATAGCAAAAGCCCATCCTGCTGCACCTCAGGGCTGTTAGGGACTTGGCTGAGTTTAAAATAAAACATTGTGTAGAGAAAGGCCTGTGCTGAGGGAGAGCTGCTGTCAGGCCTCCCTGTGAGGCAGTGCAGGGTCTGAGGTGGCTGCCTGGCTGTGAAGCTGTTGGGGTGAACCTCTCAGGATACGGTCGCCATTTTGTTGAGCTTTGTCTTTGTTCACTTGCAGTTGATTTGCTGCACAGCCTGGAAGAGGGAAATCTCGTCTTCTCTGTGGCTGGTCTACTGCCACAGTATTGCTGGATGTCAAGACTGAAGTTGTGGTGAGGGTGAGACATTGCTGAGCCCACAGAGAAACCCTGTGACAGCAGAGTGTGAACAATTCTACTCAGAGAAGGTCACTCCCTGGTGCTCTGAGGGAAACGGGCTCGCAGTCACTGTACTGCACAACTAGGTATTTAAAACCAAACAATCCAAGATAATGATACCAATCATATGATTTTTCAGGACAAATGATTTTAGTCTGTGCTTACATTTCTTTATTATGTTATAGTAACACCTTTTGTGTGGAATGACACAGCTGATTAGAGATAGTCATTTACAAGAAGAGGGAGACAGAAAGGACAGTTAGAGGCATGGGAGGTGGTTGAGGTCACCAGATGTGTCTCTTATTGCAGGCCCATTCTTAAATCCTGTTTCTTGACAAGAACATGGCATTTTTTTCATTTTCCCCACAGCGAAGTTCTTATAAATTGGAGTCAGGACATAAAAGAACATCTTGTCTTTCTACGCTGTACCATGTTGGACCATTACAATGAGCTGGCCATGTTAGAATAACCTCCTTTTTAAGCTTTCTTGTAGGTGGAACTGAAGTAGAGGTATTCTTTCAGTTGGAATGAGTTCCTGTAAAAAAGATGATGCGGGGCATAGATGAGTTTGACTTTGGTCAAGAGTGCATTCCAGGCTAGGATGCACTTAGCATTTGCTATTTTTGCTTAATTCCTGGAATGTGCAATGGGCTCATATGAAGAGTCTCAAGCAACAAATAGTTAAGACAGCATTGGTATAAATATTGACATTTAGTATTATGCCCATCATTGTTTGTAATCATCTGGTTCTGTTAATTAACACACTCTAGAAATGAGAAGCTTTCAAATGCACTTGCTTTAAGTATGCTTAAATAAGCTTGCTTTTTTTTTTTTTTCCTCCAAAACAGTACATTCGATGTACCTTTTTCACATGAAATGAGCTCTGTTTTTCTTCATTGAATTTCCTTATTGGAAAGTTTTTGTGATGACTTGTCACATATGTAGTAAAGTCTGAACCTAGATCACTGCAGGAAGAAGTTGTTCCCTAGTTGATCAGGATTCATTTTAGGGAGGTGTAATTTCACAGTATCAATACTAATTGCATTATTAAGCAAAATGCTGTTGGAAAGAACAAGTAATATCATTATTTTTGTGTGTACAAACAGCCATTTCTCAACCACACAATTGCCAGAGTTAACTGAAGGAAAGTAGTAACTTTTAGTAACCCACAGTTAGTCTGATTTATGCTGATGAGCTCACAGCTCAGTTTTTTCCTTAGCACCCAGAGCTACCTACTTCATTTGCAGGGGTTTGTGAACAGAGATTTGCATCTCCTGGGGTTTTACTTTGTACTGTCTGTTCCTCAGTATGGGCACTTGTAAATCCATGAGGCCTTTCAATTAAATATTGTCACAGTATCCCCCTGCCTTTAAATCTGGGTGACAGTATCTTCCTGATTTCTGCCTGTTGGGATCCCCCCTTTACTTGTCCCATCCACTTGTGCCTTTTACCTAAGTCTTAGAACCCAAACAACCTACTTAAATTAACTATGCCTTGTGACATTAAAAGGAGTATATTTTTTTTTTCTGGGTTTTAGCTTTTCCTTAGAATGTCATTTACTTTCTCAGTGTTTAATTTTTTATGATCCATGGGGCAGGTAGTTGCCTTTACAAACCATCTGCTTCTGGTCCCTTTGTCCCCATGAAATGGGAGGAATGAGGATGATGTAGCATTCTGAAAAGTTGTGGGGTTAATATAGTGGCCTTTACCATGAAAAAAACCCCATTTATTCTTGTTATTATTAGGTGAAATGCATTATTTTGCATTTATTTATATGCAAATCTAAATTAGCCTTTTTGAAAACACGACTGGATGTATGGCAGCTTTCCTGGGAGGAGCTGCACAGCTACATGACTCTGTTGTGACATTGGAGTGTGTGTCACAATATCCCTTTGTTCCTTACTTTCCCCAGGTAAATGTGCAAATAACTGAGGGGAGGAAAAAAGTCTCTGGAGTTTTCAGAAGAGTTTTGGCAGTTTTGCCCAAGAGCTGAGTCCTACATAATGAGCACTGTGAGACGGGTCAGAAGCTGATCTGGAGAAGGATGCTGGAATTGTGAGTACAGGCTGAAACATTCTTATAATTCTCCAGTGACAAACTGGTAAGTTTCAGCTATCCTATCTCCATTGGTCATGTGCTAGCAGTTGACTTGAGAATTAGCAAAGTAAGCTTAATTATTATTTAAGGTACCTAGTGAGAGGTGGTTCTTATGCCTTCTGCAGAGATGTGGTCACTTCTCAGGTGCCGTAGATGCACTTGCCACAGCTGCTGACTTGATCTGGAATTGCTGTGATGAGGCTGGTGCTAATTAACATGAGGCAATTGTTTGTCATTGCTGCCAGTGAATCTGGTGTGTTAGAAACAGTCAATGAAGACAATTATAGGTAAATCAAGATGGCGAACAGAAAGCATCATAAAACTTGGATCTTCAGCAGAAGGACACTAAGATACTTTTGTTTGAGCATCAAGGGACTCTGTGCAAGGTATGTGAGTGTATGTGAACTCGGAGAAATCCAAATAGCATTTAAGCTGCTCATTTTGCTTCTGCTAATGTTGTGACCATGCTCATTCAGGACTTATTGTAGGTCATATACAGGAATGGCCGTAAGGTGTCAGAATTCCCCCATGTTTCAAGTAAGTTGCCCAGGAAACTAAGTGGTACAGTCAAATTCTACTGTCATTTACAGAGTTATTACAAGGGTTTGCAAGTTGCAGGTCAAGTTCCTGAAAAGTCATATGGTTGCCATATATATATGAATCCTTTAAGTAAGAAAGTATGAATCCTTTAAGAAAGGTCTTTTCACACCAGGAATGAGGGACAGAAAATAAATGCCAATGAATAGCTGCTTTTTATATAACAAAAGAAGTGAGAATTTAACAAAGTGTTTTCAAAGACTGCAAGACTGAGAGACATGTTTAGTGGGGGAGATGTAAAGGGATGTAAACCTGTACATTTCTCCCTGTTTTCATGTGCGGTACTCTTGGAACCACATATATTGTACCTGGACCGTGCCCAGTGCCCATACAGGGATGGGAAGCAGAGTGGGGGACATTTCCAGAGATGGCAGCTTGGTGTTCTCTGGATTTGCAGTTGGGTGGCATCCACTCCATGTCTGGAATAACCCTGTTGTAGTCTAGATTGTATTGCACAGCTGATTATTACTGGATAGTGTTGCTTTTCTGAGGTCTGTGCTCTGGGAAGTGTGCTGGAACCTTTGTCTCATTTTTGTACATCTTCCTAACCAAGGCTGTGGTATTCAGAGTGTTCTCTATGTGTATTTGGGTTAGGATTCTCAGAGCTTGCACTGTGCCTACAGAAGAATCCTAGAAAATTATAGTCTCTACAGAATTGTATATGAAACAATCAAAATTCTATTAGAGCATAGCATTCCCTAGAACATGGAAGAAAAAATAATTAAGGAGGTATTTTTAATAGGAGCTTTAAATAAAAATGAATTTGAAGAATTAAATGGATGCTGTTGTCTAAAGTTCACATATTACAAACCGTGTTTGTCAGCTCCTGGTACCATAGCTACCCAGTTTCCCTGAAAATTAGACCTACCCTGAAAATAAGCCCTTGCATGATTTTTCAGAATTTGAGTATGCTTGTAATATAAGCCCTACTCCAAAAATAAGCCCTAGTTACAGTTCATTAAAAAAATTCAATTTAAATAGTGTCCAGGCAGCTATACATGTAAAAAAGTAAGCATCTTTTGGAGCAAAATTAATATAAGACTCTGTCGTATTTTTGGGGAAACAGGGTATTTGGAGACATCTGGTTTAAGTGTTATTTGAGACAGCAAAATCAAATGCTTTCAAAATTCTGGTGACCCAGTGTCAGTGATAATGAATTTATAAGTTTTTTGTAGGACTACCATTTATAAGCTAATGAATATTTGAGATAGTAACACAGCAGTTGATGTTAGAAAAAAGGCATTTTAATGAACAGCATGGACTTAGGGAAAACCATTCTGATATCATTTAAAGGTTAAACTGTTTCATGAATTTTCATGGAGTCTAAATACCACATGATTTCCTAATTTCCAAAGCTGAAACTACTCTGGTACTTTATCCCATATTAAATGTTTTAAGAACTGACTGAGAATAGATCACACGTGTAGGTGTCTGTGGGGGAACATCGTCTGCCAAGACCAACAGAGAACCTCTCTGAATATTGTCATAATTCAACTGGAAATATTTCTAACATTTTAATGATAAATATTATGGATGACAAAAACAAATGGCTTGCTCTATGAGAAAGATGAAGCATTTATGCAGAATAATTGGACCATTTAGTGAGCTGTGCTAAGACAAAATGTTTTCTTATTGCCCAGTGTAATATTTTTTTCTGGAAACAAGGCAACTGGTTGTGAAAAGGGACTTTCTTTGGTTACATGCTACTTTCTGAACAAGACTTAAAAATTACACAGGAGTATTTGGAGTAACACTTTGGCAAAGAAGACCTGAATGATGCTGGAAGTGTATGAGGAGGGGAGAATGAGTTGAAGCAAGGAGGACATTTGATATCAATATTGGTGACATCCTTATTAGACACTCAAATCACTGTGAGAGGATTTTGGAAACATGGGAAGGGTATCAAAAGGAGAGAGAGCGAACAGTCACAGTCAAGAAATGGAGGAAATGTGCCCCTCTGGAGACCATATCTCCAATGGTGGCAAAGCTGGAGTCTTTTTATTGTCGTGTATAAAAATAAAGGGACCAGAATGGATTATATACTTATTTTTATATCCTATGTATAAACATAAGATGGAAATCCTGAGTACAAATGGAACATGACTTTGGGAAGGCTGGAAATTTGATCTAAATTAGAGTCTGTATTTGTAACTAATTTGCAGCTGGGAGAAAAACATAATATTATAGTAGAGATGCAGTAAGTTGTTTTCCAGTTAATCTGGATATCATTTGGGAAATAAGATAGTCCTATGCAAGTTATCTGGGTTCAAGATAGAACTAAGCTATGGTAGCCTGTGATGTAAAGAAGGTCATGCTAATTGATTATTTTCTAGCCAAGAGCTCAGAGGATCTTTTGTGAGCCTGGGAGCCAGACTTCGTGTCCTAAAGGTTGTCAGGCTCCTGAAGTGAGTTCCTATAGGAGAAATGCAGCCAGGAAATCTCATCTGTAGTCAATATAATTACTCTGTTTATTACAAGAATCTGTGTTCCTGGCCCTCTTTGTGCAATAGTTCTTGCCACAGCAGGAAACTAGTGAAGAGTTGTGCTGCTTTTAGTTCTGCCTAAGTGAGCTGCCACAAATCTGGAGCACATGTGTATGGAATCACTCAGGCAATTGCCTCTAGTTACTGTTGCTCAGCCTAGGTTTGCTTGGATTTTTTTATTCCACATTAACCATCTTGTGCTATTAATGCTGTATTGGTGACATCTATAATAGCACTAAGCTTCTTCTAAAAACATCCAGAAAAGTAGTAAGAAATAATAAAAATGTTTCAAAGTTTTGGAGACTAATTTGTTAATTGGAATGCAGAATATGTAATGTTTAATTCTATGAACAATCATGCTGTTGGGGTGCTAGGGTCCTCGGGTGGGCCCTGGCACCATGCCTTGTTGGGGGGGTGTCTCAGCATGACCGGGGGGTCATGCCGGTGGAATCCTGGAGGGATCCTGTGATTGACCCTGGCCTCATGCTGGCAGGGTCTTGGCATAACCCCAGGTCATGCCGCTGGGGTCCCTGAAGGTTCATGGAGTTGACTTTGGCGTCATGCCGGGTGGTCTTGGCATGAACCTGAGATCATGCCAGAGGGTTCCCGGGTTTTTCCAGGCTTTGATCCCCTGGTGTGATGCCCGCAGGGTCTCAGCAT
Source organism: Patagioenas fasciata (assembly GCF_037038585.1). NCBI lineage: Eukaryota > Metazoa > Chordata > Aves > Columbiformes > Columbidae > Patagioenas > Patagioenas fasciata. The sequence goes on along the minus strand of NC_092526.1, from coordinate 26,548,297 downwards.
GACCCCAGAGCCGTACCGGCAAAGTCCTGCAGTTAACCCTTTTATCATGCCGGAGGCCTTGGCATGACCCCAAGTTCATGCCAGTGGGGCCACTGGGAGATCCTGGGGTTGACTTGGTGTCATGCCGGAGGGGTCTCGGTGTGACCTTGGGATCATGTTGGTGAGGTCCTGGGAGGGTCCAGGGATGACCCTGGCATCACACTGATGGGGTCTCAGCATGACCCCGAGGTCATACTCCTAGTGCACTGGGGGATCCCTGGGCTGACCCTGGTGTCACGCTGGGAGAGGGGGGGGTCTCAGTATGACCCTGGGGTGGGGTGCTCTGTTTCACTGTGGCTGACGGGCAATTTGGCCCATCAGGCCAGGGGTTATGAAAGGACTGGGAAAGTGGTAGGGTGCTTTGGGAGCAAGGGTGGACTTCTTTCGGCGGTTCAAGTATGGTTAAGAGCTATTGAGCTGTGATAGCAACTGTTTTTATTTTGGGAGACAAAATATTTGTTTTATGAGCACAACCTGGAAAGCAAGTTCTCAAATACATACACATTGTAAGAAACCTTTGAAGGATTATCTGTTTTAAAGATAATGCTGGATTAATCTGAAATGACTACAATCCAAAATTTCTTGCTGTTGGCCCCTCCATGCACTTATATTGTTTGAAATTATGTCTGAGTCTTATGGTCCACTCTCTGAGATTATTCTTGTTAATGTTGAGAAAACCAAATGTGAGGTAGATACTTCAGCCAATGTCAAACTGACACAGAAGCACCTAAGGCTCATTGTTGAAATTAAATTGATTCATGTTTTTTGTTTGCTTCTCAGTCTTAGCTATCTGAACAAATGTTTCCATTGTGAAATATTGGGGGGGTGGGACCACCTGTTTAGTCAACAAAGACAAAAATAATATATTCCAGTAGAGGGTACCTGAGAAATTAGTTTGCAACTTTCATGTTATTAAAAACTTAAGAAAATCAAAACATCTGTCAAACTAATGTTGAAAAACATCTGCAGAAACATTTATATTTCCTTCCTAGTGGTTATGTGACAAAATAAGTTAAAGAGGATGGTACCTTTGTTTTTAATTTTCAATTTTCAGAATTTGAAAGAGATTTCTCATAGAAGAACTGACTTTTTGTTGTGATTTTTATCCCTTTATGTGTATATTCAGTGACTGGGATCTTTCTGGTAGGATGAGGATATTGTTTTACTGTTGTTAAAAGTTCATTTAGTACTGGATGATTCATAAAGTCTCTCAGGGGCATTAAGAAATGAATGCATGCTAAAACATACAAGATGTGTCAGTCCTAAGTTTAGTGTAACTAACTATCAGGTGTTTTTCCTTTTTTTTCAGCCCAAGCTTCACTTACAGGAATATAAGTAACTCTTAGCTAAGTGAAATCAGTGCTCTCTCTGAATTCATGAGCAGCTAGAAGGCAGTGCTAGAGGTATTGTGGAAAATGTAAGAGCTGTCTGGTTTAGCTAGAGGAATACAAAAATAGGCATTTCTTGATCTTCACTCGTGGTTAAAACTTTAGTAATAACTTTAAATTAATGTTATATTTTTAGACATATATTGTTTTCAAAAACATTCACTAAAGTATTTGCTTTAATTCCTAATGGTAGTGAGTTCCATGAGTTATCTGCTGTTCTTTTTATCAGTGGATGTGAATGCCTAATTTGAGTGCTAAAGGAAATGGGGAGCAGATGCTCTTATATAGTCGTAAGGATTCTGATCACTTTAACAGCCAACTATTCTAGTTTTTCATATTCCTTCAAATTTTTCTCAAGTTGATATTTACTCACTAAAATGCTTCAAGTGGTTTTGTGTTTTGTATTTTTTTAACTGCTGTTTTTAATCAGAATATGTCTGCGTGTCTAGATGGGAAGAGAGGGTTATTGATGTTTCTACTCTGTACTGGTCATATATAAAGAACTGTGCTGTGACATAGGTCATCAGTTGGGGAATATCTATTAATGTTTTGGTTTGCTTCCATGCTTATTGGTGTGGGCTTGTGTTGGATCAAGAGGAGCAGGTGAGGCCCCCAAAGACTTGTAGAATTCTGAGCTGCAGAGCACTGAACAAGTTGCCCAGAAAGAACCAGGAAAAGCTGCTGTAGCTTAAACCATACAACATGCCCTAGTGTTAGAGGTTTTGATTTACATAGGATGTAATGACTTGTGAGCCTAATGACTTAAATGTGACTCACAAGTCACTTAAAAGCAGTTTTGTGCTTTACTTTGTGATAGACATTTGTCATCTGCTTAGATAAGGATTGTAGTGAAGTGTAACTGAGCAGGGCTATTTATGCACATAGTGAATGTTACCTTTTCTTGGCAACTTGAACTACAAGCTATGAGAACAGAATGAAGTTAATTCTTTCTAATCTAAGGTTGTCTTTAGTAGTCACACAGTTAAACAACCCCCTGGCTCACTGATTATATTGTTATTTTGTCTATTTCTACCTTTCACGGTGTTTGTTTTGAATCAGCTTTAAAAAGTCATTCCAGTAACTACAAATAATATCCATGAAATTGTTCCTTTTGCTGGAATTACCACATCAAATTTCTACTTGGTGAAGACTTTATGAAAACTTTACCCACTATGCTCAGTCTTTGCATCTCTCTTTTTTTCTTCCAACTGTGTGATTGTGGCTTTGTGGAAATATGTAACCTGATTTTATTTTCTCTTGGGGAACTTGGAGACAGGATACCTTTTCCTAGCTGCCTTTCTTTCATGACATGAATCCTAAGCCTTTCTTTAAACCTTCTTTGTTACCACCTTCCTCAGATTTTGCACACTCATCAGTAGTTGTATCCTACTATCACAGTAACATCCACACGTGTATCTTGTTTGCAGTTGGTTTTGATGTCTTCATAAAATAAATTCCATCTTATTTTTCCTGTTTTGCTATTTTTGTTTTTTGGAAAGAGGATAGGAAGGGGAAAATCTAGAATACTGGCTTTTAAATTGGACTGTTTAAAATAAAGGACCTCAGTAAAATTATGAAAAAAAAAAGTTAGCGTTATCATGAAGATTTTTCACATGTATTAGAAAATACAAACTAGGTTGGTAACTTAGTATTGGATATAAATATTTTAATTAATTTTCTGGTTAATATAGTGTGTACATAAAATTAATTTGTAATTTAAATTTTAAAAGCCAATTGGAAAGAATGCCATCAGATAGCATTTTATAGAATATGTTTAATTAAGCAGTAAAGCCGTGTAAACCATCTGCTTCTGTTTAAGTAGTCAAGATGTTACAGAGCAATTTCTTGTAATTTAAAACATCTATGCATTTTTGATTGCTTTAAAATTAGTATTCAGCTTTCTTAAGGACTTTTTTTTTCTGCAATGACGTGCAATAATGATTAATGAAGAGGATTTTGAGCAGAAATTTTGTTCGTTTTAGCACATTTTGAACTTCAGCTTCTTAATTTTTGTCATTTGAGTTTTTTGTTCTTACCAACAGTTTAAAGAAGATCAAAGGCTAAAGTAGATGGTGACAGTTTGAAGGTTTCTGTATGATGCATCATGGGTAATTTAGGAGGAACTGAGATTTTTTTTTTTCCCCATTAATCAGCTGGGCCTTTTCCTGCAAACTATTTCATGGATGCTTAATAGCTGAAAGTGTCATCAGATACAGCTCTTTCAGGCCATGGTGTCTACAAACTCAATTCCTGTTGCAGACTGCTAAAGAATCAACATGAACTCACCTTATGTGGGGCTGGCAGGTATGAGCAAAAAAGGATACATGTTTTCAGTCATTCCTGGGGAACCCCCATGCAAGGGAAAGCCACCTGCCAAATCCAAACTAAATGCTAAAAACTGAAAGGAGCCCACCAGGAATGCCATAACCTTGTAATCAAACTTTCAAAATCTTCTCTAAAGGGAGTGTGGACTTTTTAACAGGCAAACCTTTATTTGACTGTAATTTTCAAGTGTATTTGAAGGTTCCGTGGTACAACTGAAAAGCTGTTTGCAGGGTGCTTGTCAGAAGGACCATTTGTGACACCTTGGAAAAGATGGGCAGTTAAAATGAGGTATGACTGTGGGGGCAGAAGTTTCCTGTAATGAATACTGAACAGTTTAAGGGTTTATTTAGAGATCTTGAACACAAGAATGTACTTTGTCTGACTTCCTCTGCCAGTGGTTGATCTTTTGAATTCCTGATTATGGTGTTATAAAGTGGTTTTTTTTTCCTTGTGCATTCTAGGGATTTGTGCCTCACTTTGTTTCCTCACAGAAGTCTTTATAGCTGTTCTAATGCATGGTTTAATATATATAGTTGTTTTATGAAGTGTTAACACTGTTTTTAAAGTCTAAATAGGATAAATTGTTTTGTAGAAATAAGCTTTGAGTTACAATGTTTTATAGGATTTTCAGACATCTTAGCTGAAGAGATGTTCCGAGATGACTTTGCTATAGTACCTTCCCTTGTCAGCATAAAAGTTTGTCACAATTGCATTCTACTTGTCTTTGTGCCTCTGTATTTACTCGCAGCTCTTGCATTTCTTCTAACATGAGCCATAATGTGCAGTATGTAGTGGAAGCCATACATCTTCAACAAAACTCTACATCTCCTCATACACAGTAGGAGTAAACTGTGTGGCAGCTTGTTTGCAGCCTAGAAACACAACCATTCTGTTGTCACTGAGATTTTAAATCATTCACCCTTGGGGTATATAGGTAATTCCTATGGTTTTATTTAGCATTTTACCACTGAAAGGTGGAACAGGTGTTTGCTGTTTGCGGTGATGGTGTTGCCCCTTCCACTTTGCAAGCACATAAAGGTTTATTTATTATGGGCATGTTCTGGAATAACTGGAGCATCAAATTGCATACACTTATGTGCTGTATTAACATGACTGCTCCTACTTGTATTGTAGCTGTCTTAACATACAATGGAGTTTTTGTGTTAGGTATCATGCTTAATTTGATTTCTGAAGGTAGCATTGTGAGAAAAAGCATTCATTTCCATTAGTATGACATATATCTTTGTTTATACATCTGACTACAGCATGCTGCAGTTTAAACCTTTGAGCTAGTGCAGAAGATTTTTAACTGATTTATTTGTATTGTCTATTTACTTTGTATTTATAATTTCTGATGAGAAGAAAATGTTTAAAAAGCCTGGTGGATCAACCCAATATATTATTTTAAATTTCTTGTGATTCACATTGATATCCTTAATGAGCCTGAGAAACAATAGCCAACTGAACTTGGCTTGTTAATTTAAAACTGATGTTAATGGCATTATTTTTATCTATATTCCTTTAAAATTGTTCCCTGTGCTCCTGTTAAAATTCATGATGCATAAATAGATTCCTAATTCGTGCTCTGAATCATCACTTAGTTTTAACTTCTATGCTGAAATTGTAATAAAGTGAAGATTTCTATTAAACACTAAAAGTATCTATCAATTCAGTAAGTTTGCACTTGAGACTCTTGCAATAAACCTATGCGCTGAAGTCAAACCAGAGTGTTTTAAATGCCCAGTCTGGTTGCTGGGCTGGATCCTAAACAGAGAACTGCTTTCCTTGTGGTAGGAGCTGGAGTAGTTCTATTGAACTCACTGGGAATTGTTGTAGTGTCTTCTTCACACCTCTGGAGATCTCAGCTTACTTCAGCTTCTTTACTAAGTGGTACTTGAATTAAGGAAAAAAAAAATGCTTATGTTTGGTTTTTAACTTTGTCCTTGATTTATAAGGTAAAAGGTTGTAATTTGTGATTTCTTGTAAGCAAATTTTAAGGATATTACTAGGGCTATTGTGAACAAATACTTTTCAAAGTAAGAGGAAACTTTTTAGCACACATGGTCTCAGTTCTGTAGGCACTTTGCATTGACATGCCTTTGTTTTAAAAAAATCTTGACTGAAGCGCTTTACTTTTTTTTTAAAAAAAAAAGGAAATTTGTGTCTGAATGTTTGCAGAACTCAAGTCTGTACAATAGAGGCAATAGGTTTAGCAGCTGTAGAAGTGCCATAATGTATTAATGTGATCCAAGAATCTGGTGGAAGCCGAAGTTACTGTGATTCATTTTTGTTATGTAACCTAGCATTTATGCATAAATTACAAATCAAGATGCTTCAACCCTGACTGTCTTTGATATTTATTGTAAACATGTAAGCAATGTTTAACTGCTTGGCGTTTGTGCAAACATGCAATATTTACTAAGAGCTTTGTAGTTGCTTTTAGGGTAAACAACTGCTGTAGCAACCCTGGGCTGCTGCTGGAGTGGAGCTGAGTGTGTGGCTGTGCTGGGGCATGGCCAGGCAGCTTGGTCCTGTCCTGAATGATGGCAGAGCTGAGGTGTGGGCAGATCCCTGTTCTGTTGGAGAAGGGCATTGCCAATGTGTGTGGCTGTGCAGTGGGGACTGCCTAGGTCCCACCTGGACCTGCTTCCCCTGTTCAATAGGTCTGGATGGCACCAGCAGACTCAGGGCACCTGTGTGCAGAGGAGCTGTGCTTGTGCCCATCCCAGTGACATGATGGAGCAGTAGTGGCGTTAAAAAGAGTGCTGGATCAGAAGGCACCAAGCTCAACCAAAAGGGATGTTTTTAACTGTTGCCTCCTAGAACGGTGCTCTTCTCAGCTAGGGTGCATCGATTTAATGCTCAGATCTCTCAGCTTTGACTCCATACACCTACCATACAAATCAGAGCTCCCAAAAGTGCACTGTTTTGGTTTTGGGTTAGGATTATTGAATGCCTGACCTTGGCTCAGCCCCAGGCCAAACAGTCTGTGGGACTGGCTCCAACAGGAGCTTGAAGCCACAGTTACCCCGCTGGGGTAGGGTAGTGGGCTGGCTGCTCTGCCTGTTGATTTCCCAAAGGATTCAATAGACAAGTGATTTAGAGTAACTACTTAATTGATGCATGTTTGTAACATATTTTTTGTAGGATGTTGTCATAAAATTGTTTTAATCACTGACTAAATGTTACTATGTTTTCTGATGGTGTATTGTGGGATGCATTATATTCAGGTTTTGGGAGGAATGTTAACTGAAACCCTTTTAAATAAAATATGGAGCTACCGAAAGGGTTTGTCCGTGAACAAACCTACGTGGATAGTGATTCATTCCTTTGATTATTATAAAAAATATTTTTTTTCCAAGGATGCTAAAAAAACCCCTCATCTTTTACCCAACTTGGGGGGGGAGGGGGAGGGCTGTGGTACCTGTGAAAGAAGAAAGGAAGTTAAAATATGAATTCATGGCAGAGTGAGCTTTATAGAAAGTTGTGAATTGATTTTGTGTTTGAAAACTTCTGTGGTGTTGTATGTAATATTTGATAATCCTTTCCAACCCATAATAACAGATGCTCTTTTGTTTTATTAATAGATAAAACTAAAAGGAAGTCTTAACTACATTAATAATGAAAATTCGTGTGATGTAATTACACATATAATTTTGCACTGAGGCATAAAGAAAGGAAAATATGATAATGCATTTACTTCTATTTATACTGATGCTTAATGTAAGGCGATTTTTAAAAAATGAGAAACTTTCTAGAGTACTGTTGCTCTCTAAGCCTGTATTCCTGTTAACTGTCTAAACTGCGGCATATATGTACCAAAACCCTAAGGGACTGCATGATGCCATTTAACATATTCTTATTTTAAGCAGTGCCACTGTTTTTTAAGAGAGTTTTCTGCGCTCAGCCTAAGAATTTAAGGCAGACTGAGACAGTCAAGGCATCAGCCTCTTTGCTCTTTACTCGTTATACCTTTTCCTTGCCAGACTCTGCAGAGGATGAGTGTTTTATCAGCCCTGGCAATGCACTTGGTGCAATTGCATTGCAATGAGAAAATGTAAGTTAACTGCTAATCTGCAGTGGGTGGGGAAGTCTGAAAACTACTCTTAACTGTTCTGAAGAAAACTTAATAGCCATCTTAATCTACTGATGTGCTAGTTTGTTTCTTTTTCAAGTCTCATAGGAGACTTAGATCTAGAACCATAGAGCAAAACAAGAGTGTGAATCCTAGGATTAGGAAGAGAGGGAAGCATGTATGACTTGTTGCATCTCTGTCAATGACAGATTTTAATTTACATGTTAATTTTGGTTGTAACTTATGTATGTGCAGCTGTGTTAATTACATAACTGTAATTGTCAAATTTGTGAGGAAGTAATAATCTCTTCATTCTAGAAGAGGCTGTCACATCTACAATACAATATATTTCTCTGGAGGCGAAGTCTTATGTTTTCTTTCCCAATGAGTGGGAAACTAAAGAACATAGAAACACAAGGCTGGGAGGGTGCTAGACTTACACTGAGATTTTATACAATCAAAAGGGTTTTTTTCAGTTGTTTATTTCTTCTGTTCTACCAGTTTATAGAAAATGAAATGAAACAGCTTATTGTTGTAAAATTATTCCGTGTATTCCATGTATTCCATTTCCCTAGGTACCATATCCCATGGTACTATGTATTTGCATGGAGCTACTCACAGAGTTGTGTCAGGGACTGTTAATATATCCTGAGATTCACAATATGATTTACCTTTGCTTAGAGAATTAAAATGGAGGAAGCCAGTCTCTTTCCTGGTTCAGGCTACTCCTTATCCATGCTGTTCAGGCTACTCCTTATCGATGCTGTTCCAGCTCTGCTTCCCCTGCTTATTCCATGGGGGACAGAAGACATGGCCCAGTCTCACCCTGTTGCTCACCATCTCGCCTCCATGCTCACTGTCTCCTGGGCGGAAGATAAGGTGTTTTCCATTATAATACAGTTTTCACTACATGACGGCAAAAGCTGTCCACCTATACTTTTTATGCCCTTCTCTAGTTACTGTAGCACTAATAATGTGTTTGCGTGCTCTTCTGCTTATATCAGTGGGAAAGCATCCACTGACCAGAATCAAACAAGATCAAACTCCAGGTTGCTGTGAGTTCCACTTGAATTACTGAAACAACTTTGAGGTGTTCAAGGGAAAGGGTTTTTTTTATGTATACGTAATGCATTTCTTTAAAGATATATGTTTTTTTTATACAGATGTAGGGTTCTGCTTCTAACCTTAGCTTCAGGCTTCAGAAATATCTCAATTTATTTGGATCTTGTGACAGATAAACGGGAGAGCAAAATCCCCTTCACTATGTTAAAAATTTAACTGATCTGTATAAATACATAAACCTAATTAACTGGGAATGTGATTTTTTTTTTTTTTTTTTTAAATTAATGGATTAACGGTACTTCAGATTTTTTTTTTTTTTTGCAAGGGACCTAAGCAAGATGTTGGCACATATAAGTGACCTGTGCAATCTTAGGTAATTAAACGTTTGTATCAGAGATAAGACTCTAGAGGGAGCTCATCTCCCGTTTTCTGCATTGAGAGAAATGGCTTAAAAAGATAAAACTGTTTATTAATGAATAAAGTGAAATCTCTTTTGGCTCTGAAATATGAAAGAAACTATCACAGTACTGTAGGACACTTATTCACAAACATCTTTAGAAATTTCTCAATTCATAAAATCAATTCTACCTTACCATTATCTGTGTTGTTTGAATACAATGGCAGGTGTACAATAGAGGAGTTTTCAATCTCGTGTTTACGTAATAAAAGGTAATTTAAGACCTGTTTCTTTTAAAGAACTCTCAAGACCCTATGAGTGCAGTAACACAGAAGAAAGGTTAGAGTACGTGCATTTTGAAGCATTTTACTTCTGCTGGCGGTGTGGAAATATGAGAATCTTGAGGAGAAGGTCAGAATACAGGATTTTACATTCCTGCCACATGTCAGTGGGCACATAAAATATGGGCACTGAACTCTTTTAGCCATGATTTCCACCTAGCTAGCTGTGTGTCATTTGACACTGGACAGAAGACCTTGCATAATTTTACAGCAGCTTATGGTTCATGGCTATAGTGATTATTTAATTTTAGTCCTTAACCTGTTGATTGAATTTTTCCCTCACTAAATAAAGAGGCTTGAGAATTTAGCAGGGTTTTTGCTCAAGACAGATTGTTTAAGGCTGCACCTGCACTGCATGATGTCATTTCCATCCTGTGTGACTGGGTTTCCTGCTGGTGATACTTCCAGGTGACAGTGCCCACCCAGTCTCCTCCTGTCATGGAGTCAAGATGCTCACTCAAAGCCTTAAGATGGGAAATATTCCCTGTTTCAGTCTGGATGTAGCTGGACTCACCCAAAGTGGCAGTGAAAGTCTGAATCAGAGTTAAAAGCAGACTTCAGTTTCAACTACTCAATCTTATATTCACCATGTTACATACCTTAATTTCAAGGAACTGGAAGATAGAAAGTTTCAAGAATTTGTATTAATAGAGAATACTGGGGAAAAAAAACACCTTTGTTTTTATAAAATACTAAAATGCAGTATTTATGAATTTTGAGTGACAGCTTCAATATTTCATATAGAAATTCACAGGGCATTTGATACTGAAGACGTTCAATATCCAAATTGCACGTTATGTTTAGTCTCTTGGTTTATAAAGGATGGAGCTAAAGCCATCAAAATCTGTTTATCAAGACAGTATTCAGTATTAACTGCTTTTTACTTGCATTCAAATTACTTTGTCATGCTTCTAGCTAACAGCAAGCATTTTTTTCCAACACATTACATTAGCAGAAGATTATATAAGTGTATACTGCAATTTATTCACAAGGTTACTTGTATCAACGTGGTATTTACAATTCAAATAGGAACAGAGATGTATGTAATTTATTGGAGCACACTCCATCCATCTGTTACACTGTGCTCTTAGAATGCTTTGTAAACTTAGAATATTTAGAAAATACTAACCCAAATGTCTTTCCTCAGTGTTTATATCATTTGTTACTTTGCAGTATCCTTGTGGTTTAGCCCAGACTATTGTGGTTTAGTGCGAGGTGCCTTCTAGTCACACAGAACTTGACTGAAGTAGCTTTGCTAAGATTAATAGGAACTTACTCCTAATAGTAAGAAATCACAGCCTCTTGTTCAAATTTTTAAAATTAGCAGCTCTTATTGTTGGTTGTATGTGTGTTTTAATATATCAAAATATATTAATTAAAAGATTGTATCTATTTAGTGCAAAGCTATTTTTTATATTTTTTTCCTGGTTTGAAGAGTAGTCAGTGCTTTTTCTGCTCTCTGCCCTTAGTAGGGAGTGAACACAGAACTGTTAATGTTATAGGCCTTTGTGGTGCTCTAGCATGGGTTTACAAAAGGTCTGTAAATAACAACCAGCTGATTTTCACAACATTCCTCTGGGGCAAATGGATATTTCTATTCCCATTTTAAAACAGGCAATATGTACTTGGATTGATATTGGAGTAACAGCTAACTTTATGTGCACCTTTAAGGAAAGGAAAAAGCAAAAACTATGTAGCCTTCTGAAACTGAACATGAAGTGTGGATCCATGTCCTGTTGTAGCTCTCGCTACATGGACCGAGGTTACCAGCATTCCTGTTTGCCTGAAGGTCCATGACATAAGCAATTTCTAACATGTTAGAGTGAAAAAAGCTAGGTTGGTTTAAACAGTAGGCATAAAGTTATTCTGATACAACTTTTCTTTCCTACTAAAATGGGCCGGGGTGTATTGTCATATGAGCGAATAGGCAGCAGATTTGGAAGATGTGGCAGCCTGTTTGATTATTGCCTCTATTCCACTCTGGTGGGACCAGGGAGACCCTATTGTGGCCTTTCAGTACTCAAAAGAGAGGGGGGGCTATAAGAGAAATGGGGACAGATTTTTTTTTAGCAGGGCCTGTTATGATAGGACGAGGGGTGATGGTTTTAAACTAAAGGAAGGGAGATTCAGGTTAGACAGGAGGAAGAAATTTTATTATGAAGTGGTAAAATACTGGGAATAGGTTGCCCAGAGAGATGGTAGATGCCTAATCCCTGGAAACATTCAAGGTCAGGCTGGACAGGGCTCTGAGCAACCTGATCTATTTGAAGATGTCCCTGGTCGTTACAGGGGGTTGGACTAGATGACCTTGGAAGGTCCCTTCCAACCCAAACTATTTGGTGATTCTATTTCAAGAGGGACAACAATAAGCAGCTAGAGACAGAATAGCGTGTTAAACTCTTCAGCTGACACAGTGACATCAACAAGAGAAGACAGTCCCAAGTTAGCAGGTTATTTGCTGATTAACGAACTGTCATGTTAGGAAATCTTTTGTAACTGCTTATCACTTACTAGCCTTTTCCATTTACAAAACAATGAGTTGGTTTGCCCCACAGAGGCGTGTGAATCCCAGTACAGTTTTGTCAGTTCCTGACCTTTTCAGTCCTTGCTTACCTGTTGTCTTGGAGGATTTGGTTCTAAAAGGCACCTGATAGTACTGTTCAAGTAGTTCTTTCTGTTAGATGTGGAGTATAAGGAGCTCAGATGGGAGAAAGTCTCTCTCAAAAGGACTGGCTATGGAGGCAGGCTCTTGAGTTATGTGGAGAAGGAAGCTGCCTGAATTCCAGCCTGCAGGCTGTAGACTTCCAAGTGTTCTTCAGATGTCCGGTGACCTGGCTGGGACTGATGTATTGAACAGTGTTCAGATGTGGGTGGAAGGCTGTACTTGCCAGATTTCAGTGTCTGAAGTTCAGGTTCAAAGAGTCTGGAGAGACACTCAAGACTTGTGGATCTCAGAACTTTCCCAGTAGCTGGACATAAAGATTTCTGGATATGAGTGAGAGAACCTTTAACAGAAATAACAGCTCACAGGTAGTGAAGGACTGAGGTTAAGTAGCTATGCATTTTCTGAAAGCATAATTTGGAGGAAAAAAGCTATTTACTTGTTTGAATGATTGACAGTTCCATCACTAGCATTTTACACAGCCTAAAAGCTCTTTCCATTAGACAAAGTGTATGCTAGTCCTGCATCATACTGATGCATTAGGAAATAATTCTAGCTTTCCGTAATTGTTTACATGAATACCAGGCTATAAAGAAAATTACTGAAAATTAAATCTTCCAATCATGTATACAACTGTATTTTAAGATAAAAATCTTGAAATGTCCTTCAAATGAAATTGTCTGACACTTTTAAAAAAGGAAATTTGTTATTTGCAGAAGTAAGCCACAGCAGGGTTTTCCGCTTGCCACAGAGCGGGGTGGGGGGGGAATATTCCCAAGTACCTGCCTACTTGTTCCATGTACTTACCTGTCTATTCTTATGTAAAGAAGAAAACTCAGTATGACACGTCTTGTATATATAGGATTACTCTGAGCAATATTTTGTTTGCATTCCCTCTCTTTGCTGTGTGAAATATGTGAAAGGGTAGAGCTGCAGCAGCAATAAGAGATCTCTTTGTAGAACCTTGTATTATTATGATTAGTTACCTTGACCTGAATGTATGCAAAGTGAAATAATAAACTAATGGGAATCTGTATTTAAGCATAGCTACAGAAACTTGTTTTATGGAAATAACATATTGTGAGCCCTATACTGCCCTATGTAGTAACCGGAAAGCTTATGTGAACTTGAATTTATTTGGCTGTACTCTGATGAGGGATTTGGAGTTTTTACTGCTGTGAGTAAACGCCAACTTCTCCAGAATGGTCTCTGTTTAAATAAGAGCAGTGTGCTGGCCAGTGTGCATGATGTGTCTGATAAACAGATGATGGGCCTTGCTCCAGTGTCTGTCATATTCATGCTGCTTCACAAACTGGATACAAAATTTGCTGAAGGATTTTGTTCAAACCAAGTGATGAGGACACATGTTTCTACAATAGAATGTCAAGGACTCAATTTGAAAGGTTGTGTGAATATAGATTGATGGGTTTGCTATATATCTATAACTGAAGATTAATTCTAGAATAATATACTTATTTTAACTGATGATTTACACTGATTGTTTAATATCTCTTGAGGTTTTATTTTTTGTGAGACTCTATTGTTATTACTGATGTCAGTATAATCATGAAGATACATGGCAAATTATTATACATGAGACGTATGCAAGGTAAACTACAATGAAATACGGCTCATTTGAGGCTTACAGAATCACAGAGTGTTAGGGATTGGAAGGGACCTCGAAAAATCACCTAGTCCAATCCCCCTGCCAGAGCAGGAACTTTTTGTTTTGTGAGAGAGAAGAAAGCAAATACTTGTGATTTAGATATGAATTACACTTTTTCTCCATCCTAAGGAATTTAATAAGATAATTGCACTTTCCTTTTCTCTTGAATTCTTAACCAGGAACAAACTTCATTATCTTTAAGAAGGTGATTTTTGTGGACTGTTGTGTTGCTGAACAGTAATTAATTTCTTAGTGTGTAAAGACATAACTCTATGGTTTAAGCCAAATGAAAAGTAATGTCATAATTAGAACTGAAGTTACCTTAAGCTAGATGATGATGAATCTCTGGAAGAGAGGTATGACAAGGCAGGGGTGGTTATGTTGTTAGGAACTTGCACAAGGAGGTTTCGGAGTGTGTCCTCTGTGATGCTAACAAGCTGGGAGCCTGAGGGGGACTGACAAGATGCTTCTCTTGACCCCTTTGGACCTTGCTAGTTTGCACCATATGATATGGTGATCTAGAGTGTTTCTTCGGTCGTCTTCCCATTCTCCAGCCCCAATATGAGGTCGTCTTCCCGTTCTCCAGCCCCAATATGAGGAATTGGCTTTTATGATTCTCCCCTTTCTCTGAAACAATGAAGGTTGAATGTGGAAGAAGGACATGATATACTTTGTCAGAAAATATGAAATTGTTGTTTCTTCTTGTGAAATTAAATCTCTTCAGTTTCATGGTTGGGATTACTTGCTGTGTTTTGAATCAGGACAGGAATTTCTGGTGATGGATAGAGCACATTTTAATTGTTTTTCTTTGTCTAATTCCTGTAACATGGTGCATTATACACTTCAAAAGTCATCTGTCAATTTTACCTTCTGAATTCCCTGCTAGTCAACCTCATGGTCAATGTAATGGTTTGTGACTGTCCTGAAAATTAGATCGCCATTTGGTTACTTAAGATAGTCACTTTCCTATTTAAGAAATAAAGGCCTAATCCTGCTAAACAGTGAGCAGCTTCCATTGCTCTCATGTTCTCATGTTGTGAAAAATACCTGGGTGGACTCTTTTTAAAGGTAACTTTAGCTTTCTGTAAGCATGAGATACTGCCTACTGCATAACAGTGCAGGTAAGTTTAGGTAATATTAGCAGATAATCTGATTCTCTGTGAAGATCAGTGTGACTAAGGGGTTCAAAGTCATAATTGACTTCTGTTCCCTCACGTGGAATCTTGATTCCACTAAAGCAAATCCACTTACAGCATTTGACCAAAGACTTTTAAAATATGCTAAACCTTAACATTCTGTAGTGTTATATTTTATATCTTTCATCTTATGTCCCCTGTACAGGTACTGGCAGATAAATTCTCCACTGTCATTTGTAGGAAAAAACCTATTGCTCCTTAAGGCAATCAAAATGTGTCAGAATTTTTTCGAATCTCTGTTTGCCATGTGCATTGTATGTAGCCATTTATTTTCTAGCACATACTTGGAGCACTGCAAAATTTGACTGATTGTCTTTAAGTCTTCAGAAATACATCTCTTTGCCTGAATTGAATGTTAATTGTTCACTTTAGAAAAGGTCGTGTAACCTGTAAGTCTGATTTTAGAATTTTTTTCTGCACATCCAAAGCTGAGTAGAGCTATGTCTAGCATTACTTTTGACAGATAGTGACATAGTTTCTTCTTTATACAATTAATTCCATAAGCCAATGAATTATTTTTTCAAATGAAACTGGAAACAAGTACTGTTAAAACATATTCTAATGCTGAATAACAGCATGATCTAGGGTTACTTGATTAAATGCATTATGTATTTGTTTACAAAGGACAGATAGAATATGTCACTTGCAGCATGGATAAATTACTGTTGATATCTTTGTTTGATTTTTTTCAAAAAGCAACCATTAAAGATAAAGGCTGATCTTTCAAATATGTTGCGAGTGAGATTAGTGCACATAGAGAAATAGAGAAAGTACTTTCTTTAGAGGCTACAGGCTACAGCATTGTCCACCAAGTATAGGTTAATACAATGTACTTAGTTCCAGCCTCAAACTATGGATAACTTATTCTTTATCTCTTTGTCATTCAAAAAATTGAATTAATCCATTAAAAATGCTGACTGCAAGGAATCTTTCTAGTTTTATCTGTGTAATATGTTAGAGAATCTCAATCAAACTGGATATAAAAAATGGAAATATCTAGCAATACATAGATATACACATAAATATGTACATCTGTATATACACATATGTAAGTATATGTATGATGGACAACAGAATTTTGTGTCCTCTGCTTTTTGTGGAATCATTGATACTTTTTTTTGAAGGAGATTGTATTTCTTTAGTATCACTTGTATAATTTTAAACAGATATTTCTTCCTAAATATTACTTGATGACAATAGGCATTGCAACACCCTTTACAGCACTGTGACTTTATGGTGTGCAGGTTTGTTTAACAAGAGTAAGAACAGTAATGTGAGCATGTGTTTCTGTAGATACAGAAATGACTTGAAGTTAGAGTGGTGCAGCAGACAGCAGCAGAAGAGCACTGAAGTTAGGAGAGAGGAGTGTTGCTTTAGGTATTTGTTTAATTCACTTATATGCTGCAGTGATAAAGGTTGCTCTATCATTTTAGAATTATGATAAAGGTTACTCTACCATTTTAGAATTTTAAAAATATTTTTTCACCTGTGAAATGCAGCTATTTTTCTAGCACGGATTTATGGGCATCAACATTTTGCCATTTCATTCTTAATAGGATAAGATCAATCTGTTTCTGCCTCTTATAGAAGTTCAATTTTGTATACCATAGAGGATGGTGTAACTCAGAAGACAAAAAGGCAATGGGTATCACAAAAACATTCCACAAACAATTGTCCGTTTTGGATAGTATATAGGTTCTATATAGTTTTGCAAAGTGCTCTTAGAGGCCTTTTTGCCCATGTGATCTGAATTGAGTGACTATAATGTTATATCTTGTGTGTTGTAGAAACTTGCATTTATTAAAATGGGAACTTCCTAGGGTTAGAAATGCCTTTGTACTGGACTGGTCAGATTGAAGTTGTGGGAGAAACCAAGGCCAGTCTTGTATTATTAGTTCTTGAATCAGAATGAGTGGGGCACAGACGTGAAGAAAACTGCTAGAGTGGTGGGAGAAGGTGGAAAACTGCTGTTTTGCACTGAAGGATGACAAGCCAATAGTTTTGTGGTCTGGGAAGAACATGTAGATGGCTATAGTGCCTTTACCTGCCAGTTCTTTTGGACTACTGAGTTCTGGGGCATGCTGTAGTGCTGGAGATGCTGCTTTCTAGCAGGGAGACTTCCAGTTGCAAGTAAATGCCCATGGCAGTTAGAGAATGGGAAGGAAGGGATACAGCCATCCAGTAGTTTCAAGTGCATGCATTTCCTTAAAGGTGTTGTCTTTTATTATACTAGTGACATTGCAGCAGTCCTGCTTGAGTGAATGTGGTTGAGCTTAAGAATACCCATGTCTATTGCATCCTTTTAAAAGGCAGGATGTTCTATAACTAGAACTCCTCCTGTTTTCTTTCATGTCTAGTACTGAATATGTAACTCAGCTTCCATTGAAGACACAGAGACCTGAAATGTAAGAAATTCTGGGATCAAAACTCAGTGTTATGAGTATCTACAATGTGAAGTGTTGGAATGATTTAATTAAATTATTATGCACAGTTGAATACCTCCTGAATTTCATTTCAGTTGCAATCAAGCATCTACAAATGGAGTTGGTGTAATCACAGGTTTTGTGCCAAGTGATTCAGGGGTTTTATTAGCAATCTAAATCAGTCACAAGATTTGAGAATGCTTCATTGTGGCTTTTGCAAGTCCAGTAGTAAAAGATAGGTTTTATATCATGGGAGGTCTAGTTGGTGGGATATTTTTAGGAATTGAAATTGTTTAAGGAGTAAAGATCCTAAAGTTGGCATTCAGCAATAATGAAACAAAGTTAAGGTTTAATGCTTGAGTGTTTTGTACTTTTATGCAACTGCAAGAAATCAGACTCACATTTCCATTTCCTTGGGGAGCTGTGAGCTCCAAAGTGCTTGCATCTTTGAAACAAGACATGTGTCTCCAAAAAAGGCAAAAATGTCGTAGGAATGACATTTCAAAATAAGCTGTGTTTTGTGTTTTTTTTTTTCCTGCATTCAAATTTCTTGTTGAAAGGCGTATAAGTTCCTGTATCCACATCCTCTCATGGTAGAAAAAGACACAGTTTTGCATAACCACTTCTGCATGATAAATTATCACGTTGGTCTTGAATACACATGAAAATGTGACTACAGAAGAAATAGGACTGAAGAAGTTAGATTGTGCTTTTTGGTCAGTAATGAAATTGAAAAGCTTTAGTTGCAGATATATTCAGATTATGTGAAACTATAGCACTTCAGATGTGGTTAGTTTCCCTGAAGAATACTGAGCAACGGTGATGCCTCAGAGAGATATGAGAGATTGGGTGTACTGTGGAAATATATTGAAAAGACAATGAAGTTAACAATTCAAACTGTAGATCCTTTAGTTTCTCTACTTTATGCACTGAGATTTTTACACTGATTAATTCCCTCCCCACCTATGATTCATTCAATAGCATACCTAGCCATTGCTTTCATGTTTTGGAGCACTGACTACAGAGCTATTATTTTGGTCTCCAAAGCAGGCTCTCTCTTTTATGAAGTGTGCACCATTTATACCAAGTTTCACCTCTAGAATGGCAATAACAGTGTTACTTTTCACTTCAGTAAACTTACGTGCTTAAAGAAAATTGTAAGCACTTATCTATTAGCAAAGATGCATTACTGAACGAAGCATCTCTGACTTTAATCAATAAGGAAATGTTGGCCTTTTTTTCAATACATCTTAACTGAGGATAGAAGATGTACAGTTCATGGCTGGAATTTCCATTCAATCAGGCTTCTGCTGAAAAGAGAGGTCCTGACTTCCCCTTCATCTTCTGCCTCAAGTTTTGCCCTGTCCTTTGGGCTGTTGTCAAGTGCAGATGCAGCATGCTGGAGCAAGAATTCATGCTGATTGAAAATGAATCAGGTGTTTGGTTTTGTTTTGTGGTTTGTTTTTTTATGGGGGCTCAGTTCCAGCTAAAATCAGTTTTCTGATAAGCTCACCATGTGGCTGCAGAAACACTTGCACTAATATATGGGAAGCAGCAGTAATACAGTATTTAGGGTAAGGGGAAGGAGCTTGCTCTTTTACATAGCACTGTAGTATTAGATGAGATTCATGTGGTCTGTTGAAGCCCATCCATTGTTGTCTGGCATTAAAAATTAAACAAACTAAAGCCATTGTGCACTCATGTGACTGTTATTACTTACGTCTAGGTTCCTCCCTCAAAGGGGTGGAAGTATCTCTCGCTGTTTATAGTTTCCTTGCTCTGCTTTCCCCAGGAGGTCCATTATAACAGGACCATACAGCTGATGCCCAGTGAAGCACGGCAACTGAAAGCTTTTTTTTTCCCCTAAAAGTGAAGATCTGCAGAAGGGAAAGAGGGTCTCATGTGCACAGGTGTTTTCTCTATACCTGCAGCAACAATTAGCCATTAATATAGTGATGCCAATGAAGCTTTAAGTGAGAGAAAGAAAGAAAGCTGGCTTCCAGGAGAGGTGAGCGCTGCTATTAATAATGTTAGTGTTTGTAGTGTTGTTGTAGGTACTATTGGTTGTATATGTTAGTATTTAAATCATGGGTTGCTGTTACCCAGGCTATTTCCTGTATTAGACATTTCTCCTATTTCTCACTCTTTGCCATCCTCAGTAAGTATCTCTTCTGAAAGCATCCAGCTCTTAAAGGAAATAATTTAGTATCTGTATTTTAGGCATGCAGATTATCTTCCATGGTTTAAGTTGCACATTCAAGTTGGGCCTCTCAGTACCTCTGCCAGCAGAGATTCTTGCTGCTGCTGCTCCTTTGTTCACTAGAATTTTATCCCAACTTCCTTAGTGGGATTTTAGTTTTGTGTTGACATCGCAGTACCTTTTAGGGATGGCAAAGATAGATCCAGACAAGATCTAGAGGTAGAGCCTCCGCATTATTTTGAACAGACTTGTTCATTAGTCAGTTCCAGCACTCCAAGTGAGACCCTCCAACCTCCTGATTGTCTGTGTATGGAGAAGTGCCACATCTGATCTGACTAGTGGCCAGATGTGTGATGGAATGGAGCTGGTCTGGGACTGAAGAACTGATGCCTTCTGTAGCAGTGAGTCATTACCATGTTCTTCCTGGTCTATGGTAGCACCTGCTTGCAGATGCTCACCTGTGGCAGGTGCACTGCCAGGCAGAGTTGCTTACTCCTTGCTTGGGCTCCTGATTTCCTAGGAGAACCAAGAGAAGCTGGAAGATTTATCTTAGCCATTGAAGTCAATAGCTTTTTCAGTTCTTGGTGTATATTCAAGTAAGAAGTTGCTGAGTTAACATTTGTTTTTTAGAGCTTAATTGTGGTTTCTTTTCTGTTTTTTAATGTGAAAAAGTTAGAATGTTTTATGGAGATCTTCATCCCTGCATGACTGAATGTGGGGAGAACTGAATTCCAAGTTAACAACAGGTAGAATAGAAGCAAATCCTGCAAAAAGGAAATAGTGACTTTGTTCTGTCAAAACATGTATGTGATACAAGTATGTGGCTAACTTTTTTTTTAAACCAGCAATTTATTGTTTACAAATCCTCCAAGGCTTCCTGATTCTTTGCCAAATCTATAATCCACTTGATTTATAATTTTTTTTTTTTTTTTCTTATAACATGGGCTTGCTCAGGGATAAATAAAATCATTCCTATTTTTGAGAGTGAGAAAGACTCATGGTTATGTTTTGGTAACTAGAATAATAGGGCCCCACTCTAACTATAGGAGTAATACAAAGCAGCCTTAGATATGCTTGTGTTCAGGCAGTGTTTTTAATGTAGTACTCCATGTAACTTTTTATAATTCTTTCAAGTAAGAACCCTTAATCCCATATATACAGTAACACTTTTACAAACTATATAGTTCATCACCAGTCTAATGAAATACATGTTTTCCATTAATACAACTATTGCTAGGTGATGTTTCTATTATTCTAATTTTTCAAACATATGAAAAGTTAAACACAATCAGATGAAAAGATGCGTGATGAAATGCAAACATTCTGAACTTGCATGTCAGTGAATCTTAGATTATGTTTCACATCCTTTATACTCTTTCCAACATATAGATATTATCAACTTTTCCACATTGGGATTAATGTGAGCTTTGGATGCATTAAGGGGAGGGGGAGGGAAGAAAGACATTTTAGAAGATTAAGTTCTGATTTTTTCTTCTTAGAATTGCAGAATTTCTGTAATAGGAAAGCAAGCAATGAACTGAGAGTACAGCAAAAGAGAATGTGAAGAGGCATCTTGTTGATTATTATTATAAATCCAGGTGCTTGAGAGACAGTCACTGCCAAGATGGTTGCAGTTAAAGGGTCTTAATATCTTGTAAGAAAGGAAAGGTCATTGGCATGGCATGCTTTCAGATTTCACAAGCCAGTATCTGTGGCTTGGTTTTGGTGTGATTGGTTTTTGTTGTTGTTGAAACAGTTTCGACCTTTATTTTTCTGCCTTACCGATTTTGTAAACTTTCAGGTGCTACCTGATTTTTTTCATGCTGGGGCTGTTGTAAGCTTTGGAAATTTCTGGAGGATTTTTGCTAAATGCTTCTTCACTACATCCTGTTTCTACTCACTTTTTGTTGTGGGTGTGGTGTGTTTTGTTTTTTTTTTCCAAACGTGAAACTTGTTATTAGTCTGTGGTAGGGTATAGGGATGTGTCAGAATTCCCAGATGTTATGCAATAATTCTATTTTACATTTTCTGGCCAAAAGCAGAAGCACTTCTGACCTTGGGCAGAACATCACTACTTTTTGCCTCATGTTCCTCTTGCGTTGAATGTGGTTTGACCAAATACCTGATGCAGAAAAAGTTTATTTGAAGACATCACTCTGATTAATACCAGTGTGGCAGAAAAGTATCAGGTTAAGAGTCCCTATGGGCCAAACTGCACATCAGTTTGGAGCAAGAAACCTTAAAGTCTGAGCCCTAAAGTCTAAGCCATATAAGTTGCTTTATTGCTGCAATAAAATTTCTTATTATGACAGAGGATGGAGTTCTCTAAAGCACAGAACTGCTATTTCAAATATGTCTCATCGAGCCCAGTTTTGTGCACAAATTAATTGGAATTCATTGTCTCATCTTTAAGTGCTGTAACAAACATCCAGGAAATTTCATAGTCATTCAGAAGCATCTTGAATCCTGAGTTTTCTGTTGACGTTGGCGCTGGCAGTTTCAATGTATTTTTTCCAGTTCAGCAGTAGATAGTTAGTCAGCTATATTCTGATAGTTTGCCAGTTTCTCTGCTGATATATGTGTACTTCAGAGGAGTCATCTGCAAGTTTAATTTTGAAAAAATCAAACTGGATAAAGTCTTGAGCAATCGGACCTCATAGCTGACCCTGCTTTGAGCAGGAATTGGGACTAGAGACCTTCTGAAGCCCCTTTAATTTTTTTTTTTCTTTTAAAATTTTTGGGGGCTTTATTGATCAATCTTTTCCCAGAACAGGACTGTGGGAATTCCAGTTTAGGAAATCCTTTTCTTTGCGACCATTTCACAGTCCAAAATCCTGCAGAGTACCAGAAACTGGGGTGGTTGCATAGGTGGACCTGAGAACTGATTTCTACTCCCTTTGACAATGGAAATATTTGTTCCATTGAATAGTTCAATTGCCTTTTCTTTTGGTCTTCAATTGTAGCTTTTGACGTGGATAACCTTAGTTTAGAATCACAGTCAGAAAAATGGATCCTGTGTTGTCTTCTAGCATTGTCTATATTGTTCTGTCATTTGCAGTTTGAGTCTATGTACCTGTTTAGGTGAAAGCAATGCATATGTTTTATTCTTACGGAGTAACCATCCCTTGGGACTCACAACCAGGTAGTGACATCTCCTGTCCATCTTTGTCCTTTCTAGGTATAAATATTTTGGTCAGAGGTTGTGCATACAGATTGCAGATGCTCCCCGTGTCTCCAAAGACCAACATGTCAGAACTGTCCTTGACTACCAAACAATGAAGAATCAAAAATTTCCCGTTCGAAATTATGTGGGAAAAGATCTGATGGCACAGGCATATATAATTTCTTACTTGAAAAATACCTTTGTCTGTTCTCACTTTGCCATTATTTATATGATCCGTTTTTAATAGCGACAAGCAGTTTAGTAAGCACTTTCATCATGGAAGTGGTGGTCAAGCACTGGCACAGGTTTCCCAGAGAGGTTATAGAGTTGCTGTCTTTGTGAAGAGTCAAATCCTGACTGGACATGATTTTGGGAAACCTGCTGCAGATGACTCTGCTTGAGCAAGGGGCTGGACTGAGTGATCTTGATGGGTCCTTTCCAACCTTGGCCATTCTGTGAAAATTTCCTTGTGACAGAAAAACTGCAGTTCCTGTGTTGGTGTTTATACTGTCAATAATCCTGTCATGAATCCTCTGAACTTTTTTTCCACTATATACATCATCCCTGAGGCATTTAATCGCAGCATAATATCCTGCTATTGATTTTCATTCAAAATTCCTGTTGATTCCAAGGGGAATGATGGCAGAATACAACTCCAGAGAGATCAATCAATATCATACTCAGGTCTCCTAACACCTAGTTTCCTATGTGACTGAAGCTCAGCACTTGTAAAATTTACTGCCTGGTGATATTTTTAAAGGGCAATTTTGATTTTATAAACCATCCCTCAGCAATCAGGGACTACTTTGAAATGAATTACATTGTGCAATGGGGAACTCTTGTTGTATGTGTAGCAAAATATGAACAGTGTTTAGCATCTGGATACAATAAATCAGTCAAAAATTATAACTGAAAAAAACAAGGCATCTATTAAAATTTATTCCACTTGCATGGGGAGAAGTCAGCACTTTTACCTAGAAATGTCTTTTAATCTTTTTAATAGACTGCTGACTCAGTTCGCAACTGAAATTTGCCAGCAATAACTGTGGAGTTTATTTTAAATTCTTATAGCACAGTAATTCTCTAGTTGATTTTTTTTTTTCCCCCCATTGTATAAAATATTTATAGGAAATAACCACCTGGTGAAAGAACAAGGTGTAAAAACATGTTAGAAAATGTATAAAAATAGCCCCAAGTGGTTTGTAGGGTGAGGAGGAAGAAACTGTCAATATAATATCAGACTCCTTGCAAAAGAGAGGACTCTCCCTTTCCTCCCACCCCATCAACATCATCTCGCCACCATCGTGCTCCTGCCAGTGAGGATTTGGGACACTGAGGTCTCCCTGTAGTGTAGCAGACTGAAGTGACTGACCATAGCACCCAAAGGGACAGTGAAAGGCTGAGGGAAACACCAGAGAAATGGGTAGATAGTAGAAAGGTTGTGTATATAAGTTTTGACTTGGTAAAATTTGAACTGTAAATATTAGTATTGCGTTTTAACTGGACAAATATTTATTTGACTAGACTAAAGTAATGTAAATTGTAGCTTTGCATTTAAGTAGTATTTCTCCTTTACCTGCAAGATGTTGAGTGTAACTTGAGTGAGCAGCAAGCACATACACACATTCTTCTCTTTCTGTATCCAGTTCCACAGTGGTATAGGTACATTCACATCCTGGATTTTGGGGCAGTGTTGGTGGGGGGAAGAATTTATATGTCCATGAGATACAAAGCATAGAACTGAGTGGACTGAAGTTATTCATGCCATATTTTTCACCCTTTTGTTCTAGGGTGATCTGTGTATGAACAGAATCTTCAGAGACAAAAGATTCTGTGTATGACTATGCATCTGCTATCTTACAGGGCTTAAGAAGAAACATTTGGCTCTGCGATTATAGTATTTTTCTCTAATAATTTCTGTAACGTGCTGGCAAGCCTCCTACATCAACTCCTGAATGGCAACTGACAGCATTTTTTTTCTTCATGAAAAGAAATTTTTAATGGGCTGTACCATAAATAGCTGGAACTTGCTGTCTTATATGAAAAAGACAGGATATGAGTCATTATCAACAGTAGGAGACCTTAGATCCTCTGTAGCTTTACGTATCTGCTGTGGCCATATCAAGGACTGCATTTAATCTGAGCAGCACATGTTCATTCCACATAGCTATAGGAGGCAACTTGGCTCCCACTGGCTGGTTTTGGAGTACCTGTTCTCCAGTAAAAACTACTCCACTCCTTAAAGAAGCTCACGTTCATTTTTGGACTCAGTTTCTGAGTACAAGCGAGGAAAATTCAGTAATTACTGGCTTGTCTTTAAGACAGAGAGGAACAGGCTAACTCAGAAAGGCAGACTTCAGTTCTTTTGGGAGTTTCAGATGTCCCTTTTTCTGCCATTGTTACTATGTCAGTTTCTGTAAATCTCTATTTATTTCTAACATTTTAAAACATACAGTTCAAAAGCAATGTTTTCTGGTTTTCTTTGTATTCCATTCCCAAGAGTTACATATAGATTTTGAAATTCTTAAACATGGTTTTGAATTGCTTTACAGTTCAGTGTTTCACAGAGAAAGAAGCTAAAGCACAAACCTTATAATTTATTTTAATGTAGGGCTCAATGGGACAGTACAAAAGCGATGTCTTCCAGATCTTATAACTCTGACTAGGCTTTAATCAGACACCATACTTCTGGAAAATTTAGCAGTATTCTGCTAAGCCCACTCAAATTCAGGAGACCTTATTGCTTGAAACCAGGGCTAAATAAACAGCTTTAGTGCTTCAAATCTGGTAGGTCGATTCTCAAATCTTTCAGGGCAAAAAGTTAAATGTTTGTTTAACACAAGGCGAAACAATAGTGCTGACACAATGCTAATGGTTGGAAAATCACTTTTCAGATGGTCAGCAGGAACTTCCAGTGTCCTTTGAAGACTAAGCAAAGTCTGCCTGAAATCTCTTCTATCTCTTAATGTTTCAGGATGTTGTGGGTTTTTTGTGTTATTACAAAATGCCAGAAGTAAGCCCTGGAACACAGGTGATAATGCAGTTATCTGTCTTGTAGGACATTAGTCAGCTACTTCTCAATAAAGTTAGGCTGTTCTTGTATACATTCTGTTTCTCATTCTATTATGCAAAAATTGCAATATTTTTAAAGAAAAACACCAAATGAGTGCTTGGGGCCACCTGGCCCTGTTAGCCTGTTGGTTAAATTAACTTTTAACAAGTGTGACCCATGAAGGTTGCATTTTTGTGTCCTTTTGTGGGTCCCAGGCCAGAAGGACTGGACTGAAACAAACATAATAGCTGTAAACTGAAAAACTACCTGGAATTTTCTCATCAAGGTTGCTGTGTTGGAGCACTGTAACTATAGAAGTTTCTTCCCATCAGACTT
Source organism: Patagioenas fasciata (assembly GCF_037038585.1). Classification (NCBI taxonomy): domain Eukaryota; kingdom Metazoa; phylum Chordata; class Aves; order Columbiformes; family Columbidae; genus Patagioenas; species Patagioenas fasciata. The sequence continues at coordinate 26,521,972 of NC_092526.1, read as the reverse complement.
GGCATTTTGCATTTTTGAAATTAGCCTCTACAATTAACCTCTATTACTTAATTACAGTTTGAGCTTCAGATTTGCCATTGTAGCTACAGAGAAATCCCATCTTCTGAAGAAGTGGGTGGAGAGAACACTAGTTAGTACTAAGACCTCTTCTTTCAACAATGAAAGTGAAGAATTCAGCCAGGATTGTTTTTCTTAACAATATCTGTTTTGGATGAAGGTTTTTTTTTTTACATGTGATGAAAATATAGATCCCAAATAAAAGGAGAGTTGACTTGAATCAAACTTTATGCAAATATTTAGCATGGAAATCACTAGTTTGGATTTGTCCCATGGAAGAAAGGCAAGAGAAGGCTCAAGAACCTGGGTTGATCTCTGTTAATAATACTAATGTATTTTTTAGGCATCAATCATTATTTATTACATTTAAAGCAGAAGCGATGCTTGTACTTCAAGTACTAAGAGTCTTTTCCAAGCAGAAGAATTTAGTGGTTGGCAATATTTAATCTCATTTTAAATTCTCATACACAAATTGCCTGTTAGGTGTTGATGATGACAGCCTGGTACCATGAGGGGATTGTAGCCAATTGCTTTGTAGCCATTATATTAGACCATCAGAGAAACTAATACATGCAAATAACACTTTTCTGCATATTTTCCAAAGGAAGAAGATAAAAATGGCATGTAACAATGCTGATGTTCCTTGGGAAGTAATTTGGATTTGTCAGAATATATGCATTGCTATTTAGTGTTATGGATCAGCAAAAACTCTAATCTAAATTTTCCTTAGGTACTGTGAAAACATCTTCTGTAGCTGAACTTATTTAAATGCTAATGCTTACTTAGATTTCAATACTTTTATCAGGAACTGCATAAGGTATTCCTGCAAATAGCTTGTGAACTTTATGGTACATTAGGTCATACACGCACATATGTGAAGCTGATTTCTGTGGCTGTGACAAGTAATAATGTGGAGACTTTGACTGTGGAGTTATGAAAATCTGTATCATGCTTACAGTAGGGTAACTGTACCATGACTGGAAGGACATACCCATCTATACAGTGACCACAGTAAGCTGAGGTTTAAATTCTGATCTATTAGACCCTGGTTCCCAAATAATTTTCATTCACATACATCCCTACATCTTCAACTCCCCATACAAGTATATGTCAAGTGAATAATTTTCTGCTAAAGCTGCAGAATAATGCACTGCTGAGGAGGTTGCTCTGGTCACTCAGGTGGAAATCTGGAAAGTTTGGACTGTAAGACTAAAGACAAAAAACTTGCAGCTGTGTCTGACTAAGCTGCTTATGACATTAGTAAGTAAGTAGTACAGGGCTGATGGACCCTTGACTGTCCTTGAACTGTCAGATGTCAGGCTGGAAAAAGGATAGACAGCTTTGTGTTTTTAGATGTCAACCTGAAGCTGATTTATAGTAAGTTTCCAATCTCAGAGCAAACTGCTTAGGGCGTCAAGGACTAGATTGGATGTTACGGACTTTCCAGCATGTACACAGGCAGCTCAGAGAGGCTTTCAGTATGGAAAATGGGAGATTAAATTAAGGGATTGATGTAAAACCACACTCTGAGTTTAGTCTTTCTGCTATGTGATATTTCTGATTCTAAAAGATGAAGTGCATAATCCTGAAATTTGGCATGTGCCACTGAAGGTGAGTAGCTGTTGCCTTCTCTTTGCCTTAATTTTCCAGTTTTATTGGAACAGTTGTGATGTGCAAAGTTATACATTTCTGGCTTTGCTTACCAACCTTTAATGAGCAGTTTTGCTTTGGTAGTGAAATACAAGTGTATATTTAATGGCTAAGAATTTACCTGCAACAGAGCAGACATGACAATATCTTTTTCATCTCCTGAATTTTTACTGATTATCTCTTACAATTGTGTAAAAGTTATGACATAAGCCTGATTTGGATAAGGCCGGTTAACATCTGTGCTTGTGTGGTAGCTAAATGGAGGTACAAGTTATATTCTGAACACCTTTCCTTTGTGATACACTTTGCAAAGGGGACTAGCCAGAAGGTGAAGATGTTTGTGGCTTCTGCATCTGTCACTCTGTACGCTCCTCAGTTTGTGGCAGGCAGGGAAGCTGACTCACAGTTCAAGCAGTAGTGGCTCATGATGTTCACCAAGTGGCAGTCCCAAATTTCATATATGCTTTCCTCCCATCTGGTAAGTGGATGAGTCATTTATGACTCAGTTTTCTCCACTCAGTTTAAGAATAATTCCTAATGAGTCAGACAGAATGTTTTCAGGGACTCCTGCTGTTGGAGAGCACTTCACCTCTGCTGCTCTCATCTTCTCATCACTCCCATACTGCGGCTGTGGTCTAACTTTAAGAGCAGAATCCTTTTAAATGAAACTCAGTTTTGGTGAAATTGCTGCATTAGTGAGCCATTTCTGATTTAAGTACAACTTTTAGCTTTTTCTATAGTACTGTCACTTAGTGAGGTGGAGGTCAACCTTGTGGATTGTAATGAACGAGGCAGTGTATGTAAAGCCTGTGTACTGGACCTCCTGGAGGTGCTTGTGGCACACACAATGCTTCTGCAGGGCATACTGATACAGGGACAGGACCTGCTCTTTCTGTGGCCATGTCCACCAATGCCAGCAGATGATTATGCTCACAGCTGTCTGATCCAGTGCCTCAGCAGCATGGGTACAGGCTTGCCTTCAGCTGGAGGACATTCAGTGGGGACAATTAGAGTCAGAAGTTCATAATTCTTCCTCTTGTGCACAATGAATAGAGAGAGTTGGCCTAGGCTTTTGTACTAGTACTGTCTTAATTCTAGGCAGGTCTTTGTATTTTGGCTCTGTGTGTGGAGTGCAAATTCAATATAAGTCCTTGTCATGGATGACTGTACTTTACCCCAAGAGATGAGACAGGGCAGGTGCCAGGCTGCTGGCGAGCTCCTGGTAGTCACTGGCAGGCTGCTGATCAGCCGTGGGCCTCTGCAAAATGGTTAGGACTGCCAAATTTGTAATAACAAAAATTGGGCCAACTGATCTGCTAGTATGCAGCAGTAGTTGGCATTTGTACCAAGCACTTCAATAATATTCCCAAAGTTGGTAGTGAAGTCTGTAAGTCAGAAAGAGAAGGTAGAGGGATGGCAGAAAACTTTTGGTGGATTTATCTTCCTATATATATAATATATATCTATATATATATATATGCTTTCTTGACATACTGCAGCTAAAAATATACATAAAGGTATACTTTGCATAGAGAAAAATGCAGATAATGCATCTATGAGATGCAAATAACAGGTCATACCTCTTCCTATTTTCCCAGGCCTCTGGCCAGTCCTATAGATGTGTCCCATATATGAGAGAGGCCTTGTTCCGTGCTTTATTGCTTCATGATAATTAACTGAAACAGGAGTTTGAAAAACACTGAAAGAAATTTCAAGTTTCTTTCATATTAAAATCTCAAAGCTTTTTAATTTCCAAATTATTCCTTTAATGAGCTGCTCTCCATCATCTTTGAAAGATTTTGAAGAACAGGAGAGGTGCCTGAGGACTGGAAGAAAGCCAACATTACTCCTGTCTTCAAAAAGGCCAGGAAGGACAACCCAGGAAACTACAGGCCAGTCAGCCTCACCTCCATCCCTGGAAACGTGATAGAACTACTCATTCTGGACAGTCTCTCCAAGCATGTGGAGGAAAAGGAGGTTATCAGGAGTAGTCAGTGTGGATTCACCAAAGGGAAATAATGTCTGACCAACCTGATAGCCTTTTATGATGGTATGGCTGGCTGGGTAGATGAGGGAAGAGCAGTGATGTTGTCTATCTTGACTTAAGCAAGGCTTTTGTCATCATCTCTCACAATCTCCTCGTAGGCAAGCTCAGGAAGTGTGAGCTGGATGAATACACGGTGAGATGAGTCATGAACTGACTGGATAGCAGAGCTCAGAGGGTTGTGATCAGTGGTGCAGAGTCTGGTTGGAGGCCTGCAGTTAGTGGGCTTCCCCAGTGATCAGTGTTAGGTCCAGTCCTGTTCAACCTGTTCATCAGTGACCTGGATGCAGAGACTGAGTTGCACCCTCAGTACGTTTGATGATGATATCAAACTGGGAGGAAAGTATTCTGGGGTGCATTGAGAAAAGTGTGCCCAGCATGTTGAAGAAGGTTATCCTCCCCCTCTACTCTGCCTTGGTGAGGCCACATCTAGAGTACTGCATCCAGTTCTGGGCTCCTCAGTTTAAGAAGGACAAGGAATTATTGGAAAGAATCCAGCAATGGGCTATGAAGATGAGAGGCCTAGAGCACCTTTCTTACAAGGAGAGACTGAGAGAGCTCGATCTGTTCACCCTGGAGAAGGCTGAGGGTGGACCTTATCAATGCTTCTAAATATCTTAAGGGTGGGTGTCAAAAGGATGGGACTAGATTATTTTCAGTGGTGCCAAACGATAGGATGAGGGGCAACAGGTACAGACTGAAGCACAGGAGAGGTTCCATCCGAATATGAGGAGAAACTTATTTACTTTAAGTGTGCCAGAGCACTGGAACAGGCTGCCCAGAGAGGCTGTGGAGTCTCCTTCTCTGGAGACATTCAAAACCCACCTGAACACCTTCACAGTATCACAGTATGTTTGGGATTGGAAGGGATCTCAAAAGATCATCTAGTCCAATCCCCCTGCTGGAGCAGGAACGCCTAGGTGAGGTCGCACAGGAACATGTCCAGGTGGGTTTTGAATGTCTCCAGGGAAGGAGACTCCACAACCTCCCAGGGCAGCCTGTTCCAGTGTCTGTCACCCTCACTGAGAAGAAGTTTTTTATCATTTAAGTGAAACCTCTTGTGTTCCAGTTTGAACCCATTACCCCTTGTCCTATCATTGTTTGCCACTGAGAAGAGCCTGGCTCTATCCTCCTGGCACTCACCATTTATATATTTATAAACAATAATAAAGTCACCCCTCAGTCTCCTCTCCTCCAAGCTAAAGAAACCCAGCTCGCTCAGCCTTTCCTCATAAGGGAGATGCTCCACTCCCTTAATCATCATTGTTGCTCTACACTGGACCCTCTCCAGCAGTTCCCTGTCCTTCTTGAACTGAGAGGCCCAGAACTGGACACAATATTCCAGATGGGGTCTCACCGGGGTGGAGTAGAGGGGAAGGAGGACCTCTCTCAATCTACTAACCACCCCCCTTGTAATACACTCAAGGATCCCTTTCCCCTATACTGCTCTCTGATATGTAATTTCCCAACCTATACTGGAACCTGGGGTTGTTCCTGCCCAGATGCAGGACTCTGCACTTTTCCTTGTTAAATTTCATCAGGTTATTCCCTGCCCAACTCTCCAGCCTGTCCAGGTCCTGCTGGATGGCAGCCCAGCCTTCTGGTGTGTCAGCCACTCCTCCCAGCTTGGTGTCATCAGCAAACTTGCTGATAGTACACTCAATTCCCTCATCCAAATCGTTAATGAATATATTGAATAATACTGGCCCCAGTACTGACCCCTGAGGCACTCCACTAGTTACTGGCCTCCAACTAGACTCTGCACCATTGACTACCACTCTCTGGCTTCTCTCCTTAAGCCAGTTTGCAACTCACCTCACTACTCTATTGTCTAGACCACACCTCCTCAACTTAGCTGTGAGGATGCTGTGAGGGACTGTGTCAAAGGCTTTACTGAAGTCAAGGTAGACCACATCCACCACTCTGCCATCATCCATCCACCTTGTTACATTCTCATAAAAGGCTATGAGGTTGGTCAAGCATGACTTACCCTTGGTAAAGCCATGCTGATTGCCCCTAATGATCCTCTTATCCCTGATATGCCTTGAGATGGCACCAAGGATAAGCTGTTCCATTACTTTCCCAGGGACAGAGGTGAGGCTGACCGGTCTATAATTACCCGGGTCCTCCTTCTTGCCCTTTTTGAAGACTGGAGTGACATTTGCTTTCCTCCAATCCTCAGGCACCTCTCCCGTTTCCCAAGACTTGGCAAAGATGATGGAGAGCAGTCTAGCAATGACTTCAGCCAGCTCCCTCAGCACCTGCGGATGCATCCCATCTGGACCCATGGATTTATGGATGTCCAGACTATTTAATTGCTCCCTGACCCAGTCCTCATCGACTGAAGCAAAATCCTCCATTGACCTGGCTTCATCTGGGGTCTCAGGGGTACAGGGCTCCCCAGGACAGCCTCTAGCAGAGTAGACAGAGACAAAGGCGGCATTCAGTAATTCTACCTTCTCTGTATCTTCTGCCACCAGGGCACCCACCTCATTCATCAGTGGGCCTACATTGCCTCTGATATTAGTTTTATCTGCTATGTATTTGAAAAAGTTCTTTTTGCTGTCCTTGACCGCTCTTGCCAGCTGTAATTCTAAGGAGGCCTTGGCTATCCTAGCTGCCTTCCTACATCCTCTAACAGCAGCCTTATATTCCTCCCAAGTGGCCAGCGCCTGCTTCCATGACCTGTAAACTCTCCTCTTCCTGTGCAATCTGCTCTGGGTGAACCTGCTTTAGCAGATGGGTTGGACTAGATGATCTCCAGAGGTCCATTCTAACCCCATCCATTCTATGATTGTGTAATAATCAAAATTTGTACATGTGAGACCGAATCTTTGGACTATATCTCCTTTTACTTATCTTTCCATTTAATTAGAACTAAATAGCTGTCTCTCCTCAGCTCGTTCTTTTGCCCCAGAGCAATTTCTTATATTATGTCCTTGCTAATTACTGAAATCCCATCTAAATAGCATCTATTCCTGATGACTCTGTGATTGTTTAAGGATTCACCACCAGAAATAGCATTTGCCTCACAATCTGTATCTGAAATTAAATGCCTCATAATAATGTCATTTTCTGCTTGACTTTATTCTCTGTTAGCAGATATTTTCTAATTGGAGATTGAAGATAATGTGGATGTTGCCTCCAAACTTAATGAATACTTCACTTCAGTTTTTAGTGAGGCTGATAATAAAGAACGTAGAGGCAAAAAGGAAGGATGGTTAACAGAAATAACTGCATGAAAATGAGGATTCCTATGTCTGGAAGGCAAACCAAAGCATTTTAATATGATCACCTGAAAGGGATAAAACTATTTCCTCTCCAGACATCTGATAGCCATGGAGTGAGAAAGGTTTTTTTAATTTAATTTAGTTGACACCAGAATACTGGAGAATGATGTTTAAAATAACTGAATTTGAAGAAAGAGAATGAAACAGATGAACTGCAGACCCCTTTGTTATAAAAATAATAATAAATCCTCTTAAACACATTTTTTGAGGACAGAATAATTAAACAATCACATCTGGGGACAAACAGTTATGGAAAACAGAGACAAAAATGGGCCAAGACAAAAGAAAAAACAGTCAGGGTGTTGTAAGATTACTAGGTAGTACTCCAGACGTATGTATTCTTGGACTTTGGTCTGACTAATAGCTGTAGCACAAAAAAAAGAATGTACTGATTGAAGCTTATTCATGCCACAAAGTCAGGAGGTAAAAACTAGTGAGGGTGATCATAAACATAATGCATGAAAGCAATTGTGTGACCTTGTGAAACAAAATAGTAAAGATAGGAAATTTAATAATGGGGTTATGCTTCTGTGGATTAACATCTCTATTAGAAAATGAAGGCCCATCAGTTGGAAGTGGTGGAGAAGATAAAGACTATTAGTTGATTACAAGAAGACGCAGAACCTTGAAAGCAGCATACACAGTCATTGGGGCATATGAGCTGAGGTCATTCCAGCAAAAATGAGTACTCAAAGATGGGTTCAGTGCTGTTGAACACAGTTAATTTTTCCATGCCTCAGCACACTGCAGCCTTGCTTGTCAGAGCAAATAAAAAGGTGCAAACAGTAACTTCTCAATTCTGCATGCTAAACAATGTACACAGATTATATGCTTGTGTGACCATCACTCAATAGCATCAGTGAGTGCAGAGATGGTTTTTGCATCACTGGAGTTAATGCTACTGGTTGCAGATTTTGTAAAATTGAAGGAAACACTGTTCTTTAAAGTGTACTTTTCTGACTAAATACTTTGATCTATCTACCACTAAACAAGAACTACGCTTTATTTCTGACTGTAATGGACTTGGGAAGGGACCTAAAAATATCCTTACTGATGTCTAGTGTTTTGTAGATGCCTTTGGAAAATCTGGTATGCAGAACTGACCAAGAATAGCTTTCTTCTCCTATAAAGTGATCTGTAAATAGAAGCAACCGAGAAAAAGATCTCTGAACTGTGTCATTGCCGTTTTACTTAAATTAGAAGAAAAGTTAGAAGAAAACAATTAATTTCATTGTATGCAAAGCGTATTATTCTTTATTCATGACTTATATTTTCAATAGCACAAGCTGCCAAGTAAAAATACATATGTAAAATAAATATTTGGAGAGTGTCCAGCAACAGGCTGTGCCAATGGGTCCTCCTGGATTCTTTTTGAACTCTAAACAAAACATAATAGATATTTAGACTCAGTGTTGGTTTAGTTTGAAAAGATTTATTATATGGATTTCTTCCATTTGTTTTGCTGGAAGAAATGATGCAATAAAGAAATGGGACCAAAAGTCATCATTTTTGTATTTTAGCAGGTTGATGACCAAATTATTTTGTTGTCAGTGAAACATGCATAGATTTACATGCCACACGTTATAACTGGTATCACTAATGAAACATGAGCTAAAAAGTAGTTATGAAAATATTAACATTGTGGGGACCTCTGCAGCCTGGCAGACCCACTTATGTTAAAACCCGTCCTCTCCTGTCACTGATTTATTCTCTATTTTACAGTTCTTATGCTGATCCTCAGCTCCTCTGGTGTATTAAGAAACTTACCATGTGGTTACTTATGGTTAATTGACTTTTATACTCTGGATCATTTCCTAGCTCAAAAGAATTTTCTGAGACTTAGAAAAAAAAATATTTGTTTTTCTACTGAAACGAAAAGGTAGCTCAAGTTCTTTTCCTTCTGTACCTCTACGTGTTAGTAAGACCATGCTTTTGCTGAACCCAGCTAGGATTCTGGTAAAGGAGTAATTTAATTCTCATTACTAATGACTGGGTAGGTCAGTACTTCCTAACTTCCTAGCAAGGAGGAGTGGGAAGATGGATATAAACTTGAATGTCAGTAGATATTCTCCAATGGATAGTGGATATGAAATGCAGAGGTGAGGTGGGGCTGAGCTAGAGTTTGTTGAATGCTATCCAGGATCTATAAGATGAAATAATTTTTATCTTAGATAACACTTATTTTTTGATTCATTATTACTTTTTCCTGCTACTGTGTTTCAGATAGTACAACAGAAAATCTCCAATAAATTGACACTTCTCAAAGAAATCTGGGGGTTTATCAGACAAGATATACTACCCATTAGAGAGATGCAGCTGTTCAGGCAGGGACATCTGAGCTTTGCATGGATGTGTTGGGGTGAAATCACACAAGGTACCATAAATAACATTGCAAGAGCAATATGAGTGACCAGCAGCACTGGAGAGCTGCAGCCTTCAAGGTGTTGAGGGCAGAGAGTTCTGATATGTCAGAGTTGGATCTAGCCTAGGAGATAAGTCTTAAAACTGCTGTAACTGATCCAATTTTTAATTTTAAGAGTTAAGCAAGTAAATCTGCAGTTGTCTTCACTTGGTACTTCTGTGTTTACCTTTGCAGAAGGGTAGTGTCAGGATCCTTCAGTATCCACTCAGTATTTTTTTTTTAGCTAAAGTAGGCCCAAAGAAATCCCTCCACATTTAATTGGAAGTGTTGAAAAAGTTTCTGTGTGATACTTTGACCTGGTGCATCTTACAGCACTTTAAAATTGTTTCTGTGTCTGGAACCATAGATTAAAAAAACCAACCAAACAAAACAAAAAACAACCAACCACCCCCCCTGAAAACAAACAAACCAAACCAAACAAACAAAAAACCAAACCAAAACAAAAAACCCACAAAAAAACCCCCACCAAATCCCCCAAACCAACCAAAATCCCAAACTGTCATAATTCAGTCCTTTGCACTTGCACATATCAAGTAATTTTTTCCAGTCATCTTTGTGATGTTAGCTGTTCTCCATTTCCTTTGACAACTAGCAATAAACTGGATGTTGTTGGTGTGGATTTTCTTTTGCATGTAGAGGAACACTTCTCCAAGGTATTTTTGCCGCCTCTGTCTTCCTTCCAAACCTACAAGCCTATACTCAGCTCACTGTACAGAAGACATGTGGAACGATAAGTCATTGGATAATAATTCCTAGTTCACTTATTAGTTCTTGTTTTAAAAATTGTGTTTGAATTTATTGCTCAAAAAGAAAGGATGAGGGTTTTTAAAGTATTTTTACCCCACCCCCATCCCACTCAGCAAATACCTTGCAAGCAGCAGCATTAACTTGTCCGTGTTGCTCTGGCAATACACTTCACTCCTTTGCAGGAGGCATTGCCTGTGAGATAAAGTGCTTATCTCTGTAGCCATCAGTTCTTAATGTTGTAGATAGCCAAAGTGAGGGCAGCTCTACTGATGATTTGCATTCCTCAAACTATGTTAAGAATTTTCTTCTCTACTAAGATTTGTTTTATATAAACCAACACAGGCCAAATTAAAATTATTGCAGGGAGATGAACTAAAACAAACATAAACAGCAAACATAATTTTTGAAAACAAAATTTCTTGCAGAATTAAAAAAAATTCTATGTGTATTTCCACCAAATTATATAAATGTTATTAAGAATTACATACATGCTTTTTAGAAACCTACTAAACCCACTTTCTGTTTTGTACTGAGGGTTTTTAAAAAAAAAAAAAAATTAGCTACCTTTCTGGTTTTTGTTTGTCTCTTTTTTTTTTTTTTTTTTTAACTCTGTATTATCATTCTTTGTTTTTTATCACAAAGACAGCTTGTTTCCACATCACTCTCCCAATGGAGCGCTCTTTTTTTTTTTTGGTGTACTTAATTAGATAACTCCGGATAGCATAAACTGCATTAAGCTTTAGCAACATCAGCAGCAGATGGCATTGTGTTGCTAAACGACTTCAGAACAGTTTCTCCAATTGTGCTGAGTTGCCATAGTAATATCTGCCCACTGGTGGTGGACTTGCTTGAGAAATTTAAATAAACAGAACTGTCAGACTAACATCATGGCGGGTGCATTAGCCACAGCAACACCAAGAAACTGGAAATTATTTCAGTCGCAAATATAAATGAAGCTTAATTTTGCTTAGGATCACCCCTGGTTATGTGTCTGTCTGTGGAGGTCCAACACTCTGCTGCTTTATTTGTTAAATATACTATATAAAATACGTGAGCACGGATGAGTCCATACAATTACTTTATATTCATCACACTACTGTCTCCTCCTGGTTAGAATCAGTTGGATTTGCACCTTAAATTTGTGTTTCATGCTGTGGAATATTTCAATACTGGACACTTAGCCTGAGTATCAAATACTTGTCTCATGTGAACACTATTCAAGGAGAACCAGTTTTAATATTGTGTTTCTGCAACACACCTCCTTTTCACACTTTCTAGTACAGAACAATGTTTCGTTTTATTTTGTCAGTTTACTGGAAGTGTTTTTGAGATAATCTCATTTTCCTTTTTAAGCATTTTGGCTATTCAGAGGAGATAAAGGAGAGAGAGGGAATGTTTGTGGCCATGTTTGAAAATTTTTTTTTTTTTTCTAATTTTAAAAATATCTCTGAGTTCTGAATACTTCTCAGTCTTCCCACTTCAGAGTCTTTCAGATACTTTAATGTATATGCTGAAGTTGGAGATTTGAGGTGTTTTGTTTTGTTTTGTTTTGTTTTTTCCTGGAAATCTAATGTAGCAACTTTAGCCCATCTGTTTTGCTTTACTGCCTTATTCCAACAGGCAGAAAAAAAACCCAAATGAGTGTCTCTGCAGAAGACAGTGGGGCCATTTAGAAAGTATCACATTGTTCCATCCCATGCTGCCTGAACTGTCCAGAATTAAATGTCATCAGAGTGGGACCCTGTTTCAACAGACATAGTGTGGAATATTAACTACTTGCTCATAGTGTGTTTGCTTAGCAATTTACAGGCTATCATTCTGATTAATAAAAAGAATTGCTGTATCTATGGAAACAAAGTGTGGAAGATAGCTTTTATGTCTGAGAAATGTTCAAGGAAAATGGTTAGGTGGTCTTGAAAATCATAGCAGCTGTCTTCAGAGCAAACCTCAGGGCATTGCTGCTGTAAAAAGGAATGTAACAATATGTGGCATTTAGAACCCTAATGTTTTAACCACATCCCAATAAAAAACTTGTTTTAGCAAATTGCATTTATTCAAATAATTATGTATTTTTTTTTCTCCCTGATGTATTTGTGAATTGCCATATCCTGTTCAAGGAGATGTCCCAATAGAATATTTAAATCATATACATTATTAACAAATTGTCTCTAGATTCATCCTAAAAGAGAGCAAAATTGCTACCTGAGGATAGTAAACAGTATTTGCATAAAATTTGATTATTGGAATGCAGTTAAAATGTTAGGGTTCTGCATGTTGCACATTGCATACTTCTTGCCTGTACTCTGTGTTCTAGGGGAAAAGGAACATTTAGAGGTAAAATACTACTAGTGAGAGTCAGCTTTGGGAGCTTTTACTTGGGTCCATCTTGTAACCAGAATCTGAATGTTTATTTAGAGGTTTGGGGTCCCTAATTTGACCTGGCCTAGACCTGCTTGTAACAGCAGTGGGTCAGTTAGTGGAGAACAAAAAGCAAGTAGAACAAAGGAAGTAAAAGTAAGTATTATGTAACACAGAAAATTAAAATAACTGCGCAGGCAGACAGCAATAAATATTTAGTATATGTCTCAAGATACATTTAAGATGCATAGCATATTTAAGATATAATGCAATGTAATTGAAACATTAATTGCTAAAATATATATATATGCCTGAGCCTTTGAATGTTTTAATACTTTTTAAAGTCCCATGTAAGGCATAAAACTTCAGATATTTTTAAACTGTTATTATTGCATTGATGGACTATGAATCTTTATTTTCTTGAAAAGAAACTGAGCTCAGTGAGGAATCTAAGTGTATTGTAATAGTTCTAGCTGAATTTACACCTTTTCATTACATGTCAAAAGATTTGTTTACATGGATTAAAATATTTTAGCAGTTAGGTATTATTCTAGAATTTATGGGCAGCTGAGTTTGGAAAACATTCATGTAGAGGCAGCACAAAGTGATATAACATCATCTGCAAAAGTGTTTGTGAAGGACTATGCTGTGTTTTATCCAACCGTTAGCTGCCAATTGCTCCTTAGTGGATGGTACAGCAGAGTGTTTCTGTGAGAAAGATTTTGTTTTGTTTTCATATGCTTCCAGATATGATAAGAGTTTACAAGATTGTTTCCAGATCATCCTGGTGAGCAATACTGCATATGCAGTTTGGAAAGTCAGATGTCTGCAAATACGTCTGGATGTTCCAAACAATGTAGGATTGGTTTTGCAGGGGGATTGTCTTGGGGGGACACAGACAACAAGTGGGAGAGAAGCTTGGAAAAACTTGGTAAACAAGCCTAACATACAGAGTATTTAGATTTCTGGTGCTGAGAATTAAAACAAAACAAACACCAAACAAGCAAAACCCCCAACAAACAAACAAAACTAAAACCACCCACAAACAAACAAAACCAAACACAACCAAAACACCCCACCCCCCAAAAAAAAAACACCCACCACTGCCACCAAAATACCAACAGAACAACCCCAAAGCAACCAATAAAAACCAAAAAAAATACCCAACCTCCAACAACCAGAACAAATGCTCCAGATGTAATACCTATCAGATAGCTGCAAAAATTCCCCTTTTTTGTTTTGTTTTGGCATCTTGATTTCCTCTCTGCCTTTTTAAGACACATGACAATGAATGGATAAAAATGATAAATTTTATAATAAATTTATAATACATTATAAAATATCTGATGTATTTCTATTATTTTTTCCTCACAGTCTTAACATCATCACAGGGTATCCTCACACCCATGGTTCTGTGTACCAGAATGAATTACTTGTGAAGTATAGGAGTGGCTTGAATGGGCATGTGATCATTCTGTACTATGCATCACAATAGGAAAGTACTTAAAAATAATTTAAGCAGAATATGCCTTTGTGTACAACATAGCGAAAACATGAAAATTAATTTTTTACTGATTACACGTAGACTTTGTTGGGGTGACCTCATTGAGTGCAAGCAATTTGTAACAGTGGCTTTAGGTTTGTATTTACAGGAGACTACATCTTGCATGAATTCAAATAAGGTGATCATACAGAAAACAATGCATAATCAAACCTCAAAACACTAGTGCCCTGTTACACAAATTTCCTTTAAAATGTAACATTAGCCATTTTGGTCTTTATTTTTAATACAGAATGTTTTACGCAGGTAGCTGAGAAACAATGTGGAAATAGAAATTACTTTAATCTAGGACATGTTTTATTATTTGTGCTACCTTGCTTGATGTTTGCTGTGTGCAGCTGTTTATGATTTTGGAATTCATTTTCCCTTGTCAGATTTCTTTTCTTGCATTGTACTAAAATGTTGCCAAGTACTTTTGCTAGTAGAAAAAAAAAAAAAAATCTAATAGTTTGTTCAGAAGAGAGGTTCATTTTAACTTTGCCTTGTGGTTTATTGTTATAGCAGGGACAGGGTAAGTACCAGTTCAAGTCACATCTCTGGATACTGTGTATAAAGAAAATAGCACTTGGTTGATTTCCCTACCCAATTCTTACAGAATTGTTTCATCACTTAGTAGATGCATCAGTTTGTTTACTTTTCAATTGTCAAATGAGTATTAAATTTCTACTCTCCTTAAAGCTCAACAGTGTGTTTAACTAGTCAGAATTACATTACAACTTCAGAGTGCTCATACAGATGGTTACACATATAAATTTAGTTGTGACTGCTGTAAAGTCTTTTAGGATTTTGATCTGCATATTCATTGAACTTCCATGCTGTATTTAAAGGAAAAAGAAGCCTCTTTTAGTGTTAACCACTGGAACTTCTTTTAAAAGCTACTTATTTTAAGGCAAAATGAACAGTGCTTCAACAGGTTGATTATTAAATAGTCTGCTCTGTAATAAAATGTGAGCAAATGTTATCCCCATCTGTGGTCTTCACTGAAGAATAAATAAGGAACAACTCACATCTAGGAATATTCTGAATATGATACATTTGCTGTTGAAAAGCCAAGTTTATAAAACTTTTGTATTGCAATATTAGTACTTGGAAAACATCAAGAGTGTATTCATTAATGTAAATGAGACAGCAGATAAGGATGGTAGAAAGACTGATAACTCTGCAGGTAAAATAAACTTGGTTATCAATGTTGAATTGCTGTGCTAGAATGCATTTCACTTAACATCTTTGAATCTTAAAGGTCTTCTTTACAAGAAAGGTACATTTAATATGTTCCATGCTTTACTGTGATTTTATGTTGAGGATTCTTCTCATGTCACAGAACCACAGAATGTTAGGAATTGGAAGGGACCTCGAAAGATCATCTAATCAAATCCTCCTGGCGGAGCAGGAGCACTTAGATGAGGTTATACAGGAAGGTGTCCAGGCGGATTTTGAATGTCTCCAGAGTAGGAGACTCCACAATGCCCCTGGGCAGCCTGTTCCAGTGTTCTGTTACCCTCACTGAGAAATTTCTTCTCAAATATAAGTGGAACCTCTTGTGTTCCAGTTTGAACTCATTACCCTTTGTCCTATCATTGGTTGTCACAGAGAAGAGCCTGGCTTCATCCTCGTGATACTCACCCTTTATATGTTTTTAAACATTAATAAGGTCACCCCTCAGTCTCCTCCAAGCTAAAGAGCCCCAGCTCCCTCAGCCTTTCCTCATAAGGGAGATGCTCCACTCCCTTGATCATCTTTGTTGCCCTGTGCTGGACTCTCTCCAGCAGTTCCCTGTCCTTCTTGAACTGAGGGGCCCAGAACTGGACACAATATTCCAGATGTGGTCTCACCAGGGCAGAGTAGAGGGGCAGGAGAAGCTCTCTTGACCTACTAACCACCTCCCTTCTAATACCCCCCAGGATGCCATTTGCCTTCCAGGCCACAAGGGCACAGTGCTGGCTCATGGTCATCCTGCTGTCCACCAGGACCCCCAGGTCTCTTTCACCTACACTGCTCTCCAACAGGTCATTCCTCAACTTATACTGGAACCTGGGGTTGTTTGTGCCCAGATGCAAGACTCTACACTTTCCCTTGTTATATTTCATTAAATTTTTCCCTGCCCAACTCTCCAGCCTGTCCAGGTCTCGCTGGATGGCAGCCCGGTCTTTTGATGTGTCAGCCACTCCTCCCAGCTTGGTGTTCCTTCCCAGTTTTAAACCCCATTATGACAACAAGAGGATGATTTTTTTTTAATGTGGAAAAGCAAAAAAGCAGAAGTGTACGGCCTAGTTTTAATGGTTTTGAGAAGTATAGGGAATCCTCAATGATACGTAAAATCAGTGAGATTTAATCAGTAATTCCCATGATCAAAGCTATAGCTAAGGACTCAGATTACTATGGCTTGAATTAACATAAAATTTTGATTTTCTTTTTTTATTTTTTTTTTTTAAATAGGAGTTTAAAATAGCAGAATGAAGATGCTACAAACTCTGTATAACTTTTTTTGGTGTATGTGTGTCTATACTACCTGAAGAGATTCCTAAACCTCATGTTGGCTCCCATGTCCTGTGTTGGTCACAGAGAACCCAGCCTCAGGCAGGTGCATGATATAATTATGCACCCATGCTCGTGTTTCTGTGAAATCTTTGCAACTGCCCTTGAGTGCTTAATGATTAAGGAGAAACAGGTTCATCAGGTGATATATGCAAGGGTGTTGTCTTGTCCCATTGCAAATATAGCTCCTTCAGATGTAAAGGACAAATCCACCCCAGCTGACTCTAAAGGGTTTCTGCTGCCTAATTTTACAACATATTAATAAGATGATTAGTAATAATACTTGTAATATTGTTACAATGATATTACCATGAACAATCACTAAAATGCTAGGGGGGTGATTAGTTCTAATTTCTTTTTTAAGAAATTTCTGTAGGGGCCAGCAGCTGCTGGATTAGCAGGTCTGTCATGCAAACTGTAAGCAGACACTTGTCTGCGTAAGCATCTTCAAATGGATATTAACATATTTCAAATTCCTCCCTGTCTTGATGTAAGACCACAGTTTTAGTTTCTATTATTTGATTTTCTAAAATTCAGTGTGTAATTTATGCAAATTTCCAAGGTGTTTTTTTAATCAGTTAATTAAAAATCCAAAATATTGTTTTTTCAAATTTATTCTGCTGTTCACACTTTTTCTTCAGCAAATAGATTCTTGGCTTGGGACCAAATAACTGTGTTTTCTGTATAATTAAGTCCTAAATGTACATAGTTGAGAAGGACAAAAAGGAAAGGAATAGGAATAGAAGGATACATGCAAAGATTTCATTTCTTCAAAGTGGCAGTCTTGTACGTTTATTATTATTTTTAATGCTGTTCTTGCTTTTTAAGAAATGGCAAGTATTATTAGAAACTATCTATTTAGAGGGCATAAGTTCTTCACCAGGGAATTCCTTTTCTGTTATTTCTGGGATTTTGAAGACAGTTATGAACTGGCTGTGAGGGAACAGATTATGAGTAAAAAAATTATCTCCGTGTTAGTGTGATCAGAGTGATGAGTGTTTTGGTTTTGTCTTCTGTTGCTTGGTTTTGTTGCCATTGTCAGTTTATTTTTCCCTTTTGCTTTTCAGTTTGAGTTTTTCAGCATGCTTTAGGATGGCATGGTCTTACACTGATTTTGGATTAGGTCTATTTTTACTTACACTGACTTTGCAGCAAGGATGTTCAACATAAACCTTACAGAGTTTTTTCCCCTGTTGTTTTTGGTACATTACAAAAGATTTTTCTAAGCTGCTGTCTTCATCCAAATGCCTGAAACCTTGTACACAAAATGAAACAAAGAGCTGCTTTGGAAAATACAGAGAGATTATAAGAAACTTGAGATACTGTATATTTTTAAAATTTCTGGCAAAAATATTCTTTTTAATCCACCAGATACTTGCTGTTTAAACTATGTGGAAAATAAGGAGAATCAGGAAATTCTGGACTACAACAATTCCACAGAACAAAATATTTATTCGTTACAAAAGACTGCATTTGTTTGAAACTTAAACCAGTGCCAAGCGTAATTTTGTTTGTGCAGCCCTTGGTGCCTTGGACTGGTGTTAGTTTACTGTATAGAGCTATACAGTGAGAGCTGGCCATCATTCCTTCTCCTCTGCATTATCTTGTGCCAGAGATACAGCCCTTTAATCACGTACCTTATAGTTGCCTGAGCTTTATGTAAACTATGGAATACCAAGTATTTCACATTCATAAAAATTCAGATTAGAATGATAAACTTTCACCTACAATGAGTGATATGGAAAAGCATTAGAAAAGGGTTTAAAAGTAGGTACTTATGCTAACTCTGTGTCCCAAACTGTGTCTTAGAGATGCACAAACAAGCAGTAAATTACAGATAGGGTAAAGTTCTCTGTAATGGCCTTGTTTAACTTCTCCATTTATGGGCTACCATTGTGTCTCCTGGCGCTGCCTTTTGTGAGAAAATGTGGCTCGCATGCCACTAACTACCAAGAAATCTGTATTTTCAGACTTCTCAAAGGTGGGTGTTATTGTCTTTTAAAATCCTCACAACTCTAAATCCACAGCTGTTAAAGGAAATCTATTGTTTTGTGTCTCACATAGCTGGGCTTTGTTTTTTGAAACAATAGTTTGGAAGTTTTTTAGGGGTTTATTTGCCAGACTATAACCCAATTTGAATAGTTCTCACCAAGCAGATCAGGCTTTCTTTTGAAACTCAATCTCAACTATCATCAGGAGCTTCCTCACTTTCACAGTTTCCTGAGGAAATCTAAAACCATATTTTTTCTTCTTCTCCTCCTTTAAAAACAAAACAAATAAAACAAAAACCAAAACCAAAACCAACCAACCAAACAAAAAAAACCAAACCAAAACAAAACCAAATAAGTCCCCTCCCACAAATAAAAACACCACCCAAATTATTACTGCCCTTGGCAGAGGTCACAGATGAAGAAAATGTCTCTGCTTTTCTTTATTAGGAAGTGACAGATGGAGGGTGAGGAAAGGTAATGGGGAAGGTCTTGCTTGTTTAGGAAGTGGCTGCAATGTGGGAACAATTGTTTTTATCTCCTAGTAATTGTGTGGTGCAGTGTTGAGAGGTGACATTTGTTCTACTAAAACAAGAAAGAACTGTGTTTTCCTTCTTGGTAGTGATTTTTTAACTAAGTTCAACAACTTTCTTAACACAAAAGTTTTTGGGTATTATTCATAACCCACAAAGGGAATGTATCTGTTATTGCATCTTTCAGATTTTTTTCTAAAATACCATTTCATGATCTATAGTCAACTGTGGTATTCCCACAAACAGAAATTTATTTGAAGATATTTATTGATTAGGAATGTAAAACTAAGCAAACTTACGTAAGCAGTTGTTTCACTGATGACCACTTTCTTTTTTCACTGATGAGCCTGAAGGCCATGGACATGTGGATGTTCTGAGTGATTTAGCAAAGGTTTTTTTGCATGTTCGCAAACCTTCTAGTCTAAGGAGTAGGAAAGCCTTTCTGAAAAAGCTCCTGGGTATGGATTTTATCTTTATCTAAGTCTTTAGTGTATACTTTAGCACTTGCTGCTATGAGGGAAGGGATTGAAGAACCAAGAAGGGAATGGAGAAGGGATTTAATATGACGTGTTTGGCACTTTTATGGCCTTGTTTTTCAATGCTGTAATTAAAAAAACCCGTAGAATAGAGTATGTCTCATTGCAACTGAAAAGCATTTACCTTCTCAGATACAAATATAAATCCTAGGAACTATACAAATGCACACTAGTGAGGATTAATGAGCTGCTATGTAAGTTAGTATTTAATTGATTTGGTTAAATATCAGCCTATATGAATAAATTCAAGTTATGGTTTTTTGCATATGCAAATATATGTACTTGGAGCTCTGTCAGTCCCCAGCAAATTCCAATGTGCTCTTTTGTGAAATTATAGGAGGCTCTGCCAAGTGTACTTTCAGATAATTTTTGAGCAAAGTTGGAATATAAAAATTTCCCAAGAAAGCTTCAGCTCATGCAATTGCCTGCCAATTTTGCAAAGTCAATAAAAGGGACAAGCTAAGTACCATAAAAAGTAGAATAAATAAAATTACTTTTAATCTTTCTTTTACCATTGTCACAGATTAAAAATCTTGCGAAATGGAATGGAGGTAGGCCCATGGCAGAGGTTTTCCCCAACCTGGATTTTCCTTTTCTTTGTTCTATGCTTTGCTTATCATGTCATGTACCTCTCTTCAATGGTAAGTATGTTTTCACCATATCAATAAATCAGAAGTCATCAAATTGGGACGCGAAGCATGTGTCTATCTAAAAGAAAAAATGCATTCCAAGGAACTCTAAAATCTGTGCTGATACTTACTGGGAAGGGCATAAACCATGATTACAAAATGTTGTAAGCAACATCCACTACAATGTTGTCCCCAGACAGTTTAACATATATTTCATCTATTCTTAATTTTAAGAACTGTTTACAGAAACCATATTTGGTCAAGTTACTTTTTATTGTCATGAGTAGATAATGTCAGTCAGATGGGTTTGAATCTGCAGAAGGCATTACTTTTACTAAAGCTTTGCTGAAATTAAATTTGGAATTTGAATAGATGCCCAGGAATGATGTCAGCTATAGCAGATTAAATTTGCTAAGGTCTCTTCATTTTAAATGTGTTTTTTAAAAAAAGAAGATAATTCTTTCAGGCTTTGGCCTTTTAATGTTTTTAGCCTTTGCTTGGGCTGAATTAACCGTTATACTTTGGGTTATTGAATATTAAATTTTAAATCTACTTTGTAATACCTTTGGCAAGTACATGGATTTAACAGATGCGTATATTTCAACAATAACTTGTAAGTAGTAAAAAATTCAATATTTTATCTGTCTTTTGCATACCGTCGTAATTATTCTTTTATATTTTTGAGGAATGAGTAAAGGGAAAGGCAGAAAGATAATTACTGATGTGCAGTATTGTCTGTTTCTTATCGCCAAAAGCTAAATACACAAAATAATTCTTCAAATAGTTCATAGCAAAACCAGTATATAACATGTAGGGAAATAATTAAATAATTCAATTTTCTGTCTCTTCTGTATTAGATAGATCTGGCCAGGATTTTGTATTATTGTAACAAGGTAATTTTGGTTTTGTTCTGTCTGGTGATATGCTTATGGTCTGACTAAAGCCTGAAAATTGCTAGCCTTTTTATTTGTATCCTATATTACATTAATAGCAGTTGTCATTATAATTTATACTTAATCTGCTAAAAATCTTAATAACATAATTAAATCAATTGCATCCTGGAGCAATGAATTCTGCAGGTAAATTGTATCATTTATATCCTGTTACTGGAGACAATGTGAAGTGTACAGTTTTCAAGTGCTTCTTTAAAATAATGTTCAAGTAATTGGAAATGAAAAGTCCCAACTTACTGCAGTGCACAGCACAGCTTTGCTAACACAGCTATATCCACGGGTCAGTACTTTGCTCTGTGTTAAAATCATAGAGCCCCAGTTTTAGCTGGAAGGGACCTCTGGAGGTCGTGTAATCAAACCTGACCAAGGTACTTGAGGGTTTGTCCAGCTGAGCCTTGAACACACCCAAGGAAGGGAATTCCACAGCCCCTCTGGGCAACCTCTTCCAGTACCTAACCACCCTTGTGGTGAAAATTTTCAAAATATTGGAATTTGTCACTATAATTTTCTGCCCAAATACCAGAATTTCTCATGCTTATACTTGTCTTTTCCCCTTGTCCTATAAATGTGCACCTCTGAGAAAAGTCTAGCTCCATCTCCTCTGTATCCTTTGACTAGGTATCTGTAAAGAGCAATAAGGTCTCCCCTGAGCCTTCTGTTCTATGGGCTCCCCATTTCCCCATTGCTTCTGCCCAAGTTGGTGAAATGATCCCTTCTCTTTGTCCCTCTGCAGTAAGTGCTTTTCACTCCCACAGTGCCTGTTGGGAGGCTTAGGGACTTTGGAAGACTCTGGACAAGCCTTTCTAGGGAAAAATAAAATGTTATTTTCTGTGCTTCTTTATTGCCTTCTAAAGAAAATACTTGGCAATCTTCTCTTCCCCTTTTCCAGATCGTATCTTCACCTATGTGTGCACCTCTCTTTTGTCAGTGCTATAACTATCTAAATACCATGAGAATTTCTTGGCTGAGACCAGAGAAGGCAGGGGAATAGATTTGCCATTTCTGCAGAAAAAAAAAAAAAGGTTGGCTAGGGTGCATATGTGCAGCTTTAGTCTCAGTTATTTCTGTAGGATTTTAACACATGAGGTTTCACTGATGGCTAATACTGAAATAAGAAGGTACTAAGGTAACCTTTATTTTACTGTTGTATTCTTCTCTTTCTGGACTTTGCCTTATACATAGGTCTTTACGTGATCTGACCTATTATGTATTAAAAAATTGAGACATAATATTACTTTCTGGTATGAAGAATATCAAGCACTATGTTGCTAATTCTAGAATATGTTTTTGAGGTTTCCTAATATAATTAATCTCTTTGATCTCAGAAGTGGTACATGAATACTGTTTCACTCTTTTAGAAGAGCAGAAACCATGTTGGTCTGGCTTTTGAAGATGAACGTAAGATAAAATTTTTCTGTCATATTCAGTTTTTGCCTTTGTGCGCCTACTGTTGTCTTGTATACATGTCATAGTACTTGGATAAGTTATATTTCTGCTTGTTTGTCTGTTTTCCTTCTGTCTTCCTCATAGTTTAATATAATTTCCCATGCTGCCACAAGTTATTTATGAAATTCAGAAAAACCAGGTACAAAGTTCTTGTAAAGCTTCTAGCTGCTTTTTTGTACAAAATAGGTGCTTTTTACACAAGGTGAGTGTATCTTAAAACTGTATTAGAAATTGTGTTACCCATTAGCTCTTAATTTCTCTAGTCATCTTCATTAAGTCTTTGAAAAGACAGGGGAATATATTAAAAAACCAAATAATGTGATACATAAGAATTGTGTGAAACTTTTAATAACACTCTTGAACAATTAGATCTTCCCTCTCCAGAACTATAATTCTTCACATAATTCAGTTTTAGCTGATTTGCAAAGATGCTGTTCCATGGTTAAGTTCACAGTGAGGAAATTTTAGTCTGACCAAAGCATTTGTACAGCAGTTGAGCAATATTTTAGCACTGCTTAGTTACCTAAAGTGGGAATTCTCTGCTGTTGGACATCTGCACAGGGGATGCTTCTTTTATTTTCTTCTGTGCTGCAGCTCAAATTTTGGCCCCAGGAGTGCTCTGTTTTTCCTGAGAGTGAGGTGGCAGTGTATGCCTTGCTACCTCTGACTATAAGCTCTTCTGCAATAAGTGAGAAGCAGGGTTTGTGGAGAACTACTTTTGTCTTTTGAGTGGGAGCAGATGTAATACGTCACCTAGCTGGGGTGTGCTGGACAGTATTGTTGCACAAGGCACTGTGTGACCAAATGGAGCCACTTTGGAGACCCCTTTGAGATGTTGTGAGGACTGGTAAGCTGTTGGCACTTGCCCCAGTGACAGTCTCACTCCTGAACTGTGTAATTTTGAAATACCAGTACAATTAACAGAAAAAGGAAAGTGTCTTTCATTAAAATCTTAGTTGTGTAACTATAGCAAAGTGTGATTTTTAAGCTTCTATGAATAATGTATCAATGATTCAGACAGTTTAAGCTCCATGATAACTGATCAGAATTCAGGAATAGAGCTAAATTCTCATACTGCAATAATAAACTGATATCAGTTTAAGGTAAGTTTACAGGGACTGATGAAGTTTGTCCTAATTCAAGGACCGTATACAAGATGTAATTCATGTTCTCCGAAGGTCTGCTGCAAGGCAAAAAGAAACAAAATCCACGTGGTGGAATACTGAGAAGGCTGGATTAGAAGACCATACTAGAAGTAGCTGATACGTGTTTTTTTCTTGCTAAAAATGAGCAAAGAAAACAATATTGTGATTTCTGACAAGTACTTGACAATTTGACTGTTAGACTATTTGTGGATAAATGAAGAATCATTAACATAGGGAGGGGAAAAAACACGGTCCTGAACTATAATTACACAGTAATGGCCTCTGTAATATTTTTATTACTCAAAGTGATTTCAATATCAATTTGATACTTGTCTCAAAATTCCAGCTCAGAGCTCAGCAACTGTGAAAAGACACTTGAAAAGTTCATAGTCCTCAGGAGGAAAACTGAGAGTAAAACATGAAATATTATGCCACTCTGTAAATCCACATCATTTATATGTGAATAGTATGAAACTATGAATGCTATGGAGAATGTGAACAGGAAATAATTATCTAATGTTCCTCTAATGCAAGAATTTAGGGAGATCATATACAACTAGCATGCGTTACATTAAAACCTACAAATGCCGGTACATTTTCTGCAGTGGATTATAGAAGTGTAGAACGAACTGCTGCAGGATGTTGGGGAGAATAATGAGTAAGGGATTTCAGGAAAGCTTCAGGCAAATTCATATGGAATAAATCTAGCAGGGGCCATGGGATGTGCTATCAAATGTAATCTCTGGCTCAAAAAGTCCCTGGTTTGGGAAGATGCTGGAGAAGGCTCATTTGATGCTTACCTGATTTTGCAGTCAGGATATTGGTATGTGGTAATCAAATAAAAGGTCTTTATAGGCCTCATATTCCAGAAATTGGGCTGTTTTAATGAGCAAAAGGAAAGATTATTCTGGCTATATCCATCATTGTAGTGATCTCAGTAATATTCTGGCAAATGCTTCAGTTTAAACTTGAGCTATGACCATGTAGTGTAAATGTTTGCAAGAATTTTAGAATTACAGCTCAAATCATGCTGATGTTAAAAGTTGAAGATTAATGTCTGGAGCACATTCTTTCTGCTTTGTATGTCAAAATTTAGTGCCTTTTCTTAAAAACAAGCTCATAGGAGATATTTCCTGTTGTGTAAAATTCTGCTCTATGATAGAGAGGCCAGATTCTTCCTAGTGCAGCAGCCCTGAGGGACTTGCTGCCCTCAGACCCACTGGTAAAGGACTGCCCAGAGCCAAGGATTGTGTCATCGTGGGGCCTCCCTTTTGCCATTTTTGTGTCAATGCTGATATGCACAACAGCCTCACAAAAATAAGTTCCCTATGCCAAACCAGCTCAATGAGAGCTGAATCAGGCCACATGGAACAGTCTGGGTTATATTTCTAGTTTCTCAAGCAAAAACCTAAAGCAGAACACCTTAGTTTACAGAATAATTAAAATCTGTATGAACTCTCTAAAGTTGTGCTCTCTGCAGAAGGTAAATTAACTGCTTTATGCATATATGAATACGAGATAATGTTATTAAGTTCACTGAGATAATGTAACGTTATACATTACTTGGACCACTTTTATAAAATGTAGAAGTATATTAAATTACATGTGGGTACCAGAAAGGTTTTTAACTAGGTGGGTTTTTTGTTTGGTTGGTTTGGTTTTGTGGTTTTTGTTTGGTTGGTTTGGTTTTGTGGTTTTTGTTTGGTTGGTTTGGTTTTGTGGTTTTTGTTTGGTTGGCTTTGGTTTGGGTTTTTTTTGGGTCAAGTGGCAGCCTCCCTTCAAATTTTGAGGGAGCTAAATAGTCACGAGAAAATCCTGTTAATCCTTAAATGGGCTGTATTTAGTGAAAAATCTGGCAACCTGGATTAAAAACTTGTGTTATTTAAGATCTTCTACCAGACCAAAAATGTTACATGTGAACTGCAAAGTTTTTTTCTTGTATATTGGAACATATAATGAATGTTGATATTGCTAAAATAGGATGTAGTAGACATCATATTTTCCTCCAGTATTTTTCCATCACAGTATAGTAAATATTTTTCATACCTAGTGTATAGTTGTCTTTAAAGCAAAACAACAAAAAGCAAGAAAAAAGTGCCACATCTCCATGGGATGTTTGATATAACTAGTGGTTGCATTATAATAGATACACTGCAATACTTTTTTCTATCTGTATTGGTAGTTATGTGTTTGACATGAAATATTCCCTGAATTTAGCATTTTTGAATTTTCAGAGGATGTACTGGCAGTCTTTTATCAGAGGAAAACCAAAATGTCAGCTTTGACTTCCATTTCCAGGCTTTCCTTGAAATGGATCTATCCTAATGGTCATCATTTAGGCATCAAATGCTGCCCTGAAAAGTGGTTAACAGTGTAAAGATGCTTAAAATAGTTACGAAACAATAATGTCAGTAGTCCTCTATCCTGTTTTGCTGTTGTGTGGGTGTTTTTTTTTTTTTTCTTACATGTTCACTCAGACCATTTTATAGCCTGAAATAAGAAAAGGTTTATTGTCTTTTACTCATCTTTTATTGGAAGTCTTATAAATAATCTGACTGATGATCCCATCAATGTTGGAAGCTATCAAACATATGATACTTTGGCTTAATACTAGTTATTAAAAAAAAACCTAGATGAACTTAGTCTTTCTGATGACAAATTAAGTTACTTCAGAAAACATCTGTGGCAGCACAGAAAATAGAAGTGTTTGAGAGCTCAGCTGGGACACTCAGGCTGAACTTATTTTAGCCAACGCTGAAAATTCTTTTGATGTGGTCAAAGAGTGATAAATGTCACTTTTTGTTGGAGATTTAAGAACTCCAATTGTTTTAGTTTATCAACAAGACTATATGGTGATTGGAATATGATCTGTAGGTATGGACAAGAGGAAGCAATGTACTGCAGAGAGGGTTCATAAGACAAGGGATGAAAATAGAAAAAGATCCTAGTATTGGAAATTAGACCTAAACCAGTTGGAAACACAGGGCAAGTTTTTTAGTAAAAAGAATACTTGAACACGGCAACAATTTAGAAACAATTTTTGTTCTTTCTTACTATCAGCTCTTGCTCTATTCTGTAAGATACAAAAGTAGTTGGTAAAGATACTTCAACAATACCATTGCTCTTGAAAGTGATGTGGAATTGGTCAAATGAGTGTGTTAACCTGTGTTCAGATTGCACCTGGCTGGCTGCAACAATGCACTTTTTAGGTCATACAACATGCATATGCACTCATTGCTTTCCATAGATACTTTCTGGAGAGCTAGATATATTTTCATTTTGAGTGAAGTACAAACTGCTATTTATTGCTAAAGTGTTTCTAGTATGTTGGATTGATAGCATAGATATTTTTAAGAACACTTTCTCTCTTTATAAGAAAATGACTGTACTTTATTAATGGAAATGAAAATTAGATTTTACCAGTCATGAGAATTCTCCTTGGAGTAGCTGAGTGTTCTTGTGCTTATAATGTTCTATCCTGTTACTTCTCTGTGGGACCCGCTGCTATCTTCTTTTTGAGGGGATGTATTTGAATATCTCAGCCCAAGCTAATTAAAATGCCTATTTTCAAAATCAAGGTTAAAAAAATGGAAATATAAAAGATACAAGGGACCATCTATATTTCTGATAGATTTTTGTCTGTCCTGTTCTTAAGCTTCCCTGAAAAATATTCCATTATCACCCTGGGTATCCAGCTCTAGTGTTTAACTATTCTAATTACAGAATATTTCTTAATTTCTAGCCTAAACTTTGTTACAAATTAAACTGATTGCTTCTTCTGCTGCCCTAACTATATACTGACAGCGACCGATTTATTTTTTTTTTTAGCCTTGGTACCTGAAATATACATAGATATATTAAAAAAGCAGCATATCTAACCAAACTCTTTTATTTTATGGACTAGTAAATACAATTATTGTTTCCTTTCTTTATACTAACTTTATTTGTATTTATCTATACTTATGCTATTTTTCATTGTTGTTCTCCTCTGGACTCTTATTTATTCAAACTATTAAAATTTAGTTCCTAAAACTGGACACAGGAATTTGCCTGAGATCTCTTAGACATTTCCTGTATTTTACCTTATTTAAATAGTGAAAATTGCCTTTTTTTTTTGCAGCATGGTTGCCTTGTTGACTTAATAATGAGGAGGGAGAGCCCTGATCTGGTAAGGGAGCTGTATCAGATCAAGCAGAAATTCTTAATCTCTTTTCACTTCTGTCAGATGATAAATCTCTGATCGGTTTATGCTCAGGCTGTATTCTACTTCAGGGGAAACCACCTCACTGTTTTATTGGGGGTTGGACTAGATGACCTTTAAAGGTCCCTTCCATCCAAACTATTCTATGATTTTATGATTACATATTTTTACATTTTTCATCACACTAGAGTGAGTTCACTCCTCCATCTCCCAGAGCTTGAGAAAGCTTTTGTCTGAATTAATCTCCAGATATTTTGTTTGCTATTGATAAGAGGTTTACAACTATTTACACATGCTAAAAATGGTCAGACATTACATTGATGGAGATTAATACAGGGAGGAAGCATTATAACAATAAATCTACAAATAGAAGAAAAATAAGCCCAAAAAAGGATTCTGATGAGCTGTATAGGGCTTACTTTTCCTTTACCCTTCTTTTTTGCGAGTCTTTGTTGCTCATGCAACTTTACCACATGTATCAAAGTTTAGTCATCAGTGTTAGTAACTCTACAGAGTGAATAAGAGATGGAGTAATAGTCTTTTTCATTTCCTACCCTACCCAGCAGGAGGAGGGGTTGTAGCTATTAAAATAGGAAAATCACTTTGGTCATATACCTGACAAAAGATGTAAACTTATTGCCAATGTACTGCTCCATCAGTAATGCATTTGGCATTAAGAATGGTTCAACTGCTCCTCTCACCTCAGGTTTCAACCTGTAAATGTGTATAGTTTTGGTGGCCTCTGCTTACAATCTTTTAACGTATGTTTAACATTCAACTGCTGAAGGGTCAAGAAAGTACAAATCAATAAGGTGGATAAATAAATCATGCTTTTAGAACTTGTCATTCTAAGCAGTCTAAGATAAAATCCAACATTTTATTTGAAAACACATTATTTTAGTTGCTTTTTTGACTTGAATTCACATATTTCTCTCTTCTAATTTCTATTTGGAATATGTATACATAGACATTTATACCAAATCATGGGTTGATATGAAAAACTTGACAGGGAGATATTTTGCCAGAAAAATTTAAACTTAACTAAACTTTACCTTTATACTTTGGTTGAACTTGCATGTTCCAATGATATTAAACACATTTAAGCGATACTAAACATCTGTCAGCAGAGTTTTGTTCTTGTCGTTAATCTTTTTGCATGCTAGACTGTTGAACTAATTTTTAAATGTACTGCCAGTTTTTACCATCAGTTTCATACTCCACTCATCTTGTAGGATGTTTAAAAGCCAAAAGCTGAAATCTATCTTCCGGGATTAATGTTAAAATGCAGAATATGTTAAGAAAAGGCCTTTCTGATTTCAGTTGCACTGAGATTTCAAGTTATGTATCAATTCCCTGAAGTGTAGAGGTTATGAACAGAATAATTCTGAATCAGATAATATTGTGCATCCTCCAACACAGTCATGTCATATACATAATGATATTCAATGCAGTTCTCTTTCATACTGACTTTTGGAAAATATTAGCTTTGTACAGATTGAATTTTTTTGAAATTAGAAGCTGTGAAAATAAAGCTTGCGTTTGTCTCAGTTCCTTTACATGTCTTCTGTAGGTTTTGCACTATTTAGCAAATTACTTGGGCCAAGTTGAAGGATGTGTGGAACATATTCTCGGCTCTTTAAGGACACTCTATATTTACTTTTCTGCCATGCATATGCAGTACTGTGACTCCATCATCTTGTTTACTGAATCAAAAGGCGTTTTGCAAAGGTTTTATGGGACACTACTGCTTTATAGATTAAGGAGGAAAACTACTGCACCTACAGATAATTTTTTTAAAATTTTAAAATGAATAAAAATACAGTCTTCTTCGCCATGAGAGGCACTCTTATATTGAATAAAGATGTAAAAACTACTGTATTTCTATCACTTAGTATTCTGTTCCCAGTGATGGGCAAGAGAAAATACTTGAAAAGGAATACAACAAAGAATAGGTACAAGGAGTGAGTCTTTTTTACCTTGTAACATCGCACAGTTTGTTCACATCATGAGCTGCAGGTAACGTGAATTCTTTTGTTTAACAGGTATTGTTTGACTTGCAGTCAATGTTTTATCTAGTATTTTTGGAAATAATTATATTTTGGGTTTTCACCATTGATACATGATGTTGAGTTCCACATTTAGTAATGCATTAGGTGCAGAATTGCTTTCCTGGAGGATTAGAGTTCTGTCCTGTTACTTATTAACATTTATGTAAATTGAAGTACTTATCAGAGATGTTGTGAAGTGAAAAAACAAATTTTCCTGTTTTGTTGGTTCTTACCCTCTGCTTTCTCTGTTTTTTTACCTGCCTGTCAGCCAGCACTAAATGCCCCTTTTCTCATGTTTTCTCTAAGGCTGAAAGAGATTTGGTGTGAGATTGAGGCTTTCTTCTCTCATTGTTAAGAAAGGTCCCAAGTGAAACCTGACAGCTCAGATTAGAATGCTGTTACTTACAGATGCTTGTCTTTCCCCAGGAAGTGGAAAGTAGGAAAGAAGTATAGTATTCAG
Source organism: Patagioenas fasciata (assembly GCF_037038585.1). Lineage (NCBI taxonomy): Eukaryota > Metazoa > Chordata > Aves > Columbiformes > Columbidae > Patagioenas > Patagioenas fasciata. The sequence goes on along the minus strand of NC_092526.1, from coordinate 26,491,369 downwards.
TATTAATAGCTTAGTTTTTGAGGGGAAAGCCATTTTCTGATAATTCAAACCTCAAATCCTCTAGCTACAGTTTAGATAACCACAATTTAGCTTTCTGTACACACCTTCTGAATTTTTCTGATTTGTTGATTTTGCCAATTTTAGATGACTCTATGGGGCTGATACAGAATATGAGAAGATAGGTTAGAAAACCCCCTCATCTCTTTTTTGTGCTTTCTTCTGATTGTTTGATCGAAATCTATAAATGTAAACAGCAACACAATAGTTGTGACTGTCTCCACATTCAATTAAATATGGGGAATCAGATTTCTTTTACTTTCCCCCCACATCCTTAAGTAGGAGACAAGGTTGGTTCAAGCAATATCTGCAAGAAAGTAACTGTGCATGTAGGGTGTTTAAAAATGAAAATAATCAAGTTATGTGTGTAGTTATTTTTTTTTGCTTTCCCCTCTTGATCAAGTGGCTGTTTCATAGATGCAATGTGTTGCCATTACTAAGAAGATTTTTCCTTCAATATTTTTATAGCCTGGATTGAGGAAGTACTGGTAGTACTGATAGTATTATTTTCCTTTAAAGCAAAAACATACACGAGTAAAGACTTTGATACCTTTGAAAGCACTATTTGATGTAATCTGCTCTCATGGTATCACATGCAATACTGTGTGTCATCCAGAACTGCACCCACCTGACAGGAGATGCTTGGGGTTACAACACAGAAGGTCTCATGTCTCAAAGGGCTGCCTTTGCCCTTCTGTCTCGAAAGCTCACATTTGTAGTTCAGATTTGGAAGAGATTGCTATGTGGGATGTAATGAATTGATTCCACGTGTTTGGGGTCAATTACTAATGGAAAGCTGATTTACAGTAAAAATGGCTGTGGTAAGGGTAGATTCCCTAATTTACAGCTTTAGTTTGAGACGCTTTTTTCTCTGCTGGCATCTGTTCTGTTATAGTCTTTTATAAATGTCAAGAAACGTTTTTCTTGTTGCTATGGTCTTTGTGTAAGTAATGTATAGCAAAAGGGAATTTTTTTTTTTGTTTTCTTTGTTGAAGTAGCTCAAAATGAATGCTTGAAATAACCTCTTCTAGCCAATAATTAGCTGAAACAACATTACTCTAGGTTGGTTTTGTCTGCACAAATCTTGCCACAACAGACTAGTTATTTTCTTTATATCAATGTAGTTCAGTGGGATAAGCTGGCAAATGCTTTGCTAAATCCAGATTTCCTACTTCCTTTTGCCTTGTGTTCTGGATTCTCTCTTCCTCTAGTTATATACTCATACCAATAACTTGGCAATTACAATTTTTCACAGTCAACCACAGCTTTTGTAGTTCAAATGACTTTTACCATTACCTCTTCTGTGTATGATTATCAAAATTATGATGGCTTCATAAAAAACTTTCTAGAAGAAGATTGGAATCATATGAAATGTGATAAAAGAGGCAGTGGCCTCTGATAAAAGGAGCACAACTAACCTGGAACATTTATGGTTTTTTACAACTGTTTATTCTGGACAATGGGGACAGTTTTGCCCTTTTAGACATTGAAAGGTAACAGTCTTGTGTTATGAAGTACACAGTTATCCTTGTGATTCCCGGTGTCCATTTCAATCCCTCTTATTTCAACACTACTGCCAGTTCTAGAATGACTTTCTCTCTTTGCAAAAATCAGCATATTAGTTTTGTAGCCAAACTGCTTCGTAAGGAGTTCCTTGAAATTAGTGTTAGTTTATCAGCTTCAGCCAATCCTGTCCAAACCAGTTTGTCAATTCATCTTAAGTAAAGAAATTAAAAGGCACCAAACCTTAAAAGCCTGTAACCTCTATTTTTTTGGGTTGTGCTGATTGCCCTGTGATGCTGGATGAGCTACAAGCAATTGCTGAAGTTCTTGTGTTTGGAAACCACAGCCTCTCATTTTCTTTTTGAGTATTACAATTAAGTACTGAAAAACTGTAACAGAGTAACTTTTAATGGAAAGTAAGACTAAAGAAAACCTCAGAACTATTCAGTACTTGCAATTTTCTCTTCACTCAACACCCAGTTTGCTTCATGTGTATGAAACAGTTATCTTTCAGCTTAAATTACCAGTGAGTTTCTACTGACTAATTTCCACATACCTGGAGAAAGATGTAGCATGTACCTACCAGCTGACCATCTATCTTAGAAAGCAGGTCAAGATGATCCTTTTATCACCCTGCCTTGAACAACTCTTCTGCTTCATTTCATTTACTGACATGCAACACAGTTTCTGCTGAACATTTTATTTCTTCTTCATTGACAGCTCTCTTTGTTTTTTCAAACTTTGCATCTGAGGCCTCTTTCCAAGTCCAGTTACTTATAAAATAGTTGTCTCTTTATCTTTCTCTGTCTCGCTACTGATGATGCAGTAGCATGTTTTTCTCTGCAGTTATTTTTGTTGCGATTATCCATAGCATGCCTCTCATGCATTCCACATCTCTGCAATTATTCATTTTTTGCCGTCTTTCCATCTCCCACAATTTTTCTGATTGTTTGATTCACTGAAGTAAATGAATAATTCCTTAAAATAAATTGTGTGAAAGATCATACTCAAAGTAAACTTAAAAATAGATGTGCCTAACTAAGGCACCTGGACATCTATCTACTGCAGTGAGATCCTGGACAGCTTTACTGCAGGTTTAAGACATTACCTTTAATCAGCCTAACTTTACTTGATACTGAACTGGTCTGTGAACACTCACACACAGTCATGACTGACTTTTGGAGCTGGTGACCTCTAGTAAGGGGCAGTATTGAACAATCAAATGTGATGAGGTCTTAGTATGTCGTAAGTAGGTTTCGAAATATCTATTTGTACCCTGAGGTTTATCAGCTAATTTGCTTGCAGGCTTTCTTGCGTGTTTGTTTTCATTTTTAATTGCCTGAAAGTTTCAATAAACCTGACCATGTCCATTACCAATATGATATGTCATACATATGGCAAACAGATAAAAGATATTTTTTTCTCCCTGCTATACTTAAAGCTCGGAACTTGCACGACACATGAATGAATATATGTACTTTAGTGATTGTATGAAGAAGCCTCATATACAGATGTAGCAGAAAATATTAAAAAAAAAAAAAAAAAAAAAGGAAAAAAAAGTGAAAATGTTCCTTGTTGAATGTCCTTATTTAGATAATCTAATAACTGTTAATATATCAGTTCCAACTCCTTTACCTACTTAATTGAGTCAATGCCAATACACTGTGTAGACCATATATGTAAATCTTTAAAGTTGCTGTTCCTCAGTTATGAAAGTCTACTTATTTTATTAATATACTCTATGGAGAATCTGAAAATCCAAGTTTGCTGTAACATCAATATTTTGTCATTGCCAGATTGTTGGAGACCTATGTATTCAAATAAAATCCATGAACTTTAATAAGACCAAATACTCCCTTTTCCTCTGCTGCACTTCTTATTGATTAATAATTCACATGTTTGGGCATTGCAAGTAAGCTGGAAACTCTGCTTGTGAAGAAGGGAATTGCACATCCCTTCACAAATGTGAATGTAACAGACAATGGGGAGGGCAGAAGGAGACATGGAGAACACTGTCTAGCAAACCAGTCCTTTTCTGCAAGGGCAGAATTTGAGCGATGGGATCTCTGTCCTGCCTTAGGTCCTGTTCACAAAGCACCATGTAACACTGGAGCCTACTGGCAGGCAGTTCTTTAGTGATGTACCTCTTATTTACAATGGTGCTGAACTCTGTCTTTCCCAGCAAATATATGCAATGCATTACCTGCTTAAAATTGTGTGTTAGTGCTTGCTAGATCAGGGCCAGGACAGTCAGTGCACAAACCTAATACCTGCTGTCACTGCTTTCGATAAATTTATCTTATCTTTTTGAGAGTTTGTTGGTTTTGTTTTGTTTTTCTCTATGTGTTTTCAAATTTCTTAATTGGTTCATGGGTCTCCTGCAGTTCCACCACAGGGAGGTTTGTGTTGTCAGGTTCGAAGGAATGAGTCTGACAAGTCACCCTGCAGGCCTCTTGATACTTCCTTATTCTCCATTTGTCGTGAGTTAGATGTTTTGAAGATAATTTCAGACAAAACAGCATATTTGATTTCCCTTCAGGGGTAGAGGATTTATTTAAAATAAAGCTCTAATTCTTCTCATCAACACCTGCACGATCCTTTTCCTGTCTCTGTAGCTAATCTCTATCTGGTCTAGCTGCAGGATTTTCCCAGTTTTAAGGTAAGTTGTTTTCATTGTAATAGTGTGATTTTGGCATAACTGTAAGGGTCTCTCAGTACTCAGTATTGAGAGTCAACTTGATTTCTCTACTATTGGGTATATTTTAAAACTATTTCTTTACATTGATATTAGCCATGAAGTAAAGTATTTTTAGATGGAAGAAGAGGAGCTTAGGATGTGTTATCACTGAGTGTAGCTTCCTATCTGAGGATTAAGTGGCACCGGGAAAGTTTTATTTTGCCATAATTAAGGGTGAAAAAGTTGATTATTCCTGTTTTAATATATCTCCATATTGACTAATATAGGCTTTTCTTTAATGTTCACTTTAGTATGGAAATTTTAAGGTGTTTCGTTTTGTTTTTTGTTTTGTTGTTGTTTTTTGCTTTTTTTTGGTTTTTTTTTTTTTTTTAAAGCAAAAGCTGTGGGCAGAGAGCTAAAAGTTTATATTTTTGTGGGAGAAGGATGGAGTATAACAACAACTTGCTAGGACTGTAGCACAAACAATGGGTTAGGTAGGGCAAGAACAGAAAACCTGAACAAGAACAGGAAGTGGAAAGAGAAAAATGATTTAAAGTAACTTATCATCCATGGTGCTCCCTCTCTGGTGGATTTGGCTTCCTGAAGCAGCTGCTCATTCTTTAGTGTTCTGGATCTTTACAGCAGTTTACATGGCAGGGGCACAGAGGAGTGTTTTCTGAGCAAGTCAGGCTGTCCGTAGTTCTTCCCCAATCCCCTTGTTATGTATGGACTGCAATGTATGGTGATTCTATATTCCAGCAGCACACTACTGTCCTTTCTGCCCCATGTCACCTACTGCAGCAGCAGGTGCTGGTGCTGCTTTGGCTCTGTCTTGCCTGGCCTCTGCATGAGGATGGGTGCAGACTCCACTCCTCCATTCACTGAGCGTTATTCACAGAGGCAAAAGAGAGGAAAGGCCCTTCCTTTCCCCACGTCTCCGTGAGGATTTCTTTGCTCATGTCTCCAAGATAACAGCATACCTTAAAGTTATTTGTTTGGTTTAAGTGGTTTGTTCCTCTCTCCTTAGAGACATACAGTACACTGGCTTTGGCTACTTTCTTGATTTTCTAACGCCTTATCTATCTGTTTTTATGTGTATCCTGCTGATTCTTTCATTTTCAGAGACACAATTTTATCCTTCAGTGTCATCTTTGGTGGTTTGCTATATTGATCCTCAGGTTAAACCTCTGGGGAGGAGGCTGCTTTGTTTGTCCTTTGCTTGAGCCATGCCAGGTGCTTTCATTGTAGGAATTTCACTCGTTGCAGTGGTGAGGTCCTGCAGAGAGCAAAGTTTTTACAATTTTCCTTCATGGAGTTCTGGTGAAGTTAGCAGATGTATCTTCATTTGCAGTGCTATTATTTGGGCTGTTAGGTCCTTCCTCCCTTCCTGAAAGATATTACCTGCTCCTAATACTTTTCTCCAGTAAATCAAAGCAATATGTTTTTAACTACTTATTTCCTTGTGTGAGAGAGAGAACTTACAAACACCACTATTTTTTTCATTGTAAAATTGGACAACAAGAGCCGGGAATACTTGATGAGAAAAAAAAGGCCCTTGAAATTCCACTCTGTCCCTGGAGGTTTATGTTGTTTCTATAAATACTGAATTTCTTTGCTTTGCTTCAGATGTTCAGCAGTTAGAAAGCAGGGAAGAACCCAGATTAGTGTGAGAGGTTATCATTAGTTATTACATGGAAAGATATTTATAGTCTTTCTTACAAACTTTACTTGGACTCGGTACATAACAGGAGTGGAAAGTTTGCAAGATTTTAAGTGGTTCCTTAGTGAAGTTTCAAAGATGCTACTGGCGCCTTTAACCAAAGAAATGCTTTGCAGTTTTTGAAAAAAAACACAGCTATTTCTATCTCATCTCTGCTGTTATGCTGTCTGAAAATTGTAAGAGATGTTGTTACCCCAGTGATTGTTCTTCAGATATTGCTAGGGAATTTTATGGGACTGACTCCTGTATGACTGAGTTAGGAGTAATTCTGTGAGAGTCCATGAATTGATACTGGATTAAAATTGTGTATGTGTTAAATCCACAGAAGTCAATGAAATGTACTACTTAATTATCTACCTGCAATCAGTATTTAAAGGACATATCTCAAACTGATTTATAAGTCTCATAGGGTATATTTTAAATCTATAATGTGCATAAAAGGTACCCTAGAGAAAGAAAACTAATTACAAAATTCTGAATTGTTAGGATTATTTCAAAGCGGTGAGCCTCTTTTTTATTTTTCTGTAAGACAGTAAGTACTCAATGGTGTTATCCATTTCTGCCAATTGCATCAGATGGAACCTCTCATCGTCTCGTATGTGTGTAAAATTTAACACAGTATAAGTTACCTAGTTAAAACCATACTGAGACATGCATCCCTTACCCTTGGGCTCCTTTCAGTCAGCATCTGAGGACACTCATCCTCACTGTTCCATCACGGCCCCAAAGCCCCTTTTCCCATCTGGCAGCGACACTAGTAGCTGGCAAAGCTCAGACATATTTACTCCTACTTGGCACCACCCTCTTGCCTGGCTTTTTGCACAGCTCTCACTCTGATTGAAACAAACACGATCACTTATCTAAATCTGTGGTATATTTGATTATTTGGCAGTTGCTTCAGAAATGAAGATTGTTACTGACTCACCAAACAAGACAGGTGCCATTTACAGAGCACAGGAACCGCTCGGCAAACCCAAGTCTGTGGCTGAGCAAGCGGCAAGGAAATCCTCTCCTTTGCCTTCTCCAAACCCCAGCTTTGGCCACACAACTTGGTTCTTAGGTTTGCACTGGAAAGGTAGAGCTGGGAATCTGTTGCACAGCTGGAGTACTGCTTAGTCCTCAACCTTTTTGCTGTTTACATGCACTGAATTCTTTTTTTGCTGTCAGACACACACAGTTCAGCGTTGGATTTTGACACATGCATGCTGCTGTCCCAGAGGATTCGCTGAGTGGGCTGTCTTGCAGCTACTGCATTTTCCACCAGTTAAATTGACAGTTACCTACTGTGTGGAGTTGCTAGGAGAAGGTGAATAGTCATCATTACAGCATATTCTTTCAATAACAACCTGTAGAGCTCTCTGGTTTCTCTTCGGCAGGGATTTATACGTCTTCACTACCAACTTAGCATTTATACTGTCATATTTTTACTGAGAGGCTGGTAGATAGTTATTTGTTAAGAATCAATTCAGGATCAACTAAAGGCAGGAAAGCTCTGGCATTTGAACATGCACCCTTTTTGTAGGGTGATGTGGCTGATACTGGTTTCCACCATCTGCTTTCCTATTGCAGCCTGTTTCTCCAACCTGCAGAGCAGAAACCATCCTTTCTTTCCTTTTTGGATTGTTAAAGCCATTCACTTTTATCCTGCATGGCAATGAATTATAGTCCATTTTAAGGAATAAGGAATCTTTTCTGCTTCTGTGCATATTCCTACAGCAGAAAAAGTGCATAAGAAAGGAGCTTGAGCAGTCAGTGTAGTAGCTGGCTCACCCGTATGGATTAGACTCGTGAGGTCAGAGGAGCTGTGTGTGCTTGCTCTGTGCTTGGTGCTGTGCAGGGGCGGGGGGAGGAAGATTGGATTTGTCTATCAAAGTGAATAGCGATTCAGGCAGGATTGTCCCTCAGCTGTTGTAATTCTAATGTGTTTTGATATGACAGCAGCTACTGTCTTACATGCCTGAATCTTCTGACATTTGTAGGGGACTAAAAAATGCTTTTACTTGCTGCTGAGCCTGACTGTACCTGTATCACTGTAGGACAATAACGATGGGGGCTCGAGCGACGGAAACAACTCGGGAACTGGAAAGCACTTCTATAAAGTACCAAATAGGAGGACATGCAGAGAAAATGTGGCAACGGCTCAAAGGAATGTGAGTAGCTTCTTTCCTTGGCTTTTGTTCTGTTCCCTGGGAAAGATCGTTTTCATCTGTTTGTTTAAATGACTAATTAGCAAATCGGAGAGTTATCTCTAAGCTGTGAATAGTATTTACTCTCATAATATAGTGTACCGCTCTCATTTATGATAGTACTTATATTAATGTTAGGTTAAATCATCTCATCTAAAAGATACATAACTAGTGAGAGTTATTATCCAAACTGAAATGCAGGTAAGTCCTTTCAAGTTAACACTTCCATAGCTCTGCTATGATTTTATAAATGTTATCTTCAGAATTGACATTGCTGGAGCTGCTTTTAATCATTCCTGTCAGTATATATAGGTAAGTATATAATTGCAGTTCCATGGGAGGAATCAGTACTTTGTCTTTTGAGAGTGCAGATAAAGATGTCTATGTTAAAAGGTACTTGGCTATTATGAGGATGCTGTGTCTCTGTGGTTTTTTTTTGTCAATTATTTTGGTGCTCAATAGTGCGAAAAACAAATTGAAGGATTATTTCAAGGGGCCATTATACACCTGCTGTGTGTAATTCACTCCTCTCAAATGCAATTTTCAGTGTAGACAAGGGATCAGTAAATAAACATCTGCAACCTGTCAAGAGAGAAATTCTGTCAACTAGTGTGTTCTAAACCCCTTAAACTTCAATGCCACCTTTTAAGTCTTTGTCTGTTTTTTGCTCTGAAAGCAGAGGTCGGGATGTTACAAAGAAATACATGTTACATTTGTTGCTTTGGAAGCAGGGAAATGTCACTACTATTTTTGCTGGAAAGATTTGAAATTCTGGGTTTCTAAGGGTAATCCACAGATGCTACGTAGTGCCTCAGCTGTTGAAGGAAAACAGGTTACTTGCAGTGCTAAAAGAATGATGCATTGGCTGTGGCACCGCCTGTTCCTCCTATGCATTGGGTAGATATTCAAGCTGGCTGCGGGAAAATGACTTTCCATCATCTGCTTTCTTTCAATAGGAGGTTGATTTGCTTCACTGAAAAGTCACTTTTCATTTGTGGCCAGGCATTTAACAGAACTTCTCTGTGATATGCTTTTGAATTTTTGCTCTGAATACTACCATCACTGTTTAAGATTATGCACTTTGGGAACTGTTTTGCCCCTGGGGACCCCAGAGCAAATATTTTGGTCATTTCCTTATGCCACATGTCTTTCCTCTGAGTTTCTGCTGCTAGAGACCTCCATCAGTTTGTGTAGACATCCATTTGTTTAGGGTCTAAGTTGCTGCTTTTGTTTGTTCTATACATTCTCTGCTGGGCTCCTGGGTTGAAACATTTCCTTTCAGATGGCACTGGAATGGTTCCATTAAATAGACTAAAGTAAATAAGTAAACACTGGTGACATTCAATAGAACTCCAGAAAATAAGGTTCATACTTCTTTAGGAGTAGTTTGTTGGAGTTTCTCATGTATCAAAAGCAATTGGAGCTTATTTGTTTGGAAAACACATCTTTTGCAGGGTGGTGCCAACCTCTTGACTGTTTGTATGTGGTGGGGAGAGGGACAGGTAAGTGGGACTGCTGCAGATAAACTGACTTGGGAAGAATTATTTTATAAACTGTCAGTCAGGAGAATTGTTTCATCTTAGAGAGGGGAACTGTTAATGAAACTAGTATGTGTGAAGCAAATTTCTGAGTTTTTAAAGGAGTGGGCAGTAGTATATATCTGCATTGAAGTAAAGATGTGCTATGAAGCTAAATCTGTTCTTCCTGATGGAGTCCACAGGCCTACTGAGTTTTCATGAATGTATACATGTGATTTTGACACAGTTTTATTGTATTTCGCCCGTCAAAAGTGCTGATTACCTTCTTGCAAGCAGGTCATTATTTCTGAAAGAACATTGGATTTCATTTAGGTAACTGTCAGGATGGTGTTTAAAAGCTATGCAATAGGTCCTTACTTAAAAGAAGCTTTTATTTTCTTTTAGCATTTCAGCTTTTCACATTGTAGGCATTTAATTATGGATTTGGCTGCAAAATTCCATATACATTTAACCTCCTGTCTTGGGGTGTTTTTGTTGCTGATTTGGTATTGTTGTTGTTGTATGTTTTGCCTTTTTTTTTTTTTTTTTTAAATTGTAAATGCAAACTATTCTATAAGATAATCAAATTGAATATGCTTTAGGATAACTGAAAATCCTTATTTGAATGCTCAAGGAGAAAAGCTGGGTATTGTGGAAGCTTGAATGAAAGGGCATCTCTATGAGTTTTCTGCTCTATAAACTTGCATAGACCTTCCTAACCTAATGCTTTGTTTAAGTGCTGCGATAAAAACTTGGACATCTTGAAAAAAAACCCAAAAAACCAACATAGCTAACTTTCATGGAGCATGGAGTCCATATGGTCCTATAGCCAATCTCTGCCTTCTGAGTGGCAAGTCAAAATCCAACTATATTTCCTTTACATTGCAATTGCAGCAGTGCTACAATAAAGGGAGGTTCTTTGGCAGAAAATAGTTTGAAATTAATAACTTCATCAGCCTTGGTGCTGAGTTTATAGGTGTCTGAATGTATAAAACACAAGCTCACTGAAACAGGACTTGTGAAAATGAGTCATGTGCATTTCTGTCTTGACTTGAGCTTCTGATCTTTGAATTAAGACAGTTTCAGTATGCAGACTGAGCTTCTAATGTTTTGTGTTTCAGGGAGAATGCAAAAACAAGTGACAACTAAACAGCTAATACAATAGTGGGGCTTTAATAATTCTTTGCTATGCAGAAGAGTAAAAGCAAAAGCCATTTGAGACTGCTATAATTCCAGCTGCCCAACTAAAGAGGAGCGTTGTGTGCCTCCTCTTCAGAGGATGTCTCCTCAATGCCTGGCTGGGGTTCCTCAGACTGTTCAATGCCACTGAGAACTCTTTTTGTCCCTTAGCCTGTCATTCTCTATCAGATAGGATCTTTAGACAGTAACTAAGTCTCCAGTTGAAATGTATTCTAGTGTCAATAGGACCAGAAGGTTTGCTATCTAGGAGGGTTTCTCTTCAGATACTGAAAGAGCACAGCAGTGAACTCTGAAAGAGAAAAACCTTCTTTAAAGCATTTAGATTCAGAACCCAGATAACCAGATTTAAGGCAGAGCTCTGCATGCTTACTGGCCTTACAGTGTTTGGTATTCTCCTTAATCTGCAGATAGACTTGACTTAACTCTGCGTTCTTCACTAATCTGTGAAATGGTGTGCTGTCTGTTTATGGTGTACGTTGTCTGTCTGGCACCTCACTCAGTGTAACGCACATAACAGTCAGACACACCTTACCTTATTTTGCAAGTAGGCATCTTCCTGGCAAGTAGCTTCTTGTATCCCCACCACTGTTGAACCCAGTATTAGGAGTGAGTTCTGTTTCTGAGCTTTTAATTAATTTGTGAGAAAATAACTTGCTTTTCATAGATAAACATATTTGTTAGAATTGCCTCTAAAGGGCCAGAAAATCTCTGAATGGAAGAAGTTAAAATCCAAGGTCCCAAGAGTCCCAAGGCTACTTTATGTAATTGCTACTGATGTAAAAAGAGAGTATGTTATTGCCATCACTGTCCTAAAACTATTTTATGCTACCCTGAGTAGTAAAAGAGATTTGAGAAAAAGTGTAAGCTTCTTTCCTTACCTTCTTCCCTTTTTTTCCTCCCCATTCAACAGAACAGACCTCAATTTCTGCAACATTTCTGTAGAGAGTCTGAACTGGTTTAGACACTGAAAGGAGCTGACTCGTAGACTTGGTTTGTCGATCCTGAAATGCTGCAATGACAAATGCCTAGCATTGCATGAGCACACATTTTCTAGGGAGCAAAAAAGGGGCCCTAGTCACTGATTTGAAGAAACTTGGCTAGATGTCAAGAAAAGCAGAGAAGAGGTTTCCTCTACACCTGCTGAATTATCAGAAGAGAGAATGCTTTAAAAGGAATCAGACAGAATGCAGATTAGCAGCCTGTTAGGTCTAAAAGGACTAGAACTTTAGTTAAGGAACCTCACCTAGTAATTCCTTCTCCAGATCCATGGATACAGGTAGAAGAGCTATAGAACAATTTCTAGAACTGTATACAACAAAAAGGTCTTTGTTTTTTTCAAAGTTCCTTCACATTTTATTTTATACTATATTTGGTGGTTTTGTTTGCTTATTGTCCTTTTTTGTATGGTCAATTTTCCTGAACTAGGAAAGTTCAGTAAAGATGAATTGAAGAGATTACCATTATCAAAACTTAACATTTTGTGATATTAAGTTTTATAAATTTGTGAGTACTGAGCAATCAAAGAGAGGAGAAGAGCTAGAATTACAGGTGGATAACTATGAGACAGAAGTTGTCACTTACTGCTAACTACATTAGGAACAAATGGATATACAGTTCAAGTGAAAACTTTTCTTTAAAGGAAAATCTTAAGTTCTTGGAAGAATTCAAGTGACAGCTATTTCTAAAGGGAATTTAAGTAAAATGAAAGCTGTTGTTTACCCAATTTGATTTCAGAAATGCTCTGAACAGAAAATTGAAGAATTTATATAATCATTTGCCTGTTGATTGATAGGTTTCCCATTAGTACTATAATTACAGTAAGAACTGTTCCATTATAAATCATGAATAGCTTCTTTGGATTTTGAAACCAAAATCTGTTTCTGCACCTGAGAAGTCAAGGTAAACAATTTGCAACTTTGTAACCAAAAAATATATATCTAATTAAATTGATAATATGGTAAATGTTAGAATTTCCAATACCTATAGATATTTTAGCCACACTTTGCATCAGCAATTTAGAGAGCAGTTTTATCCAGTCATATTAGAATGATGATTTTATTTTGCTGTTAGAAAAGTACTTCCATTATTATCATGTACAGGAGGCACAGAATTGATTTTTGCCACAATTTCTGGAACATATCAGTGCTTTTGATGGATTAGAGTAAATGCTAATCCTCCAATTTACTGTGGGTAGGTGAATTGCTGTGCTTATAGAAAGCTTTACTAGAAGTGATTGCAAATGTGGTGCATAAGCCATAACTTGCCTATGATATCACTAAGAACAACAGTAGTGTATCTTTACAGGTCTCACAGTCCCTAAATAATATAATATCATATTGAAATCCCCCATTTCTAGAACTGTAAAGGTACATGTACATACACTCAGCACATATGCTTTCAATTAAAATTAAGTATTTTATCTAAGAACTGCAAAGGAAATTAAAGATAACATTTCATGAAGCTAACTGCTAAACTGCAATTACATGAAGTCTCAAATTTCTATACTCTGGTTTTTTTGTTTGGCTTAGGCTTCTGACTCTACTTATGCCACAACAAATACTTCTAGGATTTCCTATCAGTGAGTATTTAACTTATGAATGTTCAATTCAGATCTCTGCCTAGAAAAAGATTACATATAATCCCTTACACAAATAATTACTTTCCTGCTATTTTGAACTCCTACCAGCTGCTTGTGCAAGGGCCCTTATTGTTTCTTTCAAAACCCTCATTCGCTGATTGAGCTGGTACACACTGCATCCTGCCACAAAATGGTTTGCAGTTTCTCAGAGCTATTGGTCAAAACCTTAGAGTTCACATTGCCCTCCACATGTAACTCCCAGTTTCTGCTCCACATTCACAACAGAATAAGTCAGAATATCTGGATAGGCAAAAAAAGCACCTTTTGTCTTGTTAATTATACAGAGGTGGAAAAATGCAAATGCCTAAATACTGAAATTACATAGTTACCAGTGAAAGTTATAATAAAAATAGGCATTGACTTCATACATCTGAAAGAGAAACATAAGCTCAGGTTTATCAGAATTGTGTCTGACAAGTGTTTTCCTGTAAGATGTCAAAATAATCGGTTAGGAGTCAACAAAGCATTTAGAATTTTTCCATTTTGTTTGTGTTTGCCATCCAATCTGGTTTACTTCTGATATCACCCCTGAAGGGAGGGCTAGAGCATAATAGTTGCAATTATTTCTGCTGCCATTTCCTGGAGTCTTTAGAAAAGCAAGACTGCAAAAAAAGGTTTAATATCTAGCGTATGGCAGCAAGTCCTCCCGTGCTACTTTGTTGTGGTATCCAACATGCATATGTTCTTTTTGTCAAACAAAGCATCCAAAGTGCCCCAAAAGTTAGCAAAATCGATCGATGAACCAAGGACCAAACGGGATGAGCTTGACCCACAGACAGTGATGAAGTACTTTACTCATTCTCTGTTGACAGTAGATGTTTTCTGTTTGTTTTGTTTTTGTGGGTTTATTTATTTGTTTATTTTAAATTATTTTTTTAATTGCCTTCCTATACTATCTCATGAAGTACTTGAGGTCACCAATGCAATTTGTGGAACCTGTAACATGAGGCCTACAGAGGGGAGCTGTAGTGGCAGTCAGAACTTAATATAAAGTCAATCCTTTAATTTTACTAAGGGCATAGAGAGAACTGAGCAGTTGTGACTAAAATAACAGAAAATTACATTCTGCTGTGGTTAAGGGAAGCTGAACAGAAACTGAGTGAATCAGTTACAACAAAGTGACTCATTTTTCGTGGTCTATAAAGCTTTACAATTAGGCAGTGTTGCAGACTGAACAAGCCAGCCTCCTCCTGAAGCTTTCTTCTCTTTTAGAAAACTGCTTAGGCTTGTGAAGCACTACTGAAGGCATTCAGTGTCTGTTGAAGGCTGCAGCTGGCTGCAGAGTGGTCTGTTGCTCAGACACACATTTGCTGAATATTTATATGCAAGGAATAGTGATCTTAAAGGAGTATGTGATCTGCTCCTGAAAGTTTGGGTGATTCTGACTGTCAGCATATGTAATTTCATAAGTGTAAGTCAAATACTGTCAACGTGATTTGTTGCATTTATTCCTGTGGATTCTGCTGGAAAATGGATAACCACATGCGTCTTCTGTGAACTGAGTTTGTCAGCCACCTGGTCGCTAAAGACGACCTTTTTCAGCAGCCATCATGGATTAAATTGTCTCCCATGATTCATCCTTGTCTCGTAGCTCTCATTGCTCCCTCCACGCTATCTTTCCTAGCTGTTCTAGAATGACTGGTTTTGGTGCCATGCAGGGAATTCTTCTGTGTTAAAAATAACCTGTAATAATGTTTCTTTTACCCCTCCTATAAATTTAAACTTGATTCTGTTCCTAGGTTGGATTCCTTCTGTGTTTCCATACCTAGTTGCATCCTTACAATGCAGGAAGTTGTTGAAGGGTGGGAATATGTGAAGTTAAAGTGAAAGAGGATGGTCCTGCTTGAGCACCTTTCCAACAAAACAATCATAGTCTTATATTGCTCGTGTTTTAAGTCCTTGATTCTATAATACTGTAAATTCTACTGTAGAGTGCCTCATATTAGATCAAAACATGACAAAGTGTTGATCCGGTATGTGCTTGTCCTGAGGGTTCAATTTTGTTCCAGTATCTTTGAAAGGTTAACTTTGAACTAGCAGATTTTATGAAGATCAAGTACTGCCCACGTCACTGTGGTTTTCTGATGCATCAGATAACATCTGTGCTCCTGCAGCCAGCAGAAAGCTGACCTGAAAGAAGGCCAGTATAAACATCTGTGTTGTATACTTTGGTTAATTTAAGACAATTGTAATCACATGTTTGCACCTCAACTGAATCAGTTAAGTACTGCTAGGTAATCTATAACTACCAGTTACTGAACTGTAATCCAGACCCCCCTAAGCCTATTGTTTGCCATTGCTGTATAAAGGTCTTTGCCACCACTGTGAATATCTCGTGTGTCTGCAAATCAAAAAACAGGTGAAAGCTGCTACATTAAAATTTTGATTCTTCTTGAACTGAATACCCCAGGAATGAGTAGATGTTAGCTGCCGTCGGGTTGTTGATGGTCTGTACAAGGTTTAATATGGGTTCTTTGGAACAAGTAAGAGAAGTAATGCTCAGCTGAGTCAGTGTCATAAAATGATGAAAAAAAAGTATTCCTAAACTGCTTTTCTGGCAATTTAGACAAATGTGTCTGATTTTAAACCTTCCACAGAAGCCAGAATACCTTGCTTCTACAAATATCCCTCCAAAGGTGTTTTGTTGGTTGCTTGTGTGGTGTGTGCCTTTTTTTGTTTGTTTCTGTTTTGTGTTATTTTTTTGTGTGTGTTTGTCGGGGGGGGGGGGCGGGGAGCGTGGTTTGGTTTTTTTTTTGTTTAGTATGGGGTTTTTTTGGTGTGTCTTTTGTTTGCTTGCTTTTTAATGAAATGTAAAGGAATGTGCTTTTTCTGAAGTCTTCCTCACTGATCTCACGGCTGCTGCATGATGGCATATCCATATGTTTCTAATCATAGTAATTCAGCATTTTTGCCTGCTTTTGTTTCTATTTATTTAACGAGTTTTAGAGAGGAATTGCAGCAGTGTAACCTTCTAGATATAATGCAGATATTATTTGATGCAGGTTTATTTAACAGAGAGAGATCTAAAGGAAGATGTTTGCTATGGAAGTGCTTATGCTCCATTATCTGTTGTTTGACATTGGCTGCAGTTTGTTTGACCCAACCCTTCTCCAGACTCTTGGCACCCCCAAGAGAACAAGTAGCCTCCATAAATATTATGTGGACATTTAATTGTTGTGAATTTCTCTGATAAATAGTGTTTGGAGGCAGTTACATTTGAATGGTTCAGTGTTAGTGTAATTTATGCCAGAAAGACACTAAGGAACAGACTACTGGGTAGTATTTACTTCTTTCTGTTGTTCATCCACAATACAGAACTATTTTTCTGCCTGAGAAAATAGAAATTAAATACTATTTTTTTTTCCTTCTCCTGCCATGTTGTCTGCAGAATTTACTGAAGAATTGACTTCTAACAATATGCTTATCTGCAGTTATATGTTTTGTATTTTGATTTACTCTTAGGTTGGAATAGTTTCTTTTTTTTTTTTTTTTCTTTCCTTAATACCTCTGACACCACTTAGTCAAATGCAGAAGCTTTGTGTTCCCTTTTTTATTAAGGGCTTGATGAACATTTTAAACTTTCTCCTCTAAGCTGAAGACTTTTATCAATATCACTATATTTCCTAACCCCAAATACTTTCAGTTAAGATAATTGAGACACCTGTTTGGCAGAGACGTCAAACATGTTAGGCTCAGCTGGAGCTGCAAATGGTTGTCCCTTTTGACAGTCTCTTTTTATCATCAGTGTGTTATTTTCTGCTGCACAGGCAAGTGCACTGCAAAAAGCATTGCATCATTGGCATTGATTTCCATTAGGGTGGGCTTGAATGCAGAATTCCCGCTCTGACGATAACTAAATACATTTAAAAAACCTTGAAAGAGGCCACCAAAAATAAATCCTCTGAAGAATGGAGTATTCTGAAATTTCTTTTTAAAAATTTGAATCAGCTTCCCTTTCTGACTTTTTCTACTTTCAAGACCATAAACTAAGGTGACAGTAAACTGGTTATTTGAAAACCAGTGCCTCTAGTCCCTGTGCTGCCAAAAATGACCCAGGAGCAAAGATCTGAGCCACCCAGTGGAATAGGTACCTATAGTCAGGAAATCTCCAACATAGATTTAATTTTATGAGCAGGTAAGCCATGCACAAAATCTGAAATTCTCCATCGGAGAAGCAGTTCAATTAGAAAATTACTGATCAGCTCTGATTTAATTGTTTTCAACTTCACTAGAAATACCGTGGATTTTATGGGTAACAGGAATTTCGATGTTTCTCTTTCACAGATAACTGCTAAATTATCACAGAAGGTTTTTTCTGATCATATATTAATTCTTTTGTAATTTGGAATATACGTTTCAATGGCTGCTGAGACACCTTTAGCAACCATGACATCAGTTAAAGTTTACGAACCATGTTCATGGGATAATCTTGTAACAATCAATGGCAGTAAAATGGAGATATAGTTGCCTTTTCCCTGCCATGTACTGCCATAAAAAGAAAACTATATTTTTGTGCTGTAACTCTCTTGAACATATATTATTGGTCTTAATTCTAAATAATTGCAACAAAAATCAGACTATTTTATGTGTGTGTACTTACAGTTCTTGAAGTGTGTTTTACAGACAAATACATTTTGGTAGGGTGGGTTTCTTTGTTTATTTTGGTTTGTTTTTTTTTTTTTTTTTCCCCATTTATCTGTAAAGCTTAGTTTGGGTACAAGCCCCTGTTAATAAGGAGAAGAAATATGTCTCTGTCTCCCCATGTTGTCCGTATATTTAATGCTTTTAACAGGGGCACATTATAATATTGTGCTGGAAAATGTTGAGCCCTTCCTTCCTATTCCTGCCATAGGGACTCCTCAAAACTGTGTAACTGTTTTGATTTATTTAGTGAAATAGTACACATACCTCTGGAAGGATGGCTGCAATCATTAGATGATAGGAAGTATTACTTAGAATGGTGAGAGCATATGTAAAAGTGTGAAAAAGATATATGCTCTTCAAAATAAGTTCATCTCTACTAGAAACTTTCTAGTTTATGTAAATTTTGTCAGAAGTACTATGTTCTTAACTTAAAACGCTGTAGGGAAAAACTAGCTTATTTGGGCCTTTTGACTTAAAGTTCTTTTCTAACAGATTGATTTAATATTTCTTGTTTCTCTAGAAATATTAAAAAGATATTTGTCAAAGACATGTCATACTGAAGAATGTTAATAACCTATACATGTAAATAGTTTAGTGATAACTGTGAGGAAGCTTTGTCTCCAAGAGACAAATATTTAATTCTGGTTTCAGTTGTTCTCTTTTGTAGTTTGATTGGCCATGGTCTGCTTTGTGTGAGCTACACCTCAAAAAGGAATTCCCTCTCCACTTGATTGCTAGAACATCTCTTCTGTTCCTGAAATGTTTAAATATATAATGTGTAGAAGTAACTAGGCATGAAAGTGTTAAAACCTTTTGGTTCAACACACTTCTAAACCTATATAATTAATTGGTTTCCTGGCTTTGTAATTGAAAAAAAGTATGATGCATACTTAGTAGCTCTTTGCTATTCAGTGGGTTATATCAGATGATCTTTTTGGTAAGAAATGAAAGATTGGTAACATCTTTCTGTCCTGTGAAACAGAAACTGAATTTCCAAGAATGTCAAATAGACAGCCCATGAACAAGTGTGTCCTGGTTCTGGTTTAATATTTCAAAACTTCCCCCCTTCCTTCACCAGTAAGGTATTGTTTTATTCATCAGTATTCCAAGACCATGCACATATGTAGATTGAATGTGCTTCACACGCTGTGTGAAGCTGAACATGAAGCGAATAGTGGTCTGCCTACATAGCACGGGGGCAGAAAGGTTTAAAAGTGAATGTACGACAGCTGCAAGTCTCTTTTAGAGATGGATGTGAGGTAAACACAGGATGTGAGCATCCCAGAAGATTATGGTAGTTTATAGCTCAATCTAAACTTTGAGTTGCTCCTATCACTGTTACAGCCTAAGCCAAAGTTTGTGTTCAAACACTTAGTGTTTTAGAAGACTAAATTGTGGTAGATTTATTACAACTATGGATGATGTCCTGATGTTTACGATAAACATGGTATTAGCATACTTATCGAAAATTTATCTTTGATCCTCTAGTTGTATTTCTCCTTTTAAATTAGAATCTGGCATATCTGTTAACATCACATGCCAACTCTGTTACACTCTAAGTAAATTCAATGCTAACAAACATCCCATAATATGTTAATATTATCACTTCCTGGAAAAAATGAGATGACTCAGGTGGGGGCATAGGCCATCTCTGTCACCTCTCTCTCTCCCTTGAATTACACTCAGCTTTGACCAGATTCATTCTGGTTACACAAGAGAGTCAACATAGTCTTAGCATGTGGTCATGTTTAGCCCTCTAGCACTGTGCTGATCCTCTTTGAGTTGTGACAACGGGCTGTATCCAGAATGCTGTTGTGTGTAGCTTAAAAATATTCTTGTGTTCACTTACAAGATGAAAGCAAAATGTAAAGAGTGGAGAATGAGTTAATGAAAGTATATAATTTCCTATGAGTTTTACTTAAGATCTCTTAGTTTGAAAGTTCAGAATGTTTTCATCATCAGGTCAATGCTAAAAATCATCTAATTGCCTTGGGAGAGGAGAACTCAGAAGTTACGGAATCCTTGAATCATGTTACTCTTTAGGGCACACAGTTATTAATAGGACTTGTTTTTTAAATACTTTTCGACCTTATATGTTACATATAATCTCAAACACATACTTAGCTTGAATGAGCAAGGGAGTAGAATGAAACTTTGTGCTTCAAGACGTCAGCTTCAGTAGTGGAAGATTTCAAGGGGAAAGATCTCAAGGGAAAGGTAGTATTCGTAGATGTCTTAGAGATTAACTGTGTACTTTTCATTCCCAGTGATGAAAAACAGCATTGCAGCTCTACATACAGTGACTCTGCATTGAAAGAGACTCAGTAAGATGCTGTGTGAAGCTCTGTAATGGCAAAGTGACAACAGATGTGATTTCTCACCCTAAAATGCATTATTATCATTTGACTATGATTAACATTATGATGATCCTCTTGGCATGGAACTGAAATTCTTCTACGTTGTACAAGCTATATTAAATCTGTCGTTAGCTGGCACCAATGCTTTACTGAAGCTGGCAGACTACCACATGCAGGGACTCAGTTCCAGCTTTAGACATGGGCATGAGTGCAAAAATTTCCATATGATGCTTCACTTCTGAAAATTAGTTGATGATTTTCACAAGAGGGCTGCTGCATAATGTATCTCAGCAAAAAGTACTTCATAGGCCAGCTATGGGTTCTTCTTGCTCAATCATCTGCTTCTACCAAATCTACTAGGGTATAATAATATCCTGGCTGTACTGGCACTTTGTGGTTCAATGTGAAAGACCTGAAAATCTTGTAGCTTTGCAAGACTGCAGTTCAGAGAAGTAAGAAAATGTCAAGACCTGACATTAAATTCATTCCCTCAGGTAAGATGTAGCGTTGGACTGCAGATTTTTCTGAAATGGCCAGTGCAAAAGAGGTTTGGGGTTTTTGAATGAGGAAAAAAAGGCACGTAATAGTTTTTGTGTCGTAATTAACATAATACAGTTGATGTCATGCCCAAAGAACATAGGCAGTAGAATTTAAGCCTCTGGTTTCTCCATCAAGTCTGTAATTTAATAAAATTAGCCTGGTTCTGGTCTCACACCAGTATAATTGGAGGCTATTGAATTACAACACAATAAATGAGACCTCAAAACAGATTTACTTCATTGTGACAAAAAAGCACGTTATTTGGTGGATGCGATGGAATTTGGCTAAGGTTTGTTGGTTACTCCTTTTCATGAATACTGGGCTATGTCAAGTATGTTATATTTTTTCAAAATTAGCTATTATTGGATGTGATTCTTCTTTTCTTATTTTTAAGTGAGCAAGTCACCTGATAGGATAAGAAGCTTCTAGGTTTTTTTCCCTTGTGTTTTCTTCCCCCTTCTCCCAAAGGAAAGAAACATGTTTACCTCCCTTTGTCTATCACTTGGCTGCAGCTATAGTAGTAACACAGAAACAGATTGCAACAAATTTGCTATTTATTGCTATGATTTTGGATTTTTGCCACTCTCAAAAATGAGCTGTGTTTTTGCAGACAGACAAACTAAGGATGGGCTCCTCAGCTCACATGCACTTGGTTGTATCCTGGTTCGTCATTACATTTATTTTTAACAATAAAATCAGCACATTCTAATTTGTATTATGATTGTCTTGAATAGATCTCGCCATGTTTAATGCAACTGTGAGGCTTTGACTGTGCAGAGGCGAGCAGTTAGACATTGAAAGAAAAAATTGGTGAACAGCATCATCTAAAATTTTATTTTAGCAGTTTTTCTGAAGCAATTTGGGGAATAAGAATAAGGAGGAAGGGAGAAATAGATGGGAAGTTTTATCTCATGCCACCCCCACTTAAACCAGATAGTTATATTGCATTCCTTTCTAGTGCAGAATGCAACTAGCATGATATGCACAATATTGTACAGTATTTGGTATAACAGTAGAAGTATATAACGCATGAAGTGGTTAAGCCTTAAAAGTTGTACTTGCATTTTCAGAGGTAGCTGAAGGCTTCTCACTATACACTCAGCACTGCTAAAAGTATATTAAAAAAAATAAAAGTTTTGTGTTTTCCCTACTGAGTTGCCTCAGAGGAAAGTGTCAGAAGCACAAAAGCCTTTGTTGCTTCAATCCATGATTAAATCCAGCCTTCCCAATTGAAAGAACACTTTTCTTTTGCATTACTACTCCATTACAAAACGTCTCTTCCCATCACAAATATTTCAGTTTCCCTGTGCTTCTCTTCCTAGTTAACACTGAAAGCCATTCTGTGATTCCTAACACGGAGTCTAGAAGCTGCCATTCCTTCATGTGTAAAGAATTCAGCTCAGCAATTACACCTGTAACAGAGATGTTTTACTAAGTAAACTGTCTCTGTACCAGAAGTAGGCTGCTAACAAGCAAACATAGGTTGCCATATTCAATTTCATTATCCACAGAGCACCAATGCCTACCTATGTGATTGCGGCTACTCAGATTGCCTTATCTGTGTAAATGAATTAAGGAAGTGAAAATGAGTAAAGGCATTATCTGAGCAGCAACATATTACCAATTACCGTGATGTGGTTATACTATTATAACACTTCTATTCAGGCACTTGTACTTCGATGGAAGGTAGTTTTTTTTCTGTTCACATTAAAGCTTTCCAAACGAATTTAGTAACCATAAAAAGGTTGTATTTCTACTGTGGGAAAAATTACTAACGCTAGAAGTTATCTCACTTGTGTCAGCTTCAATCCACAGCTTTGGATAGAATGACATGTGCTTATAGCAGGAGTCAAAATAGTTTTTTTTCTCTTACTTCCCCACAGTTTTTTGGAAAGAAGGGCTACTTTAAATCCAGGTTGTTTGTAGGAATCCAGGTAATTTCAAGGATCTGGTTTATTGGCACAGTTAAAGGGATAATGGATGTGGTATGGGAATGAGCTGTCACAGCTGGGGTGCAAGTGTTAATTCACTGCTGAAACTGGTGTACTGAGAAACAAAATCTCTAAATTGAAACAAAAAGATTTTCCTTCATTGAAGCTGACAAACACAAGGAAATTTCACCCCAGCGCCGTTCACAGCAATGGCAGTGCTGAAGCACTGTTTACAAAACCATGCAATTGCCTCCCTCCCCCAGTGCAACTGGAACAATAGAAAACACTGAATCAAAGATTCACTGTGTTACATTTGCTTGGCACCATGCTAACTTAATCAAGAATTAACTTGCTCAAGGATTTTTTCCATAGAAATAGGACAACAAGACATTCTGGTACCACTCCCAGAGTGTGACTCACAAAGAAAGCAGCAGAGAAAAAGAGAGGTTTTGTTTTCGTTTTTTTCCCTTTCACAAAATGGCTTGCATCCTTTCAAGGTTTTGCACTTGTTTTTGTTTCTAAATGTGTTATTTTATTCTTTTCCTATTAACATTTGAAAAAAATAGTCTTAAAGGTAGATGACAGCAATATTTACAGAATGGGTTGTCATCCCACTCCGTTTTTGCTGAAAGATGTATACTACATTCCTTCAGTGTTTAGTCACTTCAATACAACATGAAATCCTGACGTGATCGCAAGTTCTCTTGACTCCTTACTAAATGGGTTTGTTCTAGCAGAACAGACCAAAGGTTACCAGTAAATTCTCCCCCAACATTAATGCATTATCATTAAGAAGTGCTGTGACAGGCAAGACTTCTCTTGATGGTTAAAGTGTTTCTCACTCAAGCTACAACCAAAGACCAACTTTTCACTTTTTTTGCCCCCTTAGTGAAGCTGCTGGTCATTTTTTATCAGTCAGCTTCTAAACAATATACTCAATATGTTCAGATTGTCCTCCCCTTAAAAATACTGATCAATAGCTTTGTCCTACTCGTTATGGAATTATTAGATTACAAAGTCTAAACTCACATTTATTTGCAGTTACTTGGTATAAATTAGGTCATTGTTGCACATTCTTGTTAACGTCCTGTTTCCCATCTGCTTTAGTTCATTATGACTATATTGCTTATACTGCCTATATACATGGCAGACTTCTCAAACATTTCAAGTAGTCCTCTGAGCTCCAGTAGCACAAAAACTTTAATGCATCTGAGACTATTAAGTAAATACCCGTTGTTCTGAGAGCAAGAAAGTGAACTAGTTCCTGACCTAGAATAAAGGCTTAATTTTTAGTTTCAATTGATTCTGTTTTGGTCATGTCACTGTGTTTTACTAGCAAGAGAGTTTCTTTTAACACTTCACCTCTCAGAGAAATAGGCTGAAGTAATATAAATGGTAGTGCTGAGGGACTTCTTCGACAGTAAAATCTGTTAGGTAAGACTAGTGTATTTCAGATAAACATGTTAATGGTGCTTTTGGAAATGTGCACTTTTTGAGTGGATATCTCATTGCCATTTCTTTGCAAGAAAACAAGTACTAAAAAGGTATTTAAAAGGAATGATTAAGACAAAAAAATGGAGAAAGGCAAATATATTTTGGAAACATTGAATATGTATCTTAACACAAATTATCAGGATTTATTACTACACCTAATATTTTGCTTTAGATGAGAACGAAAGAAAAAAGGAAAGAAAGTGTCATACATGTTCATGTTACCAACGCGTCTCTCTGCTGTTGATTCTGGATGATACCAAAGCACATGTACAGAACTATGAGTTGGAGGTGATGTGTAGTGAGGGCTATAGCTGAGGACTATACACTCTAGGTAATTCTAGTATCTGCAGTGTCAGGGTTGATTTCTGTGTATCACTTGACTAGAAAGCTATATTTAATTCTCATCTGTACTCCTTCTTGTCTCTGTGGTTTTTGATTATTGAGTGTTTCCCCGGACATATACCTGTGTGAGACTTCATTTCTCTGGACTGACGAAATCCAGAATCATTGGTAAAACTGATTAAAAGCTAAAATACCCGTCCCATAAGAAGTGTGAAATTCTGTAGTCTTCTTACCATGTTATAAACTGTTTCAAGGTTGGGAAGTTCATGCATCTTTTACTTTTCTGATGTTTTATGCCATGAGCTCATCTGGGAACTCAGTAAGAGCCCCAGACAAATTATTATTGATTTCTTCAGGTGATTTATTCTGATGCGACTTGCTGAAGTCCACCTTGCAAAGACATGATATAGAGTTAAAGATGATGGTATACAGGGAGAATGAGTTCTGAAACCTCTCCTCACCCTCTTCCTCTCAACCTACAAATGAAAGATTCTGGACGGTGGCAAAACTTGGGAAGTATCCCTACACAGGGTTCACAAAAATAGTATTTTAGTTTGATTTATTTGAGTTTGCCAATAAAGACAGTCTTTGCAATAGGGAGGTTTTATAGTGGATGTATGTGGGTGCACCACAACCTTCCACCCTCTGCATACTCATGTAGACTTACATCTCATTACTGTCTAGTTATTAATTGTATGTGTCTGTGAACAATGATCGCTTCAAGTACTAAGGTGTCAATATGACCTTCCCAGATGAATATCTGAGTGGGCGTAAATGTCATGATAAGCACGCTGCCTTCACGTGTCACAGAAAGTTAGTATCTCCTTTTTGCTGATTCTTATATAACTATACTTTTAGCTGATGAAATAGAACAAATACTTCATTTTTTTCATAGTCTGCTGTGTTAAAGATATATATATATATATATATATATATGTGAAATTTCCTTTTACTAACACTGATACATTTTATTTCAAAATACCTGTCAAATCTGAGTGATACTTTTTCACATGTTGTTACTTAGGTGAACTTGAATGCTTTAGATTACCTAGATATGTGCTGTTAAATACATCAATATCAATTCATGTCACCAGCACCAATTGGTGCTCAGAAGCTGTGGAGAAAGAAATGAATTTAATACATTCTTTTACTTAACAAAATGTAAGAATAATCTTTAGAGGTAGCAGCACTGCATACCATTGCCAAAAACATATCTGAGGAGCTGGAGACAGGCAGACTCATCCACAGTTTATTTAAAGTTATAATAAATTTTAAAAGCACTATTTATATTCATTTTGGATTTTTTTCTGTCAGTTTTCCAAATTGAAATAGTGCTAGACCAGTAATAAATAGCAGGAAAACACACAAGAATGATAAAAAAGCATGGCATGAAATGGATTCTTTAGGCAAAAATGGGAAACTAAAGAAGCATCAAAAGTAGTGCAATGGAAGCTCCACATCTAAGGTGTTGTTGATGAAGAATCTCACAGAAAACCATTTCCTTGGGGAAAAAAAAAAAAAAAAAAAAAAAAAGGCAAGATCATTAAGTTCCTGTATAAGTTTTATCATTATGAGCACTTATTATTTACAGTGCAGCAGCTAGAAAGGTTTTGGAGGTTTTGGGCGTTATTCTCTGGGCTGTTTAGGTTCCAAACTGCTGGCGTAGCTGTTGGGTTGCGCTGTTAGTGGTACTTCTTCTCAGGATTCAAAGTCTGATACGTGATGAAATGCAGAATACTGGTAATCAGAAACAATAAACCAGAATTTAAATGCAACAAAGGTTTGGGAATTCATATGCGAATTTATAGGCTGCCGGTACTAACTTTATTTTACATTTACTGTTACTTCAAGCAGATTCTTTTTAAAGAAGATCTTTATTGTAGTTTTGTGTCTTTTTGTGTCAGGGTCAGGAGCAGATGCTTGAACTTTCTAATCTCTTCTTGGCAGATCAGCACATGGAAAAATCAAACAATGCTGTCTGTTACTTTTAAGCCTTTCAGAGACCTTATTTTTCAGTGGCTTTTGGAGAACCTGAGTGTGAATATGTTCAAACTAAACATTCACCAGGCACCTCTCAGTGTTCATGTAACCCTCAGTGCTCAAAGGCTTTTAGAAAAGGCATGAAGAGGAAAGTATTTATTATTTTCTTATTCCTCTTTAAAGATATCACTGATTCTACTTGTCCATTAATGCCATAATTGGATAAACCAGAAAATGCTTCTTTCCTTTGGTTTAACTGTTGTGAATCGAAATTTCTAAACATTGTTTTCTTAGTTTATCTCTGTGAAAAGCATAGTCATGTGCAGGACACAGGAAACTATGCTCAGGAATGACTGACTTCTATGAACTTCTACGAAGTAACTATGATATTTAAGTGCCCAGCCTTTAACTTTTGATGGAAACCAAGCAGAAGACTTTAAGGCACTTTCAACAGTCTTTCCCCATGCTGGGATGTTGATAAATTCCTCCATTACAAGTTTCTGCTCAGATAATGGACGTAGCACTGATTATCTGACTGAAGTATCAATGTGTCACTAGAAACAAACTCTACTCTTTGTGTTCTCAGCCATTCTCCTCCTCTTAGATCCGTTTACACGTAACTGGGTTTTCTGCAGCTTTTTCTTCATATCCCATAGCTTAAAACTCCTCTTAGTTCTTGTTCAGCGTTTTTCCTAGAGCTTTATTCCATGTTTCCTCCCCATGCCAGTGTGGAAAGCTTAATATTTTGGCAGTTTAAGTAGAGCCTCAGACCACATACCTAGAAATTCCTGGCCTTATGTTGTCATTGGCTTTCCTTCCTTTCTTATTCTCTTCTTTGAAGCAGTTGTTTTCTTGTTACATTTTTCGACGTGTCAGTTTTAACCCTTGGTCTAGAAAAATATACTGCAGCTTTTTGAACAGCTGCCAAAAAAGGATGAGTTCCAAGTTCTTAGATTTAAAATAAGACCAGCAGACAGTATGAAATGATTCATCACTTCCTGGCAAGTGTAATTATTGCTGCAATCACCATTCATTATCTATTTGCACCCTTTAAAGATGTGCTAAGTATGACAGGAAGTTCAGAAAGTTGTCCTTTCAAGTGAACTAACTGGGAAAAAAAAAAAAAAAAAAAAGAGCAGCACAGGTGTTTGCTTTAAACAGGGAACGATACTGATCTCCAGGGCTCGAACTGCCTTACTTCGAATGACCTGCAAGAAATGCGTGACATCTGTGTAAAAATGGTGTATGCTGTAGTTAGGATAACAGCTATACAAAAGAAACTAATTCAGCTGGTTTAGCTGTTGTGTTTGGTGGTGTTGGAAGCTGACTGCTGAAATGTGAGACCAGTTCCACCTCTTAGCTGAGCGTTTGTTCACTGTCTAAACTGGGAGGTTTGAGATCCTTTAATTATGTTTAGCATTCAGTTTGTGTATTTATCTAATTTTAAACTAATCACTTGTAGCTTCACTCCTATAGATGCTCCCTGGCAATTACCTTTAAGCAAACAGGGATTCTTATTTTAACAATGTATAGTTTCTTAGAATTTTGAACCTTATAAAAATGACTCAAAACATAATTGATTCTGCCAATAAGTAAACTACTGTGGGATGCAGATTCACTCACCAGTCATTGCTGAAAGTGTAAAACGAAGTTCAGACCTGGTAATGTATCAATGTAATTATTTCCCAGATAACTTATGTTGTGAGATGTTTGGGGTAACAATAAGCTTTTTGTTGTGTTTGTATAACAACTGGTACAATTATGTCTTTATCTACCACTGGGAATTTTGTGTACTATCACGGCAAACAGATGTTTAAAGAACAGTGTTTGAAAGTCATGTAGTGCATGAAAATTTTTCCAAGTTGTTATTAATGACAGCTATGTTGGTGAAAAACCTTCACCTAACAAGTAAATACTATTATTTAGTATTCCAGCATGCATTTTTGCATGTCACCTGATCTCTGTACATACACAGGGAGGTTAGGCACGAAGAGCTGCCTTGATTTCCCTGATCCTATGGCATTCAACTCCAGTTGAAGGTCTTTCCTGTGACCTTCTATTGTTGTATGTTAGAATCGATGCCTTCCCAAAACATGTCTCATGCTGGAATACTACTAAAAATGGAGGAATCAAATGGTGTGTAACATAAGAAGTTTTAAGAGTGGCAGGAGGGGAGAGGTGGGAATAACTTCAATGGAAGTAGTAAGGGAGGGAGAAGACCTAGAACTCCCCAAGAAGTGTCGTGTGTAGGAAGAGCCCCAGCCTCCACTATCTTCTAAAGTCCTTCAGTTACTATGCCCAACTGCTGATTAATTTTGGTAGGACAAAACAGTATTTCAAAGTAGGTTTTGGCTTTAAAATAAGTGAATATGTTGGCTAAGAGAACTGTGTCCAAGTGTAGACATTTCAGTACTTCTACATCAGGAAAATAAACAAATGGCTATTTTGTGCATTGTGCTATTCAATTTAGAATCTTATAGGGATTTACCTTTTAAATTTCCTAGTATGACACAATGCTAGATATTGAAGTAGATATCATTTCATTCTCCATCAGAGTAATTAGATAGCTGGGGATGGTGCTGAACACCACCTGTGTTTCTACATGTGTTTTTAGAGTCCAGAATAGTTACCTCTCCTCCAGGCAACCTCTATGAGGCTGGCTTATTAAATTTCAGTATTATTTCTGCTTACTCCTGCTCCGAGTCGAAGATGTTAGTGAAGCGTCCTTTGAGAAATTGAAACAGGGTAACCCTCCTTGGCTTTGTCTCTTCAACTTAAGGGAAATTGTTGGCAGGCACTCTTCTTGCATTATAATGTTGCTTAACTTGAAAGATTACTTGTGCTGATGGGAAAGGGTAGGTAGGTTTGGTGAACTCCAGACCTGACTAAAGTGTGGTGTTTTTTTTTTTTTTTTTTAATTAAAACCAAGATTATGATTATGCAGCAAATTATAGGTAACACTGT
Organism: Patagioenas fasciata; assembly: GCF_037038585.1. Lineage (NCBI taxonomy): Eukaryota > Metazoa > Chordata > Aves > Columbiformes > Columbidae > Patagioenas > Patagioenas fasciata. The sequence continues at coordinate 26,461,619 of NC_092526.1, read as the reverse complement.
GACTTTAGTGAGTCAGCCTGGTCAAGAGTAGTGGCCTCCTTCTACAAGGTTCTTCAGTGTTTCTTAGTGTGATTTGAAGTTTTATTTGCATTACTAACTCAGCAAAAGTCTGCTATCATAGATAGGGTTTGTCAGCAAGCTGTCAGAACATAAGTTTTCCTTTCCTGGCAGAGATCACATTAAGAAATTTATCAGGGAATATTATGCAGACTCAAAATCTATCAGAAGTATGAATGACGGTGTGACAGAAACCACCTGCATGGCTCATGATGTTCTTGGATCAAAGTACCAGCAGGAAATTGCTGCAGTATTCCAAATAGTAACTGTGGTTTTGGAACAAAGCAGAAACCCTGAGAACAAGTTGATATTTGCCTTTTGTCACTTAAAGTAGTTCCTTAAAGCTTATACCAAAGGGCATACTGAATATGTGGCAAGTGCTTGTATGAAATAGTGAGTTACATATCCACAAATTGAGAAGATCTGCATGAGAGTAGGGCACCTCATACATAAGCGGGATGAAAAAGATATTGTAGTTATTACTGGATAGGAAGGGGGTTTCAAAAGAAACTATTGCTACAAAGTCACTAAAATGAGAATTTGCTTGATACAGGAGAAGAAACAGAGAATGAAAGAATACCTAGTTCTTAGAAAGAATTTTAGTCCATAAAAATCAAAGCAACTTTTGAAGGGAAGAAATTTCATCAGCTCTGTGTTGAAACTCGAGCAGTCTGAGTTGAGTGACCTGTCCAAGACCAGCCAGTGGACTAATCAAAAGCTGAGGGCTCTTAGGTCCCAGCCCAGGGTTTTATCTGTCAGTCCACATTGTTTACATATGTACAAGAAGGAAAAATAACCAGGTTATTTTTGCCATCAATCTATTCTAAATGGCACTCACTTCACTTAACAAAGGACATTCTGTGAAGCGATCAGCTTCCACCATCAATTGGGCATAAGCATGTGAGGTTTTGTGCAGTATTAGCAATAACAAGCTAAATCTCGATAAGTTAGAGTTAAAGCTGTCTCCGATGTGTTCAGATGTCACTTCACCATCATAATTTTAGATTACTCTAAGAAAAACTGTGAGGATAATGTACTTACCACTCATGATGTATCCCCTTTCCAAGGTGGTTTCTTACAGTTGATGAAATAGTTTTCTATCCAATTTATATTTATAGTTTATCTGTCAACATCACTTTAGATGGGGTCCGAGGGTCATTGCTTACAACAGTTACCAATAGAGGGATGTTTTCCTACTAATTTGAAGGTATGCTTTTGATACTAGCCGGCTGAAATTAGAGTGCAAGTTTGATCTGTTTGCTGTGTGGTGGCTTTGCCTTTTAGATTAAGTTTTTTCTCTGCTGTAGTCACTGTGAATTGATACAATGTCTTGCTTTATCACCTCTTTTGTTCTGTGGTTCCTTGAGAAACATATGCATATAATTGCTTTCAGAGCTTGGAGGAACTTTCTAAGAATCATATGCTGGTTGAAAACAGTATTGGCAAAGAGTTATCAAAGGTTTGTTGTCAGAATAGAAAGGTGTATCCGCTGGCTCTGAAGTGCTCTGACACACGGTTACATTTTTGTATTGTAGTTTGGAGAATTATTAACTTACAGCAAGAGCTGCAAATACAGTGAGAGCAAAATTAGAATTCAAAATGATATTTGTGGTCCAAAAATACAGTGCAGTTACCAGACTTTTGCTGCATTTAGGTGATAGTAATCAGTTGTACAAACACAGGATGGGGAAAAAACTAGATGCATTGCAATACCACAGAAAAGGATCCAGGAAGTAATCACAAACTTGAACAAATATCAACAGTCTCCTGCTGTTACAAAACAGATAAAATATCATGCTGGGAGGTATAATCTCTGCTAGCATTTGTGAACATTGTCACAGTTCATGCATCTCTTTCCAAACACTTGTCATTGTCTTGGCTTGTATTGTTTCTGATGGTTGCAAAATACTGCCGATGTATCTAATTTTGAGCTCTGCATGTACATCACAGGGTTACTCTTGAGAGGTTTTGTACCCTTTTTAAGGTGTCAACCTGAAGTGCAAAATGTTTTTTCTTTGCAAGTCTAACTGGTCAAGAGCAAATAGAGTCTTTCAGTAGTGTCATTCTGAGCTATTTGTTCCAGATCACCATCGTCATTTGTTTGTTTTTGGTTTTGTTTTCAGAGATTCAGCCTGTATGTTTGTGTTAATGAATGACTAGGCTCTCTCACTTTTCACTCTTTTCAAGGATACATGTATGCAGTGCAGTTTTAAAATTTTCAGTTTTAGGTGGAATGCAATTTTCTTCAGCACCTGCAATACAGTTTCATAGATCCTTGCCTAACCCAACAGGGAAGTACTGAAATGTGCAGTGCATCAGCACCAGTTATTCTAAGAACTAAACCTGCTTTCTGACTATTTTCTCACTGCTGGCAGCCATTGCTGGAAGAGACAAATGAAGCACTAGTTAAATCTGCAATTACTCCTTGTGTTTCCAAAGAGCCTCAGCTCTCTGGGAGCTTTTAATGACTCCCTTCTTGCAGTCACGGTTCTTGTTTTTGATATCCTGGGCCACTTGGAAGTCTAATTCATCATTATCCCCCATGGCTTTGTAACATGAACTTCTGCACAGCACAGTCACGGTTTGAACTCCTCCTGAACCCCTACCCAAAGATATGGTTCCCCAAATCAGAGAGATCCAAATCACAAAACCAATGATTTACACAGGAATATGAAATACAGATGTTATCAGAAATAGAAGACAACTTGTTTTTATATAGACATATTCCTGCCATTTCCATGGTCTTCCCTGTGTTTCTTTTCTAAAAATGATAACACCAAAACAACCTTCTCAGGTCAACACTGCTTAGCCTGTAGTGTTTTCCTTAGGCTATATGTTTTTGTGAAATGTTTTCTTTAATCATGGTTTTTGAGCTGGTCCCTGTAATATCACTAAAGGAATCATTCCCTAAGTGTCAAAGAATGTAATGGAAGAATTCATATAAGTAATCTGGATAAAAGGATAATTAAACAATATTGCATTGATCCAAGTGGGAAAAATTCTTAGTTGTAATTGACATTTTACTGACAGAAGTCATGTGAGCACAGATGCTTGCTTGTATAGTCAGGGTGAAAGCCAGGTTCAGAAATGTCTCAAATGCTCTGTAAAGAAGGCTGTTAAAATGAACAATTATATTTTAGCACCTGTCATACAGTCATTAATTATAACATGATAATTTCTTTTCACATGATACTTAAATGATCACCATTTTTAAAATACTTTCTTGTTTCTGTCTATCTGTAGAGTGAAATCATTCACTATACCAAACCAGGATAATTCTGTGTATTTGAATTCAAAGTCTTTGACTTGTTATAGTGGCCTTGCAATAAATATTGTGGGCTACTTCAAATAAAACTGAATAGGAGCAGCTGTCTCAATCCGAACACAAGACTTACTGCAAGAAGTTTGAGCAAATGCACCTCAAGAATCTGAACAGCAGTATTGGAGGAAAGGGCATGAGCTCAGTCTGCATAGTTTGCAGTGAGACACAGAGTGTTGGGGGGGAACACCAACTACTAAAAGGTTGATGTGATCCATTCCTGGTTATGTCAGTCTAAGGTTTGGAGAAGATACCACTCTTCTGCTCGGGGCAGAGTGGTTGTACCAGCAGCTGTTCTCTTAGCATTCCTGTTTCTGAGCTGTATGAGCGCTGCGAACAGGCTATGTGGGGGGATGTTTAGCATCATCATGGCTCATATTGTTCCTATGTAAAAGGCTGTAATTCCTCACTGAAAACTGGCTGTGAGCTTCGCTAGTATTTCTGGAAGTACATCTGACAGGTTTTACCCAAGTTCAGGGCTTTTTATGGGGGAAAAGGTAAAAATGCAGTGGGGAGTGTGTTTTTACTTCAAGATCCACTAAAACCTGTTTTTTTAAAGGAACAGAAATAGTTTGTCCTAAGGCTATCTCAAACTGCATTTTTTATTTTCTGCTGCAGATATTCTGATTAGTTAGGTCCTATCCTAATTGAATAAGTCTTTTTGTTGTGCATGTGATTTACCACATACAGCGTGTTTAATGAACATTGATCCATCTGCTCTTTAAGGACCACAGTGACAGTGAGTTTAATCATGCAATGGATGCTACTGACATCAGTGGCACAGGTGTTACGACAAGTTCACTCTGATGTGGATGAGAGGCACTCTGTTTTTCATAATGTCCATGATGAGACTACTACGACTCATGGTGGGAAATACTGAATCCATAGAGTTTTGTATAACTGTGTGAATTAACTGTAATTAATTGGTCTTGCTAAGTGTGCTCAACTGCGACTATGTTGGCTGGTTGGGACTAGTTACGTGACCATGTATGTCTTGTATTTCTTTTTTCTATATGCAAGAATTCTTGCAGCAAGTGGTCTGGTTTTCTGCGTAGAGTAGCAGAAAAAATAGAAGTCTGATCATAGCAGATGCTCCACGTTCCCTGTGGCACACCTGCCAGGCTTCAGCAACAACATTGATTTGGGATACATGTGGTGGCATCTGTTACGTGTTGTTTGGCTGGATCGGATCATGCTATCTTGGACAGGTTAACTCTAGTTCTAGTTTGTCTTGTCAGGATGGTAACAGAAATAGCATTATTAGATGTACACATCTCCCTGCTTAATTATAAATTCTGCAACAAGATAATTAAAATTCTGCTACTTGGCTATTTATATAATTAATTTCAAACTAGTCTCATTATGCTTTACTGCTTGACAATAATCTGTATAACAAGAGACTGACTGTGCTCATGGCAGTGGTATTTAAAAGCTGTTGAAAATATGTATTTTATATTGAAGGGAAAAATGCATATTAAACATTAGTGGAGAGCTGATTTTGTTACTCATAAAAATGAGATTAGAAATTAATCTCTAGAGTCAAATATTTAATAGGAAGGAGCAAGAAAACAAACACTGGTGTGAAATATACTTGTCAAAGAAGAAATTGATGTCACAATGACCGCTGTACTGCGCAACACAATGTCAACTTTTGCTTTTCTCATGAGAATTTGTAAAAATAGATTATGAAAGTGCACAATATTTCAGTGTGCTGACAGGGGGGAACCATGAAGCTTCTGGGACTCAAAAGAAGTATCTTGCATCTTTGCATTGATGATTCTCATCTGAATTGTGTTTCAGTGGTTTAATTCAAATTGCCAGTTCTGATTGTGGTCAGACGGTACCCACATAACATGGTCCAGAATCATAACATATAACACAACTTGGTGTGTTTTTGACAGATTCCAGAGAAAGAGGTGAGATGAAATGAGTGAAGCAAAACTGTTCATCCTTCCATTAGGGGATGAGTGGAACTAGGTGACAAAATTCTAATAAGAGCTACAGAACTGACACCTTTTGGGAGGAGGGGAAATGCACCCAGTGTTCAGTTGAAATGACATAAAATATCATATAGTGGTCAGTTTTAATTTATATGTTGTTAAAATTATTTTTCAGCTGTTGTCAAGATGTTTTTAGATACTGGAAAATATTTTTCTTACTGAATATTGCATCTTAATTTATCATTCAGTAGTGACTCATGAGAAGTTTAATAGTTCTATGAAAGACATCAGTACACAGATTTTGTTAAAAATTCTGGTCTTTGCTTTTAGTTCAATTTTAAGACTTCAGTATGAAAAATATTAACTCCTCCTTAGGTCCAGATACACCTACAGACCATAGGTAAGGAATTTAACAATGCCTTGGTGTGTGCTTTGTCTTTTTAGTGGATAAGTAAAACAGCGCATTCTATGGGACTAGGAGCATAGCCTGTTACACTTATGCTAAATTAATGTCAAATAATTGCATGAGTAATAAAGCAAATAATACTGTACCCACATTCAAGTATCTCAGAGAATTTAACTAGCAAAATTAATCCAGACGCATATTCAGTGTTTTTGCGATTTGTGGTTCTAGTACAGTTTTCAAATAAATTTTTCTGAAATGAGATTTTGAATGTATGAATGAAGAAAGGTGAATTACCATGAAAAGGAGAAGAGAGAAAAAAATCTAGGCAGAGACCTTGCAGCAAACCGTGACTCATTCCTTGTTTATAAACTATAACATTTAGTGTGTTTCACATTCTCTAGTCAGGTGCTTTTTTGTCTATATTGCTGGAAAACTTTTGACCCTTGGCAAAAAATGTGAGCACTGAACTACTTTTGAGCACTGTTTTTATTTTTAAAAATCGTTGGCTAAATAAATTATATTCTCACAGGATCACTGTGGATTAACTGACTGTGAAAATTTATCCAAAGGATTGACAGGTCCTGAATGCAAATACACTAGTAAACCCCTTTTCAGGATCGTTACCAGTAATTTCAGTGTATTACAGTGTATTTCCCACGCTTATATAATTTTATTCACTTTCTCTAGCAAGAGGTTGAGGGATTCTTTGTTGGTTTTGCACACATACTGTTAAAATCAAATGAACTGATACATTTGAAATATGTTTGAGTTCTCTCATATCTACACTACAATTAACAGGAGAATCTTGTTTAACATAGTTCAGTCATACTAAGAATTAAATTTACTAGGGGGAGAGAAATATTTGATATACAAGAAGTCTACATTTCTCCTTTGCTTGTTGTTTTTCCTCTCTGGAAATGCTATTGCCAAAAAGCAAGGTGAGGATTTATTTCTGGGTCTCCTTTAAGATTTGCTAGAAGAGGTAAACTTCCCGCTGTTTTTCTGTCACAAATACACATGGACTTGGCCCACCGGAAAGGATGTCATCACAGGAAACAGAGACTTGGGAAGATGTGTGTGTGGTGTTGGGGAGACGGTGAGCTGGTATAAGGAGGAATATAATGTAGGTAACCAATACGTAGAATAAAAGATATAACTGCAGTCATCTTGTCTTTGAAAACCAATATTGTGTATTGCAAGGGCCATAACAGAACCCAGATAGAAAGAAAAAAACTTGAGATCATTGCTGTATGCATTACATTTTGTGAATATATTTGTAATAGAAAGATAAGAATGATCAAAATGTTATTGTGTTAGAATAATAGATTTCTGAGTCATGCAAAAGACTTTTTTGTTTATGGCCATGTTACATATCTGATGATAGAGCTAAACTCAGAATTTCATTTGTCATTGTTTGTAAGACTTCAAAATGATGAATGTCAGATTTCAAGGCATCTACAGACAAACTGTTATTTAAAAGCAATTTTTGCAACCAGGAAGTAAAGCTCTGGTATTATTAGCTGTTTCAAAGGAACAGCTTTGTAAGATGATATAGAATCACCTGTAGAGCTTTTGCTGTTGCAACTTCTTTTATATCTAACCAATGGATAATGACACTGTGACCAAAGAACAAATAGTTGTTAGAAAAGACACTGCAACAATGCCCAGATACCACTGGTCCCCTAGGGAAATGCGTGTGAGTGTACCTCCAGGTAGTTTCCATGTCTCTCAAACTGGATGCCAGAAATCTAATGATGAAAACCAGAAAATGTCAGTAACTGTGCATGCACCAGAGTATTTTAACCAATGAAAATGAAGTAAGTTCCAGAAAACTAAGAAATATCTGAACTTGGAGACCATGATGAAAGGCAGTACAAAATACTTTCAAATCTACAATAAAACCAACCAACCAAACTTATTGTATCTGAAGTAGAATTGCCTGAAAAAAACTCTTTAAAATAATATTTATTTTTCATATACTATTAATCAGAACAGGCCTATAGTTCTTCCAATTTTCTTGCAATGGTTTTTCTATTATGCATGACTGCTGGTTGTTTAAATTTTATTTCAAGTCCATGGTCTTCCACCTACACAGAAATTTAAAACTGGATTTGAACACTAGTTAAGAAGAAAAACCTGTGTAGTGGAGAGGTAGTTATGATACATTCTTGCCTTTTTATTCTAGTCTTTCAGATTAGAACTTCTATTATATAATATATAGAGAAAATTGATATAGTCAAATTTCATAACTTTCATAAGTTATAAGAACATTCTTTATAAAATGAAGTTGAATGAGAAAACAGCCACTGCCTACCATGTCTCTTCTGATTCCTTTAGCGTAGTCTCTGTCTTATGAAATGCCCATATATTTTCCATGGGGAACTGCAGTGTAGCAGAGAAATTCTTTTGGTCATGATCTTGCTGTTGCCCAATAGTCATTCTTAACGCATGCCACAGTTACTCATGTTTTTCTTTCTGGATAATTTTAAAGTTCTAAACTCTTTTTGACTATTTTTAATTATTATACTGAATATTTGTACTGGCATGCATATTAATCATTATCGTTAAGGAGTCTGGCCATTATTTTTTGCATGATATTCTGTAGCTTGTCTGTACTAAGTCCTGGGCATATTATTACCCTTTTTCCCCTTAAAGAACAGCAGTATGCTTAGTCAATATTGCTCTATTGTCTAGTACATAGTTGGCATTATATGTATACATTTAGAAAACGCATGGCAAATTAATTACAGTGTTTTCCTATAGAGACTGAAATTCCATCCACTGTGGCCAATAATAATATTGCACTGGCTCAAAACCAAAGCATGCCATGTTTTGACTTGTGTATCTCAGTGCTAATTTAGCATCTTGTATCCCAAAGGAATTTCTTTCTCCTTCTTGTTTCCCTTCCCTTCCTTTTCTTCTCATCCCGCTCTTCCGTTCGCTGAACATGCAGACTATAAAAACCTAATAATACCAGGTAGAGTCAAACAGAATACAACTGTGATACTGGTCATTTTCTTTAGAAGGGTTTTGTTATTTGGGAAAATTAATGTCCTCATGAGAGATCGGTATTTGTATTTTTTGGTAGTTCTGCTTATTTGCTTTGAGTTTTGCTAGGACTCTTAAGATGTAGTAAAATACAAAAGCAAAACTAAAGGACTGGGAGGTTTCTTAAGCCAAGTTCCTGTGCTCCAGTCTGAGCAGGGAAATCAATCTTCTGCATGACGGCATTGACGTAAGTCTCTGCTCAGTTTGTGTGTGCATGTAAACAGGGAATGCAAGAGAGAATAAAACAGTTTTATAAATATTCCTACTTATGAGATGTAAAAAGGGAAGCCAGAACTTCAATACCTGCACAACTGTTTGCGCAGAGATTTACCACATGTACTACAATAGATCCAATAACGTTTGCCAACTTTTCTATCTGAATTCTGAATGAGTCACAATTAGCTTCAGTACTGTCTAGTTTTTCAAGCTTGGAGAAGTCATTAGGTTAAGTATTAGAGTGGGTTTTTCTGACGGCAATACGATGAAATAAATTGAGACTGTCTTACACATCTATGTATGCAGAGTGCAATAAACTTAATGCGGACCTGGTAGAGCAGTTGAGTGAAAAAACATCCAGCCTGATCCATGGTGGGATGAACTGTGCTGAGGAATATGGGTGCCTATATGGAGAATGTGGGTAGCTATAATTTAGCTCTTAAACCATTACACAAACACAGTTCTAGTAGCATACTATATTAAGTATGACATGCTTATGGTAAAGATTACCCTTTGTACAGCAGGCAATCACAGCATCTTCTACAGCATTGTGTCTGGGGACAGTATAAGATATCAGACACCTGGCTTGATATAGATTCTTAGATTTGGAGAGCCAGCATATGGACAGGAAGCTGGAAAAAGAGGTGCTGAGAGACATATCCCTCTCATTATGATAAAAAGGCTCTGACAGCTGTTGTCTTGTAGAGAGCCTTGGGAAGCCATCTTCCTTGCTGAAGTGACAGTGACAACGCAGATGGATTTTACATCATCCCCTCCAGTTTCTCATGCATCAAATTCAAATGCTTAGCCTACACGAAGCCTTGAAGCCTTTATGGAGTAGATTTAATCCACCAATCATATAAATACCTAAATAAAAATCTTGTTAATAATTCCACAAGATACACTGATTTTTCTCCTGTAAAATGTTTCTTCTTCATGCTTTAGTTAGTGATTTAATCACATTACAAATTTTCTAAACAGTGAGCTGCTCCAAGGTAGTGTACTGAAAAGTAAAATAATATTCTTGTCGTAAGTCCTGCTTTGGATTCTTAATTTTCAAACCTTTACCCTCTTACTTTCTTATGGAAGCAGAACAGAAATTATGGCATTTAATGGATTGAAGTTTTAAGTGTCACACTTCATTGCCAGAATTAAGGATCAAAGTTCAAAATTTGGATGAAGTGGCAAGTAGATGAAAGAGTTGAAAGTCCAAATGGTACAGTTGGCTGGTAAATGGTTTCAAGCACACAAAAATCCCAAACTAAATGGCAAGTTCAAATAGAAGCTGATAATAGCAGTTGGTTGCCTAAGAATTTTAGAACAATGAGGTTGAATGGTGTATTCAGAGATCATTTTTTCCTCCAATGCAAGGCTAATAACTTCTGAGAAGTGTTTATGTAGCCTTTGAAGAATCTACTCTTAAAAACCTACTCATTGTGATTCTATGAACAGATCCCTCAGCAATTAATGTGCTTATTATTTTCCATCGAAATATAATCTTTTCACCATTTAATCTTTATTACTGCAACTTACAGCCCTATGAGCTATTTTGCAGCCCATTATTTCTGGACCACAAGGATAAGGAAAGTAGTCAGTTTCCGTAAACTTACATGGCTATGTTTATAATCTTGGAGATTTTTAATTGTCTGCTTTTACGTTTCTTTAAGCTACATTGTGGAACTTTCTGCCTTTCCTCATATAAGATATTTTCTAGATTTCTGTTTTCTCAAGGTTTAGTCCAGTATGCCTCTGCTGAATCCTCTTACCTCAAAGCAACAAACAATGCTTCAGGTGAGCCTCAGGAGTACAGAGGGAATGGGAGGTTGCTGTTCTGGACGATACTCCCTTTTTTTATGCCCCAGAGTGATGCTTGTTTTTTCATATGACTGTGATAGTATGTTTAGCGTATGATTCCCTGCTACTACCCATGCATTTTCTGAAGAAGTGCCGTGTAGCCAGTGGCCCCTTGTCCAGCATAGAATTCCTATACATATGTAGAGCTTGGTAGTGTTTATATCCTCTTTTTTTCCTGAACATTTCTCCATTTTGTCAAAGACATTCAGAAGAGTTTACGAGCTTAATATTATCAGTGCTACACTAAGTATATCGCCTATCTCCATCCAAACTGTGGAAGAAACATTGAATAGTGTTGGCCCTGGGACAGCAAGCTGCTTAGATAAATTATCTTTCTACTTTGACAGAATTACTACTCTTGCAGTACAGTTTACCAATTATTTTTATCACTTATGTTCCAGCAGTTTAATAAAGATAATTTATTTTTTTCCCAGATATGGTTGATCATGCATCTATAATTTCTTTGTCTTCCCTTTATGCTGAGGCTCCCACATATCTGTCTTTCTACAGAGGCAGATGAGCCCTTAACCCTGACCAGCAATGCCTACTCATATCTTCATTAGCCAGTAGATATTTTAGCTAGAAATTAGAAAGAATCAACTGTCTGAAGCCATCCAGACTACTGGTTCTTAAATTCACCATCTTAATTGCCTATAGCTTTGAAATTAAAGTGGGAAAAATAATTATATTTATAGACTTCTGGCAAAGAACTACAGATCAATAAGAAATGTATCTAGTGGAGTCCCTCAAGGGTCAGTACTGGGACCAGTACTACTCAATATATTCATCAATGACTTGGATGAGGGAATAGAATGCACTGTCAGCAAGTTTGCTGATGGCACCAAACCGGGAGGAGTGGCTGACATGCCAGAAATCTGTGCTGCCATCCAGTGAGACCTGGACAACATGGAAAGTTCAGCAGGGAGAAATTTAATTAAATATAACAAGGCAAGTATAGTGTCTTGCATCTGGGCAGGAACAACCCCAGGCTCCATTATAGGTTGGGGAATGACCTGTGGGAGAGCAGCGTAGGGGAAAGGGACCTGGGGGTCCTGGTGGACAGCAGGATGACCATGAGCCAGCACTGTGCCCTTGTGGCCAGGAAGGCCAATGGCATCCTGGGGTGTATTAGAAGGAGTGTGGTTAGTAGGTCGAGAGAGGTTCTCCTTCTCCTCTACTCTGCCCTGGTGAGACCACATCTGGAATATTGTGTCCAGTATATAAATATGTAAAAGGTGAGTGTCAGGAGGATGGAGCCAGGCTCTTCTTGGTGACAACCAATGATAAGACAAGGGGCAATGAGTGCAAACTGGAACATAGGTGGTTCCACTTAAATGTGAGAAGAAACTTCTCAGTGAGGGTAACAGAACACTGGAACAGGCTGCCCAGGGAGGTTGTGGAGTCTCCTTCTCTGGAGACATTAAAAACCTGCCTGGACACATTCTTGTGTAACCTCATCTAGGTGTTCCTGCTCTGGCAGGGGGATGGGACTAGATGGTCTTTTGAGGTCCCTCCCAACTCCTAACATTCTGTGATATATGTGCCATTAAAACAAGAAGAATAAAATATTTTGGGTTCTAGCTCAGATGTAGTCTTCTGCCTTGAGGCACAGCACTAGATATCAAATTGCCCAACCATTCCCATAGATCTTGAGCTTAGGGCAACTCAGGTTTTGTGAGCGGTAAAGTATTGCATGCTTTTTGATCCAAAAAGTCTGCTTTCACACGAATATGTGTGCGAGAGATGAAATAAAATTAGCTTGGATCACATCCAAAGAGCAGTGGTCATTGGTTGCAGTGGGCAAACAATAGCAAAAATAATTGGTAAACAAATTTTAAACCAAGCAATTCAGGAGTTTTCTGCTTGAGTTTCATCCAGTGTTGGCAAATTAAGTAAGATATCTCTAGGGCATCATTTAAATAGATTTTTACCATTCTGCTTACTGAAGTAAGAAATATGGTGAAGATTATCTAGAAAGGACTTTTAAAAATTGCAATAATACTTTCAAGCAAAAGTCTTCTTCATTCTGAAAAAATTTCTTCTCTTTAGTGCATTCCATATATGAGGTCCAGGTATATCCTACAGTTGACTAATATTACTCCAATAAGCTCTAATTTTGTAGTCTGCAAAAAGTTACATGCTGGTGAATTTTATACGTGTGATTTTTTCCACTGAACATTACAGGAATAATCTTAGTGGGACTAAGGCTTCAGGCAATCTAGTTAATCTATTGTATCTTCCTGAAGTGCCCTTTCTTGGTGAATATTTATTCAACATGTAGACATGATTTCTGAATACTATAAGGAAAAAGTCAGTGGGTTGTTGCTATGTTGAATGAACAAATGCTCAAAAGAGGCTCTTTGGATGATGGAAGACAATGCAATTAAAGAGAAGTTGTGTTACCTTTTTATATTTATGTTTTCTTTCCCTTTTTTTTACCAGCTCAAAATTCCTTGCAGCCAAAGCTATTACACTGCAGGAACTTCAGCTCCCTCATATAGTACTTTTTACAGTACCATGCTTGAATGGAAGTCCCATGAACAAAAATGCGCATTGGACTAGGCCCAGAAAAATTTACTTTTATGATGCATACTAGTTTCAGGACTGATAAAAGTGCTAGATGAAATCTTGGGGAGTTCAATGGCAAAACATATTTGTTATAGCTCTCACTGAGAACTTGGAGACTTTTGTTTTCTTTCTTGAAACTGTCAGAAGATATTAGGATTTTACCCTGAGCTACAGATGATTCCTCTGAATGATAGAAGTATAGCAGTCCTGTACACATAATGTGAAACAGAAAGAAAAGGGAGGTTTCTTTGTGGTTTTCAGCTTTCTGTATAGACAGTGAGTGAACACACTTCAATAAGCAGAAAATTATTTTGAAATGCTGAAACCTAGAGCAGGAAAACTACATGAGGAAAACTGTGAATCTTGGCAGGCAAGAATAAGTTAAGAACTTGACTACATGATAGTCTTTAAAAATATGACAACACTCTGAACACTGCATATTGTTGAAGAAGGATCTTCAGATCTTTCAAGATCTTGGCAAAAACTAGTCTGTGATCCGACAAAGATAATTGTTTTCCTGATGAAGATGTATTTCTCTTTACTTCTCGAGGGAGTAGAAATGAATGGTGGGGCAAGGTGAAAATGAATTCACACAAAATAACTGGTGATGACTGTCTAATAATTCTGAGAATTACTCCGTAGCTGTGTCAAGAAAATAGTTTTACATACTGTGAGGATCAGGCTAACCAAACTTGACACTCTTTTTGTTGTATAGGCAAATATATTAGCTCTAAGAAGAAATTTTACCTTTTTGAGTAAAACCGCTAAATTTTCCTTTGTGAAAACATGTATTACTACAATGTTTATTATATCTCTGTTATATAGCGTTATTTCATGTAAATGTTATAAATTGAATAATAGTTTTTGCATAATGTAATAGGAACTTTCTTGGTCCTGTACAGCCCAAGACACATCTCAGTGTTATTTACCTTTTCTGTGGATTTAAAGGGTCCCTCAAACTTAATTTGATAATGCTAGTGTCATGCACTGAACTGTGTAAATCTACCACTCTTCTTCCCTGCCTCCAACCAATAGTGCCATTGCCAAAGATGCCCAACCTTCCTGATCCTCCTTGTCACCTCCCCCAGCACACACAGGGTGCTGCTCAGGAGTTAAGCCACAAGGGCGCTCCAGGGCTGGGTCCCAGGAGGAATCACCTGCAGCAGATCCCTTCCCTCCTGGGCAGGGAGGGGGCACATACTGCCAGGCTGCTTAGCTGCACCCGTGGTGGTGGCTCCTGCTGCTTGACTGCTCCTCTGGCCGTGGTCTGTGTTTCCTGTCCAGCCCTGTGCCAGCAGCACAGCTTTGTCATGAGGCCTTGGACGTGCCCAGGAAATGGCATCTCACCTGAACCACTCATCACTTCTGTTCCCTGGGAGCCACGGTCGGACAGTTCTGCTTTATAACTTGCTTTACAGCCTGTGTTTGCTGCGGTTGAGTTCTTCCTGATTTATGTCAGTGTGATGTCAGACCAAGCTTTTCAGTTTAGATCTCTGGTGAAATCTTATCTTGCAAACAGTAACAGTTTACTACTGTCACTATGTTAACTTGGTCATTTTTGTTTTCCTCACTCGTGTAGTGTTGGTTTGTTTTATGCAGTTATGGTCATAACAGCTGCAAACACCATATTCTGCTTCAGCCAACTCTAGGTTATTAGGTTATGAATGCTAAAAATTATGAGCAGTGCTTTAATTTGCATAGTTATATCCACACATCATCCAGAGTGAATAAAAGCCAGATTGTAAAATAATTACAATCTCTTGAAGTAGAGCCAGCCTCACAGACCAGATCCATCCGTCTTCATTAATTTGTATACGGTTCTGTTACCAGAACAAACTTTCTGAAGGTACTCGCATGGGAATGCTGAAACAGCTGCACAACTTTTATTTTGAAGAAAAGAAGTTAAGCCTTGGAACAGTGTGTGTTTTAAAGAGAGAGAGAGTGACTCTGCATTTAAGACTTTGACCAGCATGTGTAAGAAGTGCTCTCATGGCTGGAATAATCTAACAAATTTTTACCTGGTTAGCACTTGGCAAAGCTCCCCTTTTTTTCTTGCACAGTTGAAAGGAATCCAGTACAGTCCCGTGCTTTGGTCGACTTGACTCCAGTTCTGCGCAGCCTGCCCGGTTTGGTAGCGCACGACTGTGCCTGGTTTATGTGGCCTCTATGGCCCTTTTCTGCTCCGCTGTCAGAAAGAGGGAGGGAGACTTCCCCCAGCACCAAAATATCGTTCTGTGTGCTCTCAGCAGCACAGTAGCTAAGAACAAGTTTCCCGATTACTCCCTGGTCCTTTTGGAGTTATTTGCTGGAAGAAGTCTTTTCCCCCACTTTAAATGGATGATTGTGTTACAATCAAGAAAAAGCATCTCCAGAGACCAATCTTTAGGTAAGTGGCGCTATTTTTACTTTAAACTGGAAATGTTATGAACTTTAGTTTCTACATCCTATTTATTAACTTAAAGTCCACATGCAAAGACACACAAAGTTGTTCAACAGAAAGAGTTTAATATTGCATAGCCTAGTAACAGATGATTTTGGTATTCAGATTATTTTTTTTCACTTGTACTGAGACTTTATAGAAGTTCTTTTTCTTCTCCATCATCTCCGTTTTCAAAAGTTTTGTGTGGGATTGTCTTTATTATGAAAAGAGGAGCAGCATAGCTCTTGAAAACTTTTTTGTGTGTGTATGTGTTTTGTTTTCCTTCAGCTCTGCAATCCCTCAGTGTATTCTGGAATTATAAAACTGTGTAAAAGTAGAGCATGGTTCTTGTTTGGTTTAGCTGATTATGTCTGGATGACAGAATTTTAATACTTGAAATGATACACCTTTTGGAGTAAAGTAACTTATTTGCTGGGACGTGCAGACAAGTGCTTTAAGTATAACTAGTCTACCAGACTCTTCAGATAGGAAGGCTTGAAGTTTAAAGAGTAACAAGTTGGAGTTTTGGTGAGGTGATTCTACACTGTTTCCTGCATATGTTAGTTTGATGTATGAAATATCTTTCTGATTATTCTGTACTTTAAAGTGAATTATAGAATTCTTTTCACAGATCAGAACTAGGTCTACTCCACTTACACTTTTTACCACAGGAAACCCCTCTCCTTTGGCCAGTCAAGCTTCAGACCAAGTAACTTTAAGTAGGAAATAATGTTTCTGTACTGTTAGTAAGGATGCACCGGCTGTAAAATAAACCTGCCATAGTTCACACTTCTATTTATGGCTGGTGACATCTTTGACAAAATTCTTAACTCTTACTGGGTGACATCAGTAGGATATTGTAACCACAGTGTTGATACGACAACTAAATAGAAGGTTATAGATGGTCTTAGAGAAAATACAGGATTTTTATTTATTGGATGGCCACTACTGTTGTCATACATTATGGGAGTACAGCAATGGTTGGTATTGCAGCTCCAGAGGAAGTTCAGACAGGTAGTCACGCCAGGATTATGTCCTACTAATGTTACATGTGGAGAAATCTTTCAGTAGTATTACAGTTATGGTGCAGAAGATTAATCTGGACATGAAAAGGTTACTATGGGAGTGAAATGACTTAACCATTAACCTTAAAGTTGAATGTCCTGGGTGGATTTGCTATGCAATTTGTTTCATAAATGAAATTAAACATTTTGCACTTTGGCTTAGTAAAGTGAAGTTAAGAAGTTATTTCACAGAAAGCTTATGACTGACAATTAAGAAATGTGTTTTCCTCCAGTGATATATTTTTATTTAAGCTAATAATTTAATTGACTATATTTCTGTATAAAAATCAGTAATTATTTTTAAGGATCTGTGATAATTATCCCATAAACTGTAACTTTTAAGAAGATACACCTTAAGTGCACGTTCTTCACAGTCTTTTGGGGCCATCAGAATTGCAGGTGAATAAGTGCATATTTCCTGAGGTGTTTGGGAATCTGCTATAGAAATCTACTGTAACTAGTGTAGTACTGGATAGTTTGCAAGAGCTTCCTTAAGGGGTGTTTCCCTGAACTGTCTTGTGGGAGTGAACTTAATAAAATACAAGCAGTTTCAACATTTCTTACTGAAATCCATTCCTGCAATTCAGTTCTAAATACAGAATGGCAACTAACTACTGTTGGCACGCTTAATCCGGAGCAAGAAAACCCCTAATATGGAAAGCCCCCTAAGAGTCCACGGCTCTGCAGTGACTATTCTGGCAAAAGATCTCTGTAATACTACAGTAAATGCTTAAGAAAGATTTCCAAGGTCAAGACCAGCATAATATTTTAGGCAGCTCAAACAGAAGGACAATTTCCATGTGACATAAAGATCATATCAGGCACAGTAAATACGGATGCTGTCATAGTGCATTAAAGAGCTGGTTTTGGTGTGGTGTGTTGTTTGTTTGGTTGTTTGTTTGGTTTTAGTGTGTTCATTTTCCTTGTGACTTTGAAAAACATTTCTCTAGCAAAAAATGTTCTTATGCAAGAATTGTGAAGACTTCGTCTCAGTCCTTTTAATCCTGGAGTTTTCTCTCCATGGAGGTGAAATGGTTTTACTGGGCACAAAACTTACATTGAGGTAACTGAGTCAGCAATCTTGTCAATTTTGTTTTTTTTAAAGAAGATAGAAGAAAATATGAAATTATGCAAATTTTATATGTATTTATCACAGAATCACAGTGTGTTAGGGATTGGAAGAGACCTCGAAAGATCATCCAGTCCAATCCCCCTGCCGGAGCAGGAACACCCAGATGAAGTTACACAGGAAGGCGTCCAGGCGGGTTTTGAATGTCTCCAGAGTAGGAGACTCCACAACCCCCCTGGGGCAGCTTGTTCCAGTGTTCTGTTACTCTCACTGAGAAGAAGTTTCTTCTCAAATTTAAGTGAAACCTTCTGTGTTTCAGTTTGTACCCATTACACCTTGTCCTATCATTGGTTGTCACCAAGAAGAGCCTGGCTCCATCCTCGTGACACTCACCCTTTATATATCTGTAAACATCAATGAGGTCACCTCTCAGTCTCCTCTTCTCCAAGCTCAAGAGCCCCAGCTCCCTCAGCCTTTCGTCATAAGGGAGATGCTCCACTCCCTTGATCATCTTTGTTGCCCTGTGCTGGACTCTCCAGCAGTTCCCTGGCCTTGAACTGAGGGGCCCAGAACTGGACACAATATTCCAGATGTGGTCTCACCAGAGCAGAGTAGAGGGGGAGGAGAACCAATGTTTTACTTACAGCCAGCACATTATAGTTACCCTTAAAAACAGGTCTTTCTTGAGAGCTATGTCAGAACTTAATAAATACAGATGAATACCTTCCTACTTAGCAAAGATACATTTACAGCGGATCTGTAATTTTACTTGAGTTGCCTTCCCAGTAATGTAAAATATAGGATGAATATCTGTTCTAAATAATCCCTTCAATATCAACAATCCTCTATATAGAAGTGGGATAGATACTGTGTTTCAAGATGGGAAACTCAATCATAAAAAGATATTTCTGACTAATTTTCAATTTTTTTCCTAAGTTCTAAAATAATAAAGAAATAAAAATAGAAAAATACTGGGAATGAAGTGTAACTTTTGGTATTTGCTACCCAGTAGTCCTTGGAAATAACTAATGAAATCATTCAGAAATATAGCTGTGTAAAAAAGCCCAGCTCATGAATCATGTTGAAGTGGTTACTAAAGCACATCAATTTGCATAAAATTTTGTAATTTCATCAGAAATCAACTGCCAAATACTTAGAGATTCCTGCATTTCTTAATATCAAAAGAACAGTCTGCCATATGCAGAAATATGGTTCAACAGAGCTTGTAGCTTGAATATTCCCTGGCTATTTTAATGGTAACATGAATTACTGAGGATATTCCATATTTTTATTAAGAACAGCATCTTGAGCATGTTTGCTATAACTGGAGATGCTGAAATTAATTCAAACAATAAACAAATCATCTCAAAGAATGCAATGGGAGCTTCTTAGCCAACTGCGTAGATTAGATGACATAATAGGTGTTTCAGTTATCAGATTTCTGTGATTTTTATTAACATAAGAATCTACACAGTTGCTAGTCAAAGCTTGTACCAAAGCTGACATTTTTCTACACTTTGCTTCAGTGTTTGGGGGCTATGGGGAGTTGTGTGACTTTGGTCTTCTTGGTCTTGACTGTGAAGGGAGGCAAAAGGATCAGAGTATCACAAGAGAAGTTGTTCCTTTGGTGTCTTTGCCTTGGCAAGGTCCAAGAAAGCCTGGCATTATTTCAAGAAACTCATGGTCTTTTGAGATTTCCAGATCAATGGCAGTTGGATCACAACAAAGAATTTGTCCTTGCTGTGTAACGTCTTTCATTTAAGGCTCTTAATGTGTTGAAAAAATGTTAATGTGTTAGCTTCAAAATACCTCCCTTTTCTGTTCTGCACATTTTCTGCAGTCTCTTGCGATTCTGGTTCAAGGGTTTTCCCTTAGAGCAGCAGGGACAGGAAAACAGGGCTCATGGTGCTGGAAGTAAGAGAAAGAACAAGGGTAAAAAACATTTGTTTTCCAGCTCTTCAGAGAGCTCTATTATTATCTTTTCCATGGTGTCTGCATATGAGAGAAGCTCCTTGTACTGTTGCTGTTGTTCCAGTGTCTTTGTTCATTTTATATATGGGTATGATATTAACTGCAATTAACTAGACTGGATCTCTCTGTAACTTTGAATTCTCCTTTACTAAGAAAATGACCCAGTCCAGTCCTTTGATCTCCTGCTTCTAATCCCTTAAAAATATATATGGCTTATTCATTATTTTATTCTAGTCAAAAATCAAGTCAGAAAACTAGATGTTGCTGCTTACTGTAGTGCACTGGCAGAAACGATTCAAACGTGATTTTTACACCACTCAGAGCACACAGGTAATTATATACTGTATATACCGTACAGCATATTATAAATGTTTATGAAGACCTGGTTTACAGAAAATGTTTCTACTGCCGTAATTTGTGGAATAAGAATAATCGACATCAATAACTTTTGAGTTTTTTTCCCACTTAAATGCGGTGTAATAAAATATAGAAACAGTATGTTCTGCAACTTCTAGATATTATAAGTCTTTGGCAGAGATTCAATTCCTCTTGAAAAAATACACTAACAAGTATTTTCTAGCAAAAAATAACCACCAGTATAATACCCTTACATGGCTTTTTTTTTTTTTTCACCCCTTATCTCCTGGACTCTCCAAACATTTAGGTTTTTTACCAAGTACAAGCAAAACTTGTACACAGAAAGG
Source organism: Patagioenas fasciata (assembly GCF_037038585.1). Lineage (NCBI taxonomy): Eukaryota > Metazoa > Chordata > Aves > Columbiformes > Columbidae > Patagioenas > Patagioenas fasciata. Next base: position 26,440,984 of record NC_092526.1, on the reverse strand, counting down.
GCAGCGTGTTTGCTGCTCGGTGGGCTGGAGGAGGACTGCTGGAAAGTTCAGGATTTATAGGCATTTATTAAAAGGAAATGACTTTGACAGACAAGCAAACAAGTCCAGTTTCATCTCCTCACCACACGGGAAAGGAGGATTTTGTTACGGTTTGAATGGAGGCTGAATATTTCATGCCACAGCAAGTAATGCTATAAGAAAGGGAGGAAAGCAGCTTTCATTTCAGAGAAATCGGGGTTGTCTGCACAGGAGGGACTCCCCTTCCACCACCACTGCTAATCTTCTCACCTTCCACCCATTCTTCCGTGTTACAGTTCACAAATGTCCCTTCCCAGCCCACATCTTCAGAAGGAAGGAGCTGAGTCCCATGGCCACGGCACCTTCTGGTGCAGGACCTTCCTCTCTACCACATCCTCATTGAGCAACCATGGCCAGCAACCAAATTCCCCAGCCCCGATGGGGCCATGTCCCCTCTGCCTCATGTCCACCCCAAGCTCGGGGTGCAAATGAGGGGATGAGCCCCACACGTGGTAGAGAACCTCATCAACCAACCCTGAAGGGACCTGCCATGACCTGTCCCTTCCCAGAACCATCAACAGGACCTGCAGACCATGCTCTCTTCCCCAAGCCCTGGGGCTGAGCCCTCTTTACCACTCACACAGCAGATATTCTTGCCTGAACTCCTTACCTCTCTCAGCTTGAGATTTCTGGATGAATATTATCCTAGAAAACGCAAGAAAAAACATGAAGTGGCTCATCCCTCTGCCCAGGTTTCAGAGGAGTTTAAGCTGAACAAAAGCTGCATTTCCACTTGGTCACACCTTGTAAGTCCTTGAGATTTAAAGCCCTCTATTTCTAGTTAATCTAAACCAAGTTTGAAACTTATCTCCCCATTACTATTTGAGAAGGTACCAGGGGAGGAAGGAAATAAAAAAAGAGAAAGAAAAAGCAAAACTTGTACTTGGTAAAAATCCTAAATGTTTGGAGAGTCCAGGAGATGGGGAATAAGATCCTCATGCAACACTAATGCATTTTTTTTCCTACTTGTGAGTTCTATCTTACTGTCTCTGTCCTGTGGCTTCAACATAATATGTACTGAGCAGATATATTTGTGTTTTACCTGGGTATAACTGGTGTATGCAGCTTTTCAATTAGTGTCTGTAGAAAAGATACCAAATCAGAATAATACAGGAAGAGAAAGCAACTTATTCAGTTAATAATAAAAAGAAAAAAAGGAGATTTTAGCTGCTTAGAAGCTTGTGGAAAAAAAAAAAAAACGTTGTCTCTTCTTATTTGTAGTGGCCTTCAAATGGGTCCAAATTATTGTCAACTTTGTACTGTGTGTAGGGAACAAACAGAAGTATGGGAAACTTTGCCAGGTTTATGTTGAATTGTGCACTACAATTACAATGAATTTACATTATATATCATTATCACTAGTGATAGCTTAATTGTAAATTAATGTAGCATATTAATTTAATGAGTGACAATTTATTACTGTGGTGTAGGAGGAAGGTAGGCAGGAAAGCGAAGATGCAGTCATCTTTTGCTTCTTGCTCTGAAAAAAAGCTGGAATGCAAAAAGGCAGTGCCACAAGAAGGCCCTGAAGTCACAGTCTGCTTCTTGATTGCCCCTCACCCTGTTGGCACTTTGCTGCAACTTCCGCAAAGCTGCCTATAGTTCATAGCCATGGCCCTCCTGTTGGTGATGTTACTAAAAGTATTTTCTGCCTACGTGCTTACTTCTGCCTCTTTCTCTGTGTTGGTTTTAAGCCATCAATAGTTTTTAAATGGCAGTGCCTTAGAAGAGCTAGTTTACAAAGAGGAAAAAAGAAGAGGTTTGTGTCAAAAGGTAATAATAAAAAAATTGGGTTTTGGGAGGAGAATCGAGAAGATAGAGTGTCTGCTCCTAGCCTGATAGGAAGTAATGAAAAAAGAATTATATTGAAGCAATAAGTGAAGACATTTTTGAGGAGTATCCAGAACATTGTGAAGGGTGTAAAAAGTTCTTAAAAATTCAGGCTAATACATTACACTGGTTTCGAGAACCATGGCACTTCTAGAAGATGATAGAAAGGAAGATAAAATGCAAAGCAGTACTGCAGATGAATTGGACAGTAGGTAGCATTTTGTAAATTAAGGAAGCAAGAGAGGTGGAACAGTAGATTAAGTAGGGGGAAAGCATGGAGAATCCAATTTTCAGACAGATGATATACATTTATTCAGTAATTAGATTGAAAGGAGGCAGAACCGAGTACATTAGAAATGCAAAAAAAAGGAACAAATGTCTTACATTTGCTTTTGTAGTCTAAAGCTGTTCAGATACATTTGAACATCTGTCCAAATGTTATTATTCAACCCCTTAATCATACTAGAAGAAAGTGAACAGATACATTTTAGAAATTTCAGCAAGAAAAACCTGATTGAAATGAAATGAATTGGTAATAGGTTTTAGCATAGCATGCTCTATAATATAGATGGCTTGGCCATAACCAGATTGAGATAGGAAATCAGAAGCATGTTTATAGCCACTTCAGTAATGATAGTCTAATCTAGACCAGCTACTGAAGTGATGGGGGAAATTTTGACTGGTTTTAGGAATGGACTTGTTAAAATGACTGTTCTGTTACTTTCAACAACTGAAAGAAAAAAAAAAAGCTTTTGATGGATAAGAATGATTGCATTTCTTATATTTTAGTCTACTAAACATCCTAATTTAAGACAGTTCATTAATGATGGCATGCTTATTTAAGTTAAAAGTGTTTGGTTTTATATCTATCTATTTGTCTGTCTGTCTGTCTGTCTATCTATCTATCTATCTATCTATCTATCTATCTACCTACCTACCTACCTACCTACCTACCTACCTACCTACCTACCTACCTATTTACCTAGTTTTGTTCTGCCTTGGGTTACACTCTCTAGGGACGATACCGTATGAAAAACAATATTACCTACATATCTCAAATGTTTTCTTACAACGTTCCCATTACTTTGTTCCTACTTAATCAAGAACTGATTTAACACTAACCTTGATTGTATACTTCTGAAGAGGAAATGTTCAGTGAGAATTGATGTGCATTCAGTGATTAACGTTTTCATCTATAAAGATTACTTTCACTTGGAATTCAAATGCCATTTGTGTGGTTTGGAAAGGCATTCTCAGGAAAGCCAGGTTATGCCTCAACCAGGATCAAAAAGAGGCAGTTTTTTAGATAGTAGCAGAAGAGCGGCAGCAGATCAGGCATTGTTAGTTGCTTTTCAGAGGAGTTAAGAATGGAAGAGTGAAAATTCTATTATCTCTGAAGAAACAGGAGTGATGAGCAGTGACTGTATAGCTGTCACCTGGCTTTGTGGCAGTACTGCTTCAGGAGGAGAAAGCAGTGAAGAAAGTACAAGAGAAAGTTCAAAAGAAGACAGTGAAGTTTTTGCACATCCAAGGAAACAGAGAATACAACAGGCAGCAAAAGAATTGAATTCTGTTGAGATCTGAGGCTGAATTAATATTTTCCTTGGTGGGGAAATTTTTTTCTCCTATTTTTCTCTGAAAAATCAGGACTGAAAATATAATTCATTCTGGAGTGGAATTAACTTATTCTGGATGCAGATTGAAGAAATAAATTAGATGTGCAAGTATTTGGGTTCTTGGCATTATGAAACATTGTGTTGGAAATATGTTTTTTCAGACAAACCTGCTTTTATGCTGCAGTGTTCACTTTTTGGACACAAGGCCAATGAGTGAAGAAGAAACGCTGTAAATGGATATGGTGAAAAGCACTTGCCCACCACATAGATGCACTCAAAGCAAAAGAAATCCTGATTCACCCATGTAGAAGAACCATGCATGTTGGGTTTGGTCACAGTGTTGGAATGCTCATTAGCTAATTAGTTCATTAATCTGCTCGGAAATTGTTTTCAGTACATAGGAGAATGAGAACAGAGTATGTCAGGAAGACATGACATTTAAAATATTCCTTTCATTTTTTTCCGGTCATAGACTTAATATTACAGTGTGTTCTGTGTTTATATTATTTTGGCTTGTCCTTAAGGCCCTATCGGCTAATGTCATTAAAAATTTATTTCCAAACCAGGAGAGAACAGTAAAGAACAATCCAAGCCAGTATTTGGTTTATTACTGGATATTACAGGAATCTTGACTCCTGAAATGTTTAATTTTCCATTAAACAAGCTTACACTTGCAAGCATTCATTTTGATTCTTCAGAATTTCTCCTTTCATGTACATAAAAAGGCAGATGATAGAAAAAATGACAGAAACTGTCTACCCACCTAAGAGTGATAACTATGTTGATTTACTTTTTAAATGAATCTGAAGGTGAAAACAGGATTTGGCAAGGCATTAAAAAGAGTTTATATTTTAAATATTTCAAACTTTTGACATGACTATGATGCCTATGAGGCAATAATGATGAAGTCATGAAGAAAATCAGCAAAGCCAAAAGAAGGACTGGGGAACAGTTTACATAAAGCTTGGAAACTGATATACCAAAATATTTTCTGAATTCTGCTCTTAAGACTGATTTTAAAGTTTAATGAAAAATATGAATTTTCATGACCTTTATAGGTAGCTGCATAAACTGCATTGGCATAAACCTGGGGTTTCCGAGCTCAGCTGCTAGTGTGCGAAAATGGACTTATCAGTGTGTTCTCTCATAAGAACTTAGCTGACCATTGCAACACGACATTTAAAATAATACCACTTACTTTAATGATCTTTTCTGGAAATCTGGTTTTATTCAGACTAGAAATTCAGCAGGGAAGAGGGGAGAATACGAAGGACTTGAAAGTTTCATGCATAATACAGGATCATCTAGAAATACTAACTTGACTAATGCAAGCAGTTCATTTATGTTAGCCTTAGTGAATATCTTAACTTGTACATGTAAACTAGTACATAGCCTTAAATACTCTGTGTCTTCATTTATATATTGTGATCACAGTGTAAAATTAGCGTGGCCAATGTAAAACTAACCAGAAAAATGTAGATTTTCTTCTGATATCAAGCATAACTCATTTTCACCTTCCCTATGTGTCTCTGCAAGGCATTATGTTGTGTTGTGGAGACATAACAAAATTTTTATTTTTAACAAGAAGCGTGCATGGAAATGTAGGAAAAGAAATATTTTCCATTACTTCATCTTTGAGTTTTGAAATTATTGCTATAATACTAGGAGACATAAGTCATTGCATGATTACAAAAAGAGCAAGCTAAGAAATTGCAAATTGTGGAAAAATGATTTATTGGTAAAATATTTGTGAAAATTATATCCATGGTGAAATACTATAATAGGTGCTTTCTGAGCATGGATATTTATGGATCATTGTGCCATTATGAAAAAGCCTGCCCTCAATTTCTTAATCTTGAAGATTATACCTTACTGTAATAAGAGTAAATCCAGCATTGTCTATTACAACTTTTTTGTACTATGTTACCATTTAGTAGGATCAGTCCAGATTGAGACCATTTTATGCTAAGTAGTGTACTGGTAGAGATTGTCAATGCACTTTGATAGATGCATTAAAAGTTAAAAATATCAGAAATCTTATCACAAGGAGAGGGTAGCTCAGGGGGATGGCTGTGGATGGATGTTCAGTGAGTTAAGGGGAGGGAGAGCCAGGCATGTAGCTGATGATGGAGGTGGAGATCAGCTCTTAGTAAGAGTGGAGGAGTCAAGCCTCACGGTTTGTACACGGAGAAGATCGCTGCGTACTGGTGGTGGGAGAGGAAGACACCTGGGTTTTGAGAAAGGTTGAAGAGCTGGTGATTGGGAATGAGAAAGGACACAGGAAAGGGGGCAAATAGGACAATCAGACACGTTGTAAGCAAGTTATGCTATGGATACACTGTAAATTAAGCCTGAAAAATCTCATTCCCGTACCTCCATGTCGTTTGCGCGACACACACCTTGCAATGGAGATGGGGTTTCTCCAGCGCTATATGTGCCCATTTCTGCTCTGGGATATGCCGAAGTGCCCCACAAGCTCGTGCTGGTGTGAGACTTGCTATGACAGCGTGGTGACTTCTGACAGCGTTGAACCAGATTTTGAGTGCTGCTGTTCCCACTCCAAGGTCTCTTGTTGCTGCTCCAAATTTCTGTGCTTCCTCTATACCTCTTTTTTAAGCCAACTCCTTCATTTGAGAAGTCTCTTCGTAATTAATATTTGATGTGGCTGATGGTTATCTTCCTCTTTAATGTAAACAGTTTTGGGAAAGCACCCTTTCAGAGATTTTTGACTATCCACACATACTATTTACGCTTGTGCTTCTGTTGTAACAGCTGATATTGTTTTGCCCTTTTGCTGTAGACGGACCCTGCAGACTCCCACACAGATGCAGATGAAGAGTCAGAATTTTAAATATAGGATGTCAGCACCAGCATTGAACTTGATGATAATTGAGGTGAATAAGTAAATATATAAAACAGTGCCAAAGTCAGTGGCTTTAGCGGCACAGGAACACTGAGAAGTTGGATAGGAGTTTGTGGCATTGATAAAGGGAGAATGATGAGGAACTTTGCAGTGACGATGTGAAGAAAAAAAGAGATAAAAATGGTTAATAAAGAAGTTAAAGCAAAATTAAAAGAGGAAGGGAAAGAGTAACAGAATATAATGAGTAATGTGGAAATGTAAAGATAAGCAGGTGGTGAGCTGACAAGAAAATTAATGAGAATATGGTCATTTGCAGTTTTGTATGCTTACTCATCCCTTAATACACTAAAACATAAATTGTGTTAATTACTCCATGTTATCTGTAGGTGATTTCACTGATGAGATATTAATATATTAAATATTTAATGTCAGCCTGGTGGTCTGTTTGGGATACTGCTGGTGTGCTATTTTGTACTATTTCCAGGCAAAATTTTCCAAGGTTAATGATGAATTCAAGAGACATTACAAGATTCATTGTTGAGTAATTTTCCAGCTGGCATAAGTGAGCTTTTAATGTTTCGTGTTAGAAATGTCTGACTCTTAAGATACATCAAAGGATCTGAAAAATCCATTCAGGAAGCAGATCCTGGTGGTTGTGTATGTTTGTTTGTTTTGTTTTGTTTATTTGTGTTTGTTGGTTTTTGTTGTTGTTGTTGGCTTGGTTTGTTTGTGGTTTTTTTTGTTTTGGTTTTTTTTCTTTCTTTGGTTGTTGTTGTTTTCTGGTGTTTTTGTGGGTTTTTTTTGGTTTTTTTTTTCAGTTTGCCAGACCATACCAACACCTGAACTATACCTTATAGTACACATTACAAACTAGTATGTATTAAAGCTCACCTGTAAGGGGGAGAAACTAGGTCAAGGCTGTAGGACTGAGTATAAGCAAAATGATTGAACCAGGGCTCTAGTTAAAAGACTGGGAAGGCTTACATGGTCATTACAAGGTCTTAGATGTTAGCAATCCGCTCCTAGAGGAAGCCCAAGAACAGCAACTTCTTCGTTCTAGGGCAGCCAAAGAAATTAGTTTAAATAATTGCCAAAGGAGGTTGAAATTAATCTGTTTGACTTGGCACTGAAAGAACTGCTCACATGGGCAATAAAGCCGTGAGCTACCACCTCTCATTTTAAGATGGAATGTGAATCCAAATCAACGTAGCACGGGCTAACACACCAAATGAGAACTTGTATCTCTTGTGCTGGTAAATAAGCTGCAAACAAATTCAGGAATAAAACCAAAATTTATTAACCATGCTGAAGACTCTCTAACGAACTGTTCCGTTTTGTTTCTCTTAGGCAGTTGAGTGAAATCTAAAACAGTAGACAAAAAGCATGGATTTACATACATTATGAATTTATCATGTTTGAATGTTTAAAGGCACTCCTACTGTTCCACAAGTGTTCATTTAAAACAAGAAGTGTTTGTTTCTTTTGTTTTCACACAATAGACTCTCCTTATTTTGTAGTGAATATTCACAGAATAAAGATTAACTGAATTAATGGGATTGCCATCATCATTGCCCAAGATGTTGTATAGATCCTCAACAGATCCATTAATGTGGTGGTTTTTAGGCTGCAGCACACACATTTGAAACTTGCACATTAAGTGGCCTTCTGAGATTGGCATTTGTAGAAACTTGCAAACTGATTTGGTAAAAGTGACTGATGTAATTATATCCATGTTTTTTCCTTATTATCCTTTGATGGTGTTTCTTTACTAAGTGAAGGTGTGATCCTGCAAATAATTGTGCCCATAGGTAGTCATTATAAGTCTAATATTAATAAAACCTTTGAAACTGTAGATAAGAAAACACTGTACTTGACAGTTAGGGTTTTAAAAAAATGGAAAATAGTTTTAGAGGTTGTTCATGGCTCCAAGTGTAAGAATAAATTATTCCAGATCACTTTTTATGTAGTCATTTGCAACTGAACAAATCAGGCAAATGACTATTAGGAATGGTTTAATCATCGTACATCCATTTCTTTAAATAAATACTGGTTTGTTTTAATTTATGCATCAATGGGTTTTACAAACAAGAAGAGATTACGGTATTTACCTGTGTAGACTTCATGCTTCACAGATACATATAGTTACTCAGAATAAATCTCTGCTTCAAAGCCAGTACCATTTATTGGATAAATCATCTCTTTTAGGGAAAAAAAAAAAAAAAAAAGGTAAAATGATCAGTGATAAAGATTCTACTGTACTTTGTTGTAAACTATAATAGTTTAATGCTTAATTACTTTCATTGTTAAGACAACTGGTATTATTTTCTGTAATTTAAGATTCATTCAATCAATTTCTCTAACCTTGCTAGAATTAAGCACTCCTTAAGTTTTTATCCCTTACTTAGATATGGTACACTGTGTGCTAGAAACTCTTTAACCTGGCTCTATTTCTATATAGATAGGGCTTCAAAAGTTTTACTGTAGGGCATTCAGTCCCCTATGTTCATTGGTTTTCTCTCTGGTTTTATAGTCAGTTTCAAAAATCTTCTTTGAATTATGAAAACCTTGTTGTACTGCAGTATTCCAGTGCTGATCTCACTAGAGCCAAACACAGAGTGCCAAACACTTCTACATCTACATAAGACTCCCTTGTTATACGTCCAAAACTGTGATTTACTCCTTTTGGGTACAATATTCAGATAACTCATATTTTGCTGGTTATCCCTCATGATACCTGTGAAAGGCTACATGTCTATACGTATCTTTATCTGTTTATTTAAGAACTCAACAAGAAGGTTAGATTTATTACCTTTAATCACTAAAAATGAAACAAATATGATTTAGTTCAAATTATCTGACCTGATATAAAACTACCTAATCACTGGATTAGAAGGTATTCTGGGCTTGGCCTCATAGTGTCTTTTTTATTTATATTTTACCACTTTATATAAAATACCTACTAGGATAGAAACCAGTTCTGGTTTTATGGCTCCCATGCTGGACTTCCTGGTGGTAAAAGCAGTGAGCAAAAAGCCTGATCAGCAGTAGTTTTAACCTCTTCCATATGTAAAACTCCAACACAGGATTCTTAGACCCTCTTTACAGACTAATTTCATTAGGGTCTGGGGAAATTTTATTATAACTATTGAATATTAAATAACTATTTTCAAACTTAGATCTGTGACTATTTCAGTACTCAGCAAAGGAGTGACTGAAGATCTACTTCAAGGCTGTCTTGTGGCATGGCAATTATAACACTTCCATAAGGTACCAGAGACCTCTTCCACAAATCAGACAAAGGATAGATTTGAACAATTGAACACCATAATGATTGGGTGTGGATTGAACTGCTTGTCTTCAGTACTTTATGAAATCTTCTATAATTTCAATTATGTGAATCTTTTAATGACATTCTATTAATTAAATTAATAATTAAAATCAATTTATTAATTAAAAACAAATATATGCTTACCAATAAATAATTCCAATTCAACTTATTATCCAACTGTCTGACACTAGGTGACAGTCAACAGAGCTTTGTTACACACCGTGTTACTGGACCGCTCTGTGTCCTTTCTTGGTGCGTACCTTGGTACTCTCCAAAGGATCTAGGGTTTACTGAAATACTGTACCATGCTTAACAGAAGTATTCTTCTTTGTCATCAGATTTGCAAGGCAACGGAGAGACTTTCCACTCCAAACCATATGGATCATGTCTCTCTGAAGTCCGCTGCACCAGACATTTTTAATTTCCTGCTTACAGGGATCCTTCTGTCTGTGCCTCAGCTCTTCAAGTGTTACCTCTTTTTCGTCACCATGGGGTATCTCAAAACTCCATAAGGTTTTGCCACAAAGACCATGGAAGATATATTTATTCCTCCTGTTGCTCAGTCTGTTTCTGATCTGGTTCTCTTGGAAAAGAGCTTGCAGGAGGAGGTATAGCAGATGTCAGTATATTTGTCAGCACCAGCTGAGCCAGCCATCCTTTAATCATGCTCTTTTATCCCAGACGATTACAAATCCTTCCAAGATCTTATGAGAAAAGTTGCTTGACATCTATGTGGAAGCAATCCAGGAAAATCCTTACAGTTTTGGATGTATTGCACACAGCTGTGCCTAGATGGATAACTTTAAACTTCAGTGAAGAATTGTTGGCCATGGCCAAATTCCTTTGGCAAGCACTAGAATCTTTACCACCAGTCTCCAAGAGAGCAGACTGTCACTAGTGTGGGCCTTCACATGAGCAGCTCTTTACCTGTCCTTTGCTGGACTTTCTGGTGGTAGAAGCAGTGAGCAAAAAGTCTGATCAGCAGTAGTTTTAACCTCTTCCATATGTAAAACTCCAACACAGGATTCTTAGACCCTCTTTACAGACTAATTTCATTAGGGCCTGGGGAAATTTTATTATAAGTCCTTTATTAATTACGTTCATATTATAAACAGAACATCACTTAAGGCACTTTGTGCTGGTTCAGTAGGTTCTTACATCCATTGCAATGAATGTCAGGCGTTACTCAGCATCTGAGACAGTTCTTTGAGGACTGCAGCTTTTACTGAAAAAAAATGTATTAAGCTTTACAGTTTATCTTAAAGATTCCAGTGTAATGGTAAGTATATCAGAAGTCAGATCTCCACTATCAAGAGGGAATTTGGAACATATCAGAAATATCTTAGGTAGGGTCTACATCTGTCCTTGTGTGGGAGATGCTTCAGTCCCTTGATCATCTTTGTGGCCCTTTGCCAAGTTCATGGAACAGTCTTATTCCATTGGCATGAGACTATCAAGCACCTGCTCAGCTTAGTAACATCAGTACCAGTTCCTGTGGCCTGTGTTCCATTATGTCAGTTACCAGGTATTCACTATATCAATGATACAGCTGCATATAAAATGCTTCTGGAAAAGTGATAAACAGCTCTTGTAAGGACTATTAATTACATAACTATTTTATGAAAAGCCAGAATGTTCCAATATTAACAAACTTGGATTTTGATCAGACAGATCCAAGTTGCATCAAGAAATACCATGTGTGCAACACCAGATCCAAACAGGGACATACTGTGTTTGACATACCTTTTTGCAAAGATATGATGTTTTGTGGTGAGTAAAACTTCTCTTTGGTCCTAAACTTCTGTCTGACAACATAAAACAGATTATTGCAGCTTCACAAAGCTAGATTTAATTTTTTGTAGCTCTACCTAGGTAAAGGAGTCCATCCACTTCCTGTCAACTGTAGAGTGAGTGATTGGTAGAGGGGTGGTTTGGCTGGCTTTAGTTTGTTCAGTGTTCAGGATGTAAACTTGGGCTAGGCAAAATTGTGAGAGTCTTTTTTTTTTTTCTCCAAAGTGGTCATAAAACATGGCCACTGCCTTGCAGTTTCAGCAACAAGAATTTTGCCTCTTTGGGATCTTAGAACAGAAGTTACCCAAAAGGAAAGTCCATTTCATGTAATTTAAAATTTGTGAATGAAGTTTAGATATTTAAGGCTTCTAGTTAAAAGTGTTCCTAATTTCAGCAGAAACTGACAAAATTCTATAAAGTTACCTTTTAGGAGAAAAAAGGTATAAATCTGGAAAACCAAAAGTTAAAAGCTGTTGTTAGAAATAAGTGAATCAGCCTTAGAAATGTGCACTTCATTTTGCGTAAAATGTACTTACTTTTAGCCATTCTTCTGATTTTCTCCTTTGAGAATATTTGGCTTGTTTCAAATATTTGGTCCCAATGTTTCTACTGATCTGTGAGAATGATTAGTATAGGGTTTTTAAAGGTGCAAATGGAAAACATTCCTTATGGATCTTTGAAAAACTTTCCTTAAAATTAATTGTAGAACAATGAATTTCAAGGTGAAAAAAAATTTCAGGATCTATTATTAGCATCAGATGCAAGATATGAGGAAGCATATACAAGAGAGCCAACAGGCGTTTGGAATGAAAACCTGGGAGGCATCAGAATTCTGAGGTTTTAAAGTTCTTTTTAGTCATGACAGATCTACTGGAGCCAGTTTAAAAAATGTTCACAGGCATAATATTTTTGTAGGTATTTGGTCACAAGCATGTGTATAGCCACATGGTAAAACATGAACAAGATATGAGAGTGGTACCCTGTTGACCATGAGTGAGAAGGAAACTACAGAAAACTGAAAGTGGAGCAGTAAATATGTTCATATAAAGGAGTTATTTGCTCAGCCCTTGTTTCATCACTGAAACCTCTAGGATTACCTCAGTTAGAGTCATACTCTTACAACAGCAGAGGAAGCTGACAGGAGATTTCTGTGAGGACCTTCTGACTATTGAATTTATTTCACATTTCCTTCCAAAATAAGCCTCAACTGACAACCCTTCAGCAACTGCTGCAAAACCGTGTGTCCATGGCAGTGAATAATGGTGGTAAAGCAGCATTATGAGGGAACTGTAGAGACATTTAGAACATCTTCAGAAGTTGAACTTTATATACATATAAGTATTATTGAGAATAATAGGTTATTTTCGTCAAAGTATTTTAATTTAAAACATATGAAGTCATACTTAAAATAAGGACTCTCTTGAGTTACATATAGAGTTGCCTAGGAAAATGTGTGTTCTTTCTTTTTAGAGATTTTTTTTTCTTTTGAATACCTCTCAACACAAAGAAGTACCCTCAGTTTTTATTGCCCTTTTTGGGAAGGGCATCCCAAAACATTTTTGTTATTTAAGCTAGAGTCACAATATGGAAATCTTTGACAGTATCTGACCTGGGGCAGAGTGTTTCTTGATGGGCTAAGTGAATAAATAAATAAATGTATGAAAAATAGTTTCTTATTTTTAAAGTGCTATCTGTTTATGCTTTCTTATCTATGAGATTTAAGTACTCCATAGAAATAATTAAGCTGCTTTTCTTTTCACTATTCGTGGAATGTTACGCAAAGTACAGTGATTTCTGGGTGTGATAAACTGTGATTGAAGTGGACAGGAAAACCTTGGCTCATTTAAGGGGTATACAGAATGCTGTGTCTGTTCTGCTTTAGAGATGAGTGCTCTGTCTTCTAGTCAAAATATTTCACAATAATAATTTAACAGGCTGGAGAGCATTTCCAGAAACAAACTGTTAAAGTGAATATCAG